>NC_070620.1:24170000-26570000 GCF_027172205.1 Podarcis raffonei
TGCAACGATTCCGGTGCCCCACAATTACAATCACATAAGAGCGATATCTGTCCATTGGAGAATCTATTTCTCAGCACGTTCGATGGGAAGGTGTTGAATCTTGCCTTTACAAAGGCATATCTATGAGCCGAAGAAGTTAAGGAATTCAAATAGTTTGGGAGCCTTAAGAGGGGTAATAAACCAAGGTTTAGAGGTGAGCAGGTACCATTGCCCAAGACCATTTTCTGCTGCAAGTCCATCTCCTCTAGTTTACAGGTTACTGTTCTTTTAGCTAGAACTATATCCTGCTCTAGTAATTTGGATGGGGAGATTCCCATTGCCGTAATTTTCAGTTGTAAATTTTTTACCCATGGGCTCTGGAAATCATCTCTCCACATACATTGTATCAAGTACAAGTTTGGGAGATTGTGCCATAGAGATAACCAGTGACAAAGTATGTGCTTCCACAGAGCGTTTTCCAGGGATACAATATTAAGTTCCGTGCGTAGCGCTGTATTACTTACACAGTTGGGCAGTTTCAATATCCCTCTTAAAAACTGATTTTGAATAACCTCTAGGTGAGATAGGTTGACAGAAGTCCCCCAAATTGAGATGGCATAAGCAATTGTCGGGATCACCTTGGCCTTGAAGACTTTCAATGCCGATGGGATATGAAGGGCCCCATCGGTGAAGAAAAATCGCAAGATCGCCAAGGAGATAGCTTTGGCTCTATTTGTAACATAGGCTACATGGGCCTTCCATCTAAGGTTATGTTGTAACCAAACTCCCAAGTATTGGAATCTATAGACTTGTTTGATGACTCTCCCATCAATTCTCCAATTATGGAGTTTCCGGCTCTTTGAGAAAATTAGGATTTTAGATTTTTCATAATTAATTGTAAGGGAATTTGCGTTACAATATGATCCAAAAAATTTTAAGGCCCTCATAAGACCTACTCTAGAAAAAGAAAGGATGACTGCGTCATCCGCATATAGTAACAAAGGGCAGCGATAAGGTGCTAGGTGGGGTGCATGAATCCTTTCTTGAGCCTCTATTAGGGGAGTCCTCATGTCGCTTATGAACAAATTAAACAGGAATGGAGCCAATATACAACCCTGTCGGACACCTCTGTTAATGGGAATTGAATTGGTGAGATCGCCCTCCGGGGTGAGTCTCACTCTAGCCGCTGAGTTCTCATGGAGTTTGATTATTAGCCAGAGAAGCCTTCTGTCGATGCCCCAGCGGGTGAGTTTTTCCCAGAGGATGCTCCTGGAGATATTATCGAATGCTGCCTTTAGGTCAATGAATGCCACACAGAGTTGGCCACCCTTTGGGGTGGAATATTTCCAGGCAAGATGCTGTAAAATTAGAATATGATTAATTGTTGACTGTTTTGGGCGGAATCCAGCTTGTTCGGGCCCAATTAATTTTTTCTCTTCGGCCCATTGAATAAGTCTGTTCAACAGGAAGCGGGCATACAGTTTCCCCACTATTGAGAGCAGACTGATATTTCTGTAATTCCCCGGGTCATCTGGTGAGCCCTTTTTGTGGATTGGAACGATAACAGCGTCCTTCCATACTTCCGGGATCATTCCAGAGTTGTTAAAGGCATCGAAGATGGTTGCCAGGGCTTTGGCCCACCAGTCCGCGTGGTATTTTATAGCTTCAGCCGGGATCAGGTCTGGTCCAGGCGCTTTCCCTGTTTTAAGTTTAACGATCAAGTCATGGATGTCTTCCGGATCGGTGGGGGGCCAGAGGGGAAGCTGATCTTGAGATTCATCTCTTGTGTTAACAATACAGTCAGTTGTGGCAAAGTAGTTTTTTAAGTAAGATTCCCAAACCGGGGCAGGAATAATAGTTAAAGGGTATCTTTTAGTTCTTTTATTTACCAGGAGCCAAAATTGTCTGGAGTTCCGTGATGATGAGGCTTCTATGATTGCCCGCCATTGATTCACTTGCCATTCCTGTCTGGCTCCCTTTTGAGTTTGCTTGTAGGCCGATTTTGCTTGGAAATATTCTTTTGGCAGGACCGTTGCCCCGGAGGCTTTATACTCTTTGTATATGTTACCAAGAAGTTGTCTAGCCTGTTTACAAGCACTATTGAACCACAATGCACCTATCTTCCTTTGTGTTCGATTTATTTTATGCGTCGGGACAGAGAAAAAGGATGTTAGATCTTCCGACAGGTTCGAGAATAGTCTTAGAGTTTGGTCATAATCAAAATAATCCTCGATTAAGCCTGAGTATGCTTGTTTTAGTCGTTGTTGGAAATATGCTGAGTATTTTTGGGCCTGTAGTTCGGACCATTTTATACTTTTGATTTGCAATGCTGAGTTCGTAATCAAATGTGTTGGGTGTCTGTCTCCATCTGGGGTCCAGTCTATAGTCATTGTGGCGACCAACGGTAGGTGGTCGCTCAGTTGAATATTTTCAACTTTAAAGTGGGAAAATTTGGGGAATATGTCATGAGATACTAACATATAATCCAGGACACTGTTTGCAGAGGAGCTTATGTGTGTAAACTCACCCGGTACGTCAGGCGGGCAGTTCCCGTTTAGAATCACTAAGTTTAGACGTTAGTACCAATTGGTAAAGAAGGGTTCCTGCTTCATTTACCCTTTTGTCTTTGGAAAGTCTTTGATTATGGAGGGAGAGGTCATTAATGAATTCTGGGGTTATCCACCATTTGGCTTTGATTAAGGACTCCCAGTTTGTTGCAATGCGAACATTGAAGTCCCCTGCTATAACATTGGGTATATTGGGGTATTTGGAGTAATGGTTCAAGATAGATTTTTAAAAAACTTTTTTTTTTTTTGGACCAAAGCTCAGAATTTGAGAGAATCCTATTAGAAAATAATGAAAAATTCTTTTCTATCTACCAGTATTTTCATTTTTATTCGAGGCCTTTTTCCCTGCCAGATATATCTCGCCAGAGCTCTTTGCCATTCTTTACACTGTTTTAAACCTTTAAGTACCGGAATGGTTTGAAATAAAAATAACATCCTAGGCAGAACATTCAATTTGATAACCGCAATCCTCCCCATAAAAGATAACCTCATCCTCTCCCAAATCTCAAGGTCTTTCTTAATGTTCTTCCAGGTGACCTCATAGTTATCTTTATATAAGTTAATATTTTTAGCCGTAATCCACACTCCGAGGTACTTCACCTTCTTTGCTGTCATAATTCCTGTTTTTTGTTCTAGATCCACAATATCTTCTTTGGTTAAATTTTTTGTCAGCATTTTAGTCTTATTCTTATTTATCTTAAGACCTGAGACAGCACCAAACTCTTCAAATTTTTGTAGGGCTTCTTTTACGCTATACTTTGGATTTTCTAATGTTAATACAATATCATCAGCAAAAGCTTTAATTTTATGTTCCTTGGTTCCAACTTTAACTCCAATAACCTCTGCTGTATCCCTCAACCTCTTAGTAAATACTTCCAATACTGAGATAAATAGTAGAGGGGACAAGGGACAGCCTTGTCTGGTCCCTTTCGCTATGTCAAAAAATTCTGACGTAGTATTATTAATTACCAGTTTTGCCCTTTGCTCATAATAAATAGCCTCTATGCCTTTTCTAAATCTTTCTCCCATCCCCATCCTTTTCAAATTTTCCATCAGAAAGCGCCAAGAAACATTATCGAATGCCTTCTCGGCATCGATGAATATTAAGGCCGCCTGTTTGTCTATTCTGGTTTCCAAATATTCAATGATGTCTATCACATTTCTTACATTGTCCTTTAATTGTCTCCCTGGAAGGAAGCCCGTTTGATCTTTGTGAATTTTATTGTTTAATACTTTTTTTAATCTCTCTGCCAATATATCCGCAAATAGTTTATAATCATTATTTAGTAACGAAATCGGCCTATAGTTCTTCACTTCTAAAGTGTCCACATCTTTTTTTGGGAATTAATGTAATATAAGCTTCCTTCCAGGTATTCGGAATCCTCCCTTCTTTTAGAACATTATTCATCACTTCACATAGAATTGGGCATATTTGGTCACTTAATGTTTTATAATACTTTGCTGGTAAACCATCTGGCCCCGGCGCCTTCCCAATTTTCATCTTTTTTATTGCTTTCTTTATCTCGTCTTCTGAAATCATCTGGTCTAATAACTCTTTTTCTTCAGGGACAATCTGCTGTAAATGGTGCTCTTCCAAATAACGCTCTATTTCATAATCTGTTTCCTTTCCTCTTTTATATAAATCTTTATAATACTTCTGAAATATCCTCTTTATCTCTTTTGGCTCTTCTACTATCCTTTCTCCATCCCTTATTTTACAGATCGTATTTTGTTTTTTCCTTTCTCTTATTTGCCACGCCAGATATTTTCCTATTTTATTGGCTGATTCAAAATCCTTTTGCTTCATCCTTTTAATTTTCCACTCGATCTCCTGATCAACTATCATAGAAAATTGGGATTGCAGTATCTTTAAGTTTTGTTGTATTGTCTCCTCACCTGGTTTGATAGCTAATTGTCTTTCATTCTCCATAAGCTGTATTAAAATCTCCTCTTTCTTTTTCTCTCTTTCTTTTCTTAAATAGCAATTTTTCTGGATAAGGAAGCCCCTCATAACGGCTTTTCCTGCGTCCCAAACCGTTTCTAAGGCTGTCTCTTTATCAAGGTTCCACTTAAAGTATTCTTCAATTGTTTCTTTTGCTTCACTTACTATCTTTTGATTGTTAAATATATATTCGTTCATTCTCCATCTAACTGCTCTGACATCTTTACCCTTTATCTCTATAAATACCGTATTATGATCAGATAAAGTTTGTGGGAGAATATCAGATTTAGTTAAACTCTGTATCGATTCCTTCGAGATCCAGATGTTATCTATTCTCCCCCAACTCTTATTTGGATTTGAGAAAAAGGTGTATTGTTTTGTAGTGGGGTTTTTAAACCGCCAGGCATCAATTAACCCCGTATTATCAACCAAATCAAAAAACGTTCGAGGTAGCTTGCCTTCCTTTATCTCTTGCTTTTTTGTTGACCTATCCAAATTTGGAGACACCACTCCGTTAAAATCACCCATCAATATCATTTTTTGGTCCATCCACTCTAATAGCTTATTACCTAATTCAGAAAAGAAAGCTGATTTTTTATCATTAGGTGCATATATTCCGGCGACAATTATTTTTGTTCCTTGAAATACGATCTGTACTACTATCATTCTCCCTTGTTCATCTTTATACAGCAATTTTGGGTCAAATTTTTCTTTTATATATAATACCACACCTCTTTTCTTAACCTTATCCGATGCTACAAAATCCAACCCTAGTTTCTTATTACTCAGAATTCTCATATGCTTTCTTGTTACATGAGTCTCTTGTAAACAGATTAGGTCGAGGTTCTTTTTTAACAATATATGTGTAATCTGATTCCTCTTGTTTTTATTGTTAAGCCCGTTAACATTCCAAGACAGTATTTTTAACGCCATCGATTATATACAATTAGTAAGTTCTCAAATCTAAGTTAGGGCTACTGTTCTGTGTCTTCCCTCTCCTCCCCTTCTCCTTCTTCCGTTGAAATTATCTCTGTCTCTTCCTCTTCACTCCCCCCGCCCCCTCCCCCCTCCCCTGGCCGCTCCCCCGCCTCCTCCCCCCCCCCCGCCATCCTTCCAAGTTCTTTCTCGTATCTTCTTGCAAATTTTTCAAGTTCTGAGGGACTGGACAGTTTAAATCTTTTATCCTTGAAATAGAATGAAATTCCCTCCGGAAATTCCCATCTATATAAGATCCCCTTTTTCTTCAATTGATTGGTTAATTTTTTATACACCTCCCTCCTTCGAAGAAATCTCGCAGGTATCTCTTTAAAAATGATGATTGGGTTTCCTCCGATACATAACCTTTTGCTATAATTCTGTTTCAATATTTCATTCCTCATTTCCAGCGAGTTGAACATGGCTATTACATCTCCTGGCAATTTTTTCCCCTTAGCTTTAGCCGATTTTGTTTTTATCCGAAAAATATTTGCTAAAGAACATCTTATCTCTTCTTCCTTCCTATCTAACCAAATTGCCAACTCTTTAACCATTTTAGACCTTATGTTCTCATTTAACTCCTCTGGAATCCCTCTAAATTTCAGGTTAGACTGATTCTGTCTCAACTGAATCATAGCCATACTGTCCAACAATTCTTCCTGTACCTTGCCTATCTCCTTAACTTCTATTTTAACCATGTCCAGTTCCTTTTTACTGTCTTTCGTGTCCTTTTGCACCCTTTTCAAAGAATCCTCAATAACTTTGGTTCTTACCGATAAATCTTTAACTTTTCCTGTCAATTCTCCCACCACCCCCTCTAATCTCTTATCCAATGTATCCTGCACTTCCAATAACTTTCTCTCAATATATTGTTCATTATGTTTGAATTCTTTCCTTATTTCAGCCATCAAGCTGTCATAGTCCTTAATTTCTTTCCCCTCCTTCCCCTCTTCTTGTCTTGATGGCCTCCTTTCTACTGGAGTTCCCACCCCTTTTTTCATTTTGTATGTCAACTTATATTAGTTAGTTATTAACAACTCCTCCCCCCAATAGTCACTATAGTAAACTGCTGGATTCCTCTGTTCCTCCCGTTAATTTCTTCCTATGCAGTTTCCTTTCTTCCCACACGGTGGCGCCTCTTATTCCTTTTCTCTTCTGTAAGACTCCTTAACAAGGAGTCTCTCTCCACACAGAGTCAAGCAGTTGATCTCGTTAAATATTAATAGTCACACTATTAGAGGAAAACGGGGGTGGGAAGTAGAACACATTAATAAGGAGTGGGGAATAGATAGAAGTATAACGAAAAGTAGCCACCAAAGTCACCGGGGTGGATAAATAAAGTCACGTAGTAATTCTCTGAACCTCTGCAGAAAATATGGGGTGGGTCTCAGTCCGAGAACGAACCCAGGAGAGCAAGGTGGGGCCGAATAGAGGAGCGCTCCCCAATAAAGAAGACTTCCGTGTAAAGCAGAAAATTCTGGCAAACAGTCTTAATAATTTTCCTTTCTTTCCGAAGGTTCCCAATCTCTTTCCGCTATAGTTCAATCTGAAGCATAGCCTCCATCTTCGCCCGCTTCATCCGCTTAAATAATAGAATATATCTCATTAAAGCAGAAGGGGGCAGGGAGGGAAATGGCGGTACACACGCCCGTTGTAATTTTGCTTTTTTCGTTCTTAGTATCCCCAAACCGTTCACTTTTCTCCCCAGCCTCACCGGGGGGGAAAAAACGCTGCCTCCTCCACGTCTCCCCTCCTCCTGTTATCAGTCCAGTTTTCAATCGTTTAGCTAACCTATATGTATCCAAAATCTCCCTTTTGTTCAAACATGGACAAAGAGAAGGGTGGAAGTTATTATTTAAATACTAATTAACTCAGTCCCCATTCCAGTGCACCAGGCATAGAATTAAGTGTAGAAAAAAAAAAGGAGAAAAAAAAAAGAGAGGAAATCCGCCAATGTATCACAAGCCGTTCGCTGACACAACACTCTCCGACCAAGTGGGACAGAAATGTTCCTTTCACTTCACTCTAGTCCAAAAATATTTTCAATCTTACATTGCCTCAGACTTCTTGTAGTTTAAACTTTGTATCTGAGGTCTCTCCTCTACTCCCACTTAGCGGCAACTTTCTTACTTTCTCTCTCCAACAGTCATCCGCTACCACACCGTTCTTTTTCGGCTGGGTTCTTCAATTAAACTTTCTGTCTATTATCTGCTTGATAGTTTTAGCTATTTCCCAGCTTTTTCTTTTACTGTTGTCGGAGGTTCACCGCTTTTCACGCGGAGCCTGAGGCTTCACAACACGGAGTCTGTTGCTTCCCCTTCCTGCTGCAGCTCCAAACCTGTTAAACGCCGACAATACAGGCGAGCCCAGGCAGCGTCGCTGGGTACTTGTCCCCCAGAATAATCCTCCTGAGGTTTCGGGGTTCACGGAGCCTTCGTGACCCCTCTAGACCTCCGTGTTGTTCGAGACCCCCCGGAGGGCAACCTCGCGCTCCTTCCCGCGACCGCGGCGTCCCGGAAGTCAGATAGAAAAGAAAGAGGGGGCTTCTCCCTACCGGATTTAAGTTTATATTATGAGGCGGCGTGTCTATTGTGGTTGAAAGATTGGATAAGGTTAGAAAATAGAGACATCTTGGATTTGGAAGGCTTTGATAACAGGTACGGGTGGCACTCGTACCTGTGGTATGAAAAGGTGAAAGTGCATAGAGGCTTTCTAAATCATATTTTCAGAGCACCATTATTTCAAGCATGGGAAAGAAATAAAAATTTACTGGAAAGGAAGACACCTTGGTGGATTTCACCAGTAGAGGTGTTAACGGTTAAAAAAATTAATATGGAAGGGAAGAATGCCACGTATGAAGAACTTACAAGAAAAACGGACCAAGGTATAAAACTTAGACCATATGAAGAGATTAAAAGCTTACTTACCGGGTGGCTGCAATACCACCAGGTAAATGATTTGTTGAAAGAAGATAAAAAGAAATTAGGATTTGAAGATAAAAAATCTAAATTTAATGTGGAAGTTGTGGAAAGTAAGAATAAAACATTGTCAAGAATCTATGATATCTTATTAGAGTGGTATACAAAAGATGAGGAGGTGAAGGAGACCATGATTAAGTGGGCTATAGATATCGGTCATAACATCGAATTTGAGAGGTGGCAGGAATTATGGAATGTTAATATGAAGTTCACGGTATGTACGGCATTAAAGGAAAACATCTGGAAAATGATATATAGGTGGTACCACACGCCAGTGAAGTTGGCTAAGATCTATAGGTTAAAGAACAAAAGATGTTGGAAATGTGGAGAGGTAGATGGTGATTTCTACCATATGTGGTGGTTATGCAGCAAAGTAAAAGGATTTTGGGAATCGATTTACAATGAACTTAAAAAAATCTTTAGATATACGTTTCCCAAAAAGCCTGAAGCTTTTCTGCTAGGAATGACGGGTAAAGAAATCAAAAAAGAGGATAAGGTACTATTCCTATATGCTACTACAGCCGCAAGAATCATGTTAGCGCAAAATTGGAAAACGGAGGTTATACCAAACATAAGCGATTGGCAGGTCAAATTGATAAATTATGCCGAGCTTGCTAGAATAACGGGAAGAATAAGAGATCAAGATGAACAGAAATTTCATGACAACTGGGTTAAATATGGGACGTATATTGGAATTAAATTATAAAAGACACTGGCGGGACTGGAATAACTCTAACAGTAATGGGTTATTTTTTTTAGAAGAGATAAAATACGTGTTTACAGAATTTATTTGATTCTTACCAAAGGAGTGGAGGGGAGTCCAAGGCTCGGCAGAGCCTAAAATTATATTCAGGATTTATGGATTTGTTATATTATGTGCAATCTTTATGTTGGACTTTGTATATGTTTATATGTATATAGGTATAATATCAATAAAAATTTAATGAATTAAAAAAAAAAGAAAATAATGAAAAATTATTATCCAAAATGTATAAGTTGTTATTGGAGCATGAAACAAAAGATGAGCTGGTAAAATAATGATTCACTGGGCAAGAGATATAGGGCATAATATTGAATTTGACCGCTGAGAGAAACTGTGGAAGAAAGATTTGAAATTTACTGCGTGCTACACACTAAAAGAAAACCATGTGAAAATGATACATAGATGGTATATAACTCCAAGCAGGTTAGCTAAAATGTATAAATCTAAATCTGATATGTATTGGAAATGCAGAGAAGTGGGAGGAACATTTCTACATATGTGGTGGGCATGCAAATTATATAATTTCCCAATATTCCTTAACTACAGTCGTATCTTGTTTTGCAGCCAGGATCTGTTCCGCAGCCCTGGAAGCTAGCCGAAATGGACGCAGGGCGAAGCGTCGCATCTGCGCATGCATGCAGAGCGGTTTGCGCTTCTGCGCATGTGCGAGCGGCAAACCCAGAAGTAACCTGTTCCAGTACTTCCGGGTTTGCTGCGGATGTTCGCCGGAATGGACGCTAGACAAGGCAGACGTTCGTGGAGGTATTACTGCATAATGAGATGGAAAAAATATTTTAGTTAGAAAAACATTCACCCCCAAACCTGAAGAGTTTCTTTTGGGAATGGTGCAGACAGAGGTGCCAGGGAGCCAGAAAAAGGTATTTATGTATGCAATTACAGCAGCTTGGATTTTGTTAGCCCAAAACTAGGTGAGAGAAGTTCCTTAGAAAGAGAAATGGCAGCTCAAAATGATAGAATATGCAGAGTTAACAGACCTAAGAGAGCAAGAAGGTCAAGTATATAATGAAGAGTGGAAAAATTTAATGGAATATTTGGAAAATAACTCTAAACAAGTGAAAACACTAGCGGGATTAAGGTAAATTCAACAGTAGTTAGATATAATGGGGCGGAACTAAATTAAATGGATTTTTTTTACCTTTTAGAGTATGCAGATATTGGAAAATTTAAAGAACCATGGAAGGGGAAGGAGGGAAGTCGATGAATGCAAGATTGTATATTTGAAAATTTTCAATAAAAATCATTTTTTTTAAATGAATAAAGTCAATTTTGTGTTATTGCTGAACATATGAGTGTGCCTTTCCCATTTTGTAGACAATAAAAATGAGACGGTTGTTGATGGGATGCAACACAGATACTAGAGGCATGTGAAAGAGCAGAGGAGTGATTCAATTTCTGATATACAAGCAGGAACCATATTAGGTGTGTGATTCAATTGACGTGTGATGCATGGGCCCTTTTGAACCGGAAGAAGGCAGAATGGGCAGGTGCATATATAGAATAAATATTCATAAATGTTCATAAATGCACAAGGTAAACACACATACATAAGCATATAAACCACATGTCTAAAATAGTACAAGAGAGTAATCCTGAAGCCATTTTGATTCTCCCCAAAGGACCTCAAATATTTCTCGGCAGCATGAGGATGGGAGAAACTTTCCAATTGTCTTTTCATTTGCAAATCCTCCCTGCAAATCCAGTCTGGCAAGTTTCTGCTAAGCTGAGCAGACTATCAATAAAGTGTAAATTTGTAAAAAGGAGATTCAGGAACTTAAGTATTTACCATTTCAAAGGAATGGCCAGGCTACCCAGAAAATGCAATCAGTAAGGCAGGTATTCTAGCAGACAGAATTTCTGCTGGAGACCACCTTCTGTGATGTATGTATGATGTTTCTGGGGTGGTCTTAGGCTACAGGGTGGGCAGTTTTCAAAGTCTTGTGCACCATTGTTCTAGGTCTCTCTTGCCTCCTTGCAAGGAGGGGAGGGAACTCTGTTGCAACAGAAAAATAAAGATCTGCCTTGCTTTCAGTGCATCCTACCGCCATTCCTTTCTGACCAATCATGGACTTAGTGGACTCCGTCCCTTGGGGAGTTGGGCAGCAAAAGCCAACCTCCTTATTTTCTATAACATTTAGTTCCTCTAACTCAGTACAGACCCTCCAAGTGTCCCTATTTTCCAGGCTTGTCCTTGATTTAGAAAAGCCTTCCCAGTTTTGGATTTGATCCCAGAATGTCCCACTTTTCATTAAAGGTAAAGGGACCCCTGACCATTAGGTCCAGTCGTGACCGACTCTGGGGTTGCGACGCTCATCTCGCTTTATTGGCCGAGGGAGCCGGTGTACAGCTTCCGGGTCATGTGGCCAGCATGACTAAGCCGCTTCTGGCGAACCAGAGCAGCACATGGAAACGCCGTTTACCTTCCCACTGGAGCAGTACCTATTTATCTACTTGCACTTTGACGTGCTTTCGAACTGCTAGGTTGGCAGGAGCAGGGACCGAGCAACGGGAGCTCAAGTCCTAGGCTCTGTGGTTTAACCCACAGCGCCACCCGCGTCCCTCCACTTTCATTAGGTTGTCCCTATTTTCATTGGAGAAAAGTTGGAGGGTGTGCAGGAGCGCCTCCCCTACTCGCAGGGAAACCCCTTTTTCGGGGTTCCGAAACGACGTGGGGTGAGCAGCGCGGTGTTTTGAATCGACTGCTACTTTTGTGGAGTGAAGCCGCATAGCCGTTGCCGGAGAGCGCTGACTTTTTCCTGTGGACAATTGGACTCTAAAACAAGTACCCGTGAGTAGAAACGGAAAATTGGATCAAGAAACATGTTAATTTGGCACCGAAGCGGGAAGGTTCAAAACAGGAAGTCCGCCTTCCGCTTTTTGTAAATAGACTGAAGCAAAACCTTGTAAGCTAACAGCCTGGAAAGTCGCTTATAAAGGTCGAAATTTCCTTCATTTATAATCACTAAAAACCCCTTGGAAGCAGGAGAAAAGGGGGGGGGGATTTTGACTGTTCAAGCCTGCAGGAGAGGGAGTAAAGAAAGATAAGTTTCCACCGTCTCAAACCTGGGAACGGGGTGTCAGAGACAGAAATTGTTGGAGACGTTCATTGACTGTGAATGGAACATTTTGACAGATAGCTAAAAAAAAGAGAAACAAACTGATTCCAATGTTGCCTTTTGCATCTTAAAGAAACAAAGTATTTGAATAACGAAAGTAATCTTTATTTGTTGGACTTGCTTTAAAAAGATGGATACAAATAAAAATTGTCTCCTCTAGAGGGAGTTTGTTAAACTGTTGCTGCAGTCTGCTTGGGGACTCTACAGCTGTAAGATTAAGATCGTGGGATCAGTCTTTTGACCTTGGACAATAATGTGTTGGGAGGAAGCTTTGGTGCTTGCTTTCTGTAAGACAAATGCTCTGTTGGAGCAGTTGCATGAGAAGATGGATTTGATGAACAAAAAATTGGATTTGATGACGGCTGTAGGGCAGGAACCAACTCAGGAACCTGTTTTAACTGGGCAAGTACAAGTGCAGAAGATAATGGACGAGGTTGCGGTAGCACCTCAAGCAATACAAATGGAGAGATCTGAGGCCCTGCAGGAGCATAAGCCGCTGTTTTTGAAGATTGAATTTGGAATGGGCCAGGAGAAGTCTGGAGATGAGGAGGCTCTTAATTTCGGAGGGACTTTGAAACACGTTGTTAAATATTTTTTGGATTATGCTGACGACTGCGGGGAGTGGGAGTCTGGGGAATGGGCTGGTCGGATGAGGGGAGATAATTTTGGGTTGAAATCCCCCAGAGACGTACTCTTCTTTTTTTTTATAATAAATGTTTATTAGGATTTTACAAAACATAGAAGTCATAGAATCACATAAATCAAACAATCACATAAATCAAAACAGAGAACAAAAAACAGAAAATACACAGTAAAAA
This sequence comes from Podarcis raffonei, assembly GCF_027172205.1. Taxonomy (NCBI): domain Eukaryota; kingdom Metazoa; phylum Chordata; class Lepidosauria; order Squamata; family Lacertidae; genus Podarcis; species Podarcis raffonei. The sequence continues at coordinate 24,183,157 of NC_070620.1, forward strand.
AAAAGAAAAAAGAAAAAAGAAAAATCCACTTTTAAATTTCAAGGTTCTATATCCCTCTTTCCTGACCTCCTCACATCTCCCTTTTTTGTGTTCCTCTTTATTCCGTCAAATTCAGCAAATTCTATTTTTTTATATATATATATTTTTTATTAATTTTCCAACATAAATTATAACACATTACAACTTACAATACAAAGACAAACAAACATATAAACATGTATAATTTCATAACCTTTTTTTCTTAAACCCAATTTCAACGACTTCCCCATGCCTCCCTTTTCTGCATCCCTGTTTTAAACTTTTTCAGCAACCCCTAATCTCAATTACTTGTAATTCACTTTCTTTAATCCTTTTTCTCTTACCCAATCATTTACCACTGCAAATCTGTTTTGCCTTACCCATGACATTTTAGCACTCATTAATTTTACAACAGTTCTTAAGGTAAAGTTTAAATTTCTTCCAGTCTTCCTCCACCGTCTCTTTTCCTTGGTCACGGATTCTGCCCGTCATCTCAGCCAGTCCCATATAGTCAATCACCTTCGTCTGCCACTCTTCCAGCGTGGGTAGTTCTTGTGTCTTCCAATACTTTGCTAAAAGAGCTCTTGCTGCTGTTGTAGCATACATAAAAAACGTCCTATCTTTCCTTGACACCAATTGGCCTACCATGCCCAGGAGAAAAGCCTCTGGTTTCTTATGAAAGGTACACTTAAGAACCTTCTTTATTTCATTATAGATCATCTCCCAGAAGACCTTAGTCCTTGGGCACGTCCACCAAAGGTGATAGAAAGTACCTTCAGTTTCCTTACATTTCCAGCATTTATTATTGGGCAAATGATAAATTTTTGCAAGCTTGACTGGGGTCATGTACCACCTATAAATCATTTTCATAATATTCTCTCTTAAGGCATTACATGCCGTGAACTTTATACCGGTGGTCCATAACTGTTCCCAGTCAGCAAACATAATGTCACGACCAATGTCTTGTGCCCATTTAATCATTGCTGATTAACCGTTTCATCCTGTGTATTCCATTTCAACAGCAAGTTGTACATTCTTGACAAATTCTTAGTATTGGGTTCTAACAGTTCTGTTTCTAATTTTGATCTTTCCACCTGGAAGCCACAAATTCAGCAAATTCTAACCCTCTTTCAAACCTCATTTATAATTTATATGTTCCCACTTATTATGTCTCTAATTTCCCTTATCTTGGTCCTTTACTCCACTTTATATATTTTAACATAATATTATTCTAGTCATACCCCCCTTCTCTTTTTTAAGATTCATTTTTCATAACTCTTTTAACCATATCCCAGATGCCATGTTACCTTCACATCCCACATCATTTTAACATTCAAACATTTTACAATATTTCTGTAGATAATCCTTGAACTTTTTCCAATCCTCTTCCATCAACTCTTCTCCCTGGTCACGGATTCTGCCGGTCATTTCTGCCATCTCCATATAGTCAATCACTTGCATCTGCCACTCTTCCACGGTGGGTAAATCTTGTGTCTTCCAATATTTAGCGAGAAGTATTCTTGCTGCTGTTGTTGCGTACATGAAAAATGTTCTGTCTTTCTTTGGCACCAATTGGCCGACTATGCCCAAAAGGAAGGCCTCTGGTTTCTTTGCAAAGGTAAATTTAAGTACCTTCTTCAGTTCATTATAGATCATTTCCCAGTAAGCCTTAACCCTTGGGCAAGTCCACCAAAGATGAAAGAATGTTCCCTCAGCTTCTTTGCATTTCCAACACTTGTTGTCAGGTAGGTGATAAATTTTTGCAAGCTTAACTGGGGTCATGTACCACCTGTAAATCATTTTCATAATATTCTCCTTTAAGGCATTAGATGCCGTAAACTTCATACCGGTGGTCCACAACTGCTCCCAGTCAGCAAACATAATGTTATGACCTATGTCCTGCACCCATTTAATCATAGCTGATTTGACCGTTTCATCCTGTGTATTCCATTTTAACAGCAAGTTATACATTCTTGACAATATCTTGGTTTTAGGTTCTAACAATTCTATTTCCAATTTTGATTTCTCCACCTGGAAGCCAATTTTTTTATCCAAATTATAGGCCTCTCTTATTTGATAATAATGAAGCCAATCTCGCACTTTATCTTTTAATTTCTCAAAACTCTGCAATTTCAATTTGTCACCTTCTTGCTCCAAAATTTCCCAATATTTTGGCCATTTGGCCTCCATATTGAGCTTTTTCTGAGACTTAGCTTCCATTGGCGACAGCCACCTTGGGGTTTTACTTTCCAACAAGTCTTTATATCTTATCCAGACATTAAACAATGCTTTCCTGACAATATGGTTTTTAAATGCTTTATGTGCTTTAACCTTGTCGTACCACAAATATGCATGCCACCCAAAAACATTATTAAAACCTTCTAAATCCAAAATGTCTGTGTTCTCAAGAAGCAGCCAGTCTTTCAACCAGCAGAAAGCTGCTGATTCATAGTACAATTTAAGGTCTGGCAGGGCAAATCCACCTCTTTCCTTTACATCAGTTAGTATTTTAAACTTTATTCTGGGCTTCTTGCCCTGCCAGACAAATCTAGAAATATCTCTCTGCCACTTCTTGAAACAATCCATCTTGTCCAAAATTTGCAATGATTGGAACAAAAATAACCTTTTTGGCAAAACATTCATCTTTATAGCTGCAATTCGACCCAACAAGGAAAGCTTCAAATTAGACCAAATTTCTAAATCTTTTTAAACTTCTAACCAACATTTCTCATAGTTGTCTTTAAATAGATTCAAATTTTTCGCAGTCATATTAATCCCTAGGTATTTCACTTTCTTAACCACAGTTAAACCTGTTTCATTCTGAAACCTTTCCTTTTCCACTGGTGTTAAATTCTTCTCTAATACTTTAGTTTTTAACTTATTTAATCTAAATCCTGCCACATGACCAAATTCTTTAATCAATTCCAAAGCTCTTTTCGTACTAGATTCTGTCAAAACCAAGTCATCTGCAAAAGCTTTCAATTTATATTGTTTAGCTCCGACCTGAATTCCTTTAATAGACCGGTCCCTTCTGATCATGTTCAACAGCACCTCCAGGACCGAAATAAATAATAGTGGAGAGATAGGGCAGCCCTGGCGTGTTCCTTTTTCTATCTTAAATTCTTCAGTCACCACATTGTTTACTATCAATTTTGCTTTTTGTTCTGAATAAATTGCTTCTATACCGTTTTCGAACCCCTGTCCCACTCCCATCCCTTTAAGATTTTTCTTCATAAAGTTCCAAGAAATATTATCAAAGGCCTTCTCCGCATCAATAAAAATTAATGCTGCCTTCGTATTAATATTCGTTTGCAACAACTCCAGAATGTCAATTATATTCCTTGTATTGTCAGATAAATGTCTGCCTGGGAGAAAGCCCCAGAGACGTACTCTTCAATGAGAAAGGAAAGAAATCAGGAAAGAGACCAACAAAAGACAAGAAAAAGTGCAAATATAAACAACAAGAAGAAGAAGATCTGCAGAAGGGGCATGGAAGAGACTTAAGAGCCTCGGACATAAGATTACCAGGTTGATGGACTAGATGGAATGGACAGTAAGGACTGACATAACCTGAGACCAGGGAAGAGACGTTGGATGGAGATTGGAAAAAAGTTTATAAAGAAAAATTGTTATATTGGGAATTAGTGTAAATTAATGAATATTGGGGAAAATGTTGGAATGAAACTATCTGGCTTTAGTAGAAATGATATAAGGAGTTATGTATAAATAAGTATTAAGTTTTAAGCTTTAAGGTATTTTACAGTAAGATAAGGTTAAATAAATTAAGGTAAATTGAATAATAGAATATGGTGAAAGACGGAAAGGATCTGTTGAGTTAAGTAATAGGTTAGACTGTTAAGATAAATTGTTTAATAAAAATTTAGAAAGATGGAAAGAATTTGCTGAAACAACCAATTAAGTTAGAATACAAAAAGGGAGGTGTGAGGAGGTCAATGAAACAAGCAAATGAAAGGTAAAGATATGCAAAAAGGGATTGGTATCTTTCCCCCCCTTTTTTTCTTTTTGTTGTGATGATGTATTTTTTCTTTTTTTTCTTTTTCATATATTGTGGTGTTGTTTTTTCTTGTTTTTTCTCTTTTTTCTCTCTATTTCTTTCTGTAATCTTGAAACTATTAATAAATATTATTGGAAGGGGGGAAAAGAGGAAAGTTGGAGGGTGTGGAGTTATCCCACCCCGAGTCATCTGAAGGCAGTTTTTCAATGTTTACTGTTTTATTATGTTTTTATAAATGTTGGAAGCTGCCCATAGTGGCTGGGGCAACCCAGTAAGATGTATCGGGTACAAATAATAAAATTATAATTATGGAATGGGATGTCCCTATTTTCATCAGAGAAATGTTGGAGGGTATTCTGTCAGTATTTGGAGCAAATGATTCAGCAGAGGAAACACAGCCCAGAATAACTAAGGAGATACTACAATAATACTTGGCTAGTCTAGATGTATTCAAGTCTCCAGGGCCAGATGAACTGCATCCAAGAGTATTAAAAGAACTGGCAGATGTGATTTCAGAACCACTGGCAGTCATCTTTGAGAATTCCTGGAAAACAGGCGAAGTCCCGGCAGACTGGAGGAGGGCAAATGTTGTCCCTATTTTCAAAAAGGGGAAAAGAGAGGACCCAAATAATTACCGCCCAGTCAGTCTGACATCGATACCAGGGAAGATTCTGGAGCAGATCATTAAGCAAACAGTCTGTGAGCACCTAGAAAGGAATGCTGTGATCACCAATAGTCAGCATGGATTTCTGAAAAATAAGTCATGTCAGACTAATCTGATCTCGTTTTTTGACAGAATTACAAGCCTGGTAGATGAAGGGAATGCAGTGGATGTAGCCTACCTTGATTTCAGCAAGGCATTTGACAAGGTGCCCCATGATATTCTTGTAAAGAAGCTGGTAAAATGCGATCTTGACTATGCTACCACTCAGTGGATTTGTAACTGGCTGACTGACCGAACCCAAAGGCTGCTCATCAATGGTTCCTCTTCATCCTGGAGAAGAGTGACTAGTGGGGTGCCACAGGGTTCTGTCTTGGGCCCGGTCTTATTCAACATCTTTATCAACGACTTGGATGATGGACTCAAGGGCATCCTGATCAAATTTGCAGATGACACCAAACTGGGAGGGGTGGCTAACACCCCAGAGGACAGGATCACACTTCAAAACGACCTTGACAGATTGGAGAACTGGGCCAAAACAAACAAGATGAATTTTAACAGGGAGAAATGTAAAATATTGCACTTGGGCAAAAAAAATGAGAGGCACAAATACAAGATGGGTGACACCTGGCTTGAGAGCAGTACATGTGAAAAGGATCTAGGAGTCTTGGTTGACCACAAACTTGACATGAGCCAACAGTGTGACGCGGCAGCTAAAAAAGCCAATGCAATTCTGGGCTGCATCAATAGGAGTATAGCATCTAGATCAAGGGAAGTAATAGTGCCACTGTATTCTGCTCTGGTCAGACCTCACCTGGAGTACTGTGTCCAGTTCTGGGCACCACAGTTCAAGAAGGACACTGACAAACTGGAACGTGTCCAGAGGAGGGCAACCAAAATGGTCAAAGGCCTGGAAACGATGCCTTATGAGGAACGGCTAAGGGAGCTGGGCATGTTTAGCCTGGAGAAGAGGAGGCTAAGGGGTGATATGATAGCCATGTTCAAATATATAAAAGGATGTCACATAGAGGAGGGAGAAAGGTTGTTTTCTGCTGCTCCAGAGAAGCGGACATGGAGCAATGGATCCAAACTGCAGGAAAGAAGATTCCACCTAAACATTAGGAAGAACTTCCTGACAGTAAGAGCTGTTTGACAATGGAATTTGCTGCCAAGGAGTGTGGTGGAGCCTCCTGCTTTGGAGGTCTTTAAGCAGAGGCTTGACAACCATATGTCAGGAGTGCTCTGATGGTGTTTCCTGCTTGGCAGGGGGTTGGACTCGATGGCCCTTGTGGTCTCTTCCAACTCTATGATTCTATTGTATATACTGTCTGACATCAGCTCTCCATGAATGGAGACAGGGAATCTCCCAGCCCTACTTGGAAATGTCAGGGATTTAATCTGGGACCTTAAAGCCCTCCCTTAGAAAGAGCGTTCCATAAATGTGGGAAGTGAACCCTACGCTGACTGGGGAATTCCTCATGCCTGTTTTCGTGCGCAGGTGTGGTTTGCAGCCGCATGCTCGCTTTGATACTGTCATCGGCCATAAACCGATTACGCTCTAGTCACGGACCAGGATTCTCTATGGATGAGGAGCGGCCTTCTGTACTTTGCATCTCTACGGTGAAAAGCCACAACGACCATAGACGTATAACTATAGAGTTTACTTCCGCTCCGCGGATTTCTAAAGCCCGCTCAGCGGCTCTTAAATATATTACTCCGAGCTTCCTGCCCTTTCCTTTTCGAAGCTGAAGCCAAAATGGTGAGTTGTTGTAGCGGCGGACTCTCAATCCGCCGCCATCGGTCCTCTAAACGGGCTAATGGTTGGGCTTCTTCTGGCAGGGGAGGCACGGGACACCCGGGCGAATCCTTGGCGCCTTGTATTGGGGAGAGCGGATGAAATGGGGAACCGGGCTTGGGGGCCCGGGCCTGGTGCAGGCCTCCGATGTGTGTGCGGCTCGCCCGCTTTTGGTAGGGAATTCACTGAATCGTTCTTTGAACTTACGCAGCCCAAGGGGAAGAAGGCCAAGGGGAAGAAGGTGGCTCCGGCCCCTGCTGTGGTCAAGAAACAGGAGGCCAAGAAGGTTGCAAATCCTCTCTTTGAGAAAAGGCCCAAGAACTTCGGCATCGGTGAGTTGGAAAAAGGAATTGGGGATTGGAATGATGGGTCTCTGCAGCCCTGTTGATCCATCAAGGAGCCTATACTGAATAGGCGTTTCACAGGAAGTGGGAAATACACGCCTGTCTCTAAAATACATGTGCATGGGGAATACCGCTGGTTTTGTTGCATTTTGACCAGTGACTATTTATTTGTCTATAACATGTATTTATATGCTTCTGTATCCTAGAAATATATCGCTGAGGCTTTGCAACAGTATAAAACCATAAAGTAAAATCATTTTTGAAAAGCAAGTTAAAAGCAAAATAATTTAAAGCAAGCATCAGTTGATTATTGAGGAGGGATCTACTCTTAAATGCCTGCATAGGCCTTAGGGAGTAGCAATTTTTAATTGATATTTCATTGGAAGAATTTCATTTTTTAAAAAAGTGATTAGAAAAGGAAAATATGAACGAGAATTAAAATAAAAAATACTCAATTAGGTTTCCGTACATATTAAGACTAATATATAGCCTTAATATTCTGTTACAAATATGTTTATCAATAACCTAGTATTTTCTGTATAAACTCGTCCCAAATATATTTATCCAAAGAAAGTGCATCTATAAGTGGTTGTTCATATTTTGCTAATATTGCCATGTTATCAAGCTATTGATTATGGAGAATTATAACTATTCTTCTAGTTCATTGGTCCCTTAGCCACCATTAGGGCATGTAGAATCTATTTTTGCTGTCCCATTGTCACTTTCCATACAATAGGTACTGGGGTACTGTATACCGTTCAAAAGAATATGCCCGTCTGAAAATCTTAAATTCCTCAGTGACATATTTATATAATCAATCGCAAAACTTAAAGTGTGAGACATTGTAAAAGTATGTGTATCAAAAAAGCATTATCCATATTACAACTCTAGCAAAAGGCTACATTAGATAGCACTTTCTTATACAAGTGTAAGGGAGTCCAATAGATTGTGAATAATATTTTCTGCTCCTTAAGTCTTAATTTAAGATTCATTGATGCGTTTGATATCGAAGCTTAAACATTTCCCCAAGGTCTGCATAATAGTGGACATACCAATTCCTTATTCCAATCATTTTTTAAACTCTAGATATCAAATTTATTTATTGATACTAAATATCTAAAAAGTAATCACTGGCTTCTTAGTTTCAAATGAATTATCCAATTGCCCCAGTATTTTAGGTGTCTCAAGCTGAGAAGACCACTGGACCGAACAGAATTATTAAAAGATGCTGTAACTACAGGTATTGTCATTGGGCCGCAACTGGTAGATGGTATTTCTCTCTTAATGCATTATATGTATAAAATTAATCTTCCTCATCTATCAGTTGGTTTGTCCAAGGTCAATACCCTTCTCCCATGCAGCTTTTCTATATTACCACGTTTTTTCCAGTGTTTTGCATGTGAAAATGGGTCAAATTTATTTTTATTGGCTAATACATTCCATATCTTTCTAGCTGACTTAATTGTTTCAAGAGTCATTTGAACTTCCAAATATTTTGATCCTGATACTGCCCAGCCCATTAAGACCATCAACAGGTTTCCAATAATACTTGTCAGTAAATATGCCTGGTGGTATAATTCAGAATTCCAAATCCACTTTCTTTAATTAGTAATTGCATTTTCTGCAAAGGTATTATTTGTATTTTTGAGCCCCAAAGGCATTTCCTAAACAAAGAGTTTATCTTTTGGAAATATGACCCAGATATAAAAAACTGGAAGTCATCTCAGAATATAGATAAATCTGGGAATAATATTCATTTTTAGGGCATTCATCCTTCTCTAAAGGGTAAGGCTTAATAACCCTAACTATTGATGTCTAGGTGTTATTTATATTAATTGTTACTAGTTATGTTATATCTCTTGGTATTAACATGCCCAAATTAAATAGATTCGGTAGAAATTTGATTTTGCTTAATTAGGTGTGTGATTAAATTTTCACCTACTGGCATCTCAGTTCCTATTTGGAACAATTAATAGTGTGTCTTGATACCTTGCCAAAATATCATCTGCAAATAACACTAATTTGTATTTAACTGAGTTGAGAACTACGTAAATCTCAAAATGTTGCCAGGGGTTCTAAACCTATTAAAAAGCAAACATGAAAGTGGACACCCTTCTCTGGTTCCTTGGGCCAATTGAAACAGAGCAGATATAATGCCATTTACTTTAACTCTAGATGTGGTTGAAACGTACAGTATTTTAATCCATTTTATAAAATCCAGCGGAAATCCAAATTTATTAAAGCTGCTTCTGTGTAGTCTATAAATTTTGTTGACAGCCTTCTCAGTTTCTAATGATATAATTAAAATGGATTCTTATTTTTATTAACTGTATCAAGTCCACCACTAGTCTAATACTATCTGCGGCTTGTCTTGTTTTTATGAAACCAGTCTGGTCACTCATATTTCCTGAGCTACTATATTATTTAATTCATTTTTTGGTATTTCCTTGTACAATATAGTGGTTGGACTTCCAATCATTTGTGTTCAAAGGTCCTTAATTTCCTCTTTTAACACTTTCCCCTTTTTATTCTTTAATTTGTTTTTATCAGAGGAATATGCAATAATTCGGCCACACATATACATTTTATATGCTTCCCATTCAAGTGGTCCTGCAGAAGCTGTTGCAGAATTAGAATCAAAATATTATATAGTTTCTGTTCACATATGTTGTATAAATCCTTCATCATTAAGAAGGGAAACATTTAAATACCCCATTTTTTTACCTTGGCTGTTTTACTAAATTCACATTTCAAGATTACTGCGCTGTGATCTGATACACATCGTGGATTTGATTATTGAGGATGATGTTAAAAATTGGTCTTATTGAAAGAAATTCTGATGCACTGGTGATAAGAAAGTGAATTCTCCTTTGGTAGGGTGCATTAGTTTCCACAGATCTTTTAAATTTAAATCTATCATATATTTCTTAATTGCTTGTCTCGCTAAATATGTTTTCTTTATCAGTGTATTTCTATCTAAATTAGGATTTATGTAATAGCAAACTTTTTGGCAGGCATTTAGAAGGGACTGGTGTTTCCACTATGTTTTGGAAGACCAAGCTTCTCTGGGCCTGTGAGCAAATGATGCAAAAGAATATTTGCTATCAGAGTGATGCTGCTGACAATCTTCTCCACCAAGATCGCTGATGCTCCTGCCACCTTTGCTCTGGGCTGAAAACCAGGAATACAAAAGGATAACCAGTAATTGCTAAGGAAGCAATTATTTTGAGTTGTCATTTTGCCTTTCAGGGCAGGACATTCAGCCCAAAAGGGACCTGACTCGCTTTGTGAAATGGCCTCGTTATATCCGACTTCAGCGCCAAAGAGCCATCCTCTACAAAAGGTTGAAGGTGCCTCCAGCAGTTAACCAGTTCACTCAAGCATTGGACCGTCAGACAGGTGAAGGCCGGCTCCTTTCCTTGGCTCTAAGGTGGAGTTGCAGAAGGAGGTGGGGTAGCTGCTCAGATTCCTTGAATTGAATGTGCACCCCATGTTTTGGGAGTTTGCTGGAAAGAGGCAAGTGTGAGAGAACTAGTTTTACACAGTGCTATAGTAAGAAAGGTAGGGACGCAGGTGGCGCTGTGGGTTAAACCACAGAGCCTTGGGCTTGCCAATCAGAAGGTCGGCAGTTCAAATCCCCACGATGGGGTGAGCTCCCGTTGCTCAGTCCCTGCTCCTGCCAACCTAGCAGTTCGAAAGCACGAAATGGAAGTAGATACTGCTCCAGCGGGAAGGTAAACAGCGTTTCCATGTGCTGCTCTGGTTCGCCAGAAGCGGCTTAGTCATGATGGCCACATGACCTGGAAGCTGTACGCCGGCTCCCTCGGCCAATAAAGCGAGATGAGCACCGCAACCCCAGAGTCCACGACTGGACCTAATGGTCAGGGGTCCCTTTACCTTTTTGTAGTAAGGAAGGGTTTTCCTTTGTGTGCAGATGATGCTAGCAAAATATTTGCTATCTGAACTTCCTTGATGACTCCCAACCACCAAGATCACTGATGCACAAAAGTCATGTCCTTTAGGGGAGGGGGATAACGGGAACATGGTGTTTAAGAGAGAGGCTTTCCTCTGAACGGTTCCAATTGTCTTCCACAGCTACTCAACTTCTGAAATTGGCCCACAAATACAGGCCTGAGACGAAGCAAGAGAAGGAGCAGAGGCTGCGGTCCCGTGCAGAGCAAAAGGCTGCAGGGAAAGGCGATGTCCCTACCAAGAGGCCTCCTGTGCTCAGAGCAGGTAACCTTCCTACTTTATATTTATACATTTAAACCTGGTTGAATGAAAGCTTGGACAACTAGCCGTATTTATTTATTGTGTTTATATCCAAAAAGTTCAAGATGGCGTAGATGATTCTCCCCCTCCTCATTTTACCCTTGCAAACAACCCTGTAGGGTAGGCTGGGTTGAAATACAGTGACTGGCCCAAGGTTGCCCAGTGAGCTCCATGGTTGAGTTGCGGTTTGAACCCTGGTTTCGCCCAGGTAACCACTGCATCACACTGGCTACCGTGATGATGTATGAATTTCTTCACCTGAACTGCAGACTGAAGAGCATAACATAGAACTTTTTAACCCTGAGCAGTAGCAGGCCCTTCCTCTGCTAGTCCTTGACATGGCTAGGAAAAGCTGGCAGCTTGGTGCTTTGTTGACACCACTTGAGCCACTGTGCTTTTCCACAGACAGGGAGCTTTGGATTTCTTTATTTTTGCCTGGGAAAACAAACTTTTGTAGCACACTCAAGTTAACTGGCTTTTCTGCAGGTGTCAACACCGTTACAACTCTGGTGGAGAACAAGAAGGCGCAGCTGGTGGTGATCGCACACGATGTAGACCCTGTTGAGGTAAGGAGGTGCAAGAGTCGGGGTCTTGTACCCAAAAGCTCAGATTTATGCTGCTAAGTGGTTTTTTAAATGAATAGCAGCCACTGCATTCTTGTACGGGTGTTTTCTGCTGTTTCTTTCATTAGCTTGAACAAAATGGTCACCCACTCCTGCTCTAGATAATTCTTAATGTTGCCATGTCACTATGGTTACTGTTGAAATGTGCTTGGCTGTACAATTTACTTTGGAAAACATCAGAGTCCTGTTAACAAATTTTCAAACTTGGCTCTTTAAAAAAAAAAAATTAACAATTTCAACATAACAAATTATCAAAACATATCATATTCATTATTTCCCCCCTTTTTCCCCACCCCCCCGAGACTTCCCTCAGCTCCTCTCTCTGATGTCTCAGCGCATATTATTCTCTGCATGTTATGAAATTATACATATCCTTACATTATCTACCCTGTTATCAACCAATAAATTTGTGTATGTTTATTGAAAACCTGCCAAGGAGTCCAGTTCATTTTGTTGTCTTTAGATAATTTGTAAAAAGCTCCCATTCTTCCTTAAAGTCACAGTTGTCTTTGTCCCGCAATTTGTATGTCAATTTAGCCAGCTCTGCGTAACTCATCAATTTTTCTTGCCACTGTTCTTTCGTTGGGATTTCCTCGTTCTTCCATCCTTGTTCTATCAAGACTCTTGCTGCTGTTGTAGCATACATAAATAGGTTCTTTGTTTTTCTTGGCAGGTCTTGTCCTACAGTCCCTAACAGAAATGCTTCTGTTTTTTTTTTTTACAAATGTCGTTTTAAACATTTTTTTCAATTCATTGTTTATCATTTCCCAAAAATTTTCTACAATATCTGTACTGGTGTAATATACCATCTATACATCATTTTCATATAATTTTCTTTCAAAAGAGAACAATCTGTAAATTTCAAATTTACTTTCCACAATTTTTTCCAGTCCTCAAATTGTATCTTATGTCCTATATCTTGTGCCCATTTGATCATGACCAAATTGACCTCCTCATCTTTTGTTTCCCATTCTAGCAAAATACTATAGGTTTTCTTCAACAGCTTCACTTCTTCTATAACATCCTTTTGAAATCTAGAAGTTGTATACTAAACCCTTTCTTGTTGTCTTCTTTGTACATCTCATGTAATTGTCTGTAGTGTAACCAACTCTGAAAATGATCTTTTATTTCCTCATAATCTTTTAATTTCCATTTTCCTTCTTGATCCTCAACAAATCTCTGTATGTAGGCCACTTCCCCTTTTTGCCAAGCGGTTTGAGCAACGAAGCTTCCATTGGTGATGACCACAGGGTGTTTTTTGTTCTAATAGGTCTTTTTTATCTCTCCCACACCCTCATTAATGATCTCCTGATTATATGATTATAAAATCCTTTGTGGACTTTCCGTTTCCCATACCATAAATATGCATGCCATCCAAATCTGTTATCATGGCCTTCCAAATGTAGTGCTTCTTCCTTTTCCAGTTTTATCCAGTCCCTAATCCACACCAAACACGCAGCATCATAGTACAGCTTAAAGTCTGGCAGGGCAAACCCGCCTCTTTCTTTTATATCTGTAAGTGTCTTATGTTTAATCCTTGGCCTTTTGCGCCCTCCCCCCCCAGACAAACTTGGAAATATCCTTCTGCCATTTGACTCTTTATAGAGCAGGGTATGGCTTTTGCAATGGTGCTTGAATTTCTTCACCTGACTGTTGGCTATTTGCAGATTAGTTGCGCTGCAGAAGGCGTGCTGGAGAGACCACGCATTACAAGGAATGCAAAATAACTTTTGCTAGGTTTTAATAACAAAATCAAAAACTCCTTTTACATTAATTATAATATATCAGTAAGCATGAACCAACCAACAACCCATCCACCAGGGTACTGAGAGAGCTAGGTGCTGCTCTTTATATACTATACCCAACAGCTTAATTAACATAACTTAACAGTACCTGCTATACTGCTTCACAGCTGTAAAACTAGGTCACATTATTTGCTCTGGCCCTTAAAGAAATACACATCTTGTGGAACAATAATGAACCTTCAAATTTAAAGAGACCATTCAACACTGACCCCTATCTGTGAAGAGCAAAATCATACGAGCTTTTTAACCCTGAGCAATTACCAGAGCCCTTGTTGTAAAGCAGGGATGGGGACAGCCCTGTTGTTAGACTCCTGCTCCCATCATCCCTAACCACTGGGGCTGATGGGAGTTAGGAGTCCAGTAAAGTCTGGAGGGCCACAGTTCCTAATTCCTACTGTATTAAAAACTGAATGACCGCCAGCTTTAAAGCATTTCTTCTCCCCTCTCTGATCCAGCTGGTAGTTTTCTTGCCTGCCTTGTGCAGAAAAATGGGAGTGCCCTATTGCATCATCAAAGGCAAGGCAAGGCTGGGCTGCCTTGTCCACCGAAAGACCTGTACCTGTGTTGCCTTCACTCAGGTTAATCCGTAAGTAGCCCTGAAAACATTTTTCACCTATTTTCTAATTCAAACGAAGAAACCGAAGAGGCTGGTATGGTTTGGGGCAGTTACACCTTTAACCGCAAGCTAAACAGCTGTTAAAGCTGCAGCCTTTCCTCCTTCCACATCTGGAAATGCTAAGTTCACGTGCCAGCTGAGCAGTTGGTTCCCATATTGGTAACTACTGCATGACCCCAGGCCTGCAGGGCATTGACTGCATGTAAAGCTTAAAAGTTGGCATTATTGCTGCTAGCGTAGTGTGGCATCAAACTGTGTTTTTACTTAGAGGTTCACCCTAAAGTGGACCATAATGGGTGTTACGTTCAAACCATTGGATTGAGTCTTACTCAGAGCCGACCCATTGAAAATAATGGACATGCCTAACTTGAAGCCACTAATTTCAGTGTGTCTACTCTGAGTAGGACTAAATTGGATGCAACCCTTAGAAATTAAGGGACTTGTTAGTCATTTGTAGGGGTCTGCTTTGTGTCTAATGTCATTGAATGAACACAACTGCTGAAGCTAAATGAACTTTTAAGAGAACGTTGCCCTGAAAAGTGGCACTTAAAGCAGTATTTCAAATTGTAATCTACTTGGAGAACTCAAACTCAATTGCTGGCTTGTTGAATCTGTCTTCTCCTTTGCAGCGAGGACAAGGGAGCTCTAGCTAAACTCATGGAAGCTGTTAAGACCAACTACAATGAGAGATACGATGAGGTAAGATTGTGCCTATAGGATCTGTGGGTATATTGACTAATTTGTCAGCTTTTGGAAAGTGCCCCCCCTCCCTTGCAGTGGCATGACCACTGTCCAGCTTGCTGAAATCAGGAATGGCTTGCTAGCAGCCTCCAATATGAAAATTCATTCCAGCCCTGTGTAGAGAATTCCCTCATGTAGCAGAAATAATGTGAGTGAACAGCAGTATCATGTTGATCCACTGAGCTGGTAGAATCTAAAAATGCCCACAGGAGAAAAGAAAAGGACTTGAGCCACCATTGAGTTACACAGCCTGTTAGCAATATTCCAGAGTCTGTGTCTATAGTACTACAATGTTTGGAACTGTTACTACTTGTTAGAGCACAGCTGTAATGTATGAAGTGGAGTTGATTTGAGTCCCTGTTCCAGTAGTAGTTTTTGCATCTAATTTGTACTTAAAAGCCGACACTCAGGTTATTGCTGTGAATGTTAAATCCTCAAAAAAATTATACCATTTAATCTAAATTTTAATTGTAAGTTTTGTAAGTCACTTTGACATGTGAGCAATCTTTTTTCCTTCCAGATTCGTCGTCACTGGGGCGGCAATCTTCTGGGGCCGAAGTCAGTTGCCCGCATTGCTAAGCTTGAAAAAGCCAAGGCTAAAGAACTGGCCACTAAACTTGGATAGATGTATCCGATTTGCCTCAAGAAGTTATTCCCATAAAAATAAAATACTGCAAACAAAATGTGTTCCAGTTGTTTTCTGTAAGTTTTTAGTGATTAGAGTGTGGTGTTCTGTCAGTTATGTCTTATGGTAGCCTTGTCTAGTAAAGGGGGATTCCATAGCACCTAAGAAGAAATTATTCCAGCGTTCCTTTCTCCATTTTCCGTCACAAGGGGAGAGAATTTAAGATTTGCACCAGTAATGAGCACCCTGGAAGCTTATCTCTGCAGGTGTGAAAGCTCAAACAACACCTTCATGGAGCTTCGGCCAATGTTAGCTACAAGTATATTGGGTTCTAGAACATTTCATAAGCTGCCTTGACAAGACAACAGAAATCAATCAGCTCACAGGGGAAGAGTGCAATTGAAATACCCCACAACTATGAACTTCAGAAGTTTACAATACTTCTTTTTGATAGGGACTGGGTATCATTATTGTTGCCAAGAAGAAACAAAGCTGTATATGCGACATGATTTATTTACTACTTCATTACATGGAACTTTGCATCATATTGTATCAGCAACATGCTGATTTGCACAAACACTAATACTCTTTAATCCTGATTTCCTTCATGTCATTTCTGATTACATAGCATTAAACAACCCAAGATAAGCACTACAATTTGAAAGGCTTTCACCTTCCCTGTTAAGGCCCCCGTCATCCCAATTCCTCCCTTAACCATGCCTACCCAGAAGTGAGTCCTACTGAATTCAGTGGGGCTTACTCCCAGGTCAGTCGGGTAACACTGCAGCTCTAATATATTGCAGCCAACTTTCAGCAGAACACAAGAGTCTTCCTTGCTTGGGTCTGCTTGCTCTGGTCACTGAAATGCTGCAATCAAGTCAGAAGGCCTGTTCCTCTGTATAAAGTAGTGACCTCTGAGACTGGCTGCAGCTCCTGTGAGCATTTTGAGGCCTAGCTTGCACCAAGGAGTTGTAAGTCTTTGAGGTGAACCTTCTGAATGAATTTCTTGTACCACATGTAGGAGGTAGCTGCACACAAACCATACCTGCAAAGAAGGGAGAAAGCTAGTGTTAAGACACAAGGTTAACCTGCGAAGGGCACACAATTTTAGGGTCAGTAATGTATGCAAAGGGTTGCCATATATTGAGTACAAAAAGGACAGCGACCTGGGGAAAGGGGCGTGCGGGGCCACAGCCACAAAGTTCAGGCTGGCGGCAGCCAGGGAATGCAGAGTGCCTGTACGCTTCTCCTGGCTCAGGCTGGCAGCGGCCACTGTGTGCAGAGCAGCCCAAGTCAGGCAAAATACCGTATTTTTCGTTCTATAAGATGCACCTAGTTTTTAGAGGAGGAAAACAAGAAAAAATATATTCTGAATCAAATGTTGCAGAGGCTTTGCGCGGCTATCCCTGAAGCCAGAACAGCAAGAGGGATTCCTGTGCAGCAATCCTGCTTGCTGTTCTGGCTTCCAGGATAGCTTCGCAGCCTGCATTCGCCCCATAAGACGCACATACATTTCCTCTTTTTCGGAGGGATAAAGTGCATCTTATAGAGGGGAAAATACGGTAAATACTGTCCCCCCAACACTGACATTTCCTTTAAAATTTACAAGTACCCCTGGATGGGCCTGTTGGGCCCCAAAAGAACATGTCTGGGACTTATCAGACATGGCAACCCTACCCAAGGGTCATCCAGTGTAACCCCTGCAATGCATCATTGCTTTTATTTGGCACATTGATTTGGCCATTTAATAACCAATCATTTCCCAAAAATTCAAAAGTGAGAACCAGAGTCATGGAAACTGCAAAATATACATCAGTGCATTTAACTTATTTTGATGGTGGCCTTGATGAGAATCAGGTTATTTATATATATATATATATATATATATATATATATATATATATATATATATATATTCCATCATAAATTTAATTTAAAATAGAGAAATAATACATAACAGAAAAGAAACATTAAATCATTACACTGGTCAACAACAAATTTGTTGTCTGTTTTTTCAGCTGATTTAGGACGAATCTGATGCACTGAATCCAAAAATCACATTGGTTTTGCTCAATCAGGTCAAGTTTCTGAGTTATGGCCACATGTCGTTTTTTTACATTTTTGTTCACATGTACGCTTGTGTGGAGCATTTTAGAAGAAGTTGGTGCGGGTAAAATGCCATGTCGAATAATTGTTTTGATTGGAAATGATTATTTTAATGACAAGAAGTATTCAGGTCCGATAGTTCTGGGTGATTATGTCAAAAAGGGATCAGTTTGAAGTCATAAAACCTTGAAATCTTCCATAAATTGGTGTGGCAAAGCATAAAGTTGGGGGATCAAAACCCATGGCTCACTCGAGTACACTGAAGGAGAACTATGAAGAGGTGAAGTATGTGCTGGAGAAAATTGGTTATGATCAGCATAAGTGGTTTATTTGTGTTGACCTGAAGATGGTGAACTTTTTGTCTGGCTTCACCAAGTACCCATGTTTTCTGTGCGTGTGGGATAGTAGGGACCGTGCTCAGCAATACACGAAGAAGGACTGGCCTGTGCCGGAGGAATTGGTACCTTGCAGAAAAAGGAACGTCATCAACGACCCTCTGGTGGACAGAGACAGAATACTCTTCCCACTGCTGCTCATCAAGCTCAGCTTAATCAAGCAGTTCACCAAGGCTCTGGACAAGGATGGTGACTGCTTCACTTACTTGTGCCAGGCTTTTCCAGGATTGACCATGGAGAAGTTGAAAGCTGGCATCTTTGACGGTCCTCAGATCCGTCAGCTCATCAGAGATCCAGAGTTCGGAAACTCAATGAACGAAGTGGAACTGGAAGCATGGAAGGCATTTGTTCTGGTAGTGAAGAACTTTATTGGCAACAATAAGGCCAGAAGTTACGCAGAACTTGTCAACAACATGCTGACTGCTTCACATATGGACCGGTTTCCTGAGAACCTGGGTTCAATGAGTGACGAGCAGGGGGAGAGATTCCATCAGGTCATGAAAGAGATGGAGACCAGGTATCAGGGTCGCTGGGACGCAGTCATGATGGCTGACTACTGTTGGACTCTGAAGAGAGAACTCCCTGCCGCTGAGCATTCCAGGAGTTCCAAGAAACGGAAGTTCAAGCCCTGAAGTTTGAAAAATGATGAAGCAACATGCAATTTACGTGTTCTTACCTTTATCAATGCCCACCATTCAGTTTACAGTAATCAATGTTTCTATCAGGTAATCAATGTTGTTTTAAAAACATTTTTTTCTCTTAAAAACATATTTAGGATGATATGTGTTGACAAAAATCAGCTGATAATGCCACAAAAATGTAATCGATTTTGTCACAAGATCTGATTTTTTTCAAATCAACATAGCACAAAAACCTGACCTGATGGAGAGAAACGGATGCCATTTCCTGATTCAGCAGTGCAAAAATACCCTGAATCAGTTGTAGAAATCTAGACAAAATTCAAAAAGTAAAAAATTGTTGCCCAGTGTTATACATTAAATCATTATACAATACCCAAAAAAGAAAAAGAAAAAACACACAAAATAAAATAAACCCACCCCCCTGTTTAACTTCCCTCCACCGCTACTCGTCTTCTCTAGAATCAATTTTACCCTTATCATTGCATTCTGATTGTTTTTATTTTCTCTCTATACATACAGTGGACGCTCGGGTTGCGAACGTGATCCATGCGGGAGGCACGTTCGCAACCCGCAGCGCTGTGTGTGCGCACACGCAGGTTGCGTTTCGGCACTTCTGCACACGTGCGATTTAGCGCGAGCGCCGAAACCTGGAAGTAACCCATTCTGGTACTTCTGAGTTTCGGCGCATCCGTAACCTGAAAACCCGTAACCTGAA
This sequence comes from Podarcis raffonei, assembly GCF_027172205.1. Taxonomy (NCBI): domain Eukaryota; kingdom Metazoa; phylum Chordata; class Lepidosauria; order Squamata; family Lacertidae; genus Podarcis; species Podarcis raffonei. The sequence goes on from NC_070620.1 coordinate 24,202,529, forward strand.
GTGTCTGTAACCCAAGGTACCACTGTACATATATCATTATAGTTTTGATGCATTTACATTCTTAATCTAAGCATATTAAGCATGTCTTTTTTGGAACAATATTTTGTCATATAATCATCAAAGCATTGCCATTCGTTTTTTAGTTTTTCATTTGACTGCTGTCGTATGGATACTGTTAATTTAGCCAATTTTAAATATTTAATTTGAGAATCCATTCCTCCTTGGTAGGTAGTTCTTTAGCTTTCCAATTAGATGCTATTACTATCCTGGCTGTGGGGGTCGCATATAAGAAAAATTCTTTTTTTCGATTTCTGATTTTCTTTTCCTAAAGGCCCAGTAGGTAAGCCTCTGGGGTTTTTTTGTTTGTTAATGGGATTTTAAGCATTTTTTTCAACTCCTCATGTATTTCTCCCCAGAAGTACTTAATTGGGGTGCAACTCCACCACATATGCATTGTTGTACCAGCTTCCTTGTTGCATTTCCAACAGAGGTTGAATTTCAGTTTATAGATTTTTGCTAATTTGACTGGTGTTAAATACCACCTGTAGAACATTTTGATGAAATTTTCTTTTATTGTACTACAGGCGGTAAACCTTATATCTTCCTGCCAAAGTTTCTCCCATTGCTCTAAAAATATTGTGTGGCCGAAGTCTCGCGCCCATTTAATCATTGTCTCTTTCACTTTCTTGTCAATCATTAGATTGTAATTTTTTGTTTTTTTAAAATAACATTTCATGCATTAATTAATTCTCTTTAGCAAAGCCTTTCTTTGAGTCCAAGTTAAAGACACTTCCAAGTTGTATATATTGCAATCTGTCGGAGACATAATGCCTTATTTCCTCATATGGTCTTATTCTAAGTTTACCTTGATCTTCCATTATCAAATCTCTATAAGTTGCCCATTCCTTATTTATGTTTAGTTTTTTTCATGGCATGGGCTTCTAGAGGTGAGAGCCACCATGGTGTCATTGGCTCCAGTCTCATTTTGTACTTACTCCAGACTTTAAATAACACGTTTCTAATTAGGTGGCTATTGAAGTCTTTATGGACTTTGATCTTATCATATGTGAGGTACCTGTTGTTAAAGCCCTCCAGGTCTAATAAATCTGCTTTTTCCAAAGTGATCCATTCTTTCAGCCATACAAGGTATTCTGCTTCATAGTATAATTTTAAATTTGGCAACGCCAGACCTCCCCTCTCTTTTTTGTCTGTCAGGAGTTTGAATTTTATGCAGGCTTTCTTATTTTGCCATATGAATTTTGTCATATCTTTCCTCCACTCCTTGAAACGTATTATGGGAATTGTTTGAAAGAGATGGAGCATTTTGGGAAGGACATTCATTTTAATTATGGAAACTCTTCCTCCTATTGATAATTTTAATCTGCTCCAAGTTTCAAAATCCTTTTTTATTTCTTTCCAAACCTTATAATTATTTTCAAATAAATTGATATTTCTCATGGTTAGTTCTATACCTAAATATTTTGCCTTTTTCACAATTTGCAATTTTGTCTTTTCCTGTAGATCTTTTTGTTCCTGCTCTTGCATGTTTTTCACCATTAACTTTGTCATATTCATCTTAAATCCTGATACACAGCCGAATGCTAGAATTTTCTCTATTGCTTTTGGGACACTTGTTTCTGGTTCTTCAGTCATTAAAATGATGTAATCAGTAAACACCTTGATTTTAAATATCTTTTCCCCTAGTGTAATCCCTTTTATTTCATCTTAATTCTGAATTTAAACTTCCAAGAGTTATGAATAACAAGGGCGAAAGCGGACAAACCTGCCTGGTGCCCGTCTCAATTTTTATAATATCGGTCTTGGTGTTCTTTATATATTGCTTTGACACCTCCACAGAATTTTTTCTCCAAGAGCTGATAGTTCTATAGTTTTTTTTTTTGCAGAAAGGCCCAAGATAGGTTATCAAAGGCCTTTTCGGCATCTTTTAGCATAAATGCTACTTTTTTGCTAGGTCTTAACTCCAAATATTCAATTAAATCGATAACCACTCCAGTGTTTGTTTTCATATGTCTGTTTGGTAGAAAGCCCAATTGGTCATAATTATTAGTATATTTTAGTATTAATTTGAGTCTGCTTGTCAGGATGCCCGCAAATAATTTATAATCGTTGTTTAATAGCGAGATGAGTTACTGTAGTTACTTACTGGCTCTCTAGGTGTTCCTTGCTTATGAATTAATACAATATTTGCTTCTTGCCATGACATTGGAATTTTACCTTCTTCCAATATTTTATTCCTTAGGTTTTTTAAAGGCAGGACTATGTTATTGTCAGGGAACTGCCATCGAAGGAGCAGGAGGTGAAAGGGCTCACAGAGGGTGAGAGAGACCATTCAGCTGAGGAGGGAACCAGCAGGGGGAGAAGTGGAGTTCCAAGGGAAAGTGAGTCGGAGGGAGGGCTCAGAGACACTTCCAGCGAAAATAGTGGGGAGGTTTCAGGACCTCCCATAGGGACACCTACTCCTCGCCGGAAACTGTCACGCCGAGAGTCCAGAAGACGCGTTTCCGTTAAGGAGCTTTTATGCTGGAAGAAGTTCCGTAAACGCCCACTGTCCGATTCTACGAGCGACTGATGGAGCCATGCTTAAGGAGCTCCGTCACAGACAGAGGTTTGTGGACTTAGCCAAACTCTGAGGGACTAGGATTTTACGCACAAGCAGCTCACCATCCCATCACAGCAATCGGACAGTCCCTGAAAGCAGCTTGTGCAGAGAGGCATCATGAGCAACCCAGCCGGAGCCGGGGGAGCAGGAGGAGCTGGAGAGGGTCCAAGCCTGGAAGAAAGGTACAGGGTGTTGGAAGTCCAGCTAGCGCTGCAAACGGCGAGGCTAGAGGAAAGAAGGGCGCAGGATGCAGAAAAGGCAAAAGGCGCTACACTAGCAAGAAAGATGCCAGGATTGGTGCAGAAGTTTGGGGGGGACCCCAGGAACTATCAAGCCTTTAGGACAGAGATGCAGTATGCTCTCGAGCTGCAGTTTGACGACTTTCCCGACGAGGCATCGCGAGTGGCGTTTGTGATTGGCCATCTCGAAGGGGGGGCGAGAGACTGGGTTAGACCCCTGATGGCAGGGAATAGTGAAATGCTGAAGGACACGAGGAAGTTTTTTCGCGCCATGGATTTGATGTTTTCCAGCGAGATTGAACAGGGACTGGTGCGCAGACAATTGATGGCTTGTAAACAGGGTAGCCGATCGGTTCGTGAGTACTGGACTGAGTTCACAATGTTGATACATAAATTGGGGTGGGACCTATCGGCGGAACCCATTCAAATGCTTTTTGAAGAGGGGCTTTCTTCGGCGGTGAAAGACGAACTTTCCCGGGCGCCCAGGGCGGAGTCTATGGACCAGCTGACCAAATCAGCGCTGACCATTGGAGCGCGCCAGGAGGCAAGAGCCTTGGAGAAGCGGGAGGGGAAAGGAGAGCGTTGGAGGGATTTCCGCATTCCAGAGATTCCGGAGCCAAATTTCCCGCCAGGAGAGCCGATGGAAGTTGGAACAGCGCGCGCGCGCGCAGTTTCAAATCCCAGTGAAGGGAGGAGGAAGGAGGGAAAGAGCACCAAGAAATGTTATCTCTGCCAGCAGCCAGGTCACTTTGCCAGAGTCTGCCCGCAAAGAAGGGAATGGCAAGGGATGGCGGGAGCTGTTGGGGGGAAGGAGGAGGGAGTCCAGGAGCCAGTAAAAGCCAACGCCTGGCTGCCACCGTCAGGGCACTGCAGCCAGGCCAAGGAGCAGTAAAAGTGCCCACTCCGGAACCTCCAAGACCAGCCCTGGTAATAGAGGTGTTGCTAGAGCTGGCAAACGGATACCCACTAAAGACAAAGGCGCTGTTGGACTCAGGCAGCTCCTGTAATTTTATGAGTAAGGAGTTTGCAGCTGAACACCAGATACAGATACTCCCTTTAAGCAACCCCCTGCAGGTGACCACGATCGATGGGAGGGAGCTGTTGGGAGGAGAAGTTAGCCTACAGACCGTCCCAATGGTTATGAGGGTGGCCAGGCACACCGAAAGGATAGCGTTCAATGTGGCCACCCTGGGAGGGGCTCCCGTTATTTTGGGAATGAGCTGGCTAGCGTTGCATGATCCGCTAGTGGGCTGGCATCAGAGAGTGGTTTCCTTTGGGTCAGCACATTGCCTGGAACACTGCAGAGAGGGAAAGGTGCCAGAAGGGGCAAAAGCCTTTCTAGCAGGGACGGAAGTGGCGGACAAAGGGAAGGTGCCCAAACAATACGCTGACCTGAGCAAGGTCTTCAGCGAAAGGGAAGCAGATAAACTACCACCGCATAGAGCCTTTGACTGCCAAATTAACCTGGTCCCTGGGGCCCAGCTCCCCGTGGGCAAGCTGTACGCCATGTCAGACAGGGAAATGCAGGAGTTAAGGGAGTTTATTGATAAAAACCTGAAGAGGGGCTTCATCAGAGAGTCCAGAGCGGTGGGGGGGAGCCCAGTGTTTTTTGTGGACAAAAAAAACACGGATAAACCCAGGCTTGTAGTGGACTTTAGAGCCTTAAATGCAGTGTCAGAACCAGTGGCTTTCCCCATGCCCAGAATTGATGACATTTTGACCAGGGTGAGGAAGGGAAAGATATTCACTAAACTGGACCTGAGAGGGGCATACAACCTGATACGAATAAGGAAAGGGGATGAATGGAAAACCACCATGTTCACCCCTTTGGGGGCTTTTGAATATTTAGTTATGCCATTCGGATTACAATCAGGCTCCGCATGTTTTCAATCGTTCATGAACCATGTCCTGGGACCTCTGCTCTACAAGAATTGCGTGGCCTTCCTCGATGACGTGCTGATATATTCAGAGAATGAGGAGCAGCATGTAAAGGATGTCAGGGAAGTGCTGAGCCAACTGCAAGCAAACCAGCTGTGGGTGAAATTGGAGAAGTGTCAGTTTCACACCAAGGAGGTGGAATTCCTGGGGTACCGCTTATCAGACAAGGGATTAGCCATGGATCCAGGCAAGGTCCAGGCGGTGCTGGAATGGAAGACACCGAAAACGAAAAAGGATGTGCAAAGGTTCTTAGGGTTTGGGAACTTTTACCGTAAATTCATCAAGAACTTTGCCCACTTAACGGCTCCCATCACGGACTGTCTAAGCAGCAAGAAGAAATTTGTTTGGACGGCGGAGGCGGAGCAAGCATTTGAGGAATTGAAAAGGGCATTCGCTTCGGAAGAACAGCTCCTGCATGTGGATTTACAAAAACCCATGAGAGTGGAAACTGATGCCTCAGACCGGGCGGTGGGAGCGGTGCTGCTTCAGCCGGGGAGCAATAAGTCGGAATGGAGACCGTGTGCCTTCTTTTCGCGTAAGCTGAACAAATCCGAGAGGAACTACACCGTATATGACCGAGAACTACTCGCCATTCACGAAGTGTTCCGGAGATGGAGACATTTACTAATTGGCGCACAGCATAAGGTGCAAGTGTGTACGGACCACAAGAATTTGGAGTATTGGAGAACGGCACGAGTGCTCAACCAACGACAAGTGAGGTGGGCCCAGGAGTTCTCCAAATTCCATTTTGAAATTTGCTATGTGCCAGGTCCAGAAAACATCAGAGCGGACGCTCTCTCACGCAAACCTGAATATTTGGAGGGGGAGGGAGCGCCTGAAGAGAGACATATTATCCCAGAGGACCGCTGGGTGTGTGGGGCGGCCTGGGTGGGGCAAAGGGAACTGGTAGAGGGAACGGTAAATGATGAATACGCCCAGAATAAGCTCAGAGGTTTAAGGAGAGAGGGAGAAGACCCCGGAGGTTTTGAAGAAAGAAACGGGGCATTGTATTACAAAGGGGCACTATATATACCCGAAGGGGAATTGAGGGGGAGAGTACTCAAACAGCTGCACGACAACCCCACAGCGGGGCATTTTGGGCAACACAAGACCATGTGGTTGGTGACCAGGGAGTTTTGGTGGCCCAAGGTGAGGGAGGATGTACGGGAGTATGTGAGAGGGTGTGACCAATGCCAGAGAGCCAAAGGAGAAAGGCGGGCGCCAGCGGGGTTATTAGAACCGTTACCCACACCAGAACGACCGTGGGAGGCGGTATCGATAGATTTTATGACTGATCTGCCTAAATCCCAGGGGAAAACTGCCATACTAGTCGTAGTAGACCTGTTAACTAAGATGGGTCACTTTGTAGCTTGCTCACATGCAGTCACGGCGGAAGAGACAGCGAAATTGTTTGTAGAACATATTTTTAGGCTGCATGGCGCCCCCTTGAGGGTGGTCTCCGACAGAGGGAAACAGTTCACGTCCAGATTCTGGAGGAAACTTATGAGCTTGTTGCACGTAGAGGTCAACTTTTCGACTGCCAGGCACCCTGAGACCAATGGGCAGGCGGAGAGGGCAAACGGTATCCTCCAACAATACCTGAGGTGTTATGTCAATGACAGAGAGAACGATGGGGTCGAAAAGTTGGCGCTAGCGGAATTTGCTTACAATAATGCGGAGAATGTGTCCACCGGGATGAGCCCCTTTTTGGCTAATTATGGGTGCCACCCCAGGGCGTTTCCAGGGGGAGGAGGGGAGAGATGGAGTGTCCCGGCCGCCGAACATTTTGTAGAAGAAATGGAAGCGATCCATCGTCAACTCCAACTCAACTTAGAAAGGGCCAAAGAAGAATATAAGAGGCAGGCAGACAAGAGCAGAAGGGAAGGTGAAACCATTAGGGTGGGGAGTCAGGTTTGGCTATCAACCCAAGGGTTGCCGTTCAAGGGGGGTTGCAAGAAATTGAGACCCAAAAGATTGGGACCATTTGAGGTCATCCAACAGGTCAACCCAGTGGCTTTCAGACTCCGGTTACCGAACCACATGAAACTGCACCCAGTATTCCACAGGTCATTACTGTCACCATATAGGGGGGAAGGTGAAGGGGTATCCACACGGGGGCCAGTCTTAGAAGAAAGGGAAAGCAGCAACCATGTGGCGGAGATCATCGACTCCAGGTGGAAGGGTAATCAGGTGGAGTATTTGGTCGCGTGGGAAGGGGAACCGGAGTCGGAAAACACCTGGGTGATGGCAGAGGAGGTCAGTGACGAGCTCTTGATCGAAACGTTCCACCAAAGGTTCCCCAGGAAACCTCAGCCAGTAGCGAGGTTCCGGAGGGAGTACTTTGGCACCACCGACGATGAGGAGGAACTGGAAGGATTCAGGGAATCGGAGTTGGAAGAAGGAACAGACTCCGATGAGGAGGAGTACTTGGAAACCGGAAACAGCAACAGGTGGAGGGAAGTGTTCGAAACTTCGGAAGATGAGGGAGGTTCTTTCAGGGGTTTTGCTCCCTCGCCTCCCGCAGAGGAGGGGAGGGAAGGGGGTGAAGGGGGCCCTGGAGGGGAGGTGGATGTCAGGGAACTGCCATCAAAGGAGCAGGAGGTGAAAGGGCTCACAGAGGGTGAGAGAGACCATTCAGCTGAGGAGGGAACCAGCAGGGGGAGAAGTGGAGTTCCAAGGGAAAGTGAGTCGGAGGGAGGGCTCAGAGACACTTCCAGCGAAAATAGTGGGGAGGTTTCAGGACCTCCCATAGGGACACCTACTCCTCGCCGGAAACTGTCACGCCGAGAGTCCAGAAGACGCGTTTCCGTTAAGGAGCTTTTATGCTGGAAGAAGTTCCGTAAACGCCCACTGTCCGATTCTACGAGCGACTGATGGAGCCATGCTTAAGGAGCTCCGTCACAGACAGAGGTTTGTGGACTTAGCCAAACTCTGAGGGACTAGGATTTTATGCACAAGCAGCTCACCATCCCATCACAGTTATCTTCCAATTTTTTATAGTGGATCAACGTTAGTCCATCTGGACCAGGTGCTTTACCAATTTTCAAACTAGAAATTGCTTGGTGTAATTCCATTACCGTAACTGGGGCATTTAACTGTTCCACTTTCTCTTTGCTTATTTTAGGTATTTCCCTCTTTGAGAGGTAATCTGCAATTTCTTGTTCTGTTTCTGACTCTCTTTTATATAGTTTTCTGAAGTATTTTACAAAACATTTATTGATTTCGTCTTCCGTTTCATAAACCTTCCCTTTGTGCTCTATTTATCTGACTTTCTTTTTGTTTTGTTTTTTATTTGCCATGTCCTGGTCTATTCCCTGCTTCAAAGAACCTTTGTTTCATCCATTTGATGTTGTTTTCAATCTCATTATTTAGCAATGCTGAAAATTGTTTTTGCAATAATTTTATATTTTGGCTCAATGTTTTATCTTTAGGGGATTTTGCTAGTAATTTTTCTTGATTTTCTATATCCTGCTTTATTTTATTTAATTTAGATTCCCTAATCATTTTCTGTATTATATTTTGTTGAATATAGAATCCTCTTATATAGGCCTTACTTGTGTCCCATATTACTCTGGGATCTGTGTCTTGCACCATGTTTATTTCAAATAAGTCTTTTAATGTTTGTTGAGCTTTTTGTAAAATCTTATCATTTATTAGTCTATTATTCATTTTCCACCTTGTGTTTCTTTTTGTGTTTTGCTTCATTTCCATAATAATTGGATTGTGGTCCAATATCATTTTAGGTGAAATTTCTATTTTTTAAATTGAAAGTATGAGATTATGTGAAATCCATATTGCATCAATTCGACTTGCCGATTTGTTAGCATCAGAATAATATGTATACTGTTTGTCATTTGCGTGCTTATCTCTCCATATATCTTTTAGATTTAAATCATTTACCATCTGGCAGGATGTTGTTGGAAGTTTCCCAGTTTTAACTGGGGAATCTTTCTCAGTCCTATCCAAGTTTGACGAAATAACCCCATTTAGGCCTCCCATGATTATCATATTCTCATTATTGTATTGTATCAGTTTCTCCTGTAGTTTCTTAAAATACTTTGATTGTCTCCTATTCAGTGAATACACTCCTCCTACTATTAATAACTTCTCTTTACCTTTAATTAATCAAATTCCTAATGTTCTGCCCTCTTTATCTTTGAAGACTAATTCTGCTTCGTGTTTTGGATTCGTATAAATAACTATGCCTCTTTTTTTTTTGGAGGGGTCTGATGCTATGAATTCATTTCCCATTCTTTTATTGATTAACACTCTTTTGTGTTTCTGGACAATACGTGTTTCTTGGAGACATATAATGTCCCATTCTTTCTTTTTTTTAAATATGTTCAGTTTTATTCCTTTTAATTTTGTTATTTAGACCACTGATGTTCCAAGAGATTATTTTCAAGTTCATCCTATTTTATTAATTTCACAGATAGATTTTTTTATTGTCCAGAATAAAAACAGATTGTGAAAAATAATTGAAATAGTATCAGGTTTATGTTGAGTTTAACACTTAGTAGTGTTACTACGTTCTTAGCAGGTTGGCAGTTTCGCCTCCTGCCGCTGTCTCTGGTACTGACTCTCTGTCTTGGGTTCCCTCACCTCCCAAGTCCCTTCTGTATTTCAACTTAAATTTCTCTAGTTCACCTGTGGATCTTATGGTTCACCGTATACCTATAAAGGTGAAAGATAAACCTTCTGGAAATTCCCATTTGAACATGATTCCTTTAGCCTTTAACACATCTGTCAGAATCTTATAACTTTCTTTTTTTCAAATGTCTTTTAGGAATTTCTTTATATATTATTATGTCTTTTCCATCAATTGTTAGTTTCCTTTTTTGTAAGATGTTATCTTTAAGTAATCTTGAGTTGAGGAACACCGTACAATCTCCTGGTCCTCTGAAATTCCTTTGGATATCTGGCTTTATCCTATAAATCTTGTCAATGTCCAAAAACAGCTCTTCCTCCTTCACTCCGAGCCATTCTGCCAGTTATTTTATTAATTTGGTTACAATGTCCTCCCATTGGGTCTCTGGGATCCCTCTAAAATGGAGTATGAGCTCTTTCTGATGCATTTCCAAGATTGCAATCTGATTGAGCGTTTTTTCATGAATCTTTAAAAAATCTGTTAATTTAGCTTGCATTAGATCATGTCCTTTTTTCATTCTGTAGTTTTTTCATAGTTTCTTTCATGAGATCCTCTTGTTTGTTTGTTTTGATTTTTAGGTCATTCACTGATTTTTCAATCTCCAGCTTTTTAATTGTTAGGTCCTTTAATTGGCCTGACAAGTCTAAAATTAACTTAGAGTTCTGTTCAATTTTCATTCCCATGATATCCAACTTATCATTGATAGACTTATTCATATTTTTATTAGTGTCTTTATATCATCACCTTTGTCTAGTTCTATGAGTATAAAGAAAAGCTGAATCATCTATCATCCTGCCTGTTTAAAATGGAACCATAGAAAAAATAATAGAAGGGCCTGCAGCTCCGACTGCAGCGACACCTAGTGGCGGAGCAGGTAAATGCTTTAAATACTACATCAAAATAACCCAGCCTAGCCACAAAATAACAATGACTGTCTTCTTTTTTTGGTTGAATATATAATAAGAGATTTTGGAACTTTCAATTTAAGGTTTAAGGTAATACATTTGAATCCACTTAATAGGTTGATTGTAATTCTATAGTGTACTACCCACCAAGCAGAAGATTTAAGGAAATGCATTTGAAATGATCAACTTAGATTGCTAATGAAATCATATTTGATTATTATTTTTTTCATATGAATTTTTATTAATTTACTTCAAATAAGGAAATAACAAAGAATATATATATATATAATAAAAATACAAACAAGGAAAAAAAAACAAAAAAACCACACATTAAATACTTCACATCAAAGATTTTACATTGCTTTCTCTTTTGGGACTTCCTTCAGCTTATCCGAAAATCATTCGTAATTATAATTAAAATTACGCATTTCCTAGCTTATATTGACATTATATATCTCTCTTTCTTCTATTTCCTTTAGACAATAACTCTTAGTGCTTCACAATGCTTCTTTAAATCCCAATAACGTTGTTTGTCCCTCACTTACATGTTCCAGGTAATCTACATATTTTCCCCAATCCTTAATGAACTTTTGGTCTCTTAGATATCTGATCTTTCCTGTCAATTTATCCAACTCCGCGTAGTCTAGTAACTTTAATCTCCACTCGTCCACCGTTGGTATATCCTGCTGTTTCCATTTCTGGGCTAGTATTACCCTTGCTGCTGTAACCGCATAGTACACAAATTTGCAATCCTTCTTTTTTATCTCATTCCCTAATATCCCTAGCAAGAAGATTTCTGGTTTTTTTATAAACGTATATTTTAAGATCTTCTTAAGTTCAATATATATTTTTTCCCAAAATTCTTTCACTTTCCTGCACTCCCACCACATGTGGTAGAAGGAGCCCTCCTGAGCTTTACATTTCCAGCATTTGTTGCAAACCTTATACATTTTCGATAGTTTTAAAGGTGTTATATACCACCTATAAAACATCTTCATGACATTTTCCCTTATTGTCATAGATGCCGAAAAGTTGTACCCTCTTTCCACAGTTTTTCCCAATCCTCAAATTGTATACTGTGTCCCACATCTCTAGCCCAGTGGATCATTACTGCCTTGACTTCCTCATCCCCTAAGTTCCACTCTAACAGCATCTTGTACATTTTAGATAGTGTTCTCACATCGTTGTTTATAATTTCCATCTGAAATTTAGAATCTTTATCCGCGTATCCTCTTTCTTTACTGTCCTTTTTAAACAATTCATTTATTTGGAAATACTGTAGCCAATCATATACAAGTTCTTTAACCTGTCCATACGGTTTTAATTTCCATTTCCCGCCTTCTTTGATTACTAATTGACTGTATGTTGGCCAACTACTTCTCATATTAATTTTCTTCACACTTAACACTTCGAGAGGTGATAGCCAGTGTGGAACTTTAGCTTCTAGCAGGTTTTTATACCTTTCCCATATTTCAATTAGTGGACCTCGAAAAATATGGTTTTCGAATCCCTTATGTACTTTTCTTTTCTCACACCATAGGTAGGCATGCCAGCCGAACCTATTGTCGAAGCCCTCTAAGTCGAGCAGTTCATTATTCACTAGTTTGACCCAATCTTTCAGCCAGCAGAGACATGATGCCTCATAATATAGTTTCAGGTCCGGTAGTGCATAACCTCCTCTTTCCCTTATATCTGTCAGCAATTTAAATTGAATTCTAGGTTTTTTGCCCTGCCAGATGTATCTTGAGAGCACTCTTTGCCACTCTTTAAAAACTCCGCTCCCCTTAATTATAGGGATGGTCTGAAATAGGAACAGCAACCTTGGTAATACATTCATCTTAATTGTGTTGATCCTTCCCCAGAATGACAATTTCAATCTACCCCACATTTCCAAGTCCTTTTTTATTTCCTTCCACACCAGTTCATAGTTATTCTTGTATAAATCTATATTTTTGGGAGTCACCCAAATTCCAAGATATTTAACTTTTTTGACCACCTCTATCTGTGATTGTTGTTGGATTGTTTCTATTACTTTTTGGTCCACATTTTTAGCAATCATTTTCGTTTTCCTCTTATTCAGTTTAAAACCTGCCACCTCTCCAAACTGGTCGATTTCCTTTAGGACTTCTTCAATTGCCGTTGTTGGTTCTTCGGTCATTATTACCACATCATCTGCGAACGCTTTGATCTTATATTCGTTTTGTCCGATCTTCACTCCTTTTATTCTTTTATTTTGCCTGATTGAGTTCAAAAGGACTTCTAGCACCGATATAAATAGTAGCGGGGAGAGTGGGCAACCCTGTCTTGTTCCTTTCTGTATCTTTATTTCTTCCGTTACTACATTATTTATAATCAATTTAGCCTTCTGTTCTGTATAAATTGCTTTTATCCCATTTAGAAAATCTTTGCCCACTTCCATATGTTCCAAATTTTTAAGCATAAAGTCCCAAACCACATTATCGAATGCTTTTTCTGCATCCACAAACATCATTATAGCTTGTTTGTCGTACCTGGCAGACAGATATTCTAACATATTAATTATGTTTCTTGTATTATCCCTCATCTGCCTGCCTGGAAGAAAACCCGCTTGGTCTTTGTGGATAGTTTCTAGTAATAAAGTCTTCATCCTTCTCGCCAGAATTCCTGCAAAGATTTTGTAATCTATGTTCAGCAGTGAGATCGGTCTATAATTTTTAACTTGGGTTAGATCTGCATCTTGTTTTGGGATGAACGTAACATATGCCTCCTTCCATGTTTCCGGAATTTCTTCTTCTTTTAGAATGTTATTCATAACCTCCTTCAGTGGATTCACCAAAATAGATTTCATCTCTTTGTAATAGCCTGCAGTAAAGCCATCGGGTCCTGGAGCCTTTCCCCTCTTTAGATCTTTAATTACTTCCTCTATCTCCTCTGTTTCAATTGGGGTATTTAGGTATTGTTTTTTATCTGTTGGAATTTTCTGTACCCTTTTGTCCTCCAAAAATCTCTCTATTCTCCTCAAGTTATTTCTATCCTTGTTTTTATAAAGGCTTCTATAATAGTCCAGGAACTCCTTCCTGATTCCTTTTGGATCCATTATATCTTCTCCCTCTACTGTTATTCTATTTATTGTCCCTTGTTCTTTTCTTTTTTTAATCTGCCACGCAAGCCATTTGCCTGATTTGTTTGAGAATTCAAAATTCCTTTGTCTTAATCTTTTAATATTCCATTCCACCTCTCTGTTTATTATTGTGGCAAACTGAGTTTGTAAAATTTTAATCTTTTCTTTTATTTTCCGGCAGTCAGGTTTCTTAATTAGTTTTTGTTCATTGTCCATTATCTGCTTTAAAATTTCCTCTTTCCCTCTCTCTCTATTCTTGTTTTTAATTGCATTCTGCTGAATGAAGTATCCTCTTATTACTGCCTTACTTTCGTCCCATACCACTTTGATCTTTGTTCCTTTATCACAATTGTCCATGAAATAATCCTTTAACTTCTTTTGTGCATTTTCTACAATTTTCTGATCGTCTAAAAGATATTCTTTTAATCTCCATCTAAAAGTTCTTTTCTCAAAGCTCTCCAGTTCAAATTCAATCGGGCTATGGTCAGAGATTACTCTCGGTCTAATTTCTATTTGTTTGGTCCTTGGACTCAATTCCCTTGAAATCCAGACCTGGTCTATCCGTGACATCGACTTTGGTTCGGAGTGAAAAGTAAATTGTTTTTCTAACGGGTGTCTAAGGCGCCAAATATCAATCAAATTGCAGTTTTCTACCAAAGAGAAAAAAGATTTTGGCAGTTTCCCATCTTTGCTTACTCCTTCTCTCCGTCTATCCATCTCTAAGGAAACCACCCCGTTCATATCACCCATTAAAATAATTTTCTGATCCATATACTCAAGTAGTTTCCCTTCTAAAACTTTAAAAAATTCAGTCTTGTTACCATTTGGAGCATAGACCCCCACTACAACCAAATTTTCTCCTTGCCAATTAAGTCGAACCGCAATCATCCTTCCCATATCATCTTTAAAGATTTGTTTAGCTTCAATCTTGTTTTTGACGTACAATACCACCCCTCTTTTCTTTTCTTTATCCGAAGATTCGAATTCATTCCCTAATCTTTTATTGATTAGCACTTTTTTGTGTCTCCTGGCCACGTGCGTTTCTTGCAAACAAATAATATCCAGATTTTTCTTTTTCAAAAATTGTTCAATTTTATTCCTCTTTTTTTATCATTCATCCCATTAATATTCCAGTTCCAAATTTTTAACCCCATAGTGCCCAACTTTTGCCTAATTTTTTCTTTTCTCTATAAATTCGCTGAGTCTTCTTCCTCCTCTTCCTCTTCCTCCGTCTGTCTTCCACTCACTTCTTCTTCCTCCTCCGTCTTTGGTTCCCCTGGTGATCCTCCCTCTACACCTTTTGCTCCATTCTCGTCTGATCTTAATTCCTTATATTTCCTGAGGAATTTCCCAGTTTCTTCTAGATTTAATAGCCTATGTCTCTTACTTCTATACATAAATGATATTCCTTCTGGGAACTCCCATCTAAATTCAATTTTGTTTTTCTTCAATGTCTGTGCCAATGATTTATAAGAGTCTCTTCATTTAAGTAATCTAATTGGGATATCTTTAAAAACAATTATGTATGTTGTGTTTATTGTACTGTATTGTCATGTTTTTGTGGCTATAAAAAATTCTTTAATAAAAATCACAAATTGTGAAAAAAATAAAAATAAAAATTAAAAACGATTATGTAGTTCCCATCTATATTCAGTCTCTTTTCTCTGTTCCTTTGTAGAATTCTATTTCTCATTTCTTTATCCTTAAATGTAACCAGGCAGTCTCCTGTAAATTTCTTTACTCTTGTTGTTTTCACACGCATTCTAAATGCATTTTGGACATTTCTAGCCATTTCTTCTACTGGTAGATCCATCCATTCCGCCAATTCTGCTATCAGCCTCTCTTTAATATTTTCCCCTTGTATCTCCGGCACAGCTCTAAACCTCAAATTCACTTCCCTCTGCCGCAATTCATTCATCGCGATAACATCCTTCATATCTTCCTGTGCTTTATTTAGATCCATCATTTCTACCCTGATCTTTTCTTCTTCCCGTTTAATGTCCTTTAGTTCCAATCTCGTCTTTTTCAGCCCTTCCTCTACATATTGCGTTCTCCTAAACGCTTCTTTTATTTGGCCTTTCAATTCACTAACTGTTTCATCCATTTTTTTATCCATTTTCCCAATTTTGTTATCTACCTGCTCTAATTTAGACTCTAAATTTTTTTCACTCTGTTTGATTTCCGCAAACATCTTTAAAATATCTGCCTTAAAGTCCATCTCTTGCTTAGACCCTTTCCTCTCACCAGGGGTCCCTCCATTCGCTCCCTTCTTCGCTGTGTACGACATCTTAAACTCTTATATTCTTCCCTTCCCCGTGCGATACCCTCCGCCTGCTTCCCCCACACAAATTATTTGCTTACCACTTTTAAATTATTTAAACTCAATTTTGCCAATTCTCCGATTCTAAATCTTTTATCTAATAATGTTCGTCAATAATAGTATTTCTCCACTTATATATATATTTCAGATAGTCATTATAAAGTTCTTATTGTATATTCTTCTTGCCTCCACTCAGGCTACTCCACTGCGCGGGGGGTTCTTCTTGCCTCCAATCAGGCTAATCCACACAGACGGGGGGCTCACCAAAAGGTAGCAAGAAGGGGAAAAAAAACAAAAAAAAAGGAAGGAAGAAGAGCGAGGGGAGAGGAGGGAAATTAGAGACCAATTTGCGCAGTCTCCATCTCACCGCTAGAATCTCCAAGTCTCTTTAATGTAACATTTAAACTTTCATGTAACTCAAGATTTCCAAAAAAGAAGGAATAAGATAACCACAGGAAGCCCAGTGAATATAGAATAGAATATCATTTATTACGGCCATAGGCCCATACAGGTAAAAACAACACATAAATAACAGCTTGTGCCGTAAGGAGAAAAAAACAATCGCTAAAACACCACTATAACAATAAAATACTATAAAATGGAAAGGCATGCTACGCCTTAATTAGCTTGTAGAGCTCCTTGGCGTCGCTTTTGGGAAAGGACAGCAACTAGGAACCTAGCCACCTTCAGGGTCGTGTGGGTATCCTTGTCCTGCAAGATTTGGGCAAGGTGGAATTTTGGTGGGGTACCCTCTAGTTTCTGTATGATTGTTCCCAACAAATTTGCCCGTGACACATTAAACAAGGGGCAAGTGAACATAATGTGCTGGAGCGACTCCGGCGTCACCTTATCACATTCGCACACGGCGGGGGCTTGGCCCTTTGAGAACCTATGTCTCAGGACATTAGAGGGAAAAACGTTAAACCTCGCTTTGGTGAAGGCCAGTCTATGTGCAACAGTCGAAAGGGAGGAGAGGTATGATGGAACGCAGTAAGTTAAAGTGATACCAATGTTCTGGGGCGAACAAACACCTCCCCCCAGCGTATAATTTCGCTGTAAATCGATGTCATCCAGTCTTTGGCGGATCAGTCTCTGAGCAGTGATTTGGTCTAGTTTTAGGGAATCTAAGGGAGAGATTCCATAACTCAGGAGTTTGGCATGAATTCTACTAGTCCAAAGACTAGAGAATTCATCTCGCCATAAGCATTGGGCAAGGTAATGGTTTGGTAATCTATGCCACAATGATAACCAGTAATTGAAGACTTGCTTCCACAGGCAAGTTTCTAAGGATGCGACCTTCAATTCTAGTCGCATGGCTGCGTTGCTTACGCACAGGGGGAGCATTAGGAGCCGACGTAGGAATTGGCTTTGCAGAGTCTCAAGGGGAGCAAGATCTGTCATCACGGCCCAGAGCGGGGCAGCATAAGCAACCACGGCAACCACTTTTGCCTTGAACACCTTTAGGGCCGAGGGAACATGCAAAGCTCCGTCCGAAAAGAAGAATCGGAGGAGCGCATATGACAAGGTTTTGGCCTTATTAAGTAGGTGTTGAATGTGAGCTTTCCACCCCAAATTGTATTGAAAAATAACTCCAAGGTATTGAAATTTTAGGACTTGCTCTATTTTTGCCCCACCAAGCTTCCATTTGTATAATCTCCGGCTTCTGGAGAAGATCAGGATCTTGGACTTGGCATGGTTGATGGTTAATTGATTGAGTTGACAATACGTGGCAAAGATCTTCAGAGCTCTGGTTAGTCCAACACGTGTATAAGATAGAATTACCGCGTCGTCCGCATATAAAAGGAGTGGGCAGCGGTAATCCGCTAGTCTAGGCGCGTGTGTACTTGGAGATGAGTTGACTAGGGGTGCTCGCATGTCACTGATGAATAGGTTGAATAGGCAGGGAGCCAATATACATCCTTGGCGCACTCCCTTGTTTATTGGTATCGAATTTGTAAGGTCGCCCGCTGGAGTGAATCTCACTCTGGCAAGGGTACCTTCGTGGAGCTGGCTTATGAGCCATAAGAGTCTTCTATCAATGCCCTGTTTCGCAAGTTTCTCCCAAAGAATATTTCTAGGAACGCTGTCAAAGGCTGCCTTTAGATCTAAGAAGGCAGCACAGAGGTAGCCCCGGGGGGGGGGGGGAGGAGTACTTCCGAGCCAGATGATAAAGAACTATCGCATGATCGGTTGTAGAGCGTTTAGTTCTGAACCCTGCTTGTTCATGGCCAATCTGGTTAGTCTCATCTACCCATCGCCCCAGTGAATATATAATTTCCACAGTCAATATTGGTGTAGTAATCCTTATTTTAGGCTTTCTTCAATCCACCGCGTTCTAAAGTTCTTAATGGCGTCGGAGCCTTCTCTTCCGGTTTCCCTGTCCTTTTACACTTTGAAAGCGATAATGGAGAAGTGCCCCTTCCTCCTGATCAAACCCTCCGTTTCATCAAGGGCTCTCAGTACCAGCAATTCGCCCCTGGTCCCCCTTCTCTTCCACAGTCCTCTTAATATCCAGTACCTACTTAAAAAGTTACTTTTTTAAGGGATTCAAGAGGGAGGAAACAGAGTATCCGCTAAGGTGACTCACTTTCACTTTCCCCCAGCACTGGGATTGCGCTGCGTCGAAGTTGATTCCGGGTTTCAGCTGAACTCCTCTTACTTCTCTCAATACTCCGAAGCTTCTTAGCTGTTAAATTTCTGATATTCCAAATTCTTTGCAGTCGGAGTCCTTTAATTTGAGAGCATAGCGCTCTCTCGGCAAGCTCGGGGCTTCGCTATTTGAAGGTGGATAATGGCTTCCCTCGACCCGCTGATCCGCTCCGCCGCTCTCTTCGCTTCTCCTGAAGCTACCTGACGGCCGGGTAGATCGCTTCTGGTCGCCCCGGGAACCAGACCTTCTGAACACCCTCCAGAAGTGATTTCGGGGGCCTCCGAAATCATATTTGATTATTACTAGATTGTTTAAAATATTTAAATGAATTGTAGAGAGTCGTTTGATGTCAAGAAGTGTATAAAGTTGTCTGTTATGAAGAATTAAGCTGAAAGAGACAAATCTACAGGTATGCTTTACACTGTGAAATAAAATATTATATAGTATTTGTACATAGTACTTGTTCAAACTCTCAGAATTATTGAACTCTAATGAAATGAACTACTGAATGAAAATGAACTGAACCCCGAGTTCCGGTCGAGCCACGGACCCGACGCAAGCGGGACTTTCTCGGGAGAGAGAAAGTCTGGGTTCTCGAGGGTAAAAGGGGGTGCTACAGGGCGCGGTAGCCCCCCAAAACCCCTCTGGAGGGAAACCAGAGGGTCAGGAGCCCAGCGGAGCCATTTGCAGATCGCCAGGTCGTCAGGTAACTCCGTAACAGGAGCGAAGAGAACGGCGGGCGGAGAAAGCAGGCACCGGGGAAGCCATTGTCTCACCCTCGAGAATGCAGCCCCAGGCTTGCAGGGCGAGTGGTCGATTCTCAAAAACAAAGGATCAAAGCCAGACTGGGAGTTTGGAATTACAATTGGAATTACAAAAGGATGGCTTTGGAAAAAGAAGTTGAAAAAAAGAGGTCAGTTTTCATTTGAAATCGGAGAACGACGCAAGAATAAGAGCAGAGCGCGGAGAGGAGGTTGGTAACGCAGCAAGCGGCTAGAACTTCTCCCTCGTAAAAAACTTGCTAAAAGTCATATAAACTGTTGCTAAAAGTAACAAAAGAGTTGTATAAGAAGGGAATAGTTAAAGGAGGGAGCAGAGGGCAACTATTTTAGGACTTTAAAAGGCCCTCGATACAACGAAGGGTCTGAAAGAAGTAAAAAGAAAGGACACTTCCCGGTACTTTCACTTTTAAAAAAACAACTGCGCAACAAAGTATTTTTTAAAAAATAAATTTTATTAACCGGCCAATCACATCGAATCAAACCACATAAATTCCAAATTACAGAGCC
Organism: Podarcis raffonei; assembly: GCF_027172205.1. Lineage (NCBI taxonomy): Eukaryota > Metazoa > Chordata > Lepidosauria > Squamata > Lacertidae > Podarcis > Podarcis raffonei. The sequence goes on from NC_070620.1 coordinate 24,222,238, forward strand.
GAATTTTTAAATTTTGTTGGGGGGTCCCATACTTCCAGATCCGAGGAAGGATTCTGATCTAAATCCTTACTTCTGCATTAATGTCCAAATCAGTCCAAATAAGTCCAAATAGATGTTCCAACAGTCCAAACACATGTTCATAGTTCTTTCCAATCTTCTCTTGCTGTTTCCACATCACTTCTTATTCTTATATTTTCTCTTTGTCCTTTATAGTCCTTTATGGTCTCTTCTGATGGTCTCCTTAAGCTGATAAACACCAATAATACTCCTGTGTGAATTTCCCGTCGTCATTCCTCAAGTCCAGATAGTTCCCATAAATTGTCACCTTCGGAGATAAGATCACTTTTTCCATCGTAGATTTATAGCTCTGTCGATCTTAAGACCTCTTCAACTGCGCAACAAAGTAGAACTTTTGTGCCTCCATTTTAACGGAAAGACAGAGCTAACCAGCTATAAGTAAAACACAGAAAGCTAATATCAGGCAGCATAATTCATTGTCCCACTATCTTTTACCTCTGCTTTCAAATAAATTTAACTGTTTAAACACAACGGAAAGGATTGTATATGAAAGAAGACTTCACCTTCGCAACTGGTTCCTTTTCTTTTTTTCTTTTTTATGTTTATCCGTGGAATGAAATGAGAAAGAGCTGCCTAACAGGCTGCATGAAGGGCATGATTATTATTTGGAGCTTTGTGAACTGTGACTTGAACTAACAAACTACTCCCTGTTATTTTTTTTACTTGTTATCTTTATCTTTATTTTAATAGGGGAACAGTCTGGATTAATAAAAAACTACTTTGTTTTCTTCTTCCTTCTATGAACTTTGTTTAACTGAGCTTAAATTTGACACTCTCAACTACAGATCCCTTAGCAACTCCTGAGTTGCTTTTTGGATAGAACCTTCCGGACATCTCCCTTATTCACTCTTTTTGGATATATTGGGCATTTTTGGACCTATTTATTCCCTTGGATTTTTTATTAATACCTTCAGAAATTCTTACTGGACTACGTCCATTGGATTACAATATATAATCATTGGTTTTCATCGGTTACAGCTAATTTATTTCAATAACTGGACTATAACAATTGGATTTAGCCAAAGTGGTGGCAAGAAGGAAGAAGAAGGAAGAAACTCTGGGTTGGATAGGCCTCTTTAAAGCAGAAATTTATAGGTCAATAGGTGTTCCGCCTTATTTATTTTTTTAAAAAAAGATATTTATTAAAATTTTTCCATTATAATACATTAAAAAATCAAAAAAGACGAAACAAAAAAGTTTAAAAACACATAGAATTCAAAATCCTTATTTTCAATAACATATTTCCCTGACTTCCCCACACCTCCCCCTTTGTATTCCAATTCAAATTGTTGGTTCAACAAGTTCTTATCCCCAATTTTTGACCTTTTTATATTTGATTCATTTTAGAAAGACCAATTTTAACTTATAAACATCAGTATTTAAACATCAGTTCAACAAGTTCTTGTCCCTAATTTTTAGCCTTTTTATATTTTATATTTAGTTCATTTTGAAAAACCAATTTTGCCTTATAGACATCAATGATTATACATCAGTGCTTATTCTTAAAGCTTTTTTCTAAAGTCGACCTAAATTCCCTTCCACGATTTCCTCAATTCTCATACAAATAACAAAACAAAATAAAAGCAAAACAGATTATAATTATACACCCTTTGGATTCCCAAACTCCACCCCCCCTTTCCCGGTTCCAATCCCCAATAAGCGTCCATCAATCAATCTACTATCAGCCTGGAGACCTCACGTCCGAGGTTCTTAATTCTCTCTCAATTCCTCTCTGCCGGTTTTTTTGATAGTCCTTGGTATTAAACACCAAATCTCGGAGAAGCTCTAGTCCAATAGAGTCCATGTTTCTTCCAGCCAGACCTCCATACTTAAAAGTGGAGCCTGAATCTTGTTTCTTACTCCTTTCAAATCCAAATGTCTCCAAAGCTCCAACTTCCACCTTAATCAAATTTGTAATCCTTGGGTCTTCAGATCTCCACATAAGGAGATCTCTCCATTCTTCAGTCTCCAATTCAGACCAAATTTTCACCATCAAGTTCTTATTTTCCTTTGCAGCCATCATGTCAGGCCTCTGGCTCTCCTTTATCATCTGTAAAATTACAGCTCCTCCTTCCTTTTCCTCAGGAACAACATATATCTCTTTCTTCACACTCTCAGAACTCTCCAGTTTCTCTTCTTCTCCAGCTGCATGGGCTTCCTGAGTCAATTCCTTATCAAATTCAATGGATTTGTTTACTGTTAAGTCCAGAGTTGCAACATTGGTAGCCAAAACATCAATTTGGCCTTGTAGCTTTCCCAAGAGAACAAAGACTCTGTCCAATTCAGCTTGAATTTCCCCTCCTTCAGCCATTCTTGTAATGTCCCAAAACCCCCTCTAGAGGGATTTTGGTTACTTAGTATTCTTTCCAGTTCAAATCCAAAAATCAAATTAGTTTGTATCAGTTCTTTCTTGTTTTCAACAAAGTATAGTCAAATTGTAACAAATATAGCCAGCAGAAGCAGCAGAAACAAAGTTCTCTTTTTCCGTCTTGACAGCTAATTTGACAGCTGTCAAACTCTTCAATACCTTCAACAGGCTCTCTCGCGGATCACTCCCGGGTTCGGGGGGGTGGCACTTCAGCTCCCAAAATTAGCTCTTATCCTCCAGTAAGATTTCTTCTAGTGCCAAATCGTGAAATTAATGTCTTTTGCCCAATAATAAAAGAAAAAATTCTCTCGACCTTAGTTAGCAGGTCCTTGCTTTAGGTTGTTTACAGGACGAGGAGGCGGACTTCCTGTTTGCGCCTTCCCCGATCGTACCTAATTCACCAAAAGATTTTCTTTAAAAATCCAATTTCCGTACTACTCACTTTGAAGTCCAAATCACAAGAAGAAGTCAGCGCTCTCCGGCCATGGCAGCACGGCTTCACTCCACAGGAGAAGCAGTCGACTCTCAGCACCACGCCGCTCACCCCGTCCCCCGTTCCAAAGCCTTTAAAAAGGCTCCTTCGCGGGTCGGGGGGGCGCAAATGGTGCCCGCCGAGTCACCAGGTTCACAGGCTTCACCGCCTGTGATTTTTAGGGGTCCCCGTGTCGCCGCAGCGGTACGACCCTGATCCTGTGGAGCCGATTCCCTCCGGAGCTCGGAGGGAATCCGCCATTAGCCGCTGGCGCTAACCCGGAAGTCGGTGTTCCGCCTTATAAGTTGAATTTATATTGGGAAAATTTATTTAGGAAAAAATTGTTTATATAAATTAATTGATATACAAATTTAAGTGTATGAGAATTTAGGAGGAGGATCTATTTATATATTTGTTTTATTCAATGCATCATTAGAGGGAAAATATTTTATTGACTGTATATCTGGATTGAACATTTTATTATTGTGGACTGTAAACTAAGTATTTGTAATTTGACTACAATGTCTCATACACAAAAGAAAGGAGGGGATGGGGGAACACCAGCAGAGAGGAGAGGCTCAAAACAAGAGTCAGATCTTAAAGGGGAAATTATGAAAATGTTTGCAGAGGTTAATTCCAACATCAAGCAGAGCAAAAAGAATATAGAAGCGAAACTGGAACAAATGGATAAGAGAATGGGCCAAATGGACAAAAAAATTGATGTTACAGTTAATGTATTAAAAGGGCAACTGAAGGACGTGAACAAGAGGACACAGAACCTGGAAGAGGGAATGAAGAAGACAAGAGTGGAAATGAGGGAGATGAGGAAGGAAGAAGAGAGAATATGGGTGGGGATGTCAGAAATTAACAAAACTCAAGAGGAGGTCTGGGATGTGATTTCCAGGAATGAACTCAGGCAGAGAGAAGTGAATTTAAGATTGAGACTTGTCCCAGAACAGCAAGGAGAAAATATTAAAGAGAAACTAATAAAAGAAATTGCACAATGGATGGAGATGGATATAGAAGAAGTGACAAAATCTGTGCAAAGTGCATTTCGACTGAAGACAAGATCAGCCAAGGCAAGAAAGTTTCCAGGAGACTGCCTGATTACTTTTAAGGACAGGGAGATGAGAAACCAGATTCTCCAAAAGAACAGAGAGAAGAGACTGAATATAGAAGGAAATTATATAATTATTTTTAAAGACATCCCGATCAGGCTTCTTAAACGGAGAGACCCATATAAACCAACAGTACAGATTCTAAAAAAGAATAACATTGAATTTAGATGGGAATACCCAGAAGGGATCTCCTTTGTCTACAAAAGTAAAAGACACAGAATCACGAGCCTGGAAGAATCGGGAAAATTTTTGAGAAAATACAAAGAGCTATGAAGCGAGGATGAAGAAACAAGAGGAGCGGAACTAGGAATGGAGGCTGCAGGAGGAGTGGATCCGGAGGAGTTAGAAAAATAAAAAAGGAAGGAAGAAGAAGAAGAAAAAGAAGAAGAGGAAGACGAATTATAAAATTTATAACAAAGAACTCAAAATGGCTAAAACGGAGTTGAATTTATGGACTTGGAACATTAATGGGATTAACGATTAAAAAAAAACAAAGTTGAACAACATTTAAAAAAGAAAAATTTAGATATCATCTGTCTACAAGAAACACATGTGGCGAGAAGGCATAAAAAAATCTTAATCAACAAAAGACTGGGAAATGAATTTGTATCTTCAGATAGGAGTAAAAAGAGAGGGGTAGTTTTGTACATCAGGAAAAATATTGAAGCTCAACAAATCTTTAAAGATGAAGAAGGCAGAGTTATGGCAGTTCAAATAAAGTGGCAAGGAGAAAAAATAATAATCGTCGGGATCTACGCACCAAATGGAAACAAGACAGACTTTTACAAAAACCTAGAAGAAAAACTGTTTGAATATATGGATCAGAAAATCATAATAATGGGAGACCTGAATGGAGTGGTGTCAATGGAAATGGACAGATTGAAATCAACTGGAGTGGGTAAAGATGGAAAATTACCTAAGACTTTCTTTTCAATGATAAAGAATTGCAACCTGATTGATATTTGGAGACTGAGACACCCGCTAGAGAAACAATTTACGTTCTATTCTGATCCAAATCAATCTCTGTCAAGAATAGATCAAATTTGGGTCTCAAATGAACTAACCCCAAGAATCTCGAAAGTTGAAATTCAACCAAGAGTGATTTCGGATCATAGTGCAATAAAATTCGAATTAAAGGGTTTCGAAGAAAGAACGTTCAGATGGAGAATGAACCTTTTGGACGATCAGAAGATAGTTGAAAATGCTCAAAAAAATTTGTCAGAGTACTTTCTGAATAATTGCAATAAGGGAACAAAAATGAACATGGTGTGGGACGCCAGCAAAGCAGTGATGAGAGGTTTCTTTATCCAGCAGAATGCTTTGAAAAATAAGAACAGAGAGAAGAATAAGAAGGAAATATTAAAACAGATAATGGAGAATGAACAAAAATTGATAAAGAAACCGAATAATGAGAAGATAGGACAGAGTATAAAGACCCTACAAACACAATTCGCAATGATGATAAATAAGGAAGTAGAAGGGAATATAAAAAGAATGAGACAAAGAAACTTTGAATTCGTGAATAAATCAGGAAATGGCTGGCGTGGCAGATTAAGAAGAGAAAGGAACAGAATACAGTAAACAAAATCATTATCGACGGCACAGAAATAGAAAACCCGAAACAAATTAGAAAAGGATTCTTGGATTTCTACAGACAACTATATAAAAGCAAGGAAAAGAATAATATGAGAAAGATAGAAAGATTTTTAAAGGAAAAAGAAGTGCAGAATATCCCGACGGAGAAAAAAGATTTTTTGAACGCCCCAATTGAAACAGAAGAAATAAAAGAGGTAATAAAGGAATTGAAAAAAGGGAAAGCTCCAGGACCAGATGGATTTACAGCCAGATATTATAAGGAAATGAGAAGCACCCTACTTATACCATTGAAAGAAGTCATAAACAACATATTAAAGAACTGTGAAATTCCGGAAACATGGAAAGAAGCCTTTATCACACTTATCCCAAAACAAGATTCGGATTTGACACAGGTTAAAAATTATAGGCCTATTTCGCTGTTGAACACTGACTATAAAATCTTTGCGAGTATACTAGCAAAGAGAATGAAAAAAGTATTGCAAGAATTTATACATAAGGATCAAGCGGGCTTTCTTCCTGGCAGACAGATGAAAGATAATATAAGAAACATAATAAATATATTGGAATATCTGAATGCCAGGAATGAAAAACAAGCTATTTTAATCTTTGTGGATGCTGAAAAGGCCTTCGATAATATATCATGGAACTTTATGTTAAAAAATCTAGAGTATATGGAAGTGGGTAAGGAATTTTATAATGGGATAAAGGCAATATATACAGAACAGAAAGCGAAGCTAGTAGTAAACAACTATACCACAGAAGATATTAAAATAACCAAAGGTACAAGGCAGGGATGCCCACTGTCCTTTTGGGGAGAATATCTACGATAAAAATGAGTGTGCTACCAAAGATGTTATTCCTTTTCCAATCATTGCCGATAATTAAGGGGGCATCAATTTTTAAAGAATGGCAAAAAATAATTTCAAGATATATCTGGCAGGGTAAGAAGCCAAGGATTCAGTTTAAGTTATTAACAGATGCAAAAGAGAGAGGTGGCTTCGCCCTGCCAGATCTGAAATTATATTATGAAGCATCATGCCTCTGTTGGATAAAGGAATGGATTAAATTAGAGAATGGAGAGCTGTTAGATTTAGAAGGATTTGACAACAGATTTGGTTGGCATGCTTACCTATGGTATGAGAAGAAAAAAATTCACAAAGGTTTTGAAAACCACATCTTCCGAAGGTCACTGATAGAGGTGTGGGAGAGGTATAAAAACTTGTTGGAACCTAGACTCCCCCATTGGATTTCACCATTAGAAGTGATGAGTGTGAAAAAAATTAACATGAGGGGGAGGTGGATAACATATGGAGAATTGGTAACAAGAGAGGGGGGGAATGGAAAATGGAAACTTATGAAGAGGTGAAAGAATTTGTTTACGACTGGTTACACTACTTTCAGATTAATGAAATGTTCAAAAAAGATTGTAAAATGTGTGGGTATGAAGGTAAAGAATCAAAATTCCAAGTGGAGGTATTGAATAATGAGTATAAAAACCTGTCTAAAATGTATAAAGTGTTGCTGGAGTGGCATACAAAAGATTAAGAGGTAAAAGTAGTAATGATACACTGGGCAAGGGACTTTGGTTACAATATACAGTATGATGATTGGATGAAATTATGGAATGAAAGGCTAAAATTTACGGCATGTACTACGTTGAAAGAAAATGTAATGAAAATGTTTTACAGATGGTATATAATGCCAGTTAAACTGGCCAAAATGTATAAAACATGCAATAAGTGTTGGAAATGTAAAGAAAAAGAATGTACTTTCTATCATATGTGGTGGGAGTGTAAAAAGGTGAAAGACTTCTGGGAAATGATATACAATGAATTGAAAAAGATGTTGAAATATACGTTCGTTAAAAAACCAGAAGCCTTTCTATTAGGAATGGTAGGAAACGAAATCAATAAGAGAGACTGTAAACTGTTTCAATATGCAGTGACTGCCGCAAGGATACTTCTGGCCCAAAGATGGAAACAGGAAGAAATTCCAACAGTGGAAGAATGGAGAAGGAAATTGACCGAATATGCAGAATTGGATAAATTGACTGGGAAGATTCGATACCAGAAAAACCAAAAGTTTATCGAGGACTGGGGGAAATTTACAGAATATCTGAAAAATATATGTGATGCACAGACAACGCTTGTTGGTTTTGAAGAGACTCTGTGAAATAGTAAGAAATACTGCAAAAAAGAGAGTAAGAGGAAAAGGAGTGGGGAAAGGCAATATCATGTTTAGAAATGCGTCAATAAATAGAAATTTTTCGAAAGATTGACAGAGAAACTGAGGGAAGTCAAAAATTGAAGCATGAGTGTAAAATAATTTGTTGACTGTATAAAACTTGTTTGGAAAATGAATAAAAATTATTTTTTAAAAAATGAACTGAACCCCCAGCAAATCCCTCCCCACAAGATTTCGATATTTCTTGACTTATATAGAAGTGTTGGTGTTTTACAACTTTGACCTGTTGCAGGACCTTAGCCAGACCTTAGCAGAGCATACGCAGAGTTCCAGAAAACAATCAGTTGCAGGCAGGATGGACGAAGCAGGAACAAAACATTGCGACTAGTAACTTGGTTACTTAGATGTGTTTATTATTTACAGCAGTCTCTACAAGTTACTATATACATGAACAGATACATGGATCTTAACTAGCTCTCTCTTAACAAACTCCAAACGACTCTCAGAACACCACACTGACCAACAAACACATTCCAGTCAGTAAGGTCATAAATCATCATGCCTGTGTGAGACTTCAACCAATGGTAAAGCTGTAACCAGGATCCCATATCTCCAAGCAGATGACTCCTCTCTGCTCAGTCATCCTTGGCTGTTGGCCAATTCTTAATTGACTCTGTGTGAAGCTGCACAGAATGGCACGTAGTCAAAAAACACCCCCTCATAGCTCACACAGTGCAATTAACTTCTGAGCACATACAAAGTATTTCAACCAACTTTATTCTGCAAACCCAAGCATTCACACATTTTCTTGTTTTTTACAAACGACAACGGTTTCGTCAAGATGTCAGCAACATTTTGGGCACTCTGAACATATTCACATGCAATGACATTTCTCTGTACATTACACAAAACATTTTGGTATTTTACGGCTACATGTTTGGATTTAGACTTAAACTGTGTTGGGGTCACAGAATTCTGTGTGAGATAGTAAGTCTGCAGGCTTGAGGTTGCTAGCTGATGCAACTGGCTGATGCAATACTTTCTATGGAAGTGCTGGGTCAGAATGACTCAGCAGTAAGGTGCTGACAGTTGATTGGCTGTCATTGGTTTAAAAGGGAAACCTGCCCAGCAGTAAAGGTGGTGGTGGAGTGTGGTCAGAGAGAGTCTTCCTATTTGCCTTAAGGTGCAGCCAGGTACTCTGTTTGACTGTATGAACTGCTCGCGTATTATAGCCTGTAGATATTTGTAGATATAGCTCACAATAAATATACTGCACTGAAGAACCTGGAACTCTGAGCATTTCTGCTAAAGCGCCATGAAGAATTCGCGACAGGGTTACAGGCCCAGCACGCTTCTGCTGTGCAAGAGTACAGGTATCAGTACAGGTATCTAGCCATGGGTGCTGGAGGTCAGCTGCAGGGATGGAGCAGTCCAGAGCTGGCATGTTGCTGGAGAAGCTGACAGCCACGAACTACAGCATCTGGTTGGTCCGCATGCAACACTTCCTCAAGCGTGAGGGCCTGTGGAAAGTGGTGGAAGATCCACCACAGCCCCCTGAGGAGGATGAGAATGATGACGAAAAGCTGGCACAAGCAGAGGCCCAGCTAGAAAAGGATAAGAAAGCCTTGGCTACGATCATCCTTGGAGTGGACGACAGCCAGCTAGTCTACGTAGCAGATAAGGTGACGGCAAGTGAGGCGAGGAATGTGCTCAGGGCTGTCCATGTGCGAGAGACAGCTGGCTCGCTGATAACACAGACCAGGAGACTGAACCGGTGTCTGATAAAACCGGGTGACTCCCTGGTAAACCACCTAAAGTTCCTAACAGGCTGTTTCCAGGAGCTAGCCTTAAGAGGGAGGCCTGTGGGGGAAGAGGACAAAGTCTTTATAGTCCTGAGTTCCCTTGATGACAGCTATGATATGATGGTCAATTCCCTCGAGTCGGTAGAGACTGATAAGCTGACTCTGGAATACGTTACCGGACGGTTGTATGCAGAGGAGGACAGGCGTTCAGAGTGAAAGATGACCTCAGCCCAGCTGTTGGAGCATCCCAGAGGGAACAACAGCCGGGAAGAGCAGAGGTGTTGGGAGCCGGAGAAACAGCCAGGAGGAGCTGCTGCAGACCAGCCGGTGGTCAACAAAGTAAAAAGGTGTTTTTGCTGCAAGTCCAGTGGACATCTGCTTTGGGACTGCCCAAGAAAACAACAAAAACAGCAGAAGCGCAGGAGGCAGCAGAGAGAGTCTACCGCTTGGGTGTCTGCAGATGGCCAAGAAAATGAAGAGCTGTGGGTTCTGGACAGCGGAGCTTCTCAAGCTTTTTGTAAAAGAAAAGCATTGCTGACTGCTGCCAGGGCTTCAAACAAAAAGCATGTAAGTTTTGCTACAGGCCAGAAAGCTAATGTGATCTGTGAGGGGCAGATTGTGTTCCCACAGCTGGGACACACATTCAGGAATGTGTTGTGTGTGCCTAGTTTGCAAAACAATCTCCTGAGTATTCCTGACTTGGCAAAAGCAGGCTTTGAAGTAAACTTCATGGGAGATCAGTGCCAGATAAAGCAAAATGGGGCAGTGTTGGCAAATGCTAACCTTAGAACTAATATGTATGTACTACAGTGCGAGTCTAAGGTTGTGAATGTGGAAAATGTCCCAATCCACGATATGTGTATTCATCTCCTGCACAGGCATCTGGCTCATGCTAGCTTTAAGGTGCTGAACAAAACTTTGGAGTTGTGTGGGGGGATGAAAAACATTAAAAGTTGTGATAATTACTTAGACTGCAATATTTGCAAGGAGGTTAAAAGTAGGGCTTGCCCAGTAGCAAGAGCAAGCCAGGGAGAAACCAAAAAAACCACTGGAGTTGATTCATGCTGATGTAACTGGTCCTTTCCCACCAAGCGTCTCCCGTAACAAGTATTGTTTAATCCTAGTGGATGACTATTCTAGATTTGGCTGGGTCTACCCACTAAAGCAAAATCTGAGGTTGCCCAAACTTTGAAGTTCTGGGTAAGAAGGGTAGAAAGGCAGCTTGGCCAAAAGGTGTGCTCTATTCAGACAGACAGGGGAGGAGAGTTTATGGCAAGCTCCCTAAGAAACTGGTTGTGATCCCAAGGGTTTAAACATAGGCTTACCAACATGGCAACTCCTCAGGAGAACGGAGTAGCAGAGCGTAGGGGAGGTGTCTTGTAAACACAAATGAAAGCATTGTTAGCAAATGCAAATCTTCCAATTAACTATTGGGCTGAGAGTATTAAGACAGCGAATTATATTGGAAATTGTTTGTGGTCAAGGGTATTAGACGACATACCCTACAAGATTATAGCAAAAGTCCCAGTTTGCAACATTTGAGAATCTTTGGGACAAAGGCATGGGATGACATACCTGTAAAGAACCGAAGAAAGGGTGGGAAAAGGGCACAGCAGTTGCTATTTCTTGGGTATGAAAGTGGAACGAAAGCCTACAGGTTTGAAGATGATAAAAATCTTTTGAGTTATAGTCGGTCAGCCAGCTTTAATGAGCAAAGAAATTGGCCCAAGATACATGCAAACCTGCTGCCAGAAAAAGTTTTACTGCCAAGCGTACCTGATAAGGCAGTTGAAACAAAGCTAAGAATTGGCAGCACCCCCAAGGAAATTGAAAGGGAGGGGGTAAAGACTGAGCAATTTTCTCCAGCTGCTCGCATGGAGCAGGGGGAAAAAGAAAGTGCAACCGGGACAGGAGGAGGTAAATCTCCAGAGTCAATCCACCCCAAAAGCAGTCCTGAAGGTAGCCCAGGGGGTGAGATTAATGAACCAAGGAGGCCTGCAAGAAGTAATAAAGGTCAACTTCCAGTCCGTTTTGGGTTCCCAGTCACCATAGACCAGGTTTGTGTAAGTGAGCCAGAAAACTTTGAAGAGGTGCAAGAGTTACCTACTCTAGAGAAAGAGGTGTGGTTAAAGGTAATGCAGGCAGAGTATAACTCTCTGCTAAACAACAATGTGTTTGTACCTACAGAATTGCCTGAAGGTAAAAAGCCAATTAGCTGTAAGTGGGGTTTTTAAGTGAAAAAGTTGGCTGATGGTAGTTGTCAAAGGAAAGCCAGGTTGGTTACAAGGGGCTTTACACAAAGGAAAATGATACATTATGATGAAGTGTTTGCCCCAACAGCAAAGGCTGAAACAGTAAAATCAGTTATAGCAAAGGCAAGTCTGAGGGGATTAAAAGTTAATCATTTTGATGTTGCCTCAGCGTATTTAAATGCTCCTATTGATGCCGAGGTGTATTTACAGCAAATACCAGGTTATGAGCTGGAAAAAGAAAGCATGGTGTTAAAGCTGCAAAGGGCACTATATGGTTTACACCAAAGTGCACGTCTGTGGCATGAATGCATAGACACAAAAGATGGGATTCAAACAAAGCCTGATTCCTGTTTATATTCAGCAATGGTGCAAGGAAGCGTTTGTTATTTACTTTTATATGTTGATGACATCTGTCTAATAACAACTGCACAAAAGCAAGTGTCTTGGTTTATAAACAACCTAGGTAACAAATACAAGCTGAAGTATTTGGGAAAGATTCAAAATTACTTAGGAGTAGAGATTCAGAGAAATGAAGAGGGCCTCCACTCTCTAAGTCAGAAGGAAAAGATTGAAAAGTTACTGAAGACATATGGAATGGAGAGGGCAAATGAGGTTGACACTCCCATAACGAAACAGTACAAAAATGAACTAGAAGGACAAAAATGTGAGAATGCAACAGCGTTTCATTCTTTGTTAGGTTCTCTGTTATATTTAAGTTGCTGGACAAGACCCAACATAACATTGGCAGTGCACATGTTAAGCCAAAGAAGTGCAGACCCAGCTTGGAGAGATTGAGTAGCACTTAAAAGAATCCTAAGGTATCTGAAAGGCACAAAAGATTACAAACTGGTGCTGAATACAGGATATAATCAGCAAGTGTATGCATACGCTGATGCCAGCTGGGGAGACAGAGAAAATGGAAAGTCTACCACTGGCTATGCCATATATATTGGAAATACCCTGGTTCAGTGGAAATCCCAGAAACAAACATTTGTTGCCACAAGTACTTGTGAAGCAGAGTACTTGGCCATAAGCGAATGTGTGTCACAAATAGAGTGGTTTGCTTGCCTAACAAAAGAACTAGGAATACCTTCTGAAATGCCAATCACTGTGCTCAGTGACAACATGGCAGCACATCTTGCCAACCAACAGGGAAACCTGTCCAGCAGTAAAGGTGGTGGTGTAGTAGAGTGTGGTCAGAGAGAGTCTTCCTATTTGCCTTAAGGTGCAACCAGGTACTCTGTTTGAATGTATGAACTGCTTGTGTATTATAGCCTGTAGATATTTGTATATATAGCTCACAATATACTGCACTGAAGAACCTGGAACTCTGAGCATTTCTGCTAAAGTACCGTGAAGAATTTGCGACAAACTGTTCAGTTTTACTGAGTGTAATACAAGCTTGATTGTCAACATATACATGAACTGGAGAATTGCTTTGTATGCCCAAATCTCTCAGCAACTGCTTGTAATACACTAACTCACTGCAGAGCTCACTAAGTGCAGCATATTCAGCTTCAGTGGATGATATGCTGACTATACTTTGCTTCCTGGACTTCCATCCAATTAGTGACCCACCAAACAAAACCACTAGCCCAGTCACTGATTTTCGGTCAGCTAAATTTGCCCAGTCTCTGTCTGAGTAGCACTTTAGCATTTGAAAACTCCTCCTCCTGTTGGCATAGTTCTGTGGGTCTGGAAGAGTTCCAGAATGGTTGACCGGGTTCCAGAAGCTGAGAAGGCTCTGGTCTTCCCACAGCTGACAGATGAGAACTATAGTTTATGGTCTTTTCAGATGGAGGCACTTTTGACCTCTAGAGAAGTATGGACCTATGTAACTGATGACCCTCCTGACCCTGTGACTAATGCTTGGTCAAAAGGAGATGCAAAAGCCAGGGCGATAATTAATTTGGCAGTCAGCGACCAGCAAGTAGTCTATATAAGAAATAAGAAAACTGCCAAAGAAATGTGGGACAGCCTTGCAGCAGTGCATATTAAAAAAGAGTCAGCGTCTGCATTGACGTTTTTCAAACAGCTGTACCAGACGAAGTTGCAGCCTGGTGGTGATTTGGCACCACACTTGAGACGTCTGGAGGCAATACGCTGCAAATTAATTCGAAGGGACATGGAGATACCTGATATTCAGTATGTTTTTATCATTCTTTGTTCCCTTAATGAGGATTTTGATGCTATAGCTAGCCAGATATCTGCCGTTCCACCAGCACAATTAACTGTGGAAGGTACCGGCAAGATTAATGGGCGAGTTGGACAGAAGGGAGGCTTGTGCCATAAGCTCTATTTCCAGAAGTAATGAGGAACGCCATATGCAAACTTGTGGTGATACGACTGCATTTAAAGCTGCCAAGTGTTGTTGGTTCTGCAGTAAGCAAGGACATTTTGCAAAGGACTGCAAAAGAAAGCAAAGTACTCCCAAGTCTGTTTCTGTTCGTCAATCATGGTCGTCAGCCCAGCAGCCGACATCGTACCATAAAGACAGAAACGAGCCGCGAGCTTTTCACGCTCGGACAACAGATTGTAAAAGAATTAAAGGTGCCAAGTGGAATTCTTTTATTGTGGACTCAGGTGCATCCCAACACATTTGCAACGATCAAAGCTTGTTTATTTCTTTCAAAGAGGAAATTGGTAATCTACATTTAGCCAATTCACAAGTCTTGCAGTCGCTTGGCAGGGGTACTGTTAAACTTGACTCTTTAAATATTACAATAGTGAACTGCATTTACTGCCTGTTAGTGGACAATTTATTGTCAGTAAGGTGTTTTGCTCGTCAAGGCATAACTGCGTTTCTTAAAGTCAATGTGTGAGTTCTTTGATGGGAACAAACGTCTATTGTATGCCCGGGACTCTGATGGTTTATATAGACTGTATTTTCGCACCTACTCCCAATTGCCTATAAATTGCAGAGCAGCAAAGTCAAGCCATGGGTTGAGGAACGCAAGGCCACATTCCGGGTGTGTCCATGAGGCACACCGTCTTCTAGGACATCTGAATTTTGCTGATGTAATTAAGAGAAAGAATATTGTTAATGGCCTCAACTTAAAACCATGTAAATTCTTTATGCAATGTCTATCCTGTTGCAAGAATAAGATTAAGGTTGCACGCAAGGGGAGGTGCTCAGATAGGAAAGTAACTGAGCCATTTGAGCGTGTACATTGTGATTTAGTTGGGCCACTCCCACCATCATTAGGAGGTTCTAAGTACTGGCTCACCCTGATAGACCAGTATAGTAGATACTGTTGGACTTATGAAATAGCTGAGAAGTCCCAAGCATTTGAAAAGTACAAAGTTTTTTACAGTTGAGTAAAAACGCATTTTAACAAACCTATTAAGAACCTGTTTTCTGACCGGGGCGGGGAAATTGTTTCTGAGGATTTTGAGAAATTCCTGGAAGCGCAGGGGACTACTCATGAGTTATCTTGCCCCCGAAGTCCCTGGCAAAATGGGCTTGTTGAAGTTGTGCAGCGTGACCTGCAGGCAGGGGTTAAAACTTCTCTGCACGATGCTAATCTGCCCGAGGTTTTTTGGGCTGAAGCGCTCAATGCCTTTTGCCACGTTAAAAATCACAGTTATCATTCTGGTTTAGATGTCACCCCCTATGAGAAGCTGTTTAAAAAATGCCCTAATCTGAAATACCTACGCATTTGGGGTTCAGATGTAATTATGCATTATCCCGCTAAGCAGAAATTGGGTGAGCGTGTAGTGTTCAGGGGAAATTAATGGGCTACCAGCAGGGAGCGTACAGAATTTACATACCAGCAACTGGCAAATTTCATATTACCAGAAGCATGATACAAACTGTAAATTGGAATGGAGTTCCTGTTTTCCAAGATACTAACGGTATAGATGATACTGAGGAGGAGGAAGAAGAAGCAGCAGCAGCAGCAGCAGGAAATGGTGCTTCTGAATTAATGGAAAAAGACGAAAAGCCTGTTGAATCTGATAATTTGTTTGATTTAAAGTCATAGGCACCCGAGGGGAGGTTAGATTCTCTTGAGTTTTCTGACCGTGAGCTTAGCCTACAGGCATCTCTTCAGTCTGACAATGATGATTTACAACCTGAAACTAGTAGTTCACTTAGTCCCATTAAGTCTGAGGAGTCTGACTCTCCTTCTGGACTGAGACGTTCAGATAGAAAGAGGCAGAAGCCACAACTTTTTGCAGATGAACATTTTAATACTGTGTATGCCAATAAGGCGGTTTTTGAGCCAAAAAGTTGCAATGATGTTCAGAATTTACCTAAGCAACAAGCTGTAAATTGGTATAAAGCTATGAACTCTGAGATAGCTTCTTTAAAAGAGCATAACACTTGGTCTCTTGTACCACAAACCCCAGATATGAGACTTATTGATTCAAAATGGGTTTATAGAGTTAAAATGAATGACAAAAATGAAGTTGTAAGGTACAAGGCTAGATTAGTTGCTAGGGGTTTTCAACAAATTCCAGACAAAGATTATGATTTGTGTTATTCACCAAGTGTAAAATATGAAACAGTTAAGCTTTTGTTAAAAGATGCATCACAACGTGGACATTCTGTTTATCATTTAGATATAAAAACTGCATATTTGTTTGCAGATTTAAAAGAACAAATTTTTATGCGTGTTCCTGAAGTCATAGACGCCACTGAAGGTTTGGTATGCAAATTAAATAAATCCCTTTATGGTCTGCACCAAAGTGGAAGGAATTGGCACCAAACCTTAGCAAAAGAATTGCTGGATATTGGTTTTTCACAAGGAAAGGCAGACAATAAAGGAAAGGGAAAACTCTGTAACAAAAATATGTGTGTATGTAGATGACGTGTTAATTTCTACAAAAACTAAACAGGAATATGAACAGGTAGTATCACAGTTACAGAAGAAATTTGATGTGGTGGAATTAGGCATAGCTAAAAATTACTTATCCATGCAAATTGAGAAAGGCAAAAATGGATCTTTTCTGGTTCATCAAACTGCAAAAATTGATGTTCTTGTTGAAATGCTATGTTTAGAAAATGCAAATGGGAAGGAAACACCTATGGTGTGTGGTTTCACCTTTACAGGTGAAGATAAGCCATTTCCTAACAAAACTTTGTATCGTTCTGCTATAGGCAAGCTAAATTTCATTCAAAGAATCTCAAGACCAGATATAACTTATGCTTTTCACTTTCTGGCAAAATTTGTGGAAAAGCCCACTACGCAATGCTTCTTTGCTCTTAAGAGAGTGGCAATGTACCTTAAACATACCAAACATTATAGGTTGCAGTTTACATCAAGTATTGACAAAGTTTTTGAAATTTTCTGCAATGCATCTCATGCAGTATAACAAAATAATTGCAGGGGTGTGTCTGGTATGGTGTTTTGTTATAACAGTTGTCCATTTGAATGGAAGTCCCAGACACAAACCATTATTTCTCTCTCCACATGCGTTCAGGCCACTCGTGATGTGGAATGGTATCTGCAAGTATTTGCAGACCTACAGATGCAAGTCACACTACCAGTAAAAGTTTACCTTGATTCCCAGAGTGAACTTGCTATCCTGTGTTCAGAGACCAATACGCAGCGCACGAGAGTCTTAAGGTTACCGTTTAACAGTTTGTAAAGAAACTAACTGCTGACGAAATTATTGTATTTCAATATGTTCCAGGTGACAATCAAATTGTGGATCGAGGGCCCGACCCCCGCTATGTGAAATAAACACACAAGGACACGTGATATAAGGTTAATGGGCAAGAAAAGGCCACAACTTTATTGATTACAGCAGTGAAAAGGTATTGGCTTAGGCATTGGATGACTATAGGAGGTGGGTTTATTCAACAGTAGGTGGAGCCTGTTGATGCTAATCCAACTATAGGCTCACCCCTGATGTCACCGAGGGTCGTGCCATGGCCTCCCACCAAGCAGGCATCGGACGGAATACACGACCGCCAGATTCCTTTAACGGAATAACCCACGGTAGATAGCATAGGCGATGGCCACACCTAGCCCTTGACACACATGAATCCAATGCCTAACCGCCACCCGAGCCGCAAAGGGGCTCGCCGCCAATACCCTCACAGCTGCAACCAATCCCTAATGCTACTAATGATGCTATCCAACCAGATGTCATTCCCAATGTCTGTTAGATGAACTCCGTCATTCCGGTACATGGCTTGTTCGCCGATCCGGATACAGTCATGATAAATGACTCGGCCATTCATAAAGCGTACCCAACGGGCTACCGCCCGGTTCAAGCGTTTCCTGGTTTTTTCAATGGCCATACAGCTCTGCGCACCGCGCCAAACAATTCTTTTCAAGAAGGAGGACCAGAACACCATTGTTCCGGGGCACAAGGCCGCGATCGCCTCCAAGTCTCTTTTTATGTTCCACAACAAGTCCACTGAGGAGGAGGCGGAGCTGGAGCCACAGCATTAAGCTGCTAAACACGCCCCCCGGAGACACCTGGTTGGCTGCCTCCAGTGGGCGTGGGCGCCAGCCAGGTGAGGAGGGGCGGGGGCTACGGCTCCCGGCCAGGGGCGGAGCTCGGGCTCCCGCCCACAACCACTCCCCTCTCTTCCAGGGAGGAGAGTCTTTGCAGACATTTTTACTAAAGCACTTCCAAAGGTTACACATGAAAGACGTGTACAAAATATGCTTTATGTTTTTGTTCCACAATAATGAACGGCAGGGGAAATGTTGAATGGTCACTTTAAAATGTGAAGGTTCATTATTGTTTCACAAGTTGTGTATGTCTTTAAGGGCCAGGGCAAATGACACCAAACTGGGAGGGGTGGCTAACACCCCAGAGGACAGGATCACACTTCAAAATGACCTTGACAGATTGGAGAACTGGGCCAAAACAAACAAGATGAATTTTAAGAGGGAAAAATGTAAAGTATTGCACTTGGGCAAAAAAAATGAGAGGCACAAATACAAGATGGGTGACACCTGGCTTGAGAGCAATACATGTGAAAAGGATCTAGGAGTCTTGGTTGACCACAAACTTGACATGAGCCAACAGTGTGACGCGGCAGCTAAAAAAGCCAATGCAGTTCTGGGCTGCATCAATAGGAGTATAGCATCTAGATCAAGGGAAGTAATAGTGCCACTGTAGTCTGCTCTGGTCAGACCTCACCTGGAGTACTGTGTCCAGTTCTGGGCACCACAGTTCAAGAAGGACACTGACAAACTGGAACGTGTCCAGAGGAGGGCAACCAAAATGGTCAAAGGCCTGGAAACGATGCCTTATGAGGAACGGCTAAGGGAGCTGGGCATGTTTAGCCTGGAGAAGAGGAGGCTAAGGTGTGATATGATAGCCATGTTCAAATATATAAAAGGATGTCACATAGAGGAGGGAGAAAGGTTGTTTTCTGCTGCTCCAGAGAAGCGGACATGGAGCAATGGATCCAAACTGCAGGAAAGAAGATTCCACCTAAACATTAGGAAGAACTTCCTGACAGTAAGAGCTGTTTGACAGTGGAATTTGCTGCCAAGGAGTGTGGTGGAGTCTCCTTCTTTGGAGGTCTTTAAGCAGAGGCTTGACAACCATATGTCAGGAGTGCTCTGATGGTGTTTCCTGCTTGGCAGGGGGTTGGACTCGATGGCCCTTGTGGTCTCTTCCAACTCTATGATTCTATGATTCTATGATTCTATGAAATAACGAGACCCAGTCTTACAGCTGTGAAACATAGCAGTTGCTACTGAGTTGTGTTAATCAAGCTGTGTCAGCAATTGAGTATAGTATATAAGGGGCAGCACCTAGCTCTCTCATTACCATGGGGGATGGGTTGGTGGTTGGGTCTGGTTTGTTGTTGATGTATTTAGTGTATAAGGAGTTTTTGTTTTTGTTATTAAAACCTTGTTTAAGTTATTTTTGAGTCCCTTTTTAATGCATGGTCTCCCCAGCAAGCTCTCTGCAGCACTACTAAACTGCAAATAGCCAACACTGTGCCCTTTGTCTGTAACCAAGACTGAAAAGGTCCAGACATAAATTTGCCTCCACGATCAATGTGGAGGCAGTCCGTAGTAGCTGAAGCTGGGTGCAGGGCAGGAAGTCGGGTGAAGTCAGGAACAGGCTTGCAAGCAGGGAGCCAGGGTGGGTCAGGAGCTCGGGCAGGAAAGCTGGACAGGGTTCAGGCAGGAACTAACAATGTTGCTCCCACAACTTGGGACTGGGGCTAGCCGGCTTTTATCTGCCCCGAGGCATAGGGCGGCCCCGATCCTCTGGTGACTCGCCTCTCCTTGCCTGGAGGTGAGCACTCCTCCTGCGGGAACTTAGTTCCCTCCACCTCTCTGCCCTGAGCCTCTGCAGCTCAGGAGAGGCTGGAGGGTTACTGGACCCAGAGGCAACCTCAGCTTCCCCTGACGGGGCTGAGAGTGGAGCACCTGCAGGCAATGTGTCCTCCATCACCTCAGGAGCCAGAGCAAACTCATCTGATGCCTGCACCTGAGGATCCAGCATAGGTGAGGACCCTTCAGGCTCATGCCACAGCCCCGGCTCAGCTGGTTCTGGAAGTGGGGAATACTGTGCAGGCTGGGATCCCTCAGGTTCAGCATCCGAGTCCGAATCCCAGGCCATCACACTCCGCCTTTCTGGATCTCACAGTAACTGTCCCGGAAATGCACTACAAACCCAGCTTTCAGCAGACAGGAGACAGACATCAGGTTGCTCCTCAGCGAAGGAACACACAGAACGTTGTCCAGATGCGTGCGTAGACAGGAGACAAAAACAGAACCACCCAACTCCATGTCAGATTTCCTCCCGTCAGCCAATGCCACCTGGCTCCTTGGTGTAGAAACTTTCTTGGCAAAAACCGCCTCTGAAACAACAATGTGCCAGGAACTCCCTGAATCGATAATCCAGGTGTTTCACCGCTCATCAGGACACTCGACCACGGCCGTCACAAGTTGCGCCATCTGCTTCTTCTTTCCAAACTTCGTTTGCTGTTTCCGCTGCTTTTGACCCTCAGATATGGCCTCCTCTGGACACTGCTTCCTCAGATGCCGAGTAGAACCGCACCTGTAACAACGACAAACAGCAAACGCAGATTCCTCACCAGCCATAGCTTGGGTATGTTGTTTTGGCTGGTTCTCCTCAGAAATGCTGCCTGCATTCTTCACAAGCCGATCGCTTGTCGAAGCACTCGGAGCAGACAACTGCTTGCCGTCACACCTCTGCCATTCCTCCAGTAGCCGGCCAGTAACATAATCCAGAGTCAGATCTTCTTCATGCATAGCTTCCAGCGTGAGAACGAGATTGTCCCAGCTATTGTGTGTATAAAGTGAAATAGACATAATGGCTAACAAAAAGGGCCAACAGCTGATTACAGTGGTATCTCGGGTTACAGACGCTTCAGGTTACAGACTCTGCTAACCCAGAAATAGTATCTCGGGTTAAGAACTTTGTTTCAGGATGAGAACAGAATTCGCGCGGCGGCAGCAGGAGGCCCCATTAGCTAAAGTGGTACCTCAGGTTAAGAACAGTTTCAGGTTAAGAACGGACCTCCGGAACAAATTAAGTTCTTAACCAGAGGTACCACTGTGCAACCTCAATAGCGTCAGCAAGACGCCAGTCTATAGTAGAAGTAGATACCAAAAGACGCCAATCTGTACGAGAATCAGGTTTTTTAAAATCATTGTTGGCAAAAACACTTGCAGAATATTTACTACTTAGCATCATTAAAAAAATTTCTGTGCCACACAATACCACTCAAAAATGGTATATAGATAAAATCAACAGGAATATCCCAAAGGTTGGGAACATGGATGAAACTAGGGCTGGGTGATACCTGATTTCAACATTGCAATATTGTCACCAGCTAAACATCACAATATACGGATATATCACTATGTCTGAAATAAGGATGGAGCTATAAAGAAGCATTAGCTGGCTTCACAGCTTTTCCTGCATCATGATTTTCAAATATCGCCCCGCTCTAGATAAAACCCCAAATGTTTTGTCACTTACCAGGTAATGATGTGTTGCATGTGCTCGTTGCATAACGTCACCCTCGTCTGGCCTCCAAAGGGCCCCCCCTGGAACTGTGCTTTCTGTGGTTGCAAGAGAGAAAGAGCAGGGAGTCAGAACCATATGCAATATGAGCCTTTAGAAAAGAAATTCAAACACCAGGGGCAGCTTAAGGTAAAGGTACCCCTGCCCGTACGGGCCAGTCTTGACAGACTCTAGGGTTGTGCGCCCATCTCACTCAAGAGGCCGAGGGCCAGCGCTGTCGGAAACACTTCCGGGTCACGTGGCCAGCATGACAAAGCTGCATCTGGCGAGCCAGCGCAGCACACGGAAACGCCGTTTACCTTCCCGCCAGTAAGCGGTCCCTATTTATCTACTTGCACCCGGGGGTGCTTTTGAACTGCTAGGTTGGCAGGCGCTGGGACCGAGCAACAGGAGTGCACCCCGCCGCGGGGATTCGAACCGCCGACCTTTCGATCGGCAAGCCCTAGGCGCTGAGGCTTTTACCCACAGCGCCACCCGCTTACTTTTATGTAAAAAGCTTACTTTTATGTAAAAAGTGAAAACCTATGTAGGTAGTCCTATGTAGGTAAACTTATGTAATCTCTTTTTTAAAAAAACTTCTTTTTATTAAGTTTCATGTGAGTAACCAAAAAGGAAAACAAATTAACAGTTACAAAGAAAAGAAAAAGTACATAACAAATATCTAAACATAACATAAAAATATTATCCATTTACGTTAGAGTTCTTTGTCTTCACGCTTGTCTCTTTATATCTTAGGAACTTAAATCATTCTTCTACACTCTGTTGACCTCCATCCCTCCCGCTTTCAGGCTTCTTAATATGCATAATTTATTTTTCCTGCAGCTACTGATTGTTAATGATTTGCACGTCGTAAGATTTATATCAGACCTGCTATAGTTTTTAGGCTTCTGTAGTTCCCTTCGATGTATATCACAAATTTGTTCCAATCATTAATAAACTTTGTATTTTTTTGGTTTCTGATTTTTTGTGTCATTTTTGCAAGTTCAACAAATTCAAATAATTTTGTTTGCCAGTCTCTAATTGATGGGGTATTTTGGTTTTTCCAATTTTGGGCAATTAATAATCTGGCGGCTGCTGTGGCATACTGAAATAATATCTTATCTTCTTTTTTGATTTCATCCCCAATTATTCCTAGTAGGAATGCTTCCGGTCTTTTGGGAAATGTATATTTGAATATTTTTTTTAACTCATTATAGATATGTTCCCAGTATTTCTTCATTTCGTCGCATGTCCACCACATATGGAAAAAGTTGCCTTCTTTAACTTTACACTTCCAGCAGTTCTTATTTCCTGTTTTATACATTTCCCCCAACTTTGCTGGTGTAATGTACCACCTATACATCATCTTTTCTAAATTTTCCCTGAGTGTTACACATGCCGTAAATTTCATTCCACTAGTCCATAATTTCAACCATTTGTCATACTCTATATTATATCCCAGATCCATTGCCCATCTTGTCATTACCCCCTTTATTTCTTCATCTTTGGTATCCCACTCTAATAATATGTTATACATTTTGGATAATAATTTGGATTTGCCTTCAATTATCTCTATCTGAAACTTGGATTTCTTTTCATTCATCCCTACTTTTTTATCGTCTATCCATACTGCATTTATTTGATGGAATTGTAACCAGCCGGTTAATTTATCTTTCAACTCCTCGTAAGTTCTCATCTTCCATCCACTTTCTGATCTTATCAGTAGGTCTTCATAGGTTAGCCTTTCTCACTCCATATTTGCTTTTTTTGTTATTAGGATGTCATTTGGTGATAACCACCAGGGTGTTTTCCATTCTAGGAGTTTTTTATTTCTCTCCCACACTTCGTGTAGGGGCCCTCTTATAATATGGCTTGAAAATCCTTTATGTACCTTTTCTTTATTTTGCCATAAATAGGCATGCCAGCCGAACCTATTGTCGAACCCCTCTAGGTCCAACAAATCGGTATTTTCCAGATTAATCCAATCTTTGATCCAGCAGAGGCTAGCAGCCTCAAAATATAATTTCAGATTAGGTACCGAGAAACCCCCTCTTTCTTTCCGATCTGTAAGGAGTTTGAATCTAATTCTTGGTCTTTTGCCCTGCCATATAAATTTCGAGAGGGTTCTTTGCCAATCCGTAAATATTTTAGATCCTCTAATCACTGGGATGTTTTGAAACAGGAATAACATTCTTGGAAGTAAGTTCATTTTTATCGCCGCCATTCTTCCCCTCCACGAGAGCTTCACTCTGTTCCACATATCTAGGTCTTTCTTGATCTCTTTCCATGTTGTAAAATAGTTATCCTGAATTAGATTTATATTTTTTGTTGTTAACCAGATTCCCAGATATCTTTTTTTTTTTTTTGCCACCTTAATTCCATGCTGTTCTTCCAGTTTTTCACTTTCCTCCTTTCCCATATTCTTGGTCATCATTTTTGTCTTTAATTTATTTAATTTAAAACCAGATAGCTTACCGAATTCTTCTAACATCTCCAAGGCCCTGCCAACACTTTTTTGCGGGTTTTCCAAAGATAACATTAAGTCATCCGCGTACGCTTTTAATTTGAATTCTTTTGTTCCCATTTTGATCCCTCGGATCTCTGATGTTACTCTTATTTTATTTGTAATTATCTCTAATGCCATGATAAATAAAAACGGGGATAGAGGGCATCCCTGTCTTGTTCCTTTTTCAATTTTAAAAGAGTTTGTTAGGTTATTATTTATAATCAATTTTGCAGATTGGTTCGAGTATATTGCTTTTATTCCATTCATAAACTCGCCCTCTAGCCCTGCTTTCTCCATACTCTTCAGTAGGAACTTCCAAGAAACGTTATCAAATGCCTTTTCGGCATCGATAAAAATTAGCGCCGCGGGTATTTCGTTCTTACACTCCAGATACTCAATAATGTTTATGGTATGCCTTACGTTATCTTTAAGAAACCTATTTGGAAGGAATCCTGCCTGATCCTTATGTATTATGTTTACTAGACATTTTTTGAGTCTACTTGCCATCACCTCCGCGAAGATTTTGTAGTCGTTATTTAAGAGTGATATGGGTCTATAATTTTTAATGTTCAATTTATCCGTGTCTGGTTTAGGGATCATCGTAATATGAGCCTCTTTCCATGTCTCTGGTACCCTTCCTCCTCTTAATATATTGTTCATGATGTCACATAGCACTGACGTTAGTTGGTTTTCCAATACTTTATAATATTTAGCTGACAGTCCATCTGGTCCTGGGGCTTTCCCTATTTTCATTTTCTTTATCGCATTTTGGATCTCTTCTGCTTTTATGGGGTTATTTAGTTGGGTTCTTTCTTCCTCTGTTATGGTCCTCCCGCTGTATTCTTCTAGATATTTTTCTATTTGGGTTATATCTTCCATATCTTTTTTGTACAGCTTCTCATAAAATTTGAGGAAATTCTCCTTTATTTCTTTTGGATCTTCTATCAATTGCTTCTTCTATCAATTGCTCCTCTATTTTTATTTTGTTTATCACTTTTTGTTTTTGTCTTTTTCGCAATTGCCAAGCTAATAATTTGCCCGTTTTATTAGCTGACTCAAAGTATTTTTGTTTCATTAATTTAATTTTCCATTCAATTTCTTGGCTTGTTAACATTGAGTATTGAGATTGTAGCATTTTTATTATTTGGATGTTTTGTTCATCTTTCGGGTTTGTTGTTAATTTTTTCTCACACTCTCTTAGCTGAATTAGAATTTCCTCTTTCTTTTGTTCTCTTACTTTCCTCCTGTAGCTATTTTGTTGGATAAAAAACCCTCTTAAAACGGCCTTACTGGCGTCCCAGACTATGTCCAAACTTGTTTCTGTATTAAAGTTCAGGTCAAAGTAATCTTTTAAAGTGGTTTTAGCTTTTCCAACCACTTCATCATTTTCCAGTAAGTGTTCGTTCATTCTCCATCTGAACCCGCCTTGTGGTTTACCTTTTATTTCCAAAACTACCGAATTATGATCTGAGAGAGTTCTAGGTTGGATTTCACACTTTATAGTTCTTAATGTAAGCTCCCTTGAGACCCAAATTTGATCAATTCTGCCCCAACTCTTATGTGGCTCTGAGAAGAAGGTGAATTGTTTCTCTAAAGCATGTTTGTATCTCCAAATGTCTATTAGATCTAGGCTTTCTTCCAAATTATTAAAGGATCCTGGCAGTTTCCCTTGATTGTTTTTTCTTTCTTTCTGATTGTCTGTCTAATTCTGGTTTCGGTACTCCATTAAAGTCTCCTAGTAGTATTGTCTTATTGCATTCTATCTCTAATAAGGTTTGTTCCAGTTTTTTGAAAAATTCCGATTTATTCAGATTTGGGGCGTATATATTTATCACATTAAATTTTTCCCCCTGGAAGTTAATTTGTACACCTAGAATCCTTCCTTCCTCATCCTTACAGATCATTTTGGGTTCCCATTTTTCTTTCACATATATCGCTACCCCTCTTTTCTTTTCGGCTGTGCAATTTGTAAATTCAACGCCCAACTTTTTGTGTACCAGAATATGTTTGTGCTTTTTAGTTACGTGTGTCTCCTGTAAACAGATTAGATCTAAGTTCTTTCTTTTCAACACATTTACTATTTTATTCCTTTTGGTTTTTTCGTTCAAACCGTTCACATTCCACGACAAAACTTTCAAGTTCATTATACTGACTACTTTCCCGTTTACCAACAACTAATAGTTTAGATTCGAGTGGTTTTGTTTTCTCTGTTCACTTCCTCTTCTTCTTCTTCCTCTTACGCTGCTATCTCTTCCTCTTCTTCTTCGTCTACTTCTCCTTCTCTGACTTTATCTTCTTTATCTTTCCCCAATTCATTTTTCTTTCTCTTCTCCTCTGGACCTTCACTTTTTAATTCATATCTTTCCTCTGCTCTTCCTAAATCTTTCTCATATCTACGTAAGAATTTCTTCACTTCTTGGGTCTCGGCGATCCTAAATCTTTTATCTTTGTAAAAAAAGGAGATCCCTTCCGGGAACTCCCACCTATATTGTATATTATTCTTTTTTAGAACAGTTGCCAGCTGTTTGTAACCTTCCCTTTTGCGCAGGAGTCTAATTGGTATCTCTTTAAAGATGATGATTGGTCTGCCATCAATAATTAGTCTTTTTTGATAGCTTATTTTTAATATCATATTTTTCATCTCTATCGAATTGAAAATAACTAAACAGTCTCCTGCAACTTTTTTTGATTTTACTTGTTTGGTCTTTGTTTTAATTCTGAAAGCGTTTTCTATCGTATATGCAACCTCTTCTTCTTTCAGTTCTAGCCATTTCGCTAGTTCCTTAATCATTTTTTCTTTAATGTTTTCATTTATTTCTTCTCCAACTCCCCTAAATTTCAGATTTAACTGTTTTTGTTTCATTTCAATCATCGCTAAATTGTCCAAAACTTGGTCTTGATTTCTATTCAATTCTCCTATCTCATCTTTTATCCTATCTGCCTCCTTTCTATGTTCTTTCATTTCTTTCTGCATTTTTTTATTTGTTTCTTCCAGAGACTTTGACCGAACTGTCAGATCCTTAATTTTGTTTGACAATTCTCCTACTGCTCCTTCTATTTTTTTATCTATTAACTCATGCATCTCTCCTAATTTTTTTCCATATGTATTTCATTCTGTCTGAACTCTTCTTTTATTTTTAACCATAGAATATCTAGGTCCTTAATTTCCTCTTGTCAGGATATTTTCCTTTCCAGTGGTGTTCCTCCTATCTTTTTTCCATTTTCCCCCGACATTTTGTCCTTCTATGGTGTTAAATTAGATCTCTTGTAATATTTTTTCTCTCCCCTAGGGGGCGCACAATCCTACTAATTGTCAAACGTTGAATTCACAAACACTTTTTTGAACACTCGGATTTCATAAAAGAATATATGGGAGCTGAGTGTGATTCAAATTATTCTCAGTCCCTTTGGTTTCCAACAGATACGTTAATGCTGCCAAGTTAGCTTAAATAATTCCCAGCTTCAATTCTAGGATCTCTGGTACATTAATACAGATTATTCTAATTTCAAATTAAATTATAATGGCCAAGGAGATGAAAAGAAAAGAGAGACAAATCATAACAAACAGAGCGGCAAACAAACACTAAGAACAGCAAAATAAATTTAACATGTATCTAACTTTGTCTTATGTAAAGGCTCTCTTTCCTTCCTTCTGTTTATACTTCAGCCACTTGGTCAGCTTAATCCAGTTTCGAAATTTCACCAGGAGAATGTATCAATATTTGAGAATTAGTCTCCGTAAATAAGTCTCTGTTGCCAGGAGAGGATGAAAATATCAATACAGTCCATAGAAAAGAAAAGTATAAATGATTAAGTAGATAAATAATAGACTCAATCTCTAATATACAATTTGATGGGCTCCACCCTATTAGCCCACCACAAGTAATAAGAAGCAGGGTGAAAGAGTTGTTTACTTGACTTTCCGAATTCTGTGTTCTTCAGCCACTTGCTGGCTTAATCCAATATTAGGTTACAGTTGAGAAAAGGAATCCAGAATTTTAAATCTCCAAAAATCAAGTCCAGACCGTCAGGTAAATGTAGGTGTATCCTCCAGTGATCTTGAATATATTCCTCTTTTAAATTCGGTTGTATTTTAGTCTCCCAAAAAAAACCAAACCCCCCCCCCCAAATTCAAAACCTTTAGGGGTCAGGTGTGTTCAAATTTTAATCCAGTCATTCAGAGAGGAAGAGTAGGTGTATAGACAAAATTTGGGTTTATCTCTATGAGCTCAGTCCATGTCTAATTTCAAATAACCCAGGAGGGGGGAAAAAAAGCAGAGAAAGGGGTTGGAACTCCAGAGTCTTTAGGGGGGGAGATTAGTGTCCCAATTTAGTGTTTAGTCAAATTGCCCCAATTGTACTATGCTCTAGATTTCAAACTTTCATCCAAGAAGGGCAGGTGAGTGAAAGTTATTGTTTGTTTGTTTGTTTGGAGGCTTTTATTTTATTTCGTCTTTTTTCCTTTCCTCTCCTTCCCCCTTGTGCTCCAATATTGTTGTTTGGTGCTTCAGGATATTTGTCTCATTATCACCACTCAGTTCCGTTTATTCCCTTATTTTTAGAGTCTTTTCCCCCAAGAGAGATACAAAGTTTCTAGAGGTCTATTTAGTTACTTTCTGTTGCTTAGCTTTCCTTCGCCTCGCCTAAAAAGTTGCCGAGGACTTTCACTTTTCTGTTCTCTACAGCGGGTGATTAGTCATTTCCTTTCTTTGCTCTTGCGACTATATATCCTGCGCCATTTTGCTCTGAAAAAACAGGTCGGGTTCCTCACTTAAATCCTTATACATCCAGAAACCCCCTTAGTGTTAGCTTGAAATTTTTAGTACAATGTTTCTCCCACAGCATTGAGGGTTCTGTTCTTAAAGTTACGGAAGTTTGTCGCTTTTTCAGTAGGAGCTAGAGGCATCGCTACACGGGGTCCGCAGAGCTTACCATTCGCGTTTCTCAGTCCCGTCGTCTTCGAGTCTTTTAAAAAAAACCCCGAAAAAACTTCGGGACTCCTCCAACGCTGCTGGATAGCTTGTCCCTCAAGGGTGCCCCCCTTGAGATTTTGGGGGTCGCAGTGCCTTTGCGTCGCCCCCGAGTCCCCGTGAGGCTCGGAAAAGCTCTCAGCGGCTTTTCCGCTCTCGCTGCTGCTTGCGATCCCAAACCGGAAGTCTGCAGGGCATAGTTTCGACCATGGAATCTAAACTTATGTAATCTCTACTCCCACTCCCATCTCACTCTCCCTGCCAATGATACAGCTCTCCCATGCTCAGATTTTCTATGTAACTCCCTGTCCTACTTCACCCCCTGTATAGCATAGCAAACCAACCAAATGGCTGCTCTACCCAATCCACACCTGGCTCTGACATAAAGGTAAAGGTAAAGGGTCCCCTGACCATTAGGTCCAGTTGCGGACGACTCTGGGGTTGTGGCTCTCATCTCGCTTTATTGGCCGAGGGAGCCAGCATACAGCGTCCGGGTCATATGGCCAGCCTGACTAAGCCGCTTTCTGGCGAACCAGAGCAGCACACTGAAACGCCGTTTACCTTCCCACCAGAGTGGTACCTATTTATCTTCTTGCACTTTGTTGTGCTTTCGAACTGCTAGGTGGGCAGGAGCAGGGACCGAGTTCCCCCCTCCACAGGGATTCGAACCGCCGACCTTCTGATCTGCAAGCCCTAGCTCTGTGGTTTAGGCTCTGTGGTTTCTGACATAAGTGGTATTAAACTAAGTGGAACTCCATTCATTCGGATCCTGCCCCCTCCAGAGCAGGAAAAAACATGCTGCTTCCATCTTCAATGTGACACCCCATAAGATACTTGAAGGTGGCTACCCTATCTCCTCTCAGTCTTCTCTTCCAGGCTAAACATACCCAGCTCCCTCAACCGTTCCTCATAAGGCTAGGTTTCCAGATCCTTGATCTTCTTGGTTGCCCTCCTTTCCTCATGTTCCAGCTTGTTAATATTCTTAAATTGTGGCACCCAGAACTGAACACAGTACTCCAGGTGTGGTCTGACAAAGGCAGAAGAGAGCGGGACTATGACACTATATTTCTGTTGATGCAGCCTAGAATAGCTTTAGCTTTTTTGCTGCTGCATCACACAGTTGACTCATGTTGAGGTTGTGGTCTAATAAGACTCCTAGATCCTTTTCACATATACTGCTGGCAAGCCAGGTGTCCCCCATCTTTTATTTGTGCAGCTGGTTTTTCCTGCCTAAGTGTAGAACCTTACATTTGTCCCCACTGAAATTCATTATTGCGTGTATGTAGCTCTGCATGTGTGTAGCTCTACTCAATACTACTCTATAATTTAGTGTAGATATATTTCTTATATATTTTAAATGTGTAAAAAATATATCCTACGGTTAAAAATATTCTTAATATTGAACCAAACCAATAAAAGAGATGTCAAATTATGTGTTACTTTCTAAATCTGTAGTGTTTATCCTCCAAAAACCCTCAAAATAATGTACATGGATTCCATCCCACTGCCTCTCATATTATTTTATTTATTTATTATGTAATATATTTATATCCTGCCAAGTTGGAATTCAAGGTGGCTTACAACATTTTAAAACATCAGTCATAGAATAAAGAATAATAAAAACAAACTGGTTAAAAACAATACTTAAAATACATCACAATATATCTAAAACCAGCAATTAAAATTTGAACTGACAGCAGCCCAGTCATCAGCATTGTCTGCACCTTAGTTTCCAAATGCATAAAGCCCTTTACTGCAAAAGTAAATTGATGCCTCCTTGCCTGAATAGAAGCAGGAGCCAAGTCACAAAGAAGAAACTTTGTTTGCTGATTGGAATCTCCTTCCCACAGCACTGCTGAGAAACGAAGTTTCCAATAAGCAAACAAATTTTCTTTTTCTCCCAATAAGATCCATGGGGCTTTAAGGCACACACCATGCCTCTTGTTAGGCAGAGTAGAGACCCCAAGACCGTGCTAAGCTTGATACCGTGCTGGGCTTCTATTCTGCCTAGCAAGGGGCATGCAAGTGGATCTTATGGGGGGAAACAGATTGGGCAGGCAGGAAATGGCCATTTACTTTGCAGTAAACTTGGCTTTACCTTGCAGTAAAGTTCTGCTTCCTGCCTGATGTTGGTTTCTATTTCCCTCACTGAGCAGCAAATGCATGTCACAAGACATTGTTTACATTCCACAGTCCAAGTTACTGTTGGATTCCCACGGGAATGGGAGACTGGATGTGACGTACACTGGTTTCCTGTTTTTCAGTGTTCTGTCATTTCTTTGTTGGAGAGGGAGTTGCTCTGTGCTCTCACAGAGGCAAGATGTACATTTGTGTGTTCTCGATGTAGATGAGAAATAAAATTAGCATGTAGCACGATACCTGCTTATCCTTTTGTCTGCGAGATTACACTCTGCTGTATCAGCTCCAGATGGGCAAGAGCTGATCAAAATCTCACATTTTAGGTTCCGGGCCCAGAAGTCGGAATCGGAATGACGAATAGCGGCCGGCAGAGGAACGGAACGGAGTTATCTGCTCTGCGTGTCAAGAAGATTGATGAAAGGTATGTGCTGTTGCTACGGGAAGCCTGCCAGTTACTAATTAATGGCTTTAAGGCTGGACTTTGAACTTTTAAGCCAAAACAGCCGTTTGCTGCGGCAAAGGCTCGAGAGGCTTGAAATCGAAAGTGCCTTTGGAATGCAGCTGCTGTAAACAGACGCAGCTTGCTTTAAAGCAGCAGAGATGGCTAATGCAAGGCTAGCTGATGCTTTTGGGATTCCTAAGCTCAATAAAAAGAATTACGCGGAATGGGTGTTGTATGCAGAAGCACTGCTACGAAAAGAGGGTCTGTTCAATGTCATTACAGACACACACCCCCAGCTCCGGTGACGGATGAATGGAAGGCTAGGGATTCCAAAGCAAGGGGAACTCTTACGCTGATTGTATCCCCAGAAGAGCTATGTCTTTTGCGTGATAAGACCTCAGCCAAAGAAATCTGGGACACTTTAAGAGACACTCATTTGAGAACAGAGGCTGGTGCTTCTTTGTTCTGCTATGCCAAGTTGCATGATATGGCACTTGTTGAAGGTGCAGATGTGCGTGCTCATCTGATGGAGGTGCAGAATCTCAGGCATGAGCTGCAACAGAGAGGAATCACCTTTCCAGAGGCTGTGTATTCCTTCATGATACTACATTATTTGGGTTCAAGTTGGGAATCCATTGCCACTCAGATTGCTGTTCTGCCAACTGCTCAGCTCACGGTAGCGCATGTTACTGCTGTGATTCAAAATGAAGCTGACAGGCGGAGTGCTAGCTGCATCGGTAAGGGGGAGTCTTCACAGACGTCATCCCAGAATGCAGTGGAACCACTAGATGGCGCCAAAGCTTTGAAAGCAGTGAAATGCTACTCGTGTGGACGTCTAGGCCACATGAAGAGGGAATGCAGATATCCCAAGGCCAAGACAGAGCAGCACAGCGAAAGCTCAACGCGTGTAAAAGGCAAAGGTAAAGGTCCGGTGTCCAGGACAACGCAGCACAAGGTGATGGTCTCACGCTTCACTCCAAAGGTTGCAAAGGTCCAGAAGACGTTCAAATCGTTCTTTGTGGTTGATTCAGGAGTGACGAGACACATTTGCAACGAGAAAGGACTGTTCGTGTCTTTTACACCACAGGAAGGTGCGATTCACCAGGCGGATGACCACACGATCTCCAGTCAAGGCTACGGAACTGTTGTTCTTCACAGTTTGGACTTGTCAATACACGGCGTTCTCGACGTTCCAGATGCTGCACACAATCTACTCAGCGTCGCGCAACTGAATGAACGGAACATTGACGTTTTCTTCAAGAGCAAGAAGTGCACCATCACAAAGAAAAACGATTATGTATTGCATGCTGAATATGTTGATCGTTTGTTTGTTTTGTATTATGATGATGTTGTGCAGGATGAAACTTGTTGCATTGCAGGTTCTAACAAGGTTTTGCATGCAGGATGTATTCATGATTTTCACAGAAAATTTGGTCATTTACACTTTGAGGCAGTATCCAAAATGCCTGCCTTGGTTGAAGGCATGACTATTAAACCCTGCAGGTACCACATGAAGTGCAAGGCATGCGCAGCAAACAAGGTGAAAATGGCTGTGAAAGGTAAGGTGTCTAGTAGACAAGCTACAGAACCATACCAGGTAATGCATGCTGATTTAGTTGGTCCACTATCGCCCTCTTTGGGTGGAAACAGGTAGATCATGGTCCTCATTCATTCATTTTCCAGGTATATTTGTGTGTTCAATCTCAAGCAGAAATCAGAGGCATTTCAAAGGTTCAAGGAATTCTGTGCTTGGTTGGAAAATGTGCATGGTAAGAAGGTAAAGACTCTTTTCACTGATCGCGGGGGGGGGGGGAATTCACTTCTCAGCAGTTTGAAGCTTTTCTGACTGAGAAAGGAATTCAGCACGATTTGTCTAGTTCTCGTTCGCCATGGCAGAATGGACTTTGTGAGAGAGCAAATCAGACATTGCTTCAAGGGTTGAAAACCTTGCTGCATGATGCCAATCTTCCAGAGAGTTATTGGGCAGAATCTTTGAGCTGTTTTGTTTACAGTTATAATCGAAGATTATCATCATCGATTGGTTGTACCCCCATGAAAAGATGTTTGGCAAGAAACCATACATCAAACACATGAGAATTTTTGGTTCTCACGTGGGTTCACACACCACAAAGCTCCAAGTTAGGCAAGCGTGGTTTGCATGGTAACTTTCTAGGGTATCAGAAAGGTTCTTACAGAGTAATGATGGCTGACTCTAAGACAATTAGGCTCACTAGAAGTGTTGAGTACAATGCCAAGTGGGGGGAGAATGCGGGAATTTTCCAATGTTATCCTGATGACAGTGATGAGACTGAGGATAAGCAACAGCCACAGCAACAACCACACCCTACACCCACTGATAAAGGTCCTGATTCTGAATCTGAGGTCTGAATCGGATGATTCAGAGGATTTCAAGAGTGCGAAAGCCTCTATGCGACCCTCTGAAGGCTCTGATCGAGAATTGGAGGAACCATTGTTCACTATAGGCCACTATTCTCCTAAGAAGGAAGAGGAGAGTGTTGAAGACTTATGGCTAATTCGCAGGTCTGAAAGAGCCACTAAAGGTAGACCTCCAAAGAGATTTGCTGATGAATTTGCTAAAACAGCAGTTGCAGCTGTTAATAGCTCCAAGAAGGTATTTGAACCTTCAAGCTTCCAAGAAATCCAGGATTTGGATTCAAAGGATGCTGACCCATGCTTAAATGCCATGAAGGCTGAGCTTGAGTCCTTAGAGAGGAACAAAACATGGGAGCTAGTTCCAGTAGTTCCAGGAATGAAACTGCTAGGAAGCAAATGGGTCTTCAAAGCGAAGACAGATCAAAATGGCAAGATAGTCAGACACAAAACCAGATTGGTAGCCAGAGGTTTTTCACAGGTACCAGGTGAAGACTATCACGAGACCTACTCACCCACCGTGAGATATGAGAGCATTAGGCTTATGCTCAAGCTTGCTGCAGAGAGAATCTACACATTTCTCACCATGATGTGAATACAGCATTTTTGTA
The DNA here is from genome assembly GCF_027172205.1 of Podarcis raffonei. NCBI lineage: Eukaryota > Metazoa > Chordata > Lepidosauria > Squamata > Lacertidae > Podarcis > Podarcis raffonei. The sequence goes on from NC_070620.1 coordinate 24,257,127, forward strand.
CGGATCTCTAGGTGAATCACTTTATATGCTTCCACCTGATGGTGTACAGGTAAAACAGGGATTTGTTTGTTCTCTGAAGAAATCACTATATGGTCTCAAACAGAGTGCACGGTGCTGGCACACTAAACTCACTGAAGTATTGTTTTCTCTAGGTTTTCAGCAAGGTAAAGCTGATCTATGTGTGTTTGTCAAAGAGGAAGGGCAAAAGAAGCTGTATTGCTTGTTTTATGTTGATGGTATACTTTTCTTTTGGAAGGATGTCACAATGTACAATAACGCGCTAGCTCAACTGAAAGAACACTTTGACATGAAAGATCTTGGTAAGGTAACCAACTACCTATCTCTGGAAATAGAGAGAGATCAAGATGGTAATATTCTAGTACACCAGTCACGGAAAATTGCTGATGTGTTAAGCAAACTAAACCTGATGGATGCTAACCCTGTAGACACACCAATGACAACAGGTTATCAGGTAGATGACACTGAAGGAGCATTTTCTGACACTACACTGTACAGAAGTGTGCTAGGCAAACTAAACTTCATTGCCAGATGTTCAAGACCTGACATTGCTGTTAGCTGTAATTTGCTAAGCAGGCAAGTCAACAGTCCTACTGTTAAGGATTGGAAAGCTCTGAAGCGCATAGCTCGCTATTTGAAAGGCACTATGCATTACAGACTGAGATTTAACAATCAGATGTCTGGTGGTCTTGAAATATTTGCAGATGCAAGTTTTGGAAGTGACACTACAGACAGGAAAAGTACGTCTGGAGTTTGCTATATGTACAATCAGGGTCTATTTGATTGGTCATGCAAGAAGCAGACAACAGTTAGCTTAAGTACTTGTGAAGCTGAACTGAATGCACTGTCTTATTCATTTGTGGATTGTGAATGGTTGTTACAATTGTGCAAAGACATGAAAATTCCTGTCAAATGTCCAATCCAGGTTTATCAGGACAACAAAGCATGTTTGGCTTTGCTGAATTCTGAAGGTTGTAAGCAAAGCACAAAGCACTTGCAATTGAAACTGCAACATGCTAGAGAATGTGTTCAGAAGGGATTCGTAACGGTGTCCTATATGCCAGGTAATGAAATTCCTGCTGATGTAATGTCCAAGGTTGTACCAAGAGATCAACACTGTACCTATGTACGGAAGTTGGGTTTGTACTTATATTGTACGAACACGCTGCCCAGTGATGTTCACAGAAAGGGGGAGGATGTTGGTTTCTATTTCCCTCACTGAGCAGCAAATGCATGTCACAATACATCTTTTACATTCCAAAGTCCAAGTTACTGTAGCACGATACCTGCTTATCCTTTCGTCTGCGAGATTACACTCTGCTCAATCAGCTCCAGATGGGCCGGAGCTGATCAAACTAACACCTGCTGGGTCTGCAAGCCCAGCTAGACAGTGCATTCTCAATATATTACAGGGTGAAAAAATATGAAACCTTGATCGTGGTCTGGAGTTCATACTGGTAAGGAACAAAGTATCGATATATCACCCATCCCTACTTACCTTCACAGAGCTATGATTCAGAGTTCCCTGGGAAGAGGGATTGACTATTAAACCACTAGTAACTGTAGCTCTGGGAGAGGAATTGGGGGGTGGGGGCTCCTAACAACTCTCAGCACTGTTAACAAACCACAGTTCCCAGAATTCTTTGAGGGAAGGCATGACCATGTCAAGTGGTATGATACGGTTTTAAATGCAGATGGGGCCCAAAGTCAGGAGCCTGTTGCAGTCCACTCCTATCAAAAGCTAAGACTACACAGCCAGGTCCTTGGGGAACTCACAGAAGTCTGCATCAAGGAAGATGGGGTCAGCTCCTGTCACTCTCGCCATGGCATCCAGGTCCCGGTAATGCCAATGATTCCTTTCAATGTCGTACTTTGGAACAAATGGCTTGCTGGTTTACGACAGCCTCACCACTCCTGTGAGCTCAATTTCCTCTTGGATCTACAAGGAAGAGTCAAATAGCAGTTTCTGTCCTTTAAAAAAAAGAAAGCAGTGACTTATGATACATAATGTGGCAGTTTCCATCCCTTGCTACCTACCTGTCCTCGCAACCTGGTCTCTGGCTTAAGTTTCTTTCTGGAGACAAACCCTCTGTTGACAAGGATTGTGATCCTGCAGGGTCAGGGGGAAAGGGAGTGAGAGAAGACAATAAACTCTGTAAGCATGGAGGCATCCCAGCCCCCTAAAAGCAGGAGTGGAAAATGTTTGGCGTGCCAGATCTTGGCTGACCTACAACTCCAGGTACCCCTGGCTGTTGGGTATGTTGGCTGGAGCCGATGGCAGTTGTAGTTCAGCAACATCTGGAGGGTCCACTTCTGCTGTAAGGCACCTAACATTGTAATTCTATGCCAGTCTACTCAGAAGCAAGCATCATTTATTCAATTTGGCTTACTCACAAAGTCCATTTGTATAAAACTTATTTTTGCTAGCCAGCTGGGAAGAGTTAAGAACACAGCCATCAACATTGCATTGTTGCAATTTGTTTGGATTCTATTATGAGTGCCCTACATTGTACTGTTAACGTACTAACAGTTCTCTTTCATGTAACTTGGCTTTTGACTCCACAGCAATGGTTTTTCTCTCTCCTCTCTGTGCTCAGAGTAGATCCACTCACTTAGCTAACCAGCCCATGCACCTTAGAGTAGGTTCTAGGGCAGAAGACATCTGTTGGCCTTGAAGATGCAGAATTCTCTCTTGTTTTCTGCAACAGACTAACATGGTCACATGCCTGGAAAATTGGCATTTTACGTTATGACAGTTCAGACATTGTTACCAACGTGAAAGAAACCTATGATAGAGGCAAAATTCAGACATATTAGTGAAATTACGTACATTTAATTATAGGAGATATGCCTATCTCCTATAATCAATTTCATGTAATTTCATTTATACTTTTGGAAAAGTTAAAAAACAAAAAACAAAAACAAATCATCACAGGTATAAGTACATTCTGAAACAAGCTCTCACTCCTTTTACAGAATCCAGAGAATGGCTTAAATTAAAACAGCGCAGAACATTTCAGGTCCTCATGGTTTTGAGGCAGAATCTGAATATATACAGACTGTATTTACTGAAGGGACACGAGCCTCAGATACGTTTAGAGACCCATGCACACTCTATGTTTTCAAAGGAAAACATGACTGCTTGCCTTCGTGTCCAGCAAAAACAGCAGTATAAAAACCAAATCTATTGACATAACCTTCCAAATCCAACAAAACTGTATTTCTTAACAGTATCCATTCCCTTAACCAACAGAGGCAAACCGCTTCATAATACAACTTCAAGTCTGGCAGGGCGAAGCCCCCTCTTTCTTTAACATCTGTTAACAATTTATATTGTATTCTCAGTTTCTTCCTCTGCCAGACATATCTTGAAATTGCTTTTTGCCCTTCTTTAAAAATTGCTGCCCCCTTGATTATAGGAATTGATTGAAACAAAAATAACATCTTTGATAGCACATTCATTTTTATAGTTGAAATCCTTCCCCAAAATGATAATTTCATTCTTCCCTATATTTCCATGTCTCTCTTAATTCCATTCCACACCGGTGTATAGTTATTTTGAAATAAATCTATATTCATTGTGGTTAACCAGATTCCTAGATACTTAACCTTTTTAACTACTTCTATACCAATTTCCTGCTGCAACATATCAACCAAGTCTTGTTTCATATTTTTAACTAATATTTTAGTCTTGCTTTTGTTTAATTTAAAACTTGCTACTTGTCCAAATTGTTCTATTTCTTTAATAACTTCTTTGGCATTATTTAATGGTTCTTCTATAGTTAGTACCAAGTCAACTGCAAAGGCTTTCACTTTATGTTCTTTCCAGCCTACTGAAATTCCTTTTATTTTCTCATTTTCTCTTATTGTCCTTAGAAAGACTTCCAGTACTGATAGGAATAATAACGGTGAAAGCGGACACCCTTGTCTTGTACCTTTCGTAATTTCAATATTTTCAGTTATTACATTAAGGTAAAGGTAAAGGTACCCCTGCCCGTATGGGCCAGTCTTGCCAGACTCTAGGGTTGTGCGCTCATCTCACTCTATAGGCCGGGAGCCAGCACTGTCCGCAGACACTTCCGGGTCACGTGGCCAGCATGACAAGCTGCATCTGGCGAGCCAGCGCAGCACACGGAACGCCGTTTACCTTCCCGCTGGTAAGCGGTCCCTATTTATCTACTTGCACCCGGAGGTGCTTTCGAACTGCTACGTTGGCAGGCGCTGGGACTGAACGACGGGAGCGCACCCCGCTGCGGGGATATATATATATATTATATAATATTATTATATTAGTTACTATCAATTTTGCTTTTTGATCAGAGTATATAGCTTTTAAGCCTTTTATAAACAATTGTCCAATGCCCATTAATTCTATATTCTTTATCATAAATTCCCAAGATATATTATCAAAGGCCTTTTCCGCATCTACAAACATTAGGTTCGCTTGTTTATCATTCCTGGCCGTCAGATATTCAATTATGTTCACAATATTCCTTATGTTATCTTTCATCTGGCGACCAGGAAGAAAACCTGCTTGATCTTCATGTATTATCTCATTCATTACTTTTTTCAATCTGTTTGCTAAAATACTAGCAAATAGCTTATAGTCATTATTCAACAGCGAAATTGGCCTATAATTTTTCACTTGTAGTAAGTCAGAATCTGGTTTTGGTATTAATGTAATATATGCTTCTTTCCATGTTTCTGGTATTTCTCCATTGTTTCATATATTATTCATCACTTCTTTCAACGGTACAAGTAGGGTATGCTTTAATTCCTTGTAGTATTTTGCTGTAAATCCATCTGGCCCTGGTGCCTTTCCACTTTTCAATTGCTTTATTGCTTCTTTAATTTCTTCTTCCTCTATTCTTTCATTTAGTCGTTCCTTCTTCTCTGTCAGGATTTGTTGCACTCCTTTCTGTTTCAGGAATTCCTCTATCTTTTTTACGTCTTCCTTTCCAGTTTTTTTATACAGTTGTTTATAAAAGTTAATAACTCCTTTTCTAATTTCTTTCAGATTTTCTACTTCTTTTCCATCCAATATTATTTTATTTATTGTGCTTAGAGCTTTCCATTTTTTAATTTGCCACGCCAACCATTTACCTGATTTGTTGGCATGTTCAAAGTTCTTCTGTCTCATTCTTTTAATATTCCATTCCACTTCTTGATTGATTTGCAAATTGGCTTTGTAGCATCTTAATATTTTGATTAATTCTTAAATCTCTCGGATTTTTTATTAGTTTTTTCTCATTTTCCATAATCTGATTTAAGATCTCCTTTTTACTTTTCTCTCTAAATTTATTCCTGATGCTATTTTGTTGTATAAAGAAGCCTCGCATAACCGCTTTACTAGCGTCCCAAACAACACTTATTTTAGTTCCTTTATTACAATTATTAACAAAATATTCTGTTAGCATCTTTTGAGCCTTCTCATTAGTTTTTTCATCTTCTAACAAATTTTCATTCCGTCTCCATCAAAAGGTCTTCACATCCAATTCTTTTATTTCGCATCTAATTGCATTATGATCCGAAAATATCTTTGGTTGTATTTTTATTTTTGTTACTCTGGGTGTTAATTCACTGGAAAGCCATACGTAGTCAATTGTAGAAGCTGATTGATTTGGTTTTGAGAAATATGTAAATTGTTTGTCTAATGGGTGTCTCAGTCTCCAAACATCTATTAAATTACAATTCTCTATCATAGAGAAAAAGGTCTTTGGTAACTTCCCTTCTTTCCTATTCTCTTTTTTCCTTGTTCTATCCATTTCCAATGAGACCACTCCATTCATGTCTCCCATAATTATAATTTTTTGATCCATAAATTCAAACAGTTTTTCTTCCAAATCTTTGTAAAATTCCATCTTACTACCTTTAGGTGCATAGGTTCCAACAATTATCAATTTTTCACCTTGCCAGGTGACTTGTACTGCTATTACTCTGCCTTCTTAGTCCTTAAAGATTTGTCGAGCCTCTATTTTATTTTTTATATACATCACCACTCCTCTCTTCTTACTTTTATCAGATGAGATAAACTCATTTCCTAATTTTTTGTTGATCAGTACTCTTCTATGTTTTCTAGCTACATGCGTCTCTTGTAAGCAGATAATATCCAAATTCTTTTTTAACGAAAAATGTCCAATTCTGCTCCTTTTATTTCTATTGTTAATGCCATTTACATTCCATGTCCATAATTTCAATGTCATTTTGGCCTCCTTTGTAGTAAAGTTCTTAAGGTTCTTAAACCTGTTCCTCCTCCTCCTCCTCCTCCTCCTCCTCCTCCTCCTCCTCCTCCTCCTCCTCCTCCTCCTCTCCTTCTTCTTCTTCTTCTTCTTCTTCTTCCTCTTCTTCTAATTTATTAATGTCTTCTTCCTCTGGTTCTGCTGCTGCTGTCTCTTCTCCTTTTCCCAATTCTTTATATCTTCTCAGAAATTTGTGTGTCTCATCCACATTCTTAAATGTATTTTTTTTCTCCTTATAGTAGAATGAGACTCCTTCTGGAAATTCTCATTTAAATTCAATACTATTTTTCCTCAAAATCTGTGTTAATGTCCTATATTGGTCGTGTTTTTTCAACAACCGAAGTGGGACGTATTTAAATATGATTATAAACACTCTATCAATACACCATTTCTAGGAAGGTGTTGTAAGTTGTTAGAGGTATCGGTTTGTTGCTCGAGAGCAATCAAACAATATGCTTCAATAGTCTGTTTTAAAGGTTTCATATTGGTGAATAAAACCGTTAGAATGCAGAGCGCCTCTATTCCGTGTCTTGCTCATTCACTGGCAGAATCTGAGAGTGGCCGGTCCTTAAACCTTCCCCAGGAGTTTCTTGATGCCCAGTCTGTGCCTTCCCTCTCTGCACGGAAGCCTACTGCACAAGGAAGGCGTGGGTAACAGGGGACATCTCTCCTCCCTGCTTTGCTCAGGCAAGGTGTCCTGGCACCGCCTTGCCTCCTCCGAGCCCTGCATCTCCTCTCCACTAGAGGCGTGGCTACCTTCCTCCGCTGAGGAAGTGCTGCTTCCCACGATCTTTGGGGGCTCTCTGTAATCCATCCTGCTTTTCCCCTCTCACCCCTGAGCCAATGGCAGTTCCCTGACATCCACCCCCTCAAGACCCCCCTCCCCGTTGGTGAGGTCTTTAACAGTCTCCTCTTCTTGAGCGTCGGCAGGCGATGGAGGAAAACCCTGGAAAGACCCGTCATCATCCTCCGTGGATTCAAAAGCTGCTTCCCATCCTCTCAGGTCCCTCCCCACTGGTTGGACTTCCCAGTCTGATTCTTCTCCCTTGGATACTTCCCCGACCTCGTCCCCGTGGCCTTCCTCCTCATCTGAGGCAGGGAAACCTACAAAGTCCCCTTCGTCGTCCATGGGTCCGAACACCTCCTCGCAGAACCGCGCTGGGGGTTTAGGCTTATGTGGGAACAAACCATGGAACTCTTCCACCAGATAATCCTCTGTGATGGATCCTGCGGGAACCCACGTGTTTTCGGAGCTGGGTTCCCCCTCTCAGGCCACCAAGTACTCTCCCTGGTGCCCTCTCCACCTGGAATCGAGTATTTCCGTTGCTTCATTACAGCGTTCCCTCTCCTCTGCGTGTGGATGGGTGGACCCCCATTCCTCCCTTCCCGGGAAGCTGTGCCCCTCCCTGTAATGCGAAAGCAGGGACCTATGAAACACCAGATGTATCCTCATGCTGTCCGGCAATTTCAGCCTGAAGGTCACTGGGTTAACCTGCTGTATTAACTCAAAGGGCCCCAGCCGTCTAGGCTGCAATTTTTTGCAACCCCCCTTTAAGGGCAAACCCTGGGACGACAACCACACGCTGTCCCCCACCCATATGACCTCCCCTGGCCTGCGGTGCCTGTCTGCCTGCCTTTTGTAGACTTCCTTAGCCCTTTCCAAATTTAGCCGGAGTTGTTGGTGCGAAGCCTCCATCTCTTCTGCAAATTGCTCCGCCGCTGGCACACTCCATTCCTCCTCTCCACGCCCTGGGGTGGCACCCGTAGTTGGCCATGAAGGGGCTCATTCCCGTGGACACGTGTTCAGCATTGTTATACGCAAACTCAGCTAGCACCAATTTCTCTACCCAATTGTTCTGCCTCTCACTGACGTAACAGCGTAAGTACTGCTGCAATATTCCGTTCGCTCTTTCAGCCTGGTTTCTGGGTGCCTTGCCATTGAGAAGCTCACCTCTACCTGCAGCAGGCTCATGAGTTTACGCCAGAACTGCGAGGTAAATTGTCTTCCTCGATCAGATACAACCCCCAATGGCATCCCATGCAGCCTAAAAATGTGGTCCACAAACAGCCTGGCTGTCTCCTCTGCTGACACCGCATGGGAGCAGGCCACGAAGTGACACATTTTGGTCAGTAGATCGACCACCACCATCACTGCTGTCTTTTCCCTTGACTTGGGCAGATCTGTCATAAAATCAATGGACACCACCTCCCAGGGCCTCTCCGGTGTCGGTAAGGGTTCCAGTAACCCCGCTGGTATGGTTCTTTCCCCTTTGGCCCTCTGGCACCTGTCTCACCCTCGGACATATTCTTGTACATCCTCCCTTACCTTGGGCCACCAGAACTGTCTGGTGATTAGTAGCATGGTCTTATGCTGCCCAAAATGCCCGGCTGTGGGGTTGTCATGGAGCTGCCTAAGTATTTTGGCCCTCAATGTCTCTCCCGGAGCATACAGTGCCCCTTTGTAGTACAAGAGCCCTCCTTTTCCCTCAAAACCCCCATCTTCCCCTTTTCCATCTCTGAGCTCCCTGATTTTAGTCTGAGCAAACTCATTGTGTCTGGTGAGCCCAACCAGTTCTTGCTCCCCTACCAGTGCTCACCCACACGACCATTGGTCTTCTGGGAACATGTGCCTGGCCACAGGTCGTCCTTCCCCTTCCATGTACTCAGGTTTCCTGGAAAGTGCGTCCACCCTCACATTTTCCCTCCTAGGAACGTATTGTATCTCAAAGTGATACTGAGAGAACGTCTGCAACCACCGGACCTGTCTCTGGTTGAGCACGAGCGCTGTTCGCCAGTATTCCAGGTTCTTGTGGTCTGTCCGGACCTGAATCTGGTGCTGCGCCCCAATCAAAAAGTGCCTCCACTGCCTAAAGGCCACATAAATGGCCAGCAATTCTTTGTCATAAACAGTGTAATTTTGCTCTGTGTGCTGGTCCCAGGGGGTTACCGTGCAGCGTGGTCTGAGTCCAGTCCAAGGTCAAGGGTGTGGTATGGAGGCTGTCCGTCAAGGCTGAAGCGGGGTCCAAGGCAAGGAGTCGGGTGTGGTCAGGAACTCTGGCAGAAGAGCAGGACAAGGTGCTGGCAGGATCAGGTTACCAACAATGTTGCTCCCGCAACTTGGGACTGGGACTGGCCGGCTTTTATCTGCCCCGAGGCATAGGGCGGTCCCAGTCCACAGGTGTCTCACCTCTCCTGGCCTAGAGGCGAACACTCCTCCTGCAAGAACTTAGTTCCCTCCGCCTCTCTGCCATGAGCCTCTGCAGCTCAGGAGAGGCTGGAGGGTTACTGGACCCAGAGGCAACCTCACCTTCTCCTGACAGGGCTGAGAGTGGAGCACCTGCAGGCAATGGGTCCTCGATCACCTCTGGAGCCAGAGCAAATTCAGCTGGTGTCTGCTCCTTAGGATCCGGCACAGGTGAGGGCCCTTCAGGTTCAAGCCCCAGCCCCGGCTCAGCTGGTGCTGGAGACAGGGACTCCTGTGCAGGCTGGGATTCCTCCGGTTCAGCCTCTGAATCCGATTCCCAGGCCATCACACTCTGACTTGCTCAGTTTCCTGGAGAAAAATGCACAAGGCCTCCAGTCCTCCCCTGGTCCTTGTTGCAACAGTACTGCTCCGGTGGTACAGTCTGAAGCGTCAGTCTCCACTCTCAGTGGCTTCCCAGGATCCATGTGCAGGAGCTGCTCCACAGAGGCGAAGGCCTTTTTTAACCTTTCTTTTTTCTTTTTTCTTAGATAATTTTTATTAAATTTCCATTTAACAAACCAATCATATCACATTAATTCCAAATTATATCAATACACAATAAATTCCAAATATTTAGCCGAGTTTTAAATTTTTGTTGGGGGTACCCATGCTTTGAGTTCAGAAAGGGTCCAATCATCTCATATTTCTGCTGCTTTGATGTTCACAAGTCCCATCTTCCCATCTCTTTGTTGTTATCCTTTTTCTTCTTAACAACCTCCGAGTATTTCCACAGGCAAGTTGAATCAAACATTATTTATGTTTCTGTGTGAACTTTGTAATGCTCTCCCGTAATTCGTCTCACGCTGATCCAAAAGTCTTATTCCAGCCGCCGGCGCCATTTTCGACAATTCCAATGAAATACAGTCTTAGCTTCTGCTCCTTAATTTTCCTAGACCAGTTGCACCATAAATCAATCTTTCCAGGGGAGTTTTGCCCATTCAGATCTATAATACACACATGAAAGCAAAACGATAGCTCTACTCCCCCTTTGACTGTAAATCTCGCAACAAAGTCTGTCTCATAATGGCGGATCCCCGTAGTAACTGCGCAACTGCCTTTCTCTTTCCAGATCGTCCACAAATCAAAGCCTTTAGTTAATATTTTTGTTTCCACATAGTTTATTTTCCAGTCTCACTTGCTATCAATCAATCATGTGACGGTTCTTCTAGGGGAGGAGTTGTTAGGTAAACATATTGAAAAAGAAAGAAGTCCCCCCCCCTTCCATTCCGTTTCAACATACTGACATAGCTGTGATTCTTTGCTGTAATCTTCTGTTCAATCCATCCCATCACTCTTGACTTCTCAGCGGTAGATTTAATTAGCAGATAAAACATCCTTCCTTCGCTCAAAACATGTGCATTTACTTTTAATCCAATTATTTTATCTTAAGCAATGCAACTAGGTTGCACTCAGAAGCAGCATCAGGGAGATCCAGAATCTCACTCGAGGGCTTTCCGTCCAGTGCCCTCACCCCCCTCCTTCTTTCGAACTCAGGGGTGATTTATTGGCAACTGCGAATGAGGCAGTGTCTCCCCATCCCCTGGGGAGATCCCGGGAGGCTGATTTACTCCCATCGTCAGCTTCTTAATTACCTCGTGTGAGCTGGAGAGATGGTATTGTCGGCCATCTTCCAAGGCACCCGTAGCGGCCCCCCGGCCTTTTTTAACCTTTCAAAGGACTGCTGCGCTTCCTTGGTCCACGCAAACTTATTCTTGCCGCTGAGACAATCCGTTATGGGTGCTGTCAAGTGTGCAAAGTTCTTGATGAACTTCCGGTAGAAGTTGCTGAAACCCAGGAACCTCGACACATCCTTCTTTGTTTTGGGGCTCTTCCATTCCAGCACTGCTTTCACCTTCTCTGGGTCCATGGCCAGCCCCTTGTCCGACAGTCGGTACCCCAGGAACTCCACCTGCCGAGCATGGAATTGGCATTTCTCCAGCTTGACCCACAACTGATGCTTCTTCAATCTCTAGCACGTCTTTCACGTGCTGTTCTTCATTTTCAGAGAAGATCAAAACATCATCCAAAAAGGCCACACAATTCTTGTACAGCAGGGGGCCCAACACGTGGTGCATAAAGGCCTGAATGCAGGCGGATCCCGATTGCAGTCCAAATGGCGTGACGAGAAACTCAAACACCCCCAGGGGGGTGAACATGTTCGTCTTCCATTCGTCCCCCTCTCTCACTCTAATCAGATTGTACGCTCCTCTGAGGTCCAGCTTGGTAAAAATTTTCCCCTGCCTCACATGTGTCAAAACATCGTCAATTCTGGGCATGGGGAAGGCTATGGGTTCAGTTACCTTGTTTAGGAGGCGATAATCAACTACCAAACGATCTTGATTTGTTGCTTTCTTGTCCACAAAGAATACTGGGCTCCCCCCTACGGCCTTCGATTCCCTTATAAAACCCCTCTTTAAGTTCTTGTCAATAAACTGTCTCAATTCTTGCATCTCCTGGTCGGACATGGAATACAGCTTACCCACCGGCAACTGGGCCCCCGGGACCAGGTTGATTTGGCAGTCGTAGGGCCTGGGGGTGGGGGGCAACTTGTGAGCCTCTCTCTCGCTGAACACCACCTTCAAATCCGCATATTGTGGTGGAACACCCCCCTTCTCCTCCAGGGTCATCCCCGCAACAGTGGCCATAGTCATTCTTGGTTCCTTCCCTCCCAGGCAATTTTCCAAGCAGTGAGCCGACCCAAAGGTGAGGGATAATTGATGCCACAACACCACTGGGTCATGCTGTGCCAACCAGCTCATCCCCAATATAACGGGGGGTGCCGCCAGTATGGCTACATGAAAGGCAATTGTTTCCACGTGCCTGGACACCCTCATCCTCATCGGGGGTGTCTAGTGCGTTATCCCCCCCCCCAGTAGCTCTTGCCCATCAATGGTGGTAACTTGCAAAGGGAAGTCTAGTGGCAACAGGTGTAGCTTGTGGGCTAGAGCGAAGTCTCTGCTTAAAAAATCGCAAGAAGACCCAGAGTCCAACAAGGCTTGGATTTCGATTGGGTGCCCATTAGGAAGCTCCAGCACCACTTCAACAGCTATGCCCGCCTTTGGAGTCTCTGGTAGGGGCTCTCCTTTTTTTTCTTTTTTCTTTTTAATACATTTTTATTAATTTTAACATACAAATTATAAAACGTACCACACAAATTATTACAAATGCACTTTTTTTTGGACTTCCATCAGCACCTCTGATGATCTTCTGTCTTAACCTCTTTTTATGCATTACTTAATTTTATATTGTCTTTACCTCTCTTAACTTATCATCTCCCCTTTTCCATTTTTACAATATTTCCAACAATACTCCTCACAGAACTTCTTGCAACCCTACAAATGTCATCTGATCATCACAAATACTTTTCATATAGTTCGTAAATTTACTCCAGTCTTCGGTAAATTTCTGGTCCCGCAGGTTTCAAATCCTTCCTGTTAATTTGTCTGATTCTGCATAGTCCATCAACTTCATCCTCCATTCTTCAATCGTTGGCAATTCTTCTTGCTTCCATTTCTGGGCTAATAGTATTCTATAGCTGCTGTTACTGCATATAAAAAAAGCTTACATTCTTTTCTATTTATATCACTTCCCACCATTCCCAATAGAAATGCTTCTGGTTTCTTTGTAAATGTATATTTCAACATTTTTTTCAACTCGTTATATATCATTTCCCAAAAACATTTCACCTTTTTACATTCCCACCACATATGATAAAATGTTCCTTCTTTTTCTTTACATTTCCAACATTTATTGCTAGTTTTATACATTTCCGCTAGCTTAACAGGAGTGATATACCATCTATACATCATTTTCATCACATTTTCTTTGAATGCATTACATGCAGTAAACTTTAAACCTTCTTTCCATAATTTCACCCAGTCACTCAATTGTATGTTATAGCCAAGATCTTTAGACCAATGAATCATAACCGACTTAACCGCCTCATCTTTCAAATGCCATTCCAGCAGCAATTTATACATTTTGGACAGAATTTTAAAATCATTATTTAATATTTCTTGTTCAAATTTTGATTCTTTTTCCTCAAATCCTCTTTCTTTAAAATCTTGTTTAAACTTTTCATTGACCTGGTAATAATGTAACCAATCATAAACATAATCTTTAATTTCTCCATATGGTTTCATTTTCCATTTACCATCTTCCTTACTTATTAGTTTCCCATATGTTATCCATTTCCCACTCATATTGACCTTTTTCACACTCATCGCTTCTAATGGAAATAGCCAATGCGGTGTTTTTTGTTCCAATAGGTTTTTATACTGTCAGGGAACTGCCATCGGAGCCAGGGCTCTCAAGCGATGCCGGAGAAGGGCCCAGCAGGGAGAGAGGTGACTCATCGGCCAGGGAAGGAAATCAGCGTTACACCAGGGAGAAAGGCGGGCAGAGGCGGGCTTCGGAGAGATGGCTCCAAGACTCTTCACCAGAGACCAGCGGGGAGAGCACGGGTCCTCCGCTGCCCACACCCACCCTGCGCAGAAGACTTCCGCGCAGGGAAGCTAGGTGGAGACTATCCGTCAAGGAACTTTTATGTTGGAAGAAGTTCAGGAAACGCCCACTGACGGATTCTGCCAGTGACTGAGACAGCCGCGAAGTCCGGGCTGTCCAGCTAGGGAAAGGTTTATCAAGGCAACCTTGCCAAGAGTGGCACCAACTTACGCACAAGCAACCCCAATTCCATTACAGCAATCCGTCAGTCCTTGACGTTGCTTGTGCACAACGACAAGACAGGCAGCACCATGAGTCAAACCGGTGGAGCAGGCGCCCAGGAAGGGGCAGCGGCAGTGCCAAATCTGGAGGAGAGAAACCGAGATTTGGAACGGCAGGTTGCTCTGTTGACGGCGCGGCTAGATGAAAGGCGGACTCAGGATGCCCAGGGGAGGCCCACCCCCATCGCAAGGAAGGTACCAGGACTGGTGCACAAGTTTGGGGGGAACCCCCGAGACTACAATGTGTTCAGAACGGAGGTACAGTACGCTTTGGAACTGCAGTATGATGACTTTGCTGACGATGGCGAGCGGGTGGCTTATGTTGTAGGGCATCTTCAAGATGGGGCCAGGGAATGGATCAGGCCCTTAATGGCAACGCAGAATGCTGCCTTAAAAGACCTTAGGAAATTTTTTGGCGCCATGGATACTATGTTTTCCAGTCAAGTGGAGTAAAGTGTGACTCGCCGGGAACTGATGGCTTGCAGGAAGGGGAGCCAATCAGTTAGAGAGTACTGGTCACGTTTTGCGATGATTATCCACAGACTTGGGTGGGACCTGGGCTCGGAACCCGTGCAAATGTTGTTTGAGGAAGGATTAGCCCCATCGGTGAAGGACGAGCTTTCCCGCGCGCCCTGCCCGCAATCGATGGATCAGCTGACCAAGGCTATGCTTGCGATTGGTGTACGCCAAGAGGCGCGGGCTCAAGAGAAGCGGGAAGGGAGAGGAGAGCGTTGGCATGACAACCGCATTCCTGAAATACCGAGGCAGCCCTCCCAGCCAGTGGAGCCAATGGAAATCGATGGCGCGAGCGGGGTTTCAAACTCCAGCAAAGTTCGCAAGAAGGAGGGAAGGGATGGGAAAACAGCCAAGAAGTGTTTCCTCTGCCAACAGCCAGGACATTTTGCCAGGGTCTGCCCTCAAAGAAAGGCTTGGCAAGGGATGGTGGGAGCAGCTGGCTGTGAGGAGGGGGGAGAAATGGAGCCGGAGCAGGGAAACGGGAACGCTTGGCTGCCCAGCGGGCACAGCAGCCAGGCCAGCAACCACTAAAAGTGCCCCAGCCAAACCCCCCCAAAGCAGCTATAGCCATAGAGGTGGTACTAGAGCTCCCGAACGGGCACCCAGTTAAGGTGAAGGCGCTGCTGGATTCAGGCAGTTCTTGCAATTTTTTCAGCAAGGACTTCGCGCTAGAGCACCAGCTCCACCTACTGCCCCTAGATTTTCCCTTGCAGGTGACCACCATTGATGGAAGAGAACTGCTGGGGGGGGGTGACGCACCAGACTCCACCCATGATAATGAGGGTTTCCAGACACACACAAACCATTGCCTTTCACGTAGCCACACTGGCAGGACCCCCAATCATATTAGGAATGAGCTGGCTGGAGCTACATGATCCAGTAGTGGCATGGCATCAGCGGACAGTCACCTTTGGGTCAGCACACTGCTTGGAACACTGTCTAGGGGGGGAAACCCCGAGAATGGCCGTGGCCAGGGTGGCTGGGATGGCTGTGGAGCAGAAAGGGGAGGTACCACCACAATACACTGATCTGAAGGAGGTCTTCAGTGAGAAGGAAGCGGATAGACTACCCCCCCATAGGCCCTTTGACTGCCAAATCAACTTGATCCCAGGGGCTCAGCTGCCAATGGGTAAGCTGTACGTCATGTCGGACCGGGAAATGCAGGAGTTAAGGAATTTTATTGACAAAAACCTGAAAAGAGGTTTCATAAGAGAATCAAAGGCGGTGGGGGGCAGCCCTGTGTTCTTTGTGGACAAGAAAGATACAAATCAGCCCAGGCTCGTTGTGGACTATAGGGCAGTCAATTTGGTGTCAGAACCCGTGACCTTCCCAATGCCCAGAATTGACGACATTTTAACACGGGTAAGGCAGGGAAAATTTTTTACGAAGCTGGACCTTCAGGGAGCATACAATTTTATTTGAATGAGGGAGGGGGATGAATGGAAGACCACCATGTTCACCCCTTTGGGGGCCTTTGAGTACTTAGTTATGCCTTTTAGATTACAGTTGGGCTCCACCTGTTTTCAAGCTTTCATGCACCACGTGTTGGGTCCCCTGCTGTACAAGAACTGCATAGCCTTTTTGGACGACGTGTTAATCTATTCACACGACGAGGAGCAACATGTCAGAGACGTCCGGGAAGTGCTAAGGAGACTACAGAAGCACCAGTTGTGGGTCAAGCTGGAGAAGTGCCAATTCCACGCCCGAGAGGTCGAGTTCCTGGGGTACAGGTTGTCGGACAAGGG
Source organism: Podarcis raffonei (assembly GCF_027172205.1). Lineage (NCBI taxonomy): Eukaryota > Metazoa > Chordata > Lepidosauria > Squamata > Lacertidae > Podarcis > Podarcis raffonei. The sequence goes on from NC_070620.1 coordinate 24,273,613, forward strand.
CCTAGCTATGGACCCCGGCAAGGTGCAGGCGGTGCTGGAATGGAAGACCCCCAAAACCCGGAAGGACGTGCAGAGGTTCCTAGGGTTCAGCAACTTCTACCGGAAGTTCATCAAGAACTTCGCCCACTTAACCACGCCCATCACAGATTGCCTCAGTAGCAAAAGGAAGTTCGTCTGGACAGAAGATGCACAGCAATCCTTTGAAAGGCTGAAGAAGGCGTTCGCTTCGGAAGAGCAGCTCCTGCACGTAGATCTGCAGAAGCCAATGAGGCTGGAGACAGACGCGTCAGACCGTGCCATCGGAGCGGTACTGCTCCAGCCGGGAGACCGATCGGGCTGGAGACCGTGCGCCTTTTTCTCAAGGAAGCTGAGCAAGTCGGAGCAAAACTACACGGTGTATGACCGTGAACTGCTTGCAATTTATGCAGCATTTCGACGCTGGAGGCATTTGCTGATAGGGGCGCAGCACAAGATCCAGGTGTGTACGGACCATAAGAACCTGGAATACTGGAGGACTGCGCGGGTGCTCAACCAGAGGCAGGTGCGATGGGCATAGGAGTTCTCCAAGTTTTTCTTCGAGATTCGGTACGTGCCGGGAGAGGAAAACATAAGAGCAGATGCTCTCTCCCGGAAGCCGGAGTACATGGAAGGAGAGGGGCCGCCAGAAGTCAGACACGTGATCCCCGAGGACCGATGGGTGTGTGGGGGAGTGTTGGTCGGGAGACGAGAACTAGCCGAACTTACGAGAGACGACGAGTTCGCTCAAACCAAAATCAGGGAACTCAGGGACACAGGGGAAAACCATAGCGGTTTTGAGGAGAAGGAAGGGGTACTGTATTACAAGGGAGCACTGTACGTACCGGGGGAGAACTTGAGGGGAAGGGTACTCAAACAACTCCACGACAACCCGACGGCAGGGCATTTTGGTCAACACAAAACCATGTCACCAGGCAGTTTTGGTGGCCAAGGGTGAGGGAAGATGTACGAGAATATGTACGGGGGTGCGACCGCTGCCAGTGGGCAAAGGGGGACAGGGCTGCACCTGCAGGGTTACTGGAACCCTTACCCACGCCTGAAAGACCATGGGAGGTGGTATCCATAGATTTTATGACCGATTTGCCCAAGTCAAGGGGGGAAACGGCAGTCGTGGTAGTCGATCTACTTTTAAGGGAGGGTGCAAGAAGTTGCGGCCAAGGCGACTAGGACCTTTTGAGGTAACACAGCAGGTGAACCCCGTGGCATTTAAGCTCAAGTTGCCGGCCAGCATGAAATTACACCTGGTGTTCCATAGGTCTCTACTCTCACCATACAGGGAGGGACGGGAATTTCCAGGGCGAGAGGGAGAAGTCCCCACACACCCGCAGGTGGAGGAGAGGGAACTTCGCAGTCAAGCCACGGAAATACTCGATTCAAGATGGCGAGGGCGCCAGGTGGAGTACCTGGTGGCCTGGGAGGGTGAACCCGAGTCAGAAAACACATGGGTTCCCGCGGAGGCCATCAGGGATGAGTATCTTAGGGAGGAGTTTCACAGCAGGTTCCCAAGGAAACCCAAACCACTAGCGAGATTCTGGGAGGAGCAATTTGGAATCACAGAAGATGAAGAGGATTTTGTGGGTTTTTCGGCCTCCGAAGAGGAGGGAGGAGAGGTGTCAGAGGGAGAGGAATCGGACTGGGAAGATTACCCCGCGGGAAGAGATAGGAGCAGGTGGGAAGCAGAGTTTGAATCATCAGAGGATGGGGGCAGCTCCTTCCGGGGATTCCCTGCATCGTCGGCCGAGGAAAGGGACAAAATTGGGTCAAAGTAGCGGGCCGGAGGTGGAGGGGGTCCTGGGGGGGAGGTGGATGTCAGGGAACTGCCATTGGAGCCAGGGCTCTCAAGCGATGCCGGAGAAGGGCCCAGCAGGGAGAGAGGTGACTCATCGGCCGGGGAAGGAAATCAGCGTTACACCAGGGAGAAAGGCGGGGAGAGGCGGGCTTCGGAGAGATGGCTCCAGGACTCTTCGCCAGAGACCAGCGGGGAGAGCACGGGTCCTCCGCTGCCCACACCCACCCTGCGCAGAAGACTTCCGCGCAGGGAAGCTAGGCGGAGACTATCCGTCAAGGAACTTTTATGTTGGAAGAAGTTCAGGAAACGCCCACTGACGGATTCTGCCAGTGACTGAGACAGCCGCGAAGTCCGGGCTGTCCAGACAGGGAAAGGTTTATCAAGGCAACCTTGCCAAGAGTGGCGCCAACTTACGCACGAGCAACCCCAATTCCATTACATATACCTATCCCAAACCTCTATTAGAGATCTTCAAAAAATATGGTTTCCAAATCCTTTATGGACTTTCGTCTTATTATACTATAAATAAACGTGCCAACCAAATCTATTGTCATAACCTTCCAAGTCCAGCAATTCCATATTTTCTAGTTTCATCCATTCCTTCAACCAACAGAGGCAAGATGCTTCATAATACAATTTCAAGTCTGGCAGGGCGAAGCGTCCTCTTTCTTTAGCATCTGTTAATAACTTAAATTGAATTCTTGGCTTTTTACCCTGCCAGATGTATCTTGAAATTGTCTTTTGCCAATCTTTAAATATTGCAGCCCCTTTAATTACAGGAATTGTCTGAAACAGAAATAACATCTTTGGTAGCACATTCATCTTAATAGCTGAAATCCTACCCCAAAATGATAACTTCAACCTCTCCCATGTCTCTAGATCTCTTTTGACACTATTCCACATTGGCGTATAATTATTTTGAAATAGATCAATATTTTTAGGAGTTAACCAAATTCCTAAATATTTCACTTTTTTAACAACTTCTATACCTATTTGTTGCTGCAATGTATCAACCAGGTCCTGTTTCATATTCTTGGAGAGAGGATCAGAGCTCACAGGGTTAAGAAGTTCTGAGTGACGTCTCACATTCTGAGGCGTGGTTTAGAATACTGAGGGGAGTGTTTTACTGTGTTTCTCTCAGTGTGTGTTTTTGCTCCGTTGCGTGAGAGGAGCGAAAATGAGTGCATTGTCACCAAGAGATTTATGACTGTTGTCTTTGCTACGGGAATAAAGTCTTAAAGTAAGATAAGAGGAAAGCCTGCGTGCAGCCTGATTTATTGCACACACACGGCAACCCTGCTTCTGTTCCGCTGTGTTTACGTTCTGCTGAAATCGGAGGACCCCCGGGAAAACAGAGCCGCCCAGAGGAAGCGTGTGGACCCCCCGGGGAACGGCACAGGTTATGGTTTCCCAGGGGTCCTCCGATTTCAGCAGAACGTAAACACAGCGGAACAGAAGCAGGGTTGCCATGTGTGTGCAATAAATCAGGTGCTTCAGGCGTTTGCTGATGACCCAGAAGCGTGTGGACCCCCCGGGGAACGGCACAGGTTATGGGTCATCAGCAAACGCCTGAAGCAGAGATAAGCAACGTTCGTGCCGGTGTGTGTGCGGCCAGCTAACGAGACGCTGGGAAAGAAGACTGCAGTCAAGGCCAGCTGAGGAGAAGCTGGAGCCAGTTGGAGCTGTGCCTAACGTTTGAGGCAGAGAGGAGCTCGCTGGGAAGATCTGATCTGCCGGACCGGGAGGTGCCACTGCTGTTACTGTAAGTAGCTGGGCCCCGGGGAGAAGATGGCAGACAGCCAGGAATCGTCAGTCCCTTTTGATAAGGTGGACGGGAGCAAGCCCTGGGTCGCCTGGCAGGCACTGAAGACGGCAGTGGGAGCCAGGCCAGAGGGGGCTGAGAGCTGCTTAGAGGAAGCACCTAGCCCAGCAGGGGCTGAGGGACGCCCAGAAAGCCCAGAGGGGGCTGGGACTGTGTTGGAAGGCTGTTGGAAGGCTGTTGGAACGCTTCCACACATCTGTCTGATGGGCTGTGTGCTGGAGAGCGGCTGAGAGAAGAGAAGAGAGATGCAGTGGCAGTCTGTTCCACTGGGAGCTTTGCACCTGTGAGTGGGGGTGCAGGCCATTCCAAGGGTCTTGAGACTGCCCAGGCTGTTTGGCAGGAGCTGGAGAGGGTTTGCAGAGTAACCACAGCAGAAGCCAAAAGCCACGTCCCCAAAAGCAGAAAAGCCTCAAGGAGCACTGCTAGCAAGGTTGGGGGGGCAGAGAAGACCAAAGGCAAGTTTGCAAAGTTTTCCACTCGGCGTTGCTTTATTTGCAATTCTTCTGAACATCTGCGTCGCGGCTGCCCACAGAGAGCTAGGGAGACAGGGTAGGATGTGTCCAAGGTCGCTTCCCATGGGAACCAGCCGGGTTTCTATGGCAACCAGTCCAGTAGAGGAGGCAGGCGTGCAAAAGCGCAAAGAACGCAGCGTGCTCCAGAGGGGGAAGGAAACGCTTATCAGCTGACTGCTTCGATGGCAGTCTTGGAGAACACCTGCAGCAAAGGCCCCAAGGTCGGGGGCAGCGGGAAGTCCGTTGCTAAGGCAACAAAGAAGGACAACTCCAGTGAGGAGAGAGTGCTGCGTTGGATTGTGGACTCTGCCACTAATGCTCATTTGGTGACAGAGACACCTGGTGTCAAGATAAGGAACTGCAGAGCTGTTTCAGCTGGGAAAACACTGTGTTTTGCTGATGATTCACAGAGACGTGTGACTAACGTGGGAAACTTGTTTGTCTCTTTCTTACATGCACAGCTAGAAGTCTACGTGTCGCCGGAGATAAAACATTGTCTTTTATCTGTACCATGCCTTTTACAGGAGGGATATGTGGTTTGTTTTGAGAAAAATGTTTGTACAATTTCCAGAGGGGGAAAACAGCTAGCACGTGTTGAGAGGAATCAGAACAACCTCTTTGTTCTGGAAACACCTCTGGAGGGTGAGGGGAATGCTGGGAAAGCCACTGATCACACTCATGTGTCGTGTGCTTGCGTGTGGCACAAGAGAATGTCACATGGTTCCTGTGAAGACATTCAGATGTTATCAGAGTGCACCAAAGGGTGCCAGGTAAGAGAATGTGGTAAACCTTTGAATTGCAGAGCTTGCAGGAAAGCCAAGAACAAGGGATATAATTATCCCAGGGTGGAGAGAGTAACCACAAAGCCTTTGAGCTTGTACATGCAGACCTTTTTGGTATGCCACAGCCAAGTCTGGGCAAGGCCAAGTGGCTGATGGTGCTGACAGATGATTTTACGCAGAACTCATGGGCGTACACGCTGAGAACGAAGGATGAGGCAACACAACTGCTCAAAGATTGGGTTGCAGAGGTGGAACTAAGGTTCTCCACCAAGGTGCAGGGGTTCAAGTGTGACCGAGGTTCAGAGGTCACTGGGTCTGCTCTAAAGGGTTTCTTTCGCCAGAGAGGGATACGTCATAAGGTGACTTCTCCTCAGGAGAGTGGCGTGGCAGAGCTTAGGAGTAAAGCTCTGGTTCAAGCATCAGAGATTCTACTGTGTGACTCTGGTTTGCCTCAAAGTTTTGGGGGGGAGGCGGTAAAGACGGCCAATTTCACGATGAACAGGTGCTACAATTCAGTGGTAGGTGACACCCCATATTTCCTGCTTCACGAAGAACGGCCGCAAGTGCATTTCTTTCGTGCATTCGGTTGCAGAGCCATGGTGCCTGTACCAAAGTTTCAGCAGCAGGAGGGTGGCCCAAGGTACCAGGAAATGATCTTCTGTGGGTATGAACCTGCGACAAAGGGGTGGAGATTTGCATATCCAGAAGGTGATCAGACCAAGCTTCTGATCAGTAAACATGCTGAGTTCTATGAGCAGGATGGTTGGGCAAGGCGCAAAGCGAGCCCTGACGTTCACTCAGATTGTCTGTCTGACTCTGAGGAGGAGGAAGAGCCAGAGCCTGAACCTGCTGGTGGAGACCAGGTCCCTGAACAGAGTAGGGCGTCTCCACAGGTTGTTAAAAGAGTGTCCAAGAGTGAGCCCTCATCTCCTGTTCGCATAATGGAGAAAGCTCACAGACGTGTCAAGTCAGAGGGGGAATCTTCTGATGAAGAAGACGCACTTGCTGGCCCCAGTGGGTCAGAAGGAGCACCCCAGTTTGTGCCCAGGCGGTCATCTCGGGCAACAAAGGGAATTCCACCTGAGAGGTTTCAGGTCACAAATGCGTGGGTTGGTTTCGCACAGTGCGAACCTGAGATTTGTGAGGAGGTTCAACAGGTGCCTAACAACGATGCCAGGAAGGGGCGGAAGGCAGTGGGGAAAGTGTTGAACACTCAGAGGTCTATAAATGTGTGTTCACAACTCCTCTCAGAACGTGATTCGAGAGGGGGTGTGGAGAGAGGATCAGAACTCACAGGGTTAAGAAGTTCTGAGTGACGTCTCACATTCTGAGGCGTGGTTTAGAATACTGAGGGGAGTGTTTTACTGTGTTTCTCTCAGTGTGTGTTTTTGCTCCGTTGCGTGAGAGGAGCGAAAATGAGTGCATTGTCACCAGGAGATTTATGACTGTTGTTTTTGCTACGGGAATAAAGTCTTAAAGTAAGATAAGAGGAAAGCCTGCGTGCAGCCTGATTTATTGCACACACACGGCAACCCTGCTTCTGTTCCGCTGTGTTTACGTTCTGCTGAAATCGGAGGACCCCCGGGAAAACAGAGCCGCCCAGAGGAAGCGTGTGGACCCCCCGGGGAATGGCACAATTCTTAACAATTATCTTAGTTTTACTTTTGTTCAATTTAAAACCTGCCACTTGCCCAAACTGTTCTATCTCCTCTAATACTTCTTTAACACTTGTAGATGGTTCTTCAATTGTTAATACCAAGTCATCAGCAAAGGCTTTCACCTTATACTCATTTCGACCGACTGCCACGCCCTTTATTAACTCATTTCTCCTTAATGATCTTAAGACGACTTCCAGTACCGATATGAATAATGGTGAAAGGGGACACCCTAGTCTTGTGCCTTTAGTAATCTCAATATTTTCTGTTACTATATTATTCACAATCAATTTTGCTTTTTGTTCCGAATATATCGCTTTAATTCCATTAAGGAGGAATTGACCTATATCCATAAATTCCAAATTTTTAACCATAAATTCCCAAGATATATGATCAAAAGCTTTTTCAGCATCCACAAAAATTAACATTGCTTGTTTTTCGTTCCTGGCTGTCAGATAGTCAAGTATATTAATTATATTTCTTATATAATCTTTCATCTGTCTGACAGGAAGAAAACCTGCTTGATCTTTATGTATAATTTCCTTCAATATTTTTTTCAACCTATTTCCCAATATACTTGCAAATAATTTATAATCGTTATTTAACAAAGAGATCGGCCGATAATTTTTTACTTGTGTTAAATCCGAATCTTGCTTTGGAATAAGTGTAATGTAGGCTTCTTTCCATGTTTCTGGCAATTCTCCCTTTTTTAGTATATTATTCTTTACTTCTTTCATTGGCACAAGTAGGGTGTGCTTCATTTCTTTATAATATCTTGCAGTGAATCCATCCGGTCCCGTTGTCTTTCCACTTTTCAATTCCTTTATGGCATCTTTAACTTCTTCTACATCAATTGGGTCATTCAGCCTGTCTTTTCTGTCCGTCGGGATTTTTTGCACCTCTTTCTGTCTCAGAAAATCTTCTATTTTCTTAACATCGCTTTTCCCAGTTTTTTTATATAGATGTCTGTAAAAGTCCATAAATCCTTTTCTGATTTCTTTCGGATTGTCTATTTCCTTTCCTTCTGACATAAACTTATTAATTGTATTCTATTCCTTCCTCTTTCTAATCTGCCATGCCAGCCACTTTCCCGATTTATTTGCATGTTCAAAATTTTTTGGTCTCATTCTTTTAATATTCCATTCTACTTCTTTATTTATTATCATTGTGAGTTGAGTTTGTAATATCTTGATATTCTGTTTTATTTTCGAATTATTAGGGTTTTTAAATAAGTTCTTCTCATTTTCCATTATTTGTTTTAATATTTCTTTTTTCCCTTTTTCTCTAAATTTGTTTCTAATAGTGTTCTGCTGTATAAAGAAGCCTAGCATTACTGCTTTGCTGGCGTCCCATACTATACTCATTTTTGTACCTTTATTGCAGTTATTTACAAAAAAATCTGTCAAATTCTTCTGTGCCTTTTCTATTATTTTCTGGTCATCAAATAAACTCTCATTTACTCTCCATCGAAAGGATTTTTCCTCTATTCCTTTTATTATACATTTTATTGCATTATGATCTGAAAGTATCTTTGGTTGTATTTCTATTTTTGAAACTCTTGGGGTTAATTCACTAGAGATCCAAACTTGATCGATTCTTGACATTGATTGATTCGGTTCTGAATGGTAAGTGAATTGTTTTTCTAATGGGTGTCTTAGTCTCCATATGTCTATCAAATTACAGTTTTCACTGGTAGGGGCTCTTCTACTGGTTGCCTGCCTGGCTGCTGCCCCTGTTGGTCTGCAGCCAGGCTCTTTCGTTTCCCTGCACCTGAGCCTTCTCTCCCTCCTCCTCTTTGCCTGCTGCCCCCATCATGCCTTGCCAGGTTTTCTTCTGGGGCAGGCCTTCGCAAAATGACCTGGACACTGACAGATGAAACACTTTTGGGCCACCTTCCAGTCCCTCCCCTCTTTCTTCCTGAGCTCACCGGCGTTTGAAAACTCTCGCGCGCGGGCTCCATCAATTTCCATCGGCTTGGCCGCTGGCACACTGTGGGAAGTTCCTGTTGGCATCTCAGGAATGCGGTTGCCTTGGAAACACTCGCCTCTGGCTTCCTGCCTCTCCTGAGCCCGCACCTCCTGTTGCACCCCAATGGCTAACGCCGTCTTAGTTAACTGATCCATGGACCGTGGGCGGGGGGCTCTGGATAATTCATCCTTTACTTCGGGATTCAAACCTGCCTCAAACAGAGCTTGCAGGGGTTCAGAGTCTAAGTCCCAGCCTAGCTTGTGCACTAGCATCGCAAAACGTGACCAGTAGCTCCTGACGGTCAGAGACACCTGTTTGAGACTCAGCAGCTCCCTTCGGGTCACACTCCCTTCCGCGCCTCGCTGGAGAACATAGCGTCCATCGCCTGATAATTTTTTTCAGGTCTTTCAAGACATCGTTCCCTTCTGCTATGAGCGGCCTAATATATTCTCGAGCCCCCCCCCAAGGTGTCCAATTACAAAAGCAACTTTCTCTCGGTCGCTAGCAAACTCCCCTTCTTGTAATTCCAACGCGTATTGTATCTCCGTTCGGAACGCATTGTAATCTTGGGGCTTTCCTCCAAACTTATTCACTAGCCCTGGCACCTTTCTTCTGATCGGGGTGGCTCTGACCTGACCATCCTGTGCTCGCCTTTCCTCCAGCCGGGCTGACAGCGTAGCAACTTGCGCCTCGAGGTCTCGGTTCCATTCCATTAACCCTCGCACCATCGCTTCTGTCTCCATCTCCACGGCTGCTCCGGTCTGGCTCATCGTGCTGCCTTCATGCGGCTACCCTCGAGCAACGTCAAGGACTCTCAGATTGCTGTTAGAGGTATTGGTTTGTTGCTTGAGAGCAATCAGGCAATATGCTTCAATAGTCTGTTTTAAAGGTTTTTATTGGTGAATAAAACTGTTAGAATGCAGAGTGCCTCTATTCCGTGTCTTGCTCATTCACTGTCAGAATCTGAGAGTGGGTGGTCCTTAAACCTTCCCCAGCAGAGTAGTTTCCTGATGCCCAGTCTGCGCCTTCCCTCTCTGCGTGGAAGCCTACTGCGCAAGGAAGGCGTGGGTAACGGGGGACCTCTCTCCTCCCCGCTTTGCTCAGGCAAGGTGCCCTGGCACCGCCTCCCCTCCTCCGAGCCCTGCATCTCCTCTCCACTAGAGCCTTGGCTACCTTCCTCCGCTGTGGAAGTGCTGCTTCCCACGATCTTTGGGCTCTCTAATCCATCCTGCTTTTCCCCTCTCGCCCCTGAGCCGATGGCAGTTCCCTGACATAAGTCTTCATAGAATCGGTCAATTTCAGTTTCTTCAGCACTAGTAGTTGGTGTATAAACTTGGATTACTATGATGCTAAAAGGTCTGGCCTTGGATTCGTATCAAGATCATTCTATCATTTTTGAGATTGCATCCCAGTACAGCTTTCACCACTCTTTTGTTGACTATGAGGGCCACTCCATTTCTTTTACGGGATTCTTGCCCACAGTAGTAGATATGATGGTCATCTGAACTGAATTCGCCCATTCCCGTCCATTTTAGTTCACTGATGCCGAGGATGTCAATATTTATTCTTGCCATCTCATTTTTGACCACATCCAACTTACCCAGGTTCATGGTTCTTACATTCCAGGTTCCTATGCAATATTTTTCTTTACAGCATTGGACTTTCCTTTCGCTTCCAGGCATATCCGCAACTGAGTGACCTTTCGGCTTTGGCCTAGCCGCTTCATCAGCTCTGAATCTACTTGTATTTGCCCTCCGCTCTTCCTCAGTAGCATGTTGGACGCCTTCTGACCTGAGGGGCTCATCTTCCAGCGTCATAACTTTTATATGCCTGTTGTCTTTGTCCATGGAGTTTTCTTGGCAGGGATACTGGAGTGGCTTGCCGGTTCCTGCTCCAGGTAGATCACATTTGGTCAAAACTCTCCACTATGACCTGTGCATCTTGGGTGGCCCTGCACGGCATAGCTCATAGCTTATTTATTTCATAGCATAGTTATTCAAGCCCCTTCGCCACGGCAAGGTAGTGATCCATGACACAAACATATTCTGAAAGCCATATCACAAACATATTCTGAAAGCCAGTCAGGAAGATATCCTCATACCTCGTAAAGGTCAGCACGTGTGAATCAAGTTGCCACTAAAGTCTGTTCAACACCTGAATGAATGGCATCAAGTTAATGGTGAGATAATTTTAAGGCAGCAGGTAGAAAAAAAGGATGGCCAGGTTTAGTCAATTGCTCACTTGGAACATATTTTTTCAACCTTTTGTTTTAAGCAAAACACAGAGTGGGAAGCAGGCAAGAAACTGAGATAAAATCAATAGCTTCAATTTCAAGCTATAGACGTGAAATTGTACTATGAAGCGTCTTGCCTTTGCTGGTTAAAGGAATTGATGTTGTTAGAAAATACAGATTTGTTGGATTTGGAGGGTTATGAAAATAGATATGGTTGGCACGCATATTTATGGTATAACAAGACAAAAGTCCATAAAGGATTTGGTAACCATATATTCCGAAGATCTCTATTAGAATGTAAAACACCGCGTTGGGTGTCCCAATTAGAAGCGATGAGTGTGAAAAAGATATATATGAGTAAAAATTGGGCCACATATGAAAAATTAATACAAAAGGATGGAAGTAAATGGAAAATGAAACCTTATGAAGAGGTAAAAGGATATGTGAATGATTGGTTGCACTATCACCAAGTCAATGAGATGTTTAAACAGGAGTTGAAGGAAAAGGGATTTGATGATAATAAATCAAAATTTGAATTAGAAGTACTGAACAATGATTATAAAATTTTGTCTAAAATGTATAAATTGCTGCTTGAATGGCATTTGAAAGATGAAGAGGTAAAGTCGGTTATGATACATTGGCCAAAGATTTTGGATATAATATACAGCTAAAAGATTGGGAAAAGCTGTGGAAAGAAGGATTAAAATTTGCTGCATGCAATGCTTTGAAAGAAAATGTGATGAAAATGATGTATAGGTGGCATATTACCCCCGTGAAATTAGCTAAAATGTATAAAACAAGTAATAAATGTTGGAAATGTAAAGAAAAGGAAGGAACTTTTTATCACATGTGGTGGGAATGTAAAAAAGTGAAAAACTTCTGGGAAATGATATATAATGAGATGAAAAAGATGTTGAAATATACATTTATTAAAAAAACCAGAAGCTTTTTTACTTGGCATTGTAGGGGAGGATATTAATAGACAGGATTGTAAGTTGTTTTTGTTGGACTTCTGCCTGTCCAGTACGCTTCCCTGCGCCAAAAAACGCTGCTTTCCCTCTCAGTGCAATCTTCTGGGAAAACACTTCAGCTGAGGCAGAAGTAGTAGCAGAGATGCAGCGGCATTGCTGTCGTGGGAGAATAGGGAGTGAAACAGTCCAGAGACAGAATCTTCTAATCTAGAAGCTTTATTATTTACAAGCAGTAAATTGTTCCATCCGATCTTTCACACATCTTTCTTCTCATAGTTCAAACACACTCCGACTCAGCTCTGACTGAAAACGAAACTAGAATCACAGAACAAAGAAACTGGGACGTGACATCCTGGCTGACTTCGTATAGAAAAAACCCTCCCCCAGACACGAAGCACCAAACTCTATAAGTTAACCCTATAATCACCAAACTCTACACCCCATCTTGCTTTGCGTCTGAGGGGAAACACATACCCATTGTTAACCCAAACCCAGACCTTTGCAGAACTCTCCATGTCTCTGGAAGGTCAGTGGTTTCGTGAAACCATCAGCGAGGTTCTTAGCTGAGGGACAGTACTTCAGTGCAACCAATCCCTTGTGAACACTCTGACACACGTTCTGAAAGCGAATGTCTAGGTGTTTGGTCCTGGCCTTGAATTGCCCCGTCTCGGCCAATTTTAGGCACGGTTGGTTGTCTTCAAAAACCGTGATGGGCAAACTATTCACTCCACAGAGCTCTTGTACCAAACAAGCATAGAACTCTAGCTCTCTGCACGCTTCAGAAAGAGCACTGAACTCAGCCTCAGTGGATGAAAGCGCTATAAGGCTTTGCTTTCTGGACCTCCACCCAACTACTGAGTTCCCAAACTTCACCACTAGGCCGGACACGGACTTGTGATCATCCAAGTTAGCCCAATTCGAGTCCACCCAACAGGTCAGCTTTACCTCACCCTGAACTGACAAGGCAAAAATCTTTGGTATCCTGGAGATACCGTAGCACCCTCTTGATGCCATTCCAGGCCTGCACACTAGGACTTGAAGCTTGTCTGCTGAGCAGATTAATAGCAAAGGCTATATCTGGTCTGCTCCACTGGGACAAATAAAGCAAACTTCCTAGAGCTGATTGAAAGATTTCAGCGTTTTTGAACACAGAGCGTTCTACTTGCTGGCTGTCTTTCATGTAACCAGCCTGCATAGGGGTCCTGACACCTGCACAATCACTCATCCTGAACTTTTGAAGCAGTTGCTCAATTTTACCTCTCTGGCTGAGCATAAAACTTCCATCTTGTTTTCTAAAAACATCCACACCGAGATAAGTCCGAACAGCTTCAAGCTGCTTGAGCTTGAACCTTTTGCCAAGCTCCTTAGCAAACTTCTCTACCTGTGCACCTGTCTGTCCTAGAAACAAAAGATCGTCAACAAAGACCTGCACAGCCTCCTGTGTCGCATCTGACCCCTTCAGGTAAAGGCAACTATCAGCAACACTTCTCCTGAAACCTAGCTCTTCCAAGGCTTCATTTAGACACATATTCCAGTTTCTGGCAGATTGATGTAACCCATAGATGGATTTGTGCATCCGCCACATGATGCCTTGCCCATTGATCTCAAAACCTGGAGGAGGAAGCATGTACAACTCCTCCTGAAGATCTGAGTTCAGGTAGGCAACATCCACATCAAAGTGGTTTACCTTCCAACCTCTCTGTGCTGCAACAGCTAAGAGCACGTGCAGAGTTTCACTCTGAGAAGTAGGTGAATACACTTCCGTGAAATGAATCCCTTTTCTCTGTGTGAAACCTCTGGTAACTAATCTTGCTTTATACTGTGGTTCTCCAGCTTCTGTGGGTTTAAGGCGATAAACCCATCTGCAACTCACAGCTTGCTTGCCAGCCAGCAATTTTGTCATCTCTTTCTGCATTGCCTCATGCCATTTGCTGGCTTCTTCCTGAGGCAACTTTTGAACATCCTCGAAGGATTCAGGTTCACATCTAGCCACAGCTACCCACACACTTGTGACCTCGAACCTATCAGGTGGCTTGCCCTTGGTTGACCTCGCTGATCTTCTCAGCGTGAACCCTGGTGCCTCCTCTGACCCACTAGGGCCAGCAAGACCATCCTTAGTGTCAGAGACTTCCCCCTCTGACCTGCTGCACCTTTTGAACCTGACAGCCGGTCCAGCAGGTGAGGAAGGCTCACTCTTTGGCTCAGACTTGACAGTGGTTTGAGGAGGTGTCTTGGGACTCCCCCTCTGAGAGATCCTGAACTGCCCCTGTTGTGGACTCCGTCCCTGTGGCGGACTCTGCTGCTCTGGACTTAGGTCCTCAACAACAAGTTCCTCTTCCTCCTCCTCACCATCTGAGTCAAAGAACTGCTGTGAAAGCACCTCTGGATTGCCATGAAGATGTACCCACCCAGCCTGTTCGCAGAACTCAGCACTGTTGCTGATCACCAGTCTGGACTGGTTCCCACTCGGGTATGCAAACCTCCAAGCCTTTGAGCCAGGCTCATACCCCACAAAGATCATTTTCTTAGACCTTGGCTCACCCTTCCTGCGCAGAGCCTTTGGAATGAGGACCCAGGCCTCACAACCAAACACACGGAGGTACTGCACCTTGGGCTTCCTACCGTGCAGCAGGAAATAGGGTGTGTTCCCTACACTTGAATTGTACACTCTTTTCTGTGTAAAAACAGCAAATCTCCAGGCTTCGGCCCAAAAGCGTTGGGGTAGCCCTGCATCAAACAGAATGGCAGACACTGCTTCCTGTAAAGTCCTATTTTTCCTTTCTGCAATCCCATTCTGCTGTAGACTATGGGGCGCGGTCAACCTATGGCTGATTCCCTTCTGTCGGAAGAAATTCTGCAACGCAGACCCAGTGAACTCCGCCCCCCTGTCACTTTGAAAACTTTTCACCTTGGTGGAGAAGGTTACCTCTACTGCTGTGATCCAATCTTTGATCAACCCAGCAGCCTCTCCCTTGGTTTTTAAAGAAAAAACCGACTTCCGGAGGCGGCGCCATCGGTAATGGCGGTTTCCCTCTAGACTGGAGGGAGAAGCTCCGCGGAAGCTGGGTTTTCCCGCTACGGCGAAGCGGAGACCCTCTTGAAAATCACAGGTGGGAGAAGCCTGTGACCGTGGGACTCAGCGGGCACCCGAAGCGCCCCCCCAACCTGCAAAGGAAACCCGAGAGGGGCTCCGGAGCGGAACGGGGGCTGGCGCGGTGCTGAGAGTGGATCGCTACTTCCGTGGAGTGAAGCCGCGCAGCTGTTACCGGAGAGTGCTGACCTCTTTTCCTGTGACAATTCGGCTACTAAACAACAACCCGTGAGTAGGGCAAGTTTAAAGATTGGAGGCTAAAGAAAATTAAGGCTTAATTTGGCACTGAAGCAGGAAGGTGTAAACAGGAAGTCCACCTTCCGGTTTGTATAAAGATTAAAGCAAAGACTGTCTATGCTAAGACCGGGGAAGGCGCATTAAAAAGACTTAAAATCCAAACGTCAAATCAAAGGAATTCCCTCCCTGATTTGAAGGAGAGGGAGGGAAGAAGTGAAAGTGTTTTCTGCCTATAAAAACTTGAAAGGAGTAAGAAGAGAAGGAAAAAGGAATATAAGACCACCACTTAACTCTTGGGAACGGACTGTCAAGATTAAATACAATTGTTACAATTGAGAGACGCACTATTTACGGACAATGTATCTTACTGACAGCTAACTCTGCAAGGGAGATATTTTGGACTTTGAAATGGTTATTTATTTTGCTGAAGGGAGGCTTTTGAGAAGTTGGTAAGATATTCTGTGGCATCTCTATTGACTGTTACTGTGTCCCCCTAGAGGCTTACTGAAAGTGCTACAATAGGTTGGGGAAATTTCCACTTCTAACCAGTCTGGGAACTTCCACTTCAAAAACAAGTCTGATCGTGGGATTGACCTTGACTTAAACAAAAGTGTTACGGAAGAAAAGACAACAAGATCGGGCAAGGTCAGACATCAACAGAGTAGCGCAATACCACAGCAATGCAGAGCATCTGCATCTGGCCCTCCTGTATCACAAGGGGAGGACTCAGCACAAGCTGGGGCAAAAGGTATGACATTGGAAGAAGGATTTACTTCAGTTTTAAACAAAATTTATGAATCCTTGGACAAATTAAGCAAACAAGTTACTGAAGCGACAAATAAAATTGACCAAAATACTGCAAGTATCAACAATTTGGGGCAGAAGGTGAACTCAAATACAGAATCTATTGAAAGATTGCTGCAAGAATCTGCGTCAAATCAAAAGACAGCTCAGGAAGCAAAAGAAAAAGCAGTGGAGGAAAAGATACCACCGATATGTAAACAGCTTGGAGACCATCAGACACAGCTTGGGGCCCACCAGTCAATCTTGTCTATGATTGAACTGAAGGAGAAGCAGACCAATCTGAGAATTAGAGCGGTACCTGAACTTGAGAAAGACAGTTTAAGTGACTTTCTAACACAGGAATTTGCAAACTTTTGGAAATTGGATGATAAGCAAGACTTCAAGATAATAAGTGCCTTTAGACTTGGAAGAGGAGGGAGAAAGAACAGGGTGAGAGACTGTTTGATTACCCTTCGATCAAAAGAGGAAAGAGACAAAATATTGAGTTTGCATTTCCAGAACACCTTGGAAATAAATGAATCAAGAGTGGAGATATTTAAGGATATTCCGAAACACCTTTTGGACCTGAGGTCGAATTACGGAGATTTGGTGACCCTGCTGAAAGGTAATAGAATCATTTTCAGGTGGGAATTTCCCCAAGGACTATCCTTTACCTACAAAGGCAAAAAGCTTTGATAAGAACTGTGGAGGATAAAGAAAAATTTCTGAGAGACTACGGAGAAGACCTGCAAAAAGAAGGTGAAGAGGAGCTAAGAGCCCTAAGATCAGGAATACTAGACAAAGCACCACTACCTTCGGGACAGGACAAGTTAGAGAAAGTGATACCACCGTCAGAAAAAGAGGATTTACTGGGAGCAGTTGGAGGAAAAGCGACTTAAATACATCATGTCTCTGCAACTATTAAGCTGGAACATTCATGGACTGAATTCCCCGGAGAAAAGGAAGAAAGTCTTTCATTTATTGAAAAGAGAGCAATTGGACTTGATTTGCCTACAGGAAACACATGTGATAAGGCTACATAGGAAAATTCTGATTAATAAAAGATTGGGCCAAGAATTTATTTCATCGGACAAGGTTAAAAAGAGAGGAGTAGTTATTTATGCAAAGGAGAGCCTATCACCGAAATTTGTTTTTAAAGATGAACAAGGAAGACTTCTAGCAATTTGTGATGGGATGATGAGCTGCTTGTGCGTGAAATTTCTAGTCCCTCAGAGTTTGGCTCCTTAAGCATGGCTCCGTCAGTCGCTTGTAGAATCCGACAGTGGGCGTTTACGGAACTTCTTCCAGCATAAAAGTTCCTTAACGGAAACGCGTCTTCTGGACTCTCGGCGCGACAGTTTCCGGCGAGGAGTGGGTGTCCCTATGGGAGGTCCTGAAACCTCCCCACTGTTTTCGCTGGAAGTATCTCTGAGCCCTCCCTCCGACTCACTTTCCCTTGGAACTCCTCCTCTCCCCCTGCTGGTTCCCTCCTCAGCTGATAAGTCTTTCTCAGCCTCTGTGAGCCCTTTCACCTCCTGTTTTTCCGATGGCAGTTCCCTGACATCCACCTCCCCTCCAGGGCCCCCTTCACCACCTCCTCTCCCCTCCTCTGCGGGCGGCGAGGGAGCAAAACCCCTGAAAGAACCTCCCTCATCTTCCGAAGTCTCGAACACTTCCCTCCACCGGTTGCCGTTTCTGGTTTCTAAGTACTCCTCCTCATCGGAGTCTATTCCTTCTTCCAACTCTGATTCCCTGAATCCTTCCATTTCCTCCTCCTCGTCGGTGGTGCCAAAGTACTCCCTCCGGAACCTCGCTACTGACTGAGGTTTCCTGGGGAACCTTTGGTGGAACGTTTCGATCAAGATCTCGTCACTGACCTCCTCTGCCGTCACCCAGGTGTTTTCCGACTCCGGTTCCCCTTCCCACGCGACCAAATACTCCACCTGATTACCCTTCCACCTGGAGTCGATGGTCTCCGCCACATGGTTGCTGCTTTCCCTTTCTTCTAAGACTGGCCCCCGTGTGGAGACCCCTTCACCTTCCCCCCTATACGGTGACAGTAATGACCTGTGGAATACTGGGTGCAGTTTCATGTGGTTCGGTAACCGGAGTCTGAAAGCCACTGGGTTGACCTGTTGAATGACCTCAAATGGTCCCAATCTTTTGGGTCTCAATTTCTTGCAACCCCCCTTGAACGGCAACCCTTGGGTTGACAGCCACACCTGACTCCCCACCCTAATGGTTTCACCTTCCCTTCTGCTCTTGTCTGCCTGCCTCTTATATTCTTCTTTGGCCCTTTCTAAGTTGAGTTGGAGTTGACGATGGATCGCTTCCATTTCTTCTACAAAATGTTCGGCGGCCGGGACACTCCATCTCTCCCCTCCTCCCCCTGGAAACGCCCTGGGGTGGCACCCATAATTAGCCAAAAAGGGGCTCATCCCGGTGGACACATTCTCCGCATTATTGTAGGCAAATTCCGCTAGCGCCAACTTTTCGACCCAATCGTTCTCTCTGTCATTGACATAACACCTCAGGTATTGTTGGAGGATACCGTTTGCTCTCTCCGCCTGCCCATTGGTCTCAGGGTGCCTGGCAGTCGAAAAGTTGACCTCTACGTGCAGTAAGCTCATGAGCTTCCTCCAGAACCTGGACGTGAACTGTTTGCCTCTGTCAGAGACCACCCTCAAGGGGGCGCCATGCAGCCTAAAAATATGTTCTACAAACAATTTCGCTGTCTCTTCCACCGTGACTGCATGTGAGCAAGCTACAAAGTGGCCCATCTTAGTTAACAGGTCTACTACGACCAGAATGGCGGTTTTCCCCTGGGATTTCGGCAGATCAGTCATAAAATCTATCGATACCGCCTCCCACGGTCGTTCTGGTGTGGGTAACGGTTCTAATAACCCCGCCGGCGCCCGCCTTTCTCCTTTGGCTCTCTGGCATTGGTCACACCCTCTTACATACTCCCGTACATCTTCCCTCACCTTGGGCCACCAAAATTCCCTGGTAACCAACCACATGGTCTTGTGTTGCCCAAAATGCCCCGCTGTGGGGCTGTCGTGCAGCTGTTTGAGTACTCTCCCTCTCAATTCCCCTTCGGGTATATATAGTGCCCCTTTGTAATACAATGCCCCGTTTCTTTCTTCAAAACCTCCGGGGTTTTCTCCCTCTCTCCTTAAACATCTGAGCTTATTCTGGGCTTATTCATCATTCTCCGTTCCCTCTACCAGTTCCCTTTGCCCCACCAAGGCCGCCCCACACACCCAGCGGTCCTCTGGGATGATATGTCTCTCTTCGGGTGCTCCCTCCCCCTCCAAATATTCAGGTTTGCGTGAGAGAGCATCCGCCCTGACGTTTTCTGGACCTGGCACATAGCAAATTTCAAAATGGAATTTGGAGAACTCCTGGGCCCATCTCACTTGTCGTTGGTTGAGCACTCGTGCCGTTCTCCAATACTCTAAATTCTTGTGGTCCGTGCACACTTGCACCTTATGTTGTGCACCAATTAGTAAGTGTCTCCATCTCCGGAACGCTTCGTGAATGGCGAGTAGTTCTCTGTCATATACCGTGTAGTTCCTCTCGGATTTGTTTAGCTTACGCGAGAAGAAGGCACACAGTCTCCACTCCGACTTATTCTTCCCCGGCTGAAGAAGCACCACCCCCACCGCCCGGTCTGATGCATCAGTTTCCACTCTCATTGGTTTTTGTAAGTCCACATGCAGGAGCTGTTCTTCCGAAGCGAATGCCCTTTTCAATTCCTCAAATGCTTGCTCCGCCTCCGCCGTCCAAACAAATTTCTTCTTGCTGCTGAGACAGTCCGTGATGGGAGCCGTTAAGTGGGCAAAGTTCTTGATGAACTTACGGTAAAAGTTCCCAAACCCTAAGAATCTTTGCACATCCTTTTTCGTTTTCGGTGTCTTCCATTCCAGCACCGCCTGGACCTTGCCGGGATCCATGGCTAATCCCTTGTCTGACAAGCGGTACCCCAGGAATTCCACCTCCTTGGTGTGAAACTGACACTTCTCCAATTTCACCCACAGCTGGTTTGCTTTCAGTTGGCTCAGCACTTCCCTGACATCCTTTACATGCTGCTCCTCATTTTCTGAATATACTAACACGTCATCTAGGAAGGCCACGCAATTCTTGTAGAGCAGAGGTCCCAGGACGTGGTTCATGAACGATTGAAAACATGCTGAGCCTCCTTGTAATCCGAAGGGCATAACGAGATATTCAAAAGCCCCCAAAGGGGTGAACATGGTGGTTTTCCATTCATCCCCCTTCCTTATCCGTATCAGGTTGTATGCCCCCCTCAGGTCCAGTTTAGTAAATATCTTTCCCTTCCTCACCCTGGTCAAAATGTCATCAATTCTGGGCATGGGGAAAGCCACTGGTTCCGACACTGCATTGAGGGCCCGGAAGTCCACTACAAGTCTCGGTTTATCCGTGTTTTTTTTGTCCACAAAAAACACTGGGCTGCCCCCCACCGCTCTGGACTCTCTGATGAAACCTCTCTTCAGGTTTTTATCAATAAACTCCCTTAACTCCTGCATTTCCCTGTCTGACATGGCGTACAGCTTGCCCACTGGGAGCTGGGCCCCAGGGACTAGATTGATTTGGCAGTCAAAGGCTCTATGCGGTGGTAGTTTGTCTGCTTCCCTTTCGCTGAAGACCTTGCTCAGGTCAGCGTATTGTTTGGGCACCTTCCCTTTGTCCGTTACTTCCGTCCCTGCTAGAAAGGCTTTTGCCCCTTCCGAAGCCTTCCCTTCTCTGCAGTGTTCCAGGCAATGTGCTGACCCAAAGGAGACCACTCTCTGATGCCAGCCCACTAGCGGATCATGCAACGCTAGCCAGCTCATTCCCAAAATAATGGGAGCCCCTCCCAAGGTGGCCACATTGAACGCTATTCTTTCGGTGTGCCTGGCAACCCTCATAACCATTGGGACGGTCTGTAGGCTAACTTCTCCTCCCAACAGCTCCCTCCCATCGATCGTAGTCACCTGCAGGGGGTTACTTAAAGGGATTGTCTGTATCTGGTGTTCAGCTGCAAACTCCTTACTCATAAAATTACAGGAGCTGCCTGAGTCCAATAGCGCCTTTATCTTTAGTGGGTGTCCGTTTGCCAGCTCTAGCAACACCTCTATCACTAGGGCTGGTCTTGGAGGTTCCGGCGTGGGCACTTTTACTGCTCCTTGGCCTGGCTGCTGTGCCCTGACGGTGTCAGCCAGGCGTTGGCTTTTACTTGCTCCTGGACTTCCTCCTCCTTTCCCCCAACAGCTCCCGCCATCCCTTGCCATTCCTTTCTTTGCGGGCAGACTCTGGCAAAGTGACCTGGCTGCTGGCAGAGATAACATTTCTTGGCGCTCTTCCCCTCCTTCTTCCGCCCTTCACTGGGATTTGAAACTGCGCGCGCGCGCGCTGTTCCAATTTCCATCGGCTCTCCTGGCGGGAAAGTTGGCTCCGGAATCTCTGGAATGCGGAAATCCCTCCAACGCTCTCCTTTCCCTTCCCGCTTCTCCAAGGCTCTCGCCTCCTGGCGCGCTCCAATGGTCAGCGCTGATTTGGTCAGCTGGTCCATAGACTCCGCCCTGGGCGCCCGGGAAAGTTCGTCTTTCACCGCCGAAGAAAGCCCCTCTTCGAAAAGCATTTGAATGGGTTCCGCCGATAGATCCCACCCCAATTTATGTATCAACATGGTAAACTCAGTCCAGTACTCACGGACAGATCGGCTCCCCTGTTTACAAGCCATCAACTGTCTGCGCACCACTCCCTCCTCAATGTCACTGGAAAACATCAGGTCCATGGTGCGAAAAAACTTCCTCGTGTCCTTCAGGATTTCATTATTCCCTGCCATCAGGGGTCTAACCCAGTCTCTCGCCCCCCCTTCGAGATGGCCAACCACAAACGCCACTCGCGATTCCTCGTCGGGAAAGTCGTCAAACTGCAGATTGAGAGCATACTGCATCTCTGTCCTAAAGGCTTGATAGTTCCTGGGGTCCCCCCCAAACTTCTGCACCAATCCTGGCATCTTTCTTGCCAGTGGGGCGCCTTTTGCCTTTTCTGCATCCTGCGCCCTCCTCTCCTCGAGCCTCACCGTTTGCAGCACTAGCTGGACCTCCAACACCCGGTACCTTTCTTCCAGGCTTGGACCCTCTCCAGCTCCTCCCGCTTCTCCGGTTCCGGCTGGGTTGCTCATGATGCCTCTCTGCACAAGCTGCTTTCAGGGACTGTCGGATTGCTGTGATGGGATGATGAGCTGCTTGTGCGTGAAATTTCTAGTCCCTCAGAGTTTGGCTAAGTCCACAAACCTCTGTCTGTAACGGAGCTCCTTAAGCATGGCTCCGTCAGTCGCTTGTAGAATCCGACAGTGGGCGTTTACGGAACTTCTTCCAGCATAAAAGTTCCTTAACGGAAACGCGTCTTCTGGACTCTCGGCGCGACAGTTTCCGGCGAGGAGTGGGTGTCCCTATGGGAGGTCCTGAAACCTCCCCACTGTTTTCGCTGGAAGTATCTCTGAGCCCTCCCTCCGACTCACTTTCCCTTGGAGCTCCTCCTCTCCCCCTGCTGGTTCCCTCCTCAGCTGATAAGTCTCTCTCAGCCTCTGTGAGCCCTTTCACCTCCTGTTTTTCCGATGGCAGTTCCCTGACACATATCATGAGATTACATAGAAAATTTTTAATAAATAAAAGACTTGGACAAGAATTCATCTCCTCGGACAAAGTGAAAAAAAGAGGAGTGGTTTTCTATATAAAGGAAAAATGGAATCCAAAGTTGATTTTTAAAGATGAGGAGGGAAGACACATAGCAGTGGAAATTACAGCACAAGGCGAAAAATATTTGTTATTAGGAATCTATGCACCTAATGATGGCAAAGCAGAATTCTTTAAGAACTTGGAAACAAGTCTTTTGGAATACATGGATTACAAATTAATTTAAATTGGAGATTTGAATTGAGCTGCATCTACCTTGATGGATAGGACTCAGAGACAAAAGAATTTGAATACTGGCAGATTACCTAAGACTTTTTTTTGATATAACTGACAAATTTAATCTGTCAGACATATGGAGAGTCAGAAATCCAACTGAAAAAGACTTCACTTTTTCTCAGATACAAACCAATCATTCTTGAGAATCGACTACTTATGGATATCCAGAGACTTGGTTCC
Source organism: Podarcis raffonei (assembly GCF_027172205.1). NCBI lineage: Eukaryota > Metazoa > Chordata > Lepidosauria > Squamata > Lacertidae > Podarcis > Podarcis raffonei. The sequence goes on from NC_070620.1 coordinate 24,296,655, forward strand.
TAAAGTATTAAAAATGGAAATTTGCCCCAAAACTTGCTCTGATCATAATGCAGTTTTTATGGATCTGAAAATGTTCGTACAGGGTTCCTTCAGATGGAGAATGAATGATGATTTGCTGAGAAGTACTTCAATTGTAAATAAAGCCCAAAAAGCCTTAAGGATTATTTTGAACTCAACATGAATCAGGGAATGGAAACAAGGGTTATTTGGGATGTCAGCAAAGCAGTAATGAGAGGATTTCTCATTCAACAAAACTCAGTTAGGAAAAAGACACAGAATGAGAAAAAAGATAAAATTATGGAGCAATTAAAAGATAAAGAGAAGAAGCTTAGATGAAATCCAAAGAATTTACAGATACAAAAGGAAATTAAAGCTCTACAGATTCAACATTCACAGATTATAAATCAAGAAATAGAATGGAAGTTAAGGAGGATGAGACAAAGGAACTTTGAATCTGCAAATAAATGCAGGGAACTTCTAGCATGGCAATTAAAAAAGAGGCAAAAGCAAAGTACCATCACAAATATTGTAACAGAAGGAAAATCTGTGGAGAACCCTGTAGACATAAGAAAATGTTTTCACAAGTACTACAAACAACTGTATAAAAAAGATAAAGAGGACCATGTGAAAATTGAACAATTCATCAAAACTAATGGTTTGCAGAAGATTCCAGAAGACAAAAAGATCCTTCTAAAGGGACTAATCACAAGACAGGAAGTGGAACATGCAATAAATTTAATGCAACTTGGCAAGGCACCGGGACTAGATGGTCTATCAGTGAAATATAAGACATTGAAAGATTGGCTAATCCAACCTCTGGTAGAAGTATGTAATCTGATTTTATGAGGGGGCAAAGCACCTGAAACCTGGAAGGAAGCCTATATTACTCTGATTCCCAAACAGGACCAAGATAGATCCAATGTTAAGAGCTACAGACCAATCTCCTTACTCAATGTGGATTACAAAATTTTTGCAAATATACTGGCTAACAGGCTAAAGAAGGTCCTGTCTGAGCATATACATAAGGACCAGGCAGGATTTCTGCCTGGAAGACACATGAAAGACAATATTAGGAAAGTTCTTGATATCTTGGAAAAGTTGGAAGCAAGAAATAACTGTAAAGCAATGTTAATGTTTATTGATGCAGAGAAAGCCTTTGACAATGTATCTTGGAGTTTTATGTTATATAACTTAGAAAGTATGGGGGTTGGTCAAGATTTTTTAAATGGTATTAAAGCGATCTACCAAGAACAAAAAGCTAAAATTATTGTAAAGAATGTGGTATCAGAGGAAATTAGAATTGAGAAGGGAACCAGGCAAGGGTGCCCACTTTCCCCTCTGTTGTTTATTTTGGTCCTAGAGGTCTTGCTAACCATGATTAGAAAAGATGAAGAAATCAAAGGTATTACAGTAGGATCCAAACAATATAAATTAAAAGCCTTTGCTGATGATTTAGTACTGACATTACAAGAGCCAGACTCCAGTGCAGTAAAAGCACTGGAGCTGATACAGGAATTCAGACAGGTAGCGGGATTTAAGTTAAATAAGAGCAAAACCAAAGGATTAGAGAAAAATCTGGATAATGATGAAAGAAAACTATTACAAGAAAAGACGGGCCTAGATTTCGTGAAAAAAGCTAAGTATCTGGGTGGGAATCTGTCTGGGAAAAAATTGAATTTATACAAAGATAATTATGAGAAATTATGGAAAGAAATTAAGAGAGATCTAGAGATATGGTCAAATTTAAAATTGTCATTAATGGGCCGGATTTCAGTGGTCAAGATGCATGTATTGCCAAAGATGCTTTTTTTGTTTCAAGCCCTCCTAATCATAGACAACGTGAATGGCAGAAAGCTCTATCTAGATATATCTGGCAGGGGAAAACCCCCAGAATTAAATATAAATTGCTTACGGATTCTAAGGAAAGAGGGGGATTCTCTTTTTTTTTTTTAATTAAATATTTATTGGTATTTTCAAGAAACATATGACAATCAAAAACAAAAAATAAACAAAATAGAAAAAACACAAAAATACATAACAGAAAAAAAGAAAAAACACATAAAGTTTCAGATACTTATTTTCCTTAACCTTATTTCTCAGACCTCCTCACACCTCCCCTTCTTGTATTCCAATTTAAATTGTCAATTCAGCAAGTCCTTAACTTATTTCTTCACTTTAGCTTGAACATTTGTTCTAACATACTATTATTTTACTTTACTTCTTTTTTCCATTCCCTCAATTTATTTTTACCAGCCTTATTTTCATTTAATTTAAAAAAAACAAAACCAATTTTACCTTATCAAATTTACACATCAATACTTATACCTCATTAATTATTCTTAAACCTTTTTCCTAAAGTCGACCAAAATTTCCCTTCCACGATTTTCCCAATTTCCATACAGCTAACAAAATATAAAAAAAAACAACAAGGCAGATTATACTTATGTACCCTTTGGATTCCCAACCTCCACCCACCCCTTTCCCGGTTCCAGTCCCCAACCAATATCCATCAGTCTTTATGTTATTTAGCCTGGAGATCTCACGTCCGAGGCCCTTATATCTCTCTCAGTTCCTTTCTGCCGGTCTCTTTGATAGTCCTTGATGTTAAACCCCAAGTCTCGGAGAGGCTCCGGCCCAACAGGATCCATGTTGCTTCCAGCCAGACCTCCGTACTTGAAAGCAAAGCCTATGGGGTACTCCAACTCTTGTTTCAAATTTCTTTCAAATCCACATGTCCCCAAAGCTCCAACTTTCACCTTCAGCAAATCTATAATCCTCAGGTCTTCAGATCTCCTCCAAAGGAGATCTCTCCATTTTTCAGACTCCCATTCAGGCGAGGCTTTCCGCATCAAATTTTTATTGTCCTTTTTTATCATCATGTCAGGCCTCATATTGCAACTCTCCTTTGACTCCTGCAGAATTCCAGCTCCTCCTTCATTTTCTTCAAAAACAACATATTGCTCCATCGTGTCTACACTTTCAGTTTCCTTTATTTGTTCAGTTGAATGGGCTTCCTGTTTCAAGTCCTTATCAGGCTCAAAGCTGTTATTTACTGTCAAGTGTAGTACTGAAACCTCTGTAGACAAAGCATTGTACTCATCTTGTAACTTTCCCAGGAGAACAAATGCTCTGTCCAATTCTGCTTGAATTTTACATGCTCCAGCCATTTTTGTAGTGTAATGTCCCTAATACCCCTCTAGGGGGATTTTAGTTCCTTAATATTCCTTTCAGCTCAAAACCAAAAGTCCAGTTATTTTGTATCAGCCCTCCTTATTTTCAACAAGTTATACGGAGTAAACCAGCAGAAACAGCAGAAACAATGTTCTCTTTTTCCAGCTGACAACTAGCTGACTGACAGCTAACTTGACAGCTGTCAAACTCTTCAATACAGCAGGCTTTCTCATAGGGCGTTCCCGGGTCTAGGGGGGGGGGGGTAAAATTTCAGCTCCCAAAATTCTTTTTATCCTCCAGTATATTTTCTTATAATGTCAAAACCGTGAAGTCAAGATCTTTTGTTAAAAAGCAAAAAACAGATTCTCTCGACCTTAGCTGCTCGGTCCTTTGCTTTAAATTGTTTACAAAGAGGGGGGTGGACTTCCTTTTTAACCCCTTCCCGCTCGTTCCAGATCCAAAATAAATTTTTTTTTTAAGTTCCAATCTCCGTATTACTCACGGGTTGATGTTTTAAAGTCCAATCGATCCAAAGAAGAAGTTGGCGCTCTCTGTCAATGGCTTGCGGCTTCACTCCGTAGACGAGGGAGTACTCTCAGCACCACGCCTCACCCTGTCCCCGTTCCGAAGCCTTTAAAAAGGCTCCGTCACGGATTGGGGGGGCGCAAATGGTGCCCGCCGAGTCTCTGTGTTCACAGGCATCCGCGCCTGTGATTTTAAGGGTCCCCGCTTCGCCGCAGCGGCCAGACCCAGACGCTACGGAGCCGATTCCCTCCGGAGCTCGGAGGGAATCCGCCATTAAACAATGGCGCCAACCCGGAAGAAAAAGAGGGGGATTCTCACTGCCAGATTTGAAAATCTATTTTGAAGCAGCAGCGCTTTGCTGGATTAAAGAATGGATACAACTGGAAGATACTGATGTTTTAGATTTAGAGGGATTTGATAATGTGTTTGGATGGCATGCATATTTATGGTATGATAAAGTAAAGGCCCATAATGCATTTGAAAATCATGTAATTAGGAAATATTTGTACAACGTATGGATAAAATATAAAGATCCTTTAGAAAAGAAGATGCCCAGATGGCTCTCACCAATTGAGCCGAAGGCCCAGAAAAAGTTAAATATGGATATCAAATGGTTGAGATATTCAGATTTATTATTGGAGGATAAAGAAGCATACAAACTAAAACCATTTGATCAAGTTATCGAGATAAGTTAAATTGGCTACATTATCACCAGATTAATGAATTATACAAATTAGATAAGAAAAATGGTTTTGCTTCTGAAAAATCGAAGTTGGAGACGGAGCTGTTGGATTATAAAGTTAAAAATTTGTCTAAAATGTATAACTTATTGTTGGAGTGGCATACAAAGGATGAACAAGTTAAATCAGTGGTGATAGATTGGGCAAGAGATGTAGGACATAACATAATGTTTGAGGATTGGGAAAGATTATGGAAGAAAGGGGTCAAGTTCACTGCATGTACAGTGTTAAAGGAAAACATAATGAAAAGATTTATCATAATAGTGACAGCCTATGTTGGAAATGTAAAGAAAAAGAAGGTACCTTCTATCATATGTGGTGGACCTGCCCCAAGGTGAAAGACTTCTGGGAAAAGATTTATAATGAATTGAAAAAAAATGTTGAAATATACATTTATAAAGAAACCAGAGGCCTTTTGTTTTGGTCTGGGGGGGATTACCGTGAGGCATGGTCAGAGTCCGGTCCTGGGTCAAGGGTCTGGAGACTGTCCACCAAGGGCGAAGCGGGGTCCAAAGCAAGAAACCAGGTGTGGTTGGGAACTCCAGAAAAACAGGTCTGGGTGCTGGCAGAAACAGGTTTCCAACGACGTTGCTCCCGCAACCTGGGACTGGGCTGACTGGCCTTTATCTCCTCTGGGGCCTAGGGCGGTCCCGGCCCACAGGTGACTCGCCTCTCCTGGCCTTAAGGCGAGCACTCCTCCTAAGAGAACCTAGTTCCCTCCGCCTCTCTGCCCTGAGCCTCTGCAGCTCAGGAGAGGCTGGAGGGTTACTGGACCCAGGGGCAAGCTTCACCTTCCCCTGACAGGGCTGGGAGAGGAGCACCTGCAGGCAATGGGTCCTTAATCACCCCCGGAGACAGAGTGGATTCATCTGGTGTTTGCTCCTGAGGATCCGGCACAGGTGCGGGCCCTTCAGATTCAAGGCCCTGCCCCGGCTCAGCCGGCCCTGGAGGCAGGGACTCCTGTGCAGGCTGGGATTCCTCCGGTTCAGCCTCTGAATCAGATTCCCAGGCCATCACACCATTCCCCCTCCCAGCCCCCCCCTCATCTGAGGGTCCGGAACCGGCTTGCTGGGGTATGCTGCATGGAAATCACGGAGGCAGGCAGGTGCGTGGACGTTGGCTGCTGGTTCCCAGGAATGGTCCTCGGGTCCATACCCCTTCCAGTCTATGAGATACTGAAGCCTTCCCCTGCGGTATCGTGAGTCCAGAATGCGTTCCACCTCGTACTCGGGCTCCCCCTGAACCAAAACTGGCTGTGGTCGGGGACGGTTCAGGTGGAACTCGTCGGGCAGGGCCACCGGACTCAGAAGGGACCTGTGGAATTCCGGATGAACCTTCAGGGTTGGGGGTAACCGGAGACAGAATGCCACAGGCGAGACCTGGTCCACGATAGGAAACAGGCCGGTGAAGCGGGCGTCCAGCTTCCGCGAAGGCCGAGAGGGGTCGAGGTGGCGAGTGGAGAGCCATACCAGGTCACCGATGTGGAGTTCCGGCCCCACCTGGCGGTGGCGGTCAGCCTGGGCCTTGTATACCTCCTTGGCCTGGCGCAGTTGCTTCATCAATAGTTGTTGCTGAGACTGGAGCTCCTGGAGCCAATCTGCCACTGCAGGGACCGCGGATACCGGCAGCACATACCAGAATAACTGCGGGTGGTAACTGTAATTGGCCTGGAACGGGGTCTGCTGGGTGGAGGCATTCACCACGTTGTTGTAAGCGAACTCTGCCAATGCTAGATGGTCGACCCAGTCGTCCTGCTGGAAGCTGCAGTAACACCGGAGATACTGCTCCAGCACTGCGTTTGCCCGTCCCGTCTGACCATCAGTCTGCGGGTGGTAGGCTGACGAGAGACAGACCTCTGTCCCGAGGGCCTGATGCAATGCTCGCCCGAAGCGGGATGTGAACTGGACGCCCCGGTTGGAAACCACACGCTCGGGAAGGCCATGCAGGCGGAAGATGTGCTGAATGTATAGCTGAGCAGTTTCTTTAGCCGTGGGTACAGATGGGCAGGGGGCACAGTGCACCATCTTAGTGAAATGGTCGGAGAACACCAGGAGGCAGGTACAGCCACAAGACGGGGGTAAGTCCACCACAAAGTCCAGCGAGACCGTGTGCCAAGGACGTGGTGGGACTGGTAACGGCTGAAGTAGGCCGGGGGGTTGCCCGATAGGACCCTTGGCCCGCTGGCAGATGTCACAACCAGCGACATAGTGAGCCACGTCAGCCTTCAGGCGGGGCCACCAAAACTCCCGGCTTACCAGATGGGTAGTCCGATACCTTGGAATAACAGGTTTGGAATTGCCCAAGAAAGATGTTGAACTATTTTTGTATGCCACAACTGCTGCTTGAATTTTATTAGCCAAGAACTGGAAAACACAAGAAGTACCAACAGTGGAAGAATGGCAGATGAAGATGATGGACTTTTTGGAGCTAGCTGACCTGACTGGAACAGTCCGTGACCAGAAGGAGGAGGAGTACCAGGAAGAATGGACGGAATTTAAAGACTATTTAGTTAAATATGTTAAGTTAAACTAATTGGAAAAGCTTGCAAATACTAGATAGGCTTAGGATTTAAATATGTAATGTGATGAATTAATATGTTTAATGCTGAATTGGAAAGAAAGAAAGATGTTAAGTGATTAAGTTAATTTTATAAGAATACTGGTTTTGGAAAACCGTTAAAATGATATACACTGAAATTCAACCAGGGGGATACGAGGAAGCCACTTAACAATGTTAATAAGATTAGTCTTAATAAGATTAGGATTTATGTTTGTTTGTTTGTTTGTTTATTTGTGTGTTTAAAAATTTGGGAAAATCAATAAAAAAATTGAAAAACAAACAAACAGTCAGTGATGGGTGTGGTGAGTTGCGAGTAGTTAGGCATAAACTTCCTGTAGTAGTTAGCAAAGGCCAAGAACCTCTGCAAGTCCTTCTTGGTCTTAGGCTTCTGCCACTCCAACACCGCCTTCACCTTCGCCGGATCCATATGCACCCCCTCAGGAGACACGCAATACCCCAAAAGTTCCACCTCTGTCACGTGGAACTGGCACTTCTCCAACTTGGCGTAGAGTCTATGCACCCTCAGCCGTTGCAACACCTCCCTTACATGTCGCACATGCTCTTCAGGACTTTCTGAGTATATCAAAAGATCATCAAGGTAAGATACCACGTTCCTGTCTAGCAAGTCTGCCAAAACATGATGGATGAAGGCCTGGAAGGTGGCTGTGCCCGATTGCAGCCCAAACGGCATCATTAAGTACTCAAAGGCCCCATATCTTGTATTAAAGGCCATCTTCCACTCGTCGCCTTCCCTCACCCGTATCAGGTTGTAGGCCCCCCTCAGGTCCAACTTGGTGAAAGTTTCCGCTGATCTCAACCTCTCCAGCAGATTCCCAATACGTGGCAAGGGGTATCGGCTGGAAATCATGAGCTTGTTGATCTTCCTATAGTCCACAACGAGCCTTTTTTCCGGGGTGTCCCTCTTGCTTACGAAGAAAACTGGGGCTGCCCCTGGTGCCTTTGTTGGTCGGATAAAACCCCTTGCCAAATTCTTCTGCAAGAACTCCCTCAGCTCGGCTAGTTCCGTCTCTGACATGGAATAGAGGCGACTGGTGGGTATCTGGGCCCCTGGCACCAAGTCTATTTTGCAGTCATAAGGGTGGTGTGGGGGTAACTGGTCTGCCTCCTTCTCGCAGAACACGTCTCTGAAGGCCTTATACTGCGGGGGTATGGAACTCTCTTCTCTCATGAGTTTCCCTCCTACCTCTGCCCCCTTTGCTCCCACCTCTCTAGGTACTTCAAGCCTCAAGCAGTTTGCTTGGCAAAAGGCTGACGCGAACGTTAAGGAGCGCTGACCCCAGGCCACGACAGGATCGTGTTTCGTGAGCCACGTCATTCCTAGGACTATGGGGTGTGTCACGAACTTAGTGATGTGGAACCTCATTGTCTCTTTGTGCCCCACCACCTCCACCCCTAACGGTTGGGTGGCTTGCACCACCTCCCCCCCCCCTATTAAGGGTCGACCATCTATCGTCTGTACCTCTATTGGGGAGTCTAGTTGCTGTGTCCCAAGGTTGTGTTGCTTCGCAAAATCTGTATCTACAAAGTATAGCGACGTCCCCAAATCCACCAACGCTTGCCCTTGCACCCTACCCTACACCCATCTGGGAGTTGTAGTGTCATGGGCAGAGCTATCCCAGGAACGGCTGGTTCCATTTGAGGCCCCTCTACTGACTTGTCTCCCAGCCCCTGGCCTCTCTTAAGGGCTTGGATTGGCCGTTTCCCGACTGTTCTGCTTGGGGTTTGGGCTTTTCCTCCACCCTGGTCGCTGAAAGGGATCCCCCTGTCTTCCTATCAGGACACTGTTTAGCCAAATGCCCCTGCCTAGCACACACGAAGCAAGTGCGTGTCTCCCAACGCCGCTGACTCCCTTCCTTCCATGCCTTCCTGGTTCTCTCCCCTTCCACCGATCCAATCTGCATCGGTTCAACAGCTTCTCCTTGAGTAGGTGTGCTGCCTGTCGGCATCTCCGCTCGGCCAAGCTGATAAAGCCTCATTTTCCTTCGGCCGAGCCTTCGGAATTGCCTCCGACAAATAATTAACGACCTGAGCCTTTGATGAGGGCTCAGGCACGTTCTCATTAAGCAGAGTTTCCAGCAGCATGCGGAAGTGATGAGATTAATGGCTACATGGGTAAAGAGTTTTATTTCTCGCTACGCAGACAGCAAAGAAAAATACATCCTCTCTCTATGAAAGCAGAGAGCAACCGGAACAAAGGAACAAAGGAACACAGGAAACCACTAACGTCACATCCCGTCTCCTCTCCCGTGAGACTTCCAATAGTATGGAATCCCTGGAATATAAAGAGAGTCCTGTGACTCCACGCAGCTGCTCAGTGGCAAAACAGAAACTAACATCCTCCCCCTTTCTGTGAACACCACTGGGCAACGTGTCAGTACAATCTCAGTACAAACCCAATTTGTGTACATAGGTACAGTGTTGATCCCTTGGAACAACCTTGCACAATAAATCAGCAGGAATTTCATTACCTGGTATGTAGGACACCGTTACGAGTCCCTTCTGAACACATTCCCTAGCATGTTGCAGCTTCAATTGCAAGTGCTTTGTGCTTTGCTTACAACCTTCAGAAGTCAGCAAAGCCAAACATGCTTTGTTGTCCTGATAAACCTGAATTGGACACTTTACAGGAATTCTCATGTCTTTACACAATTGTAACAACCATTCACAATCCACAAGTGAATAAGACAGTGCATTCAGTTCAGCTTCACAAGTACTTAAGCTTACTGTTTTTTGCTTCTTGCACGACCAATCAAATAGACCCTGGTTGTACATGTAGCAAACTCCAGATGTGCTTTTCCTGTCTGTAGTGTCACTTCCAAAACTCGCATCAGCAAATATCTCAAGACCGCCAGACTTCTGATTGTTAAATCTCAGTCTGTAGTGCATAGTGCCTTTCAAATAGTGTGCTATGTGTTTCAGAGCTTTCCAATCCTTAACAGTAGGATTGTTGACTTGTCTGCTTAGCAAGTTACAGCTAACTGCAATGTCAGGTCTTGAACATCTGGCAATGAAGATTAGTTTGCCTAGCACACTTCTGTACAGCGTAGTGTCAGAAAATGCTTCTTCAGTATCGTCTATCTGATAACCTGTTGTCATCGGTGTGTCTACAGGGTTAGCATCCATCAGGTTTAGTTTGGCTAACACATCAGCAATTTTCTGTGACTGGTGTACTAAAATATTACCATCTTGGTCTCTCTCTATTTCCAGAGATAGGTAGTTGGTTACCTCACTAAGATCTTTCATGTCAAAGTGCTTTTTCAGTTGAGCTAGGGCGCTATTGTACATTTTGACATCCTTCCAAAAGAAAAGAATATCATCAACATAAAACAAGCAATACAGCTTCTTTTGCCCTTCCTCTTTGACAAATACACATGGATCAGCTTTACCTTGCTGAAAACCTAGAGAAAACAACCCTTCAGTGAGTTTAGAGTGCCAGCATTGTGCACTTTGCTTGAGACCATATAGGGACTTCTTCAGAGAACAAACAAATCCCTGTTTTACCTGTACGCCATCAGGTGGAAGCATATAAAGTGATTCACCTAAGGTTCCGTACAAAAATTTTATATTCACATCGTGATGAGAAATATGTAGATTCTCTTCTGCAGCAAGTTTGAGCATAAGCCTAATGCTCTCATATCTCACGGTGGGTGAGTAGGTCTCGTGATAGTCTTCTCCTGGTACCTGTGAAAAACCTCTGGCTACCAATCTGGCTTTGTGTCTGACTATCTTGCCATTTTGATCTGTCTTTGCTTTGAATACCCATTTGCTGTCAAGCAGTTTCATCCCTGGAACTGTTGGAACTAGCTCCCATGTTTTGTTCCTCTCTAAGGAATCAAGCTCAGCCTTCATGGCAGTTAACAATGGCTCAGCATCCTTTGAGTCCAAAGCCTGGGTCGCTTGGAAGCTTGAAGGTTCAAATACCTTCTTGGAGCTATTAACAGCAGTTACAGCTTTTGCTGCTTTAGCAAATTCATCAGCAAATCTCTTTGGAGGTCTACCTTTTGTGGCTCTTTCAGACCTGCGAATTAGACGTAAGTCTTCAATGCTCTCCTCTTCTTTCTTAGGAGAAAAGTGGCCTATAGTGAAAAGTGGTTCCTCCAATTCTCGATCAGAGCCTTCAGAGGGTCGCAGAGAGGCTTTAGCACTCTTGAAATCCTTTGAACTATCTGAGTCAGTTTCAGATTCAGAATCAGTGGGTGTGGGGTTTTGTTGCTGTTTATCCTCAGACTCCTCAGTGTCATCTGGATAACATTGGAAGATTCCCACATTCTCCCCCCATTTGGCATTGTACTCAACACTTCTAGTGAGCCTAACTGTATTAGTGTCAGTCATAATTGCTCTGTAAGAACCTTTCTGATATCCTAGAAAGATACCATTCAAACCATGTTTGCCTAACTTGGAGCTTTGTGGTGTGTGAACCCACATGTCAGAACCAGAAATTCTCATGTGCTTGATGAATGGTTTCTTGCCAAACATCTTTTCATAGGGGGTACAACCAATCGGTGATGACAATCTGCGATTATAAGTATAAACAAAACAGCTGAGCGATTCTGCCCAATAACTCTCTGGAAGATTGGCATCATGCAGCAAGGTTTCAAGCCTTGAAGCAATGTTTGGCCTGCCTTTTCACAAAGTCCATTCATCCAAGGAGACCGTGGACTTGAAAGGTCATGTTGAATTCCTTTCTCAGTCAGAAAAGCTTCAAACTGTTGAGAAGTGAATTCTCCCCCTCGATCTGTAAACAAACATTTCACCTGTTTATCATGCACATTTTTCAACCAAGCACAGAATTCCTTGAACCTAGGAAACACTTCTGATTTCTGATTGAGATTGAACACATAAACATACCTGGAAAATGAATCAATGAGGACCATAAAGTACCTGGGTCCAGGCATTTTGTTAGTATCTGCAATACAACAAATTTCATCCTGCACAACATCAACAGAATCATCATAATGCAATACAAACAAATGATCAATATAATCAGCATGCAATACAAAGTCATCTTTCTTGGTGATGGTGCACTTCCTCTTCTTGAAGGAAATGTCTATGTCCTGTTCAGTCATCTGCGAGACGCTCAGTAGGTTGTGTGCAGCATCTGGAACAAAAAGAACGTTGCGTATCGATGCATCCAAGCTGTGAAGAACAACCGTTCCATAGCCTTGACTGGAGATCGTGTGGTCATCCACTTGATGAATCGCACCTTCTTGCGGAGTAAAGGATACGAACAGGTGTTTGTCCTTGCAGATGTGCCTGGTCGCTCCCAGGTTGATGATGAAGAAAGATCTAGACGTCTTCTGGACCTTTGGAGTGAAGCGTGAGACCGTTGCCTTGTGTTGCGATGTCCTGGATTTCGGGCCTTTGCCTTTTCCACGCGTTGAGCTTTCTCTGCGCTGCTCTGTTGCCTTGGCCTTGGAATGTTTACATTCCCTTTTCACATGGCCTAGACGTCCACACGAGTAGCATTTCACTGCCTTCCAAGCTTTGGCGCCATCTAGTGGTTGCACTGCATTCTGGGATGACGTATGTGAAGACTCCCACTTAGTGATGCAGCTAGCACTACGGCGATCTGCTTCATTTAACACCACAGCAGTAACATGCGCTACTGTAAGCTGAGCAGTAGGCAAAACAGCAAGCTGGCTGGCAATCGCTTCCCAACTTGAACCCAAAGAATGTAGAATCATGAAGGAATACACAGCCTCTGGAAAGGTGATTCCACGCTGTTGCAACTCATGCCTGAGATTCTGCATTTCCATGAGGAGAGCATGTACCTCTGCTGCATCAAGAAGTGCCATATCATGCAACTTGGCATAAAAGAACAAAGAAGCACCAGCCTCCATTCTTAAATGTGACTCTTGCAGACTGTCCCACATCTCTTTGGCTGAGGCCTTGTCACGCAAAAGACATAACTCTTCAGGAGACACAATAAGTGTCAGAGTTCCCCTTTCTCTGTCCTCCACCAGTCGCGGACTGTGGGCCGGGGGCGAGATGTCATTATTAATCCAGGAAGATTGTTCTTTCAGGGCTCTACCATCGCCATCAATCCCCGGCATTGAATGTGTTGGCCTAGTGTGGGGCTCCGAGGAGAGCTTGGCTGTCTGGCTGGTGTACCGGCCACCTAGCGCACCAGCAGCCACCCTGTCAGGCCTACTGGAGGCGGTGGCCTTGGAGTTCCCTAACCTATTGGTATTGGGGGACTTCAACATCCATGCTGATGCCACTCTCTCTTCACAGGCACGGGTTCTGGTGTCTTCCATGATGACACTAGGGCTCTCCCAGTTTGTTTTGGGCCCCACACATCAAGCAGGCCACACGATGGATTTGATCTTTGGCGTAGGTATAGATGTGATCATGTTCCCTTCGATGAAAGTGCCATGCTTTGATCACTACGCTCTGAAAGCCAGGATTGACTTTCCACCCCCACCCTGCTTTAGGTGGTGAGCTGATGGACCCTGATAGATTCTGTCAAGCCTTGCAGGACCTTGCTCCCCCTGGCAACTCATTGACTGAGCTTGTTGAGGGCTGGAATATCCAGCCCCTGGCAGCCATCAATGAGATCGCAGCTAAGCGTCCTCTGTGACACCGCAGAAACCGGGCTCCCTGGTTTACTGAGGAGTTGGGGGAAATGAAGCGGGACCTCAGACGGCTAGAGCGAGTATGGCAGGGTGCCTGCGATGGAGCCTCAAGCACATCTTATAGGGTTTTTTTGAAAACCTATGAGATGGCAGTGAAGGCCGCTAAGAAGTCTTACTTCTCGGCCTCCATTGCATCCGCTAGCTCTTGCCTGGTGCAATTATTTAGGGTAATTAGGTCTTTAACGTCCCTGGAGGGACAGCCAAATTTAAATAACAATTTGACACACAGCTGTGAGGCATTTGCAACCTTTTTTTGCGGAAAAGGTCCTGTTGCTCTGCCGTGACCTCCCTGCCAATTTGGAAACAATAACGGAACTGGAGGCCCCTCGACTGTCCTCGGGTCCAGTATTGGACCACTTTGTTGGTTTTTTTCCAAAAGATATTTATTAAGGTTTTTAAAGTGTTACAAAATGAAAAAAGAAAAAAGAGAAAAATACAAAAATAAAAATAGTTAAAAACAATTCCATCTTTCCTTTGCTTATCTTTCATTTGCTTATTTCCCGGACCTCCTCACACCTCCCTCTTTTGTATTCCAATTCAATTTATTAATTCAGCAAATCCTTTCCCTCTTTATTTATCCTAATCTTTCATTGCATTGCCTTAATCTATTATCATCTTATCTTGTAGAAAACCTTCAAACTTAAAGCTTAAGTCTTATTCTTACCAACTTCTGATAACCATAATATTCTTTCCTAATTCTTTAAACATTTTTGCTAGGGCCAAGCTGTTTCATTTCAACATCCTTCTAACATTCATCAATTTTATAAAACAATCCTAGTAACAAAAAAAAAAGAAATAAAGACAATCCAATCTTCATCCAGCGTCCCTTCCTCCTGGTCCCGGGTTTTGTCAGTCCTTTTTATCCCATTGATCTGGCGCATTAACCTGGTAACCTTATATCCGAGGCCCTTAAGTATCTTCCATGTCCCTTCCGCGGCTCTTCTTCATATTCTCCTTTCACTCGTGGGAACTCCAGCTTGGTAATGTTCTTGACCCTTTTCAACAAATCAGCCCCTTTTCTATAGTCCAAACTAAACTCCATGTGGTATTTAAAAACATGTTTCAAAATCCTTCCAAAATTGAGAGCCCCCACAGCTCCAAACCTCTCACGGTCCATTGCCAGACTCGGGAAGTCCAAACATCGCTGCACAGGGGGATCAATCCAACCCCCCATTTCCAAGCCAGTCCAAGCTTTATCTTCCCAAGTCTGGTTTTTTCCAAGTTCCTTTGTCAAGTCCAAAAGCTCATGTTCCTGCAGGTCCGCAGCTCCCTCCATCTCTGGCGCCCAGGATTCAGCAGCATCCTCTTCTCTCATCTGTTCTGTCAGGACACACTCCTGATTTAATTCCTGGGTGGGCTCCATATATTTTCCCACTGCCTGTTTAAAATTTCCCACTGCCTGTTTAAAATTTCCCACTGCCTGTTTAAAATTTCTGATCGAGTCAGTCATCAAATTCGTCTTCTCATGTAATTGTTCCAGTAGGGCATTTGTTTTATAAAAAGCGCACAACAGAGCTTCTGAATACATTGTCCTACAAGGTCACAAGTCTATTCCCACGATTGTAATCTGTGATAGCTGTAAGCTCCCTGGAATTAGTTACAGTTTCACAGTCTCCCTCTAGGGGGAAAACTTCTATTTGTTCTTTCTTTTGAGGACAAATCTAACAACAAAGTTTCTTTTTTTTTGGAGATATTTTGTCGATATTTGTTCCTTTAAAATGCGGAGGGAAACAGTGGAATCACTGTTTCTCTTCTTTTGGCTATCTGTCAAAAAAAAATTGTCTCTGGTCAATGAGCTTCAAATGTCAGTCCTGACACCCCGCTCCAGGATCAGGACTATGGAAAGTTACTTTACTTTAAACTCACTTCTGCAGGTTCTCCTGCTACCGAAGGGGGGGGGGGGTTCAACAATTTTAGATGATGAAAGCCAATCCTTTAGAGATGATTTTCTGAGCTCTAGTTTACGTTGTCTTTGCTTTATTCAGTCTACAAAGAAACGGAAGGCTGACTTCCTGTTTAGACCTTCCCGTCTCAGTACCAAATTGAAATAAATTTTTAAGACCGATTCCTTTCTGCTCGCAAGTCCTTATTAAAAGTCCAATTGTTCCAAGTTTAAGTACTCACGGGTGATTATTTTAGAAGCCAAATTGTCCCAAGAAGAAGGCAGCGCTCTCCGGCAACGGCTATGCGGCTTCGCTCCACGGAAATAGCAGTTGACTCACAGCACCGCGCCACTTCCCCCTCTTCGCTTCAGAGCCTGTTAATGGGTTCCTTTGCGAGTGGGGGAGCGCTAAAGGTGCCCGCCGAGTCCCATGGTCACAGGCTTCATCCGCCTGTGATTTTTAAAGGGTCCCCGCTTCGCCGTAGCGGGAAAGACCTGTTTCGCGCAGAGCTAGTCCCTCCAGTTCAGAGGGAGTCCGCCATTGCTGATGGCGCCACCCCGGAAGTCCCAGTTTTGGACCACTTTGACCGGATACCCCCAGCCAATGTGGACAAACCCCTTCGAGCTGGAAAGCCCACCACCTGTCCTCTTGACCCGTGCCCGTCCTGGCTGATTAGAGCGTGTTCAGACGAAGTGCGCGCCCCCCTAGGGGATATCATCAATTTGTCCCTTGGCACCGGGACATTCACAGGGGAATTGAAGGAGGCAGTGGTGCGCCCACTCTTAAAGAAAACATCATTAGATCCTTTAGATCTATCCAATTACTGCCCGGTTTCGAATCTTCCGTTCCTGGGTAAGGTGATTGAGAGAGCGGTTGCTGAACAGCTTGGTGGGTTTCTGGATGAAACATCGGCTATGGATCCATTCCAATCCGGCTTCCGCACTGGTCATGGGATGATCAACAGATGATCTCCGCAGGCAGCTGGATAGAGGCGGGTCGGGCTGCTGGTTCTTCTAGACCTGTCAGCAGCCTTCGACATGGTCGATCACGAACTCCTGGACCACTGCCTTGCCGACGTGGGGATCCAGGGCACAGTCCTTCAATGGCTGCGCTCGTTTCTCTCTGGTCGGGGACAGAGGGTGGCGCTTGGGGGGGGGACTGTCATCGCGCCACTCCTTGGTGTGTGGAGTGCCTCAGGGTGCGATACTCTCCCCGATGCTTTTTAACATCTTTATGCACCCCCTCGCCCAGCTTGTCCGGAGTTTTGGGTTGGGCTGCCATCAGTATGCTGATGACACCCAACTCTATCTGTTGATGGATGGCCATCCTGACTCGGCCCCAGACACACTGATCAGATGTTTGGAAGCTGTGGCTGGATGGTTACGTGGGAGCCAGTTGAAGTTAAATCCTTTGAAGACAGAGGTCCTTTGGCTGGGTCAGGACGATAGGGGATTGTGGGGGCAACTCCTATCTCTTGCAGGGGCACAATTAGTGCCAACACCGTCCGTTAAGAGTTTCAGTGTAATCTTCGACACCTCCCTTTCTATGCGGGGGGGGGGGGCAAATTGCAGCTATAACAAAGGCAACATTTTTTCATCTCCACCAAGCTAAGCAGTTGGCTCCTTACCTCTCTCACCCTGACCTAGCTACTGTGATCCACGTGACGGTCACCTCCAGACTGGATTATTGTAACTCACTCTACGTGGGGCTGCCCTTGAGACTGACCCAGAAACTCCAGCGGGTGCAGAATGCCGCGGCGAGACTTCTTACAGGGTCCTCGCTGCAAGATCACATTCACTGGCTCCCGGTGGAGTACAGGATCAGGTTTAAGGTGCTGGTTTTAACCTTTAAAGCCCTGTACGGCCTAGGACCCTCGTACCTACGGGACCGCCTCTCCTGGTATGCCCCACAGAGGAACTTAGGTTCTTCAAACAAAAACATCTTGGAGGTCCCAGGCCACAGAGAGGTTAGGCTGGCCTCAAACAGAGACAAGGCTTTCTCGGCTGTGGCTCCAATCTGGTGGAATACTCTGTCACAAGAGATTAGGGCCCTGCGGGACTTGACATCTTTCTGCAGGGCCTGCAAGACAGAGCTGTTACACCAGGCCTTTGGCCAGGGCACAGCCTGACTCCCTCCTTTGGCAATCTTCACAGAACTCTAGCCCAATGGTTGCCATTAATTTGATTTGAATTAATTTTATAATGAAATGGTTTTAGAATGTTGTATTATTTTATTGTTGTTAGCTGCCCTGAGCCCGGCTTCGGCTGGGGAGGGCGGGATATAAATAAAAAATTATTATTATTATTATTATTATTATTATTATTATTATTGCTTTGGAATCCTTTGCCTTCCATTCTTCAGTCACTGGAGCGGGGGGGGGGCATCTGATATCACATTAAACAGACCCTCTTTTCTTAGCAGAGCCTCTACATACTGCACCCAGTTTTGATAAATTTTTTTTTGAAGCTTTGGAATTCCAAACGCGTTTTCAAGAGCCTCTGTTACTCTTGGATTGGCCATGTCTGTGTCTTTAAAGCAAGCTGCATCTATTTACCAGCTGCATTCCAAAAGCACACTACTTGAAGCCTTCCGCTTTCTCCAGCCGCTGCCGGTAAGTGTTTTGGCTAAAAGTTCAAAGTCCACCCCTTGTTGCCTTTAATTGGGGACTGGCAGGCTTCCCAGGGCAATGAGCACATACCTCTCATCAATCTTCTTGACACGTAGAGAAGATAAGCTGCATTCCGTTCTTCTGCCGTTCTTCTGGGCCCATAACCAAAAATGTCAGCATCTCCGCTCAGCCAAGCTGATAAAGCCTCATTTTCCTCCGGCTGAGCCTTCGGAATTGCCTCCGACGAATAATTAACGACCTGAGCCTTTGATGAGGCCTCAGGCACGTTCTCATTAAGCAGAGTTTCCAGCAGCATGTGGAAGTGATGAGATTTATGGCTACATGGCTAAAGAGTTTTATTTCTCGCTACGCAGACAGCAAAGAAAAATACATCCTCTCTCTATGAAAGCAGAGAGCAACCGGAACAAAGGAACAAAGGAACACAGGAAACCACTAACGTCACATCCCGTCTCCTCTCCCGTGAGACTTCCAATAGTATGGAATCCCTGGAATGTAAAGAGAGTCCTGTGACTCCACGCAGCTGCTCAGTGGCAAAACAGAAACTAACACTGCCCACCCCCTGTTCCGGAAGCTTGGGAGTGTAGGCCCTTACCCCCAAGGGCCACCCTGTCCCCCTCTTCTCTAGCTTCCTCTGCTGTTGGCGTAGCCCTAGCTGTAAGGACGCTTGATCTCATCCAGTGCGTGCATGGGTTGCATCTTCGCCATCTCGTCCAGGATCGATGGACTCAGTCTTGCGCGATACATGGCGGCAAGGGGCCCTGTGTTCTGCCCTCAGCCAACCTTGTGCACTAGTGAATTGAAGGTAGTCCAGTAAGAGGCCACAGAGTCACCCCCTTGTCGCAAGTTCAGTTGCTGCTGCTCTGCAGTGGCATGTTCCAGTGGGCTCTTGAACTCCTGCATCAAGTCTCCAGAACTCCTGCAGGTTCCCTAGAGTGCTGCGTTGGGTCTCCATAAGGGTGATAGCCCAGTCCTTCTCTGTTCCCTCCAGCCAACTGATCAGACACGCCACACGCTGCTTATCTGAGCTGAATTCTAAAAGCTGCATAATGTCCTGTATCTCCATTGTATTTAGCAGGGTTCAGTCCAGGCCCCCTGCTGGCTCTGAGGTTCCTTTCCTGTTCTGAAGTTAACCTCTGTTCCTGCAACGCTCCTGCCAAAAGATCTAGTTGGCTTTTGAGCTGCCACGTGTAGTTTCTAAATTCTAGTATGGGGTCTGTGGGCTCTGCTGCCCCTTCCGTTGCTCCCCCAGCCACATTTCCCACGTCCGGTACTTGCCCATCCATCACGGTCTTTGATTTCCTCCAGCGTGAAAGTAAGATGAGACTCGGCAATCTGCAATGGCTTGGCTCTCCCGCAGAAGTGAGACACCGGCAGTAATTATCTCAGGTTTATTGCTCAAACACATAAATCACTCTGGAGCTCCTTCACTCAGTGTCTGACTCCAAGTTTGCACTTGCCGAGTCTAAACTCCGCCCCTTCCTCTTCCTCCAACAGGGGAAAAGCCCTTTCGCTTTCGCTCTTTTCCCCTCCTCTCACTGACCTTTTTGTGCCTTTGAGTTTTTGGGCTGGCTATTCCTGGCCTACTTCCCTCTGTTTCTGAGCTAAGATTGGTATTTTGTGTATCTCTGCTCTGGCTCCCCTTTCCTTGCTCACTATGCTCAGGAATCAGGTTACCATTGCTATCTGCTGCCTGCTTTCTGTTCTCTGAAGCCATGCCGCTAGGCTGTCCCTCCTCCCTCTCACATTCCAGTGTCCTTATCTCTCTTTGTCTGTTCTCATTCCCAGCCTCTGTCAGCTCCAGAATGAAGCCGACAGTCTTGTTGGGCTGTGTATGTGATAAAGTGGAGCCATACCAGGGTGAAGGCGTCTTCTTCTATTTGTCCCCGTGTCAGTTTCAGTTTTTCCATGTAACATTTTACAAATCCGTTTCATTTGTTGAGGCATTAGGGGGAGAAGAAAAAAGAAAAAGAAAGAAAAAAGAAAGGGGGGGTGGAGGGAGGGAAGATGGATGGGGTTGGGGTTGGGTGGCGATGTTTCTATTATGCTTAATGTATGTAGAGTTTGGTGTCAGCGTTGCTTGTGTTGTTCACTTGTGTTCCTTTGGTGGTGAGAGAGGTTAGGGTTGGCCTAGGGTGTGATTGTTTGTTTGTGATTGGCTGTGGTGATCTTTGTTTTCGTGTTTGAGTGAGGTGGGTGGGTGTTTTGGATAAGGTTAGCCATATTGATTTGAATGCTGTTGGTGGATTATTGTCATTGTCTTGTTGGGCTGTGTATGTGATAAAGGGGAGCCATACCGGGGTGAAGGCGTCTTCTTCTGTTTTTCCCCGTGTCAGTTTCAGTTTATTAGTTAATTTTTCTAGTAGTGCTGTTTCCCATACTATTTGGTACCATTGGTCCATGCTTACTCCTGACAGGTCTCTCCAGTGTCTGGTTATGGTGTTTCTGGCTGCTGAAAGTAGATGGGTTATGAGTTCTTTGTGGTGTAAATGGGCATTGTTGTCTTGGAAGATGTTTAGTAGGGCCAATTCTGGGGTGATATCCAATACTTGCTTAGTTATTTTACATATTTCTCGTATGGCTGTTGTCCAGAATAGTTGGATTTTGGGACACTCCCACCACATGTGGAGGTATGTGCATGTGGAGGTGCACCCTCTCCAGCATTTTGGTGAGGTTCCTGGGTATTAGCGCTAGCTTTCTTGGTTTTAGGTACCACCTGTAGGTGATTTTCAGAGTGAGTTCTTTTCTTTTTGTTGATATGGATTTAAAGGGGGGTTTAGACCACATTCTGGTCCATTGAGTGGGATTAATCTCATAGCCTATGTCATCCTCCCATTGTTTTTTGATTGTGTCTAGGGAGTTTGTGGGATATTGGAGTAGTATTTTGTATATTGCGGATACCATCCCTTTACCGTGTCCCTTTGTTGTTAGGATGTTGTTAGGTTGTCAGGGGCCTAGTTGCTGATTTTACTACTGGATTGTTTAAGAGGGCATGTAATTGGAGATGTGTTAACTAGGGCATTTGGGTGTCTTCTAGTTTGTCTTGAATTTCTTGTGTTGACAAAGGTTTGTTATTTTTATAAAAGTCTATTAGGCGATATAAGCCTTTGGTTTGCCAGGTTTTTATCTGGAGGTTTTGTGCTGCATGGTGGAATAATGGGTGGTACGCCAGAGGGATTAGTGGGGATGGGGTTGGGGATAGTTTGCCTATTTGTGTTTTCCATGCTTTGAGCATGGTCTGTGTGTACCTGTTGAGTGTTGTGGGAATTTTCTTTAGTTTGTTTGGAAGGAGTGGGTATGTTGTGGTGCAGGTATTTTCAATTGTGTCCCTCTCTAGGTGTACCCATTGTTTTGTCTCATCTTCGAGTATATATGGGATTATATGGCGTATTTGGTGGGCAATGTAATATGCTTCTATGTTGGGGATTCCCCATCCTCCTTCTGAGGTGGGGAGGTGCAGGTATTTGGGGCTTATTCTTGGTTTTTTATGTGAGAAGATAAAAGAGTGTAGTTTTCTCTGCCAACTGCGGAGTTGGGTTGAGGGGATCCAGATTGGGAGGGTTTGGAATAGGTAGGTTAGTTTTGGGAGTGTGATCATTTTGATCATGGCTATTTTGTTTGGGAAAGGCGTACGACAAGGCTGTATTTTGTCTCCCTGCTTATTTAATTTATACACCGAATACATCATGCGAAAGGCTGGGCTGGATGAATCCCAAGCTGGAATTAAGATTGCCGGAAGAAATATCAACAACCTCAGATATGCAGATGACACAACCTTGATGGCAGAAAGTGAGGAGGAATTAAAGAACCTTTTAATGAGGGTGAAAGAGGAGAGCGCAAAATATGGTCTGAGACTCAACATCAGAAAAACGAAGATCATGGCCACTGGTCCCATCACCTCCTGGCAAATGGAAGGGGAAGAAATGGAGGCAGTGAGAGATTTTACTTTCTTGGGCTCCATGATCACTGCAGATGGTGACAGCAGCCACGAAATTAAAAGACGCCTGCTTCTTGGGAGAAGGGCAATGACAGGCCTAGACAGCATCTTGAGAAGTAGAGACGTCACCTTGCCAACAAAGGTCCGTATAGTTAAAGCCACGGTTTTCCCAGTAGTGATGTATGGAAGTGAGAGCTGGACCATAAAGAAGGCTGATCGCCGAAGAATTGATGCTTTTGAATTATGGTGCTGGAGAAGACTCTTGAGAGTCCCATGGACTGCAAGAAGATCAAACGCATCCATTCTTAATGAAATCAGCCCTGAGTGCTCACTGGAAGGACAGATCGTGAAGCTGAGGCTCCAGTACTTTGGCCACCTCATGAGAAGAGAAGACTCCCTGGAGAAGACACTGATGCTGGGAAAGATGGAGGGCACAAGGAGAAGGGGGCGACAGAGGATGAGATGGTTGGATAGTGTTCTCGAAGCCACAAACATGAGTCTGACCAAACTGCGGGAGGTAGTGGAGGACAGAGGTGCCTGGCGTGCTCTGGTCCATGGGGTCACGAAGAGTCGGACACGACTAAACGACTAAACAACAACAACAACATTTTGTCTGAGAGAGTGAACTTCATGTTATTCCATCTCTTTAGGTCTTTGTTAATTTGTCGCCACAGGGGCTTGTAGTTGTGGAGGTGCAATTTATTGAGGTTTCTGGTTATTTGTACCCCTAGGTATCTGAACTTGGTGTGGCAAAGTTTTATTTTGGTGACCTTCGTGAGTTCTTTTTGGGTGTGAGGAGGGGTGTTGAAGCACATAGCTTCTGACTTTGTAAAATTTACCTGTAGGCCCGACACCATTGCAAATGTGTTGAGTTCTCTGATTAGGGAGGTTGCTGTGCTTATGGGGACTGGTGTTGTGACCATTAGGTCATCTGCAAAGAGCCCTAATTTATAGGTTCTGCCTTTTATTTCCACTCCCTTGATGTCTGTGGCTGCTCGGATGCGGATTGCTAAGGGTTCCAGAGCCAGGATAAATAAGAAGGGAGACAGTGGGCATCCTTGTTTCGTGCCTCTTTGGATAGCTATAGTATTAGAATACATATTGCTAGTTCTGCATTTTGCTGAGGCTTGGGAGTATATTTGTTTGAGGATTTGTAGGAAGTTGGGGCCGAATTTCATGTTAGTTAGTACTGCTAATATGTATTTCCACTCTAAGCAATCAATTATGTCTAGGGACATAATTGTCAATGGGAGTTTAGTTGCCTTGCTGTGTTCGATCAGGTTCAGTAGTTTCCTGATGGGGTCTGTATATTGCGGCCAGGGACAAAGCTAGTCTGGTCTGGGGCTATTTGTAGGAATCAAGCCTAGTCAGAGGAATTGGCCACTCTCCAGGCACCCGGCTTGAGTTCCTTGTTGACCTGCCCGTCTGCGACTCCCGGCAAGATCAGGCGAGATCTCAATCGGCGATCCTCCTCTAACGTGAGAAGAACACACCACTCCTCCCCTGCCATCCCCAGGG
The DNA here is from genome assembly GCF_027172205.1 of Podarcis raffonei. Lineage (NCBI taxonomy): Eukaryota > Metazoa > Chordata > Lepidosauria > Squamata > Lacertidae > Podarcis > Podarcis raffonei. Next base: position 24,320,270 of record NC_070620.1, read on the forward strand.
AGGGGAAAGAGACAGACAGAAATGTATTTACATGCCTTTATTTCTGTCTTTCCAGCAGTACAGAGAAACGTGTCTGCACTCTCTTAACACCAACAGCAGAGAGAAAACACTCCTCCCCTGTACTTCCAGTACAGGTCAGATGACACTCAGAGCTAACATCCGGTGCTCAGTACAGTGAATAGACTGTTCCTTTGTCCTCACGGTACAGTCCCAAACATCAACATCCTGTTTGGCTTTCCAGCCATCTGGAGCTCGCTGCTGCATTGCTCCTTTTTCGTAACACCCTCCCCCAAAAGAATCAATGCGTGTTGCGGCGAGCAAAGCGTGATCCAGAGAAGAAAACAAACAGTTGTTATACACATAACACTCCCCTATTGTTACAGTTCCACCCTTGGAACTCCTCGCCACTGGTTTCCCCAGTGTACCTCTCTGGTTGTCTGGCTTCCAAGGAATGAGTGCATCTGCATTACCTTGACTAGCAACTCTCTGTTGTGTCTTTGTCTCTGACTTAGACACAGCTCCAACCTGTCCTCGGTTGTGTACAACAGCAACACATGCAACACATGCAACAGCTAAGTTAGCAAACTCTTTTGAGTACCTCTTGGGTGGTACACCCTTTGTAACTCTCTCAGACCTTCGTATGAGGTGCTGATCTTCTCTGCTCACTGGACTCTGTTGAGAACCAGTACCAATAGTAAACAGTGGTTCATCCTCCACCTGTGAAGGTCTATCTATTTTGTGAGATTTCCTCTCAATGACAGTGTCAACTGAGCTCTTCGAGCTATCACTGTCGCTCTCAGTACCACTGTAATCTGTAAAATCATCATCATCATCTGAATTGTCCTCTGTGGGAAATGTGTGTACTATCACTCTCTCCTGTTCAGGAGCACTCTCTAGAAATTTTGTGAGAATCACCTGACCAGATTCAGACAAGATTACTCTGTAGAGACCCTTTTCATATCCCACAAAAATGCCTCTGGCATTCTTTACTCCACCTGGAGCTTCTGTCCTCACATGAGACCCAAAAACCTTGAAATGGGCAACAGAAGGTTTTCTATGGAACAGTTTCTCAAAAGGAGAACTTCCCAACTCTTTTGAAACCTTTCTCAACCACGTATAACAATACGACATTAGCGACTCCGCCCAGTACTCATGTGGCAGATGTGAACTAAGCAATTGCGCATTCATCCCCTTTTGCAATTCTTTGTTCACCCGTACACAGACACCCCTGTTCCACGCTTCCGCTGAAACAGCAACCTTGTGTCTTATCCCTTTCTTCTGCAGGAACTCCTGAAAATCCTGTAAAAGAAAAATTTGCTTCTCATCTGTGAAAAGACAATCAATGTTAGCATCATGCATATTTTCAACCTTGTCACAAAACTCCTGAAACCTTTCTAAGGCTTCTTGTGGTTTCTCTAACACATAAATCCAGACAAAATTAGAGAAATGATCCACACACACAAGATAAAATCTTGCATTGCCTCTAGATGGTGCTAGAGGACCAATCACATCAGCATACACCCGCTGAAATGCTCTGTCGACCCTGGTCACCTTCTTGGCGTCCGTTTTGGTCACACCTGCGAGAGAAATCAAGTTAGACTCAGATGAATTACGTTCCATGTAATCACTTGTTTCATAAGTCAACAAATACAGTCCATCTTTCTCTCTGGCAGAAAGATACAACTCTCCATCTTTGAAGATCTTGCAGCTCTCAGCATCATAGGACAGTTTCAGTCCTTTCTTTGCAATCTGCGAAACACTCAGCAGATTGAACTTCAATTCAGGAACCAAGTAAACATTGTTTATAGTCAAGTTCAGACTCTCAAGATACACAGTCCCTATCCCGGTCGCTTCCAGCTCCTGACCGTTGGCCTGTTTCACAGCGAAGCTTTGCTTCTTATACGTTGAAAACAGTCCTCTGTGTGGGGACATATGAACAGTGCACCCCGAACTTCCGGGTTGGCGCCATTGTTTAATGGCGGATTCCCTCCGAGCTCCGGAGGGAATCGGCTCCGTAGCGTCTGGGTCTGGCCGCTGCGGCGAAGCGGAGACCCTTAAAATCACAGGCGCGGATGCCTGTGAACACAGAGACTCGGCGGGCACCATTTGCGCCCCCCCAATCCGCGACGGAGCCTTTTTAAAGGCTTCGGAACGGAGGCAGGGTGAGGCGTGGTGCTGAGAGTACTCCCTCGCCTACGGAGTGAAGCCGCAAGCCATTGACAGAGAGCGCCAACTTCTTCCAAGACCGATTGGACTCTAAAACATAAACCCGTGAGTAATACGGAGATTGGGACCTTAAAAAATCTTTAATTTTGGATTTGGAACGAGCGGGAAGGGGCTAAAAAGGAAGTCCACCCCCCCCTCTTTGTAAACAATTTAAAGCAAAGGACTGGGCAGCTAAAGTCGAGAGAATCTGTTTCTTGTTTTTTAATGAAAGATCCTGACTCCACGGTTTTGACACTATAAGAAGATTTACTGGAGGATAAAAAGAATTTTGGGAGCTGAAATTTCACCCCCCCCCCGAGACCCGGGAACGTCCTATGAGAAAGCCTGTTGCATTGAAGATTTTGACAGCTGTCAAGTGAGCTGTTAGTCAGCTAGTTGTCAGCTGGAAAAAGAGAACATTGTTTCTGCTGTTTTTGCTGGTTTATTTGGTATAACTTGTTGAAAATAAGGTGGGCTGATACAAAATAACTGGACTTTTGGTTTTGAGCTGAAAGGAACACTAAGGGACTAAAATCCCCCTAGAGGGGTAATAGGGACACTACATCACAAAAATGGCTGGAGTATGTAAAATCCAAGCAGAATTGGACAGAGCACTCGTTCTCTTGGGAAACTTGCAAGATGAATACAATGCTTTGTCTACAGCGGTATCACTATTACACTGGACAGTAAACAACAGTTTTGAGTCTGATAAGGACTTGAAACAGGAAGCCTATTCAACTGAACAAATGAATGAAACTGAAAGTGTAGATATGATGGAGCAATATGTTGTTTTTGAAGAAAATGAAGGAGGAGCAGGAGATTTGCAGGAGTCAAAGGAGAGTTACAATATGAGACCTGACATGATGATAAAAAAGGACAATAAAAATTGGATGTGGAAAGCCTGGTCTGAATGGGAGTTTGGAAAATGGAGAGATCCCCTTTGGAGGAGATCTGATGACCTGAGGATTACAAATTTGTTGAAGGTGAAAGCTGGAGCCTTGGGGACATCTGGATCTGAAAGAAATTTGAAACAAGAGTTGGAGCACCCCATAGGCTTTGCTTTTAAGTATGGAGGACTGGCTGGAAGCAACATGGATTCTGTTGGGCCGGAGCCCCTCCGAGACTTGGGGCTTAACATCAAGGACTATCAAAGAGACCGGCAGAAAGGAACTGAGAGAGATATAAGGGCCTCGGACGTGAGATCTCCAGGCTCAATAAATAACATAAAGACTGATGGATATTGGTTGGGGACTGGAACCGGGAAAAGGGCGGGTGGAGGTTGGGAATCCAAAGGGTACATAAGGATAATTTGCTTTTTATATTTTGTTAGGGGTAAGGAAATTGGGTAAATCGTGGAAGGGAAATTTTGGTCGACTTTAGGAAAAAGGTTTAAGAATAATTAATGAGGTATAAGTATTGATGTGTAATTTTAACAAGGTAAAATTGGTTTTCTCTTATTAAATTAATTGAAAATAAGGCTGTTAAAAATAAATTGAGGAAATGGAAAAAAGAAGTAAAGTAAAACAATAGGATGTTAGAACAAATGTTTAAGCTAAGGTAAAGAAATAAGTTAAGGACTTGCTGAACTGACAATTTAAATTGGAATACAAGAAGGGGAGGTGTGAGGAGGTCTGAGAAATAAGGTTAAGAATAATAAGTATCAGAAACTTTATGTGTTTTTTCTATTTTTTTGTTTAGTTTTGAATATTATGTATTTTTGTGTTTTTTTGTTTTGTTTATTTCTTGTTTTTGTTTGTTGTGTGTTTCTTGAAAATGCCAATAAATATTTAATTAAAAAAAACATATGAACAGTGCACCCCGTGTCGATTACAAACGCGTTCTCAACATCTGGCGTGGTTCCTTTCGCTATCAAAGCCTTTGCAGGTTTCACCGTAGACTTGGTATGACTTTTGCCTGATGCCTCAGGCTTTGCTGAGCGGCCCTTTACTCCTTTTGGCTGGCGTGGTTTCTTACAGTTCCGCTGAAGATGCCCAGCCTGTCCACAATTGTAACATCGGACAACGTTCAAAGCTACAGCATTCTCTCCAGTAGCAACATCAGTGGGGGAATTAGAACTCCGTTCCTCCCTCCCCCTGTCCTTTACTTCCAGTGCAGCAAGCCGGTCGTGTTCATTCAGAACCACGGCACACACTCTCTCCGTCCTGGCCTTTACATTCTGTGACTCCCAACCTCGCGTTGGTGCTGCAGGGATGGGGTTCTCAATCACCTCAAAGATCCTCTGATTCTGCAGCAGGGCCTTCATCTTTACAGACCAAGATGAATAATTGTCATTAGTCAGGGGAGGTGGATAAGGTAAACCCCCCCCCCTTCTTGGCATCCATTTTTGAATCCAAGTCTCAGCTCTCACTCTCGAGCCTGTAAAATCCAAAAGTCTTTTCTGGGTTGTTTACTGCCTACTCTGGCAGGCAAACTGCAAGCTGTCTCAAAGTCCTTGCACAGCAGCGAAGATAGTCAAAACAACTTTCTCTTCCCAGGCTCTCACTGAGCCAGCCCCTCTGTCAGTAACTTTCCACTTTACTGACGGTCGTTGCTTAGCAACTGTGCATACCTTTCTTCGAACAGGAAATCTTATCAACCACAAGAATTCCTGGTATGCAAGCCTTTGCTTTCAGAGCTGTTTTTCCAAACGCAGCTCCCGTGAACCAGAAAATGAATCAATCTGCGTTCACACTTTTAGCCCGAAATTCAGCATACCTTTTGGGGCTCCGTTGCTTGGGAAACACCTCCTCTAGGTGTCCAGCCGTCTGTTCAGCTTCTGGCTGCACGCAGACGTTATCTTATCTTCTTTGGTGCAGAGGATGACAAACGATCCATCAACCTCTCATGCTGATTCCCATGGATCAGTAACCATCGGCGTTCTGCTACCAGATGTAGGAATCAAGCCTAGTCAGAGAAATTGGCCACTCTCCAGGCACCCGGCTTGAGTTCCTTGTTGACCTCCCCGTCTGCGACTCCCGGCAAGATAAGGCGAGATCTCAATCGGCAATCCTCCTCTAACGTGAGAAGAACACACCACTCCTCCCCTGCCAGCGAGGAGAGCACGGGTCCTCCGCTACCCACACCCTCTCTGAGCAGAAGACTTCCGCGCAGAGAGAGTAGAAGGAGACTTGGAGTCAAACAGCTTTTATGCTGGAAAAGATTTAAGAAACGCCCACTGATGGATTCTGCTAGCGACTGAAACAGCCACGAAGTGAAGGGCTGTCCAGACAGGAAAGGCTTAACCAGGCACACTAGCCAGGAGTGGCGGCAACTTACACACGAGCAACCCCTATAATCATTACAGCAATGGGTCAGTCCCCTACGTTGCTTGTGCGCAGCGACAGGCAGGCAGCATAATGAGCCAAACCAGAGAAGCCGGCGCCACAGAGGGAGCAGCTGGAGTGCAAAATCTGGTGTAGAGGAACCGAGATTTGGAACAGCATGTGGCTCTTCTGACGGCGCGGTTGGATGAAAGGCGGGCTCACGATGCACAGGTCAGACCCACCCCCGTAGCAAGGAAGGTACCGGGACTGGTACACAAGTTTGGGGGGAAGCCGCAGGACTACAATGCGTTCCGAACGGAAATAGAGTACGCTTTGGAACTCATGGAACTTTGAAGTTTTCATGAGAATCAATTAACAGAAAATGAACTTTTCTGAGCTTTCTGCCAAGAGTAAATTGACACTGCCTTGAGTTAATTGTGTGAAGCCAGAATCTGTAAGTTTTCATGAGAATCAATTAACAGAAACTGAACACCCCCCCCCCACAGATTCTGCTGGACAATTAACATCAAATAACACCTATGTAGGAGATTATTTTTCCAGCAAACCTAAACCCTTGCACATTTGCTTGTTCTTTATCTTTGCCAATGGTTTAGTTAATACATCTGCTACATTTTCTTCACTTGATACATAAGTACATGTGATTATATTGTCTTGTACACAGCAACGTACATTTTGGTATTTTACAGAGATATGTTTGGAACGTGATTTGAAACCCTCTGTTTTACTTAAGGTTATACAAGCCTGATTATCAATGTAAACTCATACTGGTTCTCCACAATTTACATTTAAATCTGCTAACAAATGCTTGAAATAAATCACCTCGTTGCACAATTCACTCAATGCGGCGTACTCGGATTCCGTTGATGACACACTTACAATGTCTTGCTTGCGTGACCGCCAGCTGATTAAAGCTCCACCGACCATTATGACTAGTCCTGTGACAGATTTTCTATCTGGCAAATTTCCCCAGTCACTATCACAGTAGCAACTCAACATTTCATCCTCTGAAGAATTCAATTGTAACATATAGCCAATTGTCTGTTTGAGGTATCTCAGAACTTGTTTTACCCCTTTCCAGGCATTTAGTGTGGGTTTTGAGACCAATCTACTTAATATGCCTACTGCGTAGCTAATATCAGGTCTGGACCACTGTGCTAGATACAATAAACTTCCAATTACAGAATGATATACATCAGGATGTTCAAATTCAGGACTCTCATCTATATGAAGTGTTTTTATGAAACCTGGATCCATAGGCACCACTGTCCCTTTGCAATCCTGCATCCCGTATGTAGTCAGTAGTTGTTTAACTTTGTTCTGCTGACTAATTAGGCAGCTGCCATCTTGGGCCCAGCACACTTCCAACCCTAGATATGTCCTAACCGGGCCTAAGTCTTTCATTTTGAACTTACTGGACAATTGCTTGGCAAACCTTTTAGTTTGTTTATCTGTTTTGCAAGCATACAATACATCATCTACATAAATCAGACAAAACTCTTGATCACTGCCTGTACCACGTACATAAACACAATTGTCAGCTGTACTCTGCTTGAAACCAAATGACACTAAGGCCTCATGGAAACATTTGTTCCAAGATCTTGCAGCCTGTTTGAGACCATATAGAGCTGTGTTTAATTTCAACACTCTATTGGAACCTGTCTCATAACCAGGCGGTTCGGCTAGATACAGGTCTTCTGATATTGATGCATGTAAATATGCAGTCTGGATATCAAAATGGTTTAACAGGAGTTTTCTCTTTGCTCCAAGCGTTAGAATCAGCCTTACACTGTCCCCCTTAGCAGTAGGGGAAAAAGTCTCGTCATAATCTTTTCCAGGCCTCTGAGAGTATCCTTGAGCCACTAAACGAGCTTTGTATTTGTACTTTCCTGTCACCAGAGGTTTAAGTTTGTACACCCACTTGCAGCCTACAATCTTTGCCCCCTCAGGCGCTGCTACTGGTGTAAAGACCTTGTGCTCATTCAGAGAGGACATCTCTTCCTCCATTGCCTCTTTCCAGAGCTCTGCCTCCTCTTTTGGTAACTTTAACCCCTCCTGAAAACTCTTGGGCTCTGCAATTACACTAAACACATTTGCAGTATCTGGAGAAAAACGCACCGGAGGCACTCCTTTGTTTTGTCTTTTAGATCTTCTGGGAGAAAATTTTTCTTCTGACCCACTTTCCCCCTCAGAACTACGACCTCTCTTTTGTTGCTTAGCAACTGGTCTCTGGCTAATTCCACTTTCTTGAGAGCTCTTATCTGAACTTTCCTCCCCCTCAGACTCTGATTCTCTATGTTTACCTTCAGAGTCATGAAGCTCCTGGGAAGGTTCAAACCAAACCTCAGTATTGGCATGTAGTCTCTCCCAGCCACTATGTTCACAAAAATTGGCATTCCTGGAGATCACAATGCCATTTGTCCCTTCAGCAAAGCGGAAACCTTTTCCCAGCTCCTGGTAACCCACAAACACTAACTGTTTGGTCTTAGGATCTCCCTTCTTTCTCATTTGTTTTGGAATTAATACCCAGGCTTTTGATCCAAACACATGCAAATGGTCAATTTTGGGTTTTTTCTGAAACAATTTAAAGTACGGAGTTGTACCTATTGTTTGATGAAAGAGCCTATTTTGGAGATAACACGCGGTGAGCATGCTCTCCCCCCAATAAGACATGGGCAAATCAGCATCATCAAGCATGGCAAACATCATATTTTGTAAAGATCTGTGTTTTCGCTCTGCAACGCCATTCTCCTCTGGGGAAAAAGCGTTCGTTTTTCTATGCCCAATGCCACGCTTTTGTAACCAATCTCTAAAAGCATTTGACATAAATTCGCCACCTCTGTCCGTCTGAATCCTTCTGAGTTTAATGGACAGAAATCTTTCCACAGATGCCACCCAGCCTTTAAACTTAGTGAACACGTCACCCTTATTCTTCATGGGAAAAACCCAAGAATAACGCGTGGCGTCATCCACAATTGTTAATGAAAAACGCGATCCACCCCTGCTTACAGCAAATGGACCAATTACGTCCATGTGAACCAGCTGTAGCGGTGACTCACTAACTCTGTCACTTCTGGGGTAAGAGACTCTGTGGGTTTTAACCTTTTTACAAACATTACAATCAAGGTACTTGTTACAACTCTTTAAATCACCCCCATCAGCCAATTCAGACATTTTTAGTACACTTTTCCAGCCAGCATGCCCCATTTTCCTATGCAATAAGTGCACACAGGTGTCATGTATAGCTTTGTTATTCACTGCAGGCTGAGATTTACTGACTACTGCTGCAACTTGAGATCCTGCTTTAAGCCAAAACAAGCCTCCCTCTGACTTAGCAGTGCCTAAAATCTCACCAGCCTTCTTAATAATGCAACTGTCTCCTTCAAAATACACTTTAAACCCAGCTTTTAGCAAACAATCTACAGACATCAGATTGCTCCTTAATGAAGGCACACAAAGTACATTTTGCAGGCATTCACGAAGACAAGGAACAAAAACTGCACCCCCCGAAATCACTTCGGAAGTACTTCCGTCTGCTAGAGCCACCTGGCTGCGCTGTGCTGAGTTCTTGGAAACAAACAATTCATCTGAATTTACGATGTGCCGAGATGCTCCCGAATCGACCACCCAGACAGCTTGTTTCTCATCAGCAATCTTGACCTCGGCAGTCACCAGCTGAGCCGACTGTTTTCGTTTGAAGAATTTCTTTGTACGCTGCTGCTGCTGCTGATCTCTGTTACGAAAAAGGAGCAATGCAGAAGTGAGCTCCAGGTGGCTGGGATGCAAAACAGGATGTTGATGTTATGGGACTGTACCGTGGGAACCAGGGACGGTCTATTCAGTGCACTGAGCGCCGGATGTTAGCTCAGAGTGTCACATGACCCTGTACTGGAAGTACATGGGTGTAGTTATTCTCTCTCTGCAGTTGGGATGAGAGAGTACAGACATGATTTCTCTGTACTGCTGGAAAGACAGGAATAAAGACATGTAAATATATTTCTGTCTGTCTTTTTCCCCTCCCTGGATGGGAGGGGGAGGAATGGTGTGTTCTTCTTCACGTTGGGAAGAATTGCCGATAAAGACCTCGCCTTGATGTTGCCGGGAGTCGCAGGCAGGGAGGTCAACAAGGATTCAAGCTGGGCACCTGGAGGGTGGCCAATTCCTCTGAATTTCGCTGGCTTTTGGCTTGAATTCGACAATCTCGTCTCTGCTCCTGCACCGGCCACTGAGACTTGACCAACTCCGGACATTGTCATTTTAGATGCGCTGAAGACCCACATCGGAAACAACGCCTAACAGCAAATGCTGACTCCTCACCGGTACGCTGCTTTTGCTTCACCTCTGGCACGGCATGAGAACTCCTTCCAAACCGCCCGCCTGTAGAAGCCTCTGCAGCAAACGACCTTTCTTGCCTCTTCTGCCATTCTTCAATCAAACGCCCAGTAACGTAACTGACTGATAAATCACGCTCCTGTATGCCTTCTAGAGACAAAACTAAATTATCCCAGCTTTCCGGGAGAGAACTCAAAATAATAGCCACCTTCTCCTGCTGGTCTAACGCACAGTCTCTTTCCTGTAGCGCAGCAAACTTTAACTGTAAACTGTGTAGGTGTTCCTGCATTGTAACCCCAGGCTGTAACATTGCCTTGTACAATGCCTTGCGAATGAACAGCTTGGAAACCGCTGTCTCACGCACATGGAGTTCTTTAAGTGCTTGCCACACACCTCTAGCTGTCTTGATTCCCCTCACATACGGCAACTGGGAATCTTCCAGCCCCAAGACAATTGTGGCCCTTGCTCTTTGTTCTTTATCGAGGTCTTCATCATCAGGCTTCGCAGGAAACTTACTCACCACTTGCCAGAGACGATCCCTCTGCAACACTGCCTGCATGCGTTCCGACCACAGCAAGTAATTGGAGTCATTCAGACGCTCAAAAGCCATCTGAACTGGTTGTGAGGCCATCTTGAGAGCGATGTCCCTGGAACCCGGAACCAGCTACTCACGACCACCGAGAGAGAAAACAGGAACCACAGCACCCAGCACTCACACGCTGCAGCTGTTGTCCTTGTGTCCACTGCGTCACCAGCTCACAACAGTCAGGAACCAGCCAGTGTCCATCTGCTGCACCAACAGGAACAACAACTTCTGGAACTACTGGAACCAACACCGTTGATGCTGACACCACCACAACTCAGGCTGGCAGCACGATACCCATAACCTCATGGAAACTTTGAAGTGTCCGGCATAGCTCTAATGGCTTTAGCCCAAACGTAGCAGAGTTTTCCTGCACAGCAAAGAAGCTAGTTGAGGTGGAAATGACTAGTCAGCTAGACTCAGAATAACTATTTACAGGATTTATTAAAAGGAAAAATAAAACCAGCAGAGTTTCTGCATACAAAACAAAGCAAAATAAATCCTTTCTTTCTCTCTCTCTCTCTCTTAACCATACACAGCACTCCTACTCCTAACACACCTAACCCAAACTGTGCTAGCATTCCTAGATAACAGAGTTGAGTGCTGGTCGTTAACCAATCAGAGTAAGTAGTTTCTAGGTCAAGCTGACCTTGGCTTTCTGCCAAGAGTAAATTGACACTGCCTTGAGTTAATTGTGTGAAGCCAGAATCTGTAAGTTTTCATGAGAATCAATTAACAGAAACTGAACAGGAACTGCAGCATAAGGATTTTGCTGACGATGGGGAGAGGGTGGCCTATATTGTCGGGCATCTACAGGATGGGGCCAGGGAATGGATCAGGCCCCTGATGGCAACGCAGAATGCTGCCTTGAAAGACCTTAGGAAATTCTTCCAGGCATTGGATGCGATGTACTCCAGTCATGTGCAGCAAAGTGTGACTCGGCGAGAACTGATGGGGTGCAGGCAGGGGAACCAGTCAGTTAGAGACTACTGGTCGCGCTTTGCAATGTTAATCCACCAACTTGGGTGGGAACGGGACTCTGAACCCATTCAGATGTTATTTGAGGAGGGGTTGTCCCCAACGGTGAAGGGCGAGCTTTCCCGCGCGCCCCGCCCGCAGTCAATGGATCAGCTGACCAAGGCTGTGCTTGCAATTGGCGTAAGACAGGAAGAGCAGGCTCAGGAGAAGCGCGAAGGGAGAGGGGAACGTTGCCATGACTACCGCATTCCTGAAATACCGAGGCAGCCTTCCCCGCCGGCTCAGCCAATGGAAATAGATGGTGCAGCGCGCGCGAGGTTTCAAACTCCAGTGAAGGTCGCAAGAGGGAGGGAAAGGATTGGAAAACCACCAAGAAGTGTTTCCTCTGCCAACGGCCAGGACATTTTGCCAGGGTCTGCCCTCAAAGAAAGGCCTGGCAAGGGATGGTGGGAGCTGCTGGCGGTGAGGAGGAGGGGGGAAAGGGGCAAGAGCAGGGAAACGCCAACGCTTGGCTGCCAATCAGCGGGCACAGCAGCCAGGCCAGCAACCAATAGAAGTGCCTCAGCCAGAACCCCCCAGGGCGGCTATAGCCATAGAAGTGGTGCTAGAACTCCCGAATGGGCACCCAGTCAAGATGAAGGGGCTGCTGGATTCAGGCAGCTCCTGCAATTTCTTCAGCAAGGACTTCGCTCTAGAGCACCAGCTCCACCTGCTGCCCCTGGATTTTCCCTTGCAAGTGACCACCATCGATGGCAGGGAACTTCTGGGAGGGGAAGTGACGCACCAGACCCCACCAATGAGAATGAGGGTTTCCAGGCACACGGAGACCATTGCCTTTCACGTAGCCACACTGGCAGGACCCCCAATAATATTAGGGATGAGCTGGCTGGCACTACATGATCCAGTAGTGGCATGGCATCAGCGGATGGTCACCTTTGGGTCAGCTTACTGCTTGGAACACTGTCTAGGGGGGGAAACCCAAGGATGACTGTGGCCAGGGTGGCTGGGATAGCTGTGGAGCCAAAAGGGGAGGTGCCACCACAATATGCTGACCTGCTGGAGGTCTTCAGCGAGAAGGAGGCGGATAGACTACCCCCCATAGGCCCTTTGACTGCCAAATCAACTTGCTCCCAGGGGCTCAGCTGCCGGTGGGTAAATTGTATGCCATGTCCTTTGAAAGGCTGAAGAAGGCGTTCGCTTCGGAAGAGCAGCTCCTGCACGTAGATCTGCAGAAGCCAATGAGACTGGAGACCGACACGTCAGACCGAGCCATCGGAGCGGTACTGTTGCAGCCAGGGGCCCAGGGGCGCTGGAGGCCGTGCGCCTTTTTCTCGAGGAAGCTGAGCAAGTCGGAGCAAAACTACACGGTGTATGACTGCGAATTGCTAGCAATTTATGCAGCTTTTCGACGATGGAGACATCTGCTAATAGGGGCGCAGCACAAGATCCAGGTGTGTACGGATCACAAGAACTTGGAATACTGGAGGACTGCATGAGTACTCAACCAGAGACAGATTCGATGGGCACAGGAGTTCTCCAAGTTTTCCTTCGAGATCCGGTACGTACCGGGAGAGGAAAACGTAAGAGCAGATGCTCTCTCCCGGAAGCCGGAGTACATGGAAGGAGACGGACCGCCGGAAGCCAGACACGTGTTCCCCGAGAACCGATGGGTGTGTGGGGGAGTGTTGGTTGGGAAACGAGAACTGGCCGAGCTTACTAGAAACGACGAATTCGCTCAAACTAAAATCAGGGAAATCAGGGACGGAAGGGAAAACCATGGAGGGTTTGAGGAAAAGGAAGGGCTACTGTACTACAAGGGGGGGCTGTACGTACCGGGGGAGACCTTGAGGGGAAGGGTACTCAAACAACTCCACGACAACCCAACAGCGGGGCACTTTGGTCAACACAAAACCATGTTGCTTGTCACCAGGCAGTTCTGGTGGCCAAGGGTAAGGGAAGATGTACGGGAATATGTACGGGGGTGCGACCGTTGCCAGAGGGCAAAGGGGGAGAGGGCTGCCCCCGCAGGGTTACTAGAACCCTTACCCACGCCGGGAAGACCCTGGGAGGTGGTATCCATCGATTTTATGACAGATTTGCCCAAGTCAAGGGGAAAGACAGCAGTCATGGTAGTGGTCGATCTACTGACAAAAATGTGCCACTTCATAGCTTGCTCACATGCGGTGACGGCAGAGGAAACAGCCAGGTTGTTTGTGGATCACATCTTCAGGCTGCATGGAGCTCCCTCGAGGGTCATCTCCGACCGCGGGAAACAATTTACTTCCCGGTTCTGGAGGAAGCTCATGAGCTTGCTGCAGGTCGAAGTGGGCTTCTCGACGGCGAGACACCCGGAAACCAACGGGCAAGCAGAAAGAGTGAACAGTATTCTCCAGCAATACCTACGCTGCTACGTCAGCGAGAGACAGAACGATTGGGTAGAGAAACTAGCGCTGGCTGAATTTGCATACAATAACGCTGAACATGTGTCCACGGGAATGAGCCCATTCATGGCCAATTATGGGTGTCACCACAGGGCCTTCCCGGGGAGTGGGGAGGAAGGGTGGAGCGTATCTGCGGCAGAGCAGTTTGTGGAAGAAATGGAGGCCTTGCACCAGCAACTTAAGATGAACTTGGAACAGGCCAAGGAAATTTACAAGAGGCAGGCAGACAAGCACCGTAGGGAAGGGGAGACCATACGGGTGGGAGACCGGGTGTGGTTGTCAACCCAAGGGTTACCCTTTAAGGGAGGGTGCAAGAAGTTGCAGCCAAGACGGCTGGGACCTTTTGAGGAGACACAGCAGGTGAACCCCGCGGCATTCAAGCTCAAGTTGCCTGACAGCATGAAGATACACCCGGTGTTCCATAGGTCCCTACTCTCACCGTACAGGGAGGGGCGGGAATTCCCGGGGCGAGAGGGAGAAGTCACCACACACCCGCAGATAGAGGAGAGGGAACACCACAACCAGGCCACGGAAATACTCGATTCAAGGTGGCGAGGGCGCCAGGTGGAGTACTTGGTAGCTTGGGAGGGAGAACCCGGGTCGGAAAACACGTGGGTTTCCGCGGAGGCAATCAATGACGGGTATCTTGTAGAGGAGTTCCACAGCCTGTTCCTGGACAAACCTAAACCACTAGCGAGATTCTGGGAGGAGCAATTTGGAACCACAGACAATGAAGAGGATTTTGTGGGTTTTTCTGCCTCCGAAGAGGAGGGAGGAGAGGCTTCGGAGGAAGAAGAATCAGACTGGGAGGCCCACCCCACAGGAAGAGAACGGAGCGGGTGGGAAGCGGGTTTTGAATCCTCAGAGGATGGCGACAGCTCCTTCCGGGGATTCCCCGCCTCGTCGGCCGAGGAAAGAGATGAAGTTGGATCACAAAGTCGGGCCGGGGGTGGAGGGGTTCCTGGGGGGGAGGTGGATGTCAGGGAACTGACATCGAAGCCAGAGGCGGAGGCAAGGCTCCCAAGCGATGCTGGAGAAGGGCCCAGCAGGGAGAGAGGCAGCTCATCAGCTGGGGAAGGAAATGAGCGTAACACCAGGGATAAAGGGGGGCAGATAGGAGAATCGGCGAGGGGGCTCCAGGACTCCTCGCCGGAGACCAGCGGGGAGAGCACGGGTCCTCCGCTACCCACACCCTCTCTGCGCAGAAGACTTCTGCGCAGAGAGAGTAGGAGGAGACTTGGAGTCAAACAGCTTTTATGCTGGAAAAGGTTTAAGAAACGCCCATTGACGGATTCTGCTAGCGACTGAAACAGCCACGAAGTGAAGGGCTGTCCAGATAGGAAAGGCTTAACCAGGCACACTAGCCAGGAGTGACGGCAACTTACGCACGAGCAACCCCTATAATCATTACATATAAGTTTGAGGAGTTTTTTAGATCCTGTTTGTTTTTAGCATGATGAGAGGGCTGTGATGTCTTGTTCTATTTTGCTAATTTTTGAGGAGGTTTGTTTTTTAAGGAATGTTTTCTCTTTTATGCAAGCTCCTCTGGTGACCGCTTTCATTGCATCCTGTCAGGGAACTGCCATCAGTGCTGGAGGGAGAGAGAGGGCTCCAGAGGGATCCCAGAGAGCGTCCCGGGATTGGGAGAGGCAGCCCATCTTCTGGGGAAGGGAATCAGCTCAGCTCCAGTGGAGAAGGGGGGCAGATGGGGGAATCTGAGAGGGAGTCACATGACTCCTTGCCGGGGACCAGCGGGGGGAGGAAGGGCCCTCCGCTGCCTACGCCTTCCTTGCGCAGAAGGCTTCCGCGCAGGGAAAGTAGGAGGAGACTGGGCGTGAAAGAACTTCTTTGCTGGAAGAAGTTTAAGAAACGCCCACTGACGGATTCTGCCAGCGATTGAGACAGCCACGGGTGAGTGGCTGTCCGGACAGAAAAGGTTCACTTAGGCAACTCAGCCAGGTGTGGGCACCGGCTTACGCACGAGCAACCCCTTGAACCATTACAGCAATCCGTCAGTCCTTGACGTTGCTTGTGCGCAGTACCGGAGAGGCAGCACGATGAGCCAAACAGAGCCGGCTGGAGTAACAGAGCAAGAAGCCTTGATGCGAGGTCTGGTAGAGAGGAACTGAGACCTGGAGGCTCATTTTGCTATCCTGACGGCGCGGCTGGAGGAGAGACGGGCTCAGGATGCACAGGTCAGAGCCACCCCGATAGGGAGGAAGGTTCAGGGGCTGGTACACAAATTTGGTGGAAAGCCCCAGGACTACAATGCATTCCGAACGGAAATCCAGTACGCTTTGGAACTGCAGAAAGATGACTTTGCCAATGACGGGGAGAGGGTGGCTTACATTGTGGGACATCTGCAGGATGGGGCGCGTGAATGGATCAGGCCCCTAATGGCGATGCACAATGATGCATTGAAAGATCTCAAGAAATTCTATCAGGCGTTGGACGCGATGTACTCCAGCGAGGTTGAGCAAAGCGTGACACGCCGGGAGCTGATGGGGTGCAAGCAGGGGAGCCTGAATTCGCTCAAACTAAAATCAGGGAAATCAGGGACGGAAGGGAAAACCATGGAGGGTTTGAGGAAAAGGAAGGGCTACTGTACTACAAGGGGGGCTGTACGTACCGGGGGAGACCTTGAGGGGAAGGGTACTCAAACAACTCCACGACAACCCAACAGTTGGGCACTTTGGACAGCACAAGGCCATGTTACTTGTTACCAGGCAGTTCTGGTGGCCAAAGGTGAGGGAAGACGTAAGAGAATATGTACGGGGGTGCGACCGATGCCAGAGGGCAAAGGGGGAAAGGGCTGCCCCCGCGGGGTTATTGGCACCCTTACCCACACCGGAAAGGCCCTGGGAGGTGGTGTCCATTGATTTTATGACAGATCTGCCCAAGTCAAGGGGAAAGACAGCGGTCATGGTAGTGGTCGATCTACTGACAAAAATGTGCCATTTCGTAGCGTGATCACATGCAGCAGCGGCAGAGGAGACAGCCAGACTGTTTGTGGATCACATTTTCAGACTGCATTGAGGGTAATCTCGGATCACGGGAAACAATTTACTTCCCGGTTCTGGCGGAAACTCATGAGCTTGCTATAGGTCGAGGTGAGCTTCTCGACGGCGAGGCACCTGGAAACCAACTGACAAGCCGAAAGAGCGAACGGCATACTCCAGCAGTACCTACGTTGCTATGTCAGCGAGAGACAGAACGATTGGGTAGAGAAATTAGCTTTGGCTGAATTTGCGTACAATAACGCTGAACACGTGTCCACGGGAATGAGCCCTTTCATGGTCAATTACGGGTGTCACCCCAGGGCATTCCCGGGGCGGGGGGGGGGAGGAAGGATGGAGCGTACCTGCAGCTGAGCAATTTGTGGAGGAAATGGAGGCCTTACACCAGCAACTCAGGCTGAACTTAGAGCGGGCCAAGGAAGTTTACAAGAGGCAGGCGGACAAGCACCGTCGGGAGGGGGAGGCCATACGGGTGGGAGACAGGGTGTGGTTGTCATCCCAAGGGTTGCCCCTAAAGGGAGGGTGCAAGAAGTTGCAGCCTAGGCGGCTGGGGCCTTTTGAGGTAATGCAGCAGGTGAACCCAGTGGCATTTAAACTCAAGTTGCCTGACAGCATGAAGATACACCCCGTGTTCCATAGGTCCCTACTCTCACCGTACAGGGAGGGGCGGGAATTCCCGGGACGGGAGCAAGGGGTCACCACCCACCCGCAGGTCGAGGAGAGGGAACACTGTAACGAAGCCACGGAAATACTCGATTCAAGGTGGCGAGGTCGCCAGTTTGAGTACTTGGTAGCCTGGGAGGGGGAACCCCGGTCGGAAAACACGTGGGTTTTGAATCAATCACTGACGAGTATCTGGTGGAAGAATTCCACAGTTTGTTCCCGGATAAGCCCAAACCATTAGCTAGATTTTGGGAGGAAGAATTTGGACCCACAGACGACGAAGGGGACTTTGTGGGTTTTCCTGCCTCAGAAGAGGAGGGAGAGGAGGTGTCCGAGGGAGAAGAATCAGACTGGGAAGTTCAACCAGTGGGAAGAGATCCCAGCGGATGGGAGGCTGGTTTTGAATCCTCAGAAGAGGATGACAGCTCTTTCAGGGGATTCCCCGCATCGTCGGCTGAGGAGAGAGAGGAGGCTGTGTCGGAAAATGGTGCCGGGGGTGGGAGGGGTCATGAGGAGGAGGTGGGTGTCAGGGAACTGCCATCAGTGCCGGAGGGAGAGAGAGGGCTCCAGAGGGATCCCAGAGAGCGTCACGGGATTGGGAGAAGCAGCCCATCTTCTGGGGAAGGGAATCAGCTCAGCTCCAGTGGAGAAGGGGGGCAGATGGGGGAATCTGAGAGGGAGTCACATGACTCCTTGCCGGGGACCAGCGGGGGGAGGAAGGGTCCTCCGCTGCCTACGCCTTCCTTGTGCAGAAGGCTTCCGCGCAGGGAAAGTAGGAGGAGACTGGGCATGAAAGAACTTCTTTGCTGGAAGAAGTTTAAGAAACGCCCACTGACGGATTCTGCCAGCGATTGAGACAGCCACGGGTGAGTGGCTGTCCGGACAGAAAAGGTTCACTTAGGCAACCCAGCCAGGTGTGGGCACCGGCTTACACACGAGCAACCCCTTGAACCATTACACATCCCATAGGAGGGGGGTTGTTATATTGTCTACATCGTTTTCCTTGAAGTAGTTTTGGAGGGTTTTTGTGAGACTCTCTCTAATTTGTTTGTTTGTAGTTAGGATGGGACTGAAGGACCATGATGGGGTGGTTTGTGTTCCTTCTCCTATTTTAACGATGACTTCTACTGGGGCGTGATCTGTGATTTTAATGTTACCTATGTTTGTTGATTCCACTGAGGGGATCAGACCCTGTGTGAGTAGAATGCTGTCCAGCCTGGACACTGTATCGTGGCGTCCCGATTGGAATGTATGGCTGATGTCTCCCGGGTTTTGCTCACCCCAAATGTCGTAGAGACCCCTGTTTTTTAGCAATTTTTTAAAAAAAGATGTTTATTCAAGTTTTACAAAAAGAAAACGTAAGTTTACAAAATAGAGAAAATTATACCAACAATTAACAAACTAAAATTATAACAACAATTAACAAACTAAAAAAACACACATAGATAAAAAGAATAAAAAGTACAAAATACAAAAAAAAGGTAGCTGAAAACATAAGAAGTTTTAAAAGAAAATATATCCATTTTTCAATATCTTTGGGTTCATTTACTTGTTTCTTTGGCCTCCTCACACCTCCCCTTTTTGTATTCCCGTTTACAAAAACATTTCAGCAAATCCTTACCCTCTTTCATTTATCTTTACTCTAAATCTTAACTTATTATAACTGTATATTTTCATCCATTATCCATCCGTATTTACATGTTCTTATTAATCTTGTAGCCAATACCACTTATTTTCAATCCAACATCATTTTAACATTCATTAATTTTACAGTATTTCTGCAAATAGTCTTTAAATTTCTTCCAGTCTTCATTCACCGACTCTTCTCCCGGGTCTCGGATTCTGCCAGTCATTTCTGCCAATTCCATATATTCGATCACCTTCGTCTGCCACTCTTCCAGTGTGGGTAAATCTTGTGTCTTCCAATACTTTGCAATCAGTATTCTTGCTGCTGTTGTTGCATACATAAAAAAAGTTCTATCCTTCTTTGGCACCAATTGGCCAACTATGCCCAAGAGAAAGGCCTCTGGTTTCTTCAGGAAGGTATATTTAAATACCTTTTTCGTTTCATTATAGATCATCTCCCAGAAAGCCTTAATCTTTGGGCACGTCCACCAAAGGTGAAAGAATGTACCTTCAGTTTCTTTACATTTCCAACATTTATTGTCGGGCAAATGATAGATTTTTGAAAGCTTGACTGGTGTCATGTACCACCTGTAAATCATTTTCATAATATTCTCTCTTAAGGCATTACATGCCGTAAATTTCATACCTGTGGTCCACAACTGTTCCCAGTCAGCAAACATAATGTTATGTCCAAGATCCTGTGCCCATTTAATCATAGCAGATTTAACCGTCTCATCCTGAGTGTTCCATTTTAACAGCAAGTTATACATTCTTGAAAGTATCTTAGTTTTGGGATCTAACAGTTCTGTTTCCAATTTTGATTTTTCCACCTGGAAGCCAATTTTTTTATCCAAATTATAGGCCTCTCTTATTTGATAATAATGAAGCCAGTCTCGCACTTTGTCTTTTAATTTCTCAAAACTCTGCAGTTTCAATATGTCTCCTTCTTGCTCCAAAATTTCCCAATATTTCGGCCACTTGGTCTCCATATTGAGCTTTTTCTGAGCCTTTGCTTCCATCGGTGACAACCACCTTGGGGTTTTGTTCTCAAGTAAGTCTTTATACCTTATCCAGACACTAAACAATGCTTTCCTGACAATATGGTTTTTAAATGCTTTATGTGCTTTAACCTTGTCATACCACAAGTATGCATGCCACCCAAAAACATTATTAAAACCTTCTAAATCCAAAATGTCTGTGTTCTCCAGAAGCAGCCACTCTTTCAACCAGCAAAATGCTGCTGATTCATAATAAAGTTTAAGGTCTGGCAGGGCAAATCCACCTCTTTCCTTTGCATCGGTTAGTATTTTAAATTTTATTCTGGGCTTCTTGCCCTGCCAGACAAATCTAGAAATATCTCTCTGCCGTTTTTTAGCAATTTTAGTAACTTGTAAGAGTTCCTAGTTGTTGGGGGTTTCCTTCGGAGGAAGGTTGCCCATGAGGTTGTATGGTGGATATCTTTCAGGGATATACCTTTCATATATTTTTTTCAAATAATATTTATTCAAAGTTTCATCAATACATATAAAAAACCCCAACCCTAACCCAAAAATGAAAACAGAAAAAATAAAAATAAAAAAGGAAAAAATACAAATCTCAAATTACAGTTTTTCATTTGCTTAATTCTTGAACCTCCTCACACCTCCCTTTTTGTATTCTAGTTTAGTTCATTATTTCAGCAAATTCTTCCCATATTTCTCAATTTTATTTTAAATAATTAATCTTCACACTCTATCTTATTCATCAATCAACATAACCTTTCCCTCTTTTAATATAATCTATTATTCAATTTACCTTACTCTCTTTAACCTTATCTTATCTTAAAAAACTTAAAATTTCAAAATCACATCACATTCATGCATTTCTCCTTAAAATCATTTCTACTAAAGCCAATTTAGTTCCTTTCCAGCATAATCCCTCAAATTTCAATAATATTACACTGATTCCAAAATTAACATAAGAATTTCCCTTCATATCTCTGATTTTAATCCAGCGTCCCTTCTTCCTGGTTTCGGGTCATATCAGTCCTTTCTGTCCATTACATAGTCCATCAATCTGGTGTTCTAATGTCTGAGGCCCTTAAATCTCTTCTAGGCCCCTTCTGCAAATTTTTTTGTTCTTGTTTGTGCTTACGCAGTTCTTTGTCTATTGTTAGTTTCTGAGGGAGTGGGTCTCCGGAGGGTTCCATCCAGTAATGATTTCCATTTTCCTTCATCCGATTGTCCCCTTCCCCCCAGTCCCACTCCCAATCTTCATCTTTGTAGTCCAAAAAGTATTTGTCCAGATAGTTGTTCACCTGTTTCACAGTCCCACTAGAGTAAAAAGCTTCCTTGACATCAAATACTTCCCAGCACTCTCCAAGTTCAATCTTCCAACGCAGTAGCTTTTGTTCCTGCGGAACTTTGGATCTTTCCATTTGTGTTGTATGGGGAATAGCTACTACCTCTTCCTTCTCCATCTGCCCTTGGACTTGCCTTGTCAAACCAGATTCCTGAGTTGATCGCTGTGTAGCTTCTTTATCCTTGTTCCCTGTTAAATCATATTCACTGGCCACAGCACTCATGAAGTCCAATTTTTCATTCATCAGGCTCATTTTCTCGTACAGCTGCTCCAGCAAAGCATTAGTCCTGCCAAGGGCAGACACCAAACCTTCCTGCCAACACATTTCTGTTCAAGAACAAGGTCAAACGGCTGTTCCCAAGGTCCAAATCTCACATATGTAAGCTGCAACCGCAAACTGACAGGCTCCCTCTAGGGGACACAATTTCTATTTGTATCCATTTTTTTTAAAGAAAGTATCGAACAAAGAAAATTACTTTCGATTTCAAGTCCTTTCGATTTCAAATACTTTGTTTCTTTAAAAGGCAAAAATGCAGAAGGTAGCGTTGAAGTTAGTTTGTTTCTTTTTTATTTTTTTCTATCTGTCAAAGCACTCCACTTTCAATCAATGGACGTCTCAAACAGTTTCTGTCCCGACACCCCGTCCCCAGGTTTGGGACGGTGGAAACTTATATTCCTTTTCTCACTTCCTGCAGGATTAAACAGTCAAATCCCCCCCCCCTTTTCTCCTGCTTCCAAGGGGGTTTTGTTGGTTATGGGTGCAGGAAATTTCCAACTTTAAAAGAACTTTTTAGGCTATTAGGTTGCAAGATCTTTGCTTCAATCTGTATACAAGAACGGGAGGCGGACTTCCTGTTTACACCTTCCCGCTTCGTGCCTAATTCATAAATTTGCAGATTTCTTAATCCGATTCTCCGTTTTTACTCACGGGTACTTGATTTAGAGTCCAAATGTCATCAGGAAAAAGTCAGCGCTCTCCGGCGATGGCTGCGCGGCTTCCCTCCATGGAAATAGCGATCGGTTCGATGCACCGCGCTGCTCACCCCACTTCACTCCGGAGCCCCAAAATGGGTTTCCTCGTGAGTAGGGGAGGCGCTCTTGGTGCTCTGCCGAACCCCACGTTCCCAGGCTTCCTCCGCCTGGGAATTCTAGCGGGCCACCGCCTTCGCCGCGGCGGGAAGACCCAATTTCCACGGAGCTCGTTCCTCCAGTCGGAGGAACTCCGCCATTCGCCGATGGCGCTAACCCGGAAGTCTTCATATTTTCATATTTAGATTGAGGTCCCCTCCCAGGATTGCTTCCCCTTCAGAGAAGGAGAGGAATTTGTTTAGTGTCTTCTGGAAGAATTCTAATTGTTTCGCGTTTGGGGCATATATGGAGCCGAGTGTCAGTTTGATTTTGCCATCTAGTGTCCCTTTAGCGAAAATGAATCTGCCTTTTTTGTCCTTGAGGACTGTTGTGGCTGTGAAGTTCAGGTCTCTACTGAGTATTATGGCTACACCACGAGCTTTCCCTGAGCCTCGTGCGACCCACTGTTGACTGAAGCGGGGGTCGCTCAGGAGTTTGCTGCCTTTGGGTGGGTTGTGTATTTCTTGTAGGAAGGTGATGTGTGGTTTCATGGTGTTTATGTATGAGGTGATGCGTTTTCTTTTGATGGGGTTTCCCAGCCCCCTCACATTTAATGTAACTGCTTTTAGGTTAGCCATCTTGCTTATCTATTATGTGGGGCGATTCCCTGCCAACTTGTTCGGGTTGTCTTGTGTCTCTCTCTTCGTGTTGTTTAAAGAACCAGTGGGGTTGCGCTAGTGGGATTAGAGTAAGATTTGGGTTAAAGAGTAGGGGGTAAGTTGTAGAGAGTTTCCTATATGTAGTCTTATAGGTGTTTGTTTGGGGTATTTTGGGCCATCTGGCATTTAGCCGGTTGGTCCTAGGTCTCAGCTGGTGTGGAAGGCCGTGTTCAAGGACAGGCCATCCCCCCTGTTGTTTGCGATAGGGGGTGATCAGCGAGACAGTGTGAAGTGACTTTGTAACGTCGCTGTCAGGTATAAGGTTCATAAGCAATGTTGCCAATGTTATGAGCAACATTGTTGGTGTGTTGGGGTGGGGATGTGGGTGCTGGTACGCTCTGGTGCCACCATAGTGCTGGTTGGGTATCAGATTTTAGCCTGATTGTGGGTTGTGTTATTAAGGTTGGAGTTGTTTTTCCTTAGTATGGAGTATGGGGGTGTTGAAGGTGTGGGTGATGGGGAATGTGGTTGAGGTCGTCTGGACTGGTGTTGGGGTGGGGATTTCTGTGGGGGTGTGGGACTGGGGGGGATGTTGATGGTGTTAACTAAATCTATGTTTTGGGGGGGAGGGGGAAAGGGGGGAATCACCAGTCCTTCAGTTTGTGGTTTTTTTCCTGGTTGCTTCGTTCAGCTGGGGTTGTTGTTGTTGTTGTAGGGTTGTCCATCTGTGATGAATTGGTTTGGTTAATCTTGGTCTGGTTTCTTGTGTCATATGGCCGGCGGGACGATTCTGGGCGTGATGCTTGTCTGTTTTGGTTTGCATTGTTGTGCCGCTTCTGTTGTTTCTTTTTCTTCTGTACCGTCGTCCAGTTGTTTGCTGTTGTTTCCTTGTGGTTGGGGCTGTCACTTGGTGGGTTTGTCAGTTGCCATTCCGGTGGGAGGTCGAGTTCAAGGTTCTTTAGTAGTTGCAGGGCCTCAGGTATGTTGGTAGCCATGTGTTGTGTTGTACTGGTTGTTACAATGAGGCGGAAGGGGAAGCCCCATCGGTATTTGATCCCTGCTTGTTGGAGACGCTTGGTGCATGGGCGCAGGCTTTTCCTCCGGTTTAGGGTATCCTGAGATAAGTCCTGTAAGGCCAGAATGGGGGTTTCTCCATATCGAAGGTTGGTTGAGTTTCTGAGGTTGTTCCATACCTCTTCCTTCTTTTTGTAGCGTGTGAAGCATACAATGATGTCTCTTGGGGGGGCGCTGGGTTTTGGCATAGGTTTTAGGGCTCTGTGAGCCCTCTCCAAGTCATCTGCCTCGAGTTTCAGGCTTGGGATTGTGTTTTTCAGCCAGCGTATAATTAGGTCTGCTGGGCTTTTCTCCTGTTTTTTCAGGAAAGTTGCGGAAGCGGATGTTACAACGTCTATTGCGGTCTTCAAGGTCGGCTTGCTTAATTTTCATCTCTCTGTGTTCTGCTTCCATTTGGTTTACCAGTTCGTCCAGTTTCTTGTTCACACGTGCGTTCTCCTCCCGGTATTGCTCTATTATTCTTTCTTGCATTTGGTTCTTGTTCTCTAGAGCTTCCACTTTGGAGCTTAGATTGTTGATTAGTACCTGCATGGGAGCCATTGTGGCCTTCAGTGTTTCTTCTAATCTTGCTTCTAATCTTGCTTCCATTTCCCTCAGGTCTCGTTTCGTTACTGGGTGGTCATCATCTTGGAGGGGAGTTATGGTCTTAGCATTGTTTGCCATCTCATAGAATCATAGAATCATAGAATCATAGAGTTGGAAGAGACCACAAGGGCCATCGAGTCCAACCCCCTGCCAAGCAGGAAACACCATCAGAGCACTCCTGACATATGGTTGTCAAGCCTCTGCTTAAAGACCTCCAAAGAAGGAGACTCCACCACACTCCTTGGCAGCAAATTCCACTGTCAAACAGCTCTTACTGTCAGGAAGTTCTTCCTAATGTTTAGGTGGAATCTTCTTTCTTGTAGTTTGGATCCATTGCTCCGTGTCCGCTTCTCTGGAGCAGCAGAAAACAACCTTTCTCCCTCCTCTATGTGACATCCTTTTATATATTTGAACATGGCTATCATATCACCCCTTAGCCTCCTCTTCTCCAGGCTAAACATGCCCAGCTCCCTTAGCCGTTCCTCATAAGGCATCGTTTCCAGGCCTTTGACCATTTTGGTTGCCCTCCTCTGGACACGTTCCAGTTTGTCAGTGTCCTTCTTGAACTGTGGTGCCCAGAACTGGACACAGTACTCCAGGTGAGGTCTGACCAGAGCAGAATACAGTGGCACTATTACTTCCCTTGATCTAGATGCTATACTCCTATTGATGCAGCCCAGAATTGCATTGGCTTTTTTAGCTGCCGCGTCACACTGTTGGCTCATGTCAAGTTTGTGGTCAACCAAGACTCCTAGATCCTTTTCACATGTACTGCTCTCAAGCCAGGTGTCACCCATCTTGTATTTGTGCCTCTCATTTTTTTTGCCCAAGTGCAATACTTTACATTTTTCCCTCTTAAAATTCATCTTGTTTGTTTTGGCCCAGTTCTCTAATCTGTCAAGGTCGTTTTGAAGTGTGATCCTGTCCTCTGGGGTGTTAGCCACCCCTCCCAGTTTGGTGTCATCTGCAAATTTGATCAGGATGCCCTTGAGTCCATCATCCAAGTCGTTGATAAAGATGTTGAATAAGACCGGGCCCAAGACAGAACCCTGTGACACCCCACTAGTCACTCTTCTCCAGGATGAAGAGGAACCATTGATGAGCACCCTTTGGGTTCGGTCAGTCAGCCAGTTACAAATCCACTGAGTGGTAGCATAGTCAAGATCGCATTTTACCAGCTTCTTTACAAGAATATCATGGGGCACCTTGTCAAATGCCTTGCTGAAATCAAGGTAGGCTACATCCACTGCATTCCCTTCATCTACCAGGCTTGTAATTCTGTCAAAAAACAAGATCAGGTTAGTCTGACATGACTTATTTTTCAGAAATCCATGCTGACTATTGGTGATCACAGCATTCCTTTCTAGGTGCTCACAGACTGTTTGCTTAATGATCTGCTTCAGAATCTTCCCTGGTATCGATGTCAGACTGACTGGGCGGTAATTATTTGGGTCCTCTCGTTTCCCCTTTTTGAAAATAGGGACAACATTTGCCCTCCTCCAGTCTGCCGGGACTTCGCCTGTTTTCCAGGAATTCTCAAAGATGACTGCCAGTGGTTCTGAAATCACATCTGCCAGTTCTTTTAATACTCTTGGATGCAGTTCATCTGGCCCTGGAGACTTGAATACATCTAGACTAGCCAAGTATTCTTGTACTATCTCCTTAGTTATTCTGGGCTGTGTTTCCTCTGCTGAATCATTTGCTCCAAATTCTTCAGGTCGGGCATTGTTTTCTTTATCGGAGAAGACTGAGGCAAAGAAGGCATTGAGGAGTTCAGCCCTTTCTGTGTCCCCTGTTTGCATTTCACCATCTTCTCCTCTGAGTGACCCCAATGCTTCTTTGTTCTTCCTTTTGCTACGAACATACCCATAAAAGCCTTTTTTGTTGCTTTTAAGCTCTCTAGCAAGCCCGAGTTCATTCTGTGTGTCAGGGAACTGCCATCGGAGAAACAGGAGGTGAAAGGGCTCACAGAGGCTGAGAGAGACTTATCAGCTGGGGAGGGAACCAGCAGGGGGAGAGGAATAGCTCCAAGGGAAAGTGAGTCGGAGGGAGGGCTCAGAGACACTTCCAGCGAAAATAGTGGGGAGGTTTCAGGACCTCCCATAGGGACACCCACTCCTCGCCGGAAACTGTCACGCCGAGAGTCCAGAAGACGCGTTTCCGTTAAGGAACTTTTATGCTGGAAGAAGTTCCGTAAACGCCCACTGTCCGATTCTACGAGCGACTGATGGAGCCATGCTTAAGGAGCTCCGTCACAGACAGAGGTTTGTGGACTTAGCCAAACTCTGAGGGACTAGGACTTTACGCACAAGCAGCTCATCATCCCATCACAGCAATCGGACAGTCCCTGAAAGCAGCTTGTGCAGAGAGGCATCATGAGCAACCCAGCCGGAACCGGAGAAGCGGGAGGAGCTGGAGAGGGTCCAAGCCTGGAAGAAAGGTACCGGGTGTTGGAGGTCCAGCTAGCGCTGCAAACGGTGAGGCTCGAGGAGAGGAGGGCGCAGGATGCAGAAAAGGCAAAAGGCGCCCCACTGGCAAGAAAGATGCCAGGATTGGTGCAGAAGTTTGGGGGGGACCCCAGGAACTATCAAGCCTTTAGGACAGAGATGCAGTATGCTCTCGAGCTGCAGTTTGACGACTTTCCCGACGAGGCATCGCGAGTGGCGTTTGTGGTTGGCCATCTCGAAGGGGGGGCGAGAGACTGGGTTAGACCCCTGATGGCAGGGAATAGTGAAATGCTGAAGGACACGAGGAAGTTTTTTCGCACCATGGATTTGATGTTTTCCAGCGAGATTGAGCAGGGACTGGTGCGCAGACAGTTGATGGCTTGTAAACAGGGGAGCCGATCGGTTCGTGAGTACTGGACTGAGTTTACCATGCTGATACATAAATTGGGGTGGGACCTATCGGCGGAACCCATTCAAATGCTTTTTGAAGAGGGGCTTTCTTCGGCGGTGAAAGACGAACTTTCCCGGGCGCCCAGGGCGGAGTCTATGGACCAGCTGACCAAATCAGCGCTTACCATTGGAGCGCGCCAGGAGGCGAGAGCCTTGGAGAAGCGGGAAGGGAAAGGAGAGCGTTGGAGGGATTTCCGCATTCCAGAGATTCCGGAGCCAAATTTCCCGCCAGGAGAGCCGATGGAAATTGGAACAGCGCGCGCGCGCGCAGTTTCAAATCCCAGTGAAGGGCGGAAGAAGGAGGGGAAGAGCACCAAGAAATGTTATCTCTGCCAGCAGCCAGGTCACTTTGCCAGAGTCTGCCCGCAAAGAAAGGAATGGCAAGGGATGGCGGGAGCTGTTGGGGGAAAGGAGGAGGGAGTCCAGGAGCCAGTAAAAGCCAACGCCTGGCTGCCACCGTCAGGGCACAGCAGCCAGGCCAAGGAGCAGTAAAAATGCCCACGCCGGAACCTCCAAGACCAGCCCTAGTGATAGAGGTGTTGCTAGAGCTGGCAAACGGACACCCACTAAAGACAAAGGCGCTATTGGACTCAGGCAGCTCCTGTAATTTTATGAGTAAGGAGTTTGCAGCTGAACACCAGATACAGATACTCCCTTTAAGTAATCCCCTGCAGGTGACCACGATCGATGGGAGGGAGCTGTTGGGAGGAGAAGTTAGCCTACAGACCGTCCCAATGGTTATGAGGGTGGCCAGGCACACCGAAAGGATAGCGTTCAATGTGGCCACCCTGGGAGGGGCTCCCGTTATTTTGGGAATGAGCTGGCTAGCGTTGCATGATCCGCTAGTGGGCTGGCATCAGAGAGTGGTCTCCTTTGGGTCAGCACATTGCCTGGAACACTGCAAAGAGGGAAAGGCGCCGGAAGGGGCAAAAGCCTTTCTAGCAGGGACGGAAGTAACGGACAAAGGGAAGGTGCCCAAACAATACGCTGACCTGAGCAAGGTCTTCAGCGAAAGGGAAGCAGACAAACTACCACCGCATAGAGCCTTTGACTGCCAAATCAACCTGGTCCCTGGAGCCCAGCTCCCAGTGGGCAAGCTGTACGCCATGTCAGACAGGGAAATGCAGGAGTTAAGGGAGTTTATTGATAAAAACCTGAAGAGAGGCTTCATCAGAGAGTCCAGAGCGGTGGGGGGCAGCCCAGTGTTTTTTGTGGA
Source organism: Podarcis raffonei (assembly GCF_027172205.1). Lineage (NCBI taxonomy): Eukaryota > Metazoa > Chordata > Lepidosauria > Squamata > Lacertidae > Podarcis > Podarcis raffonei. Next base: position 24,349,235 of record NC_070620.1, read on the forward strand.
CAAAAAAAACACGGATAAACCCAGACTTGTAGTGGACTTTAGAGCCTTAAATGCAGTGTCAGAACCAGTGGCTTTCCCCATGCCCAGAATTGATGACATTTTGACCAGGGTGCGGAAGGGAAAGATATTCACGAAACTGGACCTGAGAGGGGCATACAACCTGATACGGATAAGGAAAGGGGATGAATGGAAAACCACCATGTTCACCCCTTTGGGGGCTTTTGAATATTTAGTTATGCCCTTCGGATTACAAGGAGGCTCAGCATGTTTTCAATCGTTCATGAACCACGTCCTGGGACCTCTGCTCTACAAGAATTGCGTGGACTTCCTAGATGACGTGTTGCTATATTCAGAGAATGAGGAGCAGCATGTAAAGGATGTCAGGGAAGTGCTGAACCAACTGCAAGCAAACCAGCTGTGGGTGAAATTGGAGAAGTGTCAGTTTCACACCAAGGAGGTGGAATTCCTGGGGTACCGCTTGTCAGACAAGGGATTAGCCATGGATCCAGGCAAGGTCCAGGCGGTGCTGGAATGGAAGACACCGAAAACGAAAAAGGATGTGCAAAGGTTCTTAGGGTTTGGGAACTTTTACCGTAAGTTCATCAAGAACTTTGCCCACTTAACGGCTCCCATCACGGACTGTCTCAGCAGCAAGAAGAAATTTGTTTGGACGGCGGAGGCGGAGCAAGCATTTGAGGAATTGAAAAGGGCATTCGCTTCGGAAGAACAGCTCCTGCATGTGGACTTACAAAAACCAATGAGAGTGGAAACTGATGCATCAGACCGGGCGGTGGGGGCGGTGCTTCTTCAGCCGGGGAAGAATAAGTCGGAGTGGAGACCGTGTGCCTTCTTTTCGCGTAAGCTGAACAAATCCGAGAGGAACTACACCGTATATGACCGAGAACTACTCGCCATTCACGAAGCGTTCCGGAGATGGAGACATTTACTAATTGGCGCACAGCATAAGGTGCAAGTGTGTACGGACCACAAGAATTTGGAGTATTGGAGAACGGCATGAGTGCTCAACCAACGACAAGTGAGGTGGGCCCAGGAGTTCTCCAAATTCCATTTTGAAATTTGCTATGTGCCAGGTCCAGAAAACGTCAGAGCGGACGCTCTCTCACGCAAACCTGAATATTTGGAGGGGGAGGGAGCGCCTGAAGAGAGACATATCATCCCAGAGGACCGCTGGGTGTGTGGGGCGGCCTGGGTGGGGCAAAGGGAACTGGTAGAGGGAACGGTGAATGATGAATACGCCCAGAATAAGCTCAGAGGTTTAAGGAGAGAGGGAGAAGACCCCGGAGGTTTTGAAGAAAGAAACGGGGCATTGTATTACAAAGGGGCACTATATATACCCGAAGGGGAATTGAGGGGGAGAGTACTCAAACAGCTGCACGACAACCCCACAGCAGGGCATTTTGGGCAACACAAGACCATGTGGTTGGTGACCAGGGAATTTTGGTGGCCCAAGGTGAGGGAGGATGTACGGGAGTATGTAAGAGGGTGTGACCAATGCCAGAGAGCCAAAGGAGAAAGGCGGGCGCCGGCGGGGTTATTAGAACCGTTACCCACACCAGAACGACCGTGGGAGGCGGTATCGATAGATTTTATGACTGATCTGCCTAAATCCCAGGGGAAAACCGCCATACTGGTCGTAGTAGACCTGTTAACTAAGATGGGCCACTTTGTAGCTTGCTCACATGCAGTCACGGCGGAAGAGACAGCGAAATTGTTTGTAGAACATATTTTTAGGCTGCATGGCGCCCCCTTGAGGGTGGTCTCCGACAGAGGGAAACAGTTCACGTCCAGGTTCTGGAGGAAACTTATGAGCTTACTGCACGTAGAGGTCAACTTTTCGACTGCCAGGCACCCTGAGACCAATGGGCAGGCGGAGAGAGCAAACGGTATCCTCCAACAATACCTGAGGTGTTATGTCAATGACAGAGAGAACGATTGGGTCGAAAAGTTGGCGCTAGCGGAATTTGCCTACAATAATGCGGAGAATGTGTCCACCGGGATGAGCCCCTTTTTGGCTAATTATGGGTGCCACCCCAGGGCGTTTCCAGGGGGAGGAGGGGAGAGATGGAGTTTCCCGGACGCCGAACATTTTGTAGAAGAAATGGAAGCGATTCATCGTCAACTCCAACTCAACTTAGAAAGGGCCAAAGAAGAATATAAGAGGCAGGCAGACAAGAGCAGAAGGGAAGGTGAAACCATTAGGGTGGGGAGTCAAGTCTGGCTGTCAACCCAAGGGTTGCCGTTCAAGGGGGGGTGCAAGAAATTGAGACCCAAAAGATTGGGACCATTTGAGGTCATTCAACAGGTCAACCCAGTGGCTTTCAGACTCCGGTTACCGAACCACATGAAACTGCACCCAGTATTCCACAGGTCATTACTGTCACCATATAGGGGGGAAGGTGAAGGGGTCTCCACACGGGGGCCAGTCTTAGAAGAAAGGGAAAGCAGCAACCATGTGGCGGAGATCATCGACTCCAGGTGGAAGGGTAATCAGGTGGAGTATTTGGTCGCGTGGGAAGGGGAACCGGAGTCGGAAAACACCTGGGTGACGGCAGAGGAGGTCAGTGACGAGATCTTGATCGAAACGTTCCACCAAAGGTTCCCCAGGAAACCTCAGCCAGTAGCGAGGTTCCGGAAGGAGTACTTTGGCACCACCGACGAGGAGGAGGAAATGGAAGGATTCAGGGAATCAGAGTTGGAAGAAGGAACAGACTCCGATGAGGAGGAGTACTTAGAAACCGGAAACAGCAACCGGTGGAGGGAAGTGTTCGAGACTTCGGAAGATGAGGGAGGTTCTTTCAGGGGTTTTGCTCCCTCGCCTCCCGCAGAGGAGGGAAGGGGAGGTGGTGAAGGGGGCCCTGGAGGGGAGGTGGATGTCAGGGAACTGCCATCGGAGAAACAGGAGGTGAAAGGGCTCACAGAGGCTGAGAGAGACTTATCAGCTGGGGAGGGAACCAGCAGGGGGAGAGGAATAGCTCCAAGGGAAAGTGAGTCGGAGGGAGGGCTCAGAGACACTTCCAGCGAAAATAGTGGGGAGGTTTCAGGACCTCCCATAGGGACACCCACTCCTCGCCGGAAACTGTCACGCCGAGAGTCCAGAAGACGCGTTTCCGTTAAGGAACTTTTATGCTGGAAGAAGTTCCGTAAACGCCCACTGTCCGATTCTACGAGCGACTGATGGAGCCATGCTTAAGGAGCTCCGTCACAGACAGAGGTTTGTGGACTTAGCCAAACTCTGAGGGACTAGGACTTTACGCACAAGCAGCTCATCATCCCATCACACTGTGCTTTAGCTTTTCTGACTTTGTGTCTACACGTGCTGGCTATTTGTTTGAATTCCTCTTTGGTGGTTTCCCCCCTTTTCCATTTTTTGTACACATCCTTTTTAAATCTTAACTCAGTTAAAAGTTCTTTAGATAGCCACCCTGGCTTCTTTAGGCACCTTCCATGTTTCCGTCTCAATGGTATTGCCTGAAGTTGTGCTTTTACTATCTCCCTCTTAACAAACTCCCAGCCATCATGAACTCCCTTTCCTTTTAGTATTACTGTCCATGGGATCTCACCCAGCACTTCCCTAAGTTTTATGAAGTCGGCTTTCTTAAAGTCGAGAAATTGAGTCTTAGTATGCTTGGCTGCTCCTTTCCGCTGTATAGTAAACTTCAGAAGAGCATGATCACTCGTGCCTAATGATCCTTCCACTTCTACCCCACTAACCAGGTCATCAACATTGGTTAGGACCAGATCTAAAATGGCTGTTCCTCTTGTTGCTTCTCCCACTTTCTGGACAATGAAGTTGTCTGCAAGGCCAGTGAGGAATCTGTTTGACCTTATGCTCTTGGCTGAGTTTGACATCCAACAAATATCCGGGTAATTGAAGTCCCCCATTACTACTATCTCCCTTCCTTTTGCATGCTTGGCCATCTGTTCCAGGAAGGCATCATCTATGTCCTCCGTTTGGCTTGGGGATCTATAGTAAACTCCCACAATGAGGTCACTGTTATTCTTCTCTCCCTTAATTTTGACCCAAATGCTCTCACTTTGGCTTTGAGGTTCTAAATCTTGGATCTCTTCACAGGTATACACATCCCTGACATATAATGCCACTCCTCCTCCTTTCTTGTCTGGTCTGTTTCTCTGAAATAGATTGTATCCCTCCATTATTACATTCCAATCGTGGGACTTATCCCACCAGGTTTCAGTGATTCCTATTATGTCATATTTAGTTTGCTGTACCAAGAGCTCAAGCTCATCTTGTTTATTTCCCATGCTTTGCGCATTAGTGTACAGACATTGAAGTCCATTAATCATTCCCCCGTGTCTCTTATTTAAGGATTTTTTCCTCTCACCACTAGGTCTGCGTGCTGTTTGCTCCATTCGGTCTATGACATTTGGATGATCATCTCCCTGGTTGGTGTCATCTCAGTCTCCCTAATGGTTTTGGTTTGAGGTTGGCTTGGCGTCCTCTTGGAGTAGGGCGTGTGGTGGTTAGGAGTTGTGGCAGTGGTGGTTCCTGGGTATTGTTGGGTAGCTGAGTTGATCAGGCGTTGTTGGCTGGTGGCTTGTACAGAGCGTTTGGATTAGGTGGTCATTTGTGTCACTTCTAGCCTGTGTTTTAAGAACTTCTCTAGGGTTTCTGTAGTTGCCTCAGCGGTGCTGCCGAGGCGGGGGGGCAGGTAAACAGAGATGGGTAGACTAACGGACCGACAGTTCATATAAAGGGGGGGGGGTTAGCAGGTAGAGCTGCAAAAGATTAGATGGGTGGGGCCAGGGGAAAAATTTGTTTAGGAGGGGGTTGTATATACCCCAAAGGGGTACTGGGGTCCAGTTAAGGTGGAAGTTGGGGTTGGGAGTGCGCTCAGAAACAGAGACAGACAAATAGGCTATATGTAAAGGGTGGAGGGAGAAAGAGGAAGAAGAAGAAAGAAAGAAGAAGAAGGGGGAGACGGGGGAGAGGGGAGATTGGAGTAAAAGAGAAGAGAGAGAGAGAGAGAGACAAAAAGAGAGTTGAAAGAGAGGGGAGAGATAGTACAGTAATATCAGCGGTAATAGATTGTAGCAATAGTTTTAGCTATAGTATGAGGGGGGCAAAGTATGATACGGTGATATGAATGTGTGTATGTGTTTCCTTTAGGGGAAGGGGAGGGGGGATGGAGAAAGGGAGGAGGGAGAGAAAAGGAGAGGAGGAGGGGGAAGGATGGGAAAAGGAAGGAGAAGAAAAGAGAGGGGGAGAGAGGGGAGGGGGAGGGAGGGAGGGTGAATTGTGGCAGTGGTATGGGGGGAAAGACGAACAGGCTAAAAAGGGGGGGTTGATTTAAAAAAATAAAGGGGATAGAAAACAAAATTGGGGATGGAAAGTGAAAGGTGGGATAAAAGGAAAAAATAAGGAGGGGTGAAGAGAGAGAGAGAGGAGAGCAAAAAGGAAGAGCAAAATAAAAGGGGGGAGTTGAGGGGGAGAGTAGCAATAGCAATAGCAGTGATACGGAGAAAATTTTTGTTTTAAAAGAGAGTGGTGGTCGTAGCGGGGGGCAAAGGTTTCCCCCCTCAAGAAGAAGCTAACAATTAGAATAGAAAGGGCTTTAAAAAGGGGGGGGGAATTGTGTGTGTGTTTTTTTAAAAAAAAACTATATCCCCCTAATTATTATTATTATCTTTTGTTTGTAAAAAAGTAATTAAAAATGTACGGGTAAAAGATAAAAATGAGAATTAAAGGTTAAAAAAAAGGTTTTTTGTTGATAGATAGATAAAGTTACTTTATTTTAAAAAATGAGTAAAGTACAAAGAGGAAAGGTAAAAGAGAGTGGAAAGTCTGGGTGGAAAGTCTGGGGCGAAGTGGCAGTCCCAGGAAATAGCCTGTGTTGTTTCAGGGCTCTTTTCTGGGTGCTGCCATTTTAATTCTTAAGAGGGGAATTTGAGGTGAAAATAAAATGAGGTTTAAATTGAGGGTTTGTGTGTGTGGAAAAGTGTGTCTTTAAATAGTGTGTAGAAAAGGTAGAAACAAAAATAAAAATTCAAATAAAGGGTGGCTGCAGCAGCAGTGGCCCCTCTTTTAAAAAGAAAAATGATAAAAGTAGGTATATGGGGGGGGATAAAAAAGATTTTTTTAAAAAAGAGAGAGAGAGAGAGAGAGGGAAGGAGGGAGGGGGAGGAAGGGGTTAAAAAAAGGGGTTAGAAAAAAAAGAAAGGGGAAAAAAGGTAGTTTCTTCCTTTCTGCGATCTCCTTTGTCATGCGGCTTTCCTCTCTTTTCCTTGCTGCTGGAGCTCCGGTCGGGCTCAGCCACGTGTTTTTTCGGAGCCGGTGCTCACCTACCTCTCCTCTTCTTTCCCGGTCGGCAGAGATGGGGGCAGCAGCGGTAAAGTTGGGGCTCCTTTTTCTTTCTTTCTTTTTCTTCCTCTCTCCCCCTTTCTTTCTCCCTCTTTGCGTTATTTGCGTTAGCTCCACTGACCTCCTAGTTTTGGAGCTCCTCTGGGCTGTTGGGGGGGTGGTCGGGTGCCTTTCCGGCTCAATCTCAGTCGTGGGGGGTGTGTGTTTTGGCTCCTTTGATAGACGCCCGGGCACCCCCGATTCCTCTCCGCTGGCGGCAGCAATCCTGGGAGCCCGGGAGTCGGCCAGACAGAGCCTTTTACTCTGGCTGACTTCAGGAGCTGTTTTCGGCTGTTGCAGCCGCCATGCTGCCTCGCCGGAAGTCGTGTCAGTTTCAGTTTATTGGTTAATTTTTCTAGTAAGGTTGTTTCCCATACTATTTGGTACCATTGGTCCATGCTTATTCCTGACAGGTCTCTCCAGTGTCTGGTTATGGTGTTTCTGGCTGCTGAGAATAGGCAGGTTATGAGTTCTTTGTGTTGTAAGTGGGCATTGTTGTCTTGGAAGATGTTTAGTAGGGCCATTTCTAGGGTGATTTCTAATACTTGCTTGGTTATTTTACATATTTCTCGTATGACTGTTGTCCAGAATAGTTGGATTTTGGGACACTCCCACCACATGTGGAGGTATGTGCATGTGGAGGTGCACCCTCTCCAGCATTTTGGTGAGGTTCCTGGGTGTATTAGCGCTAGCTTTCTTGGTTTTAGGTACCACCTGTAGGTGATTTTCAGAGTGAGTTCTTTTCTTTTTGTTGATATGGATTTAAAGGGGGGTTTAGACCACATTCTGGTCCATTGAGTGGGGTTAATCTCATAGCCTATGTCATCCTCCCATTGTTTTTTGATTGTGTCTAGGGAGTTTGTGGGATATTGGAGTAGTATTTTGTATATTGCGGATACCATCCCTTTACCGTGTCCCTTTGTTGTTAGGATGTTGTTAGGTTGTCAGGGCCCTAGTTGCTAATTTTACTACTGGATTGTTTAAGAGGGCATGTAATTGGAGATGTGTTAACCAGGACATTTGGATGTCTTCTAGTTTGTCTTGAATTTCTTGTGTTGACAAAGGTTTGTTATTTTTATAGAAGTCTATTAGATGATATAAGCCTTTGGTTTGCCAGGTTTTTATCTGGAGGTTTTGTGCTGTGTGATGGAATAATGGGTGGTACGCCAGGGGAATTAGTGGGGATGAGGTTGTTGGGATACTGCCGGGGAGACGGGGGCATTTGGCAGGCCCCCAGCTGGCTCCAGTCACAGGCCGGCAGCCAGGCGATCTCCAGTCCTCGGAACAGCATCAAACAACGACACAAGCCTCAGATACCTTTAAAGACTTGATACGCTCTAGTCAGCAGAGTGAATAACTTCTCACAATGGAAGTGGTGGACAGAGACATGTGTAAGCATTATTTACAGGCGTTTATTCAACATAGTTCAGGAACAAAGGAAAAACATGTCTGCTTCCCTTTGTGCCCAAGCAAACAGCAGTATAGCAAAAGCAATATACAAACGGAGGTTCCCAGCAAACCTGTGCTGGAAGTAAACAGGCATGTGACACACAACAGTCATGCCTGTTCCTTTTAAGGTGGAGTGGAACTATACCCTAACATCCTCCCCCTTTCCGTGTAACCTGTAGTACCTGTGGTTCAACCCAATTGCAACCTCTTTACATAAACCTTAAGTTGTTCTCTGTTAACAACCTTAGACAACAGATCTGCAGGAATTTCATTTCCTGGCATGTAGGACACCTGAATGAGTCCTTTCTGAATACACTCTCTTTCACGATGTAACTTTAGCTGCAAGTATTTGGTTCTTTGCTTGCAACTCTCTGAGTTCAATAAAGCCAAACAGGATCTATTGTCTTGATACACCTGTATAGGACATTTCACAGTAACCTTGATGTCCTGAAACATAGGTTCTGCGAAGGCTGAGAGGGGTGAAGGTGGCGAGTGGAGAGACTTCCGGGTTAGCGCCATCGGCTAATGGTGGATTCCCTCCGAGCTCCGGAGGGAATCGGCTCCACAGGAACCGGGTCTTGCCGCTGCGGCGACGCGGGGACCCTCAGAAATCACAGGCACTGAAGCCTGTGAACTTGGTGACTCGGCGGGCGCCATTTGCGCCCCCCTGACCCGCGAAGGAGCCTTTTTAAAGGCTTCGGAACGGGGGACGGGGTGAGCGGCGCGGTGCTGAGAGTTGACTGCTTCTCCTGCGGAGTGAAGCCGCATGCCATGGTCGGAGAGCGCTGACTTCTTCTTGTGAACAATTGGACTCTAAAAGCAACAACCCGTGAGTAATACGGAAATTGGATTTGTAAAGAAAAATTTTTTTTTGAATTAGGCACGATCGGGGAAGGCGCAAACAGGAAGTCCGTCTCCCCGTCTTATACATAATCTAAAGCAAGGACTAGCTAACTAAGGTCGAGAGAATTTCTTCTTCTTTATTGGGTAAAAGACATTAATTTCACGATTTGGCAGTATAAGTAATTTCACTGGAGGATAAGAGCTAATTTTGAGAGCTGAAGTGCCACCCCCCCGGACCCGGGAGTGATCCGCGAGAGAGCCTGTTGAGGAGATATAGAAGAGTTTGACAGCTGTCAAATTAGCTGTCAAGAAGGAAAAAGAGAACTTTGTTTCTGCTATCTCTGCTGGATATATTTGCTACAATTTGGTTATATTTTGTTGAAAACAAGGAAGAACTGATACAAACTAACTTGATTGTGGATCGAGGGCCCGACCCCCGCTATGTGAAATAAACACACAAGGACACGTGATATAAGGTTAATGGGCAAGAAAAGGCCACAACTTTATTGATTACAGCAGTGAAAAGGTATTGGCTTAGGCATTGGATGACTATAGGAGGTGGGTTTATTCAACAGTAGGTGGAGCCTGTTGATGCTAATCCAACTATAGGCTCACCCCTGATGTCACCGAGGGTCGTGCCATGGCCTCCCGCCAAGCAGGCATCGGACGGAATACACGACCGCCAGATTCCTTTAACGGAATAACCCACGGTAGATAGCATAGGCGATGGCCACACCTAGCCCTTGACACACATGAATCCAATGCCTAACCGCCACCCGAGCCGCAAAGGGGCTCGCCGCCAATACCCTCACAGCTGCAACCAATCCCTAATGCTACTAATGATGCTATCCAACCAGATGTCATTCCCAATGTCTGTTAGATGAACTCCGTCATTCCGGTACATGGCTTGGTCGTCGATCCGGATACCGTCATGATAAATGACTTGGCCATTCATAAAGCGTACCCAACGGGCTACCGCCCGGTTCAAGCATTTCCTGGTTTTTTCAATGGCCATACAGCTCTGCGCACCGCGCCAAACAATTCCTTTCAAGGAGGAGGACCAGAACACCATTGTTCTGGGGCACAAGGCTGCGATCGCCTGCAAGTCTCTTTTTATGTTCCACAACAAGTCCACGCTTCTCCTATTAGCAAGGTCATTCTCTCCCAAGTGAATGATAAGGATGTCAGGAGGGCCAAACATGGCTACTCTCTCCTTCAACAATGGCATAAGCTCCTCCCACCGTATGCCGAGTCTCGAAAACCAGGAAACTCGCACCCCAGGTGGCAATCCAAGATAAGGGGTAAGGCCACAGCTGGCCGCCCAAACGCGGGCCCAATGGACTATACTGTGGCCGCAAATCCACACACTTCTCCTGAAAACAGCTGAGAATGAAAGGAAAGGAAAAACGGGTAAATAGATGCAACGTAGCGGAGCGTATACTAACGGATATAACCTTTATAAGCATTGGATTTCCATCGGCCCATTTCCTTAATCTTATCCACGGGCAGGCCCAAGCGCGCGGCTGTTGAGGCAGCGCCGATCCTAAAAGAGTTTGCAGCATAATCCCGGGAAGCTAAACCGCAAGCATCAATAACTTTGCGGAGTACCCTTGTGGATTGGTGTCTCAATAAGGGTGACCCATCTTCGTGAACCAGAAGCGGACCTGGGCCGGGCGGTCTGAGGCAAAGATACAGCCTAGTATCCTTGACAGGGCATGGGCCCTGCTCCCCAGACGCTGTGAGTTTAAGAAGAACGCCCCTACCGGCCTGATCAGTTTTGTATTGACGTATCCGTACCATCATACTAGTTTCGGACAGCTGCACGTCTTCCATAAGGAGGCCACGCATCAAGCCATTTGCGCCCCCTTCGACTACAACCTCGCCCACTCTCAGGGCGGCAAAAAAAAAAGAAAAGGCGATAGCATATGCAGCGGAAAAGAGGCGGGCCTCAAACTTGGACCAACAGGTTGACCTAAGCTTTTTGCGTATCTGAGAGAGCAGCCCATAAGAAATTGGCTTACGGCCCTCGGCCCTAGGGGGTTGTAACCTGCCCCAGCCCTCGATAGCTCTGCGGATCAGGAAGTCACTGCATGGATCGGAGGAGAACGTGACCCTAGCGAAGAAGCTAATGGCAGCTAATGGCATGTATTTTAAGGTTTTAGGCGCACGTCCTAAGTCATCGAGGTGTGAAAGGTATTGCAGAACGTAGTCAGTGGTGGGTGGCCTGTTAGGCGAAAGCCCAGATGTCCCAGACCTGAAGCCCAAGAAATCGCACCAGGCCCTCTTGTAAGACCTGAGAGTGGAGGGTGCGACAGACGCTAATACTCCCTTAATCACTTTGCGTCTCCAACGTTCCACAGGTGCTCCGGAAAGGGTTTGGGCAACAGCTGTGCTCCAGGTGCCAGCGACCGGAAGCGAGACATCTGAAAGCGAGACAAGGCATCGGCTATATCATTATTGACCCCCGGTATGAATTTGGCTGAAAAAACTATATTGTACTCAAGGCACCAGAGAACAAACGACCGCAGAAGGGAGGAGACCCTCGCAGATCAGGATGACTGTCTCGCCAGTATGTTCACCATTGCCAGGTTGTCGGTTCTGAAGCACACCCGGCGATTTCGAAACTCCTTCATCCAGATATGCACGGCCACTACTATTGGAAAAAAAAAACTCGAGAAAAGTGAGATCCCGCGTGATGCCCTTGCCCTGCCACCCCGTTGGCCAACGTTGCGCGCCCCATCGGCCCCTGAAATACAAGCCAAAGCCCAGGGACCCTGCCGCATCTGAATGGACCTGAAAATCTGAGGATAAGTTAAGAACATCCTGCCATAGGGATACTCCATTGTAGTGTTCCAAAAATGTCACCCAAACCTCTAGGTCGGCCTTAACTGTCTTTGGAAGACGGACCCTGTGGTGTGGGTGCTTGAGACCCACTGAAAGCCTGGCTAGGCGGGGGAAACCACTCTACAAGCAAAATTGAAATGACCTAACAGGGATTGTATCTGTCTGAGGGTGATTTCTGTTAGTGCAAGGGTAGTATGAATTATTTCCTTAAGGGTGTCAATCTTCTCCTTAGGTAAGCGGGATGATTGGGCAACTGTGTCCAGCTCTATGCCCAAGTACGTGAGGCACACAGACTAACTGAATGTGGATGTTCATTATGCACTGTATCATAGTATGGTACAGTGATTATAAGAATATCTGCTTGAGTATACATTTTCATCATGTGTAAAACTCATAAGGAATAAACAAATAGTTCTATATTGTGATCATGTAACTCCTAGAACAAAATTGTACGTTTTAGCTTCATAAAACCAGTTGCTTCTAGCCAACATCCTGTTGCCAATATAGCTAAAATTTTAGCATTTTTGATTGTTAGTTGATAACAAGATTGTTAGTATGACAAGAGATTGGTGGGATACTCTCCTACAGATTTCCAAAACTGTTGTACAACAGACACAGCCAGGAAATTCCAGAACAATTCTATCTGATACTGTAAATGTCAGGTTTCAGTTTCACTCTAGCTAGACAGAACTGCTACATATGCAACATGTTCTAGAAGATTCCCAAAGGTGAGCTCTTGGCCAAAGCATTATCCACTTCAGTGAAGTGTTATTTCTCACAAAACTAGCAATTTGTTTACTAACTATACATGTTCCCTAATATGGTTAAAGCATTGAAATTATGCGATTCCGACTGTTGGGCTTAAAGGCTTACTAGATTCTAGGACTAAGGACTAAATCATTATTGTACTTCTTTGCAATTTTGTCCACAGCTGCCCTGCTCATTGGGAGAACAGGAAATGGATCTGGAACACTTCAAAGCAGTACCATTGCTCCCATGTGTCTTCCTGCTTGGGCTGTCATTTTGTTAAAGCTGTGGTCTTGCTCTTGTAGTTGATCTGGGCGGAAAAGGCAGGTTCCCCAGGAAAAATAATTCCTGTATGAGGTGTTATGGAATGATACATTTAGTTGCCTAATTATCACAAAAGGGGGGTGGGTCTGGAAAGGGGTGCCTCTGTCCTGGAGACCAAGCAGGGGCTAAGTGGCGGCCCTGTTGGGTTCATCCCAATTAGCTGTATGCCATAGTGTGACTCCAGAGGCAGAGCTAGCTGCTCTGGCACCGGGAGTGGCACACGTGGTGTGCACCCAGGGGTGGGGCTAGCTACCCATGGGGTGAGGCAAGCATCCTTTCCCTTACTGACTTCTGATTAGGGGAGTCCTTCGCGGTTAAGGAGCCACTACCGGGATTCTGAAACCCTCTGAGAAACCCTTCCAAAGATAGGATGCTGCACTTCTGTCTGGATGGATAGACAAGAGGTTGAGGAGAGGAGAAAGCTGAATTGGAGAAAATGCTAGACCCAGAAGGACTTTAACGATGGTTCCCTGCTGTGGGGGCTCATCTGGAACTAGAGTGGTGGAAGCCCTGACCTCCCTGAAAGGGCCGCTTCTCTTAGTAACACGCCGTGGCTGGGTGAGCCCCTGCACATCTCTCACACTCGTGCGGGTACTTACAAGACTGCCTTTGGTATTGCCCTTTATTGAATTACCAGCACACCTTACGTTTTAAATCCTTTCTAAGGTCCAGCTTACCAGTGTGATACACCTCTGATGGCTTCTTCCCGACATACGGGCTAACTGCCAGATGCTAAGAGTGGCGGCCTCCCAAGAAAGGGCGTAAGCCATTCTGACTCATCATCACCGGCTGATGAGGTGCCTGATTCTGGAAGCTGGATCCTGGGCTGCCTATTCTGCAAAGAACTAGAAGAACTGGAAGCAACCAGGCTATTGATACGGGCCGGCAGCCTCCACGCAGGCGCCCCAATGCGTTTCTGAAAGTCGCCGAGCAAGCCTGAGACCTAGTTTGCACAGCCGCCGTTCCTGTCTGAGGGCTTGGGCCTGCACCTGGGTAGTTTAAAGGCTGGCCACTGGTTTGCGAAACAAGGAAGTAAGAAACACAAGGCAAATAGAACTAAAGAATAGCTAGGAGAAAGTGCTGTTCATAGTCAACAATGAATGATCTGAAGGCATTGAGGAACTGCGAAATGGGTTTGGGTTTATTATTACGACGGTTGCCATCTGCAGTGTGTGCTGTTACTGCACCCGTGCGCTTCCTCTTGGGCGCCATGAGCTGCTCTGTGCACTAGTAAAATGTGCCTACTATTTATTTCGTCACTAATTATTTTATTTTATTTTAAATTTAATTTTCATTTATTTATTTATCTATATTTTTAATATTAATTATTATTATAATTTTTTATTTTTTATAATTATAATTATTTATTATTATTATTTATTATTATTTATTTTTCAAATTTATTTTATTTTATTATTTTATTTTATTATTGTTGTTGTTATTTTTAATTAGTATTAATATCACCAATCAATTAATAACTTGACTGTAATTAAATGTCAGTATACAATTATTGTGCATCAATAAAGTTCAGAGCACGGTTGATGAATTAATTATTAATCGATAGTATCTCAATTAATAGCCAATGTATTTATAGCTATGAGTAGAAATTACTATTATCAATTGCTCCACGTAACTGCTGACAAAATGAACAAGCTATACGTCACTTAACTGCACCGCTTGTATTTATTTATATTTATTAAATCACAACCCAGCAAGAGTTCAAGCAGCAGTGCTCAGCTACATATTAGCACCTGGCTCCAAGGAACAATCCCATACACAAAGCAACCCCAACTGCAGTCAAACAGAATTAGAAGATAATTGCCTACAATAAAAAGTTGCCCCTTTTAAATGATAGGCAAATCTAGGTGCAAAGCATTGCCAAGTAATCAAACAGAATTGAAAATAACTGCTTACAAGGGGATGCTCAGAAGCTGCAGCCAAATTAAGAGAAAAGGAAATCAATAAGATTCCAGGCCCACACCAGCGGCCCTCTGAAAAGGAGGGGTGAGGTTGCTCTTAAGGGGAATATCTGGGGAAACTTACACCAAACCAAAGAAACTTTGCAAAACAAAGAAAGTAAATTTTTTGCCCACAAGGTCGGCTCAAGACCAGTTGATGGAAATAAAGGTGCTTAAATAGACAAAAGACTGTAATTGGTCAAACTGCTGGTTAGTTAAACTGACAATGCAACTAGAGCTGCTGAACTGCCCGGTGCTTAAAGACAATGCCTCACAATCTGCCGGTCACTCAAAGAACAATCAAGCCTGCCCAGCAGTTGAAAAACCTGTCTGGTAACTGTGATGACTCAGGCAAGAAGCAAAGGGAAATCCAAAGATGCCATTTATTTATTTATTTATTTATTTAGGTTAATGTGATGTATCTCTTTCCTGAAAGGGTGGGGGGTGTAGGGAGGGAGGAGGGGTGGAGGGAGGAGAAGGAAAGCGTGGGGGGGGGAGTTTGGAGGGAGGAGGGGTGGAGGGAGTAAAATGAGGATGCGGGGCAAGGAAAAAGTTTGAAGAAAAGGAAAATAGCTGTCCTTTACAGTGAGCCAAAATGAAGTGGAAATATAAACCGTGAGTTAACCTGGACTTTTTAGTAAGGTACTATAAGCCAAAACCTTTTTTGTAGTTGTTGTTTAAAAGCAGTTTTCTTTAGGGAGCCTGTACTGGCAAATGCAGCCAATGACAAGAACTAGGCAAAGGCACACCTTCAAAGGTTCTAAACGTATAAACATGCAGTGCTGAGGAATGGTTCCCTGATCATAAACCCTGAATTGTCCACCCCAAGCCCTGCCTTATTTCTTCCCCCAAACATCAAGCGAAGGGGGGTGGGTGGCTTAGAGAAACCAAGAGGGGTGAGGTTTAAGTGCACAATGTATTCCAAGCCCCAGCAGCCTTTAAATTTTACAGTGGGCTCCCGATTTAAGTGGTACCAATGGAAGGGATGGCAGGGTAAATTAAACCCACGCTAGAAGAGTAATAATCAATAAACGGCAGGCACAAACACACGCTGCAAACACACACACACGACTTAAAATTGGAGAGGAGCCCTGAGGATCATCTAGTCCAACCCAAGCAATGCAGAAATATTTAGCTGTCCCATACAGGCTCTCAAGAACAATGGAGGGGGAAAACACATAAGCACCCTGGCCAACAAATTAAATGTAAGGCAAACCCACTCAGTCACCCAGACCAGCCATGCAGTTGGACAGGCAAGGGCAATAGAGGGGAAAACATACAAGCATCCTGGCCAAAATGGAAGGAAAGTGAGGAGACGAGGGAGAAAGAAAGATGGAGCCACACTCACACTCAGACCTCGCTGGGGGCACGTGCTGGGCACAAACAAATCAAGGACCAGGAGTGGGGGGAAATAGAAGGTTAAATGTAGGTTTTTACACGGAAAAGAGAACACAGCAAGGCAAACCTGGATGCCTGGGTTTTTAAAAGCAGTAAAGCAATGAGCGCACGCAAGCCTCTTAAAGTTAAAAGGCATGCAAGGAACCAGACACACCCCCCCCGACTCCAAACCTCATGGCTCTTTTCTGTGATGACTCTCCTAGCTGATGACTCGCTGCGGGACGATGACGACTGAGGAGGAGGCGGAGCTGGAGCCGCAGCATTAAGCTGCTAAACACGCCCCCCGGAGACACCTGGTTGGCTGCCTCCGGTGGGCGTGGGCGCCAGCCAGTTGAGGAGGGGCGGGGGCTAAGGCCCCCGGCCAGGGGCGGAGCTCGGGCTCCCGCCCACAACCACTCCCCTCTCTTCCAGGGAGGAGAGTCTTTTTTGGATTTGAACTGGAAGGAAGATAAAGTAACCAAAATCCCTCTAGAGGGGATTTTGGGACATTACAAGAATGGCTGAAGGAGGAAAAATTCAAGCTAAATTGGACAGAGTGTTTCTTCTCTTGGGAAAGTTACAAGGCCAAATTGATGTTTTGGCTACAAATGTTGCAACTCTGGACTTAACAGTAAACAAATTCATTGAATTTGATAAGGACTTGACTCATGAAGTCCATGCAGCTGGACAAGAAGAGAAACTTGAAAGATTTGAGAGTGTGGAGAAAGAGATATATGTTGTTTCTGAGGAAAAGGAAGGAGGAGATGTAATGTTGCAGATGACGAAGGAGAGCCAGAGGCCTGACATGATGGCTACAAAGGAAAATAAGTACTGGATGATGAAAATCTGTTTTGAATTGAAGATTGAAGAATGGAGAGATCTCCTTATGTGGAGATCTGAAGACCTATGGATTACAAATTTGATTAAGGTGAAAGTTGGAGCTTTTGGGACATTTGGACTTAAAAGGAGTAAGAAACAAGATTCAGGCTCCACTTTTAAGTATGGAGGTCTGGCTGGAATAAATATGGACCCTATCGGGACAGAGCTTCTCCGAGATCTGGTGTTTAATATTAAGGACTACCAAAAAAACCGGCAGAGAGGAATTGAGAGAGAATTAAGAGCCTTGGACGTGAGGTCTCCAGGCTGATAGTAGACTAAGACTGATGGACATTTGTTGGGGATTGAAACCGGGAAAGGGGGGGGTGGGGTTTGGGAATCCAAAGGGTGCAGAATAATAATCTGGTTTTTTTAAATTTTGTTTTGTTATTAGTATGAAAATTGGGGAATTCGTGGAAGGGAATTTGGGTCGACTTTAGAAAAAAGTTTTAAGAATGAGCACTGATGTTTAAATACTGGTGTTTATAAGTTAAAATTGGTGTGTTTTTTAAAATGAATTAAATATAAAAAGGTCAAAAATTGGGGACAAGAACTTGTTGAATTAACAATTTGAATTGGAATATAAGAAGGGGAGGTGTGGGGAAGTCAGGGAAATATGTTATTGAAAATAAGGATTGTAAACCTTATGTGTTTTTAACTTTTTTGTTTTTTTTTCCTTTTTGAATTTTTAATGTATAAAGGTGGAAAAACTCAATAAATATCTTTAAAAAAACAACAACAAAATCTCACATTTTTGGTTCCGGGCCCATAAAAGCGGAATCTGACTGAATAATGGCTGCTGGCAAGGGAACAGAGAAACAGAGGATCGGAATGCCGGCAGAGGCAGAGGGACAGATCGGACGTTATCTGCTCTGCGCGTCAAGAAGATTGATGAGAGGTATGTGCTCATTGCTCCGGGAAGCCTGCCAGCTCCTAATTAATGGCTTTATGGCTGGACTTTGAACTTTTAACGCCGTTTGCCGCGGCACAGGCAGCACAGGCTCAAAGGCCTCGGAGGCTTGAAAACCGAAAGTACTTTTACAAGTGCTTTTGGAAGCAGCTGTACACAGAGGCAGCTTGATTAAAGCAGCAGAGATGGCTAATGCAAGGCTGGCTGATGCTTTTGGGATTCCAAAGCTCAATAAGGAGAATTATGCGGAGTGGGTACTCTACGCAGAGGCTTTTCTGCGAAAAGGTCTGTTTACAGTTATTACAGACAACCCCCGAGCTCCAATAACAGATGAATGGGCAGCTAAGGATTCCAAAGCAAGGGGAACTCTTACATTGATAGTCTCCCCAGAAGAGCTCTGTATGTTGTGTGATAAGACCTCAGCCAGAGAGATTTGGGACACTTTGAGAGATTCTCATTTGAGAACACAGGCTGGTGCTTCTTTGTTCTACTATGCCAAGCTGCATGATATGGCACTTGCTGAAGGTGCAGATGTTCGTACACATCTGATGGAGATGCAGAATCTGAGACATGAGCTGCAACAGAGAGGACTCACCTTTCCAGAGGCTGTGTATTCCTTCATGATACTACATTCTTTGGGTTCAAGTTGGGAGTCCGTTGCCACTCAGATTGCTGTTCAGCCAACTGCTCAGATCACAGTAGCACATGTTACTGCCGTGATTCTGAATGAAGCGGACAGGCGAGGTGCTAGCTGCATGGGTAAGGGGGAGTCTTCACAGACGTCATCCCAGAATGCAGTGGAACCACCAGATGGCGCCAAAGCTTTGAAGGCAGTGAAATGCTACTCGTGTGGACGTCTAGGCCATATGAAGAGGGAATGCAGATTTCCCAGGGCCAAGACAGAGCAGCGCAGTGAAAGCTCAACGCGTGGAAAAGGCAAAGGCAAAGGTCCGGTGTCCAGGACAACGCAGCACAAGGCAATGGTCTCACGCTTCACTCCAAAGGTTGCAAAGGTCCAGAAGACGTCTAGATCTTTCTTTGTGGTGGATTCGGGCGCAATGCACCACATTTGCAACAACAAGGGACTGTTCGTGTCTTTTACACCGCAGGAAGGTGCGATTCACCAGGCGGATGACCACACAATCCCCAGTCAAGGCTACGGAACTGTTGTTCTTCACAGTTTGGACTTGTCGATACACAATGTGCTCTACGTTCCAGATGCTGCACACAATCTACTCAGTGTTGCGCAGCTGAATGAACAGAAAATTGACGTTTCCTTCAAGAACAAGAAGTGCACCATCACAAAGAAAAACGATTATGTATTGCATGCTGAATATGTTGATCGTTTGTTTGTATTGTATTTTGATGATGATGTGCAGGATGAAACTTGTTGCATTGCAGGTTCTAACAAAAGTTTGCATGCAGGATGTATTCATGATTTTCACAGGAAAATTTGGTCATTTGCATTTTGTTTTTTTTCTTTTTGTTTTTTTCAAATAATATTTTATTAGATTTTAACAAGAAAAAAGGTTACAAAAACAACCAAGAAAAAAATAAACACCAAAAAAAGGAAAAATACAAAAAATACAAAATACAAAAGCCAAAAATTCAACACAAAAACCAGAAAAAATAAAAATAAAAATAAAAGTCCCTCCTTTCAATTTCTACCATTCTTTAACTTATTTCCTGACTTCCTCTCACCTCCCTCTTTGTATTCCATTTAAAAATTTATTCAGCAAATTCCTACCCTCTTATCTTACCCTCATATAATATTACTTCATATTTTCATTTATAGTCAAACCGTTCTTGCAAATTCTTATTTCACCTTATTACTCAAGCCACTTCATTTTTTTGCATTAATTTCATTAATTTTGTCTTATCCTCAAATCTCTAAAATTTTCTAAATTTTTACAATATTTAACCTTTCTACTAAAGCCAATTACTTCCTTTCCAACATCTCTTAATATTTCATTAGTATTACACTAATTCTATAAATATAGGTTTTTTACAAAAGGCATTTCTCATTCTAGGTTTATCCAACGTCCTTTTTCCTGGTTCCGGGTAATGTCAGTCCTTATGTCATTATATCCTTATCAGTCAGGTGTTCTAATGTCTGAGGCTCTCAGGTCACTTCCAAGCCCCCTCTGCGAGTTTTCTTGTTTCTGTTTGTAATTGCATACATCCTTGTTCCCTGTTGGGTTCTTTCGCATTTTCTTCTCTTTCTCTTTGGGGAGCCAACCACCGGGGAGTTCCGTACAGTAGTATTCTTCTTTTCCTTTTATCTAATTATCCCATTCCCCGGTGTTGCACTCCCCAATGTTTAGTTTGTAATCCAAAGAGTAATTGTTCCAAGAAAAATCTCCCACTCCCACTTGTTTCACAGTCCCACCCAAGATAGGAATTTTCTTAAGACTCAAAATCTCACACAGCACCCATCGGATCTGCCTTTTGTTCAACTTCCGGGTGGTCTGGAGACACTCCAGGTTCCGGTGGTCGGTTCTCACTTCCACCGAGTGCCGTGCCCCCTCAAGATGATGGCGCCAGACTTCTAAGGCCACCTTGATGGCCAGTAGTTCTTGCTCCCACACGGTATAGTTACGCTCCGCCGGAAGGAGCTGGTGGGAGTAGTAGGTGTAGGGTAACAGTGTTGCATCAGGTCCGTGCTGCTGGGACAAGATGGCACCGAGAGCCATACTGGAGGCGTGGGTCTCCACCACGAAGGGATGAGAGGGATCAGGATGCTGTAAAATTGGCGCCCTCTGGAAACAAGCTTCCAACCCCTGAAACGCCACCTCTGCCTCCTCGTCCCAGGAGAACGGCATCTTGGGGTGCAGCAGTCAGGTTAGGGTCAGGGTGGTGCGATGAGCATAGTCCGCAATGAAGGTCCGGTAATAGTTGGCAAACCCCAGGAACCACTGTAGGTCCTTGCGGTTCCGGGGTGCTGCCCACTCCCGATCCGTAGCCACCTTCCCTGGATCCATCTGCACCCCATCAGGGGAGAGTCAGTGACCGAAGAAGTCCACTGACCGCTGGTGGAACTCGCACTTGCTGAGCTTAGCATACAGGCAGTGCTCCCGCAAGCGCTGCAACATGGACCAGACATGACCCCGTGGCGAGCCGGGTCATGGGAGTAAATCAGAATGCCATCTAGGTACACCACCACGTACTTGTCTAGCAAGTCCTGGAACACGTGGTTGATGTACCATTGGAACATGGCGGGTGCGTTGCACAACCCAAAAGGCATTACCAGGTATTCGAACTGCCATACCGGGTCCCGAATGCTGTCTTCCACTCATCCCCGGCATGGATCTGAATCAAATTGTAGGCATCCCGGAGGTCCAGCTTGGTGAACATCTGCACCCCTTGCACCCGCTCCAGCAACTTGAGATAAGGGGCAAGGGGTACCGGTCTGGGATGGTGATCTTGTTCAGGGCCCGGTAATCATGGCAGGGACGAAACTCCCCACACTTCTTCTTAACGAAGAGTACCAGAAACGGCGATGGGCGAGGTAGAGGGCTGAATGAACCCACGCTCCAGGTTCTTGCAAAGGAAGTCCTGCAGGGCTTCTGGCTCCATAAGAGAGTATAGGCGGCTCACAGGCAGGAGCGCCCCGGGCTAGAGGTCTATGCCGCAGTCAAAAGACCGATGAGGTGGCAGCTGGTCTGCCCCCTGTTCCTCAAAAACATTTTGGTAGTCCTGGTAAACAGCGGGGAGCATTGACGCAGCCTCCCCAGTGGGGGCAGCCGCTAGCATCTCGGACCGAGCATGGGGATACGGGTCTGGGGAGCGCACAGTCCGATTGACCCAGTCAATTTGAACATTGTGAGACTCCAGCCAGTCCATCCTGAGCACCAGGGGAAACCGGGGCATGGTGGCAATGCCCAAGGTTCGCACCTCCCGGTGCTGCTGGTGACACAGGACCAAGGGCTGGGTCTCCTGAGTAACCGCACCCGAGCGCAGGAGCCGTCCGTCAATTGCCTTCACCTGTACCAGTTCTGGCTTGTCCTGGAGTGGCACCTGATGATGGGCGGCAAAGGCAGAATCCATATCGGAGCAGGTTGCCCCCAAATCTACCAGAGCATGGGTGAGAATCCAGGGCCCGCCAGGGGGGTATAGACACACCGGGACCATGAGGTGTTGCAATTCCACTGGTGAGGGCCCATCGTACCATGTTTGGGACCCCAGGTAGCCTGGGCCATTGGATACTGGGGTTGACGGTTTCCCTGCGGCGGGCGTTTTCTCAGGACAGGATCAGGCATAGTGTCCACTCCCGCCGCAGTAGAGACACAGGTTCCCTTCCTGATGTTGAGTCTTCTCTGAGGGGGAGAGGCAAGGCCGCGCTGCCCAGAGGTGCATTGGCTCGTCCGGCAACTCGGCTGTGGCCGTGGAACTGCTGGAAGAAACCGGTGCCAGGAGTGCCGATGGCCCCAGGCCTGGTGACAGTCCTCCAACCAATCGTCTATCTGCAGGCTCCGTTGACTGAGGGCGTCCAGCTTGGTGGGGTGATCCATTGTGGCCAGCTGGTCCAGTATCTCATCCGAAAGCCCCTCGAGATACTGGTCCCGAAGTGCAGAGTCATTCCAGGACAAGTCCTGTGCCAACAGCCGAAATTCTGTGGCGTAGGCAGCCACTGTGGACTTGTCCTGTTTCAACCGCTGAATCACCCAATTGGCTTGGCTCCCCTTCAGAGGGTTGCCGAATGCGGTTTCCAGATGGTTGCAAAATACCGTATAGTCTGTCAGCAAGGGAGAGTATTGCAGGAGCAGCGGCAATGCCCACTTGGCCGCTCGGTCCTTCAGCAAGCTGATCAGGAAGTGCACCTTGGTGCGGTCGTCAGGGAAGTTCCAGGCTCGCACCTGAATATACAGCTTGGCCTGGGCGAGAAACATGGGAAAGCTGGCCAGGGACCCATCGAATTTCTCTGGCAGGGCCACTGGGTACTTGCCAGAAGCCAGGGCGTCGGCACCAGGAGCTGGTAAGGTGTCCAAACGCTGCTGAAGCGCCGTAACCGCATTGCTTAGCTGCTGAACGGTGTGGGTCAAGGCCTGGTTTTCCTGGGCCAATGCCACCAGCGCAGCCGCCTGGTCAGCCATGGCTTCTGGTTCCTCCCAAACACACCCCAACGAAGGGGGAGTGTGGGTGTGGTGGGAGCAAACTGTGCTGGTCCCGTGGGTTAGCCGAGAGGCAAGGCCCAAGTCCGGTCCATGGTCAAAGGTGCAACGTGGAGGCAGTTCGAAGTAGCTGAAGCTGGGTGCAGGGCAGGAGTCGGGTGAAGTCAGGAACAGGCATGCAAGCAGGGAGCCAGGGCGGGTCAGGAGCTCAGGCAGGACAGGGTGCAGGCAGGAACTAGCAACCAACAATGTTGCTCCCGCAACTTGGGACTGGGGCTGGCTGGCTTTTATCTGCCGTGAGGCATAGTGCAGCCCCGATCCTCTGGTAACTCGCCTCTCCGGGCCTGGAGGCGAGCACTCCTCCTGTGGGAACTTAGCTCCCTCTGCCTCTCTGCCCTGAGCCTCTGCAGCTCAGGAGAGGCTGGAGGGTTACCGGACCCAGAGGCAACCTCAGCTTCCTCTGATGGGGCTGAGAGTGGAGCACCTGCAGGCAATGGGTCCTCCATCACCTCAGGAGCCAGAGCAGACGCATCTGATGCCTGCACCTGACGATCCAGCACAGGTGAGGACCCTTCAGGCTCATGCCCCAGCCCCGGCTCAGCTGGTTCTGGAGGCGGGGAATCCTGTGCAGGCTGGGATTCCTCAGGTTCAGCATCCAAGTCTGAATCCAAGGCCATCACAGCATGTCTGCTAAGCAGGTTAGTGCTTACAGCTATGTCAGGTCTTGAACATCTAGCAATGAAATTCAGCTTGCCTTGAATGTATCTGTACAGCGTGATGTCAGAAAATGATTCAGCAGTACTATCTACCTGCTAACCTTTCACCATCGGTGTGTCTACTGGGTTTGCATCAACCAAATTCAGCCTGGTTAATGTTTGGTGTACCAGAAAATTACCTGGTTGGTCCTTCTCCACCTGCAGAGAAAGATAGTTGGATACCTCACCAAGATCCGTCAAAGTGCTCCTTCAGTTGAGCTAGGGTGATTTGGTACAAAGCTTGATTCTTCCAAAACAAAAGCAAATCATCAACAAAACATAAACAATACAGTTTGTTTTACCCCTCCTCCTTGACAAACACACATGGATCAGCTTTGAGTTTTGTGCTCCAAAACCTGGCACTCTGCTTGAGACCATATAAGGATGTCAGGGAACTGCCATTAGTGTCGGAGGGAGAGAGCAAGCTCCAGAGGGATCCCAGAGAGCGTCCCGGGATTGGGAGAAGCAGCCCATCTTCTGGGGAAGGGAATCAGCGTAGCTCCAGTGGAGAAGGGGGGCAGATGGGGGAATCAGCGAGGCGGTCACATGACTCCTTGCCGGGGACCAGCGGGGAGAGGATGGGTCCTCCGCTGCCTACGCCCTCCTTGCGCAGAAGGCTTCCGCGCAGGGAGAGTAGGAGGAGACTGGGCGTCAAAGAGCTTCTTTCCTGGAAGAAGTTTAAGAAACGCCCACTGACGGATTCTGCCAGAGCCGGCCGGAGGGACAGAGCAAGAAGCCTTGGTGTGAGGTCTGGTCGATAGGAACCGAGACCTGGAGGCGCATGTAGCTACCCTGACGACGTGGCTGGAGGCTGTTGGGATACTGCCGGGGAGACAAAGTCCATCATAGCCCCCAAGCCGGCTGCCGGACGATTCATCGACCTCCCGTAGACACGCAGTATCAGCAATTAGTGACACGAAGCTTCAGAAATAGATTGCCACATTCTTAGGCTGGTGCACACTCTATCAGCAGAATTCACACAGCGAAAGATGCACAGCAGGAGAGCATATTTACAAGTTTATTCAGCGTTGGTCAGAACAAAGAAAAACATGACCGCCTGCTTCAGCGTTCAGGCACGAAGAAGAAAACGAAAGCAAAGACACAACAGAAACATCCTGTGAAACAGGAAATACGCAGGCTGTGACACAAACATCCTGCTCCCTTTTAAGGTGGAACGGAAATATCCTAACATCCTCCACCTTTCCGTGTAACCTGTAGTACCTGTGGTTCAACCCAATTGCAACCTTTGTATGTAAACCTTAAGTTGTTCTCTGTTAACAACCTTAGACAACAGATCAGTAGGAATTTCATTTCCTGGCATGTAGGACACCTGAATGAGTCCTTTCTGAATACACTCTCTTGCACGATGTAGCTTAATCTGCAAGTACTTGGTTCTTTGCTTGCAACTCTCTGAGTTCAGCAAAGCCAAACAAGATCTATTGTCTTGATACACTTCTATAGGACATTTCACAGAAACCCCGATGTCCTTAAACAGTTGCATCAACCATTCACAATCCATGAGTGAAAATGACAGAGCATTGAGTTCTGCTTCACAGGAAATTAGGCTAACTGTCGTCTGCTTTTTGCACAACCAGTCAAACAGGCAGTGGTTGTACATGTAGCATACTCCAGAAGTGCTTGTACCATCCGTGGTGTCACTTCCAAAACTTGCATCTGCAAAGATTTCAAGACCTCCAGTCTTCTGACAGGTGAACCTCAGCCTGTAGTGCATAGTCCCTTTCAAATACCGGGCTATGCGCTTCATTTTTTTTTTTTAATAATTTTTTATTGATTTTCCAACATAGATTATAACACATTACAACTTACAATACAATGACAAACAAACACATAAACATGTATAATTTCATAACCTTTTTTTTTCTTAAACCCAATTTCAACGACTTCCCCATGCCTCCCTTTTCTGCATCCCTGTTTTAAACTTTTTCAGCAACCCCTAATCTCAATTACTTATAATTCACTTTCTTTAACCTTTTTCTCTTACCCAATCATTTATCGCTGCAAATCTGCTTTGCCTTACCCATGACATTTTAGCACTCAATAATTTTACAACAGTTCTTGAGGTAAAGTTTAAATTTCTTCCAATCTTCTTCCACCGTCTCTTTTCCTTGGTCACGGATTCTGCCCGTCATCTCAGCCAGTCCCATATAGTCAATCACCTTCGTCTGCCACTCTTCCAGCGTGGGTAGTTCTTGTGTCTTCCAATACTTTGCTAGAAGAACTCTTGCTGCTGTTGCAGCATACATAAAAAACGTCCTATCTTTCCTTGACACCAATTGGCCTACCATGCCCAGGAGAAAAGCCTCTGGTTTCTTATGAAAGGTACACTTAAGAACCTTCTTGATTTCATTATAGATCATCTCCCAGAAGACCTTAATCCTTGGGCACGTCCACCAAAGGTGATAGAAAGTACCTTCCGTTTCATTACATTTCCAGCATTTGTTATTGGGCAAATGATAAATTTTTGCAAGCTTGACTGGGGTCATGTACCACCTATAAATCATTTTCATAATATTCTCTCTTAAGGCATTACATGCCGTGAACTTTATACCGGTGTACCGGGCTATGCGCTTCAGAGCTTTCCAATCCTGAACAGTAGGATTGTTAGCATGTCTGCTAAGCAGGTTAGTGCTTACAGCTATGTCAGGTCTTGAACATCTAGCAATGAAATTCAACTTGCCTAGAATGCATCTGTACAGCGTTGTGTCAGAAAACACTTCAGCAGTACTATCTACCTGGTAACCTGTCACCATCGGTGTGTCTGCTGGGTTTGCATCAACCAAATTCAACCTGGTTAATACATCAGCAATTTTCTGTGTTTGGTGTACCAGAAAATTACCTGCTTGGTCCCTCTCCACCTGCAGAGAAAGATAGTTGGATACCTCACCAAGATCCTTCATGTCAAAGTGCTCCTTCAGTTGAGCTAGGGTGCTTTGGTAAAAAGCCTGATTCTTCCAAAACATCAGAAGATCATCAACAAAACATAAACAATACAGTTTGTTTTGCCCCTCCTCCTTGACAAACACACACGGATCAGCTTTGCCCTGGTGAAAACCTAGAGAAAGCAACGTCTCAGTGAGTTTTGTGTTCCAACACCTGGCACTCTGCTTGAGACCATATGAGGATTTCCGCAGTTTACAGACCATTCCCTTCTGTATCTGCATCACCCAGGTGAATCTCACCATCTTGAGGTGTGAAGGAGATAAACAGATGGCGGTCCTTTGAAAGATGGCGACTGGCACCAGAGTCAACAACAAACCTGGCCTTGGCCTTTGGAGCAGGTTTTCCAGCAAGCAAAACCTTGTTTCCCACCGGCGTGGGCTTTTGCAGCTTGCCTTTAGCCTTTGGTGAAGCTGTGCCAGCAAACAAAGCCTTGTTTTTCCCTGGCTTGGGCTTTCCACCCCCCTGCTCCTGGCCATCAGACGTGCCTTTAGCCTTTGGTGAAGCTGTGCCAGCAAACAAAGCCTTGTTTTCCACTGGCGTGGGCTCTTCACCCTCCCTCTGCTTCTGGCCATCTGCAGGCATCTTGCTCTGTTTACCTCTGGTCTTCCGGCCTCTGCTAAGGCGATGACCTTGGTTCTCACGAGAAACAGAGCTAACAGCTGCCGACTCCTTGGCTCCCCCTGGAGGCTGGAATGCTGCCTGGGATGACGTGACAGTCTGCTCCCCCTGCAGCTTGCAACCGGTGCCCTCAGCATCCCTGCATTCACTCGCATTCTGGGAAACAGCCAGGACCTCCGATGCAGTCAAACTCTGGGCTGGGATGATTGGCAGATGGGCAGCTTTCAAAGCATTCCACATGTCACGTGCAGTCGTATTTCTAGCTAGCGTTTTTAATTCCTCCAGAGAGACGGACAAGACTATTACGTCTATGGCCCTCACATTCTGGGCTCTCCATTTCTCTGTCCGAGGAACTGGAGGGGCTTGAGACACAGTGTGCCACACTCCAAACTGACGCAGCAAACTCTCACACCATTTTGCCCAGGTCTGATAATTGTGCCGATTTAACTTTGGGCACTCAGTGGCCTCAGAAGCTTGGAAAAACTCCATTCCAGCTTTTTACTTGAGCCGTGAGCCTTTATGCCTTCAAAGACGTCTTATCTCGGCAGCCCATTAATCACGAATTCTCTGGCGCCGCTCCCAGATCTATTAGTCTTGCCGGACATCAAAAGCTCTTCCACGGCATTCAGAAAAGCCTCTGCTTTCGCTTTTCCAACACATACCTTTCAGCAGTCTGTCGCAGTCTTACTCTCCTGTAAGTGCCGTGAATCTGGGCCCATAACCTGTTGTTGGGATACTGCCAGGGAGACAAGTCCATCTGAGCCCCCAAGCTCGCTGCCGGACGATCCATCGATCTCCCGTAGACACGCAGTATCAGCATTTAGCGACACGAAGCCTCAGAAAACAGATTGCCACATTCTTAGGCTGGTGCACACTCTATCAGCAGAATTCACACAGCAAAAGATGCACAGCAGGAGAGCATATTTACAGTTTATTCAGCGTTGGTCAGAACAAAGAAACCATGACCGCCTGCATCGGTATGTTCAGGCAAGAAGAAGAAACGAAAGCAACGACACAACAGAAACATCCTGTGAGACAGGAAATACGCAGGCTGTGACACAAACATCCTGCTCCCTTTTAAGGTGGAACGGAAATATCCTAACAGAGATCCACCTGGCTGACGGAAAGTCATTGCGAATTGCAGGAGAAGGGACTGTGAAACTGGCAAGTCTGCACACAACCATCAAAGATGTACTTTATGTTCCAGGTGCTGCAGACAATTTGCTCAGTGTCCCACAGCTGACTGGGCGTGACTTTGAGATTTCCTTCAAGAGGAGCGTCTGTGTCATCAGAAAAGGCAAAGAGGACATTTTGCATGCAAAGTTTATAGATTGTTTGTTCTGTTTAACTTATGAGGACAATGGTGCTGTTGCTGTGTCTAATGTTGAATCCTGTTGTGTTGCACAAACTAACAAAGTTCTTCATGCAGGATGCATTCATGATGCACACAGGAGATTTTGTCACCTCTCTTGGAAGGCACTGGCCAAGATGCCAGAGATGGTTGAGGGTTTGAACATCAAACCCTGTAAGTTTCACATGAAATGTGTATCTTGTGCAGAGAACAAGGTGAAGGTTGCTCCAAAAGGCAAGGAATCTAGCAGGCAGGCTTCCAAACCCTACCAGCTAGTCCACGCAGACCTGGTTGGTCCACTTACGCCCTCTTTGGGTGGAGCAAGGTACTTCATGGTTCTAATTGATTTTTTCCCCAGGTACATTCATGTGTTTATGCTCGAGCAGAAATCGCAAGCATTTCCTAGGTTCAAGGCATTCTGTGCTTGGTTGGAGAATGTTCACGGTAAACGTATCGGCTGTTTGTTTACTGATCGGGGTGGGGAGTTCACTTCTCAGCAGTTTGAAGCTTTCCTGACTGAGAAGGGAATCCAGCATGACTTGTCAACACCTAGATCGCCATGGATGAATGGGCTTGCGGAGCGAGCAAATCAAACGTTGCTGCAAGAACTGAAAACCTTGTTGCATGATGCCAATCTCCCTGAAAAGTTTTGGGGGGAGGCTCTGTCGAATTTTGTTTACACTTTTAATCACAGATTGTCGTCACCTATTGGTTGTACTCCCTACGAGAAGATGTTTGGTAAGAAACCTTGCATCAAGCACATGAGAATCTTTGGTTCTGACATGTGGGTACACACACCAACAGAAGCAACAAGCTTGGGAAGCGTGGGGCACATGGTTTGTTCATGGGGTACGAAAAAGGTGCATACAGGGTATGGATGACTGGTTCTAAGTCCATTAAGTTCACAAAGAGTGTTGAGTACAATCCTAAGTGGGGGGGAAATGTGGGAATTTTCCAGAGTTACCCAGAGGAAGATGAAGGTGATGTGAAAGAAGCAGATGATGCTGAGGAAGCTGAGGATGATGATGATGATTATGATGATGATGATCAGAGTTCGGATTCCAGGTCAGTGGGCGGCGCTGCTGCTGCTGTCAGTGACAGTGATGACACAGCAGACTACAAGAGCGCAAAGGCCTCAGTCAGACCATCTGATGCGTCTGACAATGAACTGGAAGAACCACTATTCACCATTGGTCACTTTTCTCCTAAGAAAGAGGAGATGAGTCCAGAAGACTTGCGTCTAGTACGCAGGTCTGAGAGAGCCACAAAGGGCAAACCTCCAAAGAGGTTTGCTGATGAGTTTGCTAAGACGGCAAAAGCTGTTCTTAGTAGCTCAGAGAAGGTGTGGGAACCTTCAAGCTTCAAAGAGGTTCAGGAGTTAGCCTCTAAAGATGCTGAGCCTTGGCTTAATGCCATGAAGGCTGAAGTTGATTCCTTGAATAGGAACCAAACTTGGGAACTGGTACCGGTATTCCCAGGGATGAGACTGGTTGGCAGCAAATGGGTCTTCAAGGCCAAGACAGACCAGAATGGCAAGGTTGTCAGACACAAAGCCAGATTGGTTGCCAGAGGTTTTTCACAGGTACCAGGACAGGATTACCACGAGACCTACTCTCCCACCGTCAAATATGAGAGCATTTGACTGATGCTCAAGATTGCTGCAGAGGAGAAACTGCATGTTTCCCATCATGACATTAATACAGCTTTTTTGTACGGGATTTTGGACGAGGAGCTGTTCATGCTTCCACCTGACGGGATGCAGATACAGAAGGGAATGGTCTGTAAACTGCGGAAATCCTTATATGGTCTCAAGCAGAGTGCCAGGTGTTGGAACACAAAACTCACTGAGACATTGCTTTCTCTAGGTTTACACCAGGGCAAAGCTGATCCATGTGTGTTTGTCAAGGAGGAGGGGCAAAACAAACTGTATTGTTTATGTTTTGTTGATGATCTTCTGATGTTTTGGAAGAATCAGGCTTTGTACCAAAGCACCCTAGCTCAGCTGAAGGAGCACTTTGATATGAAGGATCTTGGTGAGTGTAAAGGGAATTGGGGTTGCTTGTGCGTAAAGGGTGCTGCAGCTCTAGACAGCGTTGCCTGGATAAACCTTTCCCTGGCTGGACAGCCCTTTCTCCATGACTGTCTCAGTCACTGGCAGAATCCGTCAGTGGGTGTTTTCTGAACTTCTTCCAACATAAAAATTCCTTCACTCCAAGTCTCCGCCTAGCCTCTCTGCGCGGAAGTCTCCTGCGCAGAGTGGGCGTGCCCAACGGAGGTCCTGGGCTCTCCCTGCTGCTCTCTGTGGAAGAGTCTCGGAGCCCTCCCTCCGCAGCCTCCTCTTTCTTCCTGGTGTCCCTCCTATTTCCTTCCTCCAAGGAAGCTTGCTCTCTCTCCCTGCTGGTTCCTTCTCCTGCATCGTCAGGGAGCCTTACCTCCACCCTAGGCTCCGATGGCAGTTCCCTGACAGTGAGGTATCCAACTATCTTTCTCTGCAGGTGGAGAGGGACCAAGCAGGTAATTTTCTCGTACACCAAACACAGAAAATTGCTGATGTATTAACCAGGTTGAATTTGGTTGATGCAAACCCAGCAGACACACCGATGGTGACAGGTTACCAGGTAGATGGTACTGCTGAAGCGTTTTCTGACGCTACGCTGTACAGATGCATTCTAGGCAAGCTGAATTTCATTGCTAGATGTTCAAGACCCGACATAGCTGTAAGCACTAACGTGCTTAGCAGACATGCCAACAATCCTACTGTTCAGGATTGGAAAGCTCTGAAGCGCATAGCCCGCTATTTGAAAGGGACTTTGCACTACAGGCTGAGGTACACCAGTCAGAAGACTGGAGGTCTTGAAATCTTTGCAGATGCAAGTTTTGGAAGTGACACCACGGATGGTACAAGCACTTCTGGAGTATGCTACATGTACAACCACTGCCTGTTTGACTGGTTGTGCAAAAAGCAGACGACAGTAAGCCTAAGTTCCTGTGAAGCAGAACTCAATGCTCTGTCATTTTCACTCATAGATTGTGAATGGTTGATGCAACTGTTTAAGGACATCGGAGTTTCTGTGAAATGTCCTGTACAAGTGTATCAAGACAATAGATCCTGTTTGGCTTTGCTGAACTCAGAGAGTTGCAAGCAAAGAACCAAGTACTTGCAGATTAAGCTACATCGTGCAAGAGAGTGTATTCAGAAAGGACTCATTCAGGTGTCCTACATGCCAGGAAATGAAATTCCTGCTGATCTGTTGTCTAAGGTTGTTAACAGAGAACAACTTAAGGTTTACGTACAGAGGTTGCAATTGGGTTGAACCACAGGTACTACAGGTTACACGGAAAGGGGGAGGATGTTAGGATATTTCCGTTCCACCTTAAAAGGGAGCAGGCTTTGTGAGTCTGCGTATTTCCTGTTCACAGGATGTTTATGTTTTCTATTGCTTTTGTTTTCTCTCTCGCTGCCCGAAACACTGAAGCAGGCAGTCATGTTTTTCTCTGCTCTAACGCAGAATAAACTTATAAATAATGCTCTCCTGCGTGCATCTTTCGCTGTGCGTTATCTGCTGATAAGAGCGTGCATCAGCCCTAGAATGTGGCAAGCTATTTCTGGAGCTCGTGTCGCTAATTGCTGATACTGCGTGTCTACGGGAGATCGATGGACGTCCGGAGGTGATGACGTGGGGCCATGATGCACTTTGTCTCCCTGGCAGTATCCCAACAGTATCCCAACTCAGCTTTCCCGGATGTAGGGAAAAGCTGCTCCCCAGATGCAGGATACACAGAGCTGTTAACCCTGTAAGCTCCAAACCTCACACCCCCTCTTGTCCTGCACTGGGGGCGTGTAAGTGTGACCACTTACCCCAAACACAGACCTTCACAGAACTCCCCATGACGCTGGAAGGTCAGCGGTTTCGTGAACCCATCTGCCAGGTTCTTCAAACTGGGACAGTATTTCAGTTGCACCAATCCCAACTGAACACTCTGACACACATTTTGGAAACAGATGTCTAGGTGTTTCCTTCTGGCCTTAAACTGCCCAGACTCTGCCAACTTCAGACAGGGTTGATTGTCCTCCCAAACCGTGACGGGCAAGCAACACTCTCTGCAGATCTCTTGAACCAAGCACACATAGAACTCCAATTCCCTACAAATCCCAGACAGCGCACTGAACTCAGCCTCAGTAGAGGATAGCACTATGAGACTTTGCTTTTGGGACTTCCACCCAACCAAAGAGTCCCTTAGCTTCACCACCATACCAGAGACAGACTTCCTGTCTTCCAGATTCGCCCAATCGCTGTCTGTCCAGCACATCAGTTTGACATCGCCCTTGGCTGACAGCTTGAGACAGAAGTCTTTGGTATCCTGCAGGTAACGCAGTACCCGCTTGACACCATTCCAGGCCTGTACGCTTGGGTTTTTAGCTTCCCAGCTGAGCAGATTGGTAGCAAAAGCTATGTCAGGTCTGCTCCACTGGGACAGATACAACAGACTACCCAGGACCAACTGAAAGAGCTCAGCATTTTTTAACTCAGCACGTTCTACTTGCTGACTGTCTTTCACGTAGCTTGTCTCCATAGGTGTCCTGACCCCTGCACATTCAGACATTCTGAACTTTTCAAGCAACTGCTCAATCTCGCCCTTCAGTCCTGTATATCTGCACACCTAGGTAGATCTTTACTGCACCTAGGTTCTTGAGCTTAAAACGTTTTCCAAGCTCTTTGGCAAACTTTTCCACCCGTTTATTTGCCTTTGAGACATATATGATTTCATCAACAAAAACTAAAAGCATTTCCTGTGACTCTCCTGACCCTTTAAGGTACAGGCAGCTGTCAGCAAGACTCCAGTGTGGTGTAGTAGTTAAGAGCAGTAGTCTCGTAATCTGGGGAACCGGGTTCGTGTCCCTGCTCCTCCACATGCAGCTGCTGGGTGACCTTGGGCTAGTCACACTTCTTTGAAGTCTCTCAGCCCCACTCACCTCACAGAGTGTTTGTTGTGGGGGAGGAAGGGAAAGGAGAATGTTAGCCGGTTTGAGACTCCTTCGAAAGTATGTATTTTGCCCCACCCAGACTGGCTACTGGCATAGAGCCACACAAGTCTGCATGCATCAGCTCAAAAGGCCTGGTTGTCACTCTGTTAGACCTAGGGTAAGAGCACATTTTTACTTTGGATTGCTTACAAGCTATTCAATCTAAAAACTTATCACATGCCTTCATCAAATTCAAAATCCTTTATTAGGCATATCACACCTCACATTAACAAACAAACTTCATATACAGACTGTATAAAATACGGGCTCAGCGAACACAATTTATCCCAGTCCTATTCTTAACTCCAAAAAATAAATCAATGTACATAAATAATATAATACAACACAGCAACATCACCTACCATTAAAAACCACTAAGTCTCTTTATCATGGCCCATTCTTTCTTCATGGACAGCACTTAAAAATTCAGCCGTTATTAAAGTAATTTGATCATCGCTGTCCGCCAGCAGGTCCTGAACAGTTAGTTGTGTAAAAAACTGTCTATTAAATTTTAGGGCCTCAAATAATTGTCTTCTGGCATAGCTGCCAAAATCACAGGAAAAGAATATATGCTCTAGAGTATCGGGTTCCTGTTTTCTGCATTTACAGAGACGCTCTGATTCTGGGATAGCTAAGTCACATGCCTTCATCTTGCACCCCTCAGTGCACCCCGGGACCTTCTTAATGTAGCCCCAGTTCATGTGTGCCATACGTCTGTGCCGTAAATGCTGACAGCCATCATGTGTTGGAACATTGGCACACTGAACCTGTGCTGACTCAGTGGGATTGTTACCTGCAATAGGCGTTTCTACCACAAACAGCCTGTCTTTGCATTCAACACTGAACAGTTGATGCCCACCCCTGGAAAAAGAACACATATTATTCTCAAAACAAATGCTGAAACCATCGGCAACAAGGGCAGCCACGGATAGAAGACAGCTGGACATCTCTGGAATGACAAAAGCCTCAATCTCATGCTGTAAAAAAGAACAATACCGTGAGCCAGATATAGTCAAAGCACATTTGCTTCCATCTGCTAGTGTGACAGTTCGTCCACTTTTTACAGCTTTGAAGTTCCGCAGAAGACCACTAGAGGGCATGAGATTGTGAGTAGCACCACTGTCCACCACCCAGCTCAGCACGTTGCTATGGGTGGAGCTGGTCTCTGTTGCCATGCTCGCTGCAAAATGATACTGTGAAGACTTGTCCTTGCTTTCAGTTCCCTTGAAACTTTTGTGAGCTTTCCCACGTCTCTCCGCTGAGCTTATCTGGTTGCTACGCGAGACGACCTTGGATTCCTGAGTCTCTACCGGGCAGTCTCTCACGAGATGGGAGGGGGATCCACATCTGTAGCAACGTCTTGAAGCAAAAGCTTTCACAGATTCATTATTGCTTTTTGCTGCCCCCCCCCACTCCTGGGTGCACAGCTCATGGGGGCACAGCTAATGCCTACTTGCTTTCTGTCTCTTCTGCTCTTCATCGCAAAGTCTCCCCGTTATATATTCCAGACTAAGCTGGTCAGGCAGCATCGTTTCCATGGTCAAAACTAAATTCTCATAACTCCTGTCCAAAGAGCTCAACAGGATGTAAGCCTAGAGCTCATCAGGGAGAGGTACGTTCACCTGCCGCAGCTTAGTAAAAACAGACAGCATCTGTGTAATGTGATCTCGTACCGATTCCCCTGGAGACAGCCTCAACTCAAAAAGAGAGCGTGTCACATGAATCTTGGCACCAGCCATGGTTCTTTGATGTACCCTGACCAAAGAGTCCCAGACCCCCTTGCAAGTCAATAATCCATCAATGTGGGGCAGCTGAGAACCCTCCAGGGCAAGTACTATATGGTGTCGGAATCAAGCCTTAGTCAGAGGAATTTGCCACTCTCCAGGCACCCGGCTTGAGTTCCTTGTTGACCTCCCCGTCTGCGACTCCCGGCAAGATCAGGCGAGATCTCAATCGGCGATCCTCCTCTAACGTGAGAAGAACACACCACTCCTCCCCTGCCATCCCCAGGGAGGGGAGAGACAGACAGAAATGTATTTACATGCCTTTATTTCTGTCCTTCCAGCAGTACAGAGAAAATGTGTCTGCACTCTCTTAACACCAACAGCAGAGAGAAAAAAAACTCCTCCCATGTACTTCCAGTACAGGGTCATGTGGCACTCTGAGCTAACATCCGGTGCTCAGTGCACTGAATAGACTGTCCCTTGTTCCCACGGTACAGTCCCATAACGTCAACATCCTGTTTGGCTTTCCAGCCACCTGGAGCTCGCTGCTGCATTGCTCCTTTTTCGTAACATCCTCCCCCAAAAGAATCAATGCGTGTTGCGGCAAGCAAAGCGTGATCCAGAGAAGAAAACAAACAGTCCTGAGATTGAACCAGTGAGCAGAGAGGATCAGCACCTCATACGAAGTCTATTCAGTGCACTGAGCACCGGATGTTAGCTCAGAGTGCCACATGACCCTGTACTGGAAGTACATGGGATGAGTTTTTTTTCTCTCTGCTGTTGGAGATGAGAGAGAGCAGTCACGATTTCTCTGTACTGCTGGAAGGACAGAAATAAAGGCATGTAAATACATTTCTGTCTGTCTCTTTCCCCTCCCTGGGAATGGAGGGGGGGGAGGAGTGGTGTGTTCTTTTCACGTTGAAAAGGATCGCCGACTTAGACCTCGCCTGATCTTGCCTGGAGTCGCTGACAGGGAGGTCAACAAGGATTCAAGCCGGGCACCTGGAGGGTGGCTAATTCCTCTGACTTTGGCTTGAATCAACACCCAACTCTTTTGAAACCTTTCTCATCCACGTATAACAATACGACATTAGCGACTCCGCCCAGTACTCATGTGGCAGATGTGAACTAAGCAATTGCGCTTTCATCCCCTTTTGCAATTCTTTGTTCACCCGTACACAGACACCCCTGTTCCACGCTTCCGCTGAAACAGCAACCTTGTGTCTTATCCCTTTCTTCTGCAGGAACTCCTGAAAATCCTGTAAAAGAAAAATCTGCTTCTCATCTGTGAAAATACAACCAATGTTAGCATCATGCATATTTTCAACCTTGTCACAAAACTCCTGACACCTTTGTAAGGCTTCTTGTGGTTTCCCTAACACATATATCCAGACAAAATTAGAGAAATGATCCACACACACAAGATAAAATCTTGCATTGCCTCTAGATGGTGCTAGAGGACCAATCACATCAGCATACACCCACTGAAACGCTCTGTCGACCCCGGTCACCTTCTTGGTGTTCGTTTTGGTCACACCTGCGAGAGAAATTAGGTTAGACACAGATGAATTACATTCCCTGTAATCACTTTGTGCATAACTCAACAAATACAGTCCATCTTTCTCTCTGGCAGAAAGATACAACTCTCCATCTTTGAAGATCTTGCAGCTCTCAGCATCATAGGACAGTTTCAGTCCTTTCTTTGCAATCTGCGAAACACTCAGCAGATTGAACTTCAATTCAGGAACCAAGTAAACATTGTTTATAGTCAAGTTCAGACTCTTAAGATACACAGTCCCTATCCCGGTCGCTTCCAGCTCCTGACCGTTGGCCTGTTTCACAGCGAAGCTTTGCTTCTTAAACGTTGAAAACAGTCCTCTGTGTGGGGACATATGAACGGTACAGCCCGTGTCGATTACAAACGCGTTTTCAACATCTGGCGTGGTTCCTTTCGACATCAAAGCCTTTGCAGGTTTCACCATAGGCTTGATATGACTTTTGCCTGATGCCTCAGGCTTTGCTGAACGGCCCTTAGCTCCTTTTGGCTGGCGTGGCTTCTTACAGTTCCGCTGAAGATGCCCAGCCTGTCCACAATTGTAACATCGGACAACGTTCAAAGCTACAGCATTCTCTCCAGTAGCAACATCGGTGGGGGAATTAGAACTCCGTTCCTCCCTCCCCCTGTTCTTTACTTCCAGTGCAGCAAGCCGGTCGTGTTCATCCAGAACCACGGCACTCAGGGGAGGTGGATAAGGTAAACCTCCCCCCTTCTTGGCATCCATTCTGAATCCAAGTCTCTGCTCTCACTCTCGAGCCTGTAAAATCCAAAAGTCTCTTCTGGGCTGTTTACTGCCTACTCTGGCAGGCAAACTGCAAGCTGCCTCAAAGTCAAAACAACTTTCGCTTCCCAGGCTCTAACTGAGCCAGCCCCATTTGTCAGTAACTTTCCAAGCCTACTGACGGTCGTTGCCTAGCAACTGTGCATACCTTTCTCCGAACAGGAAATCTTATCAACCACAAGAATTCCTGGTATGCAAGCCTTTGCTTTCAGAGCTGTTTTTCCAAACGCAGCTCCCGTGAACCAGAGAATGAATCAATCTGCGTTCACACTTTTAGCCCGAAATTCAGCGTACCTTCTGGGGCTCCGTTGCCTGGAAAACACCCCCCTCGGTGTCCAGCCGTCTGTTCAGCTTCTGGCTGCACGCAGACGTTATCTTATCTTCTTTGGTGCAGAGGATGGCAACGATCCATCTACCTATCATGGTGATTCCCATGGATCTTTAGAACCATCGGCTTCTGCTACCAGTTGTCGGAATCAAGCCTTAGTCAGAGGAATTTGCCACTCTCCAGGCACCCGGCTTGAGTTCCTTGTTGACCTCCCCGTCTGCGACTCCCGGCAAGATCAGGCGAGATCTCAATCGGCGATCCTCCTCTAACGTGA
The DNA here is from genome assembly GCF_027172205.1 of Podarcis raffonei. Classification (NCBI taxonomy): domain Eukaryota; kingdom Metazoa; phylum Chordata; class Lepidosauria; order Squamata; family Lacertidae; genus Podarcis; species Podarcis raffonei. Next base: position 24,387,429 of record NC_070620.1, read on the forward strand.
GAAGAACACACCACTCCTCCCCTGCCATCCCCAGGGAGGGGAGAGACAGACAGAAATGTATTTACATGCCTTTATTTCTGTCCTTCCAGCAGTACAGAGAAAACGTGTCTGCACTCTCTTAACACCAACAGCAGAGAGAGAATAACTCCTCCCCTGCACTTCCAGTGCAGGTCAGATGACAATCTGAGCTAACATCCGGTGCTCAGTGGTGTGAATAGACTGTTCCTTTGTTCCCACGGAACAGTCCCAAACGTCAACATCCTGTTTGGCTTTCCAGCCACCTGGAGCTCGCTGCTGCATTGCTCCTTTTTCGTAACAAACATATGGGACATTGCTTTCTGGTCTTTCTTCACTGCCGCTGTAACTCTGGCAACCTCAGCAGCATTTGCCCCAGCGGCTGCCACTGGCGGTTCATTTTTGGGTGCAATCCCAGAGCTGTTTGCCCAAAAGCCAATACGTCACTCTTCTCGACCAGTCCTCCCAATTGCGCCTCTCAAAAGGGATGGTGAAAGTCTCATGAGCCTGGGCCTCTGCCATCTTCCCGGGGCTATAAGCTTACTCACGCTTTCTGCCAGCCGGTTGTTTCAAAGATACCTCCTCCAGCAGGCTCTTGCTTCCACCAGCAAGATCGGACTCCCTCTGCTTTCTCCACAACAGCAGACAGGATCTCAGAGCTGGACTTCACTGCAACTCCTCTCCTCACACTCAGCACAAACGTGGCTGGAAAGCTTCCATAACCTGTGGATCCGGTACGTTTCCAAAGCAACAGAAATTCCTGGACTTGCAGCAGAGCGGCACAGCGAGTGCTTCTTGTGTGAGTGAGCTTGCAGAAGGGAGAGTCCGCATGCTGTTGTTCCTCTAACTAACAGCTTTATTTACATCAGAACGGTAAAATAACAAACAAACCATTGGAGACGGCAGGCATGGTGTCTCTCCGTCTCTTGGCAGAAAAGTGAAAGTAACTCACAAAAAACTCAGCTTTGAGTTGTTAACCCTGTAAGCTCCAAACCTCACATGCCAACAGAAAATCCTAGAGGCTAATAAAGAAAAAATTCAAATGTTAAACGCCCCAATAACAATATTAGAAAACAAAAATGCAATTAAGAAGGCACGCAGTCCAGATGGCCTCCCAGCTGAATTTTATAAAAAAACGGACGAGATTTTAGTAACACCACTGTTAGAAATAATTAATAATGCCCTTAATAAAGGGAAAATCCCCGATTTGTGGAGGGAAGCCTACACAATACTAATACCTAAACAGGGAGGCAACCCAGAACTAATATCTAACCACAGGCCGATATCACTATTAAACTGTGATTATAAGCTTTTCACTTATATGGGAAATAGGCTCCTATGGGAAATAGGCTCAAAGAAATCATTAGCGATATTATATATCCAAACCAGGCGGGATTTCTTCCCGGAAGACAAATCTCTAGAAATACCAGAAACATTGTCGAAATTTTGGAATATCTAGAAACTAAGAGTGATAAAAAGGCAGCTGTGTTATTACTTGACGCCGAGAAAGCATTCAACAATGTTTCCTGGCTTTTTATGAAAAAACAAATAGAGGTAATGAAATTAGGAGAAAAGTTTAGAAACGGAATGGAGGCAATATACCATCAACAAAGAGCTAGACTTCTGATGAATGGCAACCTTACAGAAAATATCCCTATCACAAAGGGGACAAGACAGGGTTGCCCCTTGTCGCCCTTATTATTTATATTAGCCTTATAACCACTCTTACAAAATATCAGGAAGGATGAAAATTTAAAAGGGATAGTGATTGGGGGGAAATCCCATAAAGTCAGGGCATTTGCTGATGATTTAATGGTAACAACACTGAGCCATTCCGGGGGGTCCGGCACGCTTCCTCTGGGCGGCTCTGTTTTTCCCCCAGGGACCTCCGACTCCAGCAGCACGTAAACACAGCGGAACAGAAGCAGGATCGACGTGTGTGCGTAATAACTCAGGCTGTCTCCTTATCTTAGTTTTAAGTCTTTATTCCTTAGCAAAACACAACTGCTATAAATCACCTGGCGACAATGCGCTCATGGTCGCTGCTCTCGCAACGGAGCAAAACACACACTGACTGAGGTACAGAAAACACTCCCCTCAGTATTCTAAAACCACGCCTCAGAATGTGAGACGTCACTCAGAACTTCTTAACCCTGTGAGTTCTGAGCCTCTCTCCACACCCCCTCTCGAATCACATTTTGAGAGAACTTCTGAGTGTTCAACACGTTCCCCATTGCCTTCCGCCCCTTCCTGGCATCGTTGTTAGGCACCTGTTGAACTTTCTCACAAATCTCAGGTTCACACTGTGCGAAACCAACCCACGCATTTGTGACCTGAAACCTCTCAGGTGGAATTCCCTTTGTAGCCCGAGATGACCGCCTGGGCACAAACTGGGGTGCTACCTCTGACCCACTGGGGCCAGCAAGTGCGTCTTCCTCATCAGAAAAGTCCCCCTCTGACTTGACACGTCTGTGAGCTTTCTCCATTATGCGGACAGGAGATGAGGGCTCACTCTTGGACACTCTCTTAACAACCTGTGGAGACGCCCTACTCTGTTCAGGGACCTGGTCTCCACCAGCAGGTTCAGGCTCTGGCTCTCCCTCCTCCTCAGAGTCAGACAGACAATCTGAGTGAACGTCAGAGCTTGCTTTGCGCCTTGCCCAACCATCCTGCTCAAAGAACTCAGCCTGTTTACTGACCAGAAGCTTGGTCTGATCACCTTCTGGATATGTGAATCTCCATCCTTTTGTCGCAGGCTCATACCCACAGAAGATCATTTCCTGGTACCTTGGGCCACCCTCCTGCTGCTGAAACTTTGGTACAGGCACCATGGCTCTGCTACCGAAAGTGCGAAAGAAATGCACGAGCGGCCTCTGTCGATGAAGCAGGAAATACGGGGTGTCACCTACCACTGAATTGTAGCACCTGTTCATCGTGAAATTGGCTGTTTTTACCGCCTCCCCCCAAAAACTTTGAGGCAAACCAGAGTCATCCAGTAGAATCTCTGATGCTTGAACCAGAGCTTTACTCCTAAGCTCTGCCACGCCACTCTCCTGAGGAGAAGTCACCTTGTGACGTATCCCTCTCTGGCGAAAGAAACCCTTTAGAGCAGACCCAGTGACCTCTGAACCTCGGTCACACTTGAACCCCTGCACCTTGGTGGAGAACCTTAGTTCCACCTCTGCCACCCAATCTTTGATCAGTTGTGTTGCCTCCTCCTTAGTTCTCAGCGTGTACGCCCATGCGTTCCGCGTAAAATCATCTGTCAGCACCATCAGAACCTTGGCCTTGCCCAGACTTGGCTGTGGCATATCAAAAAGGTCTGCATGTACAAGCTCAAAAGGCTTAGTGGTTACTCTCTCCACCCTGGGATGATTAAATCCCTTGTTCCTGGCTTTTCTGCAAGCCCTGCAATTCAAAGGTTGACCACATTCTTTTACCTTGCAACCTTTGGTGCACTCTGATAACATCTGAATGTCTTCACAGGAACCATGTGACATTCTCTTGTGCTACACGCAAGCACACGACACATGAGTGTGATCAGTGGCTTTCCCAGCATTCCCCTCACCCTCCAGAGGTGTTTCCAGAACAAAGAGGTTGTTCTGATTTTTCTCAACACTTATTAGTCGCTTTCCCCCTCTGGAAATTGTACAAACATTTTTCTCAAAACACACTTCAAATCCCTCCTGTAAAAGACAAGGTACAGATAACAGACAATGTTTTATCTCAGGTATGACGTAGACCTTCAGCTCAGCCTGTAAGAAAGAGACAAACAGGTTAGCAACATGAGTCACATGTCTCTGTGAATGATCAGCAAAGACAACTGTTTTCCCAGCTGAAACAGCCCTGCAGTTTCACATTTGTCCATCAGGTGGCGCTGTTACCAGATGGGCATTAGCAGCCGAGTCCACAACCCAACGCAGCACTCTCTCCTCTCTGGAGTTGTCCTTCTTTGTTGCCTTAGCAACAGACTTCCTGCTGCCCCCGACCTTGGGGCCTTTGCTGCAGGTGTTCTCCAACACTGCCATTGAAGCAGTCAGCTGATAAGCTTTTCCTCTCCTCTCTGAAGCACGTAGCGTCTGCGCTTTCCCATGCCTGCCTCCTCTGCAGGACTGGTTGCCATGGAAACCCGGCTGGTTCCCATGGGAAGCGACCTTGGACACATCCTGCCCTGTCTCCCTTGCTCTCTGTGGGCAGCCGCGACGCAGGTGTTCAGAAGAATCACAAACAAAACAACGCCGAGTGGAAAACTTTGCAAACTTGCCTTTGGTCTTCTCTGCCCCCCCAACCTTTCCAGCAGCACTCCTTGAGGCTTTTCTGCTTTTGGGGACTTGGCTTTTGGCTTCTGCTGTGGTTTCTCTGCAAACCCCCTCCAGCTCCTGCCAAACAGCCTGGGCACTCTCAAGACCCTTGTAATGGCCTGCACCCCCACTCTCAGGTGCATCTCTCTTCTCTTCTCTCAGCTGCTCTCCAGCACACAGCTCATGTGTTGAGGCATTGCAAAGCTTTCCAACACAGTCCCAGCCCCCTCTGGGCTTCTTGGGCGTCCCTCAGCCCCTCCTGGGCTTGGTGCTTCCTCAGAGCAGTTCTCAGCCCCCTCTGGCCTGGCTCCCACTGCTTTCTTCAGTGCCTGCCACTCTCCCCGGGGCTTGCTCCCGTCCACCTTATCAAAAGGGACTGACGACCTCTGGCTGTCTGCCATCTTCTCCCGGGGCCCAGCCTACTTACGCACCTCCCGGTCCAGCAGATCAGATCTTCCCAGTGAGCTCCCTTCTGGGCACAGCTCCAACTGGCTCCAGCTTTTCCTTAGCTGGCCTTTGGCTGCAGTCTTCCTTCACAGCGTCTCATCAGCTGGCCGCACACGAACGTTGCTTATCTCTGCTTCAGGCGTTTGCTGATGACCCCATAACCTGAGCCATTCCGGGGGGTCCGGCACGCTTCCTCTGGGCGGCTCTGTTTTTCCCCCAGGGACCTCCGACTCCAGCAGCACGTAAACACAGCGGAACAGAAGCAGGATCGACGTGTGTGCGTAATAACTCAGGCTGTCTCCTTATCTTAGTTTTAAGTCTTTATTCCTTAGCAAAACACAACTGCTATAAATCACCTGGCGACAATGCGCTCATGGTCGCTGCTCTCGCAACGGAGCAAAACACACACTGACTGAGGTACAGAAAACACTCCCCTCAGTATTCTAAAACCACGCCTCAGAATGTGAGACGTCACTCAGAACTTCTTAACCCTGTGAGTTCTGAGAAAGTTTAACAGCAACTATAGATTTAATTAAAAAATATGAAAGAATAATGGGAATAAAAATAAATTACCTGTCAGGGAACTGCCATCAGTGCCGGAGGGAGAGAGAGGGCTCCAGAGGGATCCCAGAGAGCGTCACGGGATTGGGAGAGGCAGCCCATCTTCTGGGGAAGGGAATCAGCTCAGCTCCAGTGGAGAAGGGGGGCAGATGGGGGAATCTGAGAGGGAGTCACATGACTCCTTGCCGGGGACCAGCGGGGGGAGAAAGGGTCCTCCGCTGCCTACGCCTTCCTTGCGCAGAAGGCTTCCGCGCAGGGAAAGTAGGAGGAGACTGGGCGTGAAAGAACTTCTTTGCTGGAAGAAGTTTAAGAAACGCCCACTGACGGATTCTGCCAGCGATTGTGACAGCCACGGGTGAGTGGCTGTCCGGACAGAAAAGGTTCACTTAGGCAACCCAGCCAGGCGTGGGCACCGGCTTACGCACGAGCAACCCCTTGAACCATTACAGCAATCCGTCAGTCCTTGACGTTGCTTGTGCACAGTACCAGAGAGGCAGCACGATGAGCCAAACAGAGCCAGCTGGAGTAACAGAGCAAGAAGCCTTGATGCGTGGTCTGGTAGAGAGGAACCGAGACCTGGAGGCGCATGTTGCTACCCTGACGGCGCGGCTGGAGGAGAGACAGGCTCAGGATGCACAGGTCAGAGCCACCCCGATAGGGAGGAAGGTTCAGGGGCTGGTACACAAATTTGGTGGAAAGCCCCAGGACTACAATGCATTCCAAACAGAAATCCAGTACGCTTTGGAACTGCAGAAAGATGACTTTGCCAATGACGGGGAGAGGGTGGCTTACATTGTGGGACATCTGCAGGATGGGGCGCGTGAATGGATCAGGCCCCTAATGGCGATGCAGAATGATGCACTGAAAGATCTCAAGAAATTCTACCAGGCATTGGACGCGATGTACTCCAGCGAGGTTGAGCAAAGCGTGACACGCCGGGAGCTGATGGGGTGCAAGCAGGGGAGCCTGTCCGTCAGGAACTACTGGTCGTGGTTCACGATGTTAGTCCACAAGCTCGGGTGGGATCTCGGCTCTGAACCTATGCAAATGTTGTTCGAGGGGGGTTTGTCCCCTGAAGTGAAGGATGAATTGTCCCGAGCGCCCCGCCCGCGGTCGATGGATGAACTCACAAAGACTGTGCTTGCGATCAGGGTACGCCAGGAAGCGCGGGCTCAGGAGAAGTGGGAGATAAGGGCGGAACGTTTCCATGACAACCGCATTCCTGAAATGCCGAGGGAGCCTTCCCAGGCGGCAGAGCCGATGGAAATTGATGCAGCGCGCGAAGTTTCAAACGCTGGTGAAGGGCGGAAAAGGGAGGGGAAGGAGTGGAAAACTACCAAGAAGTGTTTCCTCTGTCAGCGACCGGGACATTTTGCAAAGGTCTGCCCTCAACGAAAGGCCTGGCAAGGCATGATGGGGGCTGCAGGCCATGACGAGAAGGGGGAGGAGGGGCAGGCGCAGGGAAACGCCAACGCCTGGCTGCCAACCAGTGCTAGAACTCCCAAATGTGCACCCCGTCAAGGTGGAGGGACTGCTAGATTCTGGCAGCTCGTGTAATTTCTTCAGCAGAGACTTCGCTCTGGAGCACCAACTCCACCTGTTGCCACTAGATTTTCCCTTGCAGGTGACCACCATCGATGGCAGGGAGCTCCTGGGAGGGGAAGTGACGCACCAGACACCGCCAATGCAAATGAGGGTAGCTAGGCACACGGAAACCATTGCCTTTCATGTGGCCACGCTGGCAGGACCCCCAATAATACTGGGAATGAGCTGGCTGGCACTACATGACCCGGTGGTGTCATGGCATCAGCGGTCGGTCACTTTTGGGTCAGCTTACTGCTCAGAACACTGTCTGGGAGGGAAGGAACCAAGGATGACTGTAGCCAGGGTGGCGGGGTTGGCCCTGGAGCAAAAAGGGCAGGTGCCACCACAATATGCTGATTTGAAGGAGGTCTTCAGTGAAAGGGAGGCAGACAAACTACCCCCCCACAGGCCCTTTGACTGCCAAATCAACCTGCTTCCAGGGGCTCAGTTACCAGTGGGTAAGCTTTCCCAATGCCCAGGATTGATGATATTTTGACACGTGTGAGGCAGGGAAAGATTTTTACCAAGCTGGACCTCAGGGGAGCATACAATCTGATCAGGATAAGGGAGGGGGACGAATGGAAAACGACCATGTTCACCCCCCTAGGGGCTTTTGAGTACTTAGTGATGCCATTTTTATTACAATCGGGCTCGGCCTGCTTTCAAGCATTCATGCACCATGTGTTGGGGCCCCTGCTGTACAAGAATTGCGTAGCCTTTTTGGATGACGTCTTAATCTATTCGGACGATGAAAGGCAACATGTCAGAGACGTCAGGGAGGTGCTACAGAGATTGAAGAAGCATCAGTTGTGGGTCAAGCTGGAAAAATGCCAATTCCACGCCAGGGAGGTCGAGTTCCTGGGATACAGGCTGTCAGACAAGGGACTAGCCATGGATCCGAGCAAGGTAAAGGCAGTGCTGGAATGGAAAGCCCCCAAAAACAGAAAGGATGTGCAAAGGTTCCTAGGCTTCTGCAACTTCTATAGGAAGTTCATAAGGAACTTCGCTCACTTGACAGCGCCCATAACGGATTGTCTTAGTAGCAAAAAGAAGTTTGCGTGGACAGAGGGAGCGCAACAATCCTTTGAAAAACTGAAGAGGGCGTTTGCCTCAGAAGAACAGCTCCTGCACGTGGATCCGGAGAAGCCCATGGGCTGGAGACGGACGCGTCCGACCGCACCATTGGAGCGGTCCTTTTGCAGCCCGGGGACAAGCAGAACTGGATGCCGTGTGTCTTTTTCTCAAGGAAGCTGAGCAAGTCAGAACAAAACTACACAGTGTATGACTGCGAACTGCTTGCCATCTATGCGGCATTTCGGCAATGGAGACATCTGTTGATAGGGGCGCGGCACAAGATCCAGGTCAGAACTGACCACAAGAACTTGGAATACTGGCGGACCGCGTGAGTGCTCAACCAGAGACAGATCAGATGGTCCCAGGAGTTCGCCAAGTTTTTCTTCGAGATCCGATATGTGCCGGGAGAGGAAAACGTAAGGGCAGATGCTCTCTCCCGGAAACCGGAGTACATGGAAGGAGAGGGGCCCCCAAAGACCAGGCACGTGTTCCCCGAGGATCGGTGTGTGTGGGGGGGGGAGCGTTGGTTGGGAAACGGGAACTGGCAGGGCTCACCAGGCACGATGAGTTTGCTCAGGCGAAAATCAGGGAACTCAGGGACGGAAGGGAAGTCAATGGAGGATTCGAGGAAAAGGAAGGGCTATTGTACTATAAGGGGGTGCTGTATGTACCGGGGGAGACTTTGAGGGGGAAGGTACTTAAACAACTCCACGACAACCCAACAGCGGGGCACTTTGGACAGCACAAGACCATGTTACTTGTCACCAGGCAGTTCTGCTGGCCAAAGGTGAGGGAAGACGTAAGAGAATATGTACGGGGGTGCGACCGATGCCAGAGGGCAAAGGGGGAAAGGGCTGCCCCCGCGGGGTTACTGGAACCCTTACCCACACTGGAAAGGCCCTGGGAGGTGGTGTCCATTGATTTTATGACAGATCTGCCCAAGTCAAGGGGAAAGACAGCGGTCATGGTAGTAGTCGATCTACTGACAAAAATGTGCCATTTCGTAGCGTGCTCACATGCAGCAACGGCAGAGGAGACAGACAGACTGTTTGTGGATCACATTTTCAGACTGCATGGGGCTCCATTGAGGCTAATCTTGGATCGCGGGAAACAATTTACTTCCCGGTTCTGGCGGAAACTCATGAGCTTGCTACAGGTCGAGGTGAGCTTCTCGACGGCGAGGCACCCGGAAACCAACGGACAAGCCGAAAGAGCGAACGGCATACTCCAGCAGTACCTACGTTGCTATGTCAGCGAGAGACAGAACGATTGGGTAGAGAAATTAGCTTTGGCTGAATTTGCGTACAATAACGCTGAACATGTGTCCACAGGAATGAGCCCTTTCATGGCCAATTACGGGTGTCACCCCAGGGCATTCCCGGGGCGGGGGGAGGAAGGATGGAGTGTACCTGCGGCTGAGCAATTTGTGGAGGAAATGGAGGCCTTACACCAGCAACTCAGGCTGAACTTAGAGCGGGCCAAGGAAGTTTACAAGAGGCAGGCGGACAGGCACCGTCGGGAGGGGGAGGCTATACGGGTGGGAGACAGGGTGTGGTTGTGATCCCAAGGGTTGCCCCTAAAGGGAGGGTGCAAGAAGTTGCAGCCTAGGCGGCTGGGGCCTTTTGAGGTAATGCAGCAGGTGAACCCAGTGGCATTTAAACTCAAGTTGCCTGACAGCATGAAGATACATCCGGTGTTCCACAGGTCCCTACTTTCGCCGTACAGGGAGGGGCGGGAATTCCCGGGACGGGAGCAAGGGGTCACCACCCACCCGCGGGTCGAGGAGAGGGAACACTGTAACGAAGCTGAAGGTGGGTGGCGGGTGTTCATATTTCTTTAAGAGAAATTGAACAATTGCTATGCGAGATTGCTTGCCAGTGCCCTTCGTATCCAGAAACTGGTTCTTTGGAAGTAGAAACTTGGCAAAAGATCGGAAAAACCCTCTTTGCAGAACCGAGGGCTCCGATTCATTGTCTGCTCACTTGGCAGAAATGTGCAGATGCCGTTGCTAAATTAGGACCTCAGGCATCTCCTACGGCCCCTGCCCTTCTAGCTGTTGCAGACAATCCCCCACCTTACCCAAAGCTTTTGCCTCCTTCGCAACCCTGCCGACCCCCCCTACGCCTCAATCGCCTCAGCCCCCATCCTCCCCCCCATCCCTCCTTCGCCTGCCACAGCCCCTACAGGAGCTGTGCGCACCGCGCTTTCTCTGGCTAGGCAGAAAGGGCTCCTTTCCTTAGAGGAGGAGTCTGAATGGGCTGGTGAAATGCCATCTGCTTTCCCTATCACCTATACAAACCCAGGAACTGCTCAACAGCAGGTACTGTATGAGACGCTTCCTTATTCTGTAATGAGAGAATTAAGGAAAGCCATTACTGATTCCGGCCTGAAATCCTCTTATGTAATAGGAATGCTGGAGGGAACAGCAAATTGTTATACAATGCTACCTCAAGACTGGAAAGATCTGATGCGCATGCTTTTGTCCCCGGCTCAGTATGTAGTTTTTGAAAGTGAATTTAAACATAGCGCATCAGCCCTGTCTGATCCACAGCATTCAGCCAATCAACTTTATGGCGCTGGTCCACATGATAATATAACAGCTCAGGCGACACTGACACCTTTACATTTCAGTCGCACCGCGACTTGTGTACAACGCGCCTTTCGGAAAGTCCCTGTCTCAGGACAACCGCTGAGCTCCTTTGTTAATATTAAGCAACAACATTCAGAGCCCTACCATCAATTCATAGATAGACTGAAAGAATCAGTCACTAGGCAGATTGATAACACCACAGCTCAAAATGAATTGATGAAAAAATTGGCCTTTGAAAATGCAAACACCGATTGCAAAAAGGCTTTGCAGTCAATCATGCATTGCATTAAATATTGTGGAGAGAGGCTCAGAACTCACAGGGTTAAGAAGTTCTGAGTGACGTCTCACATTCCGAGGCGTGGTTAGAATACTGAGGGGAGTGTTTTACTGTGTCTCAGTCAGTGTGTGTTTTGCTCCGTTGCGAGAGAGCAGCCATGAGTGCGTTGTCACCAGGCAGGAGATTTATAACTGTTGTGTTTTGCTAAGGGAATAAAGACTTAAAAGATAAGGAGACAGCCTGCGTTCAGCCTGAGTTATTGCGCACACGCGGCGACCCTGCTTCTGTTCCGCTGTGTTTACGTGCTGCTGGAGTCGGAGGTCCCTGGGGGAAAATCAGAGCCGCGCAGAGGAAGCGTGCCGGACCCCCCGGGAATGGCTCAAATATGAGCTGGCCGACATGATTCAAGCCTGTGCAGATGTTGGCAGCCAGAGTCATGCGATGTCCTTGCTTGCCGGTGCAATCCAGGCTAGCAATAAGCCTACGGGCAATTGCTTCAATTGCAAACGCCCAGGCCATTTTGCTAAACAATGCAGAGCCCCTGGCGGGGGAGCAAACAGGAATGGTGATGCCAACAAGGCTAAGCCTTCCAAAAAATGCCCGAAATGCGGGAAAGGCTATCATTGGGCTAATCAATGTAGGAGTCCGGGAAACTCCATAGCGGCCCCACTCTTGGGCCAGGACAAATAGAGAGCCCTCCGCCTTTAGTTTCCACTGCTGAAAATTTTTCAAAAAATATGCCTTCCAATTTTACCATTGAATTGATTAATCAAGAGACCAAAGACGCTGTTTTACCTGGTGAAATTGTGCTTATGACCACCCAGTTGGCGGGCCCTCTACCACCTAAGGTTGCAGGCTTAATTTTACCCAAATTCTCTGCGGCCAAAGAAGGAATCCAGGTTATTCCAGGAGTCCTAGATCCTGACTATGTGGGCACAATCATGGTTCAACTTTGGAGCCATATGCCCATGCAGTTAAAAAAGGGTGAGTCCTGGGCGCATCTGGTGGTGCTCCCTTCTCATCCTACTGCTTCTATTATGGATAGTAATTTGCACGAGCTCTCTTCTCTCCCTCCACAGCTGTTAGCTGTAGTTCAGAGGATTGGTGAAAAGAAGCTTCTTCGTAAGTATAAAATCAATGGCAAAGTTCTGGAAGGCTTGATTGACACGGGCGCAGACATTTCTGTAATTTCCAGTAGTTGCTGGGACCCCACGTGGCCCCTTGAGTCTGCCTCTGCAGTTTGGGGTGTGGGTGGACCTCAAACCTCTTCCAAAAGCGTACAGTGGCTGCCTGTTTCTCTGCCTGATAGCTCTGAAACCATTGCATACATCCAGCCCTGTGTGCTGAAAATCCACCTCAATCTGTGGGGCAGAGACTTATTACAACAATTACAAGCTACCATTCAATTTAATGAGTAAGCTTGCACTCCCCCTCAACTGGAACCCCAAGGAATGCTGAATTCCCCTACCATGTGCCAATATTATGTGAATCAAGCCGTCCAGCCTTTCCATCTTCAGTATCCAGGCCAAATAAAATCACTTTCATTTCAAACTGAACAGCTTAGAAAGGAAAAGCAGCTAAAAGCAACCCCTGATAATTTGCTTCTGTGTCTCATTTCCTGCCTTAATATAAATTCCATGATAGTCCTCATTTTCAGCGTTTTGTTCTTGCCCCTCTCTGCTTCCGCTCCTACTAGCGGTGGTTCCACACCGATAAATGTGTGGGAATCTTTTGCAAAAACCCTCAATGTTTCTTCCTTTTGCTTAACCCAGCAGGTATCTATAGGTGAGATCCTTGGCTCTTGCCTTATCCCTGTTTGTCATGACCCTTCTGATATGCAAAATGATACCTGGTTTTATTCATCCCTACCCCAAAATGATTCTCTCCGCACCCTTGGTTATTCCGGTTACCACAACTGGGGTAACCAAGTGCGCCGACGCCCACCTTTGGCCATCGATTTGTTGACCCCATACGTGGCTTCTTTTAATGTCACCTGCGCCCGTATGGTTAATTGCACAAAAACCAACTGTGTGAAAATGGGCAAGGATAATTTTAATTGCTCTCATTATGTAAATATTTCCTATGTATATAAATACACAGAGCTGCCTGAAGGCTGGTTCTGGTCGTGTCCAGGCTATACATTCAATTATATTCCAGCAAACATTAGCCATGGCACACCTTGCTGTTTAAGCCGCTTGTCTATCATATTACCCAAAAAACATCATTTGTCCCGCTCTTGATATCGCCGCTCGGGGAATTAAGCCAAGATGGCGACGAAGGTAGTAGCCTAGTTAACTTTGTCCGCTTTTAGATTAAGTTTTAAGTAGTTTAAGTAGTTTTTTCTTTAACCCCCTCTGGGCTTTTATTGTTTTATTGTTTTAGATTAAACTTCAAGCAGTTTTAAGTAGTTTTTTAAACCCCTCTGGGCTTTTATAGCTTTATTGTTTTACTACCTGATTCGAGCTTCAGCCTTGCTGCCTTGCCGCTCCCCCCGCTGTGCATTTGGTGCTGTGGAGCTGAGTAATCCCCTGAAGCGAATGAGTGGGGAAGGGAAGAGGTCTGGCCTGACTCCCCTGCCGTGAAGGGATCCCCCGTCACTGGAAAGGAAAAAAACTCAAGGTGGGTGATCGGAAACACCGAAAAAAGGGTTGAAGCAAGTCCCCTTCGAGTCCCGCCTGCGTGAGTAAGACCGTCTTCAGCAAAGCAGGCTGATAAAGAGGCTCGGCTTGGAAAATAATTACCATCCTTCACCTTATATCAATTAACCCCCAGCTTCTATCAGCTTTTATCAGCAAAAGGACACTGGGAGCTGACGGAAGAGCTCTCAAACCTTCCTCCCTTCCTCCCTTTTCCTGCTCCACCAAAGAAACATATTGAGAATCAGTGCCTGCTGATGAGCTAAGCAGGAGAAAGCTGCAGATACACCCACATTCATCCATCGGTCCTGCAAATTAGGTAGAAACACTTGGGGACAACTGGCTTTCTAATTGGAAGACAACTACCCAACATGGTCCTCACCAGAAAGATATGTAAGGAGTTGGGTATCTTGCCAGATGCGCCACTTAGCCCCCCGGGACCCGGAAAGAGACAAAGTAAAATTATAAGTTATTTCCCTAAGAGGGAGGAATGCATGAGCGAACAAATTGAACTAATTATTGACGAAGTCACTCCTCCCCCCCTTACTTATCTTGAACGGTCACATTACTTCAAAGAGCTTCAACAAAACTCTGGAAATACAAATTCCCCAAGAAGCTTGGCGCAAGAGCTAGTTCTAGCGGAGAAACTTGAGGAAAATATTTCTGTCACCTATAATCAGCGGCCCCTGGCAGAATTAACAACATGCCACCAAGACCAGGCGCCCACTTCTAAATGTACTCAAACTGAACCGAGTGATGGCCATTTTCAGGCCCACCTCCAAGATATAAATACAGACCTTTTCAACATAAAAAATTACTTGACAATAACAAATGGGTTATTGCTGACCCTTGTGGAAAATTTTATTCCCCAACCAAAAGAGACAACAGCAACTGATGCACCCCAAGTGCATAAACCAGATGAACTTGTGCATAACCCAGATGAACCTGTGAAGATGAGACAAGCAGTAACAACCAAGAAATTGCAAAAAAATAGACCAAAAGCCAGGGAAAAGAAAACTAAGAACATTAAAACAACAAGGAAAATAAAGATAAGCCGACATAAACAATGGCAGAAATTATTTAATTTACTCCCATCGGACTCAAATAAATCTGCTGCACGAGATAAAAAAGAGAAAGGCAGGAAGGGGAAAAAGAAGTCATCGCCACAGCTAATGGCTAAGGTGGCATCTCCGAACCATAGTTCAGAACTAAATGGGATGATGGAAGTAACGTCCCAGAGCTCTGGTAACAGTTCACTCAGTGAGCTAGAATCTGGGGGAGAAGTGGTGCCTAACAATGAAGGCAGCAAACCGCTTAGCAAACCGGGAAATGGGGACGATGTAATGCCCAATCGCGATGACAACATTATACAAGATGGGCAAGCCTTTACTCAGGCAAGATGTTGGAACTTGATTTTAAATCCCCAAAAATTGGTATTTACAAACTTCCCAAAATCAAAGGGCTTCCTTTCAGGGAAAGATCGAAGAATGAGCTCCTTGAACATTCTGAATGATATATTGCCAGGAGCAGTCAAGCCATATGACATTACTTCTGTAGATTATTTGCATCATGATGGTTGTTCAATGAGAGCAATGATCACATTTAGAGACCAGAACCTGGCCAAGTTTATCTACAGATCAAGATATATATTCTCAAAGGCCCAGATAAAAATTCTAAGATTTTTTGAAAACAAGGCTCCACCGAATCCCCTTCTGGAAACTAAGCATGCAAACCCTAGTAAGGAGAAAAAACCTCCCAGAACCTGGCCTGGTCTCCAGAAACAAGAGCCTCAAAAACTAAAAAGGAAAGATGCTCACCTGCAAGACCTGCAATCTCAAGAGAATGAAGATGAGGACCTTTTCTCCGTGGAAGAAAATGCCCTAATTAGGCAATTTTGCCATTTTCCATCTCCAATACGGACTGAAATATTGGAAAGACTAGACTTGCTAAGGGTTAAGCTGGCTGGGAGAGATATAGATAAGGAAATTAATGTGGACGCCCACAATAAGGACCAGACTTCCTATAATTTGAACCCTATAGAAGAACAAAACCCAGCGGCCTGTCGGCCACGTTACCTTCAGACGGTGGCTGAGATTAACCTACCTCCAATCATGGAAGCCCAGCACACTGAAGAGAACACTACACCACCTCCAACAAGGAGAACCATCCCTAAGGTGAACTCACCAGGCTCTTGGGACAAGCTGAGGTACCTAGACGAGGCAGAATTAGGCCATAATCAGGTACCGGAAGAATACTTACGGAAAGAGATAACACACTTCAAAGGCCCGGTGACCACTAATGTCAGTATTCAACACTTAACAGCCGAAACTATAGAACACTTGGCTAGTCTGCCATGTATGGAGAGCAATGGGCCGGCTCATAAAAGAGTAATCCCTAAAAGCACCTTGGGAAATAATTGACAAAGATCAGACCAGAGGCAAACACCAGCCGGCTCCCTATCTCCGCGGAAATCCGACATCATTAGGTATAAACAGACTCAATCCTCACTCACAAATCAAGCAAAAGCAGTTCCTTCCTTTAAAGACGCATCCAATCCATCCCAGAGCCTTAAAATTGTCTCCTGGAATGTTAACGGCTGGGCGACAAAGCAAAAGGATCCTGAGGCAATAAACTTCATCTCTTCTTTTGACATTGTGTGCCTTCAAGAGACCTGGTCCCAACAAAGTATCGCTCTCCCTAATTATTGCTCCTTTAGCTCCTGTGCTCGTAAACTAACCAACAGGGTCGCCCCCAAGTTGGCCTCGCCTGTCTTATTTCAACCAACTTATCCCTCACTATTTGCGAGGAAATTAAATCTTCCCCTTACTTTCTCACTATAAAGATCCATCTTCCAAAGACCAAAAGCCCATGGTTGATAACTACAGTATATCTGCCCCCAGTAACCAATGATTTCGACCGCAATGAAAGGTGGTCTGAACTTTCGTCTTGGCACCATGATCTTCAAACAACTAACCCAGGACTTCCCCAAATCCTCTTAGGCAATTTTAATGCAAGAATAGGTCCCAACGACAATGATATATTATCTTCCGCAGCACTCTTGGACAATCCCCCGCAGCCCCCCTGGGGAAACAGATGCTCTCTTGATCCTATAACAAATGCGTCGGGGAGGCTGATGGCCCAATTGGCCATGGAAAACGATCTTTGCATCGCGAATGGTAACATCACTCCCGTGTCCTTGCAGCAGTTAACGTGCATCACTTCCCGGGGAACCAGTGTTGTCGACTACATTTTATTGACGCCGTAGCTATTTTCAATTTCTACAAAAATGGAAGTGGCTGAATATTTTGGTGGTGACCACCTTCCATTGACTCTATTGTTAAACCTAATAGAGCCATTTCCAGCCCCCTCAAACTATAGTTCCACGGCACAAAGCCACCCTGTATACAAAACAAAGAAATGGACAAGCCTCAGTTCCTCTCTTGCCCTGGACATACAAAAATCATTTGATATGTCTGCTGTTCCTTCTGACCCAATTCTGCCCGCTGACCAATATCGGAAATTAATTGATGCTTTCTCAACAACTTACACAACCACCACCTCGCCTATCCACCAACGCCTCTTCTCTGAATCACCTTGGTTTGACAAGGAATGTAAAGCCCTAAGAAGGCGAATTAGGAAAATGGTCAGAATCATCAAATTTTCCAACGACCCCCAAACCCGTGCAAAGCTCACAGATATTAAAAGGACATACAGAAACATGATTCATTGCAAGAAACAGCAGCACATCCTAGAGGCTTGGTCCACTCTTCGTTCGGCTGTAGAGAGGCATGACTCCCGCTCCTTCTGGCGCTTAGTTAGACCTTCGGCACCACTCAATTCAGCTACCCAGATTTCCGCTGATGAATGGATTGCCTATTATTCAACCAGTTTCGCTTCTCCAAATCATCTTACAGATCTCCTTCACCCCCCGTCGGACTTCAGTTCCTGTTCTCTTAGTCCCACTTCTTCAATAAACTTTACCTCAACTCGCATCTTCAACATCATAATGTCCATGCGAAGGAATAAGGCCCCCGGCCCAGACATGGTCCCGTTGGACCTTTTCCTGACTGATCCTCTTTGGTGGAGCGAACAGCTGACTCCTGTATTCACCGCTATCTCCTCCGCCCTAGACATCCCCGACTCCTGGAGAGAAGCTATAATAGTTCCGTTCTTCAAAGGCGGCCAGCCAAACATCCCTAGGAACTATCGCCCCATCAGTTTATTATCTATTCCGGGGAAAATATTTGCCGCTGTATTACTGGAAGAACTTCTTTCATGGGTCCAGGAGAGGAACATTCTACCGCTAGAACAGATTGGCTTCCGAAAGTCAGCATCAACCATGGACCACTGTCTAACTCTTTATCACCTTGCCAGTAAATACACTGCACCAAGGCAAGGCCACCTATTTGCCGCTTTCATGGACCTGGAGGCCACCTTTGATTCCATTCCTAGGCAGAGATTATGGTCCAAACTTGCCCATCTGGGAATTGATCCGCACCTCCTCTCCCTAATTATTTCCCTTTATTCAAACACCACAGCTTGCGTCCGAAGTGGTCCCAACGGCTCCCTTACCACTCCATTCCCAACGGCCAAGGGCGTCCGACAAGGTTGTCTCTTGGCCCCTCTACTGTTTAATCTTTATCTTCATGATGCAATTTCCCCTTTGAAGCTAGCAACTAAGTATCCTCCTCACTTAGCAGGCCACCCCGTTGCTTCCCTTTTCTATGCAGATGATGCCGTCATCTTATCCAGAACAGCTGCGGACCTAGCAAATGCAGTTAATGCATTTATCGCCTATTGTAAGGCGGAAGCTCTTAATATTAATTATAAAAAATCGAAAGTCCTTCACTTCACTCGTTCCCGCAAACTCAAGGTGGAGCCGCTTAAGATCACAGGTGGCTACTTAGAAAAGGTAAAAGCCTTTAAATATCTAGGCTTAATATTCACTTATAATCTCTCCTGGACCACCCATCTACAATCTGCCTTTTTCGCCGCAACCACGACCTCCAATGCCATTGTCCGATTTTACCACCAGAAGGGCGGCAAACACCTTCCAGCAGCAATTCAAATATTTAATGCCAAAGTTGTTCCTAAATTATTATATGGCTGTGAAGTATGGACTTCAGCAATATCAGGTAACTTGGATCGCCCACTTCATATGTTTCTGAGATCTCTTTCCGGTGTCCCGAGATGCGTCTCAGGTGCAGCCCTACGACTTGAGTTCGCCCAGCCCTCAATTGTAAAACGAGCATGGTGTCGAGCCATTTCCTATAGCTCCCACCTACTAGCATCGGATGCTCGAATTAGAGGTGGTTTTTCCAATCTGATCCTAAGAGATATTCATAATTCCCCTTGGAAAACTACAATTAACCTCAAACTCCGCTCTCTTTTCAATCTGAATTGCAAAACTGTTCTTAAATTAGAGTGTATCAGTCCGGCGGCCCTACCTTCAATTAAAAAGAAGCTACAGCAACTTGACTTCTCTAACACAGCTGCCGATGCAAGAGGGCCGTGTTCAGGCCTAGCCCTAGCTATTCCTCCCCCTGAAGGAATCCCTCTATACTGCTTCACAATCTCTTCGGAGGCTAAGCGAAGGGCCTTTACCTGTGCCCGTCTCAACTGTTTTCCTACAGCAGTTCTGTCGGGTCGTTATTCCAGAGTCCCCATCGCAAACAGAACATGCACCTGTAATGACACGGCTCTGGAGACTATGGAACATGTAATGCTCTTCTGTCCCAACTGGACAGATGAAAGATCTCGGTTTTTAACTCCTCTCATGAACAAGCTTCATCTCCCAATCCAGCCCTGGATAGTGTCCCTTTTTTTGCAGGACTCTGACTGTTGGATTACCGAGATGACAGCTAACTTCCTGCTCAGTGTGATGAAGAGGAAAGCGGCACTAACTTCTTTTTTAACACCACAGCTGCAGTCGATACGCTGCACAATCGAATGAAGTTCCAAGTAGCTTTATTGTACAAGGACAATGGAGCTAGGACAAATCGGAGGAGCTGAAGGACCCCTTTAACGATCCTCCTCCAGCCTCAGCAGTTTTTTGTCTTTTTGTTTCTGTACTATCGGTCACTCGATGTTTTAAATCCCCTGTTGCTTCTGTTATCTCTCTTTTTTTCCCCTTTAAGTATTTGCCCAGGACGATATCTACCTTTACCTCCCCACCCCCATTTTATGTTGTTATTTCTATGTATATTATGCTATGGCCACACGGCTAATGCAATAAAATCTATTGATTGATATCGCCGCTCTGTTGAATTGACTAATGATTGTGATGATTCTATTTCTCTTCCCAGTAGGTCTGAATATATCTCTTTAGCTGTTTCTCTTTTAGGAGTCCCTGGATTGGCTGTACGCAATAGTAGGAACATTAACTCTTTAGCTTGTTCTGCAGCAAAAGCCCTGAATTTTACTTCTCAAGCTCTTCACCTTTTAAATAAAGAACAGAGTGAACTCCAGCATGGCCTTCTGCAAAACCGCGCTGCTATCGAGATTTATTGATGCTTCATCATTATGGCTGTGAACAAGTGGATGACATGTGTTGTTTTAATATTACTGATAATTCTAAAGCCATTCAAAAGCAAATCTCTCATTTGCACAATCTTACACACCACATTAAACAGGAAGTTGGATTTTCTGGCCTCTGGGACTCATTCACCCAGTGGCTTACCGGTTGGTTGCCAAACCTGAATTGGCTTCGTAATCTCTTTCAATATGCTATTGTTATAATATGTCTATTAATTTTGTTATGCTGTTTTATCCAATGTATTCCTGGTATCATACGTCTTTGTGCTCAGCTTTTCTCTCCCCCTCAGCCACCCAACAAAATCATTGCTGCCTACTTTGCGAAATGGCAGCACCAACAGTAAACATTAGGGAGATGTGGGCAGACTTATTTCGGGCATGCGCTGGCAAACCACGTATCCCGAAGTATTTTTGCCTTATTCACCATGAAATCATATAGTAACACCTCACAAATAAGAAAAGAAAGGGGGAGATGAAGGGAAGCTTTGCTTCTACACATTTGCTTCTGCACATGAGTACAAACATCTAAGCTGAAGCATTCCTTTCTCATCATCCCAGAATGTTCAGTTCAGTTCTGACCTGTTCTTAATGCATGGTGGACCACATCTATGGAATACAATAGTTATGCCCTGTTAGGTTTTGCTATATCAATCATTAGTTAAGGAGGTTTTCATGCCTGTCCAATTCCGTGTTCCCTGTGTTCCTTTTCCCAGCCTTTCTTCTATTGGTGATTAATGCCTATATGTAATCTTTGCTTTGTACTTGTGTTAACCAATCAGCAACCAGCACATACGAGGCAATGCTGTAATATTGAATAAAAGAGACTCCTCGAGACTTGCTCGAGAGGTGCCTCCCACATGACGCTTGCTACTCATCTGTCGTTATTCCAACCCAACACGAAGCCACGGAAATACTCGATTCAAGGTGGCGAGGTCGCCAGGTAGAGTACTTGGTAGCCTGGGAGGGGGAACCCCGGTCGGAAAACACATGGGTCCCGGCTGAATCAATCACTGACGAGTATCTGGTGGAAGAATTCCACAGTTTGTTCCCGGATAAGCCCAAACCATTAGCTAGATTTTGGGAGGAAGAATTTGGACCCACAGACGACGAAGGGGACTTTGTGGGGTTTCCTGCCTCCGAAGAGGAGGGAGAGGAGGTGTCCGAGGGAGAAGAATCAGACTGGGAAGTTCAACCAGTGGGAAGAGATCCCAGCGGATAGGAGGCTGGTTTTGAATCCTCAGAAGAGGATGATAGCTCTTTCAGGGGGTTCCCCGCATCGTTGGCTGAGGAGAGAGAGGAGGTTGTGTCGGAAAATGGTGCCGGGGGTGGGAGGGGTCCTGAGGAGGAGGTGGATGTCAGGGAACTGCCATCAGTGACAGAGGGAGAGAGAGGGCTCCAGAGGGATCCCAGAGAGCGTCACGGGATTGGGAGAGGCAGCCCATCTTCTGGGGAAGGGAATCAGCTCAGCTCCAGTGGAGAAGGGGGGCAGATGGGGGAATCTGAGAGGGAGTCACATGACTCCTTGCTGGGGACCAGCGGGGGGAGGAAGGGTCCTCCGCTGCCTACGCCTTCCTTGCGCAGAAGGCTTCCGTGCAGGGAAAGTAGGAGGAGACTGGGCGTGAAAGAACTTCTTTGCTGGAAGAAGTTTAAGAAACGCCCACTGACGGATTCTGCCAGCGATTGAGACAGCCACGGGTGAGTGGCTGTCCGGACAGAAAAGGTTCACTTAGGCAACCCAGCCAGGTGTGGGCACCGGCTTACGCACGAGCAACCCCTTGAACCATTACATTACCAAAAAACTAAAATATTGACAAAAAACCTAACACAAGAAAAGAAAAGAGAACTACAAGAAACAACAGGCCTGGAAATTTAAAACAAGGTTAAATACCTGAGGATCTGGATATCAACTAAAAATATAAACCTATATGAACATAATTATATTAAAACTTGGAAAAAGATTAAGAAAAACATGGAAATGTGGACTAGACTTCACCTCTCCCTTTGGGGAAGAATCTCAGTAGTTGTCACAGAGCTGCCAGGAAATGCTCCGGAGCTGGAGGAGGGGGAGGAAAAGGAGCCAGTAGAAGAGACAGGAGGAACACAGGGGGGGGAGAGCAAGAGGAAGGAACTCAAGCGGCAGGAAGGCTCCCTGATGTTGGTGAGCAGCAACACCACTCTACCAGCTCAGGCACAGAGGGAGAGGTGATGCCAGTTCCTTCAGCACAGGACAGGAGAGGGTTAAAGTGCAGGGAACAAAGAAGGCATTTGTGACTTCCCAAGCTGCTCTGCTGGAGGAGCCGAAAGTTCCCACTTCCTGGATCTACTATGGATGATTTGGACGCATGAAGCTACACTCTGTACCTTGTACATAGATCTAAATAAATACTGTAAATACATCTCTGAGTGAGCAGAGGTATTTCTTGCAAAAGGCTTCCCAAACCCATCACAGTAGTGAAGATGAATATCCTTCCTAAAATGATTTACCTGTTCCAAACAATACCAATCTTGGGAGGAATGAAATGCTTCCAAGAATGGAGAAAGGAATTAGCAAGATTTGTTTGGAGTGGAAAGAAACCGAGAATCAAACATCAATTATTAATAGATAAAAAAGAGAGGGGAGGGTTTGCATATCCGGACTTAGAATTAATTATACCATGCGGCTGCAGGATTAGTATGGTTAAAAGAATGGATTATTCTAAAAGATACTGATGTGTTAGATCTTGAAGGCCATGACAATCGGTACAGATGGCACGCCTATTTAATATATGAAAAAGTGAAGGTCCACATGGGGTTTTTGAGCCATATAATAAGAAAATCACTTTATAAGATTTGGATTAAATATAAAGGATTATTGGAACCAAAAATACCCTTGTGGGCTTCACCCGCAGAAGCAATAGCAGTTAAAAGGAGGGATATGAAGGGAGAGTGGCCTACGTACCGGACACTATTAGAAGTGGAAAAAGAAGAACCAACTTTGAAGAATTATAATGAAATTAAAAAATATCTATCAGACTGGCTCCAATATTTTCAGTTAAACCAAAGAGTGTGCATAGATAAGAAAGAAGGTATCGCAAAAGAAACATCTAGATTTGAAAAAGAGTTAACCCATAATAAAGGAAAACACATATCACAAATTTATGATTATTTATTAGAATGGGAAGTAAAAGAAGAACAAGTTAAAGTTGTAATGGTAAGATGGGCGCAGGATTTGGGATACAACATTTACATGGAACAATGGGAAAGATTATGGAGGAAAGATATAAAATTCACAGCATGCTCAGCAATCTCAGAGAAAATAGTATGAAGATGTTATACAGATGGCATCACACTCCTTTTAAACTTGCAAAAATGTACAAAGGCAGATCGCCATTATGTTGGAGATGTAAAAAGGATACAGGATCATATTTCCATATGTGGTGGAATTGCAAGGTTATCCATGAATTTTGGAACAACATTTATAGTGAACTTAAAAAATTATTCAAAGTTACATTTATAAAAAAACCCAGAAATCTTTCTATTAGGTATAATACCAATGGAAATAAAAAAGAATATAAGGCAACCAGAATAATAGTGGCAAGAAATTGGAAAAATGAAATCTTACCAACGATTACAGAGTGGCAAATTCTTATGATAGAATACCTGCAACTAGCAAAATTGACTGGAAAAATTAGAGGAATGTCAAACCAAAAGGTATTTAGGGAATGGAAGGTATTTAAAGAATACTTGAAAATGTACTGTACGAACAATAAGATACTTGCAGAAATAGAGTGATACAGATAACCAAGAACTATTTAAAATATAATAGTGGAATATAGATCTATATATAAAGCAAAATAATATGAATCTGTGCAAGGAATACAGATAATATAAGCAGTATAATGAGGATTATTGGAAGTTACATATTTTAATTTGTTATGTAAGTGTAATATGTTTGTTTATTGTTTATTTATTTATTTATTTATTTATGTTTGTTTTTCTATCTTTTCTTACTCTATTGTTTTTATTGATTTGTATCTTTTTGTATTATATGTTATGTAATTCAAGTATATTTGTCTATGTGAAAATTAATAAAGATTTTCTAAAAAAATAAATAAAATATAAGCTTTTGTAGGGGTTAGTCCTGCAAGTCAGGGAGGGGCCGTGGATCAGCAGAGGAGCACCGTGCTTTGTATGTGAAAGCTCCCAGGTCCAATCTCTGGCATCCCCAGGTAGGGCTGGGAAAGAGCCCTGCCCCAAATCCTGGAAAGCTGCTACCAGTCAGGAAATGGCCTGCTACTCATTCATCAATAGTTTTTGTAACCTGCCTTTCATCCCAAAGAGGAGCACAGGGTGACTAACAAGATAACATGAAAAGAACTATATGACACAACTGCCTACCAGTACAATAAACAGCACCAGATAGACCCAACACCCTTTGGTCCCCACCTTACCCCAAAAGCCAGGACAGATTAGTGAGTTTTAAAATTTTGCCTGAATGTGACCAAAGTGGTGGACGATCTGACGATACTCAGGAGAGAGTTGCATAAACAGGGGGCTGCCATGCTTCATTTTATTGTATAAGGCAGCTTCCTATGTTCCAAAGTCCTGGTGCAACAGCAATAGCGTAATAGTCAAAACCTAACAGATGGGAGGCGAGGTCCACCTTGCTGCAGAGAGGTGCAACTGTGCTCACACACCACTTCCTAATGGTCAGCAAAGATGCAAGAGGGAGCTTGTGCTGGAACCGAGAGAAACTAGTCTCAAGATAGTCTGGAGCAGTGGTCAGCAAACTTTTTCAGCAGGGGGCTGGTCCACTGTCCCTCAGACCATGTGGTGGGCCGGACTATTTTTTTTAGGGGGGGGGAGGGACGAATTCCTATGCCCCAAAAATAACCCAGAGATGCATTTTAAATAAAAGGACACATTCTACTCATGTAAAAACACCAGGCAGGCCCCACAAATAACCCAGAGATGCATTTTAAATAAAAGGACACATTCGACTCAAGTAAAAACACGCCGATTCCCGGGCCGTCTGCGGGCCGGATTTAGAAGGCGATTGGGCTGGATTGGCCCCCGGGGCCTTAGTTTGCCTACCCATGGTCTGGAGGAACACCTTGACCAGCCATCTGAACAGGTGGGAGGAGAATTACTCAAAGAAACAAAAGGACTTCTCTAGATTTTTGTCCTCTTCAACCTGGTCAATTTTAGGGGGGCTCTTGCAGGCTGTGGCATTAGAATTAAGGACCACTAGGCTTTCCATAGTTAAAACCATACTCAAGGCAGCTTACAACTTGAAAAATATTACATAATTACAAACATATCAAAAGTAGCCATAAACAATAAACAAAATGTCAGAAAGTACACAACCGAATGAAACAATTTCCACAATGTACCTCATCAGTGAAGTCATGAGAGCTATCCATTGCACTCACACTACCACATTCCAGACAGCACTCTAAATAGCAATCCCTTACCCAGCTGAGCAAAGAATTTAAAATTTCCCAACAACAATATGGTTCCATCAGTGTTTTTCAGGAGGGTTGGGGGTGATGGTGACTGCAATACCCTTTCAGAACAGAAGCAGTTCCTCAAGGGAAAATGCCCTGATCCTGTGCAAGAGATGAGCCACAGCAGCACATTTCTTGGTCTTCAAAATAAACATGTGAAAAGGAATTCCAACCCTGGATGGAACTCAGTGGGTCATCTAATACAATCTCAATGTAATCTCAGTCAAATGTAGTTGGTACAAGTGTCAACCTGGAAAACCCATGTCTGAGTCTGTGTTAAGTCATGAAGCTCACTGCAGGACCTTGGCTTAGTCACTCATCCTCAGCCTGTGCTACCTGACAGGGCTGTTGTGAGAATAAACTATGATAACCCTCATGTATATTGCCCACAACTCATCCTAGAAAGAGCAGGATGCAAACATGATTGATGGTAACAATAAATAACCTCCTACCCTAGGAGACAAAATCTCTTAGATGACATCCAAGAAAGACAGGAAGTTAACTTCATTGCATAACTGCTCTCCAAACTTCTTAAATCATTTTTAGTCTACATCTGTCATGGAAGTTCACTACAAAGCTAGGGAAATGGCAGAAGTTGGATTCTAGCACATAATTATACAAAATAGGGTGCACAGGACTCCAATGTTATATAAATGCTGGTGCTTGGAAATTTTATGTATTTTCCAAAGTCTGGATTCAAACCCATTGCTTTTTGCTTTGTCCTCAGTAGAAATGATGTCTGATATCCCTAACTTTGCAAAGATCTGTTCCTGTCCAGATCTGTTTTCTGCAGAACATATATTTCATCCTGGATATCATGATCTGAATTTTCTGTTGAAGGGTCCAGACATACTCTGAAGGGTGCCAAACACGTGAAGGGGCCTCACAATGCTACTGGCTGGAACAGCAAGGAGGTCTCTTGAAGAGAAGTGATTAACTTAGTCCTAGCAGAGAGGAAAGGGCAAAAGTGGGACAAGGCAAAAGACTGGGTGTTCTTGCCTAAGATGCCCTGAAAATCTCTCCTAGGACAGATGGGAAAAAAGAAGGAATAAAATACCAAAAAAGGATGAAAATCTAAAGGAGATGGACAAAAAGAAGTGTCCAGAGAAATTGTTTTACAGTTTATGCATTTGTAAAAGGAGGACTTAGAATCATAGAATCATAGAGTTGGAAGAGACCACAAGGGCCATCGAGTCCAACCCCCTGCCAAGCACTTATTTCTGCAAAATAAAATCCCCAAAGAAATAGCAGGACACAAAAACTCCAGCAGTAAAGTTTCAAACCTCATGTTGCCTTGAATATACATCTTGTCTTACTTTAGCCAAATAGCTAAACTTATTGTCCCCCTAGTTCCTTCTCCTCCTACTGCATACCTAAAATGATCAAACACTATTTTGTCTGAAGAATGACAACACAAGCTTTTCTAGCCATAACACAGCATTCACAGAATTCTTTTTTTAAAAAAAAAAGATATTTATTAAAATTTTCCATTATAATACATTAAAAAATCAAAAAAGAAACAAAAAAGTTTAAAAACACATAGAATTCAGAATCCTTATTTTCAATAACATATTTCCCTGACTTCCCCACACCTCCCCCTCTTGTATTCCAATTCAAATTGTTGGTTCAACAAGTTCTTGTCCCTAATTTTTAACCTTTTTATACTTTATATTTTATATTTAGTTCATTTTGAAAAACCAATTTTGCCTTGTAGACATCAATGATTATACATCAGTGCTTATTCTTAAAGCCTTTTTTTAAAGTCGGCCTAAATTCCCTTCCACGATTTCCTCAATTCTCATACAAATAACAAAACAAGAAAAAAGTAAAACAGATTATAATTATACACCCTTTGGATTCCCAAACTCCACCCCCCCTTTCCCGGTTCCAATCCCCAATAAGCGTCCATCAATCAATCTATTATCAGCCTGGAGACCTCACATCCGAGGCTCTTAATTCTCTCTCAATTCCTCTCTGCCGGTTTTTTTGATAGTCCTTGGTATTAAACACCAAATCTCGGAGAAGCTCTAGTCCAATAGAGTCCATGTTTCTTCCAGCCAGACCTCCATACTTAAAAGTGGAGCCTGAATCTTGTTTCTTACTCCTTTCAAATCCAAATGTCTCCAAAGCTCCAACTTCCACCTTGATCAAATTTGTAATCCTTGGGTCTTCAGATCTCCACATAAGGAGATCTCTCCATTCTTCAGTCTCCAATTCAGACCAAATTTTCACCATCAAGTTCTTATTTTCCTTTGTAGCCATCATGTCAGGCCTCTGGCTCTCCTTTATCATCTGTAAAATTACAGCTCCTCCTTCCTTTTCCTCAGGAACAACATATATCTCTTTCTTCACACTCTCAAAGCTCTCAAGTTTCTCTTCTTGTCCAGCTGCATGGGCTTCCTGAGTCAATTCCTTATCAGATTCAATGAGTTTGTTTGCTGTTAAGTCCAGAGTTGCAACATTTGTAGCCAAAACATCAATTTGGCCTTGTAGCTTTCCCAAGAGAACAAAAACTCTGTCCAATTCAGCTTGAATTTCCCCTCCTTCAGCCATTCTTGTAATGTCCCAAAACCCCCTCTAGAGGGATTTTGGTTACTTAGTATTCTTTCCAGTTCAAATCCAAAAATCAAATTAGTTTGTATCAGTTCTTCCTTGTTTTCAACAAAGTATAGTCAAATTGTAACAAATATAGCCAGCAGAAACAAAGTTCTCTTTTTCCGTCTTGACAGCTAATTTGACAGCTGTCAAACTCTTCAATACCTTCAACAGGCTCTCTCGCGGATCACTCCCGGGTCCGGGGGGGTGGCACTTCAGCTCCCAAAATTAGCTCTTATCCTCCAGTAAGGTTTCTTCTAGTGCCAAATCGTGAAATTAATGTCTTTTGCCCAATAATAAAAGAAAAAATTCTCTCGACCTTAGTTAGCAGGTCCTTGCTTTAGGTTGTTTCCAGGACGAGGAGGCGGACTTCCTGTTTGCGCCTTCCCCGATCGTACCCAATTCACACAAAAAAATTTCTTTAAGAATCCAATTTCTGTACTACTCACGGGTTGTTATTTTGAAGTCCAAATCACAAGAAGAAGTCAGCGCTCTCCGGCCATGGCTTCACTCCACAGGAGAAGCAGTCGACTCTCAACACCGCGCCGCTCACCCCGTCCCCCGTTCCGAAGCCTTTAAAAAGGCTCCTTTGCAGGTCGGGGGGGTGTGCAAATGGTGCCCGGCGAGTCACCAGGTTCACAGGCTTCACCGCCTGTGATTTTTAGGGGTCCCCGCGTCGCCGCAGCGGTACGACCCTGATCCTGTGGAGCCGATTCCCTCCGGAGCTCGGAGGGAACCCGCCATTAGCCGCTGGCGCTAACCCAGAAGTCCATTCACAGAATTCAAGTTTGTGCTTCAAGAGGCTCAAAGCACTTAAGATACATTATTTCAATAACTCATACAACAATCCTGTAAGTTACGGCAATATCCAGGATGGGTGAGAAAGCAAACAGCGGTTTCCTTAAGGGAACCACATTCATGACAGAACAGAATTTGAACTGGAGATTTCTTAAATTCAGTCTCAAAGCCCTTATATTAAACTTGTCTCAGAAAAGTGACCATTAGTAATGGACAGATCTGCCCAAGTCTGTCCCTTTCCTTTCCACTGGCACCCAATCATAGGTCTGTTCCATTCTATTTTGTGCAATTCTTTTTTAAAGATAGCATGAAAAAGTTGTACTTAAATTATATGCACTCCCCCAAAATATGTATTTTTCAATGCTTTTCAATGTATTTTCCACAAAAGGTACATTTTACATGTGCTTTAACCATCAACAACGTTTGTCTGTGCTCTTTTTGTGCACTAAAACTTCATTGCAAAATCCAGTTAAGTGCATCCTCTAATGAGGACTTGTGTTCCAATCCACAGACAAGTTTAGGACTGTTGAACTGTGTCAATACATTGCAAAAAAAACTCCACAAAAAACAGACTAATTGAATTATTCCTCCATCCCAAAAGACTACAGAGCAGAAACAGGAGAACCTATGGCCCTCCAGATGTTGCTGAACTCTAGCTCCCATCAGCCCCAGCCAGCATGGGCAATGGTCAGGGATGATGGGAGTTGTAGTCCAGTATGTTCTGGTGGGCCACAGGCTTCCCACTTCTGCCACAGAGGAAAAACCAGTGTCTGAATAAAGCTTTAGATGTTGTTGAAACATATTTACTAAGAATCAGGGCAAAATTTACAACATACATATATACTGTATGTTATAAAGCCAACAGCTTGTACAGCTTTGAGAGCTTCAGTGGCTGCCACAAAAAGTCAAAATTGACATCTCTGCTGGTGCTTGCAGAGACAAAGGCCAAAAGGAAATGAGCTCCGTCAACAGTTAAAGGCCAGACGGATTAACAACATTTCTTATAGCTCTTGTGTTACAGGTCAGCCCTCCAGATGAAGAAAGAGGTTTATTCCCAACCTGCAATCTCTTTAAGTTAACCTTTGACGGACACATGGTACATAAACAAGTGTGCTCCTGAATCGAATTCCATATATGACATTTTTCTTTTTAAAAATACTTTCTAGCCCCTACCGCATGAAAAACAGCAACCGTCATGTAGGAAATAAATTCAGCTTGCAAAAGTTGCCAAAACTTTAGCAATATGGAGAAGATAAAGTTACACTATTTACTTATGCCGCGCCTTATAACAACCTGGAAATCTGGATGTTGAGAACTTAAGTGAAGCAAGGACTCAGCACTGGCAACCTGCAATTAAGCACACAACACTACTGAGAGTGTACAGAGTGCCTCTTTCTCTTCATGAATTGAGAGAGAACACAGCTCCCATTCTACACATCCGGGTTGAAGGAACAAAGTTTCTAGGCCTACAGTGGCTTGAAGTATGGCACTACTTTTAGAAACAAACCACCACTATACCCAGTGGAAGGCCTTATCACAGTAGTGTCAGCAACCACTTCCAACTGGCTTCAATAGAAGGCATGCATTTGGAGTGCAGGATCAGAGTGGAAGTCCCCATTTAAAACCAGCTCCTCTCACGGACTTCCGGGTTAGCGCCATCGTCTAATGGCGGATTCCCTCCGAGCTCCGGAGGGAATCGGCTCAGCAGGGGTCGGGTCCTGCCGCCGCGGCGACGCGGGGACCCTCAGAAACCACAGGCGTTGAAGCCTGTGGACCTGGTGACTCGGCGGGCACCATTTGCGCCCCCCCCCGACCCGCAAAGGAGCCTTTTTAAAGGCTCTGGAACGGGGGACGGAGAGCGGTGCGGTGCTGTGAGTCGACTGCTTCCCCTGCTGAGTGAAGCCGCATGCCATGGACGGAGAGCGCTGACTTCTTTCTCTGAACATTTGGATTAAAAGCAACAACCCGTGAGTAACACGGAAATTGGACTTAAAAGGGAAATTTTCTTTGGGAATTGGGCACAACCGGGTAAGGTGTAAAGAGGAAGTCCGCCTACCCGCCTTGTAAACATCGTAAAGCAAGGATTTTATTACTAAGGTTGTGAGAATACCTTTCTTCTTTGTGGAGAAAAGCAATTAACTCTACGTTGGGGCAATTTAAGTGATTGTGCTGGAGGATAAGAGCTAACATTGAGAACGGAATTCACCCCTCCCCCAAGACCCGGGAGCGATCGGTGACAGAGCCTGCGCAAGAGACATAAAGACTTTGACAGCTGTCAAACTAGCTGTCAAAGTTGGGAAAAAAGGAGAACTTTGTTTCTGCTGTCTTTGCTGGTTATATTCGTTACAATTTGGTAACAAATTGTTAAAAATAAAGAAGAAAAGGCTAATTTGACTTTTGGGTTGGAACTGGAAGATATTAAGAAACTAGAATCCCTCTAGAGGGGGTTTAGGACATTACAAAAATGGCTGTAAGTGGAAAAATACTGGCTGAACTGGAGAAGACTTTTTTTCTCTTGGGAAAGTTGCAGGAACAGAGTGATGTTTTGGCAACAAATGTGATAATACTGAATGGAACAGTAAATAAAGTTGCTGAGCCTGGGAGGGACTTGACTCAAGTTTATGCAGTTGAACAGGAAAGTTTTGCAGTTGACTTAAAAATTTTTGCAGCTGAATATGAAAAGAAATTTGAGAAATCCGAGAATGTGATGAAAGAGGAACATGATGATTCGAAGGAAAAAGAAGGAGGAGCTATAATGCCACAGATGATTGAGGAGAGCCAGAGGCCGGTTAAGATGGATATAAAGGAAAATAAGATCAGGATGATGAAAATTTGGTTTGAATTGAAGAATGGAGAATGGAGAGATCTCCCTATGTGGAGATCTGAAGACCTATGGAATACAAACTTGGCTAAAGTGGAAACTGGAGCTTTTGGGACATTTGGACTTAAGAGAAGTAGGAAACAAGATTTTGGCTCCATTTTTAAATACGGAGGCCTGGCTGGAAGAAACATGGACCTTATTGGGACAGAGCTCCTTCGAGATTCAGAGTTTAATATAAAGGACTATCAAAAAAAACCGGCAGAGAGGAATTGAGAGAGAATTGAGAGCCTCGGACGTGAGGTCGCCAGGCTGACTGCAGATGGACTGATGGACTTTTTGTTGGGGTTCGAAACCGGGAAAGGGGGTGGTGGGGCTTTGGGAATCCAAAGGGTGTATAACTATATTCTGTTTTAATTAATTTGGTTTTGCCACTAACATAAAAATGGGGATTTCGGGGAAGGGAATTGGGGCCGACCTTAGAAAAAGACTTTTAAGAATAAGTATTGACGTATAAAGATTGAGGTTTATAAGTTAAAATTGGTTAATTAAATTGAGGGGGTGAACCTAGAAAAAGATTTTGAAGAATAAGTATTGATGTATAAAGATTGAGGTTTATAAGTTAAAATTGGTTAACTAAAATGAATTAGAGAAAATAAGGTAAAGTTTGGGGACAAGAACTTGCTGAGCTAAAAATTGGAACTGGAATACAAGAAGGGGAGGTGTGGGGAAGTCTAGGAAATTGGTCATTGACAGTAAGAAATGTAAGTTGTATGTGTGTTTAATTGTTTTTTTTCTTTTTCTTTATGTTTTGTTTTTATTTTTTTGAAAATTTCAATAAATATCTTTAAAAAAAATAAAAATAAAACCAGCTCCTCTCCCTCACACTCTGCTTGCAAGTATGTATACAGAATGACTGCCAAAGCAATCTTTGCCTGCACACCTGCTCATTCCCTTTTCTTAAGCGTCCGCAGCCAGGACAATGCACTCCTAAGCATGCAAAGACAATAATGCATCTCCACCGAAGCCAGGCACTTGCAAACTTTTACCATCTCTAGGTAAACCCTCTCTCTTAGTCACACTGTGCAATGGCACAGAGAGAACCATCACTCGCTTGCTCACTGCAGCCTGGCAAGGGAAATCTCACAGTGGAAACCTGTCGCAGCTGCAGATTAACATCATGTTTCTAAAAAACACAAGACAGGCTATCAAGACTGGGAAAAGCCTCCTCCAGACTACAAGCGCTCACACATTGTCCAGCTGATGCCTGCAGCACCTCTTCCCACCCCCACCCCGCAAACTGCCCTTCATCCCCATTTCAGTTTCAAAAAATGTCCCATCCCTTCACTCTTTCCTGCTGCCACTGCCAGGCTCCAATTTCCTTGGCAGGCTGAGAACTACACAAC
Organism: Podarcis raffonei; assembly: GCF_027172205.1. Lineage (NCBI taxonomy): Eukaryota > Metazoa > Chordata > Lepidosauria > Squamata > Lacertidae > Podarcis > Podarcis raffonei. The sequence continues at coordinate 24,420,551 of NC_070620.1, forward strand.
AGTAAACATGCACAACGACTAGCTCCGGGGGCTGCCATTTGTGGGGCCAACCTGGAGGCAGAGCCATGATTACAACAAATTGGAGGGGGGTGTTGCTCATGTGTTACCTAACTCTATGCTCCTCACCAACACAGACACATGGACACTTTTTGTGCTTTGCAAGCGTTCTCAAGCCACCCTCCCACCAAGACATCTGAGTTTAAAGGGCTGGCCACGTACACTGCAAAGATGCCAACCAATACTTCCCACTCTTCCAAAGAGGGCAAAAGTTGTCCCCCTCTTTCTGAAAACAAGCTTATGTTCTCTTCGCCTCCTGCGGACACACTCGCTACCGAGACTCAGAGAAATCAACCTCCGGGAGAACGGGTCGCCTCCGTTCCGCCTTCAGCAGCCCATCTCTGCCTCCCAACCGTCTAACATTTGGTTACTGCTTCGAGTTTACTGTAGCTCGCCTCCGTGCCACGTTCCTCCTCTCCTTTTCCCTCGCGGACCACGATCTAGGTTGCCTGTCCCTTTGGGACCGTCACGGACTTCGCCCTTGTCTCTTGTTTGAGGGAGGGAGCGGGGTACGGGAAAGAAAGAGGGAGGCGGCGGCGGAAAACAGCAACCCAAGACGCTTGGAAGAAAGCAGAAAGGAGGGACCAACCAAGCTTGAGTCTCTGCCATTCAGAAGTGTATATGCCATTATCAGGTCTCTTCTATCGGCGAATCGCCCCGCAACATGCGCCTGGAGTGGGTGGCCGCTGAATAATTTCCCCTCCTCGCACAAAAAATTAAGTCCAGAATTTAGACGGGGTGGTGCAGCTCAGGCTCCCCATGCCGAAGGCTCACCCCACGCCCTAGATGCACAGAGACTCGCGCAGACCACCGTATCCGCCTCCGGAGGCCAGAGCGAAAAGGGTGTCGACCCCCTCTGTCCGCCCCGTCGATGGAAGCAGAGGAGAAATGGAAAGAGAGAGTAAGGAAGAGGAGGGTGGCGGTGGTCGAAGTAGTGGGGGTAAGCCCAAGCACCCCTTCCTGAGAACAGAAAGTGAAATAATCTGCCTGCTAGCCTGAAGCGATGATCGCTTCCTCCCTCGTCGTCGGCGCCGGAGCAGAAGCGGCCCTGCTGTCACCATCCTGTCCTGGACGGGACCTTACCGCGAAGGGATGACGGGAGGGAGGGTCAGGAAGGGAGAGAAAAGGGCCGCGGTCCAAGGCCCGCTCCCCGTTTCCATGGAAACCTCACTCACACGCTGCCGCCCCCTTCCCTCCCCGATGGCGAAGGAGGGGGGGAGTATAGCTGTCAACTTTTCCCTTTTCTTGCGAGGAATCCTATTCAGAATAAAGGAATTTCCCTTAATAAAAGGGAAACGTTGACAGCTATTGGGGGCGGGGGAGAGGAGAAGTGGGCGAGGGAAAGGGAATCTCCGGGGGCCGTCCACACGCACCTGCTCCCAGGGCGGGCCCGCGCCGGGTACAAGTGGCATTCGATCCCGAGGGAATCCAGCCAAGCGGAGCCGGAGGAGCACAAGGGCCGACCAGCGCGGCTCCGCCGAGCAGCAATGCAGCGCAAGGAACAGCGGCGGTGGCGGCACTGGCAGGGGCAGCCCGAGTGTGAGGACGAGAACGAGCCGCCGCCGACTGCTGCTTGCTGCGGGGCCTGCCGGGAAGTGTAGTCCGGCCGCCCGCCCGGCCGCCCCCACGCCCACCCCGAGCCGGGCCCTGCCCTGCGGCTTACGCCTCCCCGGCTGCACCGCGGCGAGCCCTGCCGTGCGAGCGGGGCGGTTTGCTCTGAGCCAGCCGAGTCCGGAGAAGGAAAGAAGGGGGGAGGAGTGTTGGGGGGGGTTGAGAGGAGGAGGGGCCTCGCGCCCTGCCCGGGGAGGGGCTGGTCGAGGGCCTCCCCTCTTTCCACCCCCGGGGTTACCCATTCACACACACAAAACCAAGTCCTCGGGTGGTACTGGGCACCCATCCCGAAAATATGCACGGTTAGCTCTCCACACTGACGATGTCACGGGACTGGAGAGAGAGAAAAGAGATGGGGTCGGGGTACATCATACATCGCGGGGGGGGGAGTTAGGTGTTTTCTGGGGAGAGATCTACAATTTTGGGTAATCAAACGGGGGTCTGAAAAGATAAAGGGGGCACAAGGAACCCGCGTGGCATTAAGGGAGGGGGAAGTGGAAGCCCCGGGTGCGCACGGAGCCCAAGAGAGTCAAGCGGCGTTGCCTACATTGGCGAGCGCGGGGTCTGGGTTAAAGGCGGATCTACACGGATTCTCATGGATCCCCTTTTTTAAAAATAACCCCAACAAAAATGCAGTGTCAAATCACACCTGGAAGGCACGCCTACAGACTGGACTATAAAAAACGTGGATCCAACACTTTGCCGCGCTGCAGCACCACAGAAACATGGATCCAAGGCATGGATCCTCATGAATTCATGTGATTTTTATATTGGAAAAAAATAAAAACACCATGATACTCTAGACCACATCTTAGTCTGTAGGCAGAACCAAAAAAATCACGCATCCACTGTTTCGTGGTGCCGCAATGGCACAAAAACATGGTTAAAAAACAATGATCTTCATGGATCCTCATGATTTCTGCACTAGATCAGCCCAAAGTCACCATCAGATCAAACATCATGGCTATGGGCACAGCATCCACCACAAAAATCACGGATCCACAACTTCCTGGCGACACCGTGGCCCAAAAACGTGGTTTTGAAGCACGGATCCTCATGGATCCTCACACTTTTCGCATTGGGCCAACCCAAACTCATTGTCAAATCACATGTTATAGCCAGGAGCACATCCTGCAACACAAAAAACTCAGATCCATGGCTTCCTGGTCGTACCGTGGAACAAAAACATGGATCCTCACCACAAAAATCATGAGTTGCACTACAAAAATCCCCTTACCTGCACTGTTCATGTCTTCACTGGAAAATTATTATTAGAGCCGAAAGGAGAATATATGACTATATATACCGGTAGTACCAAGATATGGTTCATCTTCAAGAACAGATCAAATACATGCCAAAGTATTAAAGAGGAGAAAAAATATGAAACTGCTTACATGTTGGGATACTGCCAGGGAGACAAAGTCCATCATAGCCCCCAAGCCGGCTGCCGGACGATTCATCGACCTCCCGTAGACACGCAGTATCATCAATTAGCGACACGAAGCCTCAGAAATAGATTGCCACATTCTTAGGCTGGTGCACACTCTATCAGCAGATCAGCACAGCGAAAGATGCACAGCAGGAGAGCATATTTATAAGTTTATTCAGCGTTGGTCAGAACAAAGAAAAACATGACCGCCTGCTTCAGCGTTCAGGCACGAAGAGAGAACGAAAGCAAAGACACAACAGAAACATCCTGTGAAACAGGAAATACGCAGGCTGTGACACAAACATCCTGCTCCCTTTTAAGGTGGAACGGAAATATCCTAACATTACATACTGTCAACTAATGTCCAGATTCAAGAAAGACTCTATGGCAAACATTTAAATCAGTGAAAAGACAGAATTTGAGTCCATCATAACAGAGTTCTACCTTTTGGGTAGAATTTATAAACTATTACTCAAATATGACACCGAGCCCGAACAAGCAAAACCTTATATGACAAAATGGATGCAAAAAATTTAAGAGCAGTTCACAGTGGAACAATGAGAACAATTATGAATAAAGGAATAAAATTTACTGCAAGTTAAGCCCTAAAACAAAATTGGTAAAGTGGAACCTCGGGTTGCAGACATAACCCGTGACTGAGGCACGTCCGCAACCCACAGCGTTCGCATCCTGAAGCGCCACATCCGCACAGGCGCCAGCACAATTTGGCGCTTCTGTGCATGTGCGAGCGGCGAAACCCGGAAGTAACCCATTCCAGTACTTCCAGGTTTCCCGTGGTCCACAACCCAAAAACACATAACCTGAAGCGGCCATAACTTGAGGTATGACTGTACAAAAATGTTCTTTCAATGGTATATAACTTTGAAAAATATACAGAAGATGAATAATGCAATGAATGGACATTGCTGGAAATGTCATAGACCTTAAGGAATCTTCTTGCATTTATGGTGGACCTGTGAAAAGACCAAAAAGTTTTGGAGGAAAGTTCATTTCGAAATGAAAAAAATGTAAAAAAAACAAAACCCTAAATTTGCATTGGACCCCAAAACTATGCTGTTGGGAATGACTCCTTCAGCTACTGTATTGTGAAATCGTCAGTGAAACTATTTAGTTATATGACCACAGCAGTCAGAGTGGTGTTGGCTAACATATGGAAATCTGACATATGTCCTGAAGTAGATGCATGGAAATATGCCGTAATGGCAAAACTCGCCAATTTAGTAAATAATTGACTCATCTTTATAATTTGTATACAACTTAACAGAACCGTAACAAAATGAACATCTGTATGGATTTGTATAATAGACCTTAGTTACAAAAATATTTCCTGTTTAAAAATAGCTTTGTGCGTATATGATAAAGAAAGAAATATATAGTAGAAGAAATCTTGTCTGTCTGATCTAGAAATGAAATCATATTTTAAAATAATTCTTGCTTTAGATTTTTATAATCATATAAGGTATTTCTCCAATAACAAACTACCTAGAATAGGAAATAATATTTAGTACACTAACCTTTGCTTAACTCTTGATAAATGTCAGCTTGCTGAGTTATTTTGTACCATTGTGATTCAATGTTATATTTGCGCTCAACCAGGGAAACCCACATGACTTGAAGGTGTTGCTGTGCAATGCTAGGTCAATGATTCATAAGACCACTGCCATCCATGACTTGATCGTGGATGGAGGACTTGACCTGGCATGTGTAACAGAGACTTGGTTGGATGAAGCAGATGGTCCTGTCCTAGCTGCTGCTTGTCCACCAGGTTCCCCTTACACACAGCAACCCAGGTCATGTGGACAGGGGGGGGGGGTTGCAGTGATTTTTAGGAAGTCACTAACTTGCACCAGGCATCCTACTGAGAAGACCCAGTTCTCTGAGTGCATGTTCTGGAAGTTGGGCAATAGGGGCAGTACAGGATTCCTTTTGGTGTACTGACATCCCCACTGCACCAAGGATTCTCTGCCCGAGCTGCTTCAGGTCATGGTGGATGTTCTCCTGGAGACACCTAGTTTGGTTGTCCTAGGGGATTTTAACATCCATGCCAACACTCATGGAACTTTGAAGTGTCAGGCATAGCTCTAAGGGCTTTAGCCCAAACGTAGCAGAGTTTTCCTGCACAGCGAAGAAGCTAGTTGAGGTGGAAATGACTAGTCAGCTAGACTCAGAATAACTATTTACAGAATTTATTAAAAGGAAAAATAAAACCAGCAGAGTTTCTGCATACAAAACAAAGCAAAATAAATCCTTTCTTTCTCTCTCTCTCTTAACCATACACAGCACTCCTACTCCTAACACACCTAACACCAAACTGTGCTAGCATTCCTAGATAACAGAGTTGAGTGCTGGTCGTTAATCCAAAGGGATGGAAGGGATGGAAGGATACACTAACCTATTGCTCAGATATTTTACCTTCCTTGTTTGAAGGCTGCTGGTCACTATGTTTTTTGAAGGAAGGGTGCAGGAGGCCAGTGGTGACCTAACTATGGTTTACTGTGAAGGAAACTGCAAGGACTGGTACCACTGCTTTCGCATAGGCATTGATTCAAAAGATCTTCCAGAGGTTTTTGTGTGTCCAGACTGTCAATCCACTGTGGCCAAATAGATTTTGAAACTGCGAACTGTCATATTCCACAGGTTGGTATAATACAGCAAAATCCAAACATATAGTTTTCATCATCATGGCAGGGATGGTCCTTTTCCATAGAATTCTTATTCATGGAGTTGGTTTTTATATCCTGCTTTTCTCTACTTGAAGGAGTCTCAAAGTGGCTAAAAATCTCCTTTCCCTTCCACCCCCACAACAGACACCTTGTGAGGTAGGTGGGGCTGAGAGAGTTCAGAGAGAAGTGTGACTGGCCCAAGGTCACCCAGCAGCCTGCATGTGGAGGAGCGGGGAAGCGAACCCGGCTCACCAGATTATAGTCCACCGCTCTTAACCACTACACCACAGAAACGTATCTCTTAAAACTCTGAAGCAAGCTGTTCAGTTCAGCCTCATAGTGATACTGATTTGCGGAGGGAAGGTTGGTGATGAGCAAGATCTGTTCCTATTTCCAACACAGAGCATAGAGTAGTTTCTTTTGGAGATTGAACCTGCAGAGTGTTTCTGTTCAGAATTTCCATGGCAGAAATTGGCTAAGTGCCTTTATAAACATTCAGCTTCTCAAATCGAACCCCATCATGAAACTTTCAGGGGTAGCTGTTGGAGGTGGAGGGCAGAGAAGGTGCTAGTCCTTACCTCCCTCCTCCCAGCCCCATGATCAGTTGCCCAATGGGCTGAATTTCAGGGCTTTTGCATGTAAAGGGCAAGCTTGTTCTTTACTTGTTTAGACTCTTTAAACTTGGGAACAGATATTTGGCTCCATGACCAAAATGACCAAAAGGGTCAGCTTCTAGAGGACTGGAAAGATTGTATTTCCAATTTTGGAACAAGAGGGAGATAAATTGAAATTGCAGAGCTTTGAAAAACTAAAAAACAAAGTGTGAGATTGGCTTCATTATTATCAGATAATGGAGGCATACAATTTGGACAAGAAAATTGGCTTCCAGGTGGAAAAATCAAAATTGGAAACAGAACTGTTAGATCCTAAAACTAAGATTCTGTCAAAGATGTATAACTTGCTGTTGAAATGGAATACTCAGGATGAAACGGTGAAATCTGCTATGATTAAATGGGCACAAGATGTTGGACATAACATAATGATGGCTGACTGGGAACAGTTATGGACCACAGGTATGAAGTTCACGGCATGTAATGCCTTGAGAGAGAATATTATGAAAATGATATACAGGTGGTACATGACACCAGTCAAGCTTGCAAAAATCTATCATTTGCCCGATAATAAATGTTGGAAATGTAAAGAAACTGAAGGTACATTCTTTCACCTTTGGTGGACGTGCCCAAGTATTAAGGCTTTCTGGGAGATGATCTATAATGAAATTAAAAAGGTATTTAAATATACCTTTCTGAAGAAACCAGAGGCCTTTCTCCTGGGCATGGTTGGCCAATTGGTGCCAAAGAAGGATAGAACTTTCTTTATGTATGCTACAACAGCAGCAAGAATACTTATTGCAAAGTATTGGAAGACACAAGATCTACCCACCCTGGAAGAATGGCAGATGAAGGTGATGGACTATATGGAACTGGCGGAAATGACCGGCAGAATCCGAGACCAGGGAGAAGAGTCGGTGGAAGAAGATTGGAAGAAATTTAAAGATTATTTACAGAAATACTGCAAAATTAATGAATGTTAGAATGATGTCGGAATGAAGTTAAGTGGTTTTTAGCAGCAAGGTTATAAAGGAATATGTAAAAATGGATTGTTAACAGGTGATAATCTAAAGTTATAATATATAAAGATAAAGGATTAAGATAAACAAAGAGGGAAAGGATTTGCTGAATTAACTAATTGAACTGGAATACAAAAAAGGGAGGTGTGAGGAGGTCAGGGAAACAGGCAAATGAAAGACAAGATATGGAAAGATTGATTTGTTTTTAATTGCTTTTATTTTTCTGTACTTTGTATTTTCTTTTTTTCTTTTTCTTATTTTTGTAACATTTTGAAACTTTAATAAATATCCTTTTTTTTTAAAAAAGGAAAGATTGTATTTCCCCTACCCTCAGCCCTAACTCCGTTGAGTATTTTTTGTTATGAGACTGAGTGTTTGGGGCTGATGCTGTAGCATTCTTGTCTGGGGGCTTGATGGAAAAACAGAAAAGTGACCCTCACCTAACTCTCCAATGTCCGTCAACAAGAATGCTGTAGGAAATATTGCTAAGCCCAAAGGGAGGCAAGAATTTGCTTCAGCTCACCCTGTTAATGGAAGAGCAAAAGCTATGTGTTTGTCATTCTCAATCAGTCTACTATCAGGACTGATTTTAGAACCCTCTTATATCAGGCCACATGGTCACTGGAGGTGGCCCCATCATGCAGACTTGACTATCCACACAGGGACCATCTTTTTCTATTTTTTTCTGATACTAGATTTTAAGTTACAGTTACATTTTTTAAAACAGCTGTCAGTATAGCACACTGTATTCCACTTGCCTTCCAAAGGAACACGTGGCTCTCCCCACATAGCGGGTTAGGTTGAGACTGCTGATCCAAAGTGATCAGTAATTTTTACGGTAATTACAATCCTGCTTTCCCTTGTACCAGCTTACCTTGACTTCAGTAAGGCCTTTGAAAAGGTCCCCATGATATTATTGCAAAAAAGCTAGTAAAATGTGGGCTAGACTACTGTGTTAACGGAAAAATCCGAGGGCTCCCTTGGACAAAAACAAAGACACCAACCAGGATTACTTGGAGCAAAACAGCAGCTGTAGGCTTGGCCTTTATTGAACTGTTGCAACAGGGTGCTCCCCTCACTTGCAGGGGGAACCAGCCAGGTGACAGGACACTCAGGTTACCACCACAACTCCTCCCTCAGCCCCTCCTTTCTGTGATGTAGGTGTGATGTATCTGAGGGGTGGTCTTAGGTTACACCCCTTCTGTGATGTATGTATGATGTTTCTGGGGGTGGTTTTGATCTACAGGGTGGCAATTTCAAAAGTCTTTATAAGGCCTTGCACACCATTTTTCTGGGTCCTTCCTCTCTCCTGCAAGTGAGGGGAGCACCCTGTTGCAACAGTTCAATAAAGGCCAAGCCTACAGCTGCTGTTTTGCTCCAAGTAATCCTGGTTGGTGTCTTTGTTTTTGTCCAAGGGAGCCCTCGGATTTTTCCGTTAACAACTGTTAGGTGGATTTGTAATTGGTTGATGGGCTGAACCCAAAGAGTGCTCATCAGTGGCTCATCTTCATCCTGGGAAAAATGACTATTGGGGTTCCACAAGGTTCTGTCCTGGGCCTGGTGCTATTCAATATTTTTATAAATGATTTGGATGATGGAATAGAGGGCATGCTAATCAAATTTGTAAATGACTGCAAACTGGGAGGGGCTGCTAATACACCAGAGGACAGGGTCAGAATTCAAAATGACCTGAATAGCCTAGAGAGCTGGGCCAAAACCAACAATATGGAGTTCAATAGGGGGAAATGTAAGGTACTACACCTGGATAGAAAAAATGAAATGCGCAGGTTGGGGACACTTGGCTTGACAACAGTACCTGTGAAAGGGATCTGGGAGTCTTAGTCGACCACAAGCTGAACATGAGTCAACAATGTGATGTGGCAGCTAAGAACGCCAATGCAATTCTGGGCTGCATCAATAGGAGTATAGTGTCTAGATCAAGTGAAGGAATGCTACCACACTATTCTGGTTGGACAGACCACACCTGAAATACTGTGTCCAGTTGAAGAAGGATATTGTCAAGTTGGAGCGTGTCCAGAGGAGGGTGACCAAAATGTAAAAGGTCTGGAATCCAAGCCCTATGAGGAGAGACTTAGGGAGCTGGATTTGTTTAATCTAGAGAAGAGAAGATTAAGGAGTGACATGATAGCCATGTTTAAATATTTGAAGGGATGTCATGTTGAAGAGGGACGCGGGTGGCACTGTGGGTTAAACCACAGAGCCTAGGACTTGCCAATCAGAAGGTTGGCGGTTTGAATCCCCGCAATGGGGTGAGCTCCCGTTGCTCGGTCCCTGCTCCTGCCAACCTAGCAGTTTGAAAGCTCGTCAAAGTGCAAGTAGATAAATAGGTACCACTCTGGTGGGAAGGTAAACGGCGTTTCCGTGTGCTGCTCTGGTTCACCAGAAGCGGCTTAGTCATGCTGGCCACATGACCCAGAAGCTGTACGCCGGCTCCCTCGGCCAATAAAGCGAGACGAGCGCCGCAACCCCAAAGTCGCCAAGACTGGACCTAATGGCCAGGGGTCCCTTTACCTTTACATGTTGAAGAGGGAGCAAGCTTGTTTTCTGCTGTTCTAGAGACTAGGATGCAGAATAATGGATTCAAACTATGGGAAAAGAGATTCCACCTGGGCGTGGTAATCCAGTCAGGGAAAAAGGGAGGCAGACTATGTTTAGGGCACCGTTTCCAGCCCTTTCCCCTTTTCGGGGTGAGCACAGTGGATCCTAAAAAGGGCTGCTCAGTCATGGATACAGCTGCTGAGCTGCTCAACTGCCTCATTCCTTGAGTCAGAACGACTGACCGCCCATGTGTCGGTTCATGACTAGGGGCTTCACATTCCTGCCTCCGTAGCCATTTAGTGATCACCATGGGGGGGAGGGTTGGGGGGGGTTGGGTTGGGTTTTTGGAAGACGCCTGTGCGTGAATTTGTTTTATGTGTGTAGATCAGTGCACGCTGACCAACGCACAGTCTTCGCAGTAGGGCTCTGTTCTGATGGCATGAGTAGTCATGACGAACTGGTGGATCCTATCTGCTGCAGCCTTCATCCGCCTTCACAGCCGTTGTAACACACTGTGTGTTATCATCGGCCTGTTCTGCCGTTAAGGACTTCTCGGATCATTCTTTGTCTAGCTCCTTCCCTGTTATGTACTAAGCTTGGATCCTAGAACAATAGCCAAGTAGGATCCTAGAATGCAAGAACTGATTGGCTTGCAGGAAAAGACCAATCAGGCTCCAGGAGGGAAGCAGAATCAGCCAATCAGACAGGACTCATTGTGTAAATAATGTATATAAAAGCCTGAGGTTTGGGGGGAAATTCAGTCACTGTTTTACAAGCTGCAATAAAGAGCATGAAATCACTACAGGACTCTGAGCATATTTAATTTTCTTTGACCTTACCGCCTTGGGTGACCCTGCTGGGAGTACGAGATTCCCAACGGCTTCGCTCACAAGGGTCATAGGAATGTGCAAGCCCACTCACCATGACAAGTGAGAGAACTGAGATAGATTGCACTGAGCCCTGGTCTCATTAGACCTGCAGACAAAGCGTTCCACCAAAAAGGCTCTGGCTCTGGTTGAGGACAGCTGGATATGTTTTTGGGCCAGGGACCACCAGTAGGTTGCTGTTAGATGAGCGTCACACTCATGTGGGGTGTATTGGAAGATAATTCCCACAGATAAGAAAGGTCACAGACTGTTTAGGGCTTTAAAGATTAGCACCAAAACCTTGAACCTGATTTGATACTCCACCTGGAGCCAATCCAGCTGATGAACAACCAACTGGATGTGGGCTCTCCACAAAGTCCAATTAAGAACTCATGCATCTGCATTTTAGACCATTTGGAGTTTCTGGAGCAGTGTGTGTATATATATATATATATATATATATATATATATATATATATATATCACATTTATACCCTGCACTCCCTGGCTCAGGTGTACAGTAGTCTAATCTGCAGGTGACTACTGCATGGATCACCATGGCTAGGTTGGAAAGGGACAGGTACGGTACCGATCGCCTAAGCTGACATAGATTCAAAAATTCCAGTTTGGCTACATTTGTGACCAATGCCTCCATAGAGACAGAAGCATCCAGGATCACACCGGGTGTGACTATTGCTACAGGTGACTATTGTGCCCCATGAAGAGCTGGGAGCTGGCAAACCGAACCGAAATCATTCTGGCCCAGCCATTGGATGCCCATCTTTGATGGATAAAGATTCAGCCGACTCCGTTTCCTCCATCCCAGCACACCCACCTAAAAACTGGCCAATATATCCAGGGTAGCATCTGGCCAGGGCCATGAAGCAGTAGATCCATGATGTTTGTGGTCAGATCTGTGGTTATGTACAAGATATTTGAATAAAGGGTGAATTTGGGGTTCCCCAAAGTGAAAAGCGTGAGGATCCATGAGGATCCGTGTTTCAAAACCATGTTTTTGTACCACGGTACGGCCAGGAAGCCATGGATCAGAGTTTTTTGTTGTGCTGGCTGTGCCCCTGTACATGGTATGTGATTTGCCGGTGAGTTTGGGTTGGCCCAATACAAAAATCATGAGGATCCATGAGGATCCTGTGGAGAGAGGCTCAGAACTCACAGGGTTAAGAGTTCTGAGTGACGTCTCACATTTTGAGGCGGGTTTAGAACACTGAGGGGAGGGTTTTACTGCGTCTCTCAGTGTGTGTGTTTGCTCCGTGGAGAGAGCAGCAAGATGTGCGCTCTGTCGCCAGGCAGGAGATTTATAGCTGTTGTGTTTTGCTAAGGAATAAAGACTTTAAAGATAAGGAGACTGCTGCATCCAGCCTGAATTATTGCCCTCACACGAACGACGTTCTTGCTTCTGTTCCGCTGTGTTTACTTGCTGCTGGAGCCAAAGGTCCCTGGGGGAAGACCAGAGCCGCGCAGAGAAGTGTGCCGGACGCCATTGGGCTCCATAGATCCGTGCTTCAAAACCATGTTTTTGGGCCACGGTATGGCCAGGAAGCCGTGGATCCGAGTTTTTTGTGGTGCAAGCTGTGCCCCTGGCTATGATGTGTGATGATGGAGAGAGAGGAAAAATGGCGGCGGAGGTAGCAGCCTAGTCAGAGCCTCCCGCCTTCCATTAAGCTTTTAAGTTGTTTTTAGTCACCTTTTGATCCTAAGTTCACATTTTAATTGTTTTATTAGCTGCCTTATAGTTGCCTATCTTTTTGTCTTCCTTTGTTTTTAGTTTATTGGCACTGTTTTATTGTTTTATGGCTCTATTCGACTTAGCGTAACAATGAACGCCCAGTGAAGATTGATTGTAGTCCTTGTGACCAACTTGCAGTTTCGTCCATTGCTTCGTCTACTGGCTAAGAAGAACAGAAAATAATAAAGAGGGGAGAGGTTGTATTGTGCCGGAGCTGCCTAAGAGGCGATGAGTTATGAGGACTGAGAATTGTAAGTAAGCAACGAACTCTACCAACTTTTCCTTACTTACCACTCCCCTGCCTCCTACAATACTCTCTAAGGTGCATTAAGATATTGCCAATTACTGCGGATATTTCTCCTTATCTCCACTATGGGTCATGGCAAGCGGCCAAGGGACCTGGACGAGGCAATGCCTCCCCCGAGGCCCAAACAGTCCAAGATTGATTCTTTCTTTTTTAACTGTAGCAGAAATAACGAGGAAGATAGCTACACGGTTGAAACTCACAATCGTTTTAATCCTTTAATTGACCTCACAGCCGACATAGAAGTGGAGGGGGTGAACTCGAAGGCAACGAATAATGCTAAGGATAATGACAAAGAAGTGAGAGCCACCTCGAAGGGGGAGTCCGAGTTGGCCCTGGGCGACGGCATGGGATTCGATCATTTCCAATTAATAACCAGGACCCTGCGCTGCATCTTTAAGAGCATAAATGGGATCTCCATGCAGGTGAATAACCTTCACCAAAAGCTTGAGGCCCATTTGTTGGAGTTGCAGCACAACCTCACTCTGCCTCCGAGGGATTTAAAGGGACAGAGGTGTACCTCCCCTGTTAGACATGAAAGTGGTTCTGGTGGTCACTTATTAAAAGCTCAATTGGACTCTCAATCTCTGATCCTACAAGCAAACAAAATATGTCTAACTATACGCAGCAGTGACCCCTGGTCCCCAAGGTGGAATAATTCAAGAGATATCAAAGATCATCTAAGGCAACTCCTTCAGATTTGGCCTCCGCTAATAGATCTTAGTTCAGTGAAACTTTTGAACTACTACCATCGGTTCCAAAAAGTACTGCTCTCCTTCCAGTCACCAAAAATTCCTTCCTTGCTGGTTAGGCATAAAGCGTTTTTGGCCACCTGGGGCATCTTTCCAACGAGAGTCTTTCACGACACCAGGATTAAACCTCTTTTCCGTAATATCGTACAAAAAGGTACCCGCTCACCAGACTGGCGCGACATAGTCTTGAAATTCAAGCTGCCCACCCGGGAACCTCACCCTCCCTCTCAGCCCAAGCTACCTGGTTTATCTACTCCAGCAACAGAGAAGCATGACCAAAGCGGGCCCAGCCATATGGCTGCTTTAGAGGAGAGGGACCTTATCTCATCCTATGGTGAGTTGCCATTAGAAGAACAGCAGGAAGTTATAAATAGGCTTGATATACTCAAGCAGCATCTTACACATGTACTTCAAGAGAAAAAAATCTCCCCAAAATCTGGTCATAGTAACCTACTAAATCAAAGGAACGCAGTCACGAAGGGGCTAACACCCCAGAAATCCCTGCCAAATATTGGGACTCCATTAACAGATGATATGGCAGCCTGCTTGGCGGAAGCTCCTCATACTCCGTCGCAACGCAATCTCCCTCCACCTCTACTAATAGATCTGCAATCAACTACTTCGCCCTTCGTCTTAAAGAGCAAGGCGCCAAACACCCCCCATCTTGGAAATCTGTCAATGTCCTATTCTTCTATGCCTGACCTGGAGTCTTCAATCAGTGCGGCCCACTCAGATGACTGTACATCCTCGTCCTTTGCCAGTCAACCTCTTTTGGCAGAACCTCATTTACCCACAACCTCTTCAAGCCAATACATAAACGTTAAGGAAGCCACTGTGCAAAGAGACAGCTCAGGTCTTATTGATGACCCTGTTGGACATATCAATCAAATTACCACCCCTTCGTTACCTCCGGCAACTTCACGCCTGGTGCTGTCTCAGACCCTTGGCAATGCCTCTCCCACCAGTAACCAGAGTTAACTGACTAGCACATAGTCCCTCTTCAAACTGCTTTAATGTGCTATCCTGGAATGTGGCGGGATGGACGTCCAAACAGGATGGCGGGGATATGAAAGAGTTTTTAGCGAAATTCCAGATTATGGGTATACAAGAGACCTGGTGCCTAGAATCGTCACCCCCCCATCCCTACCGGGCTATGACGCCTTTGTGATTCCTGCGACCAAAACACATTTGTATGGGCGCCCTAGTGGTGGCCTGGTAACATTTGTTTCGCAGGAGCTTCAACTTAATATCTCTCCTCTCTTTTGGTTAGAGTGTAATTCCATTCAAACTTTACATATCACTAACAGCTCGGTTGGGAACTTCATATGTGTAAACTTGTACAATCCATCTACCTCCTCCCCTTCTCATTCAAATCAGTTTTGGGAGGATCTAAGATTTATCCTCGATAAATCGGTGGCTGAATTTCCAAAGTCAGAGATCCTTATAATGGGGGACTTTAACGCCAGAATCGGAGCAGATATAAGCTCATTCACCCATAAGTCGCAATTATTCATAGAAGAAGAGTGGTTTCCTACGTGGAACTCACATGATAAGACCATCAATAGGGCTGGCATCATACTACTGGAGCTTACCATAAACTGCGGGCTGCACAGCTTGCATGGCACACCCAAAGACTGGTCCGGGGGATTCTATACTTTTCTAGGTTCGAGAGGGGCAAGCGTTATAGACTACATCTGGTCCTCCTCGGCATTTAATGATAAGGCATATTGTTTCAATGTGTTCAACAGAACCGAAAGTGACCACCTTCCAATCGCCATCTCCTTCCCCCACACACAGCTGGGGCTTCCCAGCTCATTCCACCTCCAGGACCCACTGACCTTAGCCCCCGGACGTAAGAAGTGGGATATCTATCTGGAGCATGACATAAAAGTCCTCCTAAATTCCCCTGAGATCCTAGCCTTGAAAGCTCAGCTGCTAACAACGAATGTGAATCATTTCTCAACCTTCCAGCAAATTCTAGCCTACTTGCTTCCTTCACTCACGAAACCTCCCCGTGCGATTCTAACCTGGAAGAATCAAACTTGGTTCGACCAAGAATGCAAACAGTGCAGAAGTTGGCTTAGATTTCTTCAGTCTGATATGAAATCAGACAGCTCCCAGAGCAAAATCAGGGAGTTAGCCCAATTCCGTTCATACTACAAGAAGTTGCTTCAACATAAGAAATTGCTCTTTGCGAAAGAACGCTGGACGGCCCTGTCAGTGGCCATTAAAACCCGTGACGACAAGAAATTCTGGAATTTAATTAATGCAGGTTTAAGACCCCACTCATTCATCATTAATAATATCACAGCAGCCAGTTGGCACTCTCACTTTGCTCAGCTGTATTCTGCCCCAGATCCTGAAGTAAACGTAGTCTCTTCTCTTCCAGCATCTGCCTTGCCCACCTGGGAACCAGTTTCCCCAGAGACATGTTTACAACTAATTAGCATACTATCAGGGGATAAATCCCCGGGGGAGGATATGATACCACCTGAGGTATTTTTATCGAACCAGACGTGGTGGGCCCCTATTTTAGCATCTCTCTTTACCACTATTAATGCTACTCTTAAGATTCCACCTAACTGGAAACAGAGCATAGTCATCCCAATACATAAAAAGGGGGACCCACAAGATCCGCGTAACTATCGACCTATTAGCCTGCTGGACATATCATACAAGGTTTACTCTAGATTCTTGTTAGAGAAATTAATCGAGTGGGCAGAAGAAACAAAGCTATTCCATCCGGAACAGGCTGGCTTCCGTAAAGGTCATAGTACATCTGGCCAATGTCTTGTTCTATTTACATTGATTGATAAATACCTAAACAGGTTCAACTGCAAACTACACGCGGCTTTTGTGGACCTGACCTCCGCTTTTGACTCCATCCCTAGAGATAGGCTATGGCAGAAGCTTAGTTACACCAACATAGATAAGAGACTCCTCCACCTTCTTATGGAAATTCATAATGACATATCGGCCAGAGTAAAATTTGGCCCTCTGGGAGCTCTTTCTGATTCTTTCCCTCTGAATAAAGGGGTCAAACAGGGCTGCCTCTTGGCCCCTTTTCTATTTAATTTCTACATTAATGACATCGTTACAACCATGAAGGCCCTAAACCAATCTGCCCCCTCTTTACAACAGCGCAAGATCCCCATATTACTCTATGCGGACGACATGGTGATACTGTCTTTAACCAAGCAGGGCTTAAACGACATGCTCAGAGGACTCATGACATATTGTGATACCAACTCCCTCAAAATCAATTTCGCCAAAACCAAAATTCTTACTTTTGGCACGAAAACTCGGAAGCCATTCTGGAATTTTGAGGGCCACTCTATTGAATATTGTTCAGCATTCAAGTATTTGGGCATCACTTTTCAGCATGGGCTTAGTTGGTCAGCTCACCTAAATATGACCATCCTGGCTGCCCGTAGAACCATCAAAGCCTTGGAGAAATTCTTCTATGCAAAAGGCGGCCAGTTGGTTCCTCCAATCAGAAAAGCATTTATCAGCAAAGTCCTCCCGATGTTACTGTATGGGGTTGAAATCTGGGGGTGGAAATTAAAAACACTACAACGGCTCGAGATTCTACAAAACTCTTTTGCACGAAAGTTACTGGGCCTCCCCAGGGGCTCGGTTGCTGCACAGTTAAGAACAGAACTGGGCCTCCCCTCTATTGTTGCGAGAGCCCACATTAGAATAATTAGTTTTTATTGTAAATTAATCAAAGCCCCAGGCTCCCTACTAGCCAGGCAAGCCTTTTTAACTTGTGCTTATAACAACAAATGGTCCAAGGCCATGGAGATTATCACGGCACGCTACTCCCTCCCAGATCTTGACACGCTGTCATCTTGGGACCATCATAATATCCGGGCCTGGATTCTTACAAGAGACGAGGCCTTGGACCGGGCACAGTCCGCCACAGCTCGCCTCTCCAAGTGGCTCCCTAAAGTGAAAGTGGTAAGATCACTTGCCAACTACTTGATAGACCTGACGGAGCCCAATTTGAGAAGAGCGTTCACCATGGCCCGTTTCCATTCTATACCCACGGCCTTCTTGCAGGGGATTTACTTTAAGACCCCCATTACTCAGCGTCTATGTCCATGCACAATGAATGAAGTAGAGGACTTCATACACTTCTTTTTCTACTGCCCTATTTATGAGCTAATAAGAACTAAGCTCCTCCTCTTGATCCCGCCCACCATCACATCTAAGGAAGACTGTTTGAAATTCCTTCTTGTGGACGCAAATCCCCAAATTTCACGTGGGGTGGCAATCTTTATAGTGCAGGCTTTGAAACTTAGGGCTACACTGACTGGGTAGTGTGTCCCAGACCTGGACCTGTTTTAATTCTTTGTATTACCTTTTTAACCTAATGTGCCGAGCCTATTTTGGGGCCATTATATGTTTTATATACATCTGCATTTTAGATTCCCGGCGCTGGCAACTAAATTTTTATATTATTGTTTTAGGGTAATTTAAATGTCACAATGCCAGTAATATCGTTTGAATTCTGTTTTATCAGGTTGCTTCTCTCTAGCATTTTTGTCTTATCTTGCTATGGCTGTATGCTAATGCAATAAAGGTTTTTGGTGTGATTTGACGGTGATTTAAGGTTGGCCCAGTGCAAAAAGTGTGAGGATCCATGAGGATTCGTGCTTCAAAACCACGTTTTTGAGCCACAGTATGGCCAGGCAGGAGTGGATGCGAGTTTTTTGTTGTGCAAGCTGTGCCCCTGGCTATGATATGTGATTTCCCAGTGAGTTTGGGTTGGCCCAATACAAAAATCATGAGGATCCATGAGGATCCGTGCTTCAAAACCATGTTTTTGGGCCACGGTTTCGCCAGGAAGCCGTGGATCCGTGATTTTTGTGTTGCATGCTGTGCCCAGGGCCATGATGTTTGATTTGATGGTGACTTTGGGCTGATCTAGTGCAAAAAGCATGAGGATCCATGAGGATCCATGCTTCAAAACCACGTTTTTGGGCCATGGAGTTGCCTGGAAGCCGTGGATCCGTGATTTTTGTGGTGCAGGCTGTGCCCCTGGACATGATGTGTGATTTGATGGTGAGTTTGGGGTGGCCCAATGCAAAAACCATTAGGATCCGAGACTTCCGGTTTGGTGCCTCCAGCAATGGCGGAGTTCCTCTGATCGGGAGGAACTTGCCCCGTGGGAATTTGGGTCTGTACCACCACGGCGAAGGCGGAGACCCGTAAAAATCACAGGCGGGAGAAGCCTGTGAATGTGGGATTCGGCGGGCACCTTTTGTGCCTCCCCTACTCGCGGGGAAACCCAGTTTCGGGGATCCAGAGCGACGTGGGGTGAGTGGCGCGGTGCTTCGAATCGTCTGCTTTTTCCACGGAGCGAAGCCGCATAGCTGTTGCCGGAGAGCGCTGACTTTTTCTTGTGGACAATTGGACTCTAAAGTAATTACCCGTGGGTAGAGCTGAAGTGGGAGAATTGGATTTTTAAACGTTTAATTTGGCATCGAAACGGGGAGGTTCAACACAGGAAGTCCGCCTCCCCCTTTTGTAAATAAATTAAAGCAATGAGTCTGCAGGCTGAAGTCTTGGAAACCCTTTTGTAAAAAGACTAAAATCTCCATCGGCAAAGAACTAACCCCCCCCCTTTTTTGGAGACAGGAGAAGAGGGGGGGAAGTGGTGGACTGAATATGCCTGTAGGAGAGAGTCAAGAGAGTTAAAATACCGCCGCTCAGACCCTGGAAACGGGCTGCTAGTAGGATCGATGGCTTTTGGAATGTTCATTGACAGCGTTTAGAACGTTCATTGACAGGTAGCGAAATAAGAGAATACATTGTTTCTACTGTTCCCGGCTGCTTTTAAAGAGGAGTAAAAGTAACTGAAAACTCAAACTAACTTTGGATTATTGGAACATTGTTTAAAAGAGGACAGTACTGACTAATACAAATAGAAACTGTTTCCCCTAGTGGAAGTTTTTGAAATTGGTTGTTCCATAGGAGCTGGGCTAGGGGAATTTCCAGCTGCAAGATAAGAAGTGTGAGACTCTGGGATTGACCTTGAGTCTCTTAAGTGATATGGCAAATGGAAAGGAAAAAATAGACAAAATGTCGACAGAAGAGGCCTTAGTAGTCGCATTATTGAAAATAAACGATTCGCTGGAACAGCTTCACAAGAAAACAGATTTGATGAATGTGAAAGTAAATGCTGCAAATATTAAAATAGACTTAATGGTAGAAAGTTTAAATAATCTGGGACAAAAGGTGAATACCAATACAGAAACCATCCAGAAATTGATACAGGAATCTACTCTGATACGGCAAACTGCGGATGAAGTTAAGGAGAAAACCCTTGCTGCTGAATTTAAAGCAATTCAACTGGAGAGAGAGAGAGTTCCATCCATACAAGGACAAATTGATGAAGATAAGCTGACATTTGCTATGATTGAACTTAAAGAAAAACAGATGAATTTGAGGATCAGAGCCCTACTTGAGGAAAAGGAAAGTTTGACTGAGTTCCAGGAGGACATAGGACTAACATCGGTGGAGAAAGAGAGGTTTTTGGGGGTTAGTATGACCGCCAGAAATGTGAGTTTATTTAAGGACAACTGTGAAGGACGTTGGATTGAAGAGAAGGGGGATTTGGAAATATGGCCAAATCTGAAACTGTTATTGTTGGGCCGAGCTGCTGTGGTGGGAATGAGGGTTGCTGTGTTCTCGGGGATGTTGCTTTTGTTTCAAACATTGCAAGCTTTGGATGGGATGGATTGTTCCAGGAGGTGGCAGAGGGACGTCTCTAGATTTGTTTGGCAGGGCAGGAAGCCACGAGTAAAATTTAAGATATTGACGGATGCCAAAGAAGGAGGTGGACCTGCCCTGCCAGACCCCTAAACTTTGTTGTGAACCATCTGCTTTTTGCTGGCTGAGAGAATGGTTGCTGCTTGAAAGCACTGAAGGGTTGGATAATGGCAGATGAAGTTGATGGACTATATGGAATTGGCGGAAATGACTGGCAAGATCCGAGACCAGGGAAAAGAGTCGGGGGAAGAAGACTGGAAAAAGTTTATAGAAATATGGTAAAATTAATGAATGTTAGAATGAAGTTATATGGCTTTAGTAGAAATGTTATAAGGAATTAAGTATAAATAGATTAATAGAAAATTAAAGAAAAAAATAAGGCAAGAATGTGTTAAGATAATTATAGGATAGAAAACAGAGGAAAATGGAAAGGAATTGCTGAAACAATAAATAGAAGTGGAACACAAAAAGGGAGGTGTGAGGAGGTCGTTGGAAATAAGCGAATGAAAGATAGGATATTGAAAATGTTTGAGGTGTTTTTAAATTGTTTTTGTTTTGTATGTAGTGTTTTTGTATTGTATTCGTATTGTTCTTTTTTTCTTTTTTCTTTTAGTGTTGTGTTGAAGTTGTTTGAAAAGTAATAAATATCATTTTTTTAAAAAAACAACCGTTAGGATCCATGCGGATCCGTGCTTCGAAACGACGGTTTTGGGCCATGGCGTTGCCAGATAACCGTGGATCCGAGTTTTCTGTGGTGCAGGTTGTGCCCCTGGCCATGATGTGTGATTTGACAGTGAGTTTGGGTTGGCCCAATGCAAAAAGCGTGAAGATCCATGAGGATCCGTGCTTCAAAACGACGTTTTTGGGCCACAGTATGACCAGGAAGCCGTGGATCCGAGTTTTTTGTGGGGCAGGCTGTGCCCCTGGACATGATGTGTGATTTGATGGTGAGTTTGGGGTGGCCCAATGCAAAAAGCGTTAGGATCCATGAGGATCCATGCTTCAAAACCACGTTTTTGGGCCATGCCGTTGCCAGATAACCGTGGATCTGAGTTTTCTGTGGTGCAGGCTGTGCCCCTGGCTATGGTGTGTGACTTGACGGTGACTTTGGGCTGATCAAAAATCATGAGGATCTATGCTTCAGAACCATGTTTTTGGGCCACGGTATGGCTAGGAAACCGTGGATCCATGATTTTTGTGTTGCATGCTGTGCTCCTGGCCATGATATTTGATCTGATGGTGACTTTGGGCTGATCTAGTTCAAAAATCATGAGGATCCGTGCTTCGGAACCACCTTTTTGGGCCACGGTATGGCCAGGCAGGCGTGGATCTGAGTTTTTTGTGGTGTAGGCTGTGCCCCTGGCTATGTGTGATTTGATGGTGAGTTTGGGTTGGCCCAATGCAAAAAGCGTGAGGGTCCATGAGGATCCGTGCTTCAAAACCACGTTTTTGGGCCACGGTATGGCTAGGAAGCCGTGGATCTGAGATTTTTGTGTTGCATGCTGTGCCCCTGGACATGATGTGTAATTTGATGGTGAGTTTGGGCTGATCTAGTGCAGAAATCATGAGGATCCATGAGGATCCGTGTTTTTTAACCATGTTTTTGCGCCATTGCGGCACCACGAAACAGTGGATGCGTGATTTTTTTGGTTCTGCCTACAGACTAAGATGTCGTCTACAGTATCATGGTGTTTTTGTTTTGTTTCAATATAAAAGTCATATGAATTCATGAGGATCCGTGCCGCGGATCCATGTTTTTGTGGTGCTGCAGCGCGGCAAAGTGTTGGATCCACGTTTTTTATAGTCCAGTTTGTAGGCATGCCTCCTAGGTGTGATTTGACACTGCATTTGTTGGAGTTATTTTTTAAAAAGTGGAGGATCCATGAGGACCCGCCTTTTACCCAGACCCCGCAAAAACACACACACACACCACGTTAAGCGACAGCAATGGAGGGAGAGAAAAGCCGCGCTCCTGCCGTGCACGGCTGGCTCCACGGAGCAGAATGACAGCAAGGGATTTTCATGTCGTGGTGACAGGGAAAGGGGCCCACTCGCGGACCACGCCCCACGCGTAACAAAAAGAAAGAGGGGAGGGTGACACCACGCCCAGTGCCGCGACCGGGAGCAGGACAGGCCGTTTGTGTGAGGGGCGGAGAGCACAGTGCGCTGTCCTGAGGGAACACCCGGGGCCCCGACCTCACGAGTTCCAGGAACGGGTATGGGAGTGCTTCATTCTCCTCTGCCATGGCTCTGGGTCTTTTTTACCATTGCCATTTCCTCCGCTCCTCCTCCCTTCCCTCGCACCGGCTCGCTCGCGTATTTCTGCCCCCTCACCTGCCGCTCAGCGCTGTCGGGGCTGAGGTTGGGCTGCGTGCCGCCGAGGCCTTTTCTCTGGCACATCGGCTGCTTATTGGTTGAGCTGTGCTTCAGCACCGCCTCTCAGTTCAGAGGGGATGGCTCGATTGGCTGAGCTGAGGATCGCTCACTCACAATGTGGTGAAGGGAAGAGGGTGAAGGCTAAGTTGCTGGGCCTTTTCTCGCTCCCTCCCACTTCATCCATTAGGATCCTGAGTGGGGGACAAGCACTGGTGCGCTTGGCTCAGAGGCCGCTTCCTAAGACCAAGAAAGCGGCATACCAGCAGCGGGGCGGCAGCTTGTTTACTTCAGGATCGTAGTAAAAAAGGGGAGGAGGTTCCCCCGCCTGCTGAGGAGAGGAACTAGGCTTTCCGTTGGGCATCTCGTTCTCAAGTACCGCCTGCCATCCCTGGTTCCGCATTTTCACTGGCCGAACCGCACGTCATTCAAAAAAAACAAGCGACGAGGGAGGCGGAACGGCCTGATGAGCAGGGATGAAGGGCAGGAGCCGACCAGAGTTTTTTTGCGTCAATGGATCAAAGGCGGGCATTCACGTGGTTGCTGTTTCCGGCACGTCATTGGCCCTTGCTAAGCCCCACCCTCTGGTCTTGTCCAGATTCCAAAAGAGGCGTGGTCATGAGCTGGTCACGCCCCCTTATTAAAATAGCCAGTAGCCTCCGGGAATAAGCCTTTGTACCCTTCTTGCTCGCTTCCCTTTTAGATTGCAAGGTACGGGTGTCGTTGCACGTATTTGCATGTATTTTGAATAATTAATTGGCATATTTAAATAAGGGCGTGTCACGTGAGACATGCCCTTGCCCTCCCAGAGCAGCGCAATAGCGGCCCCTGTGGCCTCACCAGTGGGGAAGAGATGGGAAGTACTGCAAAAATTTAGGTTCACAGCCGGAAGTGCTGCTGTGTTTGACGGTGCGCAGGGTGCTATTTGCTCTTCCGGGGTTTAACCATCCGCGTGGTCAACCTCCCTGGATTGAAGAAAAAGGGAAGGCGATTATTGGGGTGTCTGAGCTCCCCCCATGGCAGCTGCAGAAGAGGAACATCCCTTGAGGAACGAGCTGGTCATGAGTGAGGACGAGGAGGAGAAGGAGGTGAACTTTGAAGCCCAACCGTATTTATTTCCAAAGCTGTACTCTGTGTGATCCTACGTGTGTGGGAGGGGATGGTTTAGAGCCATCCGCGCGTGGGGGAAGTGCTCTGTAAGCTCGGGGGGGTACCTTTGTTCCCTTCTCGGGGTGCTGCGGTATTCCTGTTGAGACGCTTTAATGCAATTGGCTTTATGGATTTCTTTGCCCCGTGAACGATGCCCAGGACAGCATGCTGTAGGCGTAGCCGAGGGTGAAGGGGGACAATCACGCCGGTTCTGCCCCCCCCAAACAAAAGTCCTGCTCCCCAACTACGTCCTGACCCACCCCCCGCAAAAATTCTGGCTACGCTCATGCAATAAGGAATAAATATATTAAAGTTCTGTGAGATTAAACAGCAGAACTGGATTGATGCCTCCTTGCAAAGGCTTGAATGGCTTTTGAAAATTCTACTCCTAATCCTGAGTTTTGATCCCTACATCTGTGTCTCCCCTTGTCCTTTTCTTTTTGCGTTTTTCCTTACGGCCACTCTTCAAAGCTATAAGCAGTGCTTTTTTCTATTAAAAGATGTGCTGGAACTCACCATGAAATTCTCCCTTGTAATGGCAATGGCAGCCACCTGAGAGGTGCAGGAACTTAGTTCCGGCAAGTTCCAACTGGGGAAAAAAGCCTTGGCTATAAGGCAGTAAGTCCAGTGAGCAGGTCAGTCTGATTAGCTGGCAGCTGCATCTCATCACAGGTTAGCACTGCCATGCTAGAGGCTAGGTATGCTCAGTGGTACCCTTTGAAGTTATTATTCATCTTGTTGCAAGGATGAGTCTGGGTTCAGCCCTCTGTGAGATGGTCCTTGGCCCTTATTCATTAGTAACCTTTTGTTCCCCAGGCAGACAATGAAGAAGCAACAAAGAAGCACCATCAGCTTGTGGATTCACTCACTGCCTTGGCTGGAGCGAAGCGGTATGAAGGAAGGGAGATAATAATATAATAATAATTTATTATTTATACCCCGCCCATCTGGCTGACTTTCCCCAGCCACTCTGGGCGGCTCCCAATCGAGTGTTAAAAACAATACAGCATTAAGTATTACAAACTTCCCTAAACAGGGCTGCCTTCAGATGTCTTTTAAAGATAGGATAACTGCTTATTTCCTTCACATCTGAAGGGAGGGTGTTCCACTGGGTGGGCGCCACTACCGAGAAGGCCCTCTGTCTGGTTCCCTGTAACCTCACTTCTCGCAATGAGGGAACCGCCAGAAGGCCCTCGGCGCTGGATCTCAGTGTTCGGGCTGAACGATGGGGATGAAGACGCTCCTTCAGGTATACAGGACCGAGGCCGTTTAGGGCTTTAAAGGTCAGCACCAACACTTTGAATTGTGCTCGGAAACGTACTGGGAGCCAATGCAGACCTCTCAGGACCGGTGTTATGTGGTCCCGGCGGCCACTTCCAGTCACCAGTCTAGCTGCCACATTCTGGATTAATTGCAGTTTCCAGGTCACCTTCAAAGGTAGCCCCACGTAGAGAGCATTGCAGTAGTCCAAGCGGGAGATAACTAGAGCATGCACCACTCTGGCAAGACAGTCTGCAGGCAGGTAGGGTCTTAGCCTGCGTACCAGGTGGAGCTGGTAGACAGCCGCCCTGGACACAGAATTAACCTGCGCCTCCATGGACAGCTGTGAGTCCAAAATGACTCCCAGGCTGTGCACCTGGTCCTTCAGGGGCACAGTTACCCCATTCAGGACCAGGGAATCCCCCACACCTGCCCACCCCCTGTCCCCCCAAAACAGTATTTCTGTCTTGTCAGGATTCAACTTCAATCTGTTAGCCGCCATCCATCCTCTAACCGCCTCCAGGCACTCACATAGGACCTTCACCGCCTTCACTGGTTCTGATTTAAAAGAGAGGTGGAGCTGGGTGTCATCTGCATACTGATGAATACCCAGCTCAAACCCCCTGATTATCTTTCCCAGCGGCTTCATATAGATATTAAAAAGCATGGGGGAGAGGACAGAACCCTGAGGCACCCCACAAGTGAGAGCCCAGTGGTCTGAACACTCATCCCCCACCACCACTTTCTGGACACGGCCCAGGAGAAAGGAGCAGAGCCACCGTATAACAGTGCCCCCAGCTCCCAGCCCCTCTAGACGGTCCAGAAGGATGTTATGGTCGATGGTGTCAAAGGCCGCTGAGAGATCCAGCAGAACTAGGAAACAGCTCTCATCCTTGTCCCTAGCCCGCCGGACATCATCAACCAGCACGACCAAGGTAGGTTCAGTCCCATGGTGAGGCCTGAATCCTGATTGGAAGGGATCCAAATGGTCCTCATCCTCCAGGCGTGCTTGGAGTTGTTCAGCAACCACCCGCTCAATCACCTTTTGCCCAAGAATGGAAGATTTGAGACTGGGCGATAGTTGGCCATGTCGGCCGGGTCTAAAGATGTTTTTTTAAGAAGTGGTTTAATGACCGATGGAATTGGCTGGAGAGGGAGCGGTCTTCCCAAACACAGACTGTTTCATGGCCCTAGTGATGGAGACAAAGAATGATTAGCTTGATTTTCCATTCCTAACTAGGTCAATGTCCTTTTTTTTTTTTTTGAAGATGGAGGGCAGTTGAACGCGCTGAGGCGAGCAGACAGATATCGGAATTTGGTGAGAGCTTTCCCCTCAAGCTCTCGCAGCATAGCAATCGCTGGCACAGATGAATCCTCTGTTACTGATGGGTCATGGCTAAGAGGGAGCATGTGACCAGATCCATTTACCATTTCTCAATCTCTAGCAGAGAGGCATGGCTATACAAGTTTGGCCTTCTAGATGTTACTGAACAACAACTCCCATGATCCCTAGAAGAAGAGTTTGGATTTGATATCCCGCTTTATCACTACCCGAAGGAATCTCAAAGTGGCTAACATTCTCCTTTCTCTTCCTCCCCCACAACAAATACTCTGTGAGGTGAGTGGGGCTGAGAGACTTCAAAGAAGTGTGACTAGCCCAAGGTCACCCAGCAGCTGCATGTGGAGGAGCGGAAACGCGAACCTGTTTCCCTAGATTACGAGACTACCGCTCTTAACCACTACACCACACTAGCTATTGACCATGCTCGCGGGGCTGATGGGAGTTGTATTTCAGCAACATCTGAAGATGCCAGAGGTTCTCCACACTTGCTATAGAACATGGGTAGGCAAACTAAGGCCCGGGGGCTGGATCTGGCCCAATCACCTTCTAAATCCAGGAATCAGCATGTTTTTACATGAGTAGAATGTGTCCTTTTATTTAAAATGCATCTCTGGGTTATTTGTGGGGCGTGCCTGGTGTTTTTACATGAGTAGAATGTGTTCTTTTATTTAAAATGCATCTCTGGGTTATTTGTGGGGCATAGGAATTCATTCCCGCCCCCGCCCCCCAAATATAGTTTGGTCCCCCACAAGGTCTGAGGGACAGTGGACCGGCCCCCTGCTGAAAAAGTTTGCTGACCCCTGCTATAGAACATATGCTTTGCATGCAGAAGAAAGTCCCTGGTTTGGTACCTCCAGGTTAAATGGTCACAAATCAGGTGATGGGGTAGGTCTCTGTCTGAGACTCTGAAGAGCTGCTGCTAATCAGAGTGATGATACTGGACAAGACGATGTTGATACCAAAACAAGGACAAGACCTGACGCTAATTAAAAACTATAGGCCCATATCACTGCTGAACAGTGATTACAAAATATTCACTGACATTCTAGCCAACAGATTGAAAAAATTATTAAATGAAAGTATACACAAAGATCAAGCTGGCTTTCTGCCAGGTAGATACATACACAGCAGCATGAGGAATGTAATAGATTTACTAGAATACCTAGAAGAAAAATAAGACAAAAAGGCTGCTTTAATATCAATAGATGCGGAAAAGACATTTGACCAGGTGTCGTGGGACTTCATGAAAAGGGTCATAAAGGAAATGAAACTGGGGGAAGATTACCGTATTTTTCCCTCTATAACACGCAGATTTTTTCTCCTAAAAAGTAAGGGGAAATGTCTATGCGTGTTATTGAGCGAATGTGTGGTCCCTGGAGCCGACTGGCCCAAGTGCATCACACATTTTCTTAGAGGGACGTCTTCGTTGCGGTCAGCAGAAGCCAGGGAAGTGCTTGCTAGGAGGTTTGGCCACTCTGCAGCGCGACTGTGTGTTTGCTAGTGTGTGTGCTTTGTGAGTGTGTGGTTGCCTGTGTGTTTGTTCGCTAGCGTGGGTGCTTGGAGGGAGTGAGAGAGTGACTGACTGCTGCATCTTCTCCTGCAATTTGTCTTTTAAAAAATTGGAAGCAGCGGGGCAGTAAAAACCACCTCCGAAAGCCCCATTTTTCCCTTCTAAGGCTGCAGCTCGGCTTTGGGAGCCCTGAACCCCTGCCTTGTTCTTGGGGGATCTTTGAGGTTTTCCCTTTAGCTTTAACCCAGCCCCCTTATTTTACCAGTTTATCTTCATTCTCTGCGTTCGAGCCTCCCGAGAGAGAAAGCTGTTGCTTTCCTGCATTCTGCCTCAGGGTCTTACTGCCCACCCGCTTCTGTTTCATTACTGTGTTTGCTCAAATGGAACAAAGAGCAGAGAAAACCCCTCCCCTCCAGGCAAGCAGAGGGGAAAGCAGCGCGTCCTTCCTTCTACCGTAATTCCTCTCCGTGCTCCAGTGCTGCTGCGTCTAGGGACTCGCAGGCAACACGCAGGTGGGGAGAGAGAAAGAGAGAGAGAGCTGGCTGGCTTGGGTGGGTGGGTGGGTGGGTGGGGGAACTTTTGCCTTCCTTTCCTCCCTCCGGTAAAACCCCTCTCCTGCATTCTTAGCCAGCTGCTTCTCCGCACACCCCTCTCAGTGCTCCTTGTCCATTCTATGTTTTTCCTTCCCTCCCCACTTAAAACGTGGTTACAAAGCACGGATCCACATGGATCCTCAGGATCTTTGCATAGGGTCACCCCAAATTCACCATCAGATCACATAGCATATCCATGGCTACAGCCTGCACCAAAAAAAATCACGCACCTACTGTTGCCTGGGGCTGCAATGGTGCAAAAACGTGGTTACAAAGCACAGATCCACATGGATCCTCAGGATCTTTGCATTGGGTCACCCCAAATTCACCATCAGATCACATGTCTGTGGCCACAGCATGAAGCACAAAAATGATACATCCACTGCTTCATTCAGAATTTTTTTCCTTGTTTTCCTCCTCTAAAAACTATGTGCGTGTTATGGTCAGGTGCGTGTTATCGAGCGAAAAATACGGTATATTAAAGCTATAGAGGCAATATATAGGAAACAAGCAGCCAAACTTATTGTTAATAATGAAATGACAGAAGAATTTTGTATAGAGAGGGGGACAAGACAAGGTTGCCCCTTGTCACCACTACTATTTATTATGGTACTGGAACTATTGATGAATGTCATAAGAAATGATAATAAAATAAAAGGTATCTCATTAGGGGAAAAGGAATATAAGATCAAAGCATTTGCAGATGACCTGATTCTGATTGTTGAAAACCCCAAAGAAAGTATAATACAGATAATTGAAAGAATATTAGAATTTTGGAAAGTAGCCGGCTTTAAGTTAAACAAGAATAAAACTAACATGATAGTAAAAAATATGACCAAGCAAGAAAAGGAAGAACTACAGGAGATATTAGGATTAACAATAGTAAATAAGACCAAGTATTTAGGAATCTGGCTGACCAATAATAATAGTAATCTATTCAAAGATAATTACATAAAAACCTGGAAAGGAATCAAAAGAGATTTAGAAATCTGGAATAAGTTAAGATTATCGCTTGTTGACAGAATATCGGTGGTTAAAATGAATGTATTGCCGAAAATGATGTATCTATTCTAAATGATACTGATAATTGGAGGAATGGGAAGTCTTAGATTATGGCAAAAAGAGATATCCAAATTCATATGGCAGTATAAAAAACCAAGAATTAAACACAAGCTTCTAATAGATAAAAAACATAGAGGTGGACTGGCGCTACCTGACCTAAATTTATATTATGACGCTGTCTGTTTAAATTGGCTAAAAGAGTGGATTGTATTAAAAATTAGTGATTTGTTAGATCTAGAAGGATTTAACAATCGTTATGGTTGGCATGCGTATTTGCTTATGAAAAAGGGAAAGTACACAGGGGATTTATGAACCATGTCATTAGGAAATCATTATATAAAATATGGACAAAATATAAGGATCTCCTAGAACTGAAAACACCATGGTGGGCATCACCTCTAGAAGCAATTACAATAAAAAAGAAAAATATGGAAGTAGAATGAGCAACATATAAAGATCTGATTAAGGAAAAAGATAATAAATTGGTAATTAAAGATTATGAGGAAATTAAACAACACCTTACGGGTTGGATCCAATACCATCAATTGCACGAAGTGTTCAGGACAGATAAGAAAAACAGTTTCTCAAATGAACCTTCATTATTAGAAAAAGTGTTATTACAAAACTAAGGTAATATCAAAAATGTATGATACATTATTGGAGTGGGAGGTCAAAGACTAACAGGTCAAGGAGGTAATGATCAAGTGGGCTTTAGATATTGGGAAAACCATTAACTTAACAGCATGGGAGGAATTATGGAGAAAGAACTAGAAATTTACAGCCTGTGATGTATTGAGGGAAAATCTAATCAAGATGTTTTATAGATGGTACTTAACGCTTACCAAAATAGCTAAAATGTACAGTGGTACCTCGGGTTACATACGCTTCAGGTTACAGACTCCACTAACCCAGAAATAGTACCTCGGGTTAAGAACTTTGCTTCAGGATGAGAACAGAAATCGTGCGCAGCGCTCCCTCTAGCTGTTCTAGCTTCGCGTGAAGCCTCCGCAGGGCATGGGGAGCGTTCATCCCGCTGCCCTGCGGAGGCTTTGAGCGGCTATCCGCAGCTTTTGCGGGAGGTGGGGAAAGGGACAGAGCTGGCAGCTCTGTCCCTTCCCCTACCTCCCGCAAAAGCCAGGGATAGCCGTGCTCCCTTTAAAGAGCGCTCGGCTCTTGCGGGAGGTGGGGGAAGTGACAGAAGTGTCACTTCTCCCACAAAAGCCAGGGATAGCCGCGCTCCCTTTAAAGAGCCACGCGGAGTGTGTGTGCGGCTCTTGGGGAAAAGCCTGCAAGCGCCGCACACACGCTCCATGCGGCTCATGAAAGGGAGTGCTGAGCAGAGCCTGGGATGCATACAGGCTCTGCTCAGCGCTCCCTTTACAGAATAATTTTTTTTCTTGCATTCCCCCTCTAAAAACTAGGTGTGCCTTATGGTCAGGTGCGTCTTATGGAGCGAAAAATACGGTAAATAAGGAGGCCAGATACAGTACAGGAAAAAGGAAGTCTTTTATTTGGTTGTTTGTATTGTTTTATGTTATGTTTATTGTATTTCTGGGGTGGGGTGGGGGGTTTATGTTATGTTGTAAATAAAATTTCCAATAAAAAGTTTTTTAGAAAAAGACAATGCACCCAGATCTGGCCTATCATTCAGTGTTACCATGTGTTGTGCATTGCAGGTGCTAGAGAAAAAGTTCTCCTCTCAGAACTGTTGCAATCAGCTTCCAGCTCACCAGCTCTGGGTTCCATTCAAAAGCAGCTGAAGAAAGCCCAGCACAAAAAAACCATCCAGCTCCCACTGAGCAAGGAGGAGAATGAGCAGGTGATTTCAGTGGGCTGTTTTGGGGGCAGCTGTGCTTGGGGTGGTGGCAGGGAGGAAGATGTTGGCATTGGAGGTAGAAATGTGAAGGAAAGGACACTGGAGGGAGAAACCAAAAGGAGAGGAACAGAGGAAAAGTGTATGTGTGTTGGCACAAGTAGGATAGACTGGCAAATGTACCTTTTCCTGTGGTACAGGTGATTCTCAACTTACACGGTTACGTTCCGCGGTCACAGCATAAAGCCAAAATCACATATAGTCACAGCACGTTGGGTACAGTGATGAGTGGGATTTCCATTTTCCCCCAGATGCACCCTGCATCTTTCAAATTTTTACAAAATTTGTTCGCCAAGCACGTGAAGCTGAGTGCACGCAGGTTCAATGTGTGTATGTTGCGAGTTACCTGTACATCTCTTAATTTTTGTTGTCAAATTCATTTTCTCAAGGTTTGCTCCTAGGCTTATCCTTTTAAAAAAATAAATAAAGGGTCCTATAAATTAATGAGGAATAGGTCCATCAGGGGTTATCGGCTGTAACAGAACAATTCAGAGGCAGTATGCTAGACGGAGCATAAACAGGAAAAAGCCATCAACATTGTCCTATGCTGTTGAACGTGGAATGTAGAACTAAATGTTTTTGTCTTGTGTGATAAAGCAAGGTATTTTTTCTGCCTTGTGAAGAGGAGGGGTTCATGGACATGAATTTAACTTGGGTGTGCTGTGTTAATGGTTTCAAATCAAATAGATGGAGCAGAATTGATACCTGGCTACATTGCCAGCTGTCTCTAAAGTATTGAGATTCCAGCAATGGGATTGCATCATATCCTGGGTGAAGTAATGCCTTCCTAAAGATTTTATACTGAGGCTTATGGACATCTTTATAGTGGGTGCTCTAAAATATGCCTCTGGGAAAGCTCACTGTAGCTGGTCCACCATATATATATTTATACATATCCATACATGCATATATATGTATTTCTCTCTCTCTCTCTCTCTCTCTCTCTCTCTCTCTCTCTGTGTGTGTGTGTGTGTGTGTGTGTGTGTGTATATATGTTTCAGACTAGTCAGAGCCAACAGAGGGTCACACTTTTATAGTATGTTCTGCCAGAAGTGGGTTCTGGCTTGACAACTCCCACGTCTCCTTAAAGAAATACCTTTGTGTCACTGGGATCTTCCTGCTGAAGGTTGTGCTTGCCTTATCTGTCTTCCTGCAGGTGGTGAGGGAAGCTGCCTACACTCAGACATCTCAAGCCCTGGCTAAGTGGCATCCACTGGTGCAGCAAAACAGACGTGCTGAGCAGCTAGTCTTCCCATTGCAACAAGAGAGTGTGAATGTCACGGCCATTGAAGAAGTGATAAATGGATGGCAGGTGGGTGTTGGTTGACCTCAGCAAGAAGTGAGAATTAGGCTTGAGCTGGACCCAGCTGTTGCACAGTGCTCTTGCCTCATGTTCAAGCCAAGCTATGCCCCTAGGAGTGTAGGAAGCTGCTCTTCTACTGTGTCCCATCTAACTTAATATTTTCTGCATTGACTGCCAGCAGCTCTCCAGGGTTTCAGGCACAGTTCTCTCCCAGCCCTACCTGGAGGTGTGTGGGTGTGCCAATCATCTACTGTGGCTTTTGTAGCTTGTGGTCTGGTAGACGGAATTCTGACTTAGCTATTCAACTTCTTAGCTCTGATCTCCTATTTGAGCAGAACTTACCAAGTGGCTGCATATAAGTGACCCTCTCTATCTCAGTTCCTCATCTGAAAAAAAAGAAAAAAGGAAGATTAATACCATATAAGTTGTTAGGCAATCCAATGTTACTATGCAGTTACATACCCATTCAAAAACAAAGGAAACCCCAAAACCATATAACTTCTAGCATAAAATTTAATATGGTTCATACGTGTATATGAAACAGGGAAAAGAAAAACAGCCCAAACAACACTTAACTGTCAGAATATTTTCATGAAGGTTTTGTTGTGGGAAATGAATATCTATGAACTGTTTCTGTTATTGTTTTATTCATATTAGCCAATTAGCAAGCTAAATAACACTCAAAAGACCTTCCTGGATATTTTAGTCAGACAGGAATAAATCTGCTTTGCTCATCTCTTTAAAAAATACAAAAATAATACCTATTAGGATTTCTATCGCTCCATCCCCACGGAGGGCAGAATTGTTCATTGTAAGAAAACCCCAATAGGCAGTTAAAGCAATTAAATTTGGACCTAGAGAAGATGAACCAATATTTGGGAACAGTCACATTATCCATATATTTGGAACAACCTTTGAAGCAGTCAGTGGACAAATCAAGATAAATTGTGGAGCAGGTTTTATAAGCAGCAGTCATTGAGAAATTTGCATCAATATCTTTAACCTGAAGTTTAAGAATACATTTTGCCCAGTAGTGGTACTGAGTAGGAAAAAAATCAACAAAAGTCTGATAACTGTAATTTATTGATACAGGCTTTGGAATTTTCTTCTTCTTTTTTGTTGTTGCTAGAAATAATATATGGCAATTATGTGGTAACGCTCTCTTATATGGGTTATCCAGTTCCAGCTGATCTTTATCCATACCTCTGAGTTACTTTTAAAAGACAGCTGAAGAAAAATCTAGAGAATTTAGCCACAGGTGCATTTTTCTGGAAGAAAAGTACCCTTCTGAAAGTTTTATAAGTGTTTACATTTTACTTAAGATGATGTGGCACTTTGAAAACTGGAAAGTGCAACAGAAAAGGAAAAGGTAGCAACCAACCACTTCCCTCTGTTTCTGTGCCCATTCACACTCTGTTGCTTTAACTGCTCTTCCTGCCTCTATCATGCTATTTGGTCTCCATGAGCCTGTTCTTTTATACAGCTTTGCCATTTCAGCCAAGGCAGCCCTCCCTCTCAACATGTTTGGAGAGCACTCATTCTTAAAACTTCCTGTCTGTATTGGAACTAAAACCTATCCTTACTAAAGACTCTGAAAGGTGTGGAATTCTCCCTCTCTTGAAAGGAGGGTCCTGTAGAAATTATTCATGAATTGTTCTTCAGTAGGGGTGCAGTATAAGTGTAACAAATGAATAATAATAATACATTTTATCTATCTATCTATCTATCTATCTATCTATCTATCTATCTCTCTATCTCGCTATCTAGCTATCTAGCTATCTGCCTGCTATGGTTTTTGCTCAGCCAATAACTAACATTCTCTTGGTACGATAAAAGCAGTGAAACAATAAAATAGGAAATAAGTTCTAAAAAGTAGTATTACAACAGTATGCATAGGGACAGAGAAAAGCTAAAACCATAACAACAGCATCTAATCACAAACTAAAACATTTCAGGGGTAAAATAAACAGAGTTTGAATGCCTGGGGGGGTGTTCCTCCCTTTTAAAGGCTTTGCCTGGTTCTAAAACAACATTAGAGTTCAAGCAATCCTCTCTTGTGGAGGGTCTCATGCAAGTCGGGGCCACTGCAGAGAAGGCCCTTTTACCTGGTGGTCTTCTCACCATAAGTTTGCTGGCATAGGTTTTGCAGGAAAGGCCCTCCAATGATAATCTCAGGGCACTTGTGGGTACACAGTGAGATGAAGCAGTCCTTCAGATACTGCAGCCCTAACCCATGAAGGGCTTGAAATGTCAAAACCAGTCGAGCCTTGGAACTAACTTGGAGCCAGTGAATATGGGAAAGCACCTGTGTAACATGCTCATAACTTCGTTAGTTCCTATGTTGCCTCAAGTTTCCAGATAGTCTCCAGAGGCAGCAATGACAAGCATAGTCTGCGAAGGAGAGGTAGCATCCCTTCACCTAAAATCAGACTGGCAAATAAAGTGTTGTGAGGTCGGGGGGGTGGGGTCCCCTGTTTTGTTAGTGACCTTTTGCAACCTTGTTGGACTAGTCTTTAGAGTAAGCTGAAACTTACCTCTCTGTGTCCATCCTTCCCTCTTCTCACACGCTCTAAGGCACAAACACCCCTGGAGCAAGAAATCTTTAATATTCTACACAAAGGAAAGCAGCCAGTGAAGGACCCACTCCTGACGCCACAGGAGAAGTCCTCACTGCAGGCCATGAGTCTGGAGGAGGTGAGTCTAGATCTAGCTGTTTCTTTCCCATTCTCCATCTCTCCCTCCCTCCTGGATCCCACACTGCCTTGCTCTGTAAGCTTTTACAGTCAGCCCTTCTCTCCGTTTTTGCGCATTTCAGGCACAGTTGCGACGTATGCAGCACCAGAGGGCTCGAGTCCTGCAGTCCTACTACAAGGCTAAGGCACAACGTCAGCGGAAGATCAAGAGCAAAAGGTAAGCAGTTGTTGTAGAGCAGCAGCTGGGAACCTACAGTCCCATTAGTTCTGATAGCCGACCACAAAACTTTCCCCCAACCCCCCACAAGCACAGTTACCTGCTCCATACTTGATATTAAATTTTACATTGGGTAAAGACATGGCTGTGGAAGAACAATTGGGAAGCTGCATAGTATGCTCCCAGTTGTTCCTGTTCCAATAAAGGCTTGCTGTTAGTGCTGATCAGATGATTGGTCACGACAGCAAGGCTTGCAGGGATTGGTTGCACTACAGAGTTCTTGAAGAACTCCTTAGTTCAACTGATCCTTGCCCAAAGCAGGCATTGCTGTAAGTGCTGATCAGCTGACTTAAGTTGGAGAAAATTTGTGAACAGCCATCCAACCCACCTTCACCCTTTTAAGTTGGCTGCCGAAAAGAAATGAGGGTAGGTGGAAAAAGTCCTCTTCTCACTTTTGTGGATGAGCCCTGTTCAGTTCCTGCATAGTTCCTTGCAGCCCAGAAAGGACTAGGCATCTTGCTACACTGGGCTCCTTTGGGAGGGAAGGGCAAGACATAAATGGAATTTTAAAAAAAATTAAATAATAAATAACAGGTGTGGGCTCTGTCTGTTTATTTTTTACACTTTTCTTCCAATGATCTCTCGAGAAGATGGTGTACATTGCTCTCCCTCTCTCAATGTCCCCATGCCCATTTTATCTTTATCCTGTGAGGTGGGTAAGGCAGAGACAGTGACTCAGTCAGGGTAACCTATTGAGCTAGACAGCTAGCAGGGGTTTGAAACTGAGACTTTCTGGCATTAGGCTGATACTCCAAACAAGGGGTGGGGAACTAGTAGTCCTCAATAAGTTGTTGGATTCCAACCCCTATCATCCCTGGCCATTGGTTGTACTGGCTGAAGTTGAGGGGAGGGCAGCAACATTTAGAGTCACAGTTTTCTTGTCCCATCTCTAACCGCTTCACTGACTCTGCTGCAGGCTCTGGCCCTCCAGATGTTGCTGAACTACAGTTCCCATCAGCCTCAACAAGCATTGCCAATGGCCAGGGCAAACAGCTCTATTTCAGTGATGTCAGTTAGCTGCGTGTCCTTTCCCTCTGGCCTGGCTGTTCAAACCTCTGACATTGCTATCTTCCTCTTCCTGAAGGTATCACAGAATGCTTAGGAAGATCAGGAAACGCAAGGTGCTGAAAGAATTCGAAATGTTGCGGAAAAGTAACCCTGAGGCAGCTCTAGAAGAGCTAGCTAAAATTGAGAAAGTGCGTATTGAGGTGGGTGCAGCCCTCTTCCTGTGGTACTGTCACTGGGCTGCCAGGGAACGCCCCGGAACTGAGGGAGGGGGAGAAACAGGAGCCTGTAGAAGACACAGGAGAAGCAGAGGAGGAAAAGCAAGGGGGAGGGCCTCAAGCGGCGAGAATGCTCTCTGATGCTGAAGAGCAGCAACACCACTCTACCAGTTCAGGGACAGAGGGAGAGGCGGTGCCCATTCTTTCAGCACAGGACAGGAGGGGGTTAAAGCATAGGGAACAGAGGTGGCACTTGGGACTTCCCAGGCTCCTCTGCTGGAAGAGGAGCCGAAAGCCCCCACTTCCTGGATCTGCTACCGAGGACTCGGACGCATGAAGCATGTTCTGTACCTTGTAAATACTATGTGAATAAAGACTGTAAATATATCTCTGAGTGAGCAGAGGTATTCCTTGCCAAAGGCTTCTAAAACCATCACAGGTACCGAGATGAGGCCCCTCTGCCTAGTGGAGGGCGCTCTCTTACTGTACTCCATCATAGTGACATTTTGCCTTACTTCTCTGTGCAGGAGAGGATGAGCCTGAAACACCAGAACAAGGGCAAGTTGGCCAAATCTACAGTCCTCTTGGCAAAGTACAACCTAGAGGTAAGAGATGTGTGGAGGGAGGAGGCTTTATCAGCCAAACCCCACTCTTAACATGTAATTAAACCAAGGCAGGTGCTTGAGAGATTTGAGCTGAAATGTAGCTTCCAGAAAAGGGTTGGCTGAAAATATCAGGCTATTCCCATAGAAGTGCTTTTTAGAGCACCTTTAACAACTTTTGCAAGTGGGTGATAAAAGACATTTCTTTTGTCCGCTTGCCTTCCTGCCATTGGGTTGATTTACATCCGAAGCCAAAAACAGATGGCAAATCATTTTCTGGCCAGTTGCAATTCATACCCTTTCTCCTGGGATATTGACTTTCTCTGGAGAGTATTGTTTAAAATTCTAACTCGGGAGGGGGAGGAAATAGGAAATCCATGCTGGTGCCACTCCCTCCTCACAGGCTCTGGACCTGGTGTCTTCCATGGCAACACTAGGGCTCTCCCAGTTTGTTTCGGGCCCCACACATCAAGCAGGCCACACGCTGGATTTGATCTTTGGTGCCGGTATAGATGTGATCATGTCTCCTTTGATGAAAGTGCCATGGTCTAATCACTACGCTCTGAAAGCCAGGATTGACTTTCCACCCCCACCCTGCTTAGGTGGCGAGCCGATTTGGGCTCGCCCGCAGAGGCTGATGGACCCTGATAGATTCCGTCAGGCCTTGCGGGACCTTGCTCCCCCTGGCGACTCACTGACTGAGCTTGTTGAGGGCTGGAATACCCAGCTCCTGGCAGCCATCGATGAGATCGCACCTAAGCGCCCTCTGCGACCCCACAGAAACCGGGCTCCCTGGTTTACCGAGGAGCTTCGGAAAATGAAGCGGGATCTCAGACGGCTAGAGCGAGTATGGCGGGGTGCTCGTGACGGAGCCTCAAGAACATCTTATAGGGTTTTTATGAAAACCTATGAGATGGCAGTGAAGGCCGCTAAGAAGTCTTACTTCTCGGCCTCCATTGCATCCGCTAGCTCTCGCCCGGCGCAATTATTTAGTATAATTAGGTCTTTAACGTCCCTTGAAGGACAGCCAAATTTAAATAACAATCTGACACACAGCTGTGAGGCATTTGCGAGCTTTTTTGCGGAGAAGGTCCTGTTGCTCCGCCATGACCTTCCTGCCAATTTGGACACAATAAATGAACTGGAGGCCCCTCGACTGTCCTCGGGTCCAGTATTGGAACACTTTGACCGGATATCTCCAGCCGATGTGGACAGACTCCTCCAAGCTGGAAAGCCCACCACCTGTCCTCTTGACCCGTGCCCGTCATGGCTGATTAGAGCGTGTCCAGATGAGGTGCGGGCCCCCCTGGGGGATATCATCAATTTGTCCCTTGGCACCGGGATATTCCCAGGGGAACTGAAGGAGGCAGTGGTGCGTCCGCTCTTAAAGAAAACATCATTAGATCCCTTAGATCTGTCCAATTACCGCCCGGTTTCGAATCTCCCATTCCTGGGTAAGGTGATTGAGAGAGCGGTTGCTGAACAGCTTGGTAGGTTTCTGGATGAAACATCAGCTCTCGATCTATTCCAGTCCGGCTTCCGCGCTGGTCATGGGACCGAGACGGCTCTGGTCGCCCTAACAGATGATCTCCGCAGGCAGCTGGATCGAGGCGGGTCAGGGCTGCTGATTCTTCTAGACCTGTCAGCAGCCTTCGACATGGTCGATCACGAACTCCTAGACCACCGCCTTGCCGACGTGGGGATCCAGGGCACAGTCCTCCAATGGCTGCGCTCGTTTCTCTCTGGTCGGGGACAGAGGGTGGCGCTTGGGGGGGAATTGTCATCGCGCCACTCCTTGGTGTGTGGAGTGCCTCAGTGTGCGATTCTCTCCCCGATGCTTTTTAACATCTTTATGCGCCCCCTCGCCCAGCTTGTTCGGAGTTTTGGGCTGGGTTGCCATCAGTATGCCGATGACACCCAACTCTATCTGTTGATGGATGGCCATCCTGACTCGGCCCCAGACACACTGACCAGATGCCTGGAGGCTGTGGCTGGATGGTTACGTGGGAGCCGGTTGAAGTTAAATCCTTCGAAGACAGAGGTCCTCTGGCTGGGACGGGACGATATGGGATTGAGGGGGCAACTCCCATCTCTTGCGGGGGTGCAGTTAGTGCCAGCACCGTCCGTTAAGAGTTTGGGTGTAATCTTCGATACCTCCCTCTCTATGGAGGCGCAGATTACAGCTATAACAAAGGCGGCATTTTTTCATCTCCGCCAAGCTAAGCAGTTGGCCCCTTATCTCTCTCGCCCTGACCTAGCCACTGTGATCCATGCGACGGTCACCTCCAGACTGGATTATTGTAACTCGCTCTACGTGGGGCTGCCCTTGAGACTGACCCAGAAACTCCAGCGGGTGCAGAATGCCGCGGCGAGACTCCTTATGGGGTCTTCGCTGCGAGACCACATTCATCCGGTGCTATATCAGCTGCACTGGCTCCCGGTGGAGTACAGGATCAGGTTTAAGGTGCTGGTTTTAACCTTTAAAGCCCTATACGGCCTAGGACCCTCGTACCTACGGGACCGCCTCTCCTGGTATGCCCCACAAAGAAACCTACGGTCTGCAAATAAAAACATCCTGAAGGTCCCAGGCCTCAGAGAGGTTAGGCTGGCCTCAACTAGAGCCAGGGCCTTCTCGGCTGCGGCTCCAATCTGGTGGAACGCTCTGTCAGAAGAGACTAGGGCCCTGCGGGACTTGACATCTTTCCGCAGGGCCTGCAAGACAGAGTTGTTCCACCAGGCCTTTGGTCAGGGCGCAGCCTGACTCCCTCCTCTGGCAACCTGCACAGAGTTTTGCTTAATGGTTGCCATTAACTTGATTTTAATTAATTTTTATAATGAAATATTTTTAGAATGTTGGTTTATTTGATTGTTTGATTATTTGATTGTTGTTAGCCGCCCTGAGCCCGGCTTCGGCTGGGGAGGGCGGGATATAAATAAAATTTATTATTATTATTATTATTATTAGTGAATTATTGTAAGTTGGGCTGTTAAACATTTTACTTGCTTCCTGGGGGGTTATTAGAGGGGTGTATGCTTTGCTGGTCCTCTTGTGGCTGAAAATACGGGATACTGTAAGTCAGGGGAGGGCCAATGATAGATCTACAATCTACTGGTAGATTGTTGGACAATTTGCAGTAGATCAGCAAGCGTTTCTGACTTCTGATTGTTTAACAACAGCTATGTCAAAAAGAATCCTCCAGCACCAGATTGTTCAAGCTCTTATCTGAAATAATACAGAAACAGGTTTGTCTAGGCAAACCATCCCAGTATCTAAGTTGGCTTTTGGGTTGCAGCAGATAACTGTCTCCTCCCCCTAAGCCTCCATTTTGCATATGGCGACACCTTCAAAGGTAGAGTTGTCATATTTCAAAAAGTGAAAATCCGGACACAAAAGTTGTTGAGATTTTGGGCGGTTGTTTTTTTGCCAGAGTTGTTGAACTGTGTATGTATGTGTATGTGTGTGACAGACTTTTTAAAGCTATTTTATGGAAAATAGGCAAAAACGACACTGCTGACATGAGTTACCGTATGTCCAGATTTTTCTGGACATGTTGCCGATTTCCACCTGGACACAGCTTCCAACTGCAGTATTCCAGATATGTCCAGGAAATTCCAGATGTATGGCAACCCTATTCAAAGGCTCTACTCTTTGCACCTGGCTTTGGGGGTTGGATGGACCTGGGGTGGTTCTAGTGAAGAAGCAATTAATAGATTTTGTAAGCCTAAGGTCTGCAAGTAAAGGCTATTGCCTGCCTGCATTTCTAGGCTAGGCAAGCCATGCAGGAGCAGCTGGCCCAGAACAAAGAACTGACCCAGAAAGTACGCCCAGCATCTGATAGTGAGGAAGGTGGCAACGACACTGATGCAGAGGGGGATCTCGTGCCAAGTGTTGTCAATGAGAGGCCTGCTGGGCTGGATCCAGACAACCCCTGGATGTTAGGATGGCTCCACACGGAGCCCAAGGAGGACCTTCCAGCTGCACCAGAAGACAGTGAAGAGAGTGACGAAGAGAAGGGGCCACCTGCAACCAAGGAGGAAACTTTGCTGCAAGGCTTCGTTGCAGGTCAGCAGGGTCAGGGCCATAAAACAATGCATGGTGTGGGGGAAATGAACAGATAAGGTGCTTTTATTCCTTGTATAATACGAGGGAAGGGTCATCCAGTGAAAATGATAGGCTGAATATTCAGGATATTTTTATTTTTATTATTATTAATTTTCATTTCTCATAACAATTATTCAATATTGTTAGGGAACTGCCATCAACTCAGAGGCGAGAGGTGGAAGGACAGTTGAGTTACAGGGAGCCTCTGAAGATCAGATCGTGAGAAGCAGCACTTCCTCCGCGGAGGAGGAAAGCCACGCCTCCAGTGGGGAAGGGATGCAGGGCTCAGAGTATGCAAGGGAGAGACACAGCACCGAGCATGAACAAAGGGGGGGGAGGCAGGCCCCCTTTGCCCACGCCCTCTCTGTGCAGTCAGTTTATGCGCAGAGAGGGGAGGCGTAGGGTGGGGGTCAAAAGACTGCTATGCTGGGGAAAGTTTAAGGACCGCCCACTCCCAGATTCTGCTAGCGACTGAGCAGACATGGAATTGAGACGCTCTGCACTGTAAATGCTTTGCACAGATAATAAAGCCTTGAAAAGACCGGTGGGAGTCTTGTCTGTTTGCTCTCGAGCAACCACGCTGGCATACATAACAAATATCATTTAACATCTGTTTTCTAGTTTTCCCCCTCCCTGTTGACTTCCCCCAACTTCTATTTCTGGTTTGTTACACCAAATGTTGTTGTTGTTTAGTCGTTTAGTCGTGTCCGACTCTTCGTGACCCCATGGACCAGAGCACGCCAGGCACCTCTGTCTTTCACTGCCTCCCGCAGTTTGGACAGACTCATGTTTGTAGCTTCGAGAACACTGTCCAACCATCTCGTCCTCTGTCGCCCCCTTCTCCTTGTGCCCTCCATCTTTCCCAGCATCAGTGTCTTCTCCAGGGAGTCTTCTCTTCTCATGAGGTGGCCAAAGTACTGGAGCCTCAGCTTCACGATCTGTCCTTCCAGTGAGCACTCAGGGCTGATTTCCTTAAGAATGGATGCGTTTGATCTTCTTGCAGTCCATGGGACTCTCAAGAGTCTTCTCCAGCACCATAATTCAAAAGCATCAATTCTTCGGCGATCAGCCTTCTTTATGGTCCAGCTCTCACTTCCATACATCACTACTGGGAAAACCATGGCTTTAACTATACGGACCTTTGTTGGCAAGGTGACGTCTCTACTTCTCAAGATGCTGTCTAGGCCTGTCATTGCCCTTCTCCCAAGAAGCAGGCGTCTTTTAATTTCGTGGCTGCTGTCACCATCTGCAGTGATCATGGAGCCCAAGAAAGTAAAATCTCTCACTGCCTCCATTTCTTCCCCTTCTATTTGCCAGGAGGTGATGGGACCAGTGGCCATGATCTTCGTTTTTTTGATGTTGAGCCTCAGACCATATTTTGCGCTCTCCTCTTTCACCCTCATTAAAAGGTTCTTTAATTCCAAATGTTACATTCTGTTTATACATAATGTTCTGTTATCACTAATTGTATTTCTTGTTCTCTGTAAATAAAGTTGTGAACGTTTATTTAAATCCTGCCTGTTGTAAAGGGTTCCCATTCTCTTCCAAAGTCACTATTGTCCTTTTCACGCAGTTTGTCCATTAATTTTGCCAGTTCTGCATAGTTCATCAATTTTTCTTGCCATTGTTCTTTAGATGGTATTTCTCCAGTCTTTTTTTTTTTTGTAATCTAAGCATGGATGGTTTTTTTAAACTTTTAATTTATTTAATCATTTTTTCAATACAAACAACAATCGCAAAAGACGAAAAACAAAAACCATAATAACACTAATAATACAATTTGACAATTCAGATTTGAATACACTGATATACCTATGACTGTGGAGAGAATCAGAACTTACAGGGTTAAGAAGTTCTGAGTGACGTCTCACATTCTGAGGCGTGGTTTAGTATACTGAGGGGAGTGTTTTCCTGTGTCTCAGTGTGTTGTTCCGTTACTGGAGGAGAGACGGGCAAAATGAGTGCTCTGTCACCAGGAGAGTTATGAGCTGTTTTTCTACACGAATAAAGACTTTTGGAAGATAAGGAAGGCACCGTGCATTAAGCCTGATTTATTACACGCACACACACAGCAACTGTTTCTACGCTGCGTACACTCTGCTACAAGTAGCTGTGGGAAGCCCTGGGAGCAGAGCGCTGAGGCGGAAGCGTGTGGGCTCCGGAAAGAAAAGCTACAAATCAAACATTCCATAGGTTATGGGTGGTCAGCAAACGCT
Source organism: Podarcis raffonei (assembly GCF_027172205.1). Taxonomy (NCBI): domain Eukaryota; kingdom Metazoa; phylum Chordata; class Lepidosauria; order Squamata; family Lacertidae; genus Podarcis; species Podarcis raffonei. The sequence continues at coordinate 24,464,545 of NC_070620.1, forward strand.
TTGGAGCAAAGACGTGCCGGTGTGTGTGTTGCAGCCAGCTGAGGAGAAGCTGGAGCCAGTTGGAGCTGTGCCTAACGTTTGAGGCAGAGAGGAGCTCGCTGGGGAGGATCTGGTCTGCTGAACCGGGTGCCGGAGGTGCTACTGCTGTTACGTGAGTACGCTGGGCCCCGGGGGAGAAGATGGCAGACAGCCATGAATCGTACACAGTCCCATTTGAAAAATTGGACGGAAAGAACTGGGAGGAGTGGAGCAGGAAGCTGAAGGCCTGGCTGGTAGCCAAGGGTCTTGATAGTGCCCAGGCTGTTTGGCAGGAGCTGGAGAGGGTTTGCCGAGAAACCACAGCGGAAGCCAAAAGCCACGTCCCCAGATGCAGTACAGCCTCAAGGAGAGCTGCTGGCAAGGTTGGGGGGGCAGAGAAGACCAAAGGCAAGTTTGCAAAGTTTTCCACCGGTTGTTTGTGTGACGAGGAGGAACGCCGCCTAAGAGGGGGCCGAGCTGGCACAGGGAGCCCATCCAGTTGCAGGGGGGGGGGCCAGGCCAGCGGAAGGCGCAGTTCAGGTTTTTTCCACTCGTCGTTGCTTTGTTTGCAATTCTCCTGACCATCTGCGTCGCTACTGCCCCCAAAGAGCAAGGGAGACAGAGCAGGATGTTTCCAAGGTCACTTCCCATGGGAACCAGTCGGGTTTCCATGGCAACCAGTCCAGCAAGGGAGGCAGGCGTGGGAAGACGCAGAGAGTACGTGGCTCAGAGGAGGAAGACGGCGCTTATCAGCTATCTGCATCGATGGCGGTTTTAGAGGACACCTGCCAAGGCCCCAAGGATGGGGGCAGCGGGAAGTCTGTTGCTAAGGCAACAATGAAGGACAGCTCCAGTGAAGATAAAGTGATGCGTTGGATTGTGGACTCTGCTGCCAATAGGCATCTCATAACTGAGACACCTGGTGTCAAGATGTGGAACTGCAAACCTGTTTCAACTGGGAAAACAGTTGTTTTTGCTGATGGGTCACAGAGACGTTTAACCACTGTTGGAAATGTTTGTTTCTGTTTTCCAGGCGCAGCTGGAGGTCTACGTGTCACCAGGGATAAAACATTGTCTTTTATCTGTACCTTGTCTCTTACAGGAGGGGTATAAGGTTTGTTTTGAAGAGAATGTCTGTACAATTTCCAGAGGGGGGAAGCAACTAGTAAGTGTTGAGAGAAATCAGAACAACCTCTTTGTTCTGGAAACACCTCTGGAGGGTGAAGGGAATGCTGGGAAAGCCACCGTTCACACTCATGTTTCATGTGCTTGCGTGTGGCACAAGAGAATGTCACATGGTTCTTGTGAAGACATCCAGATGTTACCGGAGTGCACTAAAGGGTGCAAAGTAAAGGAATGTGGTAAACCCCTAAATTGCAGGGCTTGCAGGAAAGCCAAGACCAAGGGATACAGTTATCCCAGGGTGGAGAGAGTAACCACAAAACCTTTTGAGCTTGTGCACGCAGACCTTTTTGGTCCCGTGCCAAAACCAAGTCTGGGAGGGGCCAGGTTTTTGCTGACGCTGTCAGATGATTTTACTCAGAACGCATGGGCGTTCACGTTGAGAACGAAGGAGGAAGCAACGCAACTGATCAAAGATTGGGTTGCAGAGGTGGAACTACGGTTCTCCACCAAGGTGCAGGGGTTCAAGTGTGACCGAGGTTCAGAGGTCACTGGGTCTGCTCTAAAGAGTTTTTTTCACCAGAGAAGGATACGTCACAAGGTGACTTCTCCTCAGGAGAGGGGCGTAGCAGAGCTTAGGAGTAAAGCTCTGGTTCAAGCATCAGAGATTCAGCTGTGTGACTCTGGTTTGCCTCAGAGGTTTTGGGCTGAATCGATTAAATCTGCAAATTTCACGATGAACAGGTCCTACAATTCAGTGGTAGGTGACACCCCGTATTTCTTGCTCCACGGACAGAAGCCGAAGCTGCATTTCTTCCGTGTGTTTGGTTGCCGAGCCTTGGTGCCTGTACCAAAGTTTCAGCAGAAGGAGGGTGGCCCAAGGTGCCAGGAAATGATCTTATCCAATCCTCAAATTGTATGTTATGACCTATGTCCTGTGCCCACTTGATCATTACTGCTTCAATTTCCTCAGCTTTAGTTTCCCATTCCAACAGAATATTGTACACCTTCTTTAACAATTTAGAATGATCATCTATGATATCCTTTTGGAATTTTGAAACTGTAAGTGAATCCTCTCTTGTTATCTTCCGTGAAGATTTCATTTAATTGCCTATAAGGCAACCAACTCTGAAGGTGTTCCTTTATCTCATCGTAATCTTTCAATTTCCACTTCGCTTCTTGTTCTACTGATAAATCTCTATATGTTGGCCACATTCCTTTCATTGTTAACGTTTTAAGTGATAATGCTTCAGTAGGTGACAACCACCACTGAGTTTTGGATTCCAGTAATTCTTTGTATTTTTCCCATACCCTTATCAGGGACTTTCTAATTATGTGATTGTGGAATCCTTTGTGTACCTTTGCTTTTCCATACCACAGGTATGAATGCCAACTGAATCTGTTGTCGTGTCCTTCTAAGTCTATTGCCTCCTTTTCCCCCAATTTAATCCAATCCCAAATCCAAGTAAGGCATGCTGCTTCGTTGTAAATTTTAAAATCTGGAAGAGAAAAGCCTCCTCACTGTTTTAAGTCTGTAAGTATTTTGTGCTTTATTCTTGGCCTTTTCCCATTCCAGATAAATTTTGAAATATCTTGCTGCCATTTTTTGAAGCAAGCATTATTACTTATCGGTATTAGAATAGAACACTTTCATAGAATCATAGAGTTGGAATAGACCACAAGGGCCATCGAGTCCAACCCCCTGCCAAGCAGGAAACACCATCAGAGCACTCCTGACATATGGTTGTCAAGCCTCTGCTTAAAGACCTCCAAAGAAGGAGACTCCACCACACTCCTTGGCAGCAAATTCCACTGTCGAACAGCTCTTACTGTCAGGAAGTTCTTCCTAATGTTTAGGTGGAATCTTCTTTCTTGTAGTTTGGATCCATTGCTCCGTGTCCGCTTCTCTGGAGCAGCAGAAAACAACCTTTCTCCCTCCTCTATATGACATCCTTTTATATATTTGAACATGGCTATCATATCACCCCTTAACCTCCTCTTCTCCAGGCTAAACATGCCCAGCTCCCTTAGCCGTTCCTCATAAGGCATCGTTTCCAGGCCTTTGACCATTTTGGTTGCCCTCCTCTGGACACGTTCCAATTTGTCAGTGTCCTTCTTGAACTGTGGTGCCCAGAACTGGACACAGTACTCCAGGTGAGGTCTGACCAGAGCAGACTACAGTGGCACTATTACTTCCCTTGATCTAGATGCTATACTCCTATTGATGCAGCCCAGAATTGCATTGGCTTTTTTAGCTGCCGCGTCACACTGTTGGCTCATGTCAAGTTTGTGGTCAACCAAGACTCCTAGATCCTTTTCACATGTATTGCTCTCAGGCCAGGTGTCCCCCATCTTGTATTTGTGCCTCTCATTCTTTTTGCCCAAGTGCAATACTTTACATTTCTCCCTGTTAAAGTTCATCTTGTTTGTTTTGGCCCAGTTCTCTAATCTGTCAAGGTCGTTTTGAAGTGTGATCCTGTCCTCTGGGGTGTTAGCCACCCCTCCCAGTTTGGTGTCATCTGCAAATTTGATCAGGATGCCCTTGAGTCCATCATCCAAGTCGTTGATAAAGATGTTGAATAAGACCTGGCCCAAGACAGAACCCTGTGGCACCCCACTAGTCACTCTTCTCCAGGATGAAGAGGAACCATTGATGAGCACCCTTTGGGTTCGGTCAGTCAGCCAGTTACAAATCCACTGAGTGGTAGCATAGTCAAGACCTCATTTTACCAGCTTCTTTACAAGAATATCATGGGGCACCCATTGTCTGAAAAAGGAATAGCATTTTTGGCAATACATTCATTTTTATTGCAGCAATTCGTCCTAAGAAAGAGAGGTTCATATTATTCCATATTTCCAAATTCCTTTTTATTTCATTCTAATTTTTTTTCATAATTGTCTTTGTAAATATTAAGATTCTTTATCGTCAGCCATATTCCTAAATACTTTACCTTCTTGTGGATTTCTATATAGAGTCTGGTAGTTCTTTCTTTTCTGATTCTTTAAGATTTTTAACTAACAGTTTGGTTTTGTTTTTATTAAGTTTAAAACCTGCCACTTGTCCAAACTTTTGAATTTTTTCTATTACTCTAGGGAGAGAACTACAGTAATAACCAAATTGTCCGTGAAGGCTTTCAATTTGTGTTCATTTTTCTTTATTCTTATTCCTGCTACTTCTTTATCCATTCTAATATTCCTTGCCAGAACCTCCAGGACCAGAATGAACAAAAGTGATGATAACTATAAACATAAATGCTGCTTGTTTTTCATTTTGCACTTCCAGGTATTCAATTATGTTTAAAACGTTTCTGATAATATCTTTCATTTGTCTACCTGGAAAAAATCCTGCTTGGTCTTGGTGTATATGTTCCTCCAAAGAACTTTTCATTCTGTTAGCAAGGATATATGCAAACAGTTTGTAATCATTGTTTAATAGTGAGATGGGCCTATAATATTTTACTAGTGTTATATCTGAATCTTGTTTTGGTATTAATGTTATATAGGCCTCTTTCCATGTTTCTGGGACTTCCCCTGTTTTTAAAATCTCATTCATCATATCTTTTAAGGGAATCACAAGCTGTTCATTTGATTTTTTATAATACTTTGCTGAAATTCCATCTGGTCATGGGGATTTGCCTGTCTTTGCTTGATTTATTTCATCTAATATTTCCTGCGATGTTATTTCAGCATTTAATAATAACCGTTTTTCATCTTTTATTTTTGGGAGATTGCTGCTTTTTATATATTCTTCCATCAGTGTCTTCTTTACAATTTTTTTTTATAAAAATCTGTAAAGTACTTTCTAATTGTGTAACAATTTGTGAATTTCCAATTGATCTTCCATAAGTTTTCCCATTGGGCCATGGTTATTGAACGGGCAAAATCTTGTGACCACCTCACCATTGCCACTGTTACCTCCTCCTCCTTGACTGTCCAGTCAAGAAGGAGTCAATAAGTTTTGGAAAGAGTTTTTCTTTTAGAATTTACAAGATCAGATTCGAATCGGGAAATTTCTGTTGAGAACCCCTTTTGTTTGTCAGATTTAAATTTTTCAAATAACTGATGGTATTGGAACCAGTCTGAGATGTGTTCTCTTATTTCCTCAAAGTTTTTTAATTTTATTTGGTTATCTTCATTTTTTAGAAGTGTTTTATATGTTGGCCAGCTTTCCTAAGTATTTTTCCGTTTTACTGCTATGGCTTCTATTGGAGAAGTCCACCACGGGACTTTAGGCTCCATCAGGTCTTTATATTTTCCCCATACAGCAAAGAGTGACTTTCTTATTATATGGTTGGTAAATTTTTTATGAATTTTCGCTTTTCCATATATCAGGTAGGCGTGCCATCCCCAACGGTTGTCAAAACCTTCCAGATCCAGGAGGTCCGGATCCTGCAATGTGCACCAATCTTTTAGCCAGGTGAAACAGGCTGCCTCGTAGTAAAGTTTTAGGTCGGGTAGAGAAAAGCCTCCTCTCTCTTTTATGTCTATTAAGATCAGGGGTTTAATCCTAGGTTTCTTCCCTTCCCACAGGAATTTGGAAATTTCTCTTTGTCATATCTTGAGACAACCTGCTTCGCCCAGTATTGGAATCATTTGAAATAAAAAGATTAATTTTGGAAGCACATTCATCTTTATAATGGAAATCCTACCCAGAAATGTTAATTTTAATTTACTCCAGGTTTCAAAGTTTTTTTCTAATCTCTAACCAAGTTTTGGTGTAATTATCCTGAAATAAGTTTATGTTCTTGGGGGTGATCCCAATACCCAGGTATTTCGCTTTTGAGGAGATTTTCAGGCCCAATATTTTTTCTAAGTCGTCCTTTTCTTTCGTGGTTACATTTTTAACAAGCATTTTTGTTTTTGTTATGTTCAGCTTAAAGCCTGCCACTTCTCTGTAAAGTACTTAATGAAGGCTTCCCATATTTCCTTTGGTTTGTCAGTGATCTTACCATTATGTTTTATATTATTTATATAATTTTTTTGCTCACTTTTCCTCATTTGCCATGCCAGTAATTTCCCTGGCTTGTTGGCATGTTCAAAATACTTTTGTTTCATCATTTTAATTTTCCAGCTTATTTCCTCATTAATCAACATTGAGTATTGAATTTCTAATAGTTTAATTGCCTGTTTAACTGTGTCTTTACTGGGGTTTTAATTATTTTTCTTTCTCTGAAATTTCATCTAAAATTTCTTTCTTTTTCTTTTCTCTTGCCTTTTTCTTAATTGAGTTTTGTTGTATAAACAGTCCCCTCATGACTGCTTTGCTAGCGTGCCATACTGTTTGCAGCCTGGTTCTATTATTAAGATTTAATTCAAAGTAATCTCCCAGAACCTTTTTTGCCTTTTCTAACAAGATTTTATCATCTAATAGATCTTCATTCTATCTCCATCTAAAGGTGTATTGTCTTTCTTTCAGAATTTCCATTATTATAGGACTATGATCCGACAATGCTCTGGGATCTATTTCAATTTTTTAAACTTTTGATTCTAATTCTTTTGAAATCCAAACTGCATCCAGTCTGGCACTACTGCCATGTACATGTGAAAAAAGGTTAACTGTTTATCAAGCACATGTTTTACTCTCCAGATATCTATTAAATTCAATGTCTCTGTCATATCAAAAAAAGTTTTGGGTAGCCTACCTTCTTTGGTGTGTTTTTTCCTAATTGTTCTGTCCATCTTTAATGATGGTACCCCATTCAGATCTGCCATTAGTATTACCTTCTCATCTGCAATCTCCAAAAGATCTGTTTCAAATTTTTGAAAGAATTTTGATTTATTTTCATTTGGTGCATATATTCCCACCAATACTATCTTTTCTCCTTGGACTTTGATTTGTACCATTAGAATCCTCCCTTTATCGTCTTTTTGGATTAGCTTGGGTTCAAGTGCAGGTTTAACGTAAAATACTACACCACGTCTTTTAGCATTGTCTGCTGAAATAAAATCCATCCCTAATTCTTTTATTAATCAGAATTCTTTTGTGTTTGTTTGCTACGTGTGTTTCCTTCAGGGGAAAAAAGCATATTTTGACTGCTGTAAGAAGCAATCATTTTATTTAGCTAGTTGACAAATGTTTGCATTTATTTTAAAACTCAAAATAATGGATGTATTAAAATGATATGCCTGGGTAGGCTTGCTGGGGGGGGGGTGTATTCAAAAAAGTTGATTAGTGAAATGTTTGGGTCTGCTGATATTAACCATGATGGCAATATGGAGCATCCACATTCCAAGGCAATGTACCCTTGAGTACCAGTTGCTGAAGAGCAGCAACGGGGAGAGAGCCTTGGTTTTCCTACCCTGCAGGATGCTGGGCTAGAGTGATGTCTGATCCAGCAGTGCCCTTCAGATGCTATGATAATTTGTGTCGTGTTCTTGCTTCAGGTCTTAACGGTGAGGAAGCAATGCCCAAGATGACGGACGTGCTTTTACCAGCACCTCCAAGTCATGTGCCAGAGGGGCCACTCCTGAGTGAGAAGCTGGAATGGCTTCATACCTTAGAGGATATGGAGGCCATGGAGCCAGAGGAAGTCCCACGGGAAAACAGAATGCCGGAAGTCAACGGTGCTGAACTTCAGCAGCCTCTGGAAGCTGAGTCATCGCTACAGCCCAAGGATAGCAAGACCCAGACCTCCAATAAGACAGCCAAGCACAAGGCTCTGATTGATCTGAAGGCAGTGCTGGCTCAACCACTTCGTCCCATGCAGTGTCCGTTTTTGCCTTCTGCTGTACAGGATGAGGTGAGCACCATTAGGAGGGGTTAATCAGGGTTTCCATGGATCCGGAAGAGCTAAGTGCTAACGCTTTACTTGCACTGTGTCCCTTCAGGCTAACGACATGGGAAGTGTTCATCTTTGAAAGCACCCCAATGGGAGAAAGCTAGTGTGTCAGGGAGAAGGTTTAATCTCCTTGGCGTGTTTGTTTTCCAGCTGCAGGGAGCCTTATCCCAATGCATCAGGGAAGAGACCAATGGTAGAGAGTATGCTTTACATTAGGGATGGGGCCCTCCAGATGTCATTAGTCAACACCCATCAGCTCCAGTTAGCATAGCCAACTATGCTAAGGGTAGTTGTAGTCCAATAACATCAGGAGGTCCACAGGTTCCCCTTGCATCACATGTAGAAGAGCTTTGGTTCATTCCTTGTTTTGTTTCTTGTTAAAAACTGATTTTGGGTAGCAGAGTTGGAAGCAGTATTTGCCTAGAGTTATTGGAGAGCCAGCACTGAGCTAAAAGGACCAACTGTCTCACTGTATGAGAAAGCCAATCATTGCCTTCACAGATTAGCTTTTTCAGAGCAGGCTAGCCCAGTTCAGAAATGAATGGCAAACTAGGGTTTGTTGTTAGAAGAAGAAACCTGAGGCTCATGCACTCCTCCACATGTATGAAAGGAGGATGAAAGCTTCTACTTTACCCCTTTAAAAAAATGTTTTTATTTGAATGCACACACATTTTGTGTGTGTGTATGTGTGTGTGCACGTACACACATACATACATACATACATACATACTAACTAATAGAGTATTAAGAATGAATAATAACCTGGTGAAAGCACCTAAACATCAACAACAGCAATTACAAAAAATGAAAACTAGGCTATTAACATTAGTACGATTTATATGCCTAGAGAAACTTAGACATTAAAATAGGAGTAACTAATAATACAATGGTACCTCGGTTCTCAGACAAAATTCGTTCGCTTTTTCAAAAACCGAGGCACGGCTTCCCATTGGTTTCAAGAGCTTCTTCCACTCAGCGGAAGCCATGTTGTACGTTCAGGTTCCGAAAAGCGTTCGAAAACGGAAGCATTTACTTCCGGGTTTTCGGTGTTCAAGAACCGAAACGTACAACAACGGAGGTGTTCGGGAACCGAGGTTCCACTGTATAACCAAAGGGACATTATTATGATTTCACATTTGAATTAATCACAGTTCCCTGTTAAGTCCAGACTTGAGGAACTGTGGTTAGATGTCTTCAATATGCTAGTTTATTTTTTAACGAGCAGCAGATAAAACAAATTTCTGTTCCACAAGTTCAGACATAACAGGGCTTACAAGCAGGTAATTTCAACCTGCTTTCACATAAAGAAGGGGAGAGAGGAAGGGACAGCAGCAGCACACTGACGATAATAGAATCGTAGAAAGGAACCATGGAAGGAACCGTGAGGGTAATCTAGTCCAACCCCCTGCAATGCAGGACTCTTGCCCAACATGGGGCTCGAACCCACAACCCTGAGATTAAGAGTCTCTTGTTATGCAAGTGTATTGTTATCTGATCAGCCTTCCAGGTGGTGTTTGACTATGGCTCCCATTATCTGTAAGCATTGGGTTTGCTAACTGGGGGATGATGGGATTTGGAGTCCATCAGTATTGTGGGGGGGCACATTGAGGTAGGCTGCAATGTGACAAAGCATGCTTTGTCATTTAGTTTGAATCATGCCAGCATGTCTCAAGCAGACAGCTTGTGTACTACAGGAAAGTATTTGAGGACCAAACTGCTCCAGAGAATTCTTGCAAGCGAGCTGAGTCACATGCTGCTGGGAAAGGGAAGGAGGTGTTTTAAAATCCAAACACTAGAGCTCCTGGACAGTCCTCTGGGCAGAGAAATTCCTTCCTGCTCCAAATCCCTGCACTGAGTCAGACTCTGTGAGCAGAAGCAATTCAGCAATCTCCTCGAATGAGCTTTCATTGGATGCAGTTCCTTGCCACACAGCAGTATCTTGCTCCTTGTTGGTTAAGGATGCAAAGTGGGGAGGAGACTCATTTGTCTGTTCTCTTCGTTCATTTTGTCTTTTGGCTCCAGCAGGGCCTTCAAAAAAGCTTAACAGCACTTTCCGTAAAACAATTACATTTCCAATTGAGCATCAAGATCACTGTTAGATTATACTCTTCCTGTGTTAGTTACCTATTGTCTGGAAATCCTGTGAGACTCCTTGTCCACCTGCCTGCTGATCTTTTTCTCCCTTGCAGCTAGAGATGGGCAAAGACCAGCGACAGGTGATCTGGGAGGCCTTTGCAAGTGACAACGTTGTTGCCAACTTTATGAAAGAAAAGCGTCGGGCAGAGCAAAACAGCAAACCGAAAGTTATCAATCTGGTGCTTCCAGGATGGGGCGAGTGGGGAGGTGCAGGACTACGGCCGAGTAAGATGAAGAAGAGACGGTATGTTCAGGGTGGAAACTTAATGGTCTGGCACTGCCAACTGTTACCTGCTTCACCTCCCTTCTTCCTTTTCTTTTTTGCCTTCTAGGTTCCTTATCAAACCAGCAGCTGGGTCCCCAAGGAAAAACAGGCACCTGCCCAATGTTATCCTGAGTGAACAGCGCAATATTTTAGCAGGGGTGCATCAGGTGAGTTTATCACTCTGGCCTAGGAGGCTGCTGTTCACGCTTTCAGCTGCAAAAACAATGTGGGGAAAAGAAGATACAGTATAAATGTTCTTAGACTCATAGAATTCTAAGATGTTAGAATTGACTTCTTCTTAATTATATAGTTGGAAGGGACCTCAAGGGTCGTCTAGTCTAACTCCCTGCAATGCAGGAATGTAATTAAACTCTGTGAATTTAACTGAGGAAAGACCATAGCTCAATCAGGAGAGCATCTGCTCTGCATGCAGAAAGTCCCAGCTTCCATCCCCTGCCTCGCCAGTTTAAAAGGATGAAGTGATGGGAAAGGTGTGTGCGTGGATTGCTGAGAAGCAGACAGTTCTGGGACAGATGGATAAATAGTCCAACCTGTTATAAGGCAAATTCCTATGTACTTGATTGGGTATGTACAGGCAACACCCTGTTTGCATGGGGTTGTGTTCTGGGTTATTGCACGCGTCAGCAGTTGCGCATAAGCCCGTTCTGCCCTTTTCTGGGGCCAAAAGCAGCATGCATGTTGGTGGCCAGACGACAGTCAGATGTGCAGAAAATGGTCACTGCCTGTACTGTGTACCTGATACCAATTCTTTTCTTTTGGTATTTTTTTATAAGGATTGTTTTATCTGCCTGAAGGTTGATAGAGCAGGTTGGAACTACAAAATAATAAAATGCAAGCAGCTCACCAAGACTTTGTGCACGTGCCCCCTCACTCCCAGGAACGGCCTGCTTAGCTGTGTGTTGTTCCTAGCCTTCCACTTTCAGGGTGCCATTAAACTACTTCTTCGCTACACTGCAGGTGAACCAGCTGCCCTTCCCCTTTGAGAACAGCAAGCAATTTGAACGCAGCATCCAAGCACCCATGGGCCCCACTTGGAACACCCAGCGTGCTTTTCAGCGTCTGACAGCTCCTCACATTGTCACCCAGCCTGGCCACATCATCCAGCCCATCAGTGCTGAGGACAGTGAGCTGCTCTGCAAAGTGGAAAAGGCAAAAGCCATGGGAAGGGAGCCGGATTTGGCACTATCATTGTCACCCCACAATCATCACCCACGCCATGCCTCAAAGAGGAAGGCTCGGCGGAGCTAAGTCCTACAGGGGCTCTGCCATACAGGCCAGACTCCTTGGGCTAACTGGCACTGTTGTCTTCTTATTTTCTTCAGTCAATTTTATTGATTTTCAGTATATAACACAGAAACACATACAACAAATGTCTTTGTTTCCCATCCCTCCCTCCCTCCGTTTATTCCCACGGAACAAATCAATTTATTAAATTCTGCCAGAGTCCATTGAGTGAATCAGGTGGATGCCGGTCATCAGGGTTATCATTTTGAAAACCCAATGAAAGGATGACAAGTTTCAGTAAAGTCATCTATGTCTTCTGTGCTGTTCAGTGCTTGTACTCTCCTTGTTCCTTTTTCCAGTAAGGCAAATTGTCTGTGCATCTTGCTTCCACACGGAATTCTGTAAATGATCCAGTCTCTTCCATTTCTGTGCCACCAAGTGGAAAGTGAATCAATTAACTATTTGTATAAAATCATGGAACAGTAGAGTTTGAAGGGATCTCCGAGGGTGACCTAGTCTAACCCCCTGCAATGTAGGAATCTCAACACGCTGTCCCTTGTCCAATTTGAAACCATACCAGACCCTGCTCAGCTTTACAAATGTGTTAGTAGTTTTGTTGCTGCAATTGAAATTAAGCTTTTCTTCCCTGGAAATGGTTAACAGGCCTAAATTTGATGTGCATTCTGCATGTTGCCCCTTGATGTTGCTTCCCCCACCCCACCCTGTGAACAACTTTTGCCAAAAAGGATGTACATAAGTCACATGTGGAACATTGTACCAATTGTATTGCCAGCTTACAAACACAAGTATGATAATGATTTATTAATATAGCTGCATGTTAGTGGTGTCAGATGCCAATTATGTAACAGCTTAAATGTAATCACTCATATGAGTTGAGACTGATGCTGAGGGTTTTTTGGCCCATGAATTATTCCAATCCATGTATTCACTTTCTATGCTAAATACGTTTCGTTAAAGTTTGTGGGTCGTAAATCCTTTGACTCACAGAGTTTGCTGCAACGGCACTGCAATAAATCTGATTTATTGGCACTCTGACAAACTTCTTTTTTAAAAAATAAATTTTATTTTCAATGCAAAATTATAGCAAAAATTACAAACATTGAATCCAAACTAATACTATACAAACAAGAAAAAAAACTGAACGCAAAAAAGAAAAGAAAAACAAAAGAAAAAGCGCACATCTACAAATAAAACCATATATTCAGTCTAATCTAGTCATTACATACATATACACATATTGACTTCCTTCCTTTGTTCTAAGACCTCAAAATTTTTACTCTTACTAAATTGTTGTATCTAATGTAGATTACTTCTATCTTTATACTTTTTTACACCATTTTTCTTTAAGCCTGTAAAGCATCATTCATTATGTATGCTTACTCTAGAACAATGCTTTTTCATATACTCTTTAGCACATCCCCATACTTTTAATAATTTCTGGTCCTATTGTCCCCTTATGAATGCTGTGAGTCTTGCCAGATTTATATATTCACGAAAATTAATTTGCCATTCTTTCATTGACGGAATTTTTCTCCTTTTCCAATTTTTTGCTATAAGCATCCTGGCATCCTGGCTTTCCTTTGATTGTCAGGAATATCGTTTGTGATTATGCCTAAAGGGAATGCCTCCGGTTTTTTACTGAAAGATATTTTAAACGTCTTTTTGATTTCTTCATATACTTCATTCCAAAATTGTTTAATAGGTCGGCATTCCCACCACATATGAAACATTGTTCCTATTTCTTTCTTGCATCCCCAACAGGTATTTGATTTTAATTTGTAAATTTTTGCCAATTTTACCGGAGTTAAGTACCATTGGTACACCATTTTCATCAAATTTTCTCTGATTGTATAACATGCCGTAAATTTAATATCACATTTCCATAATTTCTCCCACTGGTCCAGCCGAATTGTGTAACCTATATCACATGCCCATTTAGTCATAACTTCTTTTACTTCTTCATCCTTTAACTCCCATTCTAATAATAAATTATACATTTTGGATATACTCTTTTTCGAGTTTTGTAATAATACTTTTTGTAATTTTGATTCTTCTTTTTCAAATCCTATTGCTTTATCCTGATTAAATATTTGGGCAATTAGATGATACTGTTGTTGGGATACTGCCAGGGAGACGGAGGCATCAGGCAGGCCCCCAGTTGTCTCCGGACGATCACCGGTCTCCCGTGGAACAGCATCAGTCAATTAGCGACACGAGCCTCAGAGACATTCCAAGGCCCGTGCACACCCTTTCAGCAGTCTCCACAACGAAAGATGTAGACAGGAGAGCATATTTACAGCTTTATTCAACGTAGTTCAGAACAAAGGAAAAACATGACTGCTTGCCTCCGTGTCCAGGAAAACAGCCGGAACAAAAGCTATATATAAAATGGAAGTTCCCAGAAGACAGTGCTGGGAGTAAACAGGCATGTGATACACAACAATCATGCCTGACCCTTTAAGGTGGAACGGAACTGTATCCTAATATCCTCCCCCTTTCCATGTAACCTGTAGTACCTGTGGTTCAACCCAATTGCAACCTCTGTACATAAACCTTAAGTTGTTCTCTGTTAACAACCTTAGACAACAGATCTGCAGGAATTTCGTTTTCTGGCATGTAGGACACCTGAATGAGTCCTTTCTGAATACACTCTCTTGCACAATGTAACTTAATCTGCAAGTACTTGGTTCTTTGCTTGCAACTCTCCGAGTTCAGCAAAACCAAACAGGATCTATTGTCTTGATACACCTGTATAGGACATTTCACAGAAACTCTGATGTCCTGAAACAGTTGCATCAACCATTCACAATCCATGAGTGAAAATGATAGGGCATTGAGTTCTGCTTCACAGGAACTTAGGCTTACTGTCGTCTGCTTTTTGCACAGCCAGTCAAACAGACAGTGGTTGTACATGTAGCATACTCCAGAAGTGCTTGCACCATCCGTGGTGTCACTTCCAAAACTAGCATCTGCAAAGATTTCAAGACCTCCAGTCTTCTGACTAGTGAACCTCAGCCTGTAGTGCAACGTCCCCTTCAAATAGCGGGCTATGCGCTTCAGAGCTTTCCAATCCTGAACAGTAGGATTGTTGGCATGTCTGCTAAGCAGATTAGTGCTTACAGCTATGTCAGGTCTTGAACATCTAGCAATGAAATTCAGCTTGCCTAGAATGCATCTGTACAGGGTAGTGTCAGAAAACGCTTCAGCAGTATAATCTACCTGGTAACCTGTCACCATCGGTGTGTCTGCTGGGTTTACATCAACCAAATTCAACCCGGTTAATACATCAGCAATTTTCTGTGTTTGGTGTACCAGAAAATTACCTGCTTGGTCCTTCCCCACCTGCAGAGAAAGATAGTTGGAAACCTCACCAAGATCCTTCATGTCAAAGTGCTCCTTCAGCTGAGCGAGGGTGCTTTGGTACAAAGCCTGATTCTTCCAAAACATCAAAAGATCATCAACAAAACATAAACAATACAGTTTGTTTTGCCCCTCCTCCTTGACAAACACACATGGATCAGCTTTGCCTTGGTGAAAACCTAGAGAAAGCAATGTCTCAGTGAGTTTTGTGTTCCAACACCTGGCACTCTGCTTGAGACCATATAAGGATTTCTGTAGTTTACAGACCATTCCTTTCTGTGTCTGCATTCCATCAGGTGGAAGCATATACAGCTCCTCCCCCCAAAAAAAAATCCCATACAAAAAAGCTGTGTTCACATCATGATGAGAAACATGCAGTTTCTCCTCTGCAGCAATCTTGAACATTAGCCTAATGCTATCATACTTGACGGTGGGTGAGTAGGTCTCATGGTAATCCTGTCCTGGTACCTGTGAAAAACCTCTGGCAACCAATCTGGCTTTGTGTCTGACAACCTTGCCAGTCTGGTCTGTCTTGTCCTTGAAGACCCATTTGCTGCCAACCAGTCTCATTCCTGGGACTACTGGGACTAGCTCCCAGGTTTGGTTCCTATCCAAGGAATCAACTTCAGTCTTCATGGCATTAAGCCATGGCTCAGCATTTTTAGAGGTTAACTCCTGAACCTCTTTGAAGCTTGAAGGTTCCCACACCTTCTCTGAGCTACTAAGAACAGCAGTTGCTGTCTTAGCAAACTCATCAGGAAATCTCTTTGGAGGTTTGCCTTTTGTGGCCCTTTCAGATCTGCGTACTAGACGCAACTCTTCTTCACTCGCCTCCTCTTTCTTAGGAGAAAAGTGGCCAATGGTGAACAGTGGTTCTTCCAGTTCAGTGTCAGACGCATCAGATGGTCTGATTGAGGCCTTTGCGCTCTTGTAGTCTGCTGTGTCATCACTGTCACTGACAACAGCAGCAGCACTGCTCACTGAGCTGGAATCCGAACTCTGATCATCATCCTCAGCTTCCCCGTCTTTCTTATCATCATCATCTTCTTCTTCCTCATAATAATAATAATAATAATAATAATAATAATAATAATAATAATAATAATTTATTATTTATATCCCGCCCATCTGGCTGACTTTCCCCAGCCACTCTGGGCGGCCCCCAATCAAGTGTTAAAAACAGTACAGCGTTAAATATTAAAAACTTCCCTGAACAGGGCTGCCTTCAGATGTCTTTTAAAGATAGGATAGCTGCTTATTTCCTTCACATCTGAAGGGAGGGTGTTCCACTGGGTGGGCGCCACTACCGAGAAGGCCCTCTGTCTGGTTCCCTGTAACCTCACTTCTCGCAATGAGGGAACCGCCAGAAGGCCCTCGGCGCTGGATCTCAGTGTCCGGGCTGAACGATGGGGGTGAAGACGCTCCTTCAGGTATACAGGACCGAGGCCGTTTAGGGCTTTAAAGGTCAGCACCAACACTTTGAATTGTGCTAGGAAACGTACTGGGAGCCAATGCAGATCTCTCAGAACCGGTGTTATGTGGTCCCAGCTGCCACTCCCAGTCACCAGTCTAGCTGCCACATTCTGGATTAATTGCAGTTTCCGGGTCACCTTCAAAGGTAGCCCCACATAGAGTGCGTTGCAGTAGTCCAAGCGGGAGATAACTAGAGCATGCACCACTCTGGCGAGACAGTCTGCGGGCAGGTAGGGTCTTAGCCTGCGTACCAGGTGGAGCTGGTAGACAGCTGACCTGCGCCTCCATGGACAGCTGAGAGTCCAAAATGACTCCCAGGCTGCACACCTGGTCCTTCAGGGGCACAGTTACCCCATTCAGGACCAGGGAGTCCTCCACACCAGCCCGCCCCCTGTCCCCCAAGAACAGTACTTCTGTCTTGTCAGGATTCATCCTCAATTTGTTAGCTGCCATCCATCCTCTAACCGCCTCCAGGCACTCACACAGGACCTTCACCGCCTTCACTGGTTCTGATTTAAAGGAGAGGTAGAGCTGGGTGTCATCTGCATACTGATGAACACCCAGCCCAAACGCCCTGATTATCTTTCCCAGCGGCTTCATATAGATATTAAAAGCATGGGGGAGAGGACAGAACCCTGAGGCACCCCACAAGTGAGAGCCCAGGGGTCTGAACACTCACTCCCCAACACCACTTTCTGGACACGGCCCAGGAGAAAGGAGCGGAACCACTGTATAACAGTGCCCCCAGCTCCCAGCCCCTCTAGACAGTCTAGAAGGATGTTATGGTCGATGGTGTCAAAGGCCGCTGAGATATCCAGCAGAACTAGGAAACAGCTCTCACCTTTGTCCCTAGCCCGCCGGAGATCATCAACCAGCGCGACCAAGGCAGTTTCAGTCCCATGGTGAGGCCTGAATCCCAATTGGAACGGATCCAAATGGTCCTCATCCTCCAGGCGTGCTTGGAGTTGTTCGGCAGCTACCCGCTCAATCACCTTGCCCAAGAATGGAAGATTTGAGACTGGGCGATAGTTGGCCAAATTGGCCGGGTCTAAAGATGTTTTTTTAAGAAGCGGTTTAATGACTACCTCTTTCAGCGGGTCTGGGAAGGCTCCCTCACAGAGGAAAGCATTCACCACCCCGCAGAGCCCATCGCCCAGCCCTTCCAGGATCGCTTTTATCAGCCAGGATGGGCAAGGATCAAGGAGACAGGTGGTCGGTTTCACTTGTCCAAGCAGCCTGTCCACATCCTTGGAGGTAACAGTTTGGAATTGATCCCATGTAACAGGACTAGACAGAACTCTAGCACTCTCCCGCCCTGGCCCTGCTCCCACGGTGGAGTCTACCTCCTTCTGAATCTGAGCAACTTTATCTGCAAAAAACTTTATAAAAGCACTGCAGGAGATCTTGGGGTCCCTACCAGGCCCCGGTGGTGCAGGTGGTTCCGATAGATTGCGAACCACCTGAAAAAGTCTCCTGCTGCTGTTTCTGCAGATGCAATGGAGGCGGTGAAGAAGGCCCTCTTCGCCGTCGCCATTGCCACTTGGTAGGCTCGACGTTGAGCTCTAGCCCGTGTCCGGTCTGATTCAGAATGAGTTTTCCGCCACCGGCGCTCTAGCCATCTCAATGATTGTTTCATCGCCCTCAGCTCTGGGGAAAACCACGGGGTTGTCCGGGCTCCATGGAATCGGAGAGGGCGCTTCGGAGCCAGACAGTAAATAGCCCTGGTTAACTCCTCATTCCAGCGGGCCACCAGGGAATCAGCTGAAAGGCCATCAACTTGGGATAAAACATCCCCTACCACTCTCTGGAAGCCCATTGGATCCATTAAGTGGGGGGGGGGGCGGACCATCTGAATCGGTCCCACCTCCCTGCAGAGGGGAAGGGTCGCATAGAAGTCCAGTTGCACCAGGAAGTGATCTGACCATGGCACTTCTTTTGTTTCACTTTTACTTAGTGTCAGATCACCCACGTCACTAGAGGTGAACACCAGGTCTAAGGCATGTCCGTGACTATGAGTTGGGCCAAAATTATTCAGGGACAGCCCCATGGAGGCCATGCTTTCCACGAAGTCCCAAGTGGCCCCTTGTAAGGTCGTGTCAGCGGACTTCCGGTTCAGCGCGATTCTGAGTCAGGCGGGGATTTTTCCCCAGAGGAGAATCCCGAGCTTTTCGGAGAAAATAGGGGTTCCACAGGGCGCCGTGGTCCCCTGAAAAGTATCTGGAGGGTGTTCAGATACACTGGTTCCCGCGGAGCCAAAAAGCGGACCTCCCGGCCGTCAGGTAACTCCGTTTTGGAGCGAAGAGTACGGCGGGGGGAGAAGCGGGCTGAGGGAAGCCATAGCTGTCTCCGAAAAAGCGAAGCCCCGAGCCTGTAGGAGAAGCGCTGGATTCTCAAAAAAAGGAAATTCGAGCCTAAAAAAGGATAAAATTAAAGTGGATGTCATATAAGGAAAGATTCGAAGAAGAGGAAGTTAAAAAGAGCTCGATTCTTATCTGAAATCAGCGTGGACGCAGAGATCTAAACAAAGCGGAGGAAAGTGTAAGTGACGCTAGCGGCTAAAGTTCTTCTCCCCTTTCTATTTTTCTGTGACTATGTTTGAGGATACAGAATAACTGGCAAGAGAGGAAAGTAGAGGGGGAGCAAAGAGACAATATTTTGATACTGTTTGATACAATTTAGTCCTCTTTGTGACAGTGGGAAAGAAGAGGAATTTAGTTTCACTTTTGAAAGTTCTGCGTAACGGAAGATCCCACTGCGTTACGGCTTAGACGCCATTGCTCACTGTCTTTGTGTGCCTCAGAAGAGGAAGGGAAAAGAGGGCACGGCAACTGTGCTTTCTCCTCCCTTTGAAACTTCAAATTTTCATATCTCTAAGTACTTTAGATAACCTTAAATAAATAAATTTAAGTAACTCATATAGACTGACCACAGTTGCCATCATCTTTCTCTTTTGAGGAGGGGAATTGGACAATTTTTTTTTCTCCCCTTCTTTTTCTCTTTGTTCTTTTTCTTTTTTATTCTGCCGGCGGTGGACTCCTGGTGGATGGGAGAGAAACTACAACTTATTTTGCTGGTACTTGCTAACCTCCCTGGGCTGGTTCAACGTTTTTGAAAGCTGGATTTATATATCTGGGGGAAGAATTTTGGCCTGTCCGAATTTCCTTTGGAACCCTTTGTTGGCCTGATTTTCTGTGGAATTTAGCCCAATTGAGGGCAAGAAGATAAAGAAGATAAAGAGTGGTTCTAATAAAAATACATTATTTTGCAAACGATATTATAAGGAATAGCCTATTTGGAGGCAGGAAGAATTGACTTAAGCATCTGATCTGATCTCATTCCAAACTTTGGATATTTTTGATTGGAATATAATTTGAACTTTGATTTGAACTTTGATTTTCCCTTTGGTGGGACTCCGGATTACCTTATTTAGTGGATTAGCCTAATTGGTGGCACCAAGAAGAAATTATTGGAACGTTATCTTAAACGATCTATTGGAACTGGTTTTGAGTTTTGTAAATATCGATAGAACTGAATTATTATTATTTTTTTTCTTTATATTTAACTGAAAATGTCTTATCCACCAAAGAAAGGTGGGGATGGGGGGACTCCAGCAGAAAGAAAGGGGTCCAAGCAAGAATCAGATTTCAGATCGGAAATTTTAAAAATGTTTGCAGAAATTAGACAAAGTGAGAAGAATTTAGAAACAAAAATAGAACAGGTAGACTTAAAGATAGGGAAAATGGATAAGAAAATAGATGAAACTGTAAATGAGTTGAAAGGCCAAATTAAAGAGGTATCCAAAAGAACTCATGTGTTAGAGGAGGGAATGAAAAAGACGAAATTGGAAATGAAAGAACTGAAACGTGAAGATGACAAAATTAGGGTAGGTCTCTTGGAAACTAATAAATCACAAGAAGAAATGTGGGATGCGATCTCCATGAATGAACTTAGACAACGGGAAGTTAACCTAAGGCTGAGGGGGGTCCCAGAAAACCAAGGTGAAAATATTAGACAAAAATTAGTAATAGAACTGGCACAATGGTTGGAGCTCCAAGTAGAGGAGGTAGCAGGTACGGTACAGAATGCTTTTAGAATGAAAGTGAGAATGACTAAGGCAAGGAAATTTCCAGGGGACTGTCTGGTAACCTTCAAGGATAGAGATATGAGAAATTTGGTACTCCAAAAAAACAGAGAAAAAAGACTATCGATAGATGGAAATTACATAATCATCTTTAAAGACATTCCAATTAGATTGCTAAAACGAAGAGACCCCTATAAGCCACAGGTGCAAATTCTCAAAAAGAATAATATAGAATTTAAATGGGAGTTCCCGGAGGGGATCTCTTTTACTTATAAAAACAAGAGACACAGATTGACCAGCCCGGAAGAGATAGGCAAATTTCAGAGGAAATATAAAGAATTGTTAACAGAGGAAGAAGAAGAACTTAAAGGAGCAACAGGAGGAGTGGATGTCAAAGGAGTGAAGGATTTGGGAGAGAGGAAGAAAACTGTAGAAAAGTTTGAGGGAGAAGAAGAAGGAGAGGGGGAAGAAGAGGAAGAAGAGGAAGAAGAAGAAAGATTATAAAAAATAATTTAGAGGAAAAATTTTCTTTGATTATTCGGAAACAAAATGGCGTTAAAACTATGGAATTGGAATATTAATGGATTGAATGATAAAAAAAAACGGAATAAGGTGGAACAATTTCTAAAGGAAAAAAACTTAGATATAATCTGTCTGCAGGAGACACACGTGGCGAAAAGACACAGGAAAATTTTGGTTAATAAAAGACTTGGAAACGAATTCATATCATCAGACAAAGAAAAGAAAAGAGGAGTGATTTTGTATATAAAAAGTAAAATTGAAGCTCAGCAAGTTTTTAAGGATGAAGAGGGAAGAATTATTGCTGTCCAAATCAATTGGCAAGGTGAAAAACTAATAATTGTCGGGATCTATGCACCTAATGGAAATAAAACTGATTTCTATAAAAATTTGGAAGAAAAACTGCTGGAATATGTAGATCAAAAGATAATCCTGATGGGTGATATGAATGGGGTAGTGTCAACAGAAATGGATAGACTGAGAGACAGTGGGACAAAAGAAGGTAAACTACCCAAAACATTTTTTGAAATGGTTAAAGATTGTAACTTAATTGACATTTGGAGGTTAAGATACCCATTGGAAAAACAATTTACGTTTTATTCAGAACCAAATCAGTCGATGTCTAGAATTGATCAAGTTTGGATTTCGAGTGAATTAACTCCAAGAATCACTCAAGTGGAAATTGAACCAAGAGTAATTTCAGATCATAGTCCAATTAAATTAGAACTTAAAGGCTTTGAAGAAAGATCATTTAGGTGGAGAATGAACGAAGGCCTATTTGATGATCAAAAATTTGTTCAAGAGGCACAGAAGAAAGTGAATGATTACTTTGTGGACAACTGTAATAAAGGAACGAAGATGAGTATAGTATGGGACGCAAGCAAGGCAGTGATGAGAGGGTTTTTTATACAACAAAATTCAATCAAAAAGAAGAATAGAGAGAAAGTAAAGACAGAGATCTTAAAACAAATTATGGAAAATGAAAAAAAGCTAATTAAAAAACCAAATAATATAAGAATTAGACAAAGTATTAAGGCTCTGCAAACTCAATTTGTAATGATAATAAACAAAGAGGTGGAATGAAATATTAAAAGACTAAGACAAAGGAACTTTGAATTCGCAAACAAATCAGGAAAATGGCTTGCTTGGCAGGTTAAGAAAAGGAAAGAACAAAGTACAATAAATAAAATCAATGTGGAAGGAGAAGAGATAGTTAGCCCTAAAGGTATTAGAAAAGGATTTTTGGATTTTTATAGACAACTGTATAGGAATAAAGAAAAGAACAGCATGAGGAAAATAGAAAGATATTTAAAAGAAAAAGAGGTGCAAAAGATCCCGACAGAAGCAACAGAAAGGCTGAATACCCCGATTAATATCGAGGAGATTAAGGAGGTAATAACAGAATTGAAAAATGGGAAATCCCCAGGACCAGATGGGTTAACAGCAAGGTATTATAAAGAGTTGAGAACAGCTCTAACAACACCATTAAAAGAAGTAATGAATAACATCTTAAAAGAGAGAGAGATTCCGGAGACATGGAAAGATGCATTTATAACCTTTATTCCAAAAGAGGATGCGGACCAAACACAAGTAAAGAATTACAGACCGATTTCCCTATTAAATACGGACTATAAAATTTTTGCAGGAATAATGGCAAAGAGATTAAAAAAGGTTTTACAAGTAATCATTCATGAGGATCAAGCGGGTTTCCTTCCTGGCAGACAGATGAGAGATAATGTGAGGAATATAATAAATATTTTAGAATATCTGACAGCTAGGAACGAGAGACGAGCAATGTTAATGTTTGTAGATGCCGAAAAGGCATTTGACAACGTATCATGGGACTTTATGTTGAAAAATATAGAATATATGGAACTGGGGAATGATTTCTTTAATGGAATTAAGGCAATATACACTGAACAAAAGGCGAAATTGATAGTGAATAATGTGATAACAGAAGAAATTAAAATATCAAAAGGTACTAGACAGGGCTGTCCGCTCTCACCTTTGCTGTTTATAATGGTCTTGGAGGTTTTTCTGAGTTCAATCAGGAAAAATGAAAGGATAAAGGGGGTGACAGTAGGCCAAAATGAATATAAAGTTAAGGCCTTTGCCGATGATTTGGTAATAATGGTGGAAGACCCGATGAACAGTGCATCTGAAGTGTTAGAGGAGATTGAAAAGTTTGGTGACGTGGCAGGCTTTAAGTTAAATAGGAAAAAAACTAAAATTATAATCAAAAATATGGATCAAACAATGATTGAAGTGCTGCAACAACAAATGGGTATTGAAATTGTTAAAAAGGTTAAATATTTGGGAATATGGTTAACTCCAAAAAATATTGATTTGTTTCAAAATAATTATGTTCCGGTGTGGAATCGAATCAAGAAAGATCTGGAGGGATGGGGAAGGTTAAAACTATCCTTTTGGGGTAGAATTTCAATGGTCAAGATGAGCGTGCTCCCAAAGATGCTATTTTTATTTCAGATGATCCCAATATTAAAAGGAGTAATGATTTTTGAGGAATGGCAAAGAATGATTTCAAGATATATCTGGCAGGGCAAAAAGCCGAGAATCAAATATAAATTATTAACAGATGCAAAAGAAAGAGGAGGCTTTGCCCTGCCAGATTTAAAACTATACTATGAGGCATCATGTCTTTGCTGGATAAAAGAATGGATAAAACTCAAAAATACCGAACTACTGGATTTAGAGGGTTTCGATATTAGATTTGGGTGGCATGCGCATTTATGGCAAGGGAAGAAAATGGGCTATAAATCGTTTGAAAACCACATCTTCCGGAAATCGTTAATGGAAGTGTGGGACAGATATAAGAATATATTAGAAATGGGGGTCCCACACTGGTTATCCCCATTAGAGGTTATGGGAGTCAAGAAAATTAATATGAGAAGTAATTGGATTACTTATGGAGACTTGGTGGTAAAAGAAGATGGGAAATGGAGATTGAAACCATATGAGCAAGTAAAAGAACATGTATTTGATTGGCTGCACTACTATCAGATAAGTGATATGTTTAAAAAGGATGTGAAAGAAAGAGATTCGAAATTCCAAACAGAAATTGTCAATAATGATTGTAAGATAATTTCAGAAATGTATAAAATTTTATTGGAATGGCACACGATGGATGAGGAAGTTAAAGCAGTAATGATTCACTGGGCCAGAGATTTAGGGTATAGTATAGATTTGGAAGATTGGCAAAAAATATGGAATGAAAACTTGAAGTTTACAGCATGTATTACGCTGAAAGAGAACGCAATGAAGATGGTATACAGATGGTATATGACGCCAGCTAAATTAGCAAAAATGTACAAAATTTGTAATAAATGTTGGAAATGTGGGGAGAAGGAGGGTATATTTATACATATGTGGTGGGAGTGCAAAAAAGTGAAGGGATTCTGGGAAATGGTATACAATGAGTTAAAGAAAATGCTGAAATATAGCTTTGTAAAGAAACCAGAGACCTTCCTATTGGGAATAACTAAAAACGATATAAATAGGAGGGACTGTAAACTCTTTCAGTACGCAATAACAGCTGCGAGAATATTGATGGCCCAAAGGTGGAAGCAGGAAGAACTTCCAACTCTGGAAGAATGGAGAGCAAAACTAACAAACTTTGCAGAACTTGATAAATTAACTGGAAAAATCAGACTTCAGAGAGACCATAAGTTTTTAGAGGACTGGGGAAAATTCAGAGATTATTTGAAAACTGCATGTGAGGAAAATACAACGCTAGTGTGTTTCAAAGAAGCTTTGTGAAAAAATAAGGAATATCGCAAAAATGTAAAAGAGGATGGAAAAATGTATTAAAAGGCGATACTATAATTAAGGAATGTGTAGATAGGAATTTAAGTATGGATGATTGTCAGAGGAGTTGAGGGAGGTCCAATAAGTTAAAATATGTGATGTTTAAAATTGTATGATTGGAGATATTATGGAAAAACTTAATAAAAATATTATGAAAAAAAAAAATGTAAGGTCGTGTCAGCATGGATGTTAAAATCCCCCAGGACAACCAAGCTAGGTGTCTCCAGGAGCATATCCGCCACGACCTGAAGCAGCTCAGGCAGGGAATCCTTGGTGCAGCGGGGAGGTCGGTAAACCAATAGGAATCCTGTACTGCCCCTATTGCCCAACTTCCAGAACATGCACTCAGAAAACTGGGTCTTCCCAATAGGACGCCTGGTGCAGACTAATGACTTCCTAAAAATCACTGCAACCCCCCCTCCACGCCCACATGACCTGGGTTGCTGTGCGTAAGAGAAACCTGGTGGGCAAGCAGCGGACAGGCCCATCTGCTTCATTCAACCAGGTCTCTGTCACACATGCCAGGTCAAATCCTCCATCCACAATCAGGTCGTAGATGACAGTGGTTTTATTCATCCTTGACCTGGCATTGCACAGCAACACTTTCAGGTCATGTGGGTTTCCCTTGCTGATTTCAGTATCCTTCCAGTCAGGACCAGACCCGGAGGCAGGAATAGTCCTCAAACGACGACTAAACCTGCCTCCTCGGTAATGACATGGTCTGGTCTTAGTATAACTCCTCCCTTCTGCCCATGATCACTGAGATCGGGTCTCCCAATACATCCCCCCCTGTGGAACCTGCCCCAGCCATTCTATTGGCTGAGGCCCACTCCCAGGCAGCCCTGACCCTTCCCCTTAAAAAGCAAAATACAAACTATATAACAACTTAACAGAATAATAAAAATAAAAACAAAGCAAGAAACAATAGTGCTCAAATTAAATTACTCCCCACCCTGACTAAATACTTATCCCACCCCAAGCAGAAATAAAATAATAAAATAATATTATAAAAAACAACAACCACCATTTAAGGTGCAGCAAATTAAAAGCACTTAAAACATTTAAAACCATTTTTGTCCCTTGCTGCAGGTAGCTGCTCAGGCCTCTAAACTGTAGTGGTGAGTGCAGGCCCCGCCCCCTAGGCCCGATGGGGTTGGCAGGAGAGGGAGCGGTCCTCCCAGCACTCACGAGAGCAACAGCAGCAGCAATGTCCTGAAGGCCTCTCTCAGCCCTCTTAAGCTGTGGGGGTGAGTGCAGGCCCCGCCCCCTAGGCCAGATGGAGTTGGCAGGAGAGGGAGCGGTCTTCCCAGCACTCACGAGAGCAGCAGCAGCAGCAATCATCTTCATCCTCCTCTGAGTGGCTCTGGAAAATTCTCACATTTCCCCCCCACTTAGAATTGTACTCAGCGCTCTTTGTGAACCTAATGGACTGAGAGTCAGTCATGAATACCCTGTATGCACCTTTTTCATACCCCATGAACAAACCATGTGCCCCACGCTTCCCAAGCTTGCTGCTCTGTGGGGTGTGGACCCACATGTCAGAACCAAAGATTCTCATGTGTTTGACGTAAGGTTTCTTACCAAACATCTTCTCATAGGGAGTACAGCCAATAGGTGAAGACAATCTCCTGTTATACATGTAAACAAAATTAGAGAGTGACTCTGCCCAATATTGCTCAGGAGGATTGGCATCATGCAACAAGGTTTTTAGGTCTTGCAGCAGAGTTTGATCGCCCTTTCACAAAGTCCGTTCTCCCAGGAAGACCTAGGACTTGAGAGGTCATGCTACATTCCCTTCTCAGTCAGAAAAGCTTCAAACTGCTGAGAAGTGAATTCACCACCTTGATCAGAAAATAAACAGCCAATGCGTTTATTGTGAGCATTCTCCAACCAAGCACAGAACACCTTGAACCTAGGAAACGCTTCTGACTTCTGCTGGAGCATAAACACATGAATGTACCTGGAAAAAGAATCAATTAAAACCATGAAGTACCTTGCTCCACCCAAAGAGGCAAGTGGACCAACCAGGTCTGCGTGGGCTAGTTGATAGGGTTTGAAAGTTATCAAGAACAAGCCATCTATAAACTTCACATGCAAAATGTCCTCTTTGCCCTTCCTGATGACACAGATGCTCTTCTTGAAGGAAATCTCAAAGCCTCGCCCAGTCAGCTGTGGGACGCTGATTCTGTCTGCAGAATCTGGAAAAAAAAGTACTTCGCTGATGGTTGTGTGCAGATTTGCCAGTTTCACTGTCCCGACTCCTGCAACTCTCAACGTGTTTCCATCAGCCTGTTGGATTTCCGCATCTTGATGTGTGAAGGAAATAAACAAGTGCCGATCTTTCGCTACGTGCCTCGTGGCTCCAGAATCGACAAGAAATCTGCCTTTGGCCTTTGGAGAAGCAGTGCCAGGAAACAAAGCCTTGTTTTCCACCGGCTTGGGCTGCTGCTTGCCCCCCTGCTCCTGGCCATTTGCAGGCTTTTGTCTCTGTTTACCTTTCGCCTTCCGACTTCTGCGAAGGTGACCTTGATTCTCACAGGAAGAGAGCTTTCAGCTGCCGACTCCTTGGCTCCCCCTGGAGGCTGGAATGCTGTTTGGGATGACATCACAGTCAGCTCCCCCTGCAGCTTGCAACCGGCGCCCTCGGCATCACTGCGATCACTCTCAATCTGGGAAACAGCCAGGACCTCCAATGCAGTCAAACTCTGTGCTGGAAACGCAGCCAGATGGGCTACTTTCAAAGCATTCCACATCAGACTTGGTGTCGTGTTGCCAGCCAGTGTTACAATTTCCTCCAGAGAGACGGACAAGACGATCACATCTATGGCCCTTGAATCATCGGCCTTCCATCTATCTGTCAGAGGAACTGGAGGGGCTTCAGAAATAGTGTGCCACACTCCAAACTGTCTCATCTGGCCCTCGCAGTACCTTGCCCAGGTCTAATAGTTGTGGCCATTAAGCTTTAGGCACAGGGCCCCATCTGAGGCTTGTAAAAGCTCCATTTCAGCTCTTTACTTCAGCCGTGAGCCTTATTCCCTTCAAAAGCTCCTTATCTTCGGCAGGTCGTAAATTACGAGGCCTGCTTGCTTCTTTCTGCCAGCCTAATTACTTGGCTCAGACTTCAAAGACTCTCTGTCGTGGCACAGAAAAGCCTCCCTTTTCCACATACCTCTGTTGCTGCCAGGATCTCTTTTTTTATATAAGATATTTATTAAAGTTTTAAAGATTTATATAAAATAGAAAAAAACAAAAGAACAAACAGAAACAACAAAAATACATACAAAACACATACAACAACAAGTATAATTTCAATCCCCTATATTCATAAAACTTACTTTCCCGACCTCCTCATACCTCCCCTTTCTGTATTCCAATCTCTAATTAGTTCAATTCAGCAAATCCTTCCCCTAATTTCTATATAATTTTTGACCTTTCTTTTCTTAATTACATAATCATTACAGCTAAAAACCACTTAATTTCAAAATCAACATCGTTCTAACATTCAATAATTTTACAATGTTTCTTAAGATAGTCCTTAAATTTCTTCCAATCTTCTTCCGCCGTCTCTTTTCCCTGGTCTCGGATTCTGCCGGTCATTTCTGCCAGTCCCATATAATCTATTACCTTCATCTGCCATTCTTCCACCGTGGGTAGATCTTCTGTCTTCCAATACTTTGCAATGAGTATTCTTGCTGCTGTTGTAGCATACATAAAAAATGTTCTGTCCTTCTTTGACACCAATTGGCTGACCATACCCAGGAGAAAGGCCTCTGGTTTCTTCAAAAAGGTATATTTAAATACCTTTTTCATTTCATTATAAATCACTTCCCAGAAAGCCTTAATCCTTGGGCATGTCCACCAAAGGTGAAAGAATGTACCTTCAGTCTCTTTACATTTCCAACACTTATTATCAGGCAAGTGGTAAATTTTTGCGAGCTTGACTGGGGTCATGTACCACCTATAAATCATTTTCATAATATTTTCTTTTAAGGCATTACATGCCGTAAATTTTATACCAGTGGTCAACAACCGTTCCCAGTCCTCAAACATAATGTTATGACCAATATCTTGTGCCCACTTGATCATAGCTGATTTAACTGCTTCATCCTGTGTATTCCATTCCAGCAGCAAGTTATACATTTTTGACAAGTTCTTAGTTTTGGATTCTAACAATTCTGTCTCCAATTTTGATTTTTCCACCTGGAAACCAATTTTCCTGTCTAACTTAAAAACCTCCATTATTTGATAATAATGAAGCCAGTCTCGCACTTTATCTTTCAATTTCTCATAACTCTGCAATTTCAGTATATCCCCTTCTTGTTCCAAAATTTCCCAATATTTCGGCCATTTAGACTCCATATTAAGTTTTTTCACAGCCTTTGCCTCCATTGGGGACAACCACCTAGGAGTTTTGTTTTCCAGCAAATCTTTATACCTGATCCAGACATTATACAATGCTTTCCTGACAATATGGTTTTTAAAAGCTTTATGAGCTTTAACCTTGTCGTACCACAAGTATGCATGCCACCCAAAAGTATTATTAAACCCTTCTAGGTCCAAAATATCTGTATTCTCCAGAAGTAGCCAGTCTTTCAACCAGCAGAAAGCTGCTGATTCATAATAAAGTTTAAAATCTGGCAGGGCAAATCCCCCCCTTTCTTTTACATCAGTTAATATCTTGAATTTTATCCTGGGCTTCTTGCCCTGCCAGACAAATTTAGAAATATCTTTTTGCCACTTCTTGAAAGAGTCCATCTTATCAACAATTTGTAATGTTTGGAACAAAAATAACATTCTAGGTAATACATTCATCTTTATAACTGCAATTCGACCCAACAAGGAAAGCTTCAATTTTGACCAAATTTCTAAATCTTTTTTTACTTCTGTCCAGCATTTTTCATAATTATCTTTAAATAAATTCACATTTTTAGCTGTCATATTAATCCCCAAGTATTACACTTTCTTAACCACAGTTAAACCTGTCTCATTCTGAAACCTCTCCTTTTCCATAGGTGTTAAATTTTTCTCCAATACCTTAGTTTTAGAATTGTTCAGTTTAAATCCTGCTACTTGGCCAAACTCTTGAATTAGTTCTAAAACCCTTTTGGTACTAGATTCTGGCTCTTGTAACGTAAGTACCAAATCATCTGCAAATGCTCTCAATTTGTATTGTTTAGCTCCGACCTGTACCCCTTTAACCAGCTGATCCCTTCTGATCATATTTAACAAAACCTCCAGGACCGATATAAAAAGTAATGGGGAGATTGGGCACCCCTGACGTGTCCCTTTTTCTATCTTAAGCTCTTCCGTAACCACATTATTTACAATTAACTTTGCTTTCTGCTCTGAATATATTGCACCTATACCGTTTTCAAATCCTTGGCCTACCCCCATCCCCTGGAGATTCTTCTTCATAAAACTCCAAGAAATGTTGTCAAAGGCTTTCTCCGCGTCCACAAATATCAAAACTGCTTTAGTATTTATATTCACTTCTAACTTTTCCAAAATGTCTATTATATTCCTTACATTGTCTGACATATGTCTTCTTGGGAGAAAGCCCGCTTGGTCCCTATGAATCTCCTCCATCAAAACTTTTTTCAATCTCTTAGCCAAAATGTCAGCAAAGATTTTGTAATCCACATTTAGTAACGAAATAGGGCGGTAGTTCTTAAGTTGAGTCTTTTCAGTCTCAGTCTTCGGTATAAGTGTAATATAAGCTTCTTTCCACGTTTCTGGTGCCCTTTTCCCCTCCAAAATTTCATTGCAGACTTCCTTCATAGGTTGTAATAGCCACTCCTTCAACATTTTATAATATCTGGAAGTGAGCCCGTCCGGTCCCGGGGACTTGCCCAATTGCATGTTTTGAATGGCACCTTCTATTTCCTGCTCAGTTATTTTCTGATTCAAAACTATTTTACTTTCATGAGAAATTTTTTGTAATCCATAAGTCTTAAGAAATATCTCTATGTCCATTTCTTTCTGCGGCCCTTGTGTGTATAATTGTTTAAAATATCTCTGGAAGGAATTTCTGATCTCATTTGGCTTATATATGTTCTTTCCTTCCACTTCTAAATTTGTAACCGTATTTAATTTTTGTCTTTTCCTCATTTGCCAAGCCAATAGTTTACCACATTTATCTGCTGATTCAAATGTCTTTTGTCTCATTTGTTTAATTTTCCATTCTATTTCTTGATTCATCAGTTCCATATATTGTGTTTGGTATAATTTGATTTCTCTCAAAATCTCTTTAGACTTTGGTTTTGATCTTAGTTTCCTTTCCCCTTCTTTTATCTTCTCCAAAATCTTATCTTTTTTTCTCATTTTGGCTTCTCTTTTTTATTGCGTTTTGTTGTATCAGAAATCCTCACATAACAGCTTTACTTGCATCCCAGATTACTCTTTTTTCAACATTGGTATTCATGTTTATTTCAAAATAGTCTCTCAATGTTTTTTGGGCCTTTTTATACACTTCTTCATCTCTAAATAAGGTGTCATTCATCCTCCATCTGAAGGAGCCAGTTGTTATTTGCTTCATCTCCATTCTTACTGCGTTGTGGTCGGAGCAAGTTTTTGGGCAGATTTCCACTTTCTTTATCTTTGATGCCATTCCTCTAGTAACCCAAATTTGGTCGATTCTGGTCCATGTCATTTTGGCTTCAGAAAAGAAAGTTCCCTCTCTTTCAAGAGGATTCTTTGTTCTCCAAATGTCAATCAAGTCCATATTGTCAGTCATTTCAAAAAAAGTTTTTGGTAGTCTTCCATCCTTAGTAAGTACCTGTCTTTGTGCTTTGTCCATATTTGTAAATACAACTCCATTCATGTCTCCCATCAAAATTAAATTATAGTCCAGATAGTCCAACAAAGTCTCATGCAACTTCTTAAAGAATTCAGATTTCCCCTCATTCGGTGCATAAATTCCTACAATCAAAAATTTCTCTCCTTGGACTTGAATTTCAATTGCCAAGAATCTTCCTTGTTCGTCTTTAAAAATTAATTTCGGTAGCAATTTTTCCTTTGCATATATCACAACTCCTCTTTTTTTGACTTTGTCAGATGAAATAAATTATTGTCCCAATCTTTTATTCACCAATATTTTCCTGTGTAACCTCATCACATGTGTTTCTTGTAAACAAATCAAGTCCAATTGTTCTTTCTTCAATATATGAAAAACAGCTTTCCTCTTTCGAGGCATATTCAAACCATTACAATTCCAGCTTAGAAGTTGCAGAGCCATGATGAAACTATTTACCTCCTACTGCTCCAAGTAGTTGTTCTTCCTCTGTCGGTGGTTTCAATCCAAATGACAAGTTTGATATGTCCAGTGTTCCTCCCAATGGCGTCTGTTCCTCCCCAGATTCCACCTCCTTCTGCAGATCCTCTTCGTGGTCTCTCAAGAATTTGTCTTTATCACTCAGTGTCCTTATTCTTATCTTCCTTCCTCTGTATTTGAAAGATAGGCCTTGTGGAAATTCCCACCTGAAGAATATCTTATTTTTTTTCAGTAAAACAACCAGATCTCTGTAGTAGGTTCTTACGTCCAAAATATGTTTCGGGATATCTTTAAAGATCTCCACATAAGAATTTTCAATCTCCAAGGCTTTTTGGTAGTGCAAATTCAAAATTTTATCCCTTTCTTCTTTTGATCTTAATGTTATCAAGCAGTCTCTTGCCTTGTTCTTCCTTTGTCTTGTACCAAGCCTAAATGCACTCACTATCTTGAATTCGTCCTTCTCCAGGCCCTGTTGCCAAAAGTCCAAAAATTCTTTTGTCAGGAAGTCCGCCAGATTATCTCTCTCACTTTCCGGAACTGATCTGATCCTTAAGTTTCTCTCTTTTCTTTGCAATTCGATCATAGACAAAGTCAGATCATGATCCTCCAATTTCTTAATGACCGGTGGTATCCTCTCCTGGGTGGCAACAGCAATTTCCTTTGCTTCCTCAGCAATCTTTCGAGTTGTCGCTGAGTCCTCCAAAAGTCTTACAATAGTCTCTGTATTAGAATTTACCTTCCTTCCCAATTCATCAATACTTTTCGTATTCAAATCAATTTTTGCTGAGACCTCAGCCACTTGTTTATTAGTTTCCACAATTTGTTTATTAGTTTCCGCAACTTGTTTACTTGTCTCTGTTCCCTGCTTCGTTAAATATTCCAAAGATGCATTGATTTTACCAAGTGCCTGTGCCAGGGCGTCTTCTGTTGACATAGCTCTTACTTTTGTTTGAGAGGCAGCAGCTGCGCCCGTGCCTCCGGATGTTGAAGCTCTTCGCTGGTGGGAAATATATCAGTCTTGTATTGTTTACCAGATCTTAAGCCTTTTTCTTCAAATTTCTCCTTATCTTTATCCATAACACTTTCATTCAGAGCCAAGGTCACGTCCTACACTTGTACTTTTATTTTCAAAAGGAAATTTCCACTGGCTCTCACTTCTGGTGGCATAGTTGTTATTGTTGCAACAAAGTCTCCACTAGGGGGAGAGATTCCAACTTCACTTTGAAATTTTGTAACCAATGTCTCTTTAAAAAACCCCTTTTCTCCTATTAGCCACAATTTCCAATTTGTCTTCAATACTATTTTGTATAGAAGTCCATCCAAAGACACTGTATCTTTACACAGAGTTAATACTACAAACAATCCCAATGTGCTGACAGTCCACCATTCAGTTTCCCTGTCAAGGCAGTCCGACTCCAGAGATCAAGGCAGCGGATATTCTTTTTAAGTTCTTTCCTTTCATGCAGGCATAAAAAAAAAAGTTCAATTTCCACCCCCCTCCGCTCCTGCCAAACGGTGGGGAGAAATGCTCATCCAAACGATAGATTACTAATTTCAGAAAAATGTTCACTCTTAAGTTACAGCTTACAGTCACTTTGCTTTAGATTATCTACACAATGGAAAGGCAGACTTCCTTTTTGTACCTTTCCCGTGCTAGTGCCAAAATTCTTGGTATTAATTTCAGTTTAAGTCCGTTAATCCTACTCACGAGTAGTTGCTTTTAAGTCCAAATTCTTGGGAAGAAATCAGCGCTCTCCGATCATGGTGATGCGGCTTCACTCAGCAGGCTGGGTAGACGACCCTCAGCACCGCGCCGCTCACCCGCTGCCGCTCCGAAGCCTTTAAAAAGGCTCCTTTGCGGTTTTGGGGGGGCGCAAAAGGTGCCCGCCGGGTCTCCTCGTTCACAGGCTTCCGCGCCTGTGATTTTAAGGGTCCCCGCTTCGCCGTAGCGGTCAGGACCCGAACCCGCTAAGCAGACTTCCCCCGGAGCTCGGGGGGAAATCCGCCATTAATCACTGGCGCTGACCGGAAGTCTGTTGCTGCCAGGATCTCAGCAGGCATCACCAGTCTTACTCTCCTGTAAGCGCCGTGAATCTGGGCCTGAAACCTGTTGTTGGGATACTGCCAGGGAGACGGAGGCATCAGGCAGGCCCCCAGTTGTCTCCGGACGATCACCGGTCTCCCGTGGAACAGCATCAGTCAATTAGCGACACAAGCCTCAGAGACACTCCAAGGCCCGTGCACACCCTTTCAGCAGTCTCCACAACGAAAGATGCAGACAGGAGAGCATATTTACAGCTTTATTCAACGTAGTTCAGAACAAAGGAAAAACATGACTGCTTGCCTCCGTGTCCAGGAAAACAGCCGGAACAAAAGCTATATATAAAATGGAAGTTCCCAGAAGACAGTGCTGGGAGTAAACAGGCATGTGATACACAACAATCATGCCTGACCCTTTAAGGTGGAACGGAACTATATCCTAACAGTTGTAAACATGTGGTGCAGTATTGGGTCACCTCTTCGTATGGTCTTAATTTTAATTGGCCCTGTTCCTCCCTCAGGAGCTGCTGGTATGTCGCCAATCTTCCTATTGTATTTTCCTTTTTAACCGATATTACTTCTAACCGTGAAACCCACCATGGGGTTTTCAGTTCTAACAACCTTCTATGTCTCACCCAGACCTTATATAATTAATTTCTAATTACATGACTTAGAAATTCTTTATGCACCGCCACTTTGTTGTAAATTAGATAGGCATGCCAACCGTATCTGTTGTTCCTTCCCTCCAAGTCTAAAATGTCATTATTATCTAATGTAATGCAGTATCTGATCCAACTAAAGCATGCCGCATCATAGTATATTCTCAGGTCTGGGAGCCATTAACGCGTTACTTCCTCCCATAACCTGTTAAAGTTTGTGGCTCGTAAATCCTTTGCCCATGGAGTCTGCTGCAACGACACTGCAATAAATCTGATTTACTGGCACTCTGACAAACTTCAATGGCACCCACACGCTTCCACTCGTGCGCTGCCACTCTTCTCAGTTGTCGGACGATAGCAGAGTTCACACGCAGCGTAAAATGGCTTTGTCTCTGTCGACGTGGTGTCTTCAATAACTCAGCTCAACACCAGTGCTTCTATTCTATCATTCTTTATTCAGAAGCATATAAACAGAAAGGAAAAATCTACAGAATCTAGCTGCATGTTCGCAGCTTTCTGTCTCTAACAAAAATGAAACTACCTTGCTCACATTCTCAGACAGACTGCTCTCCAGAGAGAGCTCAGCCCCCACAGAGCACAGATCAAAGGAAAATGCCCGGGTCATGTGGGCAGTGCACCCAGTGAATCAGAACGCTTCCTGGAGTGTTAACTCTTGACTGTCCAGAACCACAACAAGTTTCCCACAGCCATTTTACAGGATCATGTTGTCCAATTGTTAATTGGCTGAGTATTTTGAAGAGCATAGGTTTTTATTGCATATTATCATTCTAATTGCATTTTGTAGATGAACCCCATCATTATACTTCTGGAAGTGTTGGTAAATCACTGTCAGTCTTAGGTCTTTTGCCTTGATGGACAAACCTTACCAATAATTTTAAGAGTTTCAGTCAATATACAAATAGGAATAGTCTGAAATGAAAACAATTTTTGTAATACCATCATTTTTACCAATAACACTCTTACCATTCATGATAGGTTTAACTTGGGTCTATTACTTACGGTCTTTAACAATATTTTTAGTAATGGTAAAATAGTACTTTTAATGAGTTTTACCCAAAAATTCCTAGATATTTTACACGCTGTGGACGGATCTTAAAGCCTCTGATCACTTTGAATGTATCACAATTTACAGGATAAACTAAAACACAACTACTTGTTCAGAGATAGCCCAGCAATTTTACCATATGCTTTCCATCTCCCTTATGGCCTCTAGCAGTGATTATTCTGGATCAGAGATCATCAGTGCGATATAATCAGCAAATAAATTGAGAGGGTAAGTCTGACCGTTGCGCAGATGACGTCACCACCACCCTGTCTTTTTAAACAAGTGTTATTTGTTTTTTGAGAAATCAATAAACAAATTTAACAAAATACAACTTGCCAGTTGTTCCCTCAATGTCAAATTTTCAATGTCATTTTCTCCTGCTAACTCAACAGCCCATACGCGCGTATATCATGAGGCAAGTGTCAGACCCATCACCAAATTTCCAGCATTTAGCTTTTTGAGGACAACTGAAGTTTATTCTAGTGTTTAGCTTCCGCTTAACTGAAGAAGCTAGCTGTCTGTGAGTTCAGCCAGTTGTGTTTTGTTGGAGGGAGAGAAGGGAAGGTGGGATAGGGTATTCCATGTGAAGACATAGGTTTACTAGCCACGAATTTGGTGACAGGGTTGGTTGATTTAAAAGTGCAAGCTTGTATTGAAAAATATGTCTAATACCTCCCTCTTTTTCATAAGCAAATTACTTTAAAAATAATGCAGTTGGGTTTGTTCATCTCTTCCAAGATTAAATGTCATACTCTACTCAACCTACTGTGGGGAAAAGCTATAAATATACTGTTACTTCAACAAGCTCAAGGGAAATAAAGCTATTAACATGTATTTATCTCCAATAAAACTTCTACATTTGATTGCATCATGTGTGGGATTGTTGTTGTTGTGACTTCCTGAGCTGTAAATCTAAGAATCGGTGCTGAAAACTTCCTGTTAATATTTGCACATTAAAAATGCTGTTAATTCACCAATGGAGGCAAAGGCCGAGAAAAAACTAAATAAGGATACCAAATGGTTGAGATATTATGATTTATTAATAAAAGAAGAAGAAGGTTACAAATTAAAACCATTTGATCAAGTTAAAGATAAGTTAAACTGGTTTATCACCAGATTAATGAATTGTATAAATTGAATAAGAAAAATGGTTTTGCTTTTGAAAAATCTAAGTTGGAGACGGAGTTGTTGGATACTAAAGGTTAAAATTTATCTAAAATGTACAAGTTATTGTTGGAGCGGCATACAAAAGATGAACAAGTTAAATCTGTGATGATAGATTGGGCAAGCGATGTAGAACATAATATAACGTTTTGAGGATTGGGAAAGATTGTGGAAGAAAGGGGTCAGGTTCACCGCATATACTGTGTTAAAGGAAAATATACTGAAAGTGATGTACAGATGGTATTTGACTCCTGTAAAATTAGCAAAGATATATCATAACTGTGACAATCTATGTTGGAAATGTAAAGAAAAGGAAGGAACTTTTTATCATATGTGGTGCACCTGTCCCAAGGGGAAAGACTTCTGGGAAAAGATTTATAATGAATTGGAAAAAAATGTTGAAATATACATTTATAAAGAAGCCAGAGGCCTTTCTTCTTGGAATAACAGGTTTGGAATTGCCCAAGAAAGATGTTAAATTATTTTTGTATGCCACAACTGCAGCAAGAATTTTGTTAGCGAAATAACAAATCAGGTAATATCTGTGGGGGGGGGGGGACAGGTAATGGTGTGTACAGCAACATAAAATGCAGCTTGAAACACAGTGTGTGTATGTGTGTGGGAAATTACCTTCCTGTATTTTGAGCTGCTAATGTGTACATGTCATTAGATACTAGGCCTGGGATGTGA
Organism: Podarcis raffonei; assembly: GCF_027172205.1. Taxonomy (NCBI): domain Eukaryota; kingdom Metazoa; phylum Chordata; class Lepidosauria; order Squamata; family Lacertidae; genus Podarcis; species Podarcis raffonei. The sequence continues at coordinate 24,502,278 of NC_070620.1, forward strand.
CTCTTCATGTTGCTAGATTGCATCCTGCATCATTCCTGGCCATGGGCCATGCTTGCTGGGGGTGGGGTGGGAACTGGGAGTTCAGCAACACTTGGAGAGCCACAACTTCTTCACTCTTCTAAGCAGATCAATCCAGATGTTTGGTTCAAAACCTCGGTCTTTTTTAAACATGATCACCTTCCTTATGCTTTCCAAAATGCCGCAACTGCACGCCTGCATAACTCACTGAAATTTAAGTCAGCATCAAAATAAAACATAAACATCTGTCTGAAAGCCTGTGTTAGTTATTAAAAGCTCATGTTCTGCCATAATAAAGGTTTCTAAATTTAACAGCCCTTGTAGAAGACAATATGCATGTCATTTGGGGGGGTCCTGGAACTTATAGCAGAGAAGCTGAATCTGTCTTCTTGCATCTGTCTTCTGAGAGGAAGATATAAGACAAACCTTTCTGCCTGAACAGATAGGTAGCCGTGTTGGTCTGCCATAGTCAAAACAAAAACTTTTTTTCCTTCCAGTAGCACCTTAAAGACCAACTAAGTTAGTTCTTGGTATGAGCTTTCGTGTGCATGCACACTTCTTCAGATACACTGAAACAGAAGTTGCCAGATCCTTCTATATAGTGAGAAGGTGGGGAGGGGTATTACTCAGAAGGGTGGTGGGAATGGGTGATTGGCAGATAGCTGTGATGAGCCTGTTGACGACTCTTAACGACTGCAATAGGTCTTACAGGAAAAAGCAAGGGGTGAGAAGGTGAAAAATGGCTTTGTCATGTATAATGAGATAAGAATCCAATGTCTTTGTTCAGACCAGGTCTCTCCATGGTTTTAAGTTTGGTAATGAGTTGCAATTCAGCAGCTTCTCTTTCCAGTCTATTTCTGAAATTCCTTTGTAGTAAAACAGCTACTTTGAGATCTTGTATAGAATGTTCTGGGAGATTGAAGTGTTCTCCTACTGGTTTCTCTGTCTTGTGATTCTTGATGTCCGATTTATGTCCGTTTATTCTTTGGCGTAAGGTTTGGCCTGTTTGTCCAATATAGAGAGCTGAAGGACACTGTTGGCATTTGATGGCATATACAATGTTAGACGATGAGCAATTAAATAGTCCTGAGATGGTATGTGTGATGTTGTTGGGGCCAGTAATGGTGTTGTCCGGGTGTATGTGGCAGCAAAGTTGGCATCTGGGTTTATTGTAGGCTCTGGTGCCAGTGTCCGTGTTACGTCTGGTTGTAGTATTTGAGGAACCGAGGCAAACAGTGGTGGTAAGTAATAAGTTCTACACCTAATAGGCAAAATAAAAACCAACAAATTGCCAGGTCTGGATGGTATCCACCTGAGAGTTCCCAAACAACTCAAAGGTGAAATTACTGGTCTTTCAAAAAGAATATGTAACTTATCCCTAGTATCAGCTTTCATACCTGAGGACTAGAAAGTAGCCAATGTAATACCAATTTTTGAAAAAGGGATCCAGGAGGAATTCTGGAAATTATAGGTTAGTTAATGTATTTTGTTGATGGACAGTGTTGTTAAAGATAAAATAGCACTGTGTAAGGAAGAAGAAACCTTGTTGAAGCAGAACAAGCATGGCTTCTGCTAGGGGAAGTCCTATAGAGAGTGTCAACAAGCATACTGATAGAGGTAATGTGGTTGATGCAGTGTGTTGGACTTCTAAAAAGCTTTCAGCGAAGTACCTTACCAAAAACTGAGTAAACTTAACAATCATGAAATGAGAGGTGAGGTATTGATCAGGAACTGGTTAAGTAACAGAAAGTAGAGCATAGGAGCAAATGATGATGATGGCAGGATGTAGAAAATGGAGCCCACCAAGGATTGATACAAGGTGAAAGACGTCTGGGGAAATATTTATAATGAATTGAAAAAAATGTTGGAATATACATTCATAAAGAAACCAGAGGCCTTTCTTCTTGGAATAACAGGTTTGGAATTGCCCAAGAAAGATGTTAAATTATTTTTGTATGCCACAACTGCTGCTCGTATTTTGTTAGCTAAAAAATGGAAAACCCAAGAATTACCAACGATAGAAGAATGGCAGATGAAGATGACGGATTTTTCGGAGCTAGCCGACCTAACCGGAAGAGTCCGCGACCAGAAGGAGGAGGAGTATCAGGAAGAGTGGATTAAATTTAATGATTACTTAGTTAAATATGTTAAGTTAAATTAACTGAAAACAGCTTGCAGATACTTAATTGTCTTAGGATTTTGTTTATGTTAAGTGATGAATTAATATGTTTAATTTCATAAAGTGAAGATCTAAGGATGCTAATGTTTAAGTTAAATTTTATAAGAACTGTGATTTGGAAAACCGTTAAAAGGATGTGCAATGAAATTCAACCAAGGGGAAGCGAGGAAGTCACTTAACAATGTTAATAAGTGTAATTTTCAATGAGGTTATGATTTATGTTTGTTTGTCTTATGTGTTTGTTTATAATGTTGTGAAAACCAATAAAAAAATTGGGGGGGGGAATGCTGTTAATTGTGTGCATGTGTGTGTAGAAAACAACTACACCTTATAAACAGAAATGGGAATGAGAGTGCAGAATACAAATAATTACAAATGACACTTCTATGGCAAATTGTTCCTGTGTTGGCTCTAAAGACTGAAAGCATATTTTGCAAATCAGCACTGTCACACTATGTGTTTCCATTGCCCCTGCTGCAACATATGAACAGCCTGCTATAGAGATAAGGAGTGTTCAGGTATTTGCCTGAACTCTCAAACTCTGTAAAAGGTAAAGGTACCCCTGCCCGTACGGGCCAGTCGTGTCCGACTCTAGGGTTGTGCGCCCATCTCACTTAAGAGGCCGGGGGCCAGCGCTGTCAAGAGACACTTCCGGGTCACGTGGCCAGCGTGACGAAGCTGCTCTGGCGAGCCAGGACCAGCGCAGCACACGGAAACGCCGTTTACCTTCCCGCTATAAAGCGGTACCTATTTATCTACTTGCACTTAGGGGTGCTTTCGAACTGCTAGGTGGGCAGGAGCTGGGACCGAAAGACGGGAGCTCACCCCGCCGCGGGGATTCGAACCACCGACCATGCGATTGGCAAGCCCTAGGCGCTGAGGTTTTACCCACAGCGCCACCCGGGTCCCTTTTCTCAAACTCTGTATCCAAGGACAAAAGCAGGGGTTTGCATGGCAGCCCCACTCCCAAGGTGCACTGTGCCCAGTGTTAAGTGGGAAAGGTATATCGGAGTCCTCAATGTGAGATATTCTATGTTCAAGAAAACAGAAGTTTTTTAAAAAGCCCTGCAGACCTTTCTTGCTCCACACAAGGGAGGTTGGGAACACAGCAAGGGTGCTGCACGAAAGGATGTTCGAGCATGTCCACATTTGTCTGCTGCTCAGAGTTACATGATTCACACAACCAAGTTAATGCCTGTAGCATTTAGGACAGGTGTCAGCAAACTTTTTCAGCAGGGGGCCAATCCACTGTCACTCAGTCCTTGTGGGAGGCTGGACTATTTTTTGGGGGGAACAGAACAAATTCCTATGCCCCACAAATAACCCAGAGATGCATTTTAAATAAAAGGACACATTCTACTCATGTAAAAACACGCTGAATCCCGGACAGTCCGTGGGCCGGATTTAGAAGGCAATTGGGCCGCATCCAGCCCCCGGGCCTTAGGTTGCCTTCCCATGATTTAGGACCTGGAGAGGAAACTTAACCCTACACACGCCCATGGTCCCAATGGAAATCACCTGCCAGAAGCTAATGGTTGCATGAAATGTGAGCTGCTCTTTGTACCAATGGAAGCTTCCCCCCCCCATTTTTTTTATTGATTTTCCAAAAATAAATAAATAAACAAACAAACAAATCTCAGCCGTTTTTAAACCAATCTTAGTAACGTTGTTAAGTGACTTCCTCATATCCCCCTAGTTGAATTTCAATGTATATCATTTTAACGGTTTTCCAAAACCAATATTATAATAAAATTAACTTAATCTCTTAACATCTTTCTTTCTTTCTAATTTGGCATTAAACATATTAATTCATAACATTACATATTTAAATCCTAAGCCTATCTGATATTTGCAAGCTTTTCCAATTAAGTTAACTTGACATATTTAACTACCGTAAATAGTCTTTAAATTTTGTCCATTCTTCCTGGTACTCCTCCTCATTCTTGTTGCGGACTCTTCCGGTTAGGTCGGCTAGCTCTGAAAAGTCCATCATCTTCATCTGCCATTCTTCCACAGTTGGTAGTTCTTGCGTTTTCCACTTCTTAGCTAGTAATATTCGAGCAGCAGTTGTGGCATACAAAAATAATTTAACATCTTTTTAGGGCAATTCCAAACCTGTTATTCCAAGAAGAAAGGCCTCTGGTTTCTTTATAAATGTATATTTCAACATTTTTTTCAATTCGTTATAAATCTTCTCCCAGAAGTCTTTCACCTTGGGGCAGGTCACCACATATGATAAAAAGTACCCTCTTTTTCTTTACATTTCCAACATAAATTATCTCTGTTGTGGTATATCTTTGCTAATTTTACAGGAGTCAAATACCATCTGTACATCATTTTCATTATATTTTCCTTTAACACCGTATATGCAGTGAACTTGGGAAAGCCATTTCCGACCTGGGAGGAGAGGGGGTTGCGGGCAGAAATCCCTCCCACATCTCACACGCGGGGGCTGGCCCTTGCCCCCGCGTGGGTAGGGAATCCCCGGGCGTGTCGGCGACCCGGCCCGCCAATCAGCGGGCCAGGGAGGCGTGACCTAGCCTATTTAAGACTAGGCACGCCCGGGGACCGCCCTCTTTGCCCCTTTCCAGCTGAGCGGTTTTTTGCTTCTGCTCGGAGCCGTTCTTTTGCTTCTTCTCGGGAATCCACCTCCTGCCTTGTTGGTGGCTTCACTTCCCCTGAGCTGAAATCACTGGGAGATCGCAGTCTCAATTTGAGCTGAATTCGAGCTGAAATCACTTTTAGAGGGGGCTGCCGGCAGGAGGAAGGTCGGGGAAGCGAGCGGCTCCGCTGCAAGTTTTTCTCTTTGCTCCATCGCCAAGTGATTCTGTTCGCCTCTGGAGGGAGAGCTCTCACCTCAGAGATCCAGGTGGATTTGAACAGCGGGTTAACCTTCCCAAGAGCAGCAGCCGAGTTCCAGGCACCGCGGGAACCGCAACCGGACAGCGATTGGGGTAAAGTACGCGAAGGGGGAGGCCCCCCCCGGTTCGCTCCTGGTCTCCGCTGCTGCCTTGCCTCAGCAGACAGTGGGATTCCTCCCTCGGTGGTGGTCTGTTTCTGCTTTCCCAGCGGCTTTCCTCCTTCGGATTTCTACCTTTCTAGCCTTAGACAGCTGTACGAAGAGCCCCGGCTCTGACCTGCCTTTCCTGTTCCTCAAGTCCCTCTATCCGGGAACAGAATAGCACCATTTCCCTCGCCTCGCTGCCCACTAACTCCGCTCACTTTTCCCGCTAGCCGCTCACCTTTCCACTAGATTCTTGCCGGGTTGCTGGGGTTACGGCAGCCACCCACCTGGTTGCGGCACCTCCTCCCGGCTTTCATTTCGAAGCCGCGGCACCCATTTCTGTAAAGGGCTTCATAAGGGCAGATCGGCGAAGCCATCTTGCTGTGAACACGTGGGAGTGCGCTGGCGGCCATTTTGGTTTAGGCACAGGGTAAGGGCGGATAGCAGCCGCCATCTTGGTAGGGTCCACGTGGGGTAGCCCCGGCGGCCATCTTGGGAGAGGCGTACGGAGGCTGGAATACATTTAAACTGCATAGCCTCTCTAGATAATTTACGCAGCAGCTTGTTACGGAAGTGATTCTCGGGTAGTTTATTTACGCTGGGGTTTTTTCGCAAACCGCCGGAGTAATTATTCCTTCTGTGGTGTAGTAGTCAGGAGTGGTGTGTGTTAATTTTGGAGTGATTTAATTGCTCATAATTTTCATGATTGCCATTTTGGTGGGGGTTAAAGTGCCGAGGGCCTGAAAATTTGGTGCTGCTTTTCATTTGCTGTGAGCGTGGTTGGATGCAGAGGGAGTTATTTTCATAGAGGATAATTGGATAGCTATATTATTTTGGTCTCTATAACAACGCTAAAGATCAGCTAAAGGTTTTTTCATTTGATTTGCGAATTATTGGTCACTTATTTGGGTGCCTTTGGGGTACCAAATAAAGAAGACAAGGAGGCCCCCCCTGGCAGCATCTTCCACTGGGCTGCCTTTGGCTAGGAAGTCCATTCACTCTGCTCTTGTCCTTTAAGAGAACATTGTAATAAGAATAATTATAATATCAGCAATAATTAAATACATAAATAAAGGGGAATCAATAATTACTTTCTCTTGTATGTTAATCAAAGTTACACCCAATAGCCCTTCTTTTTAGTTGCGGCTGTCAACCTCTGCATTTACTTTTCAGTAGTTGTGGCGAATTAATAAATAAGCAGAGGGAGTAAATTTATAAGTAGAATCTCTATAAAAGTCAACGGCATCTTAGATCATTGGCGGGCCTTAACCAGTGTAGACAATACCGAACTAGGCAGACCCCTTTGCCAGCGCCTTAATTTGAGTAGGTGCATTAAAGTAGTGTAGACAATACTGAGCTAGCCGGAAACCCGCAGCAGCGTGCCGATTTGGAGCAGGTGCATTCCTGGTTGGGTTGTTAATTGGAGATTTAGCAGGCCTTGCATTTAGCTTGCAATGGCTTCTGGCGGGGACCAGCAGCCATCCACTTCTGGCAATCAGCTGGCACCATCCACAAGTGGCGGTAGTGCCCAAGTTATGGCCATGCCCTGCGATCCTCAAGCTTTTGCTCAGTTTTTTAGTGCGTTTGAAACATTTTACAGGCAATGCAGGCCTGGGGCTCTGGCTCTTCCGGCCCCAGAACCATCACAGGACATAATACCTGACACCCCCCCTAACAATCAGGGCCAGCCGGGCATCACAGTTCCGGCAGTGGGTGACGCACAATTGGAAACCTCAAACGCATGTCGCCCCAATACCCGTGCCCAGGCAGCCATTAATAAGAAAGCCAGCCAAAGCGCTGGAAAGGGCAAGGCACCAGTTAAAGGTCACACCAGGGGGAAGTCTATAGCCAAAGGGACCAGTAGCAATACGGTTTCACAGGTTGTAGACATTCCTAGTGTATTCCAGGAGCAGCAGCCCCAGCACAGCTCTACTGATGACAGCGCGGGCTCCGCCTTGGAGGAGGAGCATGTGCAACCGCAAGGGGCTCGGGCAGCCGCCAGTGTGAACCCAGCTAACGTCGAGGCCCAAGGAGGGAAAAGAAAGTCCAAGAAAAAGCACACCTCTTCGAAGAAGAAAAGAAGTAAGCAGTCCGAGACTGAGGACGATTCAGGTACATCATCCTCGGATTCGGATAGCGAGGGCCCCATGGATAGCTACTGGAGTCTGGGTGAATCGAATCATGGGATCCCACTTTGGGCGCATGAAAGGAGGGCTAATTCCCATCGTAAGACCTTTAATGGTGTGCTGGACTGGAAAGATGGGGCTTTAGTGGAGGATGTAAAAGTGGCCACCAATCAGTCCACCGACTTTATATTGGGGAACCATTTGTCCCAGAAGAAGAGGAATAAAATCCTCAATGGGGACTACGTGGACATGTTCACCCCCCCCCCCGACTAAGCTAACAGGAAAAGGTGAGAAGAGGCGCTCCTTCGGTAAGCGGAGGTATAGGACCCCTAGGGCGGAGCGAACCTTCGAGAATTGGCTGGATGGGTTCCAGGTTTTCATGGGAGTCGTTTGCGCGGCTTATCCGCGGCGCTCCATGGATTTGGTTGCCTATCTGGCTCATGTGAGGAGGGCACACGCGCTAGCTGGGGAAAGTGCTGCCTTAACATATGACGAGAATTTCCGTAGAAATGCTTCTCTCCTGCCTTCTACCCGATGGGATCTAACGGATCCTAATTACTGGGGCGAGGACGTCAATCCTTACATTGAAAAGAAAAACCAGGATTCAGCCAAGGCGGGTAAGACAGAGGCGAAACGGCGCCGCCACTGCTGGGAGTACAACAGGGGTGTATGCTCACGTCCCTCCTGTAAGTATCTTCATGAATGTGAGCGGTGCTGGGGCAACCACCCCGCCTCTGCGTGCTTCAAGAACAAACAGCAGCCCTTTCGTGGGGGCCGGGGGTTCTTCCACAACAATAACAGGGGGGCCCCCGGATCCTCCCATCAAGGGACCGGTAGCCGCCAGTAATTTGCATCTTGGCCTGGCCTTCTCCCCCATCCATCTTCAGCCCCTCAGAACCTTGCTGGATCAATACCCTGATCGGAAATCCGCACAGTACCTGTGGGAGGGCTTCTCCACGGGTTTCAGAATCCCCGTGTCCTTTCCCCCTAACACCGGGGACCCACAAAATCAAAAATCAGTTAGAGAAAGGCCAGAGATAGTCAGAAAAAAGATAGAGAAGGAAATCAGCGCAGGTAGGGTAGCAGGTCCCTTTGCCGAGCCGCCAGTAGAAGGACTTCACCTATCCCCGTTGGGTATTGTACCAAAAAAGACCCCAGGGGAATTCCGCATGATCCACAACCTCTCTTACCCAAGGGGAGGCTCGGTCAATGACGCGATCCCCCAGGAGCTGTATACAGTGAAATATGCCTCTTTCGACCAAGCAGTAAAAATGATCCGCAAATTTGGGCGTGGGGCACTCCTTGCCAAGTGTGACATTGAGTCGGCGTTTCGCCTTCTTCCCGTCCATCCAGCGGATTTCCGTTGGCTGGGCTTTAGATTCGAGGGGGCGTATTTCATTGACAAAGCAATGCCTATGGGCTGCTCCGTGGCTTGCTCAGCTTTTGAGTCCTTTAGTACCTTTTTGGATTGGGCCCTACGCAGCAGGACAGGATCGTCGGGCGTATTGCATTACCTCGATGATTTTATTTTGGTGGCAGATAACAGACAACGATGCTCCTCCCTTCTGGAGGCTTTCATGGCCCTGGCAGGTGAGCTGGGGGTGCCACTGGCCGCGGAAAAAACGGAGGGGCCATCTACTTCATTGGTCTATCTAGGCATTGAGTTAGACACCGTAGCCCAAACATCCAGACTGCCTCAGGAAAAACTGGCAGCCCTCAGGGAATTGATACAACAGCTACTGCCTCTAAAGAAGGTTACTCTAAGGCAAATTCAATCCCTGCTAGGTCACTTAAATTTCGCCTGTAGGGTGGTGGCACCGGGCCGACCTTTTTGTGGCCGTCTGGCCAGGCTGTCGGCTGGTCTCAGGGCACCGCAACATAGGGTCCGCCTTTCTAAGGAAGTCAAGGCAGATTTGGAAGTTTGGCTACAATTCCTTGATAAATACAATGGCATATCCCTGTGGCAGGACTCCATGTCACTCAATGCTGACTTCCAAGTTCAGTCAGATGCAGCAGGGTCCTTGGGTTTTGGAGTTTATTTCAGGGGTCAGTGGTGTGCGAAAAAATGGCCGGAAGAGTGGCAGGGCCAGCCCATTTCTTGGGATCTTACATTCTTGGAATTTTTCCCTATCCTAGTGGCAGTACATCTCTGGGCGGAGCAGTTTCGCAATCACAGGGTCTGTTTCAACACAGATAACCAGGCAGTGGTAGCGGTTCTTTCCAGGCAGTCCGCGCGCACCCCTAGGGTGGGAAACTTGTTGCGGTCCTTCGTCCTCCTGTGTCTTGAGAACAATATATATTTCTCAGCCAAATTCGTACCTGGTATCAATAACGACATTGCGGATGCTCTGTCTCGCTTTCAGATGGAGCGCTTCCGCTCATTAGCGCCGGATGCGGAACAATCATCGATGGCTTTCCCGGAGCATCTTTGGAGTCTTGGGAGGAAGAAGTGATGAAGGGAGTATTCGGTGCAGTCGCCCCTTCCACAATGAGATCTTACAAGAAAGCATGGGCCGACTTCCTAAAGTTCCGCAATAAATTTCCCAGCGCGAAACGGAAATCTGTTCCCTCAACGAGGGAGGTCCTCCACTATCTAGCTCACCTGAAAGAGCTGGGCAGGGCACCTAAGACTCTCAATATTCACTCCGCAGGGATTTCATATTTTTGTAAAACCTTTTTCGCCACCGACCCGTGTGCTAAATTTATAGTGCGTAAGACTTTAGAAGGGTGGCGCCGGCTTCAGCCCCCCAGCCCTGACAGTAGGAGGCCCATAACTTTCGACATTTTGACCCAGATACACAAAAAATTACGTGAAATATGCTGGTCAAAATACGAAGCTCGCCTATTCTCGGCCGCTTATTCCATAGCCTTCTTTGGGGCCCTTCGCATAGGGGAAATGGTTTGTGAGGGAGGGGCTCTCCACGCCCAGAGGGGTATTCTCTTAAGCGATCTGACCCTTTCAGCTAACGAGCTTATAGTCCAAGTTCGGAGCTCCAAGACTGACCAGCAGGGCAGGGGGGCCCTACTACGGTTGCCAGCCGCGCAAGGTAGTGGCCCCTGCCCAGTTAGGGATACAAGGCGTTTCCTCTACCTAAGACCCAGTAGCCCAGGCCCCCTGTTAATTCATGCTGATGGAGCGCCTTTGGCTAGGCACCAGTTTACACAGGTGATGCGCAGGGCTCTGGCTGCATGTGGGCAGCCCGCGGCCGAATTTGCGGCTCACTCCTTTCGGATCGGTGCTGCAACCACCGCCGTGCACCTCAGGCTTTCCACGGAGAGGATAAAGGATCTGGGCCGGTGGAAATCTAATGCATACAGAGCTTACGTAAGAAAGAACCTATGACTACTGGGCGCGTCTCTGACCTCGGTTTCTTTGTCTATTTGCTTTTCAGAATTCCGAAAGGTTCGCATTTGGTTGGTGGGCCACAGCATTGTGCACTGGGCCAGGAATCGTGCCATTAGTACCGGGCTGGGGCAAAACTTGAACTTACCCGCTAATGTTGAGCTAACGTGGATAGTGCGAAGAGGGATGCGCTGGAACGAATTTAAGCCAACCGTGATGGCGAGAGCCGCCTCTGAGGGCCCTCCGGATGCCTTGATCATCCAGTTGGGGGAAAATGACCTAGCGTACCGCAAAGCTATTGATTTGAGATGGAACATCTTTGACGATTTTGCTGGCCTGATGGCTGTTTACCCAGACATTACTATCCTGTGGTCCTCGTTGCTTGAGAGGAGGACATGGAGGGATTGTGTGAGCCCGGTTGGAATCAATAAAGCAAGAAGGGTCTTGCAGCGGGCTGTGGAGCGTAGAGTGGCAGCTCTGGGCGGGGGCGTCATCCGCCACCCGAGCATCCAGTACAGCAACGAGGCCCTCTACAGATGGGATGGCGTGCATCTGTCTGACGATGGAAATGATATTTGGTTGGGGGACATCATAGCAGGAATTAGGAATTGGTTACAGGCTTGAAGGTATTGGCGGCGAGCTTTGCTCGAGTGGCGGTTAGGCATTGGCAGGGGTCAATTGTTATGCAAATGAAGGGGGGAAGGAAGCGCCATCACCTTCCCCAAAAGTAAGGGTAGTCCGGTAGAGGACTCCGAGGGGCGTGGCCTTGTCCGAAACCTAGGGAGGTAAGGGCCCCCGGCACGCCCCAGAGCGGTGACACCCGTGGGATCCTAGTTGGCGTACTTCAACAGGACTCCCACGGCTTGTGGACAACCCTCCCCGGTCCCCATGCCGGGTAGTCGATAGGAGCCAATGCCTAAGGCCAATACCTTCCAATTCTGTAATCAATAAAGTTGTGGCCTTTTTATGCCCATTAACCTTAAATACTGTGTCCAGTGTCTTCATTTCACATGGGGGAGGGGACTTGCCACGCAAAGCCATTTCCGACCTGGGAGGAGAGGGGGTTGCGGGCAGAAATCCCTCCCGCATCTCACACGCGGGGGCTGGCCCTTGCCCCCGCGTGGGTAGGGAATCCCCGGGCGTGTCGGCGACCCGGCCCGCCAATCAGCGGGCCGGGGAGGCGTGGCCTAGCCTATTTAAGACTAGGCACGCCCGGGGACCGCCCTCTTTGCCCCTTTCCAGCTGAGCGGTTTTCCCATCCCACCCTCCCTTTAGGTTTAGCTAGCCTTGACCTTGCTATGGACTTCGGTTGGTCGCCGCAAGGGGCCTGGTAGGAATTTTTCCAAGTTGGCACACTTCAAGCCTTTTGGTTTTTTCGCCTACCTCGTAGCAAACGTCACAACTTATTTGGTATTGGCGGATAGGCATTGGCAGGGGTCAATTGTTATGCAAATGAAGGGGGAAGGAAGCGCCATCACCTTCCCCAAAAGTAAGGGTAGTCCGGTAGAGGACTCCGAGGGGCGTGGCCTTGTCCGAAACCTAGGGAGGTAAGGGCCCCCGGCACGCCCCAGAGCGGTGACACCCGTGGGATCCTAGTTGGCGTACTTCAACAGGACTCCCACGGCTTGTGGATAACCCTTCCTGGTCTCCATGCCGGGTAGTTGATAGGAGCCAATGCCTAAGGCCAATACCTTCCAATTCTGTAATCAATAAAGTTGTGGCCTTTTTATGCCCATTAACCTTAAGTACTGTGTCCAGTGTCTTCATTTCACATGGGGGAGGGGACTTGCCACGCAATGGAGTTGAGAGACGACCTAACCTGGGGAGAGAACAGCAAAGACCTGGTGAAGAGAGCACAGCAGAGGTTATATTTTCTGAGAATCCTCCGGAAAAACAATCTCTCAAAGGACCTGTTGATGGCATTTTACCATTGCCCTGTGGAGAGCGTACTAACTTATGGTCTCTGTGTGTGGTTTGGGAGCCAGGGAAAAAACAATGCTATCCAGGGTTGTAAAGACTGCAGAGAGAATAATTGGGTGCACTCTCCCCACCTTAGATCAAATCTATGCTGCCAGGTGCCATAAGAAAGCGGCAGAGATAGCACAGGATAGTACGCACCCCGGAAATGATCTCTTTCAGCTTCTGCCTTCTGGAAGAAGGTATAGGGTTATAAAGGCCAGGACTAGCCGCCTGAGAAACAGTTTCTATGCAAATGCAATTCTGGTTCTAAACGCAGCATAAGGGGTCTCTATAGTATAGTGTATTTTAAAATGGGGTTTTAGAGTTTTTAGGGGGTTTAGAATGTTTTATGTAGTTTTATGTAGTTTTGTGGTAGTTTTATGTAGTTTTTATGTAGTTTTATGTAGTTTTTCAATTTCATTGTTCTGCATGGGACAATGACAATAAAGATATCGTATATTGTATATCGTATATATCGTAGCGTATAACTTGACTCCTTCCACAATCTTTCCCAGTCTTCAAACATTATATTATGCCCCACATCTCTTGCCCAATCTATCATCACTGATTTAACTTGTTCATCCTTTGTATGCCATTCCAACATTAAATTATACATTTTAGACAAATTTTTAACTTTAGAGTCCAACAACTCCGTTTCCAACTTAGATTTTTTTGAAGCAAAACCATTTTTTTTATCTAATTTGTACAATGCATTAATCTGGTGATAATGTAACCAATTTATCTTATCTTTAATTTGATCAAATGGTTTTAATTTATAACCTTCTTTGTCCTCCAATAGCAAATCTGAATATTTCAACCACTTGATATCCATATTTAGCTTTTTCTGGGCCTTCGCCTCCATTGGCGAGAGCCATCTGGGTATCTTCCTTTCTAAGAGATCTTTATATTTTATCCATACATTGTACAGAGATTTCCTAATTACATGGTTTTTAAAAGCATTATGGGCCTTTACTTTATCATACCATAAATATGTCGGGAATCAAGCCTTTATCAGGAGAAACTGGCAACTCTCCCAGGCACCCGGCTTGATCTCCTGTTGACCTCCCTGTCTGCATTCCCCAGCAAGATCCAGGCAGAGGTCGCGATAGGCAATCCTTCTCAGCGTGAGAAGAACACACCCCTCTTTCCTGCCCCCCCCCCGGGCAGGGGAAAGAGATAGACAGAAAACGTATTTACATGCCTTTATTTCTGTCTTTGCAGCGTTACAAAAAACATGACTGCTCTCTTCAAATTCCAGCAGTCGAGAGAGAAACACTTCCTGCACTTCCTGTACAGGAACAAGAGGAAGAGCTCATATTACACTCTGAGCTAATTCCGGTGCTTCGCACTGTGAATTGACTGTCCCTCTGTTTCCCACGGAACAGTCCCAACAAAACATCATGTTTTGCTTTCAAGCTACCAGCAGCTCGCGGGTGCATTGCTTCTATATCGTAACATACTCCCCCATATGAATCAATGTGCGCTGCGAGCAAAGCGTGATCCAGAGAAGAAAACAAACAGTTGTTATACATATAACACTCCCCTGTTGTTTCAGTTCCACCCTTGGAACTACCCGCCACTGGTTTCCCCAGTGTACCTCTCTGGTTGCCTGACTTCCAAGGAATGAGTGCATCTGCATTACCTTGGCTAGGGAATGTAGTGTTACGCTTAGCAACTTCCTGTTGTGTCTTTGTCTCTGACTTAGACACAGCTTCAACCTGTCTTGAGTTGTCAACAATAGTAACACATACAACAGCTGAGTTAGCAAACTCTTTTGAATACCTCTTGGGTGGTACACCCTTTGTAACTCTCTCAGACCTACGTATGAGGTGCTGATCCTCTCTGCTCACTGGTTCAGTCTCACGACTCTTTGGAGAACCAGTTCCAATAGTAAACAGTGGTTCATCCTTCACTTGTGAAGGTCTAGCCATTGTGTGAGATTTCCTCTCAATGACTGTGTCAACTGAGCTCTCCGAGCTATCACTGTTACTCTCAGTACCACTGTAATCAGTAAAATCATCATCATCATCATCATCTGAGTTGTCCTCTGTGGGAAATGTGTGAACAATTACTCTCTCCTGTTCAGGAGCACTCTCTAGAAATTTTGTGAGAATCACCTGACCAGATTCAGACAAAATTACTCTGTAGAGACCCTTTTCATAACCCACAAAAATGCCTCTAGCATTCTTTACTCCACCTGGAGCATCAGATTTCACATGAGACCCAAAAACCTTAAAATGGGCAACAGAAGGTTTTCTATGGAACAGCTTCTCAAAAGGAGAACTTCCCAAATCTTTTGAAACCTTTCTCATCCAAGTGTAACAATAACACATTATCGATTCCGCCCAGTACTCATGTGGCAAATGTGAACTCAGCAATTGCGCCTTCATCCCATTTTGCAATTCTCTGTTCACTTTTACACAAATACTTTTGTTCCATGCTCCTGCAGAAACAGCAGTCTTGTGCCCTTTCTTATACAGGAAATCCTGAAAATCCTGTAAAAGAAAAACTGGCTTTTCATCTGTGAAAAGACAATCAATGTTAGCATTATGAACATTTTTAACCTTGTCACAAAACTCTTTAAACCTTTCTAAGGCTTCTTGTGGTTTCTGCAATATATGTATCCACACATGAGAGAAATAATCCACACACACAAGATAATATCTTGCATTGCCTCTAGATGGTGCTAGAGGACCAATCACATCAGCATACACTCGCTGAAACGCACTGTTAACTTTGGTCGCCTTCTGGACTTCCTTCCGCATACCTGCAAGAGAAATCATGTTAGATTCAGATGCATTACAATTTATGCAATCACTTTGATCAAAAGTTAACAAATACAGTCCATCTTTCTCTCTGGCAGAAAAATATAGCTCTCCATCTTTGAAGATTTTGCAGCTTTCTCTATCATAGGACAAAGTCAGTCCTTTCTTTGTGATCTGCGAAACACTCAGCAGATTGAACTTTAAATCAGGAACCAAATACACATTGTTTATAGTCAAGTTCAGACTCTCAAGATACACAGTTCCAAACCCGGTCGCTTTCAGCTCCTGGCCATTGGCCTGTTTCACAGTGAAGCTTTGCTTCTCAAACGTAGAAAACAGTTCTCTGCGCGACGTCATGTGTTGCGTCGCTCCAGTGTCCAAAACAAAAGCGTTCTCCGTTGAAAATGCGGCTTTTGTTGACAGCAATGCCTTTGCAGGTTTCATCTGGGACTTGGTACGACTTTTGCCTGACGCCTCAGGCTTTGCAGAGCTCCCCTTAGCTCCTTTCTGTTGACGTGGCCTCTTACAGTTCCACTGAAGATGCCCAGGTTGGCCACAATTGCGACAACAAACAACGTTCAGAGCTTCAGCTTGCTCTTTCCTTGCAATGGTAGTGGGGGCGCTACAACTCCGAGCCTCTCTCCCCCTGTCAGCAACATCCATTGCAGCAAGTACAGGAACAGCAACAGCAACAGTTCCTTCACTCCCCCTTTTGGGGTCAAAGCTCTCCTCAGCTTTCGATGAGCTTTTAGGAATTTGGCCAGCACCATCCTGGCTCTCCCCTTCTGGGGTACTACACTTAAGGCTCTTGCTTCTCACTCCAGCGTCACAAGCTTTTCGGAGCTTCTGAGAGAACAAAGCCATCTCAATTTCAAGCCTCTGCTCTCACTCTTGAGCCTGTAAACTCCAAGAGTCTATTGGCTGTTCACTGCGTTGCACTTAGCATCTAAACGCAGGCTGTTTTGAAAGTCCCTCCAAGAGCAGTGAGATAGCAGACAAAACAAACGCTGTTTGCCCGGTGTTTTTTCAGCCTCTCTCAGTGCTCAGCCTTACTACCGTGTTGGCTAGTAACTTTCCACTGTTACTGATATTTCATTGCTTGGCAACTGGACATTCCAGGCTTGAGCAGCAAACCTTATCAATCCCAGGAATGCGAAGTATGCAGGCTGTTTCTCCGTGCTGTTTTCAACCGAAAGCAGCTTTTGTGAACCAGAGAAGAATCAATCTGCGTTCACTCTTTTAGCCCATAATTCAGCATACCTTAGCGGTTCCGTTGCTCCTGGCTTATCAGCAAAAACGTCTGCTTCGGTGCTCAGCCGTCCTTTGTAGCTTCCATCCGCACACTACCATATCTTCCTCTATCTCCTTGCAGAGGATGAAGTACGATCCATCAACCTCTTCTGCTGCTTTCATGGATTGAAACCATCAGCTCCGTGCTACCAGATGTCGGGAATCAAGCCTTTATCAGGAGAAACTGGCAACTCTCCCAGGCACCCGGCTTGATCTCCTGTTGACCTCCCTGTCTGCATTCCCCAGCAAGATCCAGGCAGAGGTCGCGATAGGCAATCCTTCTCAGCGTGAGAAGAACACACCCCTCTTTCCTGCCCCCCCCCCGGGCAGGGGAAAGAGATAGACAGAAAACGTATTTACATGCCTTTATTTCTGTCTTTGCAGCGTTACAAAAAACATGACTGCTCTCTTCAAATTCCAGCAGTCGAGAGAGAAACACTTCCTGCACTTCCTGTACAGGAACAAGAGGAAGAGCTCATATTACACTCTGAGCTAATTCCGGTGCTTCGCACTGTGAATTGACTGTCCCTCTGTTTCCCACGGAACAGTCCCAACAAAACATCATGTTTTGCTTTCAAGCTACCAGCAGCTTGCGGGTGCATTGCTTCTATATCGTAAGAAAATATGTATGCCATCCAAACACATTGTCAAATCCCTCCAAATGTAATACATCAGTATCCTCTAATTGTATCCATTCCTTAATCCACAAAGCGCCGCCGCTTCAAAATAGATTTTCAAATCTGGCAGGGAAAATCCCCCTCTTTCTTTAGAATCTGTTAGTAATTTATATTTAATTCTGGGTTTTTTCCCCTGCCAGATGAATCTAGATAAAGCTTTCTGCCATTCTTTAAAACATTTCACATTATCTATAATTGGGATTGCTTGAAACAGAAATAACATCTTTGGCAATACATTCATCTTAACCACCGAAATCCGGCCCATTAATGACAATTTTAAATTTGACCATATCTCTAGATCTCTCTTAATTTCATTCCATAGTTTCTCATAGTTATCCTCATATAAATTTAGATTTCCCCCCGACAAATTCACTCCCAGATACTTAACTTTTTTCACAAAATCTAGGCCCGTCTTTTCTTGTAATAGTTTTATTTCATCATTATCCAGATTTTTCTCTAATACTTTGGTTTTGCTCTTATTTAAGTTAAATCCTGCTACCTATCCGAATTCCTGTATCAACTCCAGTGCTTTGACTGCACTGGAGTCTGGATCCTGTAATGACAGTACTAAATCATCAGCAAAGGCTTTTAATTTATATTGTTTGGATCCTACTGTAATACCTTTAAATTTGTTCATCTTTTCTTATCATACTTAGCAAGACCTCTAGTACTAAAATGAACAACAGAGGGGGAAATGGGCACCCTTGCCTGGTTCCCTTCTGAACTCCAATTTCCTCTGATACCACATTATTTATAATAATTTTAGCTTTTTGTTCATGATACCATTTAAAAAATCTTGAGCAATCCCCATACTTTCTAAATTGTGTAACATAAAACTCCAAGATACATTGTCAAAGGCTTTATTTGCATCAATAAACATTAACATTGCTTTACAGTTCTTCCTTGCTTCCAACTTTTCCAAAATATCTACAACATTCCTGATATTGTCTTTCATGTGTCTTCCAGGCAGAAAACCTGCCTGGTCCTTATGTATATATTCAGACAGAACCTTCTTTAGCCTGTTAGCTAATATATTGAGAAAGATTTTATAATCCACATAAAGCAGGGAGATTGGTCTGTAGTTCTTGACATTGTGTACCAATGGAAGCTTTTTTTGGCAGGACCACACAAGGGACGGTAGGATTAAACTCTCCAATTCCCATGGTCTGGAGGCTGCTATTTGCATATTTAAAAACATGCATGTTGAGAATGTAAGAATAGCCCAACTGGATCAGACCAGTGACCCACCTAGTCTACCATCCTGTTCTCATGGTGTCCAAGCAGATGCCTGTGGGAAGCTTGCAAGCAGGACATGAGCACAATAGCACTTTCACCTCCTGCAGCTTCCAGCATTCAGATGCATTTCTGTTTCTGATCATGGGAGCAGAGCAGAGCCATCATGGCTAGTACCCATTAACAGTCTTCTCCATGAATTTGCCTAATCCAAGTTGGGCCATCACTGTCTCCTGGGGGAGCCATGCGATAGACTTGCTAAATATAGTTTCCATCCTCTCAAGTTCCCATTTTTGGAAGAAGGCAAGATGTCTGGCTAGGAATGCATAGTTACCCCTGTGAATTGCCAACATCAAGTCCACTGGGTGATGTTTGTTCAAACGAGGACTTCCCCCTTCCTACCTGGTGCTCCTTTTTTTGTTTTAAACTCTCCATTGCCCCAACAATGGCAACCAAAAACAACCAAATGCAACATAAAAGCAAATTCCATGCTGGGAATCATTAGGAAAGGGGACACCAATACAGCCACCAATATCCATTTATTGTTACAAATCTACAGTGTGATTGCACTTGGGATACTGTGCAGAGTTCTGATTACGGCACCTCAAAAAGGATATCACAGAGCTGGAAAAGTGCAAGCAAAATGATTAAGGAGCTAGAACAAAGGCAAGGGGGCAAACATGACAAAAGGTATATAAAATTAAGCATGGAATGGAGATAGTGGGCAGAAAGGAACTTGCCTCCCTCTTGTAAATACTAGGGCCCACCCAATGAAGCTGAATGTTGGGAGATTCAGCACAGACAAAAAGGAAGGATTTCTTGACAGAGCACATAATTAAAATATGGCATTTGCTACCACAATATGCAATAGTGGCCCAACCCACAACTTGGACAGCTTTGGACATTTTCATGAAGTATAAGGCTAACAATGAGCACCACTAGTTAGGATGGCTGGATACTACCTCCAGGCTTGGAGATAGTATACATGTGAATACAGATTTCTGGAGACTGCAGGAGGTGACAATGATTTAATGATACTATATCTGCAGTTTTATTTTCCTTTCCCAAATGATCTGTAGGACTGAATTTGCCTTTTTCACAGCTGCTGAAAACTGGGTTGAAATTTTCTTTTTTTAAAAAAAATAATTTTTATTGAATGGTTTTATGTTACAAAAAACAATACAGCCATACTACCACTAAATATAATTAGAAAATAAAAATTACATACATCAATATTTAGTTTGTTATTTATTATTTACCATCTTATTTCCTCCCAAACATTGCATACAACAACACACATATGTGCAGACACCCACACACCCACACCCGCACAGAAAATGGTAATAATGAAAGTAACTATTTTTTCCCCTTTTATCTTCCAAAATCTTTTCTTCAACTTTGACTTCCTGTCAAGTCCCTTTGAATATGTTTTATCTTACATTTGAATGTACACAAAACAATAAACCTTTATATATAATTTTTCTAATATATTCTGAAAACATAATAAATCCTTAATTGTAGTACACCTCCTTTTAGTTCCTTTATCACTCGAATGCTAGCACGGAGTCAAAACTATTATTGTATTTTTGAACATATTTTTTATAAACATCCCATTTTTCCGCTAATTTTTGCTTTGAATTTCCTCTGAGTTTACTAGTCAGTTGAGCCGTCTCCACCAATTCCTGTAATTTGATTTGCCAATCTGTTATTTTTGGAGCCTCGTGATCTTTCCATCCCTTGGCCACAAGTATACGAGCTGCTGCGGTTGCATACAAAAATACATCTCTTAGATTTTTTGGGATCTCTTTATCTAAATTACTTAATAGAAATGCCTCCGGATTTTTAGTAAAAGTTATCCCCATCATCTTTTTCAATTCATCGTATATTTCCCCCCAAAAAATCTTAATCTTTCCAAACGTCCACCACATGTGGATCATGTCACCATTATTTCCTCCACAGCTCCAACAAGCATTCGCCAAATTTTTATACATTCTTGATAATCTGGAAGGAGTGAGGTACCACCTATGAGCCATTTTCATCATGTTCTCTCTTATATTATAGCTGGCTGTAAATTTCAAATTTACCTTCCATAAGTTTTCCCAATCTTTTAGCATAATTGGACGGCCCACATCTTGGGCCCACTTTATCATTGAATCCTTAACCTCCTCATCCATTACTTCGTAGTCTAAAAGAAGTCTATACATTTTTGCGATTATTTTAGTTTTACTATTCAGTAATTCTCTTTCAAATCTTGAAGGCTCCTTTTCAAAACCTATCTGCTTATCCTGTCTGAACATTTCATTCACCTGGAAGTAATCTAGCCAACTAGAAAAGTGATCTTTTATTTTCTCATAACTTATCAATATTAGTTGACCCTCCTCCTCCCTTAATATTGTGTTATACGTTATCCAGTTCTCTTTGATGTTGTTGTTGTTTTTAACAGCGGTTGCTTCTAATGGAGAGTTCCATCTTGGGGTTTTCTGTTCCAAATATCTTTTGTATTTTTCCCACACCTTATATATAGCATTTCTTATTATATGATTTGAAAAACTCCGGTGCACCTTTATTTTCCCATAATTAAGATAGCCATGCCATCCAAAACGGGTGTCATGACCTTCTAGATCTAAAATATCCCAATTTTTTAATAAACACCAATCTTTCAACCAGAGAAGACATGAGGCTTCGTAATATAGCTTCAAATCCGGTAACCCGAAGCCACCTCTTTCTACAGTATCTATTAGTCTATTAATAGTATCTATTAATCTATTAATATCTTTTTTTTAAAAGATATTTATTAAGATTTTCCATTATAATACATTAAAAAATCAAAAAAGAATTCAGAATCCTTATTTTCAATAACGTATTTCCCTGACTTCCCCACACCTCCCCCTCTTGTATTCCAATTCAAATTGTTGGTTCAACAAGTTCTTGTCCCTAATTTTTAACCTTTTTATACTTTATATTTAGTTCATTTTGAAAAACCAATTTTACCTTGTAGACATCAATGATTGTACATCAGTGCTTATTCTTAAAACCTTTTTCTAAAGTCGGCCTAAATTCCCTTCCACGATTTCCTCAATTCTCATACAAATAACAAAACAAGAAAAAAGTAAAACAGATTATAATTATACACCCTTTGGATTCCCAAACTCCACCCCCCCTTTCCCGGTTCCAATCCCCAATAAGCGTCCACCAATCAATCTACTATCTGCCTGGAGACCTCACATCCGAGGCTCTTAATTCTCTCTCAATTCCTCTCTGCCGGTTTTGTTGATAGTCCTTGGTATTAAACACCAAATCTCGGAGAAGCTCTAGTCCAATAGAGTCCATGTTTCTTCCAGCCAGACCTCCATACTTAAAAGTGGAGCCTGAATCTTGTTTCTTACTCCTTTCAAATCCAAATGTCTCCAAAGCTCCAACTTCCACCTTGATCAAATTTGTAATCCTTGGGTCTTCAGATCTCCACATAAGGAGATCTCTCCATTCTTCAGTCTCCAATTCAGACCAAATTTTCACCATCAAGTTCTTATTTTCCTTTGTAGCCATCATGTCAGGCCTCTGGCTCTCCTTTATCATCTGTAAAATTACAGCTCCTCCTTCCTTTTCCTCAGGAACAACATATATCTCTTTCTTCACACTCTCAAAGCTCTCAAGTTTCTCTTCTTGTCCAGCTGCATGGGCTTCCTGAGTCAATTCCTTATCAGATTCAATGAGTTTGTTTGCTGTTAAGTCCAGAGTTGCAACATTTGTAGCCAAAACATCAATTTGGCCTTGTAACTTTCCCAAGAGAACAAAAACTCTGTCCAATTCAGCTTGAATTTCCCCTCCTTCAGCCATTCTTGTAATGTCCCAAAACCCCCTCTAGAGGGATTTTGGTTACTTAGTATTCTTTCCAGTTCAAATCCAAAAATCAAATTAGTTTGTATCAGTTCTTCCTTGTTTTCAACAAAGTATAGTCAAATTGTAACAAATATAGCCAGCAGAAGCAACAGAAACAAAGTTCTCTTTTTCCATCTTGACAGCTAATTTGACAGCTGTCAAACTCTTCAATACCTTCAACAGGCTCTCTCGCGGATCACTCCCGGGTCCGGGGGGGTGGCACTTCAGCTCCCAAAAT
Source organism: Podarcis raffonei (assembly GCF_027172205.1). Lineage (NCBI taxonomy): Eukaryota > Metazoa > Chordata > Lepidosauria > Squamata > Lacertidae > Podarcis > Podarcis raffonei. Next base: position 24,524,989 of record NC_070620.1, read on the forward strand.
TGGCTCTTATCCTCCAGTAAGGTTTCTTCTAGTGCCAAATCGTGAAATTAATGTCTTTTGCCCAATAATAAAAGAAAAAATTCTCTCGACCTTAGTTAGCAGGTCCTTGCTTTAGGTTGTTTACAGGACGAGGAGGCGGACTTCCTGTTTGCGCCTTTCCTGTCCATTAAACTTTAATTAGTTTAATGTTAAGTGAACGTCCAGTGCGCTTCCAACGCCATAAATCATATCTCAGCAGAGAATTTCGTGCAGCGGTTTAAGAAGGCAGGAGAGTCAGTACCTTTCAATGAAGAATCCTGGAGCAAGCACTTTGGAACTCAGGAAAAAACTTTATTTACAAAAGAAAACCCTGGCGATAAAGCACACATGCTCTTATCTCCGGCATAAAGAAAACTTTACTCTAAACCTAACTCATATCAGCCCACCGGCCACAAACTGAGTGAACTGACTATTTATACAAACTAACTCACATTCTTGGATGCTTAATGACTTCCAGCTGCTCAGTGATTAGAGCGACTTGTTACCTCTTAACCCTTTAGTACCAACATTTCCCGATCGTACCTAATTCACAAAAAAAAATTCTTTAAGAATCCAATTTCCGTACTACTCACGGGTTGTTATTTTGAAGTCCAAATCACAAGAAGAAGTCAGCGCTCTCCGGCCATGGCAGCGCGGCTACACTCCACAGGAGAAGCAGTCGACTCTCAGCACCGCGCCGCTCACCCCGTCCCCCGTTCCGAAGCCTTTAAAAAGGCTCCTTCGCAGGTCAGGGGGGCGCAAATGGTGCCCGCCGAGTCACCAGGTTCACAGGCTTCACCGCCTGTGATTTTTAGGGGTCCCCGCGTCGCCGCAGCGGTACGACCCTGATCCTGTGGAGCCGATTCCCTCCGGAGCTCGGAGGGAATCCGCCATTAGCCGCTGGCGCTAACCCGGAAGTCTCTAATCTATTAATATCTTATGCTTTATTCTTGGTCTTTTACCCTTCCACAAAAATTTAGAAATTTCTTTTTGCCACTTGTCAATACTGCTGGTCTTTCCTATAATTGGAATCGTTTGGAATAAAAAGAGTAGCTTTGGTAAGACTATCATTTTAATTACCGAAATATGGCCCAGGAATGATAAATTTAAGCTTGTCAATGTCTCCAACTGTCTTTTGATATCTTTCCAACAATTAATGTAATTATCTTCATACAAGTTAATATTCTTTGGTGTTATCCATAATCCTAAATACTTGATTTTGGGGTAGACTTTAATTTGTATTATTTTTTCTAATTCTGCTTTTTCATCTGACGACAAATTTTTAAGTAATAGTTTTGTCTTCTTTAAATTCAGTTTGAACCCTGCAACTTTACCGTAGGCATATATTATTTCCAACACCTTTGTTAAACTCTGTTTTGGTTGCTCCGTAGTTATAATTAGATTGTCAGCAAATGCCCTCATTTTGTAACTTCTATTTCCCAGCATAATCCCTTTTATTTCTTTTTCCTCCCTAATTCGTTTACATAAAACTTCCAATGTTAATATGAAAATTAAGGGGGATAGTGGGCAACCTTGTCTGACCCCTTTACTGATTTCACACTCCTGTGATAAATTTCCATTTATTATGATTTTAGCTTTTTGTTTTGAATATATTGCTTCAATCCCTTTTATAGACTGTATACCAAAATCCATATGGTGTAATAGACCTTTCATAAATTTCCAGGAGACCCTATCGAAAGCTTTTTCAGCATCTATGGCCATTAAGATTGCCTTCTTTTCTATTCTTAAGTCTAAATACTCTAATAAGTTTATAATGTTTCTAGTGTTGCTATAAATGTGCCTCCCGGGCAAAAAGCCAGCTTGGTCATTGTGTATAATCATCTGGAAGACTTTTTTTGATCTTTCGGCTAAAATATTTGCATATAATTTATAATCGTTATTTAGGAGTGTGATAGGCCTATAGTTGTTAATAAGTAGATTGTCCGTTCCCTGTTTTGGAATTAATGCAATCAGGCTGTCTTTCCATATAGTCCATTAAGGTCTCATGCAACTTTTTAAAGAATTCAGATTTCCCCTCATTCGGTGCATAAACTCCTACTTATCAAGAATTTCTCTCCTTGTATTTGAATTTCAATTGCCACAAATCTTCCTTGGTCATCTTTAAAAATAAATTTCAGTGATAGTCTCTCCTTTGCATAGATTACTACTCCTCTTTTTTTAACTTTGTCAGATGAGATAAACTCCTGTCCCAATCTTTTGTTAATCAATACTTTTCTATGTAGCCTTATTACATGTGTTTCCTGTAAGCAAATCAAGTCCAATTGTTCCTTTTTTAGTAAATGAAAAACATTTTTCCTTTTCTGGGGAGAATTGAGACCATTACAATTCCAACTTAGTAGTTGCAGGGCCATAATGTAATTACTTTGCTTTTCCTCCAACTGCGCCAAGTGCTTGTTCTTGTTCTGTCGGTGGTGTCACTTTCTCTGAACCGTGCAATCCAAAAGATAGGTTTGCTATGTCTAGCACTCCTCTTTCCAGTGCTCTTGGCTCTTCTCCAGATTCCGCTTCTTTCTGTAAGTCTTCTCCGTGATCTTTCAAAAATCTATCTTTGTTGTCAGGTGATCTTATTTTTATCTTTCTTCCTTTGTATTTAAAAGACAGGCCTTGGGGGAATTCCCACCTAAAGATAATTCCGTTACTTCTCAGCAGGGCGACCAAGTCTCCGTAATTAGACCTGAGATCCAATAGGTGTTTCGGAATGTCCTTAAATATCTCCACACTTGACTGATATATTTCCGAGGTCTTTCGGAAATGCAGATTCAAGATTTTGTCTCTCTCCTCTTTTGTTCGAAGGGTAATGAGGCAGTCTCTCACCTTGTTCTTCTTTCCTCCTCTTCCAAGCCTGAATGCACTCACTATCTTAAATTCTTCCTTCCCCAAGTCTAATTGCCAGAAGTCTGTAAATTCCTTCGTAAGAAAGTCAGTCAAGTTATCTTTCTCAAGTTCAGGTACAGCCCTGATCCTCAAATTCGTTTGTTTCTCCTTCAATTCAATCATAGAAAACATCAACCTGTGGTCGTCAAGTTGCCTGTGTATCGGTGGTATCTTCTCTTCAGTAGCAGTTGCTATTTCCTTTGCTTCTTTAGCTGTCTTTCACGTCAAAGTAGATTCCTGGAGCAATTTCTCAATAGTCTCTGTATTGGTGTTCACCTTCTGTACCAAATTGTTTATGCTTGTGGTGTTTTGGTCAATTTTAACTGATGCTTCAGCTACTTGTTTGTTTGTTTCAGCTACCTGTTTGTTTGTCTCAGCTACTTGTTTACTTAAATTTTCCAAAGATTCATTAATTCTCCCTAGTGCCAAAGCTAAAACATCTTCAGACAACATTCCTTTTAGCTTCGTTTGTACAGGTGCAGCCCCTGATAATCCAGATGGTCCGGAAGGACCAGATGTTGATGCTCTTCGCTGCAGCCCAGTATCTGTACGAAAAGATTTACCAGACCTCGTTGTTTTTTCTTGAAGCAACTCTGACTTTTCTTTTCTTTTTTTATAAATATTTATTAAGATTTTCCATTTTATACAAACAAAAAGAAGAGAAAAAAAGCACAAAGAAAAAAAAAACAATATTAAAAACACATAGTTTTCAAAACCTAGTTTCCAAACCATCGTCCTTTGACTTCCTCGAACCTCCCCTTCTTGTTTTCTAGATCAAATTATTTATCCAGCAAATCATGATCTCCTAACTTCGCACTTAATTAACCTCTTATTCTCTATTCAGCTTCTTAAATAATTGTAACTTAAACCTTATTAAAACAAGAGAAAAAGAAAAAACATTTCTTCCATATTCTTTTACCATAACAGCTAGAAACCATTAATTTCAATCCAACACCCTTCAAAATTCAGTAATATTACAGTATTTCTTTAAGTAGTCCTTAAATTTCTTCCAATCTTCTTCTGCCGACTCTTCTCCCTGGTCGCGGATTCTGCCAGTCATTTCTGCCAATCCCATACAGTCAATCAGCTTCGTCTGCCATTCTTCCAGAGTGGGTAGATCTTGCGTCTTCCAGTGCTTTGCTATAAGTATTCTTGCTGCTGTTGTTGCATACATAAAAAAAGTTCTATCCTTCTTTGGCACCAATTGGCCGACTATGCCCAGGAGAAAGGCCTCTGGTTTCTTCAGGAAGGTATATTTAAATACCTTTTTCATTTCCTTATAAATCATCTCCCAGAATGCCTTAATCCTTGGGCACGTCCACCAAAGGTGAAAGAATGTACCTTCAGTTTCCTTACACTTCCAACATTTATTATCGGGCAAATGATAGATTTTTGCAAGCTTGACTGGTGTCATGTACCACCTGTATATCATTTTCATAATATTCTCTCTTAAGGCATTACATGCCGTAAATTTCATACCTGTGGTCCACAACTGTTCCCAGTCAGCAAACATAATGTTATGACCAATATCTTGTGCCCATTTAATCATTGCAGATTTAACCGTTTCATCCTGCGTATTCCACTGCAGCAGCAAGTTATACATTTTTGACAAAATCTTAGTTTTAGATTCTAGCACTTCTGTTTCTAATTTAGATTTTTCCACCTGGAAGCCAATTTTCTTGTCTAGATTGTACGCCTCCATTATCTGATAATAATGTAGCCAGTCCTGCACTTTATTTTTTAGCTTCTCAAAACTCTGTAATTTCAATCTGTCCCCTTCTTGCTCCAAAATTTCCCAATATTTTGGCCAATTGGCCTCCATATTGAGCTTTTTCTGAGCTTTCGCTTCCATTGGCGACAACCACCTTGGGGTTTTGTTTTCCAATAAATCCTTATATCTAGTCCAGACATTAAACAGAGATCTCCTAACAATATGGTTTTTGAACGCTTTGTGTGCTTTAACCTTGTCATACCACAAATATGCATGCCGCCCAAAAACATTGTTAAAACCTTCTAAGTCCAAAATGTCTGTGTTCTCAAGAAGCAACCACTCTTTCAGCCAGCAAAACGCTGCTGACTCATAATAAAGTTTAAAGTCTGGCAGGGCAAATCCACCCCTTTCTTTTGCATCAGTTAAAATCTTAAATTTTATCCTAGGCTTCTTGCCCTGCCAGACAAATTTAGAAATAGCTTTCTGCCACTTCTTGAAACATTCCATCTTGTCCACAATTTGCAATGTTTGAAACAAAAACAACATTCTAGGCAATACATTCATCTTTATAGCTGCAATTCGACCCAACAAGGAAAGCTTCAGATTAGACCATATTTCTAGATCCTTTTTCACTTCCGACCAACATTTTTCATAATTATCTCTAAACAAATTCCCATTTTTTGATGTCATATTAATCCCCAGGTATTTCACTTTCTTCACAACTGTTAAGCCTGTTTCATTCTGGAACTTCTCTCTTTCAAACAATGTTAAGTTTTTCTCTAAAACCTTAGTTTTAGACTTATTCAGTTTAAATCCTGCCACCTGACCAAATTCTTGAATTAATTCTAGAACTCTTTTAGTACTAGATTCTGGCTCCTGTAATGTCAAAACTAAGTAATCTGCGAATGCTCTCAATTTATACTGTTTAGCTCCGACCTGAATACCTTTAACCAACCGGTCCCTTCTAATCATGTTCAGCAAAACCTCCAGGACCGATATAAAAAGTAAAGGGGAAATTGGGCATCCTTGTCGTGTCCCTTTTTCTATCTTAAATTGTTCCGTGACCACATTATTTACAATTAATTTAGCCTTTTGTTCCGAATATATTGCACCTATACCATTTTTGAAACCTTGGCCTACCCCCATACCCTGTAGATTCTTTTTCATAAAACTCCAAGAGATGTTGTCAAAGGCTTTCTCCGCATCCACAAATATCAGGACAGCTTTAGTATTTATGTTCACTTCTAACTTTTCCAAAATGTCAATTACATTCCTCAAATTGTCAGAAAGATGTCTTCCCGGCAAAAAGCCTGCTTGAGCCTTATGAATCTCTTCGATCAATACTCTTTTCAGTCTCTTAGCCAAAATATCAGCAAAAAATTTGTAATCCACATTTAATAAGGATATGGGACGGTAGTTCTTAAGTTGAGTCTTTTCAGTCTCTGTTTTCGGTATAAGTGTAATATAGGCCTCTTTCCACGTTTCTGGTGCCCTTTTCCCTTCCAAAATTTCATTGCAGACCTCCTTCAGAGGTTGAATTAACCAGTCCTTCAAAGATCTGTAATATCTGGAGGTCAGCCCATCTGGTCCCGGTGATTTGCCCAACTGCATATTTAGAATGGCACCTTCTATCTCTTGATCAGAAATTTTACAGTTCAACAATACTTTACTTTCTTGTGAAATTTTTTGTAATCCATTTGTTTTTAAAAATTCTTCAATACCCCTCTCATTCTGCGGCCCTTGTGCATATAATTGTTTAAAGTACTTCTGGAAACAGTTTCTAATCTCATTTGGATTATGTATATCTTTTCCTTCTACTTCCAAATTTGTGATGGTGTTTAGTTTTTGTCTTTTCTTCAATTGCCAAGCCAGTAATTTCCCACATTTATCCGCTGATTCAAATGTCTTCTGTCTCATCTGTTTAATTTTCCATTCTATTTCCTGATTCATGAGTTCCATATATTGAATTTGGTGGACATTTATTTCTCTTAAGATCTCCTGTGACTTTGGCTTGGCTCTCAGTTTTTTCTCACCTTCTTTTATTTTCTCCAAAATTTTATCTTTTTTCTCATTTTGCCTTCTCTTTTTTAATGCATTCTGTTGTATCAAGAACCCTCTCATCACGGCTTTACTTGCGTCCCAGATTACTCTTTTTTCCACATTTGCTGCCAAGTTTATTTCAAAATAGTCTCTTAATGTCTTTTGGGCCTTATTATACACTTCTTCATCTCTAAATAAGGTGTCATTCATCCTCCATCTAAAGGTGCCGTTTGTTGTTTGTTTCATCTCCATCTTTACAGCATTATGGTCAGAGCAGGTTTTAGGGCAGATCTCCACTTTTTTTTATCTTCGGTGCCATTCCTCTAGTAATCCAAATTTGGTCAATTCTAGTCCATGTCATCTTGGCTTCAGAGAAAAAAGTTCCCTCTCTCCCCAGGGGGTTCTTAATTCTCCAAATATCAGTCAAATCCATGTTGTCAGTCATTTCAAAGAAAGTTTTTGGTAGTCTACCATCTTTAGTGACTACCTGTTTTTGCGCCTTGTCCATAAAGGTAGATACAACTCCATTCATGTCTCCCATCAAAATTATATTGTAATCCATAAAGTCCATAAGAGTCTCATGCAACTTCTTAAAGAATTCCGATTTCCCCTCATTCGGTGCATACACCCCTACTATCAAAAATTTTTCTCCTTGAGACTGAATTTCAATTGCCAAATATCTTCCTTGCTCGTCTTTAAAAATAAATTTCGGTAAAAGTTTCTCCTTAGCGTATATCACCACTCTTCTCTTTTTAACTTTGTCTGACGAAATAAACTCCTGTCCCAATCTTTTATTGGTAAGGATTTTCCTGTAGCCTCATTACATGTGTTTCCTGTAAGCAAATCAAATCCAATTGTTCTTTTTTCAATATGTGAAAGACAGCTTTTCTCTTTCTAGGGGAATTCAGTCCATTACAATTCCAACTTAAGAGTTGCAGAGACATGATTGGTTATTTAGGTTTCCCTCCTACAGCACCAAGTTGTTGTTCTTCTTCTGTCGGTGGCTTGTCTTTCCCTGAACCAGGGAATCCAAATGATAAGTTTGCTATGTCCAAAATTCCTTTTCCTAACACTGATGTGTCCTCTCCAGATTCCACTTCCTTCTGTAGGTCCTCTTCGTAGTCTTTCAAAAATTTGTCCTTGTCGTTTACTGTCCTTATTCTTATTTTTTTCCCTCTGAACTTAAAAGACACACCCTGGGGAAATTCCCACCTGAAAAGTATTTTATTTCTCTTCAGCAAGTCAACCAAGTCTCTGTAGTAGGCCCTCACGTCCAGAATATGTTTGGGTATGTCCTTGAAAATTTCCACAAAAGCGTCCTCAATTTCTAAGGTCTTTTGGTAATGCAGGTTCAAGATTTTGTCCCTTTCGTCCTTTGTTCTTAACGTAATCAAACAATCTCTTGCTTTATTCTTTCCTTGTCTTCTACCAAGTCTAAATGCACTCACTACCTTGAATTCTTCTTCACCTAGGCCTTGCTGCCAAAATTGTAACAGTTCCTTTGTGAGGAAGTCTGCCAAATTATCTTTTTCACTTTCTGGTACACCCCTCAGTCTTAAATTCCTCTCCTTCCTTTGTAACTCTATCATAGACAATGTCAGGTTGTGCTCTTCTAATTTCTTATATACCGGTGGTATCTTCTCTTGAGTCTCAGTTGCAATATTTTTAGCTTCCTCGGCTAACTTTCTAGTTGAGGCTGATTCCTCCAATAATTTATCAATGGACTGTGTATTAGAATTCACCTTTTCCCCCAATTCATTTATACTTGAAGTGTTCAAATCAATTTTTGCTGAGGCCTCAGCCACTTGTCTGTTTGTCTCTGCAACCTGGTTAGCTAATTTTTCCAAAGATGCATCTATCTTGCCCAGTGCTTGCGCCAATAACTCCTCAGATGACATAGCTTTTGTTTTTACCTGTGAGGCAGCAACTCCTGCTGTGCCCGCTACACCAGCTGTTGAGGCCCTTCTCTGATGTGTAGTATCAGTCTTGTATTGTCTACCAGATCTGGTGGTTTTTTCCTGTGTCAGCTCTATCTTCCCTTTACCATCTGCCATAACACTCTCATTCAAAGCCCAAGGTCAGTCCCACGCCAAGGAAATTTGTTTTGAGAAGGAATTTTCCACTGTTTGGTTACTTGACTCAGATGTTATTGCAACATAGTACCTCTAGGGGACACATTCCAACTTCAAATTGCAACTTTGAAACAACTAAATTCCTAATAGGTCCCCAATAGCAAAAGTCCAATTTTACCAAGTCTTAAAAAGTTACTTTCAATATAATTCTAAACAAAGTATCCTTTACAGAGTTGAGTCAAAACTTTTTTACTTTTAGTCTTGTAGTTTGACAGGTCTTCCCACCGATCGACCTCCCTGTCAGAGGCAGTCCGTTTCCAGGTTTTAAAGTCGGCAAATATACTTTTAATCCCTTTTTTTTGCAGGGCAAATGTCTCTTAAATCACTCCCTCCTGTCCCTGCAACCAGAGGGGGGAATTTCCTTTTAGGTGTTGAATTTTATCCTTTCAAAAAACGTCTTTCTCGGTTAAAGCTTTGAGGTCTCTTTGCTTTGCTCTTTTGACAGTCCGGGAAGGCTGACTTCCTGTTTTTTACCTTTCCCGTTTCAGTGCCAAATTCTTAATAAATTTATTCCAAATTAGCTCTCAAATCCTACTCATGGGTAGTTCTTTTTAATGTCCAATTTTCCAGCGAAGAAATCAGCGCTCTCCGACCCTGACTGTGCGGCTTCGCTTCGCGGAGACGGTTGCAGCTCTCAGCCCCGCGCCTCTCTCCCCCGACCTGTTCAGGAGCCTTTAAAAAGACTCCTTCGCAATGAGGGGGGGCGCAAAAGGAGCCCGCCAAGCCTCCAGTTCACAGGCTTCCCTGCCTGTGACTTTTTCGGGTCCCCGCTTCGCCGTAGCGGTGGTTCCCAGCTCCGCAGAAGCCGATTGCCTCCGGAGCTCAGAGGCAATCCGCCATTTCGGTTGCTGGCGCTGACCGGAAGTCCGCAACTCTGACTTTTCTTTTCCATCTGCCATAACACTCTAGATTAAATCCAAGGTCAGTCCCACGGCTAGGATTTGTTTTGAAGTGGAAAATTCCCCTGGCCCAGTTGTTTTTGTAACAATATCCAACTTCCTCTAGGGGGACACAGTAACAGTCAATCTTGTAACTTTATAAAGAAAATAACTTTTTAAAATCCCCCAATTCACAGAAGAACGACAGTTTCAATTCCAGTTACTTTGAAACCAGGAGAAGTCAGCCAGAAACACAGTATCTCTTTTGCAAAGTTAGCTGTCAAAGTATTCTATTTACCAGTAGTGCCTTTCACAATACGGCATTCCCATTGTCTATAGGCAGTCCGTTCCCAGGGTCTAAGCGGTGGATTTTAGCTTCCTTTCCTCTCTTTTTTGCAGGAAAATACAGTTCAGACCTTTTCCCCTCCTCTCCTGCAATCTGGAGGGGAGATCGCTTGTTTGACGTTAGGATTTGAGTCCTTTTAAAGACGTCTTTCAAAGTTTTAGCTTACAGTCTCTTTGCTTTGATCTATATACAAGAAACGGAAGGCAGACTTCCTGTTTATACCTTCCCGTTTCGGTACCGAATTAAATCTTTTCCTTTTTTTAAATCCAATTTTATCCTACTCATGGGTAGTTGCTTTTGTAGCCAAATTGTCCCAGGAAAAAGTCAGCGCTCTCCAATAACGGCTGTGCGGCTTCACTCCGCGGAAGAAGCAGTCCACTCACAGCACCGCGCCACTCTCCCCGCTTTGCTCCGGAGCCCAAAAATGGGTTCCTTCGCAGAGTCCCACGCTCACAGGCTTCACCCGCCTGTGATTTTTTAATGGGTCCCCGCTTCGCCGCAGTGGTCAGACCCGATCCCGCGGAGCTGGTCCCTCAGAGGCAGAGGGAATCCGCCATTACCGATGGCGCTAACCCGGAAGTCCCTGTCCTCAAATTTTTTATAATATATTGCTGGTAAGCCATCTGGCCCTGGTGACTTTCCTATCTTTGCTTCCTTAATTGCTCTTTGAATTTCGTACAATGTAATAGGGGCATTCAACAGTTCTTTTTGTTCTTTAGTAAGTTTCGGAAGACCGTTCTGTTCTAAATATTCTTTAACTTCTTCTGATGTTTCATTTCCTTCCTTATAGAGTTCTCTAAAGAATTCGACAAATCGTTTCTCTATTTCTTTAGGGTTGTTTATTATTTTGCCTTCACACTTAACTCTATTTATAAGCCTTTCTGCCTCTCTGTTCTTTAATTGCCATGCTAATAACCTTCCTGGTTTATTAGCATGTTCAAAGGTTTTTTGTTTCAATAATCTTAGTTTCCATTCCATTTCTGCATTTATTAGCATTAAATATTGAGATTGTAGGATCTTAATATTTCTTTTTAATTCTACACTATTTGGTTTTTTGTATAATTCCAGCTCGCTTTTCCTAATCTCCTCTAAGATTTCTTGTTGTTGTTTTTCCTTTTGTTTTCTTTGAATTACGTTTTGTTGAATAAAGAAACCTCTTAAGACAGCTTTACTAGCATCCCAGACTATCTTTAAATCGGTGCCCTTATTTAAATTCAGTTCAAAAAATTCCTTTAAGGTATTTTTTTGCTTTTTCTATTATTGTTTCATCTCTCAATAAAGTTTCATTTAATCTCCATCTTATAGAATTCCTCTTTTCCCAAGTCAGCGTTACTTGTACTGCATTATGATCAGCTATTGTCTTTGGTTGAATTTCAGATTTACATATTTTGACTGTCAAATCTTTTGTTAGCCAGATGGTATCAATTCTTCCTGCCGAGTCATTAGGGTAGGAAAAAAAGTGTATTCTTTCACTGTCGGATTTTGTATTCTCCATGCGTCCTCTAAACTTAACAAATCTACTAACTGAAAAAAGGTTTTGGGGAGTTTTATTTGCTGTTTTTAGTAGTCTTTTTGGATCTGTCTAAATCAGGATTTACCACGCCATTTTGGTCTCCTAAAAATATAATTTTATCTCCAATAAAATCCCCCATCTCATTCCAACTTTTGATAAAATTCACTTTTTTTTTCATTCGGCCCGTAAAAGCCGATAACTTTAATTCTTTCCCCCTGGAGTATTATTTCTATGACAACTGGGTTGAAATTTTCGGTGGCGCTGTGGGTAAAACCTCAGTGCCTAGGACTTGCTAATCGTAAGGTCAGCGGTTCAAATCCCCACGGTGGGGTGAGCTCCCGCCGTTCGGTCCCAGCTCCTGCCCACCTAGCAGTTCGAAAGCACCCCTAAGTGCAAGTAGATAAATAGGTACCGCTTTATAGCGGGAAGGTAAACGGCGTTTCCGTGTGCGGCGCTGGTGCTGGCTCGCCAGCTGCAGCTTCGTCACGCTGGCCACGTGACCTGGAAGTGTCTTCGGACGGCGCCGGCTCCCGGCCTATAGAGCGAGATGAGCGTGCAACCCTAGAGTCGGACACGACTGGCCCGGACGGGCAGGGGTACCTTTACCTTTACTATCTACTACAACCTCAAAGACTTGCTCCTCCTGGTCAATCACCACCAGTTTAGACCCCATGAGCATATGTATATGTGAAATTAAGATTATTTGTCCTGACTTGAAGCACTTTACACTTGTTTACCCTGAACTGCATTAGCCATTTCTGTGGGATAACCAACCTGCTTAAGTCTACTTAATGCATGAAGGGGTTAATACCATACTGCAAGCTATCCCGCCAAGCTTAGCTCACATTGGGAGGAACTAGGTCAGGCAAAGGCAAACTTGGCCCTCCAGATGTTTTGGGACTACAACGCCCATCATCCCTAGCTAACAGGACCAGTGGTCAGGGATGATGGGAGTTGTAGTCCCAAAACATCTGGAGGGCTGAGTTTGCCTCTGCCTGAACTAGGTAGACAACCATTGTTCCCATTTTGTCTACCAGAGAAGCTCAATGTGTGAGAAAGTCTTAGCTGGCTGCTGCAGCTCAGATCACATGGCTCTTACAAGCCTCTGTTGAGCTCCTATACCAATTTAGGGACTTTCACCGCTTTGCAACTAAACTTTTACTGCCTGTGCAACCTTTTCTGAATGCTATATGGTAAAGCACATGAACCTGACCTTTGGAGAGTGTGTAAGTAAACCATTTTTAACTTGTTGTGTTCCAAAAGCAAGGAAGGATTGGACTCTTGATTAATAAAATACACACGAGGCTTCACCAGCAAGACTCCGGGAGGAAGTGCCAATAATCAACTGTCCACCCCTTGGCCCAGGTCGTTTTATTCACAAAAGAACTTTTTACACAGTGTTCGTAAGAACCAATCAGATTTCCTCTGAGCATTTCAAAAAACCCCATGTGGGACAAAGACAGATCAGAAGAAATCCTTTTAACTACAAAGAAACTATTTCCTACTTGAGCATGCATACGTGGTTAAGCTAAATAAACAGGAACCAAGGAGGAATGCCTCTAGTACCCCCAGAGGTCATAAACCCATAGGAAAGAAAGACCATCTCCGTATAAACTCTGTTCCTGGCCCTTAAGATCTATCTAAAGATTAACAAAAACTACATCAAAAGCTATCTTCTATCTTTACGACCCAGGATGCCTGGTGAACAACTGGCCTGTGTTTAGAATGCTTATACGTGCCTGTCAGGCGTAGAGAAATGGGCAGTAGAGAAAATGGCAGAGATGCAAAGGCTTGTGGGATTTGATCAGAAATTATCAATCAATCAATCTTTATTACGGTCCAGAGACTCAACAAATCATTACAAATCAATACAGTGGTACCTCGCAAGACGAATGCCTCGCAAGACGGAAAACTCGCAAGAAGAAAGAGTTTTCCGTTTTTCAAGGTGCTTCGCCAGACGAATTTCCCTATGGGCTTGCTTCGCAAGATGAATGCCTCACAAGACGGAAAACTCGCAAGAAGAAAGAGTTTTCCGTTTTTCGAGGTGCTTCGCCAGACGAATTTCCCTATGGGCTTGCTTCGCAAGATGAAAGCCCATAGGGAAATCTCCGGGGACAGCGGGGAAGCGCAGCGCGTCTTCCCCACTGTCCCCGGACCTCTTCCGAAGGCTGGCGGTGGGGAGGAGAGACCTCCTCCCCCCGCCAGCCTTCGGAAGGCTGCTCCAAAGGCTGGCGGTGGGGCGGAGAGACCTCCTCCCCCCGCCAACCTTCGGAAGGCTGCTCCGAAGGCTGGCGGTGGGGCGGAGAGACCTCCTCGCAAGACGGAACACTCGCAAGAAGAAAGAGTTTTCCGTTTTTCGAGGTGCTTCGCCGGCGAATTTCCCTATGGGCTTGCTTCGCAAGATGAAAGCCCATAGGGAAATCTCTGGGGACAGCGGGGAAGCGCAGCGCACCTTCCCCTCTGTTCCCGGACCTGTCCTGAAGACTTGCGGTGGGAGGAGGGTTTTCCTCCCCACTGCCAACATTCAGAATGCTGTTCTGAATGTTGGCGGTGGGGAGGAAAAACCCTCCTCCCACCGCAAGCCCTGGGAACAGAGGAGAAGTGCTGCACGCCTTCTCCTCTGTTCCCGGACCTGTTCTGAAGGCTTGCGGTGGGGAGAAAAGCCCTTCTCCGCACCGCCAGCCCGGCAAGCGGTTTCCATAGGAACGCATTAATTGATTTTCAATGCATTCCTATGGGAAACCGTGCTTCGCAAGAAGAAAAAACTCGCGGAACGAATTAATTTCGTCTTGCGAGGTACCACTGTACACAATTCATACAGCCTACCTCCAGGTTAATCAAGCATTTTGTTTAGAATATAGGGCTCATTTGTTCTTGCAACCACCGATAAAAACTTTGCCACTAACGTTCTAGCATTTGTCCGGTCTTCCAGTAGGAACCTGACATAGTGAGCCTCTGATTTTTCCGGGAAAGGTACCAGCAAGGGTAGTATCAGTTCAGCCCTGGCCTGCTCATATTTTGCACAATGCAGCAAAATATGTTTTATGGAATCGATGTCTTGAGCACACGAGCAAAGTCTGTCCTGGTAGGGAACTCCTCTCAACCTGCCATCCAACACTGCAGAGGGAAAGACATTTAGTCTGGCTTTGGTGAAAAGCCTTCGGTAGCTTGGTACTGTCAGGTTTTTAATGTAAGACGTTAACTTAAAGAAATACCCATATTGAACTCCTACTGCCAGCAGACTACGGACTGCGTGTGATCGAGATCGCAAGTCACTGTGTGCATTATCCCATAATCTTTGCTTTAAAATCTTTTGGGCGCCTTCATAACCCAGGTAATACAGTTGGGGGCGAGACAGACCAATAGAGGTGGCTTTTCAGAAATTATTGTCAATGACCCAAGCTCAGTCAACGCAATGCTTTCATTGCAGACACAATGGCTTGCTCCATATTTCATAATTCCTCATAGTAATCCCATGTGACCACCACATTAGCTTACCAAATGAGTGGCCTTTTTCTATGCTAGGGGAAGTGGGAAGCTTTGGAAGGAACTTGGAAGGGCTTATTTTAAAGGTCTTAACAGCCCATATCTCCATGGGGTTCTCTCATCAAAGAGTACTTGCCTCCGACTTAGATCTTGGTATCCAGGGAATTATGCTTTCTATATACCTATTTTTTAACTTGAACCAACAATTTTAACTGTCAATTTGCTCAATTTGGAGATATATTTTAGGAGATCTTTGTAATCCCTTATTAATGACCCTGAACAGCTCAATATCATAAGCAAACTTGGCTACCTCACTGTTCATCCCTAACTCTATATCATTTATGAACAAGTTAAAAAGCACAGGTCCTCTCCAGAAAAACAAAGACTCGTTCCAAAGGTTTCTACTAACTTGTGGACCACTTAATAAGAATGTGTTTTACAGATGTATACTGTTAAAAGTTGAGGTGCATGTATGAGAATACTGCTTTTCATAATGTATTTGGGTGGAGTATCCAGGGAAGTAAAAAGTAAAATAAAATAAGCACAGGTCCCTGTATCAATCCTTTTTTTTTCTCTTCAATTTTCTTAAGTGGAAAACGCAAGAACTACCAACTGTGGAAGAATGGCAGATGAAGATGATGGACTTTTCGGAGCTAGCCGACCTGACCGGAAGAGTCTGCGACCAAAATGAGGAGGAGTACCAGGAAGAATGGACAAAATCTAAAGACTATTTACCATATTTTTTGCTCTATAAGACGCACCAGACCACAAGACGCACCCAGTTTTTGGAGGAGGAAAACAAGGGGGGGGAAATTCTGAATCTCAGAAGCCAGAACAGCAAGAGGGATCGCTGCACAGTGAAAGCAGCAATCCCGCTTGCTGTTCTGGCTTCTGGGATAGCTGTGCAGCCTGCATTCGCTCCATAAGATGCACACACATTTCCCCTTACTTTTTAGGAGGGAAAAAGTGAGTCTTATAGAGCAAAAAATACGGTAGTTAAATATGTCAAGTTAACTTAATTGGAAAAGCTTGCAAATATCAGATAGGCTTAGGATTTAAATATGTAATGTTATGAATTAATATGTTTAATGCCAAATTAGAAAGAAAGAAAGAAAGAAAGAAAGAAAGAAAGAAAGAAAGAAAGAAAGAAAGAAAGATGTTAAGAGATTAAGTTAATTTTATTATAATGTTGGTTTTGGAAAACCGTTAGAATGATATACATTGAAATTCAACTAGGGGGATATGAGGAAGTCACTTAACAACGTTACTAAGATTGGTTTAAAAACGGCTGAGATTTGTTTGTTTGTTTAATTTTTTCTGGAAAATCAATAAAAAAATTGGGGGGGGGAAGCTTCCATTGGTACAAAGAGCAGCTCACATTTCATGCAACCATTAGCTTCTGGCAGTTGATTTCCATTGGGACCATAGGCGTGTGTAGGGTTAAGTTTCCTCTCCAGGTCCTAAATCATGGGAAGGCAACCTAAGGCCCAGGGGCTGGATGCGGCCCAATTGCCTTCTAAATCTGGCCGACGGACTGTCCGGGATTCAGCGTGTTTTTACATGAGTAGAATGTGTCCTTTTATTTAAAATGCATCTCTGGGTTATTTGTGGGGCATAGGAATTTGTTCTGTCCCCCCCCAAAAAATAGTCCAGCCTCCCACAAGGTCTGAGTGACAGTGGATCGGCCCCCTGCTGAAAAAGTTTGCTGACACCTGTCCTAAATGCTACAGGCATTAACTTGGTTGTGTGAATCATGTAACTCTGAGCAGCAGACAAATGTGGACATGCTCGAACATCCTTTCGTGCAGCACCCTTGCTATGTCCCCAACCTCCCTTGTGTGGAGCAAGAAAGGTCTGCAGGGCTTTTTTAAAAACTTCTGTTTTCTTGAACATAGAATATCTCACACTGAGGATTCCGATATATCTTTCCCACTTAACACTGGGCACAGTGCACCTTGGGAGTGGGGCTGCCATGCAAACCCCTGCTTTTGTCCTTGGATACAGAGTTTGAGAGTTCAGGCAAATACCTGAACACTCCTTATCTCTATAGCAGGCTGTTCATATGTTGCAACAGGGGCAATGGAAACACATAGCGTGACAGTGCTGATTTGCAAAATATGCTTTCAGTCTTTAGAGCCAACACAGGAACAATTTGCCATAGAAGTGTCATTTGTAATTATTTGTATTCTGCACTCTCATTCCCATTTCTGTTTATAAGGTGTAGTTGTTTTCTACACACACATGCACATAATTAACAGCATTCCCCCCCAATTTTTTTATTGGTTTTCACAACATTATAAACAAACACATAAGACAAACAAACATAAATCATAACCTCATTGAAAATTACACTTATTAACATTGTTAAGTGACTTCCTCGCTTCCCCTTGGTTGAATTTCATTGCACATCCTTTTAACGGTTTTCCAAATCACAGTTCTTATAAAATTTAACTTAAACATTAGCATCCTTAGATCTTCACTTTATGAAATTAAACATATTAATTCATCACTTAACATAAATAAAATCCTAAGCCAGACAAATGTGGACATGCTCGAACATCCTTTCGTGCAGCACCCTTGCTGTGTCCCCTGTTGGGATACTGCCAGGGAGACAAAGGCCATCATGCCTCCACGTCGATTCCGGACGATCCATCGATCTCCCGTAGATACAGTATCAGTCAATTAGCGACAAAAGCCTCAGAAATAGCTTGCCACATTTCAGGGCTCGTGCACGCTCTTTCAGCAGAGTTCGTACAACGAAAGATGCACTCAGAAGAGCATTATTTACAACTTTATTCAGCGTTGGTCAGAATAAAGAAAAAACATGACTGCCTGCTTCGATGTCCAGGCACAGAGAGGAACAAAAGCTATATACAAAAACAGAAACATCCTGTGAACAGGAAATACGCAGGCTGTGACACAACAACCTGCTCCCTTCTTAAGGTGGAACAGAAATATCCTAACATCCTCCCCCTTTCCGTGTAACCTGTAGTACCTGTGGTTCAACCCAATTGCAACCTCTGTACATAAACCTTAAGTTGTTCTCTGTTTCCTCCAAAGTCAAGGGCCTCGACCACTCCAGTCTCCCCCTGGCCCAAAACCAGTTCCCAAAAGCCAGGACATCCCTGCATAGGGGGGTCTGATCAACTTGCCATCTCCAATCCCAAGAGGACTCCATCTCTCCAAGTCTGGCCCACTCCAGATTCAGTCATCAGAGGCAACAAGTTATGTTCCTGCAGGGCCACAGCTTTCTCGACTTGTATTACTTGAGGTTCATCAACAACCTCCTCCTTTGTCTTCTCCACAGTTTGCCCTGTCAGAGCATATTCTTGAGTCAGTCCCTGAACAGGTTCAGTATAAGTATTCACTGTTTGTCCAAAATTATCAATTGCTGTGGTCATCAAATCCATCTTCTCATGAAGCTGTTCCAGTAGGGCACTTGTTTTGCAAAAAGCAATCACTAAAACTTCCTCTGCCCACATTGTTATTCAAGGTCAAATGTCTGCTTCTCACGATCTTTAATTTCTACAGCTGTACAATTCCCCAGGTCCACTCCAGCAACAGTTCAAAAGCTCCCTCTAGAGGAAACAATTTCTATTTGTATCCATCCTTTTACAAGCAGATCCGGCAACAAAATTTCTTTCATTTTTCAAATATTTGTTCCTTTTTAGTACAAAAGGAAACATTGGAATCAAAATGTTTCTCTTATTTGACTATCTGTCAACATACATTCTATTCACAGTCAATGAACTTACCCAAAACATCCATCTTTGACAGCCCGTTCCCAGGTTCAAGACGATAGAAATTTGTCTTTCTTTACTCTCTCTCCTGCAGGCTTGAACAATTTAAAATCCCCCCCCCTCTTCTCCTGCTTCCAAGGGGGGTTTTACAGTTATAATTGATGGAAATTTAGCCCTTTACAAAAGACTTTCCAGACTTTAGCTTGCGATGTCTTTGCTTCAAACTATTTACAAAAGCGGAAGGCGGACTTCCTGTTTAGATCTTCCCGCTCCAATGCCAAATTATGACGTTTTATAATCCAATTTTCCGTTCTACTCACGGATACTTGTTTAGAGTCCAATTGTCCACAGGAAAAAGTCAGCACTCTCCGGCAACGGCTGTGCGGCTTCACTCCGTAAAAGTAGTGGTCGATTCAGAACACTGCGCCACTCACCCCACGTCGCTTCGGAACCCCGAAAAAGGGTTTCCCTGCGAGTAGGGGAGGCGCTCTTGGTGTCAGCCAAATCCCACGTTCCCAGGCTTCCTCCGCCTGGGATTTTTCGCCGCGGCGGCAAGACCCGATTTTCGCGGAGCGGGTTCCTCTCAGTCAGAGGAACACCGCCATTGCCGATGGCGCTAACCCAGAAGTCCAGTCCCCATCATTCTCCGTCCTCAGCTTGCCAGAAGATCTCACACAGTACTTGTGAGCCTTTGTTTACATTGCTTGGCACAAAAACCACAAGAACATAAGAGCCTTGCTGGATCAGACCAGAGACCCATCTAGTCCAGCATCTTGTTCTCACAGTAGCCAGCTGAATGCCCCTGTGGAAAGAACACAACCAGGACCTAAGAGCAAAAGCATTCTCTCCAATTTTGATTTCCAGCAACTGGTATTTGGAGGAATACTGTCTCCAAGAGTAAAGGTAGAACATAGTTCTATCCTCCACAGGGTTGTCTAATACACTTTAAAGTCATCCGGGTACTCACCTTGTTGCATAATTTTCACTCATGACTGTTTTTTAAGAGGTGTAGTACCATTGGCGACTTTTGCTCTCAGATGCTCCCCATCAGATAAAGCACCTCCCACAAACTGCTGAATCATTTGGGAAATGCAGTTAAAAGGTCAAGAGCTACGTTGAAAAGCTCATTTGGCACAACATCATATTCTGCATTGGGAACAATATTTTTGTGAGCCATTAACACCATTTTAAAACTCTGGTGAACCCTCAATCCTATTTTGGTACCTAATTGTGACTACAGAGCTAACCTGGGTCATTTTTGAAAAGCTAATTGCAGCTGCTCAACATGCTCACCCTTTCAAGATTTCTGCATGTCAGAGTTTCAGGTCTGATCGCCATGGCGTTTGGCTGCTTTCTCAGAGCACCGGACCCCAATCATGCATTTATTCAGGGATGATATGGGGGTAATTATCCCTGCCAACCCCCCCAGGGTTGTCCGATAACTGCCGCTCACTACAGAATGCGGGGGCAGAGACACTGGGTGCTGAGCATTGCACAAATTGGAAACTCTCCAGAGCCATCGCCATGAGCAGGAGGATCCCTGTTCTTTAAAAATATTTGAATTCAGACTCTGAAACAGGCATGTTCTGGAAAGAAGGAGACAAAAAAAAGACCTGCTAAATAATTCAGTTGCTGAGTGCCAAGGCTTTGATCGGAGAAGGACTTTTGTCGTTTTGCTACAGTTTATGTGAGGTGAGCGACTGTTTCTTTCCTATACTTGCTAATTCATGATTTGAATTGATTAGAACTGGCAAAAACAAGATTGATGTGCTTCCAGTTTGGGACAATAAAATGGCAAACTGTGACACAGTTGAAAAAGAAAGGAGCCTAAGGGGCGGAAGACAGCTGGTAGATTACAATTGGGGTATATTTCACACAAAAACTGCATCTGCTTGTATGGATTTGTGTCGTATATGGATGAAGGTGAATCTATAAAGTGAAGGTGAATCTCTGGTCCTTGCGAGCTTCCCCTAGGGAGGGCAAGCTTGGATTTTAGAGGAACCAAATAATTATTAACTCTGGAATATACTCGATGGCATTGCCTTCTACAGAAGATTCTTATCTGGATCCGGGAAACATCCGCTCATTAAGAGACTTGAAAGACTACTTTGAATTTTATTAAAGGAAAGCTGGAAGACAGCCCAGAGTTTTAGAGATAAAAGCATGAAACGGTAACGAGAATACAATTCCTCTTGCAAGCCAACATATATATGGATTTGTTAAACACGATTGAAAGTCGCATACCAGTGATTGTGATGACGATAAAGCTTTTAATATTAACATGCCTGTTGTGAAAACTTTAGAAAAACCTGTGTTTTCATGAACAAATAGTGCTTAAGTGTTCAGCAGAAGTGAATGCACATTATATAAAGTTATTTCCTTCCTTAGATCTAGGAGTATAGGGCAGGTTGTGCTATCATTTTTATCAAGCAAAATGCCCCCAAAAGAGAGTCTGTTGAAGGCTTCAATTAATCTGCTTGTCTTTTCTTTTCTCTGCACAGCTACAGCTGTCGCTTATTTTACCCCCCAAAACAGTATACACTTCAACACATTATATTGTGGTAGAGAATACCACACTGTTATCACTGTGTTTATCAAGTGAGTTTTTTGTATATCTCATGTTCTTCACCAAACCCTCCACTCAACTTGATCATTTTCCATCTTGCTCATCCCCCTCTCTTGAGCAGGTGGGCCTAGAGGCTTCTGGCTATTTTGGCATTTCTCTTGGGCTCTGCTTTAGTTTTATTTATTCATTTTGTGAAATGCAGAAATATTACTTTTCACAGCCTTTACTTGCCAGTGTTTTTCAAAATCAAAAGACATGATTTCGTGCTTTCTTTCCAGATTAGTTCCTGTTCTGGTTTTGGTAACCCAAAGCTCAACTTTAACTTTGGAGCTCAGGATGAGGTTGCTTCTGTTCTGACCCAAATATGACATCAGCAAATACTTTTAATAAATCCATGCTGAATACTATTTGCTCTATCCAAATCCATTGTTGAAGGTTCAAGAGTGGGGTAGGATTGATATGTGGAAAGTAATTGTGACATAAGTTTCCCCCTCCTTGGCTTGGACATCATCAGCCTCCCTGTTGGAAAGGGACTACTGGAAGCAGAAAAACTTGCAAGGTGGTGGTATTTAGGAGCTAGATAACCCTAAATATTGGTGGGGAGGAGGGGAGAACTCAACATGGGGATACCATTTTGACATGCATAATATATAGTTCAGAACCTAAACACTATGACGAAAGGGTTCTTCTCTGATGCTCACATAGAAAACCCCCCATTTGCTTTTCAGTCTTTTAAATTACGGAGTATGTGTTTCTTACCATTGTCTTTTTTTGTCACATTTACTTCCCTACACCCCCCTGACAGGTCACATTAGGAAAAGTGTTAAAAGTCATAGTGATAATGCAGAGCCTCTTCATTTACCGAACAATTGTCAAGGGGTATCATGAAAATGTATACACGGACGATGGCAAGGTAAGTGTCTCTTCCATATTTCCCTTTGCTATGGATGTTTATATGGAACTTGGTGCTCAGACATTTACAGAAGAGCAAGTCTCTACAACTGATGCAACTCTGGCCCAAGAAGCTGTCCTAATGTTATTTATGTAAAGCATCCCACTTTTAATTTTAGATAACTTCTCTCCTGATTTACTACATCCTCAGCCCTTAGACCAGGTGTGAGGATCCTTGGCACCCCAGATGTTGCTGGATGGCAAGTATCACAATCCTTGGCCATTACCCATGCTTGCTAAAGCTGATGGGAGTTATCATTAAGCAGCTTCTGAATGGCCAAAGGTTCTCCACACTTGCCTTAGGCCCATGTTGCATCATTATTAGTATCTACTATTGCTGGGGCACATCAGTTGTCCAGGCTTTGGATCCCCCCCCCGAGCCACCAGGAAATTGTACACAAATTTTCCATTCAAGAAGGAAAAGCCTCTTTTTGGTGAGAAATCGGGGGCTTGTCCCAAGTTGGTTTAATCTGATGGCAGCCACAGCATTCTGAATGGCAGCTATTAAGGAAGTGCAACCTGCTTCCATGAGTGATCTGCTTCATGGGGGGGGGGGGGAAATCACCTGGCTTGAACCTCGAATTTCTCTTGACTGCATGCACTCCATATAGCTTTCTGTGGCGCTTTAGAGGATGTTAATGGGACCTGAAAGCCTTCAAGTTGGTTTCTTTCTCTCTTCAGAGTGGAATGGGCTCTTGCTGTCAGAGAAGTTCCCTCACTGAAAAGGGTAGATCAAGCAGGTACAGAGGCAGAGGGAAGAGAATGCCTCAGAGAGGAGGGAGAAGCGGGGAGTAGCAGGAATACCAGGGTGGTATTACGAGTCTCAGATATGTTTAGAGACCCATGCACGCTCTATCAGCAGAGTGTGTAAATCTTCTGACAGCAGAAGAGGTGGACAGAGAAACGTGTAAGCATTATATTACAGCATTTTATTCAGCAGCAGGAACAAAGGAAAAAATATGTCTGCTTCCCTTTGTCTGCAGCAAAAAAAAGCAGTAACACAAAAGCTATATACAAAAGCTATATAGAAAGTGCTGGAAGTAAACAGGCATCTGACACACAAATATCATGCCTGTACCCTTTTAAGGTGGAATGGAACTACATCCTCCCCCTTTCCATGTAACCTGTCGGACTTGTGGTTCAACCCAATTGCAACCTCTGTACATAAACCTTAAGTTGTTCTCTGTTAACAACCTTAGACAACAGATCTGTAGGAATTTCGTTTCCTGGCATGTAGGACACCAGAATGAGTCCTTTCTGAATACACTCTCTTGCACAATGTAGCTTTATCTGCAAATATTTGGTTCTTTGCTTGCAACTCTCTGAGGCCAACAAAGCCAAACAGGATCTGTTATCTTGATACACCTGTATAGGACATGTCACTTTGACTCTGATGTCCTGAAACAGTTACATCAACCATTCACAACCCATGAGTGAAGATGACAGGGCATTGAGTTCTGCCTCACAGGAACTTAGGCTTACTGTCGTCTGCTTTTTGCACAACCAGTCAAACAGACAGTGGTTGTACATGTAGCATACTCCAGAAGTGCTTGTACCATTCGTGGTGTCACTTCCAAAACTAGCATCTGCAAAGATTTCAAGACCTCCAGTTTTCTGACTGGTGAACCTCAGTCTGTAGTGCAAAGTCCCCTTCAAATAGCGGGCTATGCGCTTCAGAGCTTTCCAATCCTGAACAGTAGGATTGTTGGCATGTCTGCTAAGCAGATTAGTGCTTACAGCTATGTCAGGTCTTGAGCATCTAGCAATGAAATTCAACTTGCCTAGAATGCATCTGTACAGCGTAGTGTCAGAAAACGCTTCAGCAGTACTATCTACCTGGTAACCTGTCACCATCAGTGTGTCTGCTGGATTTGCATCAACCAAATTCAACCTGGTTAATACATCAGCAATTTTCTGTGTTTGGTGTACCAGAAAATTACCTGCTTGGTCCCTCTCCACCTGCAGAGAAAGATAGTTGGATACCTCACCAAGATCCTTCATGTCAAAGTGTTCCTTCAGCTGAGCGAGGGTGCTTTGGTACAAAGCCTGATTCTTACAAAACATCAAAAGATCATCAACAAAACATAAACAATACAGTTTGTTTTGCCCCTCCTCCTTGACAAACACACATGGATCAGCTTTGCCCTGGTGAAAACCTAGAGAAAGCAATGTCTCAGTGAGTTTTGTGTTCCAACACCTGGCACTCTGCTTGAGACCATATAAGGGCTTCCGAAGTTTACAGACCATTCCCTTCTGTATCTGCATCCCGTCAGGCGGAAGCATATACAGCTCCTCCCCCAAAACCCCGTACAAAAAAGCTGTATTAATGTCGTGATGAGAAACGTGCAGTTTCTCCTCTGCAGCAATCTTGAGCATTAGCTGAATGCTCTCATACTTGACGGTGGGAGAGTAGGTCTCGTGGTAATCCTGTCCTGGTACCTGTGAAAATCCTCTGGCAACCAATCTGGCTTTGTGCCTGACAACCTTGCCATTCTGGTCTGTCTTGGCCTTGAAGACCCATTTGCTGCCAACCAGTCTCATTCCTGGGACTACTGGGACTAGCTCCCAAGTCAGGTTCCTATCCAAGGAATCAACTTCAGCCTTCATGGCATTCAGCCATGGCTCAGCATCTTTAGAGGTTAACTCCTGAACCTCTTTGAAGCTTGAAGGTTCCCACACCTTCTCTGAGCTACTAAGAACAGCAGTTGCCGTCTTAGCAAACTCATCAGCAAATCTCTTTGGAGGTTTGCCTTTGGTGGCCCTTTCAGATCTGTGTACTATACGCAAGCCTTCTTCACTCATCTCCTCCTTCTTAGGAGAAAAGTGGCCAATGGTGAACAGTGGTTCTTCCAGTTCATTGTCAGACGCATCAGATGGTCTGACTGAGGCCTTTGCGCTCTTGTAGTCTGCTGTGTCATCACTGTCGCTGACATCAGCAGCAGCGCTGCCCACTGAGCTGGAATCCGAACTCTGATCATCATCATCCTCAGCTTCCTCAGCTTCCTCTTCTACCTCAACATCAGCTGCTTTTTTCACATCACCTTCATCTTCCTCTGGGTAACTCTGGAAAATTCCCACGTGCTGGGCCCATAACCTGTTGTTGGGATACTGCCAGGGAGACAAAGGCCATCATGCCTCCGCGTCGATTCCGGACGATCCATCGATCTCCCATAGATACAGCATCAGTCAATTAGCGACACAAGCCTCAGAAATAGCTTGCCACATTCCAGGGCTCGTGCATGCTCTTTCAGCAGAGTTCGTACAATGAAAGATGCACTTAGGAGAGCATTATTTACAACTTTACTCAGCGTTGGTCAGAACAAAGAAAAAACATGACTGCCTGCTTCGATGTCCAGGCACAGAGAGGAATAAAAGCTATAAACGAAAACAGAAACATCCTGTGAACAGGAAATACGCAGACTGTGACACAACAACCTGCTCCCTTCTTAAGGTGGAACGGAAATATCCTAACATCCCCAACCTCCCTTGTGTGGAACAAGAAAGGTCTGCAGGGCTTTTTAAAAAACTTCTGTTTTCTTGAACATAGAATATCTCACATTGAGGACTCCGATATACCTTTCCCACTTAACACTGGTCACAGTGCACCTTGGGAGTGGGGCTGCCATGCAAACCCCTGCTTTTGTCCTTGGATACAGAGTTTGAGAGTTCAGGCAAATACCTGAACACTCCTTATCTCTATAGCAGGCTGTTCATATGTTGCAACAGGGGCAATGGAAACACATAGCGTGACAGTGCTGATTTGCAAAATATGCTTTCAGTCTTTAGAGCCAACACAGGAACAATTTGCCATAGAAGTGTCATTTGTAATTATTTGTATTCTGCACTCTCATTCCCATTTCTGTTTATAAGGTGTAGTTGTTTTCTACACACACATGCACACAATTAACAGCATTCCCCCCCCCAATTTTTTTATTGGTTTTCACAACATTATAAACAAATACATAAGACAAACAAACATAAATCATAACCTCATTGAAAATTACACTTATTAACATTGTTAAGTGACTTCCTCGCTTCCCCTTGGTTGAATTTCATTGCACATCCTTTTAACGGTTTTCCAAATCACAGTTCTTATAAAATTTAACTTAAACATTAGCATCCTTAGATCTTCACTTTATGAAATTAAACATATTAATTCATCACTTAACATAAATAATATCCTAAGACAATTAAGTATCTGCAAGCTGTTTTCAGTTAATTTAACTTAACATATTTAACTAAGTAATCATTAAATTTAATCCACTCTTCCTGATACTCCTCCTCCTTCTGGTCGCGGACTCTTCCGGTTAGGTCGGCTAGCTCCGAAAAATCTGTCATCTTCATCTGCCATTCTTCTATCGTTGGTAATTCTTGGGTTTTCCATTTTTTAGCTAACAAAATACGAGCAGCAGTTGTGGCATACAAAAATAATTTAACATCTTTCTTGGGCAATTCCAAACCTGTTATTCCAAGAAGAAAGGCCTCTGGTTTCTTTATGAATGTATATTCCAACATTTTTTTCAATTCATTATAAATCTTTTCCCAGAAGTCTTTCACCTTGTATCAATCCTTGGTGGGCTCCATTTTCTACATCCTGCCATCATCATCATTTGCTCCTATGCTCTACTTTCTGTTACTTAACCAGTTCCTGATCAATACCTCACCTCTCATTTCATGATTGTTAAGTTTACTCAGTTTTTGGTAAGGTACTTCGCTGAAAGCTTTTTAGAAGTCCAACACACTGCATCAACCACATTACCTCTATCAGTATGCTTGTTGACACTCTCTATAGGACTTCCCCTAGCAGAAGCCATGCTTGTTCTGCTTCAACAAGGTTTCTTCTTCCTTACACAGTGCTATTTTATCTTTAACAACACTGTCCATCAACAAAATACATTAACTAACCTATAATTTCCAGAATTCCTCCTGGATCCCTTTTTCAAAAATTGGTATTACATTGGCTACTTTCTAGTCCTCAGGTATGAAAGCTGATACTAGGGATAAGTTACATATTCTTTTTGAAAGACCAGTAATTTCACCTTTGAGTTGTTTGGGAACTCTCAGGTGGATACCATCCAGACCTGGCAATTTGTTGGTTTTTATTTTGCCTATTAGGTGTAGAACTTATTACTTACCACCACTGTTTGCCTCGGTTCCTCAAATACTACAACCAGACGTAACACGGACACTGGCACCAGAGCCTACAATAAACCCAGATGCCAACTTTGCTGCCACATACACCCGGACAACACCATTACTGGCCCCAACAACATCACACATACCATCTCAGGACTATTTAATTGCTCATCGTCTAACATTGTATATGCCATCAAATGCCAACAGTGTCCTTCAGCTCTCTATATTGGACAAACAGGCCAAACCTTATGCCAAAGAATAAACGGACATAAATCGGACATCAAGAATCACAAGACAGAGAAACCAGTAGGAGAACACTTCAATCTCCCAGAACATTCTATACAAGATCTCAAAGTAGCTGTTTTACTACAAAGGAATTTCAGAAATAGACTGGAAAGAGAAGCTGCTGAATTGCAACTCATTACCAAACTTAAAACCATGGAGAGACCTGGTCTGAACAAAGACATTGGATTCTTATCTCATTATACATGACAAAGCCATTTTTCACCTTCTCACCCCTTGCTTTTTCCTGTAAGACCTATTGCAGTCATTAAGAGTCGTCAACAGGCTCATCACAGCTATCTGCCAATCACCCATTCCCACCACCCTTCTGAGTAATACCCCTCCCCACCTTCTCACTATATAGAAGGATCTGGCAACTTCTGTTTCAGTGTATCTGAAGAAGTGTGCATGCACACGAAAGCTCATACCAAGAACTAACTTAGTTGGTCTTTAAGGTGCTACTGGAAGGAAAAAAAGTTTTTGTTTTGACTATGGCAGACCAACACGGCTACCTATCTGTTCAGGCAGAAAGGTTTGTCTTATATCTTCCTCTCAGAAGACAGATGCAAGAAGACAGATTCAGCTTCTCTGCTATAAGTTCCAGGACCCCCCCAAATGACATGCATATTGTCTTCTACAAGGGCTGTTAAATTTAGAAACCTTTATTATGGCAGAACATGAGCTTTTAATAACTAACACAGGCTTTCAGACAGATGTTTATGTTTTATTTTGATGCTGACTTAAATTTCAGTGAGTTATGCAGGCGTGCAGTTGCGGCATTTTGGAAAGCATAAGGAAGGTGATCATGTTTAAAAAAGACCGAGGTTTTGAACCAAACATCTGGATTGATCTGCTTAGAAGAGTGAAGAAGTTGTGGCTCTCCAAGTGTTGCTGAACTCCCAGTTCCCACCCCACCCCCAGCAAGCATGGCCCATGGCCAGGAATGATGCAGGATGCAATCTAGCAACATGAAGAGTCACATCCCAGGCCTAGTATCTAATGACATGTACACATTAGCAGCTTAAAATACAGGAAGGTAATTTCCCACACACATACACACACTG
The DNA here is from genome assembly GCF_027172205.1 of Podarcis raffonei. Classification (NCBI taxonomy): domain Eukaryota; kingdom Metazoa; phylum Chordata; class Lepidosauria; order Squamata; family Lacertidae; genus Podarcis; species Podarcis raffonei. The sequence goes on from NC_070620.1 coordinate 24,553,747, forward strand.
TGTTTCAAGCTGCATTTTATGTTGCTGTACACACCATTACCTGCTCCCCCCCCCACAGATATTACCTGATTTGTTATCCCAAACCTCCAAACTCCTATTCAATGAAGCTGTCAACTGCACATGCACCGCCATTTGTGCATGTATAATGGCTTTTTGAAATGTATCAAACAGCAATATTTCTCAAGAAGCTACAGGATGCAGATGGATTGTGGCAAACATCATGTGCGCTTGGTTTCAGAAACCAGTTGTGGGAGCCAGAGTAAACGGCAATGTGTACATAGCCTAAGAGTGCTGCAGCATCTCGATTGAGAGCATTTGCAGATGACCTGGTACTTACATTACAAGAGCCAGAAGCTAGCACGAAAAGAGTGTTGGAAATAATTCAAGAGTTTGGTCAAGTGGCAGGATTTAAATTGAATAAGTTAAAGACTAAGGTATTGGAGAAAAATCTAACACAGTTTGAAAAAGAAAGGTTTCAGAATGAGACAGGGTTGACTGTGGTTAAAAAAGTGAAATATTTGGGAATAAATATGACAGCTAAGAATGTGAATTTATTTAAAGATAATTATGAAAAAACTTGGACAGAAGTGAAAAAAGATTTGGAGATTTGGTCAAACTTGAAGCTTTCCTTGTTAGGTCGAATTGCAGTTATAAAAATGAATGTATTGCCAAGAATGTTGTTTTTGTTCCAAGCATTACAAATAATGGATAAGACGGATTGTTTCAAGAAGTGGCAAAAAGAGATATCTAAATTTGTCTGGCAGGGCAAGAAGCCCAGAATTAAATTTAAGATATTAACGGATTCAAAGGAAAGAGGGGGATTTGCTCTGCCAGACTTTAAACTGTACTATGAAGCGGCAGCTTTCTGCTGGCTAAGAGATTGGCTACTTCTTGAAAATACAGATATTTTGGATTTGGAAGGTTTTAATAATATTTTTGGGTGGCATGCATATTTGTGGTATGACAAGGTTAAAGCACATAAAGGTTTTAAAAACCATATTGTCAGAAAAGCACTATTAAATGTCTGGATTAGATATAAAGATTTGCTGGAAAATAAAACCCCAAGGTGGCTGTCGCCAATGGAAGCTAAGGCAGTTAAAAAGTTAAATATGGAGTCTAAATGGCCAAGATACTGGGAAATTTTGGAAAAGGAAGGGGACAGACTGAGATTGCAGAGTTTTGAGAAACTAAAAGGGAAGGTGAGAGATTGGTTGCACTATCATCAAATAAATGAAGTGTTTAAAATGGACAGTAAAATTGGCTTCCAGGTGGAAAAATCAAAATTGGAGACTGAACTGTTAGAATCCAGCACTAGAAATTTGTCAAAAATGTATAATTTGCTGCTGAAATGGAATACACAAGATGAAACGGTTAAATCAAGTATGATTAAATGGGCTCAGGACATTGGTCATAACATTTTGTTTGCGGATTGGGAGAAGTTGTGGACCACCGGGATGAAATTTACGGCATGTAATGCCTTAAGAGAAAATATTATGAAAATGATCTATAGGTGGTACATAACCCCAGTCAAGCTTGCAAAGGTTTACCATTTGCCTGACAATAAATGTTGGAAATGTAAGGAAAAGGAAGGTACATTCTTTCACCTCTGGTGGACGTGCCCGAAGATTAAGGCATTCTGGGAAATGATCTATAATGAACTGAAAAAGGTATTTAAATATACCTTTCCTAAGAAACCAGAGGCCTTTCTTTTGGGTATTGTCGGCCAAGGGGTGTTAAAGACGGATATAACTTTTTTTATGTATGCTACAACAGCAGCAAGAATACTCATTGCGAAGTACTGGAAGACACAAGAGCTACCCACTCTGGAAGAATGGCAGATGAAGGTGATTGACTACATGGGCCTGGCAGAAATGACGAGCAGAATCCGAAACCAGGGAAGAGAAGCAGCGGAAGAAGAATGGAAAAAATTTAAGGATTATTTAAAGAAATATTACAAAATTAATGAAAGTTAGAATGATGTTGGACTAGAAAATAAACGGTTACTATTAGTGACGGTTAAGACAAGGAGAATAAGGAAGATTAAATTAAATTAAAATAAGAGAAGATTTGCTGAATAATTGATTAGAAATTGGAATACAGAAAAGGGAGGCATGAGGAAGTCGGAGAAGAAAGGTATAAGAAATTAGGATATGAAATTGTACTTGTTTCTTTATTTTTGTCTTTGTTTGTTTGTGTATTTGTTGTGTTTATTGTACTGTAATGTTTATGTTTTTGTGGTTATAAAAAATTCTTTAATAAAAATATTAAAAAAAAAAAAAAGAGTGCTGCAGCATCTCAAGCCTGTGCGGATGACGCTGTTTCTCAACTGGAAACCCACCTCTTCTCAAACCTCCTGATTTGGAAGGAGGTGGAACTGTGGTTACAAAATGGAGAGGGAAATGCATTTTGCAAACACTCAGAAGTAGGATTTCCCTCCCTCATTTTTTCCTCTATTTCTACTGTGGCCAAGCCTTTAAAAAATATTATAGGGCTGCGTCCCCCCCCCCCCAGTTCAGCTCAAGACCAGGTCAAGCACAGATTATGAGCCCCTCTCCACTGGGGACAGATACACTGGGCAACAATTTTTTACAATTTTGAATGTTGTCTAGATTTCTACAATTTCTACGAACATGGATAAAGCTCAAAGACAAACATTGACTAAGGATGGAAGACTACCAAAAACTTTTTTTGAAATGACTGACAATATGGACTTAATTGATATATGGAGAACAAAGAACCCTCTTGAAAGAGAGGGAACCTTCTTTTCTGAAGCCAAATTGACATGGACTAGAATTGACCAAATTTGGGTCACTAGAGGAATGGCATCAAAGATAAAAAAAAGTGGAAATCTGCCCAAAAACCTGCTCCGACCATAACCCAGTAAAAATGGAAATGAAGCAAACAACAACTGGCACTTTTAGATGGAGGATGAATGACACCTTGTTTAGAGATGAAGAGGTATACAAAAAGGCCCAAAAAACCCTGAGAGATTATTTTGAAATAAATATGAACACTAATGTGGAAAAAAGAGTAATCTGGGACGCAAGTAAAGCCATAATGAGAGGATTTCTGATACAACAAAATGCAATTAAAAAGAGAATGCAGAATGAGAAAAAAGATAAGATTTTGGAGAAGATAAAGGACAGAGAAAGAAGATTAAGATTAAAACCAAAGTCCCAAGAGATTTTGAGAGAAATTAAGTTCTACCAAACTCAATACATGGAACTGATGAACCAGGAAATAGAGTGGAAAATTAAACAAATGAAACAAAAGACATTTGAATCTGCTGATAAATGTGGTAAACTTCTGGCCTGGCAATTACGGAAAAGACAAAAATTAAATATGGTTTCAAGTCTAGAAGTGGAAGGAAAGAACATCCATAAGCCCAATGAGATTAGAAACTGTTTTCAAAGATATTTTAAACAACTATATTCACAAGGGCCGCAGAAAGAAGAGGATATAGACCAATTCCTTGAAATGTACGGATTACAAAAAATCTCTCAGGAACATAAAATTGTGTTGAATCAGAAAATAACTGAACAAGAAATAGAAGGAGCCATTCAAAAGATGCAATTGGGCAAATCTCCAGGACCAGACGGACTTACTTCCAAGTACTATAAGATGTTGAAGGAATGGATTGTACAACCAAGTTTGTAACGAAATTTTGGAGGGGAAAAGGGCACCGGATTCGTGGAAAGAGGCTTACTGTCAGGGAACTGCCATCTGAGGCGCAGGAGGTGAAAGGGCTCATGGAGGGTGAGAGAGACCATTCAGCTGAGGAGGGAACCAGCAGGGGGAGAAGTGGAGTTCCAAGGGAAAGTGAGTCGGAGGGAGGGCTCAGAGACACTTCAAGCGAGAACAGTGGGGAGGTTTCAGGACCTCCTATAGGGACACCCACTCCTCGCCGGAAACTGTCACGCCGAGAGTCCAGAAGACGCGTTTCCGTTAAGGAGCTTTTATGCTGGAAGAAGTTCCGTAAACGCCCACTGTCCGATTCAACGAGCGACTGATGGAGCCATGCTTAAGGAGCTCCGTCACAGACAGAGGTTTGTGGACTTAGCCAAACTCTGAGGGACTAGGATTTTACGCACAAGCAGCTCACCATCCCATCACAGCAATCGGACAGTCCCTGAAAGCAGCTTGTGCAGAGAGGCATCATGAGCAACCCAGCCGGAGCCGGGGGAGCAGGAGGAGCTGGAGAGGGTCCAAGCCTGGAAGAAAGGTACAGGGTGTTGGAAGTCCAGCTAGCACTGCAAACGGCGAGGCTAGAGGAAAGGAGGGCGCAGGATGCAGAAAAGGCAAAAGGCGCTACACTAGCAAGAAAGATGCCAGGATTGGTGCAGAAGTTTGGGGGGGACCCCAGGAACTACCAAGCCTTTAGGACAGAGATGCAGTATGCTCTCGAGCTGCAGTTTGACGACTTTCCCGACGAGGCATCGTGAGTGGCGTTTGTGATTGGCCATCTCGAAGGGGGGGCGAGAGACTGGGTTAGACCCCTGATGGCAGGGAATAGTGAAATGCTGAAGGACACGAGGAAGTTTTTTCGCGCCATGGATTTGATGTTTTCCAGCGAGATTGAACAGGGACTGGTGCGCAGACAATTGATGGCTTGTAAACAGGGTAGCCGATCGGTTCGTGAGTACTGGACTGAGTTTACAATGTTGATACATAAATTGGGGGGGGACCTATCGGCGGAACCCATTCAAATGCTCTTTGAAGAGGGGCTTTCTTCGGCGGTGAAAGACGAACTTTCCCGGGCGCCCAGGGCGGAGTCTATGGACCAGCTGACCAAATCAGCGCTGACCATTGGAGCGCGCCAGGAGGCAAGAGCCTTGGAGAAGCGGGAGGGGAAAGGAGAGCGTTGGAGGGATTTCCGCATTCCAGAGATTCCGGAGCCAAATCTCCCGCCAGGAGAGCCGATGGAAGTTGGAACAGCGCGCGCGCGCGCAGTTTCAAATCCCAGTGAAGGGAGGAAGAAGGAGGGAAAGAGCGCCAAGAAATGTTATCTCTGCCAGCAGCCAGGTCACTTTGCCAGAGTCTGCCTGCAAAGAAAGGAATGGCAAGGGATGGCGGGAGCTGTTGGGGGGAAGGAGGAGGGAGTCCAGGAGCCAGTAAAAGCCAACGCCTGGCTGCCACCGTCAGGGCACTGCAGCCAGGCCAAGGAGCAGTAAAAGTGCCCACTCCGGAACCTCCAAGGCCAGCCCTGGTAATAGAGGTGTTGCTAGAGCTGGCAAACGGATACCCACTAAAGACAAAGGCGCTGTTGGACTCAGGCAGCTCCTGTAATTTTATGAGTAAGGAGTTTGCAGCTGAACACCAGATACAGATACTCCCTTTAAGCAACCCCCTGCAGGTGACCACGATCGATGGGAGGGAGCTGTTGGGAGGAGAAGTTAGCCTACAGACCGTCCCAATGGTTATGAGGGTGGCCAGGCACACCGAAAGGATAGCGTTCAATGTGGCCACCCTGGGAGGGGCTCCCGTCATTTTGGGAATGAGCTGGCTAGCGTTGCATGATCCGCTAGTGGGCTGGCATCAGAGAGTGGTTTCCTTTGGGTCAGCACATTGCCTGGAACACTGCAGAGAGGGAAAGGTGCCAGAAGGGGCAAAAGCCTTTCTAGCAGGGACGGAAGTGGCGGACAAAGGGAAGGTGCCCAAACAATACGCTGACCTGAGCAAGGTCTTCAGCGAAAGGGAAGCAGATAAACTACCACCGCATAGAGCCTTTGACTGCCAAATTAACCTGGTCCCTGGGGCCCAGCTCCCCGTGGGCAAGCTGTACGCCATGTCAGACAGGGAAATGCAGGAGTTAAGGGAGTTTATTGATAAAAACCTGAAGAGGGGCTTCATCAGAGAGTCCAGAGCGGTGGGGGGGAGCCCAGTGTTTTTTGTGGACAAAAAAAACACGGATAAACCCAGGCTTGTAGTGGACTACGGGGGCTAAATGCCGTGTCAGAACCAGTGACTTTCCCCATGCCCAGGATTGATGACATTTTGACCAGGGTGAGGAAGGGAAAGATATTCACGAAACTGGACCTGAGAGGGGCATACAACCTGATACGAATGAGGAAAGGGGATGAATGGAAAACCACCATGTTCACCCCTTTGGGGGCTTTTGAATATTTAGTTATGCCATTCGGATTGCAATCAGGCTCCGCATGTTTTCAATCGCTCATGAACCATGTCCTGGGACCTTTGCTCTACAAGAATTGCGTGGCCTTCCTCGATGACGTGCTGATATATTCAGAGAATGAGGAGCAGCATGTAAAGGATGTCAGGGAAGTGCTGAGCCAACTGCAAGCAAACCAGCTGTGGGTGAAATTGGAGAAGTGTCAGTTTCACACCAAGGAGGTGGAATTCCTGGGGTACCGCTTATCAGACAAGGGATTAGCCATGGATCCAGGCAAGGTCCAGGCGGTGCTGGAATGGAAGACACCGAAAACGAAAAAGGATGTGCAAAGGTTCTTAGGGTTTGGGAACTTTTACCGTAAATTCATCAAGAACTTTGCCCACTTAACGGCTCCCATCACGGACTGTCTCAGCAGCAAGAAGAAATTCGTTTGGACGGCGGAGGCGGAGCAAGCATTTGAGGAATTGAAAAGGGCATTCGCTTCGGAAGAACAGCTCCTGCATGTGGATTTACAAAAACCCATGAGAGTGGAAACTGATGCCTCAGACCGGGCGGTGGGGGCGGTGCTGCTTCAGCCAGGGAGCAATAAGTCGGAATGGAGACCGTGTGCCTTCTTTTCGCGTAAGCTGAACAAATCCGAGAGGAACTACACCGTATATGACCGAGAACTACTCGCCATTCACGAAGCGTTCCGGAGATGGAGACATTTACTAATTGGCGCACAGCATAAGGTGCAAGTGTGTACGGACCACAAGAATTTGGAGTATTGGAGAACGGCACGAGTGCTCAACCAACGACAAGTGAGGTGGGCCCAGGAGTTCTCCAAATTCCATTTTGAAATTTGCTATGTGCCAGGTCCAGAAAACATCAGAGCGGACGCTCTCTCACGCAAACCTGAATATTTGGAGGGGGAGGGAGCGCCTGAAGAGAGACATATTATCCCAGAGGACCACTGGGTGTGTGGGGCGGCCTGGGTGGGGCAAAGGGAACTGGTAGAGGGAACGGTAAATGATGAATACGCCCAGAATAAGCTCAGAGGTTTAAGGAGAGAGGGAGAAGACCCCGGAGGTTTTGAAGAAAGAAACGGGGCATTGTATTACAAAGGGGCACTATATATACCCGAAGGGGAATTGAGGGGGAGAGTACTCAAACAGCTGCACGACAACCCCACAGCGGGGCATTTTGGGCAACACAAGACCATGTGGTTGGTGACCAGGGAGTTTTGGTGGCCCAAGGTGAGGGAGGATGTACGGGAGTATGTGAGAGGGTGTGACCAATGCCAGAGAGCCAAAGGAGAAAGGCGGGCGCCAGCGGGGTTATTAGAACCGTTACCCACACCAGAACGACCGTGGGAGGCGGTATCGATAGATTTTATGACTGATCTGCCTAAATCCCAGGGGGAAACCGCCATACTAGTCGTAGTAGACCTGTTAACTAAGATGGGTCACTTTGTAGCTTGCTCACATGCAGTCACGGCGGAAGAGACAGCGAAATTGTTTGTAGAACATATTTTTAGGCTGCATGGCGCCCCCTTGAGGGTGGTCTCCGACAGAGGGAAACAGTTCACGTCCAGATTCTGGAGGAAACTTATGAGCTTGTTGCACGTAGAGGTCAACTTTTCGACTGCCAGGCACCCTGAGACCAATGGGCAGGCGGAGAGGGCAAACGGTATCCTCCAACAATACCTGAGGTGTTATGTCAATGACAGAGAGAACGATTGGGTCGAAAAGTTGGCGCTAGCGGAATTTGCTTACAATAATGCGGAGAATGTGTCCACCGGGATGAGCCCCTTTTTGGCTAATTATGGGTGCCACCCCAGGGCGTTTCCAGGGGGAGGAGGGGAGAGATGGAGTGTCCCGGCCGCTGAACATTTTGTAGAAGAAATGGAAGCGATCCATCGTCAACTCCAACTCAACTTAGAAAGGGCCAAAGAAGAATATAAGAGGCAGGCAGACAAGAGCAGAAGGGAAGGTGAAACCATTAGGGTGGGGAGTCAGGTCTGGCTATCAACCCAAGGGTTGCCGTTCAAGGGGGGTTGCAAGAAATTGAGACCCAAAAGATTGGGACCATTTGAGGTCATCCAACAGGTCAACCCAGTGGCTTTCAGACTCCGGTTACCGAACCACATGAAATTGCACCCAGTATTCCACAGGTCATTACTGTCACCATATAGGGGGGAAGGTGAAGGGGTATCCACACGGGGGCCAGTCTTAGAAGAAAGGGAAAGCAGCAACCATGTGGCAGAAATCATCGACTCCAGGTGGAAGGGTAATCAGGTGGAGTATTTGGTCGCGTGGGAAGGGGAACCGGAGTCGGAAAACACCTGGGTGACGGCAGAGGAGGTCAGTGACGAGATCTTGATCGAAACGTTCCACCAAAGGTTCCCCAGGAAACCTCAGCCAGTAGCGAGGTTCAGGAGGGAGTACTTTGGCACCACCGATGATGAGGAGGAACTGGAAGGATTCAGGGAATCGGAGTTGGAAGAAGGAACAGACTCAGATGAGGAGGAGTACTTGGAAACAGGAAACAGCAACAGGTGGAGGGAAGTGTTCGAAACTTCGGAAGATGAGGGAGGTTCTTTCAGGGGTTTTGCTCCCTCGCCTCCCGCAGAGGAGGGGAGGGAAGGGGGTGAAGGGGGCCCTGGAGGGGAGGTGGATGTCAGGGAACTGCCATCTGAGGCGCAGGAGGTGAAAGGGCTCACGGAGGGTGAGAGAGACCATTCAGCTGAGGAGGGAACCAGCAGGGGGAGAAGTGGAGTTCCAAGGGAAAGTGAGTCGGAGGGATGGCTCAGAGACACTTCAAGCGAGAACAGTGGGGAGGTTTCAGGACCTCCTATAGGGACACCCACTCCTCGCCGGAAACTGTCACGCCGAGCGTCCAGAAGACGCGTTTCCGTTAAGGAGCTTTTATGCTGGAAGAAGTTCCGTAAACGCCCACTGTCCGATTCAACGAGCGACTGATGGAGCCATGCTTAAGGAGCTCCGTCACAGACAGAGGTTTGTGGACTTAGCCAAACTCTGAGGGACTAGGATTTTACGCACAAGTAGCTCACCATCCCATCACACTTACATTACACTAATACCAAAGACGGAGATAGAAAAGACTCAGCTTAAGAACTATCGTCCCATCTCGCTATTGAATGTGGATTACAAAATATTTGCTGACATTTTAGCAAACAGACTGAAGAAGGTTTTGACAGAGGTGATTCATGGGGACCAAGCGGGCTTTCTCCCGAGAAGACATTTGTCAGCTAATGTAAGGAACATAATTGACATTTTGGAAATGCTAGAAGTGAATATAAGCACTAAAGCTGTCCTTATATTTGTTGATGCGGAGAAAGCTTTTGACAATATTTCTTGGAGTTTCATGAAGAAAAATCTTCAGGGGATGGGGGTAGGCCAAGGATTTGAAAATGGTATTGGTGCAATATATTCAGAACAGAAAGCCAAACTAATTGTGAACAATGTGGTCACAGAAGAATTTAAGATAGAAAAAGGAACACGTCAGGGGTGCCCAATCTCTCCATTACTTTTTATATCGGTCCTGGAGGTTTTGCTAAATAGGATTAGAAGTGACCAGTTGGTTAGGGGGATCCAGGTCGGAGTTAAACAATATAAATTGAGAGCATTTGCAGATGACTTGGTACTTACTTTACAAGAGCCAGAATCTAGTACAAAAAGGGTTTTAGAACTAATCCAAGAGTTTGGTCAAGTAGCAGGATTTAAATTGAATAAAACGAAAACTAAGGTTTTGGAGAAAAACTTAACACCTATGGAAAGGGAGAGGTTTCAGAATGAGACAGGTTTAACGGTGGCTAAGAAAGTGAAATATCTAGGGATAAATATGACAGCTAAAAATCTGAATTTGTTTAAAGATAATTATGAAAAATGTTGGATAGAAGTGAAAAAAGACTTGGAAATTTGGACGAAATTGAAGCTTTCCTTGTTGGGTCGAATTGCAGTTATAAAGATGAATGTATTGCCTAGAATGTTATTTTTGTTTCAAACTTTGCAGATTGTGGATAAGATGGATTGTTTCAAGAAGTGGCAAAAAGATATTTCCAAATTTGTCTGGCAGGGCAAAAAGCCCAGAATAAAATTTAAGATATTAACTGATGCAAAAGAAAGGGGGGGATTTGCCCTGCCAGACTTAAAACTTTATTATGAATCAGCAGCTTTCTGTTGGTTGAAGGAATGGCTACTACTTGAGAACACAGATATTTTGGATTTAGAAGGGTTTAATAACATTTTTGGGTGGCATGCATATCTGTGGTACGACAAGGTTAAAGCTCACAAAGCTTTTAAAAATCATATTGTCAGAAAAGCATTATACAATGTCTGGATAAAATATAAGGATTTGTTGGAAAATAAAACTCCTAGGTGGTTATCTCCAATGGAGGCGAAGGCCGTGAAAAAACTCAATATGGGGTTGAAATGGCCGAAATATTGGGAAATTGTGGAACAAGAGGGGGACAAATGGAAATTGCAGAGTTATGAGAAATTAAAAGATAAAGTGCGTGACTGGCTTCATTATTATCAAATAATGGAGGTCTTTAAGTCAGACAGGAAAAATGGCTTCCAGGTGGAAAAATCAAAACTGGAGACAGAATTGTTAGAGTCCAAAACTAAGAATTTGTCAAAAATGTATAACTTGCTGCTGAAATGGAATACACAGGATGAAATAGTTAAATCAGCCATGATTAAGTGGGCACAAGACATTGGTCATAACATTATGTTTGAAGACTGGGAACGGTTGTGGACCACCGGTATAAAGTTCACGGCGTGTAACGCCTTAAAAGAAAATATTATGAAAATGATTTATGGGTGGTACATGACCCCAGTCAAACTTGCTAAGATTTACCACTTGTCTGACAATAAGTGTTGGAAAGGTAAAGAGAATGAAGGTACATTCTTGCACCTCTGGTGGACGTGCCCAAAGATTAAGGCTTTCTGGGAGAAGATTTATAATGAAATAAAAAAGGTATTTAAATATACCTTTCTGAAGAAACCAGAGGCCTTTCTCCTGGGTATGGTCGGCCAGTTGGTGCTAAAGAAGGACAGGACATTCTTTATGTATGCTACAACAGCAGCAAGAATACTCATCGCAAAGTATTGGAAGACAGAAGAACTACCCACCGTGGAAGAATGGCAGATGAAAGTTATAGACTATATGAGACTGGCAGAGATGACCAGCAGAATCCGAGACCAGGGAAAAGAGACGGCGGAAGAAGACTGGAAGAAATTTAAAGACTATCTTAAGAAACATTGTAAAATTGTTGAATGCTAAGACGTTGTGGATTTGGAAAATATGAGGTTGTATGCTGTAACCATTATGCAATATGAAAAGAAAAGTTAAAATCATTTATCAGAAATTAGGGAGGGATTTGTTGATCAAAATTAATTAGGGATTGGAATGCAGTAAGGGGAGGTATGAGGAGGTCGGGAAAATAAGTTTTATGAAAAAAAAAGGGATTGAAATTATACATGTGGTGTTTTTTGTGTTTTGTGTGTGTTTATGTTTTTGTTTTTTGTTGTGATTTGTGTTTTTATAAAGTGTGAAAAACTAATAAATATCTTATAAAAAAAAATAAAATAGATTTCTACAATTGATTTCGGGTATTTTTGCACTGCTGAATCAGGAAATGGCATCCGTTTCTCTCCATCAGGTCAGGTTTTTGTGCTATGTTGATTTGAAAAAAAATCAGATCTTGTGACAAAACCGATTACATTTTTGTGGCATTATCAGCTGATTTTTGTCAACACATTGTTACGATATGAGTGCAACGCAGCTGCAAACTGGCAGCTCAGTGAAAACATCACATGATGTGGCTAGCTGTGGGAAAGAATCTTCCCGGAAGTTCACAGGCTTCACAAGCCTTTGTTCTGTGTGTAATATGAGACCTTCCTGTTGCGTATGTAAAGGAAGCTTGAGTCGCTTGCTGAACACTGAACTGTTCAGACATGTTTTTTGTAGAGTTGCACAGTCAGAAATAAACAAGATGTAAAAGACTTTCTGACTATCTTCTTTCCCTTGCTGGGATGCAAGGAGGGAAGGGGGTGTGCATTTTCCACGCTGGGAAATGTCGCCTATCTAGATCTCCTGGACTGCGGGGATTGCAGCCAGGGCAGATCACCGGTAAACAAGCCCGGGAGCCTGGGAGAGTTGCCAGCCTCTCCCGAGGGGGCTTGTTTTCCAACATGTGGTAGCAGATGTCCCTGGATAGAAACCATCCTCTGGAAGCGAAAAGTAGTAGCACGCGGATGGTGGCTACAAAGTAACGGCTAAGGACGGCTGGTGGAGATGTTTTTGCTGATTTATTTATTTATTTATTTTATAAGATATTTATTAACCTTTTTTTAAAAAAGAAAGACATAAGTTCACAAAATATAAAAAATAAGAACAAAGAGTTACAAAGATAACAAAAGAACATAGAAAATAAAAAATAAAAAGAGAAATACAAGTATTATCAAAAAGAAAAATATATAGAAAATACATACAAAATACAAAAAACAAAATAGCTAAGAAAAAACGTTTAAAAACAAATCCAGTTTTCAATATCTATAAACTTATTTGCTTATTTTCTTGACTTCCTCACACCTCCCTTTTTTTGTATTCCCATTTATATAATCGATTCAGCAAATCCTTACCCTCTTTCCTTAATTTTAGCTTTAGATCTTAACCTATTATAACAATATATTTTCATCCATTTATCAATCCGTATTTACATATTCTTATTAATCTTATTACCAATGCCACTTATTTTCAATCCAACATCATTTTAACATTCATTAATTTTACAGTATTTCCGCAAGTATTCTTTAAATTTCTTCCAATCTTCTTCCACCGACTCTTCTCCCAGGTCCCGGATTCTGCCAGTCATTTCTGCCAATTCCATGTAGTCTATCACCTTCGTCTGCCACTCTTCCAGTGTGGGTAATTCTTGTGTCTTCCAATACTTTGTAATCAGTATCCTTGCTGCTGTTGTTGCGTACATAAAAAAAGTTCTATCCTTCTTTGGCACCAATTGGCCAACTATGCCCAAGAGGAAGGCCTCTGGTTTCTTCAGGAAGGTATATTTAAATACCTTTTTCATTTCATTATAGATCATCTCCCAGAAAGCCTTGATCTTTGGGCACATCCACCAAAGGTGAAAGAATGTACTTTCAGTTTCCTTACACTTCCAACAATTATTATCGGCCATTGATAGATTTTTGCAAGCTTGACTGGTGTCATGTACCACCTGTATATCATTTTCATAATATTCTCTCTTAAGGCATTGCATGCCGTGAATTTCATACCTGTGATCCACAACTGTTCCCAGTCAGCAAACATAATGTTATATCCAAAATCTTGTGCCCATTTAATCATAGCAGATTTAACCGTTTCATCGTGAGTGTTCCATTTTAACAGCAAGTTATACATTCTTGAAAGTATCTTAGTTTTGGGTTCTAACAGTTCTGTTTCCAACTTTGATTTTTCCACCTGGAAGCCAATTTTTTTGTCCAAATTATATACCTCTCTTATTTGATAATAATGAAGCCAGTCTCGCACTTTATCTTTCAATTTCTCAAAACTCTGCAATTTCAATTTGTCTCCTTCTTGCTCCAAAATTTCCCAATATTTCGGCCATTTGGCCTCCATATTGAGTTTTTTCAGAGCCTTAGCCTCCATCGGTGACAACCACCTTGGGGTTTTATTTTCAAGTAAGTCTTTGTATCTTATCCAGACATTAAACAATGCTTTCCTGACAATATGGCTTTTAAATGCCTTATGTGCTTTAACCTTGTCGTACCACAAATATGCATGCCACCCAAACACATTATTAAAACCTTCTAAATCCAAAATGTCTGTGTTCTCCAGAAGCAGCCACTCTTTCAACCAGCAAAATGCTGCTGATTCATACTAAAGTTTAAGGTCTGGCAGGGCAAATCCACCTCTTTCCTTTGCATCAGTTAGTATTTTAAATTTTATTCTGGGCTTCTTGCCCTGCCAGACAAATCTAGAAATATCTCTCTGCCACTTCTTGAAACAGTCCATTTTGTCCAAAATTTGTAATGATTGAAACAAAAACAACATTCTTGGCAATACATTCATCTTTATCGCAGCAATTCGGCCCAGCAAGGAAAGCTTCAAATTTGACCATATTTCTAAGTCCTTTTTCACTTCTGACCAACATTTTTCATAATTGTCTTTAAATAAATTCCCATTTTTAGCTGTCATGTTAATTCCCAGATATTTCACTTTCTTAACCACTGTTAAACCTGTCTCATTCTGAAACTTCTCTTTCTCGATCGGTGTTAAATTTTTCTCAACGACTTTAGTTTTTAACTTATTCAACTTAAATCCTGCCACATGACCAAATTCTTGAATCAGTTCTAATACTCTTTTAGTACTAGATTCTGGCTCCTCTAAAGTCAATACTAGGTCATCTGCAAAAGCTTTCAATTTATATTGTTTAGCACCGACCTTTATACCTTTAATCAGATGGTCCCTTCTAATCATATTTAACAAAACCTCCAGGACCGAAATAAAAAGCAGTGGGGAAATTGGGCAGCCTTGTCGTGTCCCTTTCTCTATCTTAAATTCCTCTGTCACCACATTATTAACTATTAATTTCGCCTTTTGTTCTGAGTAAATTGCACTTATACCATTTTCAAACCCTTGACCAACCCCCATCCCCTGAAGATTTTTCTTCATAAAACTCCAAGAAATATTATCAAAGGCTTTCTCCGCTTCCACAAAAATTAAAACTGCTTTAGTGTTAATATCCACTTGGAACTTCTCCAAGATATTAATTATATTCCTCGTATTGTCAGACAAGTGTCTGCCTGGGAGAAAGCCAGCTTGGTCCTTGTGTATCTCTTCCACTAATACTTTCTTTAATCTTTTAGCCGAAATGTCAGCAAATATTTTGTAATCCACATTAAGCAGGGATATGGGTCAGTAATTCTTGAGTTGTGTCTTTTCAGACTCAGTTTTCGGTATAAGTGTAATATATGCTTCTTTCCACGACTCTGGCGCTTTTCCCCCCTCCAAAATTTCATTGCAAACCTCCTTTAGTGGTTGAATTATCCCTTCCTTCAAAGTTCTAGAATATTTTGAGGTTAAACCATCCGGCCCTGGAGATTTGCCCAACTGCATATTATGAATGGCACCTTCTACCTCCTGTTCTGTAATTTTATAGTTCAACATTATCTTATTTTCTTGAGAGATTTTTTGTAATCCATTTGATGTCAAAAATTGGTCTATGTCAAATTCTCTGGAAGCATTTTCTAATTTCCACTGGATTCTGAATGTTCTTTCCTTCCACTTCCAAATTAGTAATGGTGTTAAGCTTTTGTCTTTTTTTCATCTGCCAAGCTAACAATTTCCCACATTTACTAGCCGATTCAAAAGTCCTTTGTCTCATTTGTTTAACTTTCCATTCAATTTCCTGATTCATCATCTTCATATATTGCACTTGATATAACTTTATTTCTCTCAGAATCTCTTGTGAATTTGGTTTCACTCTCAATTTCTTCTCGCCCTCTTTTATTTTTTCCAAAAAAAATTCTTTTTTCTCATTTTGGGCTCTCTTCTTTATTGAATTCTGTTGGATCAAAAAACCCCTCATAACTGCTTTACTTGCGTCCCAGATTACTCTTTTTTCAATGGTAGTGTTCAAATTTATCTCAAAATAGTCTCTCAAGGTTTTTTGGGCCTTCTTAATAACCTCTTGATCTCTAAACAAGGTGTCATTCATCCTCCATCTGAAGGAACCAGTTGGTGTTAGTTTCATCTCCATTTTCACGGCATTATGGTCGGAGCACGTTTTTGGGCAGATCTCTACTTTTCGAATCTTAGGTGCCAGTCCTCTAGTTATCCAGATTTGGTCAATTCTTGTCCATGTCATTTTAGCTTCAGAAAAGAAGGTTCCCTCTCTTCCCAAGGGATTCCTAGTTCTCCAAGTGTCAATCAAATCCATATTGTCAGTCAATTCAAAAAATGTTTTTGGTAGTCTGCCATCTTTAGTGACTACCTGTCTCTGCGACTTGTCCATGTTTGTAGATACCACTCCATTCATATCTCCCATCAAGATAATGTTGTAGTCCATATAGTCAAACAAAGTCTCATGCAACTTCTTAAAAAATTCAGATTTCCCATCGTTCGGTGCATATACTCCTACTATCAGAATTTTTTCTCCTTGTGTTTGAATTTCAATTGCTACAAATCTTCCTTGATCATCTTTAAAAACAAATTTGGGTGTTAGGTTCTCTTTTGCGTAAATAACTACTCCTCTCTTTTTAACCTTGTCTGATGAAATAATTTCCTGGCCCAATCTTTTATTAACCAATATTTTCCTGTGTAACCTTGTCACATGTGTTTCCTGTAGACAAATCAAGTCCAATTGTTCTTTTTTCAATAAATGAAACACTTTGTTCCTTTTGTCCGGGGAATTAAGTCCATGAATATTCCAGCTTAATAGTTGCAGAGACATGATGTATTTAACTTACTGTTCCTCCAACTGCTCCAAATAAGTTCTCTTGTTCTGACGGTGGTATCACTTTCTCTCACTTGTCCAATCCCGCAGGTGGTGATACTTTGTCTGGTATTCCTGGTTTTAGGGCTCTTGGTTCTTCCTCGACTCCTTTTTGCAAGTCTTCTTCATGGTCTCTCAGAAATTTTTCTTTATCCTCCACTGATCTTATTTTGAACTTTTTACCTTTAAAGGTAAAAGATAGGCCTTGGGGAAATTCCCACCTAAAGATAGTTCTGTTTCCTTTCAACAGGGCCACCAAGTCTCCGTAATTAGACCTAAGGTCCAAGAGATATTTCGGAATATCCTTAAATATCTCCACTCTTGAATCGTTTATTTCCAAAGTATTCTGGTAGTGCAGACTCAGTATTTTATCTCTCTCCTCCTTTGAGCGAAGGGTAATCAAACAGTCTCTCACTCTGTTTTTTCTCCCTCTTCTTCCAAGTCTAAAAGCACTTACTATCTTGAAGTCTTGTTTATCATCCAATTTCCAAAAGTCTGCAAATTCCTGTGTTAGAAATTCACTTAAGCTGTCTTTCTCAAGTTCAGGTACCGCCCTAATCCGGAGGTTGGTCTGCTTTTCCTTCAATTCGATCATAGACAGAATTGACTGGTGGGCCCCAAGCTGTGACTGGTGGTCCCCAAGCTGTTTACATATCGGTGTTATTTTTTCCTCTACAGCCTCTGCTTTTTCTTTTGCTTCTTGAGCAATCTTTTGGTTTGATGTAGATTCTTGCAGCAGCTTTTCAATAGATTCTGTATTTGAGTTCACCTTCTGCCCCAAATTGTTAATACTTGTAGTATTTTGGTCAATTTTATTTGTTGCTTCAGTAACTTGTTTGCTTAAATTGTCCAAAGACTCATAAATTTTATTTAAGACTGAAGTAAATCCTTCTTCCGATATCGTACCTTTTGCCCCAGTTTGTACTGGGTCTTCCCCTTGTGGTGCAGGAGGGCCGGATGCAGATGCTCTGCACTGCTGCAATGCTGCACTGGTCTGTTGGAGTCTAACCTTGCCCGATCTTGTTATTTTTTCTTCCATAGCACTTTATCTGTAAGTGAAGGTCACTCAGCTGTTTTGCAGTCGAAATTCCCAGACTAGAAAAAGATGGAAAATTCCCCAGCCAGTTGTAACAATTTCAGTGAACCTCTAGGGGGACACAGTAGCAGTCCATAATAATGCAATGTAGTATCTTCCCAACTCTCAAAAGTCCCCCTTCAGCAAATAAGTAACAGTTTCAAGTCCAAAATGTCTCACTTGCAGAGTTAATTGTCAGAAAGTTACAATGTCCATAAGTAGTGCGACTCTCAATACAACAGTTTTGTTTAATCTTGGCAATCCGTTTCCCAGGATTGAGTGGTGGTCTTATATCCCTTTTCCTTCTTTCTTTCTCCTTTTTATTTTTACATGCAGAGAATACTTTCCCTTCTTCCCTCCCTCTCCTTCAATTCAGGGAGGGAATTCTTTTAATTTGACGTTTGGATCTGAATCCTTTTTAACGCACCTCTCCCGGTCTTGGCTTATACAGCCTTTGCTTTGAACTATATACAAAATGGAAGGTGGACTTCCTGTTTACACCTTCCCGCATTCAGTGCCAAATTTAGCCTTCTTCTCTTTAGCTTTCAGTCTTAAAGCTTGACTTACTCACGGGTTGTTGCTTCAATAGTCGAATTGTCTCAGGAAAAAAGGTCAGCGCTCTCCGGCAACAGCTGCGCGGCTTCACTCCACGGAAGTAGCGATCGACTCTCAGCACCGTGCCAGACCCCGGTCTCGCTCCGGAGCCCTTCGCAGGGTTCCCTTGCAATTTGGGGGGGCACTATAGGTGCCCGCCGAGTCCCACGGTCACAGGCTTCCCCCGCCTGTGATTTTTGAAAGGGTCCCCGCTTCACCGTAGCGGCAAGACCCGATTTCCGCAGAGCTATTCTCTCCGAGTTAGAGAGAACCCGCCATTGCCGATGGCGCTGCCTCCGGAAGTCCGTTTTTGCTGATTTACGACATTCCACGGACCTCTGAGTGAAGGATTGCTGGCTGCATTGTGAACGTGGATTGAACGGTTTCTCTGGTTCACTGAGAAAGGCTTCTGTTTTTGGATTAAAACAGAGTCAGAGAACGCCACATTCCACGCATTCCAGGGGAGCTGATAAGAACTGCCGTTGCCTGCTGACAAGACGTGAGTACATTCTGGGGCTGATTTATGAGCTCGTTAGCTTCAAAAGCAAAGGGAAGCAAGCCAGAGCAGTAAAAAGGCTCAGAGGCTGCAAAGGACTGTTGGAAGGGACTTTCCAAGCGGAGCTAGCTGCAGGTGCTTGCAGCTTGTAAACAGCTCATAGATTTTTGGATTTTTTTCAGCTCGTAGCTGAAAGCTGAAGCTTGGAATCAAGATGGATGCCAAGAAAGGGGCAGGTTTACCTTACCCACCTCCCCTGACTAATGACAATTATTCTTCATGGTCTGTGAAAATGAAAGCCCTGCTTCAGAGTCAGAGGGTGTTTGGAGTGATTGAAAATCCTATCCCAGCTGCACCCACAGCAGCTTGGAATTACCAGAATGTGAAAGCCAGGTCGGCTATTATTCTGTGTGTCTCTGATGAGCAGCTCGTGCATATAGAAGATTTGCAATTCGCGCGCGAGGTTTGGGAAACGCTGCAGAGAATCCATCAAAGGGATGCCGCAGGTACTGCGCTGCTGCACTTTGAAAAGCTGACAAACATGCGTCTGGCGCCTGAGGGAGATGTACAGGTGCATTTGACAGAGATGAAATTCTTACGCCAGCAGATGGCGCAACACAATTTCCCTCTTCAGGGAGAGATATTTTGCTTTATGATAATTAACAGCCTTAATCAAACTTATAAGACTGTTGCAAGTCAACTTGGTTCTCTACCTGCCAGGGATCTTACGGTGGAGAGGATTTGTTCTGTTGTTCTTAATGAGAGAGACAGACTTGCTGCAATAGCTGTTGCTAATGGGGGGAGTGAAGCTCGGAGTTCAAGCACCCCCACTGCTATAGCCAGAGAATAATAATAATAATAATAAATTTTATTTATATCCCGCCCTCCCCAGCCGAAGCCGGGCTCAGGGCGGCTAACAACAATAAAACAATACAAAAGTACAACACAAACAACACTCTAAAATCATTCATTATAAAATTAATTAAATTCAAGCCACTGGCCACCATTGGGCCAGAGCTCTGCGAAGATTGCCGAGGGAGGGAGTCAGGCTGTGCCCTGGCCAAAGGCCTGGCGGAACAGCTCTGTCTTGCAGGCCCTGCGGAAAGATGTCAAGTCCCGCAGGGCCCTAGTCTCTTGTGACAGAGTGTTCCACCAGGTCGGAGCCATAGCCGAAAAAGCCCTGGCTCTAGTTGAGGCCAGCCTAACTTCTCTGTGGCCTGGGACCTTCAAGATAATAATAATAATAATAATAAATTTTATTTATATCCCGCCCTCCCCAGCCGAAGCTGGGCTCAGGGCGGCTAACAACAATAAAACAATACAAAAGATGTTTTTATTTGAAGACCGTAAGTTTCTCTGTGGGGCATACCAGGAGAGGCGGTCCCATAGGTACGAGGGTCCTAGGCCGTATAGGGCTTTAAAGGTTAAAACCAGCACCTTAAACCTGATCCTGTACTCCACCGGGAGCCAGTGCAGTTGATATAGCACCGGATGAATGTGATCTCGCAGCGAAGACCCCGTAAGGAGTCTCGCTGCATCATTCTGCACCCGCTGGAGTTTCTGGGTCAGTCTTAAGGGCAGCCCCACGTAGAGCGAGTTACAATAATCCAGTCTGGAGGTGACCGTTGCGTGGATCACAGTGGCTAGGTCAGGGTGAGAGAGGTAAGGAGCCAACTGCTTAGCTTGGCGGAGATGGAAAAATGCCGCCTTTGTTACAGCTGCAATCTGTGCCTCCATGGAAAGGGAGGTGTCGAAGATTACACCCAAACTCTTAACGGACGGTGCTGGCACTAACTGCGCCCCCGCAAGAGATGGGAGTTGCCCCCCCAATCCCATATCGTCCCGTCCCAGCCACAGGACCTCTGTCTTCGAAGGATTTAGCTTCAACTGGCTCCCACGTAACCATCCAGCCACAGGTTCCAGACATCTGGTCAGTGTGTCTGGGGCCGAGTCAGGATGGCCATCCATCAACAGATAGAGTTGGGTGTCATCGGCATACTGATGGCAACCCAGCCCAAAACTCCGGACAAGCTGGGCGAGGGGGCGCATAAAGATGTTGAAAAGCATTGGGGAGAGTATCGCACCCTGAGGTACTCCACACACCAAGGAGTGGCGCGATGACAATTCCCCCCCAAGCGCCACCCTCTGTCCCCGACCAGAGAGAAACGAGCGCAGCCATTGAAGGACTGTGCCCTGGATCCCCACGTCGGCAAGGCGGTGGTCCAGAAGTTCGTGATAGACCATGTCGAAAGCTGCTGACAGATCTAGAAGAATCAGCAGCCCCGACCCGCCTCGATCCAGCTGTCTACGAAGATCATCTGTTAGGGCAACCAGAGCTGTCTCAGTCCCATGACCAGCGCGGAAGCCAGACTGGAATGGATCCAGAGCCGATGTTTCATCCAGAAACCCACCAAGCTGTTCAGCAACCGCTCTCTCAATCACCTTACCCAGGAACGGAAGATTCGAAACCGGGAGGTAATTGGATAGATCTAAAGGATCTAATGATGTTTTCTTTAAGAGCGGGCGCACCACTGCCTCCTTCAGTTCCCCTGGGAATGTCCCCGTGCCAAGGGACAAATTGATGATATCCCCCAGGAGGGCCCGCACCTCGTCTGGACATGCTCTAATCAACCAAGACGGGCACGGGTCGAGAGGACAGGTGGTGGGCTTTCCAGCTTGGAGAAGTCTGTCCACATCGGCTGGGGATATCCGGTCAAAGTGGTCCAATACTGGACCCGAGGACAGTCGAGGGGCCTCCAGTTCCTTTATTGTATCCAAATTGGCAGGGAGGTCATGGCGGAGCAACAAGACCTTCTCCGCAAAAAAGCTCGCAAATGCCTCACAGCCGTGTGTCAAATTGTTATTTAAATTTGGCTGTCCTTCAAGGGACGTTAAAGACCTGATTATACTAAATAATTGCGCCGGGCGAGAGCTAGCGGATGCAATGGAGGCCGAGAAGTAAGACTTCTTAGCAGCCTTCACCGCCATCTCGTAGGTTTTCATAAAAGCCCTATAAGATGTTCTTGAGGCTCCGTCACGGGCACCCCGCCATACTCGCTCTAGCCGTCTGAGGTCCCGCTTCATTTTCCGGAGCTCCTCGGTAAACCAGGGAGCCCGGTTTCTGCGGGGTCGGCAGAGGGTGCTTCGGTGCGATCTCATCGATGGCTGCCAGGAGCTGGATATTCCAGCCCTCAACAAGCTCAGTCAATGAGTCGCCAGGGGGAGCAAGGTCCCGCAAGGCTTGGCGGAATCTATCAGGGTCCATCAGCCTCTGCGGGCGAGCCCAAATCGGCTCGGCACCTAAGCAGGGTGGGGGTGGAAAGTCAATCCTGGCTTTCAGAGCGTAGTGATCAGACCATGGCACCTTCATCGAAGGAGACATGATCACATCTATACCTACACCAAAGATCAAATCCAGCGTGTGGCCTGCTTGATGTGTGGGGCCCGAAACAAACTGGGAGAGCCCTAGTGTCGCCATGGAAGACACCAGGTCCAGAGCCTGTGAGGAGGGAGTGGCATCAGCATGGATATTGAAGTCCCCTAATACCAATAGGTTAGGGAACTCCAAGGCCCAGCCGGCCACCACCTCCAATAGGCCTGACAGGGTGGCTGCTGGTGCGCTAGGTGGCCGGTACACCAGCCAGACAGCCAAGCTCTCCTCGGAGCCCCACACTAGGCCAACACATTCAATGCCGGGGATCGATGGCGATGGTCGAGCCCTGAAAGGACAATCTTCCCGGATTAATAATGCCACCCCTCCCCCCCGGCCCACAGTCCGTGACTGGTGGAGGACGGAGAAACCCGGGGGCGCCATCTCTCGTAAGGTAACTGTTGCCCCTTCGCACACCCAGGTCTCCGTCACACAAGCCAGGTCGACCCCCTGCGAGATAAAGAAATCTCGCAGGGTGGCGGTTTTGTTGCCTATAGACCTGGCATTGCACAGCACCAGTGACGGAGGTGAGTAATCCTTGCTCGCCCTACCCTCGTCCCTCGGGATGAGGCGCAGATTGGAAGGGGTACGAGCATATCCATATCTCGATCCCCTTCGCCTATAACATCTGCCCCCACCGCCATACCTCCCTCGCCCCTCCACGGTAGCAATCCCAAGCCTCATAGTAGCCTCCATTGATGGCAATTAATGTTATTCTTTCGCAGCCTAAAACAATAAAACCTTAAAACAATAAAAACAAAAACAAAACAACCCAGAAAACAATAAAACAATACAAATAAAAACTGCAAAAATTACAAATTCATCAAAATCTAACAAATTCCCAAGCCCACCCAAACATCCATCCCACCCCCATATATAAAAATCTAAAGGGAAAGGAACATTTTAAAACATGTTAAAAAGAACTCTGCACCCCTCCGGGTCCTCCTGGGCAGTAGCAGCACCAGTGGCAACAACCGTCCCTGTGAGGCCCCACCTGGGCCAGATAGTGGCAGGAGCAGTCCTTGTGAGGCTTCAGGCCCCGCCCTGGGCCAGGTGGAAGTGGCAAGAGCAGGGCCCTCAGACACTCACAGGGGAGTCCTCCTGGGCAGCAGAGCAGTCCTTTTGAGGCTTCAGGCCCCACCCCAGGCCAGATGGTAAGTGGCAGGAAGGAGCAGGACCCTCAGACACTCACAGGGGAGTCCTCCTGGGCAGCAGAGCAGTCCTTTTGAGGCTTCAGGTCCCACCCCAGGCCAGATGGTAAGTGGCAAGAGCAGGGCCCTCAGACACTCACAGGGGAGTCCTCCTGAAGAGCAAGCTGTAGCTCTGAATGCTGTTCGTTGTTACAATTGTGGCCAGACTGGGCATATTCAGAGGAACTGTAAGAAGCCACGTCAACAGAAAGGAGTTAGAGGGAGCTCTGCAAAGCCTGAGGTTTCAGGCAAAGGTTGTGCCAAGTCGCAGGCAAGAACAGCTAAGGCTTTGCTGTCGCCAAAAGCCACATCATAGGTGGAAAACGCGTTTGTTTTGGACACGGGAGCGACCCAGCACATGGCATCATGCCAGGAATTGTTTTCTACATTTGAGAAGCAACGCTTCACTGTGAAACAGGCCAATGGCCAGGAGATGGAACCGACCAGGATCGGGACTGTGTATTTGGAAAGCCTGAACTTGACTATAAATAATGTTTATTTTGTTCCTGATCTAAAGTTCAATTTGCTGAGTGTTTCTCAGATAACTAAGAAGGGACTGGTGTTGTCCTATGATAAGCAGAGTTGCAAAATCTTTAAAGATGGAGAGCTGTATCTTTCTGCCAGAGAGAAAGACGGACTGTATCTGTTGACTTTTGATGAGAATGATTACAAAATGTGCACAGCATGTGAGTCTAAAATGCTTTCTCTTGCAGGTATATCGGACGGAGCCAAGGATAAAAAGGCACCTAAGATTAACAGTGTTTTTCAGCGAGTGTATGCTGATGTAATTGGTCCTCTAGCACCATCTAGAGGCAATGCAAAATACTATCTTGTATTTGTTGATCACTACTCTCAATATGTATGGATTTATGTATTGGGATCACCCAGAGAAACCTTAGCAAGGTTTAAAGAGTTTTGTGATAAGGTCAAGAATGTTCATGACGCTAATATTGATTATCTTTTCACAGATGAAAAGCCAATTTTCCTTTCACAGGATTTTCAAGATTTCCTTGAGAAACAAGGGATAGAACATAAGATTGCTATTTCAGAAGCTTCATGGAACAAAAGTATGTGCGTAAAGGTGAACAAAGACTTCTGGAGGCGGCGCCAACGGCAATGGCGGTCTCCTTCTAACTACGAGGGAGAAGCTCCGCAGAAATCGGGTCTATCCGCTACGGCGCAGCGGAGACCCTTTAAAAAACCGCAGGCAGGGGAAGCCTGCGGCCGTGGGACTCGGCGGGTGCCAAAAGCGCCCCCCCAAGTGGCAAAGGGACCCTGCGAGGGGCCCCGGAGCGGAACGGGGGTGGTGCGGCACTGAGAGTCGATCGCTACTTCTGTGGAGTGAAGCCGCTGCAGCTGTTGCCGGAGAGCGCTGTCCTTTCTTCTATGAAATTCGGCTTTTAAACTACAACCCGTGAGTAAGATCTTCTAAAGTTGGCAAGATCAAAGGATTTGTTCCTTTGATCGGAATAAAGAACTTGAATTTGGCTCTGAAGCGGGGAAGACGTAAAAAGGAAGTCCGTCTTCCGGTTTTATAGACAGTATTAAAGCAAAGACTATTGGAACTAAGAACTGTGAAAGTTGAACTAAAAAGATTTAATTTTAATGCCAGATTTAAGAACCCCCTTCAGAGTGGGGGGGGGGGGAGAGAAGAAAGTACTTTTGAAGGGAAAAGTGGAAGGAAAGAAGAGACCACCACTTAATCCCTGATTTTGGTCTGCCAGGAAAGTGGAAAGTATTGCACAGTTTAGTGACATTGTAACTTTATGTGTTCAACCTGCATTTGAACTGAATTTGAAGGACCCCCTTTTGCAACTGTTGCCATTCTATGGGAGAATTGGAAAGTAAGAGATACTGCTGCCTTTAGACAAAAGTTGCTTTGAAAAGAATACTGTTGCCATTGTGCTCCCCTAGAGGAGGACTGGGATATAACTGGGGAATTTCCACTGCAGCTGGCTTGGAGACTTTCTCATAACAAAACAAGTTAAGTTGTGAGAACAACCTTGGGACCTTAAGATAGAGTTATGGATCAAGATAAACCCCAGGAAAAATCTACAAGGATAAAAACTAGGCAGCAGCAACGAAGACAGTCGATAGTAGTTCCATCTCTCCCAGAAAAAGAGGATACTGGGCAGACAGGAATAAAGGGAGTAGGCCCTGATGAGACTTTAAATGCATCACTTGACAAAATATTTGGAGCCTTGGAAAAATTGTCAGCTAAAATTGATTTAAACACTACAACCATCAGCTCCAATACACAGGCTATTGACCGGCTGCTTCAGGAATCTAAAGAGACAAGGAAAATTGCTGAAGAAGCGAAAGAGAAGGTGACGGAGATAGAGGGAAAGATATCTCCGATTAATAAGCAATTGGAAGACCACAAGGCCCAACTATCTCTAATTGAACTTAGAGACAAACAGAACAATTTAAGAATTAGGGCAGTACTGGACGTGGAAGGTGGCAACTTGTGTGATTTTCTCACACAGGAGTTTGAGGAACTTTGGGACCTTGAGTCAGATAAAGATTTCAAGATAGTGAGTGCCTTCAGAATTGGCAAAGGGGGAAGAAAGAACAAAGTGAGAGATTGCTTGATTTCACTTAGATCCAAAGAAGAGAGAGACAAAATATTGAGCCTCCATTACAAGAATCCATTGGAGATACAAGATTTGAGAATTGAAATCTTCAAAGACATTCCAAAGTATTTACTGGATTTGAGAGCTAACTACGGTGACCTAGTCCAACTGTTAAGAAGAAACAACATCATTTTCAGGTGGGAGTTCCCCCAGGGTCTGTCCTTTAATTACAAAGGGAAAAAAGTGAAGATAAGATCAGAGGAGGACAAAGTGAGATTCTTGAACCATCACGAGGAAGATCTACAGAAAGAGACGGAAAAAGAGCTGAAGACATTAAGACCAGGAGACCTGGACATTGGGAACTTAACATCAGGCTTGGAAAAAACAGAGAAAGCATTACCACCCACTGATCAAGAACAACTGACGGGAGCAGTTGGAGGGACTACAGAATAATAACACAATGTCTCTACAAGCACTAAGTTGGAACATCCGGGGTCTGAATTCCCCTGACAAGAGGAAAACAATCTTTCATTTGTTGAAAAAAGAAAATTTGGACTTGATTTGCCTGCAAGAAACCCACGTGATTAGAACACATAGGAAAGTATTGATTAACAAAAGACTGGGCCAAGAATTTATTTCATCAGACAAAGTTAAGAAGAGAGGAGTGGTGATCTATGCGAAAGAAAGTTTATCCCCAAAATTTGTCCTTAAAGATGAACAAGGAAGATTTGTGGCAATTGAAATACAGGCCCAAGGAGAGAAATTTTTGATAGTAGGTGTTTATGCACCAAATGAGGGGAAATCAGAATTCTTTAAGAAACTGCATGAGACGTTGTTGGACTTTATGGATTATAACATCATTATGCTTGGAGATATGAATGGAGTGGTATCGACAAACATGGACAAGTCAGACAGACAAATAATAACAAAAGATGGAAGACTACCGAAATCTTTTTTTGAAATGACTGACAATATGGACTTAATTGATATATGGAGAACAAAGAACCCTCTTGAAAGAGAGGGAACCTTCTTTTCTGAAGCCAAATTGACATGGACTAGAATTGACCAAATTTGGGTCACTAGAGGAATGGCATCAAAGATAAAAAAAAGTGGAAATCTGCCCCAAAACCTGCTCTGACCATAACCCTGTGAAACTGGAAATGAAACTAACAATGACTGGCTCCTTCAGATGGAGGATGAATGACACCTTGTTTAGAGATCCAGAAATTACTAGGAAGGCCCAAAAAATGGTGAAAGACTATTTTGAGATAAATTTGAAGACATCAGTGGAAAAAAGGGTAATCTGGGACGCAAATAAAGCTGTTATGAGAGGATTCTTGATTCAGCAGAATGCAATAAAAAAGAGATATCAAGAAGAGAAAAGGGGAAAGATCTTGGAAAAAATAAAAGAAGGAGAGAAGAAGCTTAGAGTTAAACCAAAGTCGCAGGAAATTTTGAGAGAGATCAAATTTTACCAAGCACAATATATGAAAATGACAAATCAGGAGATAGAATGGAAAATTAAACAGATGAGACGGAAGACTTTTGAATCTGCTAACAAATGTGGGAAATTGCTAGCATGGCAATTGAAGAAAAGACATAAGTTAAATACTGTGACTAACCTTGAAGTGAATGGAAAGAACATACAAAACCCACTGGAGATTAGAAACTGCTTCCAGAGATATTTCAAACAACTTTATACACAAGGGCCACAGACAGAGACTAAAATTGATCAATTTCTGAAAACCAATGGATTACAAAAAATTTCTCAAGAAAATAAAGTATTGTTGAACTCTAAAATATCAGAACAAGAGGTTGAAGGTGCCATACAGACTATGCAATTGGGAAAATCTCCAGGACCTGATGGATTAACCTCCAAATATTACAGATCTTTGATGGACTATTTGATTCAACCACTAAAGGAGGTTTGTAACAAAATCATGGAGGGGAAAAAGGCGCCGGAGTCGTGGAAAGAAGCTTTCATCACACTTATACCTAAAACTGAGTCTGAGAAGACACAACTCAAGAACTATCGTCCCATATCCCTGCTTAATGTGGATTACAAAATTTTTGCTGATATTTTGGCTAAAAGACTTTAAAAAGTTTTAGCAGAAATGATACATAAAGACCAGGCTGGCTTTCTCCCTGGTAGACATTTGTCTGATAATATGAGAAATGTAATTAACATTTTGGAAAAGTTACAAGTGAATATTAATACAAAAGCGGTTTTGATATTCGTAGATGCGGAGAAAGCCTTTGACAACATCTCTTGGAGTTTTATGAAGAAAAATCTGCAGGGGATGGGGGTTGGACAAAATTTTGAAAATGGTATAGGTGCGATTTATTCTGAACAAAAGGCTAAACTTATAGTTAATAACATAGTGACAGAAGAATTTAAAATTGAGAAAGGGACACGACAAGGCTGCCCAATTTCCCCATTGCTCTTTATTTCGGTCCTGGAGGTCTTGCTAAATATGATAAGAAGGGACTGATTCATGGTATTCAGGTTGGAGCAAAACAATATAAACTTAAAGCCTTTGCAGATGATCTTGTATTGACATTACAAGAGCCAGTACCTAGTACCAAGAGGGCTTTAGAATTAATCCAGGAGTTTGGTCATGTGGCAGGCTTTAAGTTAAACAAGTTAAAAACTAAGGTTTTGGAGAAAAACTTGACGCCGATGGAGAGAGAGAGGTTTCAGAAAGAGACAGATCTGACACTAGTAAAGAAGGTAAAATACTTGGGGGTGAATATGACTGCTAAGAATGCAAATTTATTTAAAGATAACTATGAGAAATGTTGGTCAGAAGTGAAGAAGGATTTAGAGATTTGGTCGAATTTGAAGCTTTCCTTGTTGGGTCGCATTGCTGTCACTAAGATGAATGTATTGCCGAGAATGTTGTTTTTGTTTCAATCATTACAAATTATTGACAAGATGGATTGTTTCAAGAGGTGGCAAAGAGATATCTCTAGATTTGTCTGGCAGGGCAAAAAGCCCAGAATAAAATTTAAGATACTTACTGATGCTAAAGATAGAGGGGGGTTTGCCCTGCCGGACTTTAAACTCTATTATGAATCAGCAGCTTTTTGCTGGTTGAAGGAATGGCTACTTCTTGAGAACACTGACATCCTAGATCTTGAAGGTTATGATCATGTATTTGGGTGGCATGCATATTTGTGGTATGGCAAGGTTAAAGCGCATAAAGCATTCAAAAACCATATTGTCAGGAAAGCACTATTTAATGTCTGGACAAGATATAAAGATTTTTTGGAGAATAAAACTCCAAGGTGGTTATCACCTATGGAAGCGAAAGCTATGAAAAAACTTAATATGGAGGCAAAATGGCCAAAGTACTGTGAAATTTTGGAACAGGAAGGTGACAAGTTGAAATTGCAGAGTTATGAGAAGCTCAAAGGGAAGGTGCGAGACTGGTTACATTATTTTCAAATAAGAGAGGTTTATAACCAAGATAAAAAAATTGGTTTTCAGGTGGAAAAATCAAAGTTGGAAACAGAATTGTTAGAACCCAATGCTAAGATATTATCAAGAATGTATAATTTGCTGTTGAAATGGAGTACTGAGGAAGAAACGGTAAAATCTGCTATGATTAAATGGGCACAAGATATGGGTCATAATATTATGTTTGCTGACTGGGAACAGTTGTGGACCACTGGGACTAAATTTACGGCATGCAATGCCCTAAGAGAGAATATTATGAAAATGATGTATAGGTGGTACATGACCCCAGTCAAGCTTGCAAAAATATACCATATGCCCGATAATAAATGTTGGAAATGTAAAGAAATTGAAGGTACATTCTTTAACCTTTGGTGGACGTGCCCGAGGATTAAGGCTTTCTGGGAGACGATTTATAATGAAATAAAAAAGGTACTTAAATGCACTTTTGTGAAGAAACCAGAGGCCTTTCTCCTGGGCATAGTTGGCCAATTGGTGCCAAAGAAGGATAGAACTTTCTTTAGGTATGCTACAGCAGCAGCAAGAATACTCATCGCAAAGTATTGGAAGACACAAGAAATACCCACCTTGGAAGAATGGCAAATGCAAGTAATTGACTATATGGAAATGGCTGAGATGACTGGCAGAATCCGAGATCAGGGAGAAGAGTTGGTGGAAGAAGATTGGAGGAAATTTAAAATTTATTTACAGAAGTATTGTAAAATGTATGAATGCTGATGACATTGAAATAAAATGAAGGGGTTCTAGTAATAAGACATAAAAATTTGAAATTATAAATTTGGGAGGTAAAATATATAAGGACAAAGTAGTAGGATATGAATTTGCTGAACTAATTGTTAAAAAGGGATATAAAAAAGGGAGGCGTGAGGAAGTCAGGAAAATAAGTTAAGTGAAGATGAATATTTAGAAAAGAGTGATTTGTGTTTTTCTTTTTTTTTGTGTGTGACGATTGTTTTTTTTCTTCTTCTCTTGCTAAATGTTTGTATTTTATGTATTGTGAAAGTTTGTATTGTTGTCGTTCATATTTTCTCTGTGTTTCTCTGTGTTTTTATTGTTCTATTTTTCTATTGTTAAACCTAATAAAATATCATATTAAAAAAAAAAGTAAAGGTGAACAAAGAATTGCAGAATGGCATGGAAGCACAATTGCTGAGTTCACATTTGCCACATGAATATTGGGCTGAATCTTTATCTTCATTTTGTTACACTTGGGTGAGAAAGGTTTCAAAAGGTATGGAAAGTTCTCCTTTTGAGAAGCTATTCCACAGGAAGCCTTCTGTAAAACATTTTAAGGTTTTTGGATCTCACGTAAATACAGAAACTCCAGATGGAATTAAGAATGCAAAAGGCATTTTTGTGGGTTATGAAAAGGGTCTCTACAGAGTAATTTTGTCTGAATCTGGTCAGGTGATTCTCACAAAGTTTCTAGAGAGCACACCTAGACAGGAGAGGGAGGTTCTCCACATATTTTCCACTGATGACAATTCAGATGAATATTCTGAAACTGAAAGTGACACAGAGAGCTCAGAGAGCTCTGCTGACACAGTCATTGAGAGGAGTTCTCACACAATGTCTAGACCTACAGAGGTTAAGACTGAGCTAGAAGTGACTGAACCATTGTTTACTGTTGGGCGTGGTTCTCCAAAAGGTCCTGAGGATGAACCAGTCAGCAGACAGGATCAGCACCTCATACGCAGGTCTGAGAGGGTTACAAAGGGCGTAACACCCAAAAGGTATTCTCAAGAGTTTGCTGTTGCATGTGTTACTATTGTTGACAACTCAAGCCAGGTTAAAGGTACGTCTAAGTCAGAGACAAAGACACGACTGGGAGTTGCTGAGCGTAACACTACATTCCCTAGCCAAGGTAATGCAGAAGCACTCATTCATTGGAAAACAGATAACCAGAGAGATACATTGGTGAAACCAGTGGCGGGTAGTTCCAAGGGTGGAACTGAAACAACAGGGGATTGTTACATGTATAACAACTGTTTGTTTTCTTCTCTGGATGAAGCTTTGTTCGCAGCTAACGTTGATTCATATGGGGGAGGATGTTACGATATGAGTACAACGCAGCTGCAAACTGGCAGCTCAGTGAAAACATCACATGATGTGGCTAGCTGTGGGAAAGAATCTTCCCGGAAGTTCACAGGCTTCACAAGCCTTTGTTCTGTGTGTAATATGAGACCTTCCTGTTGCGTATGTAAAGGAAGTTTGAGTCACTTGCTTGCTGAACACTGAACTGTTCGGACATGTTTTTTGTAGAGTTGCACAGTCAGAAATAAACAAGATGTAAAAGACTTTCTGACTATCTTCTTTCCCTTGCTGGGATGCAAGGAGGGAAGGGGGTGTGGATTTTCCACGCTGGAAAATGTCGCCTATCTAGATCTCCTGGACTGCGGGGATTGCAGCCAGGGCAGATCACCGGTAAACAAGCCCGGGAGCCTGAGAGAGTTGCCAGCCTCTCCCGAGGGGGCTTGTTTTCCAACACACATATCATCCTAAATATGTTTTTAAGAGAAAAAAATGTTTTTCCAACAACATATATTGATTACCTGATAGAAACATCGATTACTGTAAACTGAATGGTGGGCATTGATAAAGGTAAGTACACGTAAATTGCATGTTGCTTCACCATTTTTCAAACTTCAGGGCTTGAACTTCCGTTTCTTGGAACTCCTGGAATGCTCAGCAGCAGGGAGGTCTCTCTTCAGAGTCCAACAGTAGTCAGCCATCATGACTGCATCCCAGCGACCCTGATACCTGGTCGCCATCTCTTTCATGTCCTGATGGAATCTCTCCCCCTGCTCGTCACTCATTGAACACAGGTTTTCAGGAAACTGGTCCAGTTGTGAAAATAGGTAGTGCATCTTGACGCTCATGTTGCAGGCCAGGTTTCTGAAAGCAGTCAGCATGTTGTTGACAAGTTCTGTGTAGTTTCTGGCCTTATTGTTGCCCAGAAAGTTCTTCCCTACCAGAACAAATGCCTTCCACGCTTCCAGTTCCACTTCGTTCATTGAGTTTCCGAACTCTGGATCTCTGGTGAGCTGACGGATCTGAGGACCATCAAAGATGCCAGCTTTCAACTTCTCCATGGTCAATCCTGGAAAAGCCTGGCACAAGTAAGTAAAGCAGTCACCATCCTTTTCCAGAGCCTTGGTGAACTGCTTGATTAATCCGAGCTTGATGTGCAGCGGTGGGAAGAGTATTCTGTCTCTGTCCACCAGAGGGTCGTTGATGACGTTTCTTTTTCTGTAAGGCACCAATTCCTCCCGCACAGGCCAGTCCTTCTTCGTGTAATGCTGAGCACGGTCCCTACTATCCCACATGCACAGAAAACATGGGTACTTGGTGAAGCCAGACTGTTGTCCCAACAAAAAGTTCACCATCTTCAGGTCAACACAAATAAACCACTTATGCTGATCATAACCAATTTTCTCCAGCACATACTTCACCGCTTCATAGTTCTCCTTCAGTGTAGTCGAGTGAGCCAGGGGTATAGAGGCAAACTGGTTGCCGTTGTGTAGCAGAACACATTTCAGTGATCGCTTGCTGCTGTCAATGAACAGTCTCCAATCTTTGGGTTCGTACTGTGGCACTCCAAGCTTGAGCAGAAGCGGCGCAATATCTGCACAGTACACCAAGTCCTTCTCTTCCGAGAAAAAATGGAGGTACTCTTGATGCCTGTTGCGGAAGAAGCAGATGCGAGCACTGTCAGAGAGGAGGTTTTTTCCCTTCAATCTGGATGCCAACAGTTCGGCAGAGTCCTTTGACAAGCTGAGGTCGCGAACTAGATCATTCAACTCCTTTTGGGAAAATGGATGTGGAGCATCATCTTCAAGAACCACTTTTTCTTCTTCATGTCCTTCAACACTGGAGGCATCTTCGTCACTAATGTCAGGAAGTTATCTGAAGATAGGCACTGGAATTTCATCACAATGAGCTACAGGACGACGTGCTGATTGAAGATCAGGATACTTGAGGCTGCTCCGGTTCTTTCTGTTGATCCCAGTCACATCAACAGCGCAGAAGTAGCAGTCAGTGACATGGTTTGTCGGCTCCCTCCAAACCATGGGAATTCCAAAGTTCAGACTCCTCTTGCCATTGGTCCACCCATAAGTCATAAGTTGGCGCATGCGCGGGTGGAGTTTCCTCTACACTTCGTGGGGTGGCTGCCCCATTAACTTAGTTTTGATCCCCCAACTTTATGCTTTGCCGCACCAATTTATGGAAGATTTTGAGTTTTTATGACTTCAAACTGATCCCTTTTCGACATAATCACCCAGAACTATCGGACCTGAATACTTCTTGTCATTAAAATAATCATTTCCAACCAAAACAATTATTCGACATGGCATTTTACCCCCACCAACTTCTTCTAAAATGCTCCACACAAGCATACATGTGAACAAAAACGTAAAAAAATGACATGTGGCCATAGCTCAAAAACTTGACCCGATTGAGCAAAACCAATGTGATTTTTGGATTCAGCGCATCAGATTCATCCTAAATCATCTGAAAAAACGCAGACAACAAATTTGTTGTTGACCAGTGAATTGCAGCAGGCACAGAATGAATGTGAAATGAACTAGAGGGGTCAGGGTTCACACCTTCCCCCACACAATTGGACTGACAACTATCACATGCAAATATTTTGAATTGAGAGAAATATAACACTGGAAGGGATCTCCAAGGTTTAGTCTAGCCACCTGCTAGGGGCAAGATCTGCAATGCAAGGTATTAGCAATACCTTCTGCATGCAAAGCATATGCCCTGCCAGTGAGCTATGACTTTTCCCAAATGGCAAGTGAAGTGTTTGCACACCTATGTGCGAACATGCCCTTTCCCAGTGTTTGGAGGCATTATGCGTCTGAACACCAGGTGCTGGGATCTGTATGCATGGTAGACTGCTGTGGAGCTCAGTTCCTTCTAGCTGGTTTCCCATTAGGCATCTGGTTGGCCACTGTGAGAACAGGGTGCTGGACCAAAATGGGCCTTTCATGTACTTCCCATGTGATCCAATTCACACCAAATGCACCTTATTTCATACAAAGAAGTATGTTCCAAGTAGATAAGAGAGAACATGTGAAGCAGCTCCCCCCAGCTCCCCCAGTCTTAAGTTGCCTGGTTTCTAGAATGAGAGGTCTCAGAACTTGCTATTGGAGACAAATAACCAGAGCTGAGCCTTGATAAAAAAAAGGGGGGGGGAGCCCTGAACCTCTGTGTTTATTTAGCATCATATGTGAAGAACTGGAATGTGGCTTTGGATGTGCAGGTGTTCCATTTTTAAAGAACCGAGTGCCCTGCATGAAGGTGGGTTGGTGTATAATGCCACGTGTAAGGATTCGAATCCACATCTCGTGGAGGTGGCCAGATTGGAACTAGCACAACGTTGGGGATTACACTCTCACTTCACCCTGAAAGGCTGCTGGAACAGGATCTGGAATCTAGTCGTTATAGAGAAGGTAACAAAACTAAATAGGCAAGTTAAATGAGTCCGAACTAAACACTATTTCTCGACCACCTGGCATCGATTTACTGAACATGCAATCTAACAGCAGGGTGTTTCTCAAGCCTGTCATGCACATCATCTTTTAAGGCAGGGGTCCTCAAACTCTGGCCACGGGCTGGATCCAGCCTGCCAGGGTCCTGAACCTGGCCCACCCGAGGTCGGGAGAGGAAGATGAGTTGTCATGTCTTTGGAAGAGGAGGAGGCAGTTAGGGAAAGAGGGGATTGCGGAGGAGAGAGGCGCTTCGTGCACCCCAGACCCCATGTGCCCTGTCTCCCACTAACGGCCTCTTCACCTGCCTGTGAGTGTGCAGTCTGGGCAGCCCAGGCCTCTCCCTGCATGCCCACCTGCCTTCCCGCTCCGGAGGACGGCGGTATGTAGTCGGCGGCTGCTCCTGCCTGTCTGCCTTGGCCGCAACCGCCTGCTGCGCTGGGAAGATGGCTGCAGCTGCAGGTGAGGATGAGCCCAGCGCAAGGGCCTTGCTGGCGCTGCAGCATGCCACACCCTCACCGCCACCTCTCGGGGCACCCGCCTCACCCCTGGCCGTGCCGTCGGCTCTGGCACACCTGCAGGGCTGCAACGTGGAGTTTGTGATGCACCAGGCAATGGTGACAATCAGATGCAACTTGTCGCAGGGCGCCATGGACGTGAACATGGGCGTCTTCATCGATGGCACCTTTCAGAGGAGGGGTGGCCCAGCCCTGCAGCTGCCCCTGCAGTGAGTCAGGAGTCATGGAGATGGATGACACGCGGGCAGGCTGCACTGTGGGGATTGGGGATAGGGAGGCATGCAGGCAGGCTGGCGTGTGGGGATTTGGGGTTGGAGGACAGGTGTGCAAGCTGGGTGGGGTGTGGATGGGGGTTAGGGAGAGACGCAGGCAAATTGGGTAATGAGAATGGGGCTTAAGGAGACATGGGTGCGGGCTGAGTCGTGGGGATTTGGGTTAGGGAAGCACATGCATAGGCTGGGTTGTGGGGAAGGGGGTTAGTGAAATGTCTATAGGCTGGGTTGCGGGGATGGGGGCATGGAAGGCCTGCACGTAGACTGGGCCATGGGGGTGAGGGAGATCCATGTGTAGGCTGGGTTGTAGGGACGAGCATTAGCGATATTGACCATCTCATTAGCCAAAAGCAGGCCCATACTTCCCATTGAAATACTTCTAAGTTTATGTTGATTAAAATAGTTCATTTTAAATATTGTATTGTTTTTCCTGTTTTTTGTGCACTACAAATAAAATATTTGCAGTGTGCATAGGTATTCGTTCATATTTTTTAAAAACAACAGTCCGGCCTGCAATAGTGTCTGAGAGACAGTGAACCGGCCCCCTGTTTAAAAAGTTTAGAGGACCCCTGCTTTAAGGTTTAATGTTATACCCAATCATTTCCAGCCCCTTGCTTAATTTCAGTAACTTTTCTTTATGCAGATCAGGGTTATATTTGCAATGTCCATTGCACAGTATTACTTTGTAAATTTATTCATTTTCTTTACCTGTACCAGTTTTGTTTTATACTTCATTGTTCTGTATCAAAAACTTAAATAAACAGATAGTATATATTTGTGTGTATCGCTCTTTCAACTTTCATTATTTATATATATAGATTAATAAGAAAAGATATTCAAAAACTAACTTAGTTAGGATTGCAACCAACCAAATTTCACTTGAGCAGAGACCCATTAAAGTTAATAGGCATAAGTCAGTCTGTTAATAAACATGAATTTACTCTTCCTAACCAATTGTGTTGTGTTGTGTTGTGTTGTTGTAAATTTGTAAACTGTCTTGCTGTGTTTTTATGAAAAGCGCAGCTTATAAATTTATTTATAAATGTCCATTCATGAGTATGACTATTGCTGGAAAATAATAATAATAATAATAATAATAATAATAATAATAATAATAATAATAATTTATTATTTATACCCCACCCATCTGGTTGGGTTTCCCCAGTCACTCTGAGCGGCTTCCAACAGAACACTAAAATACAATGACTGTCAGGGATTGGTTGACAGAAGGAGGGAGAGATCGGTATGTATGTGCCAGGTGAGTCCCTAAGGGCCAAAATTCTCAAACAGCTCCACGACAACCCCACTGTGGGGCATTTTGGGCAACACAAGACCATGCTGTTGGTTGCAAGTGACTTTTGGTAGCCCAAAGTGACGGAGGACGTGTGGGAATATGTGCAAGGCTGTGAAACATGTCAGAGGGCTAAGGGTGAGAGGGCGGCTCCAGCAGGGTTACTAGAACCTTTTTCCCACACCAGGGAAGCCATGGGAGGTGGTGTCCATAGATTTCATAACAGACTTGACCACATCCAGAGGTAAGACGGCGGTCATGGTGGTGGTGGATCTACTGACCAAGATGTGTCACTTTGTGGCATGTTCCCATGCAGTGACCGTTGTTCGTAGAGTACGTGTTTCGACTGCATGGGGTTCCTTCAAGGGTAATTTCTGACTGAGGGGCGCAGTTCACTTCACAATTTTGGTGCAAGCTCATGGGTTTGCTACAGGTAGAGGTGAGCTTCGCGACAGCAAGGCACCCCAAAACCAACGGACAAGCGGAGAGAGCAAATGCCATTTGGCAGCAGTATTTGCGATGTTTATGATTGGGTGGAGAAATTAGCACTAGCAGAGTTTGCATACAACAACGCTGAACACGTGTCCACAGGGATGAGTCCTTTCCTTGCCAATTATGGATGTCACCCCAGGGCTTTTCCGGGGTGGGGGGAGGAGTCGTGGAGTGTGCCGGCTGCCGAGCAGTTTGCGGAAGAGATGGAGGCCATTCATCAACAGCTCCAGTTGAACCTGGAGAGAGTCAAGGAGGTGTACAAGAGGGAAACAGACAGGCATCGAAGACCAGGGGAGATCATCCGGGTGGGGGATAGGATGTGGTTGTCCACGCAGGGGCTGCCCTGGAGGGGTGGGTGCAAGAAGCTCAAGACTAGGAGGGTGGGGCCCTTTGAGGTCATCCAACAGGTCAATCCCGTGGCATTTAAGTTGAAGCTGCCGGACAATATGAGGATACATCCTGTCTTCCACAGGTCACTGTTGTCGCCCTACAGGGAGGGGGGCGGCTGTCTGGGGACGGGGCAGGTGGTGACCACAACACCGGACATAACGGAGAGGGAGAGATGCAACGAGGTGACGGAGATACTGGACTCTCGGTGGAGCGGGCAGCAACTAGAGTATCTAGTGGCCTGGGAGGAGGCGCCTAGCTCAGAAAACACATGGGTTCCGGAGAGTTGTATCACAGAGGAGTTTCTGGTGGAGGAGTTTCACGCCATATTCCCCGACAAACCAAAAAACCCCGGAAGGTTCAATTTTATTTTATTTATTTATTTATTTATTTATTTACGGCTATTAGCCCATAAAATATGTACAAACATAAAAACACAGAGACATAAAAACCGATATATCCGACAGCAGAAGGTGAACACCACGATGCAAGGGTGGGTCATTGAGCAGAGCCAAATGACAGCTTGGGGCCAGGAGAGCTCCAGGGGACGGGTCACAGGAAAAGGAAAACTGAAGACGAAATCCGACATGCACTCTCATCATAACAGTCCGATTAGTTTTGATGTTGTTGTTGTTTTTTGGTGGTTTTTGAGTGTGAGATAACCGCATTCAGGAATCTCGCCACCTGCAGAGTTACAGAAGGATCTGTATCCTGCAAAAGCAGTGCGGCGTGTGACTCAACAGGCCTGCCAACCAAGCGCAGTAAAGCAGGACCCAGGAATTTAGTCCTGGCTATGCTATGTAGGGGACAGTTGAACATTATATGTGAAAGAGATTCAACAGTTTCCCCGTCACACACACATAGCGGAGACACCAAACCCTTGGAAAATCTGTGGCTCAGCTGATTTGATGGAAGGACATTGAACCTTGCACGAATAAATGCAAGTCGGTGTGGTACTGATGAAAGAGATGACATGTATGATGGAAGGCCAAGTGGTGGGGTTATTCCATGATACCTGGGGGAGCAGACACCCCCACCCCTGGCGAGGTTGTGTTGATTTTCAATGTCCGCTAATCTTTGCTCAATAAGGCTTTTGGCTGAGCGTAAGTTCATCTTTAAGGAGTCCGCTGGGGAAATTCCGATGCTCAGAAGTTTGGCATGGATTTTTCCTACCCACGGATTGACAAAGACGTCCCGCCAGAGGCACTGAAAAAGGTAATGGTCGGGAAGCCTATGCCAGCTGGACAGCCAATAGCCAAAGACTCGCTTCCAGATGACAGTCTCCAATGATGCAATCCTTAACTCCAGACGTATGGCTGCGTTGCTCACACACATGGGGAGTTTCAGAAGGCGACGGAGAAACTGATTCTGCAATGTCCCCAGCGATGTTAAATTGGACCCTGGGGCCCAGAGCGGGGCAGCATAACAGAGGGTGGAGACCACTTTTGCGTGGTATACCTTCAATGCAGAAGGGATGTGAGAGGCTCCGTCGGCCGCAAAAAATTGGAGTAGAGTATAAAGTATTGTTTTCCCTTTGTTTAGTAAATACTGTATCTGTGGCTTCCAGCTTAGATTGTAATGAAAAAAGACTCCCAGGTATTTAAATTTGAAAACCTGTTCTAATTGGACTCCATCTAACTTCCAGCTGTAAGTTTTCCGAGACCTGGAAAAGACCAGGACTTTAGATTTCCCATGATTGTCAGATGGTTAAGTTTGCAATAAGCCGCAAAAATCTTTAGAGCTCTGCATAAACCAACTCTAGAGTAGGAGAGGATCGCTGCATCATCGGCATATAGGAGCAGAGGGCAGCGAAAATCAGCTAGGCGGGGGGCATGAATGTTGACTTGAGACTCATTCAGAAAGAGCTTCATATCGCTAATAAACAAGTTGAAGAGGAGTGGGGCCAAAATGCAGCCTTGGCGCACACCTCTATTTATTGGGACCTCGTTGGATAGGTTTCCCGCCGGTGTGAGCCTCACTCTAGCCGACGACCCATGGTGTAATTGGGTTATAAGCCATAACAGCCTTCTATCTATGCCCCATCTCTCTAATTTCTTCCATAGGCAGTTTCTTGGGATACTGTCGAAGGCAGCCTTTAGGTCTATAAAAGCGACACATAGGCGCCCCCGACTCGGGGCAGAATATTTTCTGGCAAGATGATACATGATTACCATATGGTCCGAGGTCGAATAATTGTTCCTAAAGCCCGCTTGCTCATGGCCAATCAAATTTGAGTCGTTTGCCCAATGGGACAGCTTAGACAGCAAAAATTTTGCATAGATTTTCCCGATGATAGACAAAAGGCTGATGTTCCGATAGTTCTCCGGGTCAGCAGGGGGACCCTTTTTATGGACTGGCACGATCACGGCCTCCTTCCATGACCTAGGGATAAGCCCCGTAGAATTAATTGCATCAAAGACTTTGGCCAGAATTTCAGCCCACCACCTCGGTTGCGCAACAATAGCCTCAGCAGGGACTAGATCCGGCCCGGGGGCTTTGCCCCGGAAGGTTCTTTAGGGAAATCTTTGGGCCAACGGAGGACGAGGAGGATTTTGAAGGTTTCACACCATCCGAGAGTGATGGGGGGGGGTCGCCAAGAACTTCGCTGCAGAAGAACACCCTGGGGATTGGCCCGAAACAACGGGGTTGGGGGAGGGCTGGAAGGATGTTTTTGAGGACACAGACGATGACATCTTTCTAGGATTCTCCCCCTCGCCTCGCGAGATCAGTGAGGAAGAGGTAGCCGTCTGTCCTGAGGACGGGGAGAGGGAGTTTTGAGGGGGGGGGTGGATGTCAGGGATCGGTTGGCAGAAGGGGGGAGAGATCGGAATGTACACAGAGCTGCCTCCTTTGATGAGCAGCTGCACTTTGTCAGAGGGAGAGGAGGAGGGACTGTCAGGAAACACGGAAAATGAGAGGGAGGGAGATCCAAAGGCTGCTATAGTAAAGAGAAGGGAGCAGCCTCCGGCGCTTAGGTTTTCATGTAAGGAGAGGAGGAAAAGGGCGGGGGGGTCTCAGGAAGTTTCTATGCTGGAAGGGGAACAGGTGCTTGCAACTTCCGGCAACTGATAGCGACAGAGGCAGACATGCTTTTAAGAGCTCCATACTGTACATAGATTTGGACTTAATAAATCTTGTAAAGACTGGCTGGAATCCCGGGCTGTTATCTAAGCAAGCAACCACATATCATCCTGACAATAACCTATTAAACATTTAAAAGCTTCCCTAAACAGGGCTGCCTTCAGATGTCTTCTAAAAGTTTGGTAGTTGTTTTTCTCTTTGACATCTGGTGGGAGGGCATTCCACAGGGTGGGTGCCACTACCGAGAAGGCCCTCTGCCTGGTTCCCTGTAACTTGGCTTCTTGCAGCAAGGGAACCACCAGAAGGCCCTCGGCGCTGGACCTAAGTGTCTGGGCAGAATGATGGGGGTGGAGACGCTCCTTCAGGTATACTGGGCCGAGGCCGTTTAGGGCTTTAAAGGTCAGCACCAACATTTTGAATTGTGCTCGGAAACGTATTGGGAGCCAATGTAAGTCTTTCAAGACCGGTGTTATATGGTCTCGGCGGCCGCTCCCAGTCACCAGTCTAGCTGCTGCATTCTGGATTAGTTGTAGTTTCCGGGTCACCTTCAAAGGTAGCCCCACATAGAGAGCATTGCAGTAGTCCAAGCAAGAGATAACCAGAGCATGCACCACTCTGGCGAGACAGTCCGTGGGCAGGTAGGGTCTAAGCCTGCGTACCAGATGGAGCTGATAAACAGCTGCCCTGGACACAGAATTGACCTGCGCCTCCATGGACAGCTGTGAGTCCAAAATGACTCCCAGGCTGTGCACCTGGTCCTTCAAGGGCACAGTTACCCCATTCAGGACCAGGGAGTCCTCCACACCCGCCCACCCGCCTCCTGTCCCCCCAAAACAGGATTTTCCTACTCTGTCTTGTCAGGATTCAACCTCAATCTGTTAGCCGCCATCCATTCTCCAACCGCCTCCAGACACTCACACAGGACCTTCACCGCCTTCACTGGTTTTAATTTGAAAGAGAGGTAGAGCTGGGTATGGATGAAGCAGTGGCAAGGACAGACCCATCTGCTTCATCCAACCAAGTCTCAGTTACACATGCCAGGTCAAGTCCTCCATCCATGATCAAGTCATGGATGGCAGTGGTCTTATGAATCATTGACCTAGCATTGCACACCAGCACCTTCAGGTCATGTGGGTATCCCTTGCTGATTCCAGTATCCGTCCAGTCAGGACCAGACCCAGAGGCAGGGATAGTCCTCAAACAACAACTAAACCTGCTTCCTCAGTAATGACATGGTCTGGTCTTAGCATAACTCCTCCTCCTACCCGTGATCACTGAGATCGGTTGTCCCAGTGCATCCCCCCCTGTGGAACACGCCCCAGCCATTTTGTTGGCTGGGACCCACTCCCAGGCAGCCCTGACCCCTCCTCTTAAGAACAAAATAAAACCTTAAAAAACAAACAGTAAAACAGTACAAACCAAAAACAGTAAAAATTACAAACACACCGAAATTAAACAAATTCCTGAACCCGACTAAACATCCATCCCACCCACCCCCACAATAAAAAAAAGATTAAAAGGGAAAAAAGAAATTTTAAAAACATTTTTAAAAGAACTCTGCGCTGTTCTGAGTCTTCCTGGGCAGCAGCAGCAGCAGCGGCAGCAGTCGTTATGAGGCTTGTCACGTCCCGCCTGGGCCAGATGGTGAGTGGCAGGAACGGGCCCCTCAGGCACTCACACAGGGGAGTCCTCCTGGGCAGCCATCATAAGTCCCCCCCCAAAAAAAAAAATTAAAGCCAAACAAACAAATGCATAAAAGTGTATGTATATATATATATATATATATAGAGAGAGAGAGAGAGAGAGAGAGAGAGAGAGCGCGAGCAAAGAATTTGAAGCTTTTAAAGAACATATATAAAAGATACCTAAAAGATATGTATAAGAGCTGCCTGATTTGTGTCATTAAAAAAATACAAAATCAGAATCACATTCTAAATAGCTTATTCAAGCCAGACAATCAGCGAGCAACAAATAGCCGGGACATTTTCTTGCACTTCTTACGTCACCTGCAAGGGGAGATGTTCTACCTGATGCACATCACTGGCCTGCTGTCCATCATTATTGCAATACAACAGTGGATATTCCGGGCAGGCGAAAGGCAGAGGGTGAGTGGGAAATGAGAATCTCTGCTCTTGCATTCACTGGAAAGTAACGTGGCATCCTTAGTGGAGGGTGAAGCTGCACTTGTAGGCAAAGGCTTCATGAATTAAGTCTGTGCTCGTCAGACTGCAGGTGGGAGTACTGCATCCACTTCTGGTCAACAC
The DNA here is from genome assembly GCF_027172205.1 of Podarcis raffonei. NCBI lineage: Eukaryota > Metazoa > Chordata > Lepidosauria > Squamata > Lacertidae > Podarcis > Podarcis raffonei. The sequence goes on from NC_070620.1 coordinate 24,597,035, forward strand.
ATTTTCAGGATGGGAACATTTGTCAACAGGAAGGCAGCTAGGATGGTGAGGTGGTCTGGAAGCCAAGCCCTATAAGGAATGGTTGAAAGAGGTATGTCATGTGGAAAATGGAGCGGGATTTGGTTTCAATTGCAGCAGAGGATGGGACTAGAAACAATGGGTGGAAACTCATAGGGATTCATAGAATCATGGTGCTGGAAGGGACCATGAGGGTCATCTAATCCAAACCCCTGCAATGCAGGAATCCTGCCCACAGCTGCCTTGTTGGCTCAAACCAACAAACTTCTGGCCAACAGCCAGTTGCACTGACCCTTTGCACCAAAGACTCCCTTAGAAAGCCTACAGCACCCAGTATTCCCAGGCAGTCTCCCATCCAAGTACTAACCAGGCCTGACCCTGTTTAGCTTCTTGCACATTTTATCTCAACATCAGCATGGCACTGAGAGCTGCATTCCCTTCTGGGCAACCCTCCAAGGACCACATGCCAGTGGTGGGTGGGACCATAGGAAAAAGCAGGCAGAGCATCCATACAAAAATTTGCCTTTCTGCAGTAGTCCTTCATCTAAGCACACATATTATCAGGGTTCAAGGACACATTCCAGCCCTTGCAAAACTACCTAAGAAATAAAATGGAGTGTACTAATAGGTGTCACTGGAGAGGGTGTGTGGCCTTGGGAGAGTCCCAAGGGCCAGAAAGACCAGGAACGGACACATTTGGCCCCTGGGCCTGAGCTTCCCCATCCCTGCATTAGGAGGCTGTGGAACAGCTTGTCTTGGAAGGAAATGGGGCCCCTTGGTGAAGGCTGGGTGGCCATTTGTCAGGAATGTTACTATGCTACAGTTCAGGTGTTACTGGACCCAACTTCCATTACACCAAGTCAACAGAGCCAACGATCAGGGGTGAAGGGGAGCTGGAGTCCATCCACATCTGGAGGGTGAAACCAGTAGCCAACACCACCTCCTACAGACAATCCCACAAATTATACGTGTGAAGGCACAGCAACCAATGTGCAATGGGCATACATGCATGAATCAGAAGTGTTCCCCAAATGCTCCAACGGTATTGGTTCCCCGTCTTCCCTTTCCATGAACCACTTGAAAATCGCTGATAAGTCTTGGTGAATTTTTTTCTGCCTGTTGTCACAATTGTAATGTGCTGTGCTAAGATGCTGCATGGTTTTCAATTGTATTTTTATTGCTTCTTTTTGGTGTGTGGTTTGTTTGTTTGTTTGTTTTTTGCTTTTTGCATTATGATCCCCATTCCATAGAATTCAAATTCAAAAAGAAAAAAATACAATATAAGAAATAAAAAAGCCACAAAGATGCAATTAGAAATCAATATGAGCATTTAATGTGGAAATGCCACAGGCCACCTGAATGAAGCTTGTGGACCGATGGTGGTCCTTAGACCACAGTTTAGAAACCCCTCCTCCAATGTGCACACAGTCTATTTAGTTCACTAAGCATCCCCAGAAAATTAAGAACGGTATATTTTCCTGGTAGGTGTGGGACCCCCACACCCTTCTCTTTTTTTGACAATACATATTTTATTCTCTTTATAATTGTTGAATTCAAGCCAAAAGCCAGCGAAGTTCAGAGGAATTGGCCACCCTCCAGGTGCCCGGCTTGAATTCTTGTTGACCTCCCTGTCAGCGACTCCCGGCAAGACCAGGGGAGGTCTTCAATCGGCGATCCTCCTCTAATGTGAGAAGAACACACCACTTCTCCCCCTCCCATTGCCAGGGAGGGGAAAGAGACAGACAGAAATATATTTACATGCCTTTATTCCTGTCTTTCCAGCAGTACAGAGAAATCGTGTCTGAACTCTCTCATCACCAACTGCAGAGAGAGAATAACTCCACCCATGTACTTCCAGTACAGGGTCATGTGACACTCTGAGCTGTGAAGGCCTATCAATTGTGTGAGATTTCCTCTCAATGACTGTGACAACTGAGCTCTCCGAGCTATCACTGTCACTCTCAGTACCACTGTAATCTGTAAAATCACCATCATCATCTGAATCGTCCTCAGTGGGAAATGTGTGTACTATCACTCTCTCCTGTTCAGGAGCACTCTCTAGAAATTTTGTGAGAATCACCTGACCAGATTCAGACAAAATTACTCTGTAGAGACCCTTTTCATAACCCACAAAAATGCCTCTGGCATTCTTTACTCCACCTGGAGCTTCTGTCCTCACATGAGACCCAAAAACCTTGAAATGGGCAACAGAAGGTTTTCTATGGAACAGTTTCTCAAAAGGAGAACTTCCCAACTCTTTTGAAACCTTTCTCATCTTTGTATAACAGAACGACATTAGCGACTCGGCCCAGTACTCATGTGACAGATGTGAACTAAGCAATTGCGCATTCATCCCCTTTTGCAATTCTTTGTTCACCCGTACACAGACACCCCTGTTCCACGCTTCCTCTGAAACAGCAACCTTGTGTCTTATCCCTTTCTTCTGCAGGAACCTCTGGAAATCCTGTAAAAGAAAAATCTGCTTTTCATCTGTGAAAAGAAAATCAATGTTAGCATCATGCATATTTTTAACCTTGTCACAAAACTCCTGAAACCTTTCCAAGGCTTCCTGTGGTCTTTTCAACACATAAATCCAGACAAAGTTAGAGAAATGATCCACACACACAAGATAAAATCTTGCATTGCCTCTAGATGGTTCTAGAGGACCAATCACATCAGCATACACCCGCTGAAATGCTCTGTTGACCCCGGTCATCTTCTTTGTCACACCTGCAAGAGAAACTAGGTTAGACACAGATGAATTACATTCCATGTAATCACTTTGTGCATAACTCAATAAATATAGTCCATCTTTCTCTCTGGCAGAAAGAAACAACTCTCCATCTTTGTAGATCTTGCAGCTCTCAGCATCATAGGACAGTTGCAGTCCTTTCTTTGCAATCTGTGAAACACTCAGCAGATTGAACTTCAATTCAGGAACCAAGTAAACATTGTTTATAGTCAAGTTCAGACTCTTAAGATACACAGTCCCTATCCCGGTCGCTTCCAGCTCCTGACCGTTGGCCTGTTTCACAGCGAAGCTTTGCTTCTTAAACGTTGAAAAGAGTCCTTTGTGTGGGGACATATGAACCGTGCTTCCTGCGTCGATTACAAACGAGTTGCCAACATCTGGCGTGGTTCCTTTCGCCATCAAAGCCTTTGCAGGTTTCACCGAAGGCTTGGTATGACCTTTGCCTGACGCCTCAGGCTTTGCTGAGTGGCCCTTAGCTCCTTTTGGCTGACGTGGCTTCTTACAGTTCCGCTGAAGATGCCCAGCCTGTCCACAATTGTAACATTGGACAACGTTCAAAGCTACAGCTTTCTCTCCAGTAGCCTCATCGGTGGGGGAATTAGAACTCCGTTCCTCCCTCCCCCTGTCCTTTACTTCCAGTGCAGCAAGTCTGTCCTGTTCATTCAGAACCACCGCACACACCCTCTCCGCGGTCAAATCTTGAGCCGGGAGGGAACCAAGCTGACTGGCAACCGTTTTGTAAGTCCGATTTAGGCTGTTGATCATCATGAAGCAAAACACTTCCTCCTGCAGACGGAAATTGCGTTCCACCATCTGCTGGCGCAGATATTTCATCTCCGTCAGGTGCGCTTGAACATCTCCATCAGGCGCAAGCCTCAGATTGGTCAGCTTCTCAAAATACAGCAACGCTGAAGAACCAGCATCCCTCTGATGTGTTCTACGCAGCGTTTCCCAAATTTCTCGTGCATATTCCAAACCCTGAATATGCACCAATTGGTCATCTGACACACACAGAATTATAGCCGTTCTGGCTTTCAGATTCTGTGACTCCCAACCTCGTGTTGGTGCTGCAGGGATTGGGTTCTCAATCACGTCAAAGATCCTCTGATTCTGCAGCAGGGCCTTCATCTTTATAGACCAAGATGAATAATTGTCATTAGTCAGGGGAGGTGGATAGGGTAACCCTCCCCCCTTCTTGGGTTCCATGCTGAATCCAAGTCCTTGCTCTCAATCTCAAGCCTGTAAAATCCAAAAGTCTTTCCCCAAAAGGCTGTTTTTCTGCCTTCTCTGGCAGGCAATCCGCACGCTGTTTTCAAAATCCTTGCACAGCTGCGTAGTCAAAACAAACTTTGACTCTCTCTCTGAGCCATTCAGTAACTTTCCATTTACTGACGGTCGTTGCTTAGCAACCTTTCTAGGGACAGGAAATCTTATCAACCACAAGAATTCCTGGTATGCAGCCTTGCTCTCAGAGCTGTTTTTCCAAACGTAGCTCTCGTGAACCAGAGAATAAATTTTTCTGCGTTCACACTTTTTAGCCCGGAATTCAGCATACCTTTTGGGCTCCGTTGCCTGGAAAACACTCCTCTCGGTGTCCAGCTGTCTGTTCAGCTTCTGGCTGCACGCAGACGCTTTTCTTTATCTCCTTAGGTGCAGAGGATGGCAACGATTCATCGACCTCTCACCTCTCATGCTGATTCCCATGGATCAGATAACCATCGGCATTGCTACCAGATGTTGAATTCAAGCCAAAAGCCAGCGAAGTTCAGAGGAATTGGCCACCCTCCAGGTGCCCGGCTTGAATTCTTGTTGACCTCCCTGTCAGCGACTCCCGGCAAGACCAGGGGAGGTCTTCAATCGGCGATCCTCCTCTAATGTGAGAAGAACACACCACTTCTCCCCCTCCCATTGCCAGGGAGGGGAAAGAGACAGACAGAAATATATTTACATGCCTTTATTCCTGTCTTTCCAGCAGTACAGAGAAATCGTGTCTGAACTCTCTCATCACCAACTGCAGAGAGAGAATAACTCCACCCATGTACTTCCAGTACAGGGTCATGTGACACTCTGAGCTAACATCCGGTGCTCAGTGCACTGAATAGACTGTCCCTGGTTCCCACGGTACAGTCCCATAACATCAACATCCTGTTTTCCATTCCAGCCACCTGGAGCTCGCTTCTGCATTGCTCCTTTTTCGTAACAATAATTACATTTACACCCCACCTTTCCTTCAAGGAGCTCGAGGTGGTTCTCTCCATCCTCAGTTTACCCTCACAACAACCCTGTGAGGTTGACTTAGGTTGAAAGACGGGTGGTACCTATCGAGCTTCACGGCTGAGTGGAGAAGTTGAGCTCTGGTGGAAAAGGGTAAAAGGCGGATCCAGCAGATTTTAAATGGAGCCTCATGAATTCATATGATTTTTTCATTCAAATTAAACAAAACCACCATGTTACTGTAGACCATGTCTTACTGTGTAGGCAGCATAAAAAAAATCATGCACCCACTGTTTCTTGGGGCCGCAGTGGTGCAAAAACATGGTTAAAAAACATGGATCCTCATGATTTTTGCACTAGATCAGCCCAAAGTCACCATCAGATCAAACATCATGGCCATGGGCACAGCATGCACCACAAAAAACACGGAACCACAGCTTCCTGGCCATACCGTGGCCCAGAAACGTGGTTTTGAAGCACGGATCCTTATAGATCCTCACGCTTTTTGCATTGAGCCACCCCAAACTCACCGTCAAATCACACATCATCACCAGGGACACAGCCTGCACCACAAAAATCATGAGTTGCACTACAAAAATCACAAAAATGCCCTTACCAGCACTGTTAATGTCACCACTGGAACATTATTATTAGAGCCGAGAGGAGAATGTATGACTATATATTGTACCAAGATACGGTTCATCTTCAAGAACAGATCAAATACATGCCAAATTATTAAAGAGGAGAAAAAATATGAAACTGCTTACATACTGTCAACTAATATCCAATTTCAAGAAAGACTGGATGGCAAACAGTTAAATCAGTGAAAAGACAGAATTTGAGTCCATCATAACAGAGGTCTACTGTCAGGGAGAGGCAGACGGGAGAAGATTTAAGAACAGAAACCAGGACTTATAGAGAGCCTAAAGAGATCATTAGCAGCCTGTCGTCTGACAGCGAGTCAGAGGCAGGGAGGGAGGAGGATGAGCCTGGAACAAGTCATTCTGTACACAGAGGAAGTCAGGGGCGGGGTTTCCGCAGACTTGCATGCTGGGTAAAAAAAAGGGGGGGGAAGCAGACGCGGCAACTGTGCCAAAAGGGTCGGACGTTAATTGAAACACTGGAGATGTACTTTTGAACTTTGTCAATAAATCAAATAGATTGGAACTGGCCGTGAGCCCGGAGTTTTATCTATGCCGGCTTGACAGCATAAAGCCTCTGACATCTACCTTTTGGGTAGAATTTATAAACTATTACTCAAATATGACACCGAGCCCGAACAAGCAAAACCTTGTATGACAAAATGGATGCAAAAATTTTAAGAGCAGTTTATAGTGGAACAATGAGAACAATTATGAATAAAGGAATAAAATGTACTGCAAGTTAAGGCCTAAAACAAAATTGATACAGTGGAACCTCGGGTTGCAGACATAACCCGTGACAGAGGCACGTCCACAACCCACAGCATTAGCATCCTGAACTGCTGCGTCTGTGCAGGCGCCAGCACAATTTGGCGCTTCTGTGCATGTGCGAGTGGCGAAACCCGGAAGTAACCCGTTCCGGTACTTCCAGGTTTCCCGTGGTCCGCAACCCAAAAACACATAACCTGAAGCGGCCGTAACTTGAGGTATGACTGTACAAAAATGTTCTTTCAATGGTATATAACTTTGAAAGATATACAGAAGATGAATAATGCAATGAATGGACATTGCTGGAAATGTGATAGACCTTCTTGCATTTATGGTGGACCTGTGAAAAGACCAAAAAGTTTTGGAGGAAAGTTCATTTCGAAATGAAAAAATGTAAAAAAAAAGCCCTAGATTTGCATTGGACCCCAAAACTATGCTGTTGGAAATGACTCCTTCAGCTACTGTATTGTGAAATTGTCAGTGAAACTATTTAGTTATATGACCACAGCAGTCAGAGTGGTGTTGGCTAACATATGGAAATCTGACATATGTTCTGAAATAGATGCATGGAAAGAGAAATGAACAGAATACAGTGGTACCTTGGGTTAAGTACTTGATGCGTTCCAGAGGTCCGTTCTTAACCTGAAACTGTTCTTAACCTGAAGCACAACTTTAGCTAATGGGGCCTCCCGCTGCTGCCACGCCGCTGGAGCACAATTTCTGTTCTCATCCTGAAGCAAAGTTCTTAACCTGAGGTACTATTTCTGGGTTAGCGGAGTCTGTAACCTGAAGCATATGTAACCTGAAGTGTATGTAACCCGAGGCACCACTGTATTTGTTTTAAGTTTTTCATGTGTGCTAAAACTCAGTCTAAGGTTTTTTTTGGGTTTTTTAACAAAAAAACACGTTTAACCACATCAGTTAACAAACATGGATACATATGCTATAATTTTATTGTTTTAGTTAAATACACTATTTAAATTGTTATTAAGGAAATGATTATTTTTCTCCTTCAGCTGAAGCACTATTTCTCGGTTAGCAGAGTCTATAACCTGAAGCGTATGTAACCCGAGGTACCACTGTATGCAGTAATGGCAAAACTCGCCAATTTAGTAAATAATTGACCCATCTTTATACTTTGTATACAACAGAACTGTAACAAAATAAACATCTGTATGGATTTGTATAATAGACCTTAGATTACAAAAATATTTCCTGTTTAAAAATAGAAGCTTTGTGTGTATGTGATAAAGAAATATATAGAAGAAATCTTGTCTGTCTGATCTAGAAATGAAATCATATTTTTAAATAATTCTTGCTTTAGATTTTCATAATCATATATGGTATTTCTCCAATAGCAAACTACCTAGAATTGGAAATAATATTTAGTACACTAACCTTTGTTTAACTCTTGATAAATGTCAGCTTGCTGAGTTATTTTGTACCATTGTGATTCAATGTTATATTGTGGATCGAGGGCCCGACCCCCGCTATGTGAAATAAACACACAAGGACACGTGATATAAGGTTAATGGGCAAGAAAAGGCCACAACTTTATTGATTACAGCAGTGAAAAGGTATTGGCTTAGGCATTGGATGACTATAGGAGGTGGGTTTATTCAACAGTAGGTGGAGCCTGTTGATGCTAATCCAACTATAGGCTCACCCCTGATGTCACCGAGGGTCGTGCCATGGCCTCCCGCCAAGCAGGCATCGGACGGAATACACGACCGCCAGATTCCTTTAACGGAATAACCCACGGTAGATAGCATAGGCGATGGCCACACCTAGCCCTTGACACACATGAATCCAATGCCTAACCGCCACCCGAGCCGCAAAGGGGCTCGCCGCCAATACCCTCACAGCTGCAACCAATCTCTAATGCTACTAATGATGCTATCCAACCAGATGTCATTCCCAATGTCTGTTAGATGAACTCCGTCATTCCGGTACATGGCTTGGTCGCCGATCCGGATACCGTCATGATAAATGACTTGGCCATTCATAAAGCGTACCCAACGGGCTACCGCCCGGTTCAAGCATTTCCTGGTTTTTTCAATGGCCATACAGCTCTGCGCACCGCGCCAAACAATTCCTTTCAAGGAGGAGGACCAGAACACCATTGTTCTGGGGCACAAGGCTGCGATCGCCTCCAAGTCTCTTTTTATGTTCCACAACAAGTCCACGCTTCTCCTATTAGCAAGGTCATTCTCTCCCAAGTGAATGATAAGGATGTCAGGAGGGCCAAACGTGGCTACTCTCTCCTTCAACAATGGCATAAGCTCCTCCCACCGTATGCAGAGTCTCGAAAACCAGGAAACTCGCACCCCAGGTGGCAATCCAAGATAAGGGGTAAGGCCACAGCTGGCCGCCCAAACGCGGGCCCAATGGACTATACTGTGGCCGCAAATCCACACACTTCTCCTGAAAACAGCTGAGAATGAAAGGAAAGGAAAAACGGGTAAGTAGATCCTTAATCTTATCCACGGGCAGGCCCAAGCGCGTGGCTGTTGAGGCAGCGCTGATCCTAAAAGAGTTTGCAGCATAATCCCGGGAAGCTAAACCGCAAGCATCAATAGCTTTGCGGAGTACCCTTGTGGATTGGTGTCTCAATAAGGGTGACCCATCTTCGTGAACCAGAAACGGACCTAGTATCCTTGACCGGGCATGGGCCCTGCTCCCCAGACGCTGTGAGAAGAACGCCCCTACCGGCCTGATCAGTTTTGTATTGACGTATCCGTACCATCATACTAGTTTCGGACAGCTGCACGTCTTCCATAAGGAGGCCACGCATCAAGCCATTTGCGCCCCCTTCGACTACAACCTCGCCCACTCTCAGGGCGGCAAAAAAAAAAAGGCGATAGCTGTTGGGATACTGCCAGGGAGATAAAGTCCATCTGAGCCCCCAAGCTCGGTGCCGGACGATCCATCGACCTCCCGTAGTCAGGCAATATCAGCATTTCAGCGACACTAAGCCTCAGGCTTAGTGCACACTATAACAGCAGAATTCACGCAGCAAGAAGTTGCACAAGCATGAGAGCATGAACAGCATATTTACAGGTTTTATTTGGCGTAGGTCAGAACATGAGAAAACATGACCGTCTGCTCTGACTGCTCAGGCAAAACAGCCAGAAACGAAAGGAACTTACAACATAAACATCCTGTGAGACAGGAACTTACGCAGGCTGTTATACAAACATCCTGCTCCCTTTTAAGGTGGAACGGAAATATCCTAACATCCCCCCCCTTTCCGTGTAACCTGTAGTACCTGTGGTTCAACCCAATTGCAACCTTTGTGCGTAAACCTTCAGTTGTTCTCTGTTAACAACCTTAGACAACAGATCAGCAGGAATTTCATTTCCTGGCATGTAGGACACCTGAATGAGTCCTTTCTGAATACACTCTCTTGCACGATGTAGCTTAATCTGCAAGTACTTGGTCCTTTGCTTGCAACTCTCCGAGTTCAGCAAAGCCAAACAAGATCTATTGTCTTGATACACTTGTATAGGACATTTCACAGAAACCCCAATGTCCTTAAACAGTTGCATCAACCATTCACAATCCATGAGTGAAAATGACAGAGCATTGAGTTCTGCTTCACAGGAACTTAGGCTAACTGTTGTCTGCTTTTTGCACAACCAGTCAAACAGGCAGTGGTTGTACATGTAGCATACTCCAGAAGTGCTTGTACCATCCGTGGTGTCACTTCCAAAACTTGCATCTGCAAAGATTTCAAGACCTCCAGTTTTCTGACTGGTGAACCTCAGCCTGTAGTGCATAGTCCCTTTCAAATACCGGGCTATGCGCTTCAGAGCTTTCCAATCCTGAACAGTAGGATTGTTAGCATGTCTGCTAAGCAGGTTAGTGCTTACAGCAATGTCAGGTCTTGAACATCTAGCAATGAAATTCAACTTGCCTAGAATGCATCTGTACAGCGTTGTGTCAGAAAACGCTTCAGCAGTACTATCTACCTGGTAACCTGTCACCATCGGTGTGTCTGCTGGGTTTGCATCAACCAAATTCAACCTGGTTAATACATCAGCAATTTTCTGTGTTTGGTGTACCAGAAAATTACCTGCTTGGTCTCTCTCCACCTGCAGAGAAAGATAGTTGGATACCTCACCAAGATCCTTCATGTCAAAGTGCTCCTTCAGTTGAGCTAGGGTGCTTTGGTAAAAAGCCTGATTCTTCCAAAACATCAGAAGATCATCAACAAAACATAAACAATACAGTTTGTTTTGCCCCTCCTCCTTGACAAACACACATGGATCAGCTTTTCCCTGGTGAAAACCTAGAGAAAGCAACGTTTCAGTGAGTTTTGTGTTCCAACACCTGGCACTCTGCTTGAGACCATACAAGGATTTCCGCAGTTTACAGACCATTCCCTTCTGTATCTGCATCCCGTCAGGTGGAAGCATGTACAGCTCCTCCCCCAAAATTCCGTACAAAAAAGCTGTATTAATGTCATGATGGGAAACATGCAGTTTCTCCTCCGCAGCGATCTTGAGCATCAGCCGAATGCTCTCATATTTGACCGTGGGTGAGTAGGTCTCGTGGTAATCCTGCCCTGGTACCTGTGAAAAACCTCTGGCAACCAATCTGGCTTTGTGTCTGACAACCTTGCCATTCTGGTCTGTCTTGGCCTTGAAGACCCATTTGCTGCCAACCAGTCTCATTCCTGGGACTACCGGTACCAGTTCCCAAGTTTGATTCCTATTCAAGGAATCAACTTCAGCCTTCATGGCATTAAGCCAAGGCTCAGCATCTTTAGAGGTTAACTCCTGGACCTCTTTGAAGCTTGAAGGTTCCCACACCTTCTCTGAGCTACTAAGAACAGCAGTTGCCATCTTAGCAAACTCATCAGCAAATCTCTTTGGAGGTTTGCCTTTGGTCGCCCTTTCAGACCTGCGAACCAGACGCAAGTCTTCTGGACTCATCTCCTCCTTCTTAGGAGAATAGTGACCAATGGTGAACAGTGGTTCTTCCAGTTCATTGTCAGACTCATCAGATGGTCTGACTGAGGTCTTTGCGCTCTTGTAGTCTGCTGTGTCATCACTGTCACTGACAGCAGCAGCAGCGCCGCCCACTGAACTGGAATCCGAACTCTGATCATCATCATCATCATCCTCATCCTCAGTTTCCTCAGCTTTCTCAGCATGATCTGCTTTCTTCACATCACCTTCATCCTCCTCTGGGTAACTCTGGAAAATTCCCACATTTTCCCCCCACTTAGGATTGTACTCAACACTCCTTGTGAATTTTATGGATTTAGAGTTAGTCATCCATACCCTGTATGCACCTTTTTCGTACCCCATGAACAAACCATGTGCCCCACGCTTCCCAAGCTTGTTGCTTTGTGGGGTGTGTACCCACATGTCAGAACCAAAGATTCTCATGTGTTTGACATTTGGTTGCTTACCAAACATTTTCTCATAGGGAGTGCAGCCAATAGGTGATGACAGTCTCCTGTTAAAAGTATAAACAAAATTTGCCAAAGCCTCCCCCCAAAACTTCTCAGGGAGATTGGCATCATGCAACAAGGTTTTTATCCCTTGCAGCAACGTTTGATTTGCTCTCTCCGCAAGCCCATTCATCCATGGCGATCTAGGCGTTGACAAGTCATGCTGGATTCCCTTCTCAGTCAGGAAAGCTTCAAACTGCTGAGAAGTGAATTCCCCGCCTCGATCAGTAAACAGACAACCAATACGTTTACCGTGAGCATTCTCCAACCAAGCACAGAATGCCTTGAACTTAGGAAATGCTTGCGATTTCTGCTCGAGCATAAACACATGAATGTACCTGGAAAAAGAATCAATTAGAACCATGAAGTACCTTGCTCTTCCCAAAGAGGGCGCTAGAGGACCTACCAGGTCTGCGTGAACTAGCTGGTAGGGTTTGGAAGCCTGCCTGCTAGACTCCTTGCCTTTTGGAGCAACCTTCACCTTGTTCTCTGCACAAGATACACATTTCATGTGAAATTTGCAAGGTTTGATGTCCAAACCTTCAACCAACTCAGGCATCTTGGCTAGCGCTTGCCAAGAGAGGTGACAAAATTTGCGATGTGCATCATGAATGCATCCTGCATGAAGAACCTTGTTAGTTTGTGCAACACAACAAGTATCAGCATTAGATATAACAGCATTGTCATCATAAGTTAGACAGAACAAACCATCCATCAACTTTGCATGCAAAATGTCCTCTTTGCCTTTTCTGATGACACAGACAGTCCTCTTGAAGGAAACCTCAAAACCACGCCCAGTCAGCTGTGGTACACTAATCAAATTGTCCACAGCTCCTGGAACAAAAAGAACATTACTAATGGTAGTATGCAGACTTTCAAGTTTCACAGTCCCAACTCCTGTAGCTTGCAAAGTCCTTCCATCAGCCAGCTGGACCTCTCCATCTTGAGGTGTGAAGGAGACAAACAGATGGCGGTCTTTGGTGAGATGGCGCGTGGCCGCAGAGTCAACAATAAACCTGGCCTTCCCCTTCGAAGCAGATTTGCTGGCAAACAAAACCTTGTTTTCCACCAGCGTGGGCTTTTGCAGCTTGCCTTTAGCCTTTGGTGAAGCTGTGCCAGCAAACATAGCCTTGTTTTCCACTGGCGAGGGCTTTTGCAACTTGCCCCCCTGCTCCTGGCCATCAGACGTGCCTTTAGCCTTTGGTGGAGCTGTGCCAGCAAACATAGCCTTGTTTTCCACTGGCGTGGGCTGTTGCAACTTGCCCCCCCGCTCCTGGCCACCTGCAAGCATCTTGCTCTGTTTACATCTGGTCTTCCGGCCTCTGTAAAGGCTCTGACCTTGGTTCTCACGAGAAACAGAGCTCTCAGCTGCCGACTCCTTGGCTCCCCCTGGAGGCTGGAATGCTGCCTGGGATGACGTGGCAGTCTTCTCCCCCTGCAGCTTGCAACCGGTGCCCTCAGCATCCCTGCATTCACTAGCATTCTGGGAAACAGCCAGGACCTCCGATGCATTCAAACACTGGGCTGGGATTATTGGCTGGTGGGCCTTTTTCAAAGCATCCCACATGTCACGTGCCGTGAGATTTCCAGCAAGCGTCTTTATTTCCTCCAGAGAGACGGATAAGACAATAATATCCACGGCCTTCAAATTCTGGCCCTGCCATTTCTCTGTCCGAGGAACTGGAGTGGCTTCTGATATAGTATGCCAGACTCCAAACTGACGCAGCAAACTCTCACACCATTTTGCCCAGCTCTGATAACTGTGCCGATTTAACTTAGGGCACTCAGAGGCCTCAGAAGCTTGGAAAATCTCCATTCCAGCTTTTTGCTTTAGCCGTGAGCCTTTATTGCCTTCTAAGACTTCTTATCTCGGCAGCCCATAAATCACGATGCCTCTGGCTCGGCTCCCAGGCCAATTAATTGTGCCGGACATCAAAGACTTCTTCCGCGGCAGAAAAGCCTCTGCTTTCACTTTCCCAGCACATACCTTTCAGCAGTCTGTCGCTGTCTTACTCCCCTGCAAGTGCCGTGAATCTGGGCCCATAACCTGTTGTTGGGATACTGCCAGGGAGATAAAGTCCATCTGAGCCCCCAAGCTCGGTGCCGGACGATCCATCGACCTCCCGTAGTCAGGCAATATCAGCATTTCAGCGACACTAAGCCTCAGGCTTAGTGCACACTATAACAGCAGAATTCACGCAGCAAGAAGTTGCACAAGCATGAGAGCATGAACAGCATATTTACAGGTTTTATTTGGCGTAGGTCAGAACATGAGAAAACATGACCGTCTGCTCTGACTGCTCAGGCAAAACAGCCAGAAACGAAAGGAACTTACAACATAAACATCCTGTGAGACAGGAACTTACGCAGGCTGTTATACAAACATCCTGCTCCCTTTTAAGGTGGAACGGAAATATCCTAACAATAGCATATGCAGCGGAAAAGAGGCGGGCCTCAAACTTGGACCAACAGGTTGACCTAAGCTTTTTGCGTATCTGAGAGAGCAGCCCATAAGAAATTGGCTTACGGCCCTCGGCCCTTGTAACCTGCCCCAGCCCTCGATAGCTCTGCGGATCAGGAAGTCACTGCATGGATCGGAGAAGAACGTGGCCCTAGCGAAGAAGCTAATGGCAGCTAATGGCATGTATTTTAAGGTTTTAGGCGCACGTCCTAAGTCATCGAAGTGTGAAAGGTATTGCAGAACGTAGTCAGTGGTGGGCGGCCTGTTAGGCGAAAGCCCAGATGTCCCAGACCTGAAGCCCAAGAAATTGCACCAGGCCCTCTTGTAAGACCTGAGAGTGGAGGGTGCGACAGACGCTAATACTCCCTTAATCACTTTGCGTCTCCAACGTTCCACAGGTGCTCCGGAAAGGGTTTGGGCAACAGCTGTGCTCCAGGTGCCAGCGACCGGAAGCGAGACATCTGAAAGCGAGACAAGGCATCGGCTATATCATTATTGACCCCCGGTATGAATTTGGCTGAAAAAACTATATTGTACTCAAGGCACCGGAGAACAAACGACCGCAGAAGGGAGGAGACCCTCGCAGATCAGGATGACTGTCTCGCCAGTATGTTCACCACTGCCAGGTTGTCGGTTCTGAAGCACACCCGGCGATTTCGAAACTCCTCCATCCAGATATGCACGGCCACTACTATTGGAAAAAAAAAAACTCGAGAAAAGTGAGATCCCGCGTGATGCCCTTGCCCTGCCACCCCGTTGGCCAACGTTGCGCGCCCCATCGGCCCCTGAAATACAAGCCAAAGCCCAGGGACCCTGCCGCATCTGAATGGACCTGAAAATCTGAGGATAAGTTAAGAACATCCTGCCATAGGGATACTCCATTGTAGTGTTCCAAAAATGTCACCCAAACCTCTAGGTCGGCCTTAACTGTCTTTGGAAGACGGACCCTGTGGTGTGGGTGCTTGAGACCCACTGAAAGCCTGGCTAGGCGGGGGAAACCACTCTACAAGCAAAATTGAAATGACCTAACAGGGATTGTATCTGTCTGAGGGTGATTTCTGTTAGTGCAAGGGTAGTATGAATTATTTCCTTAAGGGTGTCAATCTTCTCCTTAGGTAAGCGGGATGATTGGGCAACTGTGTCCAGCTCTATGCCCAAGTACGTGAGGCACACAGACTAACTGAATGTGGATGTTCATTATGCACTGTATCATAGTATGGTACAGTGATTATAAGAATATCTGCTTGAGTATACGTTTTCATCATGTGTAAAACTCATAAGGAATAAACAAATAGTTCTATATTGTGATCAAGTAACTCCTAGAACAAAATTGTACGTTTTAGCTTCATAAAACCAGTTGCTTCTAGCCAACATCCTGTTGCCAATATAGCTAAAATTTTAGCATTTTTGATTGTTAGTTGATAACAAGATTGTTAGTATGACAAGAGATTGGTGGGATACTCTCCTACAGATTTCCAAAACTGTTGTACAACAGACACAGCCAGGACATTCCAGAACAATTCTATCTGATACTGTAAATGTCAGGTTTCAGTTTCACTCTAGCTAGACAGAACTGCTACATATGCAACATGTTCTAGAAGATTCCCAAAGGTGAGCTCTTGGCCAAAGCATTATCCACTTCAGTGAAGTGTTATTTCTCACAAAACTAGCAATTTGTTTACTAACTATACATGTTCCCTAATATGGTTAAAGCATTGAAATTATGTGATTCCGACTGTTGGGCTTAAAGGCTTACTAGATTCTAGGACTAAGGACTAAATCATTATTGTACTTCTTTGCAATTTTGTCCACAGCTGCCCTGCTCATTGGGAGAACAGGAAATGGATCTGGAACACTTCAAAGCAGTACCATTGCTCCCATGTGTCTTCCTGCTTGGGCTGTCATTTTGTCAAAGCTGTGGTCTTCCTCTTGTAGTTGATCTGGGCGGAAAAGGCAGGTTCCCCAGGAAAAATAATTCCTGTATGAGGTGTTATGGAATGATACATTTAGTTGCCTAATTATCACAAAGGGGGGTGGGTCTGGAAAGGGGTGCCTCTGTCCTGGAGACCAAGCAAGGGCTAAGTGGCGGCCCTGTTGGGTTCATCCCAATTAGCTGTATGCCATAGTGTGACTCCAGAGGCAGAGCTAGCTGCTCTGGCACCCGGAGTGGCACACGTGGTGTGCACCCAGGGGTGGGGCTAGCTACCCATGGGGTGAGGCAAGCATCCTTTCCCTTACTGACTTCTGATTAGGAGAGTCCTTCGCGGTTAAGGAGCCACTACCAGGATTCTGAAACCCTCTGAGAAACCCTTCCAAAGATAGGATGCTGCACTTCTGTCCGGATGGATAGACAAGAGGTTGAGGAGAGGAGAAAGCTGAATTGGAGAAAATGCTAGACCCAGAAGGACTTTAACGATGGTTCCCTGCTGTGGGGGCTCATCTGGAACTAGAGTGGTGGAATCCCTGACCTCCCTGAAAGGGCCGCTTCTCTTAGTAACACGCCGTGGCTGGGTGAGCCCCTGCACATCTCTCACACTCGTGCGGGTACTTACAAGACTGCCTTTGGTATTGCCCTTTATTGAATTACCAGCACACCTTACGTTTTAAATCCTTTCTAAGGTCCAGCTTACCAGTGTGATACACCTCTGATGGCTTCTTCCCGACATACGGGCTAACTGCCAGATGCTAAGAGCGGCGGCCTCCCCAGAAAGGGCGTAAGCCATTCTGACTCATCATCACCGGCTGATGAGGTGCCTGATTCTGGAAGCTGGACCCTGGGCTGCCTATTCTGCAAAGAACTAGAAGAACTGGAAGCAACCAGGCTATTGATACGGGCCGGCAGCCTCCACGCAGGCGCCCCAATGCGTTTCTGAAAGTCGCCGAGCAAGCCTGAGACCTAGTTTGCACAGCCGCCGTTCCTGTCTGAGGGCTTGGGCCTGCACCTGGGTAGTTTAAAGGCTGGCCACTGGTTTGCGAAACAAGGAAGTAAGAAACACAAGGCAAATAGAACTAAAGTATAGCTAGGAGAAAGTGCTGTTCATAGTCAACAATGAATGATCTGAAGGCATTGAGGAACTGCGAAATGGGTTTGGGTTTATTATTACGACGGTTGCCATCTGCAGTGTGTGCTGTTACTGCACCCGTGCGCTTCCTCTTGGGCGCCATGAGCTGCTCTGTGCACTAGTAAAATGCGCCTACTATTTATTTCGTCACTAATTATTTTATTTTATTTTATTTTAAATTTAATTTTCATTTATTTATTTATTTATATTTTTAATATTAATTATTATAATTTTTTATTTTTTTATAATTATAATTATTTATTTATTATTATTATTTATTATTATTTATTTTTCAAATTTTATTTTATTATTTTATTTTATTATTGTTGTTATTTTTAATTAGTATTAATATCACCAATCAATTAATAATTTGACTGTAATTAAATGTCAGTATACAATTATTGTGCATCAATAAAGTTCAGAGCACGGTTGAGGAATTAATTATTAATCGATAGTATCTCAATTAATAGCCAATGTATTTATAGCTATGAGTAGAAATTACTATTATCAATTGCTCCACGTAACTGCTGACAAAATGAACAAGGTATACGTCACTTAACTGCACCGCTTGTATTTATTTATATTTATTAAATCACAACCCAGCAAGAGTTCAAGCAGCAGTGCTCAGCTACATATTAGTGTGCCATTCCCGGGGGGTCCGCACGCTTCCTCTGGGCGGCTCTGCTTTTCCCCAGGGTCCTCCGATTTCAGCAGCACGTAAATACAGCGGAACAGAAGCAGGGTCGCCGTGTGTGCGTAATAAATCAGGCTGAACGCAGGCTGTCTCCTTATCTTACTTTTAAGTCTTTATTTCCGTAGCAAAACACAACAGTTATAAATCTCCTGGTGACAAAGCACACATGGTCGCTGCTCTCTCGCAACGGAGCAAACACACACTGAGAGAAACACAGTAAAACACTCCCCTCAGTATTCTAAACCACGCCTCAGAATGTGAGACGTCACTCAGAACTTCTTAACCCTGTGAGTTCTGAGCCTCTCTCCACACCCCCTCTCGAATCACGTTCTGAGAGGAGTTGTGAACATATATTTATAGACTTCTGAGTGTTCAACACTTTCCCCTCTGCCTTCCGCCCCTTCCTGGCATCGTTGTTCGGCACCTGTTGAACCTCCTCACGAATCTCAGGTTCGCACTGTGCGAAACCAACCCACGCATTTGTGACCTGAAACCTCTCAGGTGGAATTCCCTTTGTAGCCCGAGATGACCGCCTGGGCACAAACTGGGGTGCTACTTCTGACCCACTGGGGTCAGCAAGTGCGTCTTCTTCATCAGAAGATTCCCCCTCTGACTTGACACGTCTGTGAGCTTTCTCCATTATGCTAACAGGAGATGAGGGCTCACTCTTGGACACTCTTTTAACAACCTGTGGAGACGCCCTACTCTGTTCAGGGACCTGGTCTCCACCAGCAGGTTCAGGCTCTGGCTCTCCCTCCTCCTCAGAGTCAGACAGACAATCTGAGTGAACGTCAGGGCTCGCTTTGCGCCTTGCCCAACCATCCTGCTCATAGAACTCAGCCTGTTTACTGACCAGAAGCTTGGTCTGATCACCTTCTGGATATGCGAATCTCCATCCCTTAGTCGCAGGTTCATACCCACAGAAGATCATTTCCTGGTACCTTGGGCCACCCTCCTGCTGCTGAAACTTTGGTACAGGCACCATGGCTCTGCTACCGAAAGCACGAAAGAAATGCACAAGCGGCCGTTCTTCGTGAAGCAGGAAATACGGGGTGTCACCTACCACTGCATTGTAGCACCTGTTCATCGTGAAATTGGCCGTCTTTACCGCCTCCCCCCCAAAACTTTGAGGCAAACCAGAGTCATACAGTAGAATCTCTGATGCTTGAACCAGAGCTTTACTCCTAAGCTCTGCCACGCCACTCTCCTGAGGAGAAGTCACCTTGTGACGTATCCCTCTCTGGCGAAAGAAACCCTTTAGAGCAGACCCAGTGACCTCTGAACCTCGGTCACACTTGAACCCCTGCACCTTGGTGGAGAACCTTAGTTCCACCTCAGCAATCCAATCTTTGATCAGTTGTGTTGCCTCCTCCTTAGTTCTCAGCGTGTACGCCCATGAGTTCTGCGAAAAATCATCTGTCAGCACCATCAGAACCTTGGCCTTGCCCAGACTTGGCTGTGGCATACCAAAAAGGTCTGCATGTACAAGCTCAAAAGGCTTTGTGGTTACTCTCTCCACCCTGGGATAATTAAATCCCTTGTTCCTGGCTTTTCTGCAAGCTCTGCAATTCAAAGGTTGACCACATTCGCGTATCCGGCACCCTTTGGTGCACTCTGATAACATCTGAATGTCTTCACAGGAACCATGTGACATTCTCTTGTGCCACACGCAAGCACACGACACATGAGTGTGATCAGTGGCTTTCCCAGCATTCCCCTCACCCTCCAGAGGTGTTTCCAGAACAAAGAGGTTGTTCTGATTTTTCTCAATACGTGCTAGCTGCCTCCCCCCTCTGGAAATTGTACAAACATTTTTCTCAAAACACACTACATATCCCTCCTGTAAAAGGCATGGTACAGATAAAAGACAATGTTTTATCTCAGGCACGACGTAGACCTTCAGCTCCGCCTGTAAGAAAGAGACAAACAAGTTACCAACATGAGTCACACGTCTCTGTGAACTGTCAGCAAAGCACAGTGTTTTCCCAGCTGAAACAGCTCTGCAGTTCCTTATCTCGACACCAGGTGTCTCTGTTACCAGATGAGCATTCGAGGCAGAGTCCACAACCCAACGCAGCACTCTCTCCTCACTGGAGTTGTCCTTCTTTGTTGCCTTAGCAACGGACTTCCTGCTGCCCCCGACCTTGCAGGTGTTCTCCAACACTGCCATTGAAGCAGTCAGCTGATAAGCTTTCCCACGCCTGCCTCCTCTTCTGGACTGGTTGCCATGGAAACCCGGCTGGTTCCCATGGGAAGCAACCTTGGACACATCCTGCCCTGTCTCCCTTGCTCTCTGTGGGCAGCTGCGACACAGATGGTCCGGGGAATTACAGACAAAGCAACGCCGAGTGGAAAACTTTGCAAACTTGCCTTTGGTCTTCTCTGCCCCCCCAACCTTTCCAGCAGCACTCCTTGAGGCTTTTCTGCTTTTGGGGACGTGGCTTTTGGCTTCTGCTGTGGTTTCTCTGCAAACCCCCTCCAGCTCCTGCCAAACAGCCTGGGCACTCTCAAGACCCTTGGAATGGCCTGCACCCCCACTCTCAGGTGCAAAGTTCCCAGTGGAACAGATTGCCACTGCATTTCTCTTGTCTTCTCTCAGCCACTCTCCAGCATACAGCTCATGTGTTGAGGCATTGCAATAGCTTCCCAACACAGTCCCAGCCCCCTCTGGGCTTTCTGGGCGTCCCTCAGCCCCTGCTGGGCTTGGTGCTTCCTCAGAGCAGTTCTCAGCCCCCTCTGGCCTGGCTCCCACTGCCTTCTTCAGTGCCTGCCACTCGACCCAGGGCTTCTTCGCGTCCACCTTATCAAAAGGGACTGACGATTCATGGCTGTCTGCCATCTTCTCCCAGGGCCCAGCCTACTTACGTACAGTAGTAGCACCTCCCGGTCCAGCAGATCAGATCTTCCCAGTGAGCTCCCTTCTGGACACAGCTCCAACTGGTTCCAGCTTCTCCACATGCACGAACGTTGCTTATCTCTGCTTCAAAGCGTTTGCTGATGACCCATAACCTGTGCCATTCCCGGGGGGTCCGCACGCTTCCTCTGGGCGGCTCTGCTTTTCCCCAGGGTCCTCCGATTTCAGCAGCACGTAAATACAGCGGAACAGAAGCAGGGTCGCCGTGTGTGTGTAATAAATCAGGCTGAACGCAGGCTGTCTCCTTATCTTACTTTTAAGTCTTTATTTCTGTAGCAAAACACAACAGTTATAAATCTCCTGGTGACAAAGCACACATGGTCGCTGCTCTCTCGCAACGGAGCAAACACACACTGAGAGAAACACAGTAAAACACTCCCCTCAGTATTCTAAACCACGCCTCAGAATGTGAGACGTCACTCAGAACTTCTTAACCCTGTGAGTTCTGAGCCTCTCTCCACAATTAGCACCTGGCTCCAAGGAACAATCCCATACACAAAGCAACCCCAACTGCAGTCAAACAGAATTAGAAGATAATTGCCTACAATAAAAAGTTGCTTACAAGGGGATGCTCAGAAGCTGCAGCCAAATTAAGAGAAAAGGAAATCAATAAGATTCCAGGCCCACACCAGCGGCCCTCTGAAAAGGAGGGGTGAGGTTGCTCTTAAGGGGAATATCTGGGGAAACTTACACCAAACCAAAGAAACTTTGCCAAACAAAGAAAGTAAATTTTTTGCCCACAAGGTCGGCTCAAGACCAGTTGATGGAAATAAAGGTGCTTAAATAGACAAAAGACTGTAATTGGTCAAACTGCTGGTTAGTTAAACTGACAATGCAACTAGAGCTGCTGAACTGCCCGGTGCTTAAAGACAATGCCTCACAATCTGCCGGTCACTCAAAGAACAATCAAGCCTGCCCAGCAGTTGAAAAACCTGTCTGGTAACTGTGATGACTCAGGCAAGAAGCAAAGGGAAATCCAAAGATGCCTTTTTATTTATTTATTTATTTATTTTTTAAGGTTAATGTGATGTATCTCTTTCCTGAAAGGGTGGGGGGTGTAGGGAGGGAGGAGGGGTGGAGGGAGTAAAATGAGGATGCGGGGCAAGGAAAAAGTTTGAAGAAAAGGAAAATAGCTGTCCTTTACAGTGAGCCAAAATGAAGTGGAAATATAAACCGTGAGTTAACCTGGACTTTTTAGTAAGGTACTATAAGCCAAAACCTTTTTTGTTGTTGTTGTTTAAAAGCAGTTTTCTTTAGGGAGCCTGTACTGGCAAATGCAGCCAATGACAAGAACTAGGCAAAGGCACACCTTCAAAGGTTCTAAACGTATAAACATGCAGTGCTGAGGAATGGTTTCCTGATCATAAACCCTGAATTGTCCACCCCAAGCCCTGCCTTATTTCTTCCCCCAAACATCAAGCGAAGGGGGGTGGGTGGCTTAGAGAAACCAAGAGGGGTGAGGTTTAAGTGCACAATGTATTCCAAGCCCCAGCAGCCTTTAAATTTTACAGTGGGCTCCCGATTTAAGTGGTACCAATGGAAGGGATGGCAGGGTAAATTAAACGCACGCTAGAAGAGTAATAATCAATAAACGGCAGGCACAAACACACGCTGCAAACACACACACACGACTTAAAATTGGAGAGGAGCCCTGAGGATCATCTAGTCCAACCCAAGCAATGCAGAAATATTTAGCTGTCCCATACAGGCTCTCAAGAACAATGGAGGGGGAAAACACATAAGCACCCTGGCCAACAAATTAAATGTAAGGCAAACCCACTCAGTCACCCAGACCAGCTGTGCAATTGGACAGGCAAGGGCAATAGAGGGGAAAACATACAAGCATCCTGGCCAAAATGGAAGGAAAGTGAGGAGACGAGGGAGAAAGAAAGATGGAGCCACACTCACACTCAGACCTCGCTGGGGGCACGTGCTGGGCACAAACAAATCAAGCACCAGGAGTGGGGGGAAATAGAAGGTTAAATGTAGGTTTTTACATGGAAAAGAGAACACAGCAAGGCAAACCTGGATGCCTGGGTTTTTAAAAGCAGTAAAGCAATGAGCGCATGCAAGCCTCTTAAAGTTAAAAGGCATGCAAGGAACCAGACACCCCCCCCCCGACTCCAAACCTCATGGCTCTTCTCTGTGATGACTCTCCTAGCTGATGACTCGCTGCGGGACGATGACGACTGAGGAGGAGGCGGAGCTGGAGCCGCAGCATTAAGCTGCTAAACACGCCCCCCGGAGACACCTGGTTGGCTGCCTCCGGTGGGCGTGGGCGCCAGCCAGGTGAGGAGGGGCGGGGGCTAAGGCCCCCGGCCAGGGGCGGAGCTCGGGCTCCCGCCCACAAGCACTCCCCTCTCTTCCAGGGAGGAGAGTCTTTTGCGCTCAACAAGGGAAACCCACATGACCTGAAGGTGTTGCTGTGCAATGCTAGGTCAGTGATTCATAAGACCACTGCCATCCATGACCTGATCGTGGGTGGAGGACTTGACCTGGCATGTGTAACAGAGACTTGGTTGGATGAAGCAGATGGGCCTGTCCTAGCTGCTGCTTGTCCACCAGGTTTCTCTTACACACAGCAACCCAGGTCATGTGGGTGGGGAGGGGGGGTTGCAGTGATTTTTGGGGAGTCACTAGCTTGCACCAGGTGTCCTATTGGGAAGACCCAGTTCTCTGAGTGCATGTTCTGGAAGTTGGGCAAAAGGGGCAGTACAGGATTCCTTTTGGTGTACCGACCTCCCCGCTGCACCAAGGATTCCCTGCCAGAGCTGCTTCAGGTTGTGGCAGATGTTCTCCTGGAGACACCTAGTTTATCGGGATGTAAACAGAGTCTTGTGACTCCAAAGCACCGCTCAGTGGCAAACAGAAACTAACATCCTCCCCCTTTCTGTGAACACCACCGGGCAGTGTGTCAGTACAATCTCAGTACAAACCCAATTTCTGTACATAGGTACAGTGTTGATCCTTCGGAACAACCTTGGACAATAAATCAGCAGGAATTTCATTACCTGGCATGTAGGACACTGTTACGAGTCCTTTCTGCACACATTCCCTAGCATGTTGCAGCTTCAATTGCAAGTGCTTCGTGCTTTGCTTACAACCTTCAGAAGTCAGCAAAGCCAAACATGCTTTGTTGTCCTGATAAACCTGGATTGGACACTTGACAGGAATTCTCATGTCTTTACACAATTGTAACAACCATTCACAATCCACAAGTGAATAAGACAGTGCATTCAGTTCAGCTTCACAAGAACTTAAACCTACTGTTGTTTCCTTCTTGCACAACCAATCAAATGGACCCTGGTTGTACATGTAGCAAACTCCTGACGTGCTTTTCCTGTCTGTAGTGTCACTTCCAAAACATGCATCAGCAAATATCTCAAGACCACCAGACTTCTGATCGTTAAACCTCAGTCTGTAGTGCATAGTGCCTTTCAAATAGCGTGCTATGCGTTTCAGAGCTTTCCAATCCTTAACAGTAGGATTGTTGACTTGTCTGCTTAGCAAGTTACAGCTAACTGCAATGTCAGGTCTTGAACATCTGGCAATGAAGTTTAGTTTGCCTAGCACACTTCTGTACAGTGCAGTGTATCAGTGCTACTGATAGAAGATGCTGAGAGATTTAAATTAAAACCATTCAAATTAGTTAAAGATAAAATAAATTGGCTTCAATATTATCAGATTAATGAATTATTTAAGATTGATAAGAAAAAAGGTTTTGCAACAGAAAAAACCAAATTGGAAACGGAGTTGTTAGATACGAATGTTAAGAATATGTCTAGGATGTATAGTTTACTATTGGAGTGGCACACAAAAGATGGACAAGTAAAGTCGGTTATGATTGATTGGGCACAAGATGTGGGACATAACATAATGATGGAGGATTGGGAAAGACTCTGGAAGAAAGGGGTTAAGTTTACCGCATGTACAATGCTAGAGGAAAATATTATGAAAATGATGTATAGATGGTACTTAACCCCTGTTAAATTGGCAAAGATGTACCATAATTGTGACAATGTATGTTGGAAATGTAAAGAAAAAGAAGGTACCTTCTATCATATGTGGTGGACTTGTCCCAAGGTAAAGGACTTCTGGGGAAAAAATTATAATGAATTAAAAAAAATGATGAAATATACATTTATTAAGAAACCAGAGGCCTTTCTCCTTAGGATAGTTGGCACTGAACTGCCCAAAAAAGACGTGAAAGTATTTTTGTATGCCACAACAGCTGATAGGATTTTACTAGCCAGAAAATGGAAAACACAAGAATTACCAACGGTAGAAGAATGGCAGATGAAGATGATGGAATTTATGGAGTTGGCTGATCTCACCGGGAGAATCCGCGACCAGAAAGAAGAGGACTACCAAGAAGATTGGAAGAAATTTAAAGACTATTTGAATAAATATTCTAATATTAAAGATATTGAAAGAACCAATCAGGCTTAGGACTAAATTAGACTTAAATGTATAAATAAGAAAATGTACTATAAGAAAGGTAAAGAAATTGGAATATGACTGTAATATTGTTTTATGAAATAATGATATTGGAAACTGCTACATTCAAATTAAGAGGAAATTCAGATGGAGGAGATTAGAAGAAGTCAACTAAAATGTTTATGAAAATGGATTTTAATTAATTGGTTGAGTTTCTTTTTTCTGTTTAGGTATGCTAAGTTTGTTATTCTTTTTTCTTATTTTTCACTTTTTTATTGTGTTGCTGTTGCTGTGTTGTTGCATATTCTCTTTTTTGTTATGTCTATTGAAAATTAATAAAAATTATGGTAAAAAAAAAAAGATCTTTCATGTCAAAGTGCTCCTTCAGTTGAGCTAGGGCGCTATTGTACATTTTGACATCCTTCCAAAGGAAAAGTATATCATCAACATAAAACAAGCAATACAGCTTCTTTTGCCCTTCCTCTTTGACAAATACACATGGATCAGCTTTACCTTGCTGAAAACCCAGAGAAAACAACACTTCAGTGAGTTTAGAGTGCCAGCATCGTGCACTTTGTTTGAGACCATATAGGGACTTCTTCAGAGAACAAACAAATCCCTGTTTTACCTGTACGCCATCAGGTGGAAGCATATAAAGTGATTCACCTAAGATTCCGTACAAAAATGCTGTATTCACATCGTGATGAGAAACATGTAGATTCTCTTCTGCAGCAAATTTGAGTATAAGCCTAATGCTCTCATATTTCACGGTGGGTGATAGTCTTCTCCTGGTACCTGTGAAAAACCTCTGGCTACCAATCTGGCTTTGTGTCTGACTAACCTTGCCATTCTGATCTGTCTTTGCTTTGAATACCCATTTTCTGTCAAGCAGTTTCATCCCTGGAACTGTCGGAACTAGCTCCCATGTTTTGTTTCTCTCTAAGGAATCAAGCTCAGCCTTCATGGCAGTTAACCTAGCTCCAGCATCTGATTCAGTGCAGGCTGCTGAGGGGTTGGACTCCTTAAGATCACCAACTGACTATGAGACACCTGGAAAGCACTCAACCTCAGATGACCTCCACTCCAAAAAGTGAGAAAGAGGATTTGACAGTGACCAATTTTTTAGCAGCCCCATATTCTCAGCACAAAGTGAGAAGTGTTTGGGCAAATCACTGATTTGTACATCAGTTCCCCCATGGCACTGTTGGCTATTTGCAGTATGGCAGCGCTGCAGAGAGCTTGCTGGGGAGACCGTGCAATAAAAAGGGACTCAAAAATAACTTAAACAAGGTTTTAATAAGAAAAACAAAAACTCCATTTACACTAAATACATCAACAAACCAGACCCAACCACCAACCCATCCCCCAGGGTGATGGGAGAGCTAGGTGCTGCTCCTTATATACTACACCCAAATGCTGACACAGCTTAATCAATACAACTCAGCAGCACATGCTATGTTTCACAGCTGTAAAGCTGGGTCTCGTTATTTTGCTCTGGCCCTTGCTCTGGCCCCTTAAAGACATACACATCGAGTGGAACAATGATGAACCTTTACATTTAAAGAAGCCATTCAACATTTCCCCTGCGGTTCATCATTGTGGAACAAAAACATAAAGCATATTTTGTACATGTCTTTCATGTGTAACCTTTGGAAGAGCTTTAGTAAAAATGTCCGCAATTTGATTGTCACCTGGAACATATTGAAATACAATCATTTTGTCAGCAATTAGTTTCTTTACAAACTTTAAACGTAATCCTAAGACTCTAGTGCGCTGCGTATTGGTCTCTGAACATAGGATAGCAAGTCCACTCTGGGAATCAAGGTAAACTTTTATTGGTAGTGTTACTTGCATCTGTAAGTCTGCAAATACTTGCAGATACCATTCTACATCACGAGTGGCCTGAACGCATGCACATAATTCACTCTCTGTTGTGGAGAGACAAATAATGGTTTGTGTCTGGGACTTCCATTCAAATGGACAACCGTTATAACAAAACACCATACCAAACACACCCCTGCAATTATTTTGTTATACTGCATGAGATGCATTGCAGAAAATTTCAAAACCTTTGTCAATACTTGATGTAAACTGCAACCTATAATGTTTGGTATGTTTAAGGTACATTACCACTCTCTTAAGAGCAGAGAAACATTGCGTAGTGGGCTTTCCCACAAATTTTGCCAGAAAGTGAAAAGCATAAGTTATATCTGGTCTTGAGCTTCTTTGAATGAAATTTAGCTTGCCTATAGCAGAACGATACAAAGTTTTGTTAGGAAATGGCTTATCTTCACCTGTAAAGGTGAAACCACACACCATAGGCGTTTCCTTCCCATTTGCATTTTCTAAACATAGCATTTCAACAATATCATCAATTTTTGCAGTTTGATGAACCAGAAAAGATCCATTTTCGCCTTTCTCAATTTGCATGGATAAGTAATTTTTAGCTATGCCTAATTCCACCACAACAAATTTCTTCTGTAACTGTGAAACTACCTTTTCATATTCCTGTTTAGTTTTTGTAGAAATTAACACGTCATCTACATACACACATATTTTTGTTACAGAGTTTTCCCTTTCCTTTATGAACACACAATTGTCTGCCTTGCCTTGTGAAAAACCAATATCCAGCAATTCTTTTGCTAAAGTTTGGTGCCAGTTCCTTCCACTTTGGTGCAGACCATAAAGGGATTTATTTAATTTGCATACCAAACCTTCAGCAGCGTCTATGCCTTCAGGGACACGCATAAAAATCTGTTCTTTTAAATCTGCAAATATGCAGCTTTTATATCTAGGTGATAAACAGAATGTCCACGTTGTGATACATCTTTTAACAAAAGCTTAACTGTTTCATATTTTACACTTGGTGAATAACACAAATCATAATCTTTGCCTGGAATTTGTTGAAAACCCCTAGCAACTAATCTAGCCTTGTACCTTACAACTTCATTTTTGTCATTAATTTTAACTCTATAAACCCATTTTGAATCAATAAGTCTCATATCTGGGGTTTGTGGTAAAAGTGACCAAGTGTTATGCTCTTTTAAAGAAGCTATCTCAGAGTTCATAGCTTTATACCAATTTGCAGCTTGGTGCTTAGGTAAATTCCGAACATCATTGTAGCTTTTTGGCTCAAAAACCGCCTTATTGGCATACACAGTATTAAAATGTTCATCTGCAAAACGTTGTGGCTTCTGTCTCTTTCTATCTGAACGTCTCAGTCCGGAAGGAGAGTCAGACTTAATGGGACTAAGTGAACTACTAGTTTCAGGTTGTAAATCATCACTGTCAGATTGAAGAGATGCCTGTAGGCTAAGCTCACGGTCAGAAAACTCAAGAGAATCTAACCTCCCCTCGGGTGCCTGTAACTTTAAATCATCAAGCAAATTATCAGATTCAACAGGCTTTTCGTCTTTTTCCATTAATTCAGAAGCACCATTTCCTGCTGCTGCTGCTGCTGCTGCTACTGCTACTGCTACTGCTACTGCTACTGCTACTGCTTCTTCCTTTTCCTCAGTATTATCTATACCATTAGTATCTTGGAAAACAGCAACTCCATTCCAATTTACAGTTTGTATCATGCTTCTGGTAATATGAAATTTGCCAGTTGCTGGGACGTAAATTCTGTACGCCCCCTGCTGGTAGCCCATTAATTTTCCTTGAACACTACACGCTCACCCAATTTCTGCTTAGCGGGATAACGCATAATTACATCTGAGCCCCAAATACATAGTTATTTCAGATTAGGGCATTTTTTAAACAGCTTCTCATAGGGGGTGACATCTATGTTGGTACTAAAGGGTTAAGAGGTAACAAGTCGCTCTAATCACTGAGCAGCTGGAAGTCATTAAGCATCCAGGAATGTGAGTTAGTTTGTATAAATAGTCAGTTCACTCAGTTTGTGGCCGGTGGGCTGATATGAGTTAGGTTTAGAGTAAAGTTTTCTTTATGCCGGAGATAAGAGCATGTGTGCTTTATCGCCAGGGTTTTTTCTTTTGTAAATAAAGTTTTTTTTCCTGAGTTCCAAAGTGCTTGCTCCAGGATTCTTCATTGAAAGGTACTGACTCTCCTGCCTTCTTAAACCGCTGCACGAAATTCTCTGCTGAGATAAGACTTATGGCGTTGGAAGCGCACTGGACGTTTACTTAACATTAAACTAATTAAAGTTTAATGGACAGGTTATGGGGGTTTGTACGTCAAGAAGGAGATAAGGAGTGCAGTTCAGAGTGATTTATGAAAGGACTGGAGCGAAGGCAGAAGCGGTTGCCAACAACGAAAGCCTTCAAAGCAGCTTGAGTCCTGCAACGTGCCTAGAAAAAGTTTTAAACAGGCACTGCGCAGTTTGTACTCGCTGGAAGACGTCTTATTCCTCAAGGAGCCACCTCAGCAGCTGGGAGACGGTCTACAGGTGTGTGAGTATCGTTCCTAAGCCCCAGGGAGGATGGCAGAGTCCCAGGAAAGTTTTGCTGTCCCGTTTACGCGACTCAATGGGAAAAATTGGCAAGATTGGAAGGCTAGAGTAAGGGTTTGGTTGCAAGCAAAAGAGTTGTGGAGTTGTACTGAAGCACCGCCTTTGCAGGCAGCTGCAGAGGCGTCTGCAGAAGACAAAGCAGCAGCAGCAGCTTCACAGAAACGCAACAGGAAAGCCCAAGGTCTATTAGTTTTGGCAGTGGGACCACAGCAAATGCCTTATGTTTCTGAGTTAAAGAACACGCATGAGGTCTGGACGGTTCTGCAGCGGCTAAATTCCAGAAACACTGCGGGGGCCAAGATCCATGCAGATGAACAGGATAAAAGGCAAAGAGAAAGAGGTTTGTCTTCAAAGGGGAGTTGTGCTGTGCCTAAGAGTTGGGATGCTGAGTTTGAGAACACAGTAAATGCTTTTGCAGCTAGACACTGTTTTCGCTGTGGTTCCTCTTCCCATTTAATCAGGAACTGCACACGTGAATCTGGTCAAGACAGCACCAAGGCCATTACCCCTAGTTACCAGACAAGGAGTTCCAGGGGATGTCGAAGAAGAGGAGGAGGTCGTGGCTACTCCCACAGCACACAGCACATGGCTTCAGCAATGGCGTTGATGCAAGGGCGTGGCCAAGGCAGCAATCTACGCTGGTTGATCGATAGTGGTGCATCTCACCACCTGGTGGCGCCATCTAGTGTCCGTTTGCAGAATTGCAGGCATTTGCAAACCCTTAAAGTTGTGACAATGGCAGATTCAACTAAACGTTCCTTAGAGACCGTAGGCACAGTGTTCTTGAATTGTTTGCATACAGAAATTGATGCCTGTGTGCTAAAGGGAATGAAGGGGTGTATTTTGTCTGTGTCAGAACTTGATAGAGATGGGTTTAAAACTGTGTTTGAAAATGGGGTTTGCACTATTTCAAAGAATAATGTATCTCTTTTGCAGGTGGAATGCAGAAATGGGTTATATTATTTTGAGACAAGTCCAGATGAAGTTGAACAGGTTCATGCTGGTTGTGTGAACTCGCCTACCCATAATTCTTGTGTTCATTTATGGCACCGCCGTTTGGGACATATTAATTTCCAGTATGTTAAAAGGCAACCTGAATTATCAGAAGGGTGCAAAATGAACAAATGTACTAAGTATTTGGATTGTACTGCATGCAAAAGGGCGAAGGTTCATAGATGCAGCTATCCCAGTTCAGATAGGAAATCTGACAAAGTATTCCAACTTGTGCATATGGACCTATGTGGCCCAATGCCTGTTGCTAGCATGGGAGGTTCGAGGTATGCACTGTGTCTCTCGGATGACAAAACAAAAGTCACATGGTTTTTTCCTCTCAAAACTAAAGCAGTTACTGCAGAAACAGTTAAAAATTGGGTTCATGCAGTAGAACTTGAATTCGGTACTAGAGTACTTGCTTTTCAGACAGACAGAGGGTCAGAATTTACCGGGTCTGTGTTGCAGAATTTCTTTAAGAAAAAGGGAATTAAGCATCGTCTGTCTACACCTTATTCCCCCCAAGAAGGAGGCGTGGCCGAACATAAAAACAGGGTTCTGCAAGAGTTGGCAAACTCTATGTTGTTTGATTCTAAACTCCCTCAAAGTTACTGGGCGGAAGCCTGGCAGACGGCTACTCATATTCTGAACCGAGTATATAATTCGGTAATTGATACTACGCCATATTTTGCTTTATATGGGAAGAAGCCCAAAGTTAATTACTTTCGGGTGTTTGGATCTCAAGCCTATGTACTTATCCCAAAAGCGTTAAGGAAAAAGGGAAGTCCAAGGGCTAGGAAACTCATCTTTTGTGGGTACGAACCACACGCCAAATCTTGGAGGTTCGTGAACCCAGATGGGGATACTACAAGAGTGGTCATCAGTAGGAGCGCTGAATTTTGTGAGCAATCCAGATGGACTCACTTACATGCTAACCCTGACATTTTGAGAGATGATTTAGGCATTTATGCTGAGAATGAAAGTCCAGAGGGTCGTGAGCCAGAAGGGGATGGTGCACATGGTTCAGATGCAGATTCTGACCAGGCACAAGGTTCTTCTCCTAAGGTAGAAAAGCCAGAATCTAGGAGTGTTCCAACATCGCCAGTCAGTAGGCCTAGCAGACAGCAAAAGCGAAGCAGGTCGCCTGCAACACCAAGCCCAAGGGAGGTATCTAAACGGAGGTCTTTATCCCTAGGGGCGCACCCAGATATAAAGTCTGAAACAGATTCTGACAGCCAACGGTTAGAGGGGGCACAAGAGGAACAATTGCGCAGATCAAAACGTGCCACAAAGGGCAAACCACCAGAGCGGTTTAAGGTGACAAGTGTATACGTAAATATGGCACAGTGTGAGCCAGATAGCTATATAGAGGTACAACAGCTTCCAAGCTCAGAAGCCGTAAAGTGGCAGGAATCAATGGAAAAGGAGATGGCTTCAATGAAGTCTCTCGGTGTGTTTACAAGTACAGAGCTTCCGAAAGGACAACAAGCTGTAGGTTGTCGATGGGTATATCGTTTAAAGCCCACAACTACTGAGGAGTTGCAATATAAAGCCCGACTAGTTGCAAAAGGTTTTTCGCAGCGCCAAGGTGTTCACTATTCTCAAATCTATGCCCCTACTTCAAGATCGGAGTCATTAAGAATGCTTCTAGCCTCTTCAGCTAAGAAGGGAAATAAGCTGTTTCATTTTGATGTCAATGTGGCTTATTTAAATGCAGACTTACAGGAGGAAGTCTATATGACACCACCACCAGGTTTTGAAGGAGACAAGCCAAACCAGGTCTGGCACCTACACAAATCCATTTATGGGTTGAAACAGTCCGCCCGTAATTGGAATTCCTGTTTAAACGATGCTCTAGAGAGCATGGGGTTCAGAAAGAGCGCAGCAGATGCGTGTCTTTATCTAAAAGGCTCTGGATGTGAACAAGAAGCAGTTTTGATATTTGTTGACGATTTATTATACAGTGGAAAGGACGATAAACTTGCACAACATTTTGCCACAAAGCTTGGAGAAAAGTTTCAGATAAAATCACTAGGCACTGTATCTGTTTATCTAGGAGTTAAAATTCAGCAAGATGAAAATGGGAACTATTGGCTCAGCCAAGAAGCTAAGATCCAGCAGCTGCTGGAAAGGTTTAAAATGGACAACTGTGCTGGTGTTAAAACCCCAATGGAGTTAAGTTACACAAAGGATGCTCAAGCCGAGCAACAGGCAGAGTTCAGTAATCCCGGGGTTTACCAGTCAGCGATAGGCAGTCTACTCCACATTGCACAGTGGACTCGGCCCGATATAACATATGCTGTCAACATGCTGTGTAGACAAGCTGAAAAACCATCAATGCATGCTTGGCAAGGAGTAAAGAGAGTTTTAAGGTATCTCCAAACTACCAAAAGGTTTCGCTTAAAACTATCAGCAGAGGGCAGCACACAACTTGAATGTTGGGCCGACAGCAGTTGGGCAGATGCTGGACCAGATAGAAAATCAGTGTCAGGAATGGCGATAAAATTTGTAAATGCACTAATTGGTTGGAGATCAAGAAAGCAATCACTTATAGCTTTAAGTTCAACTGAATCTGAGTTCAATGCATTATCAGATGTATGTAGAGAACTGGAATTTTATAAGCAACTGGTACAAGAATTGTTTGGAGAATGTTCCCTACCTATCAGAGTGTGGGAAGACAATCAACCTTGTATTAAACTAGCTAAATCAGGTCAATTCAAGGCACTCACAAAACACTTGGATATCCGTTATCAAAATGTATGCCAAAGTGTAAAACAAGGTTTAATTGAACTAAAGTATTGTCCAAGCAAAGAAAATCTCGCAGACGGTTTTACAAAAGCTTTGAGTCCGCAATCTCATAAATATTTCTGTTCAGGTTTAAATTTGAATTAAGGTTGGTACAGCTCAGTGTTACGAGCGAGAGGGGGTGTTGGTACTAAAGGGTTAAGAGGTAACAAGTCGCTCTAATCACTGAGCAGCTGGAAGTCATTAAGCATCCAGGAATGTGAGTTAGTTTGTATAAATAGTCAGTTCACTCAGTTTGTGGCCGGTGGGCTGATATGAGTTAGGTTTAGAGTAAAGTTTTCTTTATGCCGGAGATAAGAGCATGTGTGCTTTATCGCCAGGGTTTTTTCTTTTGTAAATAAAGTTTTTTCCTGAGTTCCAAAGTGCTTGCTCCAGGATTCTTCATTGAAAGGTACTGACTCTCCTGCCTTCTTAAACCGCTGCACGAAATTCTCTGCTGAGATATGACTTATGGCGTTGGAAGCGCATTGGACGTTTACTTAACATTAAACTAATTAAAGTTTAATGGACAATCTAAACCAGAATGATAACTGCGATTTTTAACATAACAAAACGCATTAAGCGCTTCAGCCCAAAAATCTTTGGGCAGGTTAGCATCGTGCAGATAAGTTTTAACCCCTGCCTGCATGTCATGCTGCACAACTTCAACAAGCCCATTTTGCCAGGGACTTTGGGGGCATGATAACTCATGAGTAGTCCCATGCGCTTCCAGGAAATTCTCAAAATCCTCAGAAACAAATTCCCCGCCCCGGTCAGAAAACAGGTTCTTAATAGCTTTGTTAAAATGCGTTTTTACCCAGTTGCAAAAAACTTTGTACTTTTCAAATGCTTGGGACTTCTCAGCTATTGCATAAGTCCAACAGTATCTACTATACTGGTCTATCAGGGTGAGCCAGTACTTAGAACCTCCTAATGATGGTGGGAGTGGCCCAACTAAATCACAATGTACACGCTCAAATGGCTCAGTTACTTTCCTATCTGAGCACCTCCCCTTGCGTGCAACGGTAATCTTATTCTTGCAACAGGATAGACATTGCATAAAGAATTTACATGGTTTTAAGTTGAGGCCATTAACAATATTCTTTGTCTTAATTACTTCAGCAAAATTCAGATGCCCTAGAAATCTGTGTGCCTCATGGACACACCCGGAATGTGGCCTTACATTCCTCAACCCCTGACTTGACTGTGCTGCTCTGCAATTTATAGGCGATTGGGAGTAGGTGCGAAAATACAGTCTATATAAACCATCAGAGTCCCGGGCATACAATAGACGTTTGTTCCCCTCAAAAAACTCACACATTGAATTTAAGAAACGCACAGTTATGCCTTGATGAGCAAAACACCTTACTGATAATAAATTGTCCACTGACGGGCAGTAAATGCAGTTCGCTATTGTAATGTTTAAAGAGTCAAGTTTAACAGTACCCCTGCCAAGCGACTGCAAGACTTGCGAATTGGCTAAATGTGCATTACCAATTTCCTCTTCGAAAGAAATAAACAAGCTTCGATTGTTGCATTAGTGCTGAGATGCTCCTGAGTCCACAATAAAAGA
Source organism: Podarcis raffonei (assembly GCF_027172205.1). Lineage (NCBI taxonomy): Eukaryota > Metazoa > Chordata > Lepidosauria > Squamata > Lacertidae > Podarcis > Podarcis raffonei. The sequence continues at coordinate 24,632,275 of NC_070620.1, forward strand.
ATTCCACTTGGCACCTTTAATTCTTTTACGATCTGTTGTGCGAGCGTGAAAAGCTCTCGGTTCGTTTCGGCTGCTGGGCTGACGACCGTGACTGACGAACAGAAACAGACTTTGGAGTACTTTGCTTTCTTTTGGATCTGCAGTCCTTTGCAAAATGTCCTTGCTTATTGCAGAACCAACAACGCTTGGCAGCTTTAAATGCAGTCGGATCACCACAAGTTTGCATATGGCGTTCCTCATTCTTTCTGGAAATAGGAGTGCTTATGGCACAAGCCTCCCTTCTATCCAACTCGCCCATTAATCTTGCCGTTACCCCTTCCACAGTTAATTGTGCTGGTGGAACGGCAGATATCTGGCTAGCTATACCATCAAAGTCCTCATTAAGGGAACAAAGAATGATAAAAAAATACTGAATATCAGGTATCTCCATGTCCCTTCGAATTAATTTGCAGCGTATTGCCTCCAGACGTCTCAAGTGTGGTGCCAAATCACCACCAGGCTGCAACTTCGTCTGGTACAGCTGTTTGAAAAACGTCAATGCAGACGCTGACTCTTTTTTAATATGCACTGCTGCAAGGCTGTCCCACATTTCTTTGGCAGTTTTCTTATTTCTTATACAGACTACTTGCTGGTCGCTGACTGCCAAATTAATTATCGCCCTGGCTTTTGCATCTCCTTTTGACCAAGCATTAGTCACAGGGTCAGGAGGGTCATCAGTTACATAGGTCCATACTTCTCTAGAGGTCAAAAGTGCCTCCACCCGAAAAGACCATAAACTATAGTTCTCATCTGTCAGCTGTGGGAAGACCAGAGCCTTCTCAGCTTCTGGAACCCGGTCAACCATTCTGGAACTCTTCCAGACCCACAGAACTATGCTAAGAGGAGAAGGAGTTTTCAAACCTTTCTCAGAGTCCAAAAATATGCAGTCATCCACTCAGCAGCTGGGCCCATAACCAAAGATGTTGGCTATTTGCAGTATGGTAGCGCTGCAGAGAGCTTGCTGGGGAGACCTTGCAATAAAAAGGGACTCAAAAATAACTTAAACAAGGTTTTAATAAGAAAAACAAAAACTCCATTTACACTAAATACATCAACAAACCAGACCCAACCCATCCCCCAGGGTAATGGGAGAGCTAGGTGCTGCTCCTTATATACTACACCCAAATGCTGACACAGCTTAATCAATACAACTCAGCAGCACCTGCTATGTTTCACAGCTGTAAAGCTGGGTCTCGTTATTTTGCTCTGGCCCTTGCTCTGGCCCCTTAAAGACATACACATTGAGTGGAACAATGATGAACCTTTACATTTAAAGAAGCCATTCAACAGGCACAATTGTACCTTCCCTACACTCAGTCTACAAACCATGGGACTTGTGGGTTCAGTTGGCAACATCTGTGTGTATGACTATGACATAAACACATTGAAAGGATCAAACTGGATAAGTGACCACATAATAGATACCTTTCTTGCCTCCAGGGTGATCATGGCCAAAGAGCTAGGTCACGATGGAACAATTTCCCCACTTACTTGCCACTTCATGCAGATATGTCAAAGATTGCCAGTGCAAGCCCTGAAGAACTGTTTGAGATTTGGAGTGCTAAAGAAAGATGTTTTGATTATTCCAGTAAATGACACAGAAGTCCACTGGATACTGATAGTAATCATTTTTAAAAGGAAGACCATGCTCTACCTAGATTCCAAACATGGATTGAACCACTCTGTGATTGATGCAATAACATCCTTCTTAGCATGTCTGTATGAGATGGATTCAAAATATCCCTTGTTTTGCAGACTGGTCATTTTTTGCACCAACTGATATACCCAGGCAAGGTAATTCCAGTGACTACGGTCCTTTCACATGTACCATTGCCCATCTGATTGCTTCTGCTGCCCAATTACAGTTCATACAAAAGGATGGCTGCCATTAGACCCTGGATTGCAAAAGAAATAATACAGTACAGTGGAAAAACCTATTTTGAAGGACAAGACAAATATTTTCAAGTGGAAATTGATGCTGTTCCTCCCAAGAAGAGACAAATCTTGAAAGAGAGTCACATTACTGTGTCTCGATCATGCCCAAAGGGATGGAAGGATACACTAACCTATTGCTCAGATATTTTACCTTCCTTGTTTGAAGGCTGCTGGTTTTTTGAAGGAAGGGTGCAGGAGGCCCAGTGGTGACCTAATTATGGTTTACTGTGAAGGAAACTGCAAGGACTGGTACCAATGCTTTCGCATAGGCATTGATTCAAAAGATCTTCCAGAGGTTTTCGTGTGTCCAGATTGTCAATCCACTGTGGCCAAATAGATTTTGAAACTGCGAACTGTCATATTCCACAGGTTGGTATAATACAGCAAAATCCAAACATATAGTTTTCATCATCATGGCAGTGATGGTCCTTTTCCATAGTATTCTTATTCATGGAGTTGGCTTTTATATCCTGCTTTTCTCTACTTGAAGGAGTCTCAAAGTGGCTAAAAATCTCCTTTCCCTTCCACCCCCACAACAGACACCTTGTGAGGTAGGTGGGGCTGAGAGAGTTCAGAGAGAAGTGTGACTGGCCCAAGGTCACCCAGCAGCCTGCATGTGGAGGAGCGGGGAAGCGAACCCGGCTCACCAGATTAGAGTCCACCGCTCTTAACCACTACACCACAGAAACGTATCTCTTAAAACTCTTGAGCAAGCTGTTCAGTTCAGCCTCATAGTGATACTGATTTGCGGAGGGAAGGTTGGTGATGAGCAAGATCTGTTCCCATTTCCCAACACAGAGACCATAGAGCAGTTTCTTTTGGGGGCTGAACCTGCAGAGTGTTTGTGTGGTGAGTTTCCTCCTCCCACCAGAGGAAATAAAGACACAAGACACCATAAATTAAGGTTAATGGGCAAAAATTGGCCACAACTTTATTGATTGCAGGAAATGAGCGGTATTGGCCTAGGCATTGGTCCTATCCACTATCCGGCTTCAGGCTGTATGTCTGAGAGGCTGGGAAGGGTTAACACCAGCAGGGGGAGCCCTGCTGATGCACATCAACTAGGCACTCCCCTGGGGTCACCGCTCAGGGGCATGCCTTGGGCTCTGACCTCCCTAGGCTTCGGACGGGGCCACGCCCCCGGAGACCTTTACCGGACTACCCTTCGCAACCAGGGGAGGTGATGGTGCTCCTCACCCCATCCATCTACATAACAATACCCCGACCAATGCCTCACCGCCACTCGAGCAAAAGCTCGCCGCCAATACCCTCAAATCTGCAACCAATCCCTAATCCCTGCAGAAATGTCAGCCAGACAAACATCGTTCCCCTCATTGGAAAGATGTACGCCATCCCCGCGGTAGAGGGTCTCCTTGCTGAATCGAATGTTGGGGTGGTCGATGACCCGTCCCCCCAGTGACACCACTCTATGAGCCACCGAGCATATTTTCCTGGGCTTATTAATAGCAATAGGACATGTGCAATCTCTCCATATGCGCCTTTCTAACGGGGAAGACCAAATTATGAATAGATTTGGGTAAGTATTTTTCAATTCGTCAAAATCCCTGTAAATATTCCACATTATGTCCACGCCCTTCCTGTAAGCCAAATCGTTTTCCCCCAACTGAATGACAAGGGCATCCGGTGCACCATCTTTGGCGACTCTGGCCTTCACTGCTGGCAGAAATTCAGCCCAACGCATTCTACACCAAGAAATCCAGGAAAGTTCTATGTTCTCTGGCAATTCCAGCGCTTCTCCTTGACCTTGATTAAGAGCATGAATTCTGGCCCAGTGCACAATACTATGTCCAATGATCCAGACGTGCACAGCCCCACCACCTAAAAGAAAAAGAGCAGAACAAGGAGGGATCGGGTGTGTGTGTGTTGAATATCATCATAATGGATCACCGGACATACCCTTTAAAGGCATCTGATTTCCAATGCCCCATATCCCTTATTCTTTCGGCCGGGAGGCCTAAGTGTACCGCTGTCGTGGCTGCCCCAATCCTAAATGAATGAGCCGCAAATTCCGCAGGGGGAAAACCGCATGCAGCAATTGCCTTGCGCATAACGCACGTAAACTGATGCCTTGTGAGGCGGGAGCCATCTTCATGTATGAAGAAGGGTCCGGGGGCTTTTGGTCTCAAATATAGGAAATGCCTTGTATCCTTTACTGGGCAAGGCCCCTTCTTATGAGTTGCTATAAGGTGAATTAAGGCCCCTTTTCCTAACTGATCAGTTTTGAAGCTTCGGATATGGAGAATAATAAATAATAATAATAAATTTTATTTATATCCCGCCCTCCCCAGCCGAAGCCGGGCTCAGGGCGGCTAACAACAATAAAACAATACAAAAGTACAACACAAACAACACTCTAAAATCATTCATTATAAAATTAATTAAATTCAAGCCACTGGCCACCATTGGGCCAGAGCTCCACGAAGATTGCCGAGGGAGGGAGTCAGGCTGTGCCCTGGCCAAAGGCCTGGCGGAACAGCTCTGTCTTGCAGGCCCTGCGGAAAGATGTCAAGTCCCGCAGGGCCCTAGTCTCTTGTGACAGAGTGTTCCACCAGGTCGGAGCCACAGCCGAAAAAGCCCTGGCTCTAGTTGAGGCCAGCCTAACTTCTCTGTGGCCTGGGACCTTCAAGATGTTTTTATTTGAAGACCGTAAGTTTCTCTGTGGGGCATACCAGGAGAGGCGGTCCCGTAGGTATGAGGGTCCTAGGCCGTATAGGGCTTTAAAGGTTAAAACCAGCACCTTAAACCTGATCCTGTACTCCACCGGGAGCCAGTGCAGTTGATATAGCACCGGATGAATGTGATCTCGCAGCGAAGACCCCGTAAGGAGTCTTGCTGCAGCATTCTGCACCCGCTGGAGTTTCTGGGTCAGTCTTAAGGGCAGCCCCACGTAGAGCGAGTTACAATAATCCAGTCTGGAGGTAACCGTCGCGTGGATCACAGTGGCTAGGTCAGGGCGAGAGAGGTAAGGAGCCAACTGCTTAGCTTGGCGGAGATGGAAAAATGCCGCCTTTGTTACAGCTGCAATCTGCGCCTCCATGGAAAGGGAGGTGTCGAAGATTACACCCAAACTCTTAACGGATGGTGCTGGCACTAACTGCGCCCCCGCAAGAGATGGGAGTTGCCCCCCCAATCCCATATCGTCCCGTCCCAGCCACAGGACCTCTGTCTTCGAAGGATTTAGCTTCAACCGGCTCCCACGTAACCATCCAGCCACAGCTTCCAGACATCTGGTCAGTGTGTCTGGGGCCGAGTCAGGATGGCCATCCACCAACAGATAGAGTTGGGTGTCATCGGCATACTGATGGCAACCCAGCCCAAAACTCCGGACAAGCTGGGTGAGGGGGCGCATAAAGATGTTGAAAAGCATTGGGGAGAGTATCGCACCCTGAGGTACTCCACACACCAAGGAGTGGCGCGATGACAATTCCCCCCCAAGCGCCACCCTCTGTCCCCGACCAGAGAGAAACGAGCGCAGCCATTGAAAGACTGTGCCCTGGATCCCCACGTCGGCAAGGCGGTGGTCCAGAAGTTCGTGATAGACCATGTCGAAAGCTGCTGACAGATCTAGAAGAATCAGCAGCCCCGACCCGCCTCGATCCAACTGTCTACGAAGATCATCTGTTAGGGCAACCAGAGCTGTCTCGGTCCCATGACCAGCGCGGAAGCCAGACTGGAATGGATCCAAAGAAGTAGGTCTGAAGGCGATAATGTCACATCCTTCAGTAAGATCCCTCAAGAAATACGACTGGGCTGATCGTCGCACACCACCTCACCAATGTGCAAGGCGGCGAAAAAGGCGTCAGAGTATGCTCCTGAAAATAGGTGTGCTTCGTACTTAGACCAGCAAACCGCCCTTAGCTTTTTATGAATTTGGCTCAGGATGTCGAAGGTGATGGGTCTCCTGCCATCTGTGCTGGGAGGCTGGAGCCTACGCCAGCCCTGGGAGGAAAGCAGTGGCAGGCTGTTCCTCTGGAAGCCCTGCACCCAGGAGTGGGGGTGCAGGCAGAAGCTCTGCACCCAGGAGTGGGGGTGCAGTCAGCAGTGAGAGCTCTGGGAAAGCCAAAGTCTTCAAAGGTTGTTTTCGTCGAGAGTCAAAGTCAGGCTGTGTGAGGCATTGTTCTGCCGAGAAATGCAAGGTCAAGCAGCTGCAGAGGAAGCAGATAAGGGACACTTCTCAGACAGCGGAGCGTGAGAACAGCGGCAGAGGCCCTGCTGGGGGCGGAGCTGCAACTATGGCAACTGTGAAGGACACTGGCAAAGGCCCCAGTCTGGGGAACAGCGCTTTTATGGCAACGCTGGAAGAGTGCCAGCCAGCTGTTTTGTCTCTGATTGTGGACACGGGAGCGACACACACGTTAGTTCCCTCTGCTGGACTTCTTCGGAACTGCAAGAAAGTTAAAATTGAACGCTTTGTTTCTCTAGCTGACGGGAGCAAGAGACAGCTCACTGAAACTGGAATGTTGTATTGTGCTTTTCTTAATCATAGAATCATAGAGTTGGAAGAGACCACAAGGGCCATCGAGTCCAAACCCCTGCCAAGCAGGAAACACCATCAGAGCACTCCTGACATATGGTTGTCAAGCCTCTGCTTAAAGACCTCCAAAGAAGGAGACTCCACCACACTCCTTGGCAGCAAATTCCACTGTCGAACAGCTCTTACTGTCAGGAAGTTCTTCCTAATGTTTAGGTGGAATCTTCTTTCTTGTAGTTTGGATCCATTGCTCCGTGTCCACTTCTCTGGAGCAGCAGAAAACAACCTTTCTCCCTCCTCTATATGACATCCTTTTATATATTTGAACATGGCTATCATATCACCCCTTAACCTCCTCTTCTCCAGGCTAAACATGCCCAGCCCCCTTAGCCGTTCCTCATAAGGCATCATTTCCAGACCTTTGACCATTTTGGTTGCCCTCCTCTGAACACGTTACAGTTTGTCAGTGTCCTTCTTGAACTGTGGTGCCCAGAACTGGACACAGTACTCCAGGTGAGGTCTGACCAGAGCAGACTACAGTGGCACTATTACTTCCCTTGATCTAGATGCTATACTCCTATTTATGCAGCCCAGAATTGCATTGGCTTTTTTAGCTGCCGCGTCACACTGTTGGCTCATGTCAAGTTTGTGGTCAACCAAGACTCCTAGATCCTTTTCACATGTACTGCTCTCAAGCCAGGTGTCCCCCATCTTGTATTTGTGCTTCTCATTTTTTTTGCCCAAGTGCAATACTTTACATTTCTCCCTGTTAAAGTTCATCTTGTTTGTTTTGGCCCAGTTCTCTAATCTGTCAAGGTCGTTTTGAAGTGTGATCCTGTCCTCTGGGGTGTTAGCCACCCCTCCCAGTTTGGTGTCATCTGCAAATTTGATCAGGATGCCCTTGAGTCCATCATCCAAGTCGTTGATAAAGATGTTGAATAAGACCGGGCCCAAGACAGAACCCTGTGGCACCCCACTAGTCACTCTTCTCCAGGATGAAGAGGAACCATTGATGAGCACCCTTTGGGTTCGGTCAGTCAGCCAGTTACAAATCCACTGAGTGGTAGCATAGTCAAGTCCACATTTTACCAGCTTCTTTACAAGAATATCATGGGGCACCTTGTTGAATGCCTTCCTGAAATCAAGGTAGGCTACATCCACTGCGTTCCCTTCATCTAACAGGTTTGTAATTCTGTCAAAAAATGAGATCAGGTTAGTGTGACATGACTTATTTTTCAGAAATCCATGCTGACTATTGGTGATCACAGCATTCCTTTCTAGGTGCTCACAGACTGTTTATGGAATGATATATTTGTAGCTTTACCAGCCCCCGGGGGTCCACACGCTTCCTCTGCGCGACTCTCTGCTACTGGGGGTTCCTCACAGCTTCAGCAGAGTGTAAACACAGCGAGAAACAGAAGCAGTTGCCGTGTGTGCGTAATAAATTAGGCTTAACGCACGGTGTCTCCTTTATCTTACTTTAAGTCTTTATTCTCGTAGCAAAACAAACAGTTCATAACTCTCCTGGTGACAAAGCACACATCCTTGCTCCTCTCTCGCAACGGAGCAGAACACACACTGAGAGAGACACAGTAAAACACTCCCCTCAGCATTCTAAACCACGCCTCAGAATGTGAGACGTCACTCAGAACTTCTTAACCCTGTAAGTTCTGATTCTCTCCACACCCCCTCTCGTATCACTTTCTGAGAGGAGTTGTGAACACACATTTACAGACCTCTGAGTGTTCAACACCTTCTCCACTGCCTTTCGCTCCTTCCTGGCATCATTGTCAGGCACCTGTTGAACCTCCTCACAAATCTCAGGTTCGCACTGTGCGAGACCAACCCACGCATTTGTGACCTGAAACATCTCAGGTGGAATTCCCTTTGTTGCCCGAGATGACCGCCTGGGCACAAACTGGGGTGCTCCTTCTGACCCACTGGGGCCAGCAAGTGCGTCTCCTTCATCAGACGACTCCCCCTCTGACTTGACACGTCTGTGAGCTTTCTCCATTATGCTAACAGGAGATGAGGGCTCACTCTTGGACACTCCTTTAACAACCTGTGGAGACGCCCTACTCTGTTCAGGGACCTGGTCCCCACCAGCAGGTTCAGCCTCTGGCTCTCCCTCCTCCTCAGATTCAGACAGACAATCTGAGTGAACGTCAGGGCTCGCTTTGCGCCTTGCCCAACCATCCTGCTCATAGAACTCAGCATGTTTACTGATCAGAAGCTTGGTCTGATCACCTTCTGGATATGCAAATCTCCACCCCTTTGTCGCAGGTTCATACCCACAGAAGATCATTTCCTGGTACCTTGGGCCACCCTCTTGCTGCTGAAACTTTGGTACAGGCACCAAGGCTCTGCAACCAAACGCACGGAAGAAATGCAGCTGCGGCCTCCGTCCGTGAAGCAAGAAATACGGGGTGTCACCTACCACTGAATTGTAGCACCTGTTCATCGTGAAATTGGCCGTCTTTACCGCCTCCCCCCAAAAACATTGAGGCAAACCAGAGTCACACAGTAGAATCTCTGATGCTTGAACCAGAGCTTAACTCCTAAGCTCTGCCACGCCACTCTCCTGAGGAGAAGTCACCTTGTGACGTATCCCTCTCTGGCGAAAGAAACTCTTTAGAGCAAACCCAGTGACCTCTGAACCTCGGTCACTCTGAAACCCCTGTACCTTGGTGGAGAACCTTAGTTCCACCTCTGCAACCCAATCTTTGATCAGTTGCGTTGCCTCCTCCTTCGTTCTCAGCGAGAACGCCCATGAGTTCTGCGAAAAATCATCTGTCAGCGTCAGCACCCACTTGGCCTTGCCCAGACTTGGCTGTGGCATGGGACCAAAAAGGTCTGTGTGTACAAGCTCGAAAGGCTTTGTGGTTACTCTCTCCACCCTGGGATAACTGTATCCCTTGATCTTGGCTTTCCTGCAAGCCCTGCACCGTAGAGTTTCCCCACATTCTCTTACCTTGCACCCTTTGGTGCACTTTGATAACATCTGAATGTCTTCACAGGAACCATGTGACATTCTCTTGTGCCACACGCAAGCACATGAAACATGAGTGTGAATTGTGGCTTTCCCAGAATTCCCCTCACCCTCCAGAGGTGTTTCCAGAACAAAGAGGTTGTTCTGATTTCTCTCAGCACGTACTAGCTGCTTCCCCCCTCTGGAAATTGTACAGACATTCTTCTCAAAACAAACCATATACCCCTCCCGTAAGAGACATGGTACAGATAAAAGACAATGTTTTATCCCTGGCGACACGTAGACTTCCAGCTGCGCCTGCAAGAAACAAACAAACACGTTTCCCACATTAGTTACACGTCTCTGTGACCCATCAGCAAAACACACTGTTTTCCCAGCTGAAACAGCTCTGCAGTTCTTTATCTTGACAGCAGGTGTCTCAGTGACTAGATGCGTATTAGCAGCAGAGTCCACAACCCAACGCAGCACTCTCTCCTCACTGGAGCTGTCCTTCTTTGTTGCCTTAGCAACAGACTTCCCGCTGCCCCCGTCCTTGGGGCTTTTGCAGGTGTTCTCCAAAACTGTCATCGAAGCAGTTAGCTGATAAGCGCCTTCTTCCCCCTCTGAAGCACGTACTATCTGCGGCTTCCCACGCCTGCCTCCTCTGCTGGACTGGTTGCCATGGAAACCCGGCTGGTCCCCATGGGAAGCGACCTTGGACACATCCTGCCCTGTCTTCCTTGCCCTCTGTGGGCAGTAGCGGCGCAGATGGTCAGGGGAATCGCAAACAAAGCAACGTCGAGTGGAAAACTTTGCAAACTTGCCTTTGGTCTTCTCTGCCCCCCCAACCTTGCCAGCAGCGCTCCTCGAGGCTGTGCTGCTTCTGGGGACGTGGCTTTTGGCTTCTGCTGTGGTTCCTCTGCAAACCCTCTCCAGCTCCTGCCAAACAGCCTGGGCACTCTCAAGACCCTTGGAATGGCCTGCCTGGCCTGCACCCCCACTCCTAGGTGCACAGTTTCCAGTGGAACAGCTTGCCACTGCTTCTCTCTTCTCCTCTCTCAGCCGCTCTCCAGCACACAGCCCATCAGACAGACGTGTTGAAGCATTGCAACAGCCTCCCAACACAGTCCCAGCCCCCTCTGGGCTTTCTGGGCGTCCCTCAGCCCCTCCTGGGCTTAGTGCTTCCTCTGAGCAGCTCCCAGCCCCCTCTGGTCTGGCTCCCACTGCCTGCCACGCGACCCAGGGCTTGCTCGCGTCCACCTTTTCAAAAGGGACTGCGTACGATTCATGGCTGTCTGCCATCTTCTCCCTGGGGCCCAGCCTACTTACGAACAGTAGTAGCTTCTTCTCGCACCCGGTTCAAGCGCAGATCTTCCCAGCGAGCCCTCTGCCTCAAACGTAGGCACAGCTCCAGCTGGCTTCGGCTGCTCTCCAACGTCTTCTGCGTTTCCCAGCGTCTCTTCAGCTGGCCGCACCACACACACCGGCACGAACTTTGCTTATCTCTGCTTCAAAGCATTTGCTGATAACCCCATAACCTATGGAATGATATATTTGTAGCTTTACCAGCCCCCGGGGGTCCACACGCTTCCTCTGCGCGACTCTCTGCTACCGGGGGTTCCTCACAGCTTCAGCAGAGTGTAAACACAGCAAGAAACAGAAGCAGTTGCCGTGTGTGCGTAATAAATTAGGCTTAACGCACGGTGTCTCCTTTATCTTACTTTAAGTCTTTATTCTCGTAGCAAAACAAACAGTTCATAACTCTCCTGGTGACAAAGCACACATCCTTGCTCCTCTCTCGCAACGGAGCAAAACACACACTGAGAGAGACACAGTAAAACACTCCCCTCAGCATTCTAAACCACGCCTCAGAATGTGAGACGTCACTCAGAACTTCTTAACCCTGTAAGTTCTGATTCTCTCCACACTGTTTGCTTAATGATCTGCTCCAGAATCTTCCCTGGTATTGATGTCAGACTGACTGGGCGGTAATTATTTGGGTCCTCTCTTTTCCCCTTTTTGAAAATAGGGACATTTGCCCTCCTCCAGTCTGCCGGGACTTCGCCTGTTCTCCAGGAATTCTCAAAGATGACTGCCAGTGGTTCTGAGATCACATCTGCCAGTTCTTTTAATACTCTTGGATGCGGTTCATCTGGCCCTGGAGACTTGAATACATCTAGACTAGCCAAGTATTCTTGTACTATCTCCTTAGTTATTCTGGGCTGTGTTTCCTCTGCTGAATCATTTGCTCCAAATTCTTCAGGTCGGGCATTGTTTTCTTTATTGGAGAAGACTGAGGCAAAGAAGGCATTGAGGAGTTCAGCCCTTTCTGTGTCCCCTGTTTGCATTTCACCATCTTCTCCTCTGAGTGACCCCACTGTTTCTTTGTTCTTCCTTTTGCTACGGACATACCCATAAAAACCTTTTTTGTTGCTTTTAACCTCTCTAGCAAGCCTAATCATGAGGTTCAAGCCTTTGTTGTCCCTGAAATCGCTAATTGTTTGCTAAGCGTGTCTGCTCTAATTGCTGACGGTTTTTGTGTAACTTTTGCAAATAACATGTGTTCTTTTTCCAGGGACGGCAAGGAGCTGTATAAGGTAGAATGCAAAAATAGGCTGTTTGTGGTGGAGATGCCTATTGTTGCTGAGGATGCCAGTGAAGAAACACAGGTGCAATGTGTAAACGACCCACCACACAGTGGGTGTTCCCATCTCTGGCATCGAATATTTTCTCATTTAGGTTGGGCTTATGTGAAAAAGGCCCCAGAATTGACACAAGGGTGCACATTTAAGGGTTGTGACAAGTTCCTGGATTGCAGAGCCTGCAAGCAATCGAAGGTTGTCACGTGCTCATATCCCAGGTCAGACAGAAAGACCACCAGTCCCTTTGAGTTAATTCATGCAGATTTGTGTTGCCCCATGTCTGTAGAGTCCTTGGGTGGATCAAAGTTCATTCTTCTCCTAGTTGATTATTTTTCGAGGTCCTCTTGGGTTTTCTCAATAAAACACAAGAGTGAGGCTGCTGGGTTGATCAAAGATTGGATCACAGCAGTTGAGGTGACCTTTTCCACGAAGGTGAGAAATTTTCAGAGTGACAGGGGGGCAGAGTTCACTGGTTCTGCGTTGCAGAATTTCTTCCGCCAGAAGGGAATCAGCCACTGGCTGACAGCGCCTCACAGTCCACAACAAAATGGAGTCGCAGAAAGGAAGAATCACACTTAACAGGAAGCTGTTTCTGCTATCCTGTATGACGCAGGGCTGCCACAGCAGTTTTTGCCCGAAGTTTGGAAATGTGCAGCATTTGTACAGAACCGAGTGTTCAATGCAAGTGTAGGAGACACGCCTTATTTCCTGTTGCACGGTAAGAAGCCCAAAGTGCATTTCTTACGTGTGTTTGTCTGTGTGGCTTGGGTCCTCATTCCAAAGGCTTTCCGCAGGAAGGGTGAACCAAGGTCCAAGAAGATGATCTTTGTGGGGTATGAACCTGGTTCTAAAGCCTGGAGGTTTGCATACCCGAGTGGAAACCAGTCTAGGCTGGTAATCAGCAATAGAGCTGAGTTCTGTGAACAAGCTGGGTGGACGCATTTGCAGGGCAACCCAGATGTTCTTTCACAGCAGTTCTTTGACTCAGAAGAGGAAGAGGAGGAGGAACCTGTTGCTGGGGACCGCAACAGGGACAGAGTCCACAACAGGGGCAGCTTAGAATCCCTCAGAGGGGGAGGCCCAGAACACCTCCTCAAACCACTGTCAAGTCTGAGCCAAAGAGTGAGCCCTCCTCACCTACAGGACCAGCTGTAAGGTTCAAAAGGCGCAGCAGGTCAGAGGGGGGAGTTTCTGACACTGAGGATTGTCTAGCTGGCCCTAGTGGATCATAGGGGGAAACAGAGTTTACGCTGAGAAGATCAACAAGTTCTACGAAGGGCAGGCCGCCTGACAGGTTCGAGGCCACAAGTGTGTGGGTTGGTGTGGCTAGGTGTGAGCCTAAAACCTTTGAGGATGTTCAAAAGATGCCTGAGGAAGAAGCCAGCAAATGGCATAAGGCAATGCAGAAGGAGATGAACTCAATGGAGTCTCTGGGTGTGTTCTCACTCACATCTTTGCTGGCTGGCAAACAGGCTGTGAGTTGCAGGTGGGTTTATCGCCTTAAACCCACAGAGTCTGGAGAACCACAGTACAAGGCTAGGCTAGTTGCTAGGGGTTTCACACAGAGGAAAGGAGTCCATTTCACGGAAGTGTATTCTCCTACTTCCAGAAGTGAAACTCTGCACGTGCTCTTAGCTGTTGCTGCACAAAGAGGTTGGAAGGTAAACCACTTTGATGTGGATGTTGCCTATTTGAACTCAGATCTCCAGGATGAGTTGTACATGCTTCCTCCTCCAGGGTTTGAGGTCAAGGGACAAGGCATCGTGTGGCGGTTACATCAATCTGCCAGAAACTGGAATATGTGTCTAAACAAAGCCTTAGAAAAGCTAGGTTTCAGGAGAAGTGTTGCTGACAGCTGTCTGTACCTTAAAGGGTCAGGAGAGACTCAGAAAGCGATTCTAGTCTTTGTTGACGACCTCTTATATATGGCACAGACAGGTAAACACATGGAGAAGTTTGCTAAGGAGCTTGGTAAAAGGTTCAAGCTCAAGCAACTTGGAGCTGTTAGGTCATATCTAGGCGTAGATGTGTCACGAACAGAGGATGGAAATTTTCTGCTCAGTCAGAGAGGTAAAATTGAGCAACTGCTTCAGAAGTTCAGGATGAGTGAGTGTGCAGGTGTCAGGACTCCTATGGAGGCTGGCTATGTGAAAGACAGTCAGCAAGTAGAACACGCTGTGTTCGAAAATGCTGAACTCTTTCAGTCAGCTCTGGGTAGTCTGCTGTATCTGTCCCAGTGGAGCAGACCAGACATAGCGTTCACTATCAATCTGCTCAGCAGGGAAGCTTCAAATCCAAGTGTACAGGCCTGGAATGGTGTCAAACGGGTGCTGCGGTATCTGCAGGATACCAAAGACTTTTGCCTTAGGTTGTCAGCTAAGGGTGACATCAAGCTGACCTCGTGGGTGGATGCGGATTGGGCTAACCTTAAAGATTGCAAGTCCGTGTCAGGCCTAGTGGTGAAGTTTGGGAACTCAGTAGTTGGGTGGAGGTCTCGGAAGCAAAGTCTCATAGCGCTTTTGTTTACAGTGCGCTTTCTGAGGTGTGCAGAGAGTTGGAGTTCTATGCATGTTTGGTCCAGGAACTCTGTGGATTGAATTGTTTGCCCATTGTTGTTTACGAAGACAATCAACTGTGCCTGAAATTGGCTGAATTGGGGCAAATTAAGGCCAGGACCAAACATCTAGACATACGTTTCCAAAATGTGTGTCAGAGTGTTCGTGAGGGATTAGTTGCACTGAAATACTGTCCCTCAGCCAAGAACCTCGCCGATGGTTTTACGAAACCACTAACCTTCCAGAGGCATGGAGAGTTCTGTGAAGGTCTGTGTTTGGGGTGAGCATTGTTGCTTATTTCCCCCCCAGGTGCAGAACAAGAGGGGGTGTGGAGTTTGGTGGCTATAGGTTTAACCTTATTGGTGTTCTGTATCTGGGGGGAGGAGCGTCTACGCGACGCTGTGCTATCGTCACAGTCTTTGTTCTGTGAGTTGGTTTCAGTTTTAGACTGAGACTGAGAGTGCTCCGGCACGGAACGGAGAGGAAATGTCTGAAAGTTCTGATGGTGATTTACTGCTGTAAATAAACACTTATAGATAGAAGAAGCTGTCTCTGGACTGTATCACTCCCTCTTCTCTCACACGGAAGGCAAACTGCTGCGTCTCTGCAATTTTTCCTACCTAGGTCGTTTTTCTCAGAGTGTGCGCAAGGGGAAACGGCTGGACGGTGGAATCATATTTCCTCAAAATAAATGTTTAATTTTAGGCACCAAAGGACAAATGATGTCAGTAGTGTTGCCACCCTTGGTGAACGTGAGGATTGCCTGGTGAGTACGGAAACCACGGCCTGGTTGTCTGTCCAGAAGCACACCCGGTGATCCTTGAACTCCTCTGCCCACAAATGCACCGCCACCGCTATTGGGAAAAATTCCAGAAAGGTAAGGTCATGTGTAATTGGTTTGCCCTGTGTAGGGATATCGCGGAGTGGGGATTGGGGTCCGGAGGGAGCACACCTCCCCACCAACAGGCAGCCACAATCTGCCTGCACGCGTGACCCTGCGGTGCGGGGTACATCCCCCCCAGACAAGCCACAGCTGTCTGGAACATCGTTCCCTCGGTCTAACCTTTTGCGGTCTCAGCAGTCTGCGGTGTCCTGTCTGTAACCTTTGTCCCTGAGACCTTTTGTCTCCTTTGTCATACACTGTGCAAGGGGGAAATGACGCTGTGGAAACAGGTGCCAAAATAACTTTGTACCACCCCACGATCTCGGGACGGAAGATGTGTAAAGGTCACAGCCCAAAATGTATTTGCCTGGCTTGCATATTTGTCTCAATAAAAGGAGGCTCCACAGGTCTAGCAAGTAGCTCACTTCAGCCCACCTGTGCGCAGCTCACATGATGATCAACCCCATTCTTGTGTCTTCCTTCAGCCCTGCCAGGAGGAAGGCCATGGTTGTGCACACCACTGTCCCCTGAAATAAACCCCAAAGCCAAGAGAACCCGCTGTGTCTGATTGAACTTGGAAATCGGCCTGGAAAGACAGGTTGTCCTGCCATAATGAAATGCCGTTGTACGTGCCTAAATACTCCAGCCAAACCTCTAGATTGGCCTTAACTGCATTCGATAAACGGACCCTGTGGTGGGGAGAGCATAAGCCTGCTGACAATCTCACCAAGCACCCACAAAAAGGGCGGCCCGGGGCTACAACCCGGCAAGCAAAGTTAAGGTGACATAAGAGTGACTGGATTTGTCTGAGTGTAACCTTCCTAAGGGGCAAAAGCTGTACAATGAATTCCCTAAGCGCAGTCAATTTCTCCGTGGGTAGGCGAGATGTTTGGGCTATGGTATCAAGTTCAATGCCTAAATATGTCATGGTTGTGACTGGACCCTCCGTCTTGTCATTTGCTAACGGCACGCCTAGCTCCTGCGCCAGTGAAGTAAATGCATGGAGTAAGGCTGCACAGTCGGGCGCATTACTGGCCACCAAAATAAAGTCGTCCAAATAATGCCCCACCCCCTCCAAACCTGTCCTAAAGCGGAGGGCCCAGTCCAGAAAGGTGCTAAATGTCTCAAAGGTTGCGCAAGCCACCGAGCAACCCATGGGCATATTCTTATCGATGAAATACGCCCCCTCAAACTTAAAACCCAGCCAACGGAAGTCTTCCGGATGAACTGGAAGGAGGCGAAAGGCCGACTCGATGGCACACTTTGCTAGCATAGCTCCCCTCCCGAATTTGCGAACAAGCTTTACCGCTTGATCGAAGGAGGCATACTTAACAGAGCATAGCTCTTGCGGAATTGAATCATTGACCGAACTACCCTTAGGATAGGAAAGGTTGTGTATCATGCAGTATTCACCCAGGGCCTTCTTGGGAACAATACCTAAAGGTGAGATGTGCAAACCCTCAAAAGGAGGCTCCAGCTACTCTACCAGCGGCAATTTCCTTGTGTATTTTCTTCCTAGCCACTTCTGGCATGTTTTTAACTGACTTCTGATTAGGTGGGTTTTTAGAGTTAGGTGTGACTGAGACAGGAATTCTGAAGCCTAGGGAAAACCCCTCCCAAAGGTACCTAGCAGCTTGCCTATTTGGGTATAAGTCAAGGAGGGCTTTCAATGGATGGAGTTTAATTGGAGAGAAGGCCAAATTGAAATTGGTGTCAATAACGGCTCCCGGTTGCGCCCTGGGAGGGACCAGGGGCACCACGGTTACCTTGGTGGAAGTGCCCCCTGCCACCCCGAAAGGGCTGCTTACCTTTGAAGCATGCTGAGGTCGGGTGGTTACCCAGACATTTCTCGCACTCGTGCAAATACTTACAAGCTGGCCGTAAGCATGTACCTCTGCTATATTCCCAGCATTGCCGACACTTTTTTGGCTCGGCTTTCCCAGATTTTTGAGGGTCCTGTGGCTTCTTCTCCATGTAAGGGCCCACGTGCTCCATCCAATAATTCTGATCGCGCAGATCCCATCAGGTAGTTGGCAGTAAAGAAGCATTTCTGCAGAAATCTTCATCATACGTTAAGGCCGCCTCCTCCCCCGGCAAGGCAAAGGCCCTCCTAACGTGTGCCATGTATGCCACGAGATGCATACTGCGTTTAGGATAAAACGCACTAATTACCCCCATGTAAACCTGGAACCAGTCTAACCAGTTCTCAAAGTTACGCTCGGCCAGTGGTGTCTTATACCTACACCTACTGTATGTCCGCTTCTTTTCCCCCTTCCCCGACACCTTAGCTGGAGGTAGTAGAATGAATATGTCTATGTGGTCTCCATTAAGGATCTTTGCCCTTTTCCTTTTGGATAAGTGGTTCCCTAATATAAAGTCGGTAGAAAGGTTAGTGGATGTTTTTACGTCCTCCACCAGCGCACCTCCTTTCCATTCCAGGGTCCCATTGAATGTTTTACAGTGGGAATTAGCCCTCCTCTCATGTACCCACAAGGGGACCCCAGAAATATCTTCCCCAAGACCCCAGTAAGCCTCCATGGGGGCATCACTATCAGAATCTGAAGAGGATGTACCTGATTCCTCCGCGGTGTTGGAATGTTAGCTCTTCTTGGTCTTTGACATGTGTTTCTTCTTTGCCTTCCTTTTCCCTCCCTGTTGTTCGATGGCTGGAGGGGCCTGTCCTGCGTTTTCTGGAGCTTCAGACTGTGGCTGGGCCTCCTCCTCCTCCGAGGATGAAGCTGACCCGCCTTCGGAGGGCGCAGTTTGAGAGGAGGGATCCTGAAAAACACTAGGGACAACAATCTCTTCCCACTGTGGGGCAGGGCGTTTGGACCTAGTGGAAGAGGACTTACCCACAGTGGCACTGGGTGTAGACTTTTTGCTGCACACTGACTGCGAGCGCGTGTTGGGTCGCTTACTTGTTGTGATGGCCTGGGAATCCGATTCAGAGAGTGAACCGGAGGAATCCCAGCCTGCACAGGAGTCCCCGCCTCCAGGGCCGGCTGAACTGGCGCAGGGCCTTGATTCTGAGGAGCCTGCACCTGTGCCAGATCCTCAGGAGCAGGCACCAGGTGAATCCATTCTGGCTCCAGAGGTGGTTGAGGACTCAGTGCCTACAGGTGAGTCTCCCCCTGGGCCCAGTAACCCTTCAGCCTCTCCTGAACTGCAGAGGCTCAGGGCAGAGAGGCGAAGGGAACTGGTTTCTCCCAGGAGGAGTGCTCGCCTTAAGGCCAGGAGAGGCGGGGCTCCTGGGGGCCGGGACCGCCCCGGGCCTCAGAGAAGATAAAGGCCAGTCAGCCCAGTCCCAGGTTGCGGGAGCAACGTTGTCGTTGAGTACCTGCTCCTGTCTGGACCCAGACCTGACCCTCCAGTGTTCCTGTCCCCGCTCGGCTTCCTGCTTCAGACCTCGCCCCGCTCCTTGCGAACTGTTTCCAGGCTAGTGACCCAGGTCCGGACTTCGACTATGTCAACGGTAACCTTCCCCCCGGGACCAGCACAGTTTGCTCCCGCCACCTCCCGCACTCCCCCTTCGTTGGGGTGCGTTCGGGAAGAGCCAGAAGCCATGGCCGACCAAGCAGCTACGCTGGTGGCATTGGCCCAGGAGAACCAGGCCTTGACTCACACCGTGCAGCAGCTCAGCAATGCGGTTTCGGCACTTCAGCAGCGGTTGGACGCCCTACCAGCTCCTGGGGCCGACGCCCCGGCTCCAGGCAAGTACCCAGTGGCCTTGCCAGAGAAATTTGATGGGGGCCCGGCCAGCTTTCCCATGTTCCTTGCCCAGGCCAAGTTGCATATTCAGGGGCGAGCCCGGAACTTCCCTGACGACTGCACCAAGGTGCACTTTTTGATTAGTTTGTTAAAGGACCAGGCGGCCAAGTGGGCATTGCCGCTGCTCAGGCAAGACTCCCCCTTGCTGACAGACTATATGGGGTTTTGCAATCTTTTGGAGGCTGCGTTCGGCAACCCCCAGAAGGGGAGTCAAGCCAACCGGGCAATTAGGCGGTTGAGACAGGGCAACCACGGAATTACGGCTGCTGGCACAGGACTTGACCTGGAATGACTCTGCTCTTCGGGACCAGTATCTCGAGGGACTTTCAGACGAGATACTGGACCAGCTGGCCACCATGGAACGCCCCACCACGCCCCACCTCATTCAACGGAGTCTACAGATAGACGATCGGCTGGAGGACCGTCGTCAGGCCCGGGGCCGCCGACACTTCCAGTTTTCGGCGCCAGTTTCTATGAGCAGCTCCACGGCCACAGCCGAGTCATCGGAGGAGCCTCTGCAGCTTGGGGCAGTGCGGCCACGCCTCTCCCCCGCGGAGAAGACGCGGCGTCGGGAGGGGAATCTATGTC
Organism: Podarcis raffonei; assembly: GCF_027172205.1. NCBI lineage: Eukaryota > Metazoa > Chordata > Lepidosauria > Squamata > Lacertidae > Podarcis > Podarcis raffonei. Next base: position 24,652,145 of record NC_070620.1, read on the forward strand.
TCTACTGTGGTGGAAGTGGACACTACGCCTGGTCCTGTCCTGAAAAAACGCCAGCCACAGGGAAAACACCAACCCCAGTAGCTGAAGGCCCTGGCTACTGGGGGTCCCAAACAGCGCAGAATGGGCTCGCACCGATGGAATTGCAACACCTTATGGTCCCAGTACGTCTATACCCTCCAGGTGGGCCCTGGATTCTTACCCATGCTTTGGTAGATTCAGGGGCAACCCGCTCCTATATGGACGCTGCTTTTGCTGCCCATCATCAGGTGCCACTTCAGAACAAGCCACAACCGGTACAGGTGGAGGCAATTGACGGACGGCTCCTGCGTTCAGGTGCCGTTACTCAGGAGACCCAGTCCTTGGTCCTGTGTCTCCAGCAGCACCGGGAGATGCGAACTTTGGACATTGCCTCCATGCCCCGGTTCCCCCTGGTGCTCGGGATGGACTGGCTGGAGGCTCACAATGTTCAGATTGACTGGGTTAAACGGACTGTGCACTTCCCAGACCCATGTTCCCATGCTCAGTCCGAGATGCTAGCAGCCGCACCCACTGAGGAGGTTGCATCCACACTCCCAGCCGAGTACCGGGACTACCAAGATGTGTTCAAGGAATGGGGGGCAGACCAGCTGCCGCCTCATCGGTCTTTTGACTGCAGCATAGACCTCCAGCCCGGAGCGCCCCTACCGGTGAGTCGCTTATACTCTCTAACAGAGCCAGAGCGCGAAGCTTTGCAGGACTTCCTGCGCAAGAATCTGGAGCGTGGTTTCATTAGGCCTTCTACCTCGCCCACCGCTGCACCAGTGCTCTTCGTTAAGAAGAAATGTGGGGAGCTTCGCCTTTGCCATGATTACCGGGCCCTGAACAAAATTACCATCCCAGACCGGTACCCCTTGCCCCTTATTTCGGAGTTGCTGGAGCGGGTGCAAGGGGCGCAGGTGTTCACCAAGCTAGACCTCCGGGGGGGGGCTACAATTTAATTCGAATTCGAGCCAGCTAAGGAAACCGCTCAGCTATACCTTCAGCATGTCTTCCGCCTGCATGGCCTACCTGAGCGTGTGGTGTCCGACCGGGGCGTTCAGTTCACATCCCGGTTCTGGCGAGCATTGCACCAGACCCTCGGGACAGAGGTCTGTATCTCGTCAGCCTACCACCCACAGACCGATGGCCAGACGGAACGGGTGAACGCGGTGCTGGAGCAGTACCTCCGGTGTTACTGCAGCTACCAGCAGGATGACTGGGTCGACCACCTAGCATTGGCGGAGTTCGCCTACAACAACGCGGTGAATGCATCCACCCAGCAGACCCCGTTCCAGGCCAGTTACGGTTATCATCCAGCATCCTCTTCTAGAGGACTGGAAAGATGAGGATTGTACTTCCCCTACTGTTATGTACTGAGTTGAATAGGATCCAAACTGCAGCAGTCTGATTGGTCCTAGAACAATAGGATCCAAATGCAGCAGTCTGATTGGTCCTAGAACAATGCAGCAGTATGATTGGTTGGCAGGAACTACCCAATCATGCTCCAGATAGAAGTGAATCCACAACCTGATTGGCTTACAGTAGAATTCCGGAATTAGCCAATCATGTGCAGCCCATTGTGTAAATAATGTATATAAAGCAGATACTTTGAGGGGACTTTCATTCATTCCTCCTCACCACTATGAGCTGAAAAAAGAGCATGAAAACACTTTGCGACTCTGAGTATATTTCACTGGCGACGAAGGTGGGATCCCGCTGAGCTGACTGCCACACACAGCACCGCAGCACCGCCACCTGCCGCACCGCTGCCTCGCACCGTGTATCCAGGCTTCAGCTCCGGGACACAAGGAACTCAGAATGGCAACCGACAGCAGCTTCTCGCCGTTCAACCCAGCATCTGGAGACTGGGAAGCGTACGCCTCCCGTTTCACCTTCCTCCTAGAAGCCAAAGGGGTCACCGATGAAGAAGACGCCAAGAAGAGGGCAATATTCTTCAGCGTCTGCGGAGAGGAGACGTTTGAAATCGCCCGGGCTCTCCTTGCGCCTGAAGACGTCGCTACTGTTCCATACAAAACAATAATGGAACAGCTGAAGGGGCACTTTTCGCCACAGCCCTCAGTGGTGGCTCGTCAAAATGCCTTCTACGCAAAGCGGCAAGCCCCTGGGGAAACCATAACTGGGTTTGTGACCTCTCTCCGCCAAGCCGCCCGGTTCTGCAACTTCTCAGAGCTGGAGAACATGCTTCGTGACCGCCTCGTCGGTGGCCTGAAGGATGAGAAGCTGCAACGACGCCTCTACGCTAAGAAGGACCTAACGTTCCAGGTCGCTCTGGAGGAGGCCCTGGCAACGGAAGCTGCCGAGAGGTCGACACAAGAGGCACGGCCGAGCCAGCCGTCCCAACCGAGGGTCCACCACAAATACCTCACCGACGACACAGGATCCAACAGGGAGGAGGTGCACCGAGTACAGCAGCGCACTCAAGCAGCCCACACACCACAGGTGCCTCGACGAGAAGGAGGGAACTGCGCAAGCTGTGGAGAAAGTCACGAGAGGAGGACCTGCCGTTTCCGCAATGCAGAGTGCAGGCAGTGCAGAAAATCAGGACACATCGCCCAGGTGTGTCGGGCTCGGCCCACCCGACGCCAGGCATCAGATGACCAATCCAAGAGCCCCAGGTCCCGGGGCCCAACGCACCAAGGCAACTCGACAGAGCTCACGGACTTCCAGGTATACCAGTTGCCCCACCCCAACGTAGAGAAAATTTATGTTGACGTACAGATAGAGGGGGCCCCATGCCGCATGGAGCTTGACACGGGTTCAACTCTATCCATAATCTCGGCAAGGACCTTAAGGAAACTGTGTCCTACTGGGGGTCCCAAACTCAGGCCGGCCCCATTCACCCTCCGGGACTTCCAGAAACGTAAGGTCCCCACAATGGGGGTGGGGACCTTCAGGGTGCAATACCGAGGGCGGACGCGGCAACTGGACTTGCTGGTGGTCAAGGGCCCCTACATTAGCTTACTGGGATTGGCATGGTTTGGACCACTGGGGCTAGCCGTCACCGGGGTGAACCACACTAGCTTACAAGTGGACGTGGACGCCATATGCAAGGAATTTCTGGGGGTTTTCAATGGGAAATTGGGACAGTATACGGGCCCCCCCCATTGCTCTACAGCTTGACCCCGCAGTACGACCGGTCAGGCTCAAGGCCCGCCGGGTCCCGTTCGCCCTGAAACCCCGTATAGACGAGGAATTGGGCCGACTCGTGGAGCAAGGAGTGCTGGAGCCGGTGCCTAATGCCCCCTGGGAAACCCCAATTGTCACACCCGTCAAGCCTAATGGTTCGGTCCGCATCGGCGCAGACTACAAATGTACCATAAACAAGGCCCTCACGGCCCATGCATACCCAGTGCCAGTGGTCAGCCATGTTCTTGCCACCCTGGCTGGGTCGAAAATTTTTGGCAAGCTGGACTTGGCCCAAGCATATCAACAGCTGCCAGTAGATGAGGCCACAGCAGAGGCACAGACGATTGTGACGCACAGAGGAGCGTTCAGGGTAAAGCGGCTGCAATTCGGTGTCAGCGTGGCACCAGGCATATTCCAGAATCTAATGGACTCTCTACTTAAAGGGATTCCTGGTGTCACCCCCTTCTTCGATGATGTGTTGATTGCCGGGCCCACACCAGAGGAGTTTGAGGACCGCCTCCGCACCGTTCTGCACCGTTTCCAGACGGCGGGTCTCAAGGTGAAGCGGGAAAAATGTCTACTAGGAGTGCCTCAGGTGGACTTTCTGGGATTTATGGTGGACGCAGAAGGGGTCCACCTGACTGGGGACAAGGTACGGGCCATTTGTGATGCCCCAGCGCCCAAGAACAAGACTGAACTTCAGGCCTTCTTGGGACTATTGAACTTTTACCATTCCTTCCTTCCCCACAAGGCGGCGGTAGCGGAGCCCCTACACAGACTCCTGGACAAGCGGGCCCCTTGGGTGTGGGGCCAGCGCCAGGAGGCCGCATTCCAGGCAGTCAAGGACTTGCTTGTCTCAAACTCGGTCTTGACACACTTCGACGAGAGGCTGCCGGTGGTGCTAGCATGCGACGCCTCGCCCTATGGCATTGGCGCTGTCCTGGGACACCAACTCCCGGATGGAAGAGAGGTACCGGTGGCATACTTTTCCCAGACACTCAACGCAACCGAGCGGAACTACTCGCAAATCGACAAGGAGGGTCTGGCAATCGTGAAGGGAGTAAAAAAATTCCATGATTTCTTGTACGGGCGGCCCTTCACCGTGGTGACTGACCACAAGCCATTGCTTGGCTTGTTTGCCCCTGAAAAGCAGACCCCCCAAGTGCTGTCTCCTCGCGTCCTCAGGTGGTCAATTTTCCTTGCCAGCTACCAGTATGCACTGATTCACCGTCCAGGGAAGGCGATGGGCCATGCGGACGCCCTCAGCAGGCTACCACTGCCGGAAACAGGCCCCGACCCAGCACCTGCACAAGAGGTTATGAGCCTGGAGCTGCTTCCCGACCGCCCCATTCAGGCACAAGAAGTTGCACACCATTCCAAGAAAGATAGGGTCATCTCCCGGGTCCTGGACTGGGTGTGGAGGGGATGGCCCAGCAGCAGCCCCGGGCCAGAATTCGCTGGCTACACAACCCGCAAACATGAACTGTCGGCCCACAAGGGGTGCCTGTTATGGGGAAGCAGGGTCGTTGTTCCCCAGCCCCTCCGCAAAAGGGTCCTCACAGCCCTACACGAGACACACCCAGGGGTAGTAAGAATGAAGGCCCTTGCCAGGAGTTATGTGTGGTGGCCGGGGATCGAGGGAGAGATAGAGGCCTGGGTCAAACACTGCCAGGCCTGCCAAGAATCCCGCCCAGATCCCCCAAGGGCCCCAGTCCAGTCCTGGGAGTCCGCCCAAGCACCATGGTCACGCCTGCATGTGGACTTCGCTGGCCCCTTTCAGGGGAAAACATTCTTCATAGTGGTGGACTCCTACACCAAATGGCTGGAAGTCGCACTGGTACCGTCCACTTCTACGTCCGCAGCCATCCGGGTACTACGCAGGCTGTTTGCAACCCACGGGCTCCCTGACACTCTCGTCTCAGACAACGGGACTGCATTTACGTCAGGAGAATTCCAAACCTTCACAGCGCAGAACGCCATCCGCCACATCCGTTCGGCGCCATTCCATCCTGCCACCAATGGCCAAGCAGAACGCATGGTGCGGACCACCAAGGACACCCTTCGCCGCATGACGCAAGGGGATTGGGAGTACCGCCTTGCCACATTCCTTCTAGCACAGCACAGCACCCCCAGCTCAACGACTGGCCGGAGCCCCGCTGAACTACTAATGGGTCGGCGCCTTGCAATCAGATTGGACCGCCTTCACCCCGATAGAGCTCAGGATGAGGTAGTGGTGGGGGAAGGCAAGAACCCCCGGACCTTCGAGGCTCAGGACCCAGTGTACGCAAAGAATTTTGGGGCAGGCCCAGCATGGGTACCCGCCACAGTCACCAGGGTCACTGGCCCCGTGTAGTATGAGGTGCTAACGGATGGGGGGCAATGCTGGCGCCGCCACTGCGACCAGATACGGCGATGATTCCCGGGAGAAAAACAGGAGGAGGAAAGGGCAGAGGAGTCCCAAGGGAACAGAGGGGCAGTGAGGCCCGTAGAGCACGAGGGGCCAGCAGGAGAGGCAGAATCAGTAAATACAGAGAGGACCTGCGAGGCCGAAAGGACACCGGAACCAGAACCACGACTGAGTGAGCCGGTTGCGCCAGACCAAACAGCCCCATCACAGCCAGCATCCTTGGAACACGAGCCAGAACCTGAACCCCGGACCAGGGAACACCCCAGGCCGCAAAGCACACGTAGGCCACCGGCGTACCTCGAGGACTATGAATGCGACCTCCCGGGCAGGACTGGAACTTAGAGGGGAGGGGTGTTATGTACTGAGTTGATTAGGATCCAAACTGCAGCAGTCTGATTGGTCCTAGAACAATAGGATCCAAATGCAGCAGTCTGATTGGTCCTAGAACAATGCAGCAGTATGATTGGTTGGCAGGAACTACCCAATCATGCTCCAGATAGAAGTGAATCCACAACCTGATTGGCTTACAGTAGAATTCCGGAATTAGCCAATCACGTGCAGCCCATTGTGTAAATAATGTATATAAAGCAGATACTTTGAGGGGACTTTCATTCATTCCTCCTCACCACTATGAGCTGAATAAAGAGCATGAAATCACTTTGCGACTCTGAGTATATTTCACCTACCCTCAGCCCTAACTCTATTGAGTATTTTTTCTTATGAGACTGAGCATCTGGGGCTGATGCTGTAGCATTCTTGTCTGGGGGCTTGGTGCAAAAACAGAAAAGTGACCCTCACTTAACTCTCCAATGCCCTTCAACAAGAATGCTGTAGGAAATATTGCTATGCCCAAAGGAAGGCAAGAATTTGCTTCAGCTCACCCTGTTAATGGAAGAGCAAAAGCTATGCGTGTGTCATTCTCAATTAGTCTACTTTCAGGACTGATTTTAGAGCCCTCTTATATCAGGCCACATGGTCACTGGAGGTGGCCCCATCATGCAGACTTGACTATCCACACAGGGACCATCTTTTTTCTTTTATTCTGATACTGGATTTTAAGTTACAGTTATATCTTTTAAAACAGCTGTCAGTATATCACACTGTATTCCACCTGCCTTCTAAAGGAACACGTGGCTCTCCCCATGTAGCAGATTAGGTTGAGACTGCTGATCCAAAGTGATCAGTAATTTTTACGGTAATTACAATCCTGCTTTCCCTTGTGCCAGCTTACCTTGACTTCAGTAAGGCCTTTGAAAAGGTCCCCCATGATATTATTGTAAAAAAGGTAGTAAAATGTGGGCTAGACAAAGCTACTGTTAGTTGGATTTGTAATTGGTTGACAGGCCGAACCCAAAGAGTGCTCATCAGTGGCTCATCTTCATCCTGGAAAGAAATGACTATTGGGGTTCCACAAGGTTTTGTCCTGGGCCTGGTGCTATTCAATACTTTTATACATGATTAGCATGCCCTCTATTCCATCATCCAAATCAAATTTGCAAATGACACCAAACTGGGAGGGGTTGCTAATACCCCAGAGAACAGGGTCAGAATTCAAAATGACCTGAATAGCCTAGAAAGCTGGGCCAAAACCAACGAAATGGAGTTCAATAGGGAGAAATGTAAGGTACTACACCTGGGTAGAAAAAATGAAATGCACAGGTGGGGGATACTTGGCTTGACAACAGTACCTGTGAAAGGGATCTGGGAGTCTTAGTCGACCACAAGCTGAACATGAGTCAACAGTGTGATGTGGCAGCTAAGAACGCCAATGCGATTCTGGGCTGTATCAATAGGAGTATAGTGTCTAGATTAAGCAAAGGAATGTTGTTGTTTAGTCGTGTCCGACTCTTCGTGACCCCATGGACCAGAGCACGCCAGGCACTTCTGTCTTCCACTGCCTCCCGCAGTTTGGTCAAACTCATGCTGGTAGCTTCGAGAGCACTATCCAACCATCTTGTCCTCTGTCGCCCCCTTCTCCTTGTGCCCTCCATCTTTCCCAACATCAGGGTCTTCTCCAGGGAGTCTTCTCTTCTCATGAGGTGGCCAAAGTACTGGAGCCTCAGCTTCACAATCTGTCCTTCCAGTGAGCACTCAGGGCTGATTTCCTTCAGAATGGAGAGGTTTGATCTTCTTGCAGTCCATGGGACTCTCAAGAGTCTCCTCCAGCACCATAATTCAAAAGCATCAATTCTTCGGCGATCAGCCTTCTTTATGGTCCAGCTCTCACTTCCATACATCACTACTGGGAAAACCATAGCTTTAACTATACGAACCTTTGTTGGCAAGGTGATGTCTCTACTTCTCAAGATGCTGTCTAGGCCTGTCATTGCCCTTCTCCCAAGAAGCAGGCGTCTTTTAATTTTGTGACTGCTGTCACCATCTGCAGTGATCATGGAGCCCAAGAAAGTAAAATCTCTCACTGCCTCCATTTCTTCCCCTTCTATTTGCCAGGAGGTGATGGGACCAGTGGAAATGATCTTTGTTTTTTTGATGTTGAGCTTCAGACCATATTTTGCGCTCTCCTCTTTCACCCTCATTAAAAGGTTCTTTAATTCCTCCTCACTTTCTGCCATCAAGGTTGTGTCATCTGCATATCTGAGGTTGTTGATATTTCTTCCGGCAATCTTAATTCCGGCTAGGGATTCATCCAGCCCAGCCTTTCGCATGATGAATTCTGCATATAAGTTAAATAAGCAGGGAGACAAAATACAGCCTTGTCGTACTCCTTTTCCAATTTTGAACCAATCAGTTGTTCCATATCCAGTTCTAACTGTAGCTTCTTGTCCCACATAGAGATTTCTCAGGAGACAGATGAGGTGATCAGGCACTCCCATTTCTTTAAGAACTTGCCATAGTTTGCCGTGGTCGACACAGTCAAAGGCTTTTGCATAGTCAATGAAGCAGAAGTAGATGTCTTTCTGGAACTCTCTAGCTTTCTCCATAATCCAGCGCATGTTTGCAATTTGGTCTCTGGTTCCTCTGCCTCTTCTAAATCCAGCTTGCACTTCTGGGAGTTCTCGGTCCACATACTGCTTGAGCCTTCCGATCCCTTCATGGATCACTGCCTTGCCGTGGCGAAGGGGCTTGAAGAACTCAGAGAAGCTATGAACTATGCCGAGCAGGGCACCCAAGATGAACAGGTCATAGTGGAGAGTTTTGACCAAACGTGATCCACCTGGAGGAGGAACCGGCAAGCCACTCCAGTATCCCTGCCAAGAAAACTCCATGGACAAAGAGTGACATGATAGCCATGTTTAAATATTTGAAGGGATGTCCTGTTGAAGAGGGAACAAGCTTGTTTTCTGCTGAATAATGGATTCAAACTATGGGAAAAGAGATTCCACCTAAACATTAAGAAGAACTTTCTGACAGTAAGGGTTGTTAGACAGTGGAATATGCCACCTCGGAGAGTGGTGGAGTCTCCTCCTTTGGAGGTTTTTGTTGGGATACTGCCAGGGAGATAAAGTCCATCTGAGCCCCCAAGCTCCTGCCGGACGATCCATCGATCTCCCGTAGACAGGCAATATCAGCAATCAGCGACACGAAGCCTCAAGAATAGATTGCCACATTCTTGGACTGGTGCACACTCTATCAGCAGAATTCACACAGCAAAAGATGCACAGCAGGAGAGCATATTTACAGTTTATTCAGCGTTGGTCAGAACAAAGAAACCATGACCGTCTGCTTCGGTCTGCTCAGGCAACAAGAAGAAAACGAAAGCAACTGAAAACATAAACATCCTGTGAACAGGAAATACGCAGGCTGTGACACAAACATCCTGCTCCCTTTTAAGGTGGAATGGAAATATCCTAACACCCTCCCCCTTTCCGTGTAACCTGTAGTACCTGTGGTTCAACCCAATTGCAACCTTTGTATGTAAACCTTAAGTTGTTCTCTGTTAACAACCTTAGACAACAGATCAGCAGGAATTTCATTTCCTGGCATGTAGGACACCTGAATGAGTCCTTTCTGAATACACTCTCTTGCACGATGTAGCTTAATCTGCAAGTACTTGGTTCTTTGCTTGCAACTCTCCGAGTTCAGCAAAGCCAAACAAGATCTACTGTCTTGATACACTTGTATAGGACATTTCACAGAAACCCCGATGTCCTTAAACAGTTGCATCAACCATTCACAATCCTTGAGTGAAAATGACAAAGCATTGAGTTCTGCTTCACAGGAACTTAGGCTAACTGTCGTCTGCTTTTTGCACAACCAGTCAAACAGGCAGTGGTTGTACATGTAGCATACTCCAGAAGTGCTTGTACCATCCGTGGTGTCACTTCCAAAACTAGCATCTGCAAAGATTTCAAGACCTCCAGTCTTCTGACTGGTGAACCTCAGCCTGTAGTGCATAGTCCCTTTCAAATATCGGGCTATGCGCTTCAGAGCTTTCCAATCCTGAACAGTAGGATTGTTAGCATGTCTGCTAAGCAGGTTAGTGCTTACAGCTATGTCAGGTCTTGAACATCTAGCAATGAAATTCAACTTGCCTAGAATGCATCTGTACAGCGTAGTGTCAGAAAATGCTTCAGCAGTACTATCTACCTGGTAACCTGTCACCATGGGTGTGTGTGCTGGGTTTGCATCAACCAAATTCAACCTGGTTAATACATCAGCAATTTTCTGTGTTTGGTGTACCAGAAAATTACCTGCTTGGTCCCTCTCCACCTGCAGAGAAAGATAGTTGGATACCTCACCAAGATCCTTCATGTCAAAGTGCTCCTTCAGCTGAGCTAGGGTGCTTTGGTAGAAAGCCTGATTCTTCCAAAACATCAGAAGATCATCAACAAAACAAACAATACAGTTTGTTTTGCCCCTCCTCCTTGACAAACACACACGGATCAGCTTTGCCCTGGTGAAAACCTAGAGAAAGCAACGTCTCAGTGAGTTTTGTGTTCCAACACCTGGCACTCTGCTTGAGACCATATAAGGATTTCCGCAGTTTACAGACCATTCCCTTCTGTATCTGCATTCCATCAGGTGGAAGCATAAACAGCTCCTCGTCCAAAATCCCGTACAAAAAAGCTGTATTAATGTCATGATGGGAAACATGCAGTTTCTCCTCCGCAGCGATCTTGAGCATCAGCCGAATGCTCTCATATTTGACGGTGGGCGAGTAGGTCTCGTGGTAATCCTGTCCTGGTACCTGTGAAAAACCTCTGGCAACCAATCTGGCTTTGTGTCTGACAACCTTGCCATTCTGGTCTGTCTTGGCCTTGAAGACCCATTTGCTGCCAACCAGTCTCATTCCTGGGACTACCGGTACCAGTTCCCAAGTTTGGTTCCTATTCAAGGAATCAACTTCAGCCTTCATGGCATTAAGCCAAGGCTCAGCATCTTTAGAGGTTAACTCCTGAACCTCTTTGAAGCTTGAAGGTTCCCACACCTTCTCTGAGCTACTAAGAACAGCAGTTGCCGTCTTAGCAAACTCATCAGCGAATCTCTTTGGAGGTCTGCCCTTCGTGGCTCTCTCAGACCTGCGTACTAGACGCAAGTCTTCTGGACTCATCTCCTCTTTCTTAGGAGAAAAGTGACCAATGGTGAACAGTGGTTCTTCCAGTTCATTGTCAGACGCATCAGATGGTCTGACTGAGGTCTTTGCGCTCTTGTAGTCTGCTGTGTCATCACTGTCACTGACACCAGCAGCAGCGCCGCCCACTGAACTGGAATCCGAACTCTGATCATCATCATCATCATCATCATCATCCTCAGCTTCCTCAGCTTCCTCAGCTTCCTCAGCATGATCTGCTTTTTTCACATCACTTTCATCTTCCTCTGGGTAACTCTGGAAAATTCCCACATTTCCCCCCCACTTAGGATTGTACTCAACACTCCTTGTGAACTTAATGGACTTAGAGTCAGTCATCCATACTCTGTATGCACCTTTTTCGTACCCCATGAACAAACCATGTGCCCCACGCTTCCCAAGCTTGTTGCTTTGTGGGGTGTGTACCCACATGTCAGAACCAAAGATTCTCATGTGTTTGATGCATGGTTTCTTACCAAACATCTTCTCATAGGGAGTACAACCAATAGGTTATAACAATCTCCGATTAAAAGTATAAACAAAATTCGACAGAGCCTCCCCCCAAAACTTATCAGGGAGATTGGCATCATGCAATAAGGTTTTCAGTCCTTGCAGCAACGTTTGATTTGCTCGCTCCGCAAGCCCATTCATCCATGGCGATCTAGGCGTTGACAAGTCATGCTGGATTCCCTTCTCAGTCAGGAAAGCTTCAAACTGCTGAGAAGTGAACTCCCCGCCTCGATCAGTAAACAAACACCCGATACGTTTACCGTGAACATTCTCCAACCAAGCACAGAATGCCTTGAACCTAGGAAACGCTTGCGATTTCTGCTCAAGCATAAACACATGAATGTACCTAGAAAAAGAATCAATTAGAACCATGAAGTACCTTGCTCTACCCAAAGAGGGCGCAAGTGGACCAACCAGGTCTGCATGAACTAGCTGGTAGGGTTTGGAAGCCTGCCTGCTAGACTCCTTTCCTTTTGGAGCAACCTTCACCTTGTTCTCTGCACAAGATACACATTTCATGTGAAATGTACAGGGTTTGATGTTCAAACCCTCAACCATCTCTGGCATCTTGGCCAGTGCCTTCCAAGAGAGGTGACAAAATCTTCGATGTGCATCGTGAATGCATCCTGCATGAAGAACTTTGTTAGTTTGTGCAACACAACAAGAATCAGCATTAGACACAGCAACAGCACTATCGTCATAAGTTATACAGAACAAGCCATCCATAAACTTTGCATGCAAAATGTCCTCTTTGCCTTTTCTGATGACACAGATGCTCCTCTTGAAGGAAATCTCAAAGCCACGCCCAGTCCGCTGTGGGACACTAAGCAAATTGTCCGCAGCACCTGGAACAAAAAGTACATCTCTGATGGTAGTGTGCAGACTTGCAAGTTTCACAGTCCCTACTCCTGCAATTTGCAACGTCCTTCCATCAGCCAGGTGGATCTCTCCTTCTTGAGGTGTGAAGGAGATAAAGAGATGGCGGTCCTTTGAGATGTGGCGGGTACACCCCGAATCAATAACAAACCTGGCCTTAGCCTTTGAAGCAGACTTTCCAGCAAGCAAAACCTTGTTTTTCACCGGCGTGGGCTTTTGCAGCTTGCCCCCCTGCTCCTGGCCATCAGACCTGCCTTTAGCCTTTGGTGAAGCTGTGCCCGCAAACAAAGCCTTGTTTTTCCCTGGCTTGGGCTTTCCACCCCCCTTCTGCTTCGGGCCATCTGCAGGCTTTTTCCTTTGTTTATTTCCAGTCTTTGGACAAAACTTCTGAGTATGACCTTGGTTCCCACAGTTCCAGCACTTCACAGCTGCCAACGCTTTGTTTTTTTTTTTAATTAAATGTTTATTAGCATTTTCAAAAAACAAACAAGAGCAAAAAATAAACAGAACAAAAGAAAAATACAAAAATACATAACACAATTAAGCAACAAAAGAAAAATAGAAAAAACACATAAAGTTACTAATACTTATTGTTCTTAACCTTATTTCTCAGACCTCCTCACACCTCCCCTTCTTGTATTCCAATTTAAATTGTCAGTTCAGCAAGTCCTTAACTTATTTCTTTACCTTAATCTTATACATTTATTCTAACATACCATTTTTTATTTTGCTTCTTTTTTCCATTTCCTCCATTTATTTTTAACAATCTTATTTTCAATTAATTTAAAAAAGAAGGAACCAATTTTACCTTGTTAAAAACACACATCAATACTTATACCTCATTAGTTATTCTTAAGCCTTTTTCCTAAAGTCGACCAAAATTTCCCTTCCGCGATTTACCCAATTTCCTTACCACTAATTAAAAATAAATAAAAAAAAAGAAAACAAATTATCCTTATGTGCCCTTTGGATTCCCAACCTCCTCCCACCCTTTTCCCGGTTCCAATCCCCGACCAATGTCCATCAGTCTTTATGTTATTTATTTAGCCTGGAGACCTCACATCTGAGGCCCTTTTATCTCTCTCAGCTCCTTTCTGCCGGTCTCTTTGATAGTCCTTAATGTTAAACCCCAAGTCTCGAAGGGACTCCGGCCCAGCAGAATCCTTGTTGCTTCCAGCCAGTCTTCCATACTTAAAAACAAAGCCTGTGGGGGGCTCCAACTCTTGTTTCAAATTTCTTACAGATCCAGATGTCCCCAAGGCTCCAGCTTTCACCTTCCGCAGATTTGTGATCCTCAGGTCTTCAGATCTCCTCCAAGGGAGATCTCTCCATTTTCCAGGCTCCCATTCAGACCAGGCTTTCCACATCCAATTTTTATTGTCCTTTTTTATCATCATGTCAGGCCTCATATTGTAACTCTCCTTCAACTCCTGCACATCTCCTGCTTCTCCTTCATTTTCTTCAAAAACAGCACCCTGCTCCATCATTTCTGCACTTTCAGTTTCATTTATTTGTTCAGTTAAGTAGGCTTCCTGTTTCAAGTCCTTATCAGGCTCAGAACTGTTGTTTACTGTCCAGTGTAGTAGTGATACTTTTGTAGACATAACATTGTATTCATCTTTCAAGTTTCCCAAGAGAGCGAGTGTTCTGTCCAGTTCTGCTTGGAATTTACGTACTCCAGTCATTTTTGTAATGTAGTATCCTTGTTACCCCTCTAGGGGGATTTTAATTCTTTGATATTCCTTTCAGCTCAAAACCAAAAGTCCAGTTATTTTGTATCAGCCCTCATTGTTTTCAACAAAGTTGTACCAAGTAAACCAGCAAAAACAGCAGAAACAATGTTCTCTTTTTCCAGCTGGCAACTAGCTGACTAGCAGCTCTCTTGACAGCTGTCAAAATCTTCCATGCAACAGACTTTCTCTTGGGGCGTTCCCGGGTCTCGGGGGGGGGTGAAATTCCAGTCCCCAAATTCTTTTTATCCTCCAGTAAATCCTTATAGTGTCAAAACCGTGAAATCAAGATCTTTTCACTAAAAAACAGGTTCTCTCGACCTTAGTTGCCCAGTCCTTTGCTTTAAATTGTTTACAAAGAGGGGGGGGTGACTTCCTTTTTAGCCCCTTCCCGCTCGTTCCAGATCCAAAATTAAAATTTTTAAAGTTCCAATCTCCGTATTACTCACGGGTTTATATTTTAGAGTCCAGTCGGTCTTGAAAGAAGTTGGCGCTCTCTGTCAATGGCTTGCGGCTTCACTCCGTAGGCGAGGGAGTACTCTCAGCACCACGCCTCACCCTGCCTCCGTTCCGAAGCCTTTAAAAAGGCTCCGTCCCGGATTGGGGGGGCGCAAGTGGTGCCCGCCGAGTCTCTGTGTTCACAGGCATCCGCGTCTGTGATTTTAAGGGTCCCCGCTTCGCCGCAGCGGCCAGACCCAGACGCTACGGAGCCGATTCCCTCCGGAGCTCGGAGGGAATCCGCCATTAAACAATGGCGCCAACCCGGAAGTCCCACAGCTGCCAACGCTTTGGCTCCCCCTGGAGGCTGGAATGCTGTCTGGGATGGCATCACAGTCAGCTCCCCCTGCAGCTTGCAACCGGTGCCCTCGGCATCCCTACATTCATTCGCATTCTGGGAAACAGCCAGGACCTCCGATGCAGTCAAACTCTGGGCTGGGATGATTGGCAGATGGGCTGCTTTCAAAGCATTCCACATCTTACGTGCAGTCGTATTTCCAGCTAGCGTTTTTATTTCCTCCAGAGAGACGGACAAGACTATTACGTCTATGGCCCTCAAATTCTGGGCTCTCCATCTATCTGTCAGAGGAACTGGAGGGGCTTCAAACACAGTATGCCACACTCCAAACTGACGCAGCAAACTTTCACACCACACAGCCCAGGTCGCATAATTGTGGCCATTTAGCTTTGGGCACTCAGCAGCCTCAGAAGCTTGGAAAAACTCCATTCCAGCTTTTTACTTGAGCCGTGAGTCTTTTATGCCTTCAAAGACTTCTTATCTCGGCAGCCCATTAATCACGAAGCCTCTGGCGCCGCTCCCAGACCCATTAGTCTTGCCGGACATCAAAGGGACTTTGCCGCGGCAAACGAAAAGCCTCACTTTCGCTTTTCCTCCACATACCTCTCAGCAGTCCGTCGCAGTCTTACTCTCCTGTAAGTGCCGTGAATCCGAGCCCGAAACCTGTTGTTGGGATATTGCCAGGGAGACAAAGTCCATCATAGCCCCCAAGCCAGCTGCCGGACGATTCATCGACCTCCCGTAGACACGCAGTATCAGCAATTAGTGACACGAAGCCTCAGAAATAGATTGCCACATTCTTAGGCTGGTGCACACTCTATCAGCAGAATTCACACAGCGAAAGATGCACAGCAGGAGAGCATATTTACAAGTTTATTCAGCGTTGGTCAGAACAAAGAAAAACATGACCGCCTGCTTCAGCGTTCAGGCACGAAGAAGAAAACGAAAGCAAAGACACAACAGAAACATCCTGTGAAACAGGAAATACGCAGTCTGTGACACAAACATCCTGCTCCCTTTTAAGGTGGAATGGAAATATCCTAACAGAGAGACGGGCTCAGGATGCACAGGTCAGAGCCACCCTGATAGGGAGGAAGGTTCAGGGGCTGGTACACAAGTTTGGTGGAAAGCCCCAAGACTACAATGCCTTCCGAACGGAAATCCAGTACGCTTTGGAATTGCAGAAAAATGACTTTGCGGATGACGGGGAGAGGGTGGCTTACATTGTGGGACATCTGCAGGATGGGGCGCGGGAATGGATCAGGCCCCTAATGGCGACGCAGAATGATGCATTGAAAGATCTCAAGAAATTCTACCAGGGAATGGACGCGATGTTCTCCAGCGAGGTTGAGCAAAGCGTGACACGGCGGGAGCTGATGGGGTGCAAGCAGGGGACCCTGTCCGTCAGGAACAACTGGTCGCGGTTTGCGATGTTAGTCCACAAGCTCGGGTGGGATCTCGGCTCTGAACCTATGCAAATGTTGTTCGAGGGGGGTTTGTCCCCTGGAGTGAAAGATGAATTGTCCCAAGCGCCCCGCCCGCGGTCGATGGATGAACTCACAAAGACTGTGCTTGCGATCGGTGTACGCCAGGAAGCGCGGGCTCAAGAGAAGCGGGAGATAAGGGCGGAACGTTTCCATGACAACCGCATTCCTGAGATGCCAAGGGAGCCTTCCCAGGCGGCGGTGCCGATGGAAACTGATGTAGCGTGCGCGCGCGAAGTTTCAAACGCTGGTGAAGGTCGGAAAAGGGAGGGAAAGGAGTGGAAAACTACCAAGAAGCGTTTCCTCTGTCAGCGACCGGGGCATTTTGCAAAGGTCTGCCCTCAACGAAAGGCCTGGCAAGGCATGATGGGGGCTGTAGGCCACGACAAGAAGGGGGAGGAGGGGCAGGCGCAGGGAAACAACAACGCCTGGCTGCCAACCAGCAGGGGCTGCAGCCAGGCCAGCAACCAATAGAAGTGCCCCAGCCTGACCCCCCCCCCCAAGGCAGCTATAGCCATAGAGGTGGTGCTAGAACTCCCAAACGGGCACCCCGTCAAGGTGGAAGGACTGCTAGATTCTGGCAGCTCGTGTAATTTCTTCAGCAGAGACTTTGCTCTGGAGCACCAACTCCACCTGTTGCGACTAGATTTTCCCTTGCAGGTGACCACCATCAATGGCAGGGAACTCCTGGGAGGGGAAGTGACACACCAGACACCGCCAATGCGAATGAGGGTCTCCAGGCACACGGAAACCATTGCCTTTCACGTGGCCATGCTGGCAGGACCCCCAATAATACTGGGAATGAGCTGGCTGGCAATACATGACCCGGTGGTGTCATGGCATCAGCGGTCGGTCACCTTTGGGTCAGCTTACTGCTCAGAACACTGTCTGGGAGGGAAGGAACCAAGAATGACTGTAGCCAGGGTGGCGGGGTTGGCCCTGGGGCAAAAAGGGCAGGTGCCACCACAATATGCTAATTTGAAGGAGGTCTTCAGCGAGAGGGAGGCAGACAAACTACCCCTCCCCACAGGCCCTTTGACTGCCAAATCAACCTGCTTCCAGGGGCTCAGTTACCAGTGGGTAAGCTGTATGCCATGTCCGACCGGGAGCTGCAGGAGCTGCTGCAGTTTATTGACAAGAACCTGAAGAGAGGTTTCATAAGGGAATCTAAGGCGGTGGGGGGCAGTCCAGTGTTCTTTGTGGACAAGAAAGAGACTAATCAGCCCAGATTAGTCGTGGATTATAGGGCCCTGAACCTGGTATCAGAACCCGTGACTTTCCCAATGCCCAGGATTGACGATATTTTGTGGGTTTTTTAAAAATGATATTTATTAGAAGTTTAAAGATTACAGAAAAAAGAAGAAGAAAAGAGTACAACAAAAAAATTGACAAAACATACATTACAATACATAAAAAAGAAAAAAAATACTTAAAAACCAATACAACAATACAACAACAAAAAAAGAAAAACACACACATCCAATATTCCATATCTTTATCTTTCATTTGCTTGTTTCATCGACCTCCTCACACCTCCCTTTTTGTATTCTGGTTAATTATTTCAGCAAATTCTTTCCATCTTTCTCAAATTTTGTTGGGTAATTTATCTTAATTTATTTTAACCTTATCTTACCATAAAATACCTTAAAGCTTAAAACTTAATACTTATTTATACATAACTCCTTATATCATTTCTACTAAAGCCAAATAGTTTCATTCCAACATTTTCCCTAATATTCGTTAATTTTACACTAATTCCCAAAATAAATTTTTAAAAACTTTCTTCCAATCTTCATCCAACGTCTCTTCTTCCTGGTCTTGGGTTATGTCAGTCCTTACTGTCCATTCCATCTAGTCCATCAACCTGGTAATCTTGTGTCCGAGGCTCTTAAGTCTTTTCCATGTCCCTTCTGCAGTTCTTCTTCTTGTTTATACCTGCACTTTACCTTGTCTTTTGTTGATCTTTTTCTTAATTTCTTTCCTTTCTCATTGAGGAGTAGGTCTCGCGGAGACTCCCACCCAAAAATATCTCCATCTCCCCTCAGCAGATCCGCCCATTCCCCACAGTCCCATTCCCCACAGTCAGCAGTGTAGTCCAGAAAGTATTTAAAGGTATGTTTCGAAGTCCCTCCGAAGTTAAGAGCCCCCACAACTCCAGATCCCCCCTGGCCCACTCCAGATTCAATCTTCAAGGACAGCGATTTATGCTCCTGCAGGGCCTCGGATCTCTCCATTTGTGTTACTTGAGGCTCAGCAGCAACCTCCTCCATTATCTTCTGCACTTGCACTTGCCCTGTCAAAATAGGTTCCTGGGTTGATTCCTGAATGGTTTCTATATGAGTATTTGCTGTTTGTCCAAAGTTTTTGACTGCAACAGTCATCAAATCCATCTTCTCATGCATCTGCTCCAACAAAGCACTTGTCTTGCAAAAAGCAAGCACCAAAACTTCTTCTAAACACATTTTTTATTCAAGTTCAGAGTCTGATCCCACGATCCTAATCTTCACAGCTGTAAAATCCCCAGATCGACTCCAGCAACAATTTAACAAGCTCCCTCTAGAGGAGACAATTTCTATTTGTATCCATCTTTTAAAAGCAGGTCCAACAAAAGAAAATTACTTTCATTTCCCAAATATTTTGTTTCTTTTGAATGCAAAAGGCAACATTGGAATCAATTTGTTTCTCTTTTTTAGCTATCTGTCAAAGACGTTCCATTCACAGTCAATGAACTTCCCCCAAAATTCCTGTCTCTGACACCCCATTCCCAGGTTTGAGACGGTGGAAATTTATCTTTCTTTACTCTCTCTCCTGCAGGCTTGAACTGTCAAAGTTCCCCCCCTTTTCTCCTGCTTCCAAGGGGGGTTTTGGTGGTTATAAGTGAAGGAAATTTAGACCTTTATATACGACTTTCCAGACTTTAGCTTGCAAGATTTTTGCTTCAGTCTATTTACAAAAGCGGAAGGCGGACTTCCTGTTTAGAACCTTCCCGCTTCAGTGCCAAATTAAAATGTTTCTTAATCCAATTTTCCGTTTCTACTCACGGGTACTTGTTTAGAGTCCAATTGTCCACAGGAAAAAGTCAGCGCTCTCCGGAAACGGCTGTGCGGCTTTACTCCGTAAAAGTAGCGGTCGATTCAAAACACCGCCCTGCACACCCCACGTCGCTTCGGATCCCCGAAAAAGGGTTTCCCTGCGAGTAGGGGAGGCGCTCCTGGTGTCAGCCGAATCCCACGTTCCCAGGCTTCCTCTGCCTGGGATTTTTAAAGGGTCCCCGCCTTCGCCGCGGCGGCAAGACCCGATTTTCATGCAGCGGGTTCCTCTCAGTCAGAGGAACTCCGCCATTGCCGATGGCGCTAACCCGGAAGTCCCAGGATTGACGATATTTTGACACGTGTGAGGCAGGGGAAGATCTTTACCAAGCTGGACCTCAGGGGAGCATACAATCTGATTAGGATAAGGGAGGGGGACGAATGGAAAACAACCATGTTCACCCCCCTGGGGGCTTTTGAGTACTTAGTCATGCCATTTGGATTACAATCGGGATCTGCCTGCTTTCAAGCCTTCATGCACCATGTGTTGGGGCCCCTGCTGTACAAGAATTGTGTAGGCTTTTTGGATGACATCTTAATCTATTCGGACAATGAAAAGCAACATGTCAGAGACGTCAGGAAGGTGCTACAGAGATTGAAGGAGCATCAGTTGTGGGTCAAGCTGGAAAAATGCCAATTCCACGCCAGGGAGGTCGAGTTCCTGGGGTACAGGCTGTCAGACAAAGGACTAGCCATGGATCCGGGCAAGGTGAAGGCAGTGCTGGAATGGATAGCCCCCAAAAACAGAAAGGATGTGCAAAGGTTCCTAGGCTTCAACAACTTCTATAGGGAGTTCATAAAGAACTTCGCTCACTTGACAGCACCCATAACGGATTGTCTTCGTAGCAAAAAGAAGTTTGCGTGGACAGAGGGAGCGCAGCAATCCTTTGAAAAACTGAAGAGGGCGTTTGCCTCGGATGAGCAGCTCCTGCACGTGGATCCGGAGAAGCCCATGAGACTGGAGACGGAGGCGTCTGAATGTGCCATTGGAGCGGTCCTTTTGCAGTCCGGGGCCAAGCAGAACTGGAGGCCGTGTGCCTTTTTCTCTAGGAAGCTGAGCAAGTCAGAGCAAAACTACACAGTGTATGACCGAGAACTGCTTGCTATCTATGCGGCATTTCGGCAATGGAGACATCTGTTGATAGGGGCGCGGCACAAGATCCAGGTCCGAACTGGCCACAAGAACTTGGAATACTGGCGGACCGCGTGAGTGCTCAACCAGAGACAGATCAGATGATCCCAGGAGTTCGCAAAGTTTTCCTTCGAGATCCGATATGTGCCGGGAGAGGAAAACGTAAGGGCAGATGCTCTCTCCCGGAAACCGGAGTACATGGAAGGAGAGGGGCCCCCAGAGACCAGGCACGTGTTCCCCGAGGACCGGTGTGTGTGTGGGGGGAGCGTTGGTTGGGAAACGAGAACTGGCAGGGCTCACCAGAGACGATGAGTTTGCTCAAACAAAAATCAGGGAACTCAGGGACGGAAAGGAAGTCAATGGATGGTTCGAGGCAAAGGAAGGGCTATTGTACTATAAGGGGGCGCTGTATGTACCGGGGGAGACTTTGAGGGGGAAGATACTTAAACAACTCCATGACAACCCAACAGCTGGGCACTTTGGACAGTGCAAGACCATACTACTTGTCACCAGGCAGTTCTGGTGGCCAAAGGTGAGGGAAGACGTAAGAGAATATGTACGGGGGTGCGACCGATGCCAGAGGGGGAAGTCAAGGGGAAAGACAGCGGTCATGGTAGTAGTCGATCTACTGACTAAAATGTGCCATTTCGTAGCTTGCTCACATGCAGCAACGACAGAGGAGACAGCCAGACTGTTTGTGGATCACTTTTTTAGACTGCATGGGGCTCCAATGAGGGTAATCTCGGATCGTGGGAAACAATTTACTTCCCGGTTCTGGCGGAAACTCATGAGCTTGCTACAGGTCGAGGTGAGCTTCTCGACGGCGAGGCACCCGGAAACCAACGGACAAGCCGAAAGAGCGAACGGCGTACTCCAGCAATACCTACGCTGCTATGTCAGCGAGAGACAGAACGATTGGGTAGAGAAATTAGCTGTGGCTGAATTTGCGTACAATAACGCTGAACACGTGTCCACGGGAATGAGCCCTTTCATGGCCAATTATGGGTGTCACACCAGGGCATTCCCGGGGCGGGGGGAGGAAGGATGGAGCGTAACTGCGGCTGAGCAATTTGTGGAGGAAATGGAGGCCTTACACCAGCAACTCAGGCTGAACTTGGAGCGAGCCAAGGAAGTTTACAAGAGGCAGGTGGACAGGCACCGTCAGGAGGGGGAGGCCATACGGGTGGGAGACCAGGTGTGGTTGTCATCCCAAGGGCTGCCCCTAAAGGGAGGGTGCAAGAAGTTGCAGCCGAGGCGGCTAGGGCCTTTTGACGTAATACGGCAGGTGAACCCAGTGGCATTTAAACTCAAGTTGCCTGACAGCATGAAGATACATCTGGTGTTCCATAGGTCCCTACTTTCACCTTGCAGGGAGGGGCGGGAATTCCCGGGACGGGAGGGAGGGGTTACCACCCACCTGCGGGTCGAGGAGAGGGAACACTGTAACGAAGCCACGGAAATACTCAATTCAAGGTGGCGAGGTCGCCAGGTCGAGTACGTGGTAGCCTGGGAGGGGAAACCTAGGTCGGAAAACATGTGGGTCCCTGCTGAATCAATCACTGACGAGTATCTGGTGGAAGAATTCCACAGTTTGTTCCCGGATAAGCCCAAACCATTAGCTAGATTTTGGGAGGAAGAATTTGGACCCACAGACGACGAAGGGGGCTTTGTGGGTTTTCCTGCCTCTGAAGAGGAGGGAGAAGAATCAGACTGGGAGGTTCAACCAGCGGGAAGAGATCCGAGCGGATGGGAGGCTGGTTTTGAATCCTCAGAAGATGATGACAGCTCTTTCAGGGGATTCCCCGCATCGTCGGCCGAGGAGAGAGAGGAGGTTGTGTCGGAAAATGGTGCCGGGGTGGGAGGGGTCCTGAGGAGGAGGTGGATGTCAGGGAACTGTCATCCGTGCCGGAGGGTGAGAGCAAGCTCCAGAGGGATCCCAGAGAGCGTCACGGGATTGGGAGAAGCAGCCCATCTTCTGGGGAAGGGAATCAGCGTAGCTCCAGTGGACAAGGGGGGCAAATGGGGGAATCAGCGAGGCGGTCACATGACTCCTTGCCGGGGACCAGCGGGGAGAGGATGGGTCCTCCGCTGCCTACGCCCTCCTTGCGCAGAAGGCTTCCACGCAGGGAGAGTAGGAGGAGACTGGGCGTCAAAGAGCTTCTTTGCTGGAAGAAGTTTAAGAAACGCTCACTGACGGATTCTGCCAGCGATTGAGACAGCCACGGGTGAGTGGCTGTCCGGACAGGAAAGGTTCACTCAGGCAACCCAGCCAGGTGTTGGCACAGGCTTACGCACGAGCAACCCCTAGAACCACTACAAAGGACTTCCGTAGTTTACAGACCATTCCCTTCTGTATCTGCACTCCATCAGGTGGAAGCATATACAGCTCCTCACCCAAAACCCTGTACAAAAAAGCTGTTTTCACATTGTGATGAGACACGTGAAGTTTCTCTTCTGCAGCAATCTTGAGAATTAGCCTAATGCTCTCATACTTGATGGTGTGTAATGGCTTGGCTCTCCCACAGACGCGAGACACTGGCAGAAATTATCTCAGGTTTATTGCTCAAACACATAAATCACTCCGGAGCTCCTTCACTCCCTGTCTGACTCCAAGTTTGCAGTTGCCGAGTCTAAACTCCGCCCCTTCCTCTTCTTCCAACAGGGGAAAAACCCTTTTGCTTCTGCTCTTTTTCCCTCCTCTCACTGACCTTTTTGCGCCTTTGAGTTTTTGGGCTAGCTATTCTCGGCCTCTCCCCTTCTGTCTCTGAGCTAAAATTGGTATTTGGATCTGTGCTATCTGCTGCCTGCTCTCTGTTCTCTGAAGCTATGCCGCTCGGTTGCCCCTCCTCCCTCTCACATTCCAGCCCGCATTCCTTTTTTTAAAAAAAATAATTTTTATAGATTTTAACATATAAATTATAAAATGTACCACAAAACTTATCACTTATACAATCTTTTTAGACTTCCATCAGCACCTCTGATGATCCACCGTTTTAACCACTTCTTATGCATTTTTTTTAAAAAAATATATTTATTAAGGTTTTCAAATTTAATACAAATAAAAAAGAATAAAAAAGGAAAAAGCAAAAAAGTTTAAAAACACATAAAGTTCACAATACTTATTTTTCAATAACATATTTCCCTGACCTCCTCATACCTCCCCTTCTTGTATTCCAATTCAAATTGTTAATTCAGCAAATCCTTATCCGTAATTTTTAACTTATTTCTATACTTAATTTAACATATTATTATTTTACTTTTTCTCTTTCATCCATTTCCTCAATTTATTTTTGCTAACCTTATTTTCATTTAATTTAGTTCATTTTAAAAAACCAATTTTACCTTATCCAAACTTAAACATCAATACTTATACATCAGTACTCATTCTTAAAACATTTTTTCTAAAGTCGACCCAAATTCCCTTCCACGAATTTCCCAATTTTCATACTCATAACAAAAACAAAATAAAAACAGAACAAATTATAATTATGTACCCTTTGGATTCCCAAACTCCACCCCCCCTTTCCCGGTTTCAGTCCCCGACCAATGTCCATCAGTCTTAATCTACTATTAGCCTGGAGATCTCACATCCGAGGCTCTTGGTTCTCTCTCAATTCCTCTCTGCCGGTTTTTTTGATAGTCCTTGATATTGAACACCAAATCTCGGAGAAGCTCTGGCCCTACGGGATCCATGTTTCTTCCAGCCAGACCTCCATTCTTAAAAGTGGAGCCCGAATCTTGTTTCTTACTCCTTTCAAGTCCAAATGTCCCCAAAGCTCCAACTTCCACCTTAAGCAAATTTGTAATCCTTAGGTCTTCAGATCTCCACATAAGGGGATCTCTCCATTTTTCAATCTCCAATTCAGGCCAGATTTTCCACATCAAGTTTTTATTTTCCTTTGTTGCCATCATGTCAGGCCTCAAGCTCTCCTTTGTCATCTGCAAAATTACAGCTCCTCCTTCCTTTTCTTCAGGGACAACATATATCTCCTTCTCCAAATTCTCCAAGCTCTCAAGTTTCTCTTTTTGTCCAGTTGAATAGACTTCCTGATTCAAGTCTTTATCAACTTCAATGATGTTGTTTACAGTTGAGTCCAGAGTTGTAACATTTGTAGCCAAAACATCAATTTGGCCTTGTAACTTTCCCAAGAGAACAAATACTCTGTCCAATTCAGCCTGAATTTTCCCTCCTCCAGCCATTCTTGTAATGTCCCAAAACCCCCTCTAGAGGGATTTTGGTTCCTTGATATTCATTCCAGTTCAAATCCAAAAATCAAGTTAGTTTGTATCAGCTCTTCCTTGTTTTCAACAAATTGTAACAAAGTTGTAGCAAATATAACCAGCAGAAACAACAGAAACAAAGTTCTCTTTTTCCGTCTTGACAGCTAATTTGACAGCTGTCAAACTCTTCAGTACCTCATCAACAGGCTCTCTCGCGGAGCACTCCCGGGTCCGGGAGGGTGGCACTTCAGCTCCCAAAATTAGCTCTTTATCCTCCAGTAAGATTTCTTATACTGCCAAACCGTGAAATTAAAATCTTTTACCAAAGAAGGGGGGGGAAAGGGTTCTCTCGACCTTAGTTAGCAGGTCCTTGCTTTAAATTATTTACAAGGAGGGGAGGCGGACTTCCTGTTTACACCTTCCCCGATCGTGCCTAATTCATAAAAATTTTCTTTACAATTCCAATTTCCGTACTACTCACGGGTTGTTACTTTAAAGTCCAATTGCTCACAAGAAGTCAGCGCTCTCCAACAACGGCAGTGCGGCTTCACTGCGCAGGAGAAGCAGTCGACTCTCAGCACCGCGCCGCTCACCCCGTCCCCGTTCCGAAGCCTTTAAAAAGGCTCCTTCGCAGCTCGGGGGGGCGCAAATGGTGCCCGCCGAGTCACCACGCTCACAGGCTTCACCGTCTGTGATTTTTAAGGGTCCCCGCGTCGCCACAGCGGCAAGACCCGATCCTGCGGAGCCGATTCCCTCCGGAGCTCAGAGGGAATCCGCCATTAGTCGATGGCGCTAACCCGAAAGTTCTGCATTTCTTAACTTTATATTTTTTTTCCTTATTTTTTTTAAAGATATTTATTGAAATTTTACAAAAAGAAAAAAGAAAAAAGAAAAATACAAAATAAAAATAGTTAAAAAACAATTCCATCTTTCCATCACTTATCTTTCATTTGCTTGTTTCCCGGACCTCCTCACACCTCCCTTTTTTGTATTCCAATTCAATTTACTAGTTCAGCAAATCCTTTCCCTCTTTGTTTATCCTAGTCTTCAATCTTAAAATATTGTAACCTTAAATTTTTACCTGTTAATAATCCATTTTTTCATATTCCTTATATCGTTATAGCTAAAAACCACTTAACTTTTTATCCAACATCATTCTAACATTCATTAATTTTACAATATTTCTGTAGATAGTTGTCAGCGCTGCCCAAGGTCCCAGCTCACACAAGACCAACGCTGCTTCTTCCTCAAGTAAAAAAGTCTTTATTGAAGTTCAGTTTCATTTCCAGACGCGCAGCGCGCAACGCTACGTCTATACCTTAGACCGTCGAAGTTCCATCTGAATCTCCTCCCCCCTGACACCAGTTTAAGATTCTAGCCTTACTCCACCTCTTCCTCTGTTCCTTCCTTCTCTGGGTCCTCCTGCTAGTCGGAGTCTCAGCCCTCCTAGACTCCTCTGACGCTGAGTCCCCTGACTCTTCCCCCTCCCTCCTTCGGGCTTTCGGACCTGGCTCCCAATCCGGGTTCTCTGCTGTCCCGCGCTCCTCCACATTTGAACTTGGCGCGCGCGCGCAGCCTCCCACTTTCCTTCTGACCGTTACACTTGTGTCACTGCTCCCTCTTTCGGGGAGGCTAGCTGGACCTGGCCTTCCCTCCGTTTCCCCACTTCCCGATGGGGGCGTGGTTACCCCTGACTCATCTTCTCTCCCCGCTGGAGGAGAAGCTGGTCCTGACTCATGTGACTCTTCCCCCCCACTGTGCTCTGGTGGGGGAACTGGTCCTGATCCTCCGCTGCTCCCTTGGGAGTCCCCTCTGGTCCCTTGTTTATGGAGCGTCCCCCCTGGGACCCCCCTCGCCCTTACCATAGGCGCCCCCTTCTGGGAATCTTCTGATTCGCTGGAGAAGCTCATGGAATCTCTCGGGTCACTGTCATATTCCCCTACGCTCCCCTCTGATTCCTCTCCTCCGCTCTCTATTTGCTCTCTCCCCTGCTCTTCTGCTCCTGAGCCTCTGACAATAGTCTTTAAATTTCTTCCAATCTTCTTCCACCAACTCTTCTCCCTGGTCTCGGATTCTGCCGGTCATTTCTTTTTTTTCTTCTTTTTTTATATAAAATTTTTATTAAGATTTTTACATTACAAAATAGAAAAAATAAAAAGAAAAAATACAAAATAAAAGTAGTTAAAAACAATCAATCTTTTCATCACATTATTTTTCATTTACTTGTTTCTCGGACCTCCTCGGACCTCCCTTTTTTGTATTCCAGTTCAATTTATTAGCTCAGCAGTTTCTTTCCCTCTTTATTCTACCCAGCTCTTTAATCTTAAATTATTATAACCTTGAATTTTAACTTATAAAAAACCATTTTTTCATATTCTTTTATACCATCACAGCAAGAAACCACTTAATTTCAATCCAACATCATTCTAACATTCATTAATTTTACAATGTCTCTGTAGATAGTCTTTAAATTTCTTCCAGTCTTCTTCCACTGACTCTTCTCCCTGGTCTCGGATCCTACCAGTCATTTCCGCTAATTCCATGTAGTCCATCACCTTCATCTGCCATTCTTCCAGAGTAGGTAAATCTTGTGTCTTCCAATACTTTGCAATAAGTATTCTTGCTGCTGTTGTGGTGTACATAAAGAAAGTTCTATCCTTCTTTAACACCGATTGGTCAACTATGCCCAGGAGAAAGGCCTCTGGTTTCTTCAAGAAGGTATATTTAAATACCTTTTTCAATTCATTATATATCGTCTCCCAGAAAGCCTTAATCCTTGGGCACATCCACCAAAGGTGAAAGAATGTACCTTCAGTTTCTTTACATTTCCAGCATTTATTATCGGGCAAATGGTAGATTTTTGCTAGCTTGACTGGGGTCATGTACCACCTGTATATCATTTTCATAATATTCTCTCTTAAGGCATTACATGCCGTGAATTTCATACCTGTGGTCCATAACTGTTCCCAGTCAGCAAACATAATATTGTGTCCAACATCTTGAGCCCACTTAATCATAGCAGATTTCACCGTTTCATCCTGCGTATGCCATTTCAACAGCAAGTTATACATCCTTGACAAAGTCTTAGTTTTGGGATCTAAGTTCTTAACTTTATATTGCCTTTACATCTCTTAACAAATCATCCTTCCCCTTCTCCATTTTTGCAATACTTCCAATAATACTCCTCACAAACCTACAAACTTCGTCTGATCTTCACAAATACTTTTCAAGTAGTCCGTAAATTTACTCCAGTCTTCCGTGAATTTTTGGTCCCGCCGGTTTCGAATCCTTCCTGTTAATTTATCTAGTTCTGCATAGTCCATTAACTTCATCCTCCATTTTTCAGTCGTCGGTAATTCTTCTTGCTTCCATTTTTGGGGTAATAATATTCTTGCTGCTGTTATTGCATATAAAAAGAGCTTACATTCCTTTCTATTTATATCACTCCCCACAATGCCCAGTAAAAATGCTTCTGGTTTCTTTATAAATGTATATTTCAACATTTTTTTCATCTCATTATATATCATCTCCCAGAAGCATTTCACCTTTTTACATTCCCACCACATGTGATAAAATGTTCCCTCTTTTTCTTTACGTTTCCAACATTTATTACTGACTATACATTTTCGCTAACTTGACAGGTATAATATACCATCTATACATCATTTTCATCACATTTTCTTTTAGGGGATTGCATGCAGTAAATTTTAAATCTTCTTTCCATAATTTTACCCAATTACTCAGCAGTATATTATACCCAAAATCTTTGGCCCAGTGAATCATAACCGACTTAACCTCCTTGTCCTTCAAATGCCATTCAAGCAGCAGTTTATACATTTTAGGTGAAATTTTAAAATCATTACTTAATATCTCTAATTCAAACTTTGATCCACTTTCATCAAATCCTTTTTCTTTAGAGTCCTGTTTAAATATTTCATTGACCTGGCGGTAGTGTAGCCAATCATTTACATATTGTTTAATTTCTTCATATGGTTTCATTTTCCATTTACTTCCTTCCATATATATTAACTTCCTATTTTTTATCCATTTCCCACTCATATTGACCTTTTTCACACGCATCGCTTCTAATGGAGATAACCAATGTGGTGTTTTTCGTTCCAATAGGTTTTTATACCTATCCCATATTTCTATTAGAGATCTTCGAAATATATGGCTTCCAAATCCTTTATGGACTTTTGACTTATTATACCATAAATATGCGTGCCACCCAAATCTATTATCATAACCTTCCAAATCCAGCAATTCCGTATTTTCTAATTTCATCCATTCCTTCAACCAACAGAGGCAAGTTGCTTCATAATACAATTTCAAATCTGGCAGGGCGAAGCCTCCTCTTTCTTTTGCATCTGTTAACAGCTTAAACTGTATTCTTGGCTTCTTTCCCTGCCAGATATACCTTGAAATTGTTTTTTGCCAATCTTTAAAAATTGCTGCCCCTTTGATTATTGGAATTGTCTGAAACAGAAATAACATCTTTGGTAGCACATTCATCTTAATAGCTGAAATCCTACCCCAAAATGATAACTTCAACCTTCCCCATATTTCTAGATCTCTTTTAACACTATTCCACATTGGCATATAATTGTTTTGAAATAGATCAATAGTTTTAGAGGTTAACCAAATTCCCAAATACTTAACTCTTTTAACAACTTCTATACCTATTTGTTGCTGCAATACTTCTACCAGGTCCTGTTTCATATTTTTGACAATTATCTTAGTTTTCTTTTTGTTCAATTTAAAGCCTACCACCTGCCCAAACTGTTCTATCTCCTCTAGTACTTCTTTTTTTAAAAATGATATTTATTGAGAATTTAAAATTACAGGAAAAAAAGGAAAAAGAAAAGAGAGAGAAAAGAAATTAAACAATACAAGTCAATAAAAAGAAAAAAAGTACAAAACACACAATACATCATAATCAAAAACAAAAGCAAAAAAAAAAATTAAAAACAAATCCAATATTCCCATATCTTTATCTTTCATTAACTTGTTTCATCGACCTCCTCACACCTCCCTTTTTTGTATTCTAATTATTAATTATCTCAGCAAATCCTTTCCATCTTTCACTATATTCTGTCCATTGGTTGTCTTAATTTATTTTAACCTTATCTTACCATAAAAAGCCCTAAAACTTAAAAACTTATTTGTACATAACTCCTTATAGCATTTCTACTAAAGCCAAATAGTTTCATTCCAACATTTTTCTAACACTCATTAATTTTACAATATTTCTTTAAATGAATTTTTAAACTTTCTTCCAATCTTCATCCACCGTCTCATCTTCCTGGTCTCGGGTTCTGTCAGTCCTTTCTGTCTATTCCATCTAGTCCATCAACCTGGTGATCTTCTGTCCGAGGCTCTTAACTCTTTTCCATGTCCCTTCTGCAGATCTTCTTCATATTTATACCTGCACTTTACTTTGTCTTCTGCTGATCTTGTTCTTAATTTCCTTCCTTTATCACTAAGGAGTAGATCTCGGGGAGACTCCAACCTAACAATGTCTTTATCCCTTCTCAACAGGTCAGCCCATTCTCCATGGTCAGCACTAAAATCCAAAAGATATTTCAAAGCATGCTTCAATGTCCCTCCAAAGTTAAAGGCCCCCACAACTCCAGTCTCTCCCTGGCCCAAAACCAGATCCCAAAAGCCAGAACATCCCTGCATAGGGGGATCTATCCAACTTCCCATCTCCAATCCAAACAGGACTCCATCTCTCCAAGTCTGGCTCACTCCAGATTCGGTCATCAGAAACAACAGCTTATGTATTACTTGAGGTTCAACAACAACCTCCTCCTTTGTCTTCTCCGCAGCTTGCCCTGTCAAAGCAGATTCCTGGGTCAGTTCCTGAGAAGGTTCTATATAGGTGTTCACTGTTTGTCCAAAATTATCAATTGCAGTAGTCAGCAAATCCATCTTCTCATGAAGCTGTTCCAATAAGGCACTTGTTTTGCAAAGAGAAATCACTAAGGCTTCTTCTGTCCACATTCTTGTTCAAGGTCAATGTCTAGTTCTCACGATCTTTAATCTCTACAGCTGTAGAGTTCCCCCCGTCCACTCCAACAACAGTTTCAAAAGCTCCCTCTAGGGGAAACAATTTCTATTTGTATCCGTCCTTTTAAAAGCAGATCCAGCAACAAAATTACTTTCGTTTTTCAAATATTTTGTTCCTTTTAAGTGCAAAAGGAAACATTGGAATCAATATGTTTCTCTTATTTAACTATCTGTCAACGTACATTTTATTCACAGTCAATGAACTTTCCCAAAACGTCTGTCTTCTTGGCAGCCCGTTCCCAGGTTCAAGACGGTAGAAATTTATCTTTCTTTACCCTCTCTCCTGCAGGCTTGAACAATCTAAGATTTCCCCCCTCTTCTCCTGCTTCCAAAGGGGGGTTAGTAGTTTTAGCCGATGGAGATTTAATCCTTTACAAAAAAACTTTCCAGACTTTAGCTTGCAATGTCTTTGCTTCAATCTATTTACAAAAGCGGAAGGCGGACTTCCTGTTTAGAACCTTCCCGCTTCGGTGCCAAATTAAGATGTTTAGTAATCCAATTTTCCATTCTACTCACGGGTAGTTGTTTAAAGTCCAATTGTCCACAGGAAAAAGTCGGCGCTCTCTGGCAACAGCAATGCGGCTTCACTCCATGAAAAGAGCAATCGATTCGAAGCACCGCGCCGCTCACCCCACGTCGCTCCGGATCCCCGAAACCGAGTTTCCCTGCGAGTAGGGGAGGCGCAAAAGGTGCCAGCCGAATCCCACGTCCACAGGCTTCTCCCGCCTGTGGTTTTTAGTGGGTCTCTGCCTCGCCGTGGCGGTCCAGACCCTAATTTCCACGAAGCGGATTCCTCCCAATCAGAGGAAATCCGCCATTGCCAGAGGCGCTAACCCGGAAGTCCTCCTCTAGTACTTCTTTAACACTTGTAGATGTCTCTTCCATTGTTAATACCAAGTCATTGGCAAAGGCTTTCACTTTGTACTCATTTTGACCGACTGTAATTCCCTTTATTAACTCATTTCTCCTTATTGATCTTGAGAAGACTTCTAGTACCGATATGAATAATAATGGTGATAAAGGACACCCTTCTCTTGTGCCTTTAGTAA
Organism: Podarcis raffonei; assembly: GCF_027172205.1. Lineage (NCBI taxonomy): Eukaryota > Metazoa > Chordata > Lepidosauria > Squamata > Lacertidae > Podarcis > Podarcis raffonei. Next base: position 24,684,203 of record NC_070620.1, read on the forward strand.
TTTCAATATTTTCTGTTACTATATTATTTACAATCAATTTTGCTCTCTGTTCCGAATATATCACTTTTATTCCATTTAGGAAGAATTGACCCGTATCCATAAATTCCAATTTTTTAAACATAAATTCCCAAGATATATTATCAAAAGCCTTTTCCGCATCCACAAAAATTAACATTGCTTGCTTTTCATTCCTGGCAGTCAGATATTCAATTATATTAATTATATTCCTTATATTATCTTTCATCTGTCTGTCAGGTAGAAAGCCTGCTTGATCCTTATGAATAATTTCATTCAATATTTTTTCCATTCTGTTTGCCAATATGCTTGCAAATAATTTATAGTCATTGTTTAACAGAGAAATCGGTCTATGATTCTTTACTTGTGTTAAATCCGAATCTTGTTTGGGAATAAGTGTAATATAGTCCAGCCCGCATTCCAGTGTCCTTATCTCCCTTTGTCTGCTTTGATTCCCAGCCTCTGTCAGCTCCGGAACGAAGCTGACACGGTGGGTGAGTAGGTCTCCTGATAATCCTGTCCTGGTACCTGTGAAAAACCTCTCGCGACCAATCTGGCTTTGTGCCTGTGATGGCTTGTGAATGCTCTTCTCAAGAAATGCCTCTGCTCACTCAGAGATACATATATACAGTCTTTATTTTACATATGTACAAGCAGCACATTACAATCATGCATCCGAATCCTCTGGCTCAGATTCTGGGAGTGGCTTATGCCAGCTCCTTCTCCAACAGAAAAGGCAGGGAAGTTTCACATGATGCCTCTCCCCCCTCCTCTTTAACACTCTCCTTTCCCTGGCAGACGGAATAGGCATTGTTTCACTGTCTGTGCCAGAACTTCCTGTGAGGTGTTGAGGCTCCGGTTCCACATCTGTGAGCTGTCCTGCCTCCTGGCTTTCCCCTCTTTCCTCAATCGCCAATTCCTGCCCCCCTCCCTCTGCCTGTCTCTGCTCCTCCCCTGCATTCTCTGACAATACCATGACAGTGCCTGACAACCCTAGTCTCTTGTGACAGAGCGTTCCACCAGATCGGAGCCACAGCTGAAAAAGCCCTGGCTCTGGTTGAGGCCAGCCTAACCTCTCTGTGGCCCGGGACCTCCAATGTGTTTTTGTTTGAAGACTGTATGGTCCTCTGTGGGACGTACCAGGAGAGGCGGTCCCGTAGGTATGAGGGTCCTAGGCCGTATAGGGCTTTAAAGGTTAAAACCAGCACCTTAAACCTGATCCTGTACTCCACCGGGAGCCAGTGCAGCTGGTATAGCACCGGGTGAATGTGATCCCACAGCGAGGACCCCGTAAGGAGTCTCGCCGCGGCATTCTGCACCCGCTGGAGTTTCTGGGTCAGTCTCAAGGGCATCTCCACATAGAGCGCGTTACAATAATCCAGTCTGGAGGTGACTGTCGCGTGGATCACAGTGGCTAGGTCAGGGCAAGAGAGGTACGGAGCCAACTGCTTAGCTTGGCGGAGATGAAAAAATGTTGCCTTTGTTATAGCTGCAATCTGTGCCTCCATGGAAAGGGAGGTGTCGAAGATTACACCCAAACTCTTAACAGATGGTGCTGGCACTAATTGCGCCCCCGCAAGAGATGGGAGTTGCCCCCCCAATCCCATATCGTCCCGACCCAGCCAAAGGACCTCTGTCTTCAAAGGATTTAACTTCAACTGGCTCCCACGTAACCATCCAGCCACAGCTTCCAGACATCTGATCAGTGTGTCTGGGGCCGAGTCAGGATGGCCATCCACCAACAGATAGAGTTGGGTGTCATCAGCATACTGATGGCAGCCCAGCCCCAAACTCCGGACAAGCTGGACGAGGGGGCGCATAAAGATGTTGAAAAGCATCAGGGAGAGTATCGCACCCTGCGGCACTCCACACACCAAGGAGTGGCACGATGACAGTTTCCCCCCAAGTGCCACCCTCTGTCCCCTACCAGAGCAGCCATTGAAGGACTGTGCCCTGGATCCCCATGTTGGCAAGGTCCAGGAGTTCGTGATCGACCATGTTGAAGGCTGCTGACAGTTCTAAAAGAATCAGCAGCCCCAACCCGCCTCGATCCAGCTGCCTATGGAGATCATCTGTTAGGGCGACCAGAGCCGCCTCAGTCCCATGACCAGAGTGGAAGCTGGACTGGTATGCAGTGGCGTAGCGTGGGTTGTCAGCACCCGGGGCAAGGCAAGTAATTTGCGGCCCCTAACCTGTGGATTTTAGCACTCGAGTGTGAGCGCCCCCCCAGATGTTGCGGCCGGTGCGGCCGGCCCCCCCTGCACCCCCCCACGCTACGCCACTGGGGCTGGGGGCGAGCGAAGGAGCCAAGGACCCCCCCCAAAGGCTCAGCAGGAATTTATTAAATTTATTATTTGCGGAGCCCCCACGGGCCGAGGCAGCCGAAGCCCCCTCCCCTCGGGCGCCTCCCCGCCCCCTCCTCTCCTTGGGCTGTAGGTGGAGCCCGCGCTCCGAGGCGCTCCAGATCCAGGCTTGGCGAGCGCCTCTCCTCCTCCCGGCCGGGTCCGGGGGCTTCCAGGCGCGCTCCGTCCTCGCCCCCCCCCCCCCCCGCGGCTGAGACTTGCGCTGAGAGCCGGAGCCAGCGGCGCCCCCTTCCGCCGGGAGACCCTTGCCTGCCCGCCAGCTTCCTCTCGGAGGGTTTTGGGGAGGGCAGGGCGCGTCGAGGCCCCTCGGAGCTCTCCTCCCTTCCAGTCGGCAGAAGCAGCCGCCGCCTGTGGCTGGGCCAAGGGGATGGTGGCGTCGGCGGGGTGCGGAGGCTGCCCTTGCCCGGCCAGGCGTCGGTGGCAGCGTCGGCGCTGCTGCAGCGGCTGCTCCTCCTGTGAGCAGTGAGTGGAGCGCAGCCGCAGCGGCGGCGGGGGGCGCGCACGCGCTAGGGTGCAAGGCTGGCGGTGGCAGCGGGGAGCCCGGCGGAGGAAGGAACTTGTCCCTTCCCTCTGGACTCGCGCCCCCCCCAGATGTTGCGCCCGGTGCGGCCGGCACCCCTGGCACCCCCCACGCTACGCCACTGCTGGTATGGATCCAGAGCCAATGTTCATGGAACTTTGAAGTGTCCGGCATAGCTCTAATGGCTTTAGCCCAAACGTAGCAGAGTTTTCCTGCACAGCAAAGAAGCTAGTTGAGGTGGAAATGACTAGTCAGCTAGACTCAGAATAACTATTTACAGGATTTATTAAAAGGAAAAATAAAACCAGCAGAGTTTCTGCATACAAAACAAAGCAAAATAAATCCTTTCTTTCTCTCTCTCTCTCTTAACCATACACAGCACTCCTACTCCTAACACACCTAACCCAAACTGTGCTAGCATTCCTAGATAATGGAGTTGAGTGCTGGTCGTTAACCAATCAGAGTAAGTAGTTTCTAGGTCAAGCTGACCTTGGCTTTCTGCCAAGAGTAAATTGACACTGCCTTGAGTTAATTGTGTGAAGCCAGAATCTGTAAGTTTTCATGAGAATCAATTAACAGAAACTGAACACCCCCTCACAGATTCTGCTGGACAATTAACATCAAATAACACCTATGTAGGAGATTATTTTTCCAGCAAACCTAAACCCTTGCACATTTGCTTGTTCTTTATCTTTGCCAATGGTTTAGTTAATACATCTGCTACATTTTCTTCACTTGATACATAAGTACATGTGATTATATTGTCTTGTACACAGCAACGTACATTTTGGTATTTTACAGAGATATGTTTGGAACGTGATTTGAAACCCTCTGTTTTACTTAAGGTTATACAAGCCTGATTATCAATGTAAACTCGTACTGGTTCTCCACAATTTACATTTAAATCTGCTAACAAATGCTTGAAATAAATCACCTCGTTGCACAATTCACTCAATGCGGCGTACTCGGATTCCGTTGATGACACACTTACAACGTCTTGCTTGCGTGACCGCCAGCTGATTAAGGCTCCACCGACCATTATGACTAGTCCTGTGACAGATTTTCTATCTGGCAAATTTCCCCAGTCACTATCACAGTAGCAACTCAACATTTCATCCTCTGAAGAATTCAATTGTAACATATAGCCAATTGTCTGTTTGAGGTATCTCAGAACTTGTTTTACCCCTTTCCAGGCATTTAGTGTGGGTTTTGAGACCAATCTACTTAATATGCCTACTGCGTAGCTAATATCAGGTCTGGACCACTGTGCTAGATACAATAAACTTCCAATTACAGAATGATATACATCAGGATGTTCAAATTCAGGACTCTCATCTATATGAAGTGTTTTTATGAAACCTGGATCCATAGGCACCACTGTCCCTTTGCAATCCTGCATCCCGTATGTAGTCAGTAGTTGTTTAACTTTGTTCTGCTGACTAATTAGGCAGCTGCCATCTTGGGCCCAGCACACTTCCAACCCTAGATATGTCCTAACCGGGCCTAAGTCTTTCATTTTGAACTTACTGGACAATTGCTTGGCAAACCTTTTAGTTTGTTTATCTGTTTTGCAAGCATACAATACATCATCTACATAAATCAGACAAAACTCTTGATCACTGCCTGTACCACGTACATAAACACAATTGTCAGCTGTACTCTGCTTGAAACCAAATGACACTAAGGCCTCATGGAAACATTTGTTCCAAGATCTTGCAGCCTGTTTGAGACCATATAGAGCTTTGTTTAATTTCAACACTCTATTGGAACCTGTCTCATAACCAGGCGGTTCGGCTAGATACAGGTCTTCTGATATTGATGCATGTAAATATGCAGTCTGGATATCAAAATGGTTTAACAGGAGTTTTCTCTTTGCTCCAAGCGTTAGAATCAGCCTTACACTGTCCCCCTTAGCAGTAGGGGAAAAAGTCTCGTCATAATCTTTTCCAGGCCTCTGAGAGTATCCTTGAGCCACTAAACGAGCTTTGTATTTGTACTTTCCTGTCACCAGAGGTTTAAGTTTGTACACCCACTTGCAGCCTACAATCTTTGCCCCCTCAGGCGCTGCTACTGGTGTAAAGACCTTGTGCTCATTCAGAGAGGACATCTCTTCCTCCATTGCCTCTTTCCAGAGCTCTGCCTCCTCTTTTGGTAACTTTAACCCCTCCTGAAAACTCTTGGGCTCTGCAATTACACTAAACACATTTGCAGTATCTGGAGAAAAACGCACCGGAGGCACTCCTTTGTTTTGTCTTTTAGATCTTCTGGGAGAAAATTTTTCTTCTGACCCACTTTCCCCCTCAGAACTACGACCTCTCTTTTGTTGCTTAGCAACTGGTCTCTGGCTAATTCCACTTTCTTGAGAGCTCTTATCTGAACTTTCCTCCCCCTCAGACTCTGATTCTCTATGTTTACCTTCAGAGTCATGAAGCTCCTGGGAAGGTTCAAACCAAACCTCAGTATTGGCATGTAGTCTCTCCCAGCCACTATGTTCACAAAAATTGGCATTCCTGGAGATCACAATGCCATTTGTCCCTTCAGCAAAGCGGAAACCTTTTCCCAGCTCCTGGTAACCCACAAACACTAACTGTTTGGTCTTAGGATCTCCCTTCTTTCTCATTTGTTTTGGAATTAATACCCAGGCTTTTGATCCAAACACATGCAAATGGTCAATTTTGGGTTTTTTCTGAAACAATTTAAAGTACGGAGTTGTACCTATTGTTTGATGAAAGAGCCTATTTTGGAGATAACACGCAGTGAGCATGCTCTCCCCCCAATAAGACATGGGCAAATCAGCATCATCAAGCATGGCAAACATCATATTTTGTAAAGATCTGTGTTTTCGCTCTGCAACGCCATTCTCCTCTGGGGAAAAAGCGTTCGTTTTTCTATGCCCAATGCCACGCTTTTGTAACCAATCTCTAAAAGCATTTGACATAAATTCACCACCTCTGTCCGTCTGAATCCTTCTGAGTTTAATGGACAGAAATCTTTCCACAGATGCCACCCAGCCTTTAAACTTAGTGAACACGTCACCCTTATTCTTCATGGGAAAAACCCAAGAGTAACGCGTGGCGTCATCCACAATTGTTAATGAAAAACGCGATCCACCCCTGCTTACAGCAAATGGACCAATTACGTCCATGTGAACCAGCTGTAGCGGTGACTCACTAACTCTGTCACTTCTGGGGTAAGAGACTCTGTGGGTTTTAACCTTTTTACAAACATTACAATCAAGGTACTTGTTACAACTCTTTAAATTACCCCCATCAGCCAATTCAGACATTTTTAGTACACTTTTCCAGCAAGCATGCCCCATTTTCCTATGCAATAAGTGCACACAGTTGTCATGTATAGCTTTGTTATTCACTACAGGCTGAGATTTACTGACTACTGCTGCAACTTGAGATCCTGCTTTAAGCCAAAACAAGCCTCCCTCTGACTTAGCAGTGCCTAAAATCTCACCAGCCTTCTTATTAATGCAACTGTCTCCTTCAAAATACACTTTAAACCCAGCTTTTAGCAAACAATCTACAGACATCAGATTGCTCCTTAATGAAGGCACACAAAGTACATTTTGCAGGCATTCACGAAGACAAGGAACAAAAACTGCACCCCCCGAAATCACTTCGGAAGTACTTCCGTCTGCTAGAGCCACCTGGCTGCGCTGTGCTGAGTTCTTGGAAACAAACAATTCATCTGAATTTACGATGTGCCGAGATGCTCCCGAATCGACCACCCAGACAGCTTGTTTCTCATCAGCAATCTTGACCTCGGCGGTCACCAGCTGAACCGACTGTTTTCGTTTGAAGAATTTCTTTTTACACTGCTGCTGCTGCTGCTGCTGATCTCGTCTCTGCTCCTGCACCGGCCACTGAGACTTGACCAACTCCGGACATTGTCGTTTTAGATGCGCTGAAGACCCACATCGGAAACAACGCCTAACAGCAAACGCTGACTCCTCACTGGTACGCTGCTTTTGCTTCACCTCTGGCACGGCATGAGAACTCCTTCCAAACCGCCCGCCTGTAGAAGCCTCTGCAGCAAACGACCTTTCTTGCCTCTTCTGCCATTCTTCAATCAAACCCCCAGTAACGTAACTGATTGATAAATCACGCTCCTGTATGCCTTCTAGAGACAAAACTAAATTATCCCAGCTTTCCGGGAGAGAACTCAAAATAATAGCCACCTTCTCCTGCTGGTCTAACGCACAGTCTCTTTCCTGTAGCGCAGCAAACTTTAACTGTAAACTGTGTAGGTGTTCCTGCATTGTAACCCCAGGCTGTAACATTGCCTTGTACAATGCCTTGCGAATGAACAGCTTGGAAACCGCTGTCTCACACACATGGAGTTCTTTAAGTGCTTGCCACACACCTCTAGCTGTCTTGATTCCCCTCACATACGGCAACTGGGAATCTTCCAGCCCCAAGACAATTGTGGCCCTTGCTCTTTGGTCTTTATCGAGGTCTTCATCATCAGGCTTCGCAGGAAACTTACTCACCACTTGCCAGAGACGATCCCTCTGCAACACTGCCTGCATGCGTTCCGACCACAGCAAGTAATTGGAGTCATTCAGACGCTCAAAAGCCATCTGAACTGGTTGTGAGGCCATCTTGAGAGCGATGTCCCTGGAACCCGGAACCAGCTACTCACGACCACCGAGAGAGAAAACAGGAACCACAGCACCCAGCACTCACACGCTGCAGCTGTTGTCCTTGTGTCCACTGCGTCACCAGCTCACAACAGTCAGGAACCAGCCAGTGTCCATCTGCTGCACCAACAGGAACAACAACTTCTGGAACTACTGGAACCAACACCGTTGATGCTGACACCACCACAACTCAGGCTGGCAGCACGATACCCATAACCTCATGGAAACTTTGAAGTGTCCGGCATAGCTCTAATGGCTTTAGCCCAAACGTAGCAGAGTTTTCCTGCACAGCAAAGAAGCTAGTTGAGGTGGAAATGACTAGTCAGCTAGACTCAGAATAACTATTTACAGGATTTATTAAAAGGAAAAATAAAACCAGCAGAGTTTCTGCATACAAAACAAAGCAAAATAAATCCTTTCTTTCTCTCTCTCTCTCTTAACCATACACAGCACTCCTACTCCTAACACACCTAACCCAAACTGTGCTAGCATTCCTAGATAACGGAGTTGAGTGCTGGTCATTAACCAACCAGAGTAAGTAGTTTCTAGGTCAAGCTGACCTTGGCTTTCTGCCAAGAGTAAATTGACACTGCCTTGAGTTAATTGTGTGAAGCCAGAATCTGTAAGTTTTCATGAGAATCAATTAACAGAAACTGAACAGATGTTTCATCCAGAAACCCACCAAGCTGTTCAGCAACCGCTCTCTCAATCACCTTACCCAGGAACGGAAGATTCGAAACCGGGTGGTAATTGGATAGCTCTAAAGGATCTAATGATGTTTTCCTTAAGAGCGGGCGCACCACTGCCTCCTTCAATTCCCCTGGGAATGTCCTGGTGCCAAGGGACTAATTGATGATATCCCCTAGGGGGCCCGCACCTCGTCTGAACACGTTCTAATCAGCCAGGACGGGCACGGGTCAAGATGACAGGTGGTGGGCTTTCCAGCTCGGAGGAGTCTGTCCACATCGGCTGAGGATATCCGGTCAAGGTGGTGCAATACTGGACCCGAGGACAGTCAAGGGGCCTCCAGTTCCGTTATTGTATCCAAATTGGCAGGGAGGTCACGGCGGAGCAACAGGACCTTCTCCGCAAAAATAAGTTATCAAGAACAAGCCATCTACAAACATAGCATGCAATGTCCTCTTTGCCTTTCTTGATAATACAGATGCCCTTCTTGAAGGAAATCTCAAAGTCTTGCACAGTCAGCTGTGGATGCTGAGTAAATTTTCTGCAGAATCTGGAACAAAATGTACTTTGTTGATGGTTGTATGCAGACTTGCCAGTTTCACAATTCCAACTCCTGCAATTCTCAAAGTCTTACCATCAGCCTGTTGGATTTCCCCATCCTGAGGCGTGAAGGAAATAAACAGGTGCCGATTTCCACAGATTTGCCTCGTTGCTCCTGAATCGACAATAAATCTTCCTTCGGCCTTTGGATAAGCAGTACCTGCAAACAAAGCCTTGTTTTTCACCGGCCTGGGTTTCTCACCCCCTCCCTGCTTTCGGCCATCTGCAGGCTTTTTCTTTTGTTTCTTTTGTTTTTGTTTGGACAATGATGCTGCAAGTGGCCTTCATTTTCCACAGTGCCAGCACTTCACAGCTGCCAATGCCTTGGCTCCCCCTGGAGGCTGGAATGCTGTCCCACACTGCTCCCCCGAAGCACACAAGCTGGTTCCGCTGCGTTCCTCCTATCAAATTCATTTTGGAGGGTTGTCAAAACCTTTGAAGCAGTGAGCTCCTGTGCAGGTAAAGTTGCCAGCTGGTTTGCCACAGCGTGGTAACTATCATCCAGGGAATCCAATATTAAGATAGCAAACAGAGATTCCGGCATCGTGAAACCTATTTGAACCAATTCCTGTCTCAGATGCTGCAAATGCAAGACGTGGATTCTAAGGTCTTCTTCTGGCCCGCAACGCTTCTTGTGCATCTTTCTGAAGTAAAGCAACACAGACCCAGCTTCTTGTTGGAGATGCAAGGCCTGAAGCCCCTCCCACATCTCTCACGAGCTGGATTTGCCAGCCAGGGTAATTAACTCTTCTGGAGCTACCGAGAGCAGAATTATTCCCATGGCTCTTGAATCTCCTGCAATCCATGCATCTGTTACAGGAGCTGGGGGATCCTCAGAAACAGTGTGCCACACACCAAGCTTTCTCATCTGGCCCTCGCAATACCTTGCCCAGGTCTGATAATTGCGGCCATTAAGCTTTGGACACGGAACCCCATCTGAGGCTTGTAAAAGCTCCATTTCAGCTCTTTACTGCAGCCGTGAGCTGGATTCTCTTCACAGGCTCCTTATTTCTAGCAGGTCGTAAAATACGAGGCCTGCTTCTCTCTACGGCCTAATTGCTTCTTGGCACGGAGGATTCAGCTTCCGGTATGATGGCGACCAGCACTCTACTAATGTGAGCCCGTTGATTTTATCTTTTTATTCTCTCTTACTCCTTTTAAAGACTATTTTAATGAACACTGAGCTCAGATAAATTTAAGCTCCTCACCGCATTCTATCCCACGCTTTGTATTCCTGACTCTTCTTGGAAGTTTAAAGCTGAATTGACTATCTTATCATACTGCGAAGAGTTTACAGGAAGACTCATGGGCTGTTCCCACCACAAGTTTGGAGGCACAGACAGAGCATAATTTAGTGTTATGCCAATAACCTTTGGCACACTACTCCTCCTTGAATAGGATACTTTCAAGGAAAATACTCCCTCGACTCTTTGAAAAACCTAGGGAAGATAGAAGAGCAAGGTAAAGGGAGAGATGACTCAGCAATTAGACAGCCCTGCTGATGCGAGGAGGGGGATTGGAAAACGCTGTAGAGAATCTGAGGACTTAGTGGAAATGGCATGTTTGCCCCTCACCGAGCAAACCAAAATCAGTGAATTCTTTTATGGAAAAACAAAGGATACTTTTAATATTCCGACCTCGAATAGCTTCTCTCCATTAGCAGAGATAATAGATAAGGAAACTACACCGAAGGAACTATCCGCTAAACAACCCACTAACCCCTTAAACAACACCATCACGAGACCAAAAGGTCCCAAAAAAGTTCCAACTATGCCCATTCAGGCGGAAGACTGCATCAGAGAACAAGAAAACCATCTCTCTGAATTACTACTTGAACACTCTACCACGTTAGACCTAGTGGCTAAAACCGTGGACTATATCTTTAAATACATAAGAGACATCAAAGGCTCCCTAGAGAAGATTATATCCTTTATATCCCCAAAAGCTAATGTCAGCCCCGTAGATGCTTCACCGGAGGATAGGGTCGAACCAACACCTAGAGTACCTGTCCTACTGCGCTCAACTTCGCAGACTGGCTGCAAATTTGAAAATGAACAAACTATGGAAGATTTACACACCATATCTTCCTACAATCTTTCACTACAAGCCACTAGACTTTGTTTAATTATCCTCCCCTTCAAAGGTCAGGTTGTTAACTGGTCGTCTATACATGTCGCAAGAAGGCATCTAGCTGAGCTTTTGGGTGTAAATCCCCTTTCCATCGATCTGAAATCCACTGTCCACATTTACAGCAAGCCACACATGCAGAGGATACTGCTCACCTTCGAATCTAAAAAGTTTCCAACTCATATGATGTCCCTACGAAGCTACTTGACTAATTATGGAATTTTTATTACAAGAGTTTTTATCAACACTAAGATTTGCCCTCTTATACCCTACTCTCCAGCTAAAAGGAAAGCAATTAAAAATGAGGGCACCCCACCTACTACGAGCTCTACCTCTCCACCCTCAGACTTAATAAGTTGGACAGAGACCCCCATGCCCCTCCTATCAAAGGCTACTCATCTAGAGAATTCGATGGAGCAGGAGTAACTTGTTTCCTTCTCCCATCTGCCAAAAGCCGAACAAACAGAGATAACGGACAGACTAGATGAGTTATTACTCTATCTCCGCAACCCTGAAGACCTAGCACCCACAAAAGAGGCAAATACTCCACCTAACTTGGAGCGAAAAATGGGATATGAATCTCCTCAGGTCACGTCAGAACACACACCCCTACTCTGCCCAACTGAAATCCACGCCGAAATCTCTATGGCGCCCCTAATCACATTACCGGAGACTTCACCATCCAATGGACGCATCTTCCACGACCCCGGGAAAGCCCTAGATGCTATTGAAGAGACAAAATGACTCTCACCTCTACTACTATCCTGGAACGTTGCTGGATGGCAATCGAAAACAATGGACAAAGACGTTCTAACCTACGTATCACAGTTCAAGATCATCCTGCTCCAAGAAACCTGGATGCAAAATCCTTTTGAACTACATAATTATTTTGCTTTCCATTCCTGTGCCTCAATCGGCCCAAAAGGCGGAAGACCGGCGGGAGGTCTGAGCACCTTTGTATCGACAGATCTAGGAACCTCCCCTATTCAATTGAAAATCGATAAAAAATGGATTTTGGCTGTTAAAATATTCTCTACCCACTTTAAGATCATATGCATCAATGTTTATATTCACCCACTTATGAAACAAACTGATCTTAAAAACATCTGGAACGAACTGGAAGACTGCATTCTCCTTCTCTCAGATAAGTTTCCCTCTGCCTCCTTAATTATTGGTGGGGACTTTAATGCAAGGCTAGGCCACTCAGACGAACAGCTAATCAACGAAAGTGGAATGGGTCCCCTAAATGCTAATGATGAACATTGGCCCCTATTCAGGCGTCATTCACTTGACCCAGTTACCAATTTTGCTGGTACATGTCTTTTTCTAATGGCATTTAGATTAAACCTTGTTATTTTAAACGGCCTCTCCTCGGGAGACTGCCCTGGCCAATTTACTTATTGGTCAGGCTTAAGGCATTCTGTTATTGACTACATCCTTGTCTCCCAAGAACTCTTTGATGAATATATTGAATTTACTGTAGATATAAGAACCGAAAGTGACCATCTACCCCTAAATCTTAAAAGGACTGAATTTTGGGAACCCTCTAGATGTGGGCTCGCCCCGCAGACACCTGATCCTAATGTTCTACAACAAATAGGCAGATCCAGAATTAAATGGTCCCCTTATGTTAATAACAATTTTAGCATTTGGACACAATCAATGGAAGGTCAACTCCTCTGGGCTGATCTGACCTCCAATGACACTGAAGAGACCTCCCCAATTGACCATTATAACATTTTAATCCGAAAACTTCAACCGCTATTGTCAAGACTCAGGAGACCTAACCACAATGAGTCCCCTACCAACAAAAAATGGTTTGACCGCGAATGCAGCCAGGCAAAACGTATACTCAGGGAATGCTTTAAGGTCTTCCAGCAAAATCCTAACCCTATCACCAAATTAGAGTTACAACTTAAAAAAAAAAAACTACAAAGAGTTACTAAAAACCAAAAAAAGAACCGCAGACTCTCTCATCTGGCAGGCCCTCATAAAAGCGTCAATAGAAAAAGACAATACCAACTTCTGGAAAATTATCTCCAGTCAAACCAAAGCTCCTAACGAGGGCACAATAATCCCTGCAAATTTATGGGAAGAGCACTATAAAGTGCTGTTTAGGGAACATCGTCCTTCTGCGCTGCTTAACATCCCCTTAGATAATGATACACCATGGCCCCCAACATCTGAAACTGAAATCACTTCGTTAATTCTACAAATGAAATCTGGCAAAGCCCCAGGAAGTGATTTCATTGTCGCTGAACTTCTGAAAGCGCAAATAAACTGGTGGGCCCCGGTTCTTGCAAATCTATTTTCATATATAGATAAGACAACTGAAATCCCTAAAGATTGGGGACTGGCTATAATTGTTCCTATATTTAAAAAGGGCAACCCCTCTGACCCATCTAATTATAGACCAATCAGTCTTCTGAATGTGATCTGCAAACTTTATACAAAACATCTATGCCTAAAATTATGTGAATGGTTAGATCATAATGACTTGCTAGAAATTGAACAAGCAGGGTTTATATCTGGACGTTCCACCATAGATCACTGTTTAGTGTTAGATTATTTTGTCTATAAGTATGTGAAACATTGGAAAAATTCATTGTATGCGGCCTTTGTGGACCTAAAGGCAGCATTTGATTCTGTATCCAGGGGTAGGCTCTGGGCCAAATTGGCCAATATGGGTATTAACAAAAGATTATTACTTCTGATGATTAAGCTTCATGAGAACAATACCCTCCAGATAAGACTCACACAGGACGGCAGACTCTCTAGAGAAATCCCAGTCCAAAGAGGAGTTAGACAAGGATGCCTATTAGCCCCATTTTTATTTAACATCTATGTTAACTCCCTGGTCACATGTTGCCATGAAATCGAAACCCACCCCCCCCGTGTTCTCTAACGGCAGAAAAGTACCAGTTTTAATGTATGCGGATGACGCTGTTCTTCTCTCTCAAACCAAAGTGGGTCTGAAACGTGCCTTAGGAAAGTTTAGTGACCAATGTAACACTGAACTGTTAACAATTAATTTTGCCAAAACCAAAATTGTACATTTTAACCGCTCCTTCAGGAAAGATAATTGGAGCATAAAGGGAAACGCCATTGAACAGAGTAAGACCTTCCAATACTTAGGCATTACTTTCTCTTATAATGCCAAATTGTCAACACACCTGACCACATCAGCTATATCAGCAGGAAGAAGTGCAAATGCCATCCTTAGATTATTCAGAAGGAAAGGAGCTGGCTTCCTTCCGATGGCCCTAAAAGTTTTTCAGGCAAAATCTTTAGCCCAACTCCTGTATGGCTCTCAAATTAGCCCCTCTGCCAACCTTAAGACCCTTGAAACAGTACAATCAAAATGCTTAAGATCATTATTTGCTACCCCAAAGTGTACACCTAATGCAGTCTTAAGGCAAGAGCCCAGAGTGGAATTAAAAGTCTGGGAGCAAGCAATATCCCTCTGGCTGAAAATCCATTACAATCCTAAGGGACTGTTACCTTGCTTCCTGGCCGCAGTTCCCTATCCTCCTTGGCTTATGCAAATAACTAATAACATCAAACAAATTGGCCTAAACCCTGAAAACCTTTTTATTGGAACTCTGAACAAGGCAAAAGCAATTATCACTCAGAGACTTTACGATGTCGAATTACAACAAGAAGACGCCCTACTCCCGGAGACGTATAGATGTTTAAAAGCTTGGCCTAATTTTGCAGCTGCCCCTTACTTAACTAACATCACTAACGAAGCTTATAGATGGGCTTTCTCTAGAGCCCGCTTTGAGACAATGCCCTCAGCAGTGCTGTACGGCAAATTCACGCGTGTCTCTGCCCCGTATGTCTAATAAGGTAGAATCTGTCACACACATCCTTCTATTTTGCGAATTTTATAGTGAAGAGCGAGTTCAACTTATTTTGCCACTTTTATCAAAATTTATACCCCTACAACATTATTTGGAATCCTCCCCCGAAATTCTACGAAAATACCTTCTGGAAGATTCCTCAAGCTCAATATCATATGAGGTGGCCAAATTTTGCACTTTAGTAATCAGGAAGCGTAAATCTCCTCTGTTGAATGGCACACTGCGAAGTTCCCTTGTGTAATCCTTTTTTCCCCCCTTTTCTTTTGTTTGATCTTGTGGTGTTTAGTGTCACTGGCTTTTGCTGTAATAAAACTTGGCTTGGTAAAACTTGGCTTGGCACGGACTTCAAAAGCCCTCTAGCCTCAATGACCTCCGGGTTAGCGCCATCGGCTAATGGCGGATTCCCTCCGAGCTCCGGAGGGAATCGGCTCCGCAGGATCCGGGTCTTGCTGCTGCGGCGACGCAGGGACCCTCAGAAATCACAGGCGCTGAAGCCTGTGAACTTGGTGACTCGGCGGGCACCATTTGCGCCCGCCCCGACCCGCGAAGGAGCCTTTTTAAAGGCTTCGGAACTGGGGACGGGGTGAGCGGCGCGGTGCTGAGAGTCGACTGCTTCTCCTGCGGAGTGAAGCCGCATGCCATGGTCGGAGAGTGCTGACTTCTTCTTGTGAACAATTGGACTCTAAAAGTAACAACCCGTGAGTAATACGGAAATTGGATTTGTAAATAAAAATTTTTTTTTAAATTAGGCACGATCGGGGAAGGCGCAAACAGGAAGTCCGTCTCCCCGTCTTATAAATAATCTAAAGCAAGGACTAGCTAACTAAGGTCGAGAGAATTTCTTCTTCTTTATTGGGTAAAAGACATTAATTTCACGATTTGGCAGTATAAGTAATTTCACTGGAGGATAAGAGTTAATTTTGAGAGCTGAAGTGCCACCCCCCCCGGACCCGGGAGTGATCCGTGAGAGAGCCTGTTGAGGAGATATAGAAGAGTTTGACAGCTGTCAAATTAGCTGTCAAGAAGGAAAAAGAGAACTTTGTTTCTGCTATCTCTGCTGGATATATTTGCTACAATTTGGTTATATTTTGTTGAAAACAAGGAAGAACTGATACAAACTAACTTGATTTTTGGATTTGAACTGGAAGGAAGATAAAGTAACCAAAATCCCTCTAGAGGGGATTTTGGGACATTACAAGAATGGCTGAAGGAGGAAAAATTCAAGCTAAATTGGACAGAGTGTTTCTTCTCTTGGGAAAGTTACAAGGCCAAATTGATGTTTTGGCTACAAATGTTGCAACTCTGGACTTAACAGTAAACAAATTCATTGAATTTGATAAGGACTTGACTCATGAAGTCCATGCAGCTGGACAAGAAGAGAAACTTGAAAGATTTGAGAGTGTGGAGAAAGAGATATATGTTGTTTCTGAGGAAAAGGAAGGAGGAGATGTAATGTTGCAGATGACGAAGGAGAGCCAGAGGCCTGACATGATGGCTACAAAGGAAAATAAGTACTGGATGATGAAAATCTGTTTTGAATTGAAGATTGAAGAATGGAGAGATCTCCTTATGTGGAGATCTGAAGACCTATGGATTACAAATTTGATTAAGGTGAAAGTTGGAGCTTTTGGGACATTTGGACTTAAAAGGAGTAAGAAACAAGATTCAGGCTCCACTTTTAAGTATGGAGGTCTGGCTGGAAGAAATATGGACCCTATCGGGACAGAGCTTCTCCGAGATCTGGTGTTTAATATTAAGGACTACCAAAAAAACCGGCAGAGAGGAATTGAGAGAGAATTAAGAGCCTTGGACGTGAGGTCTCCAGGCTGATAGTAGACTAAGACTGATGGACATTTGTTGGGGATTGAAACCGGGAAAGGGGGGGTGGGGTTTGGGAATCCAAAGGGTGCAGAATAATAATCTGTTTTTTTATTTTGTTTTGTTATTAGTATGAAAATTGGGGAATTTGTGGAAGGGAATTTGGGTCGACTTTAGAAAAAAGTTTTAAGAATGAGCACTGATGTTTAAATACTGGTGTTTATAAGTTAAAATTGTTTTTTTTAAAAAAATGAATTAAATATAAAAAGGTCAAAAATTGGGGACAAGAACTTGTTGAATTAACAATTTGAATTGGAATATAAGAAGGGGAGGTGTGGGGAAGTCAGGGAAATGTGTTATTGAAAATAAGGATTGTAAACTTTATGTGTTTTTAACTTTTTTGTTTTTTCTTTTTGATTTTTTAATGTATAAAGGTGGAAAAACTCAATAAATATCTTTTTTTTTTTAAAAAAAAAAAGCCCTCTAGCCTCGGCCGGGACGATCAGCTTCACATACCTCTGTCTCTGCCGGGTCTCACAGCAGCCATCAGCAGCTTTACTCTCCTGTTAGCGCCATGGATCTGGGCCCGAAACCCTGTTGTTGGGATAATGCCGGGGAGACGGGGGCATTTGGCAGGCCCCCAGCTGGCTCCAGCCACCAGCCGATCTCCAGTCCTCAGAACAGCATCAAACAGTGACACAAGCCCCAGATACCTTTAGAGACTTGGCACGCTCTAGTCAGCAGAGTGAATAACTTCTCACAACGGAAGTGGCGGACAGAGACATGTGTAAGCATTATTTACAGGCGTTTATTCAACATAGTTCAGGAACAAAGGAAAAACATGTCTGCTTCCCTTCATGTCCAGCAAACAGCAGTATAGCAAAAGCAATACACAAACGGAAGTTCCCAGCAAGCCTGTGCTGGAAGTAAACAGGCATGTGACACACAACAGTCATGTCTGTTCCTTTTAAGGTGGAATGGAACTATGGATAGTTTGCCTATTTCTGTTTTCCATGCTTTGAGCATGGTCTGTGTGTACCTGTTAAGTGTTGTGGGAATTTTCCTTAGTTTGTTCGGGAGGAGAGGGTATGCTGTGGTGCAGGTATTTTCAATTGTGTCCCTCTCTAGGTGTATCCATTGTTTTGTCTCATCTTCTAGTATATATGGGATTTTATGGCATATTTGGTTGGCACTGTAATATGCTTCTATGTTGGGGATTCCCCATCCTCCTTCTGAGGTGGGGAGGTGCAGGCATTTGGGGCTTATTCTTGGTTTTTTGTGTGAAAAGATAAAGGAGTGTAGTTTTCTCTGCCATCTGCGGAGTTGGGTTTGGGGAATCCAGATTGGGAGGGTTTGGAATAGGTAGGCTAGTTTTGGGAGGGTGATCATTTTGATCATACCTATTTTGTCTGAGAGGGTGAAATTCATGTTGTTCCATCTTTTTAGGTCTTTATTTGTCATCACAGGGGCTTGTAGTTGTGGAGGTATAACTTATTGAGGTTTCTGGTTATTTGTACCCCTAGATATCTGAACTTGGTGTGGCAAAGTTTTATCTTGGTGACCTTCGTGAGTTCTTTTTGGGTGTGAGGAGGGGTGTTGAAGCACATAGCTTCTGAATTTGCAAAATTTACCTGTAGGCCCGACACCATTGCAAATGTGTTGAGTTCTCTGGTTAGCGAGGTTGCTGTGCTTATGTGGTCTGGTGTTGTGACCATTAGGTCATCTGCAAAGAGCCCTAATTTGTAGGTTCTGTCTTTTATTTCCACTCCCTTGATGTCTGTAGCCGCTCGGATTCGGATTGCTAAGGATTCCAGAGCCAGGATAAATAAGAAGGGAGACAGTGGGCATCCTTGTTTTGTGCCTCTTTGGATTGCTATAGTGTTAGAGTCCATATTGTTAGTTCTGCATTTTGCTGAGGCTTGGGAGTATATTTGTTTGAGGATTTGTAGGAAGTTGGGGCCAAATTTCATGCTAGTTAGTACTGCTAATAGGTATTTCCATTCTAAGCAATCAAAGGCTTTGAGGATGTCTAGGGCATAGCTGTCAACTTTTCCCTTTTCTTGCGAGGAATCCTATTCGGAATAAGGGAATTTCCCTTTAAAAAATGGAAACGTTGACAGCTATGGTCTAGGGACATAATTGTCAGTGGGAGTTTGGTTGCCTTGCTATGTTCGATCAGGTTCAGTACTTTCCTGATGGGGTCTGTAATATTGGGACCAGGGACAAAGCTAGTCTGGACTGGGGCTATTAACTTGCATAAGAAGATTTTTAGGCAGTTGGCCAAGATTGATGTGAATATCTTGTAGTCTTGGTTTATTAATGAGATTGGGTGGTATGATTCTACTTTGAGGCTGTCTTTCAGTGGTTTTGGGATGGAGACTATTTTAGAGTGGGTCCAGGTTTGGGGGATGGGCCCCCCTTTCATGATGTCATTGAATAGGCAGGTCATGTAGGGCATCATGGGTTCTTTGAATTTCCTATAGAATTCTGCTGTGAAGCCGTCTGGGCCTGGGGCTTTGTGTGGTTTCAGGTTTTTGAGGACCATATATATTTCCTTTGGGGTGATAGGGCTGTCCATGAATTCCTGTTTCTCATCAGTTAAGGTAGGCATGGTCAGTCCTGCTAGGAATTTTCTGATTTCCTTCTCAGGTGGACTATGGGAGGTGTATAGGTTGGAGTAGAATTCTGCAAATTCTGCAAATAAATTTTTATTGTTTTTGACATGTAATTCTTTTCCCAACAATCCTTATTGTCACATTATAATCCCTTTGACTCTGCCGAGTCCTGACTTCCCTCCCTCCCGACCGCTGGTATATACATCACATACTTTTTGCGTATATTAGTGTCATAACTCTACTGTTTTACATTGGAGGTGTTATTCCAGTCCTGTTAGTGTCTTAATATTTTTGTTGTTCTCCTTTATACCAGTATATTCAATAAATTTATTCCAATTGTTATTGTATCTCTGGTCCTCTTGGTCCTGGATCCTTCCTGTCCATTTGGCAAGTTCCGCAAAATTTATCATCTTCACCTGCCACTCCTGGATGGTTGGTAAATCTTGCGTTTTCCATCTTTGGGCCAGTAAAGTTCTTGCGGTGGCTGTGGTGTACATGAACAAGTTCTGGTCTTTTATTTTAATTTCTTTTCCCACCAGACCTAGCAAAAATGCCTCTGGTCTTTTAGGAAAAGTATACTTAAATATCTTTTTAAGTTCATTATAGATTAACTCCCAGAATCTTTTTACCTTGCCACAAGTCCACCACATATGAAAGTAATCTCCGTCTATTTCCCTACATTTCCAACATTTTCTGTCTCTTTTCCTATACATTTTAGCTACTTTTCTTGGTGTCAAATGCCATCTATACATCATTTTTAATACATTCTCCTTTAAAGCCATACATCCTGTAAATCTCAAACCAACATTCCATAATTTTATCCACGCTTCCAGCTCAGTATTGTGCCCAATAGCCATCACCCATTTTATCATCGATTCTTTAACCTCTTTATCTTTTGTGTACCATTCAAGCAATAAATCATACATTCTAGATAACAATTTTCCTTTACACTCTATTAGTTCGACTTGGAATTTTGACTTTTTATCCTCAAACCCGTTTCTCCTTTTATCCTCACTTAGTAGATTATTAATCTGATGATATTGTAGTCACCCCATTAACTCAGTTTCAGTTTGGTCATATGGTTTGAGTTTTACCCCTCTCTCTGTTTTCCTGGTAATATCCTCATATGTTACTCGTTTCCCTTCCATATTGGTTTCCTTAATTGTCAATACGTCTACTGGTGATATCCATCAAGGTGTCTTTCTCTCTAAGAGGTTTTTATTTCTCTCCCACACTTCATATAATGATCTCCTAATCACATGATTTGTGAAGCCCTTGTGTACCTTCCCTTTGTCGTACCATAGGTATGAGTGCCACCAGTAGCTATTATCATGCCCTTCTAGGTCCAGGAGATCCATGTTTTCCAATGTTAACCATTCTTTCAACCAGACTAAGCAAGCAGCCTCATAATATAAGTTTAAGTCAGGCAGAGCGAAACCCCCTCTTTCTTTTTTATCTACTAATATCTTCATCTTTATCCTTGGTTTCTTCCCCTGCCAGTCAAATTTTGATAAGATTTTCTGCCAGTCTCTCAATTGTGCTGTCCCTTTGATTACCGGTATAGTTTGAAATATAAATAACATTCTTGGTAAAATATTCATTTTTATCACAGATATTCTACCCAAAAATGGCAATTTCAGTCTAGACCATGTATCTAAGTCCTTCTTGATTTCTTTCCATACATTCTCATAATTGTCTTTAAACAGGTTTACATTTTTCGATGTCAGCCAAATTCCCAGGTATTTCACCTTTTTAGCTACCATAATTCCTGATGTAGCTTGTAATTCTTCTATATCTTATTTACTCATATTTTTTACTAACATTTTTGTTTTGTCTTTATTTAACTTAAATCCGGACATCTTTCCAAAATCTTCTATTTATTTGAGGGCTTCTTTTACACTATGTTTTGGATCTTCCAGGGTTAAAGCTAAGTTGTCTGCAAAGGCTCTTATTTTAAACTCCTTTACCCCCACTTTCACCCCTTTAATTTCTGGGGATTCTCTCAGATTCTTATTTAATACCTCCAGGACAGTAATAAATAATGGAGACAGAGGGCACCCCTTCTGGTACCTGTCAGGGAACTGCCATCGGAGAAGCAGGAGGTGAAAGGGCTCACAGAGGCTGAGAGAGACTATTCAGCTGAGGAGGGAACCAGCAGGGGGAGAGGAGGAGGAGTTCCAAGGGAAAGTGAGTCGGAGGGAGGGCTCAGAGACACTTCCAGCGAAAATAGTGGGGAGGTTTCAGGACCTCCCATAGGGACACCTACTCCTCGCCGGAAACTGTCATGCCGAGAGTCCAGAAGACGCGTTTCCGTTAAGGAACTTTTATGCTGGAAGAAGTTCCGTAAACGCCCACTGTCCGATTCTACGAGCGACTGATGGAGCCATGCTTAAGGAGCTCCGTCACAGACAGAGGTTTGTAGACTTAGCCAAACTCTGAGGGACTAGGACTTTACGCACAAGCAGCTCATCATCCCATCACAGCAATCGGACAGTCCCTGAAAGCAGCTTGTGCAGAGAGGCATCATGAGCAACCCAGCCGGAACCGGGGGAGCAGGAGGAGCTGGAGAGGGTCCAAGCCTTGAAGAAAGGTACAAGGTGTTGGAGGTCCAGCTAGCGCTTCAAACGGCGAGGCTAGAGGAAAGGAGGGCGCAGGATGCAGAAAAGGCAAAAGGCGCTACACTAGCAAGAAAGATGCCAGGATTGGTGCAGAAGTTTGGGGGGGACCCCAGGAACTATCAAGCCTTTAGGACAGAGATGCAGTATGCTCTCGAGCTGCAGTTTGACGACTTTCCCGACGAGGCATCGCGAGTGGCGTTTGTGGTTGGCCATCTCGAAGGGGGGGCGAGAGACTGGGTTAGACCCCTGATGGCAGGGAATAGTGAAATGCTGAAGGACACGAGGAAGTTTTTTCGCGCCATGGATTTGATGTTTTCCAGCGAGATTGAGCAGGGACTGGTGCGCAGACAGTTGATGGCTTGTAAACAGGGGAGCCGATCGGTTCGTGAGTACTGGACTGAGTTTACAATGCTGATACATAAATTGGGGTGGGACCTATCGGCGGAACCCATTCAAATGCTTTTTGAAGAGGGGCTTTCTTCGGCGGTGAAAGACGAACTTTCCCGGGCGCCCAGGGCGGAGTCTATGGACCAGCTGACCAAATCAGCGCTGACCATTGGAGCGCGCCAGGAGGCGAGAGCCTTGGAGAAGCGGGAAGGGAAAGGAGAGCGTTGGAGGGATTTCCGCATTCCAGAGATTCCGGAGCCAAATTTCCCGCCAGGAGAGCCGATGGAAATTGGAACGGCGCGCGCGCGCGCAGTTTCAAATCCCAGTGAAGGGCGGAAGAAGGAGGGGAAGAGCACCAAGAAATGTTATCTCTGCCAGCAGCCAGGTCACTTTGCCAGAGTCTGCCCGCAAAGAAAGGAATGGCAAGGGATGGCGGGAGCTGTTGGGGGGAAGGAGGAGGGAGTCCAGGAGCCAGTAAAAGCCAACGCCTGGCTGCCACCGTCAGGGCACAGCAGCCAGGCCAAGGAGCAGTAAAAGTGCCCACGCCGGAACCTCCAAGACCAGCCCTAGTGATAGAGGTGTTGCTAGAGCTGGCAAACGGACACCCACTAAAGACAAAGGCGCTATTGGACTCAGGCAGCTCCTGTAATTTTATGAGTAAGGAGTTTGCAGCTGAACACCAGATACAGATACTCCCTTTAAGTAACCCCCTGCAGGTGACCACGATCGATGGGAGGGAGCTGTTGGGAGGAGAAGTTAGCCTACAGACCGTCCCAATGGTTATGAGGGTGGCCAGGCACACCGAAAGAATAGCGTTCAATGTGGCCACCCTGGGAGGGGCTCCCGTCATTTTGGGAATGAGCTGGCTAGCGTTGCATGATCCGCTAGTGGGCTGGCATCAGAGAGTGGTCTCCTTTGGGTCAGCACATTGCCTGGAACACTGCAAAGAGGGAAAGGTGCCGGAAGGGGCAAAAGCCTTTCTAGCAGGGACGGAAGTAACGGACAAAGGGAAGGTGCCCAAACAATACGCTGACCTGAGCAAGGTCTTCAGCGAAAGGGAAGCAGACAAACTACCACCGCATAGAGCCTTTGACTGCCAAATCAACCTGGTCCCTGGAGCCCAGCTCCCAGTGGGCAAGCTGTACGCCATGTCAGACAGGGAAATGCAGGAGTTAAGGGAGTTTATTGATAAAAACCTGAAGAGGGGCTTCATCAGAGAGTCCAGAGCGGTGGGGGGCAGCCCAGTGTTTTTTGTGGACAAAAAAAACACGGATAAACCCAGACTTGTAGTGGACTTTAGAGCCTTAAATGCAGTGTCAGAACCAGTGGCTTTCCCCATGCCCAGAATTGATGACATTTTGACCAGGGTGAGGAAGGGAAAGATATTCACGAAACTGGACCTGAGAGGGGCATACAACCTGATACGAATAAGGAAAGGGGATGAATGGAAAACCACCATGTTCACCCCTTTGGGGGCTTTTGAATATTTAGTTATGCCCTTCGGATTACAAGGAGGCTCAGCATGTTTTCAATCGTTCATGAACCACGTCCTGGGACCTCTGCTCTACAAGAATTGCGTGGCCTTCCTCCATGACGTGTTGATATATTCAGAGAATGAGGAGCAGCATGTAAAGGATGTCAGGGAAGTGCTGAGCCAACTGCAAGCAAACCAGCTGTGGGTGAAATTGGAGAAGTGTCAGTTTCACACCAAGGAGGTGGAATTCCTGGGGTACCGCTTATCAGACAAGGGATTAGCCATGGATCCAGGCAAGGTCCAGGCGGTGCTGGAATGGAAGACACCGAAAACGAAAAAGGATGTGCAAAGGTTCTTAGGGTTTGGGAACTTTTACCGTAAGTTCATCAAGAACTTTGCCCACTTAACGGCTCCCATCACGGACTGTCTCAGCAGCAAGAAGAAATTTGTTTGGACGGCGGAGGCGGAGCAAGCATTTGAGGAATTGAAAAGGGCATTCGCTTCGGAAGAACAGCTCCTGCATGTGGATTTACAAAAACCAATGAGAGTGGAAACTGATGCCTCAGACCGGGCGGTGGGGGCGGTGCTGCTTCAGCCGGGGAAGAATAAGTCGGAGTGGAGACTGTGTGCCTTCTTTTCGCGTAAGCTGAACAAATCCGAGAGGAACTACACCGTATATGACCGAGAACTACTCGCCATTCACGAAGCGTTCCGGAGATGGAGACATTTACTAATTGGCGCACAGCATAGGGTGCAAGTGTGTACGGACCACAAGAATTTGGAGTATTGGAGAACGGCACGAGTGCTCAACCAACGACAAGTGAGGTGGGCCCAGGAGTTCTCCAAATTCCATTTTGAAATTTGCTATGTGCCAGGTCCAGAAAACATCAGAGCGGACGCTCTCTCACGCAAACCTGAATATTTGGAGGGGGAGGGAGCGCCTGAAGAGAGACATATTATCCCAGAGGACCGCTGGGTGTGTGGGGCGGCCTGGGTGGGGCAAAGGGAACTGGTAGAGGGAACGGTAAATGATGAATACGCCCAGAATAAGCTCAGAGGTTTAAGGAGAGAGGGAGAAGACCCCGGAGGTTTTGAAGAAAGACACGGGGCATTGTATTACAAAGGGGCACTATATATACCCGAAGGGGAATTGAGGGGGAGAGTACTCAAACAGCTGCACGACAACCCCACAGCGGGGCATTTTGGGCAACACAAGACCATGTGGTTGGTGACCAGGGAGTTTTGGTGGCCCAAGGTGAGGGAGGATGTACGGGAGTATGTAAGAGGGTGTGACCAATGCCAGAGAGCCAAAGGAGAAAGGCGGGCGCCGGCGGGGTTATTAGAACCGTTACCCACACCAGAACGACCGTGGGAGGCGGTATCGATAGATTTTATGACTGATCTGCCTAAATCCCAGG
Organism: Podarcis raffonei; assembly: GCF_027172205.1. Classification (NCBI taxonomy): domain Eukaryota; kingdom Metazoa; phylum Chordata; class Lepidosauria; order Squamata; family Lacertidae; genus Podarcis; species Podarcis raffonei. The sequence continues at coordinate 24,709,359 of NC_070620.1, forward strand.
GGAAAACCGCCATACTGGTCGTAGTAGACCTGTTAACTAAGATGGGTCACTTTGTAGCTTGCTCACATGCAGTCACGGCGGAAGAGACAGCGAAATTGTTTGTAGAACATATTTTTAGGCTGCATGGCGCCCCCTTGAGGGTGGTCTCCGACAGAGGGAAACAGTTCACGTCCAGGTTCTGGAGGAAACTTATGAGCTTACTGCACGTAGAGGTCAATTTTTCGACTGCCAGGCACCCTGAGACCAATGGGCAGGCGGAGAGAGCAAACGGTATCCTCCAACAATACCTGAGGTGTTATGTCAATGACAGAGAGAACGATTGGGTCGAAAAGTTGGCGCTAGCGGAATTTGCCTACAGTAATGCGGAGAATGTGTCCACCGGGATGAGCCCCTTTTTGGCTAATTATGGGTGCCACCCCAGGGCGTTTCCAGGGGGAGGAGGGGAGAGATGGAGTGTCCCGGCCGCCGAACATTTTGTAGAAGAAATGGAAGCGATCCATCGTCAACTCCAACTCAACTTAGAAAGGGCCAAAGAAGAATATAAGAGGCAGGCAGACAAGAGCAGAAGGGAAGGTGAAACCATTAGGGTGGGGAGTCAGGTCTGGCTGTCAACCCAAGGGTTGCCGTTCAAGGGGGGTTGCAAGAAATTGAGACCCAAAAGATTGGGACCATTTGAGGTCATTCAACAGGTCAACCCAGTGGCTTTCAGACTCCGGTTACCGAACCACATGAAACTGCACCCAGTATTCCACAGGTCATTACTGTCACCATATAGGGGGGAAGGTGAAGGGGTCTCCACACGGGGGCCAGTCTTAGAAGAAAGGGAAAGCAGCAACCATGTGGCGGAGATCATCGACTCCAGGTGGAAGGGTAATCAGGTGGAGTATTTGGTCGCGTGGGAAGGGGAACCGGAGTCGGAAAACACCTGGGTGACGGCAGAGGAGGTCAATGACGAGATCTTGATCGAAACGTTCCACCAAAGGTTCCCCAGGAAACCTCAGTCAGTAGCGAGGTTCTGGAGGGAGTACTTTGGCACCACCGACGATGAGGAGGAACTGGAAGGATTCAGGGAATCGGAGTTGGAAGAAGGAACAGACTCCGATGAGGAGGAGTACTTAGAAACCGGAAACAGCAACCGGTGGAGGGAAGTGTTCGAAACTTCGGAAGATGAGGGAGGTTCTTTCAGGGGTTTTGCTCCCTCGCCTCCTGCAGAGGAGGGAAGGGGAGGTGGTGAAGGGGGCCCTGGAGGGGAGGTGGATGTCAGGGAACTGCCATCGGAGAAGCAGGAGGTGAAAGGGCTCACAGAGGCTGAGAGAGACTATTCAGCTGAGGAGGGAACCAGCAGGGGGAGAGGAGGAGGAGTTCCAAGGGAAAGTGAGTCGGAGGGAGGGCTCAGAGACACTTCCAGCGAAAATAGTGGGGAGGTTTCAGGACCTCCCATAGGGACACCTACTCCTCGCCGGAAACTGTCATGCCGAGAGTCCAGAAGACGCGTTTCCGTTAAGGAACTTTTATGCTGGAAGAAGTTCCGTAAACGCCCACTGTCCGATTCTACGAGCGACTGATGGAGCCATGCTTAAGGAGCTCCGTCACAGACAGAGGTTTGTGGACTTAGCCAAACTCTGAGGGACTAGGACTTTACGCACAAGCAGCTCATCATCCCATCACAGGTACCCTTAGATATCTCAAAATTGTCTGATAAGTTGTTGTTAATAATGAGTTTTGCTTTTTGATTCGAGTATATTGTGTCGATCCCTCTCAAAAACATCTCTCCCATTCCTAGTGTCTTTAAATTCTCTTTCATAAAATGCCAAGATACATTATCAAATGCTTTCTCAGCGCCTATGAACATTAACACTGCCTCTTTCTCATTCCTTACTTCCAAATATTCAATTATATCTACAATATTTCTTACATTGTCCTTCAATTGTCTTTTCGGTAAAAAAACCGGTCTGATCTTTATGGATTATTCTACTTAACACCTTTTTTACCCTGCCAGCCAAAATGTCTGCAAATAGTTTATAATCAATGTTAAGTAGAGAAATTGATCTAAAATTCTTTATATCCAAAATTTCTGCTTCTTTCTTCGGGATCAATGTAATAGAGGCCTCTTTCCAGGTATTTGGGATTTTACCTTCTCTCAAAACTATATGCATAACTTCACTTAAAACTGGTGCTATATGTTCTTCCAGTGCTTTATAGTACTTTGCTGAGATACCGTCTGGGCCTGGAGCTTTTCCTACTTTCATTCTTTTTATCGCCCTCTCAACTTCTTGTTCTGTTATTTTCTGATTTAACAGTTCTTTCTCTTCTTCTGTAATTCGTTGCAATTGGTGATCCTGTATGTAGTTTTCTATTCTCATTCCATCCTCCTTTTCTTTCCTGTAAAGGTCCTTGTAGAATCTCTGGAAAGCTCTCCTAATTTCCTTCAGATCCTCTATTATATTATCCCTGTCCTTTTTTTCTGTTTTATTAAATTTGCTTAGTAACATAACATTATTATATATATTCTATAAAACAAAGAATACAGAACAAAATTCATTCATACTACAATGCATAACTACATAACATTAATATGTATGGTTTCTGAAAAAAAGGCTTACATAACAAAATCAATTCAAAATACCATCTGGTTTACTTTTTTTCCCCCTCCCTCCCCACTCCAGCCCCCCCCCCGGTCAGGCCTTCCTTCTTCATATCTTTATCCATGTACACAGTCTGTTCATTCGAGCTTGTATGTTAGGGTTGGCTTCCCCTCTTTCTATCCATTTCCTGTAAAATGCCCATTTATTTGTGATTCTTTGGCATTTATTTTCCCATCTATCCTCTGCCACTATCTGTGCAAATATTTCTGATTGTACATATTCAAAAACATAAACATTCCATTTTTCCATATTCCATTTGGCCTTTTCTTTCCATCCCAAAGCAATAACTGCTATTCCAGCTAGAATCATAATCTTGTACAACTGTTGCTTATTACTCTTTACTTTGTTATTTCCCAGTATTCCCGAAAATAACAAATCCCTATTAACTTCTATGTTTATTTGAAATAATCCAAAAATTACCTTTATAATCTTTTGACAATATTCCTTAACCAGATTACATTCCCACCACATGTGTGAATATAGTCCTTTTTCCTGACCACAATGTCAGCATTTGGGACTAAACCCTTTCAACTATATACGCCATTTGTGCCAGAGTTCTATACCATTTTAATAAAAAATTTCTACTTAATTCTTTATACTTTTCTATTTTTATATTGTTTATATTCTTCATCAGTTCTTGAGCCGTATTTGGATGGATCATACCTTCCTGCTCCCATTTAATCTGGATTATCCTTTTCATTCTTTCTTTGTTCCTTATCATCAGTTTATATAACATCCCCGCTATCCCTTTCTCCGTTATTTGTCTTTTGTTCAGCACCATATCTATTTTCATTTCTGTCCTCATCGTTTCCTCTGCTTTTTCCGTTTTTATTAAATCATAAAGTCCTTGCACTTTCAGCCAATATTGTTTTCCTATTTTTTCTAAAAAAAACTTTTTTTGTAATTAAATTCCCTTCTTCATCAAACATATCTTTTAATTTATAAAATCCCTGATCTTCTAATTTCTTCCACCAACCCGGTTCCCTTTGACCCTCCTGCATATATTTTAATGGCGTCCACCTTGAGTATGTTGGCATCCATTTTGTATTCCAATTCTTCCAAATTCCTAACGCAGTTTTCCTTGGTCCTATTGTCTTCTTAAAAGCCGTATTAATATCTCTATTAAATATCCCTTCTCTTCCTATTCCTTCATTTATTTCATTCTCCAGCCTTATCCATTTAATCCCATCCTTATATCCAATATCTATTAGATTTTTCAATTGGAATGTTTCATAGTAAAATTCTAAGTTTGGTATTCCCCATCCCATCTCTTCTTGAGATGAATAATTTACTATGTCTGGGGTTCTAACTCTTTTACTTCCAAAAATCCAATTTTTAAATACCTTATTCCATGTTTTGAAACATATTTTCCTAATGGGTAGTGTAATTACTTGAAATAAATATAATAATTTTGGTACCAGAAACATTTTAACTGCTCTAACCCTACCTAGAATAGATAAATTCTTATTTTTCCATGATTTTATATCCTTCTTGATCTTCCTCCACGCTTCTTTGTAATTTACATCTGGAATCCTAGCAATATTTTTAATAATATTTACCCCCAAGTATTTAATTTTCCCCCCTATTGATATCCATCTTTGTCATTTTTGCAATTTCCTTCTTCTCCTCTTTATTTACATCCCAAAATAAAATTTCAGACTTCTCCAAATTTACTCCCAATCCCGACTCCTCTTTAAAGTCCATCAGGATTATCATAAGTTCTCTTACACCCTCTAAGGGGTTTGTAAATAATAATAGGATATCATCTGCATACATGTTTAACTTGATTTCTTCCTTTCCTTTCTTATATCTTCTTATCCTTACTGAGTTTCGTATTCTATCTGCCAAGTACTCCATACCCAATACAAATAGTAGTGGTGAGAGTGAACACCCTTGTTTAACTCCTCTTTGTATATTGAATTGATCTGAAACCCCCTCATTCACTCTGACCACAGCCTTCCCTTCTCTATACAATTCCTGGATTGCTTCCACAAAGTTCTCTCCTAATCCTACCACCTCCCGCATAATATTCCATAAGAACTTACGTCTAATCGTGTCAAAGGCCTTATACACATCCAATTTTAATACCACCAATTTTCCTTTTACCCTGCTTGTTAATACGTTTAACACATTTCTTATAGGATGGCCTATGTATCTTCCCTTAACAAATCCATATTGATCTTCCTTAATTATTTTAGGTAGTACCTTTTCCAGTCGCCTGGCCAGGATCTTTGTAAATATCTTATAGTCTTGATTTAATAGGCTAATTGGTCTGTATGACCCCACCTCTGTAGGGTCCTTTTGCGGTTTTTCAATCACTACTATTTCCGCTAGTTTCCAAGTGTCTGGGGCTTTTCCCCCTTCTAAGATATTATTAAATACTAATATTTAGTATTTATATTTAATATTAAATATTAAATATTATTAAAGTTCTGAGCCCAGGATATCAATTGTTTCTTTATAAAAGTCTGCCGTAATTCCATCTAATCCTGGGGATTTCTTACTTTTAAATGATTTAACTAAATTCTCTATTTCTTCCAAAGAAATTTCCTCCTTCAGTCTTAACCTATCACTTTCTTCGATTTTGAACCCCAGACTTTCCCTACTAGTATTTTTATTTTCTTCTTTATATAAAGATTGATTGTTGTTGTTGTTTAGTCGTGTCCAACTCTTCGTGACCCCATGGACCAGAGCACGCCAAGCACTCCTGTCTTCCACTGCCTCCCGCAGTTTGGTCAGACTCATGTTTGTAGCTTCGAGAACACTGTCCAACCATCTCTTCCTCTGTCGTCCCCTTCTCCTTGTGCCCTCCATCTTTCCCAACATCAGGGTCTTTTCCAGGGAGTCTTTTCTTCTCATTAGGTGGCCAAAGTATTGGAGCCTCAGCTTCAGGATCTGTCCTTCCAGTGAGTACTCAGGGCTGATTTCCTTAAGAATGGAGAGGTTTGATCTTCTTGCAGTCTATGGGACTCTCAAGAGTCTTCTCCAGCACCATAATTCAAAAGCATCAATTCTTCGGTGATCAGCCTTCTTTATGGTCCAGCTTTCACTTCCATACATCACTACTGGGAAAACCATAGCTTTTACTATACGGACCTTTGTTGGCAAGGTGATGTCTCTACTTTTTAAGATGCTGTCTAGGTTTGTCATTGCTTTTCTCCCAAGAAGCAGGCGTCTTTTAATTTTGTGACTGCTGTCACCATCTGCAGTGATCATGGAGCCCAAGAAAGTAAAATCTCTCACTGCCTCCATTTCTTCCCCTTCTATTTGCCAGGAGGTGATGGGACCAGTGGCTATGATCTTCGTTTTTTTGACGTTGAGCTTCAGACCATATTTTGCGCTCTCCTCTTTCACCCTCAATAAAAGGTTCTTTAATTCCTCCTCACTTTCTGCCATCAAGGTTGTGTCATCTGCATATCTGAGGTTGCTGATATTTCTTTCGGCAATCTTAATTCTGGCTAGGGATTAATCCAGCCCAGCCTTTCGCATGATGAATTCTGCATATAAGTTAAATAAGCAGGGAGACAATATACAGCCTTGTTGTACTCCTTTCCCAATTTTGAACCAATCAGTTGTTCTATATCCAGTTCTAACTGTAGCTTCTTGTCCCACATAGAGATTTCTCAGGAGACAGATGAGGTGATCAGGCACTCCCATTTCTTTAAGAACTTGCCATAGTTTGCTGTGGTCGACACAGTCAAAGGCTTTTGCATAGTCAATGAAGCAGAAGTAGATGTCTTTCTGGAACTCTCTAGCTTTCTCCATAATCCAGCGCATGTTTGCAATTTGGTCTCTGGTTCCTCTGCCTCTTCTAAATCCAGCTTGCACTTCTGGGAGTTCTCGGTCCACATACTGCTTGAGCCTTCCTTGTAGAATTTTAAGCATAACCTTGCTAGCGTGTGAAATGAGTGCAATTGTGCGGTAGTTGGAGCATTCTTTGGCACTGCCCTTCTTTGGGATTCGGATGTAGACTGATCTTCTCCAATCCTCTGGCCACTGCTGAGTTTTCCAAATTTGCTGGCATATTGAGTGTAGCACTCTATTTCTTTGCAATCCTCGTTTAAGAAGGCCTTCTTGTCTCTCCTTGCTATTTTTTGGAAATCTGCATTCAATTTCCTGTATCTTTCACTGTCTCCCTTGCATTTTGCTTGCCTTCTCTCCCCCGCTATTTGTAAGGCCTCGTTGGACAGCCACTTTGCTTTCTTGCATTTCCTTTTCATTCGGATGGTTTTCGTTGCTGCCTCCTGTTGCGAGCCTTCATCCATAATTCTTCAGGCACTCTCTCCACCAAATCTAAATCCTTAAACCTGTTCCTCACTTCCACTGTGTATTCATAAGGGATTTGATTTAGATTGTATCTTACCGGCCCAGTGGTTTTTCCTACTTTCTTCAATTTAAGCTTCAATTTTGCCATAAGAAGCTGATGATCTGAGGGACTTCCGGGTTAGTGCCATCACCTAATGGCGGATTCCCTCCGAGCTCCGGAGGGAATCGGCTCAGCAGGGGTCGGGTTCTGCCGCGGCGACGACGCGGGGACCCTCAGAAACCACAGGCGCTGAAGCCTGTGGACCTGGTGACTCGGCGGGCACCTTTTGCGCCCCCCCGACCCGCAAAGGAGCCTTTTTAAAGGCTCTGGAACGGGGGGCGGAGAGCGGTGCGGTGCTGTGAGTCGACTGCTTCCCCTGCTGAGTGAAGCCGCATGCCATGGACGGAGAGCGCTGACTTCTTTCTCTGAACATTTGGATTAAAAGCAACAACCCGTGAGTAACACGGAAATTGGACTTAAAAGGGAAATTTTCTTTGGGAATTAGGCACGACCGGGTAAGGTGTAAAGAGGAAGTCCGCCTACCCGCCTTGTAAACATCGTAAAGCAAGGATTTTATTACTAAGGTTGTGAGAATACCTTTCTTCTTTGTGGAGAAAAGCAATTAACTCTACGTTGGGGCAATTTAAGTGATTGTGCTGGAGGATAAGAGCTAACATTGAGAACGGAATTCACCCCTCCCCCAAGACCCGGGAGCGATCGGTGAGAGAGCCTGCGGAAGAGACATAAAGACTTTGACAGCTGTCAAACTAGCTGTCAAAGTTGGGGGAAAAAGGAGAACTTTGTTTCTGCTATCTTTGCTGGTTATATTCGTTATAATTTGGTAACAAATTGTTAAAAATAAAGAAGAAAAGGCTAATTTGACTTTTGGGTTGGAACTGGAAGATATTAAGAAACTAGAATCCCTCTAGAGGGGGTTTAGGACATTACAAAAATGGCTGTAAGTGGAAAAATACTGGCTGAACTGGGGAAGTCAAGGAAATTGGTCATTGACAGTAAGAAATGTAAGTTGTATGTGTGTTTAATTATCTTTTTTTTCTTTATGTTTTGTTTTTATTTTTTTGAAAATTTCAATAAATATCTTTTTTTAAAAAAAAGAAGAAGCTGATGATCTGAGCCACAGTCAGCTCCAGGTCTTGTTTCTGCTGACAGTATAAAGCTTCTCCATCTTTGGCTGCAGAGAATATAATCAGTCTGATTTCGATACTGCCCATCTGGTGATGTCCATGTGTAGAGTCGTCTCTTGTGTTGTTGGAAAAGCGTGTTTGAAAGATTGATAGAATTATGCAAATTCTTTCCTTATTTCTATAAAGCTTTGTGTAAGTATTTTCCTTCTGGTCTTAATGGCCTTCACCCTCTGTTTATCCCTTCTTTTCTTTAAATAGTTTGCCAGTCTCTTATATGATCCTTTTTTTAAATAATATTTTTATTAATTTTCATCAAGAAAAATAGATATACATTACAACTTAAATTTTTTTTTAATTTTTGGACTTCCATCAGCCTTTCTGACAATCATCCGAATTAAACATTTTAATTACACATTTCCTAAATTTTCTATTGCCTTTTAACCTACCCTTCCACCCCTGTTTTTCTTTCTTACAATATTTATTGAGTTTTTACAGAGCTTGTTTAAATGCCGCTAACGTTATTTCATTATCACTTATACATCCCCAGTACTCCACTAGTTTTCCCCAGTCCTCGATAAACTTTTGATCTCGTAGGTATCTGATCTTCCCTGTCATTTTATCAAGTTCTGCATAGTCCATCAGCTTCATTCTCCACTCCTCCAAAGTAGGTACTTGTTCCTGTTTCCCTCTCTGGGCCAGTGATATTCTTGCCGCTGTTACTGCATATTGGAAAAGTTTACAATCCTTTCTATTTATTTCATTTCCTATGATTCCTAAAAGAAAGGCCTCTGGTTTCTTAACAAATGTATATTTCAACATTTTTTTCAATTCATTATATATCAATTCCCAGAAGCTCTTCACTTTCTTACATTCCCACCACATATGGTAAAAAGTGCCATCCTTTTCTTTACATTTCCAACATTTTTTACATGTTTTATAAATTTTTGCAAGTTTTACCGGTGTAATATACCATCTGTAAATCATTTTCATAACATTTTCCTTTAACGCAGTACATGCGGTAAATTTAATATTTTCATTCCATAGTTTAATCCAATCTTTAAATTGTATATTATATCCGAAATCTCTGGCCTATTGTATCATAACAGATTTAACTTCTTCATCTTTTGTATGACATTCCAGCAATATCTTATACATTTTAGATAAAATCTTATGTTCATTATTTATTATTTCTGTTTGAAATTTTGAATCTTTCTCTATATATCCATGTTCCTTAAGATCCTTTTTAAACATTTCATTTATTTGAAAATAATGCAACCAATCATATACATACTCTTTTACTTCTTCATAAGGTTTCATTTTCCATTTCTCCCCTTCCTTAACAATCAAATTTCCATATGTAATCCAATTCCTTCTCATATTGATTTTCTTAACACTCATAACCTCTAATGGAGATAACCAGTGAGGAGTTTTTGGTTCGAGTAGGCTTTTATACCTATCCCATATTTCTATCAACGATCTTCGGAAAATGTGGTTCTCAAAACCTTTATGGATTTTCTTTTTTTCGAACCATAAATAAGCGTGCCACCCAAATCTATTATCAAATCCTTCTATATCTAACAACTCTGTGTTGTCTAGTTTTATCCATTCCTTTAACCAACAGAGACATGAAGCCTCATAATATAATTTCAAGTCTGGCAGGGCGAAGCCTCCTCTTTCTTTAGCATCTGTTAATAACTTAAATTGAATTCTTGGCTTCTTACCCTGCCAGATATACCTTGAAATTACTCTTTGCCATTCTTTAAAGGTCACAGTCCCTCTGATTATTGGAATTGTCTGAAACAAAAATAACAGTTTTGGCAGTACGCTCATCTTTATCGATGAGATCCTTCCCCACAGCGATAACCTAATTCGTCCCCACACCTCCAGATCTTTCATTATTCCATTCCACACTGGTACGTAGTTATTTTGATACAAATCAATATTCTTTGGGGTTATCCAAATACCTAGATATTTCACCTTATTCGCAACTTCTATACCTATTTGTTGTTGCATTGTTCCTATCATGTCTTGATCCACGTTCTTAGCAATTATTTTAGTCTTTTTCTTATTCAATATGAATCCTGCCACTTGACCAAATCTTTCCACCTCTATAAATAAATTTTTAACACTTTCCAAAGGTTTTTTTTTTATAAAATATTTATTAAAGTTTTACAAAATGAAAAAAGAAAAAGAAAAATACAAAGAAAAAAGAAAAAAAAACAGTTCCATCTTTCCATTACATTCTTTCATTTACTTAATTTTCTGGACCTCCTCTAACCTCCCTTTTTGTATTCTAGTTTAATTTATCAGTTCAGCAAATCCTTCCCCTCTTTACTTGTCCTAATCTTTAATCTTAAAATAATGTAACATTAGATTTTTACTTATTAATAGTCCATTTTTTCATACTCCTTATAGTATTATAACTAAAAACCACATAACTTTCAATCCAACATCATTCTAACATTCATTAATTTTGCAATATTTCTGTAAATAATCTTTAAATTTCTTCCAATCTTCTTCCACCGACTCTTCTCCCTGGTCTCGGATTCTGCCGGTCATTTCTGCCAATTCCATATGGTCTATCACCTTCAGCTGCCATTCTTCCAGGGTGGGTAGGTCTTGTGTCTTCCAATACTTTGTGATAAGTATTCTTGCTGCTGTTGTGGCATACATAAAAAAGTTCTATCCTTCTTTAGCACCTGTTGGCCGACAATGCCCAGAAGAAAGGCCTCTGGTTTCTTCGAGAAGGTATATTTAAATACCTTTTTCAATTCATTATATATCATCTCCCAGAAAACCTTAATCCTTGGGCACGTCCACCAAAGGTGAAAGAATGTACCTTCTGTTTCTTTACATTTCCAACATTTGTTATCGGGCAAGTGATAAATTTTTGCCAGCTTGACTGGGGTCATGAACCACCTGTATATCATTTTCATAATATTCTCTCTTAAGGCATTGCATGCCGTAAACTTCATACCGGTGGTCCATAACTGTTCCCAGTCAGCAAACATAATATTATGTCCAACATCTTGTGCCCACTTAATCATAGCAGATTTCACCGTTTCATCCTGAGTATTCCATTTCAACAGCAAGTTATACATCCTTGACAAAATCTTAGTTTTGGGCTCTAACAGTTCTGTTTCCAATTTTGATTTTTCCACCTGGAATCCAATTTTTTGTCCTGATTATATGCCTCCATTATTTGATAATAATGAAGCCAATCTCTCACTTTATTCTTTAGTTTTTCATAACTCTGCAATTTCAATTTGTCTCCTACTTGTTCCAAAATTTCCCAATATTTCGGCCATTTGGCCTCCATATTGAGCTTTTTCAAAGCCTTTGCTTCCATTGGTGATAACCACCTTGGGGTTTTATTTTCAAATAAATCTTTATATCTTATCCAGACATTAAATAATGCTTTCCTGACAATATGATTTTTAAATGCTTTATGTGCTTTGACCTTATCATACCACAAATATGCATGCCAACCAAATACATTGTTAAAACCTTCCAAATCCAAAATGTCTGTATTCTCAAGGAGAAGCCAGTCTTTCAACCAGCAGAAAGCTGCTGATTCATAATACAGTTTAAGGTCTGGCAGGGCAAATCTGCCTCTTTCCTTTGCGTCAGTTAGTATTTTAAATTTTATTCTAGGCTTCTTGCCCTGCCAGACAAATCTAGAAATATCTTTCTGCCACTTCTTGAAACAGTCCATCTTGTCCAAAATCTGTAATGATTGAAACAAAAATAACATTCTTGGCAATACATTCATCTTTATCGCAGCTATACGGCCTAGCAATGAAAGCTTCAAATTTGACCAAATTTCTAAATCTTTTTTCACTTCCGCCCAACGTTTTTCATAATTATCTTTAAATAAATTCACATTTTTGGCTGTCATATTAATCCCCAAGTATTTCACTTTTTTAACCACTGTTAAACCTGTCTCGTTCTGAAACCTCTCTCTTTCATTCTCTGTTAAATTTTCCCCCAAAACCTTTGTTTTTAGTTTGTTCAGTTTGAATCCAGCAACCTGACCAAAATCTTGAATCAGTTCCAAAACTCTTTTGGTACTAGATTCTGGCTCCTGTAATGTCAATACTAAATCGTCTGCAAATGCTCTCAATTTATACTGTTTAGCTCCGACTTGTATACCTTTCACCAACTGGTCTCTTCTAATCATATTCAGCAAAACCTCCAGGACTGATATAAAAAGCAATGGGGAAATTGGGCAACCTTGTCGTGTCCCTTTCTCTATCTTAAATTCCTCCGTCACCTCATTATTAACAATTAACTTAGCCTTTTGTTCAGAGTAAATTGCACTTATACCGTTTCCAAAGCCCTTGTAGATTTTTCTTCATAAAACTCCAAGAAATATTGTCAAAGGCTTTCTCCGCGTCCACAAATATTAGAACTGCTTTAGTATTAATATTCACTTCTAACTTTTCCAGGATGTTAATTATATTCCTCAAATTATCAGACAAATGTCTGCTCGGAAGAAAGCCTGTTTGGTCTTTATGAAACTCTTCCATCAACACTTTTTTTAATCTCTTAGCCAAAATATCTGCAAAAATTTTGTAATCCACATTAAGTAGTGATATGGGGCGGTAGTTCTTAAGCTGAGTTTTTTCAGTTTCTGTTTTCGGTATAAGTGTAATATATGTTTCTTTCCATGATTCTGGTACCTTTCTCCCTTCCAGTATTTCATTACAGACTTCTTTTAAAGGTTGTACTAACCATTGTTTTAAAGTTCTGTAATATCTTGAAGTCAGTCCATCTGGTCCTGGAGATTTGCCCAATTGCATGTTCTGAATGGCATCTTCTATTTCCTGTTCAGATATTTTACAGTTCAACATTATTTTACTTTCTTGAGGAATTTTTTGTAATCCATTTATCTTCAAAAATCGATCTATGTCAACTTCTTTCTGCGGCCCTTGTGTGTATAGTTGTTTAAAATACCTCTGGAAACATCTTTTAATCTCAGCTGGGTTCTGTATGTTCCTTCCTTCCACTTCTAGATTTGTAATAGTATTTAATTTTTGTCTTTTCTTCATTTGCCACGCTAGCAATTTCCCACATTTGTTAGCTGATTCAAATGTCTTTTGTCTCATTTGTTTAATTTTCCATTCTATTTCCTGGTTCATCATTTTCATATATTGTACTTGGTATAACTTTATTTCTTTCAAAATCTCTTGCGACTTTGGTTTTGCTCTCAATTTCTTCTCACTATCTTTTATTTTTTCCAATATTTTATCTTTCTTTTCATTTTGGCTTCTTTTCTTTATTGCATTCTGTTGTATCAAGAACCCTCTCATAACAGCTTTACTTGCATCCCAGATAACTCTTTTTTCAACATCAGTGTTCATATTTATTTCAACATAGTCTTTCAAGGTTTTTTGGGCCTTCTTATTTTTTAAAAAAATATATTTATTGGGATTTTCAAAAAGTAAAGAGAAAAAAAAAGAAAAAAAAGAAAAAAAGAACAATTAAAAACTCATAAAGTTTACATTTCTTGCTTTCCATAACCAATTTCCTTGACTTCCCCACACCTCCCCTTCTTGTATTCCAATTCCAATTTTTAGCTGAGCAAATTCTTGTCCCCACACTTTACCTTATTTTCTCTAATTCATTTTAATTAACCAATTTTAACTTATAAACCTCAATCTTTATATATCAATACTTATTCTTAGAAAACTTTTTCTAAATTCGCCCCATCAATTTAATTAACCAATTTTAACTTAAAAGCCTCAATCTTTATACGTCAACACTTATTCTTAAAAATCTTTTTCTAAGGTCGGCCCCAGTTCCCTTCCCCGAAATCCCCATTTTTATGTTAGTGGCAAAACCAAATTAATTAAAACAAAATATAGTTATACACCCTTTGGATTCCCAAAGCCCCACCACCCCCTTTCCCGGTTTCGAACCCCAACCAAAGTCCATCAGTCCATCTGCAGTCAACCTGGCGACCTCACGTCTGAGGCTCTCAACTCTCTCTCAATTCCTCTCTGCCGGTTTTTTTGATAGTCCTTTATATTAAACTCCGAATCTCGAAGGAGCTCTGTTCCAATAAGGTCCATATTTCTTCCAGCCAGGCCTCCATATTTAAAAATGAAGCCAAGATCTTCTTTCTTACTTCTCTTAAGTCCAAATGTCCCAAAGGCTCCAATTTCCACATTAGCCAGGTTTGTATTCCATATGTCTTCAGATCTCCATATAGGGAGATCTCTCCATTTTCCATTCTTCAATTCAAACCAAATTTCCATCATCCTGATCTTGTTTTCCTTTATATCCATCTTAATCGGCCTCTGGCTCTCCTCAACCATCTGTGGCATTATAGCTCCTCCTTCTTTTTCCTTCAGATCATCATGTTCCTCTTTAATCACATTCTCAGATTTCTCAAATTTCTTTTCTTGTTCGGCTGCAAAGATTTTTAGGTCAACTACAAAGCTTTCCTGTTCATCTGCAAGAACTTGAGTCAAGTCCCTTCCAGGCTCAGCAACTTTATTTACTGTTCCCTTCAGTATTGTAACGTTTATAGTCAAAACATCAGTCTGTTTCTGCAATTTTCCCAGGAGAGAGAAGGTCTTTTCCAGTTCAGCCAGTATTTTTCCACTTACAGCCATTTTTGTAATGTCCTAAACCCACTCTAGAGGGATTCTAGTTTCTTAATGTCTTCCAGTTCCAACCCAAAAGCCAAGTTAGCCTTTTCTTCTTTATTTTAACAATTTGTTTTTTTTAATGAATATTTATTAAGGTTTTCCATTTTATACAAACAAAAAAAGAGAAAAAAAGCACAAAGAAAAAAGACAATATTAAAAACACATAGTTTTCAAAACCTAGTTTCCAAACCATCGTCCTTTGACTTCCTCGAGCCTCCCCTTCTTGTTTTCTAGATCAAATTATTTATCCAGCAAATCCTGATCTCCTAACTTCACAATTAATTAACCCTTTATTTTCTTTTCAGCTTCTTAAATTATTGTAGCTTAAACCTTATTAAAACAAGAGAAAAAGAAAAAATATTTCTTCCATATTCTTTTACCATAACAGCTAGAAACCATTAATTTCAATCCAACTCCCTTCAAAATTCAGTAATATTACAGTATTTCTTTAAATAGTCCTTAAATTTCTTCCAATCTTCTTCTGCCGACTCTTCTCCCTGGTCGCGGATTCTGCCAGTCATTTCTGCCAATCCCATACAGTCAATCAGCTTCGTCTGCCATTCTTCCAGAATGGGTAGATCTTGCGTCTTCCAGTGCTTTGCTATAAGTATTCTTGCTGCTGTTGTTGCATACATAAAAAAAGTTCTATCCTTCTTTGGCACCAATTGGCCGACTATGCCCAGAAGAAAGGCCTCTGGTTTATTCAGGAAGATATATTTAAATACCTTTTTCATTTCATTATAAATCATCTCCCAGAAGGCCTTAATCCTTGGGCACGTCCACCAAAGGTGAAAGAATGTACCTTCATTTTCCTTACACTTCCAACATTTATTATCGGGCAGATGATAGATTTTTGCAAGCTTGACTGGTGTCATGTACCACCTGTATATCATTTTCATAATATTCTCTCTTAAGGCATTGCATGCCGTAAATTTCATACCGGTGGTCCACAACTGTTCCCAGTCAGCAAACATAATGTTATGACCAATATCTTGTGCCCATTTGATCATTGCAGATTTAACCGTTTCATCCTGCGTATTCCACTGCAACAGCAAGTTATACATTTTTGACAAAATCTTAGTTTTAGGTTCTAGCACTTCTGTTTCTAATTTAGATTTTTCCACCTGGAAGCCAATTTTCTTGTCTAGATTGTACGCCTCCATTATCTGATAATAATGTAGCCAGTCCTGCACTTTATTTTTTAGCTTCTCAAAACTCTGTAATTTCAATCTGTCCCCTTCTTGCTCCAAAATTTCCCAATATTTTGGCCAATTGGCCTCCATATTGAGCTTTTTCTGAGCTTTCGCTTCCATTGGCGACAACCACCTTGGGGTTTTGTTTTCCAATAAATCCTTATATCTAGTCCAGACATTAAACAGAGATCTCCTAACAATATGGTTTTTGAACGCTTTGTGTGCTTTAACCTTGTCATACCACAAATATGCATGCCACCCAAAAACATTGTTAAAACCTTCTAAGTCCAAAATGTCTGTGTTCTCAAGAAGCAACCACTCTTTCAGCCAGCAAAACGCTGCTGACTCATAATAAAGTTTAAAGTCTGGCAGGGCAAATCCACCCCTTTCTGTTGCATCAGTTAAAATCTTAAATTTTATCCTAGGCTTCTTGCCCTGCCAGACAAATTTAGAAATATCTTTCTGCCACTTCTTGAAACATTCCATCTTGTCCACAATTTGCAATGTTTGAAACAAAAACAACATTCTAGGCAATACATTCATCTTTATAGCTGCAATTCGACCCAACAAGGAAAGCTTCAGATTAGACCATATTTCTAGATCCTTTTTCACTTCCGACCAACATTTTTCATAATTATCTCTAAACAAATTCCCATTTTTTGATGTCATATTAATCCCCAGGTATTTCACTTTCTTCACAACTGTTAAGCCTGTTTCATTCTGGAACTTCTCTCTTTCAAACAATGTTAAGTTTTTCTCTAAAACCTTAGTTTTAGACTTATTCAGTTTAAATCCTGCCACCTGACCAAATTCTTGAATTAATTCTAAAACTCTTTTAGTACTAGATTCTGGCTCTTGTAATGTCAAAACTAAGTCATCTGCAAATGCTCTCAATTTATACTGTTTGGCTCCGACCTGGATACCTTTAACCAACCGGTCCCTTCTAATCATGTTCAGCAAAACCTCCAGGACAAATATAAAAAGTAAAGGGGAAATTGGGCACCCTTGTCGTGTCCCTTTTTTATCTTAAATTGTTCCGTAACCACATTATTTACAATTAATTTGGCCTTTTGTTCAGAATATATTGCACCTATACCATTTTCAAAACCCTGGCCTACCCCCATACCCTGTAGGTTCTTTTTCATAAAACTCCAGGAAATGTTGTCAAAGGCTTTCTCCGCATCCACAAATATCAGAACAGCTTTAGTGTTTATGTTCACTTCTAACTTTTCCAGAATGTCAATTACATTCCTCAAATTGTCAGAAAGGTGTCTTCCCGGCAGAAAGCCCGCTTGATCCTTATGGATCTCTTCGATCAATACTCTTTTCAGTCTCTTAGCCAAAATATCAGCAAAAAATTTGTAATCCACATTTAATAAGGATATGGGACGGTAGTTCTTAAGTTGAGTCTTTTCAGTCTCTGTCTTCGGTATAAGTGTAATATAGGCCTCTTTCCACGTTTCTGGTGCCTTTTTCCCTTCCAAAATTTCATTGCAGACCTCCTTCAGAGGTTGAATTAACCAGTCCTTCAAAGATCTGTAATATCTGGAGGTCAGCCCATCTGGTCCCGGTGATTTGCCCAGCTGCATATTTAGAATGGCTCCTTCTATCTCTTGGTCAGAAATTTTACAGTTCAACAATACTTTACTTTCTTGTGAAATTTTTTGTAATCCATTTGTTTTTAAAAATTCTTCGATATCCCTCTCATTCTGTGGCCCTTGTGCATATAATTGTTTAAAATACCTCTGGAAACAGTTTCTAATCTCATTTGGATTATGTATATCTTTTCCTTCTACTTCCAAATTTGTAATGGTGTTTAGTTTTTGTCTTTTCTTCAATTGCCAAGCCAGTAATTTCCCACATTTATCCGCCGATTCAAATGTCTTCTGTCTCATCTGTTTAATTTTCCATTCTATTTCCTGATTCATGAGTTCCATATATTGAATTTGGTGGACCTTTATTTCTCTTAAGATCTCCTGTGACTTTGGCTTGGCTCTCAGTTTTTTCTCACCTTTTTATTTTCTCCAAAATTTTATCTTTTTTCTCATTTTGCCTTCTCTTTTTTAATGCATTCTGTTGTATCAAGAACCCTCTCATCACGGCTTTACTTGCGTCCCAGATTACTCTTTTTTCCACATCTATTGCCAAGTTTATTTCAAAATAGTCTCTTAGGGTCTTTTGGGCCTTATTATACACTTCCTCATCTCTAAATAAGGTGTCATTCATCCTCCATCTGAAGGTGCCGTTTGTTGTTTGTTTCATCTCCATCTTTACAGCATTATGGTCAGAGCAGGTTTTAGGGCAGATCTCCACTTTTTTTTATCTTCGGTGCCATTCCTCTAGTAATCCAAATTTGGTCAATTCTGGTCCATGTCATCTTGGCTTCAGAGAAAAAAGTTCCCTCTCTCCCCAGGGGGTTCTTAATTCTCCAAATGTCAGTCAAGTCCATATTGTCAGTCATTTCAAAGAAAGTTTTTGGTAGTCTACCATCTTTAGTGACTACCTGTTTTTGCGCCTTGTCCATAAAGGTAGATACAACTCCATTCATATCTCCCATCAAAATTATATTGTAATCTGTCAGGGAACTGCCATCGGAAGAACAGGAGGTGAAAGGGCTCACAGAGGCTGAGAGAGACTTATCAGCTGAGGAGGGAACCAGCAGGGGGAGAGAAGGAGCTCCAAGGGAAAGTGAGTCGGAGGGATGGCTCAGAGACACTTCCAGCGAAAACAGTGGGGAGGTTTCAGGACCTCCTATAGGGACACCTACTCCTCGCCGGAAACTGTCGCGCCGAGAGTCCAGAAGGCGCGTTTCCGTTAAGGAGCTTTTATGCTGAAAGAAATTCCGTAAACGCCCACTGTCGGATTCTACCAGCGACTGATGGAGCCATGCTTAAGGAGCTCCGTTACAGACAGAGGTTTGTGGACTTAGCCAAACTCTGAGGGACTTGGAATTTCACGCACAAGCAGCTCATCATCCCATCACAGCAATCCGACAGTCCCTGAAAGCAGCTTGTGCAGAGAGGCATCATGAGCAACCCAGCCGGAACCGGAGAAGCGAGAGGAGCTGGAGCGGGTCCAAGCCTGGAAGAAAGGTACCGGGTGTTGGAGGTCCAGCTAGCGCTGCAAACGGCGAGGCTCGAGGAGAGGAGGGCGCAGGATGCGGAAAAGGCAAAAGGCTCCCCACTGGCAAGAAAGATGCCAGGATTGGTGCAGAAGTTTGGGGGGGATCCCAGGAACTATCAAGCCTTTAGGACAGAGATGCAGTATGCTCTCAATCTGCAGTTTGACGACCTTCCCGACGAGGAATCGCGAGTGGCGTTTGTGGTTGGCCATCTCGAAGGGGGGGCGAGAGACTGGGTTAGACCCCTGATGGCAGGGAATAATGACGTCCTGAAGGACACTAGGAAGTTTTTTCGCGCCATGGACCTGATGTTTTCCAGCGACATTGAGCAGGGAGTGGTGCGCAGACAGTTGATGGCTTGTAAACAGGGGAGCCGATCTGTCCGTGAGTACTGGACTGAATTTACCATGTTGATACATAAATTGGGGTGGGATCTATCGGCGGAACCCATTCAAATGCTATTCGAAGAGGGGCTTTCTTCGGCGGTGAAAGACGAACTTTCCCGGGCGCCCAGGGCGGAGTCTATGGACCAGCTGACCAAATCAGCGCTGACCATTGGAGCGCGCCAGGAGGCAAGAGCCTTGGAGAAGCGGGAAGGGAAAGGGGAGCGTTGGAGGGATTTCCGCATTCCAGAGATTCCGGAGCCAACTTTCCCGCCAGGAGAGCCGATGGAAATTGGAACAGCGCGCGCGCAGTTTCAAATCCCAGTGAAGGGCGGAAGAAGGAGGGGAAGAGCGCCAAGAAATGTTATCTCTGCCAGCAGCCAGGTCACTTTGCCAGGGTCTGCCCGCAAAGAAAGGAATGGCAAGGGATGGCGGGAGCTGTTGGGGGAAAGGAGGAGGAAGTCCAGGAGCAAGTAAAAGCCAACGCCTGGCTGACACCGTCAGGGCACAGCAGCCAGGCCAAGGAGCAGTAAAAGTGCCCACGCCGGAACCTCCAAGACCAGCCCTAGTGATAGAGGTGTTGCTAGAGCTGCCAAACAGACACCCACTAAAGATAAAGGCGCTATTGGACTCAGGCAGCTCCTGTAATTTTATGAGTAAGGAGTTTGCAGCTGAACACCAGATACAGACAATCCCTTTAAGTAACCCCCTGCAGGTGACCACGATCGATGGGAGGGAGCTGTTGGGAGGAGAAGTTAGCCTACAGACCGTCCCAATGGTAATGAGGGTGGCCAGGCACACCGAAAGAATAGCGTTCAATGTGGCCACCTTGGGAGGGGCTCCCGTTATTTTGGGAATGAGCTGGCTAGCGTTGCATGATCCGCTAGTGGGCTGGCATCAGAGAGTGGTCTCCTTTGGGTCAGCACATTGCCTGGAACACTGCAAAGAGGGGAAGGCTCCGGAAGGGGCAAAAGCCTTTCTAGCAGGGACGGAAGTAACGGACAAAGGGAAGGTGCCCAAACAATACGCTGACCTGAGCAATGTCTTCAGCGAAAGGGAAGCAGACAAACTACCACCACATAGAGCCTTTGACTGCCAAATCAATCTAGTCCCTGGGGCCCAGCACCCAGTGGGCAAGCTGTACGCCATGTCAGACAGGGAAATGCAGGAGTTAAGGGAGTTTATTGATAAAAACCTGAAACGAGGTTTCATCAGAGAGTCCAGAGCGGTGGGGGGCAGCCCAGTGTTTTTTGTGGACAAAAAAAACACGGATAAACCGAGACTTGTAGTGGACTACCGGGCCCTAAATGCAGTGTCAGAACCAGTGGCTTTCCCCATGCCCAGAATTGATGACATTTTGACCAGGGTGAGGAAGGGAAAGATTTTTACTAAACTGGACCTGAGGGGGGCATACAACCTGATACGGATAAGGAAGGGGGATGAATGGAAAACCACCATGTTCACCCCTTTGGGGGCTTTTGAATATCTCGTTATGCCCTTCGGATTACAAGGAGGCTCAGCATGTTTTCAATCGTTCATGAACCACGTCCTGGGACCTCTGCTCTACAAGAATTGCGTGGCCTTCCTAGATGACGTGTTAGTATATTCAGAGAATGAGGAGCAGCATGTAAAGGATGTCAGGGAAGTGTTGAGCCAACTGCAAGCAAACCAGCTGTGGGTGAAATTGGAGAAGTGTCAGTTTCACACCAAGGAGGTGGAATTCCTGGGGTACCGCTTGTCAGACAAGGGATTAGCCATGGATCCAGGCAAGGTCCAGGCGGTGCTGGAATGGAAGACACCGAAAACGAAAAAGGATGTGCAAAGATTCTTAGGGTTTGGAAACTTTTATCGTAAGTTCATCAAGAACTTTGCCCACTTAACGGCTCCCATTATGGACTGTCTCAGCAGCAAGAAGAAATTCGTTTGGACGGCGGAGGCGGAGCAAGCATTTGAAGAATTGAAAAAGGCATTCGCTTCGGAAGAACAGCTCCTGCATGTGGATTTACAAAAACCAATGAGAGTGGAAACTGATGCATCAGACCGGGCGGTGGGGGCGGTGCTTCTTCAGCCGGGGAAGAGTAAGTCGGCGTGGAGACCGTGTGCCTTCTTTTCGCGTAAGCTAAACAAATCCGAGAGGAACTACACGGTATATGACCGAGAACTACTCGCCATTCACGAAGCGTTTCGGAGATGGAGACACTTACTAATTGGTGCACAACATAAGGTGCAAGTGTGCACGGACCACAAGAATTTAGAGTATTGGAGAACGGCACGAGTGCTCAACCAACGACAAGTGAGGTGGGCCCAGGAGTTCTCCAAATTCCATTTTGAAATTTGCTATGTGCCAGGTCCAGAAAACGTCAGGGCGGACGCTCTCTCACGCAAACCTGAATATTTGGAGGGGGAGGGAGCACCCGAAGAGAGACATATCATCCCAGAGGACCGCTGGGTGTGTGGGGCGGCATTGGTGGGGCAAAGGGAACTGGTAGAGGGAACGGAGAATGATGAATACGCCCAGAATAAGCTCAGATGTCTAAGGAGAGAGGGAGAAAACCCCGGAGGTTTTGAAGAAAGAAACGGGGCATTGTATTACAAAGGGGCACTATATATACCCGAAGGGGAATTGAGAGGGAGAGTACTCAAACAGCTGCACGACAGCCCCACAGCGGGGCATTTTGGGCAACACAAGACCATGTGGTTGGTTACCAGGGAATTTTGGTGGCCCAAGGTGAGGGAAGATGTACGGGAGTATGTAAGAGGGTGTGACCAATGCCAGAGAGCCAAAGGAGAAAGGCGGGCGCCGACGGGGTTATTAGAACCGTTACCCACACCAGAACGACCGTGGGAGGCGGTATCGATAGATTTTATGACTGATCTGCCGAAATCCAAGGGGAAAACCGCCATCCTGGTCGTAGTAGACCTGTTAACTAAGATGTGCCACTTTGTAGCTTGCTCACATGCAGTCACGGCGGAAGAGACAGCGAAATTGTTTGTAGAACATATTTTTAGGCTGCATGGCGCCCCCTTGAGGGTGGTCTCAGACAGAGGCAAACAATTCACGTCCAGGTTCTGGAGGAAGCTCATGAGCTTACTGCACGTAGAGGTCAATTTTTCGACTGCCAGGCACCCTGAAACCAACGGGCAGGCGGAGAGAGCAAACGGTATCCTCCAACAATACCTGAGGTGTTATGTCAATGACAGAGAGAACGATTGGGTCGAAAAGTTGGCGCTGGCGGAATTTGCCTACAATAATGCGGAGAATGTGTCCACCGGGATGAGCCCCTTTTTGGCTAATTATGGGTGCCACCCCAGGGCGTTTCCAGGGGGAGGAGGGGAGAGATGGAGCGCCCCGGCCGCCGAACAGTTTGTAGAAGAAATGGAAGCGATCCATCGTCAACTCCAACTCAACTTAGAAAGGGCCAAAGAAGAATATAAGAGGCAGGCAGACAAGAGCAGAAGGGAAGGGGAAACCATAAGGGTGGGGAGTCAGGTGTGGCTGTCAACCCAAGGGTTGCCGTTCAAGGGGGGTTGCAAGAAATTGAGACCCAAAAGATTGGGACCATTTGAAGTCATTCAACAGGTCAACCCAGTGGCTTTCAGGCTCCGGTTACCGAACCACATGAAACTGCACCCAGTATTCCACAGGTCATT
This sequence comes from Podarcis raffonei, assembly GCF_027172205.1. Taxonomy (NCBI): domain Eukaryota; kingdom Metazoa; phylum Chordata; class Lepidosauria; order Squamata; family Lacertidae; genus Podarcis; species Podarcis raffonei. The sequence continues at coordinate 24,732,459 of NC_070620.1, forward strand.
ACTGTCACCGTATAGGGGGGAAGGTGAAGGGGTTTCCACACGGGGACCAGTCTTAGAAGAGAGGGAAAGCAGCAACCATGTGGCGGAGATCATCGACTCCAGGTGGAAGGGTAATCAGGTGGAGTATTTGGTAGCGTGGGAAGGGGAACCGGAGTCAGAAAACGCCTGGGTGACGGCAGAGGAGGTCAATGACGAGATCTTGATCGAAACGTTCCATCAAAGGTTCCCCAGGAAACCTCAGTCAGTAGCGAGGTTCCGGAGGGAGTACTTTGGCACCACCGACGAGGAGGAGGAACTGGAAGGATTCACGGAATCGGAGTTGGGAGAAGGAATAGACTCCGATGAGGAGGAGTACTTAGAAACCAGAAACAGCAACCGGTGGAGGGAAATGTTCGAGACTTCGGAAGATGAGGGAGGTTCTTTCAGGGGTTTTGCTCCCTCGCCGCCCGCAGAGGAGGGGAGGGGGTGAAGGGGGCCCTGGAGGGGAGGTGGATGTCAGGGAACTGCCATCGGAAGAACAGGAGGTGAAAGGGCTCACAGAGGCTGAGAGAGACTTATCAGCTGAGGAGGGAACCAGCAGGGGGAGAGAAGGAGCTCCAAGGGAAAGTGAGTCGGAGGGATGGCTCAGAGACACTTCCAGCGAAAACAGTGGGGAGGTTTCAGGACCTCCTATAGGGACACCCACTCCTCGCGCCGAGAGTCCAGAAGGCGCGTTTCCGTTAAGGAGCTTTTATGCTGGAAGAAATTCCGTAAACGCCCACTGTCGGATTCTACCAGCGACTGACGGAGCCATGCTTAAGGAGCTCCGTTACAGACAGAGGTTTGTGGACTTAGCCAAACTCTGAGGGACTTGGAATTTCACGCACAAGCAGCTCATCATCCCATCACATAATCCATAAAGTCCATAAGAGTCTCATGCAACTTCTTAAAGAATTCCGATTTCCCCTCGTTCGGTGCATAAACCCCTACTATCAAAAAATTTTCTCCTTGAGACTGAATTTCAATTGCCAAATATCTTCCTTGCTCGTCTTTAAAAATAAATTTCGGTAAAAGTTTCTCTTTAGCATATATCACCACTCCTCTCTTTTTAACTTTGTCTGACGAAATAAACTCCTGTCCCAATCTTTTATTAATAAGGATTTTCCTGTGTAGCCTCATTACATGCGTTTCCTGTAAGCAAATCAAGTCCAATTGTTCTCTTTTCAATATGTGAAAGACAGCTTTTCTCTTTCTAGGGGAATTCAGTCCATTACAATTCCAGCTTAAGAGTTGCAGAGACATGATTGGTTATTTAGGTTTCCCTCCTACAGCACCAAGTTGTTGTTCTTCTTCTGTCGGTGGCTTGTCTTTCCCTGAACCAGGGAATCCAAATGATAAATTTGCTATGTCCAAAATTCCTTTTCCTAACACTGATGTATCCTCTCCAGATTCCACTTCCTTCTGTAGATCCTCTTTGTAGTCTTTCAAAAATTTGTCCTTATCATTTACTGTCCTTATTCTTATTTTTTCCCCTCTGAACTTAAAAGACAGACCCTGGGGAAATTCCCACCTGAAAAGTATTTTATTTCTCCTCAGCAAGCCAACCAAGTCTCTGTAGTAGGCCCTCACATCCAGAATATGTTTGGGTATGTCCTTGAAAATTTCCACAAAAGCGTCTTCAATTTCTAAGGTCTTTTGATAATGCAGGTTCAAAACTTTGTCCCTTTCGTCCTTTGTTCTTAAGGTAATCAGACAATCTCTTGCTTTGTTCTTTCCTTGTCTTCTACCAAGTCTAAATGCACTCACTACTTTGAATTCTTCTTCACCTAGGTCTTGCTGCCAGAATTGTAGCAGTTCCTTTGTGAGAAAGTCTGCCAAATTATCTTTCTCACTTTCTGCTATACCCCTCAGTCTTAAATTCCTCTCCTTCCGTTGTAACTCTATCATAGACAATGTCAGGTCGTGTTCTTCTAGTTTCTTGTATACCGGTGGTATCTTCTCTTGGGTCTCAGTTGCAATACTTTTAGCCTCCTCAGCTAACTTTCTAGTTGCAGCCGATTCCTCCAATAATTTATCAATGGACTGTGTATTAGAATTCACCTTTTCCCCCAATTCATTTATACTTGAAGTGTTCAAATCAATTTTTGCTGAGGCCTCAGCCACTTGTCTATTTGTCTCTGCAACCTGGTTAGCTAATTTTTCCAGAGATGCATCTATCTTGCCCAGTGCTTGCACCAATAGCTCCTCAGATGACATAGCTTTTGTTTTTACCTGTGAGGCAGCAACTCCTGCTGTGCCCGCTACACCAGCTGTTGAGGCCCTTCTCTGATGTGTAGTATCAGTCTTGTATTGTCTACCAGATCTGGTGGTTTTTTCCTGTGTCAGCTCTATCTTCCCTTTACCATCTGTCATAACACTCTCATTCAAAGCCCAAGGTCAGTCCCACGCCAAGGAAGTTTGTTTTGAGAAGGAATTTTCCACTATTTGGTTACTTGACTTAGATGCTATTGCAACATAGTACCTCTAGGGGACCCATTCCAACTTCAAATTGCAACTTTAAAACAACTAAAGTCCCAATAGGTCCCCAATAGTAAAAGTCCAATTTTACCAAGTCTTGAAAAGTTACTTTCAAAATGATTCTAAACAAAGTATCCTTTACAGAGTTGAGTCAAAACTTTTTTACTTTTAGTCTTGCAGTTTGACAGGTCTTCCCACCGATCGACCTCCCTGTCAGAGGCAGTCCGTTTCCAGGTTTTAAAGTCGGCAGATATACTTTTAATCCCTTTCTCTTTTTGCAGGGCAAATGTCTCTTAAACACTCCCTCCTGTCCCTGCAACCGGAGGGGGGAATTTCCTTTTAGGTGTTGAATTTTATCCTTTCCAAAACGTCTTTCTCGGTTAAAGCTTTGAGGTCTCTTTGCTTTGCTCTTTTGACAGTCCGGGAAGGCTGACTTCCTGTTTTTTGCCTTTCCCGTTTCGGTACCAAATTCTTAGAAATTTATTCCAAATTAGCTCTCAAATCCTACTCACGGGTAGTTCTTTTTAGTGTCCAATTTTCCAGCGAAGAAATCAGCGCTCTCCGACCCTGGCTGTGCGGCTTCGCTTCGCGGAGACGGTTGCAGCTCTCAGCTCCGCGCCTCTCTCCCCCGACCTGTTCAGGAGCCTTTAAAAAGACTCCTTCGCAGTGAGGGGGGCGCAAAAGGACCCCGCCGAGCCTCCGGTTCACAGGCTTCCCCGCCTGTGATTTTTTCGGGTCCCCGCTTCGCCGTAGCGGTGGTCCCCAACTCCGCAGAAGCCGATTGCCTCCGGAGCTCAGAGGCAATCCGCCATTTCGGTCGCTGACGCTGACCGGAAGTCCTATTTTAACAATTTGTTACCAAATTGTAGTGAATATAACCAGCAAAGACAGCAAAAACAAAGTTTCCCTTTCCCCCCCCAACTTTGACAGCTAGTTTGACAGCTGTCAAAGTCTTTATGCCTTTTCCGCAGGCTCTCTCACCGATCGCTCCCGGGTCTTGGGGGAGGGATGAATTCCGTTCTCAATGTTAGCTCTTATCCTCCAGCACAATCACTTAAATTGCCCCAACGTAGAGTTAATTGCTTTTCTCCACAAAGAAGAAAGGTATTCTCACAACCTTAGTAATAAAATCCTTGCTTTACGATGTTTACAAGGTGGGTAGGCGGACTCCCTCTTAACACCTTACCCGGTCGTGCCTAATTCCCAAAGAAAATTTCCCTTTTAAGTCCAATTTCCGTGTTACTCACGGGTTGTTGCTTTTATTTATTTATTTTTTTTAATAAAAATTTTATTGGTTTTTCAACATATAATATAAGACAATACAAACAACAAACACTGACAAACAAACATATAAACATGTATAATTTCATAATTTTTTTCATATACCCAATTTCAACGACTTCCCCATGCCTCCCTTTTCTGCATCCCTGTTTTAAACTTTTTTCAGCAACCCCTGGTCTGAATTACTTATTAATTCCTTTCTTTAACCCTTTTCTTTCCTCTTGTCCAATCATTTATCGCTGCAAATCTGCTATGCTTTACCCATGACATTTTAACACTCAGTAATTTTACAAAAAAATTTAAGATAAAGTTTAAATTTCTTCCAGTCTTCCTCCACCGTCTCTTTCCCTTGGTCATGGATTCTGCTCGTCATCTCTGCTAGTCCCATATATTCAATCACCTTCGTCTGCCACTCTTCCAGCGTGGGTAGTTCTTGTATCTTCCAATACTTTGCTAGTAGAACTCTTGCTGCTGTTGTAGCATACATAAAGAACGTCCTATCTTTCTTTGACACCAATTGGCCTACTATGCCCAGGAGGAAAGCCTCTGGTTTTTTGTGAAAGGTACACTTAAGCACCTTCTTAATTTCATTATATATCGTTTCCCAGAAGGCCTTAATCCTTGGGCACGTCCACCAAAGGTGATAGAAAGTACCTTCAGTTTCATTACATTTCCAGCATTTGTTATTGGGCAAATGATAAATTTTTGCAAGCTTGACTGGGGTCATGTACCACCTATAAATCATTTTCATGATATTCTCTCTTAAGGCGTTACATGCCGTAAATTTTATACCGGTGGTCCATAACTGTTCCCAGTCAGCAAACATAATGTCATGACCAATGTCCTGTGCCCATTTAATCATAGCTGATTTAACCGTTTCATCCTGTGTATTCCATTTCAGCAGCAAATTGTACATTCTAGACAGATTCTTAGTATTGGGTTCTAACAATTCTGTTTCTAACTTTGACTTCTCCACCTGGAAGCCAATTTTCCTGTCCTGTTTGAAAACTTCATTTATCTGATAATAATGAAGCCAGTCTCTAACTTTAAACTTCAATTTCTCATAACTCTGTAATTTCACCTTTTCACCTTCTTGTTCTACAATTTCCCAATATTTTGGCCATTTAGATTCCATATTAAGCTTTTTAACCTCCTTGGCCTCCATTGGTGACAGCCACCTAGGGGTTTTATTTTCCAACAAATCTTTATAACGAATCCAAACATTGTATAATGCTTTCCTAACAATATGGTTTTTGAAACTTTTATGAGTTTTTACCTTGTCATACCATATATATGTGTCAGGGAACTGCCATCGGAGGAGCAGGAGGTGAAAGGGCTCACAGAGGCTGAGAGAGACTATTCAGCTGAGGAGGGAACCAGCAGGGGGAGAGGTGGAGTTCCAAGGGAAAGTGAGTCGGAGGGAGGGCTCAGAGACACTTCCAGCAAAAATAGTGGGGAGGTTTCAGGACCTCCCATAGGGACACCTACTCCTCGCCGGAAACTGTCACGCCGAGAGTCCAGAAGACGCGTTTCCGTTAAGGAGCTTTTATGCTGGAAGAAGTTCCGTAAACGCCCACTGTCCGATTCTACGAGCGACTGATGGAGCCATGCTTAAGGAGCTCCGTCACAGACAGAGGTTTGTGGACTTAGCCAAACTCTGAGGGACTAGGATTTTACGCACAAGCAGCTCACCATCCCATCACAATATGCATGCCAACCAAATCTATTATTGAACCCTTCTAAGTCCAAAATGTCTGTTTTCTCAAGAAGTAGCCAGTCTTTCAACCAGCAAAAAGCTGCTGCTTCATAGTACAATTTTAAATCCGGCAGGGCAAACCCCCCTCTTTCTTTTGCATCAGTTAGTATCTTAAATTTTATTCTGGGCTTTTTGCCCTGCCAGACAAATCTCGATATATCTTTCTGCCACTTCTTGAAACCGTCCATTCTGTCCACAATCTGCAATGTTTGAAACAAAAACAGCATTCTTGGCAAAACATTCATCTTAATAACAGCAATTCGGCCTAACAAGGAAAGTCTCAGGTTTGACCATATTTCCAAATCTTTCTTAATTTCTGTCCAACATTTCTCATAGTTGTCTTTAAATAAGTTCACATTCTTAGTTGTTAAATTAACCCCTAGATATTTCACTTTATTTGCTACCATTAATCCAGTTTCACTCTGAAACTTCTCTCTTTCCTCCACTGTTAAATTCTTTCCCAGTACCTTTGTTTTTTGTTTATTTAGCTTGAAACCTGCTACTCGACCAAAAACTTGTATTATCTCCAAAACTCTTTTAGTACTAGTGTCTGGCTCTTGCAAAGTTAAAACTAAATCATCTGCGAATGCTTTCAACTTATATTGTTTAGCTCCGACCTGAATCCCTTTTACCAGCTGGTCCCCTCTAATGATATTTAGTAGCACCTCCAGAACAGTTATGAAAAGTAATGGGGATATTGGGCACCCCTGTCGTGTCCCTTTTTCAATAGCAATTTCTTCAGTAACCACGTTATTTACAATTAGTTTTGCTTTTTGTTCAGAATAGATTGCACCTATACCATTCTCAAAACCTTGGCCTACCCCCATTCCTTTGAGATTCTTTTTCATAAAACTCCAAGAGATATTGTCAAAGGCTTTCTCAGCGTCCACAAATATTAATACTGCCTTAGTATTAATATTGTTTTCGAGTAACTCCATAGTGTCTATTATATTTCTCACATTATCAGAGAAATGTCTTCCTGGGAGAAAGCCAGCCTGGTCTTTATGAATCTCACCCACCAAAACCCTCTTCAGTCTTTTTGCCAAAATGTCTGCAAAAATTTTGTAATCCACATTAAGCAATGATATAGGGCGGTAGTTCTTAATCTGGTTCTTTTCAGTCTCAGATTTTGGTATAAGTGTAATATATGCTTCTTTCCACGATTCAGGTGCCTTCTTCCCCTCTAAAATTTCATTGCAGACTTCCTTAAACGGTTGAATCAGCCAGTCTTTCAAAGCCTTGTAGTATCTGGAAGTCAGGCCATCTGGTCCTGGAGATTTTCCCAGTTTCATGTTTTGAATGGCTCCCTCTATTTCTTGCTCAGTTATTTTCTGGTTTAAAATCACTTTACTTTGTTCAGATATTTTTTGTAATCCATATTTTTTAAGAAATTCTTCCATCTCTTTTTCATCCACCGGCCCTTGTGCATAAAGTTTTCTGAAATAACTCTGAAAGCAGTTTCTAATCTCATTTGGCCTAAAAATGTTCTTTCCTTCAACCTCTAAGCTTATAACCATATTCAGCTTTTGTCTCTTCTTCAGTTGCCATGCCAGAAGTTTCCCACATTTATCTGCCGATTCAAATGTCTTTTGTCTCATTTGCTTTATTTTCCATTCTAGCTCCTGGTTCATCAGTTCCATATATTGTCTCTGGTAAAACTTTATTTCTCTTAAAATTTCATGAGACTTTGGCTTTGATCTCAATTTCTTTTCACCTTCTTTTATTCTTTCCAAAATCTTATCTTTCTTTTCATTCTGTCTCTTCTTTTTTAAAGTGTTCTGCTGTATCAAGAATCCTCTCATAACGGCTTTACTTGCGTCCCAAATTGTTCTTTTCTCCACCTCTGTTTTCAGATTTATTTCAAAGTAGTCCTTGATAGTTTTCTGGGCCTTTCTGTACACCTCTTCATCTCTAAATAGGGAGTCATTCATCCTCCATCTGAAGGAGCCAGCTGTTGTTATGTTCATTTCCATCTTTACAGCGTTATGGTCGGAGCAAGTCTTTGGGCAGATTTCCACTTTTTTTATCTTGGGTGCCATCCCACTAGTTACCCAAATTTGGTCGATTCTAGTCCAAGTCATTTTTGCTTCAGAGAAAAAAGTTCCCTCTCTCTCCAGAGGGTTTCTTGTTCTCCAAATATCAATCAAGTCCATATTATCTGTCATTTCAAAGAAAGTCTTAGGTAGTCTCCCATCCTTAGAAACCACCTGTCTTAGTGCTTTGTCCATATTTGTAGAGACCACTCCATTCATGTCTCCCATCATAATTACATTGTAATCCATATAGTCCATTAATGTCCCATGTAGTTTCTTAAAGAACTCTGACTTCCCTTCATTCGGAGCGTAAATCCCAATTATCAATAATTTTTCTCCTTGGACTTGTATTTCAATTGCCAGGTATCTTCCTTGTTCATCTTTAAACATCAACTTAGGGGCCAATTTTTCCTTAGCGTAGATCACCACTCCTCTTTTTTTCACTTTGTCTGATGAGATAAATTCCTGTCCCAGTCTTTTGTTAACAAGTAATTTTCTATGTGTTCTAGTCACGTGGGTTTCTTGCAAACAAATCAAATCCAATTGTTCTTTTTTTAGAATATGAAAAACCTCACGTCTTTTTCTGGGAAGGTTCAAACCGTTACAATTCCAACTTAAAAATTGTAGGGCCATCTTGTTATTTACTTAGATACTCCCCCAACAGCTCCCAGCAGTTGTTCTTCCTTTGTTGGAGTTTGAAGTCCAAATGACAAGTTCGAGATATCCGCTAAGCCTTTTACCTCAGTAGTCAGGTCCACCACTTCCTTCACGAGGTCCTCTTGGTTTCTATCCAGAAACTGTTCTTTATCTTGCACTGTTTTAATTTTGATTTTTTTCCCTTTGTAATTAAAAGACAAGCCTTGTGGGTACTCCCATCTGTATATTATATTATTCCTCTTCAGCAAAGTGGTCAAGTCCTTGTAGTAGGTTCTCGCTTCCAAGATATATTTAGGAATATCCTTATAAGGTAAAGGTAAAGGTACCCCTGCCCGTACGGGCCAGTCTTGCCAGACTCTAGGGTTGTGCGCCCATCTCACTCTATAGGCCGGGGGCCAGCGCTGTCCGGAGACACTTCCGGGTCACGTGGCCAGCGTGACAAGCTGCATCTGGCGAGCCAGCGCAGCACACGGAAACGCCGTTTACCTTCCCGCCAGTAAGCGGTCCCTATTTATCTACTTGCACCTGGGGGTGCTTTCGAACTGCTAGGTTGGCAGGCGCTGGGACCGAACGACGGGAGCGCACCCCGCCGCGGGGATTCGAACCGCCGACCTTTCGATCGGCAAGTCCTAGGCGCTGAGGCTTTAACCCACAGCGCCACCCGTGTCCTCAATATCCTTATAGATCTGCACAAAAGAATTTTCAATCTCCAGAGATCTTTGATATTGTAAATTTAGTATTTTGTCTCTCTCCTCCTTAGATCTCAAAGTTATCAGGCAGTCCCTTGGATTCTTTCTATTTTGTCTTCTGCCCAGTCTGAAGGCCGTAACTATCTTGAATTCCTCCTCTTTCAAACTTACTTGCCAAAATTCCGAGAATTCTTTTGTGAGGAACTCTGCCAAATTATCCTGTTCACTTTCTGGGACAGCTCTCAATCTCAAGTTCCTCTCCTTTCTCTGAAGTTCCATTAAAGACAGGGCCGCCTCATGCTCCTCCAGTTTTTTACAAACTGGTTCTAACTTTACTTGTGTGGATTCTGCTATGGTTTTTGCCTCTTCAGCAGTCTTACGAATTACAACATTTTCTTCAATTAGTTTATTTATAGTCTCTGTATTAGATGCAACACTTTTAGTATTCAAATCTAGCTTTTCTGATAGCTCTGTTAATTGTTTGGAATTTTCTGTGCCTTGCTTAGTCAAAGCTTCTAAGGACTCATTAATTTTTAATAATGCTTGTGTCACTGTTTCCATCCCTTTTTCCTGCCCTTCTGCACCTGCAGGGGCTAAGCCTGATATAGAGCCTCTTTTCTTTTGTGCAATTTTTGTTTTAGCTCTTGTTTTCATCTCATCATCTTGGCCACTCATGTCCCAAGGTCGTTCCCACAGGAATTATTTCCAAATGGAAAACTCCACTGACTTGCTCTTTACACCTTAAATTTTCCCTCAACCCTCTAGAGGGAGCAGCTCACAGTTCAAGGTACAGAGAGACAAAAAAAAAGGGGAAAAAAAGGCTACAACTCTTCCAGTAACTTTCCACTAAAGGAACTGTCAGTTTGTATCCTCAGCCAAACTCCCAACAGTAGCAAATAAAGTTCCAACTTTGTAACAAACTCCCAATGCACCAACTTTGTATCTAATCTCAGATGACAGTTTCCAGTCCCAGTGACTTGCTCTTCTTTTAAAGCAGTCCTTTCCCAAGGGTTTAAAACAGCGAAAAAATCTTTTTCCTTTAACCTCTTTCCGACAGGTAATACAGGTTCAGATTCTTCCCCCCCCCCGCTCCTGCTGCTAGGGGGGGGAGGTTCAAATTCAATGTCTGGGTTAAATAGTAATAAAATTATCTTCCGTCCAATTGCAGCTTGTATGTCGTTGCTTTAGCTGTCATGCAGTCCAGGAAAGGCAGACTTCCTTATTTTAGCTCTTTCCCGTTTTCAGCCAGATTTTTAACTTTCTTCCTTTAAATCCCAACGGTTTCCCAATCTTACTCACGGGTAATTTGTAAATCCAAATGCCAGGAAGGAATCGGCGCTCTCCGTTATGGCGACGCGGCTTCACTCCACGGGCTGGGTAGCGACTCTCAGCACCGCGCTCTCACCCGATGCCGCTCCGGAGCCTTTAAAAAGGCTCCTTCACAGTAACGGGGGGCGCTTCAGGTGCCCACCGAGTCTCCTTGTTCACAGGCTTCCGCACCTGTGATTTTAAGGGTCCCCGCTTCACCGTAGCGGTCAGACCCGAACTCGCGGAGTAGTCTCCCTGAGCGGAGCTCAGCAGGAGACCGCCATTAAACGCTGGCGCCGACCGGAAGTCACGGGTTGTTGCTTTTAATCCAAATGTTCAGAGAAAGAAGTTAGCGCTCTCCGTCCATGGCATGCGGCTTCACTCAGCAGGGGAAGCAGTTGACTCACAGCACCACGCCGCTCTCCGTCCCCCGTTCCAGAGCCTTTAAAAAGGCTCCTTTGCGGGTCGGGGGGGGCGCAAATGGTGCCCGCCGAGTCACCAGGTCCACAGGCTTCAGCGCCTGTGGTTTCTGAGGGTCCCCGCGTCGCCGCCGCGGCAGAACCCGACCCCTGTTGAGCCGATTCCCTCCGGAGCTCGGAGGGAATCTGCCATTAGATGATGGCGCTAACCCGGAAGTCGGTTTTTTGGGCCTTCTTAATCACGTTTTCATCTCTGAATAAGGTGTCATTCATCCTCCATCTAAAAGAACCAGTGGAAATCAGTTTCATCTCCATCTTGACAGGATTATGGTCAGAGCAAGTTCTTGGACAAATTTCCGCCTTTTTTATCTTTGGAGCCATTCCACTAGTTACCCATATTTGATCGATTCTAGTCCATGTCATTTTGGCTTCAGAAAAGAAAGTTCCCTCTCTAGCCAGGGGATTCTTTATCCTCCAAATATCAACTAAGTCCAAATTGTCTGTCATCTCGAAAAAGGTTTTCGGTAGTCTACCATCCTTGGTGATCACCTGTCTTTGTGCCTTATCCCTGTTTGTTGATACTACTCCATTCATGTCTCCCATCACGATCAAATTATAGTCCATATAGTCCAATAAAGTCTCATGTAACTTTTTAAAGAATTCAGATTTCCTCTCGTTTGGTGCATAAATTCCTACTATCAGGAATTTTTCTCCTTGAATTTGAATTTCAATTGCCACATATCTTCCTTGGTCATCTTTAAAGATAAATTTCGGTGATAATATCTCCTTTGCATAGATCACTACTCCTCTTTTTTTAACTTTATCAGATGAAATAAACTCTTGTCTCAATCTTTTATTAATCAGTACTTTTCTATGTAACCTAATCACATGTGTTTCCTGTAGGCAAATCAAGTTCAATTGATCTCTTTTCAATAAGTGAAAAACCTTTTTCCTTTTTTAGGGGGAATTTAGACCATTACAATTCCAGCTTAGTAGTTGCAGAGCCATAGTGTCATTACTTTGTTTTACCTCCAACAGCACCAAGAATCTGTTCTTGATCTGTCGGTGGCGTCACTTTCTCTGAACCAGGTAATCCAAAAGATAAGTTTGCTATGTCTAGTATTCCACTTTCCCATGCTCTTGGCTCTTTCCCTATTTCCGCTTCTTTCTGTAAATCTTCTCCACGGTCTCTCAAAAATCTATCTTTGTCGTCCAATGATCTTATTTTTATCTTCCTTCCTTTGTATTTAAAGGACAAGCTTTGAGGGAACTCCCACCTAAAGAGAATTCTGTTACTTCTCAACAAAGCGACCAGCTCTCCGTAGTTAGACCTGAGGTCCAAAAGATGTTTCGGAATGTCCTTGAAAATCTCCACACTTGACTGATAAATTTCCAATGTCTTTTGCTAGTGCAGATTCAAGATTTTATCTCTCTCCTCTTTAGTTCGAAAAGTGATAAGACAGTCTCTCACTTTATTTTTCTTTCCTCCTTTTCCAAGCCTGAATGCACTTACTATCTTGAATTCTTTCTTTCCCGAATCTAGTTGCCAAAAGTCTATAAATTCCTTAGTAAGAAATTCAGCCAAATTGTCCTTCTCAAGTTCAGGTACGGCTCTGATCCTCAAATTAGTTTGTTTCTCCTTCAGTTCCACCATAGAAAGCATCAAACCATGGTCGTCCAGTCGTCTGTGTAACGGTGGTATCTTCTCTTCAGTGGCAGTTGCTATCTCCTTTGCTTCCTCCGCAGTCTTTCGAATCTGAGTAGATTCTTGAAGCAATTTCTCAATAGCCTGTGTATTGGTGTTCACCTGCTGTCCCAAGTTATTTATGCTCGTGGTATTCTGGTCAATCTTTGCCGAAGCTTCAGCTACTTGCTTATTTGTTTCTGCCACCTGTATATTTGTTTCAGCTACTTGCCTAGTTAAATTTTCCAATGATTCATTAATTTTCCCTAGTGCCAAAGCTAAAACCTCCTTAGACGACATTCCCTTTGACTTCACTTGTACTGGTGCGGCCCCTGGTCCAGATACCCCAGAGGCCCCAGATGCTGATGCTCTTCTTTGTGACCCAATTTCCGTGCGAATTCTGCCAGACCTCAATATTTTCTCTTGAGTCGAGTCTGACTTTTCTTTCCCGTCTGCCATACCACTCCAGATAAGTCCAAGGTCACTCCCACAGCTGGGCTTTGTTATGGAATGGAAAATTCCCTGGCTCAGTTATTTTTGTAACAATGTCCAACTTCCTCTAGGGGGACACAGTTGCAGTCAAACTTGTAACTTTAAAAAATAACCTTTTTAAGTCCCCCAGTTTATCAAAAAAGACGACTGTATCAGTTCCAACTATTTTAAAGTTACTCTAAAACCAGGAGAAGTCAGCCAAAAACACTGTATCTTTTTTGCAGAGTTAGCTGTCAAAAGCAGTTTATTAGGTGCCTTTACAATACGGCATTCATTTCCAAGGCAGTCCGTTCCCAGGATCTAAGCAGTGGATTTTACCTTCCTTTCCCCACTTTCTTTACAGGAAAGTAAAGTTCAAATCTTTTCCCCTCCTTTCCTGCAATCCGGAGGGGAAATCTTCTGTCTGACGTTCGGATTTTGGCCCTTTTAAAAGTTACTTTCAAAGTTCTAGCTCACAGTCTCTTTGCTTTATTATATATACAAAGAACAGGAAGCAGACTTCCTGTTTATACTTCCCCGTTTCGGTGCCAAATTTGCTAATTTTCTTTCCTTTATAGTCCAATTTAATCCTACTCACGGGTAGTTGTTTCTTGCCAGATTGTCCAGGAAAAAGTCAGCGCTCTCCGATAACGGCTGTGCGGCTTCGCTCCGCGGAAGAAGCAGTCACTCACAGCACCGCGCCGCTCTCCCCGCTTTGCTTCGGAGCCCAAAAAAAGGGTTCCTTTGCAATTTGGGGGGGCGCTGAAGGTGCCCACTGAGTCCCACGCTCACAGGCTTCCCCGCCTGTGATTTTTTAAATGGGTCTCCACTTCGCCGCAGCGGTCAGACCCGATCCCACGGAGCTGGTCCCTCGGAGATCAGAGGGAATCCGCCATTATCGCTGGCGCTAACCCGGAAGTCCCCTCCCAAAGGTTCTTCCACCGTTAGAACCAGGTCGTCGGCAAAGGCTTTAACCTTATATTCATGCCTACTGCAACCCCTTTTATTACCTCATTTTCCCTTATAGATTTTAGAAAGACTTCCAGGACCATGATGAATAACAGTGGCGAAAGTGGACACCCTTGCCGTGTACCCTTGGTTATCCCTATTTCTTCCGTGATCACATTGTTGACAATTAGCTTAGCTTTCTGTTCAGTATATATTGCCTTTATTCCATTGAGGAATTCCTTCCCCACCTCCATATGCTCTAAGTTTTTAAACATAAAATCCCAAGATATGTTGTCAAAGGCCTTTTCTGCGTCCACAAATATTAGCATAGCTTGTTTCTCATTCCTGGCAGTCAGATATTCCAAAATATTGATTATATTCCTTACATTATCTTTCATCTGCCTGCCAGGTAGGAAACCCGCTTGATCCTTATGAATAACTTCTTATAATATTTTTTTAATCCTCCTCGCTAAAATACTTGCGAAGATTTTATAATCTGTATTTAATAATGAAATAGGCCTGTAGTTTTTAACTTGCGTCAAATCAGAGTCTTGTTTTGGGATAAACGCTTCTTTCCATGTTTCGGGGATTTCTCTTTGCTTAAGAATATTATCCATGACTTCTTTCAAGGGTATTGACAGGATGTGTTTCATTTCTTTATAGTAACTTGCTGTAAATGCGTCTGGTCCCGGAGCTTTCCCTTTTTTAAGTTCTTTTATAGTCTCTTTTATTTCATCAATTTCTATTGGGGCGTTCAGCCTATCTTTTTTTTCTGTCGGGATCTTCTGCACCTTCTTTTCATTTAAATATCTTTCTATCTTTCTCATGTTATTCTTCTCCGTTCTTTTATATAGATGTCTGTAAAAATCCAAGAATCCTTTTCTGATACCTTTTGGGCTGTCTATTTCTTCTCCCTCCACGATGATTTTGTTGATTGTATTCTGTTCTGTTCTTTTTTTTAATTTGCCATGCCAGCCATTTACCTGATTTGTTGGCCGATTCAAAGTTCCTTTGTCTCATTCTTTTTATGTTCCATTCTACTTCTCTGTTGATTATCATCGCAAATTGGGTTTGCAGAGCCTTTATATTCTGTTTTGCTTTCTCATTATTCGGTTTCTTAACTAATTTTTGTTCATTATCCATTATTTGTCTTAAAATTTCCTTCTTTCCCTTTTCTCTGCTTTTGTTTTTAATTGAATTCTGCTGGATGAAAAATCCTCTCATGACCGCCTTGCTGGCATCCCATACTGTATTCATTTTCGTGCCTTTGTTAGAATTGTTTACAAAAGAGTCCATCAAATTCTTTTGGGCTTTCTCAACAATTTTTTGGTCATCTAGGAGATAGTCATTCATTCTCCATCTAAACGTTCTTTCTTCATAACCTTGTACTTCAAATTTTATTGGATTGTGATCTGAAATTACTCTCGGATGAATTTCTATTTGCCTGATTCTTGGAGTTAATTCATTTGAGACCCATATTTGATCAATTCTTGACATTGACTGTTTTGGGTCTGAATAAAATGTAGATTGTTTTTCCAGTGGGTGTCTCAATCTCCATATATCAATTAAATTGCAGTTTTTTATCATCGAAAAAAATGTCTTCGGTAATTTCCCTTCTTTACTGAGCCCTGCTGCTCTTAGTCTATCCATTTCCGTTGAACCACACCATTCATGTCCCCCATTATTATAATCTTTTGATCCATATATTCGAACAGCTTTTCTTCCAGATTTTTGAAAAAATCCATTTTGTTTCCATTAGGTGCATAGATCCCGACAATTATTATTTTTTCCCCTTGCCATTTGATCTGGACTGCTATAATTCTTCCTTCTTCGTCTTTAAAGATTTGTTGGGCTTCAATTTTATTCTTTACATATAAAACAACCCCTCTCTTTTTGTTTTTATCAGAAGATATGAATTCATTTCCTAATCTTTTATTAATCAAAACTTTTCTGTTTCTTGCCACGTACGTTTCTTGTAGGCAAATTATGTCCAAATTTTTCCTTTTTAAACATTGCTCAATTTTGTTCCTTTTTTCCTATCATTCATTCCATTAATGTTCCAATTCCAAATTTTTAATGCCATTATAGCCTCTTGATTAAATAAAGGCTTTTGTTGTTATTTATAATCCTTTTGCTTTCCCTTCTTCTTCTTCTTCTTCTTCTTCTTCTTCTTCTTCTTCTTCTTCTTCTTCCTCCTCCTCCTCCTCCTCCTCCTCCTCCTCCTACTCCTCCTCTTCCTCCTCTGTCACCTTTCCTTTCTCTTCTTCGTCATCATCCTTTGGACCTGCTCCAGCTGCTCCTGCTCCTACTACAGCTCCTTTTTCTTCATCCTCTTCTGCTCTTAATTCTTTATATTTTCTCAGGAACTTACTTGTCTCTTCTAGGCTTGTCAGTCTATGTTGTTGGGATACTGCCAGGGAGACAAAGTCCATCTGAGCCCCCAAGCTCCTTGCCGGACGATCCATCGACCTCCCGTAGACAGGCAGTATCAGCAAATAGCGACACGAAGCCTCAAGAATAGATTGTCACATTCTTAGGCTGGTGCACACTCTATCAGCAGAATTCACACAGCAAAAGATGCACAGCAGGAGAGCATATTTACAGTTTATTCAGCGTTGGTCAGAACAAAGAAACCATGACCGCCTGCATCGGTATGTTCAGGCAAGAAGAAACAGAAACGAAAGCAACGACACAACGGAAACATCCTGTGAGACAGGAAATACGCAGGCTGTGACACAAACATCCTGCTCCCTTTTAAGGTGGACCTCCGATGCAGTCAAACTCTGGGCTGGGATGATTGGCAGATGGGCAGCTTTCAAAGCATTCCACATCTCACGTGCAGTCGTATTTCTAGCTAGAATTTTTAGCTAGAATTTCTAGCTAGAATTTTTAATTCCTCCAGAGAGACGGACAAGACTATTACGTCTATGGCCCTCACATTCTGGGCTCTCCATTTCTCTGCCCAAGGAACTGGAGGGGCTTCAAACACAGTATGCCACACTCCAAACTGACGCAGCAAACTCTCACACCATTTTGCCCAGGTCTGATAATTGTGCCGATTTAACTTTGGGCACTCAGTGGCCTCAGAAGCTTGGAAAAACTCCATTCCAGCTTTTGACTTTGGCCGTGAGCCTTTATGCCTTCAAAGACGTCTTATCTCGGCAGCCCATTAATCACGAAGCCTCTGGCTCGGCTCCCAGGCCAATTAGACCAGCCGGACTTCAAAGACTCTCTTGCGCGGCATTCAGAAAAGCCTCTGCTTTCGCTTTTCCAACACATACCTCAGCAGTCTGTTGCAGTCTTACTCTCCTGTAAGTGCCGTGAATCTGGGCCCGAAACCAGTTGTTGGGATACTGCCAGGGAGACAAAGTCCATCTGAGCCCCCAAGCTCCTTGCCAGACGATCCATCGACCTCCCGTAGACAGGCAGTATCAGCAAATAGCGACACGAAGCCTCAAGAATAGATTGCCACATTCTTAGGCTGGTGCACACTCTATCAGCAGAATTCACACAGCAAAAGATGCACAGCAGGAGAGCATATTTACAGTTTATTCAGCGTTGGTCAGAACAAAGAAACCATGACCGCCTGCATCGGTATGTTCAGGCAAGAAGAAACAGAAACGAAAGCAACGACACAACAGAAACATCCTGTGAGACAGGAAATACGCAGGCTGTGACACAAACATCCTGCTCCCTTTTAAGGTGGAACGGAAATATCCTAACATATGTTTCTTGCTTTTGTAGGAGAATGAGATTCCTTCAGGGAATTCCCATCTGAATTCAATATTATTTCTCTTCAAAATTTGAGCAAATGCTTTGTATGGGTCTCTTCGTTTCAATAATCTTATTGGAATGTCTTTAAAAATAATAATAAGATTTCCATCAATGTTTAATCTCTTTTCTCTATTCTTTTGTAATATCAGGTTTCTCATATCTCTGTCTCTGAATGTTATTAAACAGTCTCCTGGGACTTTCCGCATTTTAGCTGATCTTACTCTCATTCTGAATGCACTTTGAACTGTTTTTGCAACCTCTTCTGAGTCCATCTCTAACCATTGAGCCAACTCTTTTATCAATTTCTCCTTGATATTCTCTCCCTGTATCTCCGGTATGGCTCTCAGCCTCAGATTGCCTTCTCTCTGTCTCAATTCATTCATTGTGATCGCATCCAAAACTTCCTCCTGAGTTTTATTCATCTCTGACATACCTGTTTTCATTTTCTCTTCCTCTCTTTTCATCTCCTTCATTTCAATTTTCGTTCTCTTCCACCCTTCCTCTAGTTTTGATGTTCTTTTAGATACATCTTTTATTTGACCTTTAAGTTCATTAACTGTTTCATCTATTTTTTTTGTCCATTTTACCAATTCTATTATCCACCTGTTCCAATTTAGTTTCTAAGTTCTTTTCACTTTGTTTAATTTCTGCAAACATTCTCAAAATTTCCGCTTTAAATTCTGACTCCTGTTTCGACCCTTTCCTATCTGCTGGTGTTCCTTCACCCGTTTTTTCCCTTTTATCCATAATTTCTATTTATAACAAACAATAGATTTCAAATTATAACAATCAACCTTTTGTTAATATCAAATCACTTAACAAAAATATCAATTCTCTCTAAGAGTCGGAGAGGGTAAAGTCTGCAGAGGCAACCAAAGGAAGGTAGAAGTTGTTAAATTGTCCCTGGTTCAAGAAGTTTTTAATTCCACTAAAAAATGTTGATAAAGAGAGGATGGTATGACTCATATAGCTTCTTGCCACCAATTAGGCTAATCCTTAATGGTATCTTTCGCCCCCAATTAGGCTATTTCCAATTGATTGAGGATAACAAAAAAGAAAAGTAAAACCCAAGTCCACAGTAGTCCAGAGCAGATATGCCACGATAAATAGAGGGGGGGGGAAATATAGCCAATTATGAAAATTATAATCCATTTATGGAAATTAAGCTCCACTGTATCCAATTATAATAACTGTGTTTAATTAATGTCTCGTGAAGACTTCCCACAAAAGTTAATCCAAAAATGTAAAATTAATCCCAAATTGTTCCAAAATACAAAATAAGGCCTCCCAAACCAAAAAAAGGAGCAGGTCAAACTAGAATATTAGAGTAAAAAAATATTATTCCATTAAGCATGATGATGAAGAAAAAAAAAGAGAAGAAAGAAAATTCCAAGTCCAAATAAATTCCAAATTCAAAAAAGATTAGTTTTAAATCCAAATAAAAAAGCAAAAGAGAAAATACATTAAACAGTTTCTAAATTTGGGGAAAATATAATCCACGGATAAATTCCATAAATCCAAAATTTCTCTTTAGATATGCTGTATCTGGTCAGTTGAATTTATTAAATTAAATTATTTATTATATCCACTCAGCTCCGATAAAATCAACTGCCAATAATGTAGCCTCAAAACAAAAGAGAGGTGGCCAAAACCGAAAAACAAGTTGTAGTTCCCTGTTTGACCACAGGGTTCCAAGTCCCAAATGTTCTATTTTGTTTGAAAAGACTTTGGTAACTTTATAATTTTATAACAATAATAATCTTAAAAATTGTCTAATCGCAATCCTTCCAAAAATAGATGGAAAAAGAAAAAAGAAACAGAAGAAAGTCCAGCCGAAATGACATTCAAATATTACCTTCTTTTCTTTCACTTCCCAACAAGAAGCACTGCTCTAAAAATAGTAACAATGGAGTCTGAAGCTCCGTTGCGCAGATATTCCAAGAGTGAAACCTAAGTTGTTCACAGACTCCTTCTAGTTCAGTACTTTGTATCTTTCGAGGACTTTAAAGTTCCAACCCTCTTCCCCCTTTTTAACTTTGTTATTTTCCGTCACTGCTTCTCATACAGTTACTTTTAAAAGTTTCAAGAGGAGAGAACTCACATCCCATTTCCAGCTCTGCTTGCAGTCCTGCGTCTAAGCTGATTTCAGAGGATGGCTGACCTCCGTGGTTTTAACTTTTTTAATCCGAGTCCTTCCTTAAGCCAAATCAATCTTATTTTGGTAGAAATAGGTCTGAATTTCTTATGCTTTGATAATTGAGCACTTTCCCTGCAAGCTCGGGGCTTCGCTTTCCAAAGGCAGCAATGGCTTCCCTTCAGCCCGCTTCCCTGCCCGCCATTCTCTTCGCTCCAAATAGGAGTTACCTGACGGCCAGACGGTCCGCGTTTCGGCCTCAGCGGGAACCAGAACTCCTGGACATCCACCAGCGAGTATTTTCGGGGGCTACTGCGCCCTGTAGCACCCCCTTTTCCTTCAGAAAGCCCGGGATTCTCCAAGCAGAAAAATCCCCGCTTGCGCTGGGATTGGGCTCAACCGGAAGTCCTCTTATATGATCCTATTGAGGTTCTCTGAAAATCATTTTTGATCATATTATCTCTCTTCCACACCGCAACTATATCCAACTCATCCAATTCCTGTTTTAACTTTCTTAACTGCTCCTGTCTGCTACTTAGAAATTTAACCTGTTGCTGTTGTTAAAGAATTTCAATCTCTTTAATTTTTTCCTGTCTCCCCGAGTACCAATCCTTCTTAATCGCAATCTCTTTCAGTATGCAATGTCCTCTTAGAACAGCTTTGAAAGCGTCCCATACTACCGGGATCTCGGCCGAACCATTGTTCTCTTTAAAATACCAACCAATTTGTTTTCTGATATATTCCCTGTCAATCTCTTTTGCCATTATTAGGTTATTGTACCGCCATCTCCTGCTTTTTCCATCTTCTTCCAGTCCCAGCTCCACAAATAGTGGAGCATGGTCTGAAATCCATATTCCCATAGTCTTTGCTGTTCTAACACTGATTTCATTCCCTTCTTTAATTAGCACGTAGTCAATATAAGAGAAAGTCTTATGTCTGTTAGAGAAGAAGGTAGGTTTGGTGTTGGGGTTTCCCCTCTCAAAAACATCCTTTAATCCCCATTTAGATAATCTGAAAGTACTATCATCCTTTATATTCCAATTAAAGTCTGCTGTAACGATAACTTCCCCTTCAGCGTAAAGCTGCAGTCTATTCAAGGTTTTCTTTATAATTTTTTTCTGTCTTGTGTTAGGGCTGTATATATTAGCTATTGTAAAGATTTTTTGTGACACTTTAATTTTTGAGAATATAAATCTACCATCATTATCTTTTTTCTGGCTCAGAACCTCTGGCCTAAGATTTGCATTACATAGTATAGCGACCCCTCTAGCCTTATTCGTCACTTTCGATTCTGCTATTAGGCCCCATTGCTGACAGCATAACAAAGGTCTATTGTTTGCTTTGGCTCTATGTGTCTCCCGAAGGCATAGTATATCCACCCCCCCCGTCCTTTATTTTGCAAATTATATTTTGCTTTTGTCTTGCTTTTATTTGCCACGCCAGGAACCTCCCAATTTTATTAGCTGACTAGAAGTTTTTTTTGTCTCATTGCTTTTATTTTCCATTCCACCTCCTGGCCCACCACCATGGAGAACTGAGTCTGCAGCATTTTAATATTTTGTTTTATTGTTTCATCCTTTGGTTGAGCCAGAATTTCTTCTTTTTTCTTCTCTCTTCCTCTTTTCTGGAAACTATTTTTTTGAATCAGAAAGCCCCTCATCACGGCTTTGCTGGAATCCCATACTATTTCCAAAGATGTTCCTTTATCTAAATTCAACTTAAAGTCTTCTGTTATGGTCTCCTTTGCTTTTTCCACTATTTTTTGATCATTAAATAAGCTCTCATTCATTCTCCACCTAAATGCCAAGGGGTCCTTTCCTTTTAATTCCAAAAACAGTGCATTACGGTTTGGCAGGTGTAATGGGAAAAGGTGTTGCTCATGCGTAAAACTCCAAACTGCCTCCAAGCAGGTTATATAGCTCAAACTTCCCTGGTTTGACAGTGCCTAGCAAATGCCACTGTCTTAATCACTGCTAGATTCCGTCAGTGGGTGTTTCCTGAACTTCTTCCAACATAAGAATTCCTTAACCGCCAGTCTCCGCCTAGCTTCTCTGCGCGGAAGCCTTCTGCGCAGAGTAGGCGTGCCAAGCGGAGGTCCTGCGCTCTCCCCACTGGTCTCACTGGCAGAGTCTCGGAGCCTTCCCTCCGAAGTACTCTCAGCCTCCCCTTTCTTCCTGGTGTCACCTTGGTTTCCTTCCCCAGCCGAAGCTCTCCCTCTCTCCTTGCTGGTCCCCTCCCCTGCATCCTCAGAGCGTCTTCCCTCTCCGTTGATCTCCGATGTCAGTTCCCTGACATCCACCTCCCTCCCAGGCCCCTCTCCCTCCCCCTCCCGTCCCGGGGACGGCGAAGCGGGAAAGCCCCGGAAGGAGCTATCCTCCTCCTCAGATGATTCCAACACCGCTCTCCACCTGCTGTTCTCTCTTTCCTCAGCCCAATCTCCCCAGTCTGATTCCTCTTCCTCGGATCTCTCCCCTCCCTCCTCTTCTGAGGCGGGAAATCCCACAAACTCTTCTTCATCCTCCGTGTCCCCAAATTGCTCCTCCCAGAACCTCCCTAAGGGCTTGGGCTTCCTTGGAAACCTGCGGTGAAATTCCTCCTGCAGATACTCATCCCTGATCTCTTCTGCCGGAACCCACGTGTTCTCTGATTCTGGTTCCCCCTCCCAAGCCACCAAATATTCCACCCTCCTCCCTCTCCACCTGGAATCAAGAATTTCAGCTGCATGGCCACTGAGTTCCCTTTCCTCTACCCGGGGATGCCTGGGAACTTCTCTTTCTTGTCCCATATATCCTTCCCTGTATGGTGAGAGTAATGACCGGTGGAACACAGGGTGCAGTTTCATGTTGGTGGGCAATTGGAGTCTAAAGGTCACAGGATTAACCTGTTGTATGACCTCGAAAGGTCCCAAACGCCTTGGTCGTAGTTTCTTACACCCCCCTTTGAACGGTAACCCTTGGGTAGACAACCACACCTGGTCCCCCACTCTTATAGTTTCCCCTTCTCTGCGGTGCTTGTCTGCCTGCCTCTTGTACGCTTCCTTCGCCTGCTCCGGGTTGACCTTAAGTAGTTGGTGTAAAGCCTGCATTTCTTCCACAAATTGTTCGGCTGCCGGTACACTCCACCTACCCCCCCCCTCCCCTGGGAAGGCCCTGGGATGATACCCGTAATTGGCCATGAATGGACTCATTCCCGTGGACACATGTTCCGCGTTATTGTAGGCAAATTCGGCCAGCGCTAGTTTGTCCACCCAATCGTTCTCCCTTTCGTTGACGTAGCAGCGTAGATACTGTTGAAGTATGCTATTAGCTCTTTCTGCTTGTCCGTTGGTCTCTGGGTGCCTGGCCGTCGAAAAACTCACTTCAACTTCCAGCAGACTCATAAGCTTCCTCCAAAATCTGGAAGTAAATTGGCGGCCTCTGTCGGATAAAATCCTCAAGGGGGCGCCATGCAACCTGAAGACATGATCCACGAACAGCCTAGCTGTTTCCTCTGCGGTCAATGCATGCGAGCGAGCAATAAAATGGCACATTTTGGTCATCAAGTCAACTACCACCATAATTGCTGTCTTCCCCCTGGACTTGGGTAAATCAGTCATAAAATCAATTGAAACCCCTTCCCATGGTCTTTCTGGTGTGGGCAAGGGTTCCAGTAACCCCGCGGGTGCTGCCCTCTCCGCTTTAGTTCGCTGGCAGCACACGCACCCCCATACGTATTCCCGCACATCCTCCCTTACCCTTGGCCACCAGAACTGCCTGGTGACCAGCAACATGGTTTTGTGTTGACCGAAATGTCCCGCCGTGGGGTTGTCATGCAGTTGTTTGAGTATTCTTCTCCTCAAGTCTCCTTCCGGTATGTACAACGCACCCTTGTAGTACAAAGCCCCCTCCTTAACCTCAAAACCCCCCTGATTTTCGGCATCTCGAATCTCCCTGATTTTGTTTTGGGCGTACTGGTCATCCCTCGTTAAACCGGCTAGTTCTTGTTTCCCTACCAACACTGCCCCACACACCCACCGGTCCTCTGGGATGACATGACGTACTTCTGGTCCTTCCTCTCCTTCCCAGTACTCCGGTTTGCGAGAGAGAGCGTCTGCTCTGACGTTTTCCCTCCCCGGCACGTACCTAATTTCAAAACAAAACTTGGAAAACTCCTGTGCCCACCTCACCTGTCTTTGGTTCAGGACTCGCGCAGTCCTCCAATATTCCAGGTTCTTATGATCCGTGCACACCTGTATTTTGTGCTGTGCACCTATTAGAAAATGTCTCCAGCGGCGAAAGGCCTCATGAATAGCCAGCAGTTCCTTGTCGTACACCGTGTAGTTTTGTTCTGACTTGTTCAGCTTCCTTGAAAAAAAGGCGCACGGCTGCCACTCTCCCCGCCTTCCCTGCTGGAGCAAAACCGCTCCCACCGCTCTGTCTGAAGCGTCTGTCTCCAGCCTCATCGGTTTCTGCAGACCCACGTGTAAGAGTTGCTCTTCCGAAGCGAACGCCCTCTTTAGCTGTTCGAAGGCTTGCTGAGCCTCTTCCGTCCACTCAAACTTCTTCTTGCTGCTGAGGCAATCAGTTATGGGAGCTGTTAAATGGGCGAAGTTCCTGATGAACTTCCTATAGAAGTTGCCAAACCCCAGGAACCTCTGCACGTCCTTCCGGTTCTTGGGGGTCCTCCATTCTAGCACCGCTTGCACCTTGCCTGGGTCCATGGCTAAGCCTTTGTCAGACAACCTGTAACCCAGGAACTCCACCTCTCGGGCATGGAATTGGCATTTCTCTAATTTGACCCACAGCTGGTGCTCCTGCAGCTTTTTCAGGACCTCCCTTACGTCCTTTATGTGCTGCTCTTCGTTCTCCGAGAAGATTAGCACGTCGTCCAAGAAAGCTACGCAATTCTTGTACAGTAGGGACCCCAGCACGTGGTGCATGAAAGCTTGAAATGTGCTTGAGCCTGATTGTAATCCGAAGGGCATAACTAAGTACTCAAAGGCCCCCAGAGGGGTGAACATGGTGGTTTTCCATTCATCCCCCTCCCTCATCCTTATCAAATTGTATGCCCCCCGAAGGTCCAACTTGGTAAAGACCTTCCCTTTCCTTACTCTGGCCAAAATGTCGTCAATTCTGGGCATTGGAAATGTCACTGGTTCCGACACCCGGTTCAACTGCCGAAAGTCTACGACCAACCTGGGCTCTTTAGAGTTCTTCTTGTCCACAAAGAACACTGGACTACCCCCCACCGCCCTTGATTCCCATATGAAACCCCTCTTCAGGTTCTTGTCAATAAAGTTCCGCAACTCCTGCATTTCCCTGTCCGACATGGGGTACAGCTTACCCACAGGCAGCTGAGCTCCAGGGAGTAGGTTGATTTGACAGTCAAAGGGCCTGTGAGGGGGTAGTTTATCAGCCTCCTTCTCACTGAAGACTTCTTCCAGATCTGCGTACTGAACTGGTATTCTACCCTTCTCTCCTACCGCCATCCCTGCCACCCTTGCTACTGCCATCTTTTGGGTCTCTCCCCCCTGGCAGTGCTCCACACAGTAAGCAGATCCAAAGGTGACGGTTCGCTGGTGCCATCCCACCACTGGGTCGTGCAGTCCCAGCCAACTCATTCCCAGTATGATTGGTGGTCCTGCTAGGGTGGCTACATGAAAGGCAATTGTCTCACTGTGTCTGGCAACCCTCATTTTCATGGGGGGGGGGGTCTGGTGGGTCACTTCCCCCCCCCAGAAGTTCTCTACCATCAATAGTAGTTACTTGCAGGGGGTGTTCTAGAGGCACTACTTGGAGCTGGTGCTCTAGTGCAAAATCCCTGCTAAAAAAGTTACAAGAGCTGCCAGAGTCCAGCAACGCCTTCACCTTCATAGGATGTCCGTTAGGGAGTTCTAGTATCACCTCTATGGCTATGGCAGCTTGGGGAGGGTCAGGTTTGGGCACCTTTACTGGTTGCTCGCCTGGCTGCTGTGCCCACTCACGGGCAGACAGGCATTCCCGTTTCCCTGCTCTTTATTTCTTTCCTCCTCCCCCTCCACTGCCCCCACCATTCCTTGCCACGCCTTCTTCTGAGGGCAGACTCTGGCAAAATGTCCCGGCTGCTGGCAGAGAAAGCATTTCTTTGTCGTCTTCCCCTCCTTCTTGCGAGCCTCACTGGAGTTTGAAACCCCACGCGCGCGCGCTCCTCCAATCTCCATTGGTTCCGCGGGCGGCGCGGGTTGCTCAGGCACGTCCGGAATGCGGTTGTCATACCAACGTTCTGCTCTCCCTTCCTGCCTTTCTAGAGCGTGCGCCTCTTGGCGTACTCCCACCGCCAACGCCATCTTGGTCAGCTGGTCCATCGATTCCGGACGGGGCGCGCGGGAGAGTTCATCTTTAACCCAAGGAGATAATCCTTCCTCAAATAGCATTTGCACTGGCGCAGAACTAAGTTCCCAACCAAGTCTATGAATCAGCATCGCAAAGCGTGACCAGTACTCTCTCACTGATTGGTTCCCTTGTTTGCACCCCATCAGTTCTTTGCGCGTCACGCTCTGCTCTACATCACTCGAGAACATATGGTCCATGGCGATAAAAAACCTTCTCAAATCCTTCAAGGCAGCATTCTCCGACGCCATCAAGGGTCTGACCCAATCTCTGGCGCGCCCTTCCAGATGCCCCACCACGAAGGCTACCCTCTCTGCATCGTCTACAAAATCCCCGTGTTGCAGGTCCAGCGCATACTGCACATCTGTCTTAAATGCATTATAGTCTCTGGGATTCCCCCCAAACTTCTGCACTAGTCCCGGTACCTTCCTTGCGATGGGTGTGGGCTTCCCCTGGGCATCCTGAGTGCGCCTTTCGTCCAGCCGAGCCGCTAGTAGGGCGAGTTGCTGCTCCAACTCTCTGTTTCTCTCCTCGAGAGTAGGTCCTCCTCTGCCCCCCTGTTCTCCGGCCCCGGCTCCTCCAGTTTGACTCATGATGCTGCCCCTGTTTCTCTGTGCACGAGCAACTCAGAGGACTGACGG
This sequence comes from Podarcis raffonei, assembly GCF_027172205.1. NCBI lineage: Eukaryota > Metazoa > Chordata > Lepidosauria > Squamata > Lacertidae > Podarcis > Podarcis raffonei. Next base: position 24,759,097 of record NC_070620.1, read on the forward strand.
AATGCTGTAATGGGAAAAGGTGTTGCTCATGCGTAAAACTCCAAACTGCCTCCAAGCAGGTTATATAGCTCAAACTTCCCTGGTTTGACAGCGCCTAGCAAATGCCACTGTCTTAATCACTGCTAGATTCCGTCAGTGGGTGTTTCCTGAACTTCTTCCAACATAAGAATTCCTTAACCGCCAGTCTCCGCCTAGCTTCTCTGCGCGGAAGCCTTCTGCGCAGAGTAGGCGTGCCAAGCGGAGGTCCTGCGCTCTCCCCACTGGTCTCACTGGCAGAGTCTCGGAGCCTTCCCTCCGAAGTACTCTCAGCCTCCCCTTTCTTCCTGGTGTCACCTTGGTTTCCTTCCCCAGCCGAAGCTCTCCCTCTCTCCTTGCTGGTCCCCTCCCCTGCATCCTCGGAGCGTCTTCCCTCTCCGTTGATCTCCGATGTCAGTTCCCTGACATGAAAGATAAAGTGCGAGATTGGCTTCATTACTATCAGATAATGGAGGTTTATAATTTAGACAAGAAAGTTGGTTTCCAGGTGGAAAAATCTAAATTGGAAACAGAATTGTTAGAATCCAAAACTAAGACTTTGTCAAAAATGTATAACTTGCTGCTGAAATGGAATACCCAGGATGAGACGGTTAAATCTGTAATGATTAAATGGGCACAAGACGTTGGACATAATATCATGTTTGCTGACTGGGAACAGTTGTGGACCACCGGGATTAAATTTACGGCATGTAATGCCTTAAGAGAGAATATTATGAAAATGATATACAGGTGGTACATGACCCCAGTCAAGCTTGCAAAAATCTATCATTTGCCCGACAATAAATGTTGGAAATGTAAGGAAAATGAAGGTACATTCTTTCACCTTTGGTGGACGTGCCCCAGGATTAAGGCTTTCTGGGAAATGATATATAATGAATTGAAAAAGGTATTTAAATATACCTTCTTGAAGAAACCAGAGGCCTTTCTCTTGGGCATGGCCGGCCAAGTGGTGCCAAAGAAGGACAGAACTTTTTTCATGTATGCTACAACAGCAGCAAGAATACTCATCGCAAAGTATTGGAAGATGCAAGATCTACCCACTCTGGAAGAATGGCAGATGAAACTGATTGACTGTATGGGATTGGCAGAAATGACGAGCAGAATCCGTGACCAGGGAGAAGAGTCGGCTGAAGAAGATTGGAAAAAAATTAAGGACTACTTACAGAAATATTGCAAAATTAAGGAAAGTTAAATGGTGTTGGATTGAAATTGAGTGGTTTCTAGCTGTAATGATATAAAGGAATATAGATGGGAAAAAAGGGTTTGAAAAATAAGGTAATATTATAAGCTGTAATGCTTTAAGTGAAGGATTTGCTGAACAAATAACTTTAATTGGGATACGAGGAGGAGAAGTATGAGGAGGTCTGAGAAATTTGTTATTGAAAAGTATGATTTATGAGCTACATGTCTTTTTTAATGTTTTTGTTTGTTCTGTTTTTGTTTGTTTGTTTAAAAAATTGGAAAATTTAATAAATATTCTTTTAAAAAAAAAGAGAGACTTAACAGGGGACAATGGTTGCCTCTATGCCCTTTCGGTAGGTTTCCCCATTGTGAGTACCAGGATGCTGTAATAAATGGAAAGACCGTCTGACCAAGAAAAAAAAAAATGAAGGTTTGAACATCAAACCCTGTAAGTTTCACATGAAATGTGTATCTTGTGCAGAGAACAAGGTGAAGGTTGCTCCAAAAGGCAAGGAGTCTAGCAGGCAGGCTTCCAAACCCTACCAGCTAGTGCACGCAGACCTGGTTGGTCCACTTGCGCCCTCTTTGGGAGGAGCAAGGTACTTCATGGTTCTAATTGATTCTTTTTCTAGGTACATTCATGTGTTTATGCTTGAGCAGAAATCGCAAGCGTTTCCTAGGTTCAAGGCATTCTGTGCTTGGTTGGAGAATGTTCACGGTAAACGTATCGGGTGTTTGTTTACTGATCGAGGCGGGGAGTTCACTTCTCAGCAGTTTGAAGCTTTCCTGACTGAGAAGGGAATCCAGCATGACTTGTCAACGCCTAGATCGCCATGGATGAATGGGCTTGCAGAGCGAGCAAATCAGACTTTGCTTCAAGGCCTGAAAACCTTGTTGCATGATGCCAACCTCCCTGAGAAGTTTTGGGGGGAGGCTCTGTCGACGTTTGTTTATTCTTTTAACAGGAGACTGTCATCACCTATAGGTTGCACTCCCTATGAGAAGATGTTTGGTAAGAAACCTAACGTCAAGCACATGAGAATCTTTGGTTCTGACATGTGGGTACACACCCCACAGAGCAACAAGTTTGGGAAGCGTGGGGCACATGGTTTATTCATGGGGTACGAAAAAGGTGCATACAGAGTATGGATGACTAACTCTAAGTCCATTAAGTTCACAAAGAGTGTTGAGTACAATCCTAAGTGGGGGGGAAATGTGGGAATTTTCCAGAGTTACCCAGAGGAGGATGAAGGTGATGTGAAAAAAGCAGATGCTGTTGAGGAAGCTGAGGATGATGAGGATGATGAGGATGAGGATGATCAGAGTTCGGATTCCAGTTCAGTGGGTGGAGCTGCTGCTGGTGTCAGTGACAGTGATGACACAGCAGACTACAAGAGCGCAAAGGCCTCAGTCAGACCATCTGATGCGTCTGACAATGAACTGGAAGAACCACTGTTCACCATTGGTCACTTTTCTCCTAAGAAAGAGGAGATGAGTCCAGAAGACTTGCGTCTTGTACGCAGATCTGAGAGAGCCACGAAGGGCAGACCTCCAAAGAGATTTGCTGATGAGTTTGCTAAGACGGCAACTGCTGTTCTTAGTAACTCAGAGAAGGTGTGGCAACCTTCAAGCTTCAAAGAGGTTCAGGAGTTAACCTCTAAAGATGCTGAGCCTTGGCTTAATGCCATGAAGGCTGAAGTTGATTCCTTGAATAGGAACCAAACTTGGGAACTGGTACCGGTAGTCCCAGGAATGAGACTGGTTGGCAGCAAATGGGTCTTCAAGGCCAAGACAGACCAGAATGGCAAGGTTGTCAGACACAAAGCCAGATTGGTTGCCAGAGGTTTTTCACAGGTACCAGGACAGGATTACCACGAGACCTACTCGCCCACCGTCAAATATGAGAGCATTCGGCTGATGCTCAAGATCGCTGCGGAGGAGAAACTGCATGTTTCCCATCATGACATTAATACAGCTTTTTTGTACGGGATTTTGGACAAGGAGCTGTTTATGCTTCCACCTGATGGAATGCAGATACAGAAGGGAATGGTCTGTAAACTGCGGAAATCCTTATATGGTCTCAAGCAGAGTGCCAGGTGTTGGAACACAAAACTCACTGAGATGTTGCTTTCTCTAGGTTTTCACCAGGGCAAAGCTGATCCATGTGTGTTTGTCAAGGAGGAGGGGCAAAACAAACTGTATTGTTTATGTTTTGTTGATGATCTTCTGATGTTTTGAAAGAATCAGGCTTTGTACCAAAGCACCCTAGCTCAGCTGAAGGAGCACTTTGACATGAAGGATCTTGGTGAGGTATCCAACTATCTTTCTCTGCAGGTGGAGAGGGACCAAGCAGGTAATTTTCTGGTACACCAGACAAAGAAAATTGCTGATGTATTAACCAGGTTGAATTTGGTTGATGCAAACCCAGCAGACACACCCATGGTGACAGGTTACCAGGCAGATAGTACTGCTGAAGCGTTTTCTGACACAACGTTGTACAGATGCATTCTAGGCAAGTTGAATTTCATTGCTAGATGTTCAAGACCTGACATTGCTGTAAGCACTAACCTGCTTAGCAGACATGCTATCAATCCTACTGTTCAGGATTGGAAAGCCCTGAAGCGCATAGCCCGGTATTTGAAAGGGACTTTGCACTACAGGCTGAGGTTCACCAGTCAGAAGACTGGAGGTCTTGAAATCTTTGCGGATGCGAGTTTTGGAAGTGACACCACGGATGGTACAAGCACTTCTGGAGTATGCTACATGTACAACCACTGCCTGTTTGACTGGTTGTGCAAGAAGCAGACGACAGTGAGCCTAAGTTCCTGTGAAGCAGAACTCAAAGCTCTGTCATTTTCACTCATGGATTGTGAATGGTTGATGCAACTGTTTAAGGACATCGGGGTTTCTGTGAAATGTCCTATACAAGTGTATCAAGACAATAGATCTTGTTTGGCTTTGCTGAACTCGGAGAGTTGCAAGCAGAGAACCAAGTACTTGCAGATTAAGCTACATCGTGCAAGAGAGTGTATTCAGAAAGGACTCATTCAGGTGTCCTACATGCCAGGAAATGAAATTCCTGCTGATCTGTTGTCTAAGGTTGTTAACAGAGAACAACTTAAGGTTTACGTACAAAGGTTGCAATTGGGTTGAACCACAGGTACTACAGGTTACACGAAAAGGGGGAGGATGTTAGGATATTTCCGTTCCACTTTAAAAGGGAGCAGGATGTTTGTGTCACAGCCTGCGTATTTCCTGTGTCACAGGATGTTTCTGTTGTGTCTTTGCTTTCGTTTTCCTCGTCGTTGCCTGAGCATACCGAAGCAGGCAGTCATGATTTTTCTTTGTTCTGACCAACGCTGAATAAACTTGTAAATATGCTCTCCTGCTGTGCATCTTTCGCTGTGTGAATTCTGCTGATAGAGTGTGCACCAGCCTAAGAATGTGGAATACTATTTCTGAGGCTTTGTGTCGCTATTTGCTGATACTGCGTGTCTACGGGAGGTCGATGAATCGTCCGGCAGCCGGCTTGGGGGCTAAGATGGACTTTGTCCCCCTGGCAGTATCCCAACAATAGCCTCCCCCTCCCGACGGTGCCTGTCCGCCTGCCTCTTGTAAACTTCCTTGGCCCGCTCTAAGTTCAGCCTGAGTTGCTAGTGTAAGGCCTCCATTTCCTCCACAAATTGCTCAGCCGCAGGTACGCTCCATCCTTCCTCCCCCCGCCCCGGGAATGCCCTGGGGTGACACCCGTAATTGGCCATGAAAGGGCTCATTCCCATGGACACATGTTCAGCGTTATTGTACGCAAATTCAGCCAAAGCTAATTTCTCTACCCAATCATTCTGTCTCTCGCTGACATAGCAACGTAGGTACTGCTGGAGTATGCCGTTCGCTCTTTCACTTTGTCCGTTGGTTTCCGGGTGCCTCGCCGTCGAGAAGCTCACCTCGACCTGTAGCAAGCTCATGAGTTTCCGCCAGAACCGGGAAGTAAATTGTTTCCCGCGATCCGAGATTAGCCTCATTGGAGCCCCATTCAGTCTGAAAATGTGATCCACAAACAGTCTGGCTGTCTCCTCTGCCGTTGCTGCATGTGAAATGGCACATTTTTTTTCAGTAGATCGACTACTACCATGACCGCTGTCTTTCCCCTCGACTTGGGCAGATCTGTCACAAAATCAATGGACACCACCTCCCAGGGCCTTTCTGGTGTGGGTAAGGGTTCCAGTAACCCTGCGGGGGCAGCCCTTTCCCCCTTTGCCCTCTGGCATCGGTCGCACCTCCGTACATATTCTCTTACGTCTTCCCTCACCTTTGGCCACCAGAACTGCCTGGTAACAAGTAACATGGTCTTGTGCTGTCCAAAGTGCCCAGCTGTTGGGTTGTCGTGGAGTTGTTTAAGTACCTTCCCCCTCAAAGTCTCCCCCGGTACATACAGCGCCCCCTTATAGTACAATAGCCCTTCCTTTTCCTCGAACCCTCCATTGACTTCCTTTCCGTCCCTGAGTTCCCTGATTTTCGCCTGAGCAAGCTCGTCGTGCCTGGTGAGCCCGGCCAGTTCCCGTTTCCCAACCAACGCTCCCCCCCCCACACACCGATCCTCGGGGAACACGTGCCTGGTCTCTGGGGGCCCCTCTCCTTCCATGTACTCCGGTTTCCGGGAGAGAGCATCTGCCCTTACGTTTTCCTCTCCCGGCACATATCGGATCTCGAAGAAAAACTTGGCGAACTCCTGGGACAATCTGATCTGTCTCTGGTTGAGCACTTGCGCGGTCCGCCAGTATTCCAAGTTCTTGTGGTCAGTTCTGACCTGGATCTTGTGCCGCGCCCCTATCAACAGATGTCTCCATTGCCGAAATGCCGCATAGATGGCAAGCAGTTCGCGGTCATACACTGTGTAGTTTTGTTCTGACTTGCTCAGCTTCCTCGAGAAAAAGGCACACGGCATCCAGTTCTGCTTGTCCCCGGGCTGCAAAAGGACCGCTCCAATGGCGCGGTCGGACGCGTCCGTCTCCAGCCTCATGGGCTTCTCCGGATCCACATGCAGGAGCTGTTCTTCCGAGGCAAACACCCTCTTCAGTTTTTCAAAGGATTGTTGCGCTCCCTCTGTCCACGCAAACTTCTTTTTGCTACTAAGACAATCCGTTATGGTCGCTGTCAAGTGAGCGAAGTTCCTTATGAACTTCCTATAGAAGTTGCTGAAGCCTAGGAACCTCTGCACATCCTTTGTTTTGGGGGGCTTTCCATTCCAGCACTGCCTTTACCTTGCTCGGATCCTTGGCTAGTCCCTTGTCTGACAGCCTGTATCCCAGGAACTCGACCTCCCTGGCGTGGAATTGGCATTTTTCCAGCTTGACCCACAACTGATGCTTCTTCAATCTCTGTAGCACCTCCCTGACGTCTCTGACATGTTGCTTTTCATCGTCCGAATAGATTAAGACGTCATCCAAAAAGGCTACGCAATTCTTGTACAGCAGGGGCCCCAACACATGGTGCATGAATGCTTGAAAGCAGGCCGAGCCCGATTGTAATCCAAATGGCATCACTAAGTACTCAAAAGCCCCCAAGGGGGTGAACATGGTCGTTTTCCATTCGTCCCCCTCCCTTATCCTGATCAGATTGTATGCTCCCCTGAGGTCCAGCTTGGTAAAAATCTTTCCCTGCCTCACACGTGTCAAAATATCGTCAATCCTGGGCATTGGGAAAGTCACGGGTTCTGATAACAGATTCAGGGCCCTGTAATCCACGACTAATCTGGGCTGATTAGTCTCTTTCTTGTCCACAAAGAACACTGGACTGCCCCCCACCGCCTTAGATTCCCTTATGAAACCTCTCTTCAGATTCTTGTCAATAAACTGCCGCAGCTCCTGCATCTCCCGGTCGGACATGGCATACAGCTTACCCACTGGTAACTGAGCCCCTGGAAGCAGGTTGATTTGGCAGTCAAAGGGCCTGTGGGGGGGTAGTTTGTCTGCCTCCCTTTCACTGAAGACCTCCTTCAAATCAGCATATTGTGGTGGCACCTGCCCTTTTTGCTCCAGGGCCAACCCCGCCACCCTGGCTACAGTCATCCTTGGTTCCTTCCCTCCCAGACAGTGTTCTGAGCAGTAAGCTGACCCAAAAGTGACCGACCGCTGATGCCATGACACCACCGGGTCATGTAGTGCCAGCCAGCTCATTCCCAGTATTATTGGGGGTCCTGCCTGCGTGGCCACGTGAAAGGCAATGGTTTCCGTGTGCCTAGCAACCCTCATTCGCATTGGCGGTGTCTGGTGTGTCACTTCCCCTCCCAGGAGTTCCCTGCCATCGATGGTGGTCACCTGCAAGGGAAAATCTAGTGGCAACAGGTGGAGTTGGTGCTCCAGAGCGAAATCTCTGCTGAAGAAATTACACGAGCTGCCAGAATCTAGCAGTCCCTCCACCTTGACAGGGTGCCCGTTTGGGAGTTCTAGCACCACCTCTATGGCTACCGCTGCCTGGGGGGGTCAGGCTGGGGCACTTCTATTGGTTGCTGACCTGGCTGCTGGCCCCGCTGGTTGGCAGCCAGGCGTTGGCGTTTCCCTGCGCCTGCCCCTCCTCCCCCTTCTTGTCGTGGCCTGCAGCCCCCATCATGCCTTGCCATGCCTTTCGTTGAGGGCAGACCTTTGCAAAATGTCCCGGTCGCTGACAGAGGAAACACTTCTTGGTAGTTTTCCACTCCTTCCCCTCCTTTTTCCGCCCTTCACTGGCGTTTGAAATTTCGCGCGCGCGCTGCATCAATTTCCATCGGCTCTGCTGCCTGGGAAGGCTCCCTCGGCATTTCAGGAATGCGGCTGTCATGGAAACGTTCCGCCCTTATCTCCCGCTTCTCCTGAGCCCGCGCTTCCTGGCGTACCCCGATCGCAAGCACAGTCTTTGTGAGTTCATCGACCGCAGGCGGGGCGCTCGGGACAATTCATCCTTCACTTCAGGGGACAAACCCCCCTCGAACAACATTTGCATAGGTTCAGAGCCGAGATCCCACACGGGCTTGTGGACTAACATCGCGAACCGCGACCAGTTGTTCCTGACGGACAGGCTCCCCTGCTTGCACCCCATCAGCTCCCGGCGTGTCACGCTTTGCTCAACCTCGCTGGAGTACATCGCGTCCAATGCCTGGTAGAATTTCTTGAGATCTTTCAGTGCATCATTCTGCATCGCCATTAGGGGCCTGATCCATTCACGCGCCCCATCCTGCAGATGTCCCACAATGTAAGCCACCCTCTCCCCGTCATTGGCAAAGTCATCTTTCTGCAGTTCCAAAGCGTACTGGATTTCCGTTCGGAATGCATTGTAGTCCTGGGGCTTTCCACCAAATTTGTGTACCAGCCCCTGAACCTTCCTCCCTATCGGGGTGGCTCTGACCTGTGCATCCTGAGCCCGTCTCTCCTCCAGCCGCGCTGTCAGGGTAGCAACATGCGCCTCCAGGTCTCGGTTCCTCTCTACCAGACCACGCATCAAGGCTTCTTGCTCTGTTCCTCCGGCTCTGTTTGGCTCATCGTGCTGCCTCTCCGGTACTGCGCACAAGCAACGTCAAGGACTGACGGATTGCTGTAATGGTTCAAGGGGTTGCTCGTGCGTAAGCCGGTGCCCACACCTGGCTGGGTTGCCTAAGTGAACCTTTTCTGTCCGGACAGCCACTCACCCGTGGCTGTCTCAATCGCTGGCAGAATCCGTCAGTGGGCGTTTCTTAAACTTCTTCCAGCAAAGAAGTTCTTTCACGCCCAGTCTCCTCCTACTTTCCCTGCTCGGAAGCCTTCTGCTCAAGGAAGGCATAGGCAGCGGAGGACCCTTCCTCCCCCCGCTGGTCCCCGGCAAGGAGTCATGTGACTCCCTCTCAGATTCCCCCATCTGCCCCCCTTCTCCACTGGAGCTGAGCTGATTCCCTTCCCCAGAAGATGGGCTGCCTCTCCCAATCCCGGGACGCTCTCTGGGATCCCTCTGGAGCCCTCTCTCTCCCTTCGGCACTGATGGCAGTTCCCTGACAGCGTGCTATGCGTTTCAGAGCTTTCCAATCCTTAACAGTAGGATTGTTGACTTGTCTGCTTAGCAAATTAGTGCTAACTGTAATGTCAGGTCTTGAACATCTGGCAATGAAGTTTAGTTTGCCTAGCACACTTCTGTACAGTGTAGTGTCAGAAAATGCTTTTTCAGTACCATCTACCTGATAACCTGTTGTCATCGGTGTGTCTACAGGGTTAGCATCCATCAGGTTTAGTTTGCTTAACACATCAGCAATTTTCTGTGACTGGTGTACTAGAATATTACCATCTTGGGATCTCTCTAATTCCAGAGATAGGTAGTTGGTTACCTCACCAAGTTCTTTCATGTCAAAGTGCTCCTTCAGTTGAGCTAGGGCGCTATTGTACATCTTGACATCCTTCCAAAAGAAAAGAATATCATCAACATAAAACAAGCAATGCAGCTTCTTTTGCCCTTCCTCTTTGACAAATACACATGGATCAGCTTTCCCTTGCTGAAAACCTAGAGAAAACAACACTTCAGTGAGTTTAGAGTGCCAGCATCGTGCACTTTGCTTGAGACTATATAGGGACTTCTTCAGAGAACAAACAAATCCCTGTTTTACCTGTACGCCATCAGGTGGAAGCATATAAAGTGATTTGCCTAAGGTTCCGTACAATAATGCTGTATTCATATCGTGATAAGAAACTTTTAGAATCTCCTCTGCAGAAAGTTTGAGTATAAGCCTAATGCTCTCATATCTCACTGTAGGTGAGTAGGTCTCACAATAGTCTTCTCCTGGTACCTGTGAAAAACCTCTGGCTACCAATCTGGCTTTGTGTCTGACTACCTTGCCATTTTGATCTGTCTTTGCTTTGAAGACCCATTTGCTGTCAAGCAGTTTCATCCCTGGAACTTTCAGAACTAGCTCCCATGTTTTGTTCCTCTCTAAGGAATCAAGCTCAGCCTTCATGGCAGTTAACCATGGCTCAGCATCCTTCGAGTCCAAAGCCTGGATCTCTTGGAAACTTGAAGGTTCAAATACCTTCTTGGAGCTATTAACAGCTGTTACAGCTTTAGCTGCTTTAGCAAATACATCAGCAAATCTCTTTGGAGGTCTTCCTTTTGTGGCTCTTTCAGACCTGTGAATTGGACGTAAGTCTTCAACGCTCTCCTCTTCTTTCTTAGGAGAAAAGTGACCTATAGTGAACAGTGCTTCCTCCAATTCTTGATCAGAGGCTTCAGAGGGTCGCAGAGAGGCCTTGGCACTCTTGAAATCCTCTGAACTATCTGATTCAGTTTCATATCCAGAATCAGAACCTTCATCAGTGGGTGTGGGGTTTTGCTGCTGTTTATCCTCAGACTCTTCACTGTCATCTGGATAACACTGGAAAATCCCCACATTCTCCCCCCACTTGGCATTGTACTCAACACTTCTAGTGAGTCTAACTGTATTAGTATCAGTCATTATTACTCTGTAAGAACCTTTCTGATATCCTAGAAAGATACCATGCAAACTACGTTTGCCTAACTTGGAGCTTTGTGGTGTGTGAACTCACATGTCAGAAACAAAAATTCTCATGTGCTTGATGTATGGTTTCTTGCCAAACATCTTTTCATAGGGAGTACAACCAATTGGTGATGACAATCTGCGATTAAAGGTTTAAACAAAACAGCTGAGCGCTTCTGCCCAATAACTGAAGCAATGTTTGGCTTGCCCTTTCACAAAGTCCATTCATCCAAGGAGACCGTGGACTTGAAAAGTCATGTTGAATTCCTTTCTCAGTCAGAAAAGGTTCAAACTGCTGAGAAGTGAATTCTCCCCCGCGATCTGTAAACAAACATTTCACTTGTCTATCATGCACATTTTGCAACCAAGCACAGAATTCCTTGAACCTAGGAAACGCTTCTGATTTCTGCTTCAGATTCAACACATGAATATACCTGGAAAATGAATCAAAGAGGACCATGAAGTAACTGGCTCCACCCAAAGAGGGTGTTAGTGGACCAACGAGATCAGCATGCACTACCTGGTATGGTTCTGTAGCTTGTCTACTAGACACCTTACCTTTTGCAGCCGTCTTTACCTTGTTTGCTGCGCATGCCTTACACTTCATGTGGTACCTGCAGGGTTTTATAGTCATAACTTCAACTAATGCAGGCATATTGGAAACTGTCTCGAAGTTTAAATGACCAAGTCTCCTGTGATAACCATGAATACATCCTGCATGCGAAACCTTGTTAGTATCTGCAATACAACAAGTTTCATCCTGCACAATATCAACAGAATCATCATAATGCAATACAAACAAATGATCAACATAATCAGCATGCAATACAAAGTCATCTTTCTTGGTGATGGTGCACTTCCCCTTCTTGAAGGAAATGTCTATGTCCTGTTCAGTCAGCTGCGAGACACTCAATAGGTTGTGTGCAGCATCTGGAACAAAAAGAATGTTGTGTACCGATGCATCCAAGCTGTGAAGAACAACCGTTCCGTAGCCATGACTGGAGATCGTGTGGTCATCCGCTTGGTGAATTGCACCTTCCTGCGGAGTAAAGGACACGAACAGGTGTTTGTCTTTGCAGACGTGCCGGGTTGCTCCCGAGTCGATGATGAAGAAAGATCTAGACGTCTTCTGGACCTTTGTAGTGGAGCGTGAGACCATGGCCTTGTGTTGCGTTGTCCTGGACATCGGACCTTTGCCTTTTCCACGCGTTGAGCTTTCGCTTCGCTGCTCTGCTGCCTTGGCCTTGGGATGTTTGCAATTTCTCTTCACGTGGCCTAGACATCCACATGAGTAGCATTTCACTGCCTTCAAAGCTTTGGCGCCATCTAGTGGTTCCACTGCATTCTGGGATGACGTTTGTGAGGACTCGCTCTTAGTGATGCAGCTGGCACTACGCCGATCCGCTTCATTCAACACCACAGCAGTAACATGCCCTACTGTAAGCTGAGCAGTAGGCAAAACAGCAAGCTGGCTGGCAATCACTTCCCAACTTGAACCCAAAGAATGTAGAATCATGAAGGAATACACAGCCTCTGGAAAGGTGATTCCATGCTGTTGCAACTCATGTCTAAGATTCTGCATTTCCATGAGGTGAGCACATACACCTGCTCCTTCAGCAAGTGCCATATGATGCAACTTGGCATAAAAGAACAAAGAAGCTCCCGACTCTGTTCTTAAATGTGACTGTTGGAGACTGTCCCACATCTCTCTGGCTGAGGCCTTTTCACGCAAAAGACATAACTCTTTAGGGGACACAATCAGCGTCAGAGTTCCCATTGCTTTGGAATCCTTAGCCTCCCATTCTTCGGTTATTGGAGCTGGGGGGGCATCTGATATCACATTAAACAGACCCTCTTTTCTTAGCAGAGCTTCTGCATACTGCACCCAGTCCTGATAATTCCCTTTTGAGAGCTTTGGAATTCCCATTGCAAATTGAAGAGCCTCTGTCACTTTTGGATTGGCCATTGTGTCTTTAAAGCAGGCTGCGTCTTTTTACGAGCAGCTGCATTTCAAATGAGGCCTTTGCATTCTCCTGAGCGTCTGCTGCAGCCGATCAGAGCTTTGGCTAAAAGTTCAAAGTCCACCCTTATTGCCAATTAATTAGGGACTGGCAGGCTTCCCGGGGCAAGAGCACATACCTCTTATCAATCTTCTTGACACACAGAGAAGATAATCTACATTCCGTTCTTTCTGCCGTTCTTCTGGGCCCATAACCAAAAATGTTGGAACCTGCGCTCTGCCAAGCTGATAAAGCTCATCCTCCTCCAACCGAGTCCTCCGGAATCGCCTTCGATGTGATTAATGACCTGAGCCTCTGATAAGGCTCCAGGCACATCCCATTCAGCAGAGAATCAAAGCAGCATGCAGGGAAGGACGAGATAGTATGAGCTACATGGCTAGGTTTTATTTCTTACTGCGCAGACAGAAAAGACATCCTCTCTCTGTGAGAGCAGAGAGCAACTGAAACACAAAGGAACAAAGGAACAGGAAACCAGTAACGTCACATCTGTCTCCCGTCTCCCGTGAGACTTCCAATAGTATGGAATGTGTGGGATGTAAACAGAGTCTTGTGACTCCAAAGCACTGCACAGTGGCACAAACAGAAACCAACAGTGACAACTCACTGCCTGCTGATCAGCTGGCAGAGTTGTGAGTGTGAAGACTCCTAGAGACTTCATGGCAGTAAGCTCCTTTTCCATGGCTTTTTGCCACTTGCTGGATTTTGCCTGAGGTAACTTCTGAACCTTAGCAAAACTTTCTGGTTCGCACTGAGCAAAACCAGCTCACACATTTGTGACTGTGAAACGGTCAGGTGGTTTACCCTTCGTGGTCCGCTTGGACCGTCTTTGTCCCATGCCGGACTCCCCCTCTGACCCAGACGTGCTGGACTCTTCCTGTGAGTCCCTGGCGTCTGGTGAACCACCAAGCGACTTGTTGCGCCTGCATTGCGCTTCTGGACTGCGCTTGTCTGTGGGACACAAGGGAGACCTGTGCCTGCGCCAACTAGGCCAAGCCTGCGGAAAGGAGGGTACACTCCTGGGTTCTGACTTCACCTCTCTCTTTGGAATTGCCCCCTCTGGCACTGCACCCTGGTGGTGATTGGCAACTCTGCTTGGACCGCCAGCAGGTGCATCGCCAACAGCTCCACCAGCAGGTGCAATTGGTTGAACCCCTGGAACAAGACCTCTAAACCAATCTGTGAGCACTTTGGGGTTTCCGTGAATCCTGTCCCAACCAGCCTGCTCACAAAATTCAGTGTTCCTGCTGATTACCACACGTGAGCAATCTCCACTTGGATATGTAAACCTCCAGGCTTTTGACCCTGGCTCGTATCCACAGAAAATCATTTTGCATGATCTAGGGCCACCTTTCCTGTGCTGCTGTTTGGGAATCAATACTGATGGGAAGTTTTGCTTCTGCACATGACTTTGGCAAACCACTCTAAGCTGAAGCATTCCTTCCTACCCTAGAATGTTCAGTTCACATTGAGTTCATGAAACATCGTACCCTCACCTGTTTTTAATGCATGGTTGACCACATCTACGGAATACAATAGTTATGCTCTGTTAAGTTTTGCTATATCAATCACTAGCAATAGTTTATATGCTCCTTTAAGTTTTGCTATATCAATCACTAGTTATAGTTTAATAAGGAGGTTTTCATGCCTGTCCAATTCTGTGTTCCCTTTCCCAACCTTTAATCTATTGATGATTAATGTCTATATGCAACCCTTGCATTGTATTTGTGTTAACCAATCAGCAACAAGCACATATGTGGCAATGCTGTAATATTCAATAAAAGGGACTCCCCGAGACATGCTCGGTAGATGCCTCCCATATGACACTTGCCATTCGTCTGTCGTTTATTTCAACCCAACATCTGGTGACCCCGACGTGCCAGATCCCTTTAAGCAGCCACTCCTGTACTTCACTCGACTGGAAAAGTCTCAGCGCGCTATTTCGTGAGTATGGGGGGGGGGGCTGACAAAGTTCCAACAGGAGCATGCCAGGGAGCTGCTCCATCTCATTAGACAGCAGGTGGCGGGTGCTCATATTTCTTTGAAAGAAATTGAACAATTGTTATGTGAGATTCCTCGCCAGTGCCCCTGGTACCCAGAGTCCGGCTCTCTGGGATCAGAAGCTTGGCAAAAGATCAGAAAAACCCTCTTCCCAGAACCGAGGGCACCGATTCATTGTCTGCTCACTTGGCAGAAGTGTGCAGATGCCGTCGCTAGATTAGGACCACAGGCATCTCTGTCGGCCTCTGCTCTTTTAGCCACAGCAGACAATCCCCCACCTTACCCAAAGCTTCTGCCTCCATCGCAACCTTGCCAACCCCTCCCTAGGCCTCAGCCCACATCCACCCCCCATCCCTCCTTCGCCTGCCTCAGCCCCTGCGTGCTCTCCCACAGGAGCTGTGCGCGCCGCGCTTTCTCAAGCTAGGAAGGAAGGGCTCCTCTCCTTAGAGGAAGAGGCTGGATGGGCTGGGGAAATGCCATCTGCTTTCCCTATCTCCTATGTGAACCCCGGCACTGCACAACAGCAGGTTATGTATGAGGCGCTTCCTTATTCTGTTCTGAGAGAATTAAGGAAAGCCATTACTGATTCTGGCCTCAAATCTTCTTATGTGCTAGGGATGCTGGAGGGGATCGCAAATGGTTACACAATGCTACCTCAAGATTGGAAGGATTTGATGCGCATGCTTTTATCTCCTGCTCAGTATGTGGTTTTTGAAAGTGAATTTAAGCATAGCGCAGCAGCCCTGGCTGATCCACAGCATTCAGCCATCCAACTCTTTGGTGCTGGTCTGTATGATAATATACCAGCCCAGGCGCAATTGACACCTTTACATTTCAGTCGCACCATGACCTGTGCACAACGCGCCTTTCGGAAAGTCCCTGTCTCAGGGCAACCACTGAGTTCCTTCGTTAATATTAATCAACAACATTTGGAGCCTTACCATCAATTTATAGATAGATTGAAAGAATCAATCACCAGGCAGATTGATGACCCTACAGCTCAAAATGAATTGATGAAAAAATTGGCCTTTGAAAATGCAAACACCGATTGCAAGAAGGCTTCGCAGTCAATCATACATCGCCCCAAATATGACCTGGCCAATATGATTCAAACCTGTGCAGATGTTGGCAGCCAGAGCCACGCGATGTCTTTGCTTGCCGGTGCCATCCAGGCAGGCAATAAGCCTACGGGCAGTTGCTTCAATTGCAAACGCCCAGGTCATTTTGCTAAACAATGCAGAGCCCCTGACGGGGGAGCAAACAGGAATGGTGATGCCAATAAGGTTAAACCTTCCCAAAAAATGCCCAAAATGCGGAAAAGGCTATCATTGGGCAAATCAGTGCAGGAGTTCGGGAAACTCCATAGGGGCCCAGCTCTCGGGCCAGGACAAATAAAGAGCCCTCCGCTGTTAGTTTCCACTATTGAAAATTTTTCTAAGGATACACCCTCTGATTTCACCATTGATTTAATCAATCAACCAAAGACGCTGTTTTACCTGGTGAAATTGTGCTTATGCCCACCCAATTGGCGGGCCCACTACCACCTAAGGTCGCAGGCTTAATTTTACCCAAATTCTTTGAGGCCAAAGAAGGAATCCTGGTTATTCCAGGAGTCCTAGATCCTGACTATGTGGGCACAATCATGGTTCAACTTTGGAGCCATATGCCCATGCAGTTAAAAAAGGGTGAGTCTTGGGCGCATTTGGTGGTGCTCCCTTCTCATCCTGCTGCTTCTATTATGGATAGTAATTTGCACCAGCTCTCTCCCCTCTCTCCACAGCTGTTAACTGTAATCCAGAGGATTGGTGAACAGAAACTTCTTCGTAAGTATAAAATCAATGGCAAAGTTCTGGAAGGCTTGATTGACACGGGCGCAGACATTTCTGTCATATCCAGTAATTGCTGGGACCCCACGTGGCCCCTTGAGTCTGCCTCTGCAGTTTGGGGTGTGGGTGGACCTCAAACCTCTTCCAAAAGCGTACAGTGGTTGCCTGTTTCTCTGCCTGATAGCTCTGAAACCATTGCATACATCCAGCCCTGTGTGTTGAAAATCCACCTCAATCTGTGGGGCAGAGACCTATTACAACAATTACAAGCTACCATTCAATATAATGAGTAAGCTTGCACTCCCCCTCAACTGGAAATCCACCACTCCTGTATGGGTGGAACAATGGCCCATAATGGGGGAAAACCTACTTGCTTTAAAACAATTGGTGAATGAACAATTATTGGCAGACCATATTGAGTTCTCTGTTAGCCCCCATCTTCGTCATAAAAAAGAGAAGTGGGAAATGGAGATTTCTCCAGGATTTAAGGAAGATTAATGACATCCTTGAACCCATGGGGCCCTTGTAGTGTGGTCTGCCTAATCCGAATGTGATCCCCCATTCTTATCAATTGGCTATCATAGATTTGCAAGATTGCTTCTTCTCCATCCCCTTACAGGAGAAGGATCATAAATTCTTTGCTTTCACTGTTCCTGTGTTAAATCCATCATTTTACCTAAAAAGCATCATTTGTCCCACTCTTGATATCGCCGCTCTGTGGAATTGACTAATGATTGTGATGATTCTGTCTCTCTTCCCAGTAGATCTGAATATATCTCCTTAGCTGTTTCTCTCTTAGGAGTCCCTGGATTGGCTGTACGGAATAGTATGAACATTAATTCTTTAGCTTGCTCCACAGCAAAAGCTCTGAATTTTACTTCACAAGCTCTTCATCTTTTGAATAAAGAACAGAGTGAACTTCATCATGGACTCCTACAAAATCGTGCTGCCATTGACTATTTGCTCATGCTTCATCATTATGGCTGTGAACAAGTGAATGACATGTGTTGTTTCAATATTACTGATAATTCTAAAGCCATTCAAAAGCAAATCTCTCATTTGCAAAATCTTACACACCATATTAAACAGGACGTTGGATTTTCTGGCCTCTGGGATTCGTTCGCCCAGTGGCTCACTGGCTGGTTGCCAAATCTGAATTGGCTTTGTAATCTTTTTCAATATGCTATTGTCATAATATGTATATTAATTTTGCTATGCTGCTTCATCCAATGCATTCCTGGTCTCATGCGTCTTTGGTCTCAGGTTCTTTCTCCTCCTCAGCCACCTAATAAAATCATTGCTGCCTACTTTGCGAAGTGGCAGCACCAACAGTAAATAATAGGGGAGATGTGGGCGGACTTACTTCGGGCATGCGCTGGCAAACCACGTATCCCGAAGTATTTTTGTCCCATTCACCCTGAAATCATATAGCAACATCTCGCAAAAAAAAGAAAAGAAAGGGGGAGATGATGGGAAGTTTTGCTTCTGCACATGACTTTGGCAAACCACTCTAAGCTGAACCATTCCTTCCTACCCTAGAATGTTCAGTTCACATTGAGTTCATGAAACATCGTACCCTCACCTGTTCTTAATGCATGGTTGACCACATCTACGGAATACAATAGTTATGCTCTGTTAAGTTTTGCTATATCAATCACTAGCAATAGTTTATATGCTCCTTTAAGTTTTGCTATATCAATCACTAGTTATAGTTTAATAAGGAGGTTTTCATGCCTGTCCAATTCTGTGTTCCCTTTCCCAACCTTTAATCTATTGATGATTAATGTCTATATGCAACCCTTGCATTGTATTTGTGTTAACCAATCAGCAACAAGCACATATGTGGCAATGCTGTAATATTCAATAAAAGGGACTCCCCGAGACATGCTCGGTAGATGCCTCCCATATGACACTTGCCATTCGTCTGTCGTTTATTTCAACCCAACAAATACCCAAGCCTCCACCCCAAAGGTACGAAAGTATTGCACCTTGGGCTTCCTTCCACGGAGCATGAAATAGAGCGTGTTCCCAACCACAAAGTTATACGTCCTGTTCAAAAAGAACAACGCTGCCTTCACAGCCTCGGCCCAATAGCATTTGGGCAGCCCTGAATCAAACAGAAGAGCCTCCATGGCCTCTTGCAGGGTTCGATTCCTGCGCTCCGCAACTCCATTTTCTTGCGGGGAATAAGCTGCTGTCTTCCTGTGCTTAATACCCTTCACACAGAAGAAGTTTTGCAGACTAGAGGCTATAAACTCCGACCCTCTGTCTGTCTGAAACACTTTGACACGGGTGTCAAACTCCAGTTCTACTGCCACCACCCACTCTTTGATCTCCTTGGCTGCTTGCCCTTTATCTCGGAGTGTGATAATCCATCCCACCCTCAAGAAATCATCGGTGAGATGCAGAATGTATCTGGAATTACACAAGCTAGCCACTGGCATCGGACCACAAAGATCCGCATGCACAAGCTCAAAGGCTTTCTTGGTCACCTTGGGTAATTGGTGGTGTGCACTTTGGCTTTTTTACAAGCTCTACATTCAAGAAACTTAGAGCACTCCTTCATTTTATAGCCATCAGCACACTCTACCTGTTTGCGCACATATCACCAGTTCGCGTGCGTAAATCTTCTATGCCATAAGTGCATACACTGGTCATGAGTGGGGACGTTGGCACACTTTGCCTGTGCTTCCTCAGAAGCATCATCACCTGTTGTATCAGCCAATGTGACTGTTGTCCCATTTGAAATCTGCCAGCAGTCTCGCAACTGGCCACCAGGTGGAGCTAGATGCCTGCTGGCCCCACTGTCAATGATCCAACGCTGTTTGCTGTTGGCTGCAGCCTGTCCAACAAAAGCATACGTAACAGCCTTTTGATGTGTTGCTGGTTCTCCGCCTCTGCCCCCTCTCACCGGGCCTCTCCTCCCACGACGTGGTCTGCCTTTGATCTCTCGGTTGCTATTGGAGATGACCCTAGGGCAATTTCTCTGCAGATGTTGGTCTGAGTTGCAAACATAGCACCTCCTCGCTGCAAAAGCTTGCACAGAGCTCCCAACGACTTCTGCACTCCCATTCCTGGGCACAAAGCAACCCCCCTTCGCAGCCCCTTCTTTCTCTCTCAGCCTTTTATCCTGCTCATCTTGCAGCCTACCCGACACATATTCCAGGTCAAGCTCCTGAGCTGGAATAGCTTCCAACGTTAGAGAAAGAGTCTGATAGCTAGAGTCTAAAGAACTCAGCAATACCTAGACTTTTTGCTGTTCAGTAAAGGGAATATGTAGTTGCCTCAAACAGTTGAACAATGCCAGCATCTGTGAAATGTGCTCTCTGACACAGCCTCTGGGTTGCAAACGTAAATCAAATAGCTGTCTGGTGACGTGAATCCGGGCCCCAGCTGTGTCCCACTGATGCACGCGTTGCAGGGCACCCCAGACCTCGTGAGCATAGGTGGAGTGGTCAGTGTGAACCATCTGGGCATCCTCTATAGGCATGACTAAATAAGCAACGGCTCTCTGGTCCCTCCTCAGTTCCTCAGCTGCAGCAGCTACAACCCCAGCTGCGGCCCTATCCTGGGCCTGCATAGGTGGGTTCTGCGTGCAAGTCCAAAGGCCTTTAGCAGTTAACAAAACCTGCATTTTCTTGGACCAGTCCACCCAGTTCTTCATTGTCAGCTTTGGGAAAGCCACCATAAAATTTCCCTGCACCTCTGCCATTCCCCCCCCCCCCCGGGGCTTGTGTTACTCACATAGCTGCCGTTTTCTCCAGCTCCCAGCTCTCAGCTCCCAGCTCCGGAAAAATGGCTTGCTTCACCAGCGAGTCTCTACTGTTCTGTGCCTTCAAGCATGGCATGAAAACAGGCCTCCAGCTGGACTTTCAAGCTGCCAGCTGCAGCAGAGACACAGACCTCCAGTCCTGGCCATCAATCACCTCAGGACACTCAGCCATTAGCACGTTACTGCCGTCCATAACCTGTTAAAGTTTGTGGGTCGTAAATCCTTTGACCCACTGAGTCTGCTGCAACGGCCCTGCAATAAATTTGATTTATTGCCACTCCTACACTTCAATGGCGCCCACATGCTTCCACTCGCGCGCTGCCTTTCTTCCAGTTGTTGGACATTAGCAGAGTTCACATGCAGCGTAAAATGGCTTCGTCTGTGTCTGCGTGGTGTCTTCAATAACTCAGCTTGACACCAGTGCTTCTATTCTAACACTCTTTATTTAGAAGCATAACAGACAGAAAAGAAAGACCTACAGAATCTAACTGCATGCTTGCAGCTTTCTGCCTCTAACAAAAACAAAACTACCTTGCTCACATTCTCAGACAGACTGCTCTCAGCGGCCCTCAGAGAGCACAGATCAAAGGAAAAATGCCCGGATCATGTGGGCAGTGCACCCAGTTGATAAGAACGCTCCTGGAGTGTTAACTCTTAACTGTCCAGAACCACAACAGCCTCACCCATTCTCTGGCAGAGCCTTCTAAGTGTCCAACTATAAATGCCACCCTCTCCTCATCATTTGCAAACTCTCTCTTTTGCAAGTCCAAAGCATATTTAATTTCAGTCTTAAAAGCCAGGTATTATTGGGGGTTCCCTCCAAATTTGCTGACCAGCGATGGTACCTTCCTCCCCACTGGAGTGGCTCTGACCTGCTGGTCCTGCACTCTGCGCTCCTCAAGCCTCGCTACGAGCTCAGCGACGCGCGCCTCCAGCTCCCCGTGCCTCTGTAACAGGGCTGCTATGTTCTGTGCCTCCTCTTCCTCAGCTCCTCTGCCTGCAGCTCCTTTTTTCTGGTGACTCATCGTGCTTCTTTTTGCTGCTACCCACGAGCAACCGCAAAGACTCCCGGATTGCTGTCAGATGGCAAGTAACCAGGCAGGACTCCGACCTGTCTTTTAAGGTTTTATTTGGTGCAGAACTATTTACAGTGCAGAACCCCAAAGTTCATGTCTGCCTCAATGGCTAGCAGAATCTGGGAGTGGCTTTTTCTGGTTTTGTCCCCAACATGAGAACTTAGTCACCCCCAGCCCTTTTCCTTCCTTCTTTGCGTTTTACACCTCTGCGCAGAGTGGGAGACGGAAGGGGCGTGCTTCCCTCCTGGCCGGCTTGACCAGGAGCGGTGCTGGGGCTCACAACAGCACCCCCTGATCCCTTTCCCTCTCCCCCACTGGAGGCGTGGTTTTCCCCACCGCAGGAAGAGGAACTGCTTCGCAAGACTTTCGGAGGATCCCTGTATCCCAACGGCCCCTCTACCTCCCTTCCCTGTTCTGATAGCAGTTCCCTGACAACAACTATCTTTCCTACTTGTAGGTGTCTGATATATATCTAAAGTACAACCTCCCCTTGGTTATGATGCTTCCTACTGGAGTCTTCTATCCAGCACTTCTCAGCATGAATTCTGCCACACTTGACCAACTCTGCTACATCATGTACAGTTACTGAGAAGATTCCTTTTTCTGCCCCTTGTGCTTTTCCTCAAAGCCTTTCTGCATGGCCATAATCTCACCCGTTCTAGACTACCAATTGCCACTTCAGCTTTTCTACTAATCTGCAATTGCCAACTTGATTCTCGACACTATAATAATGCCAGAAGGCAGAATGTCAACTTGTCCTTTCTAACTTTTTGCGCTTACATTTAGTGAGTGTTATGAAGGCACAGTGTTGTAGATTTCTTTGGGTTCCCTGTGGGGTGGGGGGCTTGTGGCCCTGATGCTTAAGTTTTTTAAGGAGTTTTTGCTTGCTAGAGAAAGTTCTTACCATGATAGACAGAAAGAGTCCTCATTTCAGACTCGGGATGCAATACCTCCCCATATGAACCAACCTGGACCCTGAGATTATCATCTGAGGCCACCTTTGTTTGTGTTTTTTGTTTTTTGTTTTCCATTTTAACAATCCAATAAAAGCCACATTAAAAACATTCCAAATTATAAAATAATCAAACAGTCCAAATTTTATGCCAAATTATAAGTCTTTGGTTGACTTCCCATGCTCTGAGGTTCGGGGAGTGATGATCTCACAATTGTGCTGCTTCTCTTAATTAGTCCAGATAGTTCCAAATAAGACATTCTGATGTTGATCCTTCGGGGTTTTTTTTAACAGCCTCTGAGTTCGTCTAGCAAGTGGATTAAACCAATATAGTGTGATTCTATGTGAAAAAGTTCCTTCGTGTTTATTGTCTTCTTTGTACTCCGGCAGTCGGTCTGTGGCAATTCACTTTCACTTTCTCATGCATGTAATTTTCCACTGCGACAGATCTCAAGCTGAAGGAAATCTGGCATTCCACTATTTGTACCAGGCATATGTCCAGACTTCTTTGTTTTATTTCATTCCAAGACAAATAACCCTGTACTTTAGCTTGTTGTTGTTGTTTAGTCGTTTAGTCGTGTCCATGGAGCAGAGCTCGCCAGGCACTTCTGTCTTCCACTGCCTCCCGCAGTTTGGTCAGACTCATGTTTGTAGCTTCGAGAACACTGTCCAACCATCTCTTCCTCTGTCGTCCCCTTCTCCTTGTGTCCTCCATCTTTCCCAACATCAGGGTCTTTTCCAGGGAGTCTTCTCTTCTCATGAGGTGGCCAAAGTATTGGAGCCTCAGCTTCACGATCTGTCCTTCCAGTGAGCACTCAGGGCTGATTTCCTTAAGAATGGATGCATTTGATCTTCTTGCAGTCCATGGGACTCTCAAGAGTCTCCTCCAGCACCATAATTCAAAAGCATCAATTCTTCGGCGATCAGCCTTCTTTATGGTCCAGCTCTCACTTCCATACATCACTACTGGGAAAACCATGGCTTTAACTATACGGACCTTTGTTGGCAAGGTGATGTCTCTGCTTTTTAAGATGCTGTCAAGGTTTGCCATCGCCTTTCTCCCAAGGAGCAGGCGTCTTTTAATTTCGTGACTGCTGTCACCATCTGCAGTGATCATGGAGCCCAAGAAAGTAAAATCTCTCACTGCCTCCATTTCTTCCCCTTCTATTTGCCAGGAGGTGATGGGACCAGTGGAAATGATCTTTGTTTTTTTGATGTTGAGCTTCAGACCATATTTTGCGCTCTCCTCTTTCACCCTCATTAAAAGGTTCTTTAATTCCTCCTCACTTTCTGCCATCAAGGTTGTGTCATCTGCATATCTGAGGTTGTTGATATTTCTTCCGGCGATCTTAATTCCGGCTTGGGATTCATCCAGCCCAGCCTTTCGCATGATGAATTCTGCATATAAGTTAAACAAGCAGGGAGACAATATACAGCCTTGCCGTACTCCTTTCCCAATTTTGAACCAATCAGTTGTTCTATATCCAGTTCTAACTGTAGCTTCTTGTCCCACATAGAGATTTCTCAGGAGACAGATGAGGTGATCAGGCACTCCCATTTCTTTAAGAACTTGCCATAGTTTGCTGTGGTCGACACAGTCAAAGGCTTTTGCATAGTCAATGAAGCAGAAGTAGATGTCTTTCTGGAACTCTCTAGCTTTCTCCATAATCCAGCGCATGTTTGCAATTTGGTCTCTGGTTCCTCTACCTCTTCTAAATCCAGCTTGCACTTCTGGGAGTTCTCGGTCCACATACTGCTTAAGCCTTCCTTCTAGAATTTTAAGCATAACCTTGCTAGCGTGTGAAATGAGTGCAATTGTGTGGTAGTTGGAGCATTCTTTGGCACTGCCCTTCTTTGGAATTGGGATGTAGACTGATCTTCTCCAGTCCTCTGGCCACTGCTGAGTTTTACAAACTTGCTTGCATATTGAGTGTAGCACCTTAACAGCATCATCTTTTAAAATTTTAAATAGTTCAGCTGGAATACCATCACTTCCACTGGCCTTGTTATTTGCAGTGCTTTCTAAGGCCCATTTGACTTCACTCTCCAGGATGTCTGGCTCAAGGTCAGCAACCACACTACCTGGGGTGTACGAGCCATCCATATCTTTCTGGTATAATTTCTCTGTGTATTCTTGCCACCTCTTCTTGATGTCTTCTGCTTCTGTTAGGTCCTTACCACTTTTGTCCTTTATTATGGTAATCTTTGTACGAAATGTCCCTTTCATATCTCCAATTTTCTTGAACAGATCTCTGGTTCTTCCCATTCTGCTGTTTTCCTCTATTTCTTTGCATTGCTCATTTAAGAAGGCCTTCTATTTTTTGGAAATCTGCATTCAATTTCCTGTATCTTTCACTATCTCCCTCACATTTTGCTTGCCTTCTCTCCTCCGCTATTTGTAAGGCCTTTGTTAGGGAACTGCCATCGGAGGAGCAGGAGGTGAAAGGGCTCACAGAGGCTGAGAGAGAGTATTCAGCGGAGGAGGGAACCAGCAGGGGGAGAGGTGGAGTTCCAAGGGAAAGTGAGTCGGAGGGAGGGCTCAGAGACACTTCCAGCGAAAATAGTGGGGAGGTTTCAGGACCTCCCATAGGGACACCTACTCCTCGCCGGAAACTGTCACGCCGAGAGTCCAGAAGACACGTTTCCGTTAAGGAGCTTTTATGCTGGAAGAAGTTCCGTAAACGCCCACTGTCCGATTCTACGAGCGACTGATGGAGCCATGCTTAAGGAGCTCCGTCACAGACAGAGGTTTGTGGACTTAGCCAAACTCTGAGGGACTAGGATTTTACGCACAAGCAGCTCACCATCCCATCACAGCAATCGGACAGTCCCTGAAAGCAGCTTGTGCAGAGAGGCATCATGAGCAACCCAGCCGGAGCCGGGGGAGCAGGAGGAGCTGGAGAGGGTCCAAGCCTGGAAGAAAGGTACAGGGTGTTGGAAGTCCAGCTAGCGCTGCAAACGGCGAGGCTAGAGGAAAGGAGGGCGCAGGATGCAGAAAAGGCAAAAGGCGCTACACTAGCAAGAAAGATGCCAGGATTGGTGCAGAAGTTTGGGGGGGACCCCAGGAACTATCAAGCCTTTAGGACAGAGATGCAGTATGCTCTCGAGCTGCAGTTTGACGACTTTCCCGACGAGGCATCGCGAGTGGCGTTTGTGGTTGGCCATCTCAAAGGGGGGGCGAGAGACTGGGTTAGACCCCTGATGGCAGGGAATAGTGAAATGCTGAAGGACACGAGGAAGTTTTTCCGCGCCATGGATTTGATGTTTTCCAGCGAGATTGAACAGGGACTGGTGCGCAGACAACTGATGGCTTGTAAACAGGGGAGCCGATCGGTTCGGGAGTACTGGACTGAGTTTACAATGCTGATACATAAATTGGGGTGGGATCTATCGGCGGAACCCATTCAAATGCTTTTTGAAGAGGGGCTTTCTTCGGCGGTGAAAGACGAACTTTCCCGGGCGCCCAGGGCGGAGTCTATGGACCAGCTGACCAAATCAGCGCTGACCATTGGAGCGCGCCAGGAGGCAAGAGCCTTGGAGAAGCGGGAAGGGAAAGGAGAGCGTTGGAGGGATTTCCGCATTCCAGAGATTCCGGAGCCAAATTTCCCGCCAGGAGAGCCGATGGAAATTGGAACAGCGCGCGCGCGCGCAGTTTCAAATCCCAGTGAAGGCAGGAAGAAGGAGGGGAAGAGCACCAAGAAATGTTATCTCTGCCAGCAGCCAGGTCACTTTGCCAGAGTCTGCCCGCAAAGAAAGGAATGGCAAGGGATGGCGGGAGCTGTTGGGGGGAAGGAGGAGGGAGTACAGGAGCCAGTAAAAGCCAACGCCTGGCTGCCACCGTCAGGGCACAGCAGCCAGGCCAAGGAGCAGTAAAAGTGCCCACTCCGGAACCTCCAAGACCAGCCCTAGTAATAAGTGGTGTTGCTAGAGCTGGCAAACGGATACCCACTAAAGACAAAGGCGCTGTTGGACTCAGGCAGCTCCTGTAATTTTATGAGTAAGGAGTTTGCAGCTGAACACCAGATACAGATACTCCCTTTAAGCAACCCCCTGCAGGTGACCACGATCGATGGGAGGGAGCTGTTGGGAGGAGAAGTTAGCCTACAGACCGTCCCAATGGTTATGAGGGTGGCCAGGCACACCGAAAGGATAGCGTTCAATGTGGCCACCCTGGGAGGGGCTCCCGTCATTTTGGGAATGAGCTGGCTAGCGTTGCATGATCCGCTAGTGGGCTGGCATCAGAGAGTGGTCTCCTTTGGGTCAGCACATTGCCTGGAACACTGCAGAGAGGGAAAGGTGCCGGAAGGGGCAAAAGCCTTTCTAGCAGGGACGGAAGTGGCGGACAAAGGGAAGGTGCCCAAACAATACGCTGACCTGAGCAAGGTCTTCAGCGAAAGGGAAGCAGATAAACTACCACCGCATAGAGCCTTTGACTGCCAAATTAACCTGGTCCCTGGAGCCCAGCTCCCCGTGGGCAAGCTGTACGCCATGTCAGAAAGGGAAATGCAGGAGTTAAGGGAGTTTATTGATAAAAACCTGAAGAGGGGCTTCATCAGAGAGTCCAGAGCGGTGGGGGGGAGCCCAGTGTTTTTTGTGGACAAAAAAAACACGGATAAACCCAGGCTTGTAGTGGACTTTAGAGCCTTAAATGCAGTGTCAGAACCAGTGGCTTTCCCCATGCCCAGAATTGATGACATTTTGACCAGGGTGAGGAAGGGAAAGATATTCACGAAACTGGACCTGAGAGGGGCATACAACCTGATACGAATAAGGAAAGGGGATGAATGGAAAACCACCATGTTCACCCCTTTGGGGGCTTTTGAATATTTAGTTATGCCCTTCGGATTACAAGGAGGCTCAGCATGTTTTCAATCGTTCATGAACCACGTCCTGGGACCTCTGCTCTACAAGAATTGCGTGGCCTTTCTCGATGACGTGTTGATATATTCAGAGAATGAGGAGCAGCATGTAAAGGATGTCAGGGAAGTGCTGAGCCAACTGCAAGCAAACCAGCTGTGGGTGAAATTGGAGAAGTGTCAGTTTCACACCAAGGAGGTGGAATTCCTGGGGTACCGCTTATCAGACAAGGGATTAGCCATGGATCCAGGCAAGGTCCAGGCGGTGCTGGAATGGAAGACACCGAAAACGAAAAAGGATGTGCAAAGGTTCTTAGGGTTTGGGAACTTTTACCGTAAGTTCATCAAGAACTTTGCCCACTTAACGGCTCCCATCACGGACTGTCTCAGCAGCAAGAAGTAATTCGTTTGGACGGCGGAGGCGGAGCAAGCATTTGAGGAATTGAAAAGGGCATTCGCTTCGGAAGAACAGCTCCTGCATGTGGATTTACAAAAACCAATGAGAGTGGAAACTGATGCCTCAGACCGGGCGGTGGGGGCGGTGCTGCTTCAGCCGGGGAAGAATAAGTCGGAGTGGAGACCGTGTGCCTTCTTTTCGCGTAAGCTGAACAAATCCGAGAGGAACTACACCGTATATGACCGAGAACTACTTGCCATTCACGAAGCGTTCCGGAGATGGAGACATTTACTAATTGGCGCACAGCATAAGGTGCAAGTGTGTACGGACCACAAGAATTTGGAGTATTGGAGAACGGCACGAGTGCTCAACCAACGACAAGTGAGGTGGGCCCAGGAGTTCTCCAAATTCCATTTTGAAATTTGCTATGTGCCAGGTCCAGAAAACATCAGAGCGGACGCTCTCTCACGCAAACCTGAATATTTGGAGGGGGAGGGAGCGCCTGAAGAGAGACATATCATCCCAGAGGACCGCTGGGTGTGTGGGGCGGCCTGGGTGGGGCAAAGGGAACTGGTAGAGGGAACGGTAAATGATGAATACGCCCAGAATAAGCTCAGAGGTTTAAGGAGAGAGGGAGAAGACCCCGGAGGTTTTGAAGAAAGAAACGGGGCATTGTATTACAAAGGGGCACTATATATACCCGAAGGGGAATTGAGGGGGAGAGTACTCAAACAGCTGCACGACAACCCCACAGCGGGGCATTTTGGGCAACACAAGACCATGTGGTTGGTGACCAGGGAGTTTTGGTGGCCCAAGGTGAGGGAGGATGTACGGGAGTATGTAAGAGGGTGTGACCAATGCCAGAGAGCCAAAGGAGAAAGGCGGGCGCCAGCGGGGTTATTAGAACCGTTACCCACACCAGAACGACCGTGGGAGGCGGTATCGATAGATTTTATGACTGATCTGCCTAAATCCCAGGGGAAAACCGCCATACTAGTCGTAGTAGACCTGTTAACTAAGATGGGTCACTTTGTAGCTTGCTCACATGCAGTCACGGCGGAAGAGACAGCGAAATTGTTTGTAGAACATATTTTTAGGCTGCATGGCGCCCCCTTGAGGGTGGTCTCCGACAGAGGGAAACAGTTCACGTCCAGGTTCTGGAGGAAACTTATGAGCTTGTTGCACGTAGAGGTCAACTTTTCGACTGCCAGGCACCCTGAAACCAATGGGCAGGCGGAGAGAGCAAACGGTATCCTCCAACAATACCTGAGGTGTTATGTCATTGACAGAGAGAACGATTGGGTCGAAAAGTTGGCGCTAGCGGAATTTGCCTACAATAATGCGGAGAATGTGTCCACCGGGATGAGCCCCTTTTTGGCTAATTATGGGTGCCACCCCAGGGCGTTTCCAGGGGGAGGAGGGGAGAGATGGAGTGTCCCGGCCGCCGAACATTTTGTAGAAGAAATGGAAGCGATCCATCATCAACTCCAACTCAATTTAGAAAGGGCCAAAGAAGAATATAAGAGGCAGGCAGACAAGAGCAGAAGGGAAGGTGAAACCATTAGGGTGGGGAGTCAGGTCTGGCTGTCAACCCAAGGGTTGCCGTTCAAGGGGGGTTGCAAGAAATTGAGACCCAAAAGATTGGGACCATTTGAGGTCATCCAACAGGTCAACCCAGTGGCTTTCAGACTCCGGTTACTGAACCACATGAAACTGCACCCAGTATTCCACAGGTCATTACTGTCACCATATAGGGGGGAAGGTGAAGGGGTATCCACACGGGGGCCAGTCTTAGAAGAAAGGGAAAGCAGCAACCATGTGGCGGAGATCATCGACTCCAGGTGGAAGGGTAATCAGGTGGAGTATTTGGTCGCGTGGGAAGGGGAACCGGAGTCGGAAAACACCTGGGTGACGGCAGAGGAGGTCAGTGACGAGATCTTGATCGAAACGTTCCACCAAAGGTTCCCCAGGAAACCTCAGCCAGTAGCGAGGTTCCGGAGGGAGTACTTTGGCACCACCGACGATGAGGAGGAACTGGAAGGATTCAGGGAATCGGAGTTGGAAGAAGGAACAGACTCCGATGAGGAGGAGTACTTGGAAACCGGAAACAGCAACCGGTGGAGGGAAGTGTTCGAAACTTCGGAAGATGAGGGAGGTTCTTTCAGGGGTTTTGCTCCCTCGCCTCCCGCAGAGGAGGGGAGGGAAGGGGGTGAAGGGGGCCCTGGAGGGGAGGTGGATGTCAGGGAACTGCCATCGGAGGAGTAGGAGGTGAAAGGGCTCACAGAGGCTGAGAGAGAGTATTCAGCGGAGGAGGGAACCAGCAGGGGGAGAGGTGGAGTTCCAAGGGAAAGTGAGTCGGAGGGAGGGCTCAGAGACACTTCCAGCGAAAATAGTGGGGAGGTTTCAGGACCTCCCATAGGGACACCTACTCCTCGCCGGAAACTGTCACGCCGAGAGTCCAGAAGACGCGTTTCCGTTAAGGAGCTTTTATGCTGGAAGAAGTTCCGTAAACGCCCACTGTCCGATTCTACGAGCGACTGATGGAGCCATGCTTAAGGAGCTCCGTCACAGACAGAGGTTTGTGGACTTAGCCAAACTCTGAGGGACTAGGATTTTACGCACAAGCAGCTCACCATCCCATCACAGCCTTGTTGGACAGCCACTTTGCTTTCTTGCATTTCCTTTTCATTGGGATGGTTTTAGTTGCTGCCTCCTGTATAATGTTGCGAGCCTCCATCCACAGTTCTTCAGGCACTCTGTCCACCAAATCTAAATCCTTAAACCTGTTCCTCACTTCCACTGTGTATTCATAAGGGATTTGACTTAGATTGTATCTTACCGGCCCAGTGGTTTTTCCTACTTTCTTCAGTTTAAGCTTGATTTTTGCTATAAGAAGCTGATGATCTGAGCCATAGTCCGCTCCAGGTCTTGTTTTTGCTGACTGTATAGAGCTTCTCCATCTTTGGCTGCAGAGAATATAATCAATCTGATTTCGATGCTGCCCATCTGGTGATGTCCATGTGTAGAGTCGTCTCTTGTGTTGTTGGAAAAGTGTTTGTGATGACCAGCTTGTTCTCTTGACAGAACTCTATTAGCCTTTGCCCTGCTTCATTTTGATCTCCAAGGCCAAACTTGCCAGTTGTTCCTTTTATCTCTTGCCTCCCTACTTTTGCATTCCAATCCCCTATAATGAGAAGAACATCCTTCTTTGGTGTCAATTCTATAAGGTGTTGTAAGTCTTCATAAAGGTAAAGGTAAAGGTACCCCTGCCCGTACGGGCCAGTCTTGACAGACTCTGGGGTTGTGCGCCCATCTCACTCAAGAGGCCGGGGGCCAGCGCTGTCCGGACACACTTCCGGGTCACGTGGCCAGCGTGACAAGCTGCATCTGGCGAGCCAGCGCAGCACACGGAAACACCGTTTACCTTCCCGCCAGTAAGCGGTCCCTATTTATCTACTTGCACCCGGGGGTGCTTTCGAACTGCTAGGTTGGCAGGCGCTGGGACCGAGCAACGGGAGCGCACCCCGCCGCGGGGATTCGAACCGCCGACCTTTCAATCGGCAAGCCCTAGGCGCTGAGGCTTTTACCCACAGCGCCACCCGCGTCCCCAAGTCTTCATAGAACTGGTCAATTTCAGTTTCTTCAGCACCAGTGGTTGGTGCATAAACTTGGATTACTGTGATGTTAAAAGGTCTGCCTTGGATTCGTATTGAGATCATTCTATCATTTTTGAGATTGCATCCCAGTACAGCTCTCGCCACTCTTTTGTTGACTATGAGGGCCACTCCATTTCTTTTACGGGATTCTTGCCCACAGTAGTAGATATGATGGTCATCCGAACTGAATTCGTCCATTCCCATCCATTTTAGTTCACTGATGCCCAGGATGTTTCCTGCTTGGCAGGGGGTTGGACTCGATGGCCCTTGTGGTCTCTTCCAACTCTATGATTCTATGATGTCAATATTTATTCTTGCCATCTCATTTTTGACCACATCCAACTTACCAAGGTTTATGGTTCTTACATTCCAGGTTCCTATGCAATATTTTTCTTTACAGCATTGGATTTTCCTTTCGCTTCCAGGCATATCCGGAACTGAGCATCCTTTCGGCTTTGGCTCAGCCGCTTCATCAGCTCTGAATCTACTTGTACTTGGCCTCTGCTCTTCCCCAGTAGCATGTTGGACGCCTTCCGACCTGAGGGGCTCATCTTCCAGCGTCATAACTTTTATATGCCTTTTGTCTTTGTCCATGGAGTTTTCTTGGCAGGGATAGTAGAGTGGCTTGCCGGTTCCTGCTCCAGGTGGATCACGTTTGATCAAAACTCTCCACTATGACCTGTCCATCTTGGGTGGCCCTGCAC
Source organism: Podarcis raffonei (assembly GCF_027172205.1). Lineage (NCBI taxonomy): Eukaryota > Metazoa > Chordata > Lepidosauria > Squamata > Lacertidae > Podarcis > Podarcis raffonei. The sequence goes on from NC_070620.1 coordinate 24,791,060, forward strand.
GGCATAGCTCATAGCTTCTCTGAGTTATTCAAGCCCCTTCGCCACGGCAAGGCAGAGATCCATGAAGGGGGTTACTTTAGCTAGAAGCCATAATTTCCATCACCTATTCTTTTTTATCGATCCATTGAAAGTGACTGCAAAATTCATAAACCAGTTCCACACAGTTAATTCTATAGTTAAACCATAATCATAACAACAATGAAATACTCTTTCCAGTCCCGCTTCCTTACTCAAACAGTCAGGCAGTCAGTTCTTCCAGGGAGATTTGCCAAACAAGATAAGAAATACAAAATATATCAAAAAGAAATAATGGAGGCTCACCCCCCCTTCCGTTCCGACATACCAGTCCCATAATGATGGTAATCCTTCTTCCACTCGAATCCTTTGGCACCCCAGTGGCTGAATTAGTTAGCAGAATACTTTATCTCCCCCCACTCAGAGCATGCCCGTTAATTAAGTCCAAATTTCATCTTTAAAAGCAGGTATTCGTTGCTCATGCCGACAGCTTTGGAGAGTTGCCAAAGAAACGCACAGTGCTTTACACCCAGTGCCCCCTGCCCCCTCATTCCTTCTGTACCAGGAGCAAGTGTTGGGCGATCTGCTGGTGAAGCCATCCCCCCGACCCTGGGGGGGGGGGTTGGGAGGATTATTACTCCCATCTCATCCTCAAAATATTCTGTGTGAGATGGCTCTGATGTAATGGGCAGCTGTTCGCCATGGCAGCCAAACAGGAAGTCCTGAGGCCACCTTTGTGTGCCTCCTCCATCAGAGGTCTGGCAGGTGGTATCACGAGATCAGGTTTTTTCCATGGTGACTTTCTGTGTGTGGAATGCTCTTCCTAAGGAGGCTCACCTGGTGTCTTTACATATCTTTAGGTGCCAGGTGAAAACATTTTTCCATAAAGAGGCTTTTGGCTGATTAATAATAATAATAATTTATTATTTATTATTTATACCCCGCCCATCTGGCTGGGTGGCTTCCAACAAAATATTAAAATACAGTAGTCTGTTAAACATTAAAAGCTTCCCTAAAGAGGGCTGCCTTCAGATGTCTTCTAAAAGTCTGGTAGTTCTTCTTCTCTTTGACATCTGGTGGGGGGGCGTTCCACAGGGCGGGTGCCACTACCAAGAAGGCCTTCTGCCTGGTTCCCTGTAACATGGCTTCTCGCAGTGAGGGAACCGCCAGAAGGCCCTCGGCGCTGGACCTCAGTGTCCGGGCTGAACGATGGGGGTGGAGATGCTCCTTCAGGTATGCTGGACCGAGGCCTTTTAAATGTGTTTGTGGGATGGGGGTTGGTGGCTTGTGTTTGCTTTTGTTTTATTATGTACTTTGTGTTTTTATCTTATATTTTTATGTTGTGAACCATCGATATGTTGTGAACGCACTCCTCAATGGAGAAGAGTAAAGGAGCCCCCACCCCGGCTTGTGTGAGCCAGAGGCAGGATGGGGGCTTTGTTAGACTTCTCCACTGAGGGGCAGGCAGCCACACGCCCCTCAGCAGAGAAGTCTAAAGGGGGTGCCTGCCCGCACGAGCAGCCAAGGGAGGAACAAGCTACATCAGCCCGGCCGATGTAGCTTGTTCCTCCCTCTGCGGTATGAGGGCCAGAGTAAGATGTCTGTTTCACCCAGTGGTGTATCACAAGTGAAACCACCACCACTCCTGAGTCCCTCTGCTACCAGCATCCATCTGCAGCTTGTTTCTCCCTCGGCACACTGGGAGCTGGTGGCAAAGAGACTTAGGAGCGGCAGTACGTAGTTTCACTCGCAATATACCGCCAGTTGAAGACGCCACCGCAGTCTGGCCCTCACCCGCTACATCACCCAGGCCTAGTATGTCTTGGAGAAAAGTGGTGTGGAGGAGCAACATAGAGCAACCCCCTGGGGAAAATGCCAGGTGAAATAAAGGTGCCTTATGCACCTTGTTAAAGGTAAAAGTTAAGAGTACCACACTATGCAAGTGAAAGGGCTCTTTCACACAGTCCACTTTCAGATATGAGTGACATTACATAAAAAAGAAATATGTGATATTATTGAGACATGTTGAGTTGAGTCAATTGTCATGCCACAGGGTTAGAGCCCAGCCACTAGGATGTTTCTGTTCATTTAATCTATTTTTAGCAAAGTGCTCTTCCTTTTGCTGAAACGGGATAGGCTTGGACTTCTCAGGAAATAAAACCATAGTACATAACTTAAGTTTGCTGTCTGATGCTCATTTTTTTCCAAGTAGGAGATTACTGGCTGAACTGGGAGTGTTACTTGTGTTAGATGTGGTACTGGATTTTGCAGTTGATGAGAACCTTGTATTTGTGACTGGCATGCCAGATTATATCAGGCTGGCTCATATTATTCTTTAGTGACTACAATGATACCCATTGGCAGAGGAAGAGGAGTGCGGGGGGAGCGCATCGCCCCTGGCAGCATGATCCCGGTGGGGTGCCATTGCGGCTGTAACCCCACCTGCGCTGGGCGCCACCCCCCCAGGACACACGCCACGCCCCTGCTGGCAGCGCGCCATGCCCCCGCCTGCTCTCCGCCCCTCCCCCGCTGGTGAAGAGTTCTGTGCAGCTTCCTGCTTGAGGAAGCTGCAGAGTAATTCATATGGAAGGATGCAGTTGCTGATGATGCACTGAAACAGCTGTCAGGACCTATACTTCTATTGCCTTCCAGTTTCTATAGTGACTGAACAAGGAGTCAGTGCTGCTGTTTGCTGCTTGAGGTCGTGCTCCACGTTTTTGTCTCATGCTTACAGCTCATGCATAACCTGTTGTGCTCAAGAAAGCAACAGTTTCTTTTCACACCCTTGTGAACAGAAATGAGTGTGGGGGTCAGGTGGGATTACTATGAGGAATTATAAAATATGCATCAAGCCATTGTGTCCACTATGAAAGCATGGCGTTGACTGGGTTTGATTCATTGACAATAATTTCTGATCAAATCCCACAAGCCTCTGTATTTCTGGCCATTTTCTCTACTGTTCATTTTCTATGCCTGACAGGCACGTATCAGCATTCTAGGATACAGACCAGTTGCCGGTTGCTGCATCAGGCATTCTGGGTCATAAAGATAGATGATAGTTAGCTTTGATGTAGCTATTGTTAGATTTCTTAATCTTAGGGCCAGGAAGAGAGTTCAGGAAGAGAGTTCACAAGGAGATGGTAAATACTGTTTATTGCTGTTTATGACCTCTGTAGCTTCCTAAAAGCATTGTTTCCTATTTTATTTACTTTGAACTGCATATGCATGCTCAAGTAGGAAATTAGCTCTTTGTAGTTTTAACTTTTAACTTTGTCCCACGTGGGGTTTTTTTGAAATGCTCAGAGGAAATCTGATTGGTTCTTAAGAACACTGTGTAAAAAGTTATTTTGTGAATAAAACGACCTGGGCCGGAGGGTGGACAGGAATTATTATTATACGCACTCCTCCCAGAGTCTTGCTGGTTCAAGCCTCTGTGTGTTATTAATCGGAGTCTATTCCTTCCTTTGCTTTGGGAACGCCACACCATTCAAGTGTTTGTCTTTCTTTCTAAGTAACAGTTGCTTTTGAACTATGAAAAGTACCCTTTGAACTCCTTGAATCTCTTTATATTCAGAACCAAATTCAGCATGCTCTCTATTGGGTGATAAGTAACTGTTTTGCATGGCGTCTGTGTTTTTCTCTCAAAGTCTACTCTGTAGATGACTCTCCTATTGCAGGGACATGTGGTAGGTAAGCAGGAGAGAGATTTATGTAACATAACCCAAGAAATGGAACCAAATGAGAAAAGATATGTGCTATCTGGCTGCCTCATAATGCTAAGTGAAAGATAGCTATGTACTCTGGGATAGTCACTGTTCACCTGTGCATAGTAATAATTGTATGGCACTGTCATGTGTTCAAAGCGCTTCACATGCTTTATCAAGCTGTGGTCCTTAAAACAACCCCCCTGTAGGACTGTTCACAGTAAATGGGGGAGCGGAAGTTGAGAGAAACTGGCTTGCCAAAGACCACCTAGTGAGTTAATTGAAGAATCAAGACTCATGCAAGGGATTTCTTTAGCCACTACACAGTTTTGTTCTGCTCAAATATGGTATATTACAATTCAGAATAATCGTCTTTTTAAATTCTTACTTAGGTATCGAATCAACCTGGTGGCTGCAAATCAAAACCCCGAGATTAAAAAGGTACTGCAGATAATATCCAATGGTTCCTTCATCTGAAATTTAATATAATTTCACTGACAAAACTTGCCTCCCTTATCTTTCATATCTCTTCTCCCATACGAGATGTTCTTGGACTTCAAAGATTCAATGCATATCTAGTCAAAGGGGGGGGGGGACTTCTACAGACTTTAGGGAAATAGATAGTTCTGTGTGAGTCTAATGGCCAACTATATGGTGCTGGAAATGGGGTGGGAGGGGGGCACCCACACAAGTAAGATTCATCCCAAGTCATTGTTTCTTCTTGATATTGTTTCCAGACTTCCGGGTTAGCGCCATTGACTAATGGCGGATTCCCTCTGAGCTCCGGAGGGAATCGGCTCCGCAGGATCGGGTCTTGCCGCTGCGGCGACGCGGGGACCCTTAAAAATCACAGGCGGTGAAGCCTGTGAACCTGGTGACTCGGCGGGCACAATTTGCGCCCCCCCGAGCTGCGAAGGAGCCTTTTTAAAGGCTTCGGAACGGGGACGGGATGAGCTGCGCGGTGCTGAGAGTCGACTGCTTCTCCTGCGGAGTGAAGCTGCACTGCCGTTGTCGGAGAGCGCTGACTTCTTCTTGTGAGCAATTGGACTTTAAAGTAACAACCCGTGAGTAGTATGGAAATTGGAATTGTAAAGAAATTTTTATGAATTAGGCACGATCGGGGAAGGTGTAAACAGGAAGTCCGCCTCCCCTCCTTGTAAATAATTTAAAGCAAGGACCTGCTAACTAAGGTCGAGAGAACTCTTTTTTTCCCCTTCTTTGGCAAAAGACTTTAATTTCACGGTTTGGCAGTATAAGAAATCTTACTGGAGGATAAAGAGCTAATTTTGGGAGCTGAAGTGCCACCCTCCCGGACCCGGGAGTGCTCCACGAGAGAGCCTGTTGATGAGGTACTGAAGAGTTTGACAGCTGTCAAATTAGCTGTCAAGACGGAAAAAGAGAACTTTGTTTCTGTTGTTTCTGCTGGTTATATTTGCTACAACTTTGTTACAATTTGTTGAAAACAAGGAAGAGCTGATACAAACTAACTTGATTTTTGGATTTGAACTGGAATGAATATCAAGGAACCAAAATCCCTCTAGAGGGGGTTTTGGGACATTACAAGAATGGCTGGAGGAGGGAAAATTCAGGCTGAATTGGACAGAGTATTTGTTCTCTTGGGAAAGTTACAAGGCCAAATTGATGTTTTGGCTATAAATGTTACAACTCTGGACTCAACTGTAAAGAATATCATAGAAGTTGATAAAGACTTGAATTAGGAAGTCTTTTCAACTGGACAAAAAGAGAAACTTGAGAGTTTGGAGAATTTGGAGAAGGAGATATATGTTGGCCCTGAAGAAAAGGAAGGAGGAGCTGTAATTTTGCAGATGACAAAGGAGAGCTTGAGGCCTGACATGATGGCAACAAAGGAAAATAAAAACTTGATGTGGAAAATCTGGCCTGAATTGGAGATTGAAAAATGGAGAGATCCCCTTATGTGGAGATCTGAAGACCTAAGGATTACAAATTTGCTTAAGGTGGAAGTTGGAGCTTTGGGGACATTTGGACTTGAAAGGAGTAAGAAACAAGATTCGGGCTCCACTTTTAAATATGGAGGTCTGGCTGGAAGAAACATGGATCCCGTAGGGCCAGAGCTTCTCCGAGATTTGGTGTTCAATATCAAGGACTATAAAAAAAACCGGCAGAGAGGAATTGAGAGAGAACTAAGAGCCTCGGATGTGAGATCTCCAGGCTAATAGTAGATTAAGACTGATGGACATTGGTCGGGGACTGAAACCGGGAAAGTGGGGGGGTGGAGTTTGGGAATCCAAAGGGTACATAATTATAATTTGTTCTGTTTTTATTTTGTTTTTGTTATGTGTATGAAAATTGGGAAATTCGTGGAAGGGAATTTGGGTCGACTTTAGAAAAAATGTTTTAAGAATGAGTACTGATGTATAAGTATTGATGTTTAAGTTTGGATAAGGTAAAATTGGTTTTTTAAAATGAACTAAATTAAATGAAAACAAGGTTAGCAAAAATAAATTGAGGAAATGGATGAAAGAGAATAAGTAAAATAATAATATGTTAAATTAAGTATAGAAATAGGTTAAAAACGGATAAGGATTTGCTGAATTAACAATTTGAATTGGAATACAAGAAGGGGAGGTATGAGGAGGTCGGGGAAATATGTTATTGAAAAATAAGTATTGTGAACTATATGTGTTTTTAAACTTTTTTGCTTTTTCCTTTTTGATTCTTTTTTTATTTGTATTAAATTTGAAAACTTTAATATATATATATATATATATATATATATATATATATATATATATATATATTAAAAAAGATATTGTTTCCAAACTGCCAGTAGGTGGCTTGCAAACTTTATGCATCTGGTTTAGGTATAAAATAACATGTATTCATTCAGTGTCAAGCAAAGATTTAAAATGTTTTCCTTTTCTTCTCCCCCCCCCCCCGCTATGCTTCAATCATAAATAGCTGGCAATCCACAATATTGTACACACATGGTGGTGCTACATTTGTCTTAGTGGGTCACAAGCTGCTCAGGCTTCATGTTTAGTTGATTGATCAATGGTATTCTGTGCAGATAATGATTATGGAGTGGACAGGATGCATGTTGGAGCTATACTTCTTGCTAGTAAACGATGATGGGGAGCTATCATGAGCCTGAAACATTGTCTAGATTGTCGTGTTATGTCTTACCATGTGCTGCTGCAGTTCAAGTTCAGCCACCAGATTTGCCAGGAATACAACCAACACCTATCAACCATAGGTGGATATCTGTGGACCTCACAAGCATTCCAGGAGTCCCACTGCCCTTGGGGGATTCAGCTGGACCCAGAAGTGCTGGGGATAACAAGGGTGAAGGACCACAGGAAGGGCTTCAATGTAGTTTTCCACCCTGGGCCAATGGGATATGCTATGCTCTTCTTGAATTATTTCCAATTATTTTTAACCCTGTAATACTTGAGGACTACTGAACATGAGTGTGTTGATCACTGTTGGTTACTATGATGTCTGCATTGTGTCCTTTAAAACTTCAGTCTTTGGCGCACCATGGCCTACCTTCTACCATGCCATATAAAGTCAAGCTGGACATGGGCTTACTAAGAATGAGTACTGTGCAGGAAGGAATGGGGAGACCTGGGTTCACCTCTCCATTTAACTGTGAAAGCTTAGTGCCAAGCCTCTGGCAACATCTAGCAGAGACAAAAGAGATCTCCTTCCTTGTACAGTGGTACCTCGGGTTACATACGCTTCAGGTTACAGACTCCGCTAACCCAGAAATAGTACCTTGGGTTAAGAACTTTGCTTCAGGATGAGAACAGAAATTGTGCGGTGGCGGCGCGGCGGCAGCAGGAGGTTCCATTAGCTAAAGTGGTGCTTCAGGTTAAGAACAGTTTCAGGTTAAGAACGGAGCTCCAGAATGAATTAAATACTTAACCTGAGGTACCACTGTAGTTCCAAGTCATTCTGGCTTCATTCTTTGGAACCCAAGTTTAAAGGAAGGCTTCTCCTCCTTCTTGAATCATTACCAACTCTCTTCCTTAGAAGTGTACTAAAGATATGGGATATGGGAGGGGCCATACCGCAGTGGTAGATCACATGTTTTTCATGCAGAAAGTCCCAGTTTCAAGCACTTGATTCCCCACATATGACAGGAAAAGACTCCATGTCTGGAAAACTGGAGAGCCGTTGCAATCAATGTAAACAATACAGAACAAAATGGACCATTGGTCTGTTTTGGTAATATAGCAGCTTCTTGTGGGGGCTGAAGAATTTGACTTCACCTCAGTCTTGTTTTTGCATATTGCAAAAATATGCCTGAGTATTTGGGCAATGTCTGGTGAACTATAAAACCAAAGGAATTGCCAGATGAAGTTCCAGGTTCATCAGTAGGTGCACTCTCTACTGCTAGGGTAAACAATAACCCTGTTCGTTTTTTGGATCAGCAGTTCTCAAAATGTGAGACCAGCCTCCCATATCTGGTCTGGAAAGCTTCCAGGAGCTACTACTGCTTTATTTACAGGAAGCAAACTGTTAGCAACCGCTGCTACCCAAATCAGTGTGCAGGGAGTACAAAACTTCAGTACAATTCTTTGTTGCAACAAAAGACAGTGTGATAGGATTTATTATACCTGTTGCCCCTTCTGTGGATTCATTTTCATACCACAACCAGACCTCATTCTTTGATCTGCTTGTAACTTTGTCCATAACAAGGCTTTTTCCTTTCTTTTTCTTTGCTTCATTGGGCTTTTTAAAAAGTTTAGTAGGCTTGGTATGTATAGTTCAAGAACCTGCACCTTATTTGTTTCTGATTCCGTTTTCCTGATAAGTCTGCCTCTGAAACATTATTTTCACATCCCCTGAAAATAAGACCTACTTCCAGTTTTGCCTCTCGCTGTAATATAAGGCATCCCCCGAAAATAAGACCTCCCTGAACATAAGGCCTCCCCGGAATATAAGGCCGCCAAAGCTACCGTAAGGCGTCTGACTCCTTTGGACCGTAGCGGCGGGTGACACCGCACAGCTCACTGATTGGCCACAGCACAGCCGGAGCTGTTCAGGCAGTGCGAGGTCTCTTTAAATCAGAGAGTCTGCGCCGGCGCCAGGACAAGCTGCCACCTGCTGCTCACTCTGCCCTAACGGAGTCTGGCTGACTCACAATTAGGCAATTCGGGGAAACAGGGTATGTTTTTAAGGAAAGGGCTGATGCTGTGTAGTTTTTACTGTAATGATCTGTATGTTTTAAATAAATAGTGTGCATGCGTGTTTTATGTTTTTCCCGTTTCCTTTTCAGCAGGATGGTCCCTGTCAGGAAAAAAAGGTAGGATATGAACAATAACTATTATTATAATTTTCACAGAAATGTCCCTTTTTGAGCTATCCCTCTGTTTTAATTTATTAAATAAACTTGTTTATTGAGCGCTGCAATCATAATTGGCAGCACTTGAATGGGAAACAAAAAATTCAAACGATAACCATCTTTAAAGCAGCTACGCGTTCTGACTGATAAATTTACATCTTTCCAAGATCTACAATCCCATCATATCTGTAAAAATAATGATGTAAAGCGGTCTTTCTTTACAGCTGATAGATTATTATTTATCTGCACTCCCAAATATTTTATTACTTCATGGCAAATTTCTTTCTTTCTTTTTTTTATTGAAATTTTCAGTTATACAAAGAACAAGAAACAAGAAACAAAGGAAAACAGACAAACAGAAATAAAAATAAACACTCTTGACAATCATTGTTGAGTACCATCCTCTTATTTACACTGCGTTAAATCACGCCTCGACCTCCTTCCTATCCTGTTACGGTTTTCTTGGTATACTTCTTCTCCTACAGTTTCTATATCTATTATATACACGTCGCAAGGTTTATGTTAGACCTACTGTAGTTTTTAATTTGTTACAGTTCCTTTCAATATATGTCACAAATTTACTCCATTCTTCAATAAACTTTGTTTCTTTTTGGTGTCTAATTTTATATGTCATTCTTGCTAATTCTACATATTCAAATAATTTTACTTGCCAATCCATAATCGTGGGAATCTCTGCTGATTTCCATTTTTGAGCTATCAATATCCTGGCTGCCGTTGTCGCACAATGGAACAAACTCTGGTCTTCCTTTTTAATTTCATCACCTATTATTCCTAGGAGGAATGCCTCTGGTTTTTTTTTAAAAAGTATATCTAAAGATTTTTTTTAATTCGTTGTATATAAGCTCCCAAATTTTTTTCATTTTGTCACACACCCACCACATATGGTATAAGTCCCCCTCCTTCTGCTTACATCTCCAACATGCTTTATTTCCACTTTTATACATCTTATCCAATTTTACCGGTGTGATGTACCATCGGTACATCATTTTCTCCAAATTTTCCCTTAATGTGACACAAACCGTAAATTTCATTCCTCTATTCCATAGCCTCACCCACTTGTCATACTCTATATTATATCCAAAGTCAATTGCCCATTTTACCATTACCTCCTTTATCAATTCGTCTTTTGTGTCCCATTCTAACAAAAAATTATACATCTTGGCTAAAAGTTTGGTTTTCCCTTCTATAATTTCTATCTGATATCTAGATTTTTTCTCATTCATCCCCATTTTTTTGTCTTCATTCCAAAGTGCATTTATCTGATGGTATTGTAACCAGCCTGTCAATCTATCTTTCAGTTCGTCATATGTTTTGATCTTCCAACCTTTTCCTGTTTTCACCAATATGTCTTCATATGTTAACCTTTCCCCCTCCATATTCAGTTTTTTAATTGTTAAGATATCTGTCGGGGATAACCACCAGGGGGTGTTCTTTTCTAAAAGTTTCTTATTTTTTCCCAAACTTCATGCAATGCTCCTCTAAAAATATGATTTGAAAACCCTTTGTGAACCTTTCCTTTGTTGAGCCACAAGTAAGCATGCCAGCCATATCTATTATTAAAGCCTTCTAAATCCAACAAGTCCAAATTCTCTAAAGTAATCCACTCTTTAAGCCAACACAAGCAGGATGCCTCGTAATATAATCTTAGATTTGGCATGGAAAACCCGCCTCTTTCTCTCCGGTCCGTTAGTAGTTGGAACTTAATTCTCGGCCTCTTTGCCTGCCTCTTTGCAGATTTTTTTGCCATTCCTTAAAAATCGAAGATCCCCTAATTACCGGAATAGTCTGAAATAAGAACAGCATTTTCGGGAGAATATTCATCTTGATTGCCGCCATCCTTCCGGACCATGAAAGTTTTAACCTGTTCCATATATCCAAATCTTTTTTAATCTCTTTCCACGTGGGTGTATAATTATCACTGATTAAGTTAATGTTTTTCGATGTTAACCAGATACCTAGATGTAAAGGGAATTGGGGTTGCTTGTGCGTAAAGGGTGCTGCAGCTCTAGACAGCGTTGCCTGGATAAACCTTTCCCTGGCTGGACAGCCCTTTCTCCATGACTGTCTCAGTCACTGGCAGAATCCGCCAGTGGGCGTTTTCTGAACTTCTTCCAACATAAAAATTCCTTCACTCCAAGTCTCCGCCTAGCCTCTCTGCGCGGAAGTCTCCTGCGCAGAGTGGGCGTGCCCAACGGAGGTCCTGGGCTCTCCCTGCTGCTCTCTGTGGAAGAGTCTCGGAGCCCTCCCTCCGCAGCCTCCTCTTTCTTCCTGGTGTCCCTCCTATTTCCTTCCTCCAAGGAAGCTCTCTCTCTCTCCCTGCTGGTTCCTTCTCCTGCATTGTCAGGGAGCATTACCTCCACCCTAGGCTCCGATGGCAGTTCCCTGACATCCACCTCCCCTCCAGGACCCCCCTCACCTCCGTTCCGTTCCTTTGGCCTAAATTCCTCCCTTTCCCCTGACGGTGATGCGGGAAATCCCCGGAAGGAGCTCTCTCCCTCTTCCGAAGATTCAAACATTTCTCTCCACCTGCTACTATCTCTTCGCACCGGGTACTCTTCCCCATCTGATTCCTCTCCCCCGGATACCTCTCCTCCCTCCTCTTCGGAGGCCGGAAACCCCATAAAATCTTCTTCCTCATCTGTGGTGCCAAATTGCTCCTCCCAGAACCTCGATGTGGGTTTGGGCTTCCTAGGGAACCTGCCGTGAAACTCTCCCCGAAGATACTCATCCCTGATGTTTTCCGCAGGAACCCACGTGTTTTCTGATTCTGGTTCCCCCTCCCAAGCCACCAAATACTCCACTTGCCCCCCTCGCCATCTTGAATCGAGTATTTCCATGACTTGACTACTGAATTCCCTCTCCTCCACGTGTGGGTGAATGGGAACCCCTCTCTCTTGCCCCGGCAATTCCAGTCCCTCCCTGTACGGAGAGAGTAGGGATCTATGGAACACCGGGTATAGTTTCATGCTGGTCGGCAACTTGAGTCTAAAGGCCACGGGATTAACCTGCTGTGTCACCTCGAAAGGTCCCAGCCGCCTTGGCCGCAACTTCTTGCAACCTCCCTTGAACGGTAACCCCTGAGTGGACAACCACACCCGGTCCCCTACCCGTATGGTTTCTCCTTCCCTACGGTGTTTGTCGGCCTGCCTCTTATACACTTCCTTGGCCTGTTCCAAGTTCATCTTAAGTTGCTGGTGTAAGGCCTCCATTTCTTGCACAAACTGCTCCGCTGCCGGCACACTCCACCTCTCCTCCCCTCCCCCTGGGAAGGCCCTGGGGTGACACCCATGATTGGCCATGAACGGGCTCATTCCTGTGGACACATGTTCCGCGTTATTGTACGCAAATTCGGCCAACGCTAGTTTCTCTGCCCAATCGTTCTGTCTCTCACTCACATAGCAGCGTAGGTATTATTGGAGTATACTGTTCGCTCTTTCCGCTTGCCCGTTGGTCTCCGGGTGTCTGGCCGTGGAGAAGCTTACCTCGACTTCCAGCAAGCTCATGAGCTTCCTCCAGAACCTGGAAGTAAATTGCTTCCCTCGGTCTGACAAAACCCTTAAGGGGGCGTCGTGCAGCCTGAAGATGTGCTCCACAAACAGCCTAGCCGTTTCCTCTGCTGTCACCGCATGTGAGCAAGCGATAAAGTGGCACATTTTTGTTAACAGGTCGACAACTACCATGACGGCTGTTTTCCCCCTTGACTTGGGCAAATCGGTCATAAAATCTATGGAAACCACCTCCCATGGTCTTCCCGGTGTGGGTAAGGGTTCTAGTAACCCCGCTGGCGCCGCCCTCTCCCCCTTTGCTCGCTGGCAGCAGTCACACCCTCGTACGTACTCCCGTACATCTTCCCTCACCCTTGGCCACCAGAACTGCCTGGTGACCAGCAACATGGTTTTGTGTTGACCAAAATGCCCCGCCGTCGGGCTATCATGGAGCTGTTTGAGCACCCTTCTCCTCAAGTCATCCCCTGGTACGTACAGTGCTCCCCTGTAATACAGTACCCCTACTTTCTCCTCAAAACCCCCATGGTTTTCCCCCGTGCTCCTGAGTTCCCTGATCTTGGTTTGTGCGAACTCGTCGTCCTTCGTCAGCCCGGCTAGTTCTCGTCTCTCTACTAATACCCCCCCCCACCCATCGGTTCTCGGGGATCACATGTCGGGCTTCTGGTGGTCCTTCCCCTTCCATATACTCCGGCTTCCGGGAGAGGGCGTCTGCTCTGACGTTTTTCTCTCCCGGTACGTACCGAACCTCAAAGAAAAACTTGGAGAACTCCTGGGCCCATCGCACCTGCCGCTGGTTGAGTACTCGTGTAGTCCTCCAGTATTCCAGGTTCTTATGGTCCGTGCACACCTGGATCTTGTGCTGCGCCCCTATTAACAAATGTCTCCATCGTCGAAAGGCTTCATAAATTGCAAGCAGTTCCCGGTCATAGACCGTGTAGTTTTGCTCCGACTTGCTCAGCTTCCTCGAGAAGAACGCGCACGGTCTCCAGCTGGACTGGTCTCCCGGCTGGAGTAGCACCGCCCCTACCGCTCGGTCTGACGCGTCTGTCTCCAGCCTCATTGGCTTCTGCAGATCCACGTGCAAGAGCTGCTCTTCCGAAGCGAAGGCCTTCTTCAGCCTTTCAAAGGCCTGCTGTGCATCTTCCGTCCAGACGAATTTCCTTTTGCTACTGAGACAATCTGTGATGGGCGCTGTCAAGTGGGCGAAATTCTTGATGAACTTCCGGTAGAAGTTCCCAAACCCCAGGAACCTCTGTACGTCCTTCCGGGTCTTGGGGGTCTTCCATTCCAGCACCGCCTGCACCTTTCCTGGGTCCATAGCTAGGCCCTTGTCCGACAGCCTGTATCCCAGGAACTCGACCTCTCGGGCGTGGAACTGGCACTTCTCCAGTTTGACCCACAACTGATGTTCCTGTAGCCTCTTTAGCACTTCCCGGACGTCTCTGACATGCTGCTCCTCGTTGTCCGAATAGATTAACACGTCATCTAAAAAGGCCACGCAATTCTTGTACAGCAGGGATCCCAACACGTGGTGCATGAAAGATTGAAAGCATGCGGAGCCCGACTGTAATTCAAATGGCATAACTAAGTACTCAAAGGCCCCCAGGGGCTGAACATGGTGGTTTTCCATTCGTCCCCCTCCCTCATCCTAATCAAATTGTACGCACCCCGAAGGTCCAGCTTAGTAAAAATTTTCCCCTTCCTCACCCTGGTTAAAATATCGTCAATCCTGGGCATTGGGAAGGTCACTGGTTCCGACACCAGGTTCAAGGACCTAAAGTCTACGACCAATCTGGGCTGTTTAGTGTCTTTTTTGTCCACAAAGAACACCGGACTGCCTCCCACCGCCCTTGATTCTCTTATGAAACCTCTTTTCAGGTTCTTGTCAATAAACTCCCGCAACTCCTGCATCTCCCTGTCCGACATGGCATACAGTTTACCCACTGGCAGCTGAGCCCCTGGGAGTAGGTTGATTTGACAGTCGAAGGGTCTATGGGGGGGTAGTTTATCCGCTTCCTTCTCGCTGAAGACATCCTTCAGGTCAGCGTATTGTGGCGGTACCTTTCCCTTCTCCCCTACCGCCGTCCCTGCCACCCTGGCTACAGCCATCCTCGGGGTTTTCCCCCCCGTGACAGTGTTCCAAGCAGTGAGCTGACCCAAAAGAAACTGTCCGCTGGTGCCATGCCACTACTGGATCATGTAGTGCCAACCAGCTCATTCCCAGTATGATGGGTGGTCCTGCCAGTGTGGCTACGTGAAAGGCAATAGTCTCTGTGTGTCGGGAAACCCTCATTCTCATGGGGGGAGTCTGGTGCGTCACCTCCCCTCCCAAGAGTTCTCTCCCATCAATGGTCGTTACTTGCAAGGGACAGTCTAGAGGCAGGAGGTACAGCTGGTGCTCCAGGGCGAAATCCTTGCTGAAAAAATTACAGGAGCTACCTGAATCCAGCAGTGCCTTAACCTTGATTGGGTGCCCATTTGGGAGTTCTAGCACCACCTCTAAGGCTAAGGCTGCTTGGGGGGGGGTCTGGCTTGGGCACTTTTACTGGTTGTTGGCCTGGCTGCTCTGCCCGGTGATCGGCAGCCAAGCGTTGGCTTTTCCCTGCTCCTCCTCTCCCCCCTCCTCACAGCCAGCAGCCCCCACCATTCCTTGCCATGCTTTCCTTTGAGGGCAGACCCTGGCAAAATGTCCTGGCTGTAGGCAGAGGAAACACTTCTTGGCTGTTTTCCCCTCCCTTCCCTCCTTCTTTCGAACTTCACTGGAGTTAGAAGCCCCGCGCGCGCGTGCTCCCCCAATCTCCATTGGTTCCACTGGCTGGGAAGGTTGGTCCGGTATTTCAGGAATGTGGTTGTCATGCCAACGTTCTCCTCTCCCCTCCCGCTTCTCTAAAGCGCGGGCTTCTTGGCGCGCTCCAATCGCAAGTACAGCCTTGGTCAGCTGATCCATCGATTGAGGGCGGGGCGCCCGGGAGAGTTCGTCCTTCACTGAGGGGGATAAGCCTTCCTTGAATAACATTTGCACTGGTTCCGATCCCAGTTCCCAACCCAGTCTATGGATAAGCATAGCAAAACGCGACCAGTACTCTCTAACTGACCGGCTCCCTTGCTTGCAACTCATCAGTTGCCGGCGAACCACACTCTCCTCCACCCCACTTGAGAACATGGCGTCCATGGCGCCAAAAAACTTCCTAAGGTCCTTTAGGGCAGCATTCTGCGTTGCCATTAATGGCCGGATCCATTCCCTGGCAGCGTCTTGAAGATGCCCGATGACATAAGCGACCCTCTCCCCATCATCCGCAAAGGAGTCAAACTGCAGTTCCAGCGCGTACTGTACCTCAGTCCTGAATGCATTATAATCCCTGGGGTCTCCCCCAAACTTGTGCACCAGTCCCGGTACCTTCCTTCCGATGGGGGTGTGCTTCCCCTGGGCATCCTGAGTCCTCCTTTCATCTAGCCGCGTCGCTAACAGAGCCACCTGCCGTTCCAAATCCTGGTTTCTCTCCTCCAGATTTGGCGCTTGCGCTCCCGCCTCTCCGGCACCCGCTCCTCCAGTTTGACTCATGATGCTGCCTGTCTTGTCTTTGTGCACAAGCAACGTCAGGGACTAACGGATTGCTGTAAAGGGAATTGGGGTTGCTTGTGCGTAAAGGGTGCTGCAGCTCTAGACAGCGTTGCCTGGATAAACCTTTCCCTGGCTGGACAGCCCTTTCTCCATGACTATCTCAGTCACTGGCAGAATCCGCCAGTGGGCGTTTTCTGAACTTCTTCCAACATAAAAATTCCTTCACTCCAAGTCTCCGCCTAGCCTCCCTGCGCGGAAGTCTCCTGCGCAGAGTGGGCGTGCCCAACGGAGGTCCTGGGCTCTCCCTGCTGCTCTCTGTGGAAGAGTCTCGGAGCCCTCCCTCCGCAGCCTCCTCTTTCTTCCTGGTGTCCCTCCTATTTCCTTCCTCCAAGGAAGCTCTCTCTCTCTCCCTGCTGGTTCCTTCTCCTGCATCGTCAGGGAGCCTTACCTCCACCCTAGGCTCCGATGGCAGTTCCCTGACACTATATATTTTACTTTTTTTACGACCTTGATTCCAAATTTCTGTTCTAATTGCTCCTTTATATTCCTATCCATATTTTTAACCAGCATTTTAGTCTTTGTTTTATTTAGTTTAAAACCTGATACTTTGCCGAATTCTTCTAATTGTTCCAAAACTTTACCGATGCTTGTTTGTGGTTCTTCTAATGATAACACCAAGTCATCCGCATAAGCTTTCAACTTGTATTCCTTAGTGCCAATTTTAATTCCCCGTATCTCTGGCATAGTTCTCACCTTGTTTGCTATAACCTCTAATACCATTATGAATAATAAAGGGGAGAGAGGGCAACCTTGTCTTGTTCCTTTCATGATATTGAATGTATCTGTCAAATTATTGTTAACAATCAATTTAGCTGTTTGGTTAGAATAAATCGCCTTTATGCCTTTCATAAAGGTGCCCTCTATCCCCATTTTCTCCATACTCTTTAACAGAAACGGCCATGAAACGTTATCAAACACTTTTTCAGCGTCTATAAATATTAAGGCCACCGGTATTTCATTTTTGACTTCCAGATATTCTATGATGTTTATGATATGTCTAACATTATCCTTAAGCTGTCTATTTGGGAGAAATCCGGCTTGATCTTTATGTATGAAATCTTTTAAACATTTTTTAAGTCTATTTGCCAGTATTTCTGCAAAGATTTTATAATCATTGTTCAACAATGAAATGGGTCTATAGTTTTTCATACTCAATCTATCAGTGTCTGGTTTGGGAATCAGGGTTATATACGCTTCCTTCCACGTGCCTGGTAGGTTCCCTCCTTGCAGAATGCTGTTCATCACATCACATAACACCGGGGTTAGTTGGTCCGCCAAGATTTTATAATATTTGGCCGATAATCCATCTGGACCTGGAGCTTTGCCTAATTTCATTTTATTTATCGCCTCTTTTATTTCTTCTTTCGTAATTGGATTGTTCAATAGTGTCTTTTCTTCTTCAACTATATGTTTTCCTTTGTAGTCTTCTAAGTATTTTCCTATTTTATCTGTTTCTTCATTTTCTCTTTTATATAATTTTTCATAATATTTATGGAATATTCTCATAATTTCATCCGAATTTTCTATTTGGCGTCCTTCAACTTTGATCTTATTTATTACACTTTGTTTTTGTCTTTTCCGTAACTGCCATGCCAAAAGTTTTCCTGTTCTGTTGGCTGATTCAAAAAATCTCTGCTTCATTGATTTTATTCTCCATTCTACCTCCTGATTAACCAATATTGAATATTGGGTTTGTAACATCTTAATTGCTTGTTTATTCTGTTCATCTTTAGGTTTTATCGTTAAATTTCTCTCGCATTCTCTTAATTGATTTAGGATATCTTCTTTCTTCTTTTCTCTTAATTTTCTTCTATAGCTATTTTGCTGTATTAGATGACCCCTCATGACAGCTTTGCTTGCGTCCCAGACTGTATCAATATTAGTAACTTTGTTTAAATTCCATTTAAAGTAATCTTTCAGGGTATCTTTTGCTTTTTCAATTACTTCAGGATTCTCAAAAAGATTTTCATTCATCCTCCATCTATATACGCTTTGTACTTTACCTTTTATTTCTAAACCTATGGGGTTATGATCTGACAAAGTTCTTGGCTGTATTTCACATTTTGAAATTCTTGGGATTAAGTATCTTGAAACCCAGACCTGATCTATCCTCGCCCAACTCTGGTGTGGTTCCGAAAAAAAAGAGAATTGCTTTGTATTTGGATTTTTTATCTCTCCAAACATCTATTAAGTCCATATTCTCCACCAAGTTGAACCAGGATTTTGGTAGTTTCCCTTGGTTGCCTTTCTTTTTCTTTGATGATCTATCCAGTTCTGTCTTTACCACTCCATTAAAATCTCTTAATACAATTGTTTTTTGATCTTCTAACTCAATCAATCTCTCTTCCAATTTTCTATAAAACTCTGCCTTATTTGTATTTGGGGCATAGATAGTGACCACATTAAGTTTTTCACCTTGAAAATTGATTTGTACTCCCAATATTCTCCCTTCCTCATCCTTACAGATTAATTTAGGTTCCCATTTTTCTTTGACATAAAGAACAACCCCTCTTTTTTACACACATCAGAATTAATAAACTCCTCCCGTAATCTTTTGTTTTTCAAAATATGTTTATGTTTTTTAGCAATGTGGGTTTCTTGCAAACAAATCACATCAAGATTTTTTTTCTTCAATACATTTTCAATTTTATTCCTCTTAGATTTCTCGTTTAGACCATTCACATTCCATGTTATTAATTTCAATGTCATTGTTATCTAATCAAATTAACTGTAAAAATGAACTAAATTTAAATTCAAGTAGTCTTGTCTTCCAAGTCCTCCTCCTCCTCTTCTTCTTCTCCCTCTGCTCCTTCTTCTATTTCCTCCTCGTCCTCTTCTTTTCCTCTTCCTTCTTTCTCCTCCTCTCTGTCCCTCTTCCTTCTTCTCTCCTCTACTTCTGACTCCCTTTCTCCAAATTTCTCCTCCATCTTTCCAAGCTCCTTCTCATATCTCCTTGAAAATTTCCTCACTTCTTGTGTATCTGTCAACCTAAATCTTTTATTTTTGTAGTGGAAGGAGATCCCTTCCGGGAACTCCCACCTGTGCTGTATGCTGTTTCTTTTCAGAACACTCACTAGCTGTTTGTAACCCTCTCTTTTTCGTAGAAATCTAGTAGGAATTTCTTTGAATATAATGATCAGTCTACTGTCAATTATCAACTTTTTTTGGTAACTTGTCTTCAATATCGCATTCCTCATATCTAAGGAGTTGAATATCACTAAACAATCTCCCGATAATCTCTTTGATTTAGCTTGTAACGATTTTTCTTTCATTCTGAACGCCTTTTCCACGGTAAATTCAACCTCTTCTTCTTTCATATCAAGCCACTTTGCTAGCTCTTTAATCATTTTAACCTTAATATTTTCGTGTATCTCTTCACCTACTCCTCTGAATTTCAGATTCAATTGCCTCTGCCTCATCTCCAGCATGGCTAGACTATCCCAAACTTGGTCCTGACTTTTGCTCAAATCTCCTAGTTCTTCTTTAATTTTATCTGTCTCCTTCTTATTCTCTTTCACTTCCTTTTGAATTCTCTTAGTTGATTCTTCTTTTGTTTTTGATCTAACTGTCAGATCTTTTATTTTATTTGAGAGTTCTCCAACTGCCCCCTCTATTTTTTTATCTAGCATTTCCTGCAACTCTCCTAACTTCTTTTCCATGTGCTGATCACTTTGCTTGAATTCTTCTTTTATCTTCAACCACAGAACGTCCAGATCTTTAATTTCTTCTTGTCATGATACTCTCCTTTCCGCCGGCGTACCTCCTATCTTTTTACCATTTTTCCCAGACATTTTGAGTCAGCTTTTAGAGTATTACAAATTTTTTCAAACTATTTCTAAAATTTCTAATGTAATAAACAATTTTACCCCTAGGGGACGTACAATCCCCTTCAAATAATTTCTAAATATAAGGAGATTCAGCAAAGTCTCCTTTAATTTCTAACCAGCAAACCGTCTATTATCAAATACGCCACTAGGTGTCCCTCTTCAACCACTTTCCCCAACAATCTATATATTAATTTAGACCCCTTTTCTCAACCTCCTTAATTGTTTTCTCCAATTAACCAATTCTTATTTTTAAACATAATAATACCAGTAAAACATTTGCATTAACACATTTTGGAAACAATTAGTTCAATTATTCCAGTAAATCCAATAAGTCAACTTCAAAACGTTCAGTCCAATTAATACGCTCCGTCCAATTAATGCAATTCAATACATTCAGTCTAATTAATGCAGTTAATAACTGTCAACTGTGGGGATTTTTTTTTAAAAAAACCTGATTAAATTTGTTCATTTATCCTTTGTTAAGTTGATGTTTTCTCTCCCCCCCCCCCAGATTTCTTATGTTTGAGATATTAATTCAATTGAGTCTCTAATTTTCAGCCACTTGCCGGCCTAATCCCATTTGACTTGAATACTCTTCAGCCACTTGTAGGACTAATCCAAATTGGGGCAAATTGATTTAAAAGTTTTGAAGGACCAAAGATAAAGTATTTGTAATCCAAAACGCCTCTCCCCCCCCCCTTTTCCCTTCCAATCTTCTTGCTGAAGTGTTCTAATATTGTAATCCAAATTGTAACCGAACCCTGAAGCTTAAGAGGGAGGCAGCAAAAAAAAAAAGGAGAAGAAAATGGCCCCCAAGTCCTTAGTCACTGTAGTTCCAGAAAAAGGAGGAGAAAATGGCCCCCAAGTCCTGAGTCACTGTAGTTCCAGAAAAAGGAGGAGAAAATGGCCCCCAAGTCCTGAGTCATTGTAGTTCCAGAAATAGTCACTGAGTCACTGTAGTTCCAGAAATCCAAAAATAAAGCACTCAAACTTGATGCACTTCAAATCCAATATTAAATTTAATATAAAGAGAGAAGGGGAGGTCCAAAAAGGGGAAAGTTTATTTCCGCTTTCCACTGTATTTTTCCCTTTACCCAAAGAAAGTCTAAAGAAGGGAAAGAGTGTACAGAAATAGTATAATAATTAAACTGGGAGAACTGTCTGTATGCTTGCAATCATTAAGGATCTGAAAGTCCCATGAAGTCAGAAACGATGATATCAATATTTTTAAGACTCAGCTCTTAAATCTCTACTGTTAGCTCCCAGTTCTTATTTCTGCTTGACTTTTTCTTATTTGGCACCCTAGGTAGGCAGGGGGATGAGAGGGGCTGGGGGGGGGAGAGAGAAGCCCCCTCTGCCGTGTGTGCATGCAAGCACACGCACTCCGGCCCACCAGGAGGTTTGTAGTGTGGTGAACCGGCTTATACTTGAGTCAATAAAATTTTCCAGTTTTTTGTGGTAAAATTAGGTGCCTTGGCTTATATTCGGGTCGGCTTATACTTGAATATATAAAGTACATTATTTATTATTTGGATTTGTTGATTTTAATCCAGTGTTTTACCATAATTACTTACAGGCATTGCATCTTTTGGATTGGATAGCATAATTGCTATATCATCTGCAAAAAGGCATTACTTTGTACATTTCCTTTTTATTTTTGTTCCTTTTATCTCCATGCTGTTGGTTCAATAGCTAATGTTTCAACTGAGAATGTGAACAACAACAACAACAGTGTTATTATTTCTACCTTGACCCTCTGGCTGGGTTGCCCCAGCCACTCTAGGCAGCTTCAAACACATTTTAAAACTCAATCAAACATTAGAAACTTCTCAATACAGGGCTGCCTTCAGATGACCAGTCCAGTACGCTTCCACAGCAACAGAATTCCTGGACTTGTAGCAGAGCGGCACAGCGAGTGCTTGACGTGTGAGTGAAGAGAGAGTCCACACGCTGTCGTTCTTCTAAACTAGCAGCTTTATTTACATCAGACAGATAAAACAACAAACAATCCATCAGAGACAGCTGACATGATGTCTCTGCTTCTCTCCGCAGAAAAGTGAAAGTAACTCACAGGCAAAGAACTCAGCTTTCCCGGATGTAGGGAAGGCTCCTCCCCAGATGCAGGACACACAGAGGTGTTAACCCTGTAAACTCCAAACCTCACAACAGATGTCTTCTAAAAGTTGTGTAAGCGTTCCACAGGGAGGGCGGTACTGCCGAGAAGGCCTTCTGCCTGGTTCCCTGTAACCTCACTTCTCACAATGAGGGAACCACCAGAAGACCCCCGAAGGAGGACCTCAGTGTCCGGGTTGAACGATGGGGGTGGAGATGCTCTTTTAGGTATACAGGGCTGAGGCCATTTAGGACTTTAAAGGTTAGCACCAACATTTTAAATTGTGCTTGGAAATGTACAGGGAGCCAGTGTAGATCCTTTAGGACCAGTGTTATATGATCCTGGCGACCACTCCCAGTCACCAGTCTAGCTGCCGCATTATGGAGTAGTTATACTTTCCAAGTTACCTTAAAAGATAGCCCCACATAGAGTGCATTGCAGTAATCCAAGCCTAAGATAACCAGAGCATGTATCACTCTGGAAAGACAGTGCATGGGCAGGTAGGGTCTCATCCTGTGTACCAGATGGAGATGGTAGATGGCTGCCCTGCACACAGAATTGATCTGTGCCTCCATGGACAGCTATGAGTCCAAAATGACTCCCAGGCTGGAAATGTAAAGAAAAGGAAGGAACATTCTTTCATATGTGGTGGACCTGCTCCAAGGTGAAAGACTTCTGGGAAAAGATTTATAATGAATTGAAAAAAAGTTGAAATATACATTTATAAAGTCTCAGTCAGTTTATTGCACATAGCCAAAGGCTGCCGCAATGTACACAGAATTATTTGACAATTAAAAGAAAATATTCTGAATTGGTAAAAAAAGACTTAAAGCATTTGTATTATTAAAACATTACGTACTCTAAACAAAGCTATAAAAGTACCCCAATGTACAAGTAAAAACATTAAACAATAAAATTCATAAGCTAAAATCATCACATGGTCACTAATGTTAAAAACAGTATCAATTAATACAGTGTGCAATTTATACTCAGAGTTTGGTGACAAAGATAGAGCATAGCCTGAGGTAGATAGATGGGATCAAATAAATTCATCTCCTTTACAGTTAATGGCTACCTTGGCTATATAATTTGCTCTAATTTTCCTAGCAGCAGTTGCAAAACGTGCTACCCGCCAGGTCACATACTTATCTGTGTCTGCAAGGAGATATAACATCATGTCAAGGGGGTTCTGGTCAGGGGACCCTGTCATTATAGGTACCAAAAATCTTTTTCTTGCATAATTATATAACGGACAGTGCAAGATGCATAAGGTCCTCTACTTCAGAACATCCCCTAATGCAAACACGTTCGTTTTTTGGTATGCCTCTGTGTCTCCCATCTCTATAAGCAGAGCTTATTGTATTTAGTCGTAGCTCGGTAAAAGCTTTTCGAAGTTGTGCAAAAGTCAATTCATTAAAATAAAATACCGTAAGTGTTCATTGGCCTCTCTAAGTTTAAAATACAATGGGGCGCATGTAGATGTGCACATAGAGTTTAGATCGTTTTTAGTTGCCACTGCCCTCATGATTCGTTTAAAAATATATTTCTGGGAATATAAGGGAAGTTCTTTAATCTCAGTCACTGAGAGTTCATATTTGCCCATCAGGGCATGATGTACCCAGTTTTTAAGGGGTAATCAATTCGAGAGCTCAATCAGGCATTTTTTTGGTAGCCTAGTGTTGTCCATCTGTTGAACTCTAAACCAGTAACAGAGAATTCTTTTATCTATTTGGCTCTCTATGCTCAACATGCGAGTTTCCAACCTGACCATGGCAGATTGCACGTCTTTGGGTAAACCTAAAAGAACTCTTAAAAAATAATTCTGTGGGGGTTCCAGACCGGAGACCTTTGAGGTACCCCAAACCTCTGCACCATATAAAATCTGGGCCATTGTTTTTGCTTTATACACAGATAGAGCTGGGTTGACCAGATTTCCACCTTTATAGGCAGCGAATTTGAGAATGGCTTTTGTTGATTTAAAGGCTTGCAATTTAATATTGGATAGCTGTGTATTCCAAGATGCCATTTCTGAATAAATCAATCCCAGATATTTAAATGTATTTACTTGGTTTATGATGTGTTCATCCAGGTGCCAAACATGCTTTTTAGAACACTTCCCAAATACAATGACCTGCGTCTTATCATAGTTTATAGATAAAGCATTCCTCGTGCAATATGAACTTAATTTTGCAAGCAGCCGTCTCAGGCCCACCTGGGTTCTAGATACAAGTACTAGGTCATCAGCATACATTAAAACAGAGAGTTTTTGGTCGAGAATTGTGACAGGGGCAAACTGTAGGCCCTCCAGTTCTTTAACCATGTCATTAATATAAAAATTGAACAGGAAAGGTGCCAAAATGCATCCCTGTTTGACTCCAGTAATGGTCTTAATTCTAGTGGTGAGATGGCCAGCCAGATCCACCTTTACTTGTATTGATGTGTCAGTATATAATGTTTTGATGAGAAATAATAGACGGAGGTCTATATTTGTCTTTTCCAATTTTTGCCACAATGCGTGTCTTGGGACCGTATCAAAAGCTGACTTTAGATCGATAAAAGTAACATATAATTTATGCTTCAAATTATGGATGTATTTACATAGCAGAAAGTTCAGCACAAAGCACTGGTCCAATGTGGATTTCCCTCTTTGGAAACCTGCCTGGACTTCAGATATCACCTTATTTGTATCTGCCCATTCTTATAGTCTCCCAAGAAGGAGCCTAGCATATAGTTTGGAGGCTACATCTAACAAACTAATGGGTCTATAATTGGCAGGGTTTTTCTTATCACCCTTTTTATATATTGGGGCAATTATACTCAACTTCCACCCTTCAGGTATGCGACCTGTATGAAAACAATTTTGCAAAAATGGGTGACCAGAAATCAGGTCTTATCTTATAGATCTCCATTGGGATCATGTCTTCTCCTGGAGCTTTATTAGCTAGTTGGCTTGCGATTAGCCTCTTAATCTGATTGGGCGTGACGTCTGGCCATTCTGGCAGTTCTGATAACTGAGTATAGTAAACTTGTGGGGGTGGGTCAGGACAGGGGCCATATATTTCTGTAAAATATGTCACCCAATCCTTTCCTTGGACAGATGCTTCTAACGAGTAGCCCAGCCCATTTGTGCCTTGGGCAACCAGATGCCAAAATTTCCGTGAGTCATTTTGAAGTGCTGCATCTCCCAATTCTTTCCACTGTTGTTCATAATATATTTGTTTCTTGCTTTTAAGTAATAATTTATAATTGTTTCGTAACTGGGCTACCTCAGCTTGTAGAGCAAGATTGTGCTTATCTTGTTTTAACTTCAATTTTCTAAGTACCCTAGCTAGGTATTTTTTGCTATTCTGACATTCCTTATCAAACCAAGTCTGTCTCTTAAACTTTTTGTTTTTTATCACACTAGCTGTGGTCATCAGTGGGCGCATTCGGTTGATTATATTCTCATAAAGTCCAATTATGTTTCCTGTTTCTAACAACATTTCCCCCTTTAATAAAGCAAATTCATGGGAATCCAGGATCTGGATCATTTTTTCTTGGACCTGTGCATTCCATTTTAACCTTTTATTTCCAAGTATCAGATATTCTGTTTCATCCAATAATTTAGGAAAGGCAGGAGAAACGAATGATGTCAGAGATAACTCAAGTGGAAAGTGGTCACTTTCAGCTCTGGGAATTATCCTGAAGGTATCTCGGTTAACTGGCACATCATTAGATGTTAGGATATAATCTATGGTGCTAGTAAATCCTCTGGGGGAGATAAAAGTAAAATAACCCTTTGGGTCCAAGATGGCGACGGCTTAGCAAGCAGGCTTCGGAGCTCCGCAGATAACAGGACTGTAATTAGCATTGACTGCCACCCAGGGAAGTAATTTTTCCTTTTTTACTTCTCTACTTTTTAACTTACTGAGATTCTAACAGCACCTTCTTGTCTATGCTATGAGAAACATCTTGGGCATGTTCTGTGAAGCATCCTGGGCAGGCCGCCAGCTGCTAGCTATTAACCGCCAACTCCCTTCTATACTTTGTTCCTGAAACTCCTGGCAGTCTCCACACAGAGAAGCTCTTAAATTGAACAAACTGAGCACTTTCTATTTTTTCTCTCTTTTTTGGTTGGTGAAACCTCTCCTTGTTTACTCCCCACGGTGACGCTATGCCTGCTAGTAAACGCCACAGGGACCCAGAGGATGTAGCTCTCTCACCGGTTCCCAAACAATCTAAAATAGAGGACTTTTTTAAACAAATCTGCTTTTATAGTTCCAACAAAAAACCGGTTTTCTCCTCTTGAAGATGATTGTGAGTGTGGGGAGAGTATTCAAGGTGAGAGCGTGGAACTGGATACAGCAATGGGGCAAATTGATCCTGTGCTCCTCAGAGAGGAAGGAATAACAAATAGGGAGAGCACCCAATTAACTCTAATTGCAAGAACGGTTGAGCATATCTTCCAGCAAATTAGAGGTATTGCCTCTCAAATAACCCAGTTATCCAAAGAGGTCCACAGTTTATCAGTTAATAACAAGCAGGCATCAACAGAACACCATAGTACCAAAGGAAATTGGCGACAACAAGAGCAGACCCCTAAGCTCAACATAGAACGTGCAGAGGCTCTTAAAACAAACTCTTCTTATTTAATCTTCCAACCAAAAAAGATCTGCATGACAATTTGTGGAAGACCAGATCAAACTCCTAGCTGGAAAGGTGCCCAGCGTTCCAAACAACATTTATCAGACTTACTTGGCATTGGACTTACAGAGATTGACCTCGTTAGGACTGAACTCTTGAATACCACAAAGCAAAGCCAAAAAATTATGTTAACTTTTTCCTCTACTAGACTGCCCTCACTGATTCACAAGCTGAAATTCAGATTGTCAAGCAGAGGAGTTTTTCCAACCTGGGTATTTCGCAATTCTATTGTTGCACCCTTATGTAAGATGAGGACTGGTGCTTCAGAGGGGCTCACAAAACCAAAGCCTGGATCCCCAATGGAAGTAATGACATCACAAAAAAACTTGACAGGTGGGGAGGAAACAGACATGCCTGAGTTGAATTCGCAGGATCATGCCCAACATCAAAATAACCAGGTGAGCCAAAAGGAACAGCCGATTCCTCTAGACAATCATCTTCAGGAATCTGAGCACTCTGTAAATCCTTTGGAAGAGGATTTTCTCAGCTCCTTTAGGAATCTCCCTCAGGAAGAGCAACAAACAGTTATCAAGAGGCTTGATCTTATGAGCCAGACATTGAAAGAGATTAAAGAACCGGAGGCAGAGATTGATAATAGACTCAATGGCCACAACAACAAAACTTTATTAGCAAAGCCAACAGGCCACAGCTGTACAAGAGTTAAAAGTAAAAATAGAGATAAAAGGAGGAAAAGAACAGGCAAAAGATGGTCCGTCGGATGAACAAGTCTGTCACTCAGATGGTGGCCCTCAATTTCGCAGCTCTCTCGATGTACCTCGCGACCTTCTCTGTTATCTGACTTTCCGTATCAGATAATAGAAAATACAGTGTAATGTCTGATGAACGGCCGGGGTTGGAGAGAATGAGTGGAGTAACAATCTCATTCCTTAGGTCTTTGTAGAGGGGGCAAGAAAGAAGGACGTGAGACACTGTTTCCGTGTTACCATCTCCACATGGGCAGAGTCGTTTTTCAAATGGAGTCTTTTGGTAACGACCTTCGAGTACAGCAGAGGGAAGAACATCCCATCTAGCCAATGTAAAGGCACGTCTGTATTTCGGGATGGTTAGTTTAGACAAGTATGAAGCTGGAGAGTCAAAATGAGAAGGGGGAAAGTAGGTATACCATGGGCACAGTTTCTTTAAGATGGTCAGGTTGTTTTGTCGTTCGATGTCTTTCAGGCGCTGGCCTATTAGACTCTTTGCTTTGATGAGGCCCATTGATAATAGGGACTGTGAGTGCAGACCGCATGTAAGGACTCAATGGCCACAACAGAATGATAACTATAGAACCACCGGAGTATTGGACATTTATAAAGAAACCAGAGGCCTTTCTTCTTGGAATAACAGGTTCGGAATTGCCCAAGAAAGATGTTAATCTATTTTTGTATGCCACAACTGCGGCTCGTATTTTGTTAGCTAAAAAGCGGAAAACTCAAGAATTACCAACAGTAGAAGAATGGCAGATGAAGATGATGGATTTTATGGAGCTAGCCGATCTAACCGGAAGAGTCCACGACCAGAAGGAGGAGGAACACCACGAAGAATGGAAGAAATTTAATGATTATTTAGCTAAATTTGTTAAGCTAAAATAACTGGAAATAGCGTCCAGATACTTAATGGGCTTAGGAATGTATTTATGTTAACTGATAAAATAATATGTTTAATACAAGAAGGAGAAGATTTAAAGATGTTAATGTTTAATTTAAAGGGTATTAAAATTGGGATTTGGAAAACCATTATAAGCATATGCAATGAAATTGAACTAAGGGGAAACGAGGAAGTCGTTTTACAAAGTAAATAACTGTTATTTTCAATAAGGTTATGATTTATGTTTGCTATGTCTTGTTTGTTTTATGTTTTTGTTTGTCGTTGATATTGTAAAAACTAATAATTTTTTTGCAAAAAAACAAACAAAAAAACAAAATGACTTCCATGCTGTGCATCTGGTCCTTCAGTGGCACAGTTACCCCATTCAGGACCAGGAACCCCTCACACACACCCATCCCTCCAGAACAGTACTTCTGTCTTGTTGGGATTCAACTTCAATCTGTTTACTGCTATCCATCCTCCAACCGCCTCCAGACACTCACACAGTACCTTCACTGGTTCCGATTTAAAGGAGAAGAAGAGCTGGGTACTGTTAAGAGCAATTAATTTCCCGTTAATTCTCTGGCCTGTAAGGGTCCAGGGAACGTATAAGGTCCAATGAGGTTCCCCGGTCAGAGATAAAATGACAGAGATCAACCAGATGTAATTCAAAGCAAAGCGGCGATTACGCCTGATCCTTTATTGCAAAATATAGAGCACAGTTGCAACAGGGGTTCCCGCTCCCAGTCGCCCAATGTGGTACGAAGGAAGGAGAACCCCAAACAAAAGAAGACACAGATTTTTATACTTTCTTACAACACAGTGGAAGACGTCACAGGAGGGGCAATTTCGGAGATTACAGGTGAGCAGTTGTGGGAAGCATTTTGGTGAAGTATTGTTGTTATGGTAGTTATTAACACTTCGATGTTTACATGCAAAGTTCTTAAGTGGTGTTGACGAAGAGAGGAAGGTTGCGGGTGACTGTTATCGTATTTCTCAGCCCATCCCATCCGTCTTACTGATGTCCGTTGTGAGGAGTTAATGCTGCCAAAACTAGCAGAGATAACGCTCCAGGCACACAGCCATTTCTGTCCTGAAGATTTATTGCCAAAAAATCAAAACGGTTACAAGAGTTTAAAAGGCACATCCATGCCTATCTCAGTCAGATGCCTCAAATGACAATCTTTTACTCCTCCTCCCCCAGCAGGCCCATTGCCGCAATGCATACCTCCTACTTCCTCTGTTCTGTGAGTAGCTCATTCCGGGCACTGATTCCCCCCTCCCTATTTCCTCCTCTGAGTCAGATGAGAGGCTGCTGATGAGCTCTTTCGGCTCTCTATAATTGCTTGTCTCCCTCCTCGGCTCTCTAGCCATTTCCACTTCCCTGACATCCGTCTATTGTGATTTTATGATTGCAGGGTGAAGTTTGATGGTTCTGCCTTAAGTGCTTGCTTGCAGGGAAGAATGACTGGGCTTTGGGTGATTCCGGAGCTTATGTTGATGTTCCCTGGCGCCTTATGAATGAAACGTAACATGTTTCTGTGACAGTTTGTGAATGACTCATTGAAATAAACAGTTGCATTTGTGAATTGGTGTCATATCATTGCAGACCCTGTAGGTGGAGCTGTGGCACTGTATTAGTGCTTGAGCTGTCATTGTGCAGGTTCAGGGAGTTACACTTAGCTTTCATTTATACAAATATATCAAAAAAAGTGTGGATACATTTATGAAAATGTTTAAAAGACTTAAGCATAGCTGCATTTTCAGAAAAGATACAAGTTGGTACAAAGTACATATACACATACATTATTCAAGTTCAGAAAAGATCGACATTTTATAGTTTGGTACAGGATAGAAACATGGGTGAGAGAAAGGAAGGGATTGACCTTTATTGATATTTATTAATACATATTTTCTTATGACAGTACCATCCACATACTGGTGAACACCCGGTCCAAACCCCATGATGATCTCTCACAGTGGCTTCATACAGGTATTAAAAAGCATGAGGGAGAGGATGGAGCCCTGAGGCACTGGCAGAGGAAGAGGAGTGCGGGGGGGGGATCACCCCGGCAGCGCAATTCTGGTGGGGTGCCATCGCGGCTGCCCCCTGAGCTGGGTGCCATGCCCCTGCGGGTGGCGCACCAACCCCGCTCCCGCCTGCTCTCTGCCACTGCCCTGAGGCACCCCACAAGTGAGCTCCCAGGGGTCCGAACACTCATCCCCCACCACAGGCCCATCTGCCATGTTCAACCAAGTCTCTGTTAGACATGGCAGGTCAATTCCTCCATCCACAATCAAGTTACTGATGGCAGTGATCCTGTGAATGATTGTCTTGTGAATCATTGTCCTGGCATTGCGCAGAGCCCTTTCCGAGCCTGCAGAGGAGAGGGTGTTGCGGGCAGGGCCCTCCCACATTCGTGGGGGCTTCCCTTGCCCCCGCGAGAGCTGGGGAATCCCTGGGCGTGCCTGCAACCCAGCCCGCCAATCGGCGGGTGAGGGGAGGCGCAGCCTGGGCTACTTAAGGCCAGGCACGCCCAGGGACCGCCCTCTTTTCCCCCTCGCCCAGCAGCTGAGCGGTTTTTGGTTTTTGCGGCTGTAGGGTTTCTTTGTTTTATTTTTGCGAGCAGTTTTACCCCTAGCGTGCCTGTTCGCAACATAGTTAAGCGAGGACCCGCATTGTTTTCGCTCCCTGTTGGCCAGCCGCCCGTGCAGTTTACTCAAAATCGCTGTGCCGCAGCGCGGTGCCGGCGGCCGGGGTGAGGAAACACGGGGGTCTAAAAGGAGCTTACCTGGTCCTTGCAGCGGATTCAGCGCAGGCACAACGTCCAGCGGATCGCAAGGATCGGCAGAGGATCGGGTGCCAAGTAGAAGGGTAACGTGTGCTTGAAACACCCTATATCCATCCCCCCCCCCTTTCCTGCATGGTCCTGTCTGTTACGCCGGTTTTACTTCCAGCCGTCATCCCGGTACGCTTGTTTGTTGCTTCCTGTATCCCTTCCCCCCTCAGCCTTTCCTACACGGATCTCCTGTTGTGCCAGCTTTGTTTCCAAGCGTAATCCCTGTACGCCGCTTGCAGCTTGTCTGTAGTGCCTTAGGGGAGGGTTTCCTTCCATTGCCGGTTGCTAGAGAAGCCACCGGGCGTCACTGTTGCGACGCCACGTGTTGAAGGCAGGGAGGCCATTTTGAGTAAGGGCAGAGTACTGTTGTTCCCCTGCCGGTCGCCATTTTGGGAGGCCACGTGTGAAGCTTGGGCAGCCATTTTGTTTAAGGGAAAAGGGCCTGGCAACCGCATTTAAAATTTTAAATATTCTTGCCTTTGATTTGTTTTGAGTTTATACATATTTCCCGTGGTTCTAGGCTGTGATACACTCGGGTTTACTATCAGCGCGCCTCTAAGACACCAGCAGGGGTGCCCCTGCCAGCGCAGTTCGCTGGGATTGGGCATTAATCATTAAATAAATAAATAAATAAATAAAAAGTAAAAGCCTCATACTTACGCTCCTAACTGCTAATCAGTAAAAATCTAGAAGACAATACTAATATATATCACATCTGCATTTGGCAGCTACTGTTTATTTCGCATTTTGGTGAACAACAAATTTCTATTTTTAGTTACGTTGGTTGGAGCTAGGTTCCCGTCTTCTGCAGTGGGTTTAAGCGAACTCATGGCGAACACTGCCATCTAGCGGCAAGAAATATATTTGCAGTTTTTTTTGTTGTTGTTTTTTTGGTGCAGTGCATTTCAGATCCCTTATTTACAGCAACAGCCAGTGATTGTTGGTAGATCGGGTTGCCTGTTTCCCATTGCGGTTGTTGAATATATATAATATATAATTGCCAGGTATTATAATAAATTTAATAATAAATGAACGAATAATTAAATAAATTTAATTTTAAGTGAATAAATAAACAAATAGATAAGCAGAAGAATAAATATTTAAAGGCATAAATAATTGTATAGCAAAATTTTTATTAAAATAAATAAATAAATAAATAATAAAATAAAATAAAATAAAATAAAATAATCTAAATAAGGCAATGAAAGTTTTGAATTAAAATAATAATAATAATTATAATAATAAAATAAAATAAAATAAAATAAAATAAAATAAAATAAAATAAAATAAAATAAAAAAATAAAAATAACTAAAAAGGGGAGGAAAAGGAAGCGTATTCACTGTCAGTGTAGCCCATACTGAACTGTCCTTTGGACCGTGGGTTGTTGGCCTTGGATTTAGGAATGGCTTCAGGTGGTGACCAGCAGCCATCTACTTCTGGCACCCAGCCAGCATCCAATAGTTCTGGGGGTGAACAGTTACCAGCCATGCCATGCGACCCTCAGGCTTTCGCCCAATTTTTTGTGGCGTTCGAAACCTTTTACAGACAATGCAGGTCTAGAGGATCGCTAGCGCTTCCAGCACCCGAGCCATCAGAAGACGTGATACTTGATACGCCCCCGAATATCCAAGGGCAGCAGGGTGCTGAGGCAAATCCGGGGGTCAGCGCGCATCCCGGGCCGGGCCCTCAGTAGCAAGCCGCCCTAATACTCGTGCACAGGCAGCTATTGCTAGGAAGGCTAGCCATAACGCAGGCAGAGCGAAGGCGCCAGCGAAGGGTCCCAGTAAGGGGAAGGCGCCTACCAAAGGTACCAGCGGCAATACCCTCTCACTGGCTGCAGATATCCCTAGTGTCTTTCAGGGTCAGCACCCTCAGCACAGCTCAACAGAGGACAGTGCATGTTCCGGCTCCGAGGGGGAGCAACCGGATCCTCCAAGTGCTCAGCCGGCGGCCAGCGGGAGCACGCCAATCA
The DNA here is from genome assembly GCF_027172205.1 of Podarcis raffonei. NCBI lineage: Eukaryota > Metazoa > Chordata > Lepidosauria > Squamata > Lacertidae > Podarcis > Podarcis raffonei. Next base: position 24,824,280 of record NC_070620.1, read on the forward strand.
GTGAGGCGCAAGGGGGTAAGAGGAAAGCTAAGAAGAAACATACGTCAGCTAAGAGGAAACGGAACAAGCAGTCAGAAACCGAGGATGACTCAGGTACGTCTTCTTCCGAGTCGGACTCTGAGGACCAGATGGATGGGTACTGGGGGATAGGCGAGAGCAACCATGGGATTCCGCTCTGGGCACATGAAAGGAGGGCTAACTCCCACCGCAAAACTTTCAACGGAGTGCTGGAATGGAGGGATGGGGCGTTGGTCGAGGATGTGAAAGTATCCACCAACCAGGCTACTGATTTCATATTAGGGAACCATTTGTCCCAAAAGAAGAGGAATAAGATCCTCAACGGGGACTATGTCGATATCTTTACCCTCCTACCCCCTGCCAAACTAACGGGAAAGGGCGAAAAGAGGCGTTCCTACGGTAAACGGAGGTATAGAACGCCTAGGGCGGAGCGCACCTTCGAGAATTGGTTAGATGGGTACCAGGTTTTCATGGGTGTCGTTTGCGCCGCTTATCCCTGGCGATCCATGGATCTAGTGGCCTATCTGGCTCACGTGAGAAGGGCGTAGTCACTTGCAGGAGAAAGCGCTGCGTTAACGTATGATGAGAACTTTTGTAGGAATGCCTCTCTCCTGCCGTCCACCCGTTGGGACCTAACTGATCCTAATTACTGGGGCGAGGACGTCAATCCCTACATAGAAAAGAAAAACCAGGACCCGGCCAAAACTGGTAAGATTGAAGCAAAAAGGCGCCGACAGTGCTGGGAGTTCAATCGGGGCGTCTGTTCTCGCCCCTTTTGTAAGTATGCCCATGAATGCGAGCGGTGTTGGGGAAACCACCCCGCCTCCTCGTGCTTTAAGAATAAGCAGCAGCCCTTTCGGGGGGGCAGGGGGTACTTCCACAACAATGCCAGAGGTGCCCCCGGACCATCTCATCAAGGACCTAGTAACCGCCAGTAATCACGAGCTTCGGTTGGCCCATACCCCTATCCGACTCCAGCCACTAAAAGCCCTGCTAGATCTTTACCCGGACCAAAAAGCTGCGCAATACCTGTGGGAGGGTTTCTCAAAAGGCTTCAGAATCCCTGTGGCTGTTCCCCCTACCCCCAGAGATCCGCAAAACCAAAAGTCTGTTAGGGAAAGGCCTGACATAGCCAGGAAGAAGATAGAGAAAGAGATTAAGGCCGGTAGGGTGGCAGGTCCCTTCTCTGCGCCTCCATTCGAAGGGCTTCACCTATCCCCGTTGGGCATCGTTCCAAAAAAGACTCCAGGAGAATTTCGCATGATCCATAACCTATCTTACCCGAGGGGAAGCTCTGTCAACGATGCCATCCCCCAGGAACTTTGTACGGTAAAATATGCCTCTTTTGACCAAGCAGTTAAAATGATTCGGCAATTCGGGAGGGGAGCGCTGCTAGCAAAATGTGATATTGAGTCAGCTTTCCGTCTCCTCCCGGTCCACCCAGCTGACTTTCGCTGGCTGGGCTTTAAATTTCAAGGGGAGTATTTCATCGACAAAGCGATGCCTATGGGCTGCTCCGTAGCCTGTGCGGCTTTTGAGTCTTTTAGTACTTTCCTCGATTGGGCACTCCGCTTCAGAACAGGGTCTGTGGGCGTGTCCCATTACCTCGATGATTTTATTTTAGTGGCCGACAGTAGGCAGGGCTGTTCCGCCCTCCTAGGGGCTTTCACAGCCCTGTCAGAGGAGTTGGGGTCCCCCTGGCCGCCGAAAAAACGGAGGGTCCAGCCACTTCCTTGGTTTATTTAGGCATTGAATTGGACACAGTGGCGCAAACATCGCGACTACCGGAAGAGAAGCTGTCCGCCCTTAGAACGGTGATCCAGCAGCTTCTGCCCCTTAAGAAGATCACCCTTAGGCAAATCCAATCCCTGCTTGGCCACCTAAATTTTGCCTGTAGAGTTGTTGCGCCAGGCCGCCCCTTTTGCATCCGCCTGGCTAGATTGGCCGCTGGACTTAGGGCTCCCCAGCATAGGGTTCGCCTTTCCAAGGAAGTAAAGGCGGATTTGGGCATGTGGCTCCAATTCCTCGGCAAGTACAACGGCATATCCTTATGGCAAGGGTCTATGTCCCTAAAGGCCGACTTCCAAGTTCAGTCGGACGCTGCTGGATCTCTGGGCTTCGGGGTTTACTTCCGGGGACAGTGGTGTGCCCAAAGGTGGCCTTCAGAGTGGCAGGGCCAACCCATCACCCGGGACCTCACATTCTTGGAATTCTTCCCTATTGTAGTAGCGGTACATCTTTGGTCAGAGCAGTTCCGTAATCATAGGGTTTGTTTCAAGACGGATAATCAAGCTGTGGTAGCGGTTCTGTCTAGACAATCGGCGCGTTCCCCCAGGGTCGGGAATCTCCTGCGGTTATTTGTCCTTCGGTGTTTAGAGCATAACATATACTTTTCAGCCAAATTCGTTCCTGGCATTAACAATGACATCGCGGATGCTTTATCTCGCTTTCAGATGGAGCGCTTCCGATCGTTAGCGCCGGACGCGGAGCAATCATCGATGCCTTTCCCGGAGCATCTCTGGAGTATTGGGAGCAAGAAGTGATGGAAGGGTTATTCGGTGCCGTGGCCCCTTCCACAATGAGATCATATAAGAAGGCCTGGGCCGACTTCTTAAAATTTCGCAGCACCAGGCCTAACGCAGGGCTGTTTTCCATTCCCTCTACGAGGGAGGTTCTCTGCTACTTGGCTCATCTGAGGGGGTTGGGCAGGGCCCCAAAAACTCTTAACATTCAGTCCGCAGGGATTGCATACTTTTGTAAAGCCTTTTTCGCCACAGACCCATGTTCAGCTTTTATCGTCCGTAAGACTCTTGAGGGTTGGCGTCGGCAGCACCCCCCCAGTGTGGATAAGAGGAGGCCCATAACAATAGACATTTTGACCCAGATTCATAAGAAGTTACGGGCAATTTGCTGGTCAAAATACGAAGCGCGCCTGTTTTCGGCCGCCTATTCCATTGCATTCTTTGGCGCTCTCCGCATTGGGGAGGTGGTCTGCGAACGCGGGGCGGTTCACCTCCAGAGAGGTATACTATTAAGTGATTTGTCCCTGTCCGAGTCCGAGCTAATCGTCCAGGTGCGGAGCTCTAAGACAGACCAACATGGTAAGGGTGCGCTCCTACGATTAGCGGCTGTGCAGGGTAGTGGACCCTGTCCCGTAAGAGATACATGGCGTTTCCTCTATTTGAGACCCAGTGGCCCCGGCCCATTTCTGATACATGCGGATGGGTCACTCTTGGCTAGACACCAGTTCACGCGCGTGCTTCGCACAGCACTAACAGCTTGCGGTCTTCCCGCGGCGGAATTTGCAGCCCACTCCTTCCGCATCGGGGCTGCTACCACCGCAATGCATCTAGGACTCTCCACTGAAAGGATCAAGGATCTTGGGAGGTGGAAATCCAATGCGTACAGAGCTTATGTCAGAAAGAACCTATGACTCGCAGTGATAATCCTGACCTTGGCTTTTCCGTATGCTTCCCTTTCAGAATCCAAGAAGGTGCGCATCTGGTTGGTGGGCCACAGCATAGTGTACTGGGCCAAAAACCGTGCTATGAGTTCCGGAATTGGGCATAATTTGAACCTGCCGTCGAATGTTGAACTGGCGTGGATTACGCGTAGGGGAATGCGCTGGAACGAATTTAAACCAGCCGTAATGGCGAGAGCTGCCGCTGAGGGGCCGCCCGACGCATTATTAATTCAGTTGGGGGGAAATGATTTGGCGTACCGCAAAGCTATCGATTTGAGATGGAGCATTTTTGATGATTTGTCTGATTTGAGGGCGGTTTACCCAAACATTACCATTTTGTGGTCCTCGCTGCTTGAGAGGAGGACATGGAGAGATTGTGTGAGCCCGGCAGGAATCAATAAAGCAAGAAAGGTTTTGGAGCGGGCTGTTGCGCGTAGAGTGGCGGATCTGGGCGGGTGTGTCATCGGCCACCCAGGCATCCAGTACAGCAATGAGGCCCTCTACAGATGGGATGGTGTGCATCTTTCAGATGCAGGAAATGACATTTGGTTGGGGGATGTCATAGCAGGGATTAGGGGCTGGTTACGGGCCTGAAGGTATTGGCGGTGAGCTTTGCTCGTGTGGCGGTTAGGCATTGGCATGGGGCAATTTTAGGAAGAAGGAGGTGGGAAGGGAGCGCCATCACCTTACCCCAAGAAGAAGGGGTAGTCCGGTAGAGGACTCACAGGGGGGGCGTGGCCTTGTCCGAAGCCTGGAGAGGTAGGGCCGCCGGCACGCCCCCGAGCGGTGACACCCGTGAGATCCTAGTTGGCGTACTTCAACAGGACTCCCGCGGTTTGTGTTCAACCCTTCCCGGTCACCATGCCGGGTAGTCAATAGGAGCCAATGCCTAAGGCCAATACCTTCAATTCCGTAATCAATAAAGTTGTGGCCTTTTACGCCCATTAACCTTAACACAATGTGTCTGAGTCTTCATTTCATTGGGGGAGGAAACTTGCCACGCAAAGCCCTTTCCGAGCCTGCAGAGGAGAGGGTGTTGCGGGCAGGGCCCTCCCACATTCGCGGGGGCTTCCCTTGCCCCCGCGAGAGCTGGGGAATCCCTGGGCGTGCCTGCAACCCAGCCCGCCAATCGGCGGGTGAGGGGAGGCGCAGCCTGGGCTACTTAAGGCCAGGCACGCCCAGGGACCGCCCTCTTTTCCCCCTCGCCCAGCAGCTGAGCGGTTTTCCCATCCCACCCACCCTTAGGTTTAGCTAGAATTGACTTTGCTATGGACTCCGGTCGGTCGCCGCAAGGGGCCTGGTAGGACTTTTTCCAAGTTGGCGCACTTCCTGCCTTTTGGTTTTTTCGCCTACCTCGTAGCAACCGTCACAACTTTCGCGGTATTGGCGGTTAGGCATTGGCATGGGGCAATTTTAGGAAGAAGGAGGGGGGAAGGGAGCGCCATCACCTTCCCCCAAGAAGAAGGGGTAGTCCGGTAGAGGACTCACAGGGGGGGCGTGGCCTTGTCCGAAGCCTGGAGAGGTAGGGCCGCCGGCACGCCCCCGAGCGGTGACACCCGTGAGATCCTAGTTGGCGTACTTCAACAGGACTCCCGCGGTTTGTGTTCAACCCTTCCCGGTCACCATGCCGGGTAGTCAATAGGAGCCAATGCCTAAGGCCAATACCTTCAATTCCGTAATCAATAAAGTTGTGGCCTTTTACGCCCATTAACCTTAACACAATGTGTCTGAGTCTTCATTTCATTGGGGGAGGAAACTTGCCACGCAACAGCACCTTAAGGTCATGTGGATACCAGTATCCCTTCCAGTCAGGATCAGACCCAGCGGCAGGGATGGTTTTCAAATGACAACTAGACCTCCCTCCTCAGTAATGGCATGTTCTGGTCCTAACATTACTCCTCCTACCTGTGATCACTGAGATTGGGTATCCCAATGCACACACCCTTCCCCCCTCTGGAACCTGCCCCACCCTGTCCCTCTGCCCTTAAAACAAAATAACTAACGTAATGTAAAAAGGTAATCTAAAATACAAATTAAAATTAAAACAACTCTTTCCCAAGCTTTAAAGCACCGCAAAGTTAAAACCCCATCCTCATTAAAACAGTAACTTTGGCACAAGGGGGTTGGCCCACACCTTCATCCCACCCCCGGAGTGCCAGCTCCCAAAAGGACAACCCCCTTTGCTGGCGACCCCTCCCACAGGGCAGGCAGGCTTTATAGAGCTGCCCCAGCATCTGGTGTGTTAGTTTCTGTTTGCCACTGAGCAGCTGCTTGGAGTCACAGGACTCTGTTTACAGTCCAGAGACCTTCCAGGCTGTTGGAAGTCTCACAGAGGCAGGAGACGGATGTGATGTTTACTGGTTTCCTGTTTCCTTTGTTCCGTTGTTTCAGTTGCTCTCTGCTCTCATAGAGAGAGGTTGTATTTTGCTGTCTGCGTAGCTTAGTAATAAAGCATAGCAATGTAGCCATAAATCTCATCACTTCCGTGTGCTGTTTTGGATTCTCTGCTGAATGGGGGAACGTGCCTTGGAGCCTCATCAAAGGCTCAGGTCGTTAATTATTCGTCGGGAGGCAATTCCAAAGGCTTGGCCAGAAGAAGATGAGCTTTATCAGCTTGGCCGAGTGGAGATCCTGACATTTTTTGGTCCTGGGCCCAGAAGAATGGCAGAAGAACGGAATACAGCTCTTATCTTCTCTGCGTGTCAAGAAGACTGATGAGAGGTATGTGCTCATTGCCCTGGGAAGCCTGCCAGTCCCCAATTAAAGGCAATAAGGGGTGGACTTTGAACTTCTAGCCAAAGCACTTACCGGCAGCGGCAGAAGAAAGCAAAGGCCTCAAGTAGTGTGCTTTTGGAATGCAGCTCCTGGTAAACAGACAGAGTCTGCTTTAAAGGCACAGACATGGCCAGTCCAAGAGTAACAGAGGCTCTTGAATTTGTGTTGGGAATTCCAAAGCTCCAAAAAAATAATTATCAGAACTGGGTGCAGTATGCAGAAGCTCTGCTAAGAAAAGAGGGTCTGTATAATGTGATAACAGAAGCCCCCCCCAGCTCCAGTAACCGAAGAATGGAAGGCTAAGGATTCCAAAGCAAGGGGAACTCTGACGCTTATTGTGTCCCCTGAAGAGTTACGTCTTTTGTGTAACAAGCCCTCAGCCAGAAAGATGTGGGACAGTCTCCAAGAGTCACATTTGAGAACAGAAGCGGGTGCTTCTTTGTTCTTTTATGCCAAGTTGCATGATATGGCACTTGTTGAAGGAGCAGATGTACGTGCTCACCTCATGGAAATGCAGAATCTAAGGCATCAGTTGCAACAGCATGGAATCACCTTTCCAGAGGCTGTGTATTCCTTCATGATTCTACATTCTTTGGGTTCAAGTTGGGAAGCGATTGCCAGCCAGCTTGCTGTTTTGCCTACTGCTCAGCCAACGGTAGCACATGTTACTGCTGTGATGTTAAATGAAGCGGATCAGATGATTCAGAGGATTTAAAGAGTGCTAAGGCCTCTCTGCGACCCTCTGAAGGCTCTGATCGAGAACTGGAGGAAGCACTGTTCACTATAGGTCACTTTTCTCCTAAGAAAGAAGAGGAGAGCGTTGAAGACTTACGTCTAATTCGCAGGTCTAAAAGAGCCACAAAAGGTAGACCTCCCAAGAGATTTGCTGATGAATTTGCTAAAGCAGCAAAAGTGGTAACTGCTGTTAATAGCTCCAAGAAGGTATTTCAACTTTCAAGTTTCCAAGAGATCCAGGCTTTGGACTCGAAGGATGCTGAGCCATGCTTAATTGCCATGAAGGCTGAGCTTGATTCCTTAGAGAGGAACAAAACATGGGAGCTAGTTCCGACAGTTCCAGGGATGAAACTGCTTGACAGCAAATGGGTCTTCAAAGCAAAGACAGACCAAAATGGCAAGGTAGTCAGACACAAAGCCAGACTGGTAGCCCAGAGGTTTTTCACAGGTACCAGGAGAAGACTATCACGAGACCTACTCACCCACCGTGAGATATGAGAGCATTATGCTTATGCGCAAACTTGCTGCAGAAGAGAATCTACACGTTTCTTATCACGATGTGAATACAGCATTTTTGTACGGAACCTTAGGCGAATCACTTTATATGATTCCACCTGATGGCGTACAGGTCAAACAGGGATTTGTTTGTTCTCTGAAGAAGTCCCTATATGGTCTCAAGCAAAGTGCACGATGCTGGCACTCTAAACTCAGTGAAGTGTTGTTTTCTCTAGGTTTTCAGTAAGATAAAGCTGATCCATGTGTGTTTGTCAAAGAGGAAGGGCAAAAGAAGCTGTATTGCTTATTTTATGTTGATGGTATACTTTTCTTTTGGAAGGATGTCAAGATGGACTTCTCCGCGACCCTTCCCCTTTGCAGGGAGGTGGGACTGATTCGGATGGTCCGCCCCCGCCACTTAATGGATCCAATTGGCTTCCACAGAGTGGTAGGGGATGTTTTATCCTAAGTTGATGGCCTTTCAGCTGATTCCCTGGTGGCCCGCTGGAATGTGGAGTTAACCAGGGCTATTTGACTGTCTGGCTCTGAAGCCCGGACAGCCCCGTGGTTTTCCCCGGAGCTGAGGGCAATGAAACAATCGTTGAGACGGCTAGAGCGCTGGTGGCGGAAAACTCATTCTGAATCAGACCGGACACGGGCTAGAGCTCAACGTCGAGTGGCAATGGCGACGGCGAAGAGGGCCTTCTTCGCCGCCTCCATGGCATCTGCAGAAAACAGCCGCAGGAGACTTTTTCAGGTGGTTCGCAATCTATCAGAACCACCTGCACCACTGGGGCCTGGTAGGGACCCCAAGATCTCCTGCAATGTTTTGGTAAGTTTTTTTGCAGATAAAGTTGCTCACATTCAGAAGGAGGTAGACTCCACCGTGGGAGCAAGGCCAGGGTGGGAGAAAGCTAGCGTTCTGTCTGGTCCTGTTACATGGGATCAATTCCAATCTGTTACCTCCGAGGATGTGGACAGGCTGCTTGGACAAGTGAAACCGACTACCTGTCTCCTTGATCCTTGCGCATCCTGGCTGATAAAAGCGAGCCAGGAAGGGCTGGGTGATGGGCTCTGCAAGGTGGTGAATGCTTCCCTCTGTGAGGGAGCCTTCCCAGACCCGCTGAAAGCATTAAACTGCTTCTTAAAAAAACATCTTTTAAAAAAAAGATATTTATTAAAAGTTTAACAAATTACAGAGAAAAGAAAGGAAGAGAAGACAATAAAAAGTTACAATACTTCAAAAATAGAAAAAACCCACAATAAAAACAATTATAACAAAACAATAAGAAAAACAAAGAAAACATTTAAAAGCAAAAACATTTAAAAACACATCCAATTTCCATATCTTTGTCTTTCATTTACTTGTTTCATCGACCTCCTCACACCTCCCTTTTTTATATTCTAATTCAATTAGCTATTTCAGCAAATCCTTTCCATCCTTCTCAATTTTTGTTCTATAATTTATCTTAACACAATTTGACCTTAAATTTTACATTTTCTATCCTTTAGTTGTCTTAATGTACTTTAACCTTATCTTACCATAAAAAACCCTAAAACTTAAAAACATATTTATACATAACTCCTTATAACATTTCTACTAAAGCCGAATAGGTTCATTCCAAGATTTTTCTAACACTCATTAATTTTGCAATATTTCTCTAAATGAATTTTTAAATTTCTTCCAATCTTCATCCACAGTCTCTTCTTCCTGGTCTCGGGTTCTGTCAGTCCTTTCTGCCTGTTCCATCTAGTCCATCAACCTGATGATCTTATGTCCGAGGCTCTTAACTCTTTTCCATGTCCCTTCTGCAGATCTTCTTCATATTTGTACCTGCACTTTACTTTATCTTCAGCTGGTCTTGTTCTTGGTTTCCTTCCTTTATCACTGAGGAGTGGCTCTCAAGGGAACAATCTAAAAATGTCTTTATCCCTTCTCGACAGGTCAGCCCATTCTCCATAGTCAGAACTAAAATCCAAAAAATATTCCAAAGCATACTTCAATGTCCCTCCAAAGTCAAGGGCCTCGACCACTCCAATCTCCCCCTGGCCCAACAGTTCCCAAAAGCCAGGACTTCCCTGCATAGGGGGGTCTGACCAACTTGCCATCTCCAATCCCAAGAGGACTCCATCTCTCCAAGTCTGGCCCACTCCAAATTCAGTCATCAGAGGCAACAACTTATGTTCCTGCAGGGCCACAGCTCTCTCGACTTGTATTACTTGAGGTTCATCAACAACCTCCTCCTTTGTCTTCTCCACAGCTTGCCCTGTCAGAGCATATTCTTGAGTCAGTCCCTGAACAGGTTCAGTATAAGTATTCACTGTTTGTCCAAAATTATCAATTGCTGTGGTCATCAAATCCATCTTCTCATGAAGCTGTTCCAGTAGGGTACTTGTTTTGCAAAAAGCAATCACTAAAACTTCCTCTGCCCACATTGTTATTCAATTTCTACAGCTGTACAGTTCCCCAGGTCCACTCCAGCAACAGTTCAAAAGCTCCCTCTAGAGGAAACAATTTCTATTTGTATCCATCCTTTTACAAGCAGATCCGGCAACAAAATTTCTTTCATTTTTCAAATATTTGTTCCTTTTTAGTACAAAGGGAAACATTAGAATCAAAATGTTTCTCTTATTTGACTATCTGTCAACATACATTCTACTCACAGTCAATGAACTTTCCCAAAACGTCCGTCTTTGACAGCCCGCTCCCAGGTTCAAGACGATAGAAATTTGTCTTTCTTTACTCTCTCTCCTGCAGGCTTGAACAATTTAAACCCCCCCCCTCTTCTCCTGCTTCCAAGGGGGGTTTTACAGTTATAATCGATGGAAATTTAGCCCTTTACAAAAGACTTTCCAGACTTTAGCTTGCAATGTCTTTGCTTCAAACTATTTACAAAAGCGGAAGGCGGACTTCCTGTTTAGACCTTCCCGCTCCGATGCCAAATTACGAAGTTTTATAATCCAATTTTCCGTTCTACTCACGGATACTTGTTTAGAGTCCAATTGTCCACAGGAAAAAGTCAGCGCTCTCCGGCAACGGCTGTGCGGCTTCACTCCGTAAAAGTAGCGGTTGATTCAAAACACCGCGCTACTCCCCCCACTTCGCTTCGGGACCCCAAAAAAGGGTTTCCCTGCGAGTAGGTGAGGCGCTCTTGGTGTCAGCCGAATCCCACGTTCCCAGGCTTCCTCCGCCTGGGATTTTTAAAGGGTCTCCGCCTTCGCCGCGGCGGCAAGACCCGATTTTCGCGGAGCGGGTTCCTCTCGGTCAGAGGAACACCGCCATTGCCGATGGCGCTAACCCGGAAGTCCTTTTTTTAAAAAACATCTTTAGACCCAGCCAATTTGGCCAACTATCGCCCAGTCTCAAATTTACCATTCTTGGGCAAGGTGATTGAGCGGGTGGTTGCCGAACAACTCCAAGCACGTCTGAAGGATGCAGACCATTTGGATCCCTTCCAATCAGGATTCAGGCCTCACCATGGGGCTGAAACTGCCTTGGTCGTGCTGATTGATGATCTCCGGCGCTGGATCTGTCTGGGCTGAACGATGGGGGTGGAGACGCTCCTTAAGGTATACAGGACCGAGGCTGTTTAGGGCTTTAAAGGTCAGCACCAACACTTTGAATCATGCTCGGAAACGTACTGGGAGCCAATGCAGATCTCTCAGAACCGGTGTTATGTGGTCCAGGCGGCCACTCCCAGTCACCAGTCTAGCTGCTGCATTCTGGATTAATTGCAGTCACCTTCAAAGGTAGCCCCACGTAGAGCGCATTGCAGTACTCCAAGCGGGAGATAACTAGAGCATGCACCACTCTGGTGATACAGTCCGCGGGCAGGTAGGCTCTTAGCCTGCGTACCAGGTGGAGCTGATAGACAGCTGCCCTGGACACAGAGTTAACCTGCGCCTCCATGGACAGCTGTGAGTCCAAAATGACTCCCAGGCTATGCACCTGGTCCTTCAGGGGCACAGTTACCCCATTCAGGACCAGGGAATCCCCCACACTCACCCGCTCCTTGGCCCCCCCGAAACAGTACTTCTGTCTTGTCAGGATTTAACCTCAATCTGTTAGCCACCATCCATCCTCCAACCACCTCCAGGCACTCACACCGGACCTTCACCGCCTTCACTGGTTCTGATTTAAAGGAGAGGTAGAGCTGGGTGTCATCTGCATACTGATGAACACCCAGCCCAAACCCCCTGATGATCTCTCCCAACGGCTTCATATAGATATTAAAAAGCATGGGGGAGAGGACAGAACCCTGAGGCACCCCACAAGTGAGAGCCCAGGGGTCTGAACACACATCCCCCATCACCACTTTCTGGACACAGCCCAGGACAAAGGAGCGGAACCACCGTATAACAGTGCCCCCAGCTCCCAGCCCCTCAAGACGGTCCAGAAGGATGTTATGGTCGATGGTATCAAACGCCACTGAGAGATCCAGCAGAACTAGGAAACAGCTCTCACCTTTGTCCCTAACCCGCCGGAGATCATCAACCAGTGCGACCAAGGCAGTTTCAGTCCCATGATGAGGCCTGAATCCCGACTGGAAGGGATCCAAATGGTCCGCTTCTTCCAGGCGTGCCTGGAGTTGTTCAGCAACCACTCGCTCAATCACCTTGCCCAAGAATGGAAGATTTGAGACTGGGCGATAGTTGGCCATCGTGGCCGCATCTAAAGATGGTTTTTTAAGAAGCGGTTTAATAACCGCCTCTTTCAGCGGGTCTGGGAAGGCTCCCTCACGGAGGGAAGCATTCACCACCCCACAAAGCCCATCGCCCAGTCCTTCCCGGCTAGCTTTTATAAGCCAGGATGGGCAAGGATCCAGGAGACAGGTGGTTGGCTTCACTCGTCCAAGCAGCCTGTCCACATCCTCGGAGGTAACAGATTGGAATTGATCCCATGCAACTTGACTAGACAGGTCTCTAGCACTCTCCCACCCCGGCCCTGCTCCCACGGTGGAGTCTACTTCTTCCTGAATCTGAGCGATTTTATCTGCCAAAAACTTTGCAAAATCATTGCAGGAGATCATGTGGCCCGTACTGGGCCCCGATGTTGCAGGTGGTTCCGCTAAATTGTGAACCACCTGAAAAAGTCTCCTGCTGCTGTTTTCTGAAGATGCAATAGAGGCGGTGAAGAAATTCTTCTTTGCCGTCGCTATCGCCACTTGGTAGGCTCGACGTTGAGCTCTAACCTGTGTCCGGTCAGATTCGGAATGAGTTATCCGCCACCGGCGCTCTAGCCATCTCAACGATTGTTTCATCGCCCTCAGCTCCGGGGAAAACCACGGGGCTGTCCGGGCTTCAGAGCCAGACAGTCAAATAGCCCTGGTTAACTCCGCATTCCAGCGGGTTACCAGGGAAGTTTCATTGCCCTCAGATCCGTGGAAAACCACGGGGCTGTCCGGGCTCCATGCAATCGGAGAGGGCGCTTCAGAGCCAAACAGTCAATAGCCCTGTTTAACTCCACATTCCAGCGGGCCACCAGGGAATCAGCTGAAAGGCCATCAACATGGGATAAAGCATCCCCTACCACTCTCTGGAAACCATTTGGATCCATTAAGTGGCGGGGGCGGACCATCCGAATTGGTCCCACCTCCCTGCAGAGGGGATGGGTCGCAGAGAAGTCCAGTTGCACCAGGAAGTGATCTGACCATGGCACTTCTTTCGTTTTGCTTTTACTTAGTGTCAGATCACCAACATCCATAGAGGTAAACACCAGGTCCAAGGCATGTCCGCGGCTATGGGTTGGGCCAGACTTATTCAGGGACAGCCCCATGGAGGCCATGCTTTTCACGAAGTCCCGAGCAGCCCCTTGTAAGGTCGTGTCGGCATGGATGTTAAAATCCCCTAGGACGACCAAACTAGGTGTCTCCAGGAGAACATCCGCCACGACCTGAAGCAGCTTGGGCAGGGAATCCTTGGTGCAGCGGGGAGGTCGGTACACCAAAAGGAATCCTGTACTGCCCCTATTGCCCAACTTCCAGAACATGCACTCGGAAAACTGGGTCTTCCCAATAGGACGCCTGGTGCAAACTAATGACTTTGGTGGACGTGCCCAAGGATTAAGGCTTTCTGGGAGATGATTTATAATGAAATGAAAAAGGTATTTAAATACACTTTCCTGAAGAAACCAGAGGCCTTTCTCCTGGGCATAGTTGGCCAATTGGTGCCAAAGAAGGCTAGAACTTTCTTTATGTATGCTACAGCAGCAGCAAGAATACTCATCGCAAAGCATTGGAAGACACAAGACTTACCCACTCTGGAAGAATGGCAGATGCAAGTAATGGACTACATGGAAATGGCAGAAATGACTGGCAGAATCCGAGACCAGGGAGAAGAGTTGGTGGAAGAAGATTGGAGGAAATTTAAAATTTATCTACAGAAACATTGTAAAATTTATGAATGTTGATGACATTGAAATGAAATGAAGGGGTTCTAGCAACAAGATAAAATGTAAGATTGGATTGATAATAGACAAAAATTTGAAATTATAATTTGTGAGGAAAAATAATTAAGGATAAATTAACAGGATATGAATTTGCTGAACCAATTTTTTAAAAAGGGATACAAAAAAGGGAGGCGTGAGGAAGTCAGGAAAATAAGTTAACCAAAGATGAGAAATTAAAAAAAAGAGGGATTTGTGTTTTTCTCTTTTGTCTACTTCTTTGTTGTTTTTTTCTTTTTCCTTGTTAGGTTAAATGTTTGTATCTTTGTATTTTGTAACTTTGTATTTTTGTGTTTTTATATTTTTCTTGTGTTTTTATTGTTCTTTGTTTGTTGTACTGGAATTTTTTATTGTTAAAACTTAATAAAATATTATTATAAAAAAAAAAAATAAATAAACCTGCCCCCTCTGTAATGACATGGTCTAATCTTAGCGTAACTCCTCCTCCTACCCGTGATCACTGAGATCGGTTGTCCCAGTGCACCCCCCCCGTGGAACATGCCCCAGCCACACCCTACTTATACCATTGAAAGAAGTTATGAATAATATATAAAGAAAAGGAGAATTGCCAGAAACATGGAAAGAGGCGTTATATTACATTAATTCCAAAACAAGATTCAGATTTAACGCAAGTAAAGAACTATAGACCGATTTCGCTATTAAATAATGATTATAAGTTATTTGCAAGTATATTGGCTACGAGACTGAAAAAGATATTGAATGAAACAAATCATAAAGACCAAGCAGGTTTTCTACCTGGCAGACAGATGAAAGATAATATAAGAAATATAATTAATATAATTGAATATCTGACTGCCAGAAATGAAAAACAAGCGATGTTGATTTTTGTAGATGTGGAGAAGGCCTTTGATAATGTATCTTGGGAATTTATGTTGAAAAATTTAGAATTAATGAATATTGGACAATCCTTTTTAAAAGGAATTGAAGCTATATATTCAGAACAAAGAGCAAAATTGATTGTGAATAATATAGTAACAGAAAATATAGATATTACGAAAGGTACAAGACAAGGGTGTCCATTATCGCCGCTGTTATTCATATCGGTACTGGAGGTGTTTTTAAGGACAATAAGGAATAATGAGACAATAAAGGGAATTTCAATAGGTCAGAATGAATATAAAGTTAAAGCCTTTGCCGATGACTTGGTACTGACAATAGAAAATCCAGTCATAAGTGCTAAAGAAGTACTAGAAGAAATAGAACAGTTTGGGCAGGTAGCTGGTTTTAAATTAAACAAAAAGAAAACTAAGATGATTGTGAAAAATATGAAACAAGATCTGGTGGAAGTGTTACAGCAACAAATTGGTATAGAAGCAGTAAAAAAAGTTAAATATTTAGGAATTTGGTTAACCTCTAAAAATATAGATCTCTTTCAAAATAATTATATACCAGTATAGAATGGAATTAAAAGAGATTTGGATATATGGGGAAGAATGAAATTCTCATTTTGGGGAAGGATTTCTGCTATTAAAATGAACGTGCTACCAAAGATGTTATTTCTGTTTCAGTCAATTCCAATAATCAAAGGGGCATCAATTTTTAAAGGTTGGCAAAAAACAATTTCAAGATATATCTGGCAGGGGAAGAAGCCGAGAATACAGTATAAATTATTAACAGATGCGAAAGAAAGAGGAGGCTTCGCTCTGCCAGATTTGAAATTGTGCTACGAAGCATTGTGTCTCTGTTGGTTAAAAGAATGGATGGTATTAGAAGATACGGAATTGTTAGACTTAGAAGGTTATGATAACAGATTTGGTTGGCACGCATATTTATGGTATAACAAAGCAAAAATTCATAAAGGATTTGGAAACCATATATTCCGAAGATCTTTAATAGAAGTGTGGGATAGGTACAAAAACCTATTGGAAAGAAAAATACCACACTGGTTATCTCCATTAGAAGTGATGGGTGAGAAAAAGATCAATATGCAGAAGAATTGGATAACTTATGAAAGGTTATTACAGAAAGAAGGAAGTAAATGGAAAATGAAACCATACGAAGAAGTTAAACAATATGTTAGAGATTGGTTACACTATCACCAGATAAATGAAATCTTTAAAAAGGATTATAAAGAGAAAGGATTTGATGAAAATAAGTCAAAGTTTGAAGTTGAGACATTAAGTAATAAATGTAAAATTTTGTCGAAAATGTATAAATTGCTGCTTGAATGGCATTTACAGGATGAAGAGGTAAAGTCGGTTATGATTAATTGGGCTAAAGACTTTGGGTACAATATACAACTGAATGACTGGGGAAAACTATGGAAAGAAGGTTTAAAATTTACTGCATGCAATGCCTTAAAAGAAAATGTGATAAAAATGTTTTATAGGTGGTATATTACACCCGTTAAACTTGCAAAAATGTATAAGGTAAACAATAAATGTTGGAAATGTAAAGAAAAAGAAGGAACATTTTACCATATGTGGTGGGAATGTAAAAAGGTTAAAAACTTCTAGGAAATGATATATAATGAAATGAAGAAAATGTTGAAATATACATTTATTAAAAAACCAGAATCATTTTTATTAGGCATTGTAGGAATTGATATAAACAGAAGTGATTGTAAGTTGTTTTTGTATGCAATGACGGCAGCACGAATTTTATTGGCACAAAAAATGGAAACAAGAAGAATTACCGACGAAAGAAGAGTGGAGGATGAAATTCATGGACTATGCAGAACTGGATAAATTAACGGGAAGAATTTGAAACCGGCGGGACCAGAGATTTACAGAAGAGTGGCATAAATTTACAGACTATATGAAAAGTAATTGTGATGATTTAATTACATTTGTAGGTTTGCAGGAAGTTTTGTAGGGGAATAATTTGAATTATTGCGTTATTGAATGAAGGGACTATATTGGTTATGAGGTTAAAGGTAATAAAAATTTAAGAAATGCAGGAGAAATCTTGAAGATGGGAGATCATCAGAGGAGCGGAGGGAAGTCTAAAAGATTGTATAAGAGTTGGAAATTTGTAAAATGTATGACAATATAAATGTTTTTAAAATGAATAAAAATTATACCAAAAAAAAAGAAAAAAAGAAGAGAGAGCCATGAGGATGTCCGCTCTCTCACCCGGACTGATTTATGATGTTTTTCTTCTCATTAAAGACTGTTAGAGATTAGCAAGAAGCCTGCGTACAGTCTGCTTTATTATCCACACACAAGGCACCTTTTTTCTGCTGCTGCGGTACTCTGCTATGAGCTGGAGAGCTCGAGATTTCTCTTGGCACAGACGTCTATCGGCACAGGGAGAAGCGTGCCGGACGCCATTATATTACAGCAGGTTATGGGTCAGCCCTTTTGGCTCAAGCTGTGGAAGCTGTTGCCACATCGTGCCTGTGTGTGTGGGAGAAGCCAGCTGGAGCTCCTGCCTAATGTTTGAGGCAGCGAAGCTCACTGGGAAAGCCTCATCTTTAGGACCGGGTGCCAAGAGAAGCTGCTGGTACGTGAGTAGACTCAGCCCCGGGGGAGAAGATGGCAGATGGCCAGGAATCTTTCACTGTCCCTTTTGAGAAGTTAAATGGGAGCAACTGGGAAGAGTGTTCCAGGAAGCTAAGGGCCTGGCTGGTAGCCAAGGGTCTGTGGGAGGTGACGCAAGGCCCCCCACAACATGCCCCAGCCGGAGCTGCAGAAGCAGTCGTTGCAGCTGCTCATGCCTCACAGAGGAGGGTCCAGAAAGCCCTGGGAGCTATATTGCTCAGTTTGGAGGGCTCACAGCTACCTTTGGTGGAGGGTCTTGAGACTGCCCAGGAGGCCTACCAGACACTAGAGAGAGTGCAACACAGGACCACAGCTGGGGCAAAGATCTACACCACCAGAAGCTTGTTTGAGCTGAAGCTGCATCCTGGTGATAGCATCAGACAGCATGTGACTAAGATGCTCTCTGTTTTCAACAAGCTGAGACTGTTGCAAGTCAACTTTACTGAGGAATTGAAAGTTTATATTTTGCTCAGCTCTCTGGACAAAAGCTATGACAATTTGTGTCTAACTTTGGAATCTATGAATCAAGCAGATCTTACGTTGCAGTATGCGACTGGTCATTTGTGTGATGAGGAAGAACGCCGTCTCAGAGAGGGCCGAGCTGGCTCAGGGTGCCCTGCCGGTAGCAGAGGGGGTGCCAAGCCAGAAGGCACGGTTTAGGCTTTTTCCACTTGTCGTTGCTTTGTCTGCGGGTCTGTTGAACACCTGTGTCGGTCCTGTCCAAGGAGAGCCAGAGAGGCTGGGCAGGATCTCTCCAAGGTCGCTTCCCATGGCAGTCAGCCAAGTCCTCATGGCAGCCAGCCAGGTTTCTATGGCAGCCAGTCTAGGAGAGGAGGCCAGCGTGGGAACGCAAAGGGAGGACATGACAGAGGAAGTGAGGACGGTTCCTCTTATCAGCTTGCTGCTGCCTCCATGGCAACCATTAAGGACAACTCCAGTGAGGGCAGCATGCTGCGTTGGGTCATGGACTCAGGAGCCGGCCACCATCTGATGCCATCTAGTGGTGAAATGTGGAACTGCAGGGCGGTTTCAATTGGGAAAACAGTCACTCTTGCTGATGGCACACAGAGACAATTAACCACTGTTGGAAATGTGTTTGTTTCTTTTTTACAGGCAGAGCTGGAAGCCTACGTTGTGCCAGGAATGCAGTGTTGTCTTTTATCTGTTTCTGCTCTTGTAAAGGAGGGCTATAAGGTTTGCTTTGAAAATGATGTCTGTTCCATTTCCAGGGGTGGGAAGCAATTGGTCAGTGTTGAATGTCAGAACAGGCTCTATGTTCTGGAGACACCTCTGGAAGGTAAGGGGGACGCTGAGACAGCACAGGCGCAGTGTGCTAACGTTCCCACACATGATTCGTGTGCCCACTTGTGGCACAGGAGAATGTCTCACAGCTGTTGGAAATATATCCAGAAGCTGCCAGAGTACACTGAGGGGTGCAAGATAAAGGCATGTGATAAGTTTTTGGATTGCAGGGCATGCAAAAGAGCATAGGTAAAAAGGTGCAGTTATCAGAGATCGGACAGGGTAACCACAAGGCCTTTTGAGCTCGTGCATGCAGACCTTTGTGGACCCATGCCAGTGCTGAGTCTGGGCGGAGCCAGGTTTGCGCTCACACTGATAGATGATTTCTCGAGAAACGGCTGGATTTTCTTGCTGAAACACAAGAGTGAGGCAGCGCCGCTGATCAAAGACTGGGTTGCGGCAGTGGAACTACAGTTTTCCACCAAGGTACAGAGCTTTCAGAGCGACCGGGGAGGGGAATTCACCAGGTCTGCTTTGCAGAGTTTCTTCCGCCAGAAGGGGATACGTCACAGGTTGACGGTTGCTTTTTATCCTCAGGAGAATGGCGTTCCGGAGCGTAGGAACAGAACGCTTCAAGAGGCAGCTGAAGCGCTACTGTTTGATGCTGGCTTGCCTCAGCGCTTTGGGGCCGAAGCTTGGAAAGCTGCCAGCTTCACTTTGAACAGGTCCTATAGCTCTGTTGTAGGGGACACGCCCTATTTTCTGCTGCACGGTAAGAAGCCCAAGGTGCATTTCTTCTGTGTGTTTGGTTGCGAAGCTTGGGTGCTTGTGCCAAAGGCCCAACACAAGAAAGGTGACCCGAGGTCCCGGAAAATGATCTTTTGTGGGTACGAGCCTGGGACAAAAGGGTGGAGGTTTGCCTATCCAGAAGGCGATCAGTCCAGGATTCTAGTCAGCAGGAGTGCTGAGTTCTGTGAGCAGAGTGGGTGGATCCATGGGAATCCTGACGTTCTCTCAGAGTGTCTGTCTGATTCTGCAGAGGAGGGAGAGATAGAAGCTGAACCTGTTGCTGAGGATCAGGTCTCTGACCAGGGTCAGGAACAGGGAAGGGCATCTCCGCAGGCTGTTAAAAGAGAGCCCAAAAGTGAGCCTTCGCCTCCCGTTAGTCAAGTGCAGAAGGCCAGAAGACGCAGTAAGTCAGAGGGGGAGTCTTCTGATGCCAAGGACACACTAGCTGGCCCCAGTGGGTCAGAGGGAGCACCTGAGACAGTGCTCAGACGTTCCACACACACTACAAAGGGGGTACCACCTGAGAGGTTTGAGGTTACCAGCGTGTGGGTGGGTTTAGTGCAGTGCGAACCAGAGAGTTTTGAGGAGGTTCAACAGTTGCCTGAAGCAGAAGCCAGGAAGTGGCAAGAGGCAATGGGAAAGGAGTTGAACTCAATGAAGTCCTTAGGTGTGTTCTCCACCACGAAGCTGCCAGCGGGCAAGCAGGCCGTGAGCTGTCGTTGGTTTTACAGGATTAAGCCCACAGCATCTGGAGAACCACAGTACAAGGCTAGGCTAGTAGCCAGAGGGTTCACACAGCGGAAGGGGCTGCATTACACCGAAGTGTTTGCTCCTACTTCCCGGAGTGAAACTCTGCGCGTGCTTTTAGCAGTAGCTGATCAAAGAGGGCACCAAGTGCAGCACTTTGATGTGGGTGTGGCTTATTTGAACTCGGATCTGAAGGAGGATCTGTACATGCTACCTCCTCCAGGGTTTGAGGGCAATGAGCCAGGTGTTGTGTGGAAGCTACACAAGTCAATTTATGGTTTGAAGCAGTCGGCCAGAAATTGGAACATGTGCCTGAATGAAGCTCTGGAAAGTTTGGGTTTCCGGAGGAGTCTTGCAGACAGTTGCTTGTACCTGAAGGGGTCAGGAGAGACACAGGAGGCAATCCTGGTGTTTGTAGACGATCTTCTGTACACGGCACAGACAGGTAGACAGGTGCAAGGTTTTGCCAAAGAGCTTGGTAAGCAGTTTAAGCTCAAAAACCTTGGTCCCGTTCAGGTTTATCTAGGAGTCAGGATAGACAGGTCTGAGAACAGAAGTTTTTTGCTCAGTCAGAAAGGCAAGATTGAGCAGTTGCTTGAGAAGTTCCAGATGCCTGACTGTGCAGGGGTCAGAACGCCCATGGAGACAAGCTACGTGAAGGACAGCCAGCTTGGGGAGTGTTCTGAGTTCCAAAACCCTGAGGTCTTTCAGTCAGCGCTAGGGAGTCTGTTGTATCTCTCTCAGTGGAGCAGACCGGACATAGCGTTTGCTGTGAATCTGCTCAGCAGGGAGGCTACAAAGCCCAGTGTGAATGCCTGGCAAGGCATCAAGAGAGTGTTGAGGTATTTGCAGGATACCAAAGATTTTTGCCTCACGTTGTCAGCTGAAGGTGACGCACGGCTTACGTGCTGGAGTGACAGCGATTGGGCATCTCTTGGAGACAGGAAGTCTGTGTCTGGGCTGGTGGTAAAGTTCGGGGAATCCCTGGTTGGGTGGAAGTCCCGGAAGCAAAGTCTTATTGCACTTTCTTCCACTGAAGCCAAGTTCAGTGCGTTGTCGGATTTGTGCAGGGAGTTGAACTTCTACCAGTGCTTGATCCAAGAGATCTGTGGGGATTGTTGCTTACCCATCACTATTTGGGAAGATAATCAACCTTGTCTTAGGTTGGCAGAATCTGGACAATTTAAGTCCAGAAACAAGCATTTGGACATACAGTTCCAGAATGTATGTCAGAGTGTCCAGGTATGGGCAGTTCGAATACCTGGTAATGCCTTTCGGATTGTGCAACCCGCCTGCCGTGTTCCAACGGTACACCAACCACGTGTTCCAGGACTTGCTAGACAAGTACGTGGTGGTGTACCTAGATGACATTCTGATTTTCTCCCGTGACCCGGCTCGCCATGAGGGTCATGTCCAGACCGTGCTGCAGCGCTTGCAGGAGCACCGCCTGTATGCTAAGCTCAGCAAGTGCGAGTTCCATCAGCGGTCAGTAGACTTCCTCGGTCACCAACTCTCTCCAGATGGGGTGCAGATTGATCCTGGGAAGGTGGCTGCGGTTCGGGAGTGGGCAGCATCCCGGAACCACAAGGACCTACGGGTTCCTGGGGTTCGCCAACTATTACTGGACCTTCATTGCAGACTATGCTCATCGCATCACCCCATTGACCTGACTGCTGCGCCCCAAGATGCCATTTTCCTGGGACAAGGAGGCAGAGGTGGCGTTTCAGGGGTTGAAAGGCTGTTTCCAGAGGGCGCTGACTTTACAGCATCCTGATCACTCTTGACCATTCGTGGTGGAGACCAACACCTCCAGCACGGCTCTCGGTGCCGTCTTGTCCCAGCAGCACGGACCTGATGCGCCACTGTTACCCTGTGCCTACTATTCCCGCTAACTCCTTCTGGTGGAACATAACTATACCGTGTGGGAGCAGGAACTACTGGCCATCAAGGTGGCCTTTGAGGTCTGGCGCCATCATCTTGAGGGGGCACGACACCCGGTGGAAGTGAGAACCAACCACTGGAACCTGGAGTACCTCCAGACCACCCGCAAGTTGAACCAAAGGCAGATCTGGTGGACGCTGTTCTTCTGCCGGTTCCAGTTCCAGATCCGCTACATCCCTAGCTCCCAAAACCAGAAGGCGGATGCCCTATCCCGGAAACCCGAAGACGTCACAGACACGGTACAGCAAGCAGTACCAACAACGATCTTACCACCGGCCACGTTCCTGGCCACTCAGGAAGCTGAGCCACTGCAGGCTCGGGTGTGGGAACAGCAACGGGTTGACGCTTGGCCTCGAGAACGACTCCAGGAACTGGCCGAAGGGTCATGCCCTCAGTATCCAGGGCTGGTCTTGCACCAGGGCCTACTGCTGCACCACGGTCGTCTGTACATCCCACCAGGACCACTGCGGGCTGAGGTTCTCTGAATGTCCCTGTTACGATATAGAAGCAATGCAGCTGCGAGCTGCTAGCTTGAAAACATCACATGATGGAATATTGGGACTGTTCCGTGGGAAACAGAGGGACAGTCAATTCACAGTGCGAAGCACTGGAATTAGCTCAGAGTGTAATATGAGCTCTTCCTCTTGCTCTTGTACAGGAAGTACAGGAGGTGTTTGTCTATCGACTGCTGGAGCTTGAAGAGAGCAGTCATGTTTTCTGTAATGCTGCAAAGACAGAAATAAAGGCATGTGAATACGTTTCTGTCTATCTCTTTCCCCTGCCGGGGGGGCAGGAAAAAGGGTGTGTGTTCTTCTCACGCTGAGAAGAATCGCCTATCGCGACCTAGCCTGGATCTTGCTGGGGAATGCAGACAGGGAGGTCAACAGGAGATCAAGCCGGGTGCCTGGAGAGTTGCCAGTTACTACTGATATAGGCTTGAATTCCAACACTCCCATGATGCCCCAGCAGCGGGGCACTTCGGGCGGTATCGGACCACCCATCTGGTAATCCGGGAGTTTTGGTGGCCCCGCCTGAAGGCTGACGTGGCTCGCTATGTTGCCGGTTGCAACGTCTGCCGGCAGGCCAAGGGCCCTACCAGGCGAACCCCCGGCCTACTCCAGCCGTTGCCAGTCCCACCACGTCCTTGGCACACGGTCTCACTGGACTTTGTGGTGGACTTACCCCTGTCTCGTCACTGTACCTGCCTCCTGGTTTTCACAGACCATTTCACTAAGATGGTGTACTGTGCCCCCTGCCCATCTGTACCCACGGCTAAGGAAACTGCTCAGCTATACCTTCAGCACGTCTTCCGCCTGCATGGCATGCCCGAGCGTGTGGTTTCCGACCGAGGTGTCCAGTTCACATCCCGCTTCTGGCGAGCATTGCACCAGGCCCTCGGGACAGAGGTCTGTCTGTCTTCAGCCTATCACCCGCAGACTGATGGCCAGACGGAATGGGTGAACGCGGTGCTGGAGCAGTACCTCTGGTGTTACTGCAGCTTCCAGCAGGACGACTGGGTCGACCACCTAGCGTTGGCGGAGTTCGCTTACAACATCGCGGTTGTCAGGGGCTCAGGAGCAGAAGCACAGGGGAGAGAGGAAATGGAGAGCGAAGGGGAGGAATCCGAGGGCAGCGTAGGGGAGTATGACAGTGACACGAGAGATTCCATGAGCTTCTCCAGCGAATCAGAAGATTCCCAGAAGGGGACGCCGATGGTCAGGGCAAGGGGGGTCCCAGGGGGGACGCACCAGAAGCAAGGGGCCAGCGGGGACTCCCAAAGCAGCAGCGGGGGATCAGGACCAGCTTCCCCACCAGAGCGTAGTGGGGGGGAAGAGTCACATGTGTCAGGACCAACGTCTCCTCCAGCAGGGAGAGAAGATGAGTCAGGGCTGACCACGCCTCCATCGGAAAGTGGGGAAACGGAGGGGAGGTCAGTTCCAGCTAGCCTCCACGAAGGGGGGAGCAGTGACAGCAGCAGTGTAACGGTCAGAAGGAAAGTGGCAGGCTGGGCGCGCGCGCCAAGTTCAAATGTACAGGCGCGCGGGACAGCAGGAAACCCGGATTGGGAACCAGGTCCTAAAGCCCGCCGGAGGGAGGGGGAAGATTCAGGGGACTCAGCGTCAGAAGAGTCTAGGAAGGGCGAGACCCCGACGGACAGGCGGACCCAGAGGAGGAAAGAACAAAGGAAGAGGTGGAGCAAGGCTAGAGTCTTAAACTGGTGTCAGGGGGGAGGAGATTCAGACGGAGCTTCAGCGGTCTAGAGTTTGAGACGTAGGGTTGCATGCTGCGGCTGTGAAAGTGAAACTAACTTCAATAAAGACTTTTATACTTAACAACGAAGCGGCGTTGGTCCTTTGTGAGCTGGGACCTCGGGCAGTTCTGACAGTAAGCTCCGTCTCCAAAAGTATTCAACCCTCGCAGCGTGAGTTGGCGCAGCGAGGGGCAAAACTTGGTGTTTTGCAAGCTCACGAAGATAGGCAAAGATGACTACAGAGGAGGTGACAGAACTGCAAAATGCAGTCTCGACGCTTTACGCAGAAGTAGAAGCATCCAGGAAAAGAGAAGAAGAAACAGCAGGGCGCTGCCGGGATCTGCAGACCAGGTGGGACCGTTGGGGCAAGGAGGGGCTGCCAGGACCCAAGCCGGAGGGAGTTGGCCTCGGGAAGAGGGGGGGCAGCATAGTAGCCCACTTCGACGGGAACCTGCAGCAGTATCCTAACTTCAGAGCAGACATAGTTTTCGCGCTCAATTTGCTTCGGAAAGACTTTAGAGATGAGGAGGAGAAAGTAGGCTTCATAATAACTCATCTGCATGGGGAAGCTAAATCGTGGCTGCGCACTTTATGGCGCGAAAATGGTCCCACCCTCCAAGATTCAAACGCATTTCTCGAAGCGATGGACGCTTGTTTTAAATCAACGGTAGATGTGGATGTGTCCAGGAGGGAAATGCATGGGCTGAGGCAAGGCAAAGCCACGGTGCGACAATATCACTCCCGCTTTTTTGCGTTAGTAAACGTGCTGGGCTGGCAGAAGGACTCCGCTGCCGTCAGGGATCTGTTCTGGGAGGGGCTAAATGGGGCCATGAAAGATGAGCTGGCAAGGGGAGAAAGACCTAAAAGCACCACAGAAGTCGTCCAGAGGGCGCTGGCGATAGGGGTGCGCCTGGAAGACCGCCCTTGGAGCAGGGAGGAGGGACGTAGGGCAAACACACCAGCCAGAACAACTCCCTTCCTACCCAGAGAGACAGAGCGCGCGCAATCCACGCCTCCACTGGGGAGGGGAGAAGAGCCGATGGAGATAGGTGGTGCCAGGGCTCAGACAGCAAACAGAGCCCAAACACCAGGAGCAGTCAAGGCGAAGGCTCCTAGAGGGAGCAGGAAGTGTTACATCTGCGACAGTGCACAGCACATGGCCAAAGAGTGTCCCCAGAGGATCCAGAAGCACACTGCAGCCTCAGCAACAGTAAAGGGAGCACTTCAGCAAGGGGAACAGCTGCAGGGAAACGACGAAGCCTGGTTGGAAGCAGAAGCACTGGAGCTCAACCAGGCGAGTCAGTGAAGCAGTCCCCAGAGATTTTACAGCCCACAGACCCCCTCCCACCCAAACCAGTGGTGCAACTCACCGCATCACTCCAGCTGCCCGATGGGCTCATTCTGGAAGTCCCTATTACCATTGACTCTGGTAGCAATGCAGACTTTATAGGAGTGGACATCGTCAAGCAGCATCGCATAGCACTCCTACCAGCCACGATGCCCCTGAACGTCGTCACGGTCGATGGCAGGAAGATACTGGGAGGAGAGGTGGTACAGCAAACACCGCCTATGGTGATGCAAATTGGAAACCATCGCGAGGTCATCAGCTTCAACGTCACCCACCTGTCGGACACGCCCATAGTGTTGGGCATGAGTTGGCTGGATAGGCACAGCCCGGCATTAGCATGGTACCAGCAGCAATTGACCTTCTGCTCTTCCTACTGCGCAGAACACTGTGTCCGGACCCGCCAGGAAGAAGAGGGGCAAGGGGATGAACCGCAGCTACACCTAGGCATGGTGCAGGCGGTACCCAACAAGTACAAGGCCTTTTTGGAGGTCTTCTGCGAGAAGGAAGCGGACAAGCTGCCTCCCCACAGGCCCTACGACTGCAAGATTGACCTCCTGCCGGGGGCGACGCTGCCGACTGGAAAACTGTATTCCATGTCTGAAGACGAAATGCAAGAACTCAGGGAGTTCATAGATCACAACTTGAAGCGGGGATTCATCCAGGAATCCAAAGCAGTGGGGGGCAGTCCCGTGTTTTTCGTGAAGAAGAAGGACACGCCCGAACGGAGGCTCGTAGTGGATTATCGGATCATCAATTCCAGGACAAAGCCCACAGCATTCCCCATGCCCAAGATAGACGACCTGCTCGCGACGGTGAGGAAGGGACGGATCTTCACCAAGTTGGATCTACGAGGGGCGTACAACCTTATACGCATGCGGGAGGGCGATGAGTGGAAGACAGCCATGTTTACGCCTTTAGGCACCTATGAATATCGAGTCATGCCGTTTGGTCTGCAAAATGGCTCCCATTGTTTCCAAGCCTTCATGCACCACGTGTTAGCGGGCCTCCTCTACAAGAAGTGCGTCTGCTTCTTAGACGACATCCTGATCTTCTCGGAATCGAAGGAGGCTCACGAGGAGGACGTCAAGGAGGTCCTGCAGAGACTACGGGAGCACAGACTTTACGCCAAACTGGAGAAGTGCCAGTTCGACATGACGGAGGTGGATTTCCTGGGCTACAAGCTGTCCGACAAGGGACTCGCCATGGACAGCGCCAAGGTCCGCTCGGTGTTGGACTGGAAGAGCCCGCGCAATCGGAAGGAGGTCCAGAAGTTCGTCGGCTTCGCCAACTTTTATCGCAAGTTCATCAAGGGGTTCGCGAAGGAGACGGCGGCCATCACGGACACCCTCAGCTCCAAGAAGAAGAAGTTCACCTGGACGGACCAGGCGGAGCAGTCCTTTCGGAGACTCAAGCGTCTTTTCACGTCCGAAGAACAGCTGCTACACGTGAACCCCAGCAAACCGATGAGGGTTGAAACGGACGCCTCGGACAGAGCGGTGGGGGCAGTCCTGTTGCAGCAAGATCCGCAAGGGGACTGGAGGCCATGCGCATTCTACTCCAGGAAACTCAGCAAGTCGAAGCAGAACTACACCATCTGGGACAGGGAGTTGCTGGCCATTCATGCAGCCTTCAAGGCGTGGCGGCACTTCCTCGTCGGAGCCAGACACACAGTGCAGGTCCGAACGGACCATAAGAACCTGGAGTACTGGTGCACGGCGCGGTTCCTGAACCAGAGACACATCCGCTGGGCGGAGTTCTTTGCGGATTTCGATTTCCGGATAGAATACATCCCGGGAGACAACAACGTCATGGCGGATGCACTATCCAGGAAGCCGCAGTATCTCGAGGAAGCGGCACCGGTGGCGGCCAAACACATTTTCGGACCAAAAGCGTGGGCGTGCGCTTCAGCCGCCGTGGACCTGGACGCGGTGCGTCGCGCGCTGCAGACGGATTCGTTTGCACAATCCAAGATGGAGGAGGTGCGAAGAGGCACAGCGAAGGATGACGAGTTCCAGATACGCGACGGACTGCTCATCCGCAAAGGGGCTCTCTACGTACCGGGAGACGACCTCCGCGCGAAAGTCCTGCAGCAGTTACACGACGCGCCCAGCGCTGGGCACTTCGGCAAGGACAAGACGGCGGAATTAGTAACCAGAGACTTTTGGTGGCCCAAGATGAGGGGAGAAGTTGCGGATTACGTCTCCAGGTGTGACACCTGCCAAAGGGCCAAACCAGTACACAGGAAGCCGGCGGGTCTGCTGGAACCGCTGCAGACACCACTCGAACCGTGGGAGAAAGTGGCCCTGGACTTTGTCACAGATCTGCCCAGCTCGCGAGGGAAAACAGCGGTACTCGCGGTCGTAGACCTGTTCACCAAGATGGCGCACTTCATTCCTTGCGCGAAGGTGGCCACAGCGGAACAGACCGCCAAGCTGTTCATAGACCACGTGTTCAAAGCTCACGGCTTGCCGCGGTCCATCCTGTCCGACCGGGGTCGCCAATCCATCTCGAGCTTCTGGCAGAAGCTGCTGGGCATCCTGAACGTCAAGATCAACTTAGCGTCGGCACGACACCCGCAGACCAACGGACAAGCGGAGAGGGTCAACGCCATCATGCAGCAGTACCTGCGATGCTACGCGAATCAACAGCCCTCGACCTGGGTGGACTACCTACCGCTGGCCGAGTTTGCCTACAACAACACGAAGCACGGGTCTACAGGGGTGACACCGTTCTTCGCCAACAATGGGCGGCATCCCAGAACCTTCCCGGGGTTAGAGACGAAGGGGGAGGGGGAGCCACGGGGGGCAGAGCACTTAGCAGCAGAGTTACAGGAGGTCCATGAGCAACTCCGAAGACACTTGGAACTAGCGAAACACGCCTACAAGATGCAGGCAGACAGGCACAGGAGGGTCGGGGAAGACATGCAGGTGGGGGACTGGGTCTGGTTAGCAGCCCAGGCAGTCCCGGCCAGAACGTTAGGGGGGGTCCCAGGGGGGACGCACCAGAAGCAAGGGGCCAGCGGGGACTCCCAAAGCAGCAGCGGGGGATCAGGACCAGCTTCCCCACCAGAGCGTAGTGGGGGGGAAGAGTCACATGTGTCAGGACCAAAGTCTCCTCCAGCGGGGAGAGAAGATGAGTCAGGGCTGACCACGCCTCCATCGGAAAGTGGGGAAACGGAGGGGAGGTCAGTTCCAGCTAGCCTCCACGAAGGGGGGAGCAGTGACAGCAGCAGTGTAACGGTCAGAAGGAAAGTGGCAGGCTGGGCGCGCGCGCCAAGTTCAAATGTACAGGCGCACGGGACAGCAGGAAACCCGGATTGGGAACCAGGTCCTAAAGCCTGCCGGAGGGAGGGGGAAGATTCAGGGGACTCAGCGTCAGAAGAGTCTAGGAAGGGCGAGACCCCGACGGACAGGCGGACCCAGAGGAGGAAAGAACAAAGGAAGAGGTGGAGCAAGGCTAGAGTCTTAAACTGGTGTCAGGGGGGAGGAGATTCAGACGGAGCTTCAGCGGTCTAGAGTTTGAGACGTAGGGTTGCACGCTGCGGCTGTGAAAGTGAAACTGAACTTCAATAAAGACTTTTATACTTAACAACGAAGCGGCGTTGGTCCTTTGTGAGCTGGGACCTCGGGCAGCTCTGACAGCTGTGAACACCTCCACCCAACAGACCCCGTTCCAGGCCAATTACAGTTACCATCTGCGGTTGTTCCCGGATGTGCTGCCGGCATCCGCAGTCCCTGCAGTGGCAGATTGGCTCCAGGAGCTCCACTCTCAGCAACAACTATTGATGGAGCAACTGTGCCAGGCCAAGGATGCATACAAGGCCCAGGCCGACCGCCACCACCAGGTGGGGCCGAAACTCCACGTCGGCGACCTGGTATGGCTCTCCACTCGCCACCTTCACCCCTCTCGGCCTTCACGGAAGCTAGATGCCCGTTTCACTGGCCCGTTTCCTATCGTGGACCAGGTCTCGCCTGTGGCATTCTCTCTCCAGTTACCCTCAACCCTGAAGGTTCACCCGGTATTCCACCGGTCCCTACTGAGTCCGGTGGCCCTGCCGGTTGAGTTCCACCCGAACTGAGCATGACTGCAGCCAGTTTTGGTTCAGGGAGAGCCCGAGTATGAGGTGGAGCGCATCCTTGACTCATGATACCGCAAGGTGAAGCTCCAATATCTCATCGACTGGAAGGGGTATGGGCCCGAGGATCGTTCCTGGGAACCCGCGGCCAACGTCCATGCGCCTGCCTTCCTCCGTGATTTCCATGTGGCGTACCCGAGCAAGCCTGGTCCGGTCCCTCAGTTGAGGAGGAGGCTGGGAGGGGGGATGGTGTGATGGCCTGAGGAATCATAGCCTGCACAGGAGTCCCCGCCTCCAGAACCAGCTGAGCCGGGGCTGGGGTCTGAGATGATGGAGGACCCATTGCCTGCAGGTACTCCACTCTCAGCCCCATTGTTAGTTTGATCAGCTCCGGCCCATCTGGAGCTGATACAGCAGAGTGTAGTTCGCAGACGAAAGGATAAGCAGGTATCGTGCTACATGCTAATTTTTATTTCTAAACTATACCGAGAACACACAACAGTACATCTTGCCTCTATGAGAGCAGAGAGCAACTCTCTCTCCAACAAAGAAACAACAGAACACAGAAACAGGAAACCAGTGTACGTCACATCCAGTCTCCCTTTCCCGTGGGAACCCAACAGTAACTTGAACTGTGGAATGTAAACAATGTCTTGTGACATGCATTTGCTGCTGAGTGAGGGAAATAGAAACCAACATCCTCCCCCTTTCTGTGTACATCACTGGGCAGCGTGTTCGTACAATATCAGTACAAACCCAACTTTTGTACATAGGTACAGTGTTGATACAATCTTGGACAATACACCAGCAGGAATTTCATTACCTGGCATATAGGACACCGTTACGAGTCCCTTCTGAACACATTCCCTAGCATGTTGCAGTTTCAATTGCAAGTGCTTCGTGCTTTGCTTACAACCTTCAGAATTCAGCAAAGCCAAACATGCTTTGTTGTCCTGATAAACCTAGATTGGATATTTGACAGGAATTTTCATGTCTTTGCACAATTGTAACAACCATTCACAATCCTTAAGTGAATAAGACAGTGCATTCAGTTCAGCTTCACAAGTACTTAAGCTAACTGTTGTCTGCTTCTTGCATGACCAATCAAATAGACCCTGATTGTACATGTAGCAAACTCCAGACGTGCTTTTCCTGTCTGTAGTGTCACTTCCAAAACTTGCATCTGCAAATATCTCAAGACCACCAGACTTCTGATTGTTAAATCTAAGTCTGTAATGCATAGTGCCTTTCAAATAGTGAGCTATGCATTTCAGAGCTTTCCAATCCTTAACAGTAGGATTGTTGACTTGTCTGCTTAGCAAATTACAGCTAACAGCAATGTCAGGTCTTGAACATCTGGCAATGAAGTTTAGTTTGCCTAGCACACTTCTGTACAGTGTAGTGTCAGAAAATGCTTCTTCAGTGTCATCTACCTGATAACCTGTTGTCATCGGTGTGTCTACAGGGTTAGCATCCATCAGGTTTAGTTTGCTTAACACATCAGCAATTTTCCGTGACTGGTGTACTAGAATGTTACCATCTTGATCTCTCTCTATTTCCAGAGATAGATAGTTGGTTACCTCACCAAGATCTTTCATGTCAAAGTGCTCTTTCAGTTGAGCTAGGGCGGTATTGTACATTTTGACATCTTTCCAAAAGAAAAGAAGATCATCAACATAAAACAAGCAATACAGCTTCTTTTGCCCTTCCTCTTTGACAAATACACATGGATCAGCTTTCCCTTGCTGAAAACTTAGAGAAAACAATACTTCAGTGAGTTTAGAATGCCAGCATCGTGCACTCTGTTTGAGACCATAAAGAGACTTCTTCAGAGAACAAACAAATCCCTGTTTTACCTGTACGCCATCAGGTGGAAGCATATAAAGTGATTCACCTAGAGATCCGTACAAAAATGCTGTATTCACATCGTGATGAGAAACGTGAAGATTCTCTTCTGCAGCAACCTTGAGCATAAGCCTAATGCTCTCATACCTCATGGTGGGTGAGTAGGTCTCGTGATAGTCTTCACCTGGTACCTGTGAAAAACCTCTGGCTACCAATCTGGCTTTGTGTCTGACTATCTTGCCATTTTGATCTGTCTTCGCTTTGAAGACCCATTTGCTTCCAAGCAGTTTCATTCCTGGAACTACTGGAACTAGCTCCCATGTTTTGTTCCTCTCTAAGGAATCAAGCTCAGCCTTCATGGCTTTTAACCATAGCTCAGCATCCTTTGAATCCAAAGCCTGGATCTCTTGGAAACTTGAAGGTTCAAATACCTTCTTGGAGCTTTTAACAGCTGCAACTGCTGTCTTAGCATATTCATCAGCAAATCTCTTTGGAGGTCTACCTTTAGTGGCTCTTTCAGACCTGCGAATTAGCCATAAGTCTTCAACACTCTCCTCTTCCTTCTTAGGAGAATAGTGACCTATAGTGAACAATGGTTCCTCCAATTCTCGATCAGAGCCTTCAGAGGGTCTCATAGAGGCCGTAGCACTCTTGAAATCCTCTGAACCATCTGATTCAGTCTCAGATTCAGAATCAGGACCTTCATCAGTCGGTGTGGGTTGTTGCGGCAGCTGTGACTGTTGCTGTTGCTGTTGCCTATCCTCAGTCTCTTCATTGTCATCAGGACAACATTGGAAAATTCCCACATTCTCCCCCCACTTGGCATTGTACTCAACACTTCTTGTGAGCCTAATTGTCTTAGAGTCAGTCATCATTACTCTGTAAGAACCTTTGATACCCTAGAAAGATACCATGCAATCCACACTTGCCTAACTTGGAGCTTTGTGGTGTGTGAACCCACATGTCAGAACCAAAAATTCTCATGTGTTTGATGCATGGTTTCTTGCCAAACATCTTTTCATAGGGGGTACAACCAATCGGTGATGATAATCTGCAATTGTAACTGTAAACAAAACAGCTCAAAGATTCTGCCCAATAACTCTCTGGAAGATTGGCATCATGCAGCAAGGTTTTCAACCCTTGAAGCAATGTTTGATTTGCTCTCTCACAAAGTCCGTTCTGCCATGGAGAACGAGGACTAGACAAATCGTGTTGAATTCCTTTCTCAGTCAGAAAAGCTTCAAACTGCTGAGAGGTGAATTCCCCCCCCCCCGATCAGTGAAAAGACATTTTACCTTTTTACCATGCACATTTTCCAACCAAGCACAGAATTCCTTGAACCTTGCAAAAGCCTCTGATTTCTGCTTGAGATTGAACACATAAATATACCTGGAAAATGAATCAATGAGAACCATGAAGTACATGTTTCCACCCAAAAAGGGTGATAGTGGACCAACTAAATCAACATGCATTACCTGGTATGGTTCTGTAGCTTGTCTACTAGACACCTTACCTTTCACAGCCACTTTCACCTTGTTTGCTGTGCATGCCTTGCACTTCATGTGGTACCTGCAGGGTTTAACAGTCATACCTTCAACCAAGGCAGGCATTTTGGATACTGCTTCAAAGTGTAAATGACCAAATTTCCTGTGAAAATCATGAATATATCCTGCATGCAAAACCTTGTTTGAACCTGCAATGCAACAAGTTTCATCCTGCACAACATCATCATAATACAAAACAAACAAAGGATCAACATATTCAGCATGCAATACATAATCGTTTTTCTTTGTGATGGTGCACTTCTTGTTCTTGAAGGAAACGTCAATGTTCCGTTCATTCAGCTGCGCGACGCTCAGTAGATTGTGTGCAGCATCTGGAACATAGAGAACGTTGTGTATCGACAAGTCCAAACTGTGAAGAACAACAGTTCCGTAGCCTTGACTGGAGATCGTGTGGTCATCCGCCTGGTGAATCGCACCTTCCTGCGGTGTAAAAGACACAAACAGTCTTTTGTCGTTGCAAATGTGGCTCGTCGCTCCTGAATCTACCATGAAGAATGATCTAGACATCTTCTGGACCTTTTCAACCTTTGGAGTGAAGCGTGAGACCATCGCCTTGTGCTGCGTTGTCCTGGACACCGGACCTTTGCCTTTGCCTTTGCCTTTTCCACGCGATGAGCTTTCGCTGCGCTGCTCTGTCTTGGCCTTGTTGGGATATCTGCATTCCCTCTTCATGTGGCCTAGACATCCAGACGAGTAGCATTTCACTGCTTTCAAAGCTTTGGCACCATCTAGTGGTTCCACTGCATTCTGGGATGACGTCTGTGAAGACACCCCCTTACCGATGCAGCTAGCACTCTGGCAATCCGCTTCATTCTGAACAACAGCAGTAATATGCGCTACCGTGAGCTGAGCAGTTGGCAAAACAGCAATCTGAGTGGCAATGGATTCCCAACTTGAACCCAAAGAATGTAGTATCATGAAGGAATACACAGCCTCTGGAAAGGTGATTCCTCTCTGTTGCAGCTCATGCCTGAGATTCTGCATCTCCATCAAGTGAGCACGCACATCTGCACCTTCAACAAGTGCCATATCATGCAACTTGGCATAGTAGAACAAAGAAGCACCAGCCTCTGTTCTCAAATGTGAGTCTTTTAAAGTGTCCCAAATTTCTTTGGCTGAGGCCTTGTCACGCAAAAGACATAGCTCTTCAGGGGATACAATCAACGTAAGAGTTCCCCTTGCTTTGGAATCCTTAGCCTTCCATTCATCCGTCACCGGAGCTGGGGGGGGCGTCTGTAATGACATTGAACAGACCCTCTTTTCGTAGCAGTGCTTCTGCATACAACACCCATTCCGCGTAATTATTGAGCTTAGGAATCCCAAAAGCGTCAGCTAGCTTTGCATTAGCCATCTCTGCTGCTTTAAAGCAAGCTGCGTCTGTTTACAGCTGCTTTCAAAAAGCACTTTTGATTCCAAGCCTCTTGAGCATCTGCCACAGCAAACGGCTGCTTTGGCTTAAAAGTTCTTTGCGTAAATAAAAACCCCTGCGTCCAGTCACGCTTCCCTTGCGTGGCTCTGCTTGGAGCTGACCTGGCAGGAGAGCAGAGTAGCAGCGGTCCTGTGTCCGTGTGAGATGAGGGATAAATCAAGTCCAGAGACAGTTCGGTTCTTATCTCTAGAAGCGTTTATTTACAAGCCATAAAATAGTCACACTCCATCGGAACTTGGTGACATTCTCAGCCGTGCTCCAAAAGCACACACGCAGCCTCTGAGCTGAGCTGCTTCTCAGTCAGAATCGAAAGCAAGTCTGGAAGCAGACACGCGCTGTGACTCACTTCTCTGCGACAAGCTCCTCCTCCTCCCAGATACAGGACACCACGGAGTTTTGACCCTGTCAGTTCCAAACTCCACACCCCCTCTTGTCCTGCATCTGGGGACAATAGCCAACAATGCTTTCCCCATACACAGACCCTCACAGAACTCCTCGTGCTTCTGGAAGGTTAATGGTTTTGTGAAACCATCAGCGAGGTTCTTGGTTGAGGGACAGTATTTCAGAGCAACTAGCCCCTCATGAACGCTCTGACATACATTCCGGAACCGTATGTCCAAATGTTTGGTCCTCGCCTTGAATTGCCCCGTCTCGGCCAATTTGAGGCATGGTTGATTGTCTTCATGCACCACAACGGGCAGACAATTCTCTCCACAGATTTCCTCGACCAAACACACATAGAACTCCAGTTCTCTGCAAACCTCTGATAGTGCACTGAACTCAGCTTCAGTAGATGAAAGCGCTATGAGACTTTGCTTCCGGGACCTCCACCCAATCACTGCGTCCCCAAACTTCACCACTAGGCCTGACACTGATTTGCGGTCCTCAAGGTTAGCCCAATCCGAATCCACCCAGGCGGTCAGCTTGACATCGCCCTCAGCTGACATCTTGAGGCAAAAGTCTTTGGTATCTTGCAGTTAACGTAGCACCCGCTTAACACCATTCCAGGCCTGCACACTAGGACTTGAAGCCTCTCTACTGAGCAGATTGACAGCAAACGCTATGTCTGGTCTGCTCCACTGTGACAGATACAACAGACTACCCAGAGCTGACTGAAAGAGCTCAGTATTTTCGAACACCACGCGTTCTACTTGCTGACAC
The DNA here is from genome assembly GCF_027172205.1 of Podarcis raffonei. Lineage (NCBI taxonomy): Eukaryota > Metazoa > Chordata > Lepidosauria > Squamata > Lacertidae > Podarcis > Podarcis raffonei. The sequence goes on from NC_070620.1 coordinate 24,860,107, forward strand.
TCCTTCACGTACCCAGTCTCCATGGGTGATCTGGCACCTGCACATTCAGACATCCTGAACTTCTCAAGCAACTGTTCAATCTTACCTTTCTGGCGAAGCAAAAAGCTTCCATCACTTGCTCTTGTGATCTCTACGCCTAGATAGGACTTGACATCTCCAAGTTGCTTCAGCTTGAACCGCTTTCCAAGCTCCTTAGCAAACTTCTCCACCTGTTCACCTGTCCGTGCCATGAGCAAGATATCATCAACAAACACCTGAGCTACTTGCTGTTGTAAGCCTGAATCTCTAATGTAAAGACAACTGTCTGCAAGGGATCTCTTAAAACCTAGCTCTTCTAAGGCTTCATGTAGGCACATATTCCAATTCCTGGCAGATTGGCGTAATCCATAGATGGATTTGTGCAACCGCCACACGACGCCTGGCTCACTGACTTCAAACCCTGGAGGAGGAAGCATGTACAACTCCTCCTGAAGATCTGAGTTCAGGTAGGCGACATCTACATCAAAATGGTTCACCTTCCAACCTCTCTGTGCTGCTATCGCCAAAAGCGTTCTCAAAGTCTCCGCCCTTGAGGTCGGCGAATATACCTCTGTGAAGTGGACACCCCTTCTCTGTGTGAATCCACGGGCCACTAACCTCGCTTTGTACTGTGGTTCTCCTGCTTCTGTGGGTTTAAGTCGGTAAACCCATCTGCAGCCTACAGCTTGCTGGTTAGCCGGCAGCTGTGTGAGTGAGAACACTCCAAGAGACTCCATTGAGTTCATCTCCTTCTGCATCGCCTCATGCCATTTGCTGGCTTCTTCCCGAGGCAACTTCTGAACATCCTCAAAGGATTCAGGTTCACATCTAGCCACACCAACCCAGACACTCGTGGCTTCATACCTTTCAGGTGGCTTCCCTTTGGTTGATCTTGCTGACCTCCTCAGCGTGAATTCTGGAACTGCGCCTGATTCACCTGGATCAACCCTACTATCCTCTGTGTCAGAAGCATCCCCCTCTGACCTGCTGCGCCGTTTAGGGCGAACAGCTGGTTCTGCTGGCGAGGATGGTTCACTCCTTAGCTCAGACTTGACAGAGACCTGTGGTGGGGTCCTGGGACTCCCCTTTGGAGAGATACGGAGCCTCTCCCTTGGAGATCCGGGCTCTGGACTCTGTGGCTGTGGACTGTGCACCTCAGCAACAGGTTCAGCCTCGTCCGCCTCCTCTTCCTCATCTGAGTCTAACAGAATATCCGGATTCCCGTGAAGACGCTTCCACCCACTCTGCTCGCAAAACTCAGCACTGCCGCTAATAAGCAGCTTGGACTGGTTGCCAGTAGGGTATGCGAAGCGCCACGCCTTTGAACCCGGCTCATAGCCTACAAAGATCATCTTCCTAGACCTTGGCTCACCTTTTCTGCGCATGGCCTTTGGAATGAGAACCCAAGCCGTAGACCCAAAAGTGCGCAGAAAACCCACTTTAGGCTGCTTCCGGTGAAGCAGAAAGTACGGTGTGTCTCCTACACTGGAATTGAACACCCTGTTCTGCAGGAAACATGCTGTTTTATAACTCTCAGCCCAAAAGCGCTGTGGCAAACCCGAGTCTGCCAACATAGCATTCGCTGACTCCTGTAGTGTGCGAAATTTTCTCTCTGCAACCCCATTCTGTTGCGGAGAGTGGGGGGCCGTCAGTCGATGACTGATACCCTTCTGCCTGAAGAACGATTGCAGCGCAGAACCTGTGAACTCCCCCCCGCGATCAGATTGAAAGGAAATCACCTTGGTAGAGAACCGTAGCTCTACCGCTGTGATCCAATCCCTGATCAGTGCAGCTGCCTCTGACTTCTGTTGCAGCGCAAAAACCCAAGAATGTCTAGAAAAATCGTCAACCAGAAGCAAAACCCATTTAGATCCAGCTAAAGAAGGTGTCGGCATGGGGCCCGACAAATCTGCATGGACAAGTTCAAAGGGTTTACTGGTTCTCCTCTCTGACCTGGGGTATGTGCATGTTGTGACCTTTGATTGCTTACAGGCTTGACAATCTAGGTACTTGTCACATGCTTTGAACCTACACCCAATGGTGTTGCCTGTGGCCTTCCTCACATATGACCACCCAACGTGCCCAAATCTCCTGTGCCATAAGTGTATACAATCATGGTGTGGTGGGACATTTGCACACTGCCCTTGGGCGTCTTCAATGGACTCTCCACTAGCCCCATTTTCCACCAGCCCCATTTTCCCACCAGCCCCATCTTCAATGGGCATCTCCACCAGAAAGAGCGTGTCTTTTCTTTCGACACTGTAGATCTTCTTCCCATCCCTGTAGAAGGAACACAAATTGTTAGAGAACAGAACATCGAACCCAGCAGCCATAAGAGCTGGCACACTTAAAAGAGAATGGGCAAGCTCTGGAACCACATAAGCTTGCACCCAATGATCTATAAAAGAACAGTAAAGAAACCCAGATTCAGTCAGTGGTCTTTGAGACCCATCTGCTAAGGTGACATAACGTCCAGTTTTAACTGTCTTGCAGTTCCTCAGGAGCCCTCTAGAGGTCACGAGGCAATGCGAAGCTCCCGAATCGACAACGAGAGATAAAGAGTGTCTCTGGCTGTTTTTCAAAGATGCCGTGGCGTTGCTCGCACTCCCATCGGTTGCCATGGCCACAGCCTCCCCCCGACTGAGGCTTTTGCCTTTTCTCAGAGACACCATCGCAGCTGTGAGGTGATAAGACGCCTTGTCTTTGTTTTTCTCCTGGCCTGCTGCTTTCCCACGTCTTTGCTGGGAACTGGCCTTGGGAACCTGCTTTGTTGACATTCCACGCCAGCCGGTGTCCTTGGCAGCCTGGGCTTCTAGCAGATGCTTCCCAGCGCTGTTGGACGTCGTCTCAAAGCACAAACAACTTTCAGAGCCTTTGGCTTTCTCAGAGCTCTTGGAATGGCCTGCCTGGCCTGCCCCCCCACTCCTTCTTGGGGTGCAGCCTGTGCCCTCTTTCACAGCTCTCAGCCTCTCTCCAGCACACAGACGTGTCGAAGCATTGCAACAGCCTTCCAACACAGTCCCAGCCCCCACTGGGCATTCTGGGCGTCCTCTAGCCCCCTCTGGTCTGGCTCTCACTTCGGCCTGAGGCTTGCTCCCTTGGCCCTCGGCTTCCTCCCGGCCCTTGGCTCCTGCTGAGCTTTCGCACGGACTCCTCAGCACCTGCCAGGCGGCCTGAGCCGATTTAACGCCCTCCAGGTGGGGCAACAGCAAAGCGTCCACACTTGCTTTCAACAGGCAAAGCTCTCTCTGCTCTCTCTCACTCTGCAGAGCAGTAGCTTGCATGGGTGGGGCCGGCTCCTTCTGGACTGGACTCCAGAGCCCTGTGGCCACAAACCACCCCCTTGCTCCTCTTGACCAGGCCTCCCAGTTGGCCCCATTCAGCCTCTCACCGGGGTAGCTCTCTTGGCTCTGCTGTGCCTGTGCAGCAGCCATTCTCCTCCCCCCGGGGCTTCAGCGTACTCACAGTGCCAGCAAGCCGGACTCTCGAAGCAGCCGTCCCTCTTGGCTCTTGGCTCCGCTCTCCAGCCCTTCCTGGCAGGAGATCACAGCTCACCGCTGGCAGCCTTCTCCCTTCTCACACTTGTCAGGAAACACGTTCCGCCATAACCTTTGCGTAAATAAAAACCCCTGCGTCCAGTCACGCTTCCCTTGCGTGGCTCTGCTTGGAGCTGACCTGGCAGGAGAGCAGAGTAGCAGCGGTCCTGTGTCCGTGTGAGATGAGGGATAAATCAAGTCCAGAGACAGTTCGGTTCTTATCTCTAGAAGCGTTTATTTACAAGCCATAAAATAGTCACACTCCATCGGAACTTGGTGACATTCTCAGCCGTGCTCCAAAAGCACACACGCAGCCTCTGAGCTGAGCTGCTTCTCAGTCAGAATCGAAAGCAAGTCTGGAAGCAGACACGCGCTGTGACTCACTTCTCTGCGACAAGCTCCTCCTCCTCCCAGATACAGGACACCATGGAGTTTTGACCCTGTCAGTTCCAAACTCCACAAGTTCAAAGTCCAGCCTTAAAGCCATTAATTAGGAGCTGGCAGGCTTCCCGGGGCAAGAACACATACCTCTCATCAATCTTCTTGACATGCAGAGCAGATAACACCATTCTGTTCCTCTGCTGGCCGCCATTCCGATTCTGACGTCTGGGCCCGGAACCAAAAATGTTAGTTTGATCAGCTCCGGCCCATCTGGAGCTGATACAGCAGAGTGTAGTTCGCAGACGAAAGGATAAGCAGGTATCGTGCTACATGCTAATTTTTATTTCTAAACTATACCGAGAACACACAAAAGTACATCTTGCCTCTGTGAGAGCAGAGAGCAACTCTCTCTCCAACAAAGAAACAACAGAACACAGAAACAGGAAACCAGTGTACGTCACATCCAGTCTCCCTTTCCCGTGAGAACCCAACAGTAACTTGAACTGTGGAATGTAAACAATGTCTTGTGACATGCATTTTCTGCTCAGTGAGGGAAATAGAAACCAACACCCATCAGGGGAAGAGGAGGTTGCCTCTGGGTCCGGTAACCCTCCAGCCTCTCCTGAGCTACAGAGGCTCAGGGCAGAGAGGCGGAGGGAACTAAGTTCCTGCAGAAGGAGTGCTCGCCTCCAGGCCAGGAGAGGTGAGTCACCTGTGGACCGGGGCCGCCCTATGCCTCGGGGCAGATAAAAGCCAGTCAGCCCCAGCCCCAGGTTGCGGGAGCAACATTGTTGGTAGCCTGTTCCTGCCTGCACCCTGTCCTGCTCTTCTGCCAGAGTTCCTGACCACACCTAACTCCCTGTCTTGGACCCAGCTACAGCTTTGATGGACAGCCTCCATACCGCACCATCGACCTCGGACTGGACTCGGACCTCGCCTCTCGGTTAGCCACCAGGCCCTGCACATGGATGCTAACCCTGTAGACACACCAATGACAGCAGGTTATCAGGTAGATGATACTGAAGAAGCATTTTCTGACACTACACTGTACAGAAGTGTGCTAGGCAAACTAAACTTCATTGCCAGATGTTCAAGACAGGACATTGCAGTTAGCTGTAATTTGCTAAGCAGACAAGTCAACAATCCTACTGTTAAGGATTGGAAAGCTCTAAAATGCATAGCACACTATTTGAAAGGCACTATGCACTACAGACTTAGATTTAACAATCAGAACTCTGGAGGTGTGAGGAGAACCTGAGCTTACAGTGTTAAACAGCTCAGAGTGTACGCCCTGCCTACTATGGGGAGGGGGGAGATTCTGCGTCATATCCGAGAGTCTAAACCCTTTGTTCTGTCTCTCTACTTTCGCTTTTGAGGAGAGTGGACGTGTTTTCACGATGCTGTTCGACAATGGATAGTTTGCTGTAAATAAAAAACTGCTTCTAGCTGCTAATATCCTGAGTGGACTTTATTTAAGCACACTGGAAGAAAGCACTGAGTTTTGCAGCTTTCCCCCTTACCGCTGCTGATCTCTACGTTTGCTCAGAGATTTGGAATGTGATCCTTGAAGTGCTGGGACCCAGCAGAAGCTACGCAGACGGGGCGTGCTGGACGCCAAGATTTATCTGAGCAATAAATCTTCTTCAGGAGGTCTTTATCAGCTTGGCCGAGTGGAGATCCCAACATGGTGTACCCTAGCTGGGGCAGCAGATGTTCCTGATGCTGCCTGCCTGCCCATGGAGTACTGTTTTTTTAAAATGGAGAAACAACTGCCTGTATTGGCCATTTTGTCACTGCACAACTAGGCTGCTAAACTGCTATTGTTCCAGAGGAAGTAGCCAGAGTGCTGAGCTGAAGGTGTATTATGCCTCCCAGCAAGCATTACTTTTGCATGTTTTCCATTTGTTTCAGTGGACTTTTAGTGGTTGACTTGCAGCAGCAGTGTCTGGAGAATCAGACCCCTCTCTTTTCCAGTATTCATTGTGTACACACTTCATCTGGGAAATGGGTTAACTCTGCCCTAAGACACCTACAGACTGTTTTCCAAAGCCATGCTATGCTTTCCATCTGTTAATCAGTCTCTGTACTGGGAGGGAAAATATGTGTTTTTATCTTACTGAGGAGTGCCTCATTTTCCTCTTGGACAGACCTTTCCAATCAGTTTAGCCTTGTCATTTCAATGAGTTAACGATTTCTCCCTTTTTTCCTTTCTGCTGGAATGGCAAAAACTACTTGCTGTGTGTTCTAACTCTCTTCTCATGTTGGCCTACTTCCTAGTGCTTGTGCTGTGCATTCCTAATGCCATGAATAAATCAGGAGCCTGCAGATTTGGAAAGGGGTGCAGCTGGAGCCTCTTGGAAAACTCAACGTCTTAAGCAAAACCTGCCAGTGGGTGGCTTCCTGAAGTCTCTCTCTCTGCTTTTTATTAGTTTTCTTACTTAACACACACACACACACACACACACACACACACACACACAAATAATAAAATAATAACAAAAAAAGAAACATAGATCCATCCATAAACCCACAGGCTCTTACAAAACGTATGCCACCGTGTTCTTAATTCCCAATTACTTATCTTACCCAGTAGACTTCCGTCTTCCTCAAAGTGGGTCTGTTTTATCTATTTGTTAAAGTGCTTCTTTGATCATTTCCCCATTTCTTCTGTTATCTGAATGCTATACTTATAATCTATTTTGTAATTTGCGAAAAATAATCAAAGCATGTCCAGGTTTTGACTTGAGGACACTGTTTTTAAAAATATTCTTTATAAATTTCCCACTCCTTTTTGAACTTTTGGTTTGGCTGTCTCCTAATTGTCATTTTTGCCAGTTGGAGATATTCAAATAATTTATCCTGCCATTCCTCTTTTGTTGGTACTAATTCTCCTTTCCATTTTCTGGCAATCAATATTCTTGCTGTTGTAGCACATAAGAATATTCTCATTTTTTTCATTTGAAATATCTGAGTCTAAAATGCCCAAGAGGAAGACTTCTGGTTTTTTATGAAGGTTTGCTTGAACATTTTTCTTCATTTCCTCTTAAATAAATTCCAGAAATTCTTGATTTTTTGCAGCCCCACCACATATGAAACACTGTCTCTTCTGCCTGTTTGCAACTCCAGCAAATGTTAGATCTTGTTTTATACATTTTGACTTGTTTGCTGGGAGTTATATACCACCTACAGAACATCTTCAGGAAATTTTCCTTTAGTGTTTAACAAGCCGTAAATTTCCATTCTTTATATCATAATCTTTCCCATGCCGATAGCTGGATATTTTTACCAAAATCTTTCGCCCACTTAATCATCCCTTCTTTCACCTCTTCATCTTTCACCTCCCACTCTAAAAGAAGCTTGTACATTCTGGATATTACTTTTTTCTTGTATTAATTCTTTGTCTACTTTTGATTCTTCCGTTGCAAAACCCTTTTTCCTGTCTATCTTAAAAACCTTGTTTAATTGATAATATTGTAGCCAGCCTGTTAGGTGATGTCTTATTTCTCCGAATTTTTGCGCTTCAATTGATTATCTTCCTCTTCTAATAGGTCTTTATACGTGGCCCAGTTTGTTTCCATATTTTTTCTTTTCACTACAATGGCCTCCAGAGGGGATACCCTTATAACATGATTCAGAAAGCCTCTTATGAATTTTAACTTTTTCATATCCCAGGTATGCGTGCCACCCAAAACGGTTATTGAAACCTTCCAAATCTAGTAAATCTGGGTTCTGCAATGTCATCCAATCTTTTAACCAACATAACCAAGTTTCAGGTCTGGCAGTGCGAATCCCCCTCTGTTCTTACTGTCTATTAATAATTTGTTTTCAATTCTAGGTTTTTTGCACTGCCAGATGGGAAACCCAGCCAGATGGGCGGGGTATAAATAATAAATTATTATATTATTATTATATTAGAAAAAAAGAAGAGGAAAAAGTTAAGACAGAAGTTTCAGAAATCAACAAAACACAAGAGGAGTTATGGGATGTGATTGCTATGAATGAACTGAGGCAGAGAGAAACAAATTTGAGATTGAGATCTGTACCAGAAACACAAGGTGAAAATTTTTTGGAAAAATTAATAACAGAAATTGCACAATGGTTAAATATGGAAGCACAAGATGAGGCAAAAACAATTCAAAATGCATTTAGGATTAAAACAAGAACAACAAAGGCAAAAAAATTCCCAGGAGACTGTTTGATTATATTTAAAGATAGAGAAATGAGAAACCTGATTTTGCAGAATAGAGAAAAAAGATTATGTATTGTTGGAGTGTTTACAAACATATTTAAAGACGTCACACTTCGGTTGTTGAAAAAACGCGACCAATATAGGACATTAACACAGATTTTGAGGGAAAATGGAATTGAATTTAAATGGGAATTTCCAGAAGGAGTCTCATTTTACTATAAGGAGGGGAAAAAATTAAGAAAGTGGATTAGACACACAAATTTCTGAGAAGATATAAAGAGTTGGGAAAAGGAGAAGAGGCAGCAGCAACAGAACCAGAGGGAGAAGGCATTAATAAATCAGAAGAAGAGGAGGAGGAGGAAGGACAGGTTTAAGAACCTTAAGAACTTTACTACATAAGAGGCCAAAATGGCATTGAAATTATGGACATGGAATGTGAATGGCATTAACGATAAAAATAAAAGGAGCAGAATTGGACATTTTTTGTTAAAAAAGAATTGGGTTATCATCTGCTTACAAGAGACGCATGTAGCTAGAGAACATAGAAGAGTACTAATCAACAAAAAATTAGGAAATGAGTTTATCTCATCTGATAAAAGCAAGAAGAGAGGAGTGGTGATGTATATAAAAAATAAATTAGAGGCTCAACAAATATTTAAGGATGAAGAAGGCAGAGTAATAGCAGGACAAGTCATCTGGCAAGGCGGAAAATTGATAATTGTCGGAATCTACACACCTAATGGTAGTAAGATGGAATTTTACAAAAACTTGGAAGAAAAACTGTTTGAATTTATGGATCAAAAAATTATAATTATGGGAGACATGAATGGAGTAGTCTCATTGGAAATGGACAGAATTAGGAAAAAAGAGAATATGAAAGAAAGGAAGTTACCAAGGACCTTTTTCTCTATGATAGAGAATTGTAACTTAATAGATGTTTGGAGACTGAGACACCCATTAGACAAGCAATTTACGTACTTCTCAAAACCAAACCAATCAGCTTCTACAATTGACTATGTATGGCTTTCCAGTGAATTAACACCCAGAGTAACAAAAATAGAAATACAACCAAAGATATTTTTGGATCATAATGCAATTAGATGTGAAATAAAAGAACTGGATGTAAAGACCTTGTGATGGAGATTGAATGAAAATTTGTTGGAAGATTAAAAAAATAATGAGAAGGCCCAAAAGATGCTAACAGAATATTTTGTAAATAGCTGTAATAAAGGAGCCAAATAAGTGTTGTTTGGGATGCTAGTAAAGCGGTTATGTGAGGCTTCTTTATACAACAAAATAGCATCAGGGATAAATTTAGAGAGAAAGGTCAAAAAAAGAGATTTTAAATCAGATTATGGAAAATGAGAAAAAACTAATAAAAATCCAAGAGATTTAAAAATTAATCAAAATATTAAGATGCTACAAAGCCAATTTGCAATGATAATCAAGAAGTGGAATGGAATATTAAAAGAATGAGACAAAAGAACTTTGATAATGCCAACAAATCAGGTAAATGGTTGGCGTGGCAAATTAAAAAAAGAAAAGCACAAAGTACAATAAATAAAATAATATTGGATGGAAAAGAAGTAGAAAATCCGAAAGAAATCAGAAAAGGATTTGTTAACTTTCATAAACAACTGTATAAAAAACTGGAAAGGAAGACGTAAAAAAGATAGAGGAATTCTTGAAACAGAAAAGAGTGCAACAAATTCCAACAGAGAAGAAGGAACGGCTAAATGAAAGAATAGAGGAAGAAGAAATTAAAGAAGCAATAAGGCAATTGAAAAGTGGAAAGGCACCAGGGCCAGATGGATTTACAGCAAAATACTACAAGGAATTAAAGCACACCCTACTTGTACCATTGAAAGAAGTGATGAATAATATATTAAACAACGGAGAAATGCCAGAAACATGGAAAGAAGCATATATTACGTTAGTACCAAAATCAGACTCTGAACTACTACAAGTGAAAAATTATAGGCCAATTTCGCTGTTGAATAATGATTATAAGTTATTTGCTAGTATCTTAGCAAACAGACTGAAAAAGTAATGAATGAGATAATACAGGAAGATCAAGCAGGTTTTCTTCCTGGTCGCCAGATGAATGATAACATAAGGAATATTGTGAACATAATTGAATACCTGATGGCCAGGAATGATAAACAAACGATGTTAATGTTTGTAGACGTGGAAAAGGCCTTTGATAATATATCTTGGGAATTTATGATAAAGAATATCGAATTAATGGACATTGGACAATTGTTTATAAAAGCTATATATTCTGATCAAAAAGCAAAACTGATAGTAAATAATATAATAACTGAAAATATTGAAATTACAAAAGGTACAAGAAAAGGGTGTCCGCTCTCACCACTATTATTCATATCGGTACTGGAAGTCTTTCTAAGGACAGTAAGAGAAAATAAGAAAATAAAAGGAATTTCAGTTGGCTGGAAAGAACAGAAAGTGAAAGCCTTTGCAGACGACTTGGTACTTACTATAGAAGAACCGTTAAATAATGCCAAAGAAGTTATTAAAGAAATAGAACAATTTGGACAAGTAGCAGGTTTTAAATTAAACAAAAGTAAGACTAAAATATTAGTTAAAAATATGAAACAAGACTTGGTTGAGATGTTGCAGCAGGAAATTGGTATAGAAGTAGTTAAAAAAGTTAAGTATTTAGGAATTTGGTTAACCACAATGAACATAGCTCTATTTCAAAATAACTATACACCAGTGTGGAATGGAAGTAAGAGAGACATGGAAATATGGGGAAGAATGAAATGAGTAAAAGACGACACAGGTTTGGCAAATTAGTGGTTGAGGGTGCCACCAGGGCTTGGCCCACCCCCCAACCCCCACAGAAGAGTGGGGACCCTAGAGTTCCTGCGGAGCGAAGAAAACTCGCCCCCCCCCCGAGCATCTCCCAGCCGCTGCTGTGCGTGTGGGGGGGGGGAGGGGAAGAGGCTTGAGTTCGCTTACGGCTTCATTGTACCCTATTGCCAAAGCCACGAACCATCACCAGAAGCAGTAGATATTCCAATTAGAGGTAAAAGTCAAATAAAACATTTTAAACTTAAAATTAGAGGCTAAAAAGTCAATTTGGCGAAACAGAAGCAAAACAGACAAGCTACAGATAATATCAGATTAACAATAGATTTGATAAATTTAAATAAAGATGAAGAGGAGTTTATGATATTGTTATTAGATGCAGAAAAGGTTTTGACAGAATATATAAAGAATTCATAGGGTTTGTGTTACGTAAATTTGGTTTCCCTATAGAATACTGTAATTGGATTAAAATGATTTCTAAAAACCCAACGTCCTGGATCGTTACAAACGGAAGAATTCCAAATTTGATTTTGTTTATATCGAGGAACAAGACAACGATATCCTCTTTCTCCATTATTATTTAATCTGTGCCTGGAACCATTAACAAGAGCAATAATTCAGGATGAGCATATCAAGGGTGTAAAACACAACAAAGATAATTACAAAATTGTATTATTTGTGGATGATATCCTTTTATTTATTACAAAACCAGAAGATACAATTCCAAAAATTATGGAGAAAATAAAAACCTTTAGCAGAATATCGGGGTATTCTATAAATTGGACAGAATCAGAGATTTTACCAATTGGGCCAAGGGCTACATTGTATAGAAACCATCAATTTCGGATGTGCAATGACTTTATTAAAGACTTGGGTATAATGATTTCATCAGATATCGACCAAATTGTAAAATTAAATTTGAATCAAATTATAAATGAGATTTCTTTTGATATTTGGGGAAAGGTTAATGTCCTCAAAATGAATGTTGTTCCAAAGCTTTTATACATTCTTAGTGGATTACGAATACATAATCCCAAATTTTATTTCCAAAAAATAAATCAACTATTTTGATCATGCCTGTGCGGTACAAATCCACCAAAAATATTACTACATAAAATGCAACTTCCAACTAAGGAAGGTTGCTTTGGTCTCCCAAATCTGGAACTATATCACCAGGCCTACCTGCTGAGTAAGACTAATGATTGGAGAGCTAGCAGGGCTACTCTCGAATATAGTTTCTTTGAACCTCTTGTAGGGTGGACTAAACTGGGCTCCAATTTTATGAAATATTCTATTATCCTGGAGACTATTAAAGCACCTATAAAAAATTGGTTGAATATAAATAAAAATAATAAGGATGACCCCTATCAGCATGAGAAATTAACAATTTGGGCCAACCCAAAATTAAAAATTGGAAATCAAGTAATAATTTGGCAAAATTGGATGAAAAAAGGTATTTTGACGTTGAATCAATTAATTGATGAAAATTACAAATTTGTGGAATATAAGACCTTGCAAGTAAAGTACGGATTAACCAGTGAAACACAATGGCAATACATCCAATTGAAACATATGTTGGAAAGGCAGTTTGGCCCTGATGCTATAGCAGCATCGGAAACACCCATGCTGCTACAAGATTTAATTTCTGCAACAAAAACAAAGAACTCTACACTTGCACTATATAAAACCCTACTCAACAGAAAGAAATAAGATTTAGAATATGATAGACAAAAATGGAGCGAAGAGTTAGGGGTACAGATAACAAATGATATATTGGAGTCAAGTATAAAATCAACAGAAATAGCCTCTATGGATCTAAGACTAAGACTTATTCAGCAGAAAATAATATTCAGAGTCCAGTGGACTCCAGCAAAACTTTACCAGAAGAAAATAACAATGGAGATGTGGAAGTAAAAATTTGAACTTAGTACATATGATGATTAACTGCCCGATGATAAGATCATTTTGGTGCGAGGTGAGGATATATATAGCAAGAGTAATGAAAATAAATTGTTATTTAGGGGATTTGAATTTAATTCTAAATTATATACCAGAAACGTGGGAGATTACAAGGGGTCAAAAAAAAATATGGATGTACTGTGCCATATTAGAAGCAAAAAAAAACTTGTTTTGATGAATTGGAAGAGCCACAAAAAGATTCCATTGAGCATATGGATTGACAATATGGACAGACTGGCTACATATGAACGAATTGCATATCGACACAAATTAAGAATGGATAAATATGAAGAAATCTGGAAGGAATTGTTGTTGTTTAGTCGTTTAGTCGTGTCCGACTCTTCGTGACCCCATGGACCAGAGCACGCCAGGCACTCCTGTCTTCCACTGCCTCCCGCAGTTTGGTCAGACTCATGTTTGTAGCTTCGAGAACACTGTCCAACCATCTTGTCCTCTGTCGTCCCCTTCTCCTTGTGCCCTCCATCTTTCCCAACATCAGGGTCTTTTCCAGGGAGTCTTCTCTTCTCATGAGGTGGCCAAAGTATTGGAGCCTCAGCTTCAGGATCTGTCCTTCCGGTGAGCACTCAGGGCTGATTTCCTTCAGAATGGATACGTTTGATCGTCTTGCAGTCCATGGGACTCTCAAGAGTCTCCTCCAGCACCATAATTCAAAAGCATCAATTCTTCGGCGATCAGCCTTCTTTATGGTCCAGCTCTCACTTCCATACATCACTACTGGGAAAACCATAGCTTTAACTATACGGACCTTTGTTGGTAAGGTGATGTCTCTGCTTTTTAAGATGCTGTCTAGGTTTGCCATCGCCTTTCTTCCAAGGAGCAGGCGTCTTTTAATTTCGTGACTGCTGTCGCCATCTGCAGTGAACATGGAGCCCAAGAAAGTAAAATCTCTCACTGCCTCCATTTCTTCCCCTTCTATTTGCCAGGAGGTGATGGGACCAGTGGCCATGATCTTTGTTTTTTTTATGTTGAGCTTCAGACCATATTTTGCGCTCTCCTCTTTCACCCTCATTAAAAGGTTCTTTAATTCCTCCTCACTTTTTGCCATCAAGGTTGTGTCATCTGCATATCTGAGGTTGTTGATATTTCTTCCGGCGATCTTAATTCCGGCATGGGATTCATCCAGCCCAGCCTTTCGCATGATGAATTCTGCATATAAGTTAAATAAGCAGGGAGACAATATACAGCCTTGCCATACTCCTTTCCCAATTTTGAACCAATCAGTTGTTCCATATCCAGTTCTAACTGTAGCTTCTTGTCCCACATAGAGATTTCTCAGGAGACAGATGAGGTGATCAGGCACTCCCATTTCTTTAAGAATTTGCCATAGTTTGCTGTGGTTGACACAATCAAAGGCTTTTGCATAGTCAATGAAGCAGAAGTAGATGTCTTTCTGGAACTCTCTAGCTTTCTCCATAATCCAGCACATGTTTGCAATTTGGTCTCTGGTTCCTCTGCCCCATTGAAATCCAGCTTGCACTTCTGGGAGTTCTCAGTCCACATACTGCTTGAGCCTTCCTTGTAGAATTTTAAGCATAACCTTGCTAGTGTGTGAAATGAGTGCAATTGTGCGGGAGTTGGAGCATTCTTTGGCATTTCCCTTCTTTGCGATTGGGATGTAAACTGATCTTCTCCAATCCTCTGGCCACTGCTGAGTTTTCCAAATTTGCTGGCATATTGAGTGTAGCGCCTTAACAGCATCATCTTTAAAAAATTTTTAAAATACTCAAGTGATAAGTGGAAGGAATGCTTAAGTGATAAGACGGACAGTGGTGGGAAGTAGGGGGAGGAGAGGTGGGGAAATACTGTTAAAAAGGTGCAGTTATAGGTATATCAGTACTCAAATCTGAATTGTTAAATTGTGTTATTAGTGTTATTGTGGTTTTTGTTGTATGTGTTTTTTGTGGTTCCTGTTTATATTAAAAAATGATTAAATAATTTTTTTAAAAAAGCAAAACAGGAAGTCAGCTTCCAATTTCTGCGGACGAGCTCTGCAAAGGGAATTTTTTGTGAATGGGACACAGAGACTGCTTACAGCAACGGAGAGTTGAAACATTTAACTTTGACTTGGAGGATGGTTGCATTCTAATGGATATATACTAGAATAACTGTATCATATTGTCTATTGAGTTATAAAGTTAAAAACTTACTGACAGCTGGAGGAACCGGAGCAGGCTTTTAAAAGTGGTGCAGAAGAGGAAAAGGGGAAAGAAAAAATCCCAGACTCTGGCATCTGGAGGCATAAAAGGGGAGCTAGCAGGGAACTCTTGGCACTTCTGAGGGGAAACCCCAGAAAGTGGAAAAGAGCCTGGAATAGCTTCCAAAGCAACTTCACTGCCCCAAGAGACTGCAAGTGCCTGCCAAGAAAGATGTGCCAATTGGAACTCCAGCATGTTTGTGAATTAAACATCAAGTCAAAATGTCATGGGATTACAAATAAGGAATAAAGTGGAGACATAGACTTTGGAACTATTGCAAATCACCATTGTTTGGGACAATTACAAGCAGATAAGTACAAATTAAGTACAACCTTGCTCTTAAAGACATAAAACGGAAATTGTACAGCTCTGATATTCTCTTTTTGGACTTTTTAATTTTATTTTTTGTTTCTCCCTTTCAACTATACATTTTAAGTCTCTTAATTTTATTGGATGTTCTTCTTCCTCTCCGCTCTTTCTTTTTGTTATTGTATGATTGTATGATTTGCTGCAGTGGGGAGGGAGAAGGCAGACAAAAGGGAAAAGGAAACTGGAAAATTAAGTCTGGGAGGGAGGGAAACGATCTCATGTCTGGACAGAGTTGGATTTTGCAGGTGTGACCTTGAATAATTCATAATAACACTGGGAAGCAACTGATATAGACATGTCGGGTAAACAGGAAGGAACAGTAACCAGAAAAGCTGCAGCTGTGGCGGCTAGAAGGGCCAGTGTGCAAGAGGAACTGCCTGATAAGGGGGGGGGGGGAGAGCAGACAGATCTACTTGCACAGCAACTTTTGGAATTTAGGAAAGAAATGGTTCAGTTGATGCAAAACTTTACACAACAGGTTCATAGTGATATGGAAAAATCTAATCAAACATTGATTGAACAAGTTCATAAAGATATTGAAAACTCAAATAGAGTACTGAAAGAGCAATTTGGGATATTGGGAGACAAGGTCAACAAGCTGGAAACCAAAGTAGACAAACTAGAAAAAAGCCAAAGAGGAGGTAGGAGAATTGAGAGAGGAACAAAAAGGGATGATGGGGACCTTGGAAGGGGTTCAAGGGAAGCAGAATGAACTGGAGGATCAGATTATCCTCTTGAAATTAAGGGGAAGAGGCAGGACACTAAGGATAAGGGGCCTTGCAGAATCTGATACAGAGCAAAACCTGGAAACATATGTCACACAGACAATTTCAGAGTGGATGGGAGAAAGGAGAGACTGGCTGGCTGGACTTTCAGAGAGCTGTTTTAGAATTAGATCACATGAAAGCAGAGATAGGAGGCAGCCAGGAGATGTCTTATTAACATTAGTATCAAAAAAAAATGAAGGATGCAATCCTTCAAAAGAGCTTTGAAGACAATCTCGTGATTGCTGGACAGAAAATGGACATTTTTCAGGAAATTCCACTGAAATTGAGACTTTAAAGGACTAAATATAGGTTCTTAACAACAGCACTCAGGAGAGCAGACATCAGATACAAATGGGAATTCCCAGAAGGCATATCCTTCACATTCATGAAAAAGAGATACAGGCTAACATCAGAATTTCAGGCGAGAGAGTTCTTTGAAAAACACAGGAGAGACTTAGACCCAAAACAAGACAGGGGGGGAACCAGTAGCAGAACCAAGAGCTGCTTTGGAGTGTCTTTCACTGGAAGGTGCAATACCAAAAAAACCCCCAGATATTGTAACTGACTCTGACAATGGCCAACCTTAAAATATTGAGTTGGAATGCTAATGGACTAAATTGTAACGCCAAACGCCAACAGATTGAGCATGTAATAGCAAAACAGAAGCTAGATATAATTTGTCTCCAAGAGACACATATTGCAAAAAAACACAAAAGGGTCCTAATTAACATAAAATTGGGTATTGACTTCATCTCATCAGGTAAAACAAAAAAGAGAGGAGTAGTTTTCTATATTAATCCATTAGTGCTAGCGTCGACTTGAGCTCCGCATCAGTTGATGCGGTTTTTATTATTTTTATCAGTCTTTTATTAGCTTTTATCAGCCGCAGTATTTTATCTCTGTCATTTGGCAGCTATTATATTCACAAAGCTTGAGTTAAGGGCTTGAGTTAAAAGTCTTAGAGAAAGTCTTGGAAAGTCTCAGAGAAAGCCTTAATTAGCTCCAGCTCAACTAAAGCTACCAACTACTTATCAGCAGGAGTGGAGATTAAACACCCTACCGTGGGAGGACGCCAAGCTTCCTGATTTACAGCAGAAATTAGTAGCGGCTCTATCTCTGGGAAAATGTCTAGGAAAAATAAGCGACCGGCCTCATCTCCACAAGTCAGCCCACAGCAGAAGAGCAAGAGTAAAATGGACGATTCTGTAAGAACACAGAACTCAGAACCTACTACATCAAATAGAACTCATTCCCAGATAGGTGGGGATCACCCAGGGGAGAATGCTGAGATGAGCACTCATGAACTATCCCATGAATTACTATCTGAGGGGGCACCGCTCTATGCAGAAATACTCGTGGACCACTGTCTGCTGACTGCAAGAACAGTGGAGGAAATTAACATCAAATTAGAAACGGTAACGTCTCTCCTGACGGAGTTGGTGCTTCTGGCAGCCAAAAATAGCTCACTCAGTACTAAAGAGGCCGACCACAGTGTTGCCCTCCCCCTAGACCATCGTGTACAGGGGTGTAACCGGTCTGGACTTGATAACCGAGAGACTACAAATAGTAAAAACAACAAAAGCAAAAGTAGGGACCTGATCCTACAAAGCACTCAAGTAGCTCTCGATATATATATATATAGATATAGATATATATATAGATATAGATATAGATATAGATATAGATATAGATATAGATATAGATATAGATATATATAAAGATATTTATTAAGTTTCCAATTTTATACAAACAAAAAGAAAAAAGCAAAAAGAAAGAAAAACACATACAGTTCTCAATACTTAATTTTCAATGGCATATTTCCCTGACCTCCTCATACCTCCCCTTCTTGTATTCCAATTCAAATTATTTACTCAGCAAATCCTTATCTCAAAACATTACAGCTGAAAACCCCTTAATTTCAATCCAACATCATTCAACATTCTTTAATTTTACAATGTTTCTGTAAATAGTCCTTAAATTTCTTCCAATCTTCTTCCGCCGACTCTTCTCCCTGGTCACGGATTCTGCCAGTCATTTCTGCCAATCCCATACAGTCGATCATCTTCATCTGCCATTCTTCCAGAGTGGGTAAATCTTGCGTCTTCCAATACTTTGCAATAAGTATTCTTGCTGCTGTTGTGGCATACATAAAAAACGTTCTGTCCTTCTTTAACACCAATTGGCCGACCATGCCCAGGAGAAAGGCCTCTGGTTTCTTCAGGAAGGTATATTTAAATACCTTTTTCAATTCATTATATATCATTTCCCAGAAAGCCTTAATCCTAGGGCACGTCCACCAAAGGTGAAAGAATGTACCTTCGTTTTCCTTACATTTCCAACATTTATTATCGGGCAAACGATAGATTTTTGCAAGCTTGACTGGGGTCATGTACCACCTGTATATCATTTTCATAATATTCTCTCTTAAGGCATTACATGCCGTAAACTTCATACCTGTGGTCCATAACTGTTCCCAGTCAGCAAACATAATATTATGTCCAACGTCTTGTGCCCATTTAATCATTACAGATTTATTTATTTATTTTTAAAGATATTTATTAAAATTTTCAATTTTTATACAAACAAAAAACAAACAATTTTTTTTAAAAAAACACATATAGTTCACAATACTTAATTTTCAATGACATATTTCCCTGACCTCCTCATACCTCCCCTTCTTGTAGTCCAATTCAAATTATTTGTTCAGCAAATCCTTATCTCAAAGTATTACAGCTTATAAAAACACCTTATTTTCTATCCAACATCTTAGGTTATTATAACCTTAAATTTTTACTTATAAAAAACCATTTTTTCATATTCTCTTATACCATTACAGCTAGAAACCACTTAATTTCAATCCAACATCATTCAACATTCCTTAATTTTACAATATTTCTGTAAATAGTCCTTAAATTTTTTCCAATCTTCTTCTGCCGACTCTTCTCCCTGGTGACGGATTCTGCCAGTCATTTCTGCCAATCCCATACAGTCAATCAACTTCATCTGCCATTCTTCCAGAGTGGGTAAGTCTTGCGTCTTCCAATACTTTGCAATGAGTATTCTTGCTGCTGTTGTGGCATACATAAAAAACGTTCTGTCCTTCTTTAACACCAATTGGCTGACCATGCCCAAGAGAAAGGCCTCTGGTTTCTTCAAGAAGGTATATTTAAATACCTTTTTCAATTCATTATATATCATTTCCCAGAAAGCCTTAATCCTAGGGCACGTCCACCAAAGGTGAAAGAATGTACCTTCATTTTCCTTACATTTCCAACATTTATTATCGGGCAAATGATAGATTTTTGCAAGCTTGACTGGGGTCATGTACCACCTGTATATCATTTTCATAATATTCTCTCTTAAGGCATTACATGCCGTAAACTTTATACCTGTGGTCCATAACTGTTCCCATTCAGCAAACATAATATTATGTCCAACGTCTTGTGCCCATTTAATCATTACAGATTTAACCGTCTCATCCTGAGTATTCCATTTCAACAGCAAATTATACATTTTTGACAAAGTCTTAGTTTTGGGTTCTAACAGTTCTGTTTCCAATTTGGATTTTTCCACCTGGAAACCAACTTTCTTATCCAAATTATAAGC
Organism: Podarcis raffonei; assembly: GCF_027172205.1. Taxonomy (NCBI): domain Eukaryota; kingdom Metazoa; phylum Chordata; class Lepidosauria; order Squamata; family Lacertidae; genus Podarcis; species Podarcis raffonei. The sequence continues at coordinate 24,879,980 of NC_070620.1, forward strand.
CTCCATTATCTGATAATAGTGATGCCAGTCTCGCACTTTATCTTTTAATTTCTCAAAACTCTGCAATTTCAGTCTGTCCCCTTCTTGCACCAAAATTTCCTAATATTTTAGCCATTTGGCCTCCATATTGAGTTTTTTCTGAGCCTTAGCCTCCATTGGTGACAACCACCTTGGGGTTTTATTTTCCAATAAATCCTTATATCTAATCCAAACATTAAACAATGCTTTCCTGACAATATGGTTTTTAAATGCTTTGTGTGCTTTAACCTTGTCGTACCACAGATATGCATGCCACCCAAAAACGTTGTTAAAACCTTCTAAATCCAAAATGTCTGTATTCTCAAGAAGCAGCCAGTCTTTCAACAAGCAGAATGCTGCTGATTCATAATAGAGTTTAAAGTCTGGCAGGGCAAATCCACCCCTTTCCTTTACATCAGTTAATATCTTAAATTTTATTCTAGGCTTCTTGCCCTGCCAGACAAATTTAGAAATGTCTTTCTGCCACTTCTTGAAACAGTCCATTTTGTCCAAAATTTGCAATGTTTGAAACAAAAACAACATTCTAGGCAATACATTCATCTTTATAGCTGCAATTCGACCCAACAAGGAAAGCTTCAGATTTGACCAAATTTCTAGATCTTTTTTCACTTCAGCCCAACATTTTCCATAATTATCTTTAAACAAATTCCCATTTTTAGCTGTCATATTAATCCCCAGGTATTTCACTTTCTTAACCACAGTCAGTCCTGTTTCATTCTGAAACTTCTCTCTTTCAGTCGGTGTTAAGTTTTTCTCAAGAACCTTAGTTTTTAACTTGTTCAATTTGAACCCTGCAACCTGACCAAATTCTTGAATTAATTCTAAAACTCTTTTAGTACTAGATTCTGGCTCCTGTAGTGTCAAAACTAGATCATCTGCAAATGCTCTCAATTTATACTGTTTAGCTCCGACCTGTATACCTTTAACCATCCGGTCCCTTCTAATCATATTCAGCAAAACCTCCAGGACCGATATAAAAAGCAAAGGGGAGATTGGGCATCCCTGCCGTGTCCCTTTTTCTATCTTAAATTGTTCCGTAACCACATTATTTACAATTAATTTGGCCTTTTGTTCAGAATATATTGCACCTATACCATTCTCAAAGCCATGGCCTACCCCCATACACTGTAGGTTCTTTTTCATAAAACTCCAAGAAATATTGTCAAAGGCTTTCTCCGCATCCACAAATATCAGAACTGCTTTAGTGTTTATATTCACTTCTAGCTTTTCCAAAATGTCAATTATATTCCTCAGGTTATCAGATAGATGTCTTCCCGGAAGAAAGCCCGCTTGGTCCTTATGAATCTCTTCAATCAATACTTTTTTCAGTCTCTTAGCCAAAATATCAGCAAAAATTTTGTAATCCACATTTAGTAGGGATATGGGACGGTAGTTCCTAAGGTGAGTCTTTTCAGTCTCTGTTTTTGGTATTAGTGTAATATAGGCCTCTTTCCACGATTCAGGTGCCCTTTTCCCTTCCAAAATTTCATTGCAGACTTCCTTCAAAGGTTGTAATAGCCACTCTTTCAAAAATCTGTAGTAGCTGGAAGTCAACCCATCCGGTCCTGGAGACTTGCCTACTTGCATATTTTGAATGGCACCTTCTATCTCCTGGTCAGATATTTTGCAATTCAACATTAGTTTACTTTCTTGTGAATTTTTTTGTAATCCATTTATCTTCAAAAATCGGTCTATGTCCATTTCGTTCTGTGGCCCTTGTGCATATAATTGTTTAAAGTACTTCTGGAAGCAATTTCTAATCTCAATTGGATTATGTATGTCTTTTCCTTCGACTTCTAAGTTTGTAATGGTGTTTAATTTTTGACTTTTTTTCAGTTGCCAAGCCAATAATTTCCCACATTTGTTCGCAGATTCAAATGTCTTTTGTCTCATTTGTTTAATTTTCCATTCTATTTCCTGATTCATCAATTCCATGTATTGTACTTGAAATAGCTTTGTTTCTTTCAAAATCTCCTGTGACTTTGGCTTTACTCTCAGTTTTTTCTCTCCTTCTTTTATTTTTTCCAAAATTTTATCCTTTTTCTCATTTCGGCTTCTCTTTTTTATTGCATTCTGTTGAATCAGGAACCCTCTCATCACAGCTTTACTTGCATCCCAAATTACTCTTTTTTCAACATTAGTAGTCATATTTATTTCGAAATAGTCTCTCAAAGTTTTTTGGGCCTTTTTATATACTTCTTCATCTCTAAATAAAGTGTCATCCATCCTCCATCTAAAGGAACCGGGTGTTATTTGCTTCATCTCCATCTTTACAGCATTATGGTCTGAGCAAGTTTTAGGGCAGATTTCCACTTTTTTTTATCTTTGGTGCCATTCCTCTAGTAATCCAGATTTGGTCAATTCTAGTCCATGTCATCTTAGCTTCAGAGAAGAAAGTTCCCTCTCTCCCCAGGGGATTCTTAGTTCTCCAGATGCCGATCAAGTCCATATTGTCAGTCAATTCAAAAAAAGTTTTTGGTAATCTACCATCTTTGGTGACTACCTGTTTTTGTGCCTTATCCATATTTGTAGATACAACTCCATTCATGTCCCCCATCAAGATTAAATTATAGTCCATATAGTCCAGAAGAACCTCATGCAACTTCTTAAAAAATTCAGATTTCCCCTCGTTCGGTGCGTACACCCCTACAATCAGAAATTTCTCTCCTTGAAATTGAATTTCAATAGCCAAATATCTTCCTTGTTCATCTTTAAAAATTTGTTTCGGTGAGAGTTTCTCCTTTGCATATATCACCACTCCTCTCTTTTTGACCTTGTCAGACGAAATAAATTCTTGTCCCAGTCTCTTATTAATAAGTATTTTCCTGTGTAGCCTCATTACATATGTTTCCTGTAAACAAATCAAGTCCAGTTGTTCTTTTCTTAATATATGAAAGACACTTTTTCTCTTTCGAGGGGAATTAAGCCCATTACAATTCCAACTTAGAAGTTGCAGAGCCATGATGAGTTACTTATTCTTCCCTCCGACTACCCCGAGTTGTTGATATGGGTAGCTCTCGATATATATCCTTTTAATGGTATGCTGCCTTACTGGAAATCAATCGACAGTGTGAAGAGAAACTTTAAGCTTTTACTAAACATCCATTGCAACACTCTGATGGCGATAAACTTGCTTTGCACGGACCCCCAGCACACTAGACTCATGATGATATTTTCTGACTCAGCTACCCCTAAAATGCTCCTGAAATATAGGGCCCTCTTACAGGACTATAATATTGAGTTGAGGCGCGTTTTTAAAGACACAGAATGAAAACAACTACTGCCAAACTTGTTGTATAGCTGGACCGACCCCAAGCAATCAACGCCCTCTCTGCCGAAGGGCTTTCGCCATAGGGTCATGATTCATTCGGAAGGGCTGTCAAAGATGGATACGTGCAGTGAACCCAGCCGTAACACTCCCTTGGAGAGGAAAACGTCAGAGCAAAAAGGCCAAACTCACAAAGAATGCCAACCCAATCTAGATAATTATCTAGATAATTCAAAGATAGGAAACTCCATTACGCCTTTGGCAGATCCAGAATTTCACCACTCTTTACCCCAGCTGGAATCTGATCAGCCAATGCCAAGTGACTTTCCTCCCAAGGGTAATGTGACACACAGAAAGCCAGAGACAGATTTAATTGTCTTTGATGAAGACCCCCCGATGGTCCCAGCAATTCAGATAACACCATCGATGCCGGGGAATCGGGAAAATGCTGCAGCTCAACCCCGAGAACAACAACACAGTGCATATCCTAAGAACGGTTGCATCACTACCGAACCAGTGGGAGAGCTGATAACAATTTCCCCACCACAATGAAGCCAAGCCAGTTATGGAACGTGCAGCCTTAACATTATCTCATGGAACATAGCGGGTTGGGCCAACAAACTAGGGGACGAGCCATTTCGTGAATATATAACGGGTTTTGACATAATAATGCTGCAGGAAACTTGGGCAACTGACAACATAGTTCTCGACGGTTACCACGCCTATGAAATCAAGGCCTCTAAACCGCTCGGAAGGGGACGACCGAGGGGGGGCCTAGTAAGTCTGGTTTCCACTCAATTGGTGTCACAAGTTACTGAGTGCTCAGTTTTTGAGCAGCTGGCACTGGGGATCACTTTGCACCTGGAATCCAAGAGTATCATTCATCTTTCAGCTTATATCCCACCATATACCGTGCAAACACAGATCGAGAGCACATGGCGTAAATTCCATAGTTTCCTTTATTCCCTACAAATTAAGTACCCCGGATCGCCATTTTACCTAATGTGAGATGTGAATGCCAGAATAGGCTCAAATGATGATAGCCTGGAAATAAAATTTCCAATATTAAGAGATCTAAAGGAAAATAGCGCCCTCTTTCTAAACCCACCCCCTCGTAGACATTGGAAAGATTGTCAAATCAACTATGCTGGCTTCTGCCTGGCTTTTTTACAAATAAGTCTTGACCTTATCATTGCTAATGGGGTGCTCCCCGGGGACAGAGAAGGCGAGTACACATTCATAAATACAAATGGAGCCAGCACAGTAGATTACTGTCTCACTAACAGGGAGGCCTTTGAATCAATTAAAAAATTCACCATAGATAATAGGACTGAAAGCTACCACCTACCTCTAATCATCTCCACTACTGGCCAAAACTCAATTCAGTGCTCTTACATAGAACATGAGGATATAGATAAAGCAAATGATCCAGCATTGCATAGAAAAAAAATGGACACCTGAGATAGCAATTGCAGTTGCGAATAGATTGAATTCACAAACTGCAATTAAGTTAAGATCAATTATAGCAAGCAATTTATCAATAGATTCCTCCCTGATGGCTTACGAAAATCTCATTGAGTCCTTGCAGGATGTGGTCTCTGTCAAAATAAACTCAGCCGGCAAGCTACGCACTGCTAAAGGGTGCAGTTGGTTTGACCAAGAGTGCCGCACAAAGAAGGAAGCCTTGTTGTTGTTGTTGTTGTTGTTTAGTCGTTTAGTCATGTCCGACTCTTTGTGACCCCATGGACCAAAGCACGCCAGGCACTCCTGTCTTCCACTGCCTCCCGCAGTTTGGTCAGACTCATGTTTGTAGCTTTGAGAACACTGTCCAACCATCTTGTCCTCTTTCGTCCCCTTCTCCTTGTGCCCTCCATCTTTCCCAACATCAGGGTCTTTTCCAGGGAGTCTTCTCTTCTCATGAGGTGGCCAAAGTATTGGAGCCTCAGCTTCAGGATCTGTCCTTCCAGTGAGCACTCAGGGCTGATTTCCTTCAGAATGGATACGTTTGATCTTCTTGCAGTCCATGGGACTCTCAAGAGTCTCCTCCAGCCCCATAATTCAAAAGCATCAATTCTTCGGCGATCAGCCTTCTTTATTCTTCGGCGATCAGCCTTCGGCGCTCAGCCGCTCTCACTCCCATACATCACTACTGGAAAAACCATGGCTTTAACTATACGGACCTTGTTGGCAAGGTGATGTCTCTGCTTTTTAAGATGCTGTCTAGGTTTGCCATCGCCTTTCTTCCAAGGAGCAGGCGTCTTTTAATTTCGTGACTGCTGTCACCATCTGCAGTGATCATGGAGCCCAAGAAAGTAAAATCTCTCACTGCCTCCATTTCTTCCCCTTCTATTTGCCAGGAGGTGATGGGACCAGTGGCCATGATCTTCGTTTTTTTTTATGTTGAGCTTCAGACCATATTTTGCACTCTCCTCTTTCACCCTCACTAAAAGGTTCTTTAATTCCTCCTCACTTTCTGCCATCAAGGTTGTGTCATCTGCATATCTGAGGTTGTTGATATTTCTTCCAGCGATCTTAATTCCGGCTTGGGATTCATCCAGCCCAGCCTTTCGCATGATGAATTCTGCATATAAGTTAAATAAGCAGGGAGACAATATACAGCCTTGCCGTACTCCTTTCCCAATTTTGAACCAATCAGTTGTTCCATATCCAGTTCTAACTGTAGCTTCTTGTCCCACATAGAGATTTCTCAGGAGACAGATGAGGTGATCAGGCACTCCCATTTCTTTAAGAATTTGCCATAGTTTGCTGTGGTTGACACAGTCAAAGGCTTTTGCATAGTCAATGAAGCAGAAGTAGATGTCTTTCTGGAACTCTCTAGCTTTCTCCATAATCCAGCACATGTTTGCAATTTGGTCTCTGGTTCCTCTGCCCCTTCGAAATCCAGCTTGCACTTCTGGGAGTTCTCGGTCCACATACTGCTTAAGCCTGCCTTGTAGAATTTTTAAGCATAACCTTGCTAGCGTGTGAAATGAGTGCAATTGTATGGTAATTGGAGCATTCTTTGGCACTGCCCTTCTTTGGGACTGGGATGTAGACTGATCTTCTCCAATCCTCTGGCCACTGCTGAGTTTTCCAAACTTGCTGGCATATTGAGTGTAGCACCTTAACAGCATCATCGTTTAAAATTTTAAATAGTTCAGCTGGAATACCATCACTTCCACTGGCCTTGTTATTAGCAGTGCTTTCTAAGGCCCATTTGACTTCAAGCTCCAGGATGTCTGGCTCAAGGTCAGCAACCACACTACCTGGGGTATACGAGACATCCATTTCTTTCTGGTATAGTTCCTCTGTGTATTCTTGCCACCTCTTCTTGATGTCTTCTGCTTCTGTTAGGTCCTTACCACTTTTGTCCTTTATTATGGTAATCTTTGTATGAAATGTTCCTTTCATATTTCCAATTTTCTTGAACAGATCTCTGGTTTTCCCCATTCTATTGTTTCCCTCTATTTCTTTGCATTGCTCATTTAAGAAGGCCTTCTTGTCTTGTTGCGAAGATTTTTAGTAATGGTACCAACTCAAATGGAGTCAAAGAATTGACAGACGCAGCAATGGAGAAAAAGAAGGTGAGGTTTTATTGCTGAGCAATAAATTGACCCAGTTGGAATCCTTTCCAAAAGACTGGGCCCAGAGCATTATAGCTCTGGGGTTATATACCTGAGTACAGCATCACAGATCATGACATAATCAAATACAATCGCAAACGCCAGCAAAAATAAACTAATGAGCGCATTCAGCCAGGCTCCTGACCGTGTAAAGAGTTTGATTACCAACTTCTGCTTTTTCAGTCTGAACATGCAGTCCGACCTTTCCCCCAGATTTAACGGTGCAGAATAGAAACTTAAGGCAAGGAGGAACTTAACTGTAACTCCCCTGCAACATCTGTTCATTTAAGGACATTGTGGTTAGCACTTTCCTGTTTTGTGTACAGACTTAGTCTGGACAAGAGGGGGGAGATGTAACAGCATCTCCTGATTTATTGCTTCCTCTTTTATAGAGAGCAAGAAAGTACTGGGGCAGAGTTCACTCCTGGAAACTTGAAATTTCAGGCAATTTTGCTGTTAAGCTAAGCAAAAGCTTTTATGATTCAAATGGATTATAAAATCACTGTAAAAACTCTGGTTATGTGTGAATATATTGATAACTGATAACTGATTACATGGATAACTGATTATATGAATAGCATAAGGGTAAAATTCCTCCAGACCCTGCTTCAGTCTCTCCTTGCTATTTTTTGGAAATCTGCATTCAATTTCCTGTATCTTTCACTATCTCCCTCGCATTTTGCTTGCCTTCTCTCCCCCACTATTTGTAAGGCCTCGTTGGACAGCCACTTTGCTTTCTTGCATTTCCTTTTCATTGGGATGGTTTTAGTTGCTGCCTCCTGTATAATGTTACGAGCCTCCATCCATAGTTCTTCAGGCACTCTGTCCAGCAAATCTAAATCCTTAAACCTGTTCCTCACTTCCACTGTGTATTCATAAGGGATTTGACTTAGATTGTATCTTACCGGCCCACTGGTTTTTCCTACTTTCTTCAGTTTAAGCTTGAATTTTGCTATAAGAAGCTGATGATCTGAGCTACAGTCAGCTCCAGGTCTTGTTTTTGCTGACTGTATAGAGCTTCTCCATCTTTGGCTGCAGAGAATATAATCAATCTGATTTTGATGCTGCCCATCTGGTGATGTCCATGTGTAGAGTCATCTCTTGTGTTGTTGGAAAAGAGTGTTTGTGATGACCAGCTTCTTCTCTTGGCAGAACTCTATTAGCCTTTGCCCTGCTTCGTTTTGAATTCCAAGGCCAAACTTGCCAGTTGTTCCTTTTATCTCTTTGAAGGAATGGGTTTCCAAAACCCAAAACTGCCTGTGCAGGCAGTTTGAAACTGCACCAAAATCCCTATTTTTCCTTAGCTAAAATCCATTAACTTGATCTCTGAGCTCAATGCATAAACAAAAGCCCGGCTGTATAGACAAGTGCTCAGAGCCCTCTCCTTTATCAGTTGTGAAGGCAACTATGGCCTTCACTGTACCAGTAGTAGAACAGAACAGAGAGAAGACACGTCTGTGCTTTATCTTACATCCTGGACACACTCTGACACACAAACTCAAGTCCAGGAACAAACGCCAGAGCGTGTTCCCGGAGATGATTACCTCTTCCTCCCAGATAAGAGTAGGAAGAGGAAGATCCTTTTATGGTCAGGAGTGCAGGAAGGAAATCCCTTTTATGGTTAAGAGTGCCGGAGCAGGAACATCTGTGATGTCAACCTGCATATACAAGCTGACGTGACTGGGGAAGGGGGAGAAGGTGCCTGGAGGATATATATACTGCATGAAACTTCTCATTTCTTTGGACTTGCTGTGGATTTGATCACGCAAGTGCCTCTGCTATCCGGAGAGCAGAATAAACTCTTTCTTTGAACCAACTCAGTGTCATTTGACTTCCTTCCTCCTGTCCCGGAGCAACGCAAACCCAATCAGTGAACTCCAATAAGGCTACATCTTGACTCCCTACTTTAGCATTCCAATCCCCTATAATGAGAAGAACATCCTTCTTTGGTGTCATTTCTAGACGGTGTTGTAAGTCTTCATAGAACTGGTCAATTTAAGTTTCTTCAGCACCAGTGGTTGGTGCATAAACTTGGATTACTGTGATGTTAAAAGGTCTGCCTTGGATTCGTATCGAGATCATTCTATCATTTTTGAGATTGCATCCCAGTACAGCTTTTGCCACTCTTTTGTTGACTATGACGGCCACTCCATTTCTTTTACGGGATTCTTGCCCACAGTAGTAGATATGATGGTCATCCGAACTGAATTCGCCCATTCCCGTCCATTTTAGTTCACTGATGCCCAGCATGTCAATATTTATTCTTGCCATCTCATTTTTGACCACATCCAACTTACCAAGGTTCATGGTTCTTACATTCCAGGTTCCTGTGCAATATTTTTCTTTACAGCATTGGACTTTCCTTTCGCTTCCAGGCATATCCGCAACTGAGCGTCCTTTCGGCTTTGGCCCAGCCGCTTCATCAGCTCTGGATCTACTTGTACTTGTCCGCTCTTCCTCAGTAGCATGTTGGACGCCTTCTGACCTGAGGGGCTCATCTTCCAGCGTCATAACTTTTATATGCCTGTTGTCTTTGTCCATGGAGTTTTCTTGGCAGGGATACTGGAGTGGCTTGCCGGTTCCTGCTCCAGGTGAATCACGTTTGGTCAAAACTCTCCACTATGACCTGTCCATCTTGGGTGGCCCTGCACAGCATAGCTCATAGCTTCTTTGAGTTATTCAAGCCCCTTCGCCACGGCAAGGCAGTGATCCATGAAGGCAGTGATCAATGAAGGAAGCCTTAAGGAACACTTATTTGGCCTATAGAAACGCTGGACTAAATTACTTACCTCCATCTTATTACAAAATCAAAAAAGAGTATAAAGCCCTTTTGGCCTAACAAAATTCCTGGTCCCTGCTATTGAATGCCTCACTAAACAATGAAACTAAACTCTTTTGGCAACTGGTCTCCGACTCAATGAAAAATAGTTCTTCAGTCCCCAGCTGTGCCATCCCAGCTCAGGTTTGGGAGAACCACTTCAGAAATATATGGAGACTTCCGGGTTGGTGCCTCCAGCAATGGCAGAATTCCTCTGAACGGGAGGGATTCGCCCCGTGGGAATTTGGGTCTGTACCGCCACGGAGACCCGTAAAAATCACAGGCGGGAGAAGCCTGTGAGCGTGGGATTCGGCAGGCACCTTTGGCGCCTCCCCTACTCGCGGGGAAACCCGGTTTCGGGGATCCGGAGCGACGTGGGGTGAGCGGCGCGGTGCTTCTAATCGTCTGCTTCTTCCACGGAGCGAAGCTGCATAGCTGTTGCCGGAGAGCACTGATTTTTTCCTGTGGACAATTTGACTCCAAAGTAATTACCCGTGAGTAGAGCTGAAGTGGGAGAATTGGATTTTTAAACGTTTAATTTGGTATCGAAACGGGGAGGTTCAATACAGGAAGTCCGCCTCCCCCTTTTGTAAATAAACTAAAGCAATGAGACTGCAAGCTGAAGTCTTGGAAAGCCTTTTGTAAAAGACTAAATCTCCATCGGCAAAGAACATTAAACCCCCCCTTGGAGACAGGAGAAGAGGGGGGGAAGTGGTGGACTGAATATGCCTGTAGGAGAGAGTCAAGAGAGTTAAAATACCGCCGCTCTGACCCTGGAAACGGGCTGCTAGCAGGATTGATGTCTTTTGGAATGTTCATTGACAGCGTTTAGAATGTTCATTGACAGGTAGCTAAACAAGAGAATACATTGTTTCTACTGTCTCCGGCTGTTGTTTTTTTTTAAAAAAACGGAGTAAAAGTAACTGAAAACTGAAAGTAACTTTGGATTATTGGAACTGTGTTTAAAAGAGGACTTTACTGACTAATACAAATAGAAACTGTTTTCCCCTAGTGGAAGCTTTTGAAATTGGTTGCTTTACAGGAGCTGGGCTAGGGGAATTTCCAGATGCAAGATAAAAAATTGTGAGACTCTGGGATTGACCTTGAATCTCTTAAGTGTTATGGCAAATGGAAAGGAAAAAACAGACGGAATGTCGACAGAAGAGGCCTTAGCGGTCGCATTAGTGAAAATAAACGATTCGCTGGAACAGCTTCACAAGAAAACAGACGTGATAAATGTGAAAGTGGATGCTGCAAATATTAAAATTGACTTAATTGCAGAAAGTTTAAATAATCTGGGACAAAAGGTGAATACCAATACAGAAACCATCCAGAAATTGATACAGGAATCTACTTTGATATGGCAAACTGCGGAGGAAGTCAGGGAGAAAACCCTTGCTGCTGAATGTAAAGCAATACAACTGGAGAGAGAGAGAGTCCCATCCATACAAAGACAACTTGATGAACATAAGCTGACATTTGTTATGATTGAACTTAAAGAAAAACAGACGGATTTGAGGACCAGAGCTCTACCTGAATTGGAAAATGAAAGCTTGACAGAGTTTCAGGAGGAGACAGGACTAACATCGGTTGAGAAAGAGAGGTATTTGGGGGTTAGTATGACCGCCAAAAATGTGAATCTATTTAAGGATAACTGTGAAGGACGTTGGATTGAAGAGAAGAGGGATTTGGAAATATGGACAAATCTGAAGTTGTTATTGCTGGGCCGAGTTGTTGTGGTGGGGATGAGGGTTGCTGTGTTGCCGGGGATGTTGCTTTTGTTTCAAACAGTGCAAGTTTTGGATGGGATGGATTGTTTCAGGAGGTGGCAGAGGGATGTTTCTAGATTTGTTTGGCAGGGCAGGAAGCCTCGAGTAAAATTTAAGATATTGACGGATGCCAAAGAAGGAGGTGGACTTGCCCTGCCAGACCCCTAAACTTTGTTGTGAACGATCTGCTTTTTGCTGGCTGAGAGAATGGCTGCTTCTTGAAAGCACTGAAGTGTTGGATAATGGCAGATGAAGTTGATGGACTATATGGAATTTGCGGAAATGACTGGCAAGATCCGAGACCAGGGAGAAGAGTCGGTGGAAGAAGACTGGAAAAAGTTTAAAGACTATTTATAGAAATATTGTAAAATTAATGAATGTTAGAAGAATGTTGGAATGAAGTTATATGGCTTTAGTAGAAATGTTATAAGGAATTAAGTATAAATAGATTAATAGAAAATTAAAGGAAAAAATAAGGCAAGAATGTGTTAAGATAATTATAGGATAGAGAACAGAGGAAGATGGAAAGGAATTGCTGAAACAATTAATAGAGGTGGAATACAAAAAGGGAGGTGTGAGGAGGTTGTTGGAAATAAGCGAATGAAAGATAAGATATTGAAAATGTTTGAGGTGTTTTTAAACTGTTTTTGTTTGTTTTTGCTTTGTTTTGTTAGTTTAATGTGTTGGTGTTATATAGTGTTTTTGTATTGTATTTGTATTGTTCTTTTTCTTTTCTTTTTTTGTTTGTAGTGTTGTGTTGAAATTGTTGGAAAAGTAATAAATATCATTTTTTAAAAAAAACAGAAATATATTTATGGAAAATCCAAACCTCCCTTCCAGCTTCCAGGATGATGACAGGGCAGAATTGTCACTGCTCCCTAATTGGAGGCCAGTTACTGTGGAGGAAGTCCATACATTAATTGGGAATCTGAAGAGCGGAAAGGCTCCGGGGAAAGACTTTATCCCAGCGGAGTTGATTACATCAAACCAGCACTGGTGGGTTCCGCTTCTGGCAGCACTTTTTACGGTAGTAAATAACTCGGGTAAGGTACCATATAGCTGGAAACATGCTATAGTAGTCCCAATCTTTAAGAGAGGCCACCCAAATGTACCCTCCAATTATAGGCCAATTAGTCTGCTCTCAATAATTGGGAAGCTGTATGCCCGATTCCTCAGTAGCAAACTGACAACTTTTCTAAATGAACATAATATACTATCTGAAGCCCAGGCAGCCTTTTGTGAGAACCATTCAACAGACCACTGTCTAATGCTGTCCTTCCTAGCCGAGAAGTATACCAGGCCTCTACAGGGTAAACTCTTCGTGGCCTTTATGGATCTGAAATCAGTGTTTGTCTCCATCCCCAGATCCCAGCTATGGTCCAAATTAAATCTGATTTGGCAGGACAAACGACTCCTCTTTCTTATAAAAGCCCTGTACAATGGAACCAAACTGCAGGTCTGATGCGGTCGACAGGGACAGTTATCGAACAGCATTGAGATGACTAGGGGGGTGAGACAGGGATGCATTTTGGCCCCCACATTGTTTTGTCTATTCTTAAATGACCTAGAAAAGAGCTTAATGGACCCAGATGGACACCCTCCAAAAATAGGAATGAGAAGGACCCCCTTGTTGTTATATGCCAATGACGCGGCCATCATCTCAAGTTCCAGACCGGGTTTGAATTATCTGCTGAGGAAATTTTCTGATTACTGTTCTGGAAATGGTTTATCCATTAATTATGAAAAATCTAAATTTAGTTTTCGAAAGAAGCTTCTCCCGGTCTAAATGGGTGCTGGATGGCCATAACCTTAAACAGATCAAATACTTCAGTTATCTAGGGCTCACATTCCATCATACAGGATCTTGGAAGCACCACTGACAAACCTCCCTTCAAAAGGCGGAGATCACAAAGCTAGCCATACTCAGATTCTTTTTCACAAAGGGCGGCAAATATGTTCCAGCAGCCTTAAGGGTTTTCAACGCAAAACCCGTTTCCCAACTCCTGTATGCTGCAAATCTCTGGCAAAATGGGGACCTGCCAAAGCTAGATGGCTTTCAGGCAAAATTTCTACTATCTCTGCTGCAGGTACCCAACTGTGTCCCCAACTCCATACTTCTGTTAGAAGCTGGTGAATGCCCAATTTCAACTAAAGCGTGGTGGGCTGCCCTAAAATATTGGCTCAGGATTTCAGTGTTTGATCTAGGGAAGGGTTTGTACCAACACCTGACCAATGAGGAATTTGTCAGCAAATGGCAGAAAACCATGGCTAAAAAAGCCACCTCTATTAGTCTGTCACTCCCCCAACTATATTACCTGGGTTATGAAGGCGCCCAAAAGATTTTAAAGCAAAGATTATGGGATAATGCACACAGTGACTTGCGATCTCAATCACACGCAGTCCGTAGTCTGCTGGCAGTAGGAGTACAATATGGGTATGTCTTTAAGTTAACATCTTACATTAAAAACCTGACAGTACCTAACTACCGAAGGCTTTTCACCAAAGCCAGACTAAACGTCTTTCCTTCTGCAGTGTTGGATGGCAGGTTGAGAGGAGTTCCCTACCAGGACAGACTTTGCTTGTGTGCTCAAGACATCAATTCCATAAAACATATTTTGTTGCATTGTGCAAAATATGAGCAAGCCAGGGCTGAACTGATACTATCCTTGCTGGTACCTTTCCCGGGAAAATCAGAGGCTCACTATGTCAGGTTCCTATTGGAAGACCGGACAAATGCTAGAACATTAGCAGTGGCAAAGTTTTTATCGGTGGTTGCAAGAACAAATGATCCCTATATTCTGAACAAAATGCTTGTTTAACCTGGAGGTAGGCTGTATGAATTGTGCATTGCTTTGTAATGATTTGTTGGGTCTCTGGACCGTAATAAAGATTGATGATGATATTAATCCTGCACTTGAACCCAAATTGATTCAGAAGGATGGAAAATGTAGAATCTTAATAATACAAGTTAAAATTCAGGGAGAGAAAGTGATATTGGTTGGTATCTATGCACCCAATGATAAAAAGGCAATCTTCTTTAAAAAGCTAGAAACAGAACTACTCAAATTTGCAGATCAAAAGATGATCTTAATGGGAGACTTAAATGGAGTTCCATCTTTAAATAAAGACAGATCAGCCAGGAAAAAAGAGACAAAAGAAGGCAAACTACCAAAGACCTTTTTTGATATGCCCCAAAATTTAAATTTGATAGATATATGGAGAATAAGACATAAGAGTTCACTTATTACAGCCATGTACATGACAGCAGCTCAAGAATAGATTCTTTGTGGATCTCTAAAGAATTGGAAACAAGAGTCAAAAAAATTGAAATTAATCCCAGAACCTTCTCAGATCATAATTCCTTGATAATGGAATTACAAAAAGAAAGCCAAATTTCATTTAGATGGAAATTAAATGATGACTTATTAGATGATCAAAATTTTATGGAAAAAACAAAAAAGGCCTTGACTGCCTATTTTGAAATAAACAGTCAAGGACAGATAAAATTACAGACAGTCTGGGATGCAAGTAAGGCGGTAATGAGAGGACTCTTTATACAACAAAATTCATATAAAAGGAAACTGAAAGAGAAAAAGAAAAAGGAGATTTTAGATGAGATTACAGAAAAGGAGAAACAACTGTCAAACAAAGAAAATAAAGAGGCAGTGAAACAAGCAATAAAAAATTTACAAACTCAATATTCAATGATAGTTGTCAGGGAACTGACATCGGAGCTGGAGGCGGAGGGAAGGCTCTCAAATGATGCTGGAGAAGGGCCCAGCAGGGAGAGAGGCAGCTCAGCAGAGGGGGAAGCAAATCAGCGCAACACCAGGGATAAAGGGGGGCAGATGGGGGAATCGGCGAGAGGGCTCCAGGACTCTTCCCTGGACACGAGTGGGGAGAGCACAGGTCCTCCGCTACCCACGCCCTCCCTGCGCAGAAGACTTCCGCGCAGGGAGAGTAGGAGGAGACTGGGCGTCAAACAACTTTTATGTTGGAAAAGGTTTAAGAAACGCCCACTGACGGATTCTGCTAGTGACTGAGGCAGCCACGAAGAGAAGGGCTGCCCAGACAGAAAGGCACCTCCCCCCCAGGACCCCCTCCACCCCCGGCCCGACCTGTAGAACCAACTTCGTCCCTTTCTTCGGCCGACGAGGCGGGGAACCCCCGGAAGGAGCTGTCGCCATCCTTAGAGGATTCGAAACCCGCTTCCCACCCGCTCTGATTCCTGCCTACGGGGTGGGCCTCCCAGTCTGATTCTTCTTCCTCCGAAACCTCTCCTCCCTCCCCCTCGGAGGCAGAAAACCCCTCAAAATCCTCTTCATCGTCTGTGGTTCCAAATTGCTCCTCCCAGAATCTCGCTAGGGGTTTGGTTTTGTCCGGGAACAGGCGGTGGAATTCCTCCACCAGATACCTGTCATCGATTGCTTCCGCGGGAACCCACGTGTTTTCCGACCCGGGTTCCCCCTCCCAAGCTACCAAGTACTCCACCTGCCGTCCTCGCCACCTTGAGTCAAGTATTTCCGTGGCCAAGTGTTGGTGTTCCCTTTCTTCTACCTGCGGGTGTGTGGTGACTTCTCCCTCTCGCCCCGGGAATTCCCGCCCCTCCCTGTGCGGTGAGAGTAGGGACCTGTGGAACACCGGGTGTATTTTCATGCTGTCAGGCAACTTGAGCTTAAATGCCACGGGATTCACCTGCTGTGTTACCTCAAATGGTCCCAGCCGCCTGGGCTGCAACTTCTTGCACCCCCCTTTAAAGGGTAACCCTTGGGTGGACAACCACACCCAGTCCCCCACCCGTATGGTCTCCCCTTCCCTGCGGCGCTTGTCTGCCTGCCTCTTGTAAATTTCCTTGGCCCGCTCCAAGTTCATCTTAAGTTGCTGGTGCAGGGCCTCCATTTCTTCCACAAACTGCTCTGCCGCAGGTACGCTCCAGCTTTCCTCCCCACTCCCCGGGAAGGCCCTGGGATGACACCCATAATTGGCCATGGACGGGCTCATTCCCGTGGACACGTGTTCAGCGTTGTTGTACGCAAATTCAGCAAGCGCTAATTTCTATACCCAATCGTTCTGCCTCTCGCTGACGTAGCAGCGTAGGTATTGCTGGAGTATACTGTTCGCTCTTTCTGCTTGCCCGTTGGTCTCCGGTCTCTCGCCGTCGAGAAGCCCACTTCGACCTGCAGCAAGCTCATGAGCTTCCTCCAGAACCGGGAAGTAAATTGTTTCCCGCGGTCGGAGATAACCCTCAAGGGAACGCCATGCAACCTGAAGATGTGCTCCACGAACAACCGGGCTGTTTCCTCTGCTGTTACCGCATGTGAGCAAGCTATAAAATGGCACATTTTTGTCAGTAGATCGACCACTACCATGACCGCTGTCTTTCCCCGGGACTTGGGCAAATCGGTCATAAAATCAATGGACACCACCTCCCAGGGTTTTCCCGGCGTGGGTAAGGGTTCTAGTAATCCTGCAGGGGCAGCCCGCTCCCCCTTTGCCCTTTGGCAGCGGTTGCACCCCCTTACATATTCCCGTACATCCTCCCTCACCCTGGGCCACCAGAACTGCCTGGTGACAAGCATCATGGTTTTGTGCTGTCCAAAGTGCCCAGTGGTGGGGTTGTCGTGGAGTTGTTTGAGTACCTTTCCCCTCAGGGTTTCCCCCGGTACATACAGCGCCCCCTTATAGTACAGCACTCCTTCCTTCTCCTCAAACCCTTCTTGGGTTTCTCTTCCGTCTTGGAGTTCACGGATTTTAGTTTGTGCGAACGCGTCGTTTCTGGTAAGCCCAGCCAGTTATCGTTTCCCCACCAAGGTTCCCCCACACACCCATCGGTCCTCGGGAATCACGTGTCGTTTCTCCGGCGGCCCCTCTCCTTCCATGTACTCCGGCTTCCGGGAGAGAGCATCTGCTCTTACGTTTTCCTCTCCTGGCACGTATCGGATTTCAAAGGAAAACTTGGAGAACTCCTGTGCCCACCGAATCTGTCTCTGGTTGAGTACTCGTGCGGTCCTCCAGTACTCCAAGTTCTTGTGATCTGTGCACACCTGGATCTGGTGTTGCGCCCCTATCAATAGATGGCGCCATCGATGAAAGGCCGCATAGATCGCAAGCAGTTCGCGGTCATACACGGTATAGTTTTGCTCCGACTTGCTCAGCTTTCTCGAAAAAAAGGCACATGGTTTCCATTCCTGCTTGCTCCTCCCTGGCTGCAAAAGGACCGCCCCAATGGCTCTGTCGGACACGTCGGTCTCTAGCCTCATGGGTTTCTCCAGATCTACGTGCAGGAGTTGCTCTTCCGATGCGAACGCCTTCTTCAGTCTTTCAAAGGATTGCTGGGCCCCCTCTGTCCAGACGAACTTCCTTTTGCTACTGAGACAATCTGTGATGGGCGCTGTCAAGTGGGCGAAGTTCTTGATGAACTTTCTGTAGAAGTTGCTGAACCCTAGGAACCTCTGCACGTCCTGTGTTTTGGGAGCCTTCCACTCCAGCACTGCCTGCACCTTGCTTGGGTCCATCGCTAGGCCCTTGTCTGACAACTTGTACCCCAGAAACTCGACTTCTCTGGCGTGAAACTGACATTTTTCCAGCTTGACACACAACTGGTGCTTCTGCAGTCATTTTAGCACTTCCCTGACGTCTCTCACATGTTGCTCCTCGTTGTCCGAATAAATTAAGACGTCGTCCAAGAAGGCTATGCAGTTCTTGTACAGCAGAGACCCCAACACGTGGTGCATGAAAGCTTGAAAACAGGCGGAGCCCGACTGTAATCCAAAAGGCATAACTAAGTACTCAAAGGCCCCTAGGGGTGTGAACATTGTGGTCTTCCATTCATCCCCCTCCCTCATCCTAATCAAATTGTATGCTCCCCTGAGGTCCAGCTTGGTAAAAATTTTCCCCTGCCTCACTCACGTTAAAATGTCGTCAATCCTGGGCATTGGGAAGGTCACGGGTTCCGACATCAAATTGACGGCCCTATAGTCCACAACGAGCCTGGGTTTATTAGTGTCTTTTTTGTCCACAAAGAACACCGGACTGCCTCCCACCGCTTTTGATTCTCTTATGAAGCCTCTTTTCAGGTTCTTGTCAATAAATTCCCACAACTCCTTCATCTCCCTGTCCGACATGGCATACAGTTTACCCACCGGCAGCTGCGCCCCCGGGAGCAAGTTGATCTGGCAGTCAAAGGGCCTATGGAGGGGTAGCCTATTCGCCTCCTTCTTGCTGAAGACCTCCTGCAGATCCGCATATTGTGATGGCACCTCCCCTTTCCGCTCCACCGCCATCCCAGCCACCCTGGCCACGGTCATCCTTGGGGTTTCCCCTCCTAGACAGTGTTCCAGGCAGTAAGTGGACCCAAAGGTGACTGTCCTCTGATGCCATGCCACCACTGGATCATGTTGTGCAAGCCAGCTCATCCCTAATATTATTGGGGGCCCTGCCAGTGAGGCGACGTGAAAGGCGATGGTCTCCGAGTGCCTGGAAACCCTCATTCTCATCGGTGGGGTCTGGTGTGTCACTTCCCCTCCCAGAAGCTCCCTGCCATCAATGGTGGTTACTTGCAAGGGGAAATCCAAGGGCAGCAAGTGGAGCTGGTGCTCTAGTGCAAAGTCCTTGCTGAAGAAATTGCAGGAACTGCCTGAATCCAGCATCCCTTTCACCTTGACTGAGTGCCCATTCAGGAGTTCTAGCACCACTTCGATGGCTATAGCCGCCTTGGGGGGGGGGGTCTGGTTGGGGCACTTCTACTGGTTGCTGGCCTGGCTGCTGTGCCCGCTGAGTGGCAGCCAAGCGTTCCCGTTTCCCTGCTCCTGCCCTTTTCCCACCTCCTCCTCACCCCCTGCAGCTCCCACCATTCCTTGCCAGGCCTTTCTTTGAGGACAGACCCTGGCAAAATGTCCTGGCCACTTGCAAAGGAAACACTTCTTGGTGGTTTTCCAATCCTTTCCCTCCTTCTTGCGACCTTCGCTGGAACTTGAAACTTCCCGCGCGCGCGCCCCATCTATTTCCATTGGCTCCGCTGGCGGGGAAGGCTGCCTTGGTATTTCAGGAATGCGGTAGTCATGGCAACGTTGCTCTCTCCCTTCCCGCCTCTCCTGGGCCCGCGCTTCCTGCCGTATGCCAATTGCAAGCACAGCCTTGGTCAGCTGATCCATCAACTGCGGGCGGGGTGCGCAGGAAAGCTCATCCTTCACCGTTGGGGACAACCCCTCCTCGAATAACATTTGTATGGGTTCAGAGTCCAGTTGCCACCCGAGCCGGTGAACTATCATGGCAAAGCGTGACCAGTAGTCTCGAACTGACTGGTTCCCCGTTTACAGTTCATCAGTTCCCGCCGAGTCACACTTTGTTGTACATCACTGGAAAACATTGCATCCATTGCCTGGAAGAATTTCCTCAGGTCCTTCAAGGCGGCATTCTGCGTCGCCATTAGGGGCCTGATCCATTCTCTGGCCCCATCCTGCAGGTGACCTACAATATGGGCAACCCTTGCCCCATCGTCTGCAAAATCATTCTGCTGCAGTTCCAACGCATACTCTATTTCCGTTCGGAACGCACTATAGTCCTGGGGCTTCCCTCCAAATTTGTGTACCAATCCCGGTACCTTCCTTGCTATGGGGGTGGGTCTGACCTGTGCATCTTGAGTCCGCCTTTCGTCCAGCCGCGCCGTCAGAAGGGCCACATGCTGTTCCAAATCTCGGTTCCTCTCCACCAGATTTTGCCCTCCAGCTGCTCCCTCCGTGGCGTTCGCTTCTCCGGTTTTGCTCATGATGCTGCCTGCCTGCTGCTGTGCACAAGCAACGTCAGGGACTGACGGATTGCTGTAATGCATATGGGTTGCTCGTGCGTAAACTGCCGCCTCTCCAGGCTAAATTACCTTGTTAAACCTTTCTGACTGGACAGCCCTTCTCACCGTGGCTGCCTCAGTCGCTAGCAGAATCCGTCAGTGGGCGTTTCTTAAACCTCTTCCAACATAAAAGTTGTTTGACGCCCAGTCTCCTCCTCCTCTCACTGCGCGGGAGTCTTCTGCGCAGGGAGGGCGTGGGTAGCGGAGGACCTGTGCTCTCCCCGCTGATGTCCAGTGAAGAGTCCTGGAGCTCTCCCGCCGATTCCCCCATCTGCCCCCCTTTATCCCTGGTGTTGCGCTGATTTGCTTCCCCCTCTACTGAGCTGCCTCTCCCCCTGCTGGGCCCTTCGCCAGCATCATCTGGGAGCCTTCCCTTTGCCTCTCGCTCCAATGTCAGTTCCCTGACAGGTAGGATTGTAGCATTATTAAAAAATTCTGGGAAATGATATACAATGAGTTGAAGAAAAAGTTCCAATTAGATTTGTAAAAAAAGCCTGAAGCATTTTTGTTAGGGATTGTAGGAAAAGACCTGCCAAGGAAATTGAAAAACATCTTCATGTATGTGACAACGGCGGCAAGAGTCTTAATAGCACAAGAATGGAAGAATGAAGAAATCCCAACCAAAGAACTGTGGCAAGAGAAACTGATGGATTATGCGGATCTGGCGAAATTGACACACAAACTACGTGATAAGGACAACTGTGATTTTAAAGAAAAATGGGAACTCTTTACAAAGTACTTAAAGAAACAACAAAATGAACCTTGGCAGGCTTTGAATAAACATACACAAACTTTTTATTGGCAATAAATAGATAGATAAATTAAGGATATTTACAATTTTATAACATGCAGAGAATAACATGTGCTGAAAAACCAGAGAGAGGAGCTGAGGGAAGTCCGGGGGAGGTGGGAGGGTGGGTTTTTTCCTTTTTGGGGAGGGGGGAGGGGAAAAATGGGGGGAATGAGGATGCTACGTTTTTGATAAATTGTTATATTGAAATTCCTAATAAAAAATATTCCCCAAAAAAGGGAGACAGGTGGTAGCTTTCACTCGTTCAAGTCTGTCCACATCCTCAGAGGCAACAGGTTGTAATGGATCCCATCCAACTTGACTAGACCCAGTGGCGTAGTGGGCTGCGGGGGCACAGGGGCAATTGCCCCAGGCACAGAATTGTTAGAGGTGCACAATTTCAGCACCTGGTGCTGCCTCAATAAAGCTGCACGCTTCCATCACTGGGGTTCGATGATAACGGCTTGTTCATGCGAACAGGTAAGTGACCTCTCCAGACAATGGGATGGCTCTTCTTTTCTTATCTCTGTGGCTGTGATCCCCTGGGTGATGTGGATGCCATTAGGTAGTCAAATGCGCATGCATACTCCTTCTGTTTCCCTCCCTCCTACCCCCTCCTCCACGTGGCCTCTTTCCAAACCTGAGCAATTTTATCTGCAAAAAAACTCATTACAGGAGATCTTGGACTCTATATCAGACCCTGATGGCGAAGGTGGTTCTGTTAGTCTATGAACCACCTGAAAGAGTCTCCTGGTACTGTTTTCACCAACAGATCCAGCTACAATGGTCCTCCTCACCGTCGCTATCGCCACTTGGTAGGCTCGACGTTGAGCTCTAACCCGTGTTTGGTCTCATTTGAAATGGGTTTTTCACCACCAGCACTTTAGCTGTCTCAGTAATTGTTTCATCACCCTCAGCCCCAGGGGTAGAACCACAGGGTCATCCAAGTGCCATGCCATTGGAGAGGGTGCTTTTTAAGGTTTGTGGAGCAGCACACTCTTATTCCCCACCCCCAAATGTGTTTTCCATGTGTTTAGCCACCGTCTATCCGGTCTCCCCAGAAGAATTTGCTATTAAAAGGAGGCATGTGAAGCCATAATTCTGGAAAGAGATTCTGGAGAGAAGCACTGGACCCAGTTTTAGCGTTTGCTTTCTGTGAGAGGCACCCAGTGCTTGGTCTTACTAGCTGCAGCTCAACTTTAACTATGTTTACAGCAGAGGAGCAAGTCCTGGAGGGCCGGCTTCCTATTCTGCCTCTATGGGTGAGTTGGCATTGATAAGGGAAATTCTGGGGTGTGAGGCTACTCAACAGCCCAGCTCGTCAGGCAGAGCCTGCAGGTACTTGTGGTCAGAAATGAAGGAGATTCCAGCCACAAATTGGAGCAAAACAGCGGTCAGTAGACTAAGATTTTTTTTGTTGCACAACAGGTTCCCACAGGAGTAAGAACCCTGAACATGGGGTGACATTGACTTTTAAAACTTCCCACAGTCAGCCAGAATACATTGCGTACAGAGTCACTGACACATCACTACTACATCACTAAAGTGTCATGAAAGGGGAGGGTTACACAGGGATTAACAAGATTAACATAGGCCAGGGGTAGCCAACCTAAGGCCCAGGGGCCGGATGCGGCCCAAATCACCTTCTCAATCTGGCCCGTGGACAGTCCAGGAATGAGCTCGTTTTTACATGAGTAGAATGTGTCCTTTTACTCAAAATGCATTTCTGGGTTATTTGTGGGGAAAGTTTAAGGACCGTCCACTCTCAGATTCTGCTAGTGACTGAGACTGAGCAAGACATAGAATTGAGACGTTCTGCACTGTAAATGTTTTGCACCAATAATAAAGCCTTTGAATAGACCAGTGGGGATCTTGCCTGTTCGCTCTCGAGCAACCAGGCATAACAGCAATCTGAGAGTCGCTGACGTTGCTCGAGGGTAGCCGCGTGAAGGCAGCACAATGAGCAAGACCAGAGCAGCCAACGGTAATGAGAGCCTTAATGGAGAGGAACTGTGACCTGGAGGCGCGCATGGTGATGCTGTCAGCCCGGATGGAGGAGAGGTGAGCACAGGATGGTCAGGTCAGAGCCTCCCCAATTGGGAGGAAGGTCCAAGGGCTAGTGGATAAGTTTGGAGGAAAGCCCCAAGACTACAATGCGTTTAGAACAGAGATACAATATGCGTTGGAATTTGGTCCCTGTTGAGGCTATAAAGCTTCATTTGGGCAGGGATTTTAGCTAAAACGTTCGATGCAATAAATGCCACGGGCTTAATACCAGGAATGTGGAAGGAGGCCATTATAATTCCTATCTACAAAAAAGGCCCTCCCGGTGACCCAGGGAACTATCGGAATATCAGTCTGCTATCGTCCATTGGGAAAATATATGCCCGTTTTTTGCTGGCAAGGTTGATGAAGTGGTCAGTTGAGGCTGACCAGATTGGACATGAGCAAGCTGGATTTAGATTAAATCGATCCACAACAGACCAGGCAATTATTCTTTATCACTTAGCCCGGAAATACTCGACACCTCGACGGGGCCAACTTTGCGCAGCTTTCATAGATTTGAAAGCTGCGTTTGATAGTATTCCGAGGAAATTACTATGGGATAAACTTGCCTGTTGGGGAATAGATAGAAGGCTCCTGTGGCTTATCTCCCAACTTCATGCCGGGTCCGTGGCCAGGGTGAGATTATCCCCTGCTGGAGACCTGACTAACCCAGTGCCAGTAAATAAGGGTGTACGCCAGGGTTGTATTTTAGCGCCTCTTCTTTTTAACTTATTTATCAGTGATATGAGGAACCCATTAGCCGCCTCACAAAAATTTATCCACACCCCTCGTATAGCAGATTACCGTTGTCCTTTACTTCTCTACGCAGATGATGCGGTACTACTCTCTTACTCCAGAGTGGGTTTAAGGAGGGCACTAAAGATTTTCGTGACATATTGCCATTCTAATCATCTGTCTATCAACCACTCCAAGTCCAAAGTACTGATATTTTCAAGGAGTCGAAAACTTTTTTCATGGAAACTGGAGGGCACGAAAATCGAACAAGTACATAAATTTAAATATTTAGGAATTTATTTTCAATATAATTTAGGGTGGAAAGCGCACGTTGAATATCTTCAAAACAAGACAAAAGCCCTATCACACTCCCTCCTCCGTTTTTTCTACTCTGAGGGGGCCTTATTCATCCCTGCGGCCTTGAAAGTGTATAGCATCAAAGTGATGGCCACAATGGCCTATGCTGCACCTTTATGGGCTGCCTTTGCAAACCTCTCACCTTTAGAGTCACTTCAAAGCCAATTCTTACGCCGACTTCTAAAATTACCAACATGCGTAAGTAATGCGGCTATTCGTTTAGAAATGAAGATCCCCTCAGTGGAGCTAGTTATATGGAGGAGAGTTTTGATTTATTGGATATCCCTATGGCATAAACTCCCGAACCACTATCTCATTCAATGCATGTGGCGAGATGACTTCACAAATTTGTGGTCAGGAAAAATCCATGCCAAATTGCTGTCCTATGAGATCTCGCCCACTGAATTGCTCAAACTGGATCTAAATGTGGCAAAAAGGTGTATAAATCAAAGGCTGGATGATGTGGAGCTATACCAAAATTTCGTAGCTGGTGGTGGAGCCTGCTCGCCGTTAAATTTAGGCATAACCCCTATCTACCGCGCTCCGTCCTACTTAACTTCGCTTATGGCCGCGTCTCACCGATATGCCTTCATTAGAGCTAGGTTCAATGTCTTTCCAACAAACGTGCTGAGACATAGATTTACTTTTGGGGGTCAATGACGTCCGGGGGTCCGGCACACTTCCTCTGCGCTCTGGTCTTCCCCCCTGGGACCTTTGACTTAGCAGAGCGTAAACACAGCGGAACAGAAGCAGGAAACGTTCTTCGTGTGAAGGCAATAATTCAGGCTGAAACGCAGCAGTCTCCTTATCTTAAAGTCTTTATTCCTTAGCAAAACACAACAGCAATAAATCTCCTGCCTGGCGACAGTTCGCCCATGGCTGCTGCTCTCTCCTCGGAGCAAACACGCACACTGAAAGAACACAGAGAAACCACTCCCTTCAGTGTTCTAAACCCGCCCTCAGAATGTGAGGCGTCATCACTCAGAACTCTTAACCCTGTAAGTTCTGAGCCTCTCCTAACACCCCCTCTCGAATCACGTTCTGAGAGGACCTCTGAGTGTTCAACACCTTTCCCATTGCCTTCCGCCCCTTCCTGGCATCGTTGTTAGGCACCTGTTGAACCTCACAAACCTCAGGTTCGCACTGTGCGAAACCAACCCACGCATTTGTGACCTGAAACCTCTCAGGTGGAATTCCCTTTGTAGCCCGAGATGACCGCCTGGGCACAAACTGGGGTGCTTCTCTTGACCCACTGGGGCCAGCATGTGCGTCTTCCTCATCAGAAGACTCCCCCTCTGACTTGACACGTCTGTGAGCTTTCTCCATTATGCGCACAGGAGATGAGGGCTCACTCTTGGACACTCCCTTAACAACCTGTGGAGACGCCCTACTCTGTTTAGGGACCTGGTCTCCACCAGCAGGTTCAGGCTCTGGCTCTCCTTCCTCCTCAGAGTCAGACAGACAATCTGAGTGAACGTCAGAGCGCGCTTTGCGCCTTGCCCAACCATCCTGCTCAAAGAACTCAGCCTGTTTACTGACCAGAAGCTTGGTCTGATCACCTTCTGGATATGCGAATCTCCACCCTTTTGTCGCAGGCTCATATCCACAGAAGATCATTTCTTGGTACCTTGGACCACCCTCCTGCTGCAGAAACTTTGGTACAGGCACTATGGCTCTGCTACCAAAAGTGCGAAAGAAATGCACAAGCGGCTTCTGCTGATGAAGCAGGAAATACGGGGTGTCACCTACCACTGCATTGTAGCACCTGTTCATCGTGAAATTGGCTGTCTTTACCGCCTCCCCCCAGAAACTTTGAGGCAAACCAGAGTCATCCAGTAGAATCTCGGATGCTCGAACCAGAGCTTTACTCCTAAGCTCTGCCACGCCACTGTCCTGAGAAGAAGTCACCTTGTGACGTATCCCCCTCTGGCGAAAGAAACCCTTTAGAGCAGACCCAGTGACCTCTGAACCTCGGTCACATTTGAACCCCTGCACCTTGGTGGAGAACCTTAGTTCCACCTCTGCAACCCAATTTTTGATCAGTTGTGTTGTCTCCTCCTTAGTTTTCAGCGTGAAAGCCCATGCGTTCCGCGTATAATCATCTGTCAGCACCATCAGCCACTTGGCCTTGCCCAGACTTGGCTGTGGCATACCTAAAAGGTCTGCATGCACAAGCTCAAAAGGCTTTGTGGTTACTCTCTCCACCCTGGGATGGTTAAATCCCTTGTTTCTGGCTTTTCTGCAAGCTTTGCAATTCAAAGGTTTACCACATTCTTTCACCTTGCAACCTTTGGTGCACTCTGATAACATCTGAACGTCCTCACAGGACCCATGTGACATCCTCTTGTGCCACACGCAAGCACACGACACATGAGTGTGATCAGTGGCTTTCCCAGTATTCCCCTCACCCTCCAGAGGTGTTTCCAGAACAAAGAGGTTGTTTTGATTTTTCTCAACACTTATTAGCTGTTTCCCCCCTCTGGAAATTGTGCAAATATTTTTCTCAAAACTCACTGAATATCCCTCCTGTAAAAGGCACGGTACAGACAACAGGCAATGTTTTATCTCAGGGAGAACATAGACCTTCAGTTCAGCCTGTAAAAAAGAGACAAACATGTTAACAACATGGGTTATACGTCCCTGTGAACCTGTAGCAAATTTAACTGTTTTCTCAGTTGAAACAGCCTTGCATTTCCACATTTGTCCATCAGGTGGCGCTGTGACCAAATGGGCATTCGCAGCCGAGTCAACAACCCAACGTAGTACTCTCCCCCCTCCGGAGTTGTCCTTCTTTGCTGCCTTAGCAACTGACTTCCTGCTGCCCCCGACCTTGGGGCTCTCGTTGCAGGTGTTCTCCAAAACAGCCATCGAAGCAGTCAGCTGATAAGCTTTCCCACGCCTGCCCACTCTGCAGGCCCAGTTGCCATGGAAACCCGGCTGGTTCCCATGGGAAGCGACCTTGGAAACATCCTGCCCTGGCTCCCTTGCTCTCTGTGGGCAGTTGCGACACAGATGGTCAGCCGAAGCACAAACAAAACATCGCCTAGTGGAAAACTTTGCAAACTTGCCTTTGGTCTTCTCTGCCCCCCCAACCTTTCCAGCAGCACTGCTGTTGGGGAAATGGCTTTTGGCTTCTGCTGTGGTTTCTCTGCAAACCCCCTCCAGCTCCTGCCAAACAGCCTGGGCACTCTCAAGACCCTTGGAATGGCCTGCACCCCCATTCTCTGGTGCAAAGTTCTTCTCTTCTCTCAGCTGCTTTTCAGCACGCAGCTCATATGTAGGGGCATTCTGGCAGCCCTCCAACACAGTCCCAGCCCCCTCTGGGCCTTCTGGGCGTCCCTCAGCCCCTCCTGGGCTTGGTGCCTCCTCAGAGTAGCTCTCAGCCCTTCCTGGGCTTGGTGCTTCCTCAGAGCAATTCTCAGCCCCCTCTGGCCTGGCTCCCACTGTTTTCTTCAGTGCCTGCCTTCTCTCGGCCCAGGGCTTGCTCCCGTCCATCTTATCATAAGGGATTGACGACTTCTGGCTGTCTGCCATCTCTCCCCCGGGGCCCGGCCTACTTACTGTACAGTAGCACCTCCCGGTCCGGCAGATCCCAGCTCCTCCCGGCTGGCTCCAGCTACTCCTTAGCTGGCCTTTGGCTGCTGGCCTCTCACACGCACAAACGTTGCTTATCTTTATTGCTGATCTCCATAACCTTTGGGGGTCAATGACGTCCGGGGGTCCGGCACACTTCCTCTGCGCTCTGGTCTTCCCCCCTGGGACCTTTGACTTAGCAGAGCGTAAACACAGCGGAACAGAAGCAGGAAACGTTCTTCGTGTGAAGGCAATAATTCAGGCTGAAACGCAGCAGTCTCCTTATCTTAAAGTCTTTATTCCTTAGCAAAACACAACAGCAATAAATCTCCTGCCTGGCGACAGTTCGCCCATGGCTGCTGCTCTCTCCTCGGAGCAAACACGCACACTGAAAGAACACAGAGAAACCACTCCCTTCAGTGTTCTAAACCCGCCCTCAGAATGTGAGGCGTCATCACTCAGAACTCTTAACCCTGTAAGTTCTGAGCCTCTCCTAACATTACTAAGGGCCAAGTCCCTTCAATGTGTGCTTGTGAAATGAAAACATCTGAATCTCTACATCATGTTATGTTTATCTGACCTTTGTACAGTTCAGCCCGTGCTAGTATACTAAACTCCATAATCCAGCCTATGGCTGACAAACCAGTAGACCTACAGCTTGCCTGGGTTCTTCAAGATGTGGATCCTTATATTACCCTAAGGTAAAGGTAAAGGTACCCCTGCCCGTACGGGCCAGTCTTGACAGACTCTGGGGTTGTGCGCCCATCTCACTTAAGAGGCCAGGGGCCAGCGCTGTCCGGAGACACTTCCGGGTCACGTGGCCAGCGTGACAAAGCTGCATCTGGCGAGCCAGCGCAGCACACCGAAACGCCGTTTACCTTCCCGCCAGTAAGCGGTCCCTATTTATCTACTTGCACCTGGGGGTGCTTTCGAACTGCTAGGTTGGCAGGCGCTGGGACCGAGCAGCGGGAGCGCACCCCGCCACGGGGATTCGAACCGCCGACCTTTCGATCGGCAAGCCCTAGGCACTGAGGCTTTTACCCACAGCGCCACCAGCGTCTATATTACCCTACAGGTTGCTAAATTCCTAACAGCCGTCCTCTCGTACAAGAGACGGAATGGAATGTTAGCTGATTATTGATAGTTATAAGAATTTTCTATAATGACACCAGATATTGATTTTAGTGTAGTGCCTAAATTTTTTTAATCTTAATCTTAAACTTTTTTTATGAACGGCTAATATCTGTCCTTGTGAGTTGTGAACTGTGTTATACTACTTGTGGTTTGTATGAGTCCGCTGTTTTATTTGATTTGTTTTGTTCTGTTGTGTTTCATGATGGGCGTAAAGCCGAATAAACATTTTGATTGATTGATGCGTTGGAATTGCAAGAAGGGGAGGTTGCTAGCGACTGGGAAAAAGTTGCTTTCGTAATTGGACACCTTGAGGGAAGTGCTCGGGAATGGATTAGACCGCTCATAGCAGCAGGGAATGATGCTTTGAAAGACGTGAACAAGTTTTATCTCCAGCGAGGCAACAATATGCGGATTTGAAGGAGGTGTTCAGAATTTGGAGAGGGCGAAAGAAATATATAAAAAGCAGGCAGACAGGCACTGCAGGCCAGGGGACGTCATACACGTGAGGGACAGGGTGTGGTTGTCATCCCAGGGGTTGCCCTTAAGAGGGGGGTGCAAAAAATTGCAGCCTAGACGGCTGGGGCATAACAGAAGCAAAACCATTTTTCTTATCTAGTTTCCACAGTTCATTGATCTGGTGGTAGTGTAACTGTCAGGGAACTGCCATCAGTGCCGGAGGGAGAGAGCAAAATCCAGAGGGATTCCGGAGAGCGTCCTGGGATTGGGAGAGGCAGCCCATCTTCTGGGGAAGAGAATCAGCGTAGCACCAGTGGAGAAGGGGGGCAGATGGGGGAAGCGGCGAGGCGGTCCCATGACTCCTTGCCGGGGACCAGCGGGGAGAGTAGAGGTCCTCCGCTGCCTACGCCCTCCTTGCGCAGAAGGCTTTCGCGCAGAGAGAGTAGGAGGAGACTAGGCGTCAAAGAGCTTCTTTGCTGGAAGAAGTTTAAGAAACGCCCACTGACGGATTCTGCCAGCGATTAAGACAGCCACGGGTGAGTGGCTGTCTGGACAGAAAAGGTTCACTCAGGCAATCCAGCCAGGTGTTTGGACCGGCTTACGCACGAGCAACCCCTACACCATTACAGCAATCTGTCAGTTGCTTGTGCGCAGCACCAGAGAGGCAGCACGATGAGCCAAACAGAGCCGGCTGGAGGGACAGAGCAAGAAGCCATGGTGCGAGGTCTGGTCGAGAGGAACCGAGACCTGGAGGCGCATGTCGCTACCCTGTCTGCGCGGCTGGAGGAGAGACGGGCTCAGGATGCACAGGTTAGAGCCACCCCGATAGGGAGGAACGTCCCGGGGCTGGTACACAAGTTTGGGGGAACGCCCCAAGACTACAATGCCTTCCGGACGGAAATTCAGTACGCTTTGGAATTGCAGATAAACGACTTTGCGGATGACGGGGAGAGGGTGGCTTACATTATTGGACATCTGCAGGATGGGGCGCGCAAATGGATCAGGCCCTTGATGGCATCGGGGAATGACGCTTTGAAAGATCTTAAGAAATTCTACCTCGCAATGGACGCGATGTTCTCCAGTGAGATTCAGCAAAGCGTGACACGGAGGGAGCTGATGGGGTGCAAGCAGGGGAGCCTGACCGTCAGAAACTACTGGTCACGTTTTGCGATGTTAGTCCACAAGCTCGGGTGGGATCTGGACTCTGAACCAGGACAAATGTTGTTTGAAGCGGGTCTGGCCCACCGGAGTGAAAGACGAGTTGTCCCGAGCACCCCGCCCACGGTCGATGGATGAACTCACAAAGGCTGTGCTTGCGATTGGTGTATGCCAGGAAGCGCGGGCTCAGGAAAAGCGGGAGATAAGGGTGGAACGTTTCCATGACAACCGCATTCCGGGAGATGCAGGAGTTGCGGCAGTTTATTGACAAGAACCTGAAGAGGGGGTTCATGAGGGAATCAAAGGCGGTGGGGGGCAGTCCAGTGTTCTTTGTGGACAAAAAAGAGACTAATCAGCCCAGATTAGTCGTGGATTACAGGGCCCTAAACCTGGTGTCAGAACCCGTGACTTTCCCAATGCCCAGGATTGACGATATTTTGACACGTGTGAGTCAGGGGAAGATTTTTACACAGCTGGACCTCAGGGGAGCATACAATCTGATTAAGATAAGGGAGGGGGACGAATGGAAAACGACCATGTTCACCCCCCTGGGGGCTTTTGAGTACTTAGTTATGCCATTTGGATTACAATCGGGGTCCGCCTGCTTTCAAGCCTTCATGCACCATGTGTTGGGGCCCCTGCTGTACAAGAATTGCGTAGCCTTTCTGGATGACGTCTTAATCTATTCGGACAATGAAAAGCAACACGTCAGAGACGTCAGGGAGGTGCTACAGAGATTGAAGAAGCATCAGTTGTGGGTCAAGCTGGAAAAATGCCAATTCCACGCCAGGGAGGTCGAGTTCCTGGGGTACCGGTTGTCAGACAAAGGACTAGCCATGGATCCGGGCAAGGTGAAGGCAGTGCTGGAATGGAAAGCCCCCCAAAACAGAAAGGATGTGCAAAGGTTCCTAGGCTTCAGCAACTTCTATAGGAAGTTCATAAAGAACTTCGCTCACTTGACAGCACCCATTACGGATTGTCTTAGTAGCAAAAAGAAGTTTGCGTGGACAGAGGGAGCACAGCAATCCTTTGAAAAACTGAAGAGGGTGTTTGCCTCGGAAGAGCAGCTCCTGAACGTGGATCCGGAGAAGCCCATGAGACTGGAGACGGACGCGTCCGACCGCGCCATTGGAGCGGTCCTTTTGCAGCCCGGGGACAAGCAGAACTGGATGCCGTGTGCCTTTTTCTCGAGGAAGCTGAGCAAGTCAGAACAAAACTACACAGTGTATGACCGAGAACTGCTTGCCATCTATGCGGCTTTTCGGCAATGGAGACATCTGTTGATAGGGGCGCGGCACAAGATCCAGGTCCGAACTGACCACAAGAACTTGGAATACTGGCGGACCATGCGGGTGCTCAACCAGAGACAGATCAGATGGTCCCAGGAGTTCGCCAAGTTTTCCTTCGAGATCCGGTACGTGCCGGGAGAGGAAAACGTAGGGGCAGATGCTCTCTCCCGGAAACTGGAGTACATGGAAGGAGAGGGGCCACCAGAGACCAGGCACGTGTTCCCCGAGGACTGGTGGGTGTGTGGGGGAGCGTTGGTTGGGAAACGGGAACTGTCAGGGCTCACCAGAGACGATGAGTTTGCTCAGACCAAAATCAGGGAACTCAGGGCCGGAAAGGAAGTCAATGGAGGGTTCGAGGAAAAGGAAGGGCTATTGTACTATAAGGGGGCGCTGTATGTACCGGGGGAGACTTTGAGGGGGAAGGTACTTAAACAACTCCACGACAACCCAACAGCTGGGCACTTTGGGCAGCACAAGACCATGCTACTTGTCACCAGGCACCAGACGTAAGAGAATATGTACGAGGGTGCGACCGATGCCAGAGGGCTAAGGGGGAAAGGGCGGCCCCTGCGGGGTTACTGTAACCCTTACCCACGCCGGAAAGGCCCTGGGAGGTGGTGTCCATCGATTTTATGACAGATCTGCCCAAGTCAAGGGGAAAGACAGCGGTCATGGTAGTAGTCGATCTACTGACCAAAATGTGCCATTTCGTAGCGTGCTCACATGCAGCAATGGCAGAGGAGACAGCCAAACTGTTTGTGGATCACATTTTCAGACTGCATGGGGCTCCAATGAGGGTAATCTCGGATCGCAGGAAACAATTTACGTCTCAGTTCTGGCGGAAACTCATGAGCTTGCTACAGGTTGAGGTGAGCTTCTCGACGGCGAGGCACCCGGAAACCAACGGACAAGCCGAAAGAGCGAACGGCATACTCCAGCAATACCTGCGCTGCTATGTCAGCAAGAGACAGAACGATTGGGTAGAGAAATTAGCTTTGGCTGAATTTGCGTACAATAACGCTGAACACGTGTCCACGGGAATGAGCCCTTTCATGGCCAATTACGGGTGTCACCCCAGGGCATTCCCGGGGCGGGGGGGAGGAAGGAGGGAGCGTACCGGCGGCTGAGCAATTTGTGGAGGAAATGGAGGCTTTACACCAGCAACTTAGGCTGAACTTAGAGCGGGCCAAGGAAGTTTACAAGAGGCAGGCGGACAGGCACCGTCAGGAGGGGGAGGCCATACGGGTGGGAGACCGGGTGTGGTTGTCATCCCAAGGGTTGCCCCTAAAGGGAGGGTGCAAGAAGTTGCAGCCTAGGCGGCTAGGGCCTTTTTTTTTTTAAATAAGATATTTATTAAGATTTTCAAAATATTACAGAATGAAAAAAGCAAACCATTAAAGAAAATAATAATAAAAGAACAAACCCCTTCCCACTGTGTAAAAAAGAAGAAAAAAGAAAAAATTCAAAATAAAAAGAGACACAAAAATGACAATAATACAACAATCCCAAACCCTTAAAAAAAAGACAAAAAAGACAAAAAAGAAGACATTTAAAAACAAATTCATTATTTTCAGATCCTTAACTGTCATTACCTTCTTTCTTAGACCTCCTCCTCCTCCCTTCCTTTGTATCCTAGTTATAAATTATCCCAGCAAATCCTTTCCATTACATTACCCCAAGTTGTTTTAGTCTTATCTTTCTATAATAGAATAAACCTTAAAATTTAAAAAGCTAAAATCTAGACCTTACTAACTTCTTATAATCGTCATATTCTTTCATAATTCTTTAAGCATCTTTACTAAAACCGAGTAATTTCTTCCAACGTTTTTCTATCATTCATCAACTTTGTAAAGCATACTGGGAAAAAAAAACAAGATACAAACAAATCCAATCTTTATCCAACGTCCCTCTCTCCTGGTTCCGGGTTTTGTCAGTCCTTGTTCCCATCAGCCTAGCCCATTAACCTGGTAACCTTATGTCCGAGGCCCTCAAGTCACTTCCATGGCCCTTCCGCGGCTCTTCTTCATATTTGTAACTGCGCTTTCCCTTATCTCCTGCTCGTAGTAACTCCAGCCTAGCTACGTCTCTTGCTCGTGGTAGCTCCAACTTGACAATGTTTTTAACCCTTCTCGACAGATCAGATCCTTTTCCGTATTCCTCACTGCATTCCATGTAGTATTTTAAAGCATGTTTCGAGGGCCTTCCAAAGTTAGGAGCCCCCACAGTCCCAAACATTTCACAGCCCATTGCCATATTTAAAAAGTCCAGACATCCCAACATAGGGGGGTCAATCCAGCCCCCCATTTCCAAACCACGCCGAACTTTCCCTTTCCAGCTCTGGCTTTTCCCAAGTTCATTTGTCCAGTCCACAATATCATACTCCTGTTGAGCTTGTTCTGTCAAAACACACTCCTGCTTTAGTGCCTCAAACTCCTGTTCTGTCAAGACACACTCCTGGTTTGAATCCTGGGTAGGCTCCACATATTTTCTCACTGTCTGGTCCAAATGTCCCACTGCCTGATCAAGATTTCTAGTCAAGGTCACCATACAGTTCACCTTTTCATGTAATTCTTCCAGTAGAGCATTTGTTTTGTAGAAAGCAGACACCAAGGCTTCTGAGTACATTGTCCTGCAAGGTCAAATACTTGTTCCCACGGTTACTCTGTAGCAGCTGTCAGTTCCCTGGAGTTGGTTACAATTTCACAAACTCCCCCTAGGGGGAAGACTTGTTTTTATTCTTGCTACAGAATTTCCTTTTTAAAAATACTTTGTCCTTATATATTCCTTTAAAATGCGAAAGGGAACAGTGGAATCGCAAAGTTTCTCTTCTTTTAGCTATCTGTCAAAAAACAATTGTTTTTGGTCAATGAGCTTCCCATGTCAGTCCTGACATCCCTCTCCAGGATCACAGGACGGAGGAAAATTTCTTCCCTTTAAAGTCACTTCAAACAGTCCAAAAAAAGAAATTCACAAGTTAAAATGTTGAAATCCAATCTTTTAAAAACGATTTTCTGAGCTCCAGTTTAAATTGCCTTTGCTTTATTCTGTTTACAAAAGAACGGAAGAGTGACTTCCTGTTTAGCTCTTCCCGTTCCGTACCAAATTCAAATAAAAATTTTTTTAAAGTCCGATTCTGTCCCGCTCTCAAATCTTTGTTCAATATCCAGTTGTCCAATTTCTTAGTAATCACGGGTGCTTATTTTAGAGTCCACATTGTCCCAGGATAAAGGCAGCGCTCTCCGGCAACAGCTATGCGGCTTCGCTCCTCGGAAGTAGCGATTGACTCACAGCACCGCGCCGCTTCCCCCTCCTCACTTCGGAGCCCGTTGGTGGGTTCCTTAGCGGATTGGGGGGGCGCTAAAGGTGCCCGCCGAGTCCCACGGTCACAGGCTTCATCCGCCTGTGATTTTGAAAGGGTCCCCACTTCGCCGTAGTGGAGAAGACCTGTTTTCCGAAGAGCCAGTCCCTCCAGTTCAGAGGGATTCCGCCATTGCTGGTGGGCGGCTAGGGCCTTTTGAGGTCATGCAGCAGGTGAACCCAGTGGCATTTAAACTCAAGTTGCCTGACAGCATGAAGATACATCCAGTGTTCCACAGGTCCCTACTTTCACCGTACAGGGAGGGGCGGGAATTCCCGGGACGGGAGGGAGGGGTTACCACCCACCCCCGAGTCGAGGAGAGGGAAGACTGTAACGAAGCCACGGAAATACTCGATTCAAGGTGGCGAGGTCGCCAGGTAGAGTACTTGGTAGCCTGGGAGGGGGAACCCAGGTCGGAAAACACGTGGGTCCCTGCTGAATCAATCACTGACGAGTATCTGGTGGAAGAATTCCACAGTTTGTTCCCGGATAAGCCCAAACCATTAGCTAGATTTTGGGAGGAAGAATTTGGACCCACAGACGACGTAGGGGACTTTGTGGGTTTTCCTGCCTCTGAAGAGGAGGGAGAGGAGGTGTCCAAGGGAGAAGAATCAGACTGGGAAGTTCAACCAGCGGGTAGAGATCCGAGCGGATGGGAGGCTGGTTTTGAATCCTCAGAAGAGGATGACGGCTCCTTTAGGGGATTCCCCACATCATCGGCCGAGGAGAGAGAGGAGGTTGTGTCAAAAAATCGCGCCGGGGGTGGGAGGGGTCCTGGGGAGGAGGTGGATGTCAGGGAACTGCCATCAGTGCCGGAGGGAGAGAGAGGGCTCCAGAGGGATCCCAGAGAGCGTCCCGGGATTGGGAGAGGCAGCCCATCTTCTGGGGAAGGGAATCAGCTCAGCTCCAGTGGAGAAGGGGGGCAGATGGGGGAATCTGAGAGGGAGTCACATGACTCCTTGCCGGGAACCAGCGGGGGAAGGAAGGGTCCTCCGCTGCCTATGCCCTCCTTGCGCAGAAGGCTTCCGCGCACGGAGAGTAGGAGGAGACTGGGTGTGAAAGAAGTTCTATGTTGGAAGAAGTTTAAGAAACGTCCACTGACGGATTCTGCCAGCAATTGAGACAGCCACGGGTGAGTGGCTGTCTGGACAGGAAAGGTTCACTCAGGCAACCCAGCCAGGTGTTGGCACCGGCTTACGCACGAGCAACCCCTAGAACCATTACACCCAGGTTCATGGTTCTTACATTCCAGGTTCCTATGCAATATTTTTCTTTACAGCATTGGACTTTCCTTTCGCTTCCAGGCATATCCGCAACTGAGCGCCCTTTCTGATATGGCCGAGCCGCTTCATCAGCTCTGAATCTACTTGTACTTGTCCTCCGCTCTTCCTCAGTAGCATGTTGGACGCCTTCCGACCTGAGGGGCTCATTATCTTTATTAAGACTGTACAAAACATTTCTGCTCTCCTGAGCAGTACAGCACGAGAGTCTCTGACTCGACTCAGCTTCTACACAGAAGTGAAAGACCAACACTCAGTAACTCCACCTGGTTACACTGAGAACTGACTGAGACTTCCTGTCTCACGCTCAGGGGAATCACATGATGTTGACAATGTAGCTGCTTGCTCGCAGCTGGTGGGAACTGAAATCCCAACATCCTCCCCCATTTGAGTAACACTAGCTGCAAAAACAATTGCAGCATCAAGAGAGAAAAACAAACAGTTGTTATATACATAACAAACCCCTGTTGTCCCAGCTCCACCTTTGGAACTACCTGCAACTGGATCCACCAGTTGAAACCTCTGGTGACTTCTTTTCCAAGGAACTAGAGCTTCGGCTCTACCTTGGCTAGGGAGAATTGTGTTGCACCTTGCAACTTCCAGGAGTGGCTTTGTCTCTGCCCTGGACAAACCTTGAACCTGGCTTGAGTTGTTAACAACAGCTACACATGCAACAGCTGAGTTAGCAAACTCCTGAGAGTACCTTTTGGGCGCTATGCCCTTTGTGACTCTCTCAGATCTGCGAATGAGGTGCAGATCCTCCTTGCTGGCTAGTTCTTCCTTGGGACTTTTGGGAGAACCACGTCCAACAGTAAACAGTGGTTCTGTCAATTCCAGTTCAGTCTGAACCTCTGTAGGCCTGGACATTGTGTGTGAACCCTTCTCAATGACTGTGTCAGCAGAACTTTCAGTGGTGCTTTCACTGTCACTCTCAATATCAGAATACACATCTGTATTGATTTCAGTGGGAAAACAGTGGAGAACTTCTCTCTCCTTTCTACCAGTGCATTCTACAAATTTTGTCAGAATCACTGAATCAGACTCGGGTAGAACTACTCTGTAGTAACCCTTTTCATAACCCATGAAAATGCCCTTTGCACCTTTGATTCCCTGTGGTGTTTCTACATGCACATGAGATCCAAAAACCCTTAAGTGTCTCACTGAAGGTTTTCTTTGGAACAGTTTCTCAAACGGATAACTTTCCATACCAGCTGAAACCTTTCTCACCCATGTGTAAGAAAACGCGTTCAGCGACTCAGCCCAGAACTTTTGGGGCAAATCTGCACTTAGCAATTGTGCTTTCATGCCTTTTTGCATCTCTGTGTTCACCTTGACACATACACTCTTGTTCCATGAAGCCTCAGAGACAGC
The DNA here is from genome assembly GCF_027172205.1 of Podarcis raffonei. Lineage (NCBI taxonomy): Eukaryota > Metazoa > Chordata > Lepidosauria > Squamata > Lacertidae > Podarcis > Podarcis raffonei. The sequence continues at coordinate 24,917,889 of NC_070620.1, forward strand.
AACCATGTGTTCTATCTCGCGTTTCTCTAGGAAATCTTTGAAATCCTGTGAAACAAAAACTGGCTTTTCATCTCTGAAAAGGCTTTCAATATTAGCATCATGAACAAATTTCACCTTTTCACAAAATTCTTTGAACTTTGCTAAGGTTTGTTGCGGCTTCTGCAATACGTAAACCCAGACATATTGAGAAAAACAATCAACCATTATAAGATAGTACTTTGTTTGGCCTCTAGAGAGCGGTAGAGGACCAATTACATCAGCATACACTCGCTGAAACACTCTGGTAACCTTTGTAGGCCTCTGGCCTTTGGCACCTCCTGATGAACCTGTAAAACAAGACACGTTAGTTTTACAATCCATACAATCTTTACAATCAGTACTATCAAAATGCAACAAATAGAGTCCATCTTCTTTTTTAGCAGAAAGAAATGGCTTTCTATTCTTGAAGATTGTGCATCTTCTCTCATCGAAGGATACCACCAATCTCTGCTTTGTCAACTGTGACACACTGAGCAGGTTAAACTCCAAACCTGGCACATAGTACACATTGTTAATGGTAAGATTGAGACTTTGAAGAAACACTGTCCCAAAACCAGTGGCTTCTATCTCCTGACCATTAGCTTGCTTCACGGTGAAACGCTGACTCTCAAACGTGAAAAATAACCCCCGTCTTCCGGATAGGTGCTCCGTTGCGCCCGTGTCTGCGACGAACGTATTCCAGGTCGACAATGAAGACTTTGCAGAAAACAAAGCTTTAGCAGGCTTTGTCTGAGGCTTAGCACGACTTTTGCTACCGGCCTCTGCCTTTCCTGAGCTTCCCTTAGCTCCTTTGGAAACACGGCTCTTGCAGTTCCTCTGCACATGGCCGAGAAGTTCACATTTGTGACAACAAATGGCATTTAATGCAACTGCCTGCTCCTCCAGAGCAACTGGGGGGGGGGCTACAGAGGCTCCACTCTCCCCCTCAGAAACGGCAACTGCAGCCAATCAATCGTTCAAATACGTGAGACATTCAAATCTACAGCTGGCAGGGTGCCCAGCTGACTGGCAACAGTCCTAAATCTTTGGTCCAGACTGTTTATCATCATGAAGCAAAACACAGCTTCATCGAGTGGAAAATTCCTCTGCGCCAACTGGCTGCGCAGATACTGCATTTTGGTGAGGTGTGACCTGAGATCCGCTCCTTCTTTCAACCTCATATTGGTGAGCTGCTGAAAATGCAGCAATGCCATCCCGGCTGCTTCACGCATGTGCACACGGCGTAATGCCTGCCACATATCTCTAGCATGAGCACAATCCTGCACATGGATTAACTGTTCATCTGATACACAGAGAATGATTGCAGTTTTTGCTTGCGTGTCGTGATCGTTCCATAGCCTCCCAGGCACTGCAGGAATCGTGTTTTCAGCAACATCCCATATTCTTTAATGCTGAAGCATTGCTTTCATTTTGAGACACCAACTTGAATAGTTAAAGTCCGTCAGAGGGGGACAAACCATTTTCCCGTCCCCTTGCCAGGAATCCATCTTGGCTCCAATTAAGCAGCTATCAGGTCCTTCAAAGCAGCAAGCTGTAAAACTTCAAGCAGTGCTTCCGGTCGATCGCGGAGCGAAAACTCAAGCGGGAATTTTCTCTTGGGAGAGATTCCGAGCTTTAGGAGGAAAAGGGGGGCACTGCAACGGCGCCGCAGCCCCCAGATCCCCCCTGGAGGGAAATCCAAGGGGTCAGGTTGCTGCCGAAGCCTTTTTGCGGACCACCCTAAAGGGGTGAAAAAGTACGGGACTTCCGGTTAGCGCCAGCGATTAATGGCGGATTTCCCTCGGAGCTCCGAGGGAGGTCTGCTCCGCGGGTTCGGGTCCTGCCGCTACGGCGAAGCGGGGACCCTTAAAAATCACAGGAGCGGAATCCTGTGAGCTAGAAGACCCGGTGGGTACCTTTTGCGCCCCCCCCTGAACCGCAAAGGAGCCTTTTTAAAGGCTTCGGAGCGGCAACGGGAGAGCGGCGCGGTGCTGAGGGTCGGATACAGCCTGTGGAGTGAAGCCGCATCGCCATGATCGGAGAGCGCTAATTTCTTCTATGGAATTCGGACTAAAAGCAACTACTCGTGAGTAGGATTAACAGATTGAACCCATAAAAACTTTGCTATTAAAAAAAATTGGAACTATCACGGGAAAGGTACAAAAAGGAAGTCTGCCTCTCCCTGCTGTAAAGTTGTTAAACAAAGGAACTGTAAGCTGCAACTAAAGATAAGATCTTTTATAAAGTTGAAAATCTACCGTATGAAGAATACCCCCCCCCCCCCCGTTGGGCAGGTGCGAAGGGGAGGGGAAATTGAACTTTTGTGTACCTGCAAGAAAGGTTCGACCTTAAAGGGAAAAAGCTACCGTTGTCTTGATTTTCTGGAGTCGGACTGCCTAGACAAGGGAATTAATGAAGGGCTGTCAGCGCACTAGAAACAGTTGTAACATTAACTCTGCATAAGATACATCGCTTCAGGAGAGACTTTAAATACAAAATAACATTCTAAACAGTTTGAAATTGTGGCAAACTGGAAAGGGGACTTTAACAGGATACAAAACAGAAAAATATAAAGGGAGGCTGAAGTTGTTATACCCCCTAGTGGACGTTTGACAGTAACATCAGCAATTGAGCCACTATAGTAAATCTGAGTGGAAATTTCCTTCAAGAAACGAAAGTATAAGCGTGGGAAGTGACCTTGGCTTTGAATGAGAGTGTTATGGATAAAGAGAAGGGGAAATTTGAAGAGAAAGCAAGTTTAAGATCTGGTAGACAATACAAAACTGACAGTTCCCATCAACGAAGGGCTTCAACGTCTGGTGGCACAGGAGCAGCTGTTGCCTCTCAAATAAAAGCCAGAGCAATGTCTGCAGATGATCCCCTGGCCCAGGCACTTAATAAAATAAATGCATCTTTGGAAAATTTGACCAGGCAGGGGATTGAGACTAGTAAACAAGTGGTGGAAACTAATAAACAAGTTGCAGAAACCAATAAACAAGTGGCTGAGCTAGCAAAAAAAATTGATTTGAATACGAAAAGTATTGATGACCTTGGAAGGAAAGTGAATTCTAATACTGAGACTATTGCAAGACTTTTGGAAGATTCAGCCACAACTAGAAAAATTGCGGAAGAAGCAAAAGAAATTGCTGTGGCAACTCAGGAGAGGATACCACCGGTTGTCAAGAGATTGGAGGAACATGACCTGACTTTATCTATGATTGAATTACAAAGGAAAGAAAGGAATTTAAGGTTAAGATTTATTCCAGAAAATGAGAAGGACAACCTGGTGGAGTTCATAACAAAAGAATTTGTGGACTTTTGGCAACAGGACTTGGAGCAGGAAGAATTTAAAATAGTGAGTGCATTCAGACTTGGTACAAAACAAAGGAAAAATAGAGCAAGAGACTGTTTGATAGCACTAAGATCTAAAGAAGAAAGAGACAAGATTTTGAATCTACATTACCAAAGACCCTTGGAGATTGAGGATTCCCACGTGGAGATTTATAAAGACATTCCGAAACATATCTTGGACGTAAGGGCAAACTACAAGGATCTGACTATTTTACTGGAAAAAAACAAGATATTCTTTAGGTGGGAATACCCACAAGGCCTATCTTTTAAGTACAAATGAAGGAAGATAAGAATAAGATCTTTGAGTGAGAAAGACCTATTTTTGAGAGACCACGAAGAAGATCTACAAAAGGAGGTGGAACTTGGAGGAGGGTTGGTAGCATCAGAGAAAGAAATACTGGACATTGCAAACTTATCATTTGGACTGCTGCCACCGACAGAGGAAGAACAACGTCTTGGAGCAGTAGGAGGAACTAAGTAGTCTCATCATGGCTCTGCAACTTCTAAGCTGGAATTGTAATGGTCTTAACATGCCCCGAAAGAGGAAAGCTGTTTTGCATATTTTGAAGAAAGAACAATTGGATTTGATTTGTCTACAAGAAACGCATGTGACAAGGTCACATAGGAAATTATTAGTGAATAAGAGATTGGGACAAGAATTTATTTCATCTGATAGAGTTAAAAAAAGAGGAATTGTGATATATGCAAAAGAGAAACTGTCACCAAAATTTAAGTTTAAGGATGAACAAGGAAGATTCTTAGCAATTGAAATTCAAGCCCAAGGAGAAAAATTCTTGATTGTTGGAGTATATGCACCTAATGAGGGGAAATCAGAATTTTTTAAGAAGTTGCATGAGACTTTGTTGGACTATCTGGACTATAACTTAATAATGATGGGAGATATGAATGGAGTAGTTTCTACGAACATGGATAAAGCTCAAAGACAAACACTGACTAAGGATGGAAGATTACCAAAAACCTTTTTTGAAATGACTGACAATATGGACTTGATTGATATATGGAGAACAAAGAACCCCCTTGAAAGAGAGGGAACCTTCTTTTCTGAAGCCAAATTGACATGGACTAGAATTGACCAAATTTGGGTCACTAGAGGAATGGCATCAAAGATAAAAAAAGTGGAAATCTGCCCAAAAACTTGCTCCGACCATAACCCAGTAAAAATGGAAATGAAGCAAATAACAACTGGCACTTTTAGATGGAGAATGAATGACACCTTGTTTAGAGATGAAGAGGTATACAAAAAGGCTCAAAAAACCCTGAGAGACTATTTTGAAATAAATATGAACACTAACGTGGAGAAAAGAGTAATTTGGGACGCAAGTAAAGCCGTAATGAGAGGATTCTTGATACAACAAAATGCAATCAAAAAGAGAATGCAGAATGAAAAAAAAGATAAGATTTTGGAGAAGATAAAGGATGGAGAAAGAAGATTAAGATCAAAACCAAAGTCCCAAGAGATTCTGAGAGAAATTAAGTTCTACCAAACACAATATATGGAATTGACGAATCAAGAAATAGAGTGGAAAATTAAACAAATGAAACAAAAGACATTTGAATCAGCTGATAAATGTGGTAAACTTCTGGCTTGGCAATTACGTAAAAGACAAAAATTAAATATGGTTTCAAGTCTAGAAGTGGAAGGAAAGAACATTCATAAGCCCAATGAGATTAGAAATTGTTTTCAAAGATATTTTAAACAACTATATTCACAAGGGCTGCAGAAAGAAGAGGACATAGACCAATTTATTGAAAAGTATGGATTACAAAAAATCTCTCAGGAACATAAAATTGTGTTGAACCAGAAAATATCTGAACAAGAAATAGAAGGGGCCATTCAAAAGATGCAATTGGGCAAATCTCCAGGACCAGACGGACTCACTTCCAAGTACTATAAGATGTTGAAGGAGTGGATTATACAACCAATGAAGAAAGTTTGTAACGAAATTTTGGAGGGGAAAAGGGCACCGGATTCGTGGAAAGAGGCTTATATTACACTAATACCAAAGACGGAGACAGAAAAGACTCAGCTTAAGAACTACCGTCCCATCTCGCTATTGAATGTGGATTACAAAATATTTGCTGATATTTTAGCTAATAGACTGAAGAAGGTTTTGACAGAGGTGATTCATGGGGACCAAGCGGGCTTTCTCCCGAGAAGACATTTGTCAGCTAATGTAAGGAACATAATTGACATTTTGGAAATGCTAGAAGTGAACATAAACACTAAAGCTGTCCTTATATTTGTTGATGCGGAGAAAGCTTTTGACAATATTTCTTGGAGTTTCATGAAGAAAAATCTTCAGGGGATGGGGGTAGGTCAAGGATTTGAAAATGGTATTGGTGCAATATATTCAGAACAGAAAGCTAAACTAATTGTGAACAATGTGGTTACAGAGGAATTTAAGATAGAAAAAGGAACACGTCAGGGGTGCCCAATCTCTCCATTACTTTTTATATCGGTCCTGGAGGTCTTGCTAAATAGGATTAGAAGTGATCAGTTGGTTAGGGGGATTCAGGTCGGAGTTAAACAATATAAATTAAGAGCATTTGCAGATGACTTAGTACTTACCCTACAAGACCCAGAATCTAGTACTAAAAGGGTTTTAGAACTAATTCAAGAGTTTGGTCAAGTAGCAGGATTTAAATTGAATAAAACTAAAACTAAGGTTTTGGAGAAAAACTTAACACCTATGGAAAGGGAGAGGTTTCAGAATGAGACAGGTTTAACGGTGGCTAAGAAAATGAAATATCTGGGGATAAATATGACAACTAAAATTTTGAATTTGTTTAAAGATAATTATGAAAAATGCTGGATAGAAGTGAAAAAAGACTTGGAAATTTGGACGAAACTGAAGCTTTCCTTGTTGGGTCGAATTGCAGTTATAAAGATGAATGTATTGCCTAGAATGTTATTTTTGTTCCAAACTTTGCAGATTGTGGACAAGATGGACTGTTTCAAGAAGTGGCAAAGAGATATTTCCAAATTTGTCTGGCAGGGCAAAAAGCCCAGAATAAAATTTAATATATTAACTGATGCAAAAGAAAGGGGGGGATTTGCCCTGCCAGACTTAAAACTTTATTATGAATCAGCAGCTTTCTGTTGGTTGAAGGAATGGCTACTACTTGAGAATACAGATATTTTGGATTTAGAAGGGTTTAATAACATTTTTGGGTGGCATGCATATTTGTGGTACGACAAGGTTAAAGCCCACAAAGCTTTTAAAAACCATATTGTCAGGAAAGCATTATATAACGTCTGGACAAAATATAAGGATTTGTTGGAAAATAAAACTCCTAGGTGGTTATCGCCAATGGAGGCGAAGGCAGTGAAAAAACTTAATATGGGGCTGAAATGGCCGAAATATTGGGAAATTGTGGAACAGGAGGGGGACAAATGGAAATTGCAGAGTTATGAGAAATTAAAAGATAAAGTGCGTGACTGGCTTCATTATTATCAAATAATGGAGGTCTTTAAGTCAGACAGGAAAAATGGCTTCCAGGTGGAAAAATCAAAACTTGAGACAGAATTGTTAGAGTCCAAAACTAAGAATTTGTCAAAAATGTATAACTTGCTGCTGAAATGGAATACACAGGATGAAACAGTTAAATCAGCTATGATTAAGTTGGCACAAGACATTGGTCATAACATTATGTTTGAAGACTGGGAACGGTTGTGGACCACCGGTATAAAGTTCACGGTGTGTAACGCCTTAAAAGAAAATATTATGAAAATGATTTATAGGTGGTACATGACCCCAGTCAAACTTGCTAAGATTTACCACTTGTCTGACAATAAGTGTTGGAAATGTAAAGAGAATGAAGGTACATTCTTTCACCTCTGGTGGACGTGCCCAAAGATTAAGGCTTTCTGGGAGAAGATTTATAATGAAATAAAAAAGGTATTTAAATATACTTTTCTGAAGAAACCAGAGGCCTTTCTCTTGGGGATGGTCGGCCAGTTGGTGTCAAAGAAGGACAGGACATTCTTTATGTATGCTACAACAGCAGCAAGAATACTGATCGCGAAGTATTGGAAGACAGAAGAACTACCCACCGTGGAAGAATGGCAGACGAAAGTTATAGACTATATGAGACTGGCAGAGATGACCGGCAGAATCCGAGACCAGGGAAAAGAGACAGCGGAAGAAGAATGGAAGAAATTTAAAGACTATCTTAAGAAACATTGTAAAATTGTGGAATGCTAAGACGTTGTGGATTTGGAAAATATGAGGTTGAATGCTGTAACCATTATGTAATATGAAAAGAAAGGATAAAATTATTTATTAGAAATTAGGGAGGGATTTGTTGATCAAAATTAATTAGGGACTGGAATGCAGTAAGGGGAGGTATGAGGAGGTCGGGAAAATCTTTTATGAGAAAAGGGTTTGAAATTATACATGTGGTGTTTTTTGTGTTTTGTGTGTGTTTGTTTTTTTTTGTTGTGATTTGTGTCTTTATAATGTGTGAAAAACTAACAAATATTTAAAAAAAAAAGAAAGAAAAGTACGGCGGAGTGAAGAAGCAGGCTACAGGAAGCCATTTTCTATCCTCCTAAAGCACAGCCCCAGGCTTGCACGGAGAAGCGATCGATTCTCAAACAATAAGAAATTTGGACCTAAACTAAGGTATTTATTGAAATTTATAATTGGGAAAGGATTCGGATGGATGAAGTGGTAAAAAGGAGGTCAGCTTCATCTGAAATCTGAGCTATATGCAGGAGGTATTCACAGAATACAAGGGAGTGGAGCGTGGTTTACTGCAAGCGGTTTTTTTCCTATTTTTAATGAGATTGGACATCTACTTAGAAAATAAGGACTGAGAGCGTAAAAAGAGGATCAAAAAGATATTAATTAATAAGTTTTGAAGTTTTTCGGTGGAACTGGTGGGTCCGTGGGAAAAGGATCGTTAAGAGTTTTTTAGTTTCAGTTTTAAAAGTAACTGCGCAACAGATATAAAAGACTTTTGTCTCTATTTTTACTGGGACAATTTTTTTTTCTGGTAGCAACTGAGGGTAAGGAGAGGTTAAAGAAAGACAGACTGGACTATTTTCTCTACTACATATAGTTTAAAGGGTATTTGCTGAAGATATAAGAACTTTAAAAAGGCTACCCCCCCTTCCTACATCTAAGGTTCCACTTGATATGAAAGGACTGTTTATTTTGTTTGGTAGTTGCTGCTTTCCTGGTGTGGCCTCTGTGTTTTTTATGTTCAGTTGATATATGCCTCTGGCACGATAACTTGAAAAGTTTAAAAGGTTGCACTAGGATCTGTTTTTATGTGAGACATACTTTTTCCACTCCCTGTAACTACTTGATGGATTAGCCAGATAAGTGGCAAGAAGATTAATTACAGTTCTTTAAGCTTCAAACTTTTTGATGAAAATTTGGTTTGATTTGGATTGACTAGCCATCCAAGAGGCAAGAAGATATTTTTCTTTTTTCAAAGGGGGTGGTTTTGAACTTATAATACTCTACTTTGTTTTTATTTTTTATTTTTGGTTTTACTTCGGGTCTTGTTTTGAGAGTGGAAATAGCCAAGCAAATGGCAAGAAGATTTATTTGAATTGATTGACTTGGGATTTAATTTAAAAATGTCTCACTCACAGAAAAAAACAAGTGAGGGAGCAACACCAGGGAACAGGAAGGGCTCAAGACAGGAGTCAGAATTTAAAGGGGATATATTGAAAATGTTTGCTGAAATTAAAAATGACATAAAACAAAGTGAAAAAAATATAGAATCTAAATTAGAACAGGTGGATTAAAAAATAGGACAAATGGATAAAAAAATAGAAGTGACGGTGAATGAATTGAAGGGACAAATAAAGGAGGTTACTAAAAGGACACAAAACTTGGAAGAAGGGATGAAAAGAACAAAGTTGGAAGTGAAAGTGGTTAAAAGAGAGGAGGAAAGGATTAAAGTGGAGATGTCAGAAATTAATAAATCACAGGAGGAGGTGTGGGATGCGATTGCGATGAATGAACCGAGGCAGAGGGAAGTTAATTTAAGGTTGAGGGCGGTGCCGGAATTGCAAGGTGAAAATATTAAAGAGAAATTGATCATAGAGATAGCACAATGGTTAGAGATGGAAACGGAGGAGGTGGCAAAAATGGTGCAAAATGCATTCCGAATAAAGACTAGAATGGCTAAAGCAAGGAAATTCCCAGGAGATTGTTTGATGATATTTAAAGATAGAGATATGAGAAATCTGATATTACAGAAGAACAGAGAAAAGAGACTAAGTATAGATGGAAATTACATAATTATTTTTAAAGACATTTCACTTCGTTTGTTGAAAAGGAGAGACCCATTTAAACCATTGGTGCAAATACTGAAGAAAAAACAGATTGAATTTAAGTGGGAATTCCCACAAGGGATTTCCTTTTTTTATAAAGGCAAGAAGCATAGACATACAAGTCCAGAGGAGACAAGCAAATTTTTGAGAATATATAAGGAGTTAGGAACAGGAGAAGAAGAAGCAAGAGGTGCGGAGGCAGGAGCAGGAGCAGCAGCAGGAGTTGGAGATCAAGTGGAACCTGAAGGAGAGGAAGGGGATGATCAGGGAAAGAGTGAAGAGGAAGAAGAAGAAGAAGAAAAAGAGGAAGAGGAAGAAAGGTTATAAAATTTTAATATATTAAAATTATAAAAGGAGGACAAAATGGCGCTGAAATTATGGACATGGAATATTAATGGGAAGAACGAGAGGAAAAAACGCAATAAAGTTGAACAATTTTTAAAGAAGAAAAATTTGGACATTATATGTTTACAAGAGACACATGTGGCAAGAAGACACAGAAAAGTTTTAATTAATAAAAGATTAGGAAATGAATTTATATTTATATCAATTTATATCATCAGATAGAAACAATAAGAGAGGGGTAGTACTGTATATAAAGAATAAGATTGAAGCTCAGCAAATCTTTAAAGATGAAGAAGGGAGAATCATAGCAGTCCAGATCAATTGGCAAGGAGAGAAATTAATAATAGTCGGGATTTATGCACCAAATGGAAATAAGAATGATTTTTACAAAAATTTGGAAGAAAAACTGTTTGATTTTATGGATCAAAAGATGATAATAATGGGAGATATGAATGGAGTGATTTCAATGGAGATGGACAGATTGAGGGCAACAGGGAAGACTAGAGATGGGAAACTTCCAAAGACCTTTTTTTCTATGATTGAGAATTGTAACCTAATAGACATTTGGAGATTAAGACACCCGTTAGAAAAACAGTTCACATTTCATTCTGAACCAAATCAGTCACTGTCAAGAATCGATCGATCAAGTATGGATCTCTAATGAATTAACACCAAGAATTCTAGAAATTGAAATTCAACCAAAGGTAATCTCGGATCATAATGCAATAAAATTGGAAATAAAGGGATTTGAGGAAAAAACGTTCAGATGGAGAATAAATGAGCACCTTCTCGATGATCAAGAAATTTAAATGAAAGCACACAAAAATTGACTATTTTGTAAATAATTGTAATAAAGAAACGAAAATGAATACAGTATGGGATGCCAGCAAAGCCGCGATGAGAGGTTTCTTTATTCAGGAGAATTCAATTAAAAATAAATTTAGAGAGAAAGGGAAAAAAGAGATTTTGAAACAAATAATGGAAAATGAGAAAAAAATAATCAAAAGACCAAACAATTTGAAAATAAAACAAAATATAAAGATTTTACAAACACAGTTTGCAATGATAATAAACAAAGAAGTGGAATGGAATATTAAAAGAATGAAACACAGAAATTTCAAATTTGCTAATAAATCAGGGAAATGGTTGGCTTGGCAGATTAAGAAAAGAAAGGAACAGAATACAATTAATAAAATCATCGGTGAGGGAACCGAAATAGATAACCCGAAAGGAATTAGAAAAGGATTCTTGGATTTTTATAGACATTTATATAAAAGAAGAGAGAAGAGTAATATGAAAAAAATAGAAAATTTTTTAAAGGAAAAAGAGGTGCAGAAAATCCCGACTGATAAAAGAGACAGACTGAATGACCCAATAGAAACTGAAGAGATAAAAGAGGCTATAAAGGAATTAAAAAAAGGAAAGACACCAGGACCAGATGGATTTACGGCAAGGTATTACAAAGAGATGAAACATATCCTACTAGTACCATTGAAAGAAGTTATGAACAACATTTTAAAGAAAAAAGAAATTCCTGAAACTTGGAAAGAAGCTTTTATCACATTTATTCTAAAACAAGACTCTGATCTAACACAAGTTAAAAACTACAGGCCTATTTCGTTGCTAATGATTACAAATTATTTGCAAGTATTTTAGCCAAGAGGATTAAAAAGTTATTACAAGAAGTTATACATAAATATCAAGCTGGTTTTCTACCTGGCAGACAGATGAAAGATATGTTACGAAAAAGGAGCAATGCAGCAGCGAGCTCCAGATGGCTGGAAAGCCAAACAGGATGTTGATGTTTGGGACTGTACCATGAGGACAAAGGAACAGTCTATTCACTGTACTGAGCACCGGATGTTAGCTCAGAGTGTCATCTGACCTGTACTGGAAGTACAGGGGAGGAGTTTTTTCTCTCTCTGCTGTTGGTGTTAAGAGAGTGCAGACACGTTTCTCTGTACTGCTGGAAAGACAGAAATAAAGGCATGTAAATACATTTCTGTCTGTCTCTTTCCCCTCCCTGGGGATGAGAGGGGAGGAGTGGTGTGTTCTTCTCACGTTAGAGGAGGATCGCCGATTGAGATCTCGCCTGATCTTGCCGGGAGTCGCAGACGGGGAGGTCAACAAGGAGCTCAAGCCGGGTGCCTGGAGAGTGGCCAATTCCTCTGACTAGGCTTGATTCCTACATCTGGTAGCAGAGGATGGTTACTGATCCATGGGAATCAGTATGAGAGGTTGATGGATCGTTTGTCATCCTCTGCACCAAAGAAGATAAGATAACGTCTGCGTGCAGCCAGAAGCTGAACAGACGGCTGGACACCGAAAGGGGGTGTTTTCCAAGCAACGGAGCCCCAAAAGGTATGCTGAATTTCGGGCTAAAAGTGTGAACGCAGATTGATTCATTTTCTGGTTCACGGGAGCTGCGTTTGGAAAAAACAGCTCTGAAAGCAAAGGCTTGCATACCAGGAATTCTTGTGGTTGATAAGATTTCCTGTTCGAAGAAAGGTATGCACAGTTGCTAGGCAACGACTGTCAGTAAAGTGGAAAGCTACTGACAAATGGGGCTGGCTCAGTGAGAGCCTGGGAAGTGGAATTGTTTTGGCTATCTTCGCAGCTGTGCAAGGACTTTGAGACAGCTTGCAGTTTACCTGCCAGAGTAGGCAGTAAACAAACCAGAAAAGACTTTTGGATTTTACAGGCTCGAGAGTGAGAGCTGAGACTTGGATTCAGAATGGATGCCAAGAAGGGGGGAGGTTTACCTTATCCACCTCCCCTGACTAATGACAATTATTCATCTTGGTCTGTAAAGATGAAGGCCCTGCTGCAGAATCAGAGGGTCTTTGAAGTGATTGAGAACCCCATCCCTGCAGTTCCAACGCGAGGTTGGGAATCACAGAATGTAAAGGCCAGGACGGCTATAATTCTGTGTGTCTCAGATTGCCAATTGGTGCATATTCAGAATTTAGAGTATGCGAGAGAGATTTGGGAGACGCTGCGTAGAACACATCAGAGGGATGCTGGTTCTTCAGCGTTGCTGTATTTTGAGAAGCTGACCAATCTGAGGCTTGCGCCTGATGGAGATGTTCAAGCGCACCTGACGGAGATTAAATATCTGCGCCAACAGATGGTGGAACGCAATTTCCGTCTACAGGAGGAAGTGTTTTGCTTCATGATGATAAACAGCCTAAATTGGACTTACAAAACGGTTGCCAGTCAGCTTGGTTCCCTACCGGCTCAAGATTTGACCGCGGAGAGGGTATGTGCCGTTGTTCTAAATGAACACGACCGGCTTGCTGCACTGGAAGTAAAGGACAGGGGGAGGGAGGAACGGAGTTCTAATTCCCCCACTGATGTTGCTACTGGAGAGAATGCTGTAGCTTTGAACGTTGTCCGATGTTACAATTATGGACAGGCTGGGCATCTTCAGCGGAACTGTAAGAAGCCACGCCAGCCAAAAGGAGCTAAGGGCCGCTCAGCAAAGCCTGAGGCATCAGGCAAAAGTCATACCAAGTCTACGGTGAAACCTGCAAAGGCTTTGATGTCGAAAGGAACCACGCCAGATGTTGAGAACGCGTTTGTAATCGACACGGGGTGCACTGTTCATATGTTCCCACACAGAGGACTATTTTCAACATTTAAGAAGCAAAGCTTCGCTTTGAAACAGGCCAACGGTCAGGAGCTGGAAGCGACCGGGATAGGGACTGTGTATCTTGAGAGTCTGAACTTGACTATAAACAATGTTTACTTGGTTCCTGAACTGAAGTTCAATCTGCTGAGTGTTTCGCAGATTGCAAAGAAAGGACTGAAACTGTCCTATGATGCTGAGAGCTGCAAGATCTTCAAAGATGGAGAGTTGTATCTTTCTGCCAGAGAGAAAGATGGACTGTATTTGTTGACTTATAAACAAAGTGATTACATGGAATGTAATTCATCTGAGTCTAACTTGATTTCTCTCGCAGGTGTGACCAAAACGGACGCCAAGAAGGTGACCAGGGTCGACAGAGCATTTCAGCGGGTGTATGCTGATGTGATTGGTCCTCTAGCACCATCTAGAGGCAATGCAAGATTTTATATTGTGTGTGTGGATCATTTCTCTAACTTTGTCTGGATTTATGTGTTAGAGAAACCACAAGAAGCCTTAGAAAGGTTTCAGGAGTTTTGTGACAAGGTTAAAAATATGCATGATGCTAACATTGATTGTCTTTTCACAGATGAGAAGCCAGTTTTTCTTTTACAGGATTTTCAGGAGTTCCTGCAGAAGAAAGGGATAAGACACAAGGTTGCTGTTTCAGCGGAAGCGTGGAACAGGGGTGTCTGTGTACGGGTGAACAAAGAATAGCAAGAGGGGATGAATGCGCAATTGCTTAGTGCACATCTGCCACATGAGTACTGGGCGGAGTCGCTAATGTCGTATTGTTATACGTGGTTGAGAAAGGTTTCAAAAGAGTTGGGAAGTTCTCCTTTTGAGAAACTGTTCCATAGAAAACCTTCTGTTGCCCATTTCAAGGTTTTTGGGTCTCATGTGAGGACAGAAGCTCCAGGTGGAGTAAAGAATGCCAGAGGCATTTTTGTAGGATATGAAAAGGGTCTCTACAGAGTAATTTTGTCTGAATCTGGTCAGGTGATTCTCACAAAATTTCTAGAGAGTGCTCCTGAACAGGAGAGAGTGATAGTACACACATTTCCCACAGAGGACGATTCAGATGATGATGATGATTTTACAGATTACAGTGGTACTGAGAGCGACAGTGGTAGCTCGAAGAGCTCAGTTGACACTGTCATTGAGAGGAAATCTTACACAATGGATAGACCTTCACAAGTGAAGGATGAACCACTGTTTACCATTGGTACTGGTTCTCAACAGAGTCCAGAGGCAAAACCAGTGAGCAGAGAGGATCAGCACCTCATACGAAGGTCTGAGAGAGTTACAAAGGATGTACCACCCAAGAGGTACTCAAAAGAGTTTGCTAACTTAGCTGTTGCATGTGTTGCTGTTGTACACAACCGAGGACAGGTTGGAGCTGTGTCTAAGTCAGAGACAAAGACACAACAGAGAGTTGCTAGCCAAGGTAATGCAGATGCACTCATTCCTTGGAAGCCAGACAACCAGAGAGGTACACTGGGGAAACCAGTGGCGAGGAGTTCCAAGGGTGGAACTGTAACAACAGGGGAGTGTTATGTGTATAACAACTGTTTGTTTTCTTCTCTGGATCACGCTTTGCTTGCCGCAACACGCATTGATTCCTTTGGGGGAGGATGTTACGAAAAAGGAGCAATGCAGCAGCGAGCTCCAGATGGCTGGAAAGCCAAACAGGATGTTGATGTTTGGGACTCTACCGTGAGGACAAAGGAACAGTCTATTCACTGTACTGAGCACCGGATGTTAGCTCAGAGTGTCATCTGACCTGTACTGGAAGTACAGGGGAGGAGTTTTTTCTCTCTCTGCTGTTGGTGTTAAGAGAGTGCAGACACGTTTCTCTGTACTGCTGGAAAGACAGAAATAAAGGCATGTAAATACATTTCTGTCTGTCTCTTTCCCCTCCCTGGGGATGAGAGGGGAGGAGTGGTGTGTTCTTCTCACGTTAGAGGAGGATCGCCGATTGAGATCTCGCCTGATCTTGCCGGGAGTCGCAGACGGGGAGGTCAACAAGGAGCTCAAGCCGGGTGCCTGGAGAGTGGCCAATTCCTCTGACTAGGCTTGATTCCTACAAGATAATATAAGAAATATAATTAATATTTTGGAATATCTGACAGCCAGAAAAACAAGCTATGTTGATATTTGTGGATGCAGAAAAGGCCTTTGACAATATATCTTGGGACTTCATGTTGAAAAATTTAGAAGCTATAGATGTAGGTCAAGAGTTCTTTAATGGTAAGGTAAAGGTAAAGGTACCCCTGCCCGTACGGGCCAGTCTTGCCAGACTCTAGGGTTGTGCGCTCATCTCACTCTATAGGCCGGGAGCTAGCGCTGTCCGCAGACACTTCCGGGTCACGTGTCCAGCGTGACAAGCTGCATCTAGCGAGCCAGCGCAGCACACGGAACACCATTTACCTTCCTGCTGGTAAGCGGTCCCTATTTATCTACTTGCACCCAGAGGTGCTTTCGAACTGCTAGGTTGGCAGGCGCTGGGACCGAACGACGGGAGCGCACCCCGCTGCAGGGATTCGAACCGCCGACCATGCGATCGGCAAGTCCTAGGCGCTGAGGTTTTACCCACAACGCCACCTGCATCCCTTCTTTAATGGTATAAAAGCTATATATACGGAACAAAGAGCAAAATTGATTGTAAATAATGTGACGACAGAAGATATATAAATAACTAAAGGTACAAGACAGGGATGTCCTCTTTCACCATTATTATTCATCTTGGTATTGGAAATCTTTCTAAGATCTATAAGGAAAAATAAATTGATAAGAGGGGTAACAGTCGGTCATAATGAGTATAAGGTTAAAGCCTTTGCCGATGATCTGGTATTAACTGTGGAAGAACCATCAAGAAGTGTTAAAGAGGTATTAGAGGAGATAGAACAGTTTGGTCAAGTATCAGGATTCATACTAAATAAGAAAAAAACTAAAATAATTGCTAAAAACATGGAACAAGGTCTGATAGAAACAATGCAACAACAAACAGGAATAGAAGTGGTTAAGAAGGTTAAATATTTGGGATCTGTTTCAAAATAATTATACGCCAATGTGAAATGGAATTAAAAGGGACCTGGAGGTGTGGGGGAGGATGAAGTTATCATTTTGGGGAAGAATTTCAATGATAAAGATGAGCGTGTTACCAAAGATGCTATTTTTATTTCAGACAATCCAGATAATCAAAGGGGCAGTAATATTTAAAGAATGGCAAAGAACAATTTCAAGGTATATCTGGCAGGGTAAAAAGCCAAGAATACAGTTTAAGTTGCTAACAGATGCGAAAGAAAGAGGAGGCTTCGCCCTGCCAGACCTGAAATTGTATTATGAAGCATCATGCCTCTGTTGGTTGAAGCAGTGGATGAGATTAGAAAATGGAGAATTGTTAGACTTGGAAGGATTTGATAACAGATTTGGTTGGCACGCATATTTATGGTGTGATAAGAAAAAAAAAAGGTTTTGAAAACCACATCTTCAGAAGATCTCTTATAGAAGTTTGAGATAGGTATAAAAACCTACTAGAACCAAGAATACCACACTGGTTGTCTCCATTAGAGGTGATGAGTGTAAAGAATATCAATATGAGGGGGAATTGGGTAACATATGGGAATCTGATTGTTAAAGAAGGAGGTAAATGGAAATTGAAAGCCTATGAGGAAGTTAAAGAATATGTTAATGATCGGTTGCATTATTATCAGGTTAACAAAATGTTTAAAAAAGAGCTAAAAGAAAGGTTATGTTGAAAAAGAATCAAAATTTCAAACAGAGATACTGAACAATGATTTTAAAATTCTTAAAATACATCTAAGATGTATAAATTGCTGCTGGAATGGTATACCAAAGATGAAGAAATTAAATCGGTTATGATCCATTGGGCTAGAGATTTTGGATATAATATACAGTTATGTGAATGGATAAAACTATGGAATGAAAGGTTAAAATTCACGGCCTGTACTGCGTTAAAAGAAAATGTTATGAAAATGGTATATGGATGGTATATAACACCAGTGAAGTTAGCAAGAATGTATAAAATGTGTAATAAATGTTGGAAATGTAAAGAAAAAGAAGGGACTTTTTATCATATGTGGTGGGAATGTAAGAAGGTGAAAGGCTTCTGGGAAATGATATATAATGAATTGAAAAAAATGTTGAAATATACATTTGTTAAGAAACCAGAGGCATTTTTGTTAGGAATGGTAGGAAATGAAACAAATAGAAAAGATTATAAGCTTTTTTTATACGCAGTAACAGCGGCAAGAATACTTCTAGCTCAAAAATGGAAACAAGAAGAGCTACCGTCGATGGAAGAATGGAGAATGAAGTTAATGGAATACGCAGAACTTGATAAATTAACAGGAAGGATCCGAGGCCTACGAGACCACAGATTCACCGAAGACTGGAGTAAATTTGTAGACTATTTGAAAAGTATATGCGATGAACAAATAACATTTGTAGGTTTGCAAGAGGCTTTGTGGAAAAAAATATTAGAAATACTGTAAAAAAGGGAATAAGAGGGAGGAGGTTTTTAATAAAAGGCAATATAAAATTAAGAAATGCGGAAGAAGGATTAAAATGGAGGATTTGCAGAAGAGCTGAGGGAAGCACAAAAAATGTATTTGTGAGAAATTTGGTTATGTGTTTTTATATTTTTGTATTGTAAAATGAATAAAAATATTTAAAAAGAAAACTTCAAGCAGTCTATGAGCCTTAATTGCTCAATTCCGACTTGCTTCTTTCTTTGAGGTTTAGCAGCCTCATAAATCAAAAACAGATTACTCACAGACGGATTACTCACAGACGGATTACTCACCCGTCTTGACCGGCAGGAAAAAACAGCTGTAACAGGCTGCTTCAGAAACTCCCCCGGAATGAGAAACTCGCTGTGCTTCATTCCAAACGCAGCAGCTTAATTTGCAGGACATCAGAGATCCGATGAAATGGCAGCATCAGTCAAAACCTTCGACCATTGATCCGCATCAGCATCCATCTGCAAACTGGCAACCATCAGCTGTCTGTGGTTTCACAACCTTCCGTGGTCCGACAACCAGTCGTGGTCTGGCAAACATCAGAGGTCTGGCAAGCGTAACCAACCTCTGCTACCACTTGTTGGAAAAACGCCTGCCCGGGAAAGGTGCCAAGCTTCCCGGGATGCCGGGGCTTCTCTCTGTTGGTCACTCTCTGGCTGGAATCCTCCGTCAGTCCAGAGAGACCGTTGATAAGCGACCCCTCCCTTCCGATAGGAGCACACTCACTTCCTCCTGGCATCACATCACAGAAGAAAGACACAGTCCGTAGTCTACTGCTACTTTATTAGAACTGTACAAAACATGTCTGCTCTCCTGAGCAGTACAGCACGAGAGTCTACACAGAAGCGAAAGACCAACACTCAGTAACTCCACCCGGTTACACTGAGAACTGGCTGAGACTTCCTGTCTCACGCTCAGGGGCATCACATGATGTCAACAATGTAGCTGCTTGCTCGCAGCTGGTGGGAACTGAAATCCCAACAGTGCCAACCCAAACTCACTGTCAAATCACATGTCATAGCCAGGAGCACAGCCTGCATCACAAGAAACTTTATCCACGGCTTCCTGGCAACTCCATGTCCCAAAAACATGGTTCTGAAGCACGCGTCCTCATGGATCTCTTAGAGTAATTTATTGCTCAGATAAGCTTGGAGCCCGGCGCGCTCCCTCTGCGCAGCTCTGCTGCCAGGCCTCGGCATTCTTCAAGCTCCGCATTCCAATGCTCTGAGCAAAAACAGAGTTCAGCAGCGGTAAGAGAAAGCTGCAAACTCCAGTGCTTCCTTCAGTGTGCTTAAATAAAGTCCACTCAGGATCTTAGCAGCTAAAAGCAGTTTATTTACAGCAGAAAACTATCCATTATCTATCACAGCGGACATCGTGAAAAACACGTCCGCTCTCTTCAAAAGCGAAAGTAGAGAGAGAGAAAGGATTGAGACTCTCAGATATGACGCAGAATCTCCCCCCTCCCCACAGTAGGCAGGGCGTACCCTCTGAGCTGTTTAACCCTGTAAGCTCAGGTTCTCCTCACAGGATCCTCATGCTTTTTGCATTGGGCCACCGCTAACTCACTGTCAAATCACACATCATAGCCAGGGGTACAGCCTGCACCACAAAAAACTCGGATCCACGGCTTCCTGGCAACTCCATGTCCCAAAAACGTGGTTCTGAAACATGGATCCTCTTGGATCCACACAGTGTATGCATTGAGCCACCCCTAACTCACCGTCAAATCACACATCATAGCCAGTGGCACAGCCTGCACCACAAAAAACTAGGATCCACGGCTTCCTGGCAACTCCATTTCCCAAAAATGTGGTTTTGAAGGAGGGATCCTCATGGATACTCTGGCTTTTTGCATTGGGCCACCCCTAACTCACTGTCAAATTACACATCATAGCCAGGGGCCCAACCTGCACCAAAAAACCTCGGATCCACGGCTTCTTGGTCATACCATGGCTCAAAAACATGGTTTTGAAGCACAGATCCTAATGGATCCTCACTCTTTTTGCATTGGGCCACACCAAACCCACTGTCCAATCACATGTCATAGCCGGGGGCACAGCCTGCACCACAAAAAAACATGGATCAACGGCTTCCTGGAAACTCCATGGCTCAAAAACATGGTTTTGAAGCACAGATCCTAATGGATCCTCACACTTGTTGCATTGGGCCACCCCAAACTCACCATCAAATCACACATCTTAGGCAGGGGCAAAGCCTGCACCACAAAAAACTAGGATCCATGCCTTCCTGGCCATATCTTTTATATACATATATAATATTTATTAATTTCAACATTCCAATTATTATACATTCCACAGAACTTCACATCTTGTACAGTCTTTTTGGACTTCCATCAGCACCTCTGATGATCCACCATTTTTATCATTTCTTCTGCATTTCTTAAATTCCTATTGCCTTTAATTATCTTAACTCACAATCCACCTCTTTAACCATTTTTGCAATAATTCAAATAATTTATCTCACAAAACTTCTTACAAACCTACAAATGTAATCTGGTCAACACAATTACTTTTCAAATAGTCCGTAAATTTACAACAGCCTTCTTTGAATCTCTGGTCCTGCAGGTTTCGAATTCTTCCGGTTAGTTTATCCAATTCTGCATAGTCCATCAATTTCATCCTCCATTCTTCTTTTGTTGGTAATTCTTCTTGCTTCCATTTTTGTGCCAATAATATTCTTGCTGCCGTCATTGCATATAAAAACACCTTACAATCCTTTCTGTTTATATTATCTCCTACAATGCCAAGTAAAAATGCTTCTGATTTCTTAATAAATGTATTTTCAACATTTTTTCATCTCATTATATATCATCTCCCATAAGTTTTTCACCTTTTTACATTCCCACCACATATGATAAAATATTTCCTCTTTTTCTTTGCATTTTCAACATTTATTGTTAACTTTATACATTTTCGCTAATTTAACGGTTGTAATATACCATCTATACATCATTTTCATCACATTTTCCTTTAAGGCTTTGCATGCAGTAAATTTTAAACCTTCATTCCATAGTTTTCCTGAATCAATCAACTGTATATTATACCCAATATCTTTGGCCCAATGAATCATTACCAACTTTACCTCCTCATCCTTCAAATGCCATTCAAGCAGCAATTTATACATTTTGGACAAAATTTTATATTTATTACTTAGTATCTCTACTTCAAACTTTGATTTATTATCATCAAATCCTTTTTCTTTAAAATCCTCTGGGTTAGCGCCTCCGGCAATGGAGGATTTCCTCTGACTGGGAGGAATCCGCTTCGTGGAAATCAGGGTCTGGACCGCCACGGCGAGGCGGAGACCCATTAAAAACCACAGGCGGGAGAAGCCTGTGGACGTGGGATTCAGCTGGCACCTTTTGCGCCTCCCCTACTTGCGGGGAAACCCAGTTTCGGGGATCCGGAGTGACGTGGGGTGAGCGGCGCGGTGCTTCGAATCGACTGCTTTTTTCACGGAGTGAAGCCACATTGCTGTTGCCGGAGAGCACTGACTTTTTCCTATGGACAATTGGACTTTAAACAACTACCCGTGAGTAGAACGGAAAATTGGTTAGCGCCATCAGCAATGGCGGATTCCTTCTGTCTCTCTGAGGGACTAGCTCCACGGGATCGGGTCTGACCGCTGCGGCGAAGCGGGGACCCCTCTAAAAATCACTGGCGGGTGAAGCCTGTGAGCGTGGGACTCAGCGGGCAGCTTCAGCGTCCCCCCAATCTGCAAAGGAACCCCTTTTCTGGGCTCCGGAGCGAAGCGGGGAGAGTGGTGCGGTGCTGTGAGTGGACTGCTTCTTCCGTGGAGTGAAGCCGCACAGCCGTTACCGGAGAGCGCTGACTTTTTCCTGGGACAATTTGGCTACAAAAAAGTAACTACCCGTGAGTAGGAAAAAATTGGATTTAAACGAAGGAAAAAGAGTCAATTCGGCACCGAAACGGGGAGGTATAAACAGGAAGTCCGCCTCCCGTTTCTTGTATATAGATTAAAGCAAAGAGACTGTGAGCTAGAACGTTGAAAGACGTCTTTAAAAGGGCTCAAATCCTAACATCAAATAGAAGATCTCCCCTCCGAATTGCAGGTGAGGAGGGGAAAAGGTTTGAACTGTATTTTCCTGTAAAAAATTGTGGAAAAGAAGCTAAAATCCACCGCTTAGACCCTGGGAACGGACTGCTTTGAGACAATGAATGCCGTACTGTGAAAGGCACTATTGGCAAATTGAGCGCTTTTGACAGCTAACTTTGCAAAAGAGATACAGTGTTTCTGGCTGACTTTCTTTGGTTTTAGAGTAACTTTAAAGCAACTGGAATTGATACAGTCGTCTTTTTTGATGAACTGGGGAACTTAAAAAGGTTCTTTTTAAAAGTTTCAAGTCTGACTGTTACTGTGTCCCCCTAGAGGAAGCTGGGCATTGCTACAAAAATAACCGAGCCAGGGGAATTTTCCACTCCATAATAAATCCCAGCTGTGGGACTGACCTTGGACTTATCTAGAGTGTTATGGCAGATGGAAAAGAAAAGTCAGAGTTGCCTCAAGAGAAAACAACGAGGTCTGGTAAATCTTTTCGTACAGATATAGGGCTACAGAGAAGGGCATCAGCATCCGGTTCTTCTGGAATACCTGGATCATCAGGGGCTGCACCTGCACAAGTGAAGTTAAAAGGAATGTCGTCTGAGGATGTTTTAGCTTTGGCATTAGGAAGAATTAATGAATCTTTGGAAAATTTAGCCAAACAAGTAGCTGAAACAAACAAACAGGTAGCTGAAACCAACAAACAAGTAGCTGATGCATCAGTTAAAATTGACCAAAACACTACAAGCATAAATAACTTGGGACAGAAGGTGAATACCAACACAGAGTCTATTGAGAAATTGCTTCAAGAATCCACCCAGACTCGAAAGACTGCTGAAGAAGCAAAGGAGATAGCAACTGCCACTGAAGAGAAGATACCACCGATATACAGACAACTTGACGACTACAGGTTGAGGTTTTCTATGGTTGAATTGAAGGAGAAACAAACGAATTTGAGGATCAGGGCTGTACCTGAACTTGAGAAAGACAACTTGGCTGACTTTCCTACAAAGGAATTTACAGACTTTTGGCAATTAGATTCGGGGAAGGAAGAATTTAAGATAGTGAGTGCATTTAGACTTGGAAGAGGAGGAAAGAAGAATAAGGTGAGAGACTGCCTCATTACTCTTCGAACAAAAGAGGAGAGAGATAAAATCTTGAATCTGCACTTCCGAAGGACCTTGGAAATTTATCAGTCAAGTGTTGAGATATTTAAGGACATCCCGAAACATCTTTTGGACATCAGGTTTAACTACGGAGACCTGGTCACTTTGTTGAGAGGTAATAGAATCATTTTCAGGTGGGAATTCCCTCAAGGCCTGTCTTTTAAATACAAAGGAAGGAAGATAAAGATAAGATCACTTGACGACAAAGAAAGATTTTTGAAAGACCACGGAGAAGATTTACAAAAAGAAGCGGAATCTGGGGAAGAGCCAAAAGCACTGGAAAGAGGAATGCTAGACATAGCAAACTTATCTTTTGGGTTGCTTGGTTCAGAGAAAGTGACGCCACCCACAGAACAAGAACAGACACTTGGTGCAGTTGGAGGAAAAGTAAAGTAATTTCATTAGGGCTCTGCAACTATTAAGTTGGAATTGTAATGGTCTCAACTCCCCCCGGAAAAGGAAAAATTGTATTGTATTGTATTGAACTTTATTACGGCCATTGGCCCATCACACGACAGTTTCCCATACCAACATAATGTACTTAAACCTCCAAATTTAAAACCGCCAAAACTTACAAAAAACAGACAAGAACCAAAGCAAAACAAAAACAAAAGACCAACATCATACATTACAATAAATTTGTAACATAAACATCGCCCTCTACTCATAAATTAGTAGAAGACATCAATGGTGATATCACCTAATTACATCCTAAAACATAGATCATAGTTTAGAGGGATTATCCGAGCCGCACAGGAGTCCGTTTCTCTTCTTTAGGGATAGAACGCTGATCAAGAATCTGGCAACCATGAGTGATCTTAGGGGGTCATCATCATTTAATAGATATCTCAGTTTGGCTTCATTCGTATCATCAACAATTCCCTTTAGATATTGAGCAAGAAACTTGCTCCTGGCCGATGAGTGAAATGCACAATCAAAAATTATGTGATGCAACGATTCCGGTGCCCCACAATTACAATCACATAAGAGCGATATCTGTCCATTGGAGAATCTATTTCTCAGCACGTTCGATGGGAAGGTGTTGAATCTTGCCTTTACAAAGGCATATCTATGAGCCGAAGAAGTTAAGGAATTCAAATAGTTTGGGAGCCTTAAGAGGGGTAATAAACCAAGGTTTAGAGGTGAGCAGGTACCATTGCCCAAGACCATTTTCTGCTGCAAGTCCATCTCCTCTAGTTTACAGGTTACTGTTCTTTTAGCTAGAACTATATCCTGCTCTAGTAATTTGGATGGGGAGATTCCCATTGCCGTAATTTTCAGTTGTAAATTTTTTACCCATGG
The DNA here is from genome assembly GCF_027172205.1 of Podarcis raffonei. NCBI lineage: Eukaryota > Metazoa > Chordata > Lepidosauria > Squamata > Lacertidae > Podarcis > Podarcis raffonei. The sequence goes on from NC_070620.1 coordinate 24,942,639, forward strand.
GCTCTGGAAATCATCTCTCCACATACATTGTATCAAGTACAAGTTTGGGAGATTGTGCCATAGAGATAACCAGTGACAAAGTATGTGCTTCCACAGAGCGTTTTCCAGGGATACAATATTAAGTTCCGTGCGTAGCGCTGTATTACTTACACAGTTGGGCAGTTTCAATATCCCTCTTAAAAACTGATTTTGAATAACCTCTAGGTGAGATAGGTTGACAGAAGTCCCCCAAATTGAGATGGCATAAGCAATTGTCGGGATCACCTTGGCCTTGAAGACTTTCAATGCCGATGGGATATGAAGGGCCCCATCGGTGAAGAAAAATCGCAAGATCGCCAAGGAGATAGCTTTGGCTCTATTTGTAACATAGGCTACATGGGCCTTCCATCTAAGGTTATGTTGTAACCAAACTCCCAAGTATTGGAATCTATAGACTTGTTCGATGACTCTCCCATCAATTCTCCAATTATGGCGTTTCCGGCTCTTTGAGAAAATTAGAATTTTAGATTTCTCATAATTAATTGTAAGGGAATTTGCGTTACAATATGATCCAAAAATTTTTAAGGCCCTCATAAGACCTACTCTAGAAAAAGAAAGGATGACTGCATCATCCGCATATAGTAACAAAGGGCAGCGATAAAGTGCTAGGCGGGGTGCATGAATCCTTTCTTGAGCCTCTATTAGGGGAGTCCTCATGTCGCTTATGAACAAATTAAACAGGAATGGAGCCAATATACAACCCTGTCGGACACCTCTGTTAATGGGAATTGAATTGGTGAAAAGGAAAAATGTTTTTCATTTATTGAAAAAGGAACAATTGGACTTGATTTGCCTACAGGAAACACATGTGGTAAGGCTACATAGAAAAGTACTGATTAATAAAAGATTGGGACAGGAGTTTATTTCATCTGACAAAGTTAAGAAAAGAGGAGTAGTGATCTACGCAAAGGAGAGATTATCACCGAAATTTATTTTTAAAGATGACCAAGGAAGATTTGTAGCAATTGAAATTCAAATTCAAGGAGAGAAATTCTTGATAGTAGGAGTTTATGCACCGAATGAGGGGAAATCTGAATTCTTTAAAAAGTTGCATGAGATCTTAATGAACTACATGGATTATAACCTGATTCTGATGGGAGATATGAATGGAGTAGTATCTACAAATATGGATAAGGCACAAAGACAGGTGGTCACCAAGGATGGTAGACTACCGAAAACTTTTTTCGAGATGACAGATAATCTGGACTTAGTTGATATTTGGAGAACAAAGAATCCCTTGGGCAGAGAGGGAACTTTCTTTTCTGAAGCCAAAATGACATGGACCAGAATTGACCAAATATGGGTAACTAGAGGAATGGCACCAAAGATAAAGAAGGCGGAAATTTGCCCAAGAACTTGCTCTGACCATAATGCTGTGAAGATGGAGATGAAATTAATATCAACTGGCTCTTTTAGATGGAGGATGAATGACACCTTATTTAGAGATGAAAATGTAATAAAGAAGGCCCAAAAAACTATGAGAGACTATTTTGAGATAAATATGAACACTAATGTTGAAAAAAGAGTTATCTGGGACGCAAGCAAAGCCGTTATGAGAGGGTTCTTGATACAACAGAATGCAATAAAGAAGAGAAGCCAAAATGAGAAGAAAGACAAAATTTTGGAGAAAATAAAAGAAAGTGAGAAGAAACTGAGAGCAAAACCAAAATCGCAAGAGATCCTGAGAGAAATAAAGTTATATCAAGTTCAATATATGAATATGATGAATCAGGAAATAGAATGGAAAATTAAACAAATGAGACAAAAGACATTTGAATCAGCTAACAAATGTGGGAAATTGTTGGCTTGGCAAATGAAAAAAAGACAAAAATTAAATACTATTACAAATCTAGAAGTGGAAGGAAGGAACATACAGAACCCAGCCGAGATTAAAAAATGCTTCCAGAGATATTTTAAACAATTATACACACAAGGGCCACAGAAAGAAGTTGACATAGATCGATTTTTGAAGATGAATGGATTACAAAAAATTTCTCAAGAAAATTAATTAATGCTGAATTGTAAAATATCTGAACAGGAAATAGAAGGTGCCATTCAGAGCATGCAATTGGGCAAATCTCCAGGACCAGATGGATTGACTTCAAGATATTACAGAACTTTAAAAGAATGGTTAGTATAACCTTTAAAGGAAGTCTGTAATGAAATATTGGAAGGGAAAAAGGCACCAGAATCGTGGAAAGAAGCGTACATTACACTTATACCGAAAACAGAAACTGAAAAAACCCAGCTTAAGAACTACCGCCCCATATCATTACTCAATGTGGATTACAAAATTTTTGCAGATATTTTGGCCAAGAGATTAAAAAAAGTATTGATGGAAGAGATCCATAAAGAGCAAGCAGGCTTTCTTCCGGGCAGACATTTGTCTGATAATTTGAGGAATATAATTAATATCTTGGAAAAGCTAGAGGTGAACATTAATACTAAGGCAGTCTTTATATTTGTGGACGCGGAGAAAGCCTTTGACAACATCTCTTGGAGTTTTATGAAGAAGAACCTACAGGGGATGGGGGTGGGAGAAGGATTTGGAAATGGTATAGGTGCAATTTACTCTGAACAAAAGGCTAAGTTAATTGTTAATAATGAGGTTACGGAGGAATTTAAGATAGAAAAAGAAACACGACAAGGTTGCCCAATTTCTCCATTGCTTTTTATATCAGAGGTTTCAGAATGTGACAGGTTTAACAGTAGTTAAGAAAGTGAAATACCTGGGGATTAACATAACAGCTAAAAATGGGAACTTATTTAAAGACAACTATGAAAAATGCTGGTCGGAAGTGAAAAAAGATTTAGAAATTTGGTCAAATTTGAAGCTTTCACTGCTAGGCCGTATTGCTGCGATAAAGATGAATGTATTGCCAAGAATGTTGTTTTTATTTCAAACATTGCAAATTGTGGACAAAATGGATTGTTTCAAGAAGTGGCAGAAAGATATTTCTAGATTTGTCTGGCAGGGCAAGAAGCCCAGAATAAAATTTAAAATATTAACAGATGCAAAGGAAAGAGGTGGATTTGCCCTGCCAGACCTTAAACTTTATTACGAATCAGCAGCTTTCTGCTGGTTGAAAGAATGGCTACTCCTTGAAAACACAGACATTTTGGATCTGGAAGGTTTTAATAACGTATTTGGATGGCATGCATATCTGTGGTATGATAAGGTCAAAGCACATAAAGCATTTAAAAATCATATTGTCAGGAAAGCATTGTTTAATGTTTGGACAAGATATAAGGATTTGCTTGAAAATAAAACCCCAGGGTGGTTGTCACTGATGGAAGCGAAGGCTCAGAAAAAACTTAATATGGAGGCCAAATGGCCGAAATATTGGGAAATTTTGGAACAAGTGGGAGACAAATTGAAATTGCAGAGTTATGAAAAAGTAAAAAACAAGGTGCGAGATTGGCTTCATTATTATCAAATAATGGAGGCATACAATTTGGATAAGAAAATTGGATTCCAGGTGGAAAAATCAAAATTGGAAACAGAACTGTTAGATTCCAAAACTAAGACTTTGTCAAGAATGTATAACTTGCTGTTGAAATGGAATACTCAGGATGAAACGGTGAAATCTGCTATGATTAAATGGGCACAAGATGTTGGACATAACATTATGTTTGCTGACTGGGAACAGTTGTGGACCACAGGTATGAAGTTTACGGCATGTAATGCCTTAAGAGAGAATATTATGAAAATGATATACAGGTAGTACATGACACCAGTCAAGCTTGTGAAAATCTATCATTTGCCCGATAATAAGTGTTGGAAATGTAAAGAAACTGAAGGTACATTCTTTCACCTTTGGTGGACGTGCCCAAGGATTAAGGCTTTCTGGGAGATGATATATAATGAAATGAAAAAGGTATTTAAATATACCTTTCTGAAGAAACCAGAGGCCTTTCTCCTGGGCATGGTCGGCCAACTGGTGCTAAAGAAGGATAGAACTTTCTTTATGTATGCTACGACAGCAACAAGAATACTTATCGCAAAGTATTGGAAGACACAAGATCTACCCACCCTGGAAGAATGGCAGATGAAGGTGATGGACTACATGGAACTGGCAGAAATGACTGGCAGAATCCGAGACCAGGGAGAAGAGTCGGTGGAAGAAGATTGGAAGAAATTTAAAGACTACCTACAGAAATATTGTAAAATTAATGAGTGTTAAAATGATGTTGGATGAAAGTTATGTGGTTTTTAGCTATAACGCTATAAGGAGTATGAAAAAAAATGGACTATTAACAGACAAAAATTTAATGTTATATTATTTTAAGATTAAAGATTAGGATAAACAAAGAGGGGAAGGATTTGCTGAACTAACAAACTGAACTGGAATACAAAAAGGGAGGTGTGTGGAGGTCCGGGAAATAAGCAAACGAAAGAAAGTGATGGAAAGATGGAAGTGTTTTTTTAAAAAAATCTATTTTTACTTTGTATTTTTCTTTTTTCTTTTTTCATTTTGTAAAATTCTAATAAATAGCTTTTTTAAAAAAAGGAAAATTGGATTATTAAAACATCTTAATTTGGCACCGAAGCGGGAAGGTTTCAAACAGGAAGTCCGCCTTCTGCTTTTGTAAATAGACTGAAGCAAAGACATTGCAAGCTAAAGTCTGGAAAGCCTTTTGTAAAGGATTAAATCTCCATCGGCTAAAATTACTAAACCCCCCTTGGAAGCAGGAGAAGAGGGGGAAAATTTTAGATCTTTTAAGCCTGCAGGAGAGAGAGTGAAGAAAGATAAATTACCACCGTTTTGAACCTGGGAACGGGCTGCCAGGAAGACCGACGTTTTGGGAAAGTTCATTGACTGTGAATAAAACGTATGTTGACAGATAGTTAAATAAGAGAAACATATTGATTTCAATGTTTCCTTTTGCACTTAAAAGGAGCAAAATATCTGAAAATCGAAATTAACCTTGTTGCTAGATCTGCTTTTAAAAGGACGGATACAAATAGAAATTGTTTCCCCTAGAGGGAGCTTTTGAAACTGTTGCAGGAGTGGAGCTGGGGAATTCTCCAGCTGTAGAGATTAAAGACTGTGAGAATTAGACATTGACCTTGGACAAGAATGTGGACAGAAGAAGCCTTAGTGATTGCTTTTTGCAAGACAAGTGCTTTATTGGAACAGCTTCATGAGAAGACGGATGCGATGATTACTAAAATTGACAATTTTGGACAAAAAATGACTGATTTGGGACATAAAGTGAATACTTATACAGAAACTACTCAGGAACCGACCCAGGAATCTGTTTTGACATGGCAAGCTGTGGAGAAGACAAAGGAGGAGGTTGTTGTTGAACATCAAGTAATACAAGTGGAGAGAGCCTTGGCCTTGCATGAACATAAGTTGTTGTTTTCGATGATCGAATCTGGAGAAAGTCAGATTTGGAGAGATGGAGTCCCGCTTGGATTGGAGATGGAAAGTTGGATAGATCCCCTTATGCAGGGATGTTCTGACTTTTGGGATCTAGTTCTGGGCCAGGGGGAGATTGGAGTAGTGGGGGCCTTTAACTTTGGGGGGACTTTGAAACATGCTTTGAAATATCTTTTGGATTTTAGTTCTGACTATGGAGAATGGGCTGACCTGTCGAGAAGGGATAAAGACATTGTTAGGTTGGAGACTCCCCGAGATCTACTCCTCAGTGCCAAAGGAAGGAAATTGAGAACAAGATCAGCAGAAGACAAAGTAAAGTGCAGGTATAAATATGAAGAAGAACTGCAGAAGGGACGTGGAAAAGAGTTAAGAGCCTCGGACAGAAGATCACCAGGTTGGTGGACTATATGGAATGGATAGAAAGGACTGACAGAACCTGAGACCAGGGAGAAGAGACGGTGGATGAAGATTGGAAGAAAGTTTAAAAATTTATTTAGAGAAATATTGTAATATTAATGAGTGTTAGAAAAATGTTAGAATGAAACTATACGGCTTTAGTAGAAATGTTATAAGGAGTTATGTATAAACAAGTTCTAGGGTTTTTTATGGTAAGATAAGGTTAAAATAAATTAAGATAATTAAATGACAGAAAATAGTGAAAGATGGAAAGGATTTGCTGAAATAATTAATAACTAGAATACAAAAAAGGGAGGTGTGAGGAGGTCGATGAAACAAGTTAATGAAAGATAAAGATATGGAAATATGGGATGTGTTTTTAATTGTTTTTGTTTTTGTTTTTATGTATTGTGTTGTTTGCTCTTTTTTATATATGTATTGATTGGTATTGTTTACTTTTTTTCTCTATTTTTCTTACTTTTTTCTGTAATTTTAAACTTTCAATAAATATCATTTAAAAATAAAATAAAATAAAATCCTGTTTAAACATTTCATTGACCTGGCGGTAGTGGAGCCAATCATTCACATATTCTTTAACTTCTTCATATGGCTTCATCTTCCACTTACTCCCTTCTTTTTGTATTAATTCCCCATAAGTTATCCAATTCCCACCCATATTGATTCTTTTCACACTCATTGCTTCTAATGGAGATAACCAATGCGGCGTTTTACGTTCCAATAGGTTTTGATACCTATCCCATATTTCTACTAGAGATCTTCGAAATATGTGGTTTCCAAATCCTTTATGGACTTTTGCTTTGTTATACCATAAATATGCGTGCCAACCAAATCTATTATCATAACCTTCCAGATCTAACAATTCTGTATTTTCTAATAACATACATTCCTTTAACCAACAGAGACAAGATGCTTCATAATACAATTTCAAATCTGGCAGGGCGAAGCCTCCTCTTTCTTTAACATCTGTTAACAACTTATATTGTATTCTCGGCTTCTTTCCCTGCCAGATATATCTTGAAATTGCTTTTTGCCACTCTTTAAAAATTGTTGCCCCCTTGATTATTGGAATTGACTGAAACAAAAATAACATCATTGGTAGCACATTCATTTTGATAGCAGAAATCATTCCCCAAAATGACAATTTCATCCTTCCCCATATTTCCAAGTCTCTTTTAATTCCATTCCACACCGGTGTATAATTATTTAGAAAAAGATCAATATTTTTAGGCGTTAACCAAATTCCTAAGTATTTAACTTTTTTTACTGCTTCTATGCCAATTTGTAGTTGCAGTACTTCCACCAAGTCCTGTTTCATATTTTTAACTATCATTTTAGTTTTCTTTTTGTTCAATTTAAAACCTGCCACTTGCCCAAACTGTTCTATCTCCTCTAATACTCCTTTAACACTTGTAACTGGATCTTCTATTGTTAGTACCAAGTCATCGGCAAAGGCTTTCACTTTATACTCATTCCGACCAACTGAAATTCCTTTTATTGTTTCATTTCTCCTTATTGTCAGTAGAAAGACTTCCAGTACCGATATGAATAATAATGGTGATAATGGACACCCTTGTCTTGTACCTTTCGTAATATCGATACTTTCTGTTACTATATTATTTACAATCAATTTTGCTCTCTGTTCTGAATATATAGCTTTTAATCCTTTTAAGAAGAATTGTCCAGTGTCCATGAATTCCAAATTCTTTAACATGAACTCCCAAGATATATTATCAAAGGCCTTTTCCGCATCCACAAAAATTAACACCGCTTGCTTTTCATTTCTGGCAGTCAGATATTCAATTATATTAACTATATTTCTTATGTTGTCTTTCATCTGTCTGCCAGGTAAAAAGCCTGCTTGGTCCTTATGAATTATCTCATTCAATATGTTTTTCAATCTATTTGCCAGTATGCTTGCAAATAGTTTGTAATCATTATTTAACAGCGAAATCGGCCTATAGTTCTTTACTTGTGTTAAATCTGAATCTTGTTTTGGTATTAATGTAATATATGCTTCTTTCCATGTTTCTGGTAATTCTCCTTTTCTTAATATATTGTTCATCACTTATTTCAACGGTACAAGTAGGGCGTATTTCATTTCTTTATAATATTTTGCTGTGAATCCACCCGGTCCCGGTGCCTTTCCACTTTTTAGTTCTTTTATAGCAGCTTTAATTTCTTCTGTTTCAATTAGGTCATTCAGTCTGTCTTTCTTTTCTGTCGGAATTTTTTGCACCCCTTTCTGTCACAAGAACTCTTCTATTTTCTTTACATCATTCTCTCCAGCTCTTTTATATAAATGTCTATAGAAATTTACGAATCCTTTTCTAATTTCTTTTGGGTTATCTACTTCCTTTCCTTCCACTACATTCTTATTAATTGTATTCTGTTCCTTTCTCTTTTTGATCTGCCATGCCAGCCACTTTCCAGATTTGTTAGCATATTCAAAGTTCTTTGGTCTCATTCTTTTAATATTCCATTCTACTTCTTGGTTTATTATAGTTGCCAATTGACTTTGCAAGATTTTAATATTCTGATTTATTTTCACATTATTTGGGTTTTTAACTAATTTCTTCTCATTTTCCATTATTTGTTTTAGCATTTCTTTCTTGCCTTTTTCTCTGAATTTATTTCTAATACTGTTCTGCTGTATAAAGAAGCCTCACATTACTGCTTTGCTAGCATCCCATACCACACTCGTTTTTGTTCTTTTATTACTATTATTCACAAAATAATCCATCAGAGTCTTCTGCGCTTTCTCATTTATTTTTTGATCATCCAATAAGTTCTCCTTTAGTCTCCATTGAAAAGTTTTTTCCTCCATTTCTTTTATTTCACATTTTATTGCATTATGATCCGAAAGTATTTTTGGTTGGATTTCTATTTTTGTCACTATTGGTGTTAATTCGCTGGATATCCAAATATAGTATATTCTTGACATTGATTGATTTGGTCCTGAGAAATAAGTAAATTGGTTTTCTAATGGGTGTCTTAATCTCCAAACATCTATCAAATTACAGTTCTCAATCATTGGAAAAAAAGTCTTAGGTAGTTTCCCTTCTTTCGATTTTCCTCTTGATCTCAACCTATCCATTTCCATCAAAACCACTCCATTCATGTCACCCATTATTATGATTTTCTGATCCACAAATTCAAATAATTTTTCTTCTAAATCTTTATAAAATCCAGTTTTACTTCTATTTGGTGCATACACTCCGACTGTTATCCATTTTTCACCTTGCCATGTGACTTGTACCACAATTATCCTACCTACTTCATCTTTAAATATTTGCCGAGCCTCAGATTTATTTTTTATATACAAAACCACTCCTCTTTTCCTGCTTCTGTCTGATGAAACAAATTCATTTCCCAATTTTTTATTAATCAATACTCATCTATGTTTTCTCGCCACATGAGTTTCTTGTAAACAAATAATGTCCAAATTCCATTTTTTAAGGAAATGTCCAATTTTATGTCTTTGCTTTTTATCATTCATTCCATTAACATTCCATGTCCATAATTTCAGTGCCATTTTGTGTTCCCTTTACCAATAAGAATATAAAAGTCTTAAACTTGTCTTTCTTCCTCTTCCTCTTCTTCCTCTTCTTTACTATCTATTTCTTCTTCTTCCAATCCTGCTGGTCCTGCTGCTCCTGCTACAGTTGCTTCCTCCCCTTTTCCCAACTCTTTGTATCTTCTCAAAAATTTATGTGCTTCATCAACTCTTGTATACTTAAACTTTCCCCCTTTATAGTGAAAGGAGATCCCTTCTGGAAATTCCCACTTAAATTCAATTCCATTTTTCCATAATGCCTGTGTCAATGGTTTGTAATGGTCACGTTTTTTCAATAAACGAAGTGGGACGTCTTTAAAAATGATTATAAAAGCTCCATCAATGCACAGCCTTTTTTCTCTGTTTTTCTGTAAGATCAAATTCTTCATTTCTCTATCTTTAAATATAATCAAACAATCTCCTGGAAATTTCTTTGCCTTAACAGTCCTCGTTTTAATTCTAAAAGCATTCTGAATTGTCTTTCTGACGTCTTCCACTTCCATACTTAACCATTGTGCAATCTCCGATGTTAGCCTCTCCAGAATATTCTCCCCTTGTACTTCAGGCACGGATCTCAATCTCAAATTTGATTCTCTTTGCCTCAATTCATTCATAGCAATAGCATCCCATAATTCTTCTTGTGTCTTATTAATTTCTGTAAGTTCTCCCTTAACCCCTTCTTCCTCCTTTCTTATTTCCTTTACTTCCTGTTTTATTCGTTTCATTCCTTCTTCCAGGTTTTGCGTTCTTTTTGTTATTTCCTTCATCTGTCCCTTCATTATTATTATTTTAATAATATTTATTACTTTTACAACAATTTAAACACTTACAAAAAAAACAAAGAAAAAACAGTACATTACAATACAAAAACACTACATAAAAACTAACAAGACAAAACAAAAACAATTTAAAAACACATTAAAAAAATTTCAATATCTTATCTTTCTTTCACATATTTCCACGGCCTCCTCACACCTCCCTTTTTGTATTCCACTTCTATTAATTATTTCAGCAATTCCTTTCCATCTTCCCCTGTTTTCTATCCTATAATTATCTTAACACATTTTAACCTTATTTTTCCTTTAATACTCTATTAATCTATTTATACTTAATTCCTTATAACATTTCTACTAAAGCCATATAACTTCATTCCAACATTCTTCTAACATTCATTAATTTTACAATATTTCTATAAATTCGATGTTCGGTGATTTATTAGTGGCTTTACCGGCCCCGGGGGGTCCACACGCTTCCTCTGGGCGACTCTGTTCTCCCGGGGCTCCTCCGATTTCAGCAGAGTGTGAACACAGCGGAACAGAAGTCTTTATTCCTGTAGCAAAACAAACAGTCATAACTCTCCTGGTGACAACGCACACATCCTTGCTCCTCTCACGCAACAGAGCAAACACACACTGAGAGAAACACAGTAAAACACTCCCCTCAGTATTCTAAACCACGCCTCAGAATGTGAGACGTCACTCAGAACTTCTTAACCCTGTGAGTTCTGATTCTCTCCACACCCCCTCTCGAATCACTTTCTGAGAGGAGTTGTGAACACACATTTACAGACCTCTGAGTGTTCAACACTTTCCCCACTGCCTTCCGCCCCTTTCTGGCATCATTGTCAGGCACCTGTTGAACCTCCTCACAAATCTCAGGTTTGCACTGTGCGAAACCAACCCACGCATTGGTGACCTGAAACCTCTCAGGTGGAATTCCCTTTGTTGCCCGAGAGGACCGCCTGGGCACAAACTGGGGTGCTCCTTCTGACCCACTGGGGCCAGCAAGTGGCGTCTTCTTCATCTGACGATTCCCCCTCTGACTTGACATGTCTGTGAGCTTTCTCCATTATGCGAACTGGAGATGAGGGCTCACTCTTGGACACTCTTTTAACAACCTGTGGAGACGTCCTACTCTGTTCAGGGACCTGGTCCCCACCAGCAGGTTCAGGCTCTGGCTCTCCCTCCTCCTCAGAGTCAGACAGACAATCTGAGTGAACGTCAGGGCTCGCTTTGCGCCTCGCCCAACCATCCTGCTCATAGAACTCAGCATGTTTACTGATCAGAAGCTTGGTCTGATCACCTTCTGGATATGCGAACCTCCACCCCTTTGTCGCAGGTTCATACCCACAGAAGATCATTTCCTGGTACCTTGGGCCACCCTCCTGCTGCTGAAACTTTGGTACAGGCACCATGGCTCTGCAACCGAACGTACGAAAGAAATGCAGCTGCGGCCTCTGCCCGTAAAGCAAGAAATACGGGGTGTCACCTACCACTGCATTGTAGCACCTGTTCATCGTGAAATTGGCCGTCTTTACCGCCTCCCCCAAAAAACTTTGAGGCAAACCAGAGTCATACAGTAGAATCTCTGATGCTTGAACCAGAGCTTTACTCCTAAGCTCTGCCACGCCACTCTCCTGAGGAGAAGTCACCTTGTGACGTATCCCTCTCTGGCGAAAGAAACTCTTTAGAGCAGACCCAGTGACCTCTGAACCTCGGTCACACTTGAACCCCTGCACCTTGGTGGAGAACCTTAGTTCCACCTCAGCAACCCAATCTTTGATCAGTTGCGTTGCCTCCTCCTTCGTTCTCAGCGTGAACGCCCATGAGTTGTGCGAAAAATCATCTGTCAGCACCATCAGCCACTTGGCCTTGCCCAGACTTGACTGTGGCATACCAAAAAGGTCTGCATGTACAAGCTCGAAAGGCTTTGTGGTTACTCTCTCCACCCTGGGATAACTATATCCCTTGTTCTTGGCTTTTCTGCAAGCCCTGCAATTCAAAGGCTCACCACATTCTCTTACCCTGCACCCTTTGGTGCACTCTGATAACATCTGAATGTCTTCACAGGAACCATGTGACATTCTCTTGTGCCACACGCAAGCACACGAAACATGAGTGTGATCAGTGGCTTTCCCAGCATTCCCCTCACCCTCCAGAGGTGTTTCCAGAACAAAGAGGTTGTTCTGATTTCTCTCAACACGTACTAGCTGCTTCCCCCCTCTGGAAATTGTACAGACATTCTTCTCAAAACAAACCATATATCCCTCCCGTAAGAGGCATGGTACAGATAAAAGACAATGTTTTATCCCCGGCGATACGTAGACTTCCAGCTGCGCCTGCAAGAAAGAAACAAACACGTTTCCCACATTAGTTACACGTCTCTGTGATCCATCAGCAAAACACACTGTTTTCCCAGCTGAAACAGCTCTGCAGTTCCTTATCTTGACACCAGGTGTCTCTGCGACCAAATGAGCATTAGTAGCAGAGTCCACAATCCAACGCAGCACTCTCTCCTCACTGGAGTTGTCCTTCTTTGTTGCCCTAGCAACAGACTTCCCGCTGCCCCCGACCTTGGGGCCTTTGCTGCAGGTGTTTTCCAAAACTGCCATCGAAGCAGTCAGCTGATAAGCGTCTCCTTCCCCCTCTGAAGCACGTAGCGCTCTTGGCGCTTTCCCACGCCTGCCTCCTCTGCTGGACTGGTTTGCCATAGAAACCCGGCTGGTTCCCATGGGAAGCGACCTTGGAAACATCCTGCCCTGTCTCCCTTGCTCTCTGTGGGCAGTTGCGACGCAGATGGTCAGGGGAATTGCAAACAAAACAACGCTGAGTGGAAAACTTTGCAAACTTGCCTTTGGTCTTCTCTGCCCCCCCAACCTTGCCAGCAGCGCTCCTTGAGGCTTTGCTGCTTCTGGGGATGTGGCTTTTGGCTTCTGCTGTGGTTACTCTGCAAACCCTCTCCAGCTCCTGCCAAACAGCCTGGGCACTCTCAAGACCCTTGGAATGGCCTGCCTGGCCTGCACCCCCACTCCTAGGTGCAAAGTTTCCAGTGGAACAGCTGGCCACTGCTTCTCTCTTTTCTTCTCTCAGCCGCTTTCCAGCACACAGCCCATGTGTTGAAGCATTGCAACAGCCTCCCAACACAGTCCCAGCCCCCTCTGGGCTTTCTGGGCGTCCCTCAACCCCTCCTGGGCTTGGTGCTTCCTCTGAGCAGCTCTCAGCCCCCTCTGGCCTGGCTCCCACTGCCGTCTTCAGTGCCTGCCACGCGACCCAGGGCTTGCTCCCGTCCACCTTATCAAAAGGGACTGCGTACGATTCATGGCTGTCTGCCATCTTCTCTCCCCGGGGCCCAGCCTACTTACAGTAGTAGCTTCTTCTTGCACCCGGTTCAGCAGACCAGATCTTCCCAGCGAGCCCTCTGCCTCACCAGAGGCACAGCTCCAGCTGGCTTTGACTGCAGTCTTGCGTCTTCTTCGTTTCCCCAGCGTCTCGTCAGCTGGCCGCACACACACCGGCACGAACATTGCTTATCTCTGCTTCAAAGCGTTTGCTGATAACTCCATAACCTGTTCGGTGATTTATTAGTGGCTTTGCCGGCCCCGGGGGGTCCACACGCTTCCTCTGGGCGACTCTGTTCTCCCGGGGCTCCTCCGATTTCAGCAGAGTGTGAACACAGCGGAACAGAAGCAGTTTCCGTGTGTGTGCGTAATAATTCAGGCTTCACGCACGATGTCTTCTTATCTTACTTTAAGTCTTTATTCCCGTAGCAAAACAAACAGTCATAACTCTCCTGGTGACAACGCATACATCCTTGCTCCTCTCACGCAACGGAGCAAACACACACTGAGAGAAACACAGTAAAACACTCCCCTCAGTATTCTAAACCACGCCTCAGAATGTGAGACGTCACTCAGAACTTCTTAAACCTGTGAGTTCTGATTCTCTCCACACTTCCCCTGTTTTCTATCCTATAATTATCTTAACACATTTTAACCTTATTTTTCCTTTAATACTCTATTAATCTATTTATACTTAATTCCTTATAACATTTCTACTAAAGCCATATAACTTCATTCCAACATTCTTCTAACATTCATTAATTTTACAATATTTCTATAAATAGTCTTTAAACTTTTCCCTTTTTTAAAAAAAAATTATTAGGGTTTTCAGATTACAAAATAGAAAAAGAAAAAAGAAAAAATACAAAATAAAAATAGTTAAAAACAATCAATCTTTTCATCACATTATTTTTCATTTACTTGTTTCCCGGACTTCCTCATACCTCCCTTTTTTGTATTCCAATTCAATTTATTAGCTCAGCAGTTTCTTTCCTTCTTTATTCTACCCTGATCTTTAATCTTAAATTGTTATAACATTAAATTTTTACTTATAAAAAACCATTTTTCCATATTCTTTTATACCATTACAGCTAGAAACCACTTAATTTCAATCCAACATCATTCTAGCATTCATTAATTTTACAATATCTCTGTAAATAGTCTTTAAATTTCTTCCAGTCTTCTTCCACCGACTCTTCTCCCTGGTCACGGATTCTGCCAGTCATTTCCGCCAATTCCATGTAGTCCATCACCTTCATCTGCCATTATCCAACACTTCAGTGCTTTCAAGAAGCAGCCATTCTCTCAGCCAGCAAAAAGCAGATGATTCACAACAAAGTTTAGGGGTCTGGCAGGGTAGGTCCACCTCCTACTTTGGCATCTGTCAATATCTTAAATTTTACTTGAGGCTTCCTGCCCTGCCAAACAAATCTAGAAACATCCCTCTGCCACCTCCTGAAACAATCCATCCCATCCAAAACTTGCACTGTTTGAAACAAAAGCAACATCCCCGGCAACACAGCAACCCTCATCCCCACCACAACAACTCGGCCCAACAATAACAACTTCAGATTTGTCCATATTTCCCAATCCCCCTTCTCTTCAATCCAACGTCCTTCACAGTTACCCTTAAATAGATTCACATTTTTGGTGGTCATACTGACCCCCAAATACCTCTCTTTCTCAACCGATGTTAGTCCTGTCTCCTCCTGAAACTCTGTCAAGCTTTCCTTTCCCAATTCAGGTAGGGCTCTGGTCCTCAAATTCGTCTGTTTTTCTTTAAGTTCCATCATAACAAATGTCAGCTTATGTTCATCGAGTTGCCTTTGAATGGATGGGACTCTCTCACTCTCCAGTTGCATTGCTTTACATTCAGCAGTTTGCCGTATCGAAGTAGATTCCTGGATCAATTTCTGGATGGTTTCTGTGTTGGTGTTCACCTTTTGTCCCAGATTATTTAAACTTTCTACAATTAAGTCGATTTTAATATTTGCAGTGTCCACTTTCACATTTATCACATCTGTTTTCTTGTGAAGCTGTTCCAGCGAATCGTTTATTTTCACTAATGCGACCACTAAGGCCTCTTCTGTCGACATTTCGTCTGTTTTTTCCTTCCCATTTGCCATAACACTTAAGAGATTCAAGGTCAATCCCAGAGTCTCACAATTTTTTATCTTGCATCTGGAAATTCCCCTAGCCCAGCTCTTATAAAGCAACCAATTTCAGAGACTTCCACTAGGGGGAAACAGTTTCTATTTATAATAGTCAACAATGTCCCCTTTAAACGCAACTCATACAATCCAAAGTTAGTTTCAGTTTTCAGTTACTTTTGACTCCTTTTTAGAAGCAGCCGGAGACAGTAGAAACAATGTATTCTCTTGTTTAGCTACCTGTCAATGAACATTCTAAACGCTGTCAATGAACATTCCAAAAGACATCAATCCTGCTAGCAGCCCGTTTCCAGGGTCAGAGCGGCGGTATTTTAACTCTCTTGACTCTCTCCTACAGGCATATTCAGTCCACCACTTCCCCCCCTCTTCTCCTGTCTCCAAGGGGGGGTTTAATGTTCTTTGCCGATGGAGATTTAGTCTTTTACAAAAGGCTTTCCAAGACTTCAGTTTGCAGCCTCCTTGCCTCAGTCTATTTACAAATAGGGAAGGCGGACTTCCTGTATTGAACCTCCCCGTTTCGATGCCAAATTAAACATTTAAAATCCAATTCTCCCGCTTCAGCTCTACTCATGGGTAATTACTTTGGAGTCAAATTGTCCACAGGAAAAGGTCAGTGCTCTCCGGCAACAGCTATGCGGCTTCATTCCGTGGAAGAAGCAGATGATTCGAAGCACCGCGCCGCTCACCTCACGTCGCTCCGGATCCCCGAAACCGGGTTTCCCCGTGAGTAGGGGAGGCACAAAAGGTGCCCGCCGAATCCCACGTTCACAGGCTTCTCCCGCCTGTGATTTTTACGGGTCTCCGCCTTCGCCGTGGCGGTAGAGACCCAAATTCCCACGGGGCAAATTCCTCCCGATCAGAGGAATTCCGCCATTGCCGGAGGCACCAACCCGGAAGTCCCATCTGTCCCTTCAATTCATTAACTGTCATGTCATATTTTTTATCCATCGATTCTAATCTCGTCTCCAAATTCTTCTCACTTTGTTTAATATCTTTTTTAATTTCTGTAAACATTTTTAAAATGTCTCCCTTAAATTCAATATCTTGTTTTGATCCTCTTCTTTCCAAAGGTGTCCCACCTTCTCCTGTTTTCTTCTGTGTTTGAGACATTATTTTTCTTTTCGTGCCACTAAGTATCACCCACAAATTTAACTTAACACCCTTCTGCCTCTTGATTGGCCAATCCACTATATTAGCAATCTTTGGGACACCAAATTTCTTCAAAGTAAACCATTTTTTTTAAAAAAAGAAGGAGCTTTTTCTGCCTCTTGTTTGGCTAATCCAACGTAGTATCCTGATAGAATAGTCAAATGGGATAAACAAATAATAATGATAGTATTAAAAAGAAGAACAACAAAAAATACAATTAGGGAGACAAAACCTAAAAACCACAATAAGGGACAGCAAAAACATATTCAGGAAAAAGTAAAAAGAAAACAGGAGGGGGGAAAAGGAGAAAGAAAAAAGAAAAAAAAGGGAGAGAGGGAAATATATATATATATCTTCACCAAAGCAGCAGAGCCATAAATTTCCCAAAGTAAAAACAAAACTAATCTTTCCCAGGGAACACAATCCAGCACCATAAAATAAAAAATAAAAAATCAAAGTCCTTTTACTTCAACATCCACATCAGCAGACTCAGAAGCAGGAGAGAGGGAGTGGGTGAATCATTTTCTCTCCTTGCTCGGTTTTCCAATAAAATAAAACAAAACAAAATAAAACCCCAGTAAAAAAAATATAACAAATATTTCTTTACCAAATTAGGCTTGGCAGTTCCTCAAAATGCTGCTTGGGCATATACGAAAAAATAATAATAATAAAGAATAATTCCTCAGTGTGGTTGCTTAACAATTGGGTACGCAGTTCTCTAAAAACGAAAGTAATAAATTTCCCGGAAGACACTCCTCCTGCAGTCCCAGAGATTCACAAAAGGACAAAAAATAACAAAAAAGAAAGCCCCTTAATAAAGGCTTTCACCCCCTCCTTTATTTGATACACAGTCTTAAATAAAGTAAAGTGTTTATATTATATTAAATATTCCGCTGTAGGACCATTCACTGTTTTCTTGTTCCGCGGGTATTTCTTGCATATAGATAAGATCCCAGTCGGGGCTGACCTCCTTTTTTACCACCCTGCTTCTTCCAAATCATTCTAAATCAATCTTTTTAGCTTTTCCCACAAATTAAATCCAGATTTTTTGTTGTTTCTGAATCTACCGCTATGCTGGGCAAGCTTCAGGCTGCGCTTCTCGAGGGTAGCAAATGGCTTCCTGTGCCGGCGTCTCAATCTCGCTGCTCTTCCTGCTCCTAAAAAGAGCTTTGCAGGCAGCGGAGAGACTGCTTTTTCGGCTAACTGGGAACCTGCCCTAAGGATCTTCCTCCTGAGGTTTTTGGGGGCTTGTGGCGCCCTTGCAAAGCCTGCGTTATCCTTCGGAAAGCTGGATTCTCCCCTAAGGGCTGAATCCCACTTGGACTCAGCTTCGCGGTAAACAGGAAGTCTGGCTTCCTGGCCATATCATGGTCCAAAATCGTGGTTCTGAAGCACGGATCCTCATGGATCCTGATGCTTTTTGCATTGGGCCAACCCAAACTCACTGTCAAATCACACATCATAGCCAGGGGCACAGCCTGCACCTCAAAAAACTCGGATCAACGGCTTCCTGGCCACTGCATGGCCCAAAAACGTGGTTCTGAAGCACAGATACTCATGGATCCTCAGGCTTTTTGCATTGGGCCACCCCTAACTCACTGTCAAATCAAACATCATAGCCAGGGGCACAGCCTGCACCACAAAAACCTAGGATAAACGGCTTCTCGGCAACTGCATGGCTCATAAACGTAGTTCTGAAGCACGGATCCTCATGGATTCTCACGCTTTTTGCATTGGGCCTACACCACAAAAAACTCAGATTCATGGCTTTCTGGCCACTCCTTGGCCCAAAAACGTAGTTCTGAAGCACGGATCCTCATGGATGGTCACGCTTTTTGCATTGGGCCACACCCTTACAAACCACCAAATCACACGTCATAGCCAGGGGCACAGCCTGCACCACAAAAAACTCGGATCAACAGCTTCCTGGCAACTCCATGGCCCAAAAAAAATGGTTCTGAAGCACGGATCCTCATGGATCCTGATGCTTCTTGCATTGGGCCATCCCAAACTCACTTTCAAATCACACGTCATAGCCAGGGGCACAGCCTACACCACATCAATCAGGAATTCACGGCTTCCTGGCCACTCATTGGCCCAAAAATGTAGTTCTGAAGCACGGATCCTCATGGATCGTCAATCTTTTTGCATTGGGCCACCCCCCTACAAACCATCAAATCACACGTCAAAACCAGGGGCACAGCCTACACCACAAAAATCAGGGATCCACAACTTCCTAGCAACTCCATAGCCCAAAAATGTGGTTTCGAGCATGGATCCGCATGGCTACTCACGGTTCTTGCATTGGACCGCCCCAAACATACAGTCAAATCACACGTTATAGCCAGGGGCACAGCTTGCACCAAAACAATCAGGAATCCAGGGCTTCTTGGCAACTCCATGGCCCAAAAAACTGGTTTTGAACCATGGATCCTCACGCTTTTTGCATCGGGCCACCCCTAACTCACCGTCAAATCACATATCATGCCCATGGACATAGTCTGCACCACAAAAAACTTGGATCCACAGCTTCCTGGCCATATAATGAGCCAGAAACATGGTTCTGAAGCACGGGTCCGCATGGATCCTCACGCTTTTTGCATTGGGCAGATCACTTCCTGGTGCAACTGGACTTCTCTGTGACCCTTCCCCTCTGCAGGGAGGTGGGGCCAATTTGGATGGTCCGCCCCCACCACTTAATGGATCCAAATGGCTTCCAGAGAGTGGTAGGGGATGCTTTATCCCATGTTGATGGCCTTTCAGCTGATTCCCTGGTGGCCCGCTAGAATGCAGAATTTACCACGGCTATCGACTATCTGGCTCCGAAGCACCCTCTCCGACTGCATGGAGCCCGGACAGCCCTGTGGTTTTCTTCGGAGCTGAGGGCGAGGAAACAATCGCTGAGACAGCTAGAGCGTCGGTGGCAGAAAACTCATTCTGAATTGGACCGGACACGGGTTAGAGCTCAATGTTGAGCCTACCAAGTGGCGATAGCGACAGAGAAGAAGACTTTCTCCACCGCCTCTATTGCATCTGCAGAAAATAGTAGTAGGAGACTCTTGTAAAGACCCCAAGATCTCCTGCAACGATTTTGCAGATAAAGTCGTTCAGATTCGGAAGGAGGTAGACACCACCGTGGAAGCAGAGCTGTGGCTGGAGAGTGCTAGAGCCCTGTCTGGTCAAGTTGCATGGAATCAATTTCAATCCGTTACCCCCGAGGATGTGGACAGGATGCTTTGACGCGTGAAACCAACCACCTGTCTCCTTGATCCTTGCCCATCCTGGCTAATAAAGGCAAGCCGGGAAGGGCTAGGCGATGGGCTCTGTGGGGTGGTGAATGTTTCTCTCTGTGAGGGAGCCTTCCCAGACCCACAGAAAGAGGCGGTCATTAAGCCGCTTCTTAAAAAAACATCTTTAGACCCAGCAAGTATGGCCAACTATCGCCCAGTCTCAAATCTTCCATTCTTGGGCAAGGTGATTGAGCGAGTGGTTGCTGAACAACTCCAAGCACGCCTGGAGGATGCGGACCATTTGGATCCCTTCCAATTGGGATTCAGGCCTCATCATGGAACTGAAACTGCCTTGGTCACGCTGGTTGATGATCTCTGGCGGGCTAGGGACAAATGTGAAAGCTGTTTCCTAGTTCTGCTGGATCTCTCAGGGGCTTTTGATACAATCGACCATAACATCCTTCTGGACCGTCTAGAGAAGCTGGGAGCTGAGGGCACTCTTATACAGTGGTTCCGCTCCTTTCTCCTGGGCAGTGTCCAGAAAGTGGTGGTGGGGGATGAGTGTTCAGACCCCTGGGCCGTTACTTGTGGGGTGCCTCAGGGATCTGTCCTCTCCCCCATGCTTTTTGATATCTGTATGAAGCAGCTGGGAGAGATCATCAGGGGTTTGGGCTGGGTGTCCATCAATATGCGAATGATACCCAGTTCTACCCCTCTTTTAAATCGGAACCAGTGAAGGCAGTGAAGGTCCTGTGTGAGTGCCTGGAGGCTGTTGGAGGATGGATGGCAGCTAATGGATTGAGGTTGAATCCTGACAAGACAGAAGTACTGTTCTTGGGGGACAGGGGCCGGGCTGGTGTGGAGGACTCCCTGGTCCTGCATGGGGTAACTGTGCCCCTGAAGGACCAGGTGCGCAGCCTGGGAGTCATTTTGGACTCACACCTGTCCATGGAGGCACAGGTCAATTCTGTGTCCAGGCCAGCTGTCTACCAGCTCCATCTGGTACGCAGGCTGAGACCCTACCTGCCCACAGACTGTCTAGCCAGAGTGGTGCATGCTCTAGTTATCTCTCGCTTGGACTACTGCAATGCGCTCTACGTGGGGCTACCTTTGAAGGTGACCCGGAAACTACAACTAATCCAGAATGCAGCAGCAAGACTGGTGACTGGGAGTGGCCGCCGAGACCATATAAGACATGTCCTGAAAGACTTACATTGGCTCCCAGTACGTTTCCGAGCACAATTCAAAGTGTTGGTGCTGACCTTTTGAAATACAGTGGTGCCTCGCAAGACGAAATTAATTTGTTCCGCGAGTTTTTTCGTCAAGCGAATTTTTCGTCTTGCGAATCACGGTTTCCCATAGGAATGCATTGAAAATCAATTAATGCGTTCCTATGGTCAAAAAAAGTCCAAACAAAGCCAAATTTGGTACAACAAGAGTTTATTAAGTGCTCTTTAAAGTCACACATACTGTAAAGACCATTTCAAAAATTTAAGGAACAATAAATTAAGTTTCTAAACATGACAGAAAAACATTTAAAAATCAACAAAGTGTACAGTACATTTTCTAAGACTCTGGGGGACAACTTGAAGAAGGTTCCTCTTCCACTCTTTGCTTCTTGCTGAAGAACTTGTCCATGGTCTGCTGCCTTTTCATCCGCCTTTTCAGCACCTCCCTGAAAGGCGACATGACCCTCGTATCAAAAGTGTTCACAAGGTCATGTGCCACGTGCTTGTTAGGGTGGTGCCGCTGTGCAAAAGCCTGCACATCCTTCCACTTCAGGCAAATGTCCCTCAGTTCTTTGGAGGACAGCCGTTCCTCAGTTGCTTCCTCCTCTTCCAGCGAGGCCTGCTCCTGCGCAGCCTCTGCCTGCAGTTCGACCAGCTCCTGGGTGGTCAGCTCGTGGTCATGCTCCTCCACCAGCTCGCTGACGTCCTCCTCTGTGACCTCCAGGCCCATGGTCCTCCCCAAGGCAACAATGTCCTGCACCACTGTTGACTTTGGTGCATCAGAGTCACTTGGTACCACACAGTCCAGCCACAGGCTGCGCCAAGCGCAATTCAATTTTCTCTGGCTGATCCCGTTCCAGGCCGTGGTGATCATCTTCAAGCAGGTGACGATGTCAAAGTGGTCCTTCCAGAATTCCTGCAGGGTG
This sequence comes from Podarcis raffonei, assembly GCF_027172205.1. Classification (NCBI taxonomy): domain Eukaryota; kingdom Metazoa; phylum Chordata; class Lepidosauria; order Squamata; family Lacertidae; genus Podarcis; species Podarcis raffonei. The sequence continues at coordinate 24,964,857 of NC_070620.1, forward strand.
ATGGTGGTGCAATCAGTCACCTCGAAGCATCGCCTGAAAAGCTCCCCCAGCCCCTCCCCAACTGTTGCAAACCCCTCCCCAACTGTTCCCCCAGCCCCTCCCCAACTGTTTCAAACCCCTCCCCAACCATTCCCCCAGTCACCCAGCACACAGAAATTCAAACCCAGATTTTTTTTTTAAAAAAAGCAGAGTGGCCCAATGGTCACAGAAAATCATAAAAATGCAGAAAAAAACACACAAGCTTCCAGATTCTTGCAAACCCCTCCCCAACTGTTCCCCCAGCCACCCACCACACAGAAATTCAAACCCAGAATTTTTTTAAAAAATACAGCAGAGTGGCCCAATGGTCACAGAAAATCATAAAAATGCAGAAAAAAACCACACAAGCTTCCAGATTCTTGCAAACCCCTCCCCAACTGTTCCCCCAGCCACCCACCACACAGAAATTCAAACCCAGAATTTTTTTTAAAAAAACAGCAGAGTGCCCCAATGGTCACAGAAAATCATAAAAATGGAGGAAAAAAACCACACAAGCTTCCAGATTCTTGCAAACCCCTCCCCAACACCAAGTCCTTGAATTCCAAACACCCCAACCCAAAATCCAAAACCCCCCAAAAAAGTTTTAAAAGCTTAACTTACCAAATGGCTGCAAAAGAAGTTTTGGAAAAGCTTCAAAAATCACCAAAGTCTTTAAAAACCTCAAAAAAGGCTACTATGTACACTGCGTTCTATGAGTTGCTCCTCGAAGTCAAGTCGCAACTGTATTAACGGTGTCAAGAAAAAGGAAACAAACTTGCAAGACGTTTTCATCTTGCGAAGCAAGCCCATAGGGAAATTCGTCTTGCGAAGCAGCTCAAAAAACGGAAAACCCTTTTGTCTAGCGAGTTTTCCGTCTTGCGAGGCATTCGTCTTGCGGGGCACCACTGTATACTCAGAGTCGCAAAGTGATTTCATGCTCTTTATTCAGCTCATAGTGGTGAGGAGGCATGAATGAAAGTCCCCTCAAAGTATCTGCTTTATATACATTAATTACACAATGGGCTGCACATGATTGGCTAATTCCGGAATTCTACTGTAAGCCAATCAGGTTGTGGATTCACTTCTATCTGGAGCATGATTGGGTGGTTCCTGCCAACCAATCATACTGCTGCATTGTTCTAGGACCAATCCGACTGCTGCATTCTGAATCCTATTGTTCTAGGACCAATCAGACTGCTGCATTTTGGATCCTATTGTTCTAGGACCAATCAGACTGCTGCAGTTTGGATCCTATTCAACTCAGTACATAACACCCCTCCCCTCTAAGTTCCAGTCCTGCCTGGGAGGTCGCATTCATAGTCCTCAAGGTACGCCGGCGGCCTACGTGTGCGTTATTGTATTGAACTTTATTACGGCCATTGGCCCATCACACGACAGTTTCCCATACCAACATAATGTACTTAAACCTACGTGTGCGTTGCGGCCTGGGGTGTTCCCTGGTCCGGGGTTCAGGTTCTGGCTCATGTTCCAAGGATGCTGGCTGTGAAGGGGCTGTTTGGTCTGGCGCAACCGGCTCGCTCAGTTGTGGTTCTGGTTCCGGTGTCCTTTCGGCCTCGCGGGTCCTCTCTGTATTTACTGATTCTGCCTCTCCTGCTGGCCGCTCCTGCTTTATGGGCCTCACTGCCCCACTGTTCCCTTGGGACTCCTCTGACCTATCCTCCTCCTGGTTTTCTCCCGGGAATCGTCGCCGTATCTGGTTGCAGTGGCGGCGCCAGCATTGCCCCCCCATCCGTTAGCACCTCGTACGACACGGGGCCAGTGACCCTGGTGACTGTGGCGGGTACCTATGCTGGGCCTGCTGCAAAATTCTTTGCGTACACTGGGTCCTGGGCCTCGAAGGTCCGGGGGTTCCTGCCTTCCCCCACCACTACCTCATCCTGAGCTCTATCGGGGTGAAGGCGGTCCAATCTGATTGCAAGGTGCCGACCCATTAGTAGTTCAGCGGGGCTCCGGCCAGTCGTTGAGCTGGGGGTGCTGTGCTGTGCTAGAAGGAATGTGGCAAGGCGGTACTCCCAATCCCCTTGCATCATGCGGCGAAGGGTGTCCTTGGTGGTCCGCACCATGCGTTCTGCTTGGCCATTGGTGGCAGGGTGGAATGGCGCCGAACGGATGTGGCGGATGGCGTTCTGCGCTGTGAAGGTTTGGAATTCTCCTGACGTAAATGCAGTCCCGTTGTCTGAGACGAGAGTGTCAGGGAGCCCGTGGGTTGCAAACAGCCTGCGTAGTACCTGGATGGCTGTGGACGTTGAAGTGGACGGTACCAGTGCGACTTCCAGCCATTTGGTGTAGGAGTCCACCACTATGAAGAATGTTTTCCCCTGAAAAGGGCCAGCAAAGTCCACATGCAGGCGTGACCATGGTGCTCGGGCGGACTCCCAGGACTGGACTGGGGCCCTTGGGGGATCTGGGCGGGATTCTTGACAGGCCTGGCAGTGTTTGACCCAGGCCTCTATCTCTCCGTCAATCCCCGGCCACCACACATAACTCCTGGCAAGGGCCTTCATTCTTACTACCCCAGGGTGTGTCTCGTGTAGGGCTGTGAGGACCCTTTTGCGGAGGGGCTGGAGAACAATGACCCTGCTTCCCCATAACAGGCACCCCTTGTGGGCCGACAGTTCATGTTTGCGGGTTGTGTAGCCGGTGAATTCTGGCCCGGGGTTGCTGCTGGGCCATCCCCTCCACACCCAGTCCAGGACCCGGGAGATGACCCTATCTTTCTTGGAATGGTGTGCAACTTCTTATGCCTGAATAGGGCAGTTGGGAAGCAGCTCCAGACTCATAACCTCTTGTGCAGGTGCTGGGTCGGGGCCTGTTTCTGGTAGTGGTAGCCTGCTGAGGGCGTCCGCATGGTCCATTGCCTTCCCAGGGCGGTGAATCAGTGCATACTGGTAGCTGGCAAGGAAAATTGACCACCTGAGGACGCGAGGAGACAGCACTTGGGGGGTCTGCTTTTCGGGGGCAAACAAACCAAGCAATGGCTTGTGGTCAGTCACCACGGTGAAGGGCCGCCCGTACAAGAAATCATGGAATTTTTTTACTCCCTTCACGATTGCCAGACCCTCCTTGTCGATTTGCCAGTAGTTCCGCTCGGTTGTGTTGAGTGTCTGGGAAAAGTATGCCACCGGTACCTCTCTTCCATCCAGGAGTTGGTGTCCCAGGACAGCGCCAATGCCATAGGGCGAGGCGTTGCATGCTAGCACCACCGGCAGCCTCTCGTCGAAGTGTGCCAAGACCGAGTTTGAGACAAGCAAGTCCTTGACTGCCTGGAATGCGGCCTCCTGGTGCTGGCCCCACACCCAAGGGGCCCGCTTGTCCAGGAGTCTGTGTAGGGGCTCTGCTACCGCCGCCTTGTGGGGAAGGAAGGAATTGTAAAAGTTCAATAGTCCCAAGAAGGCCTGAAGTTCAGTCTTGCTCTTGGGCGCTGGGGCATCACAAATGGCCCGTACCTTGTCCCCAGTCGGGTGGACCCCTTCTGCGTCCACCATAAATCCCAGAAAGTCCACCTGAGGCACTCCTAGTAGACATTTTTCCCGCTTCACCTTGAGACCTGCCGTCTGGAAACGGTGCAGAACGGTGAGGAGGCGGTCCTCAAACTCCTCTGGTGTGGGCCCGGCAATCAACACATCATCGAAGAAGGGGGTGACGCCAGGAATCCCTTTAAGGAGAGAGTCCATTAGATTCTGGAATATGCCTGGTGCCACACTGACACCGAATTGTAGCCGCTTTACCCTGAACGCTCCTCTGTGCGTCACAATCGTCTGTGCCTCTGCTGTGGCATCATCTACTGGCAGCTGTTGATATGCTTGGGCCAAGTCCAGCTTGCCTAAAATTTTCGACCCAGCCAGGGTGGCAAGGACATGGCTGACCACTGGCACTGGGTATGCGTGGGCCCTGAGGGCCTTGTTTATGGTACATTTGTAGTCTGCGCAGATGCGGACCGAACCATTAGGCTTGACGGGTGTGACGATTGGGGTTTCCCAGGGGGCATTAGGCACCGGCTCCAGCACTCCTTGCTCCACGAGCCGGTCCAATTCCTCGTCTATACGGGGTTTCAGGGCGAACGGGACCCGGCGGGCCTTGAGCCTGACCGGTCATACTGCGGGGTCAAGCTGTAGAGCAATGGGGAGACCCGTATACTGTCCCAATTTCCCATCGAAACCCCCCGGAAATTCCTTGCATATGGTGTCCACGTCCACTTGTAAGCTAGTGTGGTTCATCCCAGTGACGGCTAGCCCCAGTGGTCCAAACCATGCCAATCCCAGTAAGCTAATGTAAGGGCCCTTGACCACAAGCAAGTCCAGTTGCCGCGTCCGCCCTCGGTATTGCACCCTGAAGGTCCCCACCCCCATTGTGGGGACCTTACGTTTCTGGAAGTCCCGGAGGGTGAATGGGGCCGGCCTGAGTTTGGGACCCCCAGTAGGACACAGTTTCCTTAAGGTCCTTGCCGAGATTATGGATAGAGTTGAACCCGTGTCAAGCTCCATGCGGCATGGGGCCCCCTCTATCTGTACCTCTGCATAAATTTTCTCTACGTTGGGGTGGGGCAACTGGTATACCTGGAAGTCTGTGAGCTCCGTCGAGTTGCCTTGGTGTGTTGGGCCCTGGGACCTGGGGCTCTTGGATTGGTCATCTGATGCCTGGCGTCGGGTGGGCCGAGCCCGACACACCTGGGCGATGTGTCCTGATTTTCTGCACTGCCTGCACTCTGCATTGCGGAAACGGCAGGTCCTCCTCTCGTGACTTTCCCCGCAGCTTGCGCAGTTCCCTCCTTTTCATCGAGGCAGCTGTGGTATGTGGGCTGCTTGAGTGCGCTGCTGTACTCGGTGCACCTCCTCCCTGTTGGATCCTGAGTCGTCGGTCGACCTCTCGGCAGCTTCAGTTGCAGCTTCCAGTTGCCTCTTGCATCAGGGCTTCCTCCAGAGCGACCTTCTTGGCATAGAGGCGTCGTTACAGCTTCTCATCCTTCAGGCCACCGACGAGGCGGTCACGAAGCATGTTCTCCAGCTCTGAGAAGTTGCAGAACCGGGCGGCTTGGCGGAGAGAGGTCACAAACCCAGTTATGGTTTCCCCAGGGGCTTGCCGCTTTGCATTGAGGGCATTTCGACGAGCCACCACTGAGGGCTGCGGCGAAAAGTTCCCCTTCAGCTGTTCCATTATTGTTTTGTATGGAACAGTAGCGACGTCTTCAGGCGCAAGGAGACTTCCAACAGCCTTCCAACAGGCGATTTCAAACGTCTCCTCTCCGTAGACGCTGAAGAATATTGCCCTCTTCTTGGCGTCTTCTTCGTCGGTGACCCCTTTGGCTTCTAGGAGGAAGGTGAAACGGGAGGCGTACGCTTCCCAGTCTCCAGATGCTGGGTTGAATGGCGAGAAGCTGCTGTCTGTTGCCATTCTGAGTTCCTTGGGTCCCGGAGCTGAAGCCTGGATACACGGTGCGAGGCAGCGGTGCGGCAGGTGGCGGTGCTGCGGTGCTGTGTGTGGCAGTCAGCTCAGCGGGATCCCACCTTCGTCGCCAGTGAAATATACTCAGAGTCGCAAAGTGATTTCATGCTCTTTATTCAGCTCATAGCGGTGAGGAGGAATGAATGAAAGTCCCCTCAAAGTATCTGCTTTATATACATTAATTACACAATGGGCTGCACATGATTGGCTAATTCCGGAATTCTACTGTAAGCCAATCAGATTGTGGATTCACTTCTATCTGGAGCATGATTGGGTGGTTCCTGCCAACCATTCATACTGCTGCATTGTTCTAGGACCAATCCGACTGCTGCATTCTGAATCCTATTGTTCTAGGACCAATCAGACTGCTGCAGTTTGGATCCTATTCAACTCAGTACATAACACCTTTAAAGCCCTAAATGGCCTCGGCCCAGTAGACCTGAAGGAGTGTCTCCACCTCCATCATTCTGCCCAGACACTGAGGTCCAGCACCGAGGGCTTTCTGGCGGTTCCCTCACTGAGAGAAGCAAAGCTACAGGGAACCAGGCAGAGGGCCTTCTCGGTAGTGGCGCCCGCCCTGTGGAACGTCCTCCTATCAGATGTCAAAGAGATAAACAACTACCTGACATTTAGAAGACATCTGAAGGCAGCCCTGTTTAGGGACGTTTTTAATGTGTGACTTTTAAATGTATTTTTATTTCATTTTTTTGGAAGCCACCCAGAGTGGTTGGGGAAAGCCAGCCAGATGGGCGGGGTACAAATAATAAATTATTATTATTATTATTAGTGGTAGTAGTAGTACTTTGTAGGATTTGAAAATTTTTATAGGTCTTTTAAATTTCTAATCTATCTATCTATCTATCTATCTATCTATCTGATGTTAGTTTTTGTTTGCCGCTGTGCAGCTGCTGAGAGTCACAGGACTCTGTTTACATTCCAGAGACAGTCCAGGCTGTTGGAAGTCTCATGGGAGACGGGAAACGGAATGTGACGTTATTGTTTTCCTGTTCCTTTGTTGTTCAGTTGCTCTCTGCTTTCATAGAGAGAGGGTGTATTTTTCTTTGCTGTCTGCGTAGAAGATAATAAAACTCTTTAGCCATGCAGCCCATAAATCTCATCCTTTCACATGCTGCTGGAAACTCTGCTGAACTGGAATGTGCCTGAGGCCTCATCAAAGGCTCGCTCAGGTCATTAATTATCTTCGGAGGATGAGCTTTATCAGCTCGCCCTTTTCCCTTTCTGTACTTCCCTATCCTTATAAAATTGAATACAGTGATACCTCGGGTTAATAATTTAATTCATTCTGGAGGTCTTAATTCATTCTGGAGCAAAGTTCATAACCCAAGGTACTATTTCTGAGTTAGCAGAGTTTGTAACCTGAAGCGTCTGTAACCCAAGGTACCACTATATATATATATATATATATATCACTATCCAATCACACATGATGTATATGACCACAGAATGAACCACAAAAACCACAGAGCACAGCCAAGGAACAAACACTATATTAAATACTTTGATCCTCATGGATCGTCATGATTGTTAAATGGACTCCACCAAATTACATTGTAAGACCACACCAATGTCCATGGAATGGCCGAAATAAAAACTCTATCTGAAATGGTTCTGCATTAGCAAGAACATTGTATTAAAATGACATTTATATCCATAGCTTCCACTGTGAAGAACTGCACCTGGAAATTTTTGATGCTGCCAAACTTCAAGAATATCCAAGGCAGAGATTGTGATTATCTTAACTGTGAATGTAAATAATCAAACCAACTAGATGGAGACCACCAAAGTAACCATGAAAAGCAATCATCCGTCTTGCGTCAATTCAGCTACAAATTGTTTTTGGACAAAATTTGGTTGGTTTTTTTTTTGGGGTGGGTAATTATAAATGGAGGTTTAACTGCAAGTTTTCTTGCCAACAGATTTTGTCAGTGCAAACTTTGAAATAGGGGGTCTCCAACGTGGTGCCCATCGGCACCGTGGTGCCTGCTGACACCTTTCCTGGAGTCCACCACATGTTTTTAGAAAATGAACAGGATCAGTGGTGAATTGTACCCAGCATGACTTCAGATTGTTCATAGTACATTTGATTGGCTGCAGGGGCATACGAAGGGGCAGCGGGGGGGGGGGGCGGGTGCCCCGGGGTGCTACACTGGGGGGAGGGTGACAGTACGGTCGCTGTACTGGCTGCCGCCCGAGCGACGTCCGTATGAGCTGCACGTGCTCTTGGCCGCTCTACAGCTGGGGGGAGGCAGTGGGCCATCTTGTCACCCTCCCCCCAGGGTGGCACTGCTCTCACGGCAACTTTATGGGCAGCTGCTCACGCGACAACTGTACAGACAGCCCCTCTCGTGATGACCATACGTGCAGCTGTGCGCTTGGCATCCGTACGGTCTGCCATGCATGCACAGTCCGTACAGGACATTGTGTGCGCGCCCATCATCCAGGACTTGTTACCATATTATAGCTGCCACAAAATCTATCGGCATGCCACCAGAATCTGGAAAGCCTCGCCGGCTGCAGCTCACACAGCTAAGTGAAATAAAAGACAGAAGAGTAGATCGGGAAGAAAGTTCCCCAGACTGCAGGAAAAGATAACAGTAGCTCCAGCATCTGATTCAGTGCAGGCTGCTGAGGGGTTGGACTCCTTAAGATCACCAACTGACTATGAGACACCTGGAAAGCACTCAACCTCAGATGACCTCCACTCCAAAAAGTGGGAAAGAGGATTTGACAGTGACCAATATTGATTCTTTTGATAGCAGCCCCATATTCTCAACGCAAAGTGAGAAGTGTTTGGACAAATCACTGATTTGTACATCAGTTCCCCTGTCAGGGAACTGACATCGGAGCTAGAGGCAGAGGGAAGGCTCTCAAATGATGCTGGAGAAGGGCCCAGCAGGGAGAGAGGCAGCTCAGCAGAGGGGGAAGCAAATCAGCGCAACACCAGGGATAAAGGGGGGCAGATGGAGGAATCGGCGAGAGGGCTCCAGGACTCTTCACTGGACACCAGCGGGGAGAGCACAGGTCCTCCGCTACCCACACCCTCCCTGCGCAGAAGACTTCCGCGCAGGGAGAGTAGGAGGAGACTGGGCGTCAAACAACTTTTATGTTGGAAAAGGTTTAAGAAACACCCACTGACGGATTCTGCTAGCGACTGAGGCAGCCACGAAGAGAAGGGCTGTCCAGACAGAAAGGTTTACCAAGGCAATTTAGCCTGGAGAGGCGGCAGCTTACGCACGAGCAACCCCATACAGCAATCCGTCAGTCCCTGACGTTGCTTGTGCACAGCAGCAGGCAGGCAGCATCATGAGCAAAACCGGAGAAGCGGGCGCCACGGAGGGAGCAGCTGGAATGCAAAATCTGGTGGAGAGGAACCGAGATTTGGAACAGCATGTGGCTCTTCTGACGGCGCGGCTGGACGAAAGGCGGGCTCAAGATGCACAGGTCAGTCCCACCCCCGTAGCAAGGAAGGTACCGGGACTGGTACACAAATTTGGAAGGAAGCCTCAAGACTATAGCGCGTTCCAAACGGAAATAGAGTACGCGTTGGAACTGCAGCAGAATGATTTTGCAGACGATGGGGAGAGGGTTGCCTATGTTGTTGGACATCTGCAGGATGTGGCCAGGGAATGGATCAGGCCCCTAATGGCGACGCAGAATGCCGCCTTGAAGGACCTGAGGAAATTCTTTCAGGCAATGGATGCAATGTACTCCAGTGATGTACAGCAAAGTGTGACTCGGCGGGAACTGATGAACTGTAAACAGGGGAACCAGTCAGTTCGAGACTACTGGTCACGCTTTGCCATGTTAGTTCACCGGCTTGGGTGGGAATTGGACTCTCAACCCATTCAAATGTTGTCCGAGGAGGGGTTGTCCCCAACGGTGAAGGATGAGCTTTCCCGCGCACCCCGCCCGCAGTCGATGGATCAGCTGACCAAGGCTATGCTTGCGATTGGTGATAGGCAGGAAGCGTGGGCCCAGGAGAAGCGGGAAGGGAGAGAGCAACGTTACCATGACTACCGCATTCCTGAAATACCAAGGCAGCCTTCCCCGCCGGCGGAGCCAATGGAAATAGATGGGGCGCGCGCGGAGGAGGTTTCAAATTCCAGCGAAGGTCGCAAGAAGGAGGGAAAGGATTGGAAAACCACCAAGAAGTGTTTCCTCTGCCAGCGGCCAGGACATTTTGCCAGAGTCTGCCCTCAAAGAAAGGCCTGGCAAGGAATGGTGGGAGCTGCAGGGGGTGAGGAGGAGGTGGAAAAGGGGCAGGAGCAGGGAAACGCGAACGCTTGGCTGCCACTCAGCGGGCACAGCAGCCAGGCCAACAACCAGTAGAATTGCCCCAACCAGACCCCCCCCCCCAGGGCGGCTATAGCCATCGAAGTGGTGCTAGAACTCCCGAATGGGCAACCAGTCAAGGTGAAAGGGCTGTTGGATTCAGGCAGTTCCTGCAATTTCTTCAGCAAGGACTTTGCACTAGAGCACCAGCTCCACTTGCTGCCCTTGGATTTCCCCTTGCAAGTAACCACCATTGATGGCAGGGAGCTTCTGGGAGGGGAAGTGACACACCAGACCCCACCAATGAGAATGAGGGTTTCCAGGCACTCGGAGACCATTGCCTTTCACGTCGCCTCACTGGCAGGGCCCCCAATAATATTAGGGATGAGCTGGCTAGCACAACATGATCCAGTGGTGGCATGGCATCAGAGGACAGTCACCTTTGGGTCCGCTTACTGCTTGGAACACTTTCTAGGGGGGGAAACCCCAAGGATGACCGTGGCCAGGTTCCTAGGGTTCAGCAACTTCTACAGGAAGTTCATCAAGAACTTCGCCCACTTGACAGCGCCCATCACAGATTGTCTCAGTAGCAAAAGGAAGTTCGTCTGGACAGAGGGGGCCCAGCAATCCTTTGAAAGACTGAAGAAGGTGTTCGCATCGGAAGAGCAGCTCCTGCACGTAGATCTGGAGAAACCCATGAGGCTAGGGACCGGCGCGTCCGACAGAGCCATTGGGACGGTCCTTTTGCAGCCAGGGAGGAGCAAGCAGGAATGGAAACCGTGTGCCTTTTTTTCGAGAAAGCTGAGCAAGTCGGAGCAAAACTATACCGTGTATGACCGCGAACTGCTTGCGATCTACGCGGCTTTTCGTCGATGGCGCCATCTACTAATAGGGGCGCAACACAAGATCCAGGTTTGCACAGATCACAAGAACTTGGAATACTGGAGGACCGCACGAGTACTCAACCAGAGACAGATTCGATGGACACAGGAGTTCTCCAATTTTTCCTTCGAAATCCGATACGTGCCAGGAGAGGAAAATGTAAGAGCAGATGCTCTCTCCCGGAAGCCGGAGTACATGGAAGGAGAGGGGCCGCTGGAGATACGACACGTGATCCCCGAGGACCGATGGGTGTGTGTGGGAACCTTGGTGGGGAAACGAGAACTGGCCGGGCTTACCAGAAACGACGTGTTCGCACAAACTAAAATCCGTGAACTCCGAGACGGAAGAGAAACCCAAGGAGGGTTTGAGGAGAAGGAAGGGGTGCTGTACTATAAGGGGGTGCTGTATGTACCGGGGGAGACCCTAAGGGGGAAGGTACTCAAACAACTCCACGACAACCCCACAGCTGGGCACTTTGGACAGCACAAAACCATGATGCTCGTCACCAGGCAGTTCTGGTGGCCCAGGGTGAGGGAGGATGTACGGGAATATGTACGGGGGTGCGACTGCTGCCAAAGGGCAAAGGGGGGGGCAGGCTGCCCCCGCAGGATTACTGGAACCCTTACCCACGCCGGGAAAACCCTGGGAGGTGGTGTCCATTGATTTTATGACCGATTTGCCCAAGTCCCGGGGAAAGACAGCGGTCATGGTAGTGGTTGATCTACTGACAAAAATGTGCCATTTTATAGCTTGCTCACATGCGGTCACGGCAGAGGAAACAGCCAGGTTGTTTGTGGAGCACATCTTCAGGTTGCATGCCGCTCCCTCGAGGGTTATCTCCAATCGCTGGAAACAATTTACTTCCCGGTTCTGGAGGAAGCTCATGAGCTTGCTGCAGGTCGAAGTGGGTTTCTCGACGGCGAGACACCCGGAGACCAACGGGCAAGCAGAGAGAGCGAACAGTATACTCCAGCAATACCTACGCTGCTACGTCAACGAGAGGCAGAACGATTGGGTAGAGAAACTAGCGCTGGCTGAATTTGCGTACAATAACGCTGAACACGTGTCCATGGGAATGAGCCCGTTCATGGCCAATTATGGGTGTCATCCCAGGGCCTTCCCGGGGAGTGGGGAGGAAAGCTGGAGCGTACCTGCGGCGGAGCAGTTTGTGGAAGAAATGGAGGCCCTGCACCAGCAACTTAAGATGAACTTGGAGCGGGCCAAGGAAATTTACAAGAGGCAGGCAGACAAGCGCCGCAGGGAAGGGGAGACCATACGGGTGGGGGACCGGGTGTGGTTGTCCACCCAAGGGTTACCCTTCAAAGGGGGGTGCAAGAAGTTGCAGCCCAGGCGGCTGGGACCATTTGAGGTAACACAGCAGGTGAACCCCGTGGCATTTAAGCTCAAGTTGCCTGACAGCATGAAAATACACCCGGTGTTCCATAGGTCCCTACTCTCACCGCACAGGGAGGGGCGGGAATTCCCGGGGCGAGAGGGAGAAGTCACCACACACCCGCAGGTAGAAGAGAGGGAATACCACCACTTGGCCACGGAAATACTTGACTCAAGGTGGCGAGGACGGCAGGTGGAGTACTTGGTAGCTTGGGAGGGAGAACCCGGGTCGGAAAACACATGGGTTCCCGCGGAGGCAATCGATGACGGGTATCTGGTGGAGGAATTCCACCGCCTGTTCCCGGACAAACCCAAACCCCTAGCGAGATTCTGGGAGGAGCAATTTGGAACCACAGACGATGAAGAGGATTTTGAGGGTTTTTCTGCCTCCGAGGGGGAGGGGGGAGAGGTTTCGGAGGAAGAAGAATCTGACTGGGAGGCCCACCCCGCGGGAAGGAATCAGAGCGGGTGGGAAGCGGGTTTCGAATCCTCAGAGGATGATGACAGCTCCTTCCGGGGGTTCCCCGCCTCGTTGGCCGAAGAAAGGGACGAAGTTGGATCTACAGGTCGGGCCGGGGGTGGAGGGGGTCCTGGGGGGGAGGTGGATGTCAGGGAACTGACATCGGAGCTAGAGGCGGAGGGAAGGCTCTCAAATGATGCTGGAGAAGGGCCCAGCAGGGAGAGAGGCAGCTCAGCAGAGGGGGAAGCAAATCAGCGCAACACCAGGGATAAAGGGGGGCAGATGGGGGAATCGGCGAGAGGGCTCCAGGACTCTTCACTGGACACCAGCGGGGAGAGCACAGGTCCTCCGCTACCCACGCCCTCCCTGCGCAGAAGACTTCCGCGCAGGGAGAGTAGGAGGAGACTGGGCGTCAAACAACTTTTATGTTGGAAAAGGTTTAAGAAACGCCCACTGACGGATTCTGCTAGCGACTGAGGCAGCCACGAAGAGAAGGGCTGTCCAGACAGAAAGGTTTACCAAGCCAATTTAGCCTGGAGAGGCGGCAGCTTACACACGAGCAACCCCATACTCATTACATCCCCCATGGCACAACTGTACCTTCCCCACACTCAGTCTACAAACCATGGGACTTGTGGGTTCAGTTGGCAACATCTGTGTGTATGACTATGACATAAACACACTGAAAGGATCAAACTGGATAAATGACAGCATAATGCCTTTCTTGCCTCCAGGGTGATATCATGGCCAAAGAGCTAGGTCACGATGGAACAATTTTCCCACTTACTATATATATATATATATATATATATATATATATATATATATAAATAATTTTTTATTAAGGTTTTCAAAATATTACACAAAGAAAAAATAAAAAGAAAAAATACAAAATAAAAACAGTTAAAAACAATTCAATCTTTCCGTGTCTTATCTTTCATTTGCCTGTTCCCCGGACCTCCTCACACCTCCCTTTTTTGTATCCATTTCAATTAGTTGGTTCAGCAAATCCTTTCCCTCTTTGTTTTTATCCTAATCTTTAGTCTTAATATATTATAACTTTAAATTATCACCTATTAACATTCCATTTTTGCACATCTTTTTAACATTACTGCTAAAAACCACTTAACTTCAATCCAACATCATTCTAACATTCATTAATTTTACAGTATTTTTGTAAATAATCTTTAAATTTCTTCCAATCTTCTTCCACCGACTCTTCTCCCTGGTCTCGGATTCTGCCGGTCATTTCCGCCAGTTCCATATAGTCCATCACCTTCATCTGCCTTTTTTCCAGGGTGGGTAAATCTTGCGTCTTCCAATGCTTTGCGATAAGTATTCTTGCTGCTGTTGTGGCATACATAAAGAAAGTTCTATCCTTCTTTGGCACCAATTGGCCGACCATGCCCAGGAGAAAGGCCTCTGGTTTCTTCAGAAAGGTATATTTAAATACCTTTTTCATTTCGTTATATATCATCTCCCAGAAAGCTTTAATCCTTGGGCATGTCCACCAAAGGTGAAAGAACGTACCTTCAGTTTCTTTACATTTCCAACATTTATTATCGGGCAAATGATAGATCTTTGCAAGCTTGAGTGGTGTCATGAACCACCTGTATATCATTTTCATAATATTCTCTCTTAAGGCATTACATGCCGTAAACTTCATACCTGTGGTCCATAACTGTTCCCAGTCAGCCATCATAATGTTATGACCAACATCTTGTGCCCATTTAATCATAGCAGATTTCACCGTTTCATCCTGAGTATTCCATTTCAACAGCAAGTTATACATCCTTGACAAAGTCTTAGTTTTGGAATCTAACAGTTCTGTTTCCAATTTTGATTTTTCCACCTGGAATCCAATTTTCTTGTCCAAATTATATGCCTCCATTATTTGATAATAATGAAGCCAATCTCGCACTTTGTTTTTTAGTTTTTCAAAACTCTGCAATTTCAATTTATCTCCCTCTTGTTCCAAAATTTCCCAATATTTCGGCCATTTGGCCTCCATATTGAGCTTTTTCTGAGCTTTCGCTTCCATCGGTGACAACCACCTTGGGGTTTTATTTTCAAGTAAATCCTTATATCTTATCCAGACATTAAACAATGCTTTCGTGACAATATGGTTTTTAAATGCTTTATGTGCTTTGACCTTATCATACCATAAATATGCATGCCATCCAAATACATTATTAAAACCTCCTAAATCCAAGATATCTGTGTTTTCAAGAAGCAGCCATTCTTTCAGCCAGCAGAAAGCTGCTGATTCATAATAAAGTTTAAGGTCTGGCAGGGCAAATCCACCTCTTTCCTTTACGTCCGTTAGTATTTTAAATTTTATTCTAGGCTTCTTGCCCTGCTAGACAAATCTAGAAATGTCTCTCTGCCACTTCTTGAAACAATCCATTTTATCCAAAATTTGCAATGTTTGAAACAGAAATAACATTCTTGGCAATACGTTCATCTTTATCGCAGCAATGCGGCCTAGCAGTGAAAGCTTCAAGTTTGACCAAATTTCTAAATCTTTTTCACTTCCGTCCAGCATTTTTCATAGTTATCTTTAAATAAATTCCCATTTTTAGCTGTCATGTTAATCCCCAGGTATTTCACTTTCTTAACCACTGTTAAACCTGTCTCGTTCTGAAACCTCTCTCTCTCAATCGCTGTTAAATTTTTCTCTAAAACCTTTGTTTTTAACTTATTCAGCTTAAATCCTGCAACCTGAGCAAATTCTTGAATCAGTTCCAAAACTCTTTTAGTACTAGATTCTGGCTCCTGTAATGTCAATACTAAGTCATCTGCAAATGCTCTCAGTTTGTACTGTTTAGCTCCGACTTGTATACCTTTAACCAACTGGTCCCTTCTAATCATATTCAACAAAACCTCCAGGACTGATATAAAAAGCAATGGGGAGATTAGGCAACCTTGTCGTGTCCCTTTTTCTATCTTGAATTCCTCCGTGACCACATTGTTCACAATTAGTTTGGCCTTTTGTTCGGAGTAAATTGCACTTATACCATTTCCAAAACCTTGACCTACCCCCATCCCCTGTAGGTTCTTCTTCATAAAACTCCAAGAAATATTGTCAAAAGCTTTCTCCGCGTCCACAAAAATCAAAACTGCCTTGGTATTAATATTCACTTGTAATTTTTCTAAAACATTAATTATATTTCTCAAATTATCAGACAAGTGTCTACCTGGGAGAAAGCCTGCTTGGTCTTTATGAATCTCCTCCACCAGCACTTTTTTTAGTCTTTTAGCCAAAATATCTGCAAAAATTTTGTAATCCACATTAAGCAGTGATATGGGGCGGTAGTTGTTGAGCTGAGTCTTTTCAGTCTCTGTTTTCGGTATAAGTGTAATGTACGCTTCCTTCCATGACTCTGGTGCCCTTTCCCCTTCCAATATTTCATTACAGACTTCCTTTAAAGGTTGTACTAACCATTCTTTTAAAGATCTGTAATATCTAGAAGTCAGTCCATCTGGTCCTGGAGATTTGCCTAATTGCATATTCTGAATGGCGCCTTCTACCTCCTGTTCAGTTATTTTATAATTCAACATTAATTTATTTTCTTGGGAGATTTTTTGTAATCCATTTATCTTCAAAAATCGATCTATGTCAATTTCTTTCTGTGGCCCTTGTGTATATAGTTGTTTAAAGTACCTCTGGAAACAGTTTCTAATCTCGGCTGGGTTCTGTATGTTCTTTCCTTCCACTTCTAAATTTATAATAGCGTTTAATTTTTGTCTTTTTTTCATTTGCCAAGCCAACAATTTCCCACATTTGTTAGCTGACTCAAATGTCATTTGTTTCATTTGTTTAATTTTCCATTCTATTTCCTGATTCATCATTTTCATATATTGTACTTGATATAACTTTATTTCTCTCAAAATCTCTTGCGACTTTGGTTTTGCTCTCAATTTCTTCTCACTTTCCTTTATTTTCTCCAAAATTTTATCTTTCTTCTCATTTTGGATTCTCTTCTTTATTGCATTCTGTTGTATCAAGAACCCTCTCATAACCGCTTTGCTTGCGTCCCAGATTACTCTTTTTTCAACATTAGTATTCATGTTTATCTCGAAATAATCTCTCAGGGTTTTTTGGGCCTTCTTAGTCACTTCTTCGTCTCTAAATAAGGTGTCATTCATCCTCCATCTGAAAGAGCCAGTTGGTGTTAGTTTCATCTCCATCTTCACAGCATTATGGTCGGAGCAAGTTTTTGGGCAGATTTCCACTTTTCTTGTCTTTGGTGCCATTCCTCTAGTTACCCATATTTGGTCTATTCTTGTCCATGTCATTTTGGCTTCAGAGAAGAAAGTTCCCTCTCTACCCAAGGGCAATTTTCCCACTTACTTGCCACTTCATGCAGATATGTCAAAGATTGCCAGTGCAAGCTCTGAAGAACTGTTTGAGATTTGGAGTGCTAAAGAAATATGTTTTGATTATTCCAGTAAATGACAGAGAAGTCCACTGGATACTGATAGTAATCATTTTTAAAAGGAAGACCATGCTCTACCTAGATTCCAAACATGGATTGAACCACTCTGTGATTGATGCAATAACATCCTTCTTAGCATGTCTGTATGAGATGGATTCAAAATATCCCTATAGTTTTGCGGACTGGTCATTTTTTGCACCAACTGATATACCCAGGCATGGTAATTCCAGTGACTACGGTCCTTTCACATGTACCATTGCCCATCTGATTGCTTCTGCTGCCCAATTACAGTTCACACAAAAGGATATGGCTGCCATTAAACCCTGGATTGCAAAAGAAATAATACAGTACAGTGGGGAAACCTATCTTGAAGGACAAGACAAATATTTTCAAGTGGAAATTGATGCTGTTCCTCCCAAGAAGAGACAAATCTTGAAAGAGAGTCACATTACTGTGTCTCGATCATGCCCAGAGGGATGGAAGGATACACTAACCTATTGCTCAGATATTTTACCTTCCTTGTTTGAAGGCTGCTGGTCACTATGTTTTTTGAAGGAAGGGTGCAGGAGGCCCAATGGTGACCTAACTATGGTTTACTGTGAAGGAAACTGCAAGGACTGGTACCACTGCTTTTGCATAGGCATTGATTCAAAAGATCTTCCAGAGGTTTTCGTGTTTCCAGACTGTCAATCCACTGTGGCCAGATACATTTTGAAACTGCGAACTGTCATATTCCACAGGTTGGTATAATACAGCAAAATCCAAACATATAGTTCTCATCATCATGGCAGGGATGGTCCTTTTCCATAGAATACTTATTCATGAAGTTGGTTTTTATATCCTGCTTTTCTCTACTTGAAGGAGTCGCAAAGTGGCTAAAAATCTCCTTTCCCTTCCACCCCCACAACAGACACCTTGTAAGGTAGATCAAGCTGAGAGAGTTCAGAGAGAAGTGTGACTGGCCCAAGGTCACCCAGCAGACTGTATGTGGAGGAGCGGGGAAGCAAACCCGGCTCACCAGATTAGAGTCCACCGCTCTTAACCACTACACCACAGAAACGTATCTCTTAAAACTCTGGAGCAAGTTGCTCAGTTCAGCCTCATAGTGATACTGATTTGCAGAGGGAAGGTTGGTGACATAGCTGTCAACTTTCAGATTTGAAAATAAGGGACCAGCAGCCTCGAAAATAAGGGATCAGCAGCCTCACCTGTCCCAGGGACAGTCTACGGGATATCTAATAATCCGGGATAGCAGCGGGAAGCAGTAGGAAATGGCGCTGAAATAAGGGAATTTCCTGCAAAAAAAGGGAAGGTTGACAGCTATGGTTGGTGATGAGCAAGATCTGTTCCCATTTCACAACACAGAGACCACAGAGCAGTTTCTTTGGGGGGCTGAACCTGCAGAGTGTTTCTGTTCAGAGTTTCCGTGGCAGAAATTGGCCAAGTGCCTTTATAAACATTCAGCTTCTCAAATCGAACCCCATCATGAAACTTTCAGGTGTAGCTGTTGGAGGTGGAGGGCAGAGAAGCTGCTAGTCCTTACCTCCCTCCTCCCAGCCCCATGATCAGTTGCCCAATGGGCTGTATGTAAAGGGCAAGCTTGTTCTTTACTTGTTTAGACTCTTTAAATTTGAGAACAGATATTTGGCTCCATGACCAAAATGACCAAAATGGTCAGCTTCTAGAGGACTGGAAAGATGATGATTGTACTTCACCTACCCTCAGCCCTAACTCCTTTGAGTATTTTTTGTTATGAGACTGAGCGTTTGGGGCTGATGCTGTAGCATTCTTGTCTGGGGGCTTGGTGGAAAAACAGAAAGTGACCCTCACCTAACTCTCCAATGCCCTTCAACAAGAATGCTGAAGGAAATATTGCTAAGCCCAAAGGGAGGCAAGAATTTGCTTCAGCTCACCATGTTAATGGAAGAGCAAAAGCTATGAGTGTGTCATTCTCAATCAGTCTACTTTCAGGACTGATTTTAGAACCCTCTTATATCAGGCCACATGGTCACTGGAGGTGGCCCCATCATGCAGACTTGACTATCCACACAGGGACCATCTTTTTTCTTTTATTCTGATACTGGATTTTAAGTTACAGTTATATCTTTTAAAACAGCTGTCAGTATATCACACTGTATTCCACCTGCCTTCCAAAGGAACACGTGGCTCTCCCCATGTAGCAGGTTAGGTTGAGACTGCTGATCCAAAGTGGTCAGTAATTTTTACGGTAATTACAATCCTGCTTTCCCTTGTACCAGCTTACCTTGACTTCATTAAGTCCTTTGAAAAGGTCCCTATGATAGTATTGCAAAAAAGCTAGTAAAATGTGGGCTAGAGAAAGCTACTGTTAGGTGGATTTGTAATTGGTTGATGGGCCGAACCCAAAGAGTGCTCATCAGTGGCTCATCTTCATCCTGGAAAGAAATGACTATTGGGGTTCCACAAGGTTTTGTCCTGGGCCTGGTGCTATTCAATGTTTTTATAAATGATTTGGATGATGGAATAGAGGGCATGCTAATCAAATTTGCAAATGACACCAAACTGGGAGGGGTTGCTAATACCCCAGAGGACAGGGTCAGAATTCAAAATGACCTGAATAGCCTAGAGAGCTGGGCCAAAACCATTAAAATGGTGTTCAATAGGGAGAAATGTAAGTTACTACACCTGGGTAGAAAAAATGAAATGCACAGGTGGGGGACACTTGGCTTGACAACAGTACCTGTGAAAGGGATCTGGGAGTCTTAGTCGACCACAAGCTGAACATGAGTCAACAGTGTGATGTGGCAGCTAAGAAGGCCAATGAGATTGTGGGCTGTATCAATAGGAGTATAGTGTCTAGATCAAGCGAAGGAATGCTACCACGCTATTCTTGTGAGGAGATTCAGAACTTACAGGTTTAAACAGTTCTGTGTGACGTCTCACATTCTGAGGCGTGGTTTTGTTCACATACGGGAATCTTTCTTTGTGTGTGAGCTGCTTTCGTTTTTGGCTGTCGACCGGAGAGGATGTCTGCTCGTTCTCCGGGCTGATTTATGATGTTTTTCTACTCATGAAAGACTGTTTTAGATTAGCAGAAGCCTGTGTACAGTCTTTGATTTATCACCCACACACAAGGCACATTTTCTGCTGCTGCGATACGTTGCTAAAAGCCAGGAAGAAAGTTTAAGGCTTATATCGGCACAGGCGTCCACCGGCACAGGGGAAGCATGCCAGGTGCCATTATACTCCAGCAGGTTATGGCCCAAGTTCTGGAAGCTGTTGCCATGTTGTGCCTGTGTGTGGAGGAGACGCAAGACCAGCTGGAGCTCCTGCCTAACATCTGAGGCAGCGAAGCTTGCTGGGGAAGATCTAATCTTCAGGACCGGGTGCCAAGAGGAGCTTCTGGAACATGAGTAGGCTCAGCCCTGGGGGAGAAGATGGCGGCTGGCCAGGAATCTTTCACGGTCCCTTTTGAGAAGTTGAATGGGAGCAACTGGGAGGAGTGTTCCCGGAAAGTGAAGGCCTGGCCAAGGTGAAGGCCTGGCCAAGTGAAGCCAAGGGTCTGTGGGAGGCTACGCAAGGACGCCCACAGCATGCTCCAGCTGGCGCTGCAGCAGCAGTCATTGCAGCTGCTCATACCTCACAGCGGAGGGACCAGAAAGCCCTGGGAGCTATAGTGATCAGTTTGGAGGGCTCACAGTTGCCATTGGTGGAGGGTCTTGAGACAGCCCAGGAGGTCTGGCAGGCACTAGAGAGAGTGCATCACAGGACCACAGCTGGGGCAAAGAGCCACACCACAAGAAGCTTGTTTGAGCTGAGGCTGTGTCCTGGTGATAGCATCAGACAGCATGTGACTAAGATGCTCTCTGTTTTCAACAAGCTGAGACTGTTGCAAGTCAACTTTACTGAGGAATTGAAAGTTTATATTTTGCTCAGCTCTCTGGACAAAAGCTATGACAATTTGTGTCTATCTTTGGAATCTATCAATCCAGCGGATCTGACGCTGCAGTATGTGACTGGTCGTTTGTCCGACGAGGAAGAATGCCGCCTCAGTGAGGGCCGAGCTGGCTCAGGGTGCCCTGCCGGCAGCAGGGGGCGGGGCAAGCCAGAAGGCACAGTTCAGGCTTTTTCCACTCGTCGTTGCTTTGTCTGTGGGTCTGTTGAACACCTGCGTCGGTCCTGCCCGAGAAGAGCCAGAGAGGCTGGACAGGATGTCTTCAAAGTCGCTTCCCATGGCAATCAGCCAAGTCCTTGTGGCAACCAGCCAGGTTTCCATGGCAGCCAGTCTAGGAGAGGAGGCCAGCATGTGAACGCGAAGGGAGGACATGACAGAGGAAGTGAGAAGGATAGCTCTTCTTCTCGTCTTGCTGCCTCCATGCTGCCTCTTCTTCTCGTCTTCCTGCCTCCATGGCAACCATCAAGGACAACTCCAGTGGAGGCAGCATGCTGCGTTGGATCATAGACTCAGGAGCCAGCCACCATCTGATGCCATCAAGTGGCGAAATGCGGAACTGCAGGGCTGTTTCAACTGGAAAAGCAGTCACTCTTGCAGATGGGACACAGAGACAGTTAACCACTGTTGGGAATGTGTTTGTTTCTTTTCTACAGGCAGAGCTGGAAGTGTACGTTGTGCCAGGAATGCAATTTTGTTTGCTAACTGTATCTGCTCTTGTAAAAGATGGCGATAAGGTTTGCTTTGAAAATGATGTCTGTTCCATTTCCAGGGGTGGGAAGCATCGGGTCAGTGTTGAATGTCAGAACAGGCTCTATGTTCTGGAGACACCTCTGGAAAGTAAGGGGGACGCTGAGACAGCACAGGCGCAATGTGCTAACGTTCCCACACACAATTTGTGTGCGCATCTGTGGCACAGGAGAATGTCTCACAGCTGCTGGAAATACATCCAGAAGTTGTCCAAATGCAATGATGGGTGCAAGATAAAGGCATGTGATAAGTTCTTGGATTACAGAGCATGCAAAAGAGCAAAGGTGAAAAGGTGCAGTTATCCGAGATCTGAGAAGGTAACCACAAGGCCTTTTGGGCTTGTGCATGCAGACCTTTGTGGATCCATGCCAGTAGCGAGTCTGGGCGGAGCTAAGTTTGCACTCACGCTGACAGACGATTTCTCTAGAAATGGCTGGGTCTTCTCACTGAAACACAAGAGCGAGGCAGTGCCACTGATCAAAGATTGGATTGTGGCAGTGGAACTACAGTTTTCCACCAAGGTACAGAGCTTTCAGAGCGACCGGGGTGGAGAGTTCACCGGGTCTGCTTTGCAGAGTTTCTTCCGCCAGAAGGGGATACGTCACAGGTTGACGGTTGCTTTTTCTCCCCAGGAGAATGGCATTGCAGAGCGTAGGAACAGAACGCTACAAGAGGCAGCTGAAGCGCTACTGTTTGATGCTGGCTTGCCTCAGCGCTTTTGGGCCAAAGCTTGGAAAGCTGCCAGCTTCACACTTAACCGGTCCTATAGCTCTGTTGTAGGGGACACACCCTATTTTCTGCTGCACGGTAAGAAACCCAAGGTGCATTTCTTCCATGTGTTTGGTTGCGAAGCTTGGGTTCTTGTGCCAAAGGCCCAACACAAGAAGGGTGACCCAAGGTCCCGGAAAATTAGCTTTTGTGGGTATGAGTCTGGGACAAAGGGGTGGAGATTTGCCTATCCAGAAGGCGATCAGTCAAGGATTTTAGTCAGCAGGAGTGCTGAGTTCTGTGAGCAGAGTGGGTGGACACGGATCCATGGGAATACTGACGTTCTCTCAGAGTGTTTGTCTGATTCTCCTGAGGAGGGAGTGGTAGACACTGAACCTGTTGCTGAGGATCAGGTCTCTGATCAGGAGCAGGAACAGGGAAGGGCATCTCTGCAGGCTATCAAGAGAGAGCCAAAAAGTGAGCCTTCATCTCCTGTCAGTCAAGTGCAGAAGGCCAGAAGATGCAGTAAGTCAGAGGGGGAGTCCTCTGGTGACAAGGACACACTACCTGGCCCCAGTGGGTCAGAGGGGGCACCTGAGACAGTGCTCAGGCGTTCCACACACACCACGAAGGGGGTACCACCTGAGAGGTTCGAGGTCAGTAGCGTGTGGGTTGGTTTAACGCAGTACGAACCAGAGAGTTTTGAGGAAGTTCAACAGTTGCCTGAAGCAGAAGCCAGGAAATGGCAAGAGGCAATGGGAAAGGAGTTGAACTCAATGAGGTCCTTAGGTGTGTTTTCCACCACGAAGCTGCCAGCAGGCAAGCAGGCCGTGAGCTGTCATTGGGTTTACAGGATTAAGCCCACAGTGTCTGGAGAACCACAGTACAAGGCTAGGCTAGTAGCCAGAGGGTTCATGCAGCGGAAAGGGCTGCATTATACCGAGGTGTATGCTCCTACTTCCCGGAGTGAAACTCTGCACGTGCTTTTAGCAGTAGCTGCTCAAAGAGGGCACCAAGTGCACCACTTTGATGTGGATGTGGCTTATTTGAACTCAGATCTGAAGGAGGATCTGTACATGTTACCTCCTCCAGGGTTTGAGGGCAATGAGCCAGGTGCTGTGTGGAAACTACACAAGTCTATTTATGGCTTAAAACAATCGGCCAGAAATTGGATCATGTGTCTGAATGAAGCTCTGGAAAGGTTGGGTTTCCAGAGGAGTCTTGCTGTGATGGCCTGGGAATCTGATTCAGAAGCGGAACCTGAGGAGTCCCAGCCTGCACAGGAGTCCCCGCCTCCAGGGCCAGCTGAGCCAAGGCTTGAATCTGAAGAGCCTGCACCTGTGCCGGATCCTCAGGAGCAAACACCAGATGTATCCACTCTGGCTCTGGAGGTGATTGAGGACACATTGCCTGCAGGTGCACCTCTCCCAGCCCTGTCAGGGGAAGGTGAAGCTGTCCCTGGGTCCAGTAACCCTCCAGCCTCTCCTGAGCTGCAGAGGCTCAGGGCAGAGAGGCGGAGGGAACTAAGTTCTCTGAGGAGGAGTGCTCGCCTTAAGGCCAGGAGAGGCGGGTCACCTGTGGGCTGGGACTGCCCCTGGCCTCAGAGGAGATAAAGGCCAGTCAGCCCAGTCCCAGGTTGCGGGAGCAACATCATTGGAAACCTATTTCTGCCAGCACCCAGACCTGTTTTTCTGGAGTTCCCGACCACGCCCGGCTTCTTGCTTTGGACCCCGCTTCGCCCTTGGTGGACAGTCTCCAGACCCTCGACCCAGGACCGGACTCTGACCACGCCTCACGGTAACCCCCCTGGGACCAGCACACTTGCAGACAGTTGCCTGTACCTGAAGGGGCCTGGAGAGACACAGGAGGCAGTCCTTGTGTTCGTCGATGACCTTCTGTATTCGGCACAGACAGGTAGACAGGTGCAAGGTTTTGCCCAAGAGCTTGGTAAGCAGTTTAAGCTCAAAAAACCTTGGTCCCATTCAGGTTTATCTGGGAGTTAGGATAGACAGGTCTGAGAACGGAAGCTTTTTGCTCAGTCACACAGGCAAGATAGAGCAGCTGCTTGAGAAGTTCAGGATGTCTGACTGTGCAGGGGTCAGAACGCCCATGGAGAAAAGCTACGTGAAGGACAGTCAGCTTGGGGAGCATTCTGAATTCCAAAACCCTGAGGTCTTTCAGTCAGCGCTAGGGAGTCTGTTGTATCTCTCTCAGTGGAGCAGACTGGACATAGCGTTTGCTGTGAATCTGCTCAGCCGTGAGGCCACAAAGCCCAGTCTGAATGCCTGGCTAGGCATCAAGAGAGTGTTGAGGTATTTGCAGGGTACCAAAGATTTTTGCCTAACGTTGTCAGCTGAAGGTGACGCACGGCTTACGTGATGGACTGACAACGACTGGGCAAATCTTGGAGACAGGAAATCTGTGTCTGGACTGGTGTAAAGTTCGGGGAATCCCTGGTTGGGTGGAAGTCCTGGAAGCAAAGTCTTATTGCACTTTCCTCCACTGAAGCCGAGTTCAGTGCGTTGTCTGATTTATGCAGGGAGTTGGACTTCTACTGGTGTTTGATCCAAGAGATCTGTGGGGATTGTTGCCTGCCCATCACTGTTTGTGAAGACAATCAACCCTGTCTTAAGTTGGCAGAATCTGGGCAGTTTAAGTCCAGAACCAAGCATTTGGACATACGTTTCCAGAATGTGTGTCAGAGTGTCTAGGCAGGTTGGATACGGCTCAAGTTTTGTTCGAGCCGGGAGAACCTAGCTGATGGGTTTACTAAACCCTTGAGCTTCCAGTGACATGGGGAGTTCTGTGAAGGGTTGTGTTTGGGGTAAGTTGTACTTACAGTTTCCCTCAGGATGCGAGACGAGAGGGGGTGTGAAGAGAATCAGAACTTACAGGGTTAAACAGTTCTGTGTGACGTCTCACATTCTGAGGCGTGGTTTTGTTCACATACAGGAATCTTTTTTTGTATGTGAGTTGCTTTCGTTTTTGGCTGTCGACCGGAGAGGATGTCTGCTCGTTCTCTGGGCTGATTTATGATGTTTTTCTACTCATGAAAGACTGTTTTAGATTAGCAGAAGCCTGCGTACAGTCTTTGATTTATCACCCACACACAAGGCACATTTTCTGCTGCTGCGATACGCTGCTAAAAGCCAGGAAGAAAGTTTAAGGCTTATATCGTCACAGGCGTCCACCGGCACAGGGGAAGCGTGCCAGGCACCATTATACTCCAGCAATTCTGATTGGTCAGACCCCACCTGAAATACTGTGTCCAGTTCTGGGCACCACAGTTGAAGAAGGGCATTGTCAAGCTGGAGCATGTCCAAAGGAGGGTGACCAAAATGTAAAAGGTCTGGAATCCAAGCCCTATGAGGAGAGACTTAGGGAGCTGGATTTGTTTAATCTAGAGAAGAGAAGATTAAGGAGTGACATGATAGCCATGTTTAAATGTTTGAAGGGATGTCATGTTGAAGAGAGAGCAAGCTTGTTTTCTGCCGTTCTAGAGACTAGGATGCAGAATAATGGATTCAAACTATGGGAAAAGAGATTCCACCTAAACATTAAGAATAACTTTCTGACAGTAAGGGCTGTTGGATAGTGGAATATGCCACCTCGGGGAGTAGTGGAGTAGTGGAGTCTCCTCCTTTGGAGGTTTTTAAGTGGAGGCGGGCTGGCCATCTGTCAGGAGTGCTTTGCTTGTGTGTTGCAGCATGACAGTGGGTTGGACTAGATGGCCCTTGTGGTCTCTTTCAGCTTTATTATTTTATGATTCTATGACACAAGCTAGTACACTGCACTGTTCCATTTGATAGATATTGTTGCTATTTTTTTAGCTAAAGGTTATGTATAGCTGCCATCTATTAGTCTTTGAGCCAGTGTGGTGTAGTGGTTAAGAGCGGTGGACTCGTAATCGGGTGAGCTGTGTTCGCTTTGTTAGAGGACATTCGGCACAGAAACATGTGTGTAAGAAGTTTCTGGGATTAATTGGCTGCAGCTGGCTGTTGCTATAAAGAAAAAAGTTGAGTTTTGTAGCCTGCCTGCAGGAATAACACCCACCAGAGTTTGTGTTTATTGTTTAGTAATAAAGTCTTCGTTTTAGTTTGGGTTTTTACACCTATGTCTCCTGGAGTCACTCTGTCCTCTGCCACCAGCTGGAAATCCCCCTCCAACAGGTTATGGGCCCAGTCCCCAGTCCTGAGTGGGCAGAGACAGAGCGTGAAAAGAACCCAGAGACTGGAAGCAACTCAGTGTTTCTCAAGCAGCTGGCTGTGTGAAGGCATCGGCAGGGAGTGTCTGTTTGAAACCAGGAGCCGAACATTTCTTCAAGCCATGTGTGAGTAAGGACTGAGTGGAAAGCTGAAAGCTTGGTGGTGCCATGGCTGGAGTTGGAGCTGGAGCTCAAGGGGGAGCTTCCTATTTTCCAGTAGAGAAACTGGGAGAGTCCAATTATATGTCATTGAGTTTACAGATGCAGGCGTTTTTAAAGAAAGAACAATGTTGGACTGTTATTGTTAACCCTCCTGTACAAGAGGAGGATGAAGAAGTAGACGAAGCAGACCAAAGGCTGGAGGACAAAGCCTATGCCAATTTAATTTTGAGTTTAGAGAAGTCTCAGTTATCTCATGTGCGAGACCTTGAAACAGCAAGTGAGATTTGGCAAGCACTGAGAGCAATACATATTAGAGACACTGCTGGCAGCAAAATTACTCTAATGAGAGCTCTGTACCGAGCTAGACTAAGTGAGGGTGAATGTGTTTCAACACACCTTCAAAGAATGCGTGATTTATTTTCACAGTTAAATGAACTTGGGGAACATTTTTCTGAACAGAGAAAGGTTTATATTGTGCTGTCTTCACTTCCTGAGTCATGGAACAATTTAGTGATGACTCTGGAGGCAATTCCAGAAAGCCAATTAACAATGCATTTCTTAACTGGGCGTTTGCTTGATGAGGAGAAGAGACGCCATGAGAGGAAGGCCACAACCCCTCACCATAACTCCAGAAATGGGAGGCAGTCCAGTAAAAGATATGCAACTGATGAGGAGCAGCAACCTAAAGAGGTTGTAGACCATAGAGAGGAAGCAGCTTTCACAGTCAGAAGATGCTATCGTTGTGGGTCAACCAAGCATTTAGTACGACAGTGCACTGTGTCTGTGGGAGAAAACACAAGAAAAGGGCGGCCTGCATTTGCTGGGAAGCGAGGAGACAGGAAGAGTCGAGTCCAGTATGTTTCTGCAGCAGTTCAAGGCACCAGTCACGACGTTGGACAAGACTGGATTTTAGACTCAGCAGCGACAAACATTTTTGTTAAGTCTGCACAAACCCTTGTAGAAAAGCAGCCTTGTAAATCTGTAAATGTAGTACTAGCTGATGGAACAGTGCATGAGTCACCTCCAGAAAGGTTTACTATACAAGAAGTTAAAACTGTTGCTGTGAAGAAAGAACCTTGTGATTATGAGGAAGTTTTAAAGTTACCACACCAGGAAATAGTAAGGTGGAAAAATGCAATGAAAGCAGAAATGAAATCTTTGGCAGAACATAATGTGTTTACCATAGAGCCATTGCCAGAAGGAAAAAAGGCAGTGGGCTGTAGATGGGTGTATAAAATAAAACACTTGGCAGATGGTGGTGTTAAGTACAAAGCTAGGCTGGTAGCACGAGGCTTTACTCAAAGAAAAGGTGAAAGCTTTGATGAAACCTTTTCTCCTACTGCAAGGAGCGAAAGTGTACGCTTATGGCTAGCTCTTGCAGCGCAATGTGGGTTTAAGGTAAATCATTTTGATATTGAGACAGCTTATCTTAACGCAAATCTGCAAGAAAATTTTTTTATGAATCAAGAGCCAGGTTTTGAGGCAGGCGAACAGAATTCTGTATATAGGCTGAACAAAGCAATTTATGGGCTCAAACAGTCAGCTAGAAATTGGAATGAGTGTCTTGATAATGCTTTAAAAAATCTTGGCTTTAAAAGAAGCTTAGCTGATAACTGCTTGTACACTAAAGGAAAGGGTGATAAACAAGAATTATGTTTGTTTTATGTTGATGATTTACTTTACTCTACAAAAAGTGACAAGCAAGTGGAAAAGTTTGCAGAACAACTAAGAAAGGAATTTAAAGTAAGAGATTTGGGTCCAGTAAAAAATTATCTCGGTCTAGAAATTCAAAGAACAAATGATGGAAGTTTTTTGTTGAGTCAAAAAGACAAAATAATGGAGTTACTTGAAAGAAACAATATGCAAAACTGCAAGGGAGTAAAAACCCCCATGGGAATAGGTTTTTTCAAGGATGAAAAAGAATGCACAGAACCTGTAAATCCTGAAATGTACCATTCAATAGTTGGAAATTTACTATACATTTCATTGTGGAGTAGACCAGATTTGAGTTATGCAGTTGGAATACTGAGCAGACTAGTAAGCTGTCCCACAGAAAATGCCTGGAAAGGTTTAAAACGTATTTTCCGGTATTTAAAGCAAACACTTGATTATTGTTTAAGACTACCATCTTCAGGGTCTACAAAATTGCAGTGTTACGTTGACAGCGATTGGGCCAACCTGCCTGATAGAAAATCAATTTCTGGAATGGTATTTCAATTTGGGGATTTCTTGATAGGTTGGAAGTCGAAAAAGCAAGGTATCGTGGCCACATCTTCAACAGAGGCTGAATACTGTGCTTTATCAGAGTTGTGTAATGAAATAAAATTTTATGTTCAGATCCTCAAGGATTTAGATATACAATGTGATTATCCAGTTCAAATATGAGAAGACAATCAAGCCGTAATAACTTTGGCTGGGTCTGAGCAGTTTAGAAACAAATCCAAACATTTAGAAATTAAATTTCAAAATGTGGCTGAAAATGTGAAGCAAAACCTGATAATGCTGAAGTATTGTGAGAGTGTGCAAAATGTGGCTGATGTATTTACAAAAGCACTAACTTTTGAGAAACATGCACAGCTAGTGGCAAAATTAGGAATTGTTGTGTGTGATGTGTAAATATGTTCTGTATATGTTTAAAGTACTGTTGTTTTTGTTTGAATGAGAGGGGGTGTTAGAGGACATTCGGCACAGAAACATGTGTGTATACCTTTAAGAAGTTTCTGGGATTAATTGGCTGCAGCTGGCCGTTGCTATAAAGAAAAAAACTGAGTTTTGTAGCCTGCCTGCAGGAATAACACCCACCAGAGTTTGTGTTTATTGTTTAGTAATAAAGTCTTCGTTTTAGTTTGGGTTTTTACACCTATGTCTCCTGGAGTCATTCTGTCCTCTGCCACCAGCTGGAAATCCCCCTCCAACACGCTTCCCCGCTCCTCCACATGCAGCTCTTCACAGGGTGTCTGTTGTGGGGGAGGAAGGGAAAGGAGATTGTTAGCTGCTTTGAGACTCCTTAAGGGGAGTGAAAGGCAGAATATCAAGTCCAAACTCTTTTTCCAAACTCTTTGTAATAGTGACATTTCCCATAAATATGCTGAGACACAACCAAATAATGTTATAGATTTCAATGGGATTCATGGAAGGGCCAAATTTATTCTGCAGTTTAAATGAATGGGGCATGGAAGTGCTTAACTGGTTCTTGAGCAGGGCCAAAACCTGGGAGAAGGAATCTTCAGTCCTTGTAGCAAACAGCAGGCACAACAACATTTTGATGTTTGTGGTCAGATCTGTGGTTATGTACAAGATATTTGAATAAAGGCTGAATTTGGGGTTCCCCAATGCAAAAACTCTGAGGATCCATGAGGATCCGTGCTTCAGAACCATGTTTTAGGGCCATGGTATGGCCAGAAAGCCGTGGATCCGAGTTTTTTGTGGTGCAGGCTGTGCTCCTGGCTATGATTTGACGGTGAGTTTGGGGTGGCCCAATGCAAAAAGCGTGAGGATCCATGTTTCAGAACCACGTTTTTGGGCCATGGTATGGCCAGGAAGCTGTGGATCCAAGTTTTTTGTGGTGCATGCTGTGTCCCTGGCTATGATGTGTTGCTGCTCCTCGTGTGAGTGTTGGGAAGACCGCTTCTTCTCCTGCCAACTCCTTCGAGCCTAGGGGGCGGGGCCTGCACTCACCACCACAGTTTAGAGGCCTGAGCAGCTACCTGCAGCAAGGGACAAAAATGGTTTTAAATGTTTTAAGTGCTTTTAATTTGCTGCACCTTAAATGGTGGTTTTTTAAAAAAATATTATTTTATTTTATTATTGTATTTCTTCTTGGGGTGGGATAAATATTTAGTCAGGGTGGGAAGTAGTTTAATTTTAGCATAATTGTTTCTTGCTTTGTTTTTAATTTTTTTTTGTTAAGTTATTATATAGTTTGTATTTTGCTTTTCAAGGGGAAGGGTCAGGGCTGCCTGAGAGTGGGCCTCAGTCAATAGAATGGCTGAGGCAGGTTCCACAGGGGGGGATGTATTGGGACACCCGATCTCAGTGATCATGGGCAGGAGGAGGAGTTATGCTAAGACCAGACCATGTCATTACCGAGGAGGCAGGCTTAGTCGTTGTTTGAGGACTATGCCTGCCTCCAGGTCTGGTCCTGACCGGAAGGATACAGTAATCAGCAAGGGAAACCCACATGACCTGAAAGTGTTGCTGTGCAATGCCAGGTCAATGATGAATAAAACCACTGCCATCCACGACCTGATTGTGGATGGAGGATTTGACCTGGCATGTGTGACTGAGACCTGGTTGGATGAAGCAGATGGGCCTATCCTTGCCGCTGCTTGCCCACCAGGTTTCTCTTACGCAAGCAACCCAGGTCATGTGGGTGGGGAGGGGGGGTTGCAGTGATTTTTAGGAAGTCATTAGTTTGCACCAGGCGTCCTATTGGGAAGACCCAGTTCTCTGAGTGCATGTTCTGGAAGCTGGGCAATAGGGGCAGTACAGGATTCCTATTGGTGTACCGACCTCCCCGCTGCACCAAGGATTCCCTCCCTGAGCTGCTTCAGGTCGTGGCAGATATGCTCCTGGAGACACCTAGTTTGGTCGTCCTAGGGGATTTTAACATCCATGCCAACAAGACCTTACAAGGGGACGCTCGGGACTTCGTGGAAAGCATGGCTTCCATGTGGCTGTCCCTGAATAAGTTTGGCCCAACTCATAGCCGCGGACATACCTCTACGGATGTTGGTGATCTGACACTAACTAAAAGCAAAACAAAAGAAGTGCCATGGTCAGATCACTTCCTGGTGCAACTGGACTTCTCTGCGAACCTTCCCCTCTGCAGGGAGGTGGGATCAATTCGGATGGTCCGCCCCCACTACTTAATGCATCCACTTGGCTTCCAGAGAGTGGTAGGGGATGTTTTATCCCAAGATGATGGCCTTTCAGCTGATTCCCTGGTGGCCCGCTGGAATGCGGAGTTAACGAGGGCTATTGACTGTCTGGCTCTGAAGCGCCCTCTCCGATTGCATGGAGCCTGGACAGCCCCGTGGTTTTCCCCGGAGCTGAGGGCGATGAAACAGTCGTTGAGATGGCTAGAGCACTGGTGGCGGAAAACTCACTCTGAATCAGACCGGACACTGGCTAGAGCTCAACATCGAGCCTACCAGGTGTCAATGGTGACGGCGAAGAGGGGCTTCTTCGCCGCCTCTATTGCATCTGCAGAAAACAGCAGCAGGAGACTTTTTCAAGTGGTTCGCAATCTATCGGAACCACCTGCACCACCGGGGCCTGGTAGGGACCCCAAGATCTCCTGTAATGCTTTTGCAAAGTTTTTTGCAGATAAAGTCGCTCATATTCAGAAGGAGGTAGACTCCACCATGGGAGCAGGGCCAGGGAGGGAGAGTGCTAGAGTTCTGTCTAGCCTTGTTACATGGGATGCCTCCGAGGATGTGGACAGGCTGCTTGGACAAGTGAAACCGACCACCTGTCTCAGTGATCCTTGCCCATCCTGGCTGATAAAAGCGAGCCGGGAGGGGCTGGGTGATGGGCTCTGCGGGGTGGTGAATGCGTCCCTCTGTGAGGGAGCCTTCCCAGACCCTCTGAAAGAGGCAGTCATTAAACCGCTTCTTTAAAAAACATCTTTAGACCCGGCAGTATGGCCAACTATCACCCAGTCTCAAATCTACCATTCTTGGGCAGGGTGATTGAGTGGGTGGTTGCTGATCAACTTCAAGCACGCCTGGAGGATGTGGACCATTTGGATCCCTTCCAATCGGGATTCAGGCCTCACCATGGGACTGAAACTGCCTTGGTTGTGCTGGTTGATGATCTCCGGTGGGCCAGGGACAAAGGTGAAGGCTGTTTCCTAGTTCTGCTGGATCTCTCAGCGGCCTTTGGCACCATTGACCATAACATCCTTCTAGACTGTCTAGAGGGGCTGGGGGCACTGTTATACGGTGGTTCCGCTCCTTTCTCTTGGGCCGTGTCCAGAAAGTGGTGTTGGGGGATGAGTATTCAGACCCCTGGGCTCTCACTTGTGGGGTGCCTCAGGGTTCCGTCCTCTCCCCCATGCTTTTTAATATCCATATGAAGCAGCTGGGAGAGATCATCAGGAGGTTTGGGCTGGGTGTTCATCAGTATGCAGATGACACCCAGCTCTACATTTCCTTTAAATCAGAACCAGTGAAGGCGGTGAAGGTCCTGTGTGAGTGCCTGGTGGCGGTTGGAGGATGGATGGAGGGCGGGTGTGGGGGATTCCCTGGTCCTGAATGGGGTAACTGTGCCCCTGAAGGACCAGGTGCGCAGCCTGGGAGTCATTTTGGACTCACAGCTGTCCATGGAGCAGCAGGTTAATACTGTGTCCAGGGTGGCTGTCTACCAGCTCCACCTGGTACGCAGGCTAAGAGCCTACCTGCCCGCGGACTGTCTCGCCAGAGTGGTGCATGCTCTGGTTATCTCCCGCTTGGACTACTGCAATGCACTCTACGTGGGGCTACCTTTGAAGGTGACCCGGAAACTGCAATTAATCCAAAATGCGGCAGCTAGACTGGTGACTGGGTGTGGCCACGGGGACCACATAAAACACCGGTCCTGAGAGATCTGCATTGGCTCCCAGTACGTTTCCGAGCACAATTCAGCGTGTTGGTGCTGACCTTTAAAGCCCTAAATGGCCTCGGTCCTATATACCTGAAGGAGCGTCTCCACCCCCATCGTTCAGCCCGGACACTGAGATCCAGCGCCTAGGGCCTTCTGGCGGTTCCCTCATTACGAGAAGTGAGGTTACAGGGATCTGAGTTTTTCTTTTCTTTTTTTCAATTTTTTTTATTAATTTTCAAAAAAAATTAAGACAAACAAACAAACAAGCATACATCCTAATTGTAATTAAACCAATCTTGATAACATTGTTAAGTGACTTCCTCAAATCCCCCTGGTTGAATTTCATTATATATCATTTTAACAGTTTTCCAAAATCAAACTTCTCAAAAAACAACAACTAGATCACTTAACATCTTTCATTCTTTCTAATCTAGCTTTAAACATCTTAATTCGTATTCTTACAAGTTTATAGCCTATCTCATATTTGCAAGCTTTTCCAATTACAGTGGTACCTCGCAAGACGAATGCCTCGCAAGACAAAAAACTCGCTAGACGAAAGGGTTTTTTGTTTTTTGAGCTGCTTCGCAAGATGATTTTCCCTATGGGCTTGCTTCGCAAGACGGAAACGTCTTGCAAGTTTGTATCCTTTTTCTTAACACCGTTAATACAGTTGCGACTTGACTTCGAGGAGCAACTCAGAACGTGGTGTGGTAGCCTTTTTTGAGGTTTTTAAAGACTTTGGTGATTTTTGAAGCTTTTCCAAAACTTTCCCAACACCGTGCTTCGCAAGACGAAAAAAATTGCAAAACGACAAAACTCGCGGAACGAATTAATTTCGTCTTGCGAGGCACCACTGTAGTTTATCTTGACATATTTAGCTAAATAGTCTTTGAATTTTGTCCATTCTTCCTGGTACTCCTCCTCCTTCTGGTCGCGGACTCTTCCAGTCAGGTTGCCTAGCTCTGAAAAATCCATCATCTTCATCTGCCAATCTTCCACTGTTGGTACTTCTTGTGTTTTCCAATTCTTCGCTAACAAAATTCTTGCTGCAATTGTGGCATACAAAAACAATTTAACATCCTTCTTGGGCAATTCCAAACCCTCTGGTTTCTTAATAAATGTATATCTCAACATTTTTTCAATTCATTATAAATCTTCTCCCAGAAGTCTTTCACCTTGGGGCAGGTCCACCACATATGATAAAAAGTACCCTCTTTTTTCTTTACATTTCCAAGATAAATTATCACTGTTGTGGTAAACCTTTGCTAATTTTACAGGGGTCAAATACCATCTATACATCATTTTCATTATATTTTCCTTTAACACCATACATGCAGTGAACTTGACCCCTTTCTTCCACAATCTTTCCCAGTCTTCAAACATTATATTGTGTCCTACATCTCTTGCCCAATCTATCATCACTGATTTAACTTGTTCATCCTTTGTATGCCATTCCAACGCTAAATTATACATTTTAGACAAATTTTTAACTTTGGAGTCCAACAACTCCGTTTCCAACTTAGTTTTTTCTGAAGCAAAACCATTTTTCTCATCTAGTTTATACAATTCATTGATCTGGTGATAATGTAACCAATTTATCTTATCTTTGAATTGATCAAATTGTTTTAATTTATACCCTTCTTTGTCTTCCAATAACAGGTCTGAATAGCTCAACCACTTGGTTTCCATATTTAATTTTTTTCTGGGCCTTCGCCTCCATTGGCGAGAGGCATCTGAGTGTCTTCCTTTCTAAGAGATCTTTATATTTTATTCACACATTATACAGAGGTTTCCTAATTACATGGTTTTTAAAAGCATTATGGGCCTTTATCATACCATAAATATGCATGCCATCCGAACACATTGCCAAATCCCTCCAAATCTAAAACATTGGTGTCTTCTAGTTGTATCCATTCTTTAATCCAGCAAAGCGCAGCTGCTTCAAAGTAGATCTTCAAATCTGGCAGGGAAAATCCCCCTCTTTCTTTAGAGTCTGTTAGTAATTTATATTTTATTCTGGGTTTTTTTCCCTGCCAGAGGAATCTAGATAAAGCTTTCTGCCATTCTTTAAAACATTTCACATTGTCTATAATTGGGAGGGCTTCAAACAAAAATAACATCTTTGGCAATACATTCATCTTAACCACTGAAATCCGGCCCATTAATGACAATTTTAAATTTGACCATATCTCTAGATCTCTCTTAATTTCATTCCATAGTTTCTCATAGTTATCCTTATTCAAATTTCCCCCCGACAAATTCACTCCCAGATACTTAACTTTTTTCACAAAATCTAGGCCCGTCTTATCTTGTAATAATTTTCTTTCATCATTATCCATATTTTTCTCTAATACTTTGGTTTTGCTCTTGTTTAACTTAAATCCCGCTAACTGTCCAAACTCCTGTATCAACTCCAGTGCTTTTACGGCACTGGAGTCTGGGTCCTGTAATGTCAGTACTAAATCATCAGCAAAGGCTTTTAAGTGCATCTGAGTTTTTTGTGGTGCAGGCTGTGCCCCTGGCTATGATGTGTGATTTGATGGTGACTTTGGGTTGGCCCAATGCAAAAAGCACGAGGATCCATGAGGATCTGTGCTTTAAAACCAAGTTTTTGGGCCATGGAGTGGCCAGGAAGCCGGGGATCCGTGATATATGTGGTGCAGGCTGTGCCCCTGGCTATGATGTGTGATTTGACGGTGAGTTTGGGTTGGGCGAATGCGAAAAGCGTGAGGATCCATGAGGATCCGTGCTTCAAAACCATATTTTTAGGCGATGGAGTGGCCAGGAAGCCGTGGATCCGTAATTTCTGTGGTGCATGCTGTGACCATGGCCATGGTATTTGATTTGACAGTGAGTTTGGGTTGGCGCAATGCATAAAGCCTGAGGATCCTTGAGGATCCGTGTGTTTTAACCAAGTTTTTGCGCCATTGCGGCACCACAAAACAGTGGATGTGTAGCCTTATTGGAGTTCACCAATTGGGTCTGCGTTGCTCCGGGATAGGAGGAAGGAAGTCAAATGACACCGAGGTTGATTCAAAGAGTTTATTCTGCTCTCCGGATAGCAGAAGGCACTTGCGTGATGAAGTCCACAGCAAGTCCAAAGAAATGAGAAGTTTCATCCAGTATATATATCCTCCAGACACCCTCTCCCCCTTCCCCAGCCACGTCAGCTTGTATACGCAGGTTGACATCACAGATGTTCCTGCTCTGGCACTCTTAACCATAAAAGGGATTTCCTTCCTGCACTCCTGACCATAAAAGGATCTTCCTCTTCCTACTCTTATCTGGGAGGAAGAGGTCATCATCTCCGGGAACATGCTTCTGGCATTTTTCCCGGACATCGGTCTGTGCATCTTTTGTGGTCAGCACATAAGATAAGGTACTGACGTGTTTTCTCTGTTCCCCTAGAGAGCCAGGGTCATCCCTTGCCGTGACTGATAAAGGAGAGAGCTTGTTTATGCAGCTGTGTCCTTGTTATGCTTTTGCTCAACAGCTCAAGTTTTACGCATTTTAGAGTGCTCTCTTGGAGAAAGAAGAAAGGGGGGGTTGAGTCAGTTTTAAACTTACTGCACAGAAACCCATTCCTTCAGATGTGTGAGTTTTTTGGTTCTGCCTACAGACTAAGATGTGGTCTAGAGTATCATGGTGTTTTTATTTTGTTTCAGTATAAAAATCATATGAATTCATGAGGATCCATGCCTTGGATCCATGTTTTTGAGGTGCTGCAGCGCGGCAAAGTGTTGGATGCATGTTTTTTTATAGTCCACTCTGTAGGCGTGCCTTCCAGGTGTGATTTGACACTGGATTTGTTGGAGTTAATTTTTAAAAAGTGGAGGATCCATGAGGATCCGTCTAGATCCGCCTTTAACCCAGACCTGGGTTGTTGTGAGCAAAATGTTGAGCAGGAAAATGGACGATGTGCAACATCTCCCCCCCCCCCCAAAAAAAAGATAAATGGAAGGCAATCGGATTTGAAACACACACACACACACACACACACACACACACACCATTGCCTTATATATTATACAGTTCAAAACGAGCCACCCTGCCCTAGCATGTATTGATGATTCCCATACAAATTGGTGGAGTGGTTTTGATGAAGTGTAATGTACAGTGGTGCCTCGCAAGACGAAAAGAATCCGTTCCGCGATTCTCTTCGTCTAGCGGTTTTTTCGTCTTGCGAAGCAACCCTATTAGCGGCTTAGCGGATTAGCACTATTAGCGGTTTAGCGGCTTAGCGGCTATTAAAGGCTTAGCTGCTTAGCTGCTAAAAGGCTATTAGCGGCTTAGCGGCTTAGAAAAAGGGGGGAAAGCGGGGGGGGGGAATCGCAAGACTAGCAAGACGTTTCGTCTTGCGAAGCAAGCCCATAGGGAAAATCGTCTTGCGAAGCAACTCAAAAACGGGAAACCCTTTCGTCTAGCGGGTTTTCCGTCTTGCGAGGCATTCGTCTTGCGCGGCACCACTGTATCTCAGGAGTTAATAACTGAGCTATGAAGCGGGGGCTTTGGGGCTCAACTCCCAGCAACAATCCCTTCCGCACCACCATCCTAATCAAGTAAAAATGGTGATTATTATAATGGAAACTATTATAACACTGGAAAGGGCTCCCTCTGGAGGTGGCGGACTCTCCTTCCTTGGAGGTTTTAAAGCAGAGGTTGGGTGGCCATCCGTCATGGATGCTTAAGCTGAGATTCCTGCACAGCTGGGGGGCTGGATGACCTTCGGGATCCCTTCCAACTCTACCATTCCGTGGCTCTATGATTCCTGCACTCTAACATGACAGGCAGTCAGGATGTGGAGGGAGCTGCGTGTCTGAATGAACCCCACCCCCAAAAATGAAATAAACCGGGACAGAAAATAATAGCAGGGCAAGGAGAAGGGTTTAGGGCCAATTTCCCTCTGTGTGCGCAGTTAGGAACGTGGACCATACAGGCTTGTTGCTTATGAAAGACCTTGTGCAAAGAGCGGGGAACCTGTGGCCCTCCAGATGTTTTCCAGACTACTGTACAATATCCATTATCCCTTGCCATTGGACCTGTTGAATGGGACTGGTGGGAGCTAGGAGTCCCAAATGGAGAGGCACAGTTTTAAATGTGTAGTGCTTAAATGCGTAATGTTTTATTATGTTTTTATATATGTTGGAAGCATTCCAGAGTGGCTGGGGCAACCCAATATGGGTTGGGTACAAATTATTATTATTATTATTATTATTATTATTATTATTATTATTATTATTATTTTATTTATTTATTTATTTATTTATTTATTTATTTACTCGTTGGATTTGAGGTGAAAAAGCAGTCTTTTTTAAAGTCCATCTTTAATGTCTCCAGCATTCAAATCCTTCGCATGTTTCCTCGGAAGTAAGTCCCGTCGAAATCAATGGAACCTGCTCCCAAGGAAGTGCAAAGAGCACTGCGGTCCCCATCCTGTTGCGCTTGCTCCGAAGCAAGTCTTCCTGTGATGTCTATGAAGGATTCCTTTGAAAGATAGTTTGCACACGGTTGCAACAGTGAAATGTTTGTTTCCTCGGAAATAAGCATGCACAGGTGAAATATACTCGGAGTCGAGTGTGGATTTCATGCTCTTTACTCAGCACATAGTAGCAAGGAAATGGAAGTTCCTCCAAAATGTCTGCTTTATATACATTATTTACACAATGGGCCCCACGTGATTGGCTAATTCTGGGATTCTCCTGTAGGCCTATCAGGTTGCAGATTCACTTCCACCTGGAGCTGGATTGGGTGGCTTCTGCAGACTAATCAGACTGCTGCATTCTGGATCCTATTGTTCTAGGACCAATCAGACTGCTGCATTTTGGATCCTATTCAACTCAGTACATAACACCCCTCCCCTCTAAGTTCCAGTCCTGCCCAGGAGGTTGCATTCATAGTCCTCAAGGTACGCTGGCGGCCTACATGTGCGTTGCAGCCTGGAGTGTTCCCTGGTTAGGGGTTCTGGTTCTGGCTTGTGTTCCGAGGATGCTGGCTGTGATGGGGCCCGTTTGGTCTGGCGCAACTGGCTCACTCAGTCGTGGTTCTGGTTCTGCTGTCCTTTCGGCCTCGCGGGTCCTCTCTGTATTTACTGATTCTGCCTCTCCTGCTGGCCCCTCCTGCTCTATGGGCCTCACTGCCCCACTGTTCCCTTGGGACTCCTCTGACCTATCCTCCTCCTGGTTTTCTTCCGGGAATCATTGCCGTAGCTAGTCGCAGTGGCGGCGCCAGCATTGCTCCCCCTCCCCCTCGTACAACACGGGGCCAGTGACCCTGGTGACTGTGGCGGGTACCCCATACGGGACCTGCCCCAAAATTCTTTGCGTACTGGAAGTACTGGAAGACACAAGATCTACCCACCTTGGAAGAATGGCAGATGAAGGCGATTGACTACATGGGCCTGGCAGAGATGACGAGCAGAATTCGAAACCAGGGAAGAGAAGCAGCGGAAGAAGAATGGAAAAAAATTAAGGACTATTTAAAGAAATATTATAAAATTAATGAAAGTTAAAATGATGTTGGATTAGAAAATAAATGGTTACTATTGGTAATGGATAAGATAAGGAGAATAAGTAAGATCAAACTAAGTTAAAATAAGGGAAGATTTGCTGAATAAATGATTAGAAATTGGAATACAGAAAAGGGAGGCATGAGGAAGTCGGAGAAGTAAGGTACAAGAAAATAAGATCTGAAATTGTATTTGTTTTTTGTTTGTTTGTTGTGTTTATTGTATTGTATTGTATTGTATTGTATTGTTTTTGTTGTTATAAAAAAACCCTTTAATAAAAATTAATTAAAAAAAAAAATTCTTTGCGTACACTGGGTCCTGGGCCACGAAGGTCCGGGGGTTCCTGCCTTCCCTCACCACTACCTCATCCTGAGCTCTGTTGGGGTGAAGGCAGTCCAGTCTGATTGCGAGATGCCGGCCCAAGAAGATATTTGAACCTTGAAACTTCCAAGAGATCCAGGCTTTGGACTTGAAGGATGCTGAGCCATGGTTAACTGCCATGAAGGCTGAGCTTGATTCCTTAGTGAGGAACAAAACATGGGAGCTAGTTCCGACAGTTCCAGGGATGAAACTGCTTGACAGCAAATGGGTCTTCAAAGCAAAGACAGATCAAAATGGCAAGGTAGTCAGACACAAAGCCAGATTGGTTGCCAGAGGTTTTTCACAGGTACCAGGAGAAGAATATTATGAGACCTACTCACCCACCGTGGTATATGAGAGCATTGGGGGGCCGCTAGGGGTGCTTTGGAAGATGGCCAACAATACCATCTCTCCGGCCCACACGAGGTAATTAAGAAGCTAATGATGGGAGTAAATTAGCCTCCCGAATTTTCCCAGGGGATGGGAAAATGCTGCCTCATCCACAGTTGCAAATAAATCATCCCCGAGTTCGAAAGAAGGAGGGGGTGGGGGCACTGGATGGAAAGCCCTCGAGTGAGTTTTTGGATCTCCTGGACGCTACTTCTAATGGCGATTCTAGTTGCATTGCTCAAGATAAATAATTGGAGAAGAGTAAATGCACATGTTTCGAGTGAAGGAAAGGCTGTACTGATTGCTAATTAAATCGACCACAGAGAAGCTGAGTGATGGGTTGGACTGAACAGAAGACTACATCAAAGAATCACAGCTATTTTGGTATGTTGAAACGGATCGGAAAGGGGGAAAAACCTTTCTCTTTTCCAATATGATTTACCTAACAACCCGCCCCCCCCAAGAAGAACCGCCACATGATTGATAGCAAGTGAGATGGGAAAATAAACTGTGGAAACAAAATTATTAACCAAAGGCTTTGTTTTGCGGACGATCTGGAAAGGAAATGAAAGGCTTTTGGTGTGACACAGTTCTAACTGGGAACCGTCATTATGAGACAGACTTGGTTGCAAGATTTACAGTCAAAGGGGGAGAGGTGCTACGGTTTTGTTATCATATCTGAATTCCACGGCTGAATTGGCTACAACTCCTCTGGAAAGGCTGATTTATGGAGCAACTGGTCTGGGAAAGTTAATGAGCAGATGCTTAGACTGTATTTTATGGGAACTGTCGAAATGGCGCCTGCCGTTTGAATAGGACTTTTGGATCAGCGTGAAAACCCACACAGGACTATAATAATGTTTGCTTCAACTCGCTTGTGGAGATAACTCAGAGGTTATTAAGAAGAAAAATGATAACAACGAGAAGATTGGATGACGAGATTTGTAAAGGATAACAACAAAGAGATGGAAAGATGGGACTTGTGAACATCAAAGCAGCAGAAATATGAGATGATTGGACCCGTTCTGAACTCGAAGCATGGGTACCCCCAACAAAAATTTAAAATTCGGTTAAATATTTGGAGTTTATTATGTTGTTGTTGTTTAGTCATTTAGTCGTGTCCGACTCTTCGTGACCCCATGGACCAGAGCACGCCAGGCACTCCTGTCTTCCACTGTCTCCCGCAGTTTGGTCAGACTCATGTTTGTAGCTTCGAGAACACTGTCCAACCATCTCATCCTCTGTCATCCCCTTCTTCTTGTGCCCTCCATCTTTCCCAACATCAGGGTCTTTTCCAGGGAGTCTTCTCTTCTCATGAGGTGGCCAAAGTATTGGAGCCTCAGCTTCACGATCTGTCCTTCCAGTGAGCACTCAGGGCTGATTTCCTTAAGAATGGATACGTTTGATATTCTTGCAGTCCATGGGACTCTCAAGAGTTTCCTTCAGCAACATAATCCAAAAGCATCAATTCTTCGGCGATTATTATGTATTGGTATAATTTGGAATTAATGTGATACGATTGGTTTGTTAATTGGAAATTTAATAAAAATTATTTTTTTTTAAAAAAAAGAGATATGAGAGCATTAGGCTTATGCTCAAACTTGCTGCAGAAGATAATCTAAATGTTTCTCATCACAATGTGAATACAGCATTTTTGTATGGAACCTTAGGTGAATCACTTTATATGCTTCCACCTGATGGCGTACAGGAAAAACAGGGATTTGTTTGTTCTCTGAAGAAGTCCCTATATGGTCTCAAGCAAAGTGCACAATGCTGGCACTCTAAACTCACTGAAGGGTTGTTTTCTCTAGGTTTCCAGCAAGGTAAAGCTGATCCATGTGTATTTGTCAAAGAGGAAGGGCAAAAGAAGCTGTATTGCTTACTTTATGTTGATGATCTTCTTTTCTTTTGGAAAGATGTCAAAATGTACAATAGCGCCCTAGCTCAACTGAAGGAGCACTTTGACAAGAAGTATTTTGGTGAGGTAACCAACTACCTATCTCTGGAAATAGAGAGACACCAGGATGGTAATATTTTAGTACACCAGCCACAGAAAATTGCTGATGTGTTAAGCAAACTAAACCTGATGGATGCTAACCCTGTAGACACACCAATGACAACAGGTTATCAGGTAGACGATACTGAAGAAGCATTTTCTGATACTACACTGTACAGAAGTGTGCTAGGCAAACTAAACTTCATTGCCAGATTTTCAAGACCTGACATTGCAGTTAGCTGTAATTTGCTAAGCAGACATGTCAACAATCCTACTGTTAAGGATTGGAAAGCTCTAAAACACATAGCACACTATTTGAAAGACACTATGCACTACAGACTGAGATTTGACAATCAGAAGTCTGGCGATCTTGAGATATTTGCTGATGCGAGTTTTGGAAGTGACACCACAGAAAGGAAAAGCACACCTGGAGTTTGCTACATGTACAACCAGGGTCTATTTTATTGGTAGTGCAAGAAGCAAACAACGGTAAGCTTAAGTACTTGTGAAGCTGAACTGAATGCACTGAATGTCTTATTCACTTGTGGATTGTGAATGGTTACTACAATTGTGTAAAAACATGAGAATTCCTGTCAAATGTCCAATCCAGGTTTATCAGGACAACAAAGCATGTTTGGCTTTGCTGACTTCTGAAGGTTGTAAGCAAAGCATGAAGCACTTGCAATTGAAGCTGCAACATGCTAGAAAATGTGTTCAGAAAGGACTCGTAACAGCGTCCTACATGCCAGG
Organism: Podarcis raffonei; assembly: GCF_027172205.1. NCBI lineage: Eukaryota > Metazoa > Chordata > Lepidosauria > Squamata > Lacertidae > Podarcis > Podarcis raffonei. Next base: position 25,008,145 of record NC_070620.1, read on the forward strand.
TAATGAAATTCCTGCTGATTTATTGTTCAAGGTTGTTTCAAGGGATCAACACTGTACTGACACACTGCCCAGAGGTGTTCACAGAAAGGAGGAGGATGTTGGTTTCTGTTTGTGCCACTGTGCAGTGCTTGGAGTCACAATACTCTGGTTTTGCATTCCACACATTCCAGACTGTTGGAAGTCTCACGGAAGACAGGAGACGGATGTGATGTTTCCTGGTTTCCTGTTCCTTTGTTTTTTTCAGTTGGCTCTCTGCTTTCACAGAGAGAGCATGTATACTTCTTTTCTGTCTGCTTAGTTAGGAATAAAACTCTTAGCAATGTAGCCCATAAATCTCGTCACTTCTGCTGCTTTGATACTCTGCTGAATGGGGAACTTGCCTGGAGGCTCATCAGAGGCTCAGGTCATTAATTATCGCCGGAGGCAATTCCAAAGGACTTGGCCGGAGGAGGATGAGCTTTATCAGCTCGGTCGTAGTGGAGGCTCCGACAGTCCTCAGTCTCCTCTGGTGTGCGCCCGGCAATGAACACATCATCAAAGAAGGGGGTGACGCCAGGAATCCCTTTAAGGAGAGAGTCCATTAGATTCTAGAATATGCCTGGTGCCAAGCTGACACTGAATTGCAGCCGCTTTACCTTGAATGCTCCTCCGTGCATCACAATCGTCTGTGCTTCTGCTATAGCCTCATCCACCAGCAGCTGTTGATAGGCTTGGGCCAAGTCCAGCTTGCCAACAAATTTTGACCCAGCCATGGGAATCTTAATACGTGCAGCTTCTCACACAGAGTCAATTAGGGTTTGGCAGACAGCCAAAGCAATGTGAAGGAGTAAGTCTGCCTGGTGATACAGAGGCATGGAGACAGCTCCATGATTGGTCAAGCTCTCTCACGGGAATGATGATTAATGGCCTACTACCTTGAATGTGTTAGTTCAGTGGTTCAGTGTAGGTGTAGGAGTTGAGAGTTGAGAGTTGTGTATGAGAGAGCTAGCAAAGGATCCGTGTACTGTTCCTGTAAATAGTCCACTGTATATAATAAACACCTAACTACAAGTTCCTGGTTCCTGCTTTGTCCATCCTGTCTGCAGCCAAGTTGCCAATTGCTTCCGTCGATTCTGCGTTTACTCTGCTAGGTCTGGCTAAGGCCCTGCAACTAGTCAAAGTTGTGAAACACCAATAGGTTTTGCCAATAGGTTATGGACAGCAGATTGGCGCAGACTGGTTGCAGAGAGTTCTGAAGCACTGGACGCCTGGGTCAACAGTTTCCCAGATTCCTAGCGTAGGTGTTGGCGAGGATTGGCCGGAGGTGATCAGTGGTAGCTGTGTTGTGTGTGTATCGATGCCAGAAGCTGACCCGGCAAGACCTGCATGCCCTGGGTGTGGTGACGTCTGGAGCTGCTAAGGACAGACACCAGCTGGGTGTTTGGAAGCTGGATATGTGGAGAGAATCAGAACTTACAGGGTTAAGAAGTTCTGAGTGACGTCTCACATTCTGAGGCGTGGTTTAGAATACTGAGGGGAGTGTTTTCCTGTGTCTCAGAGTGTGTGTTGTTCCGTTGCTGGAGGAGAGACGAGCAAAGATGTGTGCTCTGTCACCAGGAGAGTTATGAACTGTTTTTCTACACGAATAAAGCTATTTGGAGGATAAGGAAGACACCGTGCGTTAAGCCTGATTTATTACTGTCAGAGGCTCAGGAGCAGAAGAGCAGGGGAGAGAGCAAATAGAGAGCGGAGGAGAGGAATCAGAGGGGAGCGTAGGGGAATATGACAGTGGCCCGAGAGATTCCATGAGCTTCTCCAGCGAATCAGAAGATTCCCAGGAGGGGGCGCCTATGGTAAGGGCGAGGCGAGTCCCAGGGGGGACGATCCATAAACAAGGAACCAGAGGGGAGTCCCAAAGGAGTAGCGGAGGATTAGGACCAGTTCCCCCACCAGAGCACAGTGGGGGGGAAGAGTCACATGAGTCAGGACCAGCTTCTCCTCCATCGGGGAGTGGGGAAACGGAGGGAAGGCCAGGTCCAGCTAGCCTCCCCGAAAGAGGGAGCAGTGACACAAGTGTAACGGTCAGAAGGAAAGTGGGAGGCTGCGCGCGCGCGCGCCAAGTTCAAATGTGGAGGAGCGCGGGACAGCAGAAAACCCGGATTGGGAGCCAGGTCCTAAAGCCCGAAGGAGGGGGGGAGAAGAGTCGGCGGACTCAGCGTCGGAAGAATCTAGGAGGGCTGAGACTCCGACTAGCAGGAGGACCCAGAGAAAGAAGGAACAGAGGAAGAGGTGGAGTAAGGCTAGAATCTTAAGCTGGTGTCAGGGGGGAGGAGATTCAGATGGGACTTCTACGGTCTAAGGCATAGACGTAGCGTTGCGCGCTGCGCGTCTGGAGATGAAACTGAACTTCAATAAAGACTTTTTAACTTGAGGAAGAAGCAGCGTTGCTCTTGTGTGAGCTGGGACCTTGGGCAGCGCTGACAGTAAGTCCCATCTCAAAAAACTCTGCAAGCTCACGAAGATAGGCAAAGATGACTACAGAGGAGAAAGTCAAGCAACTGCAGGAGGCAGTCTCAACGCTCTACGCAGAATTGGCTGCATCTAAGAAAAAGGAAGGAGAAACAGCTGCGCTCTGCCAGGATCTGCAAGCCAGGTGGGACAGATGGGGAAAGGAGGGGCAGCTGGGAGCCAAGCCGGAGGGAGTTGGCCTCGGGAAAAGGGGGGCGAGTATTGTGACCCATTTTGACGGGAACCTGCAGCAGTACCCTAACTTCAGAGCAGAAGTAGTTTTCGCGCTCAAATTGCTTCGGAAAGACTTTAGGGATGAGGAGGAGAAAGTGGGTTTCATAATCACTCATCTGCATGGGGAAGCTAAGTCGTGGCTGCGAACCTTGTTACGCGAAAATGACCCCGCCCTCAAAGATTCAAGCACCTTTATTGAAGCCATGGACGCTTGCTTTAAATCAACGGTGGATGTGGATGTCGCTAGAAGGGAAATGCATGGATTGCGGCAAGGAAAAGCGACGGTGCGCCAGTATCATTCCCGATTTTTTTGGTTAGTAAATGTGCTGGGCTGGCAGAAGGACTCAGCTGCCGTCAGGGATCTGTTCTGGGAGGGGCTGAATGGAGCCGTGAAAGATGAGCTGGCCAGGGGGGAGAGACCCCAAAATACCACAGAAGTAGTCCAAAGGGCGCTCGCAATTGGGGTGCGCCTGGAAGAACGCCCGTGGAGCAGGGAGGAGGGACGAAGAGCACACACGTCAGTTAGAACAACTCCCTTCCTACCCAGAGAGACAGAGCGCGCTCAATCAACGCTTCCGCTGGGGAGGGGAGAGGAGCCGATGGAGATTGGAGGTGCAAGGGCTCAGACAGCAAACAGAGCCCAAACACCAGGAGCAGTCAAGGCGAAGGCTCCTAGAGGGAGCAGGAAGTGTTACATCTGCGACAGTGCACTGCACATGGCCAAAGAGTGTCCCCAGAGGCTCCAGAAGCACACTGCAGCCTCAGCAACTGTAAAAGGAGCAATTCAGCAGGGGGAACAGCTGCAGGGAAACGACGAAGCCTGGTTGGAGACGGAGGCACTGGGGCTCAACCAGGCGAGTCAGTGAAGCAGTCCCCAGAGATTTTGCAGCCCACAGACCCCCTCCCACCCAAACCAGTGGTGCAACTCACTGCATCGCTCCAGCTGCCCGATGGGCTCACCCTGGAGGTCCCTATTACCATTGACTCTGGTAGCAACGCAGACTTTGTAGGGTTGGACTTCGTCAAGCAGCATCGCATAGCACTCCTGCCAGCCACGACGCCACTAAATGTTGTCACGGTAGATGGCAGGAAGATACTGGGAGGAGAGGTGGTACAGCAGACACCGCCTCTGGTGATGCAAATTGGGAACCACCGTGAAGTCATCAGTTTCAACGTCACCCACCTGTCGGACACGCCCATAGTGTTGGGCATGAGTTGGCTGGATAGGCACAGCCCGGCATTAGCGTGGTACCAGCGGCAATTGACCTTCTGCTCTTCCTACTGCGCAGCGCACTGCATCCAGACCTGCCAGGAAGAAGAGGGGCAAGAGGATGCACCGCAGCTACACCTAGGCATGGTGCAAGCGGTGCCCAACAAGTACAAGGCCTTTTTGGAAGTCTTCTGCGAGAAGGAAGCGGACAAGCTGCCTCCCCACAGACCCTACGACTGCAAGATTGACCTCCTGCCGGGGGCGACGCTGCCGACTGGGAGACTGTACTCCATGTCTGAAGACGAAATGCAAGAACTCAGGGAGTTCATAGATCGCAACTTGAAGCGGGGATTCATCCGGGAATCCAAAGCAGTGGGGGGCAGTCCCGTGTTTTTCGTGAAGAAGAGAGACACGCCCGAACGGAGGCTCATAGTGGATTATAGAATCATCAATTCCAGGACAAAGCCCACAGCATTCCCCATGCCCAAAATTGACGACCTGCTCGCGACGGTGAGGAAGGGACGGATCTTCACCAAGTTGGATCTACGAGGGGCCTACAACCTTATACGCATGCGGGAGGGCGACGAGTGGAAGACAGCCATGTTTACGCCTTTAGGAACCTATGAATACAGAGTCATGCCGTTTGGTCTCCAAAATGGCTCCCATTGTTTCCAAGCTTTCATGCACCACGTGCTAGCGGGACTCCTCTACAAGAAGTGCGTCTGCTTCTTAGATGACATCCTGATCTTTTCGGACTCGCAGGAGGCGCACGAGGAGGACGTCAAGGAGGTCCTGCAGAGACTACGGGAGCACAGACTTTACGCCAAGCTGGAGAAGTGCCAGTTCGACACGACAGAGGTGGATTTCCTGGGCTACAAGCTGTCCGACAAGGGACTTGCCATGGACAGCGCCAAGGTCCGCTCAGTGTTGGACTGGAAGAGCCCGCGCAACCGGAAGGAGGTCCAGAAGTTCGTCGGTTTCGCCAACTTTTATCGCAAGTTCATCAAGGGGTTCGCGAAGGAGACGGCGGCCATCACGGACACCCTCAGCTCCAAGAAGAAGAAGTTCACCTGGACGGACCAGGCGGAGCAGTCCTTTCGGAGGCTCAAGCGTCTCTTCGCGTCCGAAGAACAGCTGCTACACGTAAACCCCAGCAAACTGATGAGGGTTGAAACGGACGCCTCGGACAGAGCGGTGGGGGCGGTCCTGTTGCAGCAAGATCCACAAGGGGACTGGAGACCGTGCGCATTCTACTCCAGGAAGCTCAGCACGTCGGAGCAGAACTACACCATCTGGGACAGGGAGTTGCTGGCCATTCATGCAGCCTTCAAGGCGTGGCGGCACTTCCTCGTCGGAGCCAGACACACAGTGCAGGTCCGCACGGACCATAAGAACCTGGAGTACTGGCGCACGGCGAAGTTCCTGAACCAGAGACACATCTGCTGGGCGGAGTTCTTTGCAGATTTTGATTTCCGGATAGAATACATCCCAGGAGACAACAACGTCATGGCGGATGCGTTATCCAGGAAGCCGCAGTATCTCGAGGAAGCGGCACCGGCAGCGGCCAAACACATTTTCGCACCAGAGGTGTGGGCGTGCGCTTCAGCCGCAGTGGACCTGGACGCAGTCCGTCGCGCGCTACAGGCGGATTCGTTTGCGCAATCCAAGATGGAGGAGGTGCGAAACGGCACAGCGAGGGACGACGAGTTCCAGATACGCGACGGACTACTCCTCCGTAAAGGGGCTCTCTATGTACCGGGAGAAGACTTTCGCGCGAGAGTCTTGCAGCAGCTGCACGACGCGCCCAGCGCTGGGCACTTCGGCAAGGACAAGACGGCGGAATTAGTCACCAGGGACTTTTGGTGGCCCAAGGTGCGGGGAGAAGTTGCGGATTACGTTTCCAGGTGTGACACCTGCCAAAGGGCCAAGCCAGTACACAGGAAGCCGGCGGGCCTGCTGGAACCGCTGCAGACGCCGCTCGAACCATGGGAGAAAGTGGCCCTGGACTTTGTTACAGATCTGCCCACAGCGGTACTCGTGGTCGTAGACCTCTTCACCAAGATGGCGCATTTCATTCCGTGCGCGAAGGTGGCCACAGCGGAACAGACCGCCAAGCTGTTCATAGACCACGTGTTCAAAGCTCACGGCTTGCCGCGGTCCATCCTGTCCGACCGGGGCCGCCAATTCATCTCGAACTTCTGGCAGAAGCTGCTGGGCATCCTGAACGTCAAGATCAACTTAGCGTCGGCACGACACCCGCAGACCAACGGACAAGCGGAGAGGGTCAACGCCATCATGCAGCAGTACCTGCGATGCTACGCCAATCAACAGCCCTCGACCTGGGTGGACTACCTACCGCTAGCCGAGTTTGCCTACAACAACACGAAGCACGGGTCTACAGGGGTGACACCGTTCTTCGCCAACAATGGGTGCCACCCCAGAACCTTCCCGGGGTTGGAGACCGAGGCAGAGGGGGAGCTACGGGGGGCAGAGCACTTAGCCGCAGAGTTACAGGAGGTCCATGAGCAACTCCGAAGGCACTTGGAACTCGCGAAACACGCCTACAAGGTGCAGGCAGACAGGCACAGGAGGGTTGGGGAAGACATACAGGTAGGGGACTGGGTCTGGTTAGCAGCTCAGGCAGTGCCGGCCAGAACGCTAGCTAAGAAGAAGCTCGGGCACAAGCAGCTGGGACCTTACCAGGTCGCGGCACAAATCAATCCAGTGGCCTACCGGTTGACACTCCCGGAGGGCTCCAGAATGCACCCAGTCTTTCACAGGTCAGTGCTCACACCTTACAAGGCACCCCACAGGTTTCAGGCGCCAGGGACCGCACCAGCCCCACGTAGCCCATCGCCAACAGGGGAGGGACCACAGAGGGAGACCCCACTCAACGAGGTCACGGAGATTTTGGACTCCAGATGGGGGGAAGAGGGAGTTGAATATCTCCTCGCCAGGGAGGGTACTCCGGCCAGCGCCAACGAGTGGGTGCCGTGCTATGCCGTAGAGGAGCACTACCTCAAAGACGAGTTCCATTCGATCTTCCCACACAGACCCATGCCGGCGGAGTATTTCGACGACTGGCTTTTCACACCCACACTGTCAGCCAGCACGTTCCAGGGTTTCTCCTCAGATGAGGAGCCGACGCCTGGGATGAGCTCCCAGGAGGGGTCGCTCTCGGGGTTTGTCACGGACCGCTCCTATTGGTGGGACACTCAACCAGAAGTGGGGTGGAGCAGGGAACTGCTGAGGGGGCCCTTGCACACAGCCTCACCCGAGGGACCGGGTGGAGAGGAGGACATGGACGTGTGGGGGGAGGATCTTGGTTTTGAGCACGACAGCAGAGAAATGGAAGCAGAGGAAGTCGACGTCGACGAACCCATCGTGGGGGGGCCTGATCCCGCTGGCCGGTTGCACACCAGGGGGAGAGAACGGAAGCCAGCACTCACACCCCCAGCGCTGGAGCACCTGGAACCCACACCCGAAGAGGGGGAGGGGGGAAGGGGGGGCTTCGAGGGGGGGATGGATGTCAGAGGCTCAGGAGCAGAAGAGCAGGGGAGAGAGCAAATAGAGAGCGGAGGAGAGGAATCAGAGGGGAGCGTAGGGGAATATGACAGTGGCCCGAGAGATTCCATGAGCTTCTCCAGCGAATCAGAAGATTCCCAGGAGGGGGCGCCTATGGTAAGGGCGAGGCGAGTCCCAGGGGGGACGATCCATAAACAAGGAACCAGAGGGGAGTCCCAAAGGAGTAGCGGAGGATTAGGACCAGTTCCCCCACCAGAGCACAGTGGGGGGGAAGAGTCACATGAGTCAGGACCAGCTTCTCCTCCATCGGGGAGTGGGGAAACGGAGGGAAGGCCAGGTCCAGCTAGCCTCCCCGAAAGAGGGAGCAGTGACACAAGTGTAACGGTCAGAAGGAAAGTGGGAGGCTGCGCGCGCGCGCGCCAAGTTCAAATGTGGAGGAGCGCGGGACAGCAGAAAACCCGGATTGGGAGCCAGGTCCTAAAGCCCGAAGGAGGGGGGGAGAAGAGTCGGCGGACTCAGCGTCGGAAGAATCTAGGAGGGCTGAGACTCCGACTAGCAGGAGGACCCAGAGAAAGAAGGAACAGAGGAAGAGGTGGAGTAAGGCTAGAATCTTAAGCTGGTGTCAGGGGGGAGGAGATTCAGATGGGACTTCTACGGTCTAAGGCATAGACGTAGCGTTGCGCGCTGCGCGTCTGGAAATGAAACTGAACTTCAATAAAGACCTTTTTACTTGAGGAAGAAGCAGCGTTGGTCTTCTGTGAGCTGGGACCTTGGGCAGCGCTGACAATTACGCACACACACAGCAACTGTTTCTACGCTGCGTATATACTCTGCTACGTGTAGCTGTGAGGAGTCCTTTGGAGCAGAGCGCTGAGAGGAAGCGTGTGGACTCCGGGAGCTGGAAAAGCTACAAATCAAACATTCCATTGTGGATTGCTCTCTAGAGTTGTAAGCTGTGAGCTGCTGGTTCCTGTTTGTTGTGGAACACTGCTCAGAAGCAATGGCTTTTCTGTATACAATGCCATTTGAACGGCTCAACAACCACAACTATTTGCTATGGTCTCAGTGCATGCAGGCTACGTTGCAGAGAGAGTTTCTCTGGGAGTCGGTGGACAAACCGCCTTTGGAGCCTGATGCTGAAGACAAAGATAGAGACCAAAGAGCAAAAGCCACAATAATCCTAGGCCTGGATGATTTGCAACTGCCACATGTGGGTGGGCTCGATTCTGCTCGAGATGTGTGGTTGGCACTGAGAAATCTCCGCATTCGGGAGACGGCTAGTTTGAAGCTGCCTATCCGGAAGGCTCTGTACAAGTCTGAGCTAAAACCAGGAGTTACAATGCAAGACCATCTCCATGATTTGCAGCTGAAGTTTGTGGCACTTCAGGAGAGAGGCTGTAATCTTCCTGAGGAGGAAAAGGTCTGCATTATCCTAAGTTCTCTCCCTGATAGCTGGGACAATCTCGTTCTCACGCTGGAAGCTATGCGTGAAGAAGATATGACTCTGGAATATGTTACTGGCAGGCTGCTTGAGGAATGGCAGAGGCGTGATGGCAAGGCGTTGTTGGCTTCGAGTGCTTCGTCAAGCAATCGGCTTGTGAGGAATGCAGGCAGCATTTCTGAAGAGAAACAGCCAAAACAACATACCCGAGCTACGGCTGGCAAAGAGGCTGCATTTGCTGTTTGGCGATGTTACCGGTGCGGTTCTACTCGGCATCTGTGGAAAAAGTGTCCGGAGGAGGCCGTATCTGAGGGTCCAAAGCAGCGCAAGCAGCAGCAGAAGTTTGCAAAGAAGCAGCAGACGGTGCAACGTGACGGCCGTGGTCGAGTGTTCTGATGAGCAGCGAAACACCTGGATTATTGATTCAGGAAGTTCCCGGCATATTGTTGTTTCAGAGGCGTTTTTGGCCAATAAGGTGGCTACACCACGGAGCCAGGTGGCGTTGGCTGACGGGAGGAAATCTGATGTGGAGTCGGGTGGCTCTGTGTTTGTCTCCTGTCTACGGACGCATCTGGACAACGTTTTGTGTGTTCCTTCACTGAGGAGCAACCTGATGTCTGTCTCCTGTCTACTGAATGCTGGCTTTGTAGTGCTGTTTCGGAACAGTTACTGTGAGATCCAGAAAGGCGGAGAGAGATTGGGGAGGCCTCTGGCAGAAAATGGGTTGTTTGTGTTAAAAGACTGTTCAAGAGTCTGTACTAGCTAGCAATGACACACAACCTGTATGTAAAAATGAAAGTTTTCATTAAAAATGTTTACATTTATGGCACAGGAGATTAGGTCATGCCCATTGACAGAGTGTAACTGAAATGCCAAAACTGAGTGATGGGTGTGTGCTACAGGATTATGACAAATTCCTTGATTGTAATATGTGTAAAAAAGTTAAAAGCCACCGTGGGTCTTATCCCAGAAGTGAAAGGGTAAGCGAAAAACCATTTCAGCTTGTGCATGCTGACGTGGTGGGTCCTTTCGCACTCAGCAGGGGTAATTCACGTTATGCGCTAAGGATCATAGACGATGCCACGAGGCTTTGTTGGGTCTACCCCATGAAGCACAAAGGTGAAGTGTTTACCAAGTTCAAAAGCTGGGTGAACTATGTTGAAAGGCAGTTTTCTTTCAAAGTGGCTAAATTGCAGAGTGATCGAGGAGACGAATTTATGTCTGGACCTTTTCAGTCCTGGTTACAGACAAAGGGCATAGGTCATAGAAAAACGAACCCCTACAGTCTGGAAGAAAACAGATTATGTGAGCGAAAGAATAGAAGTCTTCAGGAGATGATGCACTCAATGCTTGAGAATGCTGGTCTATCAAAAGCTTATTGGGCTGAAGCGTTTCTATCGTCTTGTTATGCACAGAATCACATTTTTCATAAATCAATTGGAACAACGCCCTATTTCAAATTGTTCAACAAAAAACCCAAAGTTGATCATTTGCATACTTTTGGTGTAAAAGCATGGGTTCATGTGCCTCGAGCGCAGACGAAAAAGGGTGATCCCAAAGCGCAACAGCTTATTTTTGTAGGTTGCCAAGATTTGGGCAAAGGTTACAGGTTTGCTGTTGGTAATAATGGACTGGTTGTTTCAAGAAATGCTATGTTCTGTGAGCATAGTGGCTGGGAGAAGCTGCATGCCAATTCTGAGGTTTGGTTTCAAATATCAAAGGGGGAATCTTTGAGAACTAAAGGAAAACCAGACACAGAGGAGGATTCTTCTGTTGAGGCTAATGAGAATGGCAGTCAGTTTTTGCCAAAGGAGGAATCCCACTCTCCTCAAGGGGGGCAAGAATCTGAGGGGGATGACAGTGAAAGCAAAGACAGTTTTGTTGGTTTCTGCTTCCTTCACTGAGCAGCAGCTGCATGTCACAAGACAATGTTTACATTGTACAGTTCAGTTACTGTTGGGTTCCCACGGGAAAGGGAGACTGGATGTGATGTACTGTCAGCTAGCCAGCTGCACGCGTTGCTGCACTCAGCAGAGAAAACACTCCCGGCAGCCAGCCATCAATTCCTTTCTTTATTTCCTTCTGACAAGATTACATGCAGAATAAACAAAGCGATCCGTCTCTCATGACGCGTTGCTCTGACTGGTTTCTCTTTTCCCTCTCCCTCGAGACCAGCACAGCCAACGGCTCAGCCCCTTCCTCTTTCCCTGTGACGTGGATCCCCCTCTCTCGGAAGCACCCCTTCCTCCCCAGACTCACTATCCTCTTCTCTGTCTTCTGAGGACGAGCCAGTACTAATCAGTGGAGATCGTTCTCTGTATCCTCCCATTCTTTCCTCCCTCGCTGCCTGCAGTTCCCTGACATCCACCCCCTCCTCAGAGGCCCCCCTCACCTCCCTTTCCTGAGAAGGAGCCTCACCCGATGCATCCTCCTCTTGCTTCTTGGGGGTAAACCCTAGGAAAATCTCCTCCTCCTCTTCGGTATCATCAAAAACGTTACCCCAACCTCTAACACCTGATGGACCCGGACGTTCTTCACTCACTCCCCCCCCCCCACTGTGTTTCCTCTTGGTCTGAGGCTGAGAACCCTTCAAAATCCTTTTCATCGTCCGTCGGCCCAAACGTCTGCTCAGCGAACCTCCCTGCGGGTTGTGGCTTATGGGGAAATAGCTCGTGGAAGTCCTCCACTAAACCCTCCTCAGTGACCCAATCTGAAGGCACCCATGTGTTGTCCGAACTAGGAGCCCCCTCCCAAGCTACAAGATACTCCAGCTGATTACCCTTCCAACACGAGTCTAGTATTTCCTCTATCTGGTGTCCCCGCTCCCTTTCCTCGACTTCGGGCGGTGGCACCTCCCCTTCCCTTCTGCCCGGCTGGTAAACCAACAATAGCGACCGGTGGAACACAGGATGAATTTTCATGCTCTCTGGCAGCCTCAACCTAAAGGCCACCGGGTTGACTTGCTGTATGATTTAAAAGGGACCCACCCTCCTGGGTTTGATTTTCTTACAACCCCCTTTCCAAGGCAAACCTTGCGTTGATAACCACACCTTATCCCCAACCCGAAGGGTTTCCCCTTCCCTCCGATGCTTGTCTGCTTGCCTCTTGTATACCTCCTTGGCCCTTTCCAAGTTCAACTTCAGTTGTTGTTGAATTGCCTCCATTTCCTCCGCAAACTGTTCAGCGGCTGGCACACTCCACGAGTCCTCCCCCCTCCCAGGGAAAGCCCTAGGATGGCACCCGTGATTAGCAAAAAACAGAGTCATCCCTGTGGACACATTCTCGGAGTTGTTGTATGCAAACTCCGCCAGCGCTAATTTGTCCACCCAATCGTTCTGCCTCTCCCCCACATAACAACGCAGGTACTGCTGTAATACTGCATTGACCCTTTCCGCCTGCCCATTGCTTTCGGGATGTCTGGCGGTGGTGAAACTCACCTCAACTTGCAACAAACCCATGAGTTTGCGCCAGAACCTTGAAGTAAATTGTGTTCCGCTGTCCGAAATGACCCTCGAAGGGACCCCATGCAACTTAAACACGTGCTCCACAAACAATTTGGCTGTCTCCTCCGCAGTTACCGCAAGAGAACACGCCACAAAATGGCACATTTTGGTGAGTAGATCCACCACCACCAACACCACCATTTCCCCCCTGGACCGGGGCAGGTCAGTGATGAAGTCTACTGATACCACCTCCCATGGCCTCCCTGGTGTTGGCAGAGGCTCTAATAACCCTGCCGGAGCTGCCCTCTCCCCTTTGGCTCTCTGACAGGTCTCACACCCTCGCACATATTCCTTCACATCTTCCCGCACCTTGGGCCACCAAAATTCCCTGGTGACCAACAACATGGTTTTATGTTGCCCAAAGTGTCCTGCCGTCGAGCTGTCGTGAAGTTGTCGGAGGATTCGGGCCCGGAGAGGTTCCCCTGGTACATACAAGGCCCCCCGATAAAACAGTAGCCCCCCTTTTCCCTTGAAACCTCCCTCAGCCCCTCTCCCTTGCCCAGGTTCATCCAACTTTCCTCTGGCAAAAGCATTGTCCCGCATCAATCGTAGTAGTTCATCGTCCTTCACCAATGTCACCCCGCAAGCCCACCTCTGCTCGGGGAACATGAACCGGGCTACCGGCGGTCCTTCCTCTGCCAAATATTCTGGTTTACGGGATAAAGCGTCCGCCCTCAAGTTCTGCTCACCCGGTACGTACTGAATCCTGAAGTTAAAGTTGGCAAAGAACTGTGCCCAGCGTATTTGCCTCTGGCACATCACTCTCGCTGTCCGCCAGTACTCCAAATTCTTGTGATCCATGCACACCTGTATCTGATGCTTCGCTCCAATCAAAAAATGTCGCCATTGCTTGAACGCAGACACAATAGCAAGCAATTCCTTATCATAGATACTATAGTTTACTTCTGATTTATTGAGCTTCCGGGGGAAAAAAGCACACGGACGCCACTCCCACTCCCCATCTTGCTGCGTGAGAACCGCTCCAATCGCTCAATCCGACGCATCTGGCTCCACCCGCAGTGGTAGTTCAGGGTTGACATGCAGCAGTTGTTCCTCGGAGGCGAAGACCCTCTTTAGACTCTCAAAGGCCCTCTGCGCCACCTCCGTCCACTCAAACTTCTTCTTGCCACTGAGGCAATCCGTTATGGGGGTCGCCAGCCGTGCGAAGTTCTTGATGAACTTCCGGTAGAAGTTACTGAAGGCCAGGAACCGCTGAACATCCTTCCTCATTTTCGGGCTTTTCCACTCCACCACCGCCTTGACCTTCTCCGGGTCTCCCATTTACAACTAGTCATTAGGACACTGGACTGTATATTTAAAAAGATAGACTTTCTGACGTGCTCAATTTCCAAGCTAACGGAAAAAGTGTTGGATATGGATGCCAAAATTGCACTCAAAAATAACTACCAGAGGGGACCTCCAGTGATACCCCCACCAAACTCTGGGGCAAAGGGGATGGGAAAATACAAACTAAACGATCTCATGTGTAAGCAAAATCTAACATTGCAACCTAAGAAGATATGCCTAACGATAAGGTCTGAGATATGGGACTGGTCAAGCTTGGAAGGAGCTAAAATTGCCCTAAGTAAAATCCTGAGAATAAGCATAGTTCATATTGATCTTCATGCTTTACTTCCGCTAACTCAATCATATGGCTCTTACAAAGATATTTTAGCCTTCCGTTCGCTGAGACTACCCTTATTAATAATAAGACAAAAATGGAAATTTATAAAAACAAAAATCATACCCACAAGGGTTTTTGCGGACAGCATAGTAAAACCACTACTTGTGGAAAAAGAGAAAGAGATATTAGATTCAGAAACAAGCTCTACAAAATCGTCAGACAAAGAGATGTTGCTTTCCCCGCAGAGAACGGAGGAGATTGCCTGCAGTCCACAACCAGGAACGAACTTGGGTGGTTCCAGAATATCCATTGATGAAAGCGCCCTTATGAATTCATTTGATGAATTACAGTCACAAGAAAAAGAAAAAATAATAAATAAATTAGACAAATTAAGAGAGAAGATGTCTCAGGCCAAAAGCAAAATAGGAAACAAAGAAATTCAAACCAACAGGGCCATTGGAGGCTCAGTGGACCTTCTCAAATTTAGCCCACAGCCTCAAAATAGGTCCATAAAATCCAAGGCAACGATACAGACAATCGTCTCGCCACCCCTATTAGTTAATCTGGAACCAGCTCTTCCTGCACCTGCTGGAATGGTTATACCTGCTAAAGAACAGCAAAATGTAAACAAAATTTCGACACATTCCTCAATGCCTGAACTGGAGTCATCATTATCGGACGGTGAATCTCTAGCTGATGATTTAGAAGTTCAATCCGCTACCGATATGGACTGGACAGAAGACCCCTTGGGCCACATAAATAAGATGATATACCCACGGAAGGAAAATCCAATAATAGTTAAAACTTGTACTGACTTAATCTCTGCTCCCCTAGGTGATAAGCTCTCTGATAAAATAAGGGATTTCAGAGAGGAGACTAGACCAAACCAGGACTAGGATCGGGCGAGCAGAGTATAATTACAAATAGCTCAAGAAGCACACCTGTGCCAAAAGGAGAGAAGTCATCTACTATTAGGCAAAGGAAAATTACTGACTTCTTTAAATTTGACAACTCACCAAGATCAGCGTTCCCCCCTTCTCCACTGTGACTACCCAAACCTCAGTCAAATCCTCTCCCGTTCTCCCTTTTAAGCTGGAACATAGCAGGCTGGAAGGGGAAAAAATCTGACCCGGACCTTGTAAAACTAATAAACTCACACCAAGTAATTCTCCTGCAGGAAACATGGGAAGAGGGGAGAGTAGATATTAATGGTTTTGATGTTACATCATTACCGGCATGCCCATCCACTAAAGGAGGCCGGCCTAGTGGAGGATTAGTTATAGCAGTTTCCTTGAAAATACAGGCAAAACTCACGCTTGTAAATGCTTCCACCTTTGCAATTACAGCCCTGATTACGGGGAAAAACTTTGAACTTGTTATAACAAATGTTTATCTTCCTCCTGGAGGCAACATTGCAGACTTATACAATAAATGGGGAATCTTGGAGGAACATCTTACTCTTTGTCACTCCAAATACCCCAATATACCCAATGTTATAGCAGGGGACTTCAATGCTCGCATTGCAACAAACTGGGAGTCCTTAATCAAAGCCAAATGGTGGATAAGCCCAGAATTCATTAATGACCTCTCCCTCCATAATCAAAGACTTTCCAAAGACAAAAGGGTAAATGAAGCAGGAACCCTTCTTTACCAATTGGTAATACGTCTAAACTTAGTGATTCTAAACGGGAACTGCCCGCCTGACGTACCGGGTGAGTTTACACACATAAGCTCCTCTGCAAACAGTGTCCTGGATTATATGTTAGTATCTCATGACATATTCCCCAAATTTTCCCACTTTAAAGTTGAAAATATTCAACTGAGCGACCACCTACCGTTGGTCGCCACAATGATTATAGACTGGACCCCAGATGGAGATAGACACCCAACACATTTGATTACGAACTCAGCATTGCAAATCAAAAGTATAAAATGGTCCGAACTACAGGCCCAAAAATACTCAGCATATTTCCAACAACGACTAAAACAAGCATACTCAGGCTTAATCGAGGATTATTATGATTATGATCAAACTCTAAGACTGTTCTCGAACCTGTCGGCAGATCTAACGTCCTTTTTCTCTGTCCCGACACATAAAATAAATCAAACACAAAGGAAGATAGGTGCATTGTGGTTCAATAGTGCTTGTAAACAGGCTAGACAACTTCTTGGTAACATATATAAAGAGTATAAAGCCTCCGGAGCAACGGTCCTGCCAAAAGAATATTTCCAAGCAAAATCGGCCTATAAGCAAATTCAAAAGGGAGCCAGACAGGAATGGCAAGTGAATCAATGGCGGGCAATCATAGAAGCCTCATCATCATGGAACTCCAGACAATTTTGGCTCCTGGTAAATAAAAGAACTAAAAGATACCCTTTAACTATTATTCCTGCCCCGGTTTGGGAATCTTACTTAAAAAACTACTTTGCCACAACTGACTGTATTGTTAACACAAGAGATGAATCTCAAGATCAGCTTCCTCTCTGGCCCCCCACCGATCCGGAAGACATCCATGACTTGATCGTTAAACTTAAAACAGGGAAAGCGCCTGGACCAGACCTGATCCCGGCTGAAGCTATAAAATACCACGCGGACTGGTGGGCCAAAGCCCTGGCAACCATCTTCGATGCCGTTAACAACTCTGGAATGATTCCGGAAGTATGGAAGGACGCTGTTATCGTTCCAATCCACAAAAAGGGCTCACCAGATGACCCGGGGAATTACAGAAATATCAGTCTGCTCTCAATAGTGGGGAAACTGTATGCCCGCTTCCTGTTGAACAGACTTATTCAATGGGCCGAAGAGAAAAAATTAATTGGGCCCGAACAAGCTGGATTCCGCCCAAAACAGTCAACAATAAATCATATTCTAATTTTACAGCATCTTGCCTGGAAATATTCCACCCCAAAGGGTGGCCAACTCTGTGTGGCATTCATTGACCTAAAGGCAGCATTCGATAGTATCTCCAGGAGCATCCTCTGGGAAAAACTCACCCGCTGGGGCATCGACAGAAGGCTTCTCTGGCTAATAATCAAACTCCATGAGAACTCAGCGGCTAGAGTGAGACTCACCCCGGAGGGTGATCTCACCAATTCAATTCCCATTAACAGAGGTGTCCGACAGGGTTGTATATTGGCTCCATTCCTGTTTAATTTGTTCATAAGCGACATGAGGACTCCCCTAATAGAGGCTCAAGAAAGGATTCATGCACCCCGCCTAGCACTTTATCGCTGCCCTTTGTTACTATATGCGGATGACGCAGTCATCCTTTCTTTTTCTAGAGTAGGTCTTATGAGGGCCTTAAAATTTTTTGGATCATATTGTAACGCAAATTCCCTTACAATTAATTATGAGAAATCTAAAATTCTAATTTTCTCAAAGAGCCGGAAACGCCATAATTGGAGAATTGATGGGAGAGTCATCGAACAAGTCTATAGATTCCAATACTTGGGAGTTTGGTTACAGCATAACCTTAGATGGAAGGCCCATGTAGCCTATGTTACAAATAGAGCCAAAGCTATCTCCTTGGCGATCTTGCGATTTTTCTTCACCGATGGGGCCCTTCATATCCCATCGGCGTTGAAAGTCTTCAAGGCCAAGGTGATCCCGACAATTGCTTATGCCATCTCAATTTGGGGGACTTTTGTCAACTTATCCCACCTAGAGGTTATTCAAAATCAGTTTTTAAGAGGGATAATGAAACTGCCCAACTGTGTAAGTAATACAGCGCTACGCATGGAACTTAATATTGTATCCCTGGAAAACGCTCTGTGGAAGCACATACTTTGTCACTGGTTATCTCTGTGGCACAATCTCCCAAACTTGTACTTGATACAATGCATGTGGAGAGACGATTTCCAGAGCCCATGGGTAAAAAATTTACAACTGAAAATTACGGCAATGGGAATCTCCCCATCCAAATTACTAGAGCAGGATATAGTTCCAGCTAAAAGAACAGTAACCTGTAAACTAGAGGAGATGGACTTGCAGCAGAAAATGGTCTTGGGCAATGGTACCTGCTCACCTCTAAATCTTGGTTTATTACCCCTCTTAAGGCTCCCAAACTATTTGAGTTCCTTAACTTCTTCGGCTCATAGATATGCCTTTATAAAGGCAAGATTCAACACCTTCCCATCGAACGTGCTGAGAAATAGATTCTCCAATGGACAGATATCGCTCTTATGTGATTGTAATTGTGGGGCACCGGAATCGTTGCATCACATAATTTTTGATTGTGCATTTCACTCATCGGCCAGGAGCAAGTTTCTTGCTCAATATCTAAAGGGAATTGCCGATGATACGAATGAAGCCAAACTGAGATATCTATTAAATGATGATGACCCCCTAAGATCACTCATGGTTGCCAGATTCTTGATCAGCGTTCTATCCCTAAAGAAGAGAAACGGACTCCCGTGCGGCTCGGATAATCCCTCTAAACTATGATCCATGTTTTAGGATGTAATTAGGTGTCGTAATTCAAGCGAGCAGAGCCTCCAGCTCTTAGGAATTTGGCCACCCTCCAGGTGCCCGGCTTGAATCCTTATGACCTCCTGTCTGCGTCTCCCGGCAAGATCAAGGGAGGTCTCCAATCGGCGATTCTCCTCAACGTGAAGGAGAACACACCACTCCTCCCACTCCTCTCCCAGGGAGGGGGAAAGAGCCAGACAGAAATATATTTACATGTCTTTATTCCTGTCGTTCACCAGTACAGAGAAAACATGTCTGCACACTCTGCTTCCCAACTGCAGAGAGAGAATAAACTCCACCCATGTACTTCCAGTACAGGGTCATGTGCTGCTCTGAGGTAACATCCGGCTCTCAGAGCACTTTACAGACTGTGCCTGGTTCCCACGGTACAATCCAATAACATCCACATCCTGTTTACCATTCCAGCCACCTGGTGCTTGCTTCTGCATTGCTCCTTTTTCGTAACATCCTCCCCCAAAAGAATCAATGCGTGTTGCAGCAAGCAAAGCATGATCCAGAGAAGAAAACAAACAGTTGTTATACACATAACACTCCCCTGTTGTTTCAGTTCCACCCTTGGAACTCCCCGCCACTGGTTTCCCCAGTGTACCTCTCTGGTTGTCTGGTTTCCAAGGAATGAGTGCATCTGCATTACCTTGGCTAGCAACTCTCTGTTGTGTCTTTGTCTCTGACTTAGACACAGCTCCAACCTGTCCTCGGTTGTTTACAACAGCAACACATGCAACAGCTAAGTTAGCAAACTCTTTTGAGTACCTCTTGGGTGGTTGACCCTTTGTAACTCTCTCAGACCTACGTATGAGGTGCTGATCCTCTCTGCTCACTGGTCCAGTCTCAGGACTCTTTGGAGAACTAGTTCCAATGGTAAACAGTGGTTCATCCTTCAGTTGTGAAGGCCTATCTATTGTGTGAGACTTCCTCTCAATGACTGTGACAACTGAGCTCTCCGAGCTATCAGTGTCATCACTTTCTGTACAGCTGAAATCAGTGAAATCATCATCATCTGAATCGTCCTCAGTGGGAAATGTGTGTACTATCACTCTCTCCTGTTCAGGAGCACTCTCTAGAAATTTTGTGAGAATCACCTGACCAGATTCAGACAAAATTACTCTGTAGAGACCCTTTTCATACCCCACAAAAATGCCTCTGGCATTCTTTACTCCACCTGGAGCTTCTGTTCTCACATGAGACCCGAAAACCTTGAAATGGGCAACAGAAGGTTTTCTGTGGAACAGTTTCTCAAAAGGAGAACTTCCCAACTCTTTTGAAACCTTTCTCATTTTCGTATAACAGAACGACATTAGAGACTCGGCCCAGTACTCATGTGGCAGATGTGAACTAAGCAATTGCGCTTCCATCCCCTTTTGCAATTCTCTGTTCACCCGTACACAGACACCCCTGTTCCACGCTTCCGCTGAAACAGAAATCTTGTGTCTGATCCCCTTCTTCTGCAGGAACCTTTGGAAATCCTGTAAAAGAAAAATCTGCTTCTCATCTGTGAATAGACAATCAATGTTAGCATCATGCATACTCTTAACTTTGTCACAAAACTCCTGAAACCTCTCCAAGGCTTCCTGTGGCTTTCTCAACACATAAACCCAGACATAGTTAGAGAAATGATCCACACACACAAGATAATATCTTGCATTGCCTCTAGATGGTTCTAGAGGACCAATCACATCAGCATACACCCGCTGAAATGCTCTGTTGACTCCGGTCTTCTTCTTGCTCACACCTGCAAGAGAAACTAGGTTAGACACAGATGAATTACATTCCATGTAATCACTTTGTGCAAAAGTCAACAAATATAGTCCATCCTTCTGTTTGGCAGAAAGATATAACTCTCCATCTTTGTAGATCTCGCAGCTCTCAGCATCGTAGCACAATCTCAGTCCTTTCTTTGCAATCTGCGAAACACTTAGCAGATTGAACTTCAATTCAGGAACCAAGTAAACATTGTTTATTGTCAAGTCCAGACTCTTAAGATAGACAGTCCCCACGCCGGCCGCTTCCAGCTCCTGACCGTTGGCCTGTGTCACAGTGAAGCTTTGCTTCTTAAACGTTGAAAAGAGTCCTCTGTGTGGGGACATATGAACCGTGGCTGCAGTGTCGATAATAAACGCGTTCCCAACGTCTGGCGTGGTTCCTGTCGCCATCATAGCTTTTCCAGGTTTCACCGAAGTCTTGGTGTGACCTTTGCCTGACGCCTCAGGCTTTGCTGAGCGGCCCTTAGCTCCTTTTGGCTGACGTGGCTTCTTACAGTTCCGCTGAAGATGCCCAGCCTGTCCACAATTGTAACATCGGACAGCGTTCAAAGCTAGAGCTTTCTCTCCAGTAGCTTCATCTGCGGGGGAATTAGAACTCCGTTCCTCCCTCCCCCTGTCCTTTACTTCCAGTGCAGCAAGTCTGTCCTGTTCATTCAGAACGACGGCAGACACCCTTTCCGCGGTCAAATCTTGAGCCGGGAGGGAACCAAGCTGACTGGCAACCGTTTTGTAAGTCCGATTTAGGCTGTTGATCATCATGAAGCAAAACACTTCCTCCTGCAGATGGAAATTGCGTTCCACCATCTGCTGGCGCAGATATTTCATCTCCGTCAGGTGCGCTTGAACATCTCCATCAGGCGCAAGCCTCAGATTGGTCAGCTTCTCAAAATACAGCAACGCTGAAGAACCAGCATCCCTCTGATGTGTTCTTCGCAGTATTTCCCAAATTTCCCGTGCATATTCCAAACCCTGAATATGCACCAATTGGTCATCTGACACACACAGAATTATAGCCGTTCTGGCTTTCAGATTCTGTGACTCCCAACCTCGGGTTGGTGCTGCTGGGATGGGGTTCTCAATCACGTCAAAGACCCTCTGATTCTGCAGCAGGGCCTTCATCTTTATAGACCAAGATGAATAATTGTCATTAGTGAGGGGAGGGGGATAGGGCAAACCTCCCGCCTTCTTGGAATCCATGCTGAATCCAAGGGTCAGCTTTCTCAAGCCAGCAAACTCCAAAAGTCTCTCGGCTTGTTTACTGCTTTCACTGGCAGGCAAACTGTTGGGCTGTTTTCAAAAACCTTGCACTTTCTGCGCAGATATTCAAAACAATTCCACTTCCCAGGCTCTTTCCCAGCCATTCAGTAACTCTCTAAGTACTTGCGGTAGTTGCCTAGCAACCTGCTCAGGACGGGATTCCTTATCTCACCACAGGAATTCCTGGTATGCAAGCTTGCTCTTTCAGAGCTGTTTTTCAAACGCAGCTATTGTGAACCAGAAATTAAGTCTTTCTGCGTTCATTCTCTCTAGCCCAAAATGCAGCATACCTTGTCTGGCTCCGTTGCCTTGAAACACACTCCTCTCGGTGTCCAGCTGTCTGTTCTGTTTAGCCTCTGGCTGCAGGCAGACGCATTTCTTTATCTCCTTAGGTGCAGAGGATGGCAACGATTCATCGACCTCTCACCTCTCATGCAGATTCTCATAGATCAGATAACCATCGGAATGCTACCAGATGTCGTAATTCAAGTGAGCAGAGCCTCCAGCTCTTAGGAATTTGGCCACCCTCCAGGTGCCCGGCTTGAATCCTTATGACCTCCTGTCTGCGTCTCCCGGCAAGATCAAGGGAGGTCTCCAATCGGCGATTCTCCTCAACGTGAAGGAGAACACACCACTCCTCCCACTCCTCTCCCAGGGAGGGGGAAAGAGCCAGACAGAAATATATTTACATGTCTTTATTCCTGTCGTTCACCAGTACAGAGAAAACATGTCTGCACACTCTGCTTCCCAACTGCAGAGAGAGAATAAACTCCACCCATGTACTTCCAGTACAGGGTCATGTGCTGCTCTGAGGTAACATCCGGCTCTCAGAGCACTTTACAGACTGTGCCTGGTTCCCACGGTACAATCCAATAACATCCACATCCTGTTTACCATTCCAGCCACCTGGTGCTTGCTTCTGCATTGCTCCTTTTTCGTAACAGATATCACCATTGAAGACTTCTACTAATTTATGAGTAGAGGGCGATGTTTATGTTACAGATTTATTGTAATGTATGATGTTGGTCTGTTGTTTTTGTTTTGCTTTGGTTCTTGTCTGTTTTTTGTAAGTTTTAGCGGTTTTAAATTTGGAGCTTTAAGTACATTATGTTGGTATGGGAAACTGTCGTGTGATGGGCCAATGGCCGTAATAAAGTTCAATACAATATCAATACAATACCTTCTCCGGGTCCATTGCCAGACCCCTGTCTGACAGCCTATAGCCCAGGAACTCGACCTCTCTCATGTGAAACTGACACTTCTCCAGTTTCACCCATAGGCGATGCTCCTTGAGCCTGGTTAGAACTTCCCGCACGTCCTTAACGTGCTGTTCTTCGGCTGGAGAGTAAATAAGTATGTCATCCAAAAATGCAGCACAGTTTTTGTAGAGCAAAGGTCCCAACATGTGGTGCATGAAGGCTTGGAAGCACGGACTACCACACTGTTAACCGAAGGGCATAACGAGATATTCGAATGCCCCTAGTGGTGTGAACATGGTTGTCTTCCACTCTTCCCCTCTCGCACCCTGATGAGATTGTAGGCTCCTCTCAGATCCAGTTTAGTGAAAATTTTCCCCTTTCTCACCCTCGCCAATACGCCATCGATTCTTGGCATTGGGAAGGCCACGGGGACCGTCTGGGCGTTGATTCGCCGGAAGTCCACGACTAGCCTCCTCTCTCGCGTGGCCTTCTTGTCCACAAAGAACACGGGGCTTCCGCCCACTGCCCTGGACTCCCTAATGAAACCTCTCCTTAAGTTCTTGTCTATAAAGGCTCTTAAATCCTCCATGTCCTGATTGGACATAGAGTACAGTTTTCCTGCCAGTAACTTGGCCCCCGGGACCAAGTTGATCTGACAATCGTAAGGCCTGTGCGGCGGCAGCGTGTCTGCCTCTCTTTCGCTGAAAACCTCTGCCAAGTCCATATATTCTGGAGGAATGCCGCCTTTTTCTCCCGCACCCATAGCTGCCACTCTGGCACTACCAGCTCGTGGCTCCTTTACTCCCAAACAGTTCTCCAAGCAATGCACCGATCTAAACGTCAGGTTACGCTGATGCCAGGAGACCACCGGATCATGCAGGGCCAACCAACTCATGCCCAAAATGATGGGTGGGCCCGCCAGCGTGGCCACATGGAAAGCAATCGTTTCGGAATGCGTTGAAATCCTCATTCTCATGGAGGGGGGGTCTGATGGGTCACTTCCCCCCCAAAAGTTCCCGCCCATCAATGGTGGTCACTTGTAGCGGAAAGTCCAAAGGTAGTAAATGCAATTGGTGCTGTGCAGCGAAGTCCCTGCTGAAGAAATTGGCACTCGCTCCTGAGTCCAACAGGGCATGGACCTCCATAGCATGTCCATTGGGGAGGTCCAGCAACACCCTCACAATTATGCCTGGTTGGGGATGTCCTGGTCGGGGCTCTGATTCTGTTCCATTCCTGCCTGGCTGCTGGCCCGCTCCATTCCCAGCCAGGCACTGGCATTTCCCTGCATTTGGACTCCCCCCTCTCCCACCTGGGAGGAAGCCCCCACCATTCCCTGCCAGTTGTGACGTTCAGGACACACTCTGGCAAAGTGCCCAGGTTTCTGGCAGATAAAACTTTTCTTGGCAGCCTGCCTGTCTTTTGCTGCCTTGTGAGGGAGAGTCAATTTCCATCGGCTCCGAGCGAGAGTGACCTTGCTCTCCCTCACTTGGTATGCCAGGAATGCGATCACCATGGGAACGCCGGCCTTTGCTCTCAGACTTCTCTAGCTGCCTCAGCTCTTGCCTGCTGCCCACCGCCAGAGCAGACTTAACGAGGGAATCCAAGTCCTGGTGACGGGGGCCCCTGGCAAGCTCATCTTTCACCTGAGAATTAAGTCCGGCCTTAAATAGTTTGAAGCCCATGTACAGTCTGGGGTCTCCATTGAATTTGCTTACCAGAGTCAAAGACCGGTTCAGTAAGCCCCCTCCAGAAGTCCCGTCAGATCTGGCTCTGGCTTCTTGCAAACGAATTCTTAATTCCTGTGATGTAGCCAATAAATCAGCGCTCTCTTTTTCCAGCTGTGCGAGGCGAGCTTCCATCCTCCTTTTCTCCTTGCCGAGCCTCTCCTCTCGAGTGCTCATTAACTGGGTTTGTGAGTCAGAGCAAACTGTCAGCTAGCCAGCTGCACGCGTTGCTGCACTCAGCAGAGAAAACACTCCCGGCAGCCAGCCATCAATTCCTTTCTTTATTTCCTTCTGACAAGATTACATGCAGAATAAACAAAGCGATCCGTCTCTCATGACGTGTTGCTCTGACTGGTTTCTCTTTTCCCTCTCCCTTGAGACCAGCACAGCCAACGGCTCAGCCCCTTCCATTTTTCCCTGTGACGTGGACCCCCCTCTCTCGGAAGCAACCCTTCCTCCCCAGACTCACTATCCTCTTCTCTGTCTTCTGAGGACGAGCCAATACTAATCAGTGGAGATCGTTCTCTGTATCCTCCCATTCTTTCCTCCCTCGCTGCCTGCATGTCCCTGACACGTACACTGGTTTCCTGTTTCTTTGTTCTGTTGTTTCTTTGTTGAGAGAGTTGCTCTCTGCTCTCATAGAGGCAAGATGTACATTTGTGTGTTCTCGGTATAGCTTAGAAATAAAATAGCAATGTTGCTTTATCCTTTTGTTTGCGGACTACACTCTGCTGGGCTCAGGACATGACGAGCCATA
Organism: Podarcis raffonei; assembly: GCF_027172205.1. Taxonomy (NCBI): domain Eukaryota; kingdom Metazoa; phylum Chordata; class Lepidosauria; order Squamata; family Lacertidae; genus Podarcis; species Podarcis raffonei. The sequence continues at coordinate 25,033,358 of NC_070620.1, forward strand.
TCAGCTCCAGATGGGCCGGAGCTGAACAAACTAACATTTTTGGTTCCGGGCCCAGAAATCGGAATCGGAATGACGGACGGCGGAGGCAACGGGACGTTATCTGCTCTGCGTGTCAAGAAGATTGATGAGAGGTATGTGCTCTTGCCCTGGGAAGCCTGCCAGTTCCTAATTAATGGCTTTAAGGCTGGACTTTGAACTTTTAAGCCAAAGCAGTAAACGGCTGCGGCAGAGGCTTGAAATCGAAAGTGTGCTTTTGGAAGCAGCTGCAAACAGACACAGCTTGCTTAATGACGCAGAAGGCTAATTCCAGAGTAATGGAGGCCCTTCGAGATGCTTTTGGGATTCCAAAGCTCAATAAAAATAATTACGCGGAATGGGTGTTGTATGCAGAGGCACTGCTACGAAAAGAGGGTCTGTTGGATGTCATAACAGACACCCCCCCAGCTCCGATGACGGATGAATGGAGAGCTAAGGATTCAAAAGCAAGGGGAACTCTTACGCTGATTGTATCCCCAGAAGAGCTATGTCTTTTGCGTGACAAGGCCTCAGCCAGAGAAATTTGGGATACTTTAAAAGACTCACATCTGAGAACAGAGGCTGGTGCTTCTTTGTTCTACTATGCCAAGTTGCATGATATGGCACTTGTTGAAGGTGCAGATGTGCGTGCTCACTTGATGGAGATGCAGAATCTCAGGCATGAGCTGCAACAGAGAGGAATCACCTTTCCAGAGGCTGTGTATTCCTTCATGATACTACATTCTTTGGGTTCAAGTTGGGAATCCATTGCCACTCAGATTGCTGTTTTGCCAACTGCTCAGCTCACGGTAGCGCATGTTACTGCTGTTGTTCTGAATGAAGCAGACCGGCGTAGTGCTAGCTGCATCGGTAAGGGGGAGTCTTCACAGACGTCATCCCAGAATGCAGTGGAACCACTAGATGGCGCCAAAGCTTTGAAAGCAGTGAAATGCTACTCGTGTGGACGTCTAAGCCACGTGAAAAGGGAATGCAGATATCCCAGGGCCAAGACAGAGCAGTGCAGCGAAAGCTCATCGCGTGGAAAAGGCAAAGGTCCGGTGTCCAGGACAACGCAAGACAAGGCAATGGTCTCACGCTTCACTCCAAAGGTTGCAAAGGTCCAGAAGACGTCTAGATCGTTCTTCGTGGTAGATTCAGGAGCCACAGTCGCGCAGCTGAATGAACGGAACATTGACGTTTCCTTCAAGAACAAGAAGTGCACCATCACAAAGAAAAACGATTATGTATTGCATGCTGAATATGTTGATTGTTTGTTTGTTTTGTATTATGATGATGTTGTGCAGGATGAAACTTGTTGCATTGCAGGTTCTAACAAGGTTTTGCATGCAGGATGTATTCATGATTTTCACAGGAAACTTGGTCATTTACACTTTGAGGCAGTATCCAAAATGCCTGCCTTGGCTGAAGGTATGACTATTAAACCCTGCAGGTACCACATGAAGTGTAAGGCATGCGCAGCAAACAAGGTCAAAATGGCTGCGAAAGGTAAGGTGTCTAGTAGACAAGCTACAGAACCATACCAGGTTAAGCATGCTGATCTAGTTGGTCCACTATCGCCCTCTTTAGGTGGAAACAGGTACTTCATGGTTCTCATTGATTCATTTTCCAGGTATATTTATGTGTTCAATCTCAAGCAGAAATCAGAGGCTTTTGCAAGGTTCAAGGAATTCTGTGCTTGGTTGGAAAATGTGCATGGTAAAAAGGTAAAGACTCTTTTCACTGATCGCGCGGGGGGGGGGGGGGATTCACTTCTCAGCAGTTTGAAACTTTTCTGACTGAGAAAGGAATTCAACACGATTTGTCAAGTCCTCGTTCTCCATGGCAGAACGGACTTTGTGAGAGAGCAAATCAAACATTGCTTCAAGGGTTGAAAACCTTGCTGCATGATGCCAATCTTCCAGAGAGTTATTGGGCAGAATCTTTGAGCTGTTTTGTTTACAGTTACAATCGCAGATTATCATCATCGATTAGTTGTACCCCCTATGAAAAGATGTTTGGCAAGAAACCATACATCAAACACATGAGAATTTTTGGTTCTGACATGTGGGTTCACACACCACAAAGCTCCAAGTTAGGCAAGCGTGGATTGCATGGTATCTTTCTAGGGTATCAGAAAGGTTCTTATAGAGTAATGATGACTGACTCTAAGACAATTAGGCTCACTAGAAGTGTTGAGTACAATGCCAAGTGGGGGGAGAATGTGGGAATTTTCCAATGTTATCCTGATGACAGTGAAGAGACTGAGGATAAGCAACAGCCACACCCTACACCCACTGATGAAGGTCCTGATTCTGAATCTGAGACTGAATCGGATGATTCAGAGGATTTCAAGAGTGTGAAAGCCACTATGCGACCCTCTGAAGGCTCTGATAGAGAATTGGAGGAAACATTGTTCACTATAGGTCACTTTTCTCCTAAGAAGGAGGAGATGAGTCCAGAAGACTTGCATCTAGTATGCAGGTCTGAAAGACCCACTAAAGGTAGACCTCCAAAGAGATTTGCTGATGAATTTGCTAAGACAGCAGTTGCAGCTGTTAATAGCTCCAAGAAGGTATTCGAACCTTCAAGTTTCCAAGAGAACCAGGCTTTGGATTGAAAGGATGCTGAGCCATGGTTAAATGCCATGAAGGCTGAGCTTGATTCCTTAGAGAGGAACAAAACATGGTAGCTAGTTCCGGTAGTTCCAGGAATGAAACTGCTAGGAAGCAAATGGGTCTTCAAAGCGAAGACAGATCAAAATGGTAAGATAGTCAGACACAAAGCCAGATTGGTAGCCAGAGGTTTTTCACAGGTACCAGGTGAAGACTATCACGAGATCTACTCACCCACTGTGAAGTATGAGAGCATTAGGCTTATGCTCAAGCTTGCTGCAGAAGAGAATCTTCACGTTTCTCACCACGATGTGAATACAGCATTTTTGTACGGATCCCTGGTGAATCAATTTATATGCTTCCACCTGATGGCGTACAGGTAAAACAGGGATTTGTTTGTTCCCTGAAGAAATCCCTTTATGGTCTCAAACAAAGTGCATGGTGCTGGCACACTAAACTCACTGAGGTATTGTTTTCTCTAGGTTTTCAGCAAGGGAAAGCTGATCCATGTGTATTTGTCAAAGAGGAAGGGCAAAAGAAGCTGTATTGCTTGTTTTATGTTGATGATCTTCTTTTCTTTTGGAAAGATGTCAAAATGTACAATAACGCCCTAGCTCAACTGAAAGAGCACTTTGACATGAAAGATCTTGGTGAGGTAACCAACCACCTATCTCTGGAAATAGAGAGAGACCAGGATGGTAACATTCTAGTACACCAGTCACTTAAAATTGCTGATGTGTTAAGCAAACTAAACCTGATGGATGCTAACCCTGTAGACACACCAATGACAACAGGTTATCAGGTAGATGACACTGAAGAAGCATTTTCTGACACTACACTGTACAGAAGTGTGCTAGGCAAACTAAACTTCATTGCCAGATGTTCAAGACCTGACATTGCTGTTAGCTGTAATTTACTAAGCAGACAAGTCAACAATCCTACTGTTAAGGATTGGAAAGCTCTGAAACACATAGCTCGCTATTTGAAAGGCACTATGCATTACAGGCTGAGATTTGACAATCAAAAGTCTGGTGGTCTTGAGATATTTGCAGATGCAAGTTTTGGTGGTGACACTACAGACAGGAAAAGTACGTCTGGAGTTTGCTACATGTACAATCAGGGTCTATTTGATTGGTCATGTAAGAAGCAAACAACAGTTAGCTTAAGTACTTGTGAAGCTGAACTGAATGCACTGTCTTATTCACTTAAAGATTGTGAATGGTTGTTACAATTGTGCAAAGACATGAAAATTCCTGTCAAATGTCCAATCCAGGTTTATCAAGACAACAAAGTATGTTTGGCTTTGCTGAATGCTGAAGGTTGTAAGCAAAGCACAAAGCACTTACAATTGAAGTTGCAACATACTAGGGAATGTGTTCAGAAGGGACTCGTAACGGTGTCCTATATGCCAGGTAATGAAATTCCTGCTGATGTATTGTCCAAGGTTGTTCCAAGGGATCAACACTGTGCCTATGTACGGAAATTGGGTTTGTACTGATATTGTACGAACACGCTGCCCAGTGATGTACACAGAAAGGGGGAGGATGTTGGTTTCTGCTTCCTTCACTGAGCAGCAGCTGCATGTCACAAGACAATGTTTACATTCCATAGTTCCGTTACAGGAAAGGGAGACTGGATGTGACGTACACTGGTTTCCTGTTTGTTTGTACTGTCGTTTCTTTGTTGAGAGTTGCTCTCTGCTCTCACAGAGGCAAGATGTACATTTGTGTGTTCTCGGTATAGCTTAGAAATAAAATAGCAATGTAGCACTATACCTGCTTTATCCTTTCGTTTGCGGACTACACTCTGCTGGGCTCAGGACATGACGAGCTGTATCAGCTCCAGATGGGCCGGAGCTGAACAAACTAACATTTTTCACTCCCAGAAGGTCTCAGAGGGAGAATAAAGGTGTACCCCCAGATAGTTTTAAGCCTGGTACTGCTAATGTTTTCCATGTAGCTGTTGAACCTCAAAGCTACAAAGAGGTGCTGGTGTTACCAGAGGACCAAGTTTTGCTCTGGAAAAGCGTAATAATAATAATAATAATAATAATAATAATAATAATAATAAATTTTATTTATATTCCACCCTCCCCAGCCGCAGCTGGGCTCAGAGCGGCTAACAACAGTTAAACGATAAAACATTCTAAAATCATTTCATTATAAAATTAATTCCAATCAAATTAATGGCAACCATTGGGCTAGAAGTTCTCTGAGGATTGCTAAAGGAGGGAGTCAGGCTGTGCCCTGGCCAAAGGCCTGGTGGAACAGCTCTGTCTTGCAGGCCCTGCAGAAAGATATCAAGTCCCGCAGGGCCCTAGTTTCTTGTGACAGAGTGTTCCACCAGATCGGAGCTACAGCCGAAAAAGCCCTGGCTCTGGTTGAGGCCAGCCTAACCTCTCTGTGGCCTGGGACCTTCAAGATGTTTTTGTTTGAAGACCGTAAGTTCCTCCGTGGGGCATACCAGGAGAGGCGGTCCCGTAGGTATGAGGGTCCTAGGCCGTATAGGGCTTTGAAGGTTAAAACCAGCACCTTAAACCTGATTCTGTACTCCACCAGGAGCCAGTGCAGCTGGTATAGTACCGGGTGAATGTGATCTTGCAGCGAGGACCCCGTAAGGAGTTTCGCCGCGGCATTCTGCACCCGCTGGAGTCTCTGGGTCAGTCTCAAGGGCAGCCCCCCGTAGAGTGAGTTACAATAATCCAGTCTGGAGGTGACCGTCGCGTGGGTCACAGTGGCTAGGTTAGGGTGAGAGAGGTAAGGAGCCAACTGCTTAGCTTGGCGGAGATGAAAAAATGCGGCCTTTGTTATAGCTGCAATCTGCACCTCCATGGAAAGGGAGGTGTCGAAGATTACACCCAAACACTTAACAGACGGCGCTGGTACTAATTGCACCCCCGCAAGAGATGGGAGTTGCCCCCCCAATCCCATATCGTCCCTTCCCAGCCAAAGGACCTCTGTCTTCGAAGGATTTAACTTCAACCGGCTCCCACGTAACCATCCAGCCACAGCTTCCAAACATCTGATCAGTGTGTCTGGGGCCGAGTCAGGATGGCCATCCATCAACAGATAGAGTTGGGTGTCATCAACATACTGATGGCAGCCCAACCCAAAACTCCGGACAAGCTGGGCGAGGGGGCGCATAAAGATGTTGAAAAGCATCGGGGAGAGTATCACACCCTGAGGCACTCCACACACCAAGGAGTGGCACAATGACAACCCTCCCCCCAAGCGCCACCCTCTGTCCCCGACCAAAGAGAAACAAGTGCAGCCATTGAAGGACTGTGCCCTGGAACCCCACATCTGCAAGGTGGTGGTCCAGTAGTTCGTTATCGACCCTGTCGAAGGCTGCTGACAGGTCTAGAAGAATCAGCAGCACCGACCCACCTCGATCCAGCTGCCTGCGGAGATCATCTGTTAGGGCGACATGAGCCGTCTCGGTCCCATGACCAGCGCGGAAGCCGGATTGGAATGGATCCAGAGCCAATGTTTCATCCAGAAACCCACCAAGCTGTTCAGCAACTGCTCTCTCAATCACCTATGAAGGAAGAAATGGATTCTCTAGTTGAGCATGAAGTGTTTACAGCCACACCACCACCCAAAGGAGCTAAAATAGTGGGGTGCAGGTGGGTTTACAAGCTCAAGCCATTAGCCCCTGGGGATTTTAAGTACAAGGCACGCTTAGTGGCTCGGGGTTTTCCCCAAAGACCGGGGCTTGATTTTGACGAAGTGTTTGCTCCCACAGCTAGAAGTGAGAGTTTGCGTTAGCTGCTGGCAATTGCAGCTAAATGCAATTTAAAAGTAAACCACTTTGACATCCAGACAGCTTGAGACTTCCGGGTTAGCGCCATCGACTAATGGTGGATTCCCTCTGAGCTCTGGAGGGAATCGGCTCTGTAGGATCGGGTCTGGCCGCTGCGGTGACGCGGGGACCCTTAAAAATCACAGGCGGTGAAGCCTGTGAACCTGGTGACTCGGCGGGCACCATTTGCGCCCCCCCGACCTGTGAAGAGCCTTTTTAAAGGCTTCGGAACGGGGGACAGGGTGAGTGGCGCGGTGCTGAGAGTCGACTGCTTCTCCTGCAGAGTGAAGCCGCATTGCCATGGTCGGAGAGCGCTGACTTCTTCTTTGGAACAATTGGACTCTAAAAGTAACAACCCGTGAGTACTACGGAAATTGGTATCGTAAAGAAAAAAAAAAATTTAAGAATTAGGCACGATCGGGGAAGGTGTAAAAAGGAAGTCTGCCTCCCCGTCTCGTAAACAAGTTAAAGCAAAGACCTGCTAACTAAGGTCGAGAGAACCTCTTTTTTCCTTCTTTGGTAAAAGACTTTAATTTCACGGTTTGACAGTATAAGAAATCTTGCTGGAGGATAAAAGAGCTAATTTTGGGAGCTGAAGTGTCACCCTCCCGGACCCGGGAGTGTTCCGCGAGAGAGCCTGTTGATGAGGTACTAAAGAGCTTGACAGCTGTCAAATTAGCTGTCAAGACAGAAAAAGAGAACTTTGTTTCTGCTGCTTCTGCTGGTTATATCTGTTACAATTTTTGTTATAATTTGTTGAAAACAAGGAAGAACCGATACAAACTAACTGGATTTTTGGATTTGAACTGGAATGAACATTAAGAAACCAAAATCCCTCTAGAGGGGGTTTTGGGACATTACAAGAATGGCTGGAGGAGGGAGAGTTCAGGCTGAATTGGACAGAGTCTTTGTTCTCTTGGGAAAGTTACAAGGCCAAATTGATGTTTTGGCTATAAATGTTACAACTCTGGACTCAACTGTAAACAATATCATGGAACCTGATAAGGATTTGAATCAGGAAGTTTATCCAACTGAACAGAAAGAGAAACTTGACAACATTGAGAACTTGGAGAACGAGACATATGTTGTCCCTGAAGAAAAGGAAGGAGGAACTGTAATTCTGCAGATGATGAAAGAGGACTTGAGGTTTGACATGATGGTAATGAAGGAAAATAAGAATTTGATGTGGAAAATCTGGCCTGAATTGGAGATGGAAAAAAGGAGAGATCTCCTTATGTGGAGATCTGAAGACCTAAGGATTACAAATTTGCTTAAGGTGGAGGTTGGAGCCTTGGGGACATTTGGTTTTGAAAGGAGTAAGAAACAAGATTTGGGCCCCACCTTTAAGTATGGAGGACTGGTTGGAAGAAATATGGATCCTGAAGGGCCAGAGCGTTTCCGAGATTTGGTGTTTAATTTTAAGGACTATCAGAAAAACCAGCAGAGAGGAATTGAGAGAGAATTAAGAGCCTCGGATGTGAGGTCTCCAGGCTAATACTAGATTAAGACTGGTGGATATTTGTGGGGGACTGAAACCGGGAAAGGGGGGTGTGGGGCTTGGGAATCCAAAGGGTACTGTCAGGGAACTGCCATCGGAGGAGCAGGAGGTGAAAGGGCTCACAGAGGCTGAGAGAGAGTATTCAGCTGAGGAGGGAACCAGCAGGGGGAGAGGTGGAGTTCCAAGGGAAAGTGAGTCGGAGGGAGGGCTCAGAGACACTTCCAGCGAAAATAGTGGGGAGGTTTCAGGACCTCCCATAGGGACACCTACTCCTCGCCGGAAACTGTCACGCCGAGAGTCCAGAAGACGCGTTTCCGTTAAGGAGCTTTTATGCTGGTAGAAGTTCCGTAAACGCCCACTGTCCGATTCTACGAGCGACTGATGGAGCCATGCTTAAGGAGCTCCGTCACAGACAGAGGTTTGTGGACTTAGCCAAACTCTGAGGGACTAGGATTTTACGCACAAGCAGCTCACCATCCCATCACAGCAATCGGACAGTCCCTGAAAGCAGCTTGTGCAGAGAGGCATCATGAGCAACCCAGCCGGAGCCGGGGGAGCAGGAGGAGCTGGAGAGGGTCCAAGCCTGGAAGAAAGGTACAGGGTGTTGGAAGTCCAGCTAGCGCTGCAAACGGCGAGGCTAGAGGAAAGGAGGGCGCAGGATGCAGAAAAGGCAAAAGGCGCTACACTAGCAAGAAAGATGCCAGGATTGGTGCAGAAGTTTGGGGGGGACCCCAGGAACTATCAAGCCTTTAGGACAGAGATGCAGTATGCTCTCGAGCTGCAGTTTGACGACTTTCCCGACGAGGCATCGCGAGTGGCGTTTGTGATTGGCCATCTCGAAGGGGGGGCGAGAGACTGGGTTAGACCCCTGATGGCAGGGAATAGTGAAATGCTGAAGGACACGAGGAAGTTTTTCCGCGCCATGGATTTGATGTTTTCCAGCGAGATTGAACAGGGACTGGTGCGCAGACAATTGATGGCTTGTAAACAGGGGAGCCGATCGGTTAGGGAGTACTGGACTGAGTTTACAATGCTGATACATAAATTGGGGTGGGATCTATCGGCGGAACCCATTCAAATGCTTTTTGAAGAGGGGCTTTCTTCGGCGGTGAAAGACGAACTTTCCCGGGCGCCCAGGGCGGAGTCTATGGACCAGCTGACCAAATCAGCGCTGACCATTGGAGCGCGCCAGGAGGCAAGAGCCTTGGAGAAGCGGGAAGGGAAAGGAGAGCGTTGGAGGGATTTCCGCATTCCAGAGATTCCGGAGCCAAATTTCCCGCCAGGAGAGCCGATGGAAATTGGAACAGCGCGCGCGCGCGCAGTTTCAAATCCCAGTGAAGGGAGGAAGAAGGAGGGGAAGAGCACCAAGAAATGTTATCTCTGCCAGCAGCCAGGTCACTTTGCCAGAGTCTGCCCGCAAAGAAAGGAATGGCAAGGGATGGCGGGAGCTGTTGGGGGGAAGGAGGAGGGAGTCCAGGAGCCAGTAAAAGCCAACGCCTGGCTGCCACCGTCAGGGCACAGCAGCCAGGCCAAGGAGCAGTAAAAGTGCCCACTCCGGAACCTCCAAGACCAGCCCTAGTAATAGAGGTGTTGCTAGAGCTGGCAAACGGATACCCACTAAAGACAAAGGCGCTGTTGGACTCAGGCAGCTCCTGTAATTTTATGAGTAAGGAGTTTGCAGCTGAACACCAGATACAGATACTCCCTTTAAGCAACCCCCTGCAGGTGACCACGATCGATGGGAGGGAGCTGTTGGGAGGAGAAGTTAGCCTACAGACCGTCCCAATGGTTATGAGGGTGGCCAGGCACACCGAAAGGATAGTGTTCAACGTGGCCACCCTGGGAGGGGCTTCCATTATTTTGGGAATGAGCTGGCTAGCGTTGCATGATCCGCTAGTGGGCTGGCATCAGAGAGTGGTCTCCTTTGGGTCAGCACATTGCCTGGAACACTGCAGAGAGGGAAAGGTGCCGGAAGGGGCAAAAGCCTTTCTAGCAGGGACGGAAGTGGCGGACAAAGGGAAGGTGCCCAAACAATACGCTGACCTGAGCAAGGTCTTCAGCGAAAGGGAAGCAGATAAACTACCACCGCATAGAGCCTTTGACTGCCAAATTAACCTGGTCCCTGGAGCCCAGCTCCCCGTGGGCAAGCTGTACGCCATGTCAGACAGGGAAATGCAGGAGTTAAGGGAGTTTATTGATAAAAACCTGAAGAGGGGCTTCATCAGAGAGTCCAGAGCGGTGGGGGGGAGCCCAGTGTTTTTTGTGGACAAAAAAAACACGGATAAACCCAGGCTTGTAGTGGACTTTAGAGCCTTAAATGCAGTGTCAGAACCAGTGGCTTTCCCCATGCCCAGAATTGATGACATTTTGACCAGGGTGAGGAAGGGAAAGATATTCACGAAACTGGACCTGAGAGGGGCATACAACCTGATACGAATAAGGAAAGGGGATGAATGGAAAACCACCATGTTCACCCCTTTGGGGGCTTTTGAATATTTAGTTATGCCCTTCGGATTACAAGGAGGCTCAGCATGTTTTCAATCGTTCATGAACCACGTCCTGGGACCTCTGCTCTACAAGAATTGCGTGGCCTTCCTCGATGACGTGTTGATATATTCAGAGAATGAGGAGCAGCATGTAAAGGACGTCAGGGAAGTGCTGAGCCAACTGCAAGCAAACCAGCTGTGGGTGAAATTGGAGAAGTGTCAATTGGAGAAGTGTACCGCTTATCAGACAAGGGATTAGCCATGGATCCAGGCAAGGTCCAGGCGGTGCTGGAATGGAAGACACCGAAAACGAAAAAAGATGTGCAAAGGTTCTTAGGGTTTGGGAACTTTTACCGTAAGTTCATCAAGAACTTTGCCCACTTAACGGCTCCTATCACGGACTGTCTCAGCAGCAACCATGTGGCGGAGATCATCGACTCCAGGTGGAAGGGTAATCAGGTGGAGGATTTGGTCGCGTGGGAAGGGGAACCGGAGTCGGAAAACACCTGGGTGACGGCAGAGGAGGTCAGTGACGAGATCTTGATCGAAACGTTCCACCAAAGGTTCCCCAGGAAACCTCAGCCAGTAGCGAGGTTCCAGAGGGAGTACTTTGGCACCACCGACGATGAGGAGGAACTGGAAGGATTCAGGGAATCGGAGTTGGAAGAAGGAACAGACTCCGATGAGGAGGAGTACTTGGAAACCGGAAACAGCAACCGGTGGAGGGAAGTGTTCGAAACTTCGGAAGATGAGGGAGGTTCTTTCAGGGGTTTTGCTCCCTCGCCTCCCGCAGAGGAGGGGAGGGAAGGGGGTGAAGGGGGCCCTCGAGGGGAGGTGGATGTCAGGGAACTGCCATCGGAGGAGCAGGAGGTGAAAGGGCTCACAGAGGCTGAGAGAGAGTATTCAGCTGAGGAGGGAACCAGCAGGGGGAGAGGTGGAGTTCCAAGGGAAAGTAAGTCGGAGGGAGGGCTCAGAGACACTTCCAGCGAAAATAGTGGGGAGGTTTCAGGACCTCCCATAGGGACACCTACTCCTCGCCGGAAACTGTCACGCCGAGAGTCCAGAAGACGCGTTTCCGTTAAGGAGCTTTTATGCTGGAAGAAGTTCCGTAAACGCCCACTGTCCGATTCTACGAGCGACTGATGGAGCCATGCTTAAGGAGCTCCGTCACAGACAGAGGTTTGTGGACTTAGCCAAACTCTGAGGGACTAGGATTTTACGCACAAGCAGCTCACCATCCCATCACAGGTACACAATTATAATGTGTTTTTACTTTCATTTTGGTTTGGTAATGTGTATGAAATTTGGGAAATTCGTGGAAGGGAACCTGGGTCGACTTTAGAAAGAATGTTTTAAGAAAGTGTATTGAGGTACAAGTGTTGATGTTGAAGTTTGGATAAGGTAAAATTGGTTTGTTTTAAAACGGACTAAATCAAAGGAAAATAAGGTTAGCAAAAATAAATTGAGGAAATGAATGAAAGAGAAAAAGTAAAATAATAATATGTTAAATTAAGCATAGAAATAGGTTTAAAATTATGGATAAGGATTTGCTGAATTAACAATTTGAATTGGAATACAAGAAAGGGGGGTATGAGGAGGTCAGGGAAGTATGTTATTGAAAAATAGATTTTGTGAACTTTATGTGTTTTTAATTTTTTCTGCTTTTTTCTTTTTTTTCTTTTTGACTTTATGTTTTTTTTGTATTGTATTAAATTCGAAAATCTTAATAAATATATTTTTTTAAAAAAATGACATCCAGACAGCTTATTTACATGCTAGTTTGAGTGAGGAACTCTATTTAGCAGAACCCCCTGGTTTTGGGTCTGGGTCAGGCAACGTGTACAAACTTCACAAAGCGCTGTATGGTTTACGACAATCTGCAAGAAATTGGAACAAGTGTTTAAATGAAGCTCTAGTTTCTCTAGGTTTCCAACGCAGTGTTGAAGACAGTTGTCTGTATGTGCATGGCGCTAATGATAAACAGGAGGTTTGTCTGGTCTTTGTAGATGATTTGTTATATTTTTCTAAGACAGATAAACAGATCAAAGCATTTTCCATGCAGTTAGCCAATGCAATTCTCCATTTCATACAATGCAATTCTCCAATTCAGGTGTATGTTGACAATCAATCTTGTTTAAATCCAGATCTAAACATGTGGCCGTAAAATACCAAAATGTGTTATGTAATGTACAGAGAAATGTCATTGCATGTGAATATGTTTGGAATGCTCAAAATGTTGCTGACATATTTACAAAACAGCTGTCGTTTGTAAAATACAAGCAAATGTGTGAATGCTTGGGTTTGCAGAACAAAGTTGGGTAAAATACTCTATGTGCTCAGAAGTTAATTGCACTGTGTGTGAGCTGTGAGGGGGTGTTGGGAATCTTAATACGTGCAGCTTCTCACACAGAGTCAATTAGGGTTTGGCAGACAGCCAAAGCAATGTGAAGGAGTAAGTCTGCCTGGTGATACAAAGGCATGGAGACAGCTCCATGATTGGTCAAGCTCTCTCACGGGAATGATGATTAATGGCCTACTACCTTGAATGTGTTAGTTCAGTGGTTCAGTGTAGGTGTAGGAGTTGAGAGTTGTGTTTGAGAGAGCTAGCAAAGGATCCATGCACTGTTCCTGTAAATAGTCCACTGTATATAATAAACACCTAACTACAAGTTCCCGGTTCCTGCTTCATCCATCCTGTCTACAGCCAAGATGCCAATTGCTTCCGTGGATTCTGTGTTTACTCTGCTAGGTCTGGCTAAGGTCCTGCAACTAGTTAGAAAGTTGTGAAACACCAATAGGTTTTGCCAATAGTGAGGACATGGCTGACCACTGGCACTGGGTATGCGTGGGCCCTGAGGACCTTGTTTATGGTACATTTGTAGTCTGCGCAGATGCGTACCAAACCATTAGGCTTGACAGGTGGGACAATCGGGGTTTCCCAGGGGGCATTAGGCACAGGCTCCAGCACTCCTTGCTCCACGAGCCGGTCCAATTCCTCATCTATACGGGGTTTCAGGGCGAACAGGACCCGGCAGGCCTTGAGCCTGATAGGTCGTACTGCGGGGTCAAGCTGTAGGGCAATGGGGGGCATATACTTTCCCAATTTCCCATTGAAAACCCCCGGAAATTCCTTGCATATGGTGTCCACGTCCACTTGTAAGCTAGTGCGGTTCACCCCGGTGACAGCTAGCCCCAGTGGTCCAAACCATGCCAATCCCAGTAAGCTAATGTAGGGGCCCTTGACCACAAGCAAGTCCAGTTGCCGCGTTCGCCCTCGGTATTGCACCCTGAAGGTCCCCACCCCCATTGTGGGGACCTTACGTTCCTGGAAGTCCCGGAGGGTGAATGGGGCCGACCTGAGTTTGGGACCCCCACTAGGGCACAGTTTCCTTAAGGTCCTCGCTGAGATTATGGATAGAGTTGAACCTGTGTCAAGCTCCATGCGGCACGGGGCCCCCTCTATCTGTACCTCTACATAAATTTTCTCTATGTTGGGGTTCGGCAACTGGTATACCTGGCAGTCTGTGATGTCCGTCGAGTTGCCTTGGCGCGTTGGGCCCCGGGACCTGGGGCTCTTGGATCGGTCATCTGATGCCTGGCGTCAGGTGGGCCAAGCCCGACACACCCATGCGATGTGTCCCGATTTTCTGCACTGCCTGCACTCTGCGTTGCAGAAACGGTAGGTCCTCCTCTTGTGACTCTCCCCGCAGCTTGCGCAGTTCCCTCCTTCTCATCGAGGCAGCTGTGGTCTGTGCGCTGCTTGAGTGCGCCGCTGTACTCGGTGCACCTCCTCCCTGTCGGATCCTGAGTCGTCCACGAGGTCTTCATGGTGGACCCTCAGTTGGGACGGCAGTCTCGGCCATGCGTCTTGCATCGACCTCTTGGCAGCTTCAGTTGCCAGGGCCTCCTCCAGAGTGACCTGGAACATTAGGTCCTTCTTGGCATAGAGGCGCCGTTACAGCTTCTCATCCTTCAGGCCTCCAACAAGGTGGTCACAAAGCATGTTCTCCAACTCTGAGAAGTTGCAGAACCAGGCGGCTTGGCGGAGAGAGGTCACACACCCAGTTATGGTTTCCCCAGGGCCTTGGCGCTTTGCGTAGAAGGCATTTTGACGAGCCACCACCAAGGGCTGCGGTGAGAAGTGCCCCTTCAGCCATTCCATTATTGTTTTGTATGGAACAGTAGCAACGTCTTCAGGTGCAAGGAGAGCCCGTGCAATTTCGAACGTCTCCTCCCCGCAAATGCTGAAGAATACTGCCCTCTTCTTGGCGTCATTGGTGACCCCTTTGGCTTCTAGGAGGAAGGTGAAATGGGAGGCATATGCTTCCCAGTCTCCTGATGCTGGGCTGAATGACGAGAGGCTGCTGTCGGTTGCAATTCTGAGTTCCTTGGGTCCCAGAGCTGAAGCCTGGATACACGGTGCGAGGCAGCGGTGCGACAGGTGGCGGTGCTGCGGTGCTGTGTGTGGCTGTCAGCTCAGCGGAATCCCACCTTCGTCGCCAGTGAAATATACTCTGAGTGGATTTCATGCTCTTTATTTAGCTCATAGTAGCGAGGAAATGGAAGTTCCTTTAAAATGTCTGCTTTATATACATTATTTACGCAATGAGCCCCACATGATTGGCTAATTCCGGGATTCTCCTGTAGGCCAGCAGGTTGTGGATTCACTTCCACCTGGAGCTGGATTGTGTGGCTCCTGCGGACCAATGAGACTGCTGCATTCTGGATCCTATTCAACTCAGTAAATAACAACAGGATTGCAAATCTAGCACCCCTACGTGTTTGCTCGGGAGTAAGCCCCGCCAAACTTAAGGCAAGCAGACTTAATCTCTATCAAGCTTTTATTACCTCGTATTTTACCATTCCCAGCTGAACTTTCCAAGATTTTATTTGTGCGGCAAGGAAACAAACATTTTCTGTTGCGGTTAAATCAATCGCAATAGAACTTCTGCTTGGTGTGCCCGATCATGGTGGACAGGAGCCCTTTCGTGGGAAGGGCACCGGCGCTTTGAAGATAGGGGTGAGCTGCTAGAGCGCAGTGGCGCCCCGAACAAAACTCAGATCGAGCATTCTGAGGACCTGGAATTCCTGCAGGTGCTGGAGATGACTCCCCTGCCCCCCGGTAAGCTCTAAAAAAGAGCGCCGAGAGCGGGTGGGGTGGAGACGGTGGCACTAGGGAATCAACTCACTTCCTTCAAAGCATGAAGCTCTGAGTCCAGCGATCGTGAGCAACCAAGTCCTCTAAGGGAAAAAAAACCAGAATAAAAATCTGGACTATCCCTCCTGGAAACTGTGAGTAAAAGGATTGAATTTGGAACTTCGATTGGGGAAGGAAAGGGATTTAAAAAACAGAGGTCGATCTCTTTCACTGAAGTAAAAACGAAAGCAGCTAACATAACCAAAAGCCGTAACTTTAGACTTATTGTTTAGAAACTTTCAAGTCTTTCCAATATCCCTCCTCCTGGCAGGGGGAAGGGGGGAAAGATAAAAAACAAACCTACCTGCAGAATAATTAAGGATTTCTCCTGAATTGTATCTTCTTCGTGGAAGCGGATCCCCCGGGTGGGGGGAGGCTAGACTCCATTGTGAAGTAACAAAGGGATCGGAAACTTTCAACTTTCGTTTTCCACTTTGCATAATTACAAAGTAACCACGGCTGCCAGAGCTCATAAAATACCTGGAACTGTATCCTCCACCCTCTGCAATTAAACTAAGGACCTGGATTTAATCTTTGGGGATTGTTTAAAGGAGAAAATAAAGACTTGTATCCTATTTACCAAACTGAAAGATTGTGGTCAGGAAAGACTCTTACTCTGGAGTGGGGATTTCTGTAGTTGGGAAACAGCCTGTTTAGCCATCTGGCTCCCTCTTGTGACTGTAGCTGACCTTGGAAAAATAAAACATAACTATGGATGGTGCTGACAAACCAGACAAGACAGAGAGGTTTGAAAAAGTAAAAAGCAAACTTAGAAGGGATTCTAAAACACCAACATTTGAAGAATCAGTAATGAACCTTCTCCAGGAAATTAGAACAGAAGTTAGAGGGAATCAGAAAACTATCCAAGAATTGAGGACTGATTTCTCTGAAGTGAAACAGGATTTGAAAGCACTGAGGTCCAATATCACCTCACATGAGGACAGAATCACACAACTGGAAACAGTAAAAATCCGGGAATTAGAGTCTGTTCAGCAGCAGGCACTAACTTCGATTGCGTATTTGGAGCTAAAAGACAAGGAGGCCCATCTGAGGCTGAGGGGAGTGGTCCAGAAAGAACAGGATAATTTGAAGGCTTGGCTCATTGAGGAATTTTCAACTTATTGGGGGATTTCAAAAGAACTAAATTTGTGGATTGATAAAGCATACAGATTTGGTCCTAAAAAGGATTCTAAAATTACACATGACTGCATGGTGATTTTCAAAACAAAGGAACAAAGAGACACGATATTGGGACATCATTATAAAAAAAGCTTAAAGATAGAGGGCAGGGTCGTCATTTTGTTTAAAGAAATCCCAAAATACTTTTTCTCTTTGAGGAGCAACTATTCGGATTTGGCAGCTACTCTAAGGAAGAAAAATATCTTCTTCAGGTGGGAATTTCCAGAGGGACTCGCCTTCAAATTTCAAGGGAGGAAGCAGAGGATCAGAACTGTAGGAGAGAAAGAGAGCTTTTTGGAGAAAAACACAAAAGAGCTTGGTTTGGAAAGTTCTCTCCCTTTGGGTGCAGAGGCTAAAGGACCTTAAAAAAATCAATATGTCTTTAAGAATTTTTTCCTGGAATGTTAATGGCCTTAACTCTTCAAGAAAGAGAGGTCGAATTTTTCATATTTTGGCAAGAAACAATTTGGATATAATATGCTTACAAGAAACTCATGTTACTAGATTACATAGAAAAAATTTACAGAATAAAAAACTCGGACAGGACTTTATTTCATCAGATAAGGTAAAAAAAAGAGGAGTGGTGTTCTACATTAAAGAAAAATGGAACCCCAAGTTTATGTTTAAGGATGAGGAGGTAAGATACATTGCGGTTGAAATTACAGCACAAGGCGACAAATACCTTTTATTGGGAATTTATGCACCAAATGATGGGAAAGTGGACTTTTTAAGAAATTTGGACTTGAAGCTTAACAAATATTTGGATTATAAAATAATATTGATGGGAGATTTGAATGGAGTAGTCTCCACATTAATGGATAAAACACAAGAACAAAAAGTACAAAATGCAAGCAGACTCCCAAAATTGTTTTTTGAGATGGTGGACAAATATGACTTGGACATATGGAGACTAAGAAATCCGATTGAAAAAGATTATACATTTTCCTCAAATTTTTCCCAAACATTTTCACTAATTGATTATTTATGGGCTACTAGAGATATAGCTCCAAGGGTATCCAAAATTTAAATATGTCCTAGGACATGCTCCGATCATAATGCAGTGTTATTGGAAATGAAACTGTATCTGCAGGGTTCTTTCAGATGGAGGATGAATGATGGGTTGTTGAGGAATGACTTGGTGGTGGGAAAGGCCCAAAAGACTCTAAAGGATTATTTTGAATTAAATATAAATACAGAGGTAGAAGCAAGAGTCATTTGTGATGCTAGCAAAGCTGTTATGAGAGGTTTCCTCATACAACAGAATGCTATAAGGAAAAAATTTCAAAAAGGAAAAAAGGAAAAAAATCTTTCCCAAATAAATGAGAAAGAAAAGGAATTAAGATCAAAGCCTAAAAGCCAACAGATACAAAATGAAATTAAAGCTTTGCAGACTCAATTTTCTCAAATTATAAATCAAGAAATAGAATGGAAAATAAAATTAATGAAACAGAGAAATTTTGAATCTGCAAATAAATGTGGGAAACTGCTGGCTTGGCAATTAAAAAAAAGGCAGAAACAAAATATGATCACAAATATTGTAACAGAGGGGAAATCTGTGGAAAACCCTGGGGATATTAGAAAATGTTTTCAGAAATATTTCAAACAACTGTATAAAAAAGGTAAAGAAGATAAAGACAAAATTGAGCAATTTCTTAGATTAAATGAAATGCAGAAAATTCCCGGAGATAAAAGATTACTACTCAATGACATGATTACAAGACAGGAGGTAGCAACAGCAATAAATCAAATGCAATTGGGCAAAGCCCCGGGACCGGATGGACTATCTGCCAAGTATTATAAAACCTTCAAAGATTGGTTAATTCAACCATTGGCAGAGGTATGTAATAAGATATTGAGAGGGGAGAGGGCTCCTGAAACCTGGAGAGATGCATATATAACTTTGATACCAAAATCTGAACAAGATAGTTTGGATGTAAAGAGTTATAGGCCAATTTCATTACTTAATGTGGATTATAAAATATTTGCAAATATTTTGGCTAATAGATTGAAAAAAGTCTTAACAGAATATATACATAAAGACCAGGCAGGTTTTTTGCCTGGAAGACATATGAAAGACAATATCAGAAATATAGTGGATATTCTGGAAAGATTAGAGGCTAAAATAAATACTAAAGCTTTATTAATGTTTATTGATGCGGAGAAAGCCTTTGATAATATTTCTTGGCTTTTTATGGGGGAAAATTTGGAAAGTATTGAAGTTGGCCAACAATTTCTAAATAGTATTAAGGCAATTTATTTTGAACAAAAAGCTAAAATTATTGTTAACAATGTGGTATCGGAGGAAATTAAAATTGAGAAAGTGAAGCAGGCAGGGATGCCCACTTTCCCCTCTACTATTTATTTTGGTCCTGGAGGTATTGCTGAATATATTGAGGAAAGAAGAGAAAGTAAAGGGCATTGTGGTAGGATCAAAACAGTATAAATTAAAAGCCTTTGCTGACGATTTAGTGTTAACTCTGCAGGATCCAGAGTCCAGTGTATTGAAAGCACTGGAGATGATACAGGAGTACGGGCAGCTGGCAGGTTTTAAATTGAATAAGAGCAAAACTAAAGTAATACAAAAGAATTTAGATAAAGATGAAAGGAATACCATTACTGAAAAAACAGGCCTGGCATTTACGAAGAAGGTTAAATATTTGGGGGTGAATTTAACAGCGAAAAATCTGAATTTATATGAAGATAACTATGAGAAAGTATGGAATGAAGTAAAAAGAGATTTGGAGATATGGTCTAATTTAAAATTCTCACTTATGTGTCAAATATCGGTGGTGAAGATGAATGTATTGCCGAAAATGTTGGTTTTGTTTCAAACTTTACCTATCATTAAAGAATGGCAGAAGACCCTGTCTAAATTTATTTGGCAGGGGGGAAAACCGAGAATTAAGTATAAATTGCTTATGGACATAAAAGAAAGAGGAGGTTTTTCCCTACCTGATTTGAAGATATATTTTGAAGCAGCGGCCTTCTGCTGGATTAAAGACTGGATTAAATTAGAAAATGAGGATATTTTGGACTTGGAGGGTCTGGATAATAGGTTTGGCTGGCATGCATATCTTTGGTATGATAAGGTAAAGGCCCATAGTGGTTTTAAGAATCATATAATCAGGAAGGCGCTTTATAATGTTTGGACTAGATATCAGGATCTCCTGGTAAGAAAAACACCCAAATGGATTTCACCGATGGAAGCCCAGGCACAAAAAAAGTAAAATATGGAGAATAAGTGGTTGAGATACTCTGATTTATTGATAGAGGATGCTGAGAGATTTAAATTAAAACCATTTGAATTAGTTAAAGATAAAATAATTTGGCTTCAATATTATCAAATTAATGAGCTATTTAAGATTGACAAGAAAAAAGGTTTTGCAACAGAAAAAACCAAATTGGAAACGGAGTTGTTAGTTACTAATGTTAAGAATATGTCTAGGATGTATAGCTTACTACTGGAGTGGCACACGAAAGATGAACAAGTAAAGTCAGTTATGATTGATTGGGCACAAGATGTGGGACATCACATGATGATGGAGGATTGGGAGAGACTTTGGAAGAAAGGGGCTAAGTTTACCACATGTACTATGCTAAAGGAAAATATTATGAAAATGATGTATAGATAGTACCTAACCTCTGTTAAATTGGCAAAGATGTACCATAACTGTGACAATGTATGTTGGAAATGTAAAGAAAAAGAAGGTACCTTCTATCATATGTGGTGGACTTGACCCAAGGTAAAGGACTTCTGGGGAAAAAATTATAATGAATTTAAAAAAATGATGAAATGTACATTTATTAAGAAACCAGAGTCCTTTCTCCTTGGGATAGTTGGTAATGAACTGCCCAAAAAAGATGTGAAGGTATTTTTGTATGCCACAACAGCTGCTAGGATTTTACTAGCCAATAAATGGAAAACACAAGAATTACCAACGGTAGAAGAATGGCAGATGAAGATGATGGAATACATGGAGCTAGCGGACCTCACCGGGAGAATCCGTGACCAGAAAAAAGAGGATCACCAAAAAGATTGGAAGAAATTTAAAGACTATTTGAATAAATATTCTAGCATTAAAGATATGTAACCACTTGAAAGAACCAATTAGGCCTAGGACAAAATTAGATTTATATGTATAATTAAGAAAATGTACTATAAGAAAGGTAAAGAAAGTGGAATATAACTGTAATATTGTTTTATGAAATAATGATATTGGAAACTGCTACATTCAATTTAAGAGGAAATTCAGGAGGAGATTAGAGGAAGTCAACTAAAATGTTTATGAAAATGGATTTTAATTAATTAATTGATTCCCCCCCCCCTGTTTAGGTAGGTCAAGTCTGTTATTCTTTTTTCTTTTTTATTTCTATACTGTTGTTGTTGTTGTTATGTTGTTGTTGTTGTTGTTGTTGTTGTTGTTGTGTTGTTGTATATTCTTTTTTGTTTGTTATGTTTATTGAAAACTAATAAATATTATTCTAAAAAAAATATCAATCGCAATAGGATCATTTTTTGTTGTTGTGATCCCCCTCCCTTCCTTGCTCCCGGATAGTAAAGAGCCCTTACACCAAAGTAAGCCTGGTGAGGATCGTGGGAGCCTGTGAATTAACTTGTTGAGACCCCATCCAGCCTAAGAGCAGAAAAAGGGTTGGCAAGTTGGGGCGGGGGAGAGACTTTAGCAAGACAAAACTGCAAAGGTGGGAAAGCATGCATTGAAAAATGTGCGTTAACTGCAATTCCAAACCCATTCCCTCGCACTGAACTCAGCGGGGAGACCTCTGTATAGCTGCGCATCTTGAGAAAGCTGCAAAGGGACGGTGGGGGTTTTTGTGAAGACGTGAAGGCATAGAATATTTATAATATGCAGTGTTTAGTAGTGGGACTTCAAAGGCATTTAGAGGTTAAATTCCGGTTGGTGGTCACTGACTCCCAAGTTCGGGGGTTGGAGCTAGGCTTGAGTGGTAGAAGGCTCAGAAGAAGCCTGTAAAAAATAGTACTTCTGAGGTAATAAATAGGATTGTACCATATCATAGGCCTTTTTGTACATGTGTTGTGTGGTGCCCTTGATATGTTCCCTCGCGGATAATGTCTCGTCATCATTGTTGTATTGTTAGAAGTAAAATAATTAGGCCTAGGTATATAAGGTTGGTGTTATTAAAGTGAAATCATGGTGCTAGGCCAGATGTTAGTAATAGTGCTACAAAGGCTCCTGTTAGTGGTCATGGGCTGGGGTCTACCATGTGAAAAGGGTGTGCTTGGTGGGTCATTAAATATTTTCTTGTAAATATAAAGTTAAAAGTAGCACAAATACGTATGCTTGAATTAAAGCAACAGCTATTTCCAAGCAGGTTAGTAAAATAAATGTAATAAGGGCTATTGGTGCAGTTATAATCAATCAATAGATTTTATTGCATTAGCCGTGTGGCCATAGCATGATATACATAGAAATAACAACATAAAATGGGGGTGGGGAGGTAAAGGTAGATATCGTCCTGGGCAAATACTTAAAGGGGGGGGGGAAGAAAAAAAAGAAAGAAAAAAAGAGATAACAGAAGCAACAGGGGATTTAAAACATCGAGTGACCGATAGTACAAAAACAAAAAGACAAAAAACTGCTGAGGCTGGAGGAGGATTGTTAAAGGGGTCCTTCAGCTCCTCAGATTTGTCCTAGCTCCATTGTCCTTGTACAATAAAGATACTTGGAACTTCGTTCGATTGTGCAGCGTATCGACTGCAGCTGTGGTGTTAAAAAAGAAGTTAGTGCCGCTTTCCTCTTCATCACACTGAGCAGGAAGTTAGCTGTCATCTCGGTGATCCAACAATCAGAATCCTGCAAGAAAAGGGACACTGTCCAGGGCTGGATTGGGAGATGAAGCTTGTTCATGAGAGGAGTTAAAAACCGAGATCTTTCATCTGTCCAGTTGGGACAGAAGAGCATTACATGTTCCATAGTCTCCAGAGCCGTGTCATTACAGGTGCATGTTCTGTTTGCAATGGGGACTCTGGAATAACGACCCGACAGAACTGCTGTAGGAAAACAGTTGATACGGGCACAGGTAAAGGCCCTTCGCTTAGCCTCCGAAGAAATTGTGAAGCAGTATAAAGGGATTCCTTCAGGGGGGGGAATAGCTAGGGCTAGGCCTGAACACGGCCCTCTTGCATCGGCAGCTGTGTTAGAGAAGTCAAGTTGCTGTAGCTTCTTTTTAATTGAAGGTAGGGCCGCCGGACTGATACACTCTAATTTAAGAACAGTTTTGCAATTCAGATTGAAAAGAGAGCAGAGTTTGAGGTTAATTGTAGTTTTCCAAGGGGAATTATGAATATCTCTTAGGATCAGATTGGAAAAACCACCTCTAATTCGAGCATCCGATGCTAGTAGGTGGGAGCTATAGGAAATGGCTCGACACCATGCTCGTTTTACAATTGAGGGCTGGGCGAACTCAAGTCGTAGGGCTGCACCTGAGACGCATCTCGGGACACCGGAAAGAGATCTCAGAAACATATGAAGTGGGCGATCCAAGTTACCTGATATTGCTGAAGTCCATACTTCACAGCCATATAATAATTTAGGAACAACTTTGGCATTAAATATTTGAATTGCTGCTGGAAGGTGTTTGCCGCCCTTCTGGTGGTAAAATCGGACAATGGCATTGGAGGTCGTGGTTGCGGCGAAAAAGGCAGATTGTAGATGGGTGGTCCAGGAGAGATTATAAGTGAATATTAAGCCTAGATATTTAAAGGCTTTTACCTTTTCTAAGTAGCCACCTGTGATCTTAAGCGGCTCCAGCTTGAGTTTGCGGGAACGAGTGAAGTGAAGGACTTTCGATTTTTTATAATTAATATTAAGAGCTTCCGCCTTACAATAGGCGATAAATGCATTAACTGCATTTGCTAGGTCCGCAGCTGTTCTGGATAAGATGACGGCATCATCTGCATAGAAAAGGGAAGCAACGGGGTGGCCTGCTAAGTGAGGAGGATACTTAGTTGCTAGCTTCAAAGGGGGAATTGCATCATGAAGATAAAGATTAAACAGTAGAGGGGCCAAGAGACAACCTTGTCGGACGCCCTTGGCCGTTGGGAATGGAGTGGTAAGGGAGCCGTTGGGACCACTTCGGACGCAAGCTGTGGTGTTTGAATAAAGGGAAATAATTAGGGAGAGGAGGTGCAGATCAATTCCCAGATGGGCAAGTTTGGACCATAATCTCTGCCTAGGAATGGAATCAAAGGCGGCCTCCAGGTCCATGAAAGCGGCAAATAGGTGGCCTTGCCTTGGTGCAGTGTATTTACTAGCAAGGTGATAAAGAGTTAGACAGTGGTCCATGGTTGATGCTGACTTTCGGAAGCCAATCTGTTCTAGCGGTAGAATGTTCCTCTCCTGGACCCATGAAAGAAGTTCTTCCAGTAATACAGCGGCAAATATTTTCCCCGGAATAGATAATAAACTGATGGGGCGATAGTTCCTAGGGATGTTTGGCTGGCCGCCTTTGAAGATCGGAACTATTATAGCTTCTCTCCAGGAGTCGGGGATGTCTAGGGCGGAGGAGATAGCGGTGAATACAGGAGTCAGCTGTTCGTGAGGACGGTGTTTTCGCGTGTCGGCGGCGGCGGCAGCAGCACGAGCAACAACATGAGCCGCGATGCAGTTATAGTTATAGTGTCTATAAGAGTGAGGACTGCTGTTGAGGTAAGTTGAATTAATAAATGTCCAGCTGTTAAGTTGGCTGTTAATAGTACACCTACTGCAATTGGGCGGATAAGTAGGCTAACTGTTTCGATCACAAGTATGGGAATTAATAGAGTACTGTAGGTGTGCCCTCTGGGAGGAGGTGGCCTAGTGAGGCAGTAGGTTGATTTCGTAGGCCGGTTAGGACTGTTATTAGTCAAGC
Organism: Podarcis raffonei; assembly: GCF_027172205.1. Lineage (NCBI taxonomy): Eukaryota > Metazoa > Chordata > Lepidosauria > Squamata > Lacertidae > Podarcis > Podarcis raffonei. Next base: position 25,058,036 of record NC_070620.1, read on the forward strand.
TGGAATAGCAAGGGCTATATTTATCGAGAGTTGGGTGGTTGGGGTAAAAGTATAGGGTAATAGGCCTAGGGTATTGAATAATATAAGTATAAGTATTTGTGTTATAAAAGTACTTGCCTACTTATGTTCTGCAGTACTAATTGGTAATATTATTTGTTTTGTAGCATTAATAACAAGTGAGGATTGAATAGCTGAATATCGGTTTTGGATAAGACTGTTGGTTGTGAATCAAATGGTTAAGGGAAGCAACAGAGGTGGAATAACTAGTGGGATTCCTAGGGTGCTGGTGTAGTGGAAATGCGGAAGACAATTGTATTTCAAGGAGTTAGGTGGCATGTCCCTTTCCCTTTAACATCCCAAGTTTGAGGTCTGCTGGATTCTCACCTGTCAGGAGTTTATTGTGTTCTTCTGCGTTGCAGGTGCTGGCTGGATGCCGGCAGCAGGTAGTAGGAGACACTCAGCCGCTCTGTATTAATCATGAGTAATGCCAGGTGCACTTGATTACATCAAGGCAGGCTATAAAAGCCATAGGTGGGAGGGGCCCGGTGAGCTTCTTCCCAGATCAAAGGACCTGATGCTGAGAGACTGACGGTTGGGGTCTTTCTCCTGCGGCTCTACCTGGGGCTCCGGGCAGCTGAAGGGGAGTTTGGGTGGGCCCTGTTGGGTATGTTTTGTGTTGTGCTTTGTATGTTTATTTGTTAATAAAACTGTCTTGGTTCCCCTTCCACCTCCTCATTCCTTTTGTCCTGATATTCTTAGAAAGAACTGCTGATTTGGCAGCACAGCTGGGAATACTAAATTGCTCAAAAAAACTTAAGGTCATGGTCAGGTTCAGTGGTGGTTGTAGGGTTGTTTACTGTACTGTGGAGTTGAGAGGTGGGAATTATTACTTAAGATTTTTGTGAATAAGGCAATAAGAGTCATTCAGGCTAGTATAAAAATTAGGAATCAAGGGGCTGGATTAAGTTGAGGCATATCACTAAGGGAAACAGATTTCCCTCCCTAGCTTAAAAGGCTAGTGCTGTAAGTTAGCTTCTTAGTGATGAGGAAATTATTATTCTAGATCATGCTTCGAAGTACCGGTATTTGAGGGGTGTGGATTCTACTACGATAGGTATGAAGCTGTGATTTGATCCACAGATCTCTGAACATTGACCATAAAACAGGCCCGGGTGGGATGTAATTAAGGTTGTTTGATTTAACCAACCTGGAACTGCATCTGTTTTAATGCAGAGTGCTGGAACTGCCCATGAGTGCAGGACATCTTCTGCTGAGATTAAAACTCGGATGGGGGACTCTATTGGAACTACAACTCGATGGTTGACTTCTAGTAGGCGGAAATTTCCTGGGTGTAGGTTGCATGTTGGGATTATGTAAGAGTCGAATAGCAGATTTTTGTAGTCTGTATATTCGTAGCTTCAGTATCACTGGTGGCCAATGGCTTTAATAGTTAAATGGGGGTTGTTAATTTCATCTATTAAAGGATTTGGAGGGAGGGGAGTGCAATTAGGATTAAAATAATTGCGGGGAGGATAGTTGACTATTTCTACTTCTTGGGCATCTATGGTGTTAGTGTGTGAGAGTTTTGTTGATAATATAAGGCACTGATTAAAAAAAAATTATTAATGCATGATCATGGAAATGAAGAAGTTCTTCTATAATGGGGGAGGCTGCATTTTGGAAGCCTAGTTGTGCTGGGTGTGCCACTAAGGTTCATAGGCTTGATTAACCTATAATTTAGTGCTGACAGGGCTATGTAATTAGTTTACTAGGACCTCATAAGGGGAGAAACATAAGAGGATATGTGACTGGCTTGAAACCAGTTAGAGGTGGTTCAAGTCCCCCCTCCCTTGAGGTACATAGGTTGACTCTGTCGGAAATCAAGCCTTTATCAGGAGAAACTGGCAACTCTCCCAGGCACCCGGCTTGGTCTCCTGTTGACCTCCCTGGCTGCATTTCCCAGCAAGATCCAGGCTAGGTCTCGATAGGCGATTCTTCCCAAACGTGGGAAGAACACACCCCCTCCCTCTTGCTCCCCCGGCAGCGAAAAGGAGATAGACAGAAACGTATTTACATGCTTTTATTTCTGTCTTTGCAGCATTACAGAAAACATGACTGCTCTCTTCAAACTCCAGCAGTCAAGTGACAATGACTTCCTGTACTTCCTGTACAAGAGCAAGAGGAAGAGCTCATATTACACTCTGAGCTAATTCCGGTGCATTGCCCTGTGAATTGACTGTCGCTCTGTTTCCCACGGAAGAGTCCCAACATTCCATCATGTGATGTTTTCAAGCTAGCAGTTTGCAGCTGCATTGCATCCATATCGTAACAGACTCTTCATAGGTGTGGTATGGGGGCGGGCAGCCATGAAGTCATTCCAAGTTTATATCTGTTAATTTGAGGGTTAGTACTTCACGTTTAGCTGCTAGAGCTTCTCAAATGATAAATATTATTATAATTACAGCTGTTAGTGAGATTAAGGAGCCAATTAATGAGATAGTGTTTCAAAGGGTATATGCGTCTGGGTAATCAGAGTAACGTCGGGGCATGCCCGCTAATCCGAGGAAGTGTTGTGGAAAGAATGTGAATATTACGCCAAATTGAATTTTTGTTCATGAGGAATGCAAAGTATAACCTGTAAAGAGCGGGAATCGGACAACTCCACCCATAATTGTGAATACAGCTCCCATTGATAGGACATAATGGAAATGAGCAACTACATAGTAGGTATTACGAAGAACAATATCTAATGAAGAGTTGGCGATCTTAATTACGGCTTGGGATTCATCCAGCCCAGCCTTTCGCATGATGAATTCTGCATATAAGTTAAATAAGCAGGGAGACAATATACAGCCTTGCCGTACTCCTTTTCCAATTTTGAACCAATCAGTTGTTCCATATCCAGTTCTAACTGTAGCTTCTTGTCCCACATAGAGATTTCTCAGGAGACAGATGAGGTGATCAGGCACTCCCATTTCTTTAAGAACTTGCCATAGTTTGCTGTGGTCGACACAGTCAAAGGCTTTTGCATAGTCAATGAAGCAGAAGTAGATGTCTTTCTGAAACTCTCTAGCTTTCTCCATAATCCAGCGCATGTTTGCAATTTGGTCTCTGGTTCCTCTGCCCCTTGAAAATCCACCTTGCACTTCTGGGAGTTCTCGGTCCACATACTACTTGAGCCTTCCTTGTAGAATTTTAAGCATAACCTTGCTAGCGTGTGAAATGAGTGCAATTGTATGGTAATTGGAGCATTCTTTGGCACTGCCCTTCTTTGGGATTGGGATGTAGACTGATCTTCTCCAATCCTCTGGCCACTGCTGAGTTTTCCAAACTTGCTGGCATATTGAGTGTAGCACCTTAACAGCATCATCATTTAAAATTTTAAATAGTTCAGCTGGAATACCATCACTTCCACTGGCCTTGTTATTAGCAGTGCTTTCTAAGGCCCATTTGACTTCACGCTCCAGGATGTCTGGCTCAAGGTCAGCAACCACACTACCTGGGGTATATGAGCCATCCATATCTTTCTGGTATAATTCCTCTGTGTATTCTTGCCACCTCTTCTTGATGTCTAATGCTTCTGCTAGGTCCTTACCACTTTTGTCTTTTATTATGGTGATCTTTGTACGAAATGTTCCTTTCATATCTCCAATTTTCTTGAACAGATCTCTGGTTCTTCCCATTCTGTTGTTTTCCTCTATTTCTTTGCATTGCTCGTTTAAGAAGGCCTTCTTGTCTCTCCTTGCTATTCTTTGGAAATCTGCATTCAATTTCCTGTATCTGTCACTATCTCCCTTGCATTTTGCTTGTCTTCTCTCCCCCGCTATTTGTAGGGCCTCATTGGACAGCCACTTTGCTTTCTTGCATTTCCTTTTCTTTGGGATGGTTTTAGTTGCTGTCTCCTGTATAATGTTATGAGCCTCCATCCATAGTTCTTCAGGCACTCTGTCCACGAAATCTAAATCCTTAAACCTGTTCCTCACTTCCACTGTGTATTCATAAGGGATTTGATTTAGATTGTATCTTACCGGCCCAGTGGTTTTATATTTTCCTTCCACACTTTTACCCAATCATCAAATTGTATATTGTAACCAAAATCTTTGGCCCAATGTATCATAACCGATTTAACTTCCTCGTCCTTTGTATACCATTCCAACAGCATTTTATACATTTTTGATAAAATTTTATAATTATTTATTATTTCTGTTTGAAATTTTGAGTCTTTTTCTGCATATCCATTTTCTTTAAAATCCTTTTTAAACATTTCATTAACCTGGAAATAATGCAACCAGTCATATACATACTTTTTTACTTGTTCATAGGGTTTCATTTTCCATTTCCCACCTTCTTTAACTATCAACTCTCCATATGTGATCCAACTCCCTCTCATATTGATTTTCTTTACACTTATAACCTCTAACGGAGATAACCAGTGTGGAACTCTTGGTTCTAATAGGTTTTTATACCTATCCCATATTTCTATTAAAGATCTCCGGAAAATGTGGTTCTCAAAGCCTTTATGGATTTTCTTCTTTTCACACCATAAATATGCGTGCCATCCAAATCTGTTGTCAAATCTTTCTGTGTGAGGGGTTGGTGCTGCCAAAACTAGCCGAGATAAAACTCCAGGCACACAGCCAGTTTCTGTCTTGAAGCTTTATTTACAAAGTTCAAACGGTTACAAGCGCCTCAAAGGCACATCCTTGCCTGTCTCATTCAGATGCCTCGAATGGCGTTTTTTTGCTCCTCCTCCCCCAACAGGACCATCGCCGAAAGGCACGCCTCTTACTTCCTCTGTTCTGTGAATAGCTATTTCCGGGCTCTGAATCCCCCCTCCCTGTTTCTTCCTCCGAGTCAGATGAAAGGCTACTAATAAGCTCTTTCGGCTCTCTATAACTGCTTGTCTCCCCCCTTGGCTCTCCAGCCGTTTGCACTTCCCTGACATTCTATATCTAACATCTCTGTATTTTCTGATTTTATCCATTCTTTCAACCAACAGAGACATGATGCTTCATAATATAATTTCAAGTCTGGCAGAGCGAAGCCTCCTCTTTCCTTCGCATCTGTTCATAACTTAAATTGGATTCTTGGCTTCTTACCCTGCCAGATATACCTTGAAATTACTCTTTGCCACTCTTTGAAAATTGCTGTCCCCTTGATTATTGGAATAGATTGAAATAAAAATAACATCTTTGGAAGAACACTCATCTTTATCGATGAAATTCTAACCCATAATATTCATTCTGACCTACTGTCACCCCTTTTATTGAATCGTTTTGTCTTAGTGAACTTAAAAACACCTCCAGCACCAGTATAAATAACAATGGCGAGAGAGGACACCCCTGTCTTGTACCCTTAGATATTCTTACTTCTTCCGTAGTCACATTGTTTACAATTAACTTTGCTTTCTGTTCTGAATAAATTGCTTTTATTCCATTGTAAAATTCTTTCCCAATATCCATATATTCTAAGTTTTTAAACATAAATTCCCAGGATATATTGTCAAAGGCCTTTTCTGCATCCACAAACATTAGTATAGCTTGTTTCTCATTCCTGGCAGTCAGATATTCCAAAATATTAATTATATTTCTTATGTTATCCTTCATCTGTCTGCCTGGAAGGAAACCCGCTTGATCTTTATGTATAATTTCTTGTAGTATCTTTTTCATTCTTTTTGCTAAAATATTTGCAAAAATTTTGTAATCTGTATTCAGCAATGAGATCGGCCTATAACTTTTAACTTGTGTTAAATCAGAGTCTTGTTTTGGGATAAATGTAATAAAAGCTTCTTTCCACGTATCCGGAATATCTCTTTCTTTTAAAATATTGTTCATTACTTCTTTCAGTGGTACAGTCAGGGTGTATCTCAGTTCTTTATAATAGCTTGACGTAAATCTATCCGGTCCTGGAGCCTTTCCTTTTTTCAATTCTTTTATAACCTCTTTTATCTCCTCAATTTCTATTGGGGCATTCAGTCTGTCTTTCTTATCTGTCAGGATCTTTTGCACCTTTTTTTCTTTTAAAAATCTTTCAATTCTCCTCATATTGTTCTTTTCTCTACTTTTATATAAATGTCTATAAAAGTCCAAGAATCCTTTTCTGATTCCTTTCGGATTATCTATCTCTTCCTCTTCCACGATGATTTTGTTAATTGTATTCTGTTCCTTTCTTTTTTTGATTTGCCACGCAAGCCATTTGCCTGATTTATCAGCAAATTCAAAATTGTTTTGTCTTAACTTTTTTATATTCCATTCCACTTCTTTATTTATTATCATTGCAAATTGTGTTTGTAGAGCTTTGATATTCTGTTTTATTTTTGCATTATTAGGTTTTTTAATTAGTTTTTGCTCATTGTCCATTATTTGTTTTAGAATTTCTTTCTTTCCTTTTTCTCTATTTTTGTTTGTAATTGAATTCTGCTGGATGAAAAAACCCCTCATCACCGCCTTGCTTGCGTCCAATACTGTGCTCATCTTCGTACCTTTATTGCAGTTGTCCACAAAATATTCTGACAGCTTCTTTTGAGCTTTTTCTATAATTTTTTCATCTAGAAGGTAGTCATTAATTCTCCATCTAAAGGTTCTTTCTTCAAAGCTTTTTATTTCAAATTTTATTGGACTGTGATCAGAAATTACTCTTGGTTGAATTTCAATTTGTAGAATTCTTGGGGTTAATTCGTTCGACACCCATATTTGATCTATTCTTGACATTGACTGATTTGGTTCGGAATAAAATGTAAACTGTTTCTCAAGTGGATGTCTAAGTCTCCAAATATCTATTAGATTGCAATTCTTCGTCATCGAGAAAAAAGTTTTAGGTAACTTTCCTTCCTTGCTCGTCTCCGTAACTCTTAGTCTATCCATTTCCATTGAAACTACTCCATTCATGTCTCCCATTATTATAAATTTTTGGTCCATGTATTCAAACAGTTTTTCTTCCAAATTTTTATAAAATTCAGTCTTGTTTCCATTAGGTGCATAGATCCCGACAATTACTATATTTTCCCCTTGCCATTTGATCTGGACTGCGATAATTCTTTCTTCTTCATCTTTGAAAATTAACTGAGATTCAATTTTGTTTCTTACATATAAGACTACCCCTCTCTTTTTACCTTTGTCAGAAGATACAAATTCATTTCCTAATCTTTTATTTATCAAAATTTTTCTATGCCTTCTTGCCACATGAGTCTCTTGTAGACAGATAATGTCCAAATTTTTTCTTTTTAGATATTGTTCAATTTTATTCCGTTTTTTCCCTATCATTCATCCCATTAATATTCCAATTCCATAATTTCAACGCCATAATGACCTCCTGTTTAATTTAAATTTTATTGCTTTTTTATAATCTTTCTTCTTCTTCTTCTTCTTCTTCCTCCTCCTCCTCCTCCTCTTCTGTCTTTCTTCTATTCTCTTCTTCTTCCTCCAATCCTGTCTCTCTCGAGGCTCCTGCTCCTGCTTCTGCTCCTTTTGCTTCTTCATCTTCTGATCTCAGTTCCTTATATCTTCTCAAAAATTTACTTGTTTCCTCTGGACTCGTAAGCCTGTACTTCTTACTTTTGTAAAAAAAGGAAATCCCCTCAGGGAATTCCCATTTGAATGCTATCTTATTTTTCTTAAGAATTTGCACCAATGGTTTATATGGATCTCTCCGTTTCAATAATCTAATTGGGATGTCTTTAAAGATGATTATATAATTTCCATCAATATTCAATCTTTTCTCTCTGTTCTTTTGTAGTATCAAATTTCTCATTTCTCTGTCCTTAAAAGTAATCAAACAATCTCCTGAAAATTTCCGTGCTTTGGTTGTTCTTATCTTCATTCTAAATGCATTTTGTACTGTTTTTGCAACCTCTTCTGTTTGTAACTCTAACCATTGTGCTATTTCTGCTATCAGTTTCTCTTTAATATTTTCACCCTGTGTCTCCGGTACAGCTCTCAACCTTAAATTCACCTCCCCCCTGCCTCAGTTCATTCATGGCAATCGCATCCCAGACCTCCTCCTGTGACTTATTAATTTCCGACATCCCTGCTTTAATTTTCTCTTCCTTTCTTTTCACCTCTTTCATTTCCAATTTCGTCTTTTTCATCCCTTTCTCTAAAGTTTGTGTTCTCTTAGTCACCTCTTTTAATTGACCTTTCAGCTCATTCACTGTCTCATCTATTTTTTTGTCCATTTTTCCAATCCTTTTATCCACTTGTTCTAATTTGGTTTCTAATTTTTTTTCACTTTGCTTGATGTCATTTCTAATTTCTGCAAACGTTTTCAATATTTCTCCTTTAAAGTCTGATTCTTGCTTAGAACCTCTCCTGTCTGCTGGTGTTCCCCCTTCACTCACTTTCTTCTGTTGATGTGACATCTTCTTTAATTTAATCCATTCTGCTCCAAAAGGTAACAAAGAGGCCAAAATAGGGATACAATTGCCAGACTTATATACGTCCAAAAAAAAAAAAATAACTCAGGGGAGAAAAGCCAGAGAGACAACAAAACCACAGAAACTTCCTGCCTCTTAAATAACTGCTAGTTCCAGATTTTTACAATTTATCAATCCCAATTTTTATAGTATTCGCGTATTTTTATCTTCAAACCAGCCAAAATCTTAATAATAGAGAAAGAAGAAGGAATAAAAATAGTAAGTCCCACGAGGAGTCTGGAACCCAGGGATGGGGGGGGGTAGTTTTAAAAGTTTTAAAGTTTCCAACTGAAGCTCCCAACAAATCCAAATAATAATAGCGGCAGTGGTAAAATATTTTAGTTAGAATAATATCTCCAAAACTATCCCAGAAAGCACTCAAATTTTCTTCCTTTCAAATTGTACCTCAATCGCAGCTGAAGGCTCTGTTTCTAAAAAAAGTAACAATGGAGTCGGAAGTTCTCCATTTCCGTTGCGCAGTTCTTATTTTTTAAAAGTGAAACTGAGAAGTCTTTCTGATCTTCCCTTCTTTTCTCCCTCCGTTACATCGAGAAACCTTCAAAATCTGTAATATAGTAATCCTCCGCTCCCTCTTTTTACTTTAGTAGTTTTTTAATTGCACAGTAACTTCTTAAAAGAGTTTAAAAAGAGGAAGAAACAATTGCCGCTAGCGGTAACACACACCGTCTCCAGCTCTGCAAGCGTTGTTGCGTCTGAACTGATTTCAGATGACAGATGACCTCCGTATTTTTTCTTTGTTTCCGAGACCTTCCTTAGATCTTAAGCAGCCAATTTTAATCCAATTTTGGGTCCGAATTTCCTGCGTTTGAGAATCGGTCGCTTTCCTTGCATGCTCGGGGCTACGCTTTCGGAGGATAGTTAATGGCTTCCCTTCGCCCGCTTCTCACTCCGCCGTACTCTTCGCTCCTTATGGAGTTACCTGATGGCCGGGTGATCGGCAATTCGGCTTCGCCGGGAACCAGACCCTCTGGACACCCTCCAGAGGTTAGTTTGGGGGGCTACTGCGCCCTGTAGCACCCCCTTTTGCCTCCGAAAAGCACGGGATTTCCCTCCTGGAAAAATCCCCGCTTGCGGCAGGATCGCACTCGACCGGAAGTCCCTATGCTGTCCTTATCTCAGCCTTCATGTAATTAAGAAAAAAAAACTGGCATCGATCTCGGCCTATCCCAACTAGATTGGGTTGCAATTTTTCTTCCTAGTGAGTGGAATGTAAATCAATAAAAGGCAGTTGCTTCTAGAATCGAGTCCAATATAGTCCTGTCATTTATATATTGTAAATCCAATGATGGCTGATCAAATCAGTGGTCCTACTGTTCCAAACGGGCATGATTGAATTGTCAATAAAAAAAAGATTTTGCATTAAGTGAGGGAGAGCTGACACTATGCTACAAAATGAAATGGTGAGTGAGATTACTGAATTTATTTGTGTGCCTTTTTTTTTATTCAGGAACCAAAGAAAGATGATAACCAGAAAATACTTGGCCTACTTTGCTTTACAAATTGCTGTTGGGTTAATTTGATAGTTTTGATTTTTAGTGGTTATACACCCTTGCTGAAAAGAACCTGTAGACACTGGTGGCTGTTTCGAAGGGAGTTTTGAAGTAGTTGCTTTCCTGTTCACCCAATGGCGAGTGGAGAGTTGCCCCTAGGTGACCAGAGTTGGAAGTTCTACAAAATCTTCTTAGATTTTCTCTAGTATATTTATTTGAATTTTTTATTTATTTGTTTTTTCTTCAAAAATAATAATGTTTAACATGCATTTCAGGCAAAAAGGCTCCCCTAGCATCTTCTGTAGGCAAATGATACAGAAGAAAGAAAAAGGAGAAAATGGGGGGGGGGGAGGAAGAGATGAAACAGATCAAACTCAATTACCAAAGTCACAAAATTATTACACAGACTACTTTTCACATCTGCACTGGCCCAAAACAGTTTCTGACACAATAGAGTAACACAACCTTTAAAACATAATGGATCCAACACAACCAGAATATTGCAATACACCATGAGTCCTGTGATTCAGAGGAGGCTTAAAGAATTCCGCTATATACCTGGATGACAAAGTGTGTTTCAAAAAGACAGAGGAGGTTCTTCAAACTTGTGGCCATCCTTCCCTCTGGGGGGGGGGAAGTTCCATGGCTGGGGTGTACTTGCAGAGGAAGCCTTATCCCACTTCTCCTGTGATGGAGAAAGAAGATCTTGTGGGGGTTGTCACTGTTGGGATTCACAGGATGCTGTGTAAGTCTGCAGGCTTCAGTTTGCAACAGGCTGATGCAATACTCTCTGTGGAATGACTCAGCAGTAATGTGATTGGCTGTCACCGGTTTAAAAGAAAAGCCTGTTCAACAGTAATTGTGGTGTGTGTGGTGTAGAGGAGTGTCTTCTTTTTGCCTCAAGGTGCAGGTACTTTGTCTGAACTGCTTCTGTAGATATCTGTAGATATATTTAGCACACAATAATAAATACTGCACTAAAGAACCTGGGACTCAGAGCATTCTGCTAAAAGCGCCACGAGGAATTCACGACAGGGTTATGAGCCCAGCACGCTTCCGCTGCGCAAGAGTACAGGTGGCAGTTATCTAGCCGTGGGTGCTGGAGGTGAGCTGCAGGGAAGGAGCAGTCCAGAGCTGGTGTGTTGCTGGAGAAGCTGACGGCCACAAACTACAGCATCTGGTCAGTCCGCATGCAACACTTCCTCAAGCGTGAGGGCCTGTGGAAAGTGGTGGAAGATCCACCGCAGCCCTCTGAGGAGGATGAGGATGAGGATGAAAAGCTGGCACTAGCAGAGGCCCAGCTAGAAAAGGATGAGAAAGCTTTGGCTACAATCATCCTTGGAGTGGACGACAGCCAGCTAGTCTATGTAGCTGATAAGGTGACAGCAAGTGAGGTGTGGAATGCGCTCAAGGCTGTCCATGTGCGAGAGACAGCTGGCTCGCTGATAACACTGACCAGGAGAATGTACTGGTGTCGGAAGAAACCGGGGGACTCCCTGGTGAACCACTTAAAATTCCTAACAGGCTGTTTCGAGGAGCTAGCCTTAAGAGGGAGGCCTGTGGGGGAAGAGGACAAAGTCTTTATAGTCCTGAGTTCCCTTGATGACAGCTATGATATGCTGGTCAATTCCCTCGAGTCGGTAGAGACTGATAAGCTGACTCTGGAATACGTTACCGAACGGTTGTATGCAGAGGAGGACAGGCGTTCAGAGCGAAATATGACCTCAGCCCAGCTGTTGGAGCATCCCAGAGGGAACAGCCGCCGGGAAGAGCAGAGGTGTTGGGAGCTGGAGAAACAGCCAGGAGGAGCTGCTGCAGACTAGCCGGTGGTCAACAAAGTAAAAAGGTGTTTTTGCTGCAAGTCCAGTGGACTTCTGCTTCGGGACTGCCCGAGAAAACAACAAAAACAGCAGAAGCACAGGAGGCAGCAGAGAGAGTCTACCGCTTGGGTGTCTGCAGATGGCCAAGAAAATGAAGAGCTGTGGGTTCTGGACAGCGGAGCTTCTCAAACTTTTTTGTAAAAGAAAAGCATTGCTAACTGATGCTAGGCCTTCAAACAAAAAACATGTAAGTCTTGCTACAGGCCAGAAAGCTAATGTGGTCTATGAGGGGGAGGTTGTGTTCCCACAGCTGGGACACACATTCAGGAATGTGTTGTGTGTGCCTAGTTTGCAAAACAATCTGAGTATTCCTGACTTGGCAAAAGCAGGATTTGAAGTAAACTTTGTGGGAGATCAGTGCCAGATAAAGCAGAATGGGGCAGTATTGGCAAATGCTAACCTTAGAACTCCATGGACAAAGACAACAGGCATATAAAAGTTATGACGCTGGAAGATGAGCCCCTCAGGTCGGAAGGCGTCCAACATGCTACTGAGGAAGAGCGGAGGAAAAGTACAAGTAGATCCAGAGCTGATGAAGCGGCTGGGCCAAAGCCGAAAGGACGCTCAGTTGCGGATATGCCTGAAAGCGAAAGGAAAGTCCAATGCTGTAAAGAAAAATATTGTATAGGAACCTGGAATGTAAGAACCATGAACCTGGGTAAGTTAGATGTGGTCAAAAATGAGATGGCAAGAATAAATATTGACATCCTGGGCATCAGTGAACTAAAATGGACGGGAATGGGTAAATTCAGTTTGGATGACCATCATATCTACTACTGTGGGCAAGAATCCCACAAAAGAAATGGAGTGGCCCTCATAGTCAACAAAAGAGTGGCGAAAGCTGTACTGGGATGCAATCTCAAAAATGATAGAATGATCTCGATACGAATCCAAGGCAGACCTTTTAACATCACAGTAATCCAAGTTTATGCACCAACCACTGGTGCTGAAGAAACTGAAATTGACCAATTCTATGAAGACTTACAACACCTTCTAGAAATGACACCAAAGAAGGATGTTCTCATTATAGGGGATTGGAATGCTAAAGTAGGGAGTCAAGAGATAAAAGGAACAACTGGCAAGTTTGGCCTTGGAGATCAAAATGAAGCAGGGCAAAGGCTCATAGAGTTCTGTCAAGAGAACAAGCTGGTCGTCACAAACACGCTTTTCCAACAACACAAGAGACGACTCTACACATGGACATCACCAGATGGGCAGCATCAAAATCAGATTGATTATATTCTTGGGGGGCATTGGAAGATGGCCAACAATAACATCTCTCCGTCCCACACGAGGTAATTAAGAGGCTGCTATGGGAAGTATGCAGCCTTCCCCCCCCCCAAGGAGATGGGGGGGGGACTGCCTTGCCAGCGGTGTCCATAATGCACCCCCGGATTCGAAAGAAGGGTGTGCTTGGCACAAGCCCTCGTTGAAGTCGGCTCTTCCTGATGCTGTCTCCAATCAGCGCTCGGGTTTGCTTTAGCTTGAAAATATAATTGGAAACATATAATTGGAAAGAAGCTAAAGCACATACATCAAGCGAAGTTCGGGAGATAAGACTGCTGATTAATGGATCTCTGTGACCGGAGCGACGGACGGAACAAATAAATCAAGTGATGAATCAGCATTAAGAGACTGGTATGTTTGGAGTGAATCAGAAGGGGGGTGGAGGAAAAAACTTTTCTTTTCTATGCCTTATGTGAGTATTAATAACCCTCCACCCCAGAAAGAAGATTGTTGCATTTTATTTTTTATTTTTTTTAATAAATTTTTATTGATTTTCCAACACATTTTAAAAGACAATACTGTCAGGGAACTGCCATCTGAGACGCAGGAGGTGAAGGGGCTCACGGAGGGTGAGAGAGACCATTCAGCTGAGGAGGGGACCAGCAGGGGGAGAAGTGGAGTTCCAAGGGAAAGTGAGTCGGAGGGAGGGCTCAGAGACACTTCAAGTGAGAACAGTGGGGAGGTTTCAGGACCTCCTGTAGGGACACCCACTCCTCGCCGGAAACTGTCACGCCGAGAGTCCAGAAGACGCGTTTCCGTTAAGGAGCTTTTATGCTGGAAGAAGTTCCGTAAACGCCCACTGTCCGATTCAACGAGCGACTGATGGAGCCATGCTTAAGGAGCTCCGTCACAGACAGAGGTTTGTAGACTTAGCCAAACTCTGAGGGACTAGGATTTTACGCACAAGCAGCTCACCATCCCATCACAGCAATCGGACAGTCCCTGAAAGCAGCTTGTGCAGAGAGGCATCATGAGCAACCCAGCCGGAGCCGGGGGAGCAGGAGGAGCGGGAGAGGGTCCAAGCCTGGAAGAAAGGTACAGGGTGTTGGAAGTCCAGCTAGCACTGCAAACGGCGAGGCTAGAGGAAAGGAGGGCGCAGGATGCAGAAAAGGCAAAAGGCGCTACACTAGCAAGAAAGATGCCAGGTTTGGTGCAGAAGTTTGGGGGGGACCCCAGGAACTACCAAGCCTTTAGGACAGAGATGCAGTATGCTCTCGAACTGCAGTTTAACGACTTTCCCGACGAGGCATCGCGAGTGGCGTTTGTGATTGGCCATCTCAAAGGGGGGGCGAGAGACTGGGTTAGACCCCTGATGGCAGGGAATAGTGAAATGCTGAAGGACACGAGGAAGTTTTTTTGCGCCATGGATTTGATGTTTTCCAGCGAGATTGAACAGGGACTGGTGCGCAGACAATTGATGGCTTGCAAACAGGGTAGCCGATCGGTTCGTGAGTACTGGACTGAGTTTACAATGTTGATACATAAATTAGGGTGGGACCTATCGGCGGAACCCATTCAAATGCTCTTTGAAGAGGGGCTTTCTTCGGCGGTGAAAGACGAACTTTCCCGAGCGCCCAGGGCGGAGTCTATGGACCAGCTGACCAAATCAGCGCTGACCATTGGAGCGCGCCAGGAGGCAAGAGCCTTGGAGAAGCGGGAGGGGAAAGGAGAGCGTTGGAGGGATTTCCGCATTCCAGAGATTCCAGAGCCGAGTTTCCCGCCAGGAGAGCCGATGGAAGTTGGAACAGCGCGCGTGCGCGCAGTTTCAAATCCCAGTGAAGGGAGGAAGAAGGAGGAAAAGAGCGCCAAGAAATGTTATCTGTGCCAGCAGCCAGGTCACTTTGCCAGAGTCTGCCCGCAAAGAAAGGAATGGCAAGGGATGGCGGGAGCTGTTGGGGGGAAGGAGGAGGGAGTACAGGAGCCAGTAAAAGCCAACGCCTGGCTGCCACCGTCAGGGCACTGCAGCCAGGCCAAGGAGAAGTAAAAGTGCCCACTCCGGAACCTCCAAGACCAGCCCTAGTAATAGAGGTGTTGCTAGAGCTGGCAAACGGATACCCACTAAAGACAAAGGCGCTGTTGGACTCAGGCAGCTCCTGTAATTTTATGAGTAAGGAGTTTGCAGCCGAACACCAGATACAGATACTCCCTTTAAGCAACCCCCTGCAGGTGACCACGATCGATGGGAGGGAGCTGTTGGGAGGAGAAGTTAGCCTACAGACCGTCCCAATGGTTATGAGGGTGGCCAGGCACACCGAAAGGATAGCGTTCAATGTGGCCACCCTGGGAGGGGCTCCCGTCATTTTGGGAATGAGCTGGCTAGCGTTGCATGACCCGCTAGTGGGCTGGCATCAGAGAGTGGTCTCCTTTGGGTCAGCACATTGCCTGGAACACTGCAGAGAAGGAAAGGTGCCAGAAGGGGCAAAAGCCTTTCTAGCAGGGACGGAAGTGGCGGACAAAGGGAAGGTGCCCAAACAATACGCTGACCTGAGCAAGGTCTTCAGCGAAAGGGAAGCAGATAAACTACCACCGCATAGAGACTTTGACTGCCAAATTAACCTGGTCCCTGGGGCCCAGCTCCCCGTGGGCAAGCTGTACGCCATGTCAGACAGGGAAATGCAGGAGTTAAGGGAGTTTATTGATAAAAACCTGAAGAGGGGCTTCATCAGAGAGTCCAGAGCGGTGGGGGGGAGCCCAGTGTTTTTTGTGGACAAAAAAAACACGGATAAACCCAGGCTTGTAGTGGACTACCGGCGGCTAAATGCCGTGTCAGAACCAGTGACTTTCCCCATGCCCAGGATTGATGACATTTTGACCAGGGTGAGGAAGGGAAAGATATTCACGAAACTGGACCTGAGAGGGGCATACAACCTGATACGAATAAGGAAAGGGGATGAATGGAAAACCACCATGTTCACCCCTTTGGGGGCTTTTGAATATCTCGTTATGCCATTCGGATTGCAATCAGGCTCCGCCTGTTTTCAATCGCTCATGAACCATGTCCTGGGACCTTTGCTTTACAAGAATTGCGTGGCCTTCCTCGATGACGTGCTGATATATTCAGAGAATGAGGAGCAGCATGTAAAGGATGTCAGGGAAGTGCTGAGCCAGCTGCAAGCAAACCAGCTGTGGGTGAAATTGGAGAAGTGTCAGTTTCACACCAAGGAGGTGGAATTCCTGGGGTACCGCTTATCAGACAAGGGATTAGCCATGGATCCAGGCAAGGTCCAGGCGGTGCTGGAATGGAAGACACCGAAAACGAAAAAGGATGTGCAAAGGTTCTTAGGGTTTGGGAACTTTTACCGTAAATTCATCAAGAACTTTGCCCACTTAACGGCTCCCATCACGGACTGTCTAAGCAGCAAGAAGAAATTCGTTTGGACGGCGGAGGCGGAGCAAGCATTTGAGGAATTGCAAAGGGCATTCGCTTCGGAAGAACAGCTCCTGCATGTGGATTTACAAAAACCCATGAGAGTGGAAACTGATGCCTCAGACCGGGCGGTGGGGGCGGTGCTGCTTCAGCCGGGGAGCAATAAGTCGGAATGGAGACCGTGTGCCTTCTTTTCGCGTAAGCTGAACAAATCCGAGAGGAACTACACCGTATATGACCGAGAACTACTCGCCATTCACGAAGCGTTCCGGAGATGGAGACATTTACTAATTGGCGCACAGCATAAGGTGCAAGTGTGTACGGACCACAAGAATTTGGAGTATTGGAGAACGGCACGAGTGCTCAACCAACGACAAGTGAGGTGGGCCCAGGAGTTCTCCAAATTCCATTTTGAAATCTGCTATGTGCCAGGTCCAGAAAACATTAGAGCGGACGCTCTCTCACGCAAACCAGAATATTTGGAGGGGGAGGGAGCGCCTGAAGAGAGACATATTATCCCAGAGGACCACTGGGTGTGTGGGGCGGCCTGGGTGGGGCAAAGAGAACTGGTAGAGGGAACGGTAAATGATGAATACGCCCAGGATAAGCTCAGAGGTTTAAGGAGAGAGGGAGAAGACCCCGGAGGTTTTGAAGAAAGAAACGGGGCATTGTATTACAAAGGGGCACTATATATACCCGAAGGGGAATTGAGGGGGAGAGTACTCAAACAGCTGCACGACAACCCCACAGCGGGGCATTTTGGGCAACACAAGACCATGTGGTTGGTGACCAGGGAGTTTTGGTGGCCCAAGGTGAGGGAGGATGTACGGGAGTATGTGAGAAGGTGTGACCAATGCCAGAGAGCCAAAGGAGAAAGGCGGGCGCCAGCGGGGTTATTAGAACCGTTACCCACACCAGAACGACCGTGGGAGGCGGTATCGATAGATTTTATGACTGATCTGCCCAAATCCCAGGGGAAAACCGCCATACTAGTCGTAGTAGACCTGTTAACTAAGATGGGTCACTTTGTAGCTTGCTCACATGCAGTCACGGCGGAAGAGACAGCGAAATTGTTTGTAGAACATATTTTTAGGCTGCATGGCGCCCCCTTGAGGGTGGTCTCCGACAGAGGGAAACAGTTCACGTCCAGATTCTGGAGGAAACTTATGAGCTTGTTGCACGTAGAGGTCAACTTTTCGACTGCCAGGCACCCTGAGACCAATGGGCAGGCGGAGAGGGCAAACGGTATCCTCCAACAATACCTGAGGTGTTATGTCAATGACAGAGAGAACGATTGGGTCGAAAAGTTGGCGCTAGCGGAATTTGCTTACAATAATGCAGAGAATGTGTCCACCGGGATGAGCCCCTTTTTGGCTAATTATGGGTGCCACCCCAGGGCGTTTCCAGGGGAAGGAGGGGAGAGATGGAGTGTCCCGGCCGCTGAACATTTTGTAGAAGAGATGGAAGCGATCCATCGTCAACTCCAACTCAACTTAGAAAGGGCCAAAGAAGAATATAAGAGGCAGGCAGACAAGAGCAGAAGGGAAGGTGAAACCATTAGGGTGGGGAGTCAGGTCTGGCTATCAACCCAAGGGTTGCCGTTCAAGGGGGGTTGCAAGAAATTGAGACCCAAAAGATTGGGACCATTTGAGGTCATTCAACAGGTCAACCCAGTGGCTTTCAGACTCCGGTTACCGAACCACATGAAACTGCACCCAGTATTCCACAGGTCATTACTGTCACCATATAGGGGGGAAGGTGAAGGGGCATCCACACGGGGGCCAGCCATAGAAGAAAGGGAAAGCAGCAACCATGTGGCGGAGATCATTGACTCCAGGTGGAAGGGTAATCAGGTGGAGTATTTGGTCGCGTGGGAAGGGGAGCCGGAGTCGGAAAACACCTGGGTGACGGCAGAGGAGGTCCGTGACGAGATCTTGATCGAAACGTTCCACCAAAGGTTCCCCAGGAAACCTCAGCCAGTAGCGAGGTTCCGGAGGGAGTACTTTGGCACCACCGACGATGAGGAGGAACTGGAAGGATTCAGGGAATCGGAGTTGGAAGAAGGAGCAGACTCCGATGAGGAGGAGTACTTGGAAACCGGAAACAGCAACAGGTGGAGGGAAGTGTTCGAAACTTCGGAAGATGAGGGAGGTTCCTTCAGGGGTTTTGCTCCCTCGCCTCCCGCAGAGGAGGGGAGGGAAGGGGGTGAAGGGGGCCCTGGAGGGGAGGTGGATGTCAGGGAACTGCCATCTGAGACGCAGGAGGTGAAGGGGCTCACGGAGGGTGAGAGAGACCATTCAGCTGAGGAGGGGACCAGCAGGGGGAGAAGTGGAGTTCCAAGGGAAAGTGAGTCGGAGGGAGGGCTCAGAGACACTTCAAGTGAGAACAGTGGGGAGGTTTCAGGACCTCCTGTAGGGACACCCACTCCTCGCCGGAAACTGTCACGCCGAGAGTCCAGAAGACGCGTTTCCGTTAAGGAGCTTTTATGCTGGAAGAAGTTCCGTAAACGCCCACTGTCCGATTCAACGAGCGACTGATGGAGCCATGCTTAAGGAGCTCCGTCACAGACAGAGGTTTGTGGACTTAGCCAAACTCTGAGGGACTAGGATTTTACGCACAAGCAGCTCACCATCCCATCACAAATACAAAACAATACAAAAACAAACAAACATATAAACACGTATAATTTCTTAACCTTCTTTTCCTTAAGCCTTCTTTCAGCGACTTCCCCATACCTCCTTTTTCTGCATCCCTGTTTTAAATCTTTCCAGCAACCCCTAATTTTAATTACTTATAACACTTCCTTTAAGTCCTTTTTCTCATATCCGATTGTTTATCGCTGCAATTCTATTTTGCATTACTCAAAACATTTTAACACTCATTAATTTTACAACAGTTCTTAAGATAAACTTTAAATTTCTTCCAATCTTCTTCCACCGTCTCTTTCCCTTGGTCGCGGATTCTGCCCGTCATCTCAGCCAGTCCCATGTAGTCAATCACCTTCGTCTGCCATTCTTCCAGTGTGGGTAGTTCTTGTGTCTTCCAGTACTTTGCTAAAAGTACTCTTGCTGCTGTTGTCGCATACATAAAAAACATCCTATCTTTCTTTGACACCAATTGGCCTACCATGCCCAGGAGGAAGGCTTCTGGTTTCTTCACAAAAGTGCATTTAAGCACCTTTTTCATTTCATTATAAATCCTTTCCCAGAAAGCCTTAATCTTTGGGCACGTCCACCAAAGGTGATAAAAAGTACCTTCAGTTTCATTACATTTCCAGCATTTGTTATTGGGCAAGTGATAAATTTTTGCAAGCTTGACTGGGGTCATGTACCACCTATAAATCATTTTCATAATATTCTCTCTTAAGGCATTACATGCCGTGAACTTTATACCGGTGGTCCATAACTGTTCCCAGTCAGCAAACATAATGTCATGTCCAATGTCCTGTGCCCATTTAATCATAGCTGATTTAACCATCTCGTCCTGTGTGTTCCATTTCAACAGCAAGTTATACATTCTTGACAAATTCTTAGTACTGGGTTCCAAAAGCTCTGTTTCTAATTTCGACCTCTCCACCTGAAAGCCAATTTTCCTGTCCTGTTTAAAAACTTCATTTATCTGGTAATAATGAAGCCAGTCTCTTACTTTGGACTTCAATTTCTCATAACTCTGCAATTTAACTTTTCCCTCCTCATACTCTATGATTTCCCAATATTTCGGCCATTTGGATTCCATATTTAATTTTTTCACTTCCTTAGCTTCCATCGGTGACAACCACCTGGGTGTTTTGTTTTCCAACAAATCTTTATACCTAATCCATACATTATATAGGGCTTTTCTAACAATTGTCGGAATTGAAGCAAGCAGAGCCTCCAGCTCTTAGGAATTTGGCCACCCTCCAGGTGCCCGGCTTGAATCCTTGTGACCTCCCCTGCCAGCGTCTGCCGGCAAGATCAAGGGAGGTCTCTTCGGCGATCCTTTTCAAACGTGAAAAGAACACACCACTCCTCCCCCAGGGAGGGGGAAAGAGACAGACAGAAATATATCTACATGTCTTTATTCCTGTCTTTCAGCAGTACAGAGAAACATGTCTGCACACTCTGTTTCCCAGCTACAGAGAGAGAAAAAACTCCACCCATGTACTTCCAGTACAGGGTCATGTGCTGCTCTGAGGTAACATCCGGCTCTCAGAGCAGTGAATAGACTGTTCCTGGTTCCCACGGTACAATCCAATAACATCCACATCCTGTTTACCATTCCAGCCACCTGGTGCTTGCTTCTGCATTGCTCCTTTTTCGTAACATCCTCCCCCAAAAGAATCAATGCGTGTTGCAGCAAGCAAAGCATGATCCAGAGAAGAAAACAAACAGTTGTTATACACATAACACTCCCCTGTTGTTTCAGTTCCACCCTTGGAACTCCCCGCCACTGGTTTCCCCAGTGTACCTCTCTGGTTGTCTGGTTTCCAAGGAATGAGTGCATCTGCATTACCTTGGCTAGCAACTCTCTGTTGTGTCTTTGTCTCTGACTTAGACACAGCTCCAACCTGTCCTTGGTTGTTTACAACAGCAACACATGCAACAGCTAAGTTAGCAAACTCTTTTGAGTACCTCTTGGGTGGTTGACCCTTTGTAACTCTCTCAGACCTACGTATGAGGTGCTGATCCTCTCTGCTTACTGGTCCAGTCTCAGGACTCTTTGGAGAACTAGTTCCAATGGTAAACAGTGGTTCATCCTTCAGTTGTGAAGGCCTATCCATTGTGTGAGACTTCCTCTCAATGACTGTGACAACTGAGCTCTCCGAGCTATCAGTGTCATCACTTTCTGTACAGCTGAAATCAGTGAAATCATCATCATCTGAATCGTCCTCAGTGGGAAATGTGTGTACTATCACTCTCTCCTGTTCAGGAGCACTCTCTAGAAATTTTGTGAGAATCACCTGACCAGATTCAGACAAAATTACTCTGTAGAGACCCTTTTCATACCCCACAAAAATGCCTCTGGCATTCTTTACTCCACCTGGAGCTTCTGTTCTCACATGAGACCCGAAAACCTTGAAATGGGCAACAGAAGGTTTTCTGTGGAACAGTTTCTCAAAAGGAGAACTTCCCAACTCTTTTGAAACCTTTCTCACTTTCGTATAACAGAACGACATTAGAGACTCGGCCCAGTACTCATGTGAGAGATGTGAACTAAGCAATTGCGCTTCCATCCCCTTTTGCAATTCTCTGTTCATCCGTACACAGACACCCTTGTTCCACGCTTCCGCTGAAACAGCAATCTTGTGTCTGATCCCCTTCTTCTGCAGGAACCTTTGGAAATCCTGTAAAAGAAAAATCTGCTTCTCATCTGTGAATAGACAATCAATGTTAGCATCATGCATACTCTTAACTTTGTCACAAAACTCCTGAAACCTCTCCAAGGCTTCCTGTGGCTTTCTCAACACATAAACCCAGACATAGTTAGAGAAATGGTCCACACACACAAGATAATATCTTGCATTGCCTCTAGATGGTTCTAGAGGACCAATCACATCAGCATACACCCGCTGAAATGCTCTGTTGACTCCGGTCTTCTTCTTGCTCACGCCTGCAAGAGAAACTAGGTTAGACACAGATGAATTACATTCCATGTAATCACTTTGTGCAAAAGTCAACAAATATAGTCCATCCTTCTGTTTGGCAGAAAGATATAACTCTCCATCTTTGTAGATCTCGCAGCTCTCAGCATCGTAGCACAGTCTCAGTCCTCTCTTTGCAATCTGCGAAACACTCAGCAGATTGAACTTCAATTCAGGAACCAAGTAAACATTGTTTATTGTCAAGTCCAGACTCTTAAGATAGACAGTCCCCACGCCGGCCGCTTCCAGCTCCTGACCGTTGGCCTGTGTCACAGTGAAGCTTTGCTTCTTAAACGTTGAAAAGAGTTCTCTGTGTGGGGACATATGAACCGTCGCTGCAGTGTCGATAATAAACGCGTTCCCAACATCTGGCGTGGTTCCTTTCGCCATCAATGCCTTTGCAGGTTCCACCATAGGCTTGGTATGACCTTTGCCTGACGCCTCAGGCTTTGCTGAGCGGCCCTTCGCTCCTTTTGGCTGACGTGGCTTCTTGCAGCTCCGCTGAAGATGCCCAGCCTGTCCACAACTGTAACACTGGACAACATTCAAAGCTACAGCATCCTTTCCAGTAGCTTCATCTGCGGGGGAATTGGAACTCCGTTCCTCCCTCCCCCTGTCCTTTTCTTCCAGTGCAGCATGCCGGCTGTGTTCATCTAGAACCACGGCATTCAGGGGCACTCCCCCCTTCTTGGCATCCATGCTGAATCCAAGGGTCAGCTTTACACTCAATCCCAAGCCAGCTTTCACTTTTCAAGCCAGTAAACTCCAAAAGTCTTTGTTTACTGCTTCACTGGCAGGCAAACCTTCGGGCTGTTTTTTCAAAACCCTTGCACAGCTGCGCAGATACACTTTCGATTTCCCAGGCTCTTTTTAGGCCACTCAGTAACTGGCAGACGTTGCCTAGCAACCTGCTCAGGACGGAACTCCTTATCTCACCACAGGAATTCCTGGTATGCAAGCTTGCTCTTTCAGAGCTGTTTTTCAAACGCAGCTATTGTGAACCAGAAAATAAGCCTTTCTGCGTTCATTTTTCTCTCTAGCCCAAAATGCAGCATACCTTTTCTGGCTCCGTTGCCTTGTCTGTTCAGCTTCTGGCTGCAGGCAGACGCTTTTCTTTATCTTCTTAGGTGCAGAGGATGGCAACGATTCATCGACCTCTCACCTCTCATGCAGATTCTCATAGATCAGATAACCATCGGTCTGCTACCAGATGTCGGAATTGAAGCAAGCAGAGCCTCCAGCTCTTAGGAATTTGGCCACCCTCCAGGTGCCCGGCTTGAATCCTTGTGACCTCCCCTGCCAGCGTCTGCCGGCAAGATCAAGGGAGGTCTCTTCGGCGATCCTTTTCAAACGTGAAAAGAACACACCACTCCTCCCCCAGGGAGGGGGAAAGAGACAGACAGAAATATATCTACATGTCTTTATTCCTGTCTTTCAGCAGTACAGAGAAACATGTCTGCACACTCTGTTTCCCAGCTACAGAGAGAGAAAAAACTCCACCCATGTACTTCCAGTACAGGGTCATGTGCTGCTCTGAGGTAACATCCGGCTCTCAGAGCAGTGAATAGACTGTTCCTGGTTCCCACGGTACAATCCAATAACATCCACATCCTGTTTACCATTCCAGCCACCTGGTGCTTGCTTCTGCATTGCTCCTTTTTCGTAACAACAATATGGTTTTTAAAACCTTGATGGATCTTAACCTTGTCATACCATATATATGCATGCCAACCAAATCTATTATTGAACCCTTCCAAATCCAAAATATCTGTATTTTCAAGAAGCAGCCAATTTTTCAGCCAGCAAAAAGCCGCTGATTCATAGTACAGTTTTAAGTCCGGCAGGGCAAACCCCCCTCTTTCTTTTGCGTCAGTTAGTATCTTAAATTTTATTCTGGGCTTTTTGCCCTGCCAGACAAATCTAGATATATCTTTTTGCCACCTCTTGAAACAATTCATTTTGTCCACAATCTGCAATGTTTGAAACAAAAATAACATTCTTGGCAAAACATTCATCTTAATAACAGCAATTCGGCCTAACAAGGAAAGTCTCAGACTTGACCATATTTCTAAATCTTTTTTCACTTCTGCCCAGTATTTCTCATAGTTATCTTTAAATAGATTCACATTCTTGGATGTCAAATTTATCCCCAGGTATTTCACCTTCTTTGCTACCAATAAACCAGTATCACTCTGGAATTTCTCTCTTTCTGCACTTGTTAAATTTTTATCCAGTACTTTCGTTTTCTGTTTGTTCAGCTTAAAGCCTGCTACTTGACCAAATACTTGTATTAACTCTAAAACTCTTCTCGTACTAGTGTCTGGCTCTTGTAAAGTTAAAACTAGATCATCTGCAAATGCTCTCAGTTTGTACTGTTTAGCTCCGACCTGAATCCCTTTAACCAGCTGGTCCCCTCTAATCATGTTTAATAAAACCTCCAGGACAGATATAAAAAGCAGTGGGGATATTGGGCATCCCTGTCGTGTCCCTTTTTCAATAGCAAATTCTTCTGTAACCACAATATTTACAATCAGTTTTGCTTTTTGTTCAGAATAAATCGCACTTATACCATTCTCAAAACCTTGGCCTACCCCCATCCCTTGGAGATTCTTTTTCATAAAACTCCAAGAAATATTGTCAAAGGCTTTCTCCGCATCCACAAATATTAATACTGCCTTAGTATTAATATTAACTTCCAGTAACTCCATAATGTCTATTATATTTCTCACATTGTCTGACAAATGTCTTCCTGGAAGAAAGCCCGCTTGGTCTTTATGAATCTCCCCCACCAAAACTCTTTTCAATCTTTTTGCTAAAATGTCTGCAAAAATTTTGTAATCCACATTGAGTAATGATATAGGGCGGTAGTTCTTAACCTGGTTCTTCTCAGTCTCTGACTTTGGTATAAGTGTGATATAAGCCTCTTTCCACGATTCAGGTGCCTTTTTCCCCTCTAAAATTTCATTACAAACCTCCTTCAATGGTTGTATAAGCCATTCTTTCAAAGCTTTGTAGTATCTGGAGGTTAGCCCATCAGGTCCTGGGGATTTTCCCAATTGCATACTTTGAATGGCTCCCTCAATTTCTTGATCAGTAATCTTCTAGTTTAAAGTCACTTTACTTTGTTCAGAATTTTTTTGTAATCCGTATTTTTTAAGAAATTCTTCTATTTCTTTTTCATTCACCGGCCCTTGTGCATAAAGTCTCCTGAAATAACTCTGAAAACAGTTTCTAATCTCATTTGGTTTATAAATGCTCTTTCCTTCCACTTCTAGATTTGTAACCGTATTCTGTTTTTGTCTCTTCTTCAATTGCCATGCCAGAAGTTTCCCACATTTATCAGCCGATTCAAATGACTTTTGTCTCATTTGTTTTATTTTCCATTCTATCTCTTGGTTCATCAAATCCATATATTGTCTCTGATAAAACTTAATTTCTCTCAAAATTTCATGTGACTTTGGTTTGGATCTCAATTTTTCCCCCCTTTTATCTTTTCCAGGATCTTATCCTTCTTCTCATTATGTCTCTTCCTTTTTATAGAATTCTGTTGTATTAAAAATCCTCGCATGACGGCTTTACTTGCGTCCCAAATCACTCTTTTTTCCACTTGTGTTCTCAGATTTATCTCAAAGTAGTCCTTCAATACCTTCTGGGCCTTTTTATACACCTCTGCATCTCTAAACAGGGAGTCATTCATCCTCC
Organism: Podarcis raffonei; assembly: GCF_027172205.1. Classification (NCBI taxonomy): domain Eukaryota; kingdom Metazoa; phylum Chordata; class Lepidosauria; order Squamata; family Lacertidae; genus Podarcis; species Podarcis raffonei. The sequence continues at coordinate 25,083,813 of NC_070620.1, forward strand.
ATCTAAAGGATCCAGCTGTTGTTGTGTTCATTTCCATCTTTACGGCGTTATGGTCGGAGCAAGTCTTTGGGCAGATTTCCACTTTCTTTATCTTAGATGCCATTCCACTAGTTACCCAAATTTGGTCAATTCGAGTCCAGGTCATTTTTGCCTCAGAAAAGAAAGTTCCCTCTCTCTCAAGAGGATTCCTTGTTCTCCAAATGTCAATCAGGTTCATATTGTCAGTCATTTCAAAAAAGGTCTTAGGTAGTCTCCCATCTTTGGAGACCACCTGTCTTTGTGCTTTGTCCATATTTGTAGAGACCACTCCATTCATATCTCCCATTAAAACTACATTATAATCCAAATAGTCCATTAATGTCTCATGCAATTTCTTTAAAAATTCTGACTTCCCTTCATTCGGTGCATAAACTCCTATAATCAATAGTTTTTCTCCTTGAACTTGAATTTCAATTGCCAGATATCTTCCTTGTTCATCTTTAAATACAAATTTAGGGGCCAACTTTTCCTTTGCATAAATCACCACTCCTCTTTTCTTCACTTTGTCCGATGAAACAAATTCTTGTCCTAATCTTTTGTTAATAAGTAATTTTCGATGAACTCTGGTCACGTGGGTTTCTTGTAAACAAATCAAGTCCAATTGTTCTTTTTTTAAGATATGAAAAACCTCACGTCTTTTTCTAGGGAGGTTCAGTCCATTACAATTCCAGCTTAAAATTTGCAGAGACATCTTGTTATTTATTTAGTTATTCCTCCAGCTGCTCCCAGCAAGTCTTCTTCTGTTGGTGTTTTGATCCCAAAGGATAGATTTGAAATGTCTGGTACTTCTGCTAGGTCCGTAGGTTCCACCGTTTCCTTCAAAAGGTCCTCCTCGTTCCTTGCCAAAAATTGTTCTTTATCTTGCACTGTTTTTATCTTGATTTTCTTTCCCTTATAGTTGAAAGACAGGCCTTGTGGGAACTCCCATCTGAATGGTATGTTGTTCTTTCTTAGTAGGGTGACCAAATCCTTGTAGTAGGTCCTCACTTCCAGGATATATTTAGGAATATCTTTAAAAATCTGCACACGAAAATCTTCAATCTCAAGGGGTCTTTGAAAATGTAAATTTAATATCTTATCTCTCTCCTCCTGAGATCTCAGAATTATCAAGCAATCTCTTGGGCTCTTTCTGTTTTGTCTCCTGCCCAGTCTGAAAGCAGTTATTATCTTAAATTCCTCTTCTTTCAAATCGTCCTGCCAAAATTCCAGAAATTCTTTTGTAAGAAAGTCTATCAAATTGTCCTTTTCATTTTCTGGGATCAATCTCAATCTCAAGTTCCTACTTTTCCTCTGTAATTCCATTAAAGACAGGGCCGCATCATGTTCTTCCAGCTTTTTACTGACTGGTACCAATTTTTCCTGTGCAGTTTCTGCATAATTTTTTGCCTCTTCTGCAGAAATTTTGGCCTCCTCCGCAATTTTTCTAGTTATTTCATTTTCTTTGACTAATTTATTTATTGTCTCTGTATTTAAATCCAATTTTGTTGACAGCTCAGACAGCTGTTTGGAGTTTTCAGTGCTCTGCTTTGTGAGCACTTCCAAAGATTCATTTATTTTAACTAATGCCCGTGTCACTGTCACTGTATCCATAGAAAGAGTTGTGGCAGCTGCAGCTGGATTTGTAATTGACCCCCTTCTTTTTGAGTTCAACTTTACTCTTAGCTCTTGTTGTTATTCTCTCTTCTGTTGGGCCACTCATCCCAAGGTCGTTCCCACGGGAATTACTTTCAGTTGGAAAATTCCACAAGCCTGTTCCTTGCAGTAAAGATAATAGCAATTTCCCTGCAACCTCTAGAGGGAGCAGTCCAAAGTTCCTATTGCAAAACAACAAGAGTTCCCTTCAAAGGTAACAAAAGTAATAACCAGTTGTTAATTGTATCCAAATAATAGCAAATTGTAACTTTCCAGAGTACCAGACTTGAAGCAAGTAGAGTCTTTACTTGTTATAAAAGGGCAAAACACCAACTTTGTAGCAAGCCTCTAGTGACAGCTCTCAGTCCCGGTGGCTTACTTTCCAGGCAGCCCTCCCCAAGGGTTCAAAACGGCAGAAATTTCCCCTTCTATGCTTCCTCCATGCAGGAAAGACAAATCAAAATTCTTCCCCCCCTGCCCCTGCCTGCTAGAGGGGGAATTAAGTCCAATGTCTGAGTCCGTCAATTTTTAAAGCTGCTTCCTGTCAAATTGCAGCCTCCTATTTTGTTGCTTTAATTACATGCAGTTCGAGGAAGGCAGACTTCCTTATTTTTTACCTTCTCCGTTTTCAGCCAATTTCTAAATGTTTTTCTTTTGAAGTTGTTGTTCCTTCTTACTCACGGATAATCCAATTACGTTCCGAATGTCAGGAAGGAATCGACGCTCTCCGTCAAATGGCAGCACGGCTTCACTTCGCGGGCTGGGTAGCGGCTCTCAGCACCGCGCTCCCCGATGCCGCTCCGGAGCCTTTAAAAAGACTCCTTTGCAGTGAGGGGGGCGCTTAAGGTACCCACCGAGCCTCCTTGCTCTCAGGCTTCTGCGCCTGAGATTTTAGGGGTCCCCGCTTCGCCGTAGCGGTCAGACCCGAACTCGCGAAGCAGCCTCCCAGAGCGGAGCTCAGCAGGAGGCAGCCATTAGACGCTGGCGCCGACCGGAAGTCGAAGATTGTTGCATTTTATTAATCACAAGCAGGAATTCAAGAACTGTGTGGAGTGAATTATTGATCAAAGAGAGGATTGGTAAACATCGGAGAACATAGGAAAGTTTTTATGACGCAGTTTTAAATGGCGTCTCGCTAAGACAGACTTGTCTAAGAAAGACGGGGGGCGGAGGACCAAGATCATCGGAATGTGGGACTTCCGGTTAGCGCCAGCGCTTAATGGCGGATTTCTCCCGGAGCTCCGGGAGAGATCTGCTTCGTGGGTTCGGGTCCTGCAGCCACGGCGGAGCGGGGACCCTCAAAAATCACAGGCGCGTAGCCTGTGAACTGGAGACTCGGCGGGCACCTTTGCGCCCCCCCGACGTTGTGAAATAGCCTTTCTAAAGGCTACGGAACAGCGGAGGGTGTGTGGAGCGGTGCTGAGAGTCGCTTCTACCCAGCCTGCGAAGTGAAGCCGCGTCGCCATTAGCGGAGAGCGCTGACTTCTTCCGGTGAATTTGGATTAAAAGACCAATTTTCCGTGAGTAGGATTGAACTTTAAAATATAATTGGACGTTAAAATTAAAGAATTTGGGCACCGAGACGGACAAGCACTAAAAAGGAAGTCTGCTTTCCGTTCTGTAGCAAGATCAAAGCGAAAGGCATTCAAGCTGTAACTTTTTGACAGGAGAGTTTTGCGAACTAAGAAATCCACCACCAAGCAAAGAACTCCCTCCCCCGAAGGCAGGAGGGGGGGGGAAGAAGACGTTAAAGTGCTTTTCTGCCTGCTCAAAAGAAATTGAACTGTTTATCGCTGCTCCTTCACCTGGGGGTCGGACTGCCGGAGAAAAGGAACCGGCTAAGGACTGTTGTTACAAGAAGGTTAAAAAGTAACTGTAATATTGACTCTGGCTACTCTCAACTTGAAATACGTTACTTTGTTGCACTGTAAAGCTATTTGCAGCACACTATTGATTTGGATCTTTTAAAAAGAAAAAAGAATAATTGTAAGAGACTAGGAGGGCTTTTGTTTGTTTTTTGGAAGGAGTGGGACTAATTTGAAGGCAAGGATTTGACTTTACGCCCTCTAGAGGACTTGTGAATTGTTTCAGCAACAAGTGGAGTTTAAAACTTGAGATTTTCTTTTTCTGACAGCTTAAGAGTGTGGGAATGACCTTGAGTGAAAGACTTTGTTATGGCAGATGGTAAAGAGAAAGAGGACTCACAAGAAACAACCTTGAGATCTGGTAGACAATACAAAGTCGATCTTTCTATGCAAAGAAGGGCTTCTGTATCAGGAGCCTCTGGAACTGCAGCTGTCTCAAAGGCGAAAGTGAAAATAATGTCTTCAGAAGAAGCATTTGCTAAGGCATTGGGGAAAATAAATGACTCTTTGGAGGAATTAAAAAAGCAAGGCGCTGAAACAAATAAGAAAATTGAAGAAATTTCTGGGAAAATTGATTTAAATACAAAAAGTATAACTGACCTTGGGAACAAAGTGAACTCTAATGCAGAAGCAATTGGGAAACTACTGGAAGATTCATCTACAACACGAAAGATAGCCGAGGAAGCTAAAGAAATTGCAACTGCTGCCGAGGAAAAATTTCCACCGGTGTACAGGAAACTAGATGAGTACGAGCTGGCACTCTCTATGCAGGATATGCAACGCAAGGAGAGGAACCTAAGGATTAGACTTGTGCCGGAAAAGGAAGGAGACAACTTGGTGGACTACTTGACAAAAGAATTTTCTGACTTTTGGAAGCAGGAGCTGGATAAAGAAAAATTTAAGATTGAGAGTGCATTTAGACTGGGAACAAGGCAGAGGAAGAACAGACCCAGAGACTGCTTAATAACTTTAAGATCAAAGGAGGAGAGAGACAAAATACTGAACCTGCATTATCAAACAACCCTTCAAATTGAAGATTTTCACATTGAGATTTTTAAAGACATTCCCAAAAGTATTTTGGATGCAAGAGGTCCTTACAAGGACTTGGTGACACTGCTGAAAAGGAACTACATACCATTCAGGTGGGAGTTTCCCCAAGGCTTGTCTTTTAAATACAAGGGGAAGAAAAGAAGAATAAAGACAGTGAGTGATAAAGACAAGTTCTTAGGAGAACACGAAGAAGACCTACAGAAAGAGACGTTTCCAGGACAAGGACACCCTTCAAGCAAGGGACCATTAGATACGGACACGGAATCACCGACAAAAGACGAACAACAATTGGGAGCTGTAGGAGGAAGTAAATAACCCCATCATGGCTCTGCAACTTCTAACCTGGAATTGTAACGGTTTAAATATTCCCAGAAAAAGGAAAAATATATTTCATGCTTTAAAGAAAGACCAATTGGACTTGATTTGTTTACAAGAGACTCATGTGACAAGAGCACATAGAAAATTATTAATAAATAAAAGATTGGGACAAGAATTTATATCTTCAGACAGAGTAAAAAAGAGAGGAGTGGTGATCTATGCAAAGGAAAATTTGCAACCGAAACAAATTTTTAAAGATGATCAAGGAAGATATTTGGCAATTGAAATTCAATTTCAAGGAGAAAAGTTTTTGATAGTGGGAATCTATGCACCAAACGAAGGGAAAGCTGAATTCTTTAAGAAGTTGCATGAGATTTTGATGGATTATATGGATTACAATTTAATTATGATGGGTGACATGAATGGAGTAGTTTCAACAAATATGGACAAAGCACAAAGACAGGTAGTCACAAAAGACGGAAGACTACCAAAAACTTTTTTTGAAATGACTGACAACATGGACTTGATTGACATTTGGAGAACAAAACACCCATTAGAAAGAGAGGGAACCTTCTTTTCTGAAGCCAAAATGACATGGACACGGATTGACCAAATTTGGGTGACTAGCAGTATGGCGTCAAACATAAAGAAAGTGGAAATCTGCCCAAAAACCTTCTCTGACCATAACGCAGTAAAGATGGTGATGAAGCAAACAACAACTGGCTCCTTCAGATGGAGAATGAATGACACCTTATTTAGAGACGAGGAGATTTGCAAGAAGGCCCAAAAAACTTTGAAAGATTATTTTGAAATCAACTTAAGGACTAAAGTAGAAAAAAGAATAGTATGGGACGCAAGTAAAGCCGTGATGAGAGGGTTTTTGATACAACAAAATACATTAAAGAAAAGAAAGCAAAATGAGAGGAAAGAGAAAATTTTGGAAAAGATAAAAGAAGGGGAAAGGAAACTAAGATTGAAGCCAAAATCGCAAGAGATTTTAAGAGAAATTAAATTGTATCAAACACAATATATGGAACTGATGAATCAAGAAATAGAATGGAAAATTAAACAAATGAGACAAAAGACTTTTGAATCTGCAGATAAATGCGGCAAGCTATTGGCTTGGCAAATAAAGAAGAGACAAAAACTCAACACGGTAACAAACATAGAAGTGGAGGGAAAGAACATATGCAACCCAGTGGAAATTAGGAACTGTTTTCAGAGCTACTTTAGACAATTGTATACACAAGGGCCGCAGAAAGAAATGGATATACAACAATTCCTCGAGAAAAATGGGCTGAAAAAGATTTCGCAGGAAAGTAAGACAATTTTGAACCAGGAGATATCAGCACAGGAAATAGAAGATGCCATTCAAAGCATGACGTTGGGCAAATCACCTGGACCGGATGGACTGACTTCCAAATATTACAAAGTTTTGAAGGAAGGGTTGATACAACCTTTGAAGGAAGTCTGCAACGAGATCATGGAGGGGAGGAGGGCACCCGATACGTGGAGGGAGGCCTACATCACACTTATACCAAAGACAGAGACTGAAAAGACCCAACTTAAGAACTACCGACCCATCTCGTTATTAAATGTGGATTATAAAATCTTTGCTGATATTTTAGCAAAGAGATTGAAAAGAGTTTTGATGGAGGAAATTCATGGGGACCAAGCGGGCTTTCTCCCGAAAAGGCATTTGTCGGACAACGTAAGGAATATAATTGACATTTTGGAGAAGTTGGAAGTGAATATAAATACTAAGGCTGTTTTGATATTTGTGGACGCCGAGAAAGCCTTTGATAATATATCTTGGAGTTTCATGTTGAGGAACCTCCGAGGGATGGGGGTAGGCCAAGGGTTTGAAAACGGTATAGGTGCAATATACTCTGAACAGAAAGCAAAATTAATTGTAAATAATGTGGTTACAGAAGAGTTCAAGATTGAAAAAGGGACACGTCAGGGGTGCCCTATCTCCCCACTACTTTTTATATCGGTCCTGGAGGTTTTGCTTAATATGATTAGGAGGGACCAGCTGGTTAAAGGGATCCAGGTCGGAGCTAAACAATACAAACTGAGAGCATTTGCAGATGATCTAGTACTTACATTACAAGAGCCAGAAGCTAGCACGAAAAGAGTTTTGGAAATAATTCATGAGTTTGGTCAAATGGCAGGATTTAAATTGAATAAGTTAAAGACTAAGGTATTGGCGAAAAATTTAACACAGGTTGAAAAAGAAAGGTTTCAGAATGAGACGGGGTTAACTGTGGTTAAAAAAGTGAAATACCTGGGTATAAATATGACAGCTAAGAATGTGAACCTATTTAAAGATAATTATGAAAAAACTTGGACAGAAGTGAAAAAAGATTTGGAGATTTGGTCAAACTTGAAGCTTTCCTTGTTAGGTCGAATCGCAGTTATAAAAATGAATGTATTGCCAAGAATGTTGTTCTTGTTCCAAGCATTACAAATAATGGATAAAATGGACTGTTTCAAGAAGTGGCAGAAAGACATATCTAAATTTGTCTGGCAGGGCAAGAAGCCCAGAATTAAATTTAAGATATTAACGGATTCAAAGGAAAGAGGGGGGTTTGCCCTGCCAGACTTTAAACTGTACTATGAAGCGGCAGCTTTCTGCTGGCTAAAAGATTGGCTGCTTCTTGAAAACACAGACATTTTGCATTTGGAAGGTTTTAACAATATTTTTGGGTGGCATGCATATTTGTGGTATGACAAGGTTAAAGCACATAAAAGTTTTAAAAACCATATTGTCAGAAAAGCACTATTAAATGTCTGGGTCAGATATAAAGATTTGCTGGAAAACAAAACCCCAAGGTGGCTGTCGCCAATGGAAGCTAAGGCAGTTAAAAAGTTAAATATGGAGTCGAAGTGGCCAAGATATTGGGAAATTCTGGAGAAGGAAGGGGACAAACTGAGATTGCAGAGTTTTGAGAAATTAAAAGGGAAGGTGAGAGATTGGTTGCACTATCACCAAATAAATGAAGTATTTAAATTGGACAGTAAAATTGGTTTCCAGGTGGAAAAATCAAAATTGGAGACTGAATTGTTAGAATCCAGTACTAAGAATTTGTCAAAAATGTATAATTTGCTGCTGAAATGGAATACACAAGATGAAACGGTTAAATCAAGTATGATTAAATGGGCTCAGGACATTGGTCATAACATTTTGTTTGCTGATTGGGAAAAGTTGTGGACCACCGGGATGAAATTTACGGCATGTAATGCCTTAAGAGAAAATATTATGAAAATGATCTATAGGTGGTACATAACCCCAGTCAAGCTTGCAAAGATTTACCATTTGCCTGATAATAAATGTTGGAAATGTAAAGAAAAGGAAGGTACATTCTTTCACCTTTGGTGGACGTGCCCGAAGATTAAGGCATTCTGGGAAATGATCTATAATGAACTTAAAAAGGTATTTAAATATACCTTTCCTAAGAAACCAGAGGCCCTTCTCTTGGGTATTGTTGGCCAAGGGGTGTTAAAGACGGATATAACTTTCTTTATGTATGCTACAACAGCAGCTAGAATACTCATTGCGAAGTACTGGAAGACACAAGATCTACCCACACTGGAAGAATGGCAGATGAAGGTGATTGACTACATGGGTTTGGCAGAAATGACGAGCAGAATCCGAAACCAGGGAAGAGAAGCAGCGGAAGAAGAATGGAAAAAGTTTAAGGACTATTTAAAGAAATATTACAAAATTAATGAAAGTTAGAATGATGTTGGACTGGAAAGTAAAGGGTTACTATTAGTAATGGTTAAGACAAGGAGAATAAGGAAGATTAGTTTAAATTTAAATTAAAATAAGGGAAGATTTGCTGAGTAATTGATTAGAATTTGGAATACAGAAAAGGGAGGCATGAGGAAGTCGGGGAAGAAAGGTATAAGAAATTAAGATATGAAATGGTACTTGTTTTTTGTTTTGTTTTTGTTTTTGTTTGTTTATGTATCAGTTGTGTTTATTGTATTGTTATGTTATGTCTTTGTGATCATAAAAAACTCCTTAATAAAAATATTATAAAAAAAAAAAAAGATCATCGGAATGTGAATGATGATTGGAATGTGATCTAAACCTGGCAGAGCCCTTTGTGATATACTTGGCAAGCCTGGGAAAATTAAAGGACAGACAGAGGATAAATTCTTTACGGAAGTGTGGAATGGCGTCTGTCCCTATGTGATAGGATTTTTGGGAGTCTAAAACCCACACAGAGGATGTTTGTTTCCAACCCGCTTGTGAAGATTATCAGAGATCGTAAAGAAAGGAATATATGATAACAACAAGAAGATGAAGAAAGTAATAAAGAGACTATCTGGGCAGAACTGGATAGAATTGTCTCATTAAAGCAGTAATATAAGTGATGCTTGGACCCCCGTTCGGAGCTTGAAGTATGGGTACCCCCAACAAAATTTAAAAATCTGGCTGTATAATTTGGAACTAATGTGATTTGGAAATAATGTGATTTGATTGGCCTGTTAATAATTTTTTTTAAAAAAAGAAATCAGATTGATTATATTCTCTGCAGCCAAAGGTGGAGAAGCTCTATACAGTCAGCAAAAACAAGACCTGGAGCTGACTGTGGCTCAGATCATCAGCTTCCTATAGCAAAATTCAAGCTTAAACTGAAGAAAGTAGGAAAAACCACTGGGCCGGTAAGATACAATCTAAGTCAAATCCCTTATGAATACACAGTGGAAGTGAGGAACAGGTTTAAGGATTTAGATTTCGTGGACAGAGTGCCTGAAGAACTATGGATGGAGGCTCGTAACATTATACAGGAGGCAGCAACTAAAACCATCCCAACAAAAAGGAAATGCAAGAAAGCAAAGTGGCTGTCCAATGAGGCCTTACAAATAGCGGGGGAGAGAAGGCAAGCAAAATGCGAGGGAGATAGTGAAAGATACAGGAAATTGAATGCAGATTTCCAAAGAATAGCAAGGAGAGACAAGAAGGCCTTCTTAAACGAGCAATGCAAAGAAATAGAGGAAAACAATAGAATGGGGAAAAACCAGAGATCTGTTCAAGAAAATTGGAGATATGAAAGGAACATTTCGTACAAAGATCACCATAATAAAAGACAAAAGTAGAAAGGACCTAACAGAAGCAGAAGACATCAAGAAGAGGTGGCAAGAATACACAGAGGAACTATACCAGAAAGAAATGGATTGCTCGTGCACCCCAGGTAGTGTGGTTGCTGACCTTGAGCCAGACATCCTGGAGCGTGAAGTCAAATGGGCCTTAGAAAGCACTGCTAATAACAAGGCGAGTGGAAGTGATGGTATTCCAGCTGAACTATTTAAAATTTTAAACGATGATGCTATTAAGGTGCTACACTCAATATGCCAGCAAGTTTGGAAAACTCAGCAGTGGCCAGAGGATTGGAGAAGATCAGTCTACATCCCAATCCCAAAGAAGGGCAGTGCCAAAGAATGCTCAAACTACCGTACAATTGCACTCATTTCACACGCTAGCAAGGTTATGCTTAAAATTCTACAAAGCAGGCTTAAGCAGTATGTGGACCAAGAACTCCCAGAAGTGCAAGGTGGATTTCGAAGGGGCAGAGGAACCAGAGACCAAATTGCAAACATGCGCTGGATTATGGAGAAAGCTAGAGAGTTTCAGAAAGACATCTATTTCTGCTTCATTGACTATGCAAAAGCCTTTGACTGTGTCGACCACAGCAAACTATGGCAAGTTCTTAAAGAAATGGGAGTGCCTGATCACCTCATCTGTCTCCTGAGAAATCTCTATGTGGGACAAGAAGCTACAGTTAGAACTGGATATGGAACAACTGATTGGTTCAAAATTGGGAAAGGAGTACGGCAAGGCTGTATATTGTCTCCCTGCTTATTTAACTTATATGCAGAATTCATCATGCGAAAGGCTGGGCTGGATGAATCCCAAGCCGGAATTAAGATCACTGGAAGAAATATCAACAACCTCAGATATGCAGATGACACAACCTTGATGGCAGAAAGTGAGGAGGAATTAAAGAACCTTTTAATGAGGGTGAAAGAGGAGAGCGCAAAATATGGTCTGAAGCTCAACATCAGAAAAACGAACATCATGGCTACTGGGCCCATCACCTCCTGGCAAACAGAAGGGGAAGAAATGGAGGCAGTGAGAGATTTTACTTTCTTGTGCTCCATAATCACTGCAGATGGTGACAGCAGCCACAAAATTAAAAGACGCCTGCTCCTTGGGAGAAAGGTGATGGCAAACCTAGACGGCGTCTTAAAAAGCAGAGACATCACCTTGCCAACAAAGGTCCGTATAGTAAAGGCTATGGTTTTCCCAGTAGTGATGTATGGAAGTGAGAGTTGGACCATAAAGAAGGCTGATCGCCGAAGAATTGATGCTTTTGAATTATGGTGCTGGAGGAGACTCTTGAGAGTCCCATGGACTGCAAGAAGATCAAATGTATCCATTCTTAAGGAAATCAGCCCTGAGTGCTCACTGGAAGGACAGGTCGTGAAGCTGAGGCTCCAATACTTTGGCCACCTCATGAGAAGAGAAGACTCCCTGGAGAAGACACTGATGCTGGGAAAGATGGAGGGCACAAGGAGAAGGGGGCGACAGAGGACGAGATGGTTGGATAGTGTTTTCGAGGTTACCAGCATGAGTTTGACCAAACTGTGGGAGGTAGTGGAGGACAGAGGTGCCTGGCGTTCTCTGGTCCATGGGGTCACGAAGAGTCAGACACGACTAAACGACTAAAGAACAACAACAACAACAGATGATCAAAAATCCAAAAAGTCATGAAATATTACAAAAAATAAAGATATTGCAATCCCATATCTCTAGTATATTAAATAAGGAAGTAGAAAATAAAATTAAATGGGCAAAACAAAGGTATTTTGAGTCTGCCAATAAGCCCAGTAAGTTGTTAGCATGGATGATAAAGGAAAAGCAAACAAAAAAAGTTATAAATAAAATTTTGGACCAAGGGGAGGAAATAACAGACCCAGTAAAAATAAAAATAAAATTCTTAAACTTTTATAAAGATTTGTATAAACAAGAACATTTAGAGGTTAATAAAATGGAAGAGTATTTACAACAAAATAAATTACCAAGAATTGAAAAAGAAGAAGTTGAGGCCCTAAACTCCAATATAGAAATAGATGAAATAGCACAAGTAATAAAAAAATGAAGAGTGGCAAATCGCCAGGTCTTGACGGAATCACATTAATGTACTATAAGAACCTGGAAGAAGTAATCCTTCCTATATTACAAAGAATAATGAATAATATACTGGGAGGGAAAGATATACCACAATCATGGAAAGAAGCACTGAACACTCTAATCCCAAAACAGGGAGTGGAGTTGACAGACATGAAAAATTATAGACCAATCTCCGTGTTGAATACAGACTATAAAATCTATGCTGGGGTGATGGCTAATAGATTTAAAAAGACTCTAAACAAAATAATCAGCAGAGACCAGGCAGGCTTCTTACCGGATAGACATATAAAAGACAATACAAGAATAATAATTGACCTGTTGGAATATGTGGAAATGAAACCAAGTAACAGAGTATCATGGAATTTCCTATTGGAAACTTTCAAAGGTCTGGACATAGGGGAGAAAATAATTAATGGAATTAGGGCGATATATGATAACCAAAAAGCAAAATTGCTAATAAATAATGAGATCACTGAAGAGTTCAGCATCGAAAGGGGGAGAAGACAGGAGTGCCCTCTCTCCCCACTTCTTTTTATTGCCACCTTGGAACCACTTTTAATAGCAATAAGAAAGGATAAAAATATAAGAGGAATTAACCTAGGAACTCGATACTACAAAATTAAAGCCTTTGCCGATGATCTAATCGTAACCACTGAAAATCCGGTGGAAAGTATCCAAAAAACGCTTGCACAACTGGAAGAATTTGGGAAGGTCTCTGGGTTCAAACTGAATTGTAATGGTTCTAGGGGTTGCTTGTGTGTAAATCAACGTCACCCTTGGCTGGTTGCCTGAATGAACCCTTTCTGTCTGGACAGCCACGCGCCCGTGGCTGTCTCAATCGCTGGCAGAATCCGTTAGTGGGCATTTCTTGAACTTCTTCCAGCAAAGAAGCTCTTTGACGCCTAGTCTCTGCCTACTTTCTCTGCGCGGAAGCCTTCTGCGCAGGGAGGGTGTGGGCATCGGATGACCCGTGCTCTCCCCACTGGTTCCCGGTGAGGAGTCTTGGAGCCACCTCGCCGATTCCCCCATCTGCCCCCCTTCTCCACTGGTGTTACGCTGATTTCCTTCCCCAGAAGATGTGCTGCTTCTCTCCCTCCCGGGACGCTCTCCGGAATCCCTCTGGAGCCCTCCCTCTCCCTCTCCCTCTGGCTCCGATGGCAGTTCCCTGACATCCACCTCCTCCCCAGGACCCCCTTCACCCCGGCGTGATTTTTTGATACAACCTCGTCTCTTTCCTCGGGCGACGACGCGGGGAATCCCCTAAAGGAGCTGTCACCATCCTCTGAAGATTCAAAACCAGCCTGCCACCCGCTCCGATCTCTCCCCGCAGAGTGGGCCTCCCAGTCTGATTCTTCTCCCTCTGACACCTCACCTCCCTCCTCTTCGGAGGCAGGAAAACCCACAAAGTCCCCTTCGTCGTCTGTGGTTCCAAATTCTTCCTCCCAGAATCTCGCTAGTGGTTTTGGCTTGTCCAGGAACAAACTGTGGAATTCTTCCACCAGATACCCATCATTGATTGACTCAGCGGGGACCCACGGGTTTTCTGACCTGTGTTCTCCCTCTCAAGCTACCAAGTACTCCACCTGTCGACCTCGCCACCTTGAATCGAGGATTTCCGTGGCTTGGTTGCGGTGTTCCCTCTCCTCTACCCGCGGGTGGGTGGTGACTCCTCCCTCCCGACCCGGAAACTCACGCCCTTCCCTGTACAGTGTGAGTAGTGACCTATGGAACACAGGATATATCTTCATGCTGTCTGGCAACTTGAGTTTGAACGCCACTGGGTTCACCTGCTGTGCTACCTCAAAGGGCCCCAGCCGCCTCGGCTGCAACTTCTTGCACCCTCCCTTTAGGGGTAACCCTTGGGTTGACAACCACACCCGGTCTCCTACCCGTATGGCCTCCCCCTCCCTATGGTGCTTGTCCGCCTGCCTTTTGTAAACTTCCTTGGCCTGCTCCAAGTTCATCTTGAGTTGTTGGTGCAAGGCCTCCATTTCTTCTACAAACTGCTCAGCCGCGGGTACACTCCATGCTTCCTCCCCCCTCCCCGGGAAGGCCCTGGGGTGACACCCATAATTGGCCATGAACGGGCTCATTCCCGTGGACACGTGTTCTGCGTTATTGTACGCAAATTCAGCCAAAGCTAGTTTCTCCACCCAATCGTTCTGTCTCTCGCTGACGTAGGTATTGTTGGAGAATACTGTTCGCTCTCTCTGCTTGCCCGTTGGTTTCGGGGTGTCTGGCCGTCGAGAAGCTCACCTCGACCTGCAGCAAGCTCATGAGCTTCCTCCAGAACCTGGAAGTAAATTGTTTCCCGCGGTCCGAGATTACCCTCAAGGGAGCTCCGTGCAGTCTGAAAATGTGATCCACAAACAACCTGGCTGTCTCCTCTGCCGTCAGCGCGTGTGAGTAAGCTATGAAATGACACATTTTTGTCAGTAGATCGACTACTACCATGACTGCTGTCTTCCCCCTTGACTTGGGCAAATCTGTCATAAAATCAATGGACACCACCTCCCAGGGCCTTCCCGGCGTAGGTAAGGGTTCCAGTAACCCTGCGGTGGCAGCCCTCTCTCCCTTTGCCCTCTGACATCGGTCGCACCCCCGTACATATTCCCGTACGTCTTCCCTCACCTTTGGCCACCAGAACTGCCTGGTGACCACCAGCATGGTCTTGTGCTGTCCGAAGTGCCCAGCTGTTGGGTTGTCATGGAGCTGTTTAAGTACCTTCCCCCTCAAGGTCTCCACCGGTACATACAGTGCCCCCTTATAGTACAGTACCCCTTCCTTTTCCTCAAACCCTCCATGGTCTTCCCTTCCGTCCCGGAGTTCCCTGATTTTTGCTTGAGCAAACGCGTCGTCTCTAGTAAGCGTCTCACGTGTCGGGTTTCCGGTGGTCCCTCTCCCTCCAGGTATTCCGGTTTCCGGGAGAGAGCATCTGCTCTTACGTTTTCCTCTCCCGACACGTATCTGATCTCGAAGGAAAACTTGGCGAACTCCTGGGCCCATCGAACCTGTCTCTGGTTGAGCACTCGTGCGGTCCGCCAGTATTCTAAGTTCTTGTGGTCAGTACAAACCTGGATCTTGTGCCGCGCCCCTATCAACAGATGTCCCCATTGCCGAAACGCCGCGTAGATTGCAAGCAGTTCGCGGTCATACACTGTATAGTTTTGCTCTGACTTGCTCAGCTTCCTTGAGAAAAATGCACACGGCCTCCAGTCCTGCTTAGCCCCGGGCTGCAAAAGGACCGCTCCCACAGCTCGGTCGGACGCGTCCGTCTCCAGTCTCATGGGCTTCTCCAGATCAACGTGCAGGAGCTGCTCTTCTGAAGCGAACGCCTTCTTCAGCCTTTCAAAGGATTGCTGGGCACTTTCTGTCCACGCGAACTTCTTTTTGCTACTGAGACAATCTGTTATGGGCGCTGTCAAGTGAGCGAAGTTCTTTATGAACTTCCTGTAGAAGTTGCTGAAGCCTAAGAACCTTTGCACATCTTTCCGGGTTTTGGGGGCTTTCCATTCCAGAACTGCCTTCACCTTGCCTGGGTCCATAGCTAGGCCCTTGTCTGACAACTTGTACCCCAGAAACCCGACCTCCCTGGCGTGAAATTGGCATTTTTCCAGCTTGACCCACAACTGATGCTTCTGCAGTCTCTGTAGCACTTCCCTGACGTCTCTGACATGTTGCTTCTCATTGTCCGACTAGATTAAGACGTCATCCAAAAAGGCTACGCAATTCTTGTACAGCAGGGGCCCCAACACGTGGTGCATGAATCCTTGAAAACAGGCGGAGCCCGATTGTAATCCAAATGGCATCACTAAGTACTCAAAAGCCCCCAAGGGGGTGAACATGGTCGTTTTCCATTCGTCCCCCTCCCTTACCCTTATTGAATTGTATGCCCCCCTGAGGTCCAGCTTGGTAAATATCTTCCCCTGCCTCACCCGGGTTAAAATGTCATCAATCCTTGGCATTGGGAAGGTCACGGGTTCAGACACCAGGTTCAAGGCCCTATAATCTACGACCAACCTGGGCTGATTGGTCCCCTTTTTGTCTACAAAGAACACCGGACTGCCCCCCACCGCCTTTGATTCCCTCATGAACCCCCTCTTCAGGTTCTTATCAATAAACTGCCACAACTCCTGCATCTCCCGGTCTGACATGGCGTACAGCTTACCCACCGGCAACTGAGCCCCTGGGAGTAGGTTGATTTGGCAGTCAAAGGGCCTGTGGGTGGGGTAGTCTATCTGCCTCCCTCTCGCTGAAGACTTCCTTCAGATCAGCATATTGTGGTGGCACCTCCCCTTGTTGTTCCACGGCCAGCCCAGCAACCCTGGCTACTGTCATTCTTGGGTTCTCCCCTCCCAGACAGTGTCCTAAGCAGTAAGCTGACCCAAAGGTGACTGACCACTGATGCCATGACACTACTGGATCATGCAGTGCCAGCCAGCTCATTCCCAGTATTATTGGGGGTCCTGCCAGTGTGGCCACGTGAAAGGCAATGGTCTCCGTGTGCCTGGAAACCCTCATTCGCATTGGCGGGGTCTGGTGTGTCACTTCCCCTCCCAGAAGTTCCCTGCCATCGATGGTTGTCACCTGCAAGGGAAAATCCAGAGGCAACAGGTGGAGTTGGTGCTCCAGAGCAAAGTCTCTGCTGAAGAAATTGCATGAGCTGCCCGAATCCAGCAGTCCCTTAAGCTTGACAGGGTGCCCATTTGGGAGTTCTAGCACCACTTCTATGGCTATACAGTGGTGCCCCGCAAGACGAACGCCTCGCAAGACGAAAAACCCGCTAGACGAAAGGGTTTTCCGTTTTGGAGGCGCTTCGCAAAACAAATTTCCCTATGGGCTTCCTTCGCAAGACGAAAGCCCATAGGGAAATCTCCGGGACAGCGGGGAAGCGCAGCGCGTCTTCCCCACTGTCCTCGGACCTCCTCCGAAGGCTGGCAGCGGGGCGGAGAGACCTCCTCCCGCCGCCAGCCTTCAGAAGGCTGCTCCAAAGGCAGGCGGGGGGGCAGAGAGACCTCCTCCCGCCGCCAGCCTTCGGAAGGCTTCTCCGAAGGCAGGCGGGGGGGCGGAGAGACCTCCTCCCGCCGCCAGCCTTCGGAAGGCTTCTCCGAAGGCAGGCGGGGGGCGGAGAGACCTCCTCCCGCCGCCAGCCTTCGGAAGGCTTCTCCGAAGGCAGGCGGGGGGCGGAGAGACCTCCTCCCACTGCCAGCCTTCGGAAGGCTGCTCCGAAGGCAGGCGGGGGGGCGGAGAGACCTCCTCCCGCCGCCAGCCTTCGGAAGGCTGCTCCGAAGGCAGGCGGGGGGGCGGAGAGACCTCCTCCCGCCGCCAGCCTTCCGAAGGCTGCTCTGAAGGCAGGGGGGGGCGGGAGGAGGTCTCTCCGCCCCACCGGCAGCCGTCGGATGGCTGCGATCTGAAAATGCTGGAGGGCGGCAGCGAACGCTATACAGTGGTGCCCCGCAAGACGAACGCCTCGCAAGACGAAAAACCCGCTAGACGAAAGGGTTTTCCGTTTTGGAGGCGCTTCGCAAAACGAATTTCCCTATGGGCTTCCTTCGCAAGACGAAAGCCCATAGGGAAATCTCCGGGACAGCGGGGAAGCGCAGCGCGTCTTCCCCACTGTCCTCGGACCTCCTCCGAAGGCTGGCGGCGGGGCGGAGAGACCTCCTCCCGCCGCCAGCCTTCAGAAGGCTGCTCCAAAGGCAGGCGGGGGGGCGGAGAGACCTCCTCCCGCCGCCAGCCTTCGGAAGGCTGCTCCGAAGGCAGGCGGGGGGCGGAGAGACCTCCTCCCGCCGCCAGCCTTCGGAAGGCTGCTCCGAAGGCTGGCGGCGGGAGGAGGTCTCTCCACCCCACCGGCAGCCGTCGGATGGCTGCGATCTGAAAATGCTGGAGGGCGGCAGCGAACGCTGCGCTGCCGCCCGCCAGCATTTTAAAAGCCCCCGGGACAGCGGAGACTTCTCCGCTGCCCCGGGGCGATCTGAAACTGCTGGCGGGCAGCAGCAAACGCTGCGCTGCCGCCCGCCAGCATTTTAAAAGCCCCCGGGACAGCGGAGACTTCTCCGCTGTCCTGGGGGCTTTTAAAATGCTGGCAGTCGGGAGGAAAGCCCTCCTGTCCCCGGAGCTTGCGGGGTGGGAGGTGGGGAGAAGGGCTTTTCTTCCCACCGCCAGCCTTCAGAACAGCCTTCTGAAGGCTGGCGGTGGGAAGAAAAGCCCTTGTCCCCCCCCCAGCCTTCAGAAGAGGTCGGGGGACAGAGTGTCCCCGGACCTGGTCTGAAGGCGGTTTCCATAGGAACGCATTGATTTATTTTCAATGCATTCCTATGGGAAACCGTGCTTCGCAAGACGAAAAACTCGCAAGAAGAAAAAACTTGCGGAACGAATTAATTTCGTCTTGCGAGGCACCACTGTAGTTGCCTGGGGGGGGGGGTCAGGCTGGGGCACTTCTATTGGTTGCTTGCCTGGCTGCTGCCCCTGCTGGTTGGCAGCCAGGCGTTGTCGTTTCCCTGTGCCTGCTCTTCCTCCCCCTTCTCGTTGTGGCCTGCAGCCCCCACCATCCCTTACCAGGCTTTCAGTTGAGGGCAGACCTTAGCAAAATGTCCTGGTTGTTCACAGAGGAAACACTTCTTGGTAGTTTTCCAGTCCTTTCCCTCCCTTTTACAACCTTCACGGGAGTTTGAAACCTCTCTCTCTCGCGCGCCATCAATTTCCATTGGTTCTGCCGCCTGGGGAGGCTCCCTCGGTATCTCAGGAATGCGGTAGTCATGGAAACGTTCCCCTCTCATTTCCCGCTTCTCCTGAGCCCGCGCTTCTTGGCATATGCCTATCACGAGCACCACCTTTGTGAGCTCATCCATCGACCGTGGGCTCGGGACAACTCGTCTTTCACTTCGGGGGAAAGACCCGCCTCAAACAACATTTGTATTGGTTGAGAGTCCAGATCCCACCCGAGCCGGTGTACTAACATTGCAAAACACGACCAGTAGCTTCTGACGGACTGGCTCCCCTGCTTGCAACCCATCAGTTCCCGACATGTCACGCTTTGCTCCACCTCGCTGGAAAACATCGCGTCCATCCCCTGAAGGAATTTCTTAAGGTCCTTCAAGGCATCATTTTGCGTCTCCATTAGGGGCCTGATCCATTCTCTCGCCCCATCCTGCAGATGCCCCACAATGTAAGCCACCCTCTCCCCGTCATCAGCAAAGTCATTTTTATGCAGCTCCAAAGCGTACTGTACTTCCGTTCGGAAAGCATTGTAGTCTTGGGGCTTCCCCCCAAATTTGTGTACCAGCCCCGGTACCTTCCTTGCGATGGGGGTGGCTCTGACCTGTGCATCCTGCATCCGTCTTTCCTCCAGCCACGCCGTCAGGATAGCTACGTGCGTCTCCAAGTCTCGGTTCCTCTCGGCCAGACTCCGCACCGCAGCTGGCTGCTCCGTCTCTCCGGCTGTTCCAGTTTGGCTCATCTTGCTGCTTCTCCGGGGCTACGCACAAGCAACGTCAGGGACTAACGGATTGCTGTAATGGTTCTAGGGGTTGCTTGTGTGTAAATCAACACCACCCTTGGCTGGTTGCCTGAATGAACCCTTTCTGTCTGGACAGCCACGCGCCCGTGGCTGTCTCAATCACTGGCAGAATCCGTTAGTGGGCGTTTCTTGAACTTCTTCCAGCAAAAAAGCTCTTTGACACCTAGTCTCCGCCTACTTTCTCTGCGCAGAAGCCTTCTGCGCAGGGAGGGTGTGGGCATCGGAGGACCCATGCTCTCCCCACTGGTTCCCGGCGAGGAGTCTTGGAGCCACCTCGCCGATTCCCCCATCTGCCCCCCTTCTCCACTGGTGTTACGCTGATTTCCTTCCCCAGAAGATGTGCTGCTTCTCTCCCTCCCGGGACGCTCTCTCGAATCCCTCTGGAGCCCTCCCTCTCCCTCTGGCTCCGATGGCAGTTCCCTGACATGAATAAAGGAAAATCCAAATTATTAACGAAAAATTTACGTAAGTTGGAACAAGAGGAACTGGAAAATACAAGAGGTTTAAAGGTAGCCAATAAGGTAAATTATTTGGGGGTTTGGATCACCAATAAGAATATAAACTTATATAAGGACAATTATGAGAAGAAGTGGAGACTTGGGGAAAATTGAATCTGTCCCTGTGGGGGAGAATATCCACAGTTAAAATGATGGTATTGCCAAAGATGATTTTTATGTTCCAAACAATACCTATAATTAGAGGCGTAAAGTGTTTTAAGGATTGGCAGAAAGACCTTGCCAAGTTTATTTGGCAAGGGAAAAAACCACGCATAAAATTTAAGCTACAAACAGAGTTGAAGGAAAAAGGAGGCTTTGTGGTCCCTGACCTTAAACTTTACTTTGAGGCAGTGTGCTGGACATGGATTAAGGACTGGATATTAATTAAAAACACAGAAGTCCTAGATCTGGAGGGATGGGATATTGTGTATGGGTGGCATGGCTACATAGGCTATGACAAGGTTAAATCCCACAAAGGATTTTTAAATCATATTGTGAGAAGGGCATTATATGAAGTATGGGAGAGGAGTAAAAAATCAGTAGTAACGAAAACACCATGGTGGCCGTCACCAATGGAATCTATGTCGGTTCACAGGATGAATATGAACAGCGATTGGCTAACATATAAGGATTTAGTAGAGGAAACAAGTAGTGATCCGAAAATAAAGGACCTAAGTGAATTGAAACAGAAGGGAATAACCTGGCTGGAGTTTTATCAACTAAAAGCCGCTTTTGAAAAGGATAAAAAACCCAAAGGATTTGACAAAAAAAATATCCTATCTGGAGAAGGATATTTTATATAATAACCAAAAGACACTTTCTAAAATGTACAAACTACTTTTGAATTGGCAAAGAAAGGAGGAAGATATCAAAGAAATTACAGTAAAATGGGAGAGGTACCTGGGACATACGATCAAACCCAATATTTGGAACGAATTATGGACTAAAAATATAAAATTCACGGCTTGTTTCCTTATAAAGGAAAACCTTATGAAAATGTACTATAGGTGGTACCTGACCCCTGTAAAACTTGCAAAAATAAATAAATCAAACAATAACAAGTGCTGGCTATGTAAGGAACAGATAGGAACATACTACCATATGTGGTGGTCCTGTCTAGAGATACAAAGATTTTGGAACCTGATTTATGAAGAGAGAAAGAGATTGATAAAAACTACATTTAGCAAGAAACCGGAAGAATTTTTACTAGGAATGGTTTCAGATAATATTCCCAAAAACAAAACTAGGCTATTTATGTATGCAACGTCAGCAGCAAGGGTTATAGTGGCAAAACACTGGAAAGATAAAAATACACCCACTAAAGAGGAATGGGTAGTCAAATTGTGCGAGTACTTGGAGCTCGCAAAGCTGACAGATGCAATAAGAGATTAACCTAAAAATTGGTGAAAGAAGAATGGGAATGTTTAAATAATTATTTAGGGGACAAGGGCTCAGCAAGAAAGATCTGGCTATGTTTAGAATGATACCGCATAGAGAAATGTTCCCTGATACCAAGATGAGGGACTCCTTTGGAATGCAGATAGAGTTAATTGATAAGAATAACAAGTGAGGGAGCGACACCAGGGGACAGGAAGGGCTCAAGACAGGAGTCAGAACTTAAAGGAGATATATTGAAAATGTTTGCTGAAATTAAAAAGGATATAAAACAAAGTGAAAAAAATATAGAATCTAAATTAGAACAGGTGGATTAAAAAAATAGGACAAATGGATAAAAAAATAGAAGTGACGGTGAATGAATTGAAGGGACAAATAAAGGAGGTTACTAAAAGGACACAAAGCTTGGAAGAAGGGTTGAAAAGAACAAAGTTAGAAGTGAAAGAGGTTAAAAGAGGGGAGGAAAAGATTAAAGTGGGGATGTCAGAAATTAATAAATTGCAGGAGGTGGTGTGGGATGCGATTGCTATGAAAGAACTGAAGCAGAGAGAAGCTAATTTAAGACTGAGGGCTGTGCCGGAATCGCAAGGTGAAAATATTAAAGAGAAATTGATCATAGAGATAGCACAATGGTTAGAGATGGAAACGGAGGAGGTGGCAAAAATGGTGCAAAATGCATTCCGAATAAAGGCTAGAACGTCTAAAGCAAGGAAATTTCCAGGAGATTGTTTGATGATATTCAAAGATAGAGATATGAGAAATCTGATATTACAGAAGAATAGAGAAAAGAGACTGAGTATAGATGGAAATTATATAATTATTTTTAAAGACATCCCACTTCATTTGTTGAGAAGGAGAGAAAAATCAGAGAAAAATATTGAAGAAAAGTCAGATTGAATTTAAGTGGGAATTCCCTCAAGGGATTTCCTTTTTTTATAAAGGCAAGAAGCACAGACATACAAGTCCAGAGGAAACAAGCAAATTTTTGAGAAGGTACAAGGAGTTAGGAACAGGAGGAGAAGAAGCAAGAGGTGCGGAGGCAGGAGCAGGAGCAGCAGCAGGAGTTGGAGATCAAGGGGAACCTGAAGAGGAGGAAGGAGATGATCAGGGAAAGAGAGAAGAAGAAGAAGAAGAAGAAGAAGAAGAAGAAGAAGAAGAAGAAGAAGAAGAAGAAGAAGAAGAAGAAGAAAAAGAGGAAGAGGAAGAAAGGTTATAGAATTTTAATATATTAAAATTAAAAAAGGAGGACAAAATGGCGCTGAAATTATGGACATGGAATATTAATGGGATGAACGAGAGGAAAAAACGCAATAAAGTTGAACAATTTTTAAAGAAGAAAAATTTGGAAATTATATGTTTACAAGAGACACATGTGGCAAGAAGACACAGAAAAGTTCTAATTAATACAAGATTAGGAAACGAATTTATCTCATCAGATAGAAACAAGAAGAGAGGGGTAGTACTGTATATAAAGAATAAGATTGAAGCTCAGCAAATATTTAAAGATGAAGAAGGGAGAATCATAGCAGTCCAGATCAACTGGCAAGGAGAGAAATTAATAATAGTCGGGATTTATGTACCAAATGGAAACAAGACTGATTTTTACAAAAACTTGGAAGAAAAACTATTTGATTTTATGGATCAAAAGATGATAATAATGGGAGATATGAATGGAGTGGTTTCAGTGGAGATGGACAGATTGAGGGCAACGGGGAAGACTAGAGATGGGAAACTTCCTAAGACTTTTTTTTCTATGATCGAGAACTGTAATTGAATAGACATTTGGAGATTGACACCCATTAGAAAAACAGTTCACATTTCATTCTGAACCAAATCAGTCACTGTCAAGAATCGATCAAGTATGGATCTCTAATGAATTAACAACAAGAATTCTAGAAATTGAAATTCAACCAAAGGTAATCTCGGATCGGACTTCCGGGTTAGCACCATCGACGAATGGCGGAGTTCCTCCGATCGGGGGAACGGGCTCCGTGGAAATTGGGGTCTCCCGCCGTGGCGAAGGCGGGGGCCCGATAGAAATCCCAGGCGGAGGAAGCCTGGGACCGTGGGGTTCGGCAGAGCACCAAGAACGCCTCCCCTACTCACGAGGAAACCCACTTTCGGGGATCCGGAGTGAAGTGGGGTGAGCAGCGCGGTGCATCGAACTGATCGCTATTTCCATGGAGGGAAGCCGCACAGCCATCGCCGGAGAGCGCTGACTTTTTCCTGATGACATTTGGACTCTAAATCAAGTACCCGTGAGTAAAAACGGAGAATCGGATTAAGAATCTGCAAATTTTATGAATTAGGCACAAAGCAGGAAGGTGTAAACAGGAAGTCCGCCTCCCGTTCTTGTATACGGATTAAAGCAAAGACCTTGCAACCTAACAGCTTAAAAAGTCTTTTTAAAGTTGGAAGTTTCCTGCACCCATAACCAACAAAACCCCCTTGAAAGCAGGAGAAAAGGGGGGGGGGGAATTTGACTGTTCAATCCTGCAGGAAGTGTGTAAAGGAGTATAAGTTTCTACCGTCCCAAACCTGGGGACGGGGTATCGGGACAGAATCTGAGACGTCCATTGATTGAAAGTGGAACATTTTGACAGATAGAAAAATAAAAGATAAGAGAAATAAACTAACTTCAGCGCCACCTTCTGCATTTCTGCTCTTTAAAGAAACAAAGTATTTGAAATTGAAAGGATTCGAAAATCGAAAGTAACTCTCTTTGTTTGATTCTTTCCGGAAAATGGATACAAATGGAAATTGTGTCCCCTAGAGGGAGCTTGTCAGTTTGCGGTTTCAGCTTACATATGTGAGGCTTTAGACCGTGGGAACAGCCGTCCGACCTTGCTTGTGAATAGAGATGTTTTGGCAGGAAGGTTTGGTGTCTGCCCTTGACAGGACTAGTGCTCTGCTTGAGCAGCTGTCCGGGAAAATGAGCCTGATGAACGAAAAACTGGATTTTATGAGTGCTGTGGCCAGTGAATATGATTTAATAGAGAACAAGGATAAAGAAGTCACACAGCGATTAACTCAGGAATCTGGCTTGACAAGGCAAGTTCAAGGGCAGATGGAGAAGGATGATGTAGTTGCTATGCCCTATATAACACAAATGGCAAGACCCAAAGTTTTACAGGAACAAAAGCTATCGCCTTGGAAGAATGAACTTGGAGAGTGCTGGGAAGCATTTGAAGTCAAGGAAGTTTTCTACTCTAGTGGGACTCTGAAACAGGTGAACAATTACTTGGCTAAATACTTTTTGGACCACAAAGATGAAGATGGGGAGTGGAACTGGGGGGAAAGAGACAATAAGATGAAGAAAAATGGAAATTATTACTGGATGGAACCCCCCGAAAATCCACTCCCACAGAAACTGACATTTGACAAAGAACTGTGTAAGTACAAACAAGAACAAAAAAATCTGCAGAAGTGGCCTAGTAGTGACTTAAGAGCCTCGGATATCAGAACACCAGATTTATGGACTAAGTAATGGACAGAAAGGACTGATATGACCTGAAACCAGGAAGAAGGGACGGTGGATGAAAATTAGAAATATGAAGGGAACCTTTTTATGTTAACCTTGGAATTAATGTAATATTATTGAAATTTGAGGGATTTTACCGGAAAGGAACTAAATTGGCTTTAGTAGAAATGTTTTTTTAAGGGAAAATGCATGAATGTATTTTGGTTTTGAAATTTTAAGAATTTTTAACATAAGATAAGGTTAAATGGAGTAAGGTAAATTGAACATTAGACTATATTAAAAGAGGGAAAGGCTATATTGATTAATGAATAAGATAGAGTGTTATGATTAACTATTTAAATTAAAATTGAGAAATTTCGGAAGAATTTGCTGAAACAACAAATTAAACTAGAATACAAAAGGGGAGGTGTGAGGAGGTTCAAGAATTAAGCAAATGAAAAATTGTAATTGGAGATATGTATCTTTTCTTTTTTTCTTTTTTCTTTTTTCTTTTTTGGGCTAGGGTCAGGGATTTTCTATGTATCAATGAAACTTTGAATAAATATTACTTTAAAAAAAAACAAAGGTAATCTTGGATCATAATGCAATAAAATTGGAAATAAAGGGATTTGAGGAAAAAACGTTTAGACGGAGAATAAATGAAAACCTTCTCAATGATCAAGAAATTTTAATGAAAGAACAAAAAAAAATTGACGGACTATTTTGTAAACAATTTTAATAAAGAAACAAAAATGAATATAGTATGGGATGCCAGCAAAGCCGTGATGAGAGGTTTCTTTATTCAGCAGAATTTGATTAAAAATAAATTTAGAGAGAAAGGGAAAAAAGAGATTTTGAAACAAATAATGGAAAATGAGAAAAAACTAATCAAAAGACCAAACAATTTGAAAATAAAACAAAATATAAAGATTCTACAAACACAATTCGCAATGATAATAAATAAAGAAGTGGAATGGAATATTAAAAGAATGAAACAAAGAAATTTCGAATTTGCTATCAAATCAGGAAAATGGTTGGCTTGGCAGATTAAGAAAAGAGAGGAACAGAATACAATTAACAAAATCATCGTTGAGGGAACTGAAATAGATAATCCGAAAGGAATTGGAAAAGGATTCTTGGATTTTTATAGACATTTATATAAAAGAAGAGAGAAGAGCAATATGAAAAAAACAGAAACTTTTTTAAAGGAAAAAGAGGTGCAGAAAATCCCAACTGATAAAAGAGACAGACTGAATGACCCAATAGAAACTGAAGAGATAAAAGAGGCTATAAAGGAATTAAAAAAAGGAAAGACACCAGGACCAGATGGATTTACGGCAAGGTATTATAAAGAGATGAAACATATCCTACTAGTACCATTGAAAGAAGTTATGAATAATACCTTAAAGAAAAAAGAAATTCCTGAAACCTGGAAAGAAGCTTTTATCACATTTATCCCAAAACAAGACTCTGATCTAACACAAGTAAAAAACTATAGGCCTATTTCGTTGCTAAACAATGATTACAAATTATAAGTATTTTAGGTAAGAGGATGAAAAAGTTATTACAAGAAGTGATTCATAAAGATCAAGCTGGTTTTCTACCTGGCAGACAGATGAAAGATAATATAAGAAATATAATGAATATTTTGGAATATCTGACAGCCAGAAATGAAAAACAAGCTATGCTGATATTTGTGGATGCAGAAAAGGCCTTTGATAATATATCTTGGGATTTTTGTTGACTATTTGCAGTATAGTAACGCTGCAAAGAGCTTGCTGGGGAGACCATGCATTAAAAAGGGACTCAAAAATAACTTAAACAAGGTTTTAATTACAAAAACAAAAACTCCTTTTACACTAAATATATTAACAAACAAACATGACCCAAGCACCAACCCATCCCCCAGGGTAATGGGAGAGCTAGGTGCTGCTCCTTATATACTACACCCAAATGCTGACACAGGTTAATCAATACAACTCAGCAGCACCTGCTATGTTCCACAGCTGTAAAGCTGGGTCTCGTTAGTTTGCTCTGGCCCTTGCTCTGGCCCCTTAAAGACATACACATCGGGTGGAACAATTATGAACCTTTACATTTAAAGAAACCATTCAACAATTTTATGTTAAAAAATTTAGAGGCTATGGAAACCAGAGGCTTTTCTCCTGGGCATGGTAGGCCAATTGGTGTCAAAGAAAGATAGGATGTTTTTTATGTATGCTACAACAGCAGCAAGAGTCCTTTTAGCAAAGTATTGGAAGACACAAGAACTACCCACGCTGGAAGAGTGGCAGACGAAGGTGATCAACTATATGGGACTGGCGGAGATGACGGGCAGAATCCGTGACCAAGGGAAAGAGACGGTGGAAGAAGACTGGAAGAAATTTAAATTTTATCTTAAAAATTGTTGTAAAATTAGTGAGTGTTAAAATGTCATGGGTAAAGCATAGCAGATTTGCAGCGATAAATGATTGGATAAGTGAAAAAAAAAGGTTAAAGAAAGGGAATTACAAGTTTTTTAGATCAGGGGTTGCTGAAAAAGTTTAAAACAGGGATGCAGAAAAGGGAGGCATGGGGAAGTCGTTGAAATTGGGTATAAGAAAAAAAATTATGAAATTATACATGTTTATATGTTTGTTTGTTTGTGTATTGTTGTTTGTAATGTCTTATAATATATGTTGAAAAACCAATAAAAATTTTATAAAAAAAATAAAAAATAAAAAATTTAGAGGCTATGGATGTAGGTCAAGAGTTTTTTAATGGTATAAAAGCTATATATACAGAACAAAGAGCAAAATTGATTGTAAATAATGTGACGACAGAAGATATAAAAATAACTAAAGGTACAAGACAGGGATGTCCTCTTTCGCCACTATTATTCATCTTGTTGTTGGAAATCTTTCTGAGATCTATAAGGAAAAATAAATCAATAAGAGGGGTAACAGTCGGTCATAATGAGTATAAGGTTAAAGCCTTTGCCGATGATCTGGTATTGACTGTGGAAGAACCGTTAAGAAGTGTTAAAGAGGTATTAGAGGAGATAGAACAGTTTGGTCAAGTAGCAGGATTCATACTAAATAAGAAAAAAAAACCTAAAATAATTGCTAAAAACATGGAACAAGGTCTGATAGAAACAATGCAACAACAAACAGGAATAGAAGTGGTTAAGAAGGTTAAATATTTGGGAATTTTGTTAACCCCCAAAAATATTGATCTGTTTCAAAACAACTATATACCAATGTGGAATGGAATTAAAAAGGACCTGGAGGTGTGGGGGAGGATGAAGTTATCATTTTGGGGAAGAATTTCAACGATAAAGATGAGCGTGTTACCAAAGATGTTATTTTTATTTCAGACAATCCCAATAAACAAAGGGGCAGTAATATTTAAAGAATGGCAAAGAACAATTTCAAGGTACCGGTATATCTGGCAGGGTAAGAAGCCAAGAATACAGTTTAAGTTGTTAACAGATGCGAAAGAAAGAGGAGGCTTCGCCCTACCAGACCTGAAATTGTATTATGAAGCCTCATGCCTCTGTTGGTTGAAGGAGTGGGTGAGATTAGAAAATGGAGAATTGTTAGACTTGGAAGGATTTGATAACAGATTTGTTTGGCACGCATATTTATGGTGTGATAAGAAAAAAATTCACAAAGGCTTTGAAAACCACATCTTCAGAAGATCTCTTATAGAAGTTTGGGATAGGTATAAAAACCTACTAGAACCAAGAATACCACACTGGTTGTCTCCATTAGAGGTGATGAGTGTAAAGAAGATCAATATGAGGGGGAATTGGGTAACATATGGGAACTTGATTGTTAAAAAAAGAGGTAAATGGAAATTGAAACCCTACGAGGAAGTTAAAGGATATGTTAATGATTGGTTGCATTATTATCAGGTTAATGAAATGTTTAAAAAGAACTAAAAGAAAAAGGTTATGTTGAAAAAGAATCGAAATTTCAAATAGAGATATTGAATAATGATTTTAAAATTTTATCGAAGATGTATAAATTGCTGCTAGAATGGTATACTAAAGATGAAGAAATTAAATCGGTTATGATTCATTGGGCTAGAGATTTTGGATATAATATACAGTTATGTGAATGGATAAAACTATGGAACGAAAGGTTAAAATTTACGGCCTGTACTGCGTTAAAAGAAAATGTTATGAAAATGGTATATAGATGGTATATAACACCAGTGAAGTTAGCAAGAATGTATAAAGTGTGTAATAAATGTTGGAAATGTAAAGAAAAGGAAGGGACTTTTTATCATATGTGGTGGGAATGTAAAAAGGTGAAAGGCTTCTGGGAAATGATATATAACGAATTGAAAAAAACGTTGAAATATACATTTGTTAAGAAACCAGAGGCATTTTTGTTAGGAATGGTAGGAAATGAATTAAACAGAAAAGATTACAAGCTTTTTCTATACGCAGTAACAGCGGCAAGAATACTGCTAGCCCAAAAATGGAAACAAGAAGAATTACTGTTGATGGAAGAATGGAGAATGAAGTTAATGGAATACGCAGAACTTGATAAACTAACAGGAAGGATCCGAGGCCTACGAGACCACAGATTCACTGAAGACTGGAGTAAATTTGTAGACTATTTGAAAAGTATTTGCGATGAACAATTAACGTTTGTAGGTTTGCAAGAGGCTCTGTGAAAATAATATCAGAAATATTGTAAAAAAGGGAATAAGAGGGAGAAGGTATTTAATAAAAGGCAATATTAGATTAAGAAATGTGGAAGAAGGACTAAAATGGAGGATTTGCAGAAGAGCTGAGGGAACTCCAAAAAATGTATTTGTGAAAAATTGTGTTATGTGTTTTTATATTTTTGTATTGTAAAATGAATAAAAAATAATTCCAAAAAAAAAAAGAGTAATGATCTGTTGTGAGCTTGCTGGAAGTGTACAATATTTGAGCTTTCCTGCTTTGGCTCATCTTTCTTTTTCTTTTTCTTTTTCTTTTTTTCTTTTTTTTTTTAAAAAAATATTTATTAAGGTTTTTAAAGTGTTACAAAATGAAAAAAGAAAAAAAGAAAAATACAAAAATAAAAATAATTAAAAACAATTCCATCTTTCCTTTGCTTATTTTTCATTTGCTTATTTCCCGGACCTCCTCAGACCTCCCTCTTTTGTATTCCAATTCAATTTATTAATTCAGCAAATCCTTTCCCTCTTTATTTATCCTAATCTTTCATTACATTACCTTAATCTATTATCATGTTATCTTGTAGAAAACCTTCAAACTTAAAGCTTAAGTCTTATTTTTACCAACTTCTGATAACCATAATATTCTTTCCTAATTCTTTAAACATTTTTGCTAGGGCCAAGCCATTTCATTTCAGCATCCTTCTAACATTCATCAATTTTATAAAACAATCCTAGTAACAAAAAACAAAAAAAGAAATAAAGACAATCCAATCTTCATCCAGCGTCCCTTCCTCCTGGTCCCGGGTTTTGTTTTTTTCTTTTCTTTTATCTTTCCCATAGTTGCTTATGTTCTGTGTCATGTACTTCGATATTTTTTGTAGTTTTCCCCCCATTACTATTGAGGAATTTTCCTTTGTAATTTTGGTTGTCTATATTTATATGTACCTGTTTATATGTACCTGTTTAAAGCAAAACAAAAGTTTTTCTTTAAAAAAAGAAATTAAAAAAAGATATTTCCAGTCTAGCTACTTTTCTTTTATTGCTGCACCTAATCAGAGATGCTGTCATGACTAAATTTGAACTTGAAATTGTTTTTCTGTCATTTGCAAATGCTGTTCCCCCACTTTCTGCCCACTTGGCATTGCCTTAATGGTGCTTCGGCCAGCAGAAACTGTTTTGTGGCAAAAAGCAGTTGCAGATAATTCATGTGGGAATAGTGGGAATTAGCTTTTCTACTTGATTCCTATTTTTTATATGTATACACTTACAGATTGTGATTGCAAGTGCTGAAATGTGTTTGTTTCAGCAAAAAGTGACCAATGTCTCAAGCCACACAGTGTTTCATAACCACCAGTCCCTTCTCTGTTTATCCAGAGCTGCATTCCTGTCTTTAATTCAATAATACGGATCTTTGGAGAAGTTTGTGTGGTGTCTGTATGTGCCAACTTTAGTAAGGGAAATGTAGAAAAGTGGTGGGACTGAGCTGTTAGAAGCTTCCCCAGGTGAGCCAGGAGCTGAGAGACAGAGCTGGGCAATTTTCCATATCATATTGCTGCATTGCAGGGGGTTGGACTAGATGACCCTTGGGTACCTTCCAACCCTACAATTCTATGATCCTATGGCAAGGTTCATGATTTATTGTGAACATGCTAGACGGCTCCCACTTCGGGTCTCCTCTGGCACAAGTGACAAGTCCTCACCCTTGGCTTAGTGCAGGGGTCTGCAACCCGCGGCTCCGGAGCCGCATGTGGCTCTTTTACACCTTTGCCGTGGCTCCGGGGCGGATACTAGCGAGGGGAGGAGGCGCATTGTTGTACTGGCTGTGACTGTCGCATGGGGGCGGTGCATGCGTTAGTCACGCACCGTCCCGACGTCACCTTCCCACAGTGTTGTATTTGTTTTAAATGTCGCAATGGTTTTGCGGCTCCCAGTTGTTTTTTTCTTCGGAAACGGGTCCAAGTGGCTCTTTTTGTCTTAAAGGTTGCAGACCCCTGGCTTAGTGTAATATCTGAAAATGGGGTTGTGGTTTGTTTCTCTTCAAATGTAAGCTAAGAACAAATCTTGGCTTCATACTGCATAAGGATATAACACAGTACAAAGCAACAAACCAGGGTTCATATCCTATGCTAGTTTTACTCAGAGTAGACCAGGTCTATTTAATATCAAGTCTGCTTTGAGTAGAACTCCATTGAATACAATCCCGTGAACTCTCATTCACTTGGAACACCAAGCGGAAGACCATGGTTTGTCAATCCTCTTTTCACTAGGAGAGGAGTAAAGCATGATCCGACTGCACATTCATTCACCGTGGTTTATCATGCTGTGTGACCGTTGCCACAGAAACATGCCAGAGCTCAGGAAGACCTTGTTGCTGTGGTGCAGTTTAACTCTCAAGTGAAGCCCTGTCCAGGAGGATACAGTGGCTGACTTGGGCAGGGGGTGCCTGTTGGAATAATGCCCGCCCGGGAGCAAAGCCAGCCTCCCAGGCACTCTGGGGCCATTAATCCGGTGGTCACTCTCTGGCTGGAACCCAGGAATTTCTCCTCAGTCCAGAGAGACCGATGATAAGCGATCCCTCCCTTCTGAGAGGAACACACTAGCAAACTTCTGGCAATCCATCACAGAAGAATGAGGCAGTCTGTAGACTCAAGCTACTTTATTAAAACTGCATACACAAACACACACATGACTGCTCATCTTGAGCAGCCCAGCTTCAGAGTCTTTGACTCAACACTGCTTCAGTCCAGAAGCGGAAGGACTCACTGTAACTCCACCCCGGTTACACTGAGGACTGTCTGAGAACTGGCTCAGACTTCCTGTCCCACGGTCAGTAGCATCACCTGATGTAAACAACCTTGTTGCTCTTGCTGCTTCCTGGCAGCTTGTGGGAACTGAAATCCCAACAGTGCCAAGCTGGAGTCTGAATGTACTTCATTGTCTAGCCAAATGTTCCAACCTGCAGTTTTGTAGTTTGCTGTGGGCATCATCAGAGCAGGAGCACACATGGAGATGCCATGCAGAGAAGGGCCTTGGATGCTCATATCTGGGTCCAGGCAGGTTTATATGGGGAAAGAAGGTCCTTTAGGTATGGATATATTTCAGTGGACAAAGAGGAGTATAGCATGGTGAACTTGCACAGTTTTATGCTGCTCACTTTTGCAACAAATTGTTCCTTAACCATTGACAGGTGTGTTTTCCCCTTGCAAATTACAAAAAAATTCCACAAAAGAGGCTGTATTCTACTGCCAAGTAGATACCGTATTTTTCGCTCTATAAGACGCACACACAAAAAATAATAATTCTGAATCGAATGTTGTTGAAGAGGCTTTGCGCGGCTATCCCTGCTGCGCAGCAATCCCTCTTGCTGTTCTGGCTTCAGCGATAGCTGCGCAGCCTGCATTCGCTCCATAAGATGCACACACATTTCCCATTACTTTTTAGGAGGGAAAAAGTGCATCTTATAGAGCGAAAAATACGGTACATGCAGAAGAATGCTGGGAAGCTGTCAGCGACGGTGAGTTCTCCTTCCAGTTTTTACAGATCATTTGCTCTACAGTCAGAAGCAGTTCTGCTTCTGAATACCAGTGGCTAGGAGCCGCAGGAGGGGAGCTCAGGGCCAGCTTGCTGGTTTCCCATTGGGGCATCTGGCTGGCCATTGGGAGAGCAGGATGCTGGGCCAGGCATTCCACTGGCCTGATCCAGCAGGATCTTATGTTTCTATTGTTTCTTTATTTCTTTGAGAGAGCAATGGAAGAGGAGTGAGGGGAAAGAAACATATCATACAGAAGCAACTACATGTGAACATGTGCAATAGAGCTCAGCAACAGCTTAGGAAAATCCCAGTTCTCAAATCAGGCTGATCCAGGGTTTGCTTGGAATGGGTTGAGGCATTCCTGGGTTGGATGCACCTGGAAAGATCTGGCACTGTCAAAGTGGCTGGCCGTTTCAAACCCTAATTAAACATGCAGTTGTGGGAGGGGGGATAAGGAGATACAGGCAGATACTCTTGCCTGTCCTTTCCCCACTTCCTCGCTGCCGCCTGAATAGTACCCCCAGAGTTGTGGAACTTCCTCCCTGCAGAGGTGTGTCTGGCACCATGAATGCTGAAGATGCGCCTCTTTACCCTATTTTCAGGGCCCACCTTGTTTCAAGTTGCTTTGGACTGTTTCTGATACTGTGTTTTAATTATTGTAACCTGCCCTAGTACCTTGGGGCGAAGGAAGGGGAAATGATAAACAAACAAACAAACAAGCAAAAAAAATATTAAATTAGGATTTAAAACATGAAAATGAAGTACTTGGGTGTATTATAGAACTGTAATGATGTTGGCTACATTTACACATAAAAACCAACTGCCTTCTGGGTGGTTTTTGTTACTACCATTATGTATTAAATAGTGAGGAGCGAAGGGTGGTTTACAGTATAAAAACACAAAATACATAACATAGTAAACACAACAATACTGTTGGGATACTGCCAGGGAGATAAAGTCCATCTGAGCCCCCAAGCTCCTGCCGGACGATCCATCGATCTCCCGTAGACAGGCAATATCAGCAATCAGCGACACGAAGCCTCAAGAATACATTGCCACATTCTTGGACTGGTGCACACTCTATCAGCAGAATTCACACAGCAAAAGATGCACAGCAGGAGAGCATATTTACAGTTTATTCAGCGTTGGTCAGAACAAAGAAACCATGACCGTCTGCTTCGGTCTGCTCAGGCAAGAAGCGAGAAACGAAAGCAACGACACAACATAAACATCCTGTGAGACAGGAAATACGCAGGCTGTGAAACAAACATCCTCCTCCCTTTTAAGGTGGAACAGAAATATCCTAACATCCTCCCCCTTTCCGTGTAACCTGTAGTACCTGTGGTTCAACCCAATTGCAACCTTTGTACGTAAACCTTAAGTTGTTCTCTGTTAACAACCTTAGAGAACAGATCAGCAGGAATTCCATTTCCTGGCATGTAGGACACCTGAATGAGTCCTTTCTGGATACACTCTCTTGCACGATGTAGCTTAATCTGCAAGTACTTGTTTCTTTGCTTGCAACTCTCCGAGTTCAGCAAAGCCAAACAAGATCTATTGTCTTGATACACTTGTACAGGACATTTCACAGAAACCCCAATGTCCTTAAACAGTTGCATCAACCATTCACAATCCATGAGTGAAAATGACAGAGCATTGAGTTCTGCTTCACAGGAACTTAGGCTAACTGTCGTCTGCTTTTTGCACAACCAGTCAAACAGGCAGTGGTTGTACATGTAGCATACTCCAGAAGTGCTTGTACCATCCGTGGTGTCACTTCCAAAACTCGCATCTGCAAAGATTTCAAGACCTCCAGTCTTCTGACTGGTGAACCTCAGCCTGTAGTGCAAAGTCCCTTTCAAATAGCGGGCTATGCGCTTCAGAGCTTTCCAATCCTGAACAGTAGGATTGTTAGCATGTCTGCTAAGCAGGTTAGTGCTTACAGCAATGTCAGGTCTTGAACATCTAGCAATGAAATTCAATTTGCCTAGAATGCATCTGTACAGCGTAGTGTCAGAAAACGCTTCAGCAGTACTATCTACCTGGTAACCTGTCACCATTGGTGTGTCTGCTGGGTTTGCATCAACCAAATTCAACCTGGTTAATACATCAGCAATTTTCTGTGTTTGGTGTACCAGAAAATTACCTGCTTGGTCCCTCTCCACCTGCAGAGAAAGATAGGTGGATACCTCACCAAGATCCTTCATGTCAAAGTGCTCCTTCAGTTGAGCTAGGATGCTTTGGTAAAAAGCCTGATTCTTCCAAAACATCAGAAGATCATCAACAAAACATAAACAATACAGTTTGTTTTGCCCCGCCTCCTTGACAAACACACACGGATCAGCTTTGCCCTGGTGAAAACCTAGAGAAAGCAACGTCTCAGTGAGTTTTGTGTTCCAACACCTGGCACTCTGCTTGAGACCATATAAGGATTTCCGCAGTTTACAGTATCTGAATCCCGTCAGGTGGAAGCATGTACAGCTCCTCCCCCAAAATCCCGTACAAAAAAGCTGTATTAATGTCATGATGGGAAACGTGCAGTTTCTCCTCCGCAGCGATCTTGAGCATCAGCCGAATGCTCTCATATTTGACGGTGGGCGAGTAGGTCTCGTGGTAATCCTGTCCTGGTACCTGTGAAAAACCTCTGGCGACCAATCTGGCTTTGTGTCTGACAACCTTGCCATTCTGGTCTGTCTTGGCCTTGAAGACCCATTTGCTGCCAACCAGTCTCATCCCTGGGACTACCGGTACCAGTTCCCAAGTTTGGTTCCTGTTCAAGGAATCAACTTCAGCCTTCATGGCATTAAGCCAAGGCTCAGCATCTTTAGAGGTTAACTCCTGAACCTCTTTGAAGCTTGAAGGTTCCCACACCTTCTCTGAGCTACTAAGAACAGCAGTAGCCGTCTTAGCAAACTCACCAGCAAATCTCTTCGGAGGTTTGCCTTTGGTCGCCCTTTCAGACCTGCGAACCAGACGCAAGTCTTCTGGACTCATCTCCTCCTTCTTAGGAGAAAAATGACCAATGGTGAACAGTGGTTCTTCCAGTTCATTGTCAGACGCATCAGATGGTCTGACTGAGGCCTTTACGCTCTTGTAGTCTGCTGTGTCATCACTGTCACTGACACCAGCAGCAGCGCCGCCCACTGAACTGGAATCCGAACTCTGATCATCATCATCATCATCATCCTCAGTTTCCTCAGCTTTCTCAGCATGATCTGCTTTCTTCACATCACCTTCATCCTCCTCTGGGTAACTCTGGAAAATTCCCACATTTCCCCCCCCACTTAGGATTGTACTCAACACTCCTTGTGAACTTTATGGACTTAGAGTTAGTCATCCATACTCTGTATGCGCCTTTTTCGTACCCCATGAATAAACCATGTGCCCCACGCTTCCCAATCTTGTTGCTTTGTGGGGTGTGTACCCACATGTCAGAACCAAAGATTCTCATGTGCTTCACATTAGGTTTCTTACCAAACATCTTCTCATAGGGAGTACAACCAATAGGTGATGACAGTCTCCTGTTAAAAGAATAAACAAAATTCGAGAGAGCCTCCCCCCAGAACTTTTCAGGGAGGTTTGCATCATGCAACAAGGTTTTTAGTCCTTGCAGCAACGTTTGATTTGCTCGCTCCGCAAGCCCATTCATCCATGGCGATCTAGGCGTTGACAAGTCATGCTGGATTCCCTTCTCAGTCAGGAAAGCTTCAAACTGCTGAGAAGTGAATTCCCCACCTCGATCAGTAAACAGACAGCCGATACGTTTACCGTGAGCATTCTCCAACCAAGCACAGAATGCCTTGAACCTAGGAAATGCTTGCGATTTCTGCTCGAGCATAAACACATGAATGTACCTGGAAAAAGAATCAATTAGAACCATGAAGTACCTTGCTCCTCCCAAAGAGGGCGCAAGAGGACCAACCAGGTCTGCGTACATTAGCTGGTAGGGTTTGGAAGCCTGCCTGCTAGACTCCTTGCCTTTTGGAGCAACCTTCACCTTGTTCTCTGCACAAGATACACATTTCATGTGAAATTTACAGGGTTTGATGTTCAAACCTTCAACCAACCCAGGCATCTTGGCCAGCGCTTGCCAAGACAGGTGACCAAATTTTCGATGTGCATCGTGAATGCATCCTGCATGAAGAACCTTGTTAGTTTGTGCAACACAACAAGAATTAGACACAGCAACAGCACTGTCATCATAAGTTATACAGAATAAGCCATCCATAAACTTTGCATGCAAAATGTCCTCTTTGCCTTTTCTGATGACACAGACGGTCCTCTTGAAGGATATCTCAAAACCACGCCCAGTCAGCTGTGGGACACTAAGCAAATTGTCCGCAGCTCCTGGAACAAAAAGTACATCTCTGATGGTAGTATGCAGACTTGCAAGTTTCACAGTCCCAACTCCTGCAATTTGCAAAGTCCTTCCATCAGCCAGGTGGATCTCACCATCTTGAGGCTTGAAGGAGATAAACAGATGGCGGTCCTTTGAAACATGGCGACTGGCTCCAGAGTCCATAACAAACCTGGCCTTGGCCTTTAGAGCAGGTTTGCTGGCAAACAAAACCTTGTTTTCCACTGGCGTGGGCTTTTGCAACTTGCCCCCCTGCTCCTGGCCATCAGATGTGCCTTTAGCCTTTGGTGAAGCTGTGCCAGCAAACAAAAACTTGTTTTCCACTGGCGTGGGCTTTTGCAACTTGCCCCCCTGCTCCTGGCCATCAGACGTGCCTTTAGCCTTTGGTGAAGCTGTGCCAGCAAACAAAGCCTTGTTTTTCCCTGGCTTGGGCTTTCCACCCCCCTTCTGCTTCGGGTCATCTGCAGGCTTTTTCCTTTGTTTATTTCCAGTCTTTGGACAAAACTTCTGAGTATGACCTTGGTTCTCACGAGAAACAGAGCTCTCAGCTGCTAACTCCTTGGCTCCCCCTGGAGGCTGGAATGCTGCCTGGGATGACGTGACAGTCTGCTCCCCCTGCAGCTTGCAACCGGTGCCCTCAGCATCCCTGCATTCACTCGCATTCTGGGAAACAGCCGGGACCTCCGATGCATTCAAACTCTGGGCTGGGATGATTGGCAGATGGGCAGCTTTCAAAGCATTCCACATCTCACGTGCCGTCAGATTTCCAGCAAGCATTTTTATGTCCTCCAGAGAGACGGACAAGACTATTACGTCTATGGCCCTTGAATTCTGGGCCTCCCATTTCTCTGTCAGAGGAACTGGAGTGGCTTCAGACACAGTATGCCAGACTCCAAACTGACGCAGCAAACTCTCACACCATTTTGCCCAGGTCTGATAATTGTGCCGATTTAACTTCGGGCACTCAGTGGCCTCAGAAGCTTGGAAAAACTCCATTCCAGCTTTTTACTTGAGCCTTTATGCCTTCAAAGACGTCTTATCTCAGCAGCCCATTAATCACGAATTCTCTGGCTTGGCTCCCAGGCCAATTAGACCAGCCGGACTTCAAAGACTTTTGCCGCGGCATTCAGAAAAGCCTCTGCTTTCGCTTTTCCAACACATACCTTTCAGCAGTCTGTCGCAGTCTTACTCTCCTGTAAGTGCCGTGAATCTGGGCCCATAACCTGTTGTTGGGATACTGCCAGGGAGATAAAGTCCATCTGAGCCCCCAAGCTCCTGCCGGACGATCCATCGATCTCCCGTAGACAGGCTATATCAGCAATCAGCGACACGAAGCCTCAAGAATACATTGCCACATTCTTGGACTGGTGCACACTCTATCAGCAGAATTCACACAGCAAACGATGCACAGCAGGAGAGCATATTTACAGTTTATTCAGCGTTGGTCAGAACAAAGAAACCATGACCGTCTGCTTCGGTCTGCTCAGGCAAGAAGCGAGAAACGAAAGCAACGACACAACATAAACATCCTGTGAGACAGGAAATACGCAGGCTGTGACACAAACATCCTGCTCCCTTTTAAGGTGGAACGGAAATATCCTAACAAATACAACCCTCCCACAGTTTATAAGGCCTGGGAGAAAAGGAATGCTTTGGCCTGACAACTAAAGATATGTAATGAAGGCACCAGGTGAGCCTCCCTAGGGAGAGCATTGCACAGACAAGGAGCCACTGCAGAAAAGGCCCTTTCTCATGTTGCCACACTCCGGACCTCTCATGGAGAGGGCACATGAAGAAGGGCCTCAGAAGATGATCTCAGGGTCCAGGAAGGTCAATATGGGGAGAGGCAGTCCTTGAGGTATTGTAGTCCTGAGCTGTTTAAGGCTCAGCACTTTGAACTGGGTCCAGAAACTATTTGGCAGTCAGTGCAGATGGGCCAGGATTCGCATTATATGCTGAAACTGTCTTGCCCCAGTGAGCAACCTGGATGCTAAATTTTGCACCATCTGAAGTTTCCAAACCATCTTCAGAGGCAGTCTCTTGTTGCAGTAATCTAATCTAGAGGTATATCCGGTAGGTCTTTGCTGTTATAGTTCCCACATTGGGGGTGAGTCCTGGCTGGCCAGCAGTTCTGTCATCCTGGATATGTATGTTGGCAGATATCTCAGGCTGTGTTCATGTTTCTGCCTTAAAGGTAAAAGGTAAAGGTACCCCTGCCCGTACGGGCCAGTCTTGACAGACTCTAGGGTTGTGCGCTCATCTCACTCTATAGGCCGGGAGCCAGCGCTGTCCGAAGACACTTCCGGGTCACGTGGCCAGCGTGACAAGCTGCATCTGGCGAGCCAGCGCAGCACACGGAACGCCGTTTACCTTCCCGCTAGTAAGCGGTCCCTCTTTATCTACTTGCACCCGGGGGTGCTTTCGAACTGCTAGGTTGGCAGGCGCTGGGACCAAGCGACGGGAGCGCACCCCGCTGCGGGGATTCAAACCGCCGACCTTTCGATCGGCAAGTCCTAGGCGCTGAGGCTTTTACCCACAGCGCCACCCGCGTCCCTATGTTTCTGCCTTAGAGCTCAGTAAAGTTGCTGTGCATCCCCCCTCAGAAAAAACACACATCTGTGCTGGGTGCCCATTTGCAACTGGCTCAGTGTGCTCCTGTGTCAATATGAAGGGCCCTGAACATCTTGGGTCCAGGATACCTTAAAGCAGGGCCGGCCCAGGACATTTTGCCAGCTCTGCAACCAAGGCCACCTGAGCCATTCTAATCAGCTCAAAGACTGGGACAACAGACACAGCTGTTGAATTACAAGTACACAGGATTCTGGCAATAAACAAGGTGGGGGAGTGTGTATTTTTGTAAATCAAAACTGGTGTATGGACTCTGTCAAGTTGGACACCTACTGTTCCCCGGATGTGGAATTTCTGACAATTAAATGCAGACCTTTCTATCTTCCCCGGGAATTTACAACAGTGGTGTTAACAGCGGTGTACATAGCACCAACTGCAAATGCATGCAGAGCCATGAGTAGTATGCATGAAAACATCAATGCTAAATTGAGCAGATACCCGGAGGCTGTGCACATTATTGCGGGGGACTTCAATCACACAGATGTGAGGGCAGTACTCCCAAAATTCCACCAGCACATCAAGTGTGCAACAAGGGGAGAAAATACTCTTGACAAGGTGTATACGAACATTAGACGGGCATATGAGGTCAAGACCTTGGCACACCTCGGTGGTTCAGATCATGTGTCCCTGCTTCTGACACCAGTATACACACCCCTCAGGAAACAAGGCCAGATACAAACACGGATGGTTACGGTGTGGCCTGAGGGAGCCTCTCAGCAACTGCAGGACTGTTTCCAGGAGACCTACTGGAATATGTTCGACCATCAAGATCTAGAAACTTATACATCAACGGTCCTGGATTATATTAGATTCTGCACAGCAAATGTCACCAGGGAAAAGTATGTTAAGTTGTATCCAAATAGGAAGCCCTGGATGACGGGAGATGTTGGGAGATTATTGAAGGCCAGAAACTCTGCTTTTAGAACTGGGGACCGGGTATTGTATGGTATAGAAAGAGCAAACTTGAAGAGGGGTATCAGGAAAGCAAAAGCGGAGTACAGAGGAAAAATTGAGGACCATCTGAGAAATCATGATACTAGACAAATGTGGCAGGGAGTCCAACATCTGACTGGTTATAAATCAAGGAATTCATCAGTGGTAGAGAGTACTGCTTCCTTGGTGGGAGAGTTGAATACCTTCTTTGCCCGATTTGAGGTGACACCAACAGTGACTCCAACAGGGATGCCAGAGCTATTGGCGTCACTACCTACCGGAAATGCTGCCAGGGTGGAAGAGGGAGAAGTGAGGCGAATATTAAAGGAGGTAAACACGAGGAAGGCTATGGGCCCGGATGGGGTGGCTGGCAGGGTGCTAAGAGATTGTTCGGACCAACTGGCAGGAATCTTTACGAATATTTTTAACCAGTCTCTGGCCCAAGCCACCGTTCCACCCTGTCTGAAATCCGCTACCATTATACCCCTGCCAAAAAAATCAAAGATAGACAGTCTGAATGATTTTCGCCCTGTGGCGTTGACACCCATTATAATGAAATGTTTCGAAAAACTGGTGAGGAACCGCATCTTATCTTGTCTGCCAGTGGAACTTGACCCTTACCAGTTTGCATACAAGGCAAAGAGATCCACAGAGGATGCTGTGGCAATGGCTTTACATGCTGTCCTGACTCATTTGGAGAAGCAAGGGAACTATGCGAGACTGTTATCTGTAGACTTTAGTTCTGCATTTAATACTATTCTTCCGCATAGATTGGTGCCCAAATTATTAGACCTGGAACTTCCACTGTGTTTGTGCTGGTGGATATTAGATTTTCTATCAAACCGTTCCCAAAGGGTCAGGTTGGGTTCCCACGTCTCTGCGGATCTCATCATGAATACGGGGACGCTGCAGGGGTGCGTGTTGAGCCTGCTTTTATATACGCTCTATACAGCTGACTGTGCCCCCAAATACCCCAGTAATAAGATCATTAAGTTTGCAGATGATACAACGGTGGTTGGTTTAATCACGGCTGGAGAGGGGGAGGTGGCCTATAGGGAGGAAGTTGAGCAGTTGGGGGAGTGGTGCAGGAAAAACAACTTACTCCTTAACTTAAAGAAAACAAAAGAGATCATTGTGGACTTTAGGAAATGTAAATTGAATATTCAGCCACTTATTATTGAGGGGAAGTGTGTGGAACAGGTCTCGGTGTTTCGATTTCTGGGAATGGAGTTGAGAGACGACCTAACCTGGGGAGAAAACAGCAAAGACCTGGTGAAGAGAGCACAGCAGAGGTTATATTTTCTGAGAATCCTCCGAAAAAACAATCTCTCAAAGGACCTGTTGATGGCATTTTACCATTGTACTGTGGAGAGTGTATTAACTTATGGTCTGTGTGTGTGGTTTGGGAGCTGCACGGCCAGGGAAAAAACAATGTGTCCAGTGTTGTAAATACTGCAGAGAGAATAACTGGGTGCACTCTTCCCACCTTAGATCAAATCTATGCTGCCAGGTGCCACAAGAAAGTGGCAGAGATAGCGCAGGATAGTACACACCCCGGAAATGATCTCTTTCAGCTGTTGTCTTCTGGAAGAAGGTATAGGGTTATAAAGGCCAGGACTAGCCACCTGAGAAACAGTTTCTACGCAAATGCAATTCTGGTTCTAAACCCAGCATAAGGGGTCTCTATAGTATAGCGTATTTTAAAATGGGGTTTCAGAGTTTTTAGGGGGTTTTGAATGTTTTATGTAGTTTTTATGTAGTTTTATGTAGTTTTTTAATTTCATTGTTCTGCATGGGACAATGACAATAAAGATGTCGTATATCGTATATCGTATGAGGGAGCAATGTTCATTATTTCAACTTCCAGTTCCGTGAAGCTTCAACTTCCGCTGTGCGATTAATGGCGGATGGGAGCTCTTTCGGATGAAAGAGCCCCTGCACTTTGAAGATTGGGGTGACTGCGAGAGCATCGTGGAACCCTGAAAAAAACCTCAGATCGAGCATTCTGATGACCTGGTGTTCCGGCGGATACCCTTTGCGACTCCCCTGCTCCCCAGTAAGCTCTAATAAGAGCCCCGAAAGCAAGCGGGGTTGGAGATGTGGGTACTGTGGAATCTATTCACTTTCTTCATCACACGAAGCTCCAAAGTCCGGCAATCATTAGCGACCAATTTCTCAGAGCAAATTACAAAAGATTGAATAATTGTTAGTAAAAAAGTTTTTAAATTTTGACTGTCAATTGGATTGGAAGGGATTTAAAATACGGAGGTTGATCCCTTTCCCCTGAAGTAGAAGTGAAAGCAGTTACCGCTGAACGAAGCCGTAACTTTAAAAGACTTCTTAAAACTTCCAAGGAAATACTCTAAATCCCTCTTCCTGCAGGGGGAAGAATTTGATTGAATTGAGAGACCCTGCATGAGATAGATTTGACAGCGGAATAAACTCTTGCTTTCTGGAAGCGGACCTCCCGGTGGGGGAAGGCTAGACTCCATTACTGCGCCACAAAGGGAGCGGATACATTCAACTTTTGTTTTCCTCTTTGGGGATTACAAGGTAATTGCTGCTGTCTGAGCTTGTTAAAACAGTACACAGTGTTTCTTCTACCCTCCTTGAATTGGATACAAGCGTGTGAATTAATTTTGGATGGCTTCTAAAAAGAATAAGAAGAGTAAAGAAAATAAGACTTTGAAAGGGGGGAGCTGCTGAGTTGTCTGCTGCTGCCTGTGCACTAAATATCTTGTTGACTGTGACTGGATGAGTTGACCTTGATACTTTGGAATAGTTATGGCTGGTGGTGTGGATAAGCCTGGGAAAAGTAAGATTGAAGACAGAAGAGGCTGCAAAACACCAAATTTTGAGGAGGCGGTGATACAGATGTTATTGGACATAAGAACAGATGTCAGAGGAATGCAGCAGACTGTACAGGAGCTTAAACAAGAATTTGTGGATTTGAAAAAAGGCGTTCAAGAGGTCAGGGAAGAAGTTGTTGGTCACGAAACAAGATTGACGGAATTCGGAACAGTGAGAGTGCCTGATGTGGAGAAGATTCAACAGGATGCGCTCAGTGCAATCACTTTTTTACAGATGAAGGAACGGGAGAATCAACTGAGAGTGAGAGGTGCATCCCAATTGGAACAAGATAATCTTAAGGATTGGCTAGTTGAGGAGTTTGCAGCGTGTTGGAATTTGGAAAAAGAAGAGCTAAATTCCTGGATTAAGAGGGCCTACAAGTTTGGGCCTAAGAAAGACTCAAAAATTGTACATGACTGTATAGTGGTCTCCAAGACAAAGGAACAGAGGGATAATATTTTGGGTCTACATTATAAAAAAAGTTTGAAGATTAAAGATAAGCCAATTGTTTTGTTCAAGATTCCAAAACATTTTTTTGAACTTAAGGAATAATTACACAGATTTGGCTGGAGCTCTGAGAAGGAAGAACATCTTTTTTAGGTGGGAGTTCCCAGAGGGCCTCTCCTTCATATTTCAAGGAAGGAAACAAAGAATAAGGACCGTCAAAGAAAAAACAAGGTTTTTTGGGAAAAAGTCAAGGATCTTGGATTCAAAAGTGCACAGACACCAGTGGCAGGTGCAGGAGCTCTCTAATAGTACAAGGTGGCATTGAGAATTTACTCTTGGAATGTTAATGGTTTGAACTCACGACCAAAAAGAAACCAAGTATCTCAAGTGTTAGCAAAACAGAATTTGGACATAATTTGTTTGCAAGAAACTCATGTAATTAGATGACATAGAAAAGTCCTT
This sequence comes from Podarcis raffonei, assembly GCF_027172205.1. Taxonomy (NCBI): domain Eukaryota; kingdom Metazoa; phylum Chordata; class Lepidosauria; order Squamata; family Lacertidae; genus Podarcis; species Podarcis raffonei. The sequence goes on from NC_070620.1 coordinate 25,128,660, forward strand.
CAGAATAAGAGACTTGGTCAGGAATTTATTTCATCTGACAAAGTGAAGAAAAGAGGAGTGGTTTTCTATGTAAAGGGAAAATGGAATCCTAAAAGGTTGTTTAAAGATGAGGAGGGAATATATATCCCAGTAGAAATTAAAGCACAAGGCAAAATATATTTGCTGTTCGGAATTTATGCACCAAATGATGGCAAAGCAGAATTTTTAAAGAACCTGGAAACTAGCTTTCTAGATTATTTGGATTACAAATTGATATTGATGGGGGACTTGAATGGAGTGGCATCAACGCTTATGGATAGAACACAAAGACAAAAAGTAATGAATGCTGATAGATTACCAAAGGCTTTCTTTGAAATGGTGGATAAATTTGATCTGTCAGACATATGGAGAGTGAGAAATCCAACAGAAAAAGACTTCACATTCTATTCAGATGCAAATTAATCATTTTCTCGAATTGATTATTTATAGATATCCAGAGACTTTGTTCCCAGAGTAACTAAAGCTGAAATATGCCCAAAGACTTGCTCTGATCATAATGCAGTGTTATTGGAAATGAAAATATTTCTGCAGGGATCCTACAGATGGAGAATGAATGATGATTTGTTGAGGAATGAACAGAGGATTGCGAAGGCCCAAAAGACTCTAAAGGATTACTTTGAGACAAATATGAATTCTGAGGTGGAAACAAGAGTCGTTTGGGATGCAAGTAAGGTGTTGATGAAAGGATTCCTCGTACAACAAAATTTGATTAAGAAAGAGATACAGAATGAGAAAAAAGATAATGTTTTGTCTCAACTAAAAGATAAAGAGAAGAACTTAAGATGCAAGCCAAAGAATCAGAAGATCCAAAAGGAAATCAAAGCTTTATAGATTCAGTATTCTCAGATTATAAACCAGGAAATAGAATGGAAAATGAGGATGATGAGTCAAAGGAATTTTGAATCTGCAAATAAATGTGGAAAATTGCTCGCTTGGCAGTTAAAAAAGAGACAGAAACAAAGTACTATTATCAATATCGTATCAGAGGTAAAGTCTGTGGAGAACCCTGCAGAGATAAGATGTTTTCAGAAATATTATAAACAGCTGTATAAAAGTGGAAAAGAAGATAAAGGAAAAATTGAGTAATTTATGAAAGTAAATGGACTGCAAAAAATTCCCAAAAATAAAAAAAATCCTGCTTAATGGATTAATTACAAGACAAGAGGTTGAAAAGGCTATAAATCAGATGCAGCTCGGCAAAGCCCCAGGGCCAGATGGTTTGTCAGCAAAGTATTATAAGGCTTTGAAAGATTGGCTTATCCAGCAGGTGGTGGACATATGCAACAAGATATTAAGAGGGGACAAAGCACCTGAAACCTTGAAGGAAGCTTTTGTAACCCTGATACCGAAACCAGATCAAGATAGATCCAATGTCAAAAATTATAGACCAATCTCATTACTTAATGTGGATTATAATTTTTTTGCTAACATTTTGGCCAATAGGTTGAAGAAGGTGCTAACAGATTATATTCATAAGGACCAGGCAGGATTTCTGCCTGGGAGACATATGAAATAATAATAATAATAATAATAATAATAATTTATTATTTATACCCCGCCCATCTGGCTGGGCCTCCCCAGCCACTCTGGGCGGCTTCCATAAAAACCAAAAATACAGTAAAATATCACACGTTAAAAACTTCCCTGAACAGGGCTGCCTTAAGATGTCTTCTGAATGTCAGGTAGTTGTTTATCTCTTTGACATCAGCTGGAAGGGCGTTCCACAGGGCGGGCGCCACTACCGAGAAGGCCCTCTGCCTGGTTCCCTGTAGCTTTGCTTCTCGCAATGAGGGAACCGCCGGAAGGCCCTCGGCGCTGGACCTCAGCGTCCGGGCAGAATGATGGGGGTGGAGACGCTCCTTCAGGTATACTGGACCGAGGCCGTTTAGGGCTTTAAAGGTCAGCACCAACACTTTGAATTGTGCTCGGAAACGTACTGGGAGCCAATGTAGGTCTTTCAAGACCGGTGTTATATGGTCTCGGCGGCCGCCCCCAGTCACCAGTCTAGCTGCTGCATTCTGGATTAGTTGTAGTTTCCGAGTCACCTTCAAAGGTAGCCCCACGTAGAGCGCATTGCAGTAATCCAAGCGGGAGATAACCAGAGCATGCACCACTCTGGCGAGACAGTCCGCAGGCAGATAGGGTCTCAGCCTACGTACCAGATGTGTTTGAAAGGTTGGAAGTTTAAAAACATTGTAAAGCGATGTTAATGTTCATTGATGCAGAGAAGGCCTTTGATAATGTTCATGGAGTTTTATGAAAAGGAATTTAGAAAGTATTGAGGTTGGACAAGAATTTCTAAATGGCATTAATGAGATCTATTTTGAACAAAAAGCAAAAATTATAGTTAATAATGTGGTATCAGAAGAAATTAGAATTGAGAAAGGAACCAGGCAAGGGTGCCCACTTTCCCCTCTGCTCTTTATTTCTGTTCTGGAGGTTTTGCTAAACATGCTAAGGAAAGAGGAAGAGGTTAAAGGTATAACAGTAGAATCTAAACAATATAAGTTAAAAGCCTTTACTGATGATTTGGCGGTAAGTTTACAAAATCCAGATTCCAGTGCAGTGAAAGCACTGGAGCTGTTTCAGGAGTTCGGGCAAGTAGCAGGATGTAAGTTAAATAAGAGCAAAACCAAAGTGTTGGGGGGCGGGATTAGATAATGAGGAGGAAAAAAATCCTTCAGGAAAAGACAGGTCTTGTTTTTGTGAAGAAAGTGAAATATTTGGGTGTGAATTTATCGGTGAAAAACTTGAATTTATATAAAGATAATTATAAAAAATTATGGAATGAAATTAAGAGAGATCTTGAGGTTTGGTCAAATTTAAAATTGTCATTAATGGGCCAAATATCGGTGGTTAAGATGAATGTATTGCCAAAGATGATGTTTTTATTCCCAGCTATACCAATTATTGATAATGTAAGATGCTTTAAAGAATGGCAGAAAGCATTGTCTAAATTTATCTGGCAGGGGGGAAAACCCAGAATTAAATATAAAATATTTGCAGATTCAAAAGAGATTTTCCCTGCCAGACTTGAAGATATATTTTGAAGCTGCGGCTTTCTGCTGGATCAAGGAGTGGATTCAAGTAGACAATGCTGATGTGTTAGATTTGGAAGGATTTGACAATGTATTTGGTTGGCATGCATATTTATGGTATGATAAGATATCGACTTATAAAGAATTTTAAAATCATGTAATTAGAAAATATTTATATAATGTTTGGATAAGATATAAAAATCTCTTAGAAAGGAGAACAACCAGGTGGCTTTCACCAATGGAAGCAAAGGCACAGAAAAAGTTGAATATGGAGAGTAAATGGTTGAAATATGCTGATTTATTGTTGGAAGACAATGAAGGATTTAAATTGAGACCATTTGATCAAATTAAAGATAAATTGGATGGATGGTTACAATATTATCAGATTAATGAATTGTATAAGCTTGATTAGAAAAATGGTTTTGCAATAGAAAAATCCAAATTGGAAATGGAATTGTTAGATACCACTGTTAAAAATCTCTCTAAAATGTACAATATATTGTTGGAATGGCATACAAAGGATCAACAAGTTAAATCTGTGGTGATTGATTGGGCAAGAGATGTTGGACACAATATAATTTTGGAAGATTGAGAAAGGATGTGTAAGAAAGGGGTTAGGTTTACTGCATGTACTGTATTAAAAGAAAATATGATTAAAGAATATTTAGCTAAATATTGTGGTATAAGATAATTAGAAAATTCTTGGAAGTAATAAATAGGCTTAGGGGTAAAATAAGAAGATGTGGTAGTAAATACTAAGGATTAGAATATTAATAAAGGCGAAGAGGTTAGTACATGAAAGGAGTTAATATTATTAGAAATATGAATTTGGAGAACTGTTATACAGTTAGAGGGGATTTAAGGAAATCAGCTAATAATGTAACGAGAATTAGGTATCTGAAGAAATATTTTTGTGTGTGTTTATTGTAATGTAATGTGTTTTTCTTTGTTGTGTTGTTTTGTTATGTCTTTTTTGTGATAAATGTGGAAAATCAATATAAAAAATTGGGGGGGGGGATGTTCATTGTTTCAAGGGCTTTCTTTTCCAGCCAGAGCTCAGCTTGGGCATCTGTCAAGAGAACAAGGGAGAAGTTCGTGGTGAGCTTCCGGCACTTTTTCTAGAAAAATAGCACTGGTTGTTTTCCATGTTAGAGAGGCCTGACAGACCTCCTCAAGAAATCAGGTGTTTAGTGTTGCAGATCCCATGCTGTGGAATGCTATTCCAACAGATAAATGGCAGGCAGTCTTTGCAGGGCTGGATTAAGACCTTTGGAGGCACTTAAAAGATTTTGGTGCTACCATATATATCTAATTCAAAATATAAACACATAAACCTTGGTGAACCGAGTGGCCATTTTTACCAGTTACCTGATTCAAATTTTGTTGCATTCCCAAAATTAATGTATATCATTAATCTCTAATATTGCTATTTATTTATTTATTTATTTATTTATTTATTTATTTAGTGTGTTTGTTTGTAGAGTGGTACCTCAGAAGTTTAACAGAATCCGTTCCGGAAGTCCGTTTGACTTCCAAAACATTTGGGAACCAAGACGCAGCTTCCAATTGGCTGCAGGAAGCTCTCATCAATATCGTCAAGCTCTCGGAGGATATCACCGGTCTCAGTAGCCCCATCACAGACATGGAGAAGAAGTGTCAACTGCCCGCTATTGAGTTCCTGAAGGTGAGACAGTGAAACACAAAGGCAGCTCCCTGATCCCGGGACTTGAAGAAGTCATGGTCCCTGGGGAGGACACTTGGGCTCTGTACAAATTTATCCATTTGTAGCACAAAGGAGTAGCTTTTTATCAGCGTGGAACCATGCATGCTCATCCTCAACATGCTGATTTCAGTCCAGGTTGTTTCTAGAACCTTCCATCCCCAAAAGTGGGTGTAGTTACTTGATACACATTTGAAGATGCTCTTCTTGATTAGATTTCTCATGACTTTTCCTCCTTGCCCCATATCCCAGGTGAACGAAAAAGGAATTGGGGGTTGAAAACTTGGCATACACCCAGCCACAGTGACATTGGGCAAGTCCCGGCCCCCATTGCTGGGGGTGCCTCTGTCCATTTTCAAATGGAGCGGGGTGTGTGTGTAAAGCAGAACTGATCTGCGTTAAGCTTTTATTTTGAGAAGGAAACTGATTTGTGAAAAAGTGCTTTCCCAGGGCACCAAATGTGTAATAGGTCCAGGTTGTGTATGGACTACTTGATAGACGAAAATACAGTCTCTGTCCATTGAATGTATAATGTTTCTTTTTTAAAAAAATATATTTATTGAAATTTTCAAAAAAAATATAAAAGAAAAACAGAAAAGAAAAAAGAGAGAAGAAAGAAAAAGAAAAAGCAACAGTTGAAAAAGTTTACATTACTTGTTTTCCATACCCAATTTCCTTGACTTCCCCACACCTGCCCTTCTTGTATTCCAATTCCAATTTTTAGCTCAGCAAATTTTTGTCCCCACACTTTACCTTGTTTCCTCTGATTCATTTTACTTAACCGATTTTAACTTATAAACCTCAATCTTTATATTTCAAAACTTATTCTTAAAATACTTTTCCTATATTCACCCCATCAATTTAATTAACCCATTTTAACTTAAAAACCTCAATCTTTATACATCAACACTTATTCTTAACAATCTTTTTCTAAGATCGGCCCCAAATCCCTTCCCCAAAATCCCCATTTTTATGTTAGTGGCAAAACCAACTTAATTAAAACAAAATATATTTGTACACCCTTTGGATTCCCGAAGCCCTACCACCCCCTTTCCCGGTTTCGAATCCCAACCAAAGTCCATCAGTCCATCTGCAATCAGCCTGGCGACCTCACATCCGAGGCACTTAACTCTCTCTCAATTTCTCTCTGCCGGTTTTTTTGATAGTCCTTTATTTTAAATTCCGAATCTCGAAGAAGCTCTGTTCCAATAAGGTCCATATTTCTTCCAGCCAGACCTCCATATTTAACAATGGAGCCAAGATCTTGTTTCTTACTTCTCATAAGTCCAAATGTCCCAAAGGCTCCAAATTCCACATTAGCCAAATTTGTATTCCATATGTCTTCAGATCCCCATATGAGGAGATCTCTCCAATTTCCATTCTTCACTTCCAACCAAATTTTCATCATCCTGTTCTTATTTTCCTTTGTGTCCAACTTAACAGGCCTCTGGTTCTCCTTAATCGTCTGCAGCATCACAGCACCTCCTTCTTTTCCCTTCAGATCCTCATATTCCTCTTTAAACACCTCCTCAAATGACTCAAATTCCTTCTCTTGTTTGGCTGTAAGGATTTTTGGATCAACAACAACACTTCCCTGTTCATCTGCAGGAACTTGAATCATATCCCTTCCAGGCTCAGCAACTTTATTTACTGTTCCCTTCATTATTGTGACATTCACAGTCAAAACATTTGTCTGCTCCTGCAGTTTTCCCAGGAGAGAGAAGGTCTTTTCCAGTTCAGCCAGTATTTTTCCACTTACAGCCATTTTTGTAATGTCCTGAACCCCCTCTAGAGGGATTCTAGTTACTTAATGTCTTCCAATTCCCACCCAAAAGCCAAGTTAACCTTTTCTTCTTTATTGTAACAATTTGTTGCCAAATTGTAGGAAATATAACCAGCAAAGTCAGCAAAAACAGAGTTTCCCTTTTCTTCCAACTTTGACAGCTAATTTGACAGCTGTCAAAATCTTTATACCTCTTCCGCAGGCTCTCTCACCGATCGCTCCCGGGTCTTGGGGGAGGGGTAAATTCCGTTCTCAATGTTAGCTCTTATCCTCCAGCACAGTCACTTAAATTGCCCCAACGTAAAGTTAATTGCTTTTCTCCACAAAAAAGAAAGGTATTCTCGCAACCTTAGTAATAAAATCCTTGCTTTACGATGTTTACAAGGCGGGTAGGCAGACTTCCTTTTAACACCTTGCCCGATCGTGCCGAATTCCCAAAGATAAAATTTCCCTTTTAAGTCCAATTACCGTGTTACTCACGGGTCGTTACTTTTGATCCAAATGTTCAAAGGAAGAAGTTAGTGCTCTCCGTCCATGGCATGCGGCTTCACTCAGCAGGGGAAGCAGTCGAACTCTCAGCACCACGCCGCTCTCCGTCTCCCGTTCCAGAGCCTTTAAAAAGGCTCCTTTACGGGTCGGGGGGGCGCAAATGGTGCCCGCCGAGTCACCAGGTCCACAGGCTTCAGCGCCTGTGGTTTCTAAGGGTCCCCGCGTCGTCGCCGCGGCAGAACCCGACCCCTGTTGAGCCGATTCCCTCCGGAGCTCGGAGGGAATCCGCCATTAGACGATGGCGCCAACCCGGAAGTCCTGAATGTATAATGTTTCTGTGCACTCTGGCTTCTGTTGCGCCAGAAGCTTTTTAGTCCTGCTGGCCACATAACCCAGAAAGCTGTCTGAGGAGAAACGTCAGCTCCTTCGGCCTCAAAGCGAGATGAGCACTGCAATCCCATAGTCGCCTTTGACTGGACTTAACCATCCAGTGGTCCTTTACCTTTTTATAATGTTGTGTGCATGGAGCCTTCCAAGAAAAGTAATATCCAATAGAGCAAAACGCCCTGTTTGTGTTCTGCCTGTGCAGCTGAGACTCATTTCTCTCATGCTCTCTTTCAGGAAATCGGGACTACGGTGACCAGGTATGTGGCTCTTTCTCAGTCTCCTTCCCATCCTTTTCCAGTGGCAGGTCGCTCACATTAGTTGTTGTTGTTGCTGCTGCTGCTGCTGTTTCAACCATCTCTTAGGCTGACCCACCTTCCTTCCAGGTTTCAGGTGTTGAAAAGAAGGCGGACACTGCTGGGAATCTCTCCAGGCATGGAAGAGAGACTCAGAAGTTACACTCAGAAAAATACAGTTCTGAAGGATACCATGGAGAAATGCAAAGGTATTCTTTGGGGTCGGAGGGTCAGTTCGTGGAGGAGGAAGGACGCCGTTTGTCGGGCAGTTCCGCATCTCAGTTGGTTGCTGCAAAAATCAAAATTTTGCTAAAGAGGAGCTGACTCTTACCTGGAATGATCCAGGGGGTCTCAAATCACATTCCCCTCATTCCATCCACTTCCTAGAATTCCTTTGATGCAACTATCCTCCTTGGCTGTGCACACACTTAGCCATTTGTAGCACAAAAATGCAGTTGATCTCAGTCTGGAATTGTTCCTGCTAGTCCTCAACATGCTGTTTTCAACCTAGGTGGATTCTAGATCCTGCCATCCTTAATGGGGTGTGTGATTACCCTATAGGTGTTTGAAAACCCTTCCCTTGAATAGGTTATCCATGCCTTTCCCTCCCTGAACATGCCCCAGGTGAGCGAAGAAGGAAGGAAGTGGTGTTTGTGATCTTGGTATATACATGGCAAGGTCACGCAGAATCCATCTGTGATTATAGAATCCATCTGCAATTCTCCACATACCAGGGATACTCTGAAAAGGAGAGGAGATGGGAAACCTGGGATTGAGGAAAGGGAAAGTATGGGGAGGCACTGATTAAGAGGAGACCCATCATATGGATAACAGAATTGATGGAACCTTACGGCCCACATTAAACAACAGTATGGACAAGCCCTTAGCCAAGAAGAGGATGGAGAGGAAATTAGAAATAGTTGTATTTGCTTGTCATTGGCTCTGGCGCCATCTTAAGTTTGCCTTTATGCCTCCCCCCCCCCCATTCCCAATGGGAGCCACCCACTGCTGATCTATGAGCAGAACGTGTGCCAATTTAATTTTATTCACAGTTGTTGTTTTTCTTTTTAGGCGATGCATATCCTTGTTTTTCGTCCATGAGTTGGCCACCTGACCCATCTTCCGCCCCTCCCCATTATATCCACAATAGGCCTCATTAATCAAGAATTTAGTATGAGGGTGGGGTTTGGGGGGGGCAGGGACGGTTAACAAATTGTATACTTGATGGACTTTTGACCACATTTTTAATTAGTCCCGCTTTCTTCTGTGTCCCTCCCTGCGCCGAAGCCTACTGCGCAGAATGGGCATTGGCAGGGGCGAACTTCCCGCCTCTCCGGTTTGCTCAGGCTCGGTGTTGAGGCTCTCCCTAGCATCCCCTGGTCCCTGCACCTCTTCTCCACTGGAGGTGGGACTTTCCTCCTCGCTGGAAGAGGAACTGCTTCACAAGATTTTCGGAGGCTCCCTATAACACAACTGCCCTTCCATCTCTTGCCTCTGAGCTGATGGCAGTTCCCTGACATCCACCCCCCCCTCAAGACCCCCCCTCCCTGCTGGTGAGGTCTCTAGCAGCTTCCCCCTCCTGGGCGTTGGTAGGAGAGGGGGGGAAACCCTGGAAAGAATAGTCGTCTTTGTGCTGGTCCCGTGGGCTAATTGAGAGGCGAGGTCCGAGTCCAGTCTGAGGTCGAAGGTGCAGTACGGAGGCAGTCCGTAAAAGTTGAAGCTGGATCCAGGGCAGGTAGTCGGGTGAGGTCAGGAGCTCTGGAAGGATAGCAGGACAGGGGTCAGGCAGGAACTGTCAACCAATGAAGTTGCTCCCGCAACTTGGGACTGAGGCTGGCTGGCTTTTATCTGCCCCGAGGCACAGGGTGGCCCCAATCCTCAGGTGACTCACCTCTCCTGGCCTGGAGGCGAGCACTCCTCCTGCAGGAACTTAGTTCCCTCTGCCTCTCTGCCCTGAGCCTCTGCTGCTCAAGAGAGGCTGGAGGGTTACCAGACCCAGAGGCAACCTCAGCTTCCTCTGCCGGGGCTGAGAGTGGAGCACCTGCAGGCAATGGGTCCTCCACCCCCTCAGGAGCCAGAGCAGATTCAGCTGATGCCTGCACCTGAGGATCCAGCACAGGTGAGGACCCTTCAGGCTTATGCCCCAGCCCCAGCTCAGCTGGTTCTGGAGGCGGGGATTCCTGTGCAGGCTGGGATTCTTCAGGTTCAGCATCCGAATCCCAGGCCATCACAGTCTTCCCCTGTAGATTCAAAAACTGTTTCCCATTCCCCTGTTTTCTTCCTCTCTGGTGGGAAGCTCCAGTCAAGTTCCTCCCCATCAGACAGCTCAGCGACTTCATTCCGGAGTTGCTTCTCCTCCCCTGAGGATGGAAATCCTGTGATGTCCCCCTCGTCCTCCGTGGGTCCAAGCACTTCCCCAAAGAACCTCTCCTGGGGTTTTGGCTTGTGTGGGAAAAGAGCATGGAACTCTTCCACAAGATACTCCTCAGTGACGGATTCTGTGGGAACCCATGCGTTCTCTGAACTGGGCTCTCCCTCCCAGGCAACCAAGTACCAGTTCCACCTGGAGTCTAGTATTTCCGTCACTTCATTACAGAGTTCCCTCTCTTCTACACTGGGATGGGCGGACACCCCCTCCTCCCTTCCCGGAGGAAAGGGAGCCCCTCCCTGTAAGGTGAAAGCAAGGACCTATGAAACACCGGGTGTATTCTCATGATGTCTGGTAATTTTAGACTGAACACCACTGGGTTGATCTGATGGATCACCCCAAAGGGCCCCAGTCTTCTGGGCTGCAGTTTCTTGCACCCCCCTCTTAAGGGCAACCCCCGAGATGACTACCACACTTTGTCCCCCACCCGTATGACCTCCCCTGGCCTGCGATGCTTGTCTGCCTCCCTTTTATACACCTCTTTGGCCCTCTCCAGGTTCAATTGGAGGTGCTGGTGCAGAGCCTCCATCTCTTCTGCAAACTGCTCTGCCGCCGGAACACTCCATTCCTCCTCCCCCCCCGTCCTGGAAAGGCCCTGGAGTGACACCCGTAGTTGGCCATAAAGGGACTCATCCACGTGGACACATGTTCGGCATTATTGTATGCAAACTCAGCCAGCGCTAATTTCTCCACCCAATCGTTCTGCCTCTGACTGACGTAGCAGCGTAAGTACTGCTGCAATATGGTGTTAGCTCTCTCGGCCTGCCCGTTGCTTTCTGGGTGTCTGGCCGTCGAGAAGTTCACCTCTACCCGTAACAAGCTCATGAGTTTGCACCAGAAACGTGAGGTGAACTGTCTTCCGCGGTCCGAGATCACCCTCAGTGGGGTCCCATGCAGCCGAAAGACGTGGTCCACAAACAGCTTGGCAGTCTCCTCGGCTGTCACAGCATGGGAACATGTCACGAAGTGACACATTTTTTGTCAGCAGATCGACCACCACCATGACTGCTGTCTTACCTCGTGACCTGGGCAGGTCCTTCATGAAGTCTATGGACACCACCTCCCAAGGTCTCCCCAGTGTCGGTAAGGGTTCCAGTAACCCCACTGGTGCTGTTCTTTCCCCTTTGGCCCTCTGACACCTGTCACACCCTCGGACATATTCCCGTACATCCTCCCTTACCTTGCGCCACCAGAACTGCCTGGTGACTAGCAACATGGTCTTATGTTGCCCAAAATGCCCAGCTGTGGGGTTGTCATGGAGCTGTTTGAGGATTTTGGCTCTCAATGGCTCCCCCGGTACATATAGTGGCCCTTTGTAGAACAACAGCCCCCCTTTCTCCTCATAACCCCCATTTGCTCACTGACCATCCATAAGTTCCCTAATTTTAGTTTGAGCAAACTCATCGTGTCTGGTGAGCCCAACCAGTTCCGCCTCCTCTGTCAGTGCTCCCCCACATGTCCATTTGTCCTCTTGGAACATTTGTCTTGCCACAGGTGGCCCTTCCTCTTCCATGTACTTGTTGGGATACTGCCAGGGAGACGAAGCCATCAGGTAGGCCTCCACGTTGTCGCCGAACGATCACCGGTCTCCCGTGGAAACAGCATCAGTCAATTAGCGACACGAGCCTTAGAGACATTCCAAGACTCATGCATGCCCTTTTCAGCAGTCTCCGCAACGGAAGATTCAGACATGAGAGCATATTTACCGCTTTATTCAGCATAGGGCAGAACAAAGGAAAAGCATGACTGCTTGTTTCCGTGTCCAGGAAAACATCCGGAACAAAAGCTATATACAAAACGGAAGTTCCCAGCGAGAACAGTGCTGGGAGTAAACAGGCATGTGACGCACAACAATCATGGCTGACTCTTTTAAGGTGGAACGGAACTATATCCTAACATCCTCCCCCTTTCCGTGTAACCTGTAGTACCTGTGGTTCAACCCAATTGCAACCTCTGTACATAAACCTTAAGTTGTTCTCTGTTAACAACCTTAGACAACAGATCAACAGGAATTTCATTTCCTGGCATGTAGGACTATATCTTTAAATACATAAGAGACATCAAAGGCTCCCTAGAGAAGATTATATCCTTTATATCCCCAAAAGTTAATGTCAGCCCCGTAGATGCTTTACCGGAGGATAGGGTCGAACCTACTGCGCTCAACTTCGCAGACTGGCTGCAAATTTGAAAATGAACAAACTATGGAAGATTTACACACCATATCTTCCTACAATCTTTCACTACAAGCCACTAGACTTTGTTTAATTATCCTCCCCTTCAAAGGTCAGGTTGTTAACTGGTCGTCTATACATGTCGCAAGAAGGCATCTAGCTGAGCTTTTGGGTGTAAATCCCCTTTCCATCGATCTGAAATCCACTGTCCACATTTACAGCAAGCCACACATGCAGAGGATACTGCTCACCTTCGAATCTAAAAAGTTTCCAACTTATATGATGTCCCTACGAAGCTACCTGACTAATTATGGAATTTTTATTACAAGAGTTTTTATCAACACTAAGATTTGCCCTCTTATACCCTACTCTCCAGCTAAAAGGAAAGCAATTAAAAATGAGGGCACCCCACCTACTACGAGCTCTACCTCTCCACCCTCAGACTTAATAAGTTGGACAGAGACCCCCATGCCCCTCCTATCAAAGGCTACTCATCTAGAGAATTTGATGGAGCAGGAGTTACTTGTTTCCTTCTCCCATCTGCCAAAAGCCGAACAAACAGAGATAACGGACAGACTAGATGAGTTATTACTCTATCTCCGCAACCCTGAAGACCTAGCACCCACAAAAGAGGCAAATACTCCACCTAACTTGGAGCGAAAAATGGGATATGAATCTCCTCAGGTCACGTCAGAACACACACCCCTACTCTGCCCAACTGAAATCCACGCCGAAATCTCTGTGGCGCCCCTAATCACATTACCGGAGACTTCACCATCCAATGGATGCATCTTCCACGACCCCGGGAAAGCCCTAGATGCTATTGAAGAGACAAAATGACTCTCACCTCTACTACTATCCTGGAACGTTGCTGGATGGCAATCGAAAACAATGGACAAAGACGTTCTAACCTACGTATCACAGTTCAAGATCATCCTGCTCCAAGAAACCTGGATGCAAAATCCTTTTGAACTACATAATTATTTTGCTTTCCATTCCTGTGCCTCAATCGGCCCAAAAGGCGGAAGACCGGCGGGAGGTCTGAGCACCTTCGTATCGACAGATCTAGGAACCTCCCCTATTCAATTGAAAATCGATAAAAAATGGATTTTGGCTGTTAAAATATTTTCTACCCACTTTAAGATCATATGCATCAATGTTTATATTCACCCACTTATGAAACAAACTGATCTTAAAAACATCTGGAACGAACTGGAAGACTGCATTCTCCTTGTCTCAAATAAGTTTCCCTCTGCCTCCTTAATTATTGGTGGGGACTTTAATGCAAGGCTAGGCCACTCAGACGAACAGCTAATCAACGAAAGTGGAATGGGTCCCCTAAATGCTAATGATGAACATTGGCCCCTATTCAGGCGTCATTCACTTGACCCAGTTACCAATTTTGCTGGTACATGTCTTTTTCTAATGGCATTTAGATTAAACCTTGTTATTTTAAACGGCCTCTCCTCGGGAGACTGCCCTGGCCAATTTACTTATTGGTCAGGCTTAAGGCATTCTGTTATTGACTACATCCTTGTCTCCCAAGAACTCTTTGATGAATATATTGAATTTACTGTAGATATAAGAACCGAAAGTGACCATCTACCCCTAAATCTTAAAAGGACTGAATTTTGGGAACCCTCTAGATGTGGGCTCGCCCCACAGACACCTGATCCTAATGTTCTACAACAAATAGGCAGATCCAGAACTAAATGGTCCCCTTATATTAATAACAATTTTAGCATTTGGACACAATCAATGGAAGGTCAACTCCTCTGGGCTGATCTAACCTCCAACGACACTGAAGAGACCTCCCCAATTGACCATTATAACACTTTAATCCGAAAACTCCAACCGTTATTGTCAAGACTCAGGAGACCTAACCACAATGAGTCCCTGTAGCACCCTGCTTGTGGTTAACGCTTAGCTGGAATGAAATATTCAACGCAGCAATAGAGAAATTAAAATAATAATTTATTTGTCAGACAAATAAATGAGAGGCACAGTGGTATATGGTTACCAAGCTCTGGCCTGCCCTCCTGCCATTATGGCCAGCACTTATATTCCCTCAGCCCAGCCCCCTTGCTCCTCCTTTGGCTGCCTCTGTCCAATCAGCCTGGTTGAAATTCCTATTGGCTGTTTGCTAGAACCAATCATAAAAGATACACCCATTTCCTATTACCTTTTATGGGAGACAAAGAGCTATATTTCCTTCTATTTATAATTGGCAAACAAGTAGCCATTAACCTCTACAAGACACCTTAATTACCAGATAACCTTTTGCCCTAGACTAGGCGCCTTAACTAACATTTCACCTTTTGCCCTATTGCCCTATTCACTCCAAAACAGATGGTGGCTAATTTTATCTGAACAGATCTTTTGTTCGCCTTCTCACACACCATCTATGAAAGAGCTCCTTCTTTGGAGGTCATATGTCAGGAGTGCTTTGATGGTGTTTCCTGCTTAGCAGGGGTTTGGACTCAATGGCCCTTGTGGTCTATTCCAACTCTTCTATGATTCTATGATTCTATGAAATAAGAATCTAACATTTATTACTTTCTAGATGCTTACTGCATTCAGGCAACAGAATATCATATTATACATAACATAAATAACCTTTTAAGAGGAAAAGAAATCTTTGCAGAGTAAAAGGATCTCAATTTAAAAGGAACAAGGAACAGCTTAAAAAACGGCTCTTTACTCCCCCTCTTGCCAGCCAGATGCTTTGACCTTTTTGACCTTTAGGCAAATGACTCTTTGTATGATGAGAGGCCAAAAACCTTTTACTATTTACTAATTCTTAATTTAGCCGCTTTATTACAGCTTAATTATATTCTGTAATATGTAGGGTCAGTGACCTTTTGCTCTCAGCTTTTTTTTTATGACCGCAATAAACCAAAGGGGCCTCTGACAAAGACCTTGCCTGCTGGTTTCCTGCCTCGAAAGAAACATTTGTGAATTTAAGCTCATTTTTAGAATACAGGAATCTGATCAAAATATAAGCCTTGATTAAAATGCAGGCTATGATCAGATGCCTCATCCCCTACCAACAAAAAATGGTTTGACCGCGAATGCATCCAGGCAAAACTTATACTCAGGGAATGCTTTAAGGTCTTCCAGCAAAATCCTAACCCTATCACCAAATTAGAGTTACAACTTAAAAAAAAGAACTACAAAGAGTTACTAAAAACCAAAAAAAGAACCACAGACTCTCTCATCTGGCAGGCCCTCATAAAAGCGTCAATAGAAAAAGACAATACCAACTTCTGGAAAATTATCTCCAGTCAAACCAAAGCTCCTAACGAGGGCACAATAATCCCTGCAAATTTATGGGAAGAGCACTATAAAGTGCTGTTTAGGGAACATCGTCCTTCTGCGCTGCTTAACATCCCCTTAGATAATGATACACCATGGCCCCCAACATCTGAAACTGAAATCACTTCGTTAATTCTACAAATGAAATCTGGCAAAGCCCCAGGAAGTGATTTCATTGTCGCTGAACTTCTGAAAGCGCAAATAAACTGGTGGGCCCCGGTTCTTGCAAATCTATTTTCATATATAGATAAGACAACTGAAATCCCTAAAGATTGGGGACTGGTTATAATTGTTCCTATATTTAAAAAGGGCAACCCCTCTGACCCATCTAATTATAGACCAATCAGTCTTCTGAATGTGATCTGCAAACTTTATACAAAACATCTATGCCTAAAATTATGTGAATGGTTAGATCATAATGACTTGCTAGAAATTGAACAAGCAGGGTTTACATCTGGACGTTCCACCATAGATCACTGCTTAGTGTTAGATTATTTTGTCTATAAATATGTGAAACATTGGAAAAAGTCATTGTATGCGGCCTTTGTGGACCTAAAGGCAGCATTTGATTCTGTATCCAGGGGTAGGCTCTGGGCCAAATTGGCCAATATGGGTATTAACAGAAGGTTATTACTTCTGATGATTAAGCTTCATGAGAACAATACCCTCCAGATAAGAGTCGCACAGGACGGCAGACTCTCTAGAGAAATCCCAGTCCAAAGAGGAGTTAGACAAGGATGCCTATTAGCCCCATTTTTATTTAACATCTATGTTAACTCCCTGGTCACATGTTGCCGTGAAATCGAACCCCCCCCCCGTGTTCTCTAATGGCAGAAAAGTACCAGTTTTAATGTATGCGGATGATGCTGTTCTTCTCTCTCAAACCAAAGTGGGTCTGAAACGTGCCTTAGGAAAGTTTAGTGACCAATGTAACACTGAACTGTTAACAATTAATTTTGCCAAAACCAAAATTGTACATTTTAACCGCTCCTTCAGGAAAGATAATTGGAGCATAAAGGGAAACGCCATTGAACAGACTAAGACCTTCCAATACTTAGGCATTACTTTCTCTTATAATGCCAAATTGTCAACACACCTGACCACATCAGCTATATCAGCAGGAAGAAGTGCAAATGCCATCCTTAGATTATTCAGAAGGAAAGGAGCTGGCTTCCTCCCGATGGCCCTAAAAGTTTTTCAGGCAAAATCTTTAGCCCAACTCCTGTATGGCTCTCAGATTAGCCCCTCTGCCAACCTTAAGACCCTTGAAACAGTACAATCAAAATTCTTAAGATCATTATTTGCTACCCCAAAGTGTACACCTAATGCAGTCTTAAGGCAAGAGGCAGGACTGCCCAGAGTGGAATTAAAAGTCTGGGAGCAAGCAATATCCCTCTGGCTGAAAATCCATTACAATCCTAAGGGACTGTTACCTTGCTTCCTGGCCGCAGTTCCCTATCCTCCTTGGCTTATGCAAATAACTAATAAGATCAAACAAATTGGCCTAAACCCTGAAAATATTTTATTGGAACTCTGAATAAGGCAAAAGCAATTATCACTCAGAGACTTTACGATGTCGAATTACAACAAGAAGACGCCCTACTCCCGGAGATGTATAGATGTTTAAAAGCTTGGCCTAATTTTGCAGCTGCCCCTTACTTAACTAACATCACTAATGAAGCTTATAGATGGGCTTTCTCTAGAGCCCGCTTTGAGACAATGCCCTCAGCAGTGCTGTACGGCAAATTCACGCGGGTACCAATGCATGCGCGTCTCTGCCCCTGTATGTCTAATAAGGTAGAATCTGTCACACACATCCTTCTGTTTTGCGAATTTTATAGTGAAGAGCAAGTTCAACTTATTTTGCCGCTTTTATCAAAATTTATACCCCTACAACATTATTTGGAATCCTCCCCCGAAATGCTACGAAAATACCTTCTGGAAGATTCCTCAAGCTCAATATCATATGAGGTGGCCAAATTTTGCACTTTAGTAATCAGGAAGCGTAAATTTCCTCTGTTGAATGGCACACTGCGAAGTTCACTTGTGTAATCCTTTTTTTCTTTTTTTTTCTTTTCTGATGTTGTTGTTGATTTCTTTTTGTTTCATCTTGTGGTGTTTAGTGTCACTGGCTTTTGCCGTAATAAAACTTGGAAAACTTGGAAACTTGGATACACCTGTATAGGACATTTCACAGAAACTCTGATGTCCTGAAACAGTTGCATCAACCATTCACAATCCTTCAGTGAAAACGACAGAGCATTGAGTTCTGCTTCACAGGAACTTAGGCTTACTGTCGTCTGCTTTTTGCACAGCCAGTCAAACAGACAGTGGTTGTACATGTAGCATACTCCAGAAGTGCTTGTACCATCCGTGGTGTCACTTCCAAAACTTGCATCTGCAAAGATTTCAAGACCTCCAGTTTTCTGACTGGTGAACCTCAGCCTGTAGTGCAAAGTCCCCTTCAAATAGCGGGCTATGCGTTTCAGAGCTTTCCAATCCTGAACAGGAGGATTGTTGGCATGTCTGCTAAGCAGGTTAGTGCTTACAGGTATGTCAGGTCTTGAACATCTAGCAATTAAATTCAGCTTGCCTAGAATGCATCAGTACAGTGTGGTGTCAGAAAACGCTTCAGCAGTACTATCTACCTGGTAACCTGTCACCATGGGTGTGTCTGCTGGGTTTGCATCAACCAAATTCAACCTGGTTAATACATCAGCAATTTTCTGTGTTTGGTGTACCAGAAAATTACCTGCTTGGTCCCTCTCCACCTGCAGAGAAAGATAGTTGGATACCTCACCAAGATCCTTCATGTCAAAGTGCTCCTTCAGCTGAGCTAGGGTGCTTTTGTACAAAGCCTGATTCTTCCAAAACATCAGAAGATCATCAACAAAACACAAACAATACAGTTTGTTTTGCCCCTCCTCCTTGACAAACACACATGGATCAGCTTTGCCTTGGTGAAAACCTAGAGAAAGCAATGTCTCAATGAGTTTCGTGTTCCAACACCTGGCACTCTGCTTGAGACCATATAAGGATTTCCATAGTTTACAGACCATTCCCTTCTGTATCTGCACTCCATCAGGTGGAAGCATATACAGCTCCTCCCCCAAAATCCTGTACAAAAAAGATGTGTTCACGTCTTGATGAGAAACGTGCAGTTTCTCCTCTGCAGCAATCTTGAGCATTAGCCGAATGCTCTCATACTTGACGGTGGGTGAGTAGGTCTCGTGGTAATCCTGTCCTGGTACCTGTGAAAAACCTCTGGAGACCAATCTGGCTTTGTGCCTGACAACCTTGCCAGTCTGGTCTGTCTTGGCCTTGAAGACCCATTTGCTGCCAACCAGTCTCATTCCTGGCACTACTGGGACTATCTCCCAGGTTTGGTTCCTATCCAAGGACTCAACTTCAGCCTTCATAGCATTAAGCCATGGCTCAGCATCTTTAGAGGTCAACTCCCAAACCTCTTTGAAGGTTCCCACACCTTCTCTGAGCTACTAAGAACAGCAGTTGCTGTCTTAGCAAACTCATCAGCAAATACCTTTGGAGGTTTGCTTTTTGTGGCCCTTTCAGATCTACGTACTAGACGCAAGTCTTCTGCACTCATCTCCTCCTTCTTAGGAGAAAAGTGACCAATGGTGAACAGTAGTTCTTCCAGTTCAGTGTCAGATGCATCAGATGGTCTGACTGAGGCCTTTGCGCTCTTGTAGTCTGCTGTGTCATCACTGTCACTGACAACAGCAGCAGCGCTGCCCACTGAGCTGGAATCCGAACTCTGATCATCATCCTCAGCTTCCTCTTCTACCTCTTCACCATCTGCTTCTTTCACATCATCCTCATCCTGCTCTGAGTGACTCTGGAAAATTCCCACATTTCCCCCCCACTTAGGATTGTACTCAACACTCTTTGTGAACCTAATGGACTTTCAGTCAGTCATGAGTACCCTGTATGCACCCTTTCCATACCCCATGAACAAACCATGTGCCCCACGCTTCCCAAGCTTGCTGCTTTGTGGGGTGTGGACCCACATGTCAGAACCAAAGATTCTCATGTGCTTGACGTAAGGTTTCTTACCAAACATCTTCTCATAGGGAGTACAACCAATAGGTGATGACAGTCTTCTGTTATAGGAATAAACAAAAGTATTCAAAGACTCCCCCCAATATTTTTCAGGGAGACTGGCATCATGCAACAAGGTTTTTAGGCCTTGCAGCAAAGTTTGGCTTGCTCGCTCACAAAGTCCATTCTCCCAGGGAGATCTAGGACTTGAGAGGCTACGCTGGATTCCCTTCTCAGTCAGGAGAGCTTCAAACTGATGAGAAGGTGCAACACAATTCTCCCTAGCCAAGGTAGAGCCGAAGCTCTAGTTCCTTGGAAAAGAAGTCACCAGAGGCTTCAACTGGTGGATCCAGTTGCAGGTAGTTCCAAAGGTGGAGCTGGGACAACAGGGGATTGTTATGTATATAACAACTGTTTGTTTTCCTCACTTGATGCTGCTTTTGTTTTTTCAGCTCGTGTGACTCAAATGGGGGAGGATGTTGGGATTTCAGTTCCCACAAGCTGCAAGGAAGCAGCTGAATTGTTTACATCATGTCATGTGGTGTGCCTCAGCGTGAGAAAGGAAGTCTGAGTCAGTTCTCAGAGCTCTCAGTGTAACCGGGGTGGAGTTACAGGGAGTGTCTTCTGCTTCTGGATTGAAGCAGTGTTGAGTCACAGACTCTGATGCTGGACTGCTCAGGGAGAGCAGACATGTGTCGTTGTGTGTACAGTCGAATTGTGCTGGTCCCGGGGGGGTTACCGTGAGGCGTGGTCAAAGTCCGGTCCTGGGCCGAGGGTCTGGAGACTGTCCATCAAGGGGGAAGCGGGGTCCAAAGCAAGAAGCCGGGCGTGGTTGGGCACTCTGGAAGAACAGGTCTGGGTGCTGGCAGAAACAGGTTTCCAACGTCGTTGCTCCCGCAACCTGGGAACGGGCTGACTGGCCTTTATCTTCTCTGAGGCCAGGGGCGGTCCCGGCCCACAGGTGACCCGCCTCTCCTGGCCTTAAGGCGAGCACTCCTCCTGAGAGAACCCAGTTCCCTCCGCCTCTCTGCCCTGAGCCTCTGCAGCTCAGGAGAGGCTGGAGGGTTACTGGACCCAGGGGGAGGCTCACCTTCCCCTGACAGGGCTGGGAGAGGCGCACCTGTAGGCAATAGGTCCTCAATCACCTCCGGAGCCAGAGTGGATTCATCTGGTGTCTGCTCCTGAGGACCCGGCACAGGTGCAGGCCCTTCAGATTCAAGCCCCTGCCCCAGCTCAGTCGGCCCTGGAGGCGGGGACTCCTGTGCAGGCTGGGACTCCTCTGATTCAGCTTCTGAATCAGATTCCCAGGCCATCACACGAATAAAGTAGCTGGAGACTACAGACTGCCTCTTTCTTCTGTGATGGATTGCCAGGAGAAAGTGACACAAAGACAAGGGCTGCAACTACGCAGGCCTATGCCTCCTACGTTTTTCCAACAATCTGGATCTGACTGTATTAAATGGTCGTGTCGACAGAGAACCCAGTGGGGAATTTACATTTATATCCAACATGGGAGCCTCCACCATCGATTACATCCTGGTGTCATCTAACCTTTTGAGCAGAGCACGGGAATGTAAAGTGGTGGAGAGGGTTGACAGCGACCATCTACCGCTCTGTTTAATACTGGATGTAAGAAAAGATCTATTCTGCTCTGATAAACTTGTAGCCCCATGTTTCGAAAACATGGAGCTAAGATATTCACGCATTAAATGGTCCAGCAAATTGAGTGATGAAATATCGGAAAGACTTCACTCAGATACTTTTCTTGCTAGAAAGGAGAACCTCGTTAATTCCCCAACTCCTGAGGCTAGATTAGACATGTTCCGGGAACTGATTTCGTCTCTACAACCTTATCTGACCAACAAAAAAACGCCATGGCAATCTCTACACTCTAATAAATCCAAACCTTGGTTTGACCAAGAATGCATGGCTATGAAACGCCTCCTGCTGGACAAGTACAGGAACTATAGATCAGCGAACTTACCTTCGCTTCCATTAGACTGGTTTGAGTTAAAACGCAGTTATAAAGCTTTGATTAACAGGAAAAAGCTCCAGTCACAAAGGGAGGAATGGCAGTGCCTAGTGGAGGCCTCCCGAAGGAAAGATTCTGCCACGTTTTGGAAAACAATCGCAAAGGGCTGGAGAGACTCCCCGATCAAAGTCGAATACTCTATACCCGCTGGAGCATGGGAGGCCTATTTCCTCTCATTATATTCATCAAATCAGCTGGTCCCAGTTCTGCTTCCTGCTTCAAGTGAATTTGGCAAGGAATGGCCCCCTGTAACCACAGAAGAAATTACTGGCCTTATTCAATCTCTTAAATCAGGGAAAGCCCCGGGTGCTGACAATATCCCACCAGAAATTCTTAAGGCAAATGTTGAATGGTGGGCCCCTGTGCTAGCCGCCTTGTTCACTAGTATAAATCAAACGGCTATTATCCCCGAGGACTGGGGTTTAGCCATCATCATTCCAATATTCAAGAAAGGAAGCAGAACTGAGCCAGCTAACTACAGACCAATCAGTCTATTAAGTATTATTAGTAAACTATACGCTGCTCATTTATGTGATAAATTAGTGGAGTGGATGGAAAGAGAGCATATTCTATCAGAAGCACAAGCAGGTTTTAGAGCAAAGCGTTCAACTATAGACCAGGCCCTTATCCTTCAACACCTGGCAGACAAATACTCTAGAAAAGGGGGGTCTTTATATGCAGCTTTTGTGGATTTTAAATCGGCTTTTGATCTAATACCAAGGGACAGACTCTGGGAAAAGCTTGGCGCTACAAACATAGATAAACGCTTATTATGTCTTATCCGTGGTCTATATGAAAACACCAGGGTGAGGGTAAGATGCGATCGGTCAGGCCATCTAACTAAAGAAATTCAAACGCACTATGGGGTTAAACAAGGATGTGTCCTCGCGCCAACGCTATTTAATTTTTATATCAACTCTCTAGCAGTAAATATGGCGAAAGAAAATGCCCACCCTCCCAATCTGGCAGGTATGCCCCTCCCGGTGCTTCTGTATGCGGACGACGCAGTCCTACTCTCCTTTTCCTGCGTTGGCTTGAGGAAGCTTTTGAGATCACTTGCTGACTATTGTCAAGCGGAACAACTATCAATAAATTACAGCAAATCTAAAATTATGGTGTTTTCAAAGAAAAGAAGGAAACACATATGGAGAATTAATGGTCAACCTATTGACCAGGTAGCAACTTTCAAATACCTGGGAATAACTTTTCAGGAAAGGGTCTCGTGGCACCAACAGATGAAAAACGCCATTGCCAATGCAGGAAGGGCCAATAAAGCCCTTACAAGATTTTTTCACGGGAAAGGGGGTAAATACGTTCCGGCGGCCTCCCAGGTTTTTGCTGCAAAAATACTCCCACAACTCACTTATGGATCCCAGGTTTGCAGTTTTAAAAATTTTGCGCCTATGGAGGCATTTCAAACAAAATTCTATCGGTGTTTATTGGGGATCCCCCCCTGTGTATCTAATATAGCTGTCCGCTTAGAAGTTGGACAACCACCCGTTAACGCGCGGTTGTGGATTCTAAAGATACACTACTGGTTAAAACTTATTTTTTTCCCGGCCGGTTTGGCTCCTTTAACACTCTTAGACACCTTTCATTCTACCTGGAAAGCTTCCCTGTTTGAAAAGATAAGAAGCTTGGGATTCTCCCCGCAGATCTTGATAGCGGCAGGATATGAGAGAGCCAGAAGTCAAGTGCTTCAACGCATTAGGGACATAGAACTGCAATGTCATATGGGCAAAATGGATAAATATGCCACAATTAGAGACTTTGGGAGAGGGTTCTCACCCGCAAATTATCTGGCTGATTTACAAATACCTAAGTACAGACACTCCTTTACCCTGGCCAGATTTAACGTTCTGCCCTCTGCCCTGCTGCTAGGCAGATATGAGGGCAAACCATATGAGTCACGTGTTTGCCCATGTGGCTCATCGGAAGTGGAAACAAATCTGCATGTATTGCTGCACTGTAGTTACTACGAGGACCTACGCCTGACCTTTATTGCCCCAGTTCTACAAAAGCTTAAAAATGAACCAGAACTCCAACGTATGAGAGCCTTGGTAGAAGATAAGGTTCCTGAAATTACGATCAATGTTGCCAAATTCTGTGTAGCCGCTATTAGGCGCAGGAAACAAGAGCTTTCCAATGCCAATATGCAGGCGAAGGCAAATACTTAATTTTATTTACGCTGTCTAATTTTAAATTGCTGTTATGGCCTAATCTGTATTGAAATTGTCCTTTGTTTTTTCCGGTGTTATGCTGTGCTGACTAGCTGTACGAGTTAATCTGGTCTGTGACCGTTTTTAATAAATTTGATTTGAAAGTGACACAAGGGAGGAGTCGCTTATTAATGGTCTCTCTGGACTGAGGAGGATTCCTGGGTTCCAGCCACAGAGGGACCTCCGGATAAATGCCCGGGTGGGTCTGGAAGCTGGCAAGCCTCCCGGGCGAGCGTTTTTCCAACAGGATTCCCTTCTCAGTCAGGAGATCTTCAAACTGATGAGAAGTGAATTCACCGCCTCGATCAGTAAACAATGCGTTTACTGTGAGCATTCTCCAACCAAGCACAGAATGCCTTGAACTTAGGAAACGCTTCTGACTTCTGTTGGAGCATAAGCACATGAATGTACCTGGAAAAAGAATCAATTAAAACCATGAAGTACCTTGCTCCACCCAAAGAGGGCGCAAGTGGACCAACTAGGTCTGCGTGGACTAGCTGATAGGGTTTGGAAGCCTGTCTGCTAGACACCTTGCCATTTGGAGCAACCTTCACCTTGTTCTATGCACAAGATACACATTTCATGTGAAACTTACAGGGCTTGATGTTCAAACCCTGAACCAAACCAGGCATCTTGGCCAGTGCCTGCCAAGACATGTGACCAAACTTTCGGTGCGCCTCGTGAATACATCCTGCATGAAGAACTTTGTTAGTTTGTGCAACACAACAAGATTCAACATTAGACACATCAACAGCATTGTCATCATAAGTTATACAGAACAAGCCATCTATAAACTTTGCATGCAAAATGTCCTCTTTGCCTTTCCTGATGACACAGATGCTCTTCTTGAAGGAAATCTCAAAGCCTCACCCAGTCAGCTGTGGGACGCTGAGCAAATTGTCTGCAGAATCTGGAAGAAAAAGTACTTCACTGATGGTTGTATGCAGACTTGCCAGTTTCACTGTCCCGACTCCTGCAACTCTCAACGTCTTTCCATCAGCCTGTTGAATTTCTCCATCTTGAGGTGTGAAGGAAATAAACAGGTGCTGATCCTTAGTTAAGTGCCTTGTCGCTCCAGAATCAACAACAAATCTGCCTTTGGCCTTTAGAGAAGCAGTGCCAGCAAACAAAGCCTTGTTTTCCACCGGCTTGGGCTGCTGCTTGCCCCCCTGCTCCTGGCCATCTGCAGGCTTTTGTCTCTGCTTACCTTTCGCCTTCCGGTCTCTGTGAAGATCACCTTGGTTCTCACAGGAAACAGAGCTCTCAGCTGCCGACTCTTTGGCTCCCCCTGAATGCTGTCTGGGATGACATCACAGTCAGCTCCCCCTGCAGCTTGCAACCAGTGCCCTCGGTATCCCTGCGACCACTCGCAATCTGGGAAACAGTCAGGACCTCCGACGCAGTCAAACTCTGTGCTGGAAACGCTGCCAGATGGGCTACTTTCAAAGCATTCCACATCTGACTTGCTGTCGTGTTGCCAGGCAGTGTTACAATTTCCTCCAGAGAGACAGACAAGACGATCACATCTATGGCCCTTGAATCATCGGCCCTCCATCTATCTGTCAGAGGAACTGGAGGGGCTTCAGACACAGTGTGCTACACTCCAAACTGTCTCAACTGGCCCTCACAGTACCTTGCCCAGGTCTAATAATTGTGGCCATTAAGTTTTGGGCACGGAACCCCACCTGAGGCTTGTAAAAGATCCATTTCAGCTCTTTATTTCAGCTGCAAGCCTTATTCTCTTCAAAAGCTCCTTATCTTTGGCAGGTCGTAAATTACGAGGCCTGCTTGCTTTTCTCTGCCAGCCTAATTACTTAGCTTGGACATCAAAGACTCTGCCGCGGCATAGAAAAGTCTTGCTTTTCCCCACATACCTCTCGCAGTCTTCAGCAGTCTTACTCTCCTGTAAGTGCCGTGAATCTGGGCCCGAAACCTGTTGTTGGGATACTGCCAGGGAGATGAAGCCATCAGGGAGGCCTCCACATTGCCGCCGGACGATCACTGGTCTCCCATGGAAACAGCATCAGTCAATTAGCGACACGAGCCTTAGAGACATTCCAAGATCCATGCACACCCTTTTCAGCAGTCTCCACAACGGAAGATTCAGACAGGAGAGCATATTTACCGCTTTATTCAACGTAGGACAGAACAAAGGAAAAACATGACTGCTTGCTTCCGTGTCCAGGAAAACAGCCAGAACAAAAGTTATATACAAAACGGAAGTTCCCAGCGAGAACAGGCATGTGACACACAACAATCATGCCTGACTCTTTTAAGGTGGAACAGAACTATATCCTAACAGTACTCTGGCTTCCTGGAAAGTGTGTCCGCCCTCACGTTTTGCCCCCCAGGGACGTATTGTCTCTTAAAGTTAAACTGAGAAAAATGCTCTGCCCATCTGATCTGTCTCTGGTTGAGCACATGCACTGTTCGCCAATATTCCTGGTTCTTGTGGTCTGTTCACACCTGGATCTGGTGCTGCGCCCCAATGAAAAAGTGTCTCCACTGCTTAAAATCCACATAAATGGCTAGCAATTCTTTGTCATAAATAGTGTAATTTTGCTCCGATTTGCTCAGCTTCCTGGAGAAAAAGGCACAAGGCCTCCAATCCTCCCCTGGATCTTACTGCAACAGCACTGCTCCCATGGCTCGGTCTGAAGTGTCTGTTTCCACCCTCAAAGGCTTCCCAGGAGCGTGCAGGAGCTGCTCCTCTGATGGAAAGGCCTTCTTTAAACTTTCAAAGGCCTGCTGCGCTACCCTTGTCTACGAAAACTTCTTCGCACTGAGACAATCAGTTATAGGCACTGTCAAGTGTGCAAAGTTCTTGATAAACTTTCTGTAGAAGTTGCTGAATCCCAGGAACCATTGCACATCTTTTTTTTGTCTTGGGACTCTTCCAGTCCAGCACTGCCTTCACCTTCTCCGGATCCATGGCCAGCCCTTTATCCGACAGCCGATACCCCAGGAACTCGACCCCCCAAGCATGGAATTGGCATTTCTCCAGCTTGACCCACAACTGATGCTCCCTTCAATCTCTCCAACACTTGCCTGACGTCACGCACATGCTGTTCCTCGTTTTTTGAAAAAATTAAGACGTCATCCAAAAAGGCAACAGTTCCTGTACAGCAGGGAGCCCAACACGTGGTGCATGAAGGCCTGGAAGCATGTGCTGCCCCCTTGTAATCCGAAGGGCATGACGAGATATTCAAATGCCCCAAGGGGGGTGAACATGGTTGTCTTCCATTCGTCTCCCTCCCGCACCCTAATCAGGTTGTACGCTCCCCTGAGATCCAGGTTGGTAAAAAATTTCCCCTGCCTGACTCGTGCCAAAACATCATCAATTCTGGGCATGGGGAAGGCTATGGGTTCTGTCAGGCTGTTCATGACCCTAAAGTCCACAACCAAGCAGTGTTCGTTTGTCCCTCGCTTGTCCACAAAGAATACTGGACTGCCCCCTACTGCCTTGGATTCCCTTATGAAACCCCTCTTTAAATTTTTGTCAATAAACTGCTTCAACTGTTGTATCTCTTGGTCGGACATTGAATACAGCTTACCCACCGGCAGCTTGGCCCCTGGGACCAGATTGATCTGGCAGTCCTAAGGTCGTGGGGGGGGGCAGCTTGTTAGCCTCCCTCTCACTGAACACCTCCTTCAAATCTGCATATTGTCGCGGAATGCTCTTCCTCTCCTTAGCCATAGCCACCCGTGGCTCCTCCTCTCCCAAACAGTGTTCCACACAGTGTGCCGAACCAAAGGTAAGGAATCTTTGATGCCACGACTCCACCGGGTTATGAAGTGCCAACCAACTCATTCCCAGAATTTTCTTGAGAGCGTCAGCATTTGAAATCTCCCGCATGCGGGCTCCATCGATTTCCATAGGCTCTGTTTGCGGCAGCCTGCGTGAAGCCCCCACCGGCATTTCAGGAATGCGGTTGCCATAGAAACGCTCCCCTCTGGCCTCCCGCCTCTCCTTTGTGCGCACCTCTTGTCGAACCCCAATGGCTAACGCTGCCTTGGTCAGCTCATCCATCGAGCGCGGCCGAGGACCCCCTAGACAGCTCTTGCAGGGGTTCAGCGGCTAAATCCCAGTTTAATCTGTGCACTAGCATTGCGAAGCGTGACCAATAACTTTGGACTGTCAGAGATCCCTGTTTAAGACCCAGCAATTCCTGCCGAGTCACATTCCCCTCCACCTTGCTGGAAAACAATGTTTTCCATCCATCGCCTGATAAAACTTTACTAGGTCCTTCAGAGCAGTGTTCTCTGCTGCTATCAGGGGTCTGACCCATTCTCTTGCAGTCCCCTCCAAGTGTCCAATTATGAAAGCAACTTTCTCCTGGTCATTAGCAAACTCTCCTTTGGGGTAAAACCTATTGGTGTTTTGCAACTTTCTGACTAGTTGCAGGACCTTAGCCAGACCTAGCAGAGTACATGCAGAACCAACAGAAGCAATTGGCGACTTTAGCTGCACGTACACAGTTTCCCAACACCCCCTCACAGCTCTCAAACAATGCAATTAACTTCTGAGCACATACAGAGTATTTTACCCAACTTTGTTCTGCAAACCCAAGCATTCACACATTTGCTTGTTTTTTTTACAAACGACAACGGTTTTGTAAATATGTCAGCTATATTTTCAGCACTCTGAACATATTCACATGCAATGACATTTCTCTGTACATTACATAACACATTTTGGTATTTTACGGCCACGTGTTTACATCTGGATTTAAACTGTTCAGTAATACTGAGTGTTATAAAAAGCTTGATTGTCAACATACACTTGAATTGGAGAATTGCATTGTATGCCCAAATCTCTCAGCAACTGCTTGTAATACAGCAGCTCATTGCAGAGCTCACTTAACGCTGCAAACTCAGCTTTGGTGGATGACACACTGACTATACTTTGTTTTCTGGACTTCCATCCAATCAGGGACCCACCAAGCAAAAACACTAATCCAGTAATTGATTTACGATCAGGTAAATTTGCCTTTAAAACACTTCCAGCAGTATGCTTCAGATACCTCAGAACACGTTTTACTGCTTTCCAGGTACTCACAGTGAGTTTAGACACTTGCCTGCTCAAAATCCCTACTGCGTAGCTGATATCAGTCCTGCTCCACTGTGATATATACAGCAAACTCCCAATAGCTGATTGATAAAAATCAGGTCGCTCAAACTCAGAGCTTTCATCAGCTTGCAAAGCCTTAACAAAACCTAAATCCATGGGAGTAGTTGCCCCTTTGCAATCCTGCATTCCGTAAGTTGTTAGCAGTTGTTTAATTTTCTTTTCCTGGCTAAGCAACAAACTGCCATCATCCGCCCAGCACACTTCCAGACCAAGATAACTTTTCGCAGCACCAAGGTCTTTCAGTCTGAACTTTTTGGCTAACTGCATGGAAAACGCTTTGATCTGTTTGTCTGTCTTAGAGAAAAATAACAAATCATCAACAAAAACCAGACAAATCTCCTGTTTATCATTAGCACCACGCACATACAGACAACTGTCTGCACCGCTGCACTGGAAACCTAAAGAAACTAGAGCCTCATCTAAACACTTGTTCCAATTTCTTGCAGATTGTTGTAAACCATATAGTGCATTGTGAAGTTGGTACACGTTGTGTGATGGCCTGGGAATCCGATTCAGAGAGTGAATCGGAGGAATCCCAGCCTGCACAGGAGTCCCCGCCTCCAGGGCCGGCTGAACTGGGGCAGGGCCTTGATTCTGAGGAGCCTGCACCTGTGCCGGATCCTCAGGAGCAGGCACCAGGTGAATCCATTCTGGCTCCAGAGGTGGTTGAGGACTCAGTGCCTACAGGTGAGTCTCCCCCTGGGCCCAGTAACCCTTTAGCCTCTCCTGAACTGCAGAGGCTTAGGGCAGAGAGGCGAAGGGAACTGGTTTCTCCCAGGAGGAGTGCTCGCCTTAAGGCCAGGAGAGGCGGGGCTCCTGGGGGCCGGGACCGCCCCTGGCCTCAGAGAAGATAAAGGCCAGTCAGCCCGGTCCCAGGTTGCGGGAGCAACGTCGTCATTGAAGAGCTGTTTCGGCCAGTATCCAGTCCTGTTCCTTCAGTGTTCCTGTTCCCCGCCCAGCTTCCTGCTTCTTATCTTCGAGTGTTCCTGTCCCCGCCCGGCTCCCTGCTTCGGACCTTGCCTCGCACCTTGTGAACTATTTCCAGGCTAGTGACTCAGGACTGAACTTTGACTACGGTATCAGTAACCTTCCCCCCGGGACCAGCACAGTTTGCTCCCGCCCCACCCGCACTCCCCCTTCGTTGGGGTGCGTTCGGGAAGAGCCAGAGGCCATGGCTGACCAGGCATTGGCCCAGGAGAACCAGGCCTTGACCCACACCGTTCAGCAGCTAAGCGATGTGGTTGCGGCGCTTCAGCAGCGGTTGGATGCCTTTCCAGATCCTGGGGCCGACGCCCCAGCTCCAGGCAAGTACCCAGTGGCCTTGCCAGAGAAATTTGATGGGGCCCTCGCCAGCTTTCCCATGTTCCTCGCCCAGGCCAAGTTGTATATTCAGGGGCGAGCCCGGAACTTCCCTGACGACCGCACCAAGGTG
Source organism: Podarcis raffonei (assembly GCF_027172205.1). Classification (NCBI taxonomy): domain Eukaryota; kingdom Metazoa; phylum Chordata; class Lepidosauria; order Squamata; family Lacertidae; genus Podarcis; species Podarcis raffonei. The sequence continues at coordinate 25,159,196 of NC_070620.1, forward strand.
CATTTTTTGATCAGTTTGTTAAAGGACCAGGCGGCCAAGTGGGCTTTGCCACTGCTCCGGCAAGACTCTCCTTTGCTAACGGACTATGTGGGGTTTTGTAACCACTTAGAGACTGTGTTTGGCAACCCTCTGAAGGAGAGCCAAGCCAATCGGGCGATTCGTCAGTTGAGACAGGACAAGTCCACAGCCGCCGCCTACGCCACAGAATTTGGCTGTTGGCACAAGACTTGTCTTGGAATGACTCTGCACTACGGGACCAGTATCTTGAGGGACTGTCGGACGAGATACTGGACCAGTTGGCCATGATGGATCGTCCCACCACGCTGGACGCCCTCATTCAGCGGAGCCTGCAGATAGACGATCAGTTGGAGGACCGTCGCCAGGCCCGGGACCGCCAGCACTCCCGGCTCCTGGCGCCAGTTCTTCCCAGCAGGTCCACGCCCACAGCCGAGTTGCCAGACGAGCCAATGCAGCTCGGGGCTGCGCGACCTCGCTTCTCCCCCTCGGAGAAGACGTGGCGTCGGGAGGGGAACCTGTGTCTTTACTGCGGTGGGAATGGACATTACGCCCGTTCCTGTCCCGAGAAGATGCCAGTCGCAGGGAAACCGCCAACCTCGGTAGCCGGAGGCCCTAGCAACCTGGGGTCCCAAACCATGCAAGAGGGGCCCTCACCAGTGGAATTGCGGCATCTCGTGGTTCCGGTGCGTCTCTACCCTCCAGGTGGGCCTTGGATTCTTACTCACGCTCTGGTGGATTCGGGGGCAACCCGCTCCTATATGGACGCTGCCTTTGCCGCTCATCATCAGGTGCCACTTCAGAACAAGCCAGAACCGGTTCAGGTGGAGGCAATTGACGGACGGCTCCTGCGTTCGGGTGCCGTCACTCGGGAGACCCTGCCCTTGGTCCTGTGTGTCCAGCAGCACCGGGAGGTGCGAACTTTGAACATTGCCTCCATGCCCCGGTTCCCCCTGGTGCTTGGAATGGACTGGCTGGAGGCTCACAATGTTCAGATTGACTGGGTCAATCGGACTGTGCACTTCCCAGACCCATGTCCCCATGTCCCCATGCTCGGTCCGAGATGCTAGCGGTCGCACCCACTGAAGAGGCTGCATCCACGCTCCCAGCCAAGTACCAGGACTACCAAGATGTGTTCGAGGAACGGGAGGCAGACCAGCTGCCGCCGCATCGGTCTTTTGACTGCAGCATAGACCTCCAGCCCGGAGCGCCCCTACTGGTGAGTCGCTTATACTCCCTAACAGAGCCAGAGCGCGAAGCTTTGCAGGACTTCCTGCGCAAGAACCTGGAGCGTGGTTTCATTAGGCCTTCCACCTCACCCACCGCTGCGCCTGTACTCTTCGTTAAGAAGAAATGTGGGGAGCTTCGCCTATGCCATGATTACCGGGCCCTGAACAAAATTACCATCCCAGACCGATACCCTTTGCCCCTTATTTCAGAGTTGCTGGAGTGGGTGCAAGGGGCGCAGGTATTCACCAAGCTAGACCTCCGGGGGGCCTACAATCTAATTCGGATCCGAGCCAGGGATGAGTGGAAGACAGCGTTCGGGACCCGGTACGGGCAGTTCGAATACCTGGTCATGCCCTTCGGATTGTGCAACGCGCCCGCTGTGTTCCAGCGGTACATCAACCACATGTTCCAAGACTTGCTAGACAAGTACGTGGTGGTGTACTTGGATGATATTTTGGTTTTCTCCCGTGACCCGGCTCTCCACGAGGGTCATGTCCGGATCGTGCTGCAGCGTTTGCGGGAGCACCGCCTGTATGCAAAGCTCAACAAGTGCGAGTTCCATCAGCGGTCAGTGGACTTCCTTGGTCACCGACTCTCTCCAGATGGGGTGCAGATGGATCCGGGGAAGGTGGCAGCGGTTCGGGAATGGGCGGCACCTCGGAACCGCAAGGACCTACATCATTTCCTGGGGTTCGCCAACTATTACCGGACCTTCATTGCTGATTATGCTCATTGCACCACCCCGTTGACCCGGCTTCTGCGCCCCAAGACGCCGTTTTCCTGGGACAAGGAGGCAGAGGATGCGTTTCAGGGGTTGAAGGCCTGTTTCCAGAGAGCACCGATCTTGCAACATCCTGATCCCTCTCGACCCTTTGTGGTGGAGACCGACGCCTCCAGTACGGCTCTCGGTGCCGTCTTGTCTCAGCAGTACGGACCTGATGCACCACTCTTACCCTGCGCCTTCTATTCCCGCCAGCTCCTTCCAGCGGAGCGTAACTATACTGTATGGGAGCGGGAACTACTGGCCATCAAGGTGGCTTTTGAGGTCTGGCGCCACCATCTTGAGGGGGCACGACACCCGGTGGAGGTGAGAACCGACCACCGGAACCTGGAGTACCTCCAGACCACCCGCAAGCTGAACCAAAGGCAGATCCGGTGGGCGTTGTTCTTTTCCCGGTTCCAGTTCCGGATCCGCTACATCCCTAGCTCCCAAAACCAGAAGGCGGATGCCCTGTCCCGGAAACCTGAAGACAACGCAGACACGGTACAGCAGGCAGTGCCCACCACGATCCTACCACCGGCTGCATTCCTGGCCACCCAGGAGGCTGAGCCACTGCAGGCTCGGGTGCGGGAACAGCAGCGGGTCGACGCTTGGGCCCAGGAACGTCTCCGGGAACTGGCCGAAGGGTGATGCCCTCAGTATCCAGGGCTGGTCTTGCATCAGGGCCTTCTGCTGCACCACGGTCGCCTGTACATCCCGCCAGGGCCACTGCGGGCTGAGGTTCTCTGGATGAACCATGATGCTCCAGCAGCGGGACACTTTGGGCGGTATCGGACCACCCATCTGGTAAGCCGTGAGTTTTGGTGGCCCCGCCTGAAGGCTGACGTGGCTCGCTACATCGCTGGTTGTGATGTCTGCCGGCGGGCCAAGGGCCCTACCGGGCGAGCCCCCGGCCTACTTCAGCCATTCCCAGTCCCACCATGTCCTTGGCACACGGTTTCGCTGGACTTTGTAGTGGACTTACCCCCATCTCGTGGCTGTACCTGCCTTCTAGTTTTCTCCGACCATTTCACTAAGATGATGCACTGTGCCCCCTGCTCATCCATACCCACAGCTAAGGAAACCGCTCAGCTGTACCTTCAGCATGTCTTCCGCCTGCATGGCCTACCTGAGCGTGTGGTGTCTGACCGGGGCGTTCAGTTCACATCCCGGTTCTGGCGAGCATTGCACCAGACCCTCGGGACAGAGGTCTGTCTCTCGTCAGCCTACCACCCACAGACCGATGGCCAGACGGAACGGGCGAACGCGGTGCTGGAGCAGTACCTCCGGTGTTACTGTAGCTACCAGCAGGATGACTTGGTCGACCACCTAGCATTGGCGGAGTTCGCCTACAACAACGCGGTGAACGCGTCCACCCAGAAGACCCCGTTCCAGGCCAGTTACGGTTATCATCCACGGCTGTTTCCAGATGTGCTGCCGGCATCCGCGGTCCCTGCGGTGACGGAGTGGCTTCAGGAGCTCCAGTCCCAGCAACAGCTCTTGATGGAGCAACTGCGCCAGGCCAAGGAGGCGTACAAGGCCCAGGCCGACCACCAGGTGGGGCCGGAACTTCACGTCGGTGACCTGGTATGGCTCTCCACTCGCCACCTCCACCCCTCTCGACCTTCGCGGAAGTTGGACACCCGTTTCACCGGCCCGTTTCCTATCGTGGACCAAGTCTCACCTGTGGCATTCCGTCTCCGGTTGCCCGCAACCCTGAAGGTTCACCCGGTCTTCCACAGGTCCCTTCTGAGTCCAGTGGCCCCACCCGACGAGTTCCACCCGAACCGTCCCCGACCGCAGCCAGTTTTGGTCCAGGGGGAGCCTGAGTACGAGGTGGAACGCATTCTGGACTCCCGATACCGCAGGGGAAAGCTGCAGTATCTCGTAGACTGGAAGGGGTATGGACCGGAGGACCGTTCCTGGGAACCAGCAGCCAACGTCCATGCGCCTGCCTGCCTCCGAGATTTCCATGCGGCGTACCCCAGCAAGCCGGGTCCAGACCCTCGATTGAGGGGGGGCCCTGGGAGGGGGGATGGTGTGATGGCCTGGGAATCCGATTCAGAGAGTGAATCGGAGGAATCCCAGCCTGCACAGGACTCCCCGCCTCCAGGGCCGGCTGAACTGGGGCGGGGCCTTGATTCTGAGGAGCCTGCACCTGTGCCGGATCCTCAGGAGCAGGCACCAGGTGAATCCATTCTGGCTCCAGAGGTGGTTGAGGACTCAGTGCCTACAGGTGAGTCTCCCCCTGGGCCCAGTAACCCTTTAGCCTCTCCTGAACTGCAGAGGCTTAGGGCAGAGAGGCGAAGGGAACTGGTTTCTCCCAGGAGGAGTGCTCGCCTTAAGGCCAGGAGAGGCGGGGCTCCTGGGGGCCGGGACCGCCCCTGGCCTCAGAGAAGATAAAGGCCAGTCAGCCCAGTCCCAGGTTGCGGGAGCAACGTCGTCATTGAAGAGCTGTTTCGGCCAGCATCCAGTCTGTGTGTCTTATGGAGTGAATGTGTGGTCCCTGGGGCTGGGGGGGGGGACCCGGGCTTCCCCTGCCAGCCCCAACCTGCTCTTTGGGGCTGGGGGTGGGGGAAAGCGCTTCCCCCACCGCCAGCCCCACAAGCTCCTGAGCAGCTCTGGGGTAGCTCGCGAAGCCTCCGCAGGGCAGCGGGGAGCCTTCATCGCAGCTATCCATGGCTTTTGCAGGAGGTGGTGGAAGGGACAGAGCGAGGCTCTCTCACTTCCCCCACCTCCCGCAAAAGCCCCCAAGAGCCGCATATTTTTTTTCTTGAATTCCCTCCCCCCAAAGTAGGTGCACCTTATGGTCAGGTGCGCCTTATGGAGCGAAAAATATGGTAAACACTTCACCTTTGTGCTTCATGGGGTAGACCCAACAAAACCTTGTGGCATTGTCAATGATCGTTAGCGCATAAGGTGAATTACCCCTGCTGAGTACGAAAGGACCCACCACGTCAGCATGCAAAAGCTGAAACGGTCTTTCGCCCACCCTTTCACTTATGGGATAAGACCCACGGTGGCTTTTGACTTTTTTACACACATTACAATCACGGAATTTGTCACAACCCTGTAAAACACACCCATCACTCAATTGTGGCATTTTGGTTACACTCTGCCAATGGGCATGACCTAATCTTCTGTGCCATAAATGCAAACATTTTTTATGAAAACTTTCATTTTTACATACAGGTTGTGTGTCATTGCTGGGTAATACAGACTCTTGAACACAGTCCTTTAGCACAAACAACCCATTTGCTGTCAGAGCCCTCTCCAATGTCTCTCCGCCTTTCTGGATCTCACAGTAACTGTCCCAAAACAGCACTACAAACCCAGCTTTCAGTAGACAGGAGACGGACATCAGGTTACTCCTCAACGAAGGAACACACAAAACATCCAGACGTGTGCGTAGACAGGAGACAAACACAGAGCCACCTGACTCCACGTCAGATTTCCTCCCGTCAGCCAACACCACCTGGCTCCGTGGTGTAGCCACCTTCTTGGCAAAAAACACCTCTGAAGCAACAATATGCCGGGAACTCCCTGAATTGATGATCCAGGTGCTTCGCCGCTCATCAGAACACTCAACCACGGCCATGACACGTTGTGCTGTCTGCTTCTTCTTTGCAAACTTCTGCTGCTGCTTGCGCTGCTTTGGACCCTCAGATACGGCCTCCTCTGGACACTGTTTCCGCAGATGCCGAGTAGAACCGCACCGGTAACAACGCCAAACAGCAAATGCAGCCTCTTTGCCAGCCGTAGCTCGGGTAGGTTGTTTTGGCTGTTTCTCTTCAGAAATGCTGCCTGCATTCCTCACAAGCCGATTGCTTGACGAAGCACTCGAAGCCAACAACTCCTTGCCGTCACGCCTCTGCCATTCCTCAAGCAGCCTGCCAGTAACATAATCCAGAGTCAGATCTTCTTCACGCATAGCTTCCAACGTGAGAACGAGATTGTCCCAGCTATCAGGGAGAGAACTTAGGATAATGCAGACCTTTTCCTCCTCCGGAAGATTACAGACTCTCTCCTGAAGTGCCACAAACTTCAGCTGCAAATCATGGAGATGGTCTTGCATTGTAACTCCTGGTTTTAGCTCAGACTTGTACAGAGGCTTCTGGATAGACAGCTTCAAACTAGCCGTCTCCCGAATGTGGAGATTTCTCAGCGCCAACCACACTTCTCGAGCAGAATCGAGCCCACGCACATGTGGCAGCTGCAAATCATCCAGTCCCAGCATTATTGTGGCTTTTGCTCTTTGGTCTCTATCTTTGTCTTCAGCATCAGACTCCAAAGGCGGTTTGTCCACCGACTCCCAGAGAAACTCTCTCTGTAACGTAGCCTGCATGCACTGAGACCATAGCAAATAGTTGTGGTTGTTGAGCCGTTCAAATGGCATTGCAAACAGAAAAGCCATTGCTTCTGAGCAGTGTTCCACAACTGTCAGGGAACTGCCATCAGTACTGGAGGGGGAGAGCGAAAGCCAGAGGGATTCCAGAGAGCGTCCAGGGATCGGGAGGAGCAGCCCATCTTCTGGGGAAGAGAATCAGCGTAGCACCAGGGGAGAAGGGGGGCAGCTGGGGGAAGTGGCGAGGCGGTCTCATGACTCCTTGCCTGGGACAAGCGGGGCGAGTAGGGGTCCTCCGTTGCCCACGCCCTCCCTGCACAGAAGGCTTCCGCGCAGAGAGGGTAGGCGGAGACTAGGCGTCAAAGAACTTCTTTGCTGGAAGAAGTTTAAGAAACGCCCACTCACGGATTCTGCCAGCGATTGAGTCAGCCATGGGTGAGTGGCTGTCCGGACAGAAAAGGTTCACTTTGGCAACCCAGCCAGGTGTTTGCACCCAGCCAGGGAGATAGGCACCTGCTTACACATGAGCAACCCCTAGAACCATTACAGCAATCCATGAGTCCCTGACGTTGCTTGTGCGCAGCCCCGGGGAGGCAGCACGATGAGCCAAACAGGGCCGGCTGGAGAGACAGAGCAAGAAGCCATGGTGCGAGGTCTGGTCGAGAGGAACCGAGACCTGGAGGCACATGTCGCTACCCTGTCAGCGCGGCTGGAGGAGAGGCGGGCTCAGGATGCACAGGTCAGAGCCACCCCGATAGGGAGGAACGTCCCGGGGCTGGTAAATAAGTTTGGAGGAAAGCCCCAAGACTACAATGCTTTCCGAACGGAAATTCAATACGCTTTGGAATTGCAGAAAAATGACTTTGCTGATGACGGGGAGAGGGTGGCTTACATTGTTGGACATCTGCAGGATTGGGCACGCGAATGGATCAGGCCCTTGATGGCAACGGGGAATGATGCATTGAAAGATCTTAAGAAATTCTACCAGGCAATGGACGCGATGTTCCCCAGCGATATTGAGCAAAGCGTGACACGCCGGGAGCTGATGGGGTGCAAGCAGGGGAGCCTGTCCGTCAGAAACTACTGGTCGCGTTTTACGATGTTAGTGCACAAGCTCGGGTGGAACCTGGACTCTGAACCAGTACAAATGCTGTTTGAGGCAGGTTTGGACCCCGAAGTGAAAGACGAGTTGTCCAGAGCGCCCCGCCCGTGGTCGATGGATGAGCTCACAAAGACTGTGCTTGCGATCGGTGTACGCCAGGAAGCGCAGGCTCAGGAAAAGCGGGAGATAAGGGTGGAACGTTTCCATGGCAACCGCATTCCAGAAATGCCGAGGGAGCCTTCCCAGGCGGCAGAGCCGATGGAAATTGATGGAGCGCGTGCGAAGTTTCAAACGCTACTGAAGGCCGGAAAAGGGAGGGGAAGGAGTGAAAAACTACCAAGAACTGTTTCCTCTGTCAGCGACCAGGACATTTTGCAAAGGTCTGTCCTCAACGAAAAGCCTGGCAGAGCATGATGGGGGCTACAGGCCACGACGAGAAGGGGGAGGAAGGGCCAGTGCAGGGAAACGAGAAAGCCTGACTGCCAACCAGCAGGGGCAGCAGCCAGGCCAGCGACCAATAGAAGTGCCCCAGCCTGACCCTCCCAAGGAAGCTATAGCCATTGAAGTGGTGCTAGAACTCCCAAATGGGCACCCAGTCAAGGTGGAGGGGCTGCTGGATTCTGGCAGCTCGTGCAATTTCTTCAGTAGAGACTTCACTCTGGAGCACCAGCTCCACCTGTTGCCACTAGATTTTCCCTTGCAGGTGACCACCATTGATGGCAGGGAACTACTGGGAGGGGAAGTGACACACCAGACACCGCCAATGCAGATGAGTGTTTCCCGGCACACGGAAACCAGGGCCTTTCACGTGGCCATGCTGGCGGGACCCCCAATAATACTAGGAATGAGCTGGCTGGCGCTACATGACCCAGTGGTGTCATGGCATCAGCGGTCACTCACCTTTGGGTCAGCTTACTGTTTAGAACACTGCCTGGGAGGAAAGGAACCAAGAATGACTGTGGCCAGGGTGGCTGGGGCGGCCCTGGAGGAAAAGGGGCAGGTGCCACCGCAATATGCAGATTTGAAGGAGGTGTTCAGCGAGAGAGAGGTGGATAGACTGCCCCCCCCACAGACCATGTGACTGCCAAATCAACCTGCTTCCGGGAGCCCAGTTACCAGTGGGTAAGCTGTACGCCATGTCCGATCGGGAGATGCAGGAGTTGAGGCAGTTTATTGACAAGAACTTGAAAAGGGGCTTCATAAGGGAATCGAAGGTGGTGGAGGGGAGTCCAGTGTTCTTTGTGGACAAAAAATCAACGAATCAGCCCAGACTTGTGGTGGACTACCGCCGTTTGAATTTGGTGTCAGAACCCGTGACTTTCCCAACGCCCAGAATCAATGATATTCTGACACGTGTGAGGCAGGGAAAGATTTTTACCAAGCTGGACCTAAGGGGGGCATACAATCTGATTAGAATACGGGAGGGGGACGAATGGAAAGCAACCATGTTCACCCACTTGGGGGCTTTTGAGTATTTAGTTATGCCATTTGGATTACAATCGGGGTCCGCCTGCTTTCAAGCCTTCATGCACCATGTGCTGGGGCCACTGCTGTACAAGAATTGTGTGGCCTTTTTGGGTGACGTCTTAATATATTCGGAGAATGAAGTGCAACACGTCAAGGACGTCAGGGAGGTGCTACAGAGATTGAAGAAGCATCAGTTGTGGGTCAAGCTGGAAAAATGCCAATTCCACGCCCGGGAGGTCGAGTTCCTAGGATACAGGCTGTCAGACAAGGGACTGGCCATGGATCCGGGCAAGGTAAAGGCAGTGCTGGAATGGAAGGCCCCCAAAAACCGAAAGGATGTGCAGAGGTTCCTAGGTTTCAGCAACTTCTACAGGAAGTTCATAAGGAACTTCGCCCACTTGACAGCACCCATTACAGATTGTCTTAGTAGCAAAAAGAAGTTCGCATGGACAGAGGAGGCGCAGCAATCCTTTGAGAAATTGAAGAAGGCGTTCGCCTCAGAAGAGCAGCTCCTGCACGTGGATCCAGAGAAGCCCATGAGACTGGAGACGGACGCGTCCGACCGCGCGATTGGAGCAGTATTGTTGTAACCCGGGTCCAAGGAGAACTGGAGACCGTGTGCCTTTTTCTCCCGGAAGCTGAGCAAGTCGGAGCAAAACTACACGGTGTATGAACGAGAACTGCTTGCGATTTACTCGGCATTTCGTCAATGGAGGCACCTCTTGATAGGGGCGCGGCACAAGATCCAGGTCCGAAGTGACCACAAGAACTTGGAATACTGGCGGACCGCGCGAGTGCTTAACCAGAGACAGATCAGATGGTCCCAGGAGTTCGCCAAGTTTTTCTTCGAGATACAATACGTGCCGGGAGTGGAAAATATTAGGGCGGATGCACTCTCCAGAAAACCGGAATACATGGAGGGGGAAGGGCCTCCGGAGGCCAGGCACGTGTTCCCCGAGGACCGGTGTGTGTGTGGGGGAACCTTGGTAGGTAAACGAGAGGTAGCAGGGCTCACCCGAGACGATGAGTTTGCTCAGACTAAAATCAGGGAGCTCAGAGGTGGAAAGGGAGACAATGGGGGGTTTTCGGAAAAGGAAGGGGTACTGTACTACAAGGGGGCGCTGTATGTACCAGGGGAGACGTCGAGGGGCAAAATACTGAGGCAGCTCCATGACAATCCCACAGCTGGGCACTTTGGACAGCACAAGACCATGCTACTAGTTACCAGGCAATTCTGGTGGCCAAAGGTGAGGGAGGACGTACAAGAATATGTACGAGAGTGCGACCAGTGCCAGAGGGCAAAGGGGGAAAGGACTGCCCCCGCAGGGTTACTGGAACCCTTACCAACACCGGAAAGGCCCTGGGAGGTGGTGTCCATTGATTTTATGACAGATCTGCCCAAGTCGAGGGGGATGACAGCAGTCATGGTAGTGGTCGATCTGCTGACAAAAACGTGCCATTTCCTAGCATGTTCGCACGCAGTGTTGGCAGAGGAGACAGCCAGGCTGTTTGTGGACCACGTTTTCAGGCTGCATGGCACCCCATTGAGGGTAATCTCAGATCGCAGAAAACAATTTACTTCCCGGTTGTGGCGGAGGCTCATGAGCTTGCTGCAGGTCGAGGTGAGCTTCTCGACGGCACGGCACCCAGAAACCAACGGGCAGGCCGAAAGAGCGAACGGTATACTCCAGCAGTACCTATGCTGCTATGTCAGCGAGAGGCAGAATGATTGGGTAGAGAAATTGGCATTGGCTGAATTTGCATACAACAACGCTGAACACGTGTCCACGGGAATGAGCCCTTTCATGGCCAATTACGGGTGTCACCCCAGGGCTTTCCCAGGGAGGGGGGAGGAAGGATGGAGTGTACCTGCGGCCGAGCAATTTGCCGAAGAAATGGAGGCCTTACACCAGCAACTCAGGCTGAACTTGGAGAGGGCCAAGGAAGTTTATAAGAGGCAGGCAGACAGGCACCGTCGGGAGGGGGAGGCCATACGGGTGGGAGACCGGGTGTGGTTGTCGTCCCAAGGGTTGCCCCTAAAGGGAGGGTGCAAGAAGTTGCAGCCTAGGCGACTGGGGCCTTTTGAGGTAATACAGCAGGTCAACCCAGTGGCATTCAAACTCAAGTTGCCCGACAGCATGAAGATACATCCGGTGTTCCATAGGTCCCTACTTTCACAGTACAGGGAGGGACGGGAATTCCCAGGAAGGGAGGGAGGGGTTACCACCCATCCGCGGGTAGAGGAGAGGGAACTCTGCAACAAAGCCACAGAAATACTCGATTCGAGGTGGCGGGGTCACCAGGTAGAGTACTTGGTAGCCTGGGAGGGAGAACCCAGGTCGGAAAACACTTGGGTCCCTGCTGAATCAATCACGGACGGGTATCTGGTGGAAGAGTTTCATAGTTTGTTCCCGGATAGACCTAAACCATTAGCTAGATTCTGGGAGGAAGAATTCGGAACCACAGACGACGAAGGGGACTTTGTGGGGTTTCCTGCCTCCAAGGAGGAGGAAGAGGAGGTGTCCGAGGGAGAAGAATCAAACTGGGAGGTTCAACCAGCTGGAAGAGATACGAGGGGATGGGAGGCCGGTTTTGAATCCTCAGAAGATGATGACAGTTCTTTCAGGGGGTTCCCCGCATCGTCGGTCAATGAGAGAGAGGAGGAGGTATCGGAAGATCGTGCTGGGGGTGAGGGGGGTCCTGAGGAGGGGGTGGATGTCAGGGAACTGCCATCAGTACTGGAGGGGGAGAGCGAAAGCCAGAGGGATTCCAGAGAGCGTCCAGGGATCGGGAGGAGCAGCCCATCTTCTGGGGAAGAGAATCAGCGTAGCACCAGGGGAGAAGGGGGGCAGCTGGGGGAAGTGGCGAGGCGGTCTCATGACTCCTTGCCTGGGACCAGCGGGGAGAGTAGGGGTCCTCCGTTGCCCACGCCCTCCCTGTGCAGAAGGCTTCCGCGCAGAGAGGGTAGGCGGAGACTAGGCGTCAAAGAACTTATTTGTTGGACTTCCGGGTTAGCGCCATCGGCAAATGGCGGAGTTGGCTCCGTGTAAACTGGGTCTTCCCACCGCGGCGAAGGTGGGGACCCGCTAGAAATCCCAGGCGGAGGAAGCCTGGGAACGTGGGGTTCGGCAGGGCACCAGGAGCGCCTCCCCTACTCACGGGGAACCCCATTCCGGGGCTCCGGAGTACAGTGGGGTGAGCGGCGCGGTGCTGCGAACTGATTGCTATTTTCATGGAGTGAAGCCGCACAGCCATCGCCGGAGAGCGCTGACTTTTTCCTGTGGACAATTGGACTCTAAACAAGTACCCGTGAGTAGAAACGGAAAATTGGATCAAGAAACATATTAATTTGGCATCGAAGCGGGAAGGTTCAAAACAGGAAGTCCGCCTTCCGCTTTTTGTAAATAGACTGAAGCAAAACCTTGTAAACTAATAGCCTGGAAAGTTGTTTATAAAGGTCGAAATTTCCTTCATTTATAACCACTAAAACCCCCTTGGAAGCAGGAGAAAAGGGAGGGGGACTGTGACTGTTTAAGCCTGCAGGAGAAGGGAGTAAAGAAAGATAAGTTTCCACCGTCTCAAACCTGGGAACGGGGTGTCAGAGACAGAAATTGTTGGAGACGTTCATTGACTGTGAATGGAACACTTTGACAGATTTTAAAATTGTCGTGATTGTATTAAGAAAGATTGAATCTAATTGACATTAATTGATTGTATTAAGAAAGATTGAATTTAATTGACATTCATTAATTATCATTAATGATCACATTGGTAATATTGACACGATTGTATTAAGAAAGATTGAATTTAATTGATATCCAATCTGTAAGACAGAAGGAAAGAGAACAAATTACCTAGTGAGCTAATTGAATTTCTTAGTGATGTATGGTAAAAAAACAACTGTGTCAGGTTCTGCGGCAGTTTCAGCCTCACAAATCAGGAGAACTTCTGTAATTGACATGGATCAACCACTAGATATGAGAGAATTAATTTTAAGTTTGAAGAAAGATATCCAAGATTTAAAAAATAATGTAAATGAAAAGGCAAAAGCAACAGAAGAAAAACTTATTTCGATGGGAGTTAAAATAGATGAAAATGTGAAAATAGCAGCTGAGTTATCAACTCAGGTCAACAATTTAGTACAAAAAAATTCTGAATTGACGAAAATAGTGCTAGACCTTAAAGGTAAAACACAGAACCTAGAAGAGGCTCAGAAAAAAATACAAAATGAAAATAGAGAGTTGAAAAGGGAATACGATAAGATAAGGAAAGAAACAGCAGATCTGAAAGCGCAGCAGGATTCAACTTTGGACTCTATTGCGATGTTGCAAATGCAGAGAAGGGAGAATACCGTACGATTCAGAGGACTAACAGAGGACGCAGAGGAAATAATTGAGAAAAAAATCTCAAAAGAGCTAGCAGCTTGGTTAGACCTAGAAGAAGCAGAAGTAGCACAAAAAATAGAAAAAGTATTCAGAGTCAAATCTAATGTGGATGTCAGGGAACTGACATCGGAGCGAGAGGCGAAGGGGAGGCTCCCAGATGAGGCTGGGGAAGGACCCAGCAGCAAGGGGAGAAGCAGCTCAGTAGAGGGGGAAGCAAATCAGCGCAACACCAGATGGGGGAATCGGAGAGAGGGCTCCAGGACTCTTCACTGGACATCAGTGAGGAGAGCACAGGTCCTCCACTACCCACGCCCTCCCTGCGCAGAAGACTCCCGCGCAGTGAGAGGAGGAGGAGACTGGGCGTCAAACAGCTTTTATGTTGGAAGAGGTTTAAGAAACGCCCACTGACGGATTCTGCTAGCGACTGAGGCAGCCACGATGAGAAGGGCTGTGCAGTCAGAAAGGTTTAACAAGGCAATTTAGCCTAGAGAGGTGGCAGTTTACGCACGAGTAACTCATACCCACTACAGCAATCCGTCAGTCCCTGAAAGTTGCTCATGCGCAGCAGCAGGCAGGCAGCATCATGAGCAAAACCGGAGAAGCGAACGCCACGGAGGGAGCAGCTGGAGGGCAAACTCTGGTGGAGAGGAACCGAGAGTTGGAACAGCATGTGGCCCTTCTGACGGCGCGGCTGGACGAAAGGCGGTCTCTAGATGCACAGGTCAGGCCCACCCCCATAGCAAGGAAGGTACCGGGACTGGTACACAAATTTGGAGGGAAGCCCCAGGACTATAGTGCGTTCCGAACGGAAATAGAGTACGCGTTGGAACTGCAGCACGATGATTTTGCAGACGATGGGGCGAGGGTTGCCTATATTGTGGGTCACCTGCAGGATGGGGCCAGAGAATGGATCAGGCCCTTAATGGCGAAGCAGAATGCCGCCTTGAAGGACCTGAGGAAATTCTTCCAGGCAATGGACGCAATGTTTTCCAGTGATGTACAACGAAGTGTGACTAAGTGGGAACTGATGAACTGTAAACAGGGGAACCAGTCAGTTAGAGACTACTGGTCACGCTTTGCCATGATAGTTCACCGTCTCGGGTGGCAACTGGACTCTGAACCCATACAAATGTTATTCGAGGACGGGTTGTCCCCAACGGTGAAGGATGAGCTTTCACGCGCACCCCGCCCACAGTCGATGGATCAGCTGACCAAGGCTGTGCTTGCGATTGGCGTAAGGCAGGAAGCGCGGGCCCAGGAGAGGCGGGAAGGGAGAGAGCAACGTTGCCATGACTACCGCATTCCTGAAATACCAAGGCAGCCTTCCCCACCGGCGGAGCCAATGGAAATAGATGGGGCGCGCGCGAAGTTTCAAGTTCCAGCGAAGGTCGCAAGAAGGAGGGAAAGGATTGGAAAACCATCAAGAAGTGTTTCCTTTGCCAGTGGCCAGGACATTTTGCCAGCGCCTGCCCTCAAAGAAAGGCCTGGCAAGGAATGGTGGGAGCCGCAGTGGGTGAGGAGGAGGTGGAAAAAGAACAGGAACAGGGAAACGGGAACGCTTGGCTGCCACTCAGCGGGCACAGCAGCCAGGCCAGCAACCAGTAGAAGTGCCCCAACCAGACCCCCCTAAGGCGGCTATAGCCATCAAAGTGGTGCTAGAACTCCCGAATGGGCACCCAGTCAAGGTGAAAGGGATGCTGGATTCAGGCAGCGCCTGTAATTTCTTCAGCAAAGACTTTGCATTAGAGCACCAGCTCCACTTACTGCCTTTGGATTTCCCCTTGCAAGTAACCACCATTGATGGCAGGGAGCTTCTAGGAGGGGAAGTGACACACCAGACCCCACCAATGAGAATGAGGGTGTCCAGGCACTCGGAGACCATCGCCTTTCACATCGCCTCACTAGCAGGGCCCCCAATAATATTAGGGATGAGCTGGCTAGCACAACATGATCCAGTGGTGGCGTGGCATCAGAGGACAGTCACCTTTGGGTCAGCTTACTGCCTGGAACACTGTCTAGGAGGGGAAACCCCAAGGATGAGCGTGGCCAGGGTGGCTGGGATGGCTGTGGAGCGGAAGGGGGAGGTACCGCCGCAATATGCAGCTCTGCGGGAGGTCTTCAGCGAGAAGGAGGCAGATAAACTACCACCCCATAGGCCCTTTGACTGCCAGATCAACTTGCTCCCAGGGGCGCAGCTGCCGGTGGGTAAGCTGTATGCCATGTCGGACAGGGAGATGAAGGAGTTGCGGGAATTTATTGACAAGAACCTGAAAAGAGGCTTCATAAGAGAATCAAAAGCGGTGGGAGGCAGTCCGGTGTTCTTTGTGGACAAAAAAGACACTAATAAACCCAGGCTCGTTGTGGACTATAGGGCCGTCAATTTGGTGTCGGAACCCGTGACCTTCCCAATGCCCAGGATTGACGACATTTTAACGCGAGTGAGGACGGGGAAAATTTTTACGAAGCTGGACCTCAGGGGAGCATACAATTTGCTCAGGATGAGGGAGGGGGATGAATGGAAGACCACAATGTTCACACCCCTAGGGGCCTTTGAGTACTTAGTTATGCCTTTTGGATTACAGTCGGGCTCCGCCTGTTTTCAAGCTTTCATGCACCACGTGTTGGGGTCTCTGCTGTACAAGAACTGCGTAGCCTTCTTGGACGACGTCTTAATTTATTCGGACAACGAGGAACAACATGTCAGAGATGTCAGGGAAGTGTTACAATGACTGCAGAAGCACCAGTTGTGGGTCAAGCTGGAAAAATGTCAGTTTCACGCCAGAGAAGTCGAGTTTCTGGGGTACAAGTTGTCTGACAAAGGCCTAGCGATGGACCCAAGCAAGGTGCAGGCAGTGCTGGAGTGGAAGGCTCCCAAAACACGGAAGGACGTGCAAAGGTTCCTAGGGTTCAGCAACTTCTACAGGAAGTTCATCAAGAACTTCGCCCACTTGACAGCGCCCATCACGGATTGTCTCAGTAGCAAAAGGAAGTTCGTGTGGACAGAGGAGGCTCAGCAATCCTTTGAAAAACTGAAGAAGGCGTTCGCGTCGGAAGAGCAACTCCTGCACGTAGATCTGGAGAAACCCATGAGGCTAGAGACCGACGCGTCTGACAGAGCCATCGGGGCGGTCCTTTTGCAGCCAGGGAGGAGCAAGCAGGAATGGAAACCGTGTGGCTTTTTCTCGAGAAAGCTAAGCAAGTCGGAGCAAAACTATACCGTGTATGACCGCGAACTGCTTGTGATCTACGCGGCCTTTCGTCGTTGGCGTCATCTACTGATAGGGGCGCAACGCCAGATCCAGGTTTGCACAGATCAGAAGAACTTGGAGTACTGGAGGACCGCACGAGTACTCAACCAGAGACAGATTCGATGGGCACAGGAGTTCTCCAAGTTTTCCTTTGAAATCCGATACGTGCCAGGAGAGGAAAACGTAAGAGCAGATGCTCTCTCCCGGAAGCCGGAGTACTTGGAAGGAGAGGGGCTGCCGGAGAAACAACACGTGATCCCCAAGGACCGATGGGTGTGTGGGGGAACCTTGGTGGGGAAACGAGAACTAGCCGGGCTTACCAGAAACGACGTGTTCGCACAAACTAAAATCCGGGAACTCCGAGACAGAAGAGGAACCCAAGAAGGGTTTGAGGAGAAGGAAGGGGTGCTGTACTATAAGGGGGCGCTGTATGTACCGGGGGAGACCCTGAGGGGAAAGGTACTCAAACAACTCCACGACAACCCCACCGCTGGGCACTTTGGACAGCACAAAACGATGATGCTTGTCACCAGGCAGTTCTGGTGGCCCAGGGTGAGGGAGGATGTACGGGAATATGTACAGGGGTGCGACCGCTGCCAAAGGGCAAAGAGGGAGCAGGCTGCCCCCGCAGGATTACTGGAACCCTTACCCACGCCGGGAAAACCCTGGGAGGTGGTGTCCATTGATTTTATGACCGATTTGCCCAAGTCCCGGGGAAAGACAGCGGTCATGGTAGTGGTCGACTTACTGATGAAAATGTGCCATTTTATAGCTTGCTCACATGCGGTAACGGCAGAGGAAACAGCCCGGTTGTTTGTGGAGCACATCTTCAGGTTGCATGGCGTTCCCTCGAGGGTTATCTCCGACCGCAGGAAACAATTTACTTCCCGGTTCTGGAGGAAGCTCATGAGCTTGCTGCAGGTCAAGGTGGGCCTCTCGACGGCGAGACACCCGGAGACCAACGGGCAAGCAGAAAGAGCGAACAGTATACTCCAGCAATACCTACGCTGCTACGTCAGCGAGAGGCAGAACGATTGGGTAGAGAAACTAGCGCTGGCTGAATTTGCGTACAATAACGCTGAACACGTGTCCACGGGAATGAGCCCATTCATGGCCAATCATGGGTGTCATCCCAGGGCCTTCCCGGGGAGTGGGGAGGAAAACTGGAGCGTACCCGCGGCAGAGCAGTTTGTGGAAGAAATGGAGGCCCTGCACCAGCAACTTAAGATGAACTTGGAGCGGGCCAAGGAAATTTACAAGAGGCAGGCAGACAAGCACCGCAGGGAAGGGGAGACCATACGGGTGGGGGACCGGGTGTGGTTGTCCACCCAAGGGTTACCCTTCAAAGGGGGGTGCAAGAAGTTGCAGCCCAGATGGCTGGGACCATTTGAGGTAACACAGCAGGTAAATCCCATGGCATTTAAGCTCAAGTTGCCCGACAGCATGAAAATACACCCGGTGTTCCACCGCTCCCTACCCTCACCGCACAGGGAGGGGCGGGGATTCCCGGGGCGAGAGGGAGAAGTCACCACACACCCGCAGGTAGAAGAAAGGGAACACCATCACTTGGCCATGGAAATACTTGACTCAAGGTGGCGAGGGCGCCAGGTGGAGTACTTGGTAGCTTGGGAGGGGGAACCCGGGTCAGAAAACACGTGGGTTCCCGCGGAAGCCATCGATGACAGGTATCTGGTGGAGGTATTCCACCGCCAGTTCCCGGACAAACCCAAACCCCTAGAGAGATTCTGGGAGGAGCAATTTGGAACAACAGACGATGAAGAGGTTTTTCAGGGGTTTTCTGACTCCGAGGGGGAGGGAGGAGAGGTTTCGGAGGAAGAAGAATCAGACTGGGAGGGCCACCCTGTTGGCAGGAATCAGAGCGGGTGTGAAGCAGGTTTTGAATCCACTGAGGATGGTGACAGTTCCTTCCGGGGGTTCCCCGCCTTGTCCGCCAAAGAAGGGGATGAAGTTGGTTCCACAGGTCGGGCCGGGGTGGAGGGGGTCCTGGGGGGGAGGTGGATGTCAGGGAACTGACATCGGAGCCAGAGGCGAAGGGGAGGCTCCCAGATGATGCTGGCGAAGGACCCAGCAGCAGGGGGAGAAGCAGCTCAGTAGAGGGGGAAGGAAATCAGCGCAACACCAGGGATAAAGGGGGGCAGATGGGGGAAGCGGAGATAGAGCTCCAGGACTCTTCACTGGACATCAGTGAGGAGAGCACAGGTCCTCCACTACCCACGCCCTCCCTGCGCAGAAGACTCCCGCGCAGTGAGAGGAGGAGGAGACTGGGCGTCAAACAGCTTTTATGTTGGAAGAGGTTTAAGAAACGCCCACTGACGGATTCTGCTAGCGACTGAGGCAGCCACGATGAGAAGGGCTGTGCAGTTAGAAAGGTTTAACAAGGCAATTTAGCCTAGAGAGGCGGCAGTTTACGCACGAGTAACTCATACCCACTACAGTAGCAAAAGCAAATAACTGGCCGGCTGACTGTTTAGTCTCTTTTAACTCTATGGATTTCAGAAATAGAATTTTACAAGCTAGTAACAAGAAGAAATTCCAATCGGAAGGAAATGATATTATCGTCCACAAGATTATTCCAAATCGGTTGATAAAAAAGAGAGAAGCTTACAGACCTCTGGCCAAGGCACTAAAGGCAAAGGCAGGCATCTCTTTTTTCTTTAAAGGGAAACGTAGAAAGTGCTTGTCGGCATTAGATGCGGACAAATTCTGGAGAAAGTCCAGAGGAACTGGGGAGAATCAGAGGAAATTGAACAAACAGTTGAGAGTTAGGAGACAGATTTAAGAAGGGAATTTATTAAATGTATACTGAGACCTTGAAAGTGTAATTTTTATTTTTTTTAACCCGTTGACGTATCATAAGAAATAAGGTATGGATTATAAATTTATTACTTGGAACGTAAATGGTTTAAATGAAAAATCAAAAAGGAACAAGGTGGTACATATTCTGGTTAAGCAAAAATATGATCTAATCTGTCTGCAAGAAACTCATGTAGCGGAAAAAAATAAAAGAGTATTAATAAATAAAAGATTGGGGCTTGAGTTTATTGCATCAAGTAAAGAAAAAAAGAGAGGGATGGTAATCTATGTAAAACCTCAGCTGGAGCCAAAACTGCTTTACAATGATGAAAAAGGTTGAACAGTGATTATAGAAGTTAAGATCAATAATGAAAAAGCGATAGTTATTGGAATTTATGCACCAAATG
Organism: Podarcis raffonei; assembly: GCF_027172205.1. NCBI lineage: Eukaryota > Metazoa > Chordata > Lepidosauria > Squamata > Lacertidae > Podarcis > Podarcis raffonei. Next base: position 25,178,969 of record NC_070620.1, read on the forward strand.
AAAGAAAATCCGAATTCTATCAATTCTTGGAAGAAAAAGTCATAGAATATTTAGGGGGGGAAATTATATTATTAGGAGATTTTAATGGAGTAGTCAATCCAAACATGGACAGAACAATAAAGAAGAAAGAAAAGAGGCAGAACAAACTCCCATCTACATTTTTCCAATTAATAGAACTCCTGAATTTGTTTGACGCTTGGAGGTTTAAGAATCCAACAGAGAAAGAATTTACACACTATTCAGAGCCACATAAATTGGCGGGACGAATCGATGCGATCTGGACAACAAAGGATTTATTAAATAATATTACAAAAGCAGAAATCCATCCAAGGACAATTTCAGATCATAGCGCAGTCTGGGTTAACTTTAAAGGAAAAGAAGAAAAGGTTAAAAGGTGGCAACTTAATGAGAGTATGCTAAACGATGAAAAAACTGTACAGAAGGCTAAGCAAATCTTAGAAGAATATTTTAAGTTTAATTTAAATCAAGGAGTAGATCTAGAGACGGTTTGGGACGCTGGTAAAGCCGTCATATGAGGCTTCTTTATCCAAAAAAATGCATTCCAAAGGAAAATAAAGGAGAAGAAGAAAATGGAGATCTGGGAGGAAATTAGAAAAAAGGAAAGGATCCTTTTCCAAAAACCAGATGATGAACTAATTAAGCAAAATATAAAAAATTTACAGACGCAATTCTCCATGATAATAAACGAAGAGATAGAATGGAAGATAAAATGGTTGCAACATAGAAATTTTGAGTTTGCAAATAAACCTGGCAAACTTCTGGCCTGGCAATTAAAGAAGAAAAAGGAAGATAGAATTATCAATAAAATTAAAATTGAAGACAAATGGATTCAAGAACCGAAGGAAATTAGTAAAAATTTTGCTAGTTTTTTCGGAAAACTATATAAAGAAGGTCCAGAGACTCTAGAAAAAATAATTGATTATTTGGGCAAAAATAAACTGCCAATAATACCTAAGGAAAAAACTGAAATCTTTAACTCACCAATAACAGCTATGGAGGTGCAACAAGCTATACAGAGATCAAAATTAGGAAAGACACCGGGCCCAGATGGTCTCCCAGCTAATTACTATAAAAAGTTAGAACAAGCATTATTTCTTCCCATGAAAGACCTAATGAATAATATTCTGGCAAATGGAAAGTTACCGAAACCTGGAAGGACAGCTTTATTACTCTTATCCACAAACAGGGAACAGATGCCTCAAACATGGCCAATTACAGACCCATTGCACTGCTAAATAACGATTACAAGATATTCGCAGACATTCTTGCAAATAGATTAAAAATGGTGCTGAAAGAGATAATTCATAAAGATCAAACCGTATTTCTTCCCGGACGATTTATGCAATCCAACATTAGATGTGTGATTAATGCATTAGAATATTTGGATATTAAAATTGATAAACCAGCAGCTATTATGTTGGTGGACGCTGAAAAAGCATTTGACAACGTGTCCTGGAAATTTATGAAAAAATTAATGGAAGAAATCGGACTGGGAGAAAATATTTGTAAAGGAATAAATGCCATCTATTCGGAACAATATGCAAAATTGATCATCAACGGAAGAATTACTGAGGAGTGCAAAATAAACAAGGGAACCAGACAGGGCTGCCCACTGTCACCACTGATATTTATCTTGGTGATGGAAGTCTTGAACAATCAGATAAGAAAGGATCAGCTGGTTAACGGCATTACTCTGGGAAACAAAACATATAAAATTAAAGCTTTTGCGGACAATTTACTTGTTATGACTGAAAACCCTAAAGAAAGTCTGAAAAGAGTGCTGGAATTGATTAAAGAATTTGGAGAAGTGGCAGGCTTTAAGCTGAATATAACAAAAACAAAAATGCTTGTTAAAAATGTAACCACAGAAGAAAAGGACGACTTAGAAAAAATATTGGGCCTGAAAATCTCCTCAAAAGCGAAATACTTGGGTATTTGGATCACCACCAAGAACATAAACTTATTTCAGGATAATTACACCAAAACTTGGTTAGAGATTAGAAAAAACTTTGTAACCTGGAGTAAACTAAAATTAACATTTCTGGGTAGGATTTCCATTATAAATATGAATGTGCTTCCAAAATTAATCTTTTTATTTCAAATGATTCCAATACTGGGCGAAGCAGGTTGTCTTAGGATATAGCAAAGAGAAATTTCCAAATTCCTGTGGGAAGGGAAGAAACCTAGGATTAAACACCTGATCTTAATAGACATAAAAGAGAGAGGAGGCTTTTCTCTACCCGACTTAAAACTTTACTACGAGGCAGCCTGTTTCACCAGGCTAAAAGATTGGTGCACATTAGCAGCAAGAGTACTTTTAGCAAAGTACTGGAAGACACAAGAACTACCCACACTGGAAGAATGGCAGACGAAGGTGATTGACTACATGGGACTGGCTGAGATGACCGGCAGAATCCGTGACCAAGGGGAAGAGACGGTGGAAGAAGATTGGAAGAAATTTAAAGTTTATCTTAAGAACTGTTGTAAAATTAATGAGTGTTAAAATGTTTTGAGTAATGCAAAATAGAATTGCAGCGATAGACAATTGGACATGAGAAAAAGGATTTAAAAGAAGTGTTATAAGTAATTAAAATCAGGGGTTGCTGGAAAGATTTAAAACAGGGATGCAGAAAAAGGAGGTATGGGGAAGTCGCTGAAAGAAGGTTTAAGGAAAAGGTTAAGAAATTATACGTGTTTATATGTTTGTTTGTTTGTTTGTTTACGTATTGTTTTGTATTGTCTTTTAATATGTGTTGAAAAATTAATAAAAAATTTATTTAAAAAAAAAAAAGATTGGTGCACATTGCAGGATCCGGACCTCTTGGACCTGGAAGGTTTTGACAACCGTTGGGGATGGCACGCCTACCTGATATATGGAAAAGTGAAAATTCATAAAAATTTTACCAACCATATAATAAGAAAATCACTCTTTGCTGTATGGGAAAAATATAAAGACCTGATGGAACCTAAAGTCCCGTGGTGGACTTCTCCAATAGAAGCCATAGCAGTAAAACGGAAAAATACTTAGGAAAGCTGGCCAACATATAAAACACTTCTAAAAAATGAAGATAACCAAATAAAATTAAAAAACTTTGAGGAAATAAGAGAACACATCTCAGACTGGTTCCAATACCATCAGTTATTTGAAAAATTTAAATCTGACAAACAAAAGGGGTTCTCAACAGAAATTTCCCGATTCGAATCTGATCTTGTAAATTCTAAAAGAAAAATTCTTTCCAAAACTTATCGACTCCTTCTTGACTGGACAGTCAAGTAGGAGGAGGTAAGAGTGGCAATGGTGAGGTGGTCCCAGGATTTTGGCCATTCAATAACCATGGCCCAATGGGAAAATTTATGGAAGATCAATTGGAAATTCACAAATTGTTACACGATTAGAGAGAACTTTCAAAAAATGCAACATTGATGGTATCTAACACCATGGAAACTTTCAAAAATGTATAAAAATGTGTCAAGTAATTGTTGGAGATGCGGTGAATCAGGAACATTCTACCATATGTGGTGGATATGTAGGAAAATACAGGTATTCTGGGAGAGTATCCATGTAGAACTGCAAAAAATGCTAAAGATCTCTTTCAATAAAAAACCAGAGGCCTACCTCCTGGGAATAACAGAATTGGATATTCCACAAAAGAGGAAGGGTATCTTTTTATATGCGACGGCGGCAGCAAGAGTTTTGATCGCAGCAAAATGGAAGAGTAATGAAATCCCCTCTATACAAGATTGGGTCCAAAAGCTGACAGAATATGCCGAATTAGATGGTTTATCAGAAAAAAATAAAGAATAAATCAAAACAGGAATTTGTTTCAAAATGGGAGGTTTTCAAAGATTATCTGAAAAATAAATATAGTAGTTTAAATTCTGTTGCAGCATTAGAGGAACTTCAGTAATACTTGCAAGGTAGATATAAGAAATTAGATTTATTGAGAATAAGTTTAATTATGATAAAAGCGTGTACTGGCAAAAAGTAATATGAATTTGAAATATGGAATAGACAGGAGGTTGGGTCTTTAGTGTTAAGACCAATAGATGTTTTATTGTTTGCTAAGAAAATAATGTGTCTATGGTTATTTTTGTAATTTGTGTTTAATTTGGTATTTGTGTGTGTGTGTTTTTCTTGTTGTATAAATAAAAAACTTTTTTAAAAAATAGAACCGTGGATACTCAGGGTTTTATATTGGATCACCCCTAACTCAACGTCAAATCGCACCTCATGTCCTTGGGCACAACCTGCAACAAGAAAAACACGGGTCACCAGCTTCCTGGCAACACAGTGGGCCAAAAACTTGGTTCCAAACCATGGATCCCCAAGATGCTCTGGGTTTTTACATTGGGGCACCCCTAACTCACCGTCAAATGACACATCATGTCCTTGGGCGCAGACTGCACCATAAAAATCACGGAGCCACGGCTTTCTGGCAAAACAGTGGGCCAAAACTGTGGTGTCGAACCATGGATACTCAGGGTTTTTGCTTTGGGTCACCCCAAACTCACCGTCAAATCACACATCATGTCCTTGGGCACAGCCTTATTGTGGTTCTGGACTGTCAGGAGTTAACACTCCATTATTGTTTATTCTGGTCTTGGAAGTACTTGCCAAAAATATAAGAGCAAATAAAGAGATTACAGGTGTAAAAACTGGGAAAAGTGAATTCAAGTTAAAAGCGTATGCAGATGACCTAGTGATAACAGTGGAAGAACCTAAAACTTCACTCCCTAAAGTAATAGAAAAAATTCAGAATTTTGGGGAAGTGGCAGGATTTAAGCTAAATAGGAATAAAACTAAATTATTAGTTAAAAACATGAAAGAAGAAGAAAGAACCGAATTAGAACAAAACATTGAGATTGAAGTCCATAAAAAGGTTAAATATTTAGGGATTTGGTTAACATCAAGAAATATAAACCTATTTAAAAATAACTATGAAAAAATTTGGCTTGAGGTAAAAAGAAATTTAGAAATATGGAGCAGAATGAATCTCTCAATGTTAGGAAAAATATCGGCGATTAAAATGAATGTGTTGCCAAAAATGCTATTTCTTTTTCAATCAATACCAGTCATCCTGAAAGATGAATGCTTTAAAAAAAATGGCAGAAAGAGATTTTGAGATTTATCGGGGGGGGGGGAAAGGCCAAGGATAAAACATAAAATACTTACAGATGTAAAAGATAGAGGCGGGTTTGCCCTCGCAGACCTTAAATTGTACTATGAATCTGCTTGTTTGGTATGGATCAGGGACTGGATGAGATTGGAGAAGCAAGAGGCATTAGAACTAGAAGGACATGACAACAGATTTGGCTGGCACTTATGGTACGGGAAAGGGAAGATTCATTGAAGTTTTTACAGTCATATAATCAGGAAATCATTAATGAGAGTATGGGAGAGATACAAAGACTTATTGGAACAAAAGACCCCGTGGTGGCTTTCACCACATGAAGCATTACTGCTCAAACCACTTGGAAAGAAAGGAAAATGGCTCACATATGCTGATTTATTAAAGGAACATGATGGAAAATGGAAATTAAGAGATTATGATGAGATCAAAGACCATTTTCAGAGTTGGTTGCATTATCGACAACTACATGAAACACATAAAAAAGACAGTAAGAAATGATTTAGTTATACTAGATCTAGGTTTCAAACGGAAGTGATTGAAGGGAAAGTGAAACTACTGAAGGCTGCATACAGAATACTATTAGAATGGGAGACGAAAGATGAAGAGGTAAAATCAGTTATGATTAAATGGGCACAAGATGTAGGTCACAACATTATGATGGAAGATTGGGTTAAATTATGGAAAACTGACTTAAAATTTACAGATTGTTCCCTATTGAAGGAGAATTACATGAAGATGATGTACAGATGGTATGCAACACAAGTGCAGTTAGGGAAAATGTACAAAACTAGTTCAAATATACATTGGAAGTGTAAGGGAAAGGAGGGAACATTTTATCATATGTGGTGGGATTGTAAGGTAATTAAAAAATTTTGGGAAATGATATACAATGAATTGAAGAAAATGTTCCATTTAACATTTGTTTAAAAACCCGAGGCATTTTTGTTGGGGATTGTAGAGAAAGACCTGCCAAAAAAGTTGAAAAACATCTTCATGTATGCGACAAAGGCCACAAGAGTTCTGGTAGCACAAGGATGGAAGACTGAAGAAACCCCAACTAAAGAATCATGGCAAGAAAAATTGATGGACTACACAGAACTGGCAAAACTGACATATAAGCTACGGGCCAAGGATAACTGTGACTTTAAGGATGAATGGGAACCTTTCACAAAGTATCTGAAGACCCAACAAAGCGAATTGGACTCCTTGGCAGGTTTTGAATAAACATTCACAATTTTTTTACTGATAATAATCAGCTAAACAGTTTGAGGTTCTATACAACCAAAGAGAAACCAAAGACTGGAACTGAGGGAAGTCGGGGGTGGGGGGTGGGGTTCTGGGTGGAAGGAGGGGGAGGGAGGAAAAATGGGGGAAAATATAAGTATATGTTTTTGGATAATATGTCTTGTTATAACTTTGAATAATAATAATAAAAACGGAGTGGAAGCATGTGGGCGCCATTGGAAGTTTGTCGGAGTGGCAATAAATCAAATTTATTGCAGGGCCATTGCAGCAGACTCACTGGGTCAAAAGATATACAACCCAACAAACTTTAACAGGTTATGGGCGGCAGTAACACGCTAATGGCTGAGTGTCCTGAGGTGATTGATGACCAGGACTGGAGGTCTGTGTCTCTGCTGCAGCCGGCAGCTTGAAAGTCCAGCTGAAGGCCTGTTTTCGTGCCATGCTTGAAGGCACAGAACAGTAGAAACTCGCTGATGAAGCAAGCCATTTTTCTGGAGCTGGGAGCTGGACATAGTGGCAGCCGTGTGAGTAACAAAAGCCCCGGGGGGGGGGAATGGCAGAGGTGCAGGAAAATTTTATGGCGGCTTTCCCAAAGCTGACGATGAAGAACTGGGTGGACTGGTCCAAGAAAATGCAGGTTTTGTTAACTGCTAAAGGCCTTTGGACTTGCACGCAGAACCCACCTATGCAGGCCCAGGATGGGGCCGCAGCTGGGGTTGTAGCTGTTGCAGCCGAGGAGCTGAGGAGAGACCAGAGAGCCGTTGCTCACTTGGTCATGGCCATAGATGAAACCCAGATGGTTCACACTGACCATGCCACTTACGCTCATGAGGTCTGGGGGGCCCTGTAACGCATGCATCAGCAGGACACGGCTGGGGCCCGGATTCATGTCACCAGACAGCTATTTCATTTACGTTTGCAACCCGGAGGCTGCGTCAAAGAGCACATTTCACAGATGCTGGCATTGTTCAACCGTTTGAAGCAACTACAGATTCCCTTTACTGAGCAGCAAAAAGTCTATGTATTGCTGAGCTCTTTAGACTCTAGCTATCAGACTCTATCTCACGATGGAAGCTATTCCAGCTCAGGAGCTTGACCTGGAATATGTGTTGGGTCGGCTGCAAGATGAGCAGGATAAAAGGCTGAGAGAGAAAGGAGGGGCTGTGAAGGGGGGTTGCTTTGTGCCCAGGAATGGGAGTGCAGAAGTCGTTGGGAGCTCTGTGCAAGCTTTTGCAGCGAGGAGGTGCTACGTTTGCAACTCAGACCAACATCTGCACAGAAATTGCCCCAGGGTCCTCTCCAATAGCAACTGAGAGATCAAAGGCAGACCACGTCCTGGGAGGAGAGGCCCGGCGAGAGGGGGCAGAGGCGGAGAGCCAGCAACACATCAAAAGGCTGCTACGTACGCTTTTGTTGAACAGGCTGCAGCCAATGGCAAACAGCGTTGGATCATTGACAGTGGGGCCAGCAGGTATCTAGCTCCACCTGGTGGCCAGTTGTGAAACTGCTGACAGATTCCAGATGGGACAACAGTCACATTGGCTGATACAACCAAGAGAGCTATTTCAAAAGCTGGTGTTGTGTTTATGCCTTGTTTGAAAGCTGATATTGATGTGTATGTACTTGATGGTATGAAATGTGGGTTACTTTCTGTCTATGCTCTTGACAATGCTGGTTTTCAGGTGCAGTTTGGGAACCAGGTATGCACCATTTCCAAAGATGGGGAGCAGTTAGTACAGGTACGAGGCCACGATGGGCTGTACATACTAGAAACAGGTGATGATGCTTCTGAGGAAGCACAGGCAAAGTGTGCCAACGTCCCCACTCATGACCAGTGTATGCACTTATGGCATAGAAGATTTTTGCACGCGAACTGGCGATATGTGCGCAAACAGGTAGAGTGCGCTGATGGCTGTAAAATGAAGGAGTGCTCTAAGTTTCTCGACTGTAGAGCTTCTAAAAAAGCCAAAGTGCACACCACCAATTACCCGAGGTGACCAAGAAAGCCTTTGAGCTCGTGCATGCGGATCTTTGTGGTCCGATGCCAGTGGCTAGCTTGGGTAATTCCAGATACATCCTGTGTCTGACGGATGATTTCTCGAGGGTGGGATGGATTATCACACTCCGAGATAAAGGGCAAGCAGCCAAGGAGATCAAAGAGTGGGTGGTGGCAGTAGAACTGTAAATAGTCCACTGTATATAATAATGGAGGTAGTGAGAGATTTTACTTTCTTGGGCTCCATGATCACTGCAGATGGTGACAGCAGCCACGAAATTAAAAGACGCCTGCTTCTTGGGAGAAGGGCAATGACAGGCCTAGACAGCATCTTGAGAAGTAGAGACGTCACCTTGCCAACAAAGGTCCGTATAGTTAAAGCCATGGTTTTCCCAGTAGTGATGTATGGAAGTGAGAGCTGGACCATAAAGAAGGCTGATCGCCGAAGAATTGATGCTTTTGAATTATGGTGCTGGAGAAGACTCTTGAGAGTCCCATGGACTGCAAGAAGATCAAACGCATCCATTCTTAAGGAAATCAGCCCTGAGTGCTCACTGGAAGGACAGATCGTGAAGCTGAGGCTCCAGTACTTTGGCCACCTCATGAGAAGAGAAGACTCCCTGGAGAAGACACTGATGCTGGGAAAGATGGAGGGCACAAGGAGAAGGGGGCGACAGAGGACGAGATGGTTGGATAGTGTTTTCGAGGTTACCAGCATGAGTTTGACCAAACTGCGGGAGGTAGTGGAGGACAGAGGTGCCTGGCGTGCTCTGGTCCATGGGGTCATGAAGAGTCGGACACGACTAAACGACTAAACAACAACAACATATAATAAACACCTAACTACAAGTTCCTGCTTTGTCTATCCTGTCTGCAGCCAAGTTGCCAATTGCTTCTGTGGATTCTGCGTTTACTATGCTAGGTCTGGCTAAGGTCCTGCAACTAGTCGGAAACGTGCAAAACACCAAATAGGTTTTGCCAATACAAACCAGGTCTGGTATGGAGACTGCACAGTTCCATTTATGGCTTTAAGAAATCAGCCAGAAATTGGAATTTATGTTCAACGAAGTTCTGGGGAAGCTAGGGTTCCAGAAGAGTCTGGCAGACAGCTGTCTGTACCTGAAGGGGACAGGCCAGCAGCAGGAACTGGCTCTTATCTTTGTTGACAACATTGTATTTGTTGCCAGTACAGGTAAACAGGTGCAGTAGTTTGCAAGGAAGCTGAAGCAGCACTTCAAACTCAAGGAGTTGGGTCCTGTGAGCTTATACCTTGGGGTGCAGATTCACAGAGACCGAGATGGCAGTTTTTTGCTAAGTCAGAGAGCAAAGATAGAGCAATTACTGCAAAAGTTTAAGATGGCAGACTGCAAAGGTGTCAGAACACCAATGGAAACGGGGGACTTCCGGTTTGGGTCACGGACAGCAAGGAAGCGCGGAAAAACCTCGTTGGGTTTTCCGAGCAAGACGGGGGCTTGGGGGAGACGCAAGGGCACTGCGCCCCCAAAAAATCTCAAGGGGGAGACCCTTGAGGGACAGGCTCCCCAGCAGCGTTGGAGCGGTGTCGCCGTTTTTTCGGGGTTTTTATTCAGAAGAACTTGAGGACGACGAGACTGCGAGCGCAAATGGGAAAGCACCGACGCTGTGTTGCGATGCCTCTAGCTTCCACTGGAAAAAGCGACGAATCTCCATAACATAAAAATGAGATCCTTAGTGAGATTGGATTACTTTTAATTCAAAAAATTGAAGAACACACTAAGCGAACTCTGGATGTTAAAAGATTTCAACCAGGGAATCCACCCCGGTGGAGGATTAAAAATGGCGCAGGATACAAAGTCGCAGGAATAAGGAAGGAAGTAACTTCTTGCCTGACTGAGTGAGTACAAACGAAAGTCCACGGCAACTATCGCCGAGGCAAATAGACTCATTAAAACACAAAGTAACATATAAGAGATTAGTTAGAAACTTTGCTTTACCTTTTTGGGAACGTAATAAGTCAAAAAGTAACTGTGCTCTTCGGCTAGAGAATGCAGAGGTTTAAAAGGCTGTGAGAGGCACCGGAGAGCAGATTTGGAGAGGTGAAAATGAAAGACTGAAAGAAATCTCTCTTTTTTTGCGTTCGAAGACGACCGGACTGATTTTGAATGTTAAGGGCTGAAGGAGGAGGGAGCACAAGGAACCTTAAAGGACGGTGACAATCTTCTTGCTTCCTTGTCCCTTCTTTTTCCCTTTCTTGACTGGTGACTTCGTCGATTGACAATTTCTCCTTCTTCGTCTCACTAACATAACATTAGAAAACCCCGTTTATTTTTTAATATAACATTAAAGAACTGTGGAGCTTTGTGGAACTCTGATTTAAATTTAAATTTTTCCTTCTTTGGGGGGCTTCTTCTAACTTGCTGGAGTAATAGAGAATAGACTGGATTTGAAAAGCAGATGCATGAAACGGACTGAGATGGCAAGCGGTGGAAGAGTCTAGTACTTGTCTCCATTGGTCTTTCCACTCCCTTCTTCATTCTTTTCACTTTAAACTGATTATGGACATACTTAATGAACTTGGCTATTGAAGGTATTTGATTACTTCGACATTTCTTCGACATTGCTAATTCTTTTTTGAATCGAAGATGTGATGGGATGGTGAGCTGCTTGTGCGTAAAATCCTAGTCCCTCAGAGTTTGGCTAAGTCCACAAACCTCTGTCTGTGACGGAGCTCCTTAAGCATGGCTCCATCAGTCGCTCGTTGAATCGGACAGTGGGCGTTTACGGAACTTCTTCCAGCATAAAAGCTCCTTAACGGAAACGCGTCTTCTGGACTCTCGGCGTGACAGTTTCCGGCGAGGAGTGGGTGTCCCTATAGGAGGTCCTGAAACCTCCCCACTGTTCTCGCTTGAAGTGTCTCTGAGCCCTCCCTCCGACTCACTTTCCCTTGGAACTCCACTTCTCCCCCTGCTGGTTCCCTCCTCAGCTGAATGGTCTCTCTCACCCTCCGTGAGCCCTTTCACCTCCTGCGCCTCAGATGGCAGTTCCCTGACATCCACCTCCCCTCCAGGGCCCCCTTCACCCCCTTCCCTCCCCTCCTCTGCGGGAGGCGAGGGAGCAAAACCCCTGAAAGAACCTCCCTCATCTTCCGAAGTTTCGAACACTTCCCTCCACCTGTTGCTGTTTCCGGTTTCCAAGTACTCCTCCTCATCGGAGTCTGTTCCTTCTTCCAACTCCAATTCCCTGAATCCTTCCAGTTCCTCCTCACCGTCGGTGGTGCCAAAGTACTCCCTCCTGAACCTCGCTACTGGCTGAGGTTTCCTGGGGAACCTTTGGTGGAACGTTTCTATCAAGATCTCGTCACTGACCTCCTCTGCCGTCACCCAGGTGTTTTCTGACTCCGGTTCCCCTTCCCACGCGACCAAATACTCCACCTGATTACCCTTCCACCTGGAGTCGATGATCTCCGCCACATGGTTGCTGCTTTCCCTTTCTTCTAAGACTGGCCCCCGTGTGGATACCCCTTCACCTTCCCCCCTATATGGTGACAGTAATGACCTGTGGAATACTGGGTGCAGTTTCATGTGGTTCGGTAACCGGAGTCTGAAAGCCACTGGGTTGACCTGTTGGATGACCTCAAATGGTCCCAATCTTTTGGGTCTCAATTTTTTGCAACCCCCCTTGAACGGCAACCCTTGGGTTGATAGCCAGACCTGACTCCCCACCCTAATGGTTTCACCTTCCCTTCTGCTCTTGTCTGCCTGCCTCTTATATTCTTCTTTGGCCCTTTCTAAGTTGAGTTGGAGTTGACAATGGATCGCTTCCATTTCTTCTACAAAATGTTCAGCGGCCGGGACACTCCATCTCTCCCCTCCTCCCCCTGGAAACGCCCTGGGGTGGCACCCATAATTAGCCAAAAAGGGGCTCATCCCGGTGGACACATTCTCCGCATTATTGTAAGCAAATTCCGCTAGCGCCAACTTTTCGACCCAATCGTTCTCTCTGTCATTGACATAACACCTCAGGTATTGTTGGAGGATACCGTTTGCCCTCTCCGCCTGCCCATTGGTCTCAGGGTGCCTGGCAGTCGAAAAGTTGACCTCTACGTGCAACAAGCTCATAGGTTTCCTCCAGAATCTGGACGTGAACTGTTTCCCTCTGTCGGAGACCACCCTCAAGGGGGCGCCATGCAGCCTAAAAATATGTTCTACAAACAATTTCGCTGTCTCTTCCGCCGTGACTGCATGTGAGCAAGCTACAAAGTGACCCATCTTAGTTAACAGGTCTACTACGACTAGTATGGCGGTTTTCCCCTGGGATTTAGGCAGATCAGTCATAAAATCTATCGATACCGCCTCCCACGGTCGTTCTGGTGTGGGTAACGGTTCTAATAACCCCGCTGGCGCCCGCCTTTCTCCTTTGGCTCTCTGGCATTGGTCACACCCTCTCACATATTCCCGTACATCCTCCCTCACCTTGGGCCACCAAAACTCCCTGGTCACCAACCACATGGTCTTGTGTTGCCCAAAATGCCCCGCTGTGGGGTTGTCGTGCAGCTGTTTGAGTACTCTCCCCCTCAATTCCCCTTCGGATATATATAGTGCCCCTTTGTAATACAATGCCCCGTTTCTTTCTTCAAAACCTCCGGGGTCTTCTCCCTCTCTCCTTAAACCTCTGAGCTTATTCTGGGCGTATTCATCATTTACCGTTCCCTCTACCAGTTCCCTTTGCCCCGCCCAGGCCGCCCCACACACCCAGTGGTCCTCTGGGATAATATGTCTCTCTTCAGGCGCTCCCTCCCCCTCCAAATATTCAGGTTTGCATGAGAGAGCGTCCGCTCTAATGTTTTCTGGACCTGGCACATAGCAAATTTCAAAATGGAATTTGGAGAACTCCTGGGCCCACCTCACTTGTCGTTGGTTGAGCACTCGTGCCGTTCTCCAATACTCCAAATTCTTGTGGTCCGTACACACTTGCACCTTATGCTGTGCGCCAATTAGTAAATGTCTCCATCTCCGGAACGCTTCGTGAATGGCAAGTAGTTCTCGGTCATATACGGTGTAGTTCCTCTCGGATTTGTTCAGCTTACGCGAAAAGAAGGCACACGGTCTCCATTCCGACTTATTGCTCCCTGGCTGAAGCAGCACCGCCCCCACCGCCCGGTCTGAGGCATCAGTTTCCACTCTCATGGGTTTTTGTAAATCCACATGCAGGAGCTGTTCTTCCGAAGCGAATGCCCTTTGCAATTCCTCAAATGCTTGCTCCGCCTCTGCCGTCCAAACGAATTTCTTCTTGCTGCTTAGACAGTCCGTGATGGGAGCCGTTAAGTGGGCAAAGTTCTTGATGAATTTACGGTAAAAGTTCCCAAACCCTAAGAACCTTTGCACATCCTTTTTCGTTTTCGGTGTCTTCCATTCCAGCACCGCCTGGACCTTGCCTGGATCCATGGCTAATCCCTTGTCTGATAAGCGGTACCCCAGGAATTCCACCTCCTTGGTGTGAAACTGACACTTCTCCAATTTCACCCACAGCTGGTTTGCTTGCAGTTGGCTCAGCACTTCCCTGACATCCTTTACATGCTGCTCCTCATTTTCTGAATATATCAGCACGTCATCGAGGAAGGCCACGCAATTCTTGTAGAGCAAAGGTCCCAGGACATGGTTCATGAGCGATTGAAAACATGCGGAGCCTGATTGCAATCCGAATGGCATAACTAAATATTCAAAAGCCCCCAAAGGGGTGAACATGGTGGTTTTCCATTCATCCCCTTTCCTTATTCGTATCAGGTTGTATGCCCCTCTCAGGTCCACTTTCATGAATATCTTTCCCTTCCTCACTCTGGTCAAAATGTCATCAATCCTGGGCATGGGGAAAGTCATTGGTTCTGACACGGCATTTAGGGCCCGGTAGTCCACTACAAGCCTGGGTTTATCCGTGTTTTTTTTGTCCACAAAAAACACTGGGCTCCCCCCCACCGCTCTGGACTCTCTGATGAAGCCCCTCTTCAGGTTTTTATCAATAAACTCCCTTAACTCCTGCATTTCCCTGTCTGACATGGCGTACAGCTTGCCCACGGGGAGCTGGGCCCCAGGGACCAGGTTAATTTGGCAGTCAAAGGCTCTATGCGGTGGTAGTTTATCTGCTTCCCTTTCGCTGAAGACCTTGCTCAGGTCAGCGTATTGTTTGGGCACCTTCCCTTTGTCCGCCACTTCCGTCCCTGCTAGAAAGGCTTTTGCCCCTTCTGGCACCTTTCCCTCTCTGCAGTGTTCCAGGCAATGTGCTGACCCAAAGGAAACCACTCTCTGATGCCAGCCCACTAGCGGATCATGCAACGCTAGCCAGCTCATTCCCAAAATGACGGGAGCCCCTCCCAGGGTGGCCACATTGAACGCTATCCTTTCGGTGTGCCTGGCCACCCTCATAACCATTGGGACGGTCTGTAGGCTAACTTCTCCTCCCAACAGCTCCCTCCCATCGATCGTGGTCACCTGCAGGGGGTTGCTTAAAGGGAGTATCTGTATCTGGTGTTCAGCTGCAAACTCCTTACTCATAAAATTACAGGAGCTGCCTGAGTCCAACAGCGCCTTTGTCTTTAGTGGGTATCCGTTTGCCAGCTCTAGCAACACCTCTATTACTAGGGCTGGCCTTGGAGGTTCCGGAGTGGGCACTTTTACTGCTCCTTGGCCTGGCTGCAGTGCCCTGACGGTGGCAGCCAGGCGTTGGCTTTTACTGGCTCCTGGACTCCCTCCTCCTTCCCCCCAACAGCTCCCGCCATCCCTTGCCATTCCTTTCTTTGCGGGCAGACTCTGGCAAAGTGACCTGGCTGCTGGCAGAGATAACATTTCTTGGCGCTCTTTCCCTCCTTCTTCCTCCCTTCACTGGGATTTGAAACTGCGCGCGCGCGCGCTGTTCCAACTTCCATCGGCTCTCCTGGCGGGAAATTTGGCTCCGGAATCTCTGGAATGCGGAAATCCCTCCAACGCTCTCCTTTCCCCTCCCGCTTCTCCAAGGCTCTTGCCTCCTGGCGCGCTCCAATGGTCAGCGCTGATTTGGTCAGCTGGTCCATAGACTCCGCCCTGGGCGCCCGGGAAAGTTCGTCTTTCACCGCCGAAGAAAGCCCCTCTTCAAAGAGCATTTGAATGGGTTCCGCCGATAGGTCCCACCCCAATTTATGTATCAACATTGTAAACTCAGTCCAGTACTCACGAACCGATCGGCTACCCTGTTTACAAGCCATCAATTGTCTGCGCACCAGTCCCTGTTCAATCTCGCTGGAAAACATCAAATCCATGGCGCGAAAAAACTTCCTCGTGTCCTTCAGCATTTCACTATTCCCTGCCATCAGGGGTCTAACCCAGTCTCTCGCCCCCCCTTCGAGATGGCCAATCACAAACGCCACTCGCGATGCCTCGTCGGGAAAGTCGTCAAACTGCAGCTCGAGAGCATACTGCATCTCTGTCCTAAAGGCTTGGTAGTTCCTGGGGTCCCCCCCAAACTTCTGCACCAATCCTGGCATCTTTCTTGCTAGTGTAGCGCCTTTTGCCTTTTCTGCATCCTGCGCCCTCCTTTCCTCTAGCCTCGCCGTTTGCAGTGCTAGCTGGACTTCCAACACCCTGTACCTTTCTTCCAGGCTTGGACCCTCTCCAGCTCCTCCTGCTCCCCCGGCTCCGGCTGGGTTGCTCATGATGCCTCTCTGCACAAGCTGCTTTCAGGGACTGTCCGATTGCTGTGATGGGATGGTGAGCTGCTTGTGCGTAAAATCCTAGTCCCTCAGAGTTTGGCTAAGTCCACAAACCTCTGTCTGTGACGGAGCTCCTTAAGCATGGCTCCATCAGTCACTCGTAGAATCGGACAGTGGGCGTTTACGGAACTTCTTCCAGCATAAAAGCTCCTTAACGGAAACACGTCTTCTGGACTCTCGGCGTGACAGTTTCCGGCGAGGAGTGGGTGTCCCTATAGGAGGTCCTGAAACCTCCCCACTGTTCTCGCTTGAAGTGTCTCTGAGCCCTCCCTCCGACTCACTTTCCCTTGGAACTCCACTTCTCCCCCTGCTGGTTCCCTCCTCAGCTGAATGGTCTCTCTCACCCTCCGTGAGCCCTTTCACCTCCTGCGCCTCAGATGGCAGTTCCCTGACAGAAGAGTAGGAAAATAAATCATGGTTTTTTGAGCTCTGGACTAGAGCGTGGATTAAACTTTTGAAGATTTTTAAATCAAAGTTGGATTAAGCCGACAAGTGGCGGAAGACTCCAGAACTGATTTGGTCCAGACGTGAATTTAAAAATTAAGCATAAAGAAGTCACCCATTCCATGTTAAACCCCCCCTTTTTTTGCTTTCAAATAACAATGTAAAATATGATCATATTCTATATGTCCTAAGGCTATCTGGGTTCTATTAGTGAAATATTTAGATTAACTAACCAGTTGAATCTCTCTGAAATTAACTTTTGGAACTCTCTGAATTTAACTATAGAATTATAGTATTAAGGATTTTGTTTGAAAAGAACATCAACCTCATTAACGACAATACTTGCCTCCTTTTTAACATTTAGAGAGGTTGAGCAACTGGAGATTAATTAAAACTCTAACAGGGTTAAGCCCAGGGGACACAGCTGTAGATATATTCAATGAAACGGAATGAAAATAATCTGATGATATCTACCTATTTTGGGTGTGTTTGAAAGCATAATATCACTTAAGTTGATTTAAATATTTAGATTAGTAGATGTAAAGGGAATTGGGGGTTGCTTGTGCGTAAGGGGTGCTGCAGCTCTAGGCAACGTTGCCTGGCTAAACCTTTCCCTGGCTGGACAGCCCTTTCTCCATGGCTGTGTCAGTCACTGGCAGAATCCGTCAGTGGGCGTTTTCTGAACTTCTTCCAGCATAAAAATTCTTTCACCCCAAGTCTCCACCTAGCCTCTCTGCGCGGAAGTCTCCTGCGCAGAGTGGGCGTGCCCAACGGAGGTCCTGGGCTCTCCCCGCTGCTCTCTGTGGAAGAGTCTCGGAGCCCTCTCTCCGCAGTCTCCCCTCGCTTCCTGGTGTCCCTCCTATTTCCTTCCTCAAAGGAAGTTTGCTCTCTCTCCCTGCTGGTCCCTTCTCCTGCATCGTTAGGGAGCCTTACCTCCACTCTAGGCTCCGATGGCAGTTCCCTGACATCCACCTCCCCTCCAGGACCCCCCTCACCTCCGTTCCGTTCCTTTGGCCTAAATTCCTCCCTTTCCCCTGACGGTGATGCGGGGAATCCCCGGAAGGAGCTATCTCCCTCCTCCGAAGATTCAAACATTTCTCTCCACCTGCTGCTATCTCTTCGCACAGGGTACTCTTCCCAGTCCGATTCCTCTCCCCCGGATACCTCTCCTCCCTCCTCTTCGGAGGCCGGAAACCCCATAAAATCTTCTTCCTCATCTGTGGTGCCAAATTGCTCCTCCCAGAACCTCGATGTGGGGTTGGGCTTCCTAGGGAACCTGCCGTGAAACTCCCCCCGGAGATACTCATCCCTGATGTTTTCCGCAGGAACCCACGTGTTTTCCGATTCTGGTTCCCCCTCCCAAGCCACCAAATACTCCACTTGCCCCCCTCGCCATCTTGAATCGAGTATTTCCATGGCTTGACTACTGAATTCCCTCTCCTCCACGTGTGGGTGAATGGGGACCACTCTCTCTCGCCCCGGCAATTCCAGTCCCTCCCTGTACGGAGAGAGTAGGGATCTATGGAACACCGGGTATAGTTTCATGCTGGTCGGCAACTTGAGTCTAAAGGCCACGGGATTAACCTGCTGTGTCACCTCGAAAGGTCCCAGCCGCCTTGGCCGCAACTTCTTGCAACCCCCCTTGAACGGTAACCCTTGGGTCGACAACCACACCCGGTCCCCTACCCGTATGGTTTCTCCTTCCCTACGGTGTTTGTCGGCCTGCCTCTTATACACTTCCTTGGCCCGTTCCAAGTTCATCTTAAGTTGTTGGTGTAAGGCCTCCATTTCTTGCACAAACTGCTCCGCTGCTGGCACACTCCACCTCTCCTCCCCTCCCCCTGGGAAGGCCCTGGGGTGACACCCATGATTGGCCATGAACGGGCTCATTCCCGTGGACACATGTTCCGCGTTATTGTACGCAAATTCGGCCAACGCTAGTTTCTCTACCCAATCGTTCTGTCTCTCACTGACATAGCAGCGTAGGTATTGTTGGAGTATACTGTTCGCTCTTTCCGCTTGCCCGTTGGTCTCCGGGTGTCTGGCCGTTGAGAAGCTTACCTCGACTTGCAGCAAGCTCATGAGCTTCCTCCAGAACCTGGAAGTAAATTGCTTCCCTCGGTCTGACAAAACCCTCAAGGGGGCACCATGCAGCCTGAAGATGTGCTCCACAAACAGCCTGGCCGTTTCCTCTGCTGTCACCGCATGTGAGCAAGCGATAAAGTTGCACATTTTTGTTAACAGGTCGACAACCACCATGACGGCTGTTTTCCCCCTTGACTTGGGCAAATCGGTCATAAAATCTATGGATACCACCTCCCATGGTCTTCCTGGTGTGGGTAAGGGTTCTAGTAACCCCGCTGGCGCCGCCCTCTCCCCCTTTGCTCGCTGGCAGCAGTCACACCCTCGTACGTACTCCCGTACATCTTCCCTCACCCTTGGCCACCAGAACTGCCTGGTGACCAGCAACATGGTTTTGTGTTGACCAAAATGCCCCGCCATCGGGTTATCATGGAGCTGTTTGAGCACCCTTCTCCTCAAGTCATCCCCTGGTACGTACAGTGCTCCCCTGTAATACAGTACCCCTTCTTTCTCCTCAAAACCCCCATGGTTTTCCCCCGTGCTCCTGAGTTCCCTGATCTTGGTTTGTGCGAACTCGTCGTCCTTCGTCAGCCCGGCTAGTTCTCGTCTCTCTACTAATACTCCCCCACACACCCATCGGTTCTCGGGGATCACATGTCGGGCTTCTGGTGGTCCTTCCCCTTCCATATACTCCGGCTTCTGGGAGAGGGCGTCTGCTCTGACGTTTTCCTCTCCCGGTACGTACCGAATCTCGAAGAAAAACTTGGAGAACTCCTGAGCCCATCGCACCTGTCGCTGGTTGAGTAGTCGTGCAGTCCTCCAGTATTCCAGGTTCTTATGGTCCGTGCACACCTGGATCTTGTGCTGCGCCCCTATTAACAAATGTCTCCAGCGTCGAAAGGCTTCATAAATTGCAAGCAGTTCCCGGTCATAGACCGTGTAGTTTTGCTCCGACTTGCTCAGCTTCCTCGAGAAGAACGCGCACGGTCTCCAGCTGGACTGGTCTCCCGGCTGGAGTAGCACCGCCCCTACAGCTCGGTCTCACGCGTCTGTCTCCAGCCTCATTGGCTTCTGCAGATCCACATGCAAGAGCTGCTCTTCCGAAGCGAAGGACTTCTTCAGCCTTTCAAAGGCCTGCTGTGCATCTTCCGTCCAGACGAATTTCTTTTGCTACTGAGACAATCTGTGATGGGCGCTGTCAAGTGGGCGAAGTTCTTGATGAACTTCCGGTAGAAGTTCCCAAACCCCAGGAACCTCTGTACGTCCTTCCGGGTCTTCTTGGGGGTCTTCCATTCCAGCACCGCCTGCACCTTTCCTGGGTCCATAGCTAGGCCCTTGTCCGACAACCTGTATCCCAGGAACTCGACCTCTCGGGCGTGGAACTGGCACTTCTCCAGTTTGACCCACAACTGATGTTCCTGTAGCCTCTTTAGCACTTCCCGGACGTCTCTGACATGCTGCTCCTCGTTGTCCGAATAGATTAACACGTCATCTAAAAAGTTCTTAATAAAATGCATGGAGATAGTGGGGATAGAGGGCACATTTATGGAGGGAATAAAAGCGAGCTATTCAAGTCAAAGAGCTAAATTGATTATTAATAATAACTTAACTGATTCATTTGAAATCTCGAAGGGTACGAGACAGGGTTCCCCTCTATCCCCTCTTTTGTTTATAATGGTGTTAGAAGTAATTGCTAATAAGATAAGAAAAATATCAGAGATACGAGGAATTAGAATTGGGGTAAAAGAATATAAATTGAAAGCATATGCCGACGACTTGGTGCTATCGTTAGAAGAACCAAAAAAAAGTGTTGGCAAAGTTTTGGAATTGCTAGAGGAATTTGGAAAAGTATCCGGTTTTAAGTTAAACAAAACAAAAACCAAAATGATGACTAAGAATATGGGGGAGGATTCAAGAAATCATTTAGAATTACAAACTGGAATCAAAGTGGTAAAAAAGGTAAAATACCTGGGAATATGGCTAACTATGAAAAATATAAACTTAATGGCGGACAATTATACAAATACCTGGAAAGAGATAAAAAAAGATCTAGATACCTGGAATAGGATAAAACTCTCCTGGTCAGGAAGAATGGCGGCAATTAAGATGAGTATACTTCCGAAACTTTTGTTTTTATTTCAAAATATTCCGGTGATTAGGGGAACTTCAATATTTAAGGATTGGCAAAAAATTCTTTCAAAATTCATTTGGCAGGGGAAAAGACCAAGAATTAAATTTAAATTACTTACGGACCGAAAAGACAGAAGAGGATTCGCTGTACTAAATTTGAGAATATATTATGAAGCCGTGTGCCTTTGCTGGATCAGAGAGTGGATTGTTTTAAAAAACACAGATTTGCTGGACTTAGAAGGCTTTAACATTAGATTTGGATGGCACGCATATCTGTGGCACAACAAGGACAAGGTGCATAAAGGCTTCTCCAATCACGTTATCAGAGGACAACTGCTTGAGGTATGGGGAAAAAACAAAAAACTCCTTGAAAAAAACACCCCCTGGTGGTTATCACCAATTGACAATCTTAACAATTAAAAAAATAAACATAGAAGGTGAAAGATGCACTTATGAAGATCTCCTGGTAAGAACAGAAAAAAGATGGAAAATTAGAACATATGAAGAGTTAAAAAATAAACTAACAGGTTGGCTGCAATTTCATCAAATTAATGCTATGTGGAATGAGGACAAAAAGATAGGGATGAACGAGAAAAAATCCAGATATCAGGTAGAAATATTAGAAGGTAAATCTAAACTTTTATCCAAAATGTATAACCAGCTGCTAGAATGGGATACTAAGGATGAAGAGATAAAAGAAGTTATGGTAAAATGGGTGATAGACTTTGGATACAATTTAGAATATGACAGTTGGGTGAGGCTCTGGAATAAAGGAATGAAATTCACAGCCTGTGTGGTACTTAGAGAAAACATGGAAAAAATGATGTATCGATGGTACATCACACCTGTGAAATTGGAAAAAATGTATAAGAATGGAGATAAAGCATGCTGAAAATGCAAAACTAGGGAGGGTAACTTTTACCACATGTGGTGGACTTGTGAAGAAATTAAAAAGTTTTGGGAACTTATATATAATGAATTAAAAAAAATACTTAAATATACCTTCCCTAAAAGACCTGAAGCCTTCCTATTGGGAATGATTGGAGATGAGATTAAGAAAGAAGATCAGACACTGTTCCAATATGCAACTGTAGCCGCCAGGCTACAGCACAAAATTGGAAGACCCCAAATATCCCAACTGTTAAAGATTGGCAAACTAAATTATTTGAATATATAGAATTGGCAAAAATGACGCAAAAAATTAGACACCAAAAAGGCACAAAGTTTATTAATGATTGGAGCAAATTTATAACATACATTGAAGTAAATTTAAGAAACTTAAAAATCACAGTAGGTTCAACATAAATCCTACGATGTGCAGATGTTGTGAAATGAAACTGCAGAAAGAAAATATTTTGTTATACAGTCCAAAACCGAGATGGAGGGAAGTAATTTATTATTATGTTGTTAATTATTGTTTGTCTTGTTTTTTGTGTGTTTTTGTTTTGTTGTTGTTTGCTTGTGTTTGTTTAAGAAAAATCAATAAAAAGAAACTGCAAAAAAAAGAGAACACCAATGGAAACATGTTTTCTGAAAGACAGCCAGTCTGAGGTAAAGCCAGAGTTCGAAAACCAGGAGGTGTTTCAATCTGCTCTGGGGAGTCTGCTATATCTCTCTCACAATGGAGCAGGCCTGATATAGCCTTTGCTGTTAATCTCCTGAGCAGAGAGGCTGCAAAACCCAGTGTGGTGGCTTGGAATGGCGTAAAAAGGGTCCTTAGGTATCTGCAAGAGACCAAGGAGTATAGCCTCACACTGTTAGCTCAGGGAGATGCACAGCTTCAGTGTTGGGCTGACGCAGATTGGGCCAACAACTCAGACAGAAAGTCTATCTCCGGAATGGTTGTAATGTACGGAGATTCTGTAATTGGCTGGAGGTCCAAGAAACAAAGCCTCATTGCTCTGTTATCATTGCTCTGTTCAGCGCTCTTTCAGGAGTGTGTAGAGAGCTGGAATTCTACACATGTCTTGTCCAGGAGATATGTGGAGATTGTTGCCTACCCATAACAGTGTGGGAGGACAATCAAGCTTGCCTGAAATTAGCAGAATCAGGCCAATTTAACCCCTGGACCAAGCATTTGGACATATGGTTCAAAAACTTGTGTGAGAGCGTTAGGACAAATGTGATCAAACTGAGGTATTGTTCTAGTGAAGAGAACCTTGCTGATGGTTTTACCAAGCCCTTAGGTTTCCAGAAGTTCTGTGATGGGTTAAACATGGGTTGAACTGTTCGTACATTCGCACCCAGGTCATTGCGAACGAGAGGGGGTGTTGTGGTTCTGAAATGTCAGGAGTTAACACTCCAGGAGCGTTCTTATCAACTGGGTGCACTGCCCACATGATCTGTGCATAAGTATGAGGAGGTCTGAGAAATTTGTTATTGAAAAGTATGTTTTATGAACTATATGTCTTTTTTACTGTTTTTGTTTGTTCTGTTTTTGTTTGTTTGTTTAAAAAATTGGAAAATTTAATAAATATTTTTTTAAAAAAGAAAAAAGGACATGATGTGTGATTTGATGGTGAGTTTGGGGTGCCCCAATGCAAAAAAACCTGAGGATCCATGAAGATCCATCATTTGAAACCATGTTTTTGGCCCACTGTTTTGCCAGGAAGCCAGTGACCCGTGATTTCCTTGTGCCGGTTGTGCCCATGGACATGACGTGCAATTTTACGGTGAGTTTCGGGTGACCCAAAGCAAAAACCGTGAGTATGCATGGCATGGAACCATGTTTTTGGATCACGGTGTTGCCAGGAAGCCGTGGATCCGTGGTTGTTTTTTTTGCAGGTTGTACCCATGGACATGACGTGCATTTTGATGGTGAGTTTGGGGTGCCCCAATGTAAAAACCCTGAGCATCTTGGGGATACATGGTTTGGAACCATGTTTTTGGCCAACGGTGTTGCCAGGAAGCCGTGGATCCGTGTTTTTCTTGTTGGAGGTTGTGCCCATGGACATGACGTGCAGTTTGATGGTACGTTAGGGGTGGTCCAATGCAAAAACCCATAGGATCCATGAGGCTGCATGGTTCGAAAGCACTTTTTTGGCCCGACGTGCCGCCAGGAAGCCGTGGATCCGTGTTTTCTTTTGTGCAGGTTCTACCCATGGACATGATATATGATTTGACGCTGAGTTTGGGGTGACCCAAAGCAAAAACACTGCGTAGCCATGGTTCAAAACCAAGTTTTTGGCCCACGGTGTTGCCACAAAGCCATGTTTCCCTGTTTTTTGTGGTGCAGGCTCTGCCCAAGGACAGAATGTGTGATTTGATGGTGATTTTGGGGTGCCCCAATGTAAAAACCCTGAGGATCTTGTGGATCCATGATTTGGAACCATGTTTTCGGCCCACGGTGTTGTCAGGAAGCCAGTGACACTTTTTTTCTTGTTGCAGGTTGTGCCCATGGACATGATGTGTGATTTGACAGTGAGTTTAGTGTGGTCCAATGCAAAAACCCGGAGGATCCATGAGTCTCCATGGTTCGAAAGCACTTTTTTGGCCCGACGTGCTGCCAGGAAGCCGTGGACCCTTGTTTTCTTTTGTGCAGGTTGTACCAATGGGCATGATCTGTGATTTGACGCTGAGTTTGGGGTGACCCAAAGCAAAAACACTGAGTATCCATGGTTTGAAACCACGTTTTCGGCCCCCGATGTTGCCAGCATGCCGTGGATCTGTTTTCTGTGTGTGGTGCAGGCAGTGCCATGGACATGATAGGTGATTTGACGTTGAGTTTGGGGTGTTCCAATGCAAAAACCGTGAGGATCCACAGTTTGGAACCATGTTTTTGGCCCAATGTGCTGCCAGGAAGCTGTGGATCAGTGTTTTCTTTTGTACAGGTTGTACCCATGGGCATGATATGTGATTTGATGGTGAGTTTGGGGTGGTCCAATGCAAAAACCCTGAGGATCCATGAGGCTCCATGGTTCGAAAGCAGGTTTTTGGCCCACGGTGCTGCCAGGAATCTGTGGATCCGTGTTTTCTTTTGTGGTGCAGGCTTTGCCCAAGGACATGATGTGTGATTTGACGGTCAGTTTGGGTTGACCCAAAGTAAAAACCCCGAGGATCCATCGTTCAAAAGAACGTTTTTGGCCCACAGTGTTGCCAGGATGCCGTGGATCTGTTTTCTGTGTTAGAGGTGGTCCAATGCAAAAACCCTGAGGATCCATGACGCTCCATGGTTCAAAAGCTTGTTTTTGACCCACGGTGCTACCAGGAAACCGTGGATCCGTGTTTTTCTTGTTGCAGGTTGTGCCCATGGACATGACGTGCGATTTGATGGTGAGTTAGGGGTGGTCTAATGCAAAAACCTGAGGATCCAAGGTTCAAAAGCACGTTTTTGGCCCATGGTGTTACCAGAAAGCCGTGGCTCTGTGTTTTTTGTGGTGCAGGCTGTGCCCAAGGACATGATGCGTGATTCGATGGTGAGTTTGGGATGACCCAATGCAAAAACCGTGATGATCCATGGTTTTAAACCACTTTTTTGGCTCCCGGTGTTGCAAGGATGTCAAGGATCTGTTTTCTTTTTGCGGTGCAGACAGCGCCATGGACATGATATGTGATTTGACGGTGAGTTTGGGGTGTCCCAATGCAAAACCCCTGAGCATCCATGAGGCTTCATGGTTCGAAAGCACGTTTTTGGCCCACCGTGCTGCCAGGAAGCCATGGATCCATGTTTTTCTTGTTGCAGGTTGTGCCCATGGACATGATGTGTAATTCGATGGTGAGTTTGTGGTGACCTAATGCAAAAACTGTGAGTTTCCACAGTTCTAAACCATTTTTGGCCCCTGGTGTTGCCAGGATGCCGTGGATTCGTTTTCTGGGTTTGTTGCAGGCAGTGCCATGGACATGATATGTGATTTGACGGTGAGTTTGGTGTGTCCCACTGCAGAAACCCTGAGGATCAATGGTTTGGAACCATGTTTTGGGATCATGGTGCTGCCAAGAAGCCGTGGATCCATGTTTTTCTTGTTGCAGGTTCTGCCCATGGACATGACGTGCGGTTTGACAGTTAGTTAGGGGCGGTCCCGTGCAAAAACCCGGAGGATCCATGAGGCTCCTTGGTTCGACAGTACGTTTTTGGCCCACAGTGTTGCCAGGAGGCCGTGGATCCATGTTTTTCTTGTTGCAGGTTGTGCCCATGGACATGATATGTGATTTGACAGTGAGTTAGGGATGGCCCAATGCAGAAACCCTGAGGATCCATGAGGATCCAAACTTTGAAACCATGTTTTCAGCCCATGGTGTTCCCAGAAAGCCGTGGCTCTGTGTTTTTTGTGGCGCAGGCTGTGCCCAAGGACATGATGTGTGATTTGACGGTGAGTTTGGGGTGTCCCAATGCAAAATCCCTGAGGATCCATGCTTCAAAACCACATCTTTGGTCCACGGTGTTGCCAGAAAGCCATGGACGCATAATTTATTGGTGTAGGTTGTGCCCAAGTACATGATGTGCAATTTGATGGTGAGTTAGGGGTGGTCCAATGTGAAAACCAGGAGGATCCATGAGGCTCCATGGTTCGAAAGCACGTTTTTGGCCCACAGTGCTGCCAGGATGCAGTGGATCCGTGTTTTTCTTCTTGCAGGTTATGCCCATGGAAATGTAAAGGCTTGGCTCTCCCACAGAAGTGACACACCGGTAGTAATTATCTCAGGTTTATTGCTCAAACACATAAATCACTCTGGATCTCCTTCACTCCGTGTCTGACTTCAAGTTCGCATTTGCCGAGTCTAAACTCCGCCCCTTCCTCTTCTTCCAACAGGGGAAAAAACCCTTTCGCTTCCGCTCTTTTCCCCTCCTCTCACTGACATTTTCTCTCTTTTTTAAAAAAAGATATTTATTGGGTTTTTCCACCTTTATACATTAAAAAATCAAAAAGAAAAAACAAAAAAGTTAAAAACACATAAAGTTTACAATCCTTATTTTCAATAACATATTTCCCTGACTTCCCCACACCTCCCCTTCTTATATTCCAATTCAAATTGTTAATTCAACAAGTTCTTGTCCCCAATTTTTGACCTTTTTATATTTAATTCATTTTAAAAAAACCAATTTTAACTTATAAACATCAGTATTTAAACATCAGTGCTCATTCTTAAAACTTTTTTCTAAAGTCGACCCAAATTCACTTCCACGAATTCCCCAATTTTCATACTAATAACAAAACAAAATAAAAAAACAGATTATAATTCTGCACCCTTTGGATTCCCAAACCCCACCCCACCCTTTCCCGGTTTCAATCCCCAACAAATGTCCATCAGTCTTAGTCTACTATCAGCCTGGAGACCTCACATCCGAGGCTCTTAATTCTCTCTCAATTCCTCTCTGCCGGTTTTTTTGGTAGTCCTTAATATTAAACACCAGATCTCGGAGAAGCTCTGTCCCGATAGGGTCCATATTTCTTCCAGCCAGACCTCCATACTTAAAAGTGGAGCCCGAATCTTGTTTCTTACTCCTTTTAAGTCCAAATGTCCCAAAAGCTCCAACTTTCACCTTAATCAAATTTGTAATCCATAGGTCTTCAGATCTCCACATAAGGAGATCTCTCCATTCTTCAATCTTCAATTCAAAACAGATTTTCATCATCCAGTACTTATTTTCCTTTGTAGCCATCATGTCAGGCCTCTGGCTCTCCTTTGTCATCTGCAACATTACATCTCCTCCTTCCTTTTCCTCAGAAACAACATATATCTCTTTCTCCACACTCTCAAATCTTTCAAGTTTCTCTTCTTGTCCAGCTGCATGGACTTCATGAGTCAAGTCCTTATCAAATTCAATGAATTTGTTTACTGTTAAGTCCAGAGTTGCAACATTGGTAGCCAAAACATCAATTTGGCCTTGTAACTTTCCCAAGAGAAGAAACACTCTGTCCAATTTAGCTTGAATTTTTCCTCCTTCAGCCATTCTTGTAATGTCCCAAAATCCCCTCTAGAGGGATTTTGGTTACTTTATCTTCCTTCCAGTTCAAATCCAAAAATCAAGTTAGTTTGTATCAGTTCTTCCTTGTTTTCAACAAAATATAACCAAATTGTAACAAATATATCCAGCAAAGACAGCAGAAACAAAGTTCTCTTTTTCCTTCTTGACAGCTAATTTGACAGCTGTCAAACTCTTCTATATCTCCTCAACAGGCTCTCTCGTGGATCACTCCCGGGTCCAGGGGGGTGGCACTTCAGCTCTCAAAATTAGCTCTTATCCTCCAGTGAAATTACTTATACTGCCAAATCGTGAAATTAATGTCTTTTTCCCAATAAAGAAGAAGAAATTCTCTCGACCTTAGTTAGCTAGTCCTTGCTTTAGATTATTTATAAGACAGGGAGGCGGACTTCCTGTTTGCGCCTTCCCTGATCGTGCCTAATTAAAAAAAAAATATTTTTCTTTACAAATCCAATTTCCGTATTACTCACGGGTTGTTGCTTTTAGAGTCCAATTGTTCACGAGAAGAAGTCAGCGCTCTCCGACCATGGCATGCGGCTTCACTCCGCAGGGGAAGCAGTCGACTCTCAGCACCGCGCCGCTCACCCCGTCCCCCGTTCCAAAGCCTTTAAAAAGGCTCCTTCGTGGGTCGGGGGGGGCGCAAATGGTGCCCGCTGAGTCACCAGGTTCACAGGCTTCAGCGCCTGTGATTTCTGAGGGTCCCTGCGTCGCTGCAGCAGCAAGACCCGGATCCTGCGGAGCCGATTCCCTCCGGAGCTCGGAGGGAATCCGCCATTAGCCGATGGCGCTAACCCGGAAGTCCTTCACTGACATTTTCTCGCCTTCGAGTTTTGGGGCTGGCTATTCCTGGCCTCTCTCCATCTGTTTCTGAGCTAAGATTGGTATTTTGTGGATCTTTGCTATCTGCTGCCTGCTCTCTGAAGCTATGCCACTCGGCTGCCCCTCCTCCCTCTCACTTTCCAGCTCACATTCCAGTGTCCTTATGTCTCTTTGACTGCTTTCATTCCCAGCCTTTTGTTAGGATATTTCCGTTCCACCTTAAAAGGGAGCAGGATGTTTGTGTCACAGCCTGCGTATTTCCTGTCTCACAGGATGTTTCTGTTGTCTGTTCCTTTCATTTTCTTCTTGTTGCCTGAGCAGCCGGAGCAGGCGGTCATGTCTTCCTTTGTTCTGACCAACGCTGAATAAACTGTAAATATGCTCTCCTGCTGTGCATCTTTTGCTGTGTGAATTCTGCTGATAGAGTGTGCACAAGTCCAAGAATGTGGCTATCTTTTCTTGAGGCTTCGTGCCGCTGATTGCTGATATTGCCTGACTACGGGAGGTCGATGGATCGTCCGGCACCGAGCTTGGGGGCTCAGATGGACTTTATCTCCCTGGCAGTATCCCAACAACAGGTTATGGGCCCAGATTCACGGCACTTACAGGAGAGTAAGACAGCGACAGACTGCTGAGGTATGTGTTGGAAAAGCGAAGCGAAAGCAGAGGCTTTTCTGAATGCCGCGGAAAAGGTCTTTGAAGTCCGGCTGGTCTAATTGGCCTGGGAGCCGAGCCAGAGGCATCGTGATTTATGGGCTGCCGAGATAAGACGTCTTTGAAGGCATAAAGACGCACGGTTCAAGCAAAAAGCTGGAATGGAGAATTTCCATGCTTCTGAGGCCACTGAGTGCCCAAAGTTAAATTGGCACAATTATCAGACCTGGGCAAAATGGTGTGAGAGTTTGCTGCGTCAGTTTGGAGTCTGGCATACTGTGTCTGAAGCCACTCCAGTTCCTCGGACAGAAAAAGGGGAGGCCCAGAATTCGAGGGCCATAGACGTAATAGTCTTATCTGTCTCTCTGGAGGATATAAAAATGCTTGCTGGAAATCTCACGGCACGTGACATGTGGGATGCTTTGAAAAAAGCCCATCTGCCAATCATCCCAGCCCAGAGTTTGAATGCATCGGAGGTCCTGGCTGTTTCCCAGAATGCAAGTGAATGCAGGGATGCTGAGGGCACCGGTTGCAAGCTGCAGGGGGAGCAGACTGTAACGTCATCCCAGGCAGCATTCCAGCCTCCAGGGGGAGCCAAGGAGTTGGCAGCTGAGAGCTCTGTTTCTCGTGAGAACCAAGGTCAAAGCCTTTGCAGAGGCCGGAAGGCCAGATGTAAACAAAGGAAAAAGCCTGCAGATGGCCCGAAGCAGAAGGGGGGTGGAAAGCCCAAGGCTTTGTTTGCTGGCACAGCTTCACCAAAGGCTAAAGGCACGTCTGATGGCCAGGAGCAGGGGGGCAAGCTGCAAAAGCCCACGCTGGTGGAAAACAAGGTTTTGTTTGCCAGCAAACCTGCTCTAAAAGCTAAGGCCAGGTTTATTGTTGACTCTGGGGCCAGTTGCCATCTTGCGAAGGACCGCCATCTGTTTATCTCCTTCACACCTCAAGATGGAGCGATCCACCTGGCTGATGGAAGGACTTTGCAAATTGCAGGAGTTGGGACTGTGAAACTTGCAAGTCTGCATACTACCATCAGAGATGTACTTTTTGTTCCAGGAGCTGCGGACAATTTGCTTAGTGTCCCACAGCTGACTGGGCGTGGTTTTGAGGTTTCCTTCAAGAGGACCGTCTGTGTCATCAGAAAAGGCAAAGAGGACATTTTGCATGCAAAGTTGATGGATGGTTTGTTCTGTATAACTTATGATGACAATGCTGTTATATCTGATGTTGATTCTTGTTGTGTTGCACAAACTAACAAGGTTCTTCATGCAGGATGTATTCATGATGCACATCGAAGATTTTGTCACTTGTCTTGGCAGGCGCTGGCCAAGATGCCTGGGTTGGTTGAAGGTTTGAACATCAAACCCTGTAAGTTTCACATGAAATGTGTATCTTGTGCAGAGAACAAGGTGAAGGTTGCTCCAAAAGGCAAGGAGTCTAGCAGGCAGGCTTCCAAACCCTACCAGCTAGTGCACGCAGACCTGGTAGGTCCTCTTGCGCCCTCTTTGGGAGGAGCAAGGTACTTCATGGTTCTAATTGATTCTTTTTCCAGGTACATTCATGTGTTTATGCTCCAGCAGAAATCGCAAGCATTTCCTAGGTTCAAGGCATTCTGTGCTTGGTTGGAGAATGCTCACGGTAAACGTATCAAATGTCTGTTTACTGATCAAGGCGGGGAGTTCACTTCTCAGCAGTTTGAAGCTTTCCTGACTGAGAAGGGAATCCAGCATGACTTGTCAACGCCTAGATCGCCATGGATGAATGGGCTTGCGGAGTGAGCAAATCAAACGTTGCTGCAAGGACTAAAAACCTTGTTGCATGATGCCAACCTCCCTGAGAAGTTTTGGGGGGAGGCTCTCTCGAATTTTGTTTACACTTTTAATCGCAGACTGTCATCACCTATTGGTTGCACTCCCTATGAGAAGATGTTTGGGAGCAAACCTAATGTCAAGCACATGAGAATCTTTGGTTCTGACATGTGGGTACACACCCCACAGAGCAACAAGCTTGGGAAGTGTGGGGCACATGGTTTGTTCATGGGGTACAAAAAAGGTGCATACAGGGTATGGATGACTAACTCTAAATCCATTAAGTTCACAAGGAGTGTTGAGTACAATCCTAAGTGGGGGGAAAATGTGGGAATTTTCCAGAGTTACCTAGAGGAGGATGAAGGTGATGTGAAGAAAGCAGATCATGCTGAGAAAGCTGAGGAAACTGAGGAGGATGATGATGATGATGATGATCAGAGTTCGGATTCCAGTTCAGTGGGCGGTGCTGCTGCTGGTGTCAGTGACAGTGATGACACAGCAGACTACAAGAGCGCAAAGGCCTCAGTCAGACCATCTGATGAGTCTGACAATGAACTGGAAGAACCACTGTTCACCATTGGACACTTTTCTCCTAAGAAAGAGGAGATGAGTCCAGAAGACTTGCGTCTGGTTCGCAGGTCTGAAAGGGCGACCAAAGGCAAACCTCCGAAGAGATTTGCTGATGAGTTTGCTAAGACGGCAACTGCTGTTCTTAGTAGCTCAGAGAAGGTGTGGGAACCTTCAAGCTTCAAAGAGGTTCAGGAGTTAACCTCTAAAGATGCTGAGCCTTGGCTTAATGCCATGAAGGCTGAAGTTGATTCCTTGAACAGGAACCAAACTTGGGAGCTGGTACCGGTAGTCCCAGGGATGAGACTGGTTGGCAGCAAATGGGTCTTCAAGGCCAAGACAGACCAGAATGGCAAGGTTGTCAGACACAAAGCCAGATTGGTTGCCAGAGGTTTTTCACAGGTACCAGGACAGGATTACCACGAGACCTACTCGCCCACCGTCAAATATGAGAGCGTTCGGCTGATGCTCAAGATCGCTGCGGAGGAGAAACTGCATGTTTCCCATCATGACATTAATACAGCTTTTTTGTATGGGATTTTGCGGGGGGGGGAGCTGTATATGCTTCCACCTGATGGAATGCAGATACAGAAGGGAATGGTCTGTAAACTGTGGAAATCCTTATATGGTCTCAAGCAGAGTGCCAGGTGTTGGAACACAAAACTCACTGACACGTTGCTTTCTCTAGGTTTTCACCAGGGCAAAGCTGATCCGTGTGTGTTTGTCAAGGAGGAGGGGCAAAACAAACTGTATTGTTTATGTTTTGTTGATGATCTTCTGATGTTTTGGAAGAATCAGGCTTTTTACCAAAGCACCCTAGCTCAACTGAAGGAGCACTTTGACATGAAGGATCTTGGTGAGGTATCCAACTATCTTTCTCTGCAGGTGGAGAAGGACCAAGCAGGTAATTTTCTGGTACACCAAACATAGAAAATTGCTGATGTATTAACCAGGTTGAATTTGGTTGATGCAAACCCAGCAGACACACCAATGGTGACAGGTTACCAGGTGGACAGTACTGCTGAAGCGTTTTCTGACACAACGCTGTACAGATGCATACTAGGCAAGTTGAATTTCATTGCCAGATGTTCAAGACCTGACATTGCTGTGAGCACTAACCTGCTTAGCAGACATGCTAACAATCCTACTGTTCAGGATTGGAAAGCTCTGAAGCGCATAGCCCAGTATTTGAAAGGGACTATGCACTACAGGCTGAGGTTCACCAGTCAGAAGACTGGAGGTCTTGAAATCTTTGCAGATGCTAGTTTTGGAAGTGACACCACGGATGGTACAAGCACTTCTGGAGTATGCTACATGTACAACCACTGCCTGTTTGACTGGTTGTGCAAAAAGCAGACGACAGTTAGCCTAAGTTCCTGTGAAGCAGAACTCAATGCTCTGTCATTTTCACTCATGGATTGTGAATGGTTGATGCAACTGTTTAAGGACATCGGGGTTTCTGTGAAATGTCCTATACAAGTGTATCAAGACAATAGATCTTGTTTGGCTTTGCTGAACTCGGAGAGTTGCAAGCAAAGGACCAAGTACTTGCAGATTAAGCTACATCGTGCAAGAGAGTGTATTCAGAAAGGACTCATTCAGGTGTCCTACATGCCAGGAAATGGAATTCCTGCTGATCTGTTCTCTAAGGTTGTTAACAGAGAACAACTTAAGGTTTACATACAAAGGTTGCAATTGGGTTGAATCACAGGTACTACAGGTTACACGGAAAGGGGGAGGATGTTAGGATATTTCCGTTCCACCTTAAAAGGGAGCAGGATGTTTGTGTCACAGCCTGCGTATTTCCTGTCTCACAGGATGTTTCTGTTGTCTGTTCCTTTCGTTTTCTTCTTGTTGCCTGAGCAGCCGGAGCAGGCGGTCATGTCTTCCTTTGTTCTGACCAACGCTGAATAAACTGTAAATATGCTCTCCTGCTGTGCATCTTTTGCTGTGTGAATTCTGCTGATAGAGTGTGCACAAGTCCAAGAATGTGGCTATCTTTTCCAGAACAAAGCTGACATCATCCCCTCCTCTAAGCCCCCCTTCCTTCTCCTCGGCTTCGCTGCCTGTCTCGGAGGGCTCTCTCTGCTCTGCTGCCCACCATGTGCCACTCTCCTCAGCTTCTTCTTAGCTAAGGTCATCCTCTTCCTCCCACCCTCTGGGTTTGGGTTCGTGGGGGAACCTACGGTGGAACTGCCGTTGCAGGTCTGGGGCATGTAAATCCTGGCTTCGTACCCAGGAGTTTTCTTCAGGTCCATAACCTTTCCATGACACGAAATACTGTAACTGTCTTCTACACAGTCTCGAGTCTAAAATCTATTGGATCTCAAACTCCTCCTGATCCTCTACCATGACTGGAGGAAGAGGTTTCTGTTTAGGTTCCTGGTAGGGATGTGCAGGAACGTATGGTGACAGGAGAGCCCTGTGAAATACAGGGTGTATCTTCATTGAGGCAGGCAATCTCAGTTTGAATGCTACAGGGTTTACCTGTTCTACCACTTCAAATGGCCCCAACCGCCTTGCCTCTAACTTCTTGCACCTCCCCTTTGTTGGTAAGTCCTTGGCCGACAAACACACCTTGTCCCCCACCTTGATCTCTTCTCCCTGCTGTCTACGTTCATCAGCATTCCTCTTATACGCATTTTTAGCTGCGTCCAGCTTTTCCCTCAGCAGTTCATGTAACGCCTGCATCTCCCCTACGAACTGTTCTGCCGCCGGCGCCAACAAGGTGTCCTCAGGTTCTGGAAACGCCCTCGGATGTCGTCCATAGTTGGCCAGAAACGGTGTTTGTTGGGTAGAAGCATGTACCGCATTGTTATACGCGAATTCTGCTAGTCCCAATTTGTCCACCCAGTCCTCTTGCTGGTAGCTCACGTAGCAACAAAGGTATTGCTGCAACGTAGCATTGGTCCTCTCTGACTCTCCATTGGTTTGAGGGTGTCTCGCTGATGTCAGAAACACTTCAACTTCCCAAAGCTGTATCAGCTTCCTCCAAAACTGTGAGGTAAATTGTGTTCCTCTTTCTGAAATCACTCGCGACGGCAGCCCGTGCAGTTTGAACACGTGGTCTACAAACATCTGGGCCGTTTCCTGTGCTGACGGCAGCTTTGGGCATGGCACAAAGTGCGCCATTTTCGTGAACAAGTCCACCACGACCCAGATCACTGTCTGCTTTCGAGAGGGCAGCAAGTCTGTGATAAAATCCATCGCGATCGCCTCCCAAGTTCCTTGCGGAGTCAGAAGCGGTTGCAGAAGTCCCGCTGGTGCTGCTCTAGGTGTTTTTGCTCATTGGCAAGTGTCACATGCCTTGACATACTCCTGGGCCTCTTCTCTCATCCTGGGCCACCAAAACCGTCTCCTTAGTTGATCTACGGTCTTGTACTGCCCAAAGTGACCCGCCGTCGGGTTGTTGTGGCACTGCCGCATGACTCGTGCTCGCAAATCCCCTTCTGGCACGTAGAGCACCTCACCCTTAAACAAGAGGCCTTCCCTTTCAGTGAATCCTTCAGCGCTGTTCTCCTTGTTACGTATCGCTGCCAGTTTTTGCTGCGCAAATTCATCTCCTTGTGTTTGGCGCTTGAACTCCTCTACTCCGACAATTGACGTCGCTGCTAGTTGCAACTGTTCTGGCTTCAGAATGTGTTTCACTTCTTGCTTCTGTTCTCCCCTCATGTATTCTCGTTTCCGGGACAAGGCGTCTGCCCTTTGATTCAGGTGCCCCGGTACATATTGTATGCAGAAGTTGAAGCGGGCAAAGAACTGCGACCACCTGATCTGTCTCTGGTTCAGTTGTCTCGTGGTCTGCCAACATTCCAAGTTATTGTGATCAGTACGCACTTCCACTTGGTGTCGTGCATCTTCTAGGAAATTCCTCCATGTCTCCAAGGCCTCTTTTATAGCCAGCAGCTCCCTTTCCCAAATGGTGTAGTTCTGTTCCGAGGCGTTCAGCTTCCGCGAGTGGAATGCACACGGCCGTAAGTCCCCATGGCTGTCTTCATGCAGCAGCACCGCTCCTACTGCTCTTTCAGAAGCATCCATCTCCACTACCATCGGTCTGTACGGATCTGTTTGGTGCAGGTACTCCTCCGCGGCAAACATCTCCTTGAGCCTCTCAAACGCGCACTGCGCCTCCTCCGTCGAGACGAACAGCTTCTTGTCCCTCAAGCAGTCAGTGAGGGGTGTGGTAGTAGTTAGCGAAGCCCAAGAACCTCTGCAAGTCCTTCTTGGTCTTAGGCTTCTGCCACTCCAACACCGCTTTCACCTTCACCAGATTCATATGCACCCCCCAGGAGACACATGATACCCCAAAAATTCCACCTCTGTCACGTGGAACTGGCACTTCTCCAACTTGGTGTAGAGTCTATGCGCCCTCAGCCATTGCAACACCTCCCTTACGTGTCGCACATGCTCTTCAGGACTTTCTGAGTATATCAAAAGATCATCAAGGTAAGATATCACGTTCCTGTCTAGCAAGACTGCCAAAACATGATTGATGAGGGCCTGGAAGGTGGCTGTGCCCGATTGCAACCCAAACGGCATCACTAAGTACTCAAAGGTCCCATATCTTGTATTAAAGGTCCCATATCTTGTATCTTCCACTCATTGCCTTCCCTCACTTGTATCAGGTTGTAGGCCCCCCTCAGGTCCAACTTGGTGAAAATTTTTGCTGATCTCAACCTCTCCAGCAGATCCCCAATACGTGGCAAGGGGTATCGGCTGGGAATCATGAGCTTGTTGGTCTTCCTATAATCCACAACGAGCCTTTTTTCCGGGGTGTCCCTCTTGCATACGAAGAAAACTGGGGCTCCCCCTGGTGCCTTTGTTGGTCGGATAAAACCCCTTGCCAAATTCTTCTGCAAGAACTCCCTCAGCTTGGCTAGTTTCGTCTCTGACATGGAATAGAGGCAACTGGTGGGTATCTGGGCCCCTGGCACCAAGTCTATTTTGCAGTCATAAGGGCGGTGTGGGGGTAACTGGTCTGTCTCCTTCTCGCAGAACACGTGTCTGAAGGCCTTATACTGCGGGGGTATGGAACTCTCTTCTCCAGTGAGTTTCCCTCCTACCTCCGCCCCCTTCGCTCCCACCTCTTTAGGTACTTCATGCCTCAAGCAGTTCGCTTGGCAAAAGGCTGACACGAACGTTAAGGAGCGTTGACCCCAGGCCACAACATGATCGTGTTTTGTGAGCCACATCATTCCTAGGACTATGGGGTGTGTCGCTAACTTGGTGCTGTGGAACCTCATTGTCTCCTTGTGCCCCACCACCTCCACCCCTAACAATTGTGTGGCTTGAACCACCTCCCCCCTATTACGTATCCATGGTTAGAAACCACATTTCATGGTATCATGGTCCGAAAGCATGTTTTGGCCCAGGGTGCTGCCAGGAAGCCGTGGATCCATGTTTTTCTTGGTGCAGGTTGTGCCCATGGACATGACTTGCGGTTTGACGGTGAGTTAGGGGTGGTACAAGGCAAAAATCCGGGGGATTCATGAGGCTCCATCGTTCGAAAGCACGTTTTTGGCCCCCGGTGCTGCCAGAAAGCCGTGGATCCATGTTTTTCTTGTTGCAGGTTTGTGCCCATGGACATGATGTATGATTTGACGTTGAGTTAGGGGTGATCCAATATAAAACCCTGAGTATCCACGGTTCTAAACCACTTTTTTGGCCCCCGGTCTTGCCAGGATGACGCGGATCCGTTTTCTGTGTGTGGTGCAGGCAGTGCCATGGACATGAAGTTTACTATACAGTGGAAAGGAGCAGCCAAGCATACTAGGACTCAATTTCTTGACTTTAAGAAAGCCGACTTCATAAAACTTAGGGAAGTGCTGGGTGAGATCCCATGGAGAGTAATACTAAAAGGAAAGGGAGTTCACGATGGCTGGGAGTTTGTTAAGAGGGAGATAGTAAAAGCACAACTTCAGGCAATACCAATGAGGCGGAAACATGGAAGGTGCCTAAAGAAGCCAAGGTGGTTATCTAAAGAACTTTTAACTGAGTTAAGATTAAAAAAGGATGTGTACAAAAAATGGAAAAGGGGGGAAACCACCAAAGAGGAATTCAAACAAATAGCCAGCACGTGTAGACACAAAGTCAGAAAAGCTAAAGCACAGAATGAACTCAGGCTTGCTAGAGAGGTTAAAAGCAACAAAAAAGGCTTTTATGGGTATGTTCGTAGCAAAAGGAAGAACAAAGAAACAGTGGGGTCACTCAGAGGAGAAGATGGTGAAATGCAAACAGGGGACACAGAAAGGGCTGAACTCCTCAATGCCTTCTTTGCCTCAGTCTTCTCCGATAAAGAAAACAATGCCCGACCTGAAGAATTTGGAGCAAATGATTCAGCAGAGGAAACACAGCCCAGAATAACTAAGGAGATAGTACAAGAATACTTGGCTAGTTTAGATGTATTCAAGTCTCCAGGGCCAGATGAAATGCATCCAAGAGTATTAAAAGAACTGGCAGATGCGATCTCAGAACCACTGGCAGTCATCTTTGAGAATTCCTGGAGAACAGGCGAAGTCCCGGCAGACTGGAGGAGGGCAAATGTTGTCCCTATTTTCAAAAAGGGGAAAAGAGAGGACCCAAATAATTACCGCCCAGTCAGTCTGACATCAATACCAGGGAAGATTCTGGAGCAGATCATTAAGCAAACAGTCTGTGAGCACCTAGAAAGGAATGCTGTGATCACCAATAGTCAGCATGGATTTCTGAAAAATAAGTCATGTCAGACTAACCTGATCTCGTTTTTTGACAGAATTACAAGCCTGGTAGATGAAGGGAATGCAGTGGATGTAGCCTACCTTGATTTCAGCAAGGCATTTGACAAGGTGCCCCATGATATTCTTGTAAAGAAGCTGGTAAAATGCGGTCTTGACTTTGCTACCACTCAGTGGATTTGTAACTGGCTGACTGACCGAACCCAAAGGGTGCTCATCAATGGTTCCTCTTCATCCTGGAGAAGAGTGACTAGTGGGGTGCCACAGGGTTCTGTCTTGGGCCCGGTCTTATTCAACATCTTTATCAACGACTTGGATGATGGACTCAAGGGCATCCTGATCAAATTTGCAGATGACACCAAACTGGGAGGGGTGGCTAACACCCCAGAGGACAGGATCACACTTCAAAACGACCTTGACAGATTGGAGAACTGGGCCAAAACAAACAAGATGAATTTTAACAGGGAAAAATGTAAAGTATTGCACTTGGGCAAAAAAAATGAGAGGCACAAATACAAGATGGGTGACACCTGGCTTGAGAGCAGTACATGTGAAAAGGTTCTAGGAGTCTTGGTTGACCACAAACTTGACATGAGCCAACAGTGTGACGCGGCAGCTAAAAAAGCCAATGCAATTCTGGGCTGCATCAATAGGAGTATAGCATCTAGATCAAGGGAAGTAATAGTGCCACTGTATTCTGCTCTGGTCAGACCTCACCTGGAGTACTGTGTCCAGTTCTGGGTGCCACAGTTCAAGAAGGACACTGACAAACTGGAACGTGTCCAGAGGAGGGCAACCAAAATGGTCAAAGGCCTGGAAACGATGCCTTATGAGGAACGGCTAAGGGAGCTGGGCATGTTTAGCCTGGAGAAAAGGAGGTTAAGGGGTGATATGATAGCCATGTTCAAATATATAAAAGGATGTCACATAGAGGAGGAGAAAGGTTGTTTTCTGCTGCTCCAGACAAGCGGACACGGAGCAATGGATCCAAACTGCAGGAAAGAAGATTCCACCTAAACATTAGGAAGAACTTCCTGACAGTAAGAGCTGTTCAACAGTGGAATTTGCTGCCAAGGAGTGTGGTGGAGTCTCCTTCTTTGGAGGTCTTTAAGCAGAGGCTTGACAACCGTATGTCAGGAGTGCTCTGATGGTGTTTCCTGCTTGGCAGGGGGTTGGACTCGATGGCCCTTGTGGTCTCTTCCAACTCTATGATTCTATGATTCTATGATATGTGATTTGATGGCGAGTTTGGTGTGTCCCAATACAAAAACCCTGAGAATCCATGGTTTCAAATAATGTTTTGGGCCCACGGTGCTGCCAGGAAGCCGTGGATCCATTTTTTTCTTGTTGCAGGTTTTGCCCATGGACATGACGTGTGGTTTGACAGTTAGTTAGGGGTGGTCCAGTGCAAAAACCCAGAGGATCCATGTGGCTCCATAGTTCTCAAGTACGTTTTTGGCCCACGGTGTTGCCGGAAAGCCGTGGCTCCGTGATTTTTGTATTGCAGGCTGTGCCCACGGACATGATGTGAGATTTGACGGTGAGTTTGATGTGTCCCAGTGTAAAAACCCTGAGCATCTTGGGGATCCATGGTTTGGAACCATGTTTTTGGCCCACGGCATTGTTAGGAAGCCGGTGACCCATGTTTTTCTTGTTGCAGGTTGTGCCCATGGACATTATCCTGGCAGCACCGTGGGCCAAAAAAGTGCTATCGAACCATGGAGCCTCATGGATCCTCCGGTTTTTTGCGTTGGACCACCCCGAACTCACCGTCAAATCACACATCATGTCTATGGGCACAACCTGTACCATAAAAACCACGGGTCCACAGATTGCTGGCTACACCGTGGCCCAAAAAAGTAGTTTCAAACCTTGGTTCCTCAGGAGCCTCATGGTTTTACATTGGGGCACCCCAAACCCACCATCAAATCACACATTATGTCCATGGGCACAACCTGTAGAAACATATTCCCCACCCCGGTCAGAAAACAGGTTTTTAAAGGTTTGTTAAAATGTGTTTTTCCCCAGCTGCAAAAAACTTTGTACTTCTCAAATGCTTGTGACTTTTCAGCTATTGCATAAGTCCAACAATATCTACTATATTGGTCTATCAGGGTAAGCCAGTACCTCCTAATGATGATGGGAGTGGTCCAACTAAATCACAATGTACATGCTCAGTTACTTTCCTATCTGAGCACTTACCCTTGCGTGCAACCTTAATCTTATTCTTGCAACAGGATAGAAATTGCATAAAGAATTTTCATGGTTTTAAGTTGAGGCCATTAACAATATTCTTCATCTTAATTACATAAGCAAAATTCAGATGTCCTAGAACTCTGTGTGCTTCATGGACACACCCGGAATGTGGCCTTACATTCCTCAACCCCTGGCTTCCTGGCAATACCGGGGGCAAAAAACATGGTTCCAAACCATGAATACTCATGGATACTCCGGGTTTTTGCTTTGGGCCACCCCAAACTCACCGTCAGATCACACATCATGTCTAGGCGCACAACCTGTACCACAAAAATCACGGGTCCACAGATTGCTGGCTACACCGTGGCCCAAAAACGTAGTTCCAAACCATGGATCCTCAGGACCCTCAGGGTTTTCACATTGGGGCACCCCAAACTCACCGTCAAATTGCACGTCATGTCCATGGGCACAACCTGCAACAAGAAAAACACAGAGCCACGGCTTTCTGGCAGCACCCTGAGCCAAAAACATGCTTTCGAACCATGGAGCCTCCAGGTTTTTGCTTTGGGTCACCCCAAACTCACCGTCAAATCACATATCATGACCATGGTTACAACCTGCACAAAAGAAAACACAGACCTACAGAATTTGTTTCTGAGGATTTTGAGGATTTCCTGGAAGTGCAGGGGTCTACTCATGAAAACGTTCTTTCAAACAATGGAGCCTCATGGATTCTAAGAATTTTTTCATTGGGGCTCCCCAAACTCACCGTCCAATCACACATCATGTCCTTGGGCACAACCTGCAACAAGAAAAACACAGGTCCACGGCTTCCTGGTAGCACCGTGGGCCGAAAACATGGTTCCAAACCATGCATCCCCAAGATGCTCAGGGTTTTTACATTGGGGCACCCCAAACTCACCGTCAAATCACACATCATGACCTTGGGCACCACCTGCACCAAGAAAACACGGGTGCACGGCTTCCTGGCCACACCGTGGGGGAAAAATGGGGTTTCGAACCATGGATGCTCTGGGTTTTTTTATTGGACCAATGCTAACTCACCGTCAAATTGCACATCATGTCCATGGGCACAACCTGCAACAAGAAAAATACGGACCCGTGGCTTCCTGGCAGCACCGTGGGCCAAAAACATGGTTCCAAACCATGGATCCTCAGGGTTTTTACATTGGGGAACCCCAAACACACCGTCAAATCGCACGTCATGTCCATGGGCACAACCTGCAAAAAGAAAAAGACGGATACACGACTTCCTGGCAGCACCGTGGGCCCAAAACGTGCTTTCGAAGCATGGAGCCTCAAGGATCCTCAGGTTTTTGCATTGGACCACCCCTAACTCACCATCAAATCACATGTCATTTCCCTATGTACAACCTGCAACAAGAAAAACACGGATGCATGGCTTCCTGGCAGCACCGTGGGCCAAAAACGTGCTTTCAAACCATGGAGCCTCATGGATCCTCCGGGTGTTTGCCTTGGACCACCCCTAACTCACCGTCAAATCACACATCATGTCCATGGGCACAACCTGCACCACGAGAAACACAAGTCCAAAGCTTCCTGGCCACACCATGGGTCAAAAACATGTTTCCAAACCATGGATTGTTAAAGTTTGTGGGTCGTAAATCCTTTGACCCACAGAATCTGCTGCAATGGCACTGCAATAAATTTGATTTATTGCCACTCCGACAAACTTCAATGGCGTCCACACGCTTCCACTCCGCACGCTGCCACTCTTCTCAATTTTCGGATATTTGCAGAGTTCACATGCAGTGTAAAATGGCTTTGTCTGTGTCGACGTGATGTCTTCAATAACTCAGCTCGACACCAGTGCTTCTATTCTATCACTCTTTATTTAGAAGCATAACAAACAGAAAAGAAAACCTACAGAATCTAGCTGCATGTTCACAGCTTTCTGTCA
Organism: Podarcis raffonei; assembly: GCF_027172205.1. NCBI lineage: Eukaryota > Metazoa > Chordata > Lepidosauria > Squamata > Lacertidae > Podarcis > Podarcis raffonei. The sequence goes on from NC_070620.1 coordinate 25,221,357, forward strand.
CTAACAAAAACGAAACTATCTTGCTCACATTCCCAGACAGACTGCTTTCAGAGAGAGCTCAGCCCCCACAGAGCACAGATCAAAGGAAAATGCCCGGATCATGTGGGCAGTGCACCCAGTGAATCAGAACACTTCCTGGTGTGTTAACTCTTGACTGTCCAGAACCATAACATGGATCCTCATGGATACTCAGGGGTTTTGCTTTGGGTCACCCCAAACTCACCGTCAAATCACACATCATGTCCATGGGCACAACCTGTAACACAAAACTCACATGTCCACAGCTTCCTGGCGACACCGTGGCCCAAAAACTTGGTTCCAAACCATGGATCTTCAGGACCCCCAGGGTTTTTACATTGGGGCACCCCAAACTCACCTTCAAATCACACATCATGTCCATGGGCACAACCTGCAACAAGAAAAACATGGATCCACAGCTTCCTGGCAGCACTGTAGGCCAAAAATGTGCTTTCGATTTACTTTCAAGATAGAGTATGTGCCAGGGGTGCAAAATGCTAGGGCGGACGGGCTGTCTAGAAAACCGGAATATATGGAGGGACAACCGACTCCAGTGGCGCGGTACATATTTGAGCCCGATCAGTGGCAATGCGCAGCCACCTTAGTAAGTGACCAGGAGCTGTACGCATTGACCAAGGCTGATGAGTATGCACGAAGAAGACTGGCAGCAGTAAGGCGAGACGAGAACAGAGAGAGAGGTTTTGAGGAAAGAGAGGGTTTGCTCTATTTCAAGAGGGTGCTGTATGTGCCAAGGGGGGGGGGAACTGTGATGGTTCTGGAAGCCTTTTGCAAGGAATACCTCTGCTCACTCAGAGATATATTTACAGTCTTTATTTACATAGTATTTACAAGGTACAGAACATGCTTCATGCATCTGAGTCCTCGGTAGTAGATCCAGGAAGTGGGGGCTTTCGGCTCCTCTTCCAGCAGAGGAGCCTGGGAAGTCCCTAGTGCCGCCTCTGTTCCCTACACTTTAACCCCCTCCTGTCCTGTGCTGAAAGAATGGACACCGCCTCTCTGTTAGGATATCTCCATTCCACCTTAAAAAAAGGGGACAGGCTGTTGTGAGTCACAGCCTGCGTATTTCCTGTTCACAGGATGTTTCTGTTTTGTATATAGCTGTTGTTCTCTCTCTGTGCCTGGACACGCAGACAGGGAGTCATGTTTTTCCTTTGTTCTGACCAACGCTGAATAAAGTTGTAAATAATGCTCTCCTGAGTGCATCTTTCGTTGTACGAACTCTGCTGAAAGAGCGTGCACCAGTCCTTGGAATGTGGGAGTTGTTTCTGAGGCTTGTGTCGCTAATTGACTGATACTGTTCTACGGGAGATTGATGGATCGTCCGGAATCGACGTTGAGGCATGATGGCCTTTGTCTCCCTGGCAGTATCCCAACAACAGGTTTCGGGCCCAGATTCACGGCACTTACAGGAGAGTAAGACTGCGACAGACTGCTGTGAGGTATGTGGGGAAAAGCGAAAGCAAGGCTTTTCTGATGCCGCGGCAGAGAGTCTGTGAACTCCGGCAGGCTAATTAGCCTGGGAGACGCGCCAAGAGAGGCTTCATGATTTATGAGTAGCCAAGATAAGGAGTCTTTGAGGGAAATAAGACTCACGGCTCAAGTAAAAACCTGGAATGGAGTTTTTACAAGCCTCAGATGATGGCACTCAGTGCCCAAAGTTAAATCGGCACAATTATGAGACCTGGGCAAGGTGGTGTGAGAGCTTACTGCGACAGTTTGGAGTGTGGCATACTGTGTGTGAAGCCCCTCCAGTTCCTCTGGCAGATAGATGGAGGGCCCAAGATTCACGGGCCATGTTTCCTGCTTGGCAGGGGGTTGGACTCGATGGCCCTTGTGGTCTCTTCCAACTCTATGATTCTATGATTCTAGACGTAATTGTCTTGTCCGTCTCTCTGGAGGAAATAGCAACACTGGCTGGCAACACGACAGCAAGTCAGATGTGGAATGCTTTGAAAGTAGCCCATCTACCGGTCATCCCAGCCCAGAGTTTGACTGCATCGGAGGTCCTGGCTGTTTCCCAGAATGCGAGTGATTGCAGGGATGCCGAGGGCACCGGTTGCAAGCTGCAGGGGGAGCAGACTGTGACGTCATCCCAGGCAGCATTCCAGCCTCCAGGGGGAGCCAAGGAGTCGACAGCTGAGAGCTCTGTTTTCTGTGAGAACCAAGGTTGTCTTCGCAGAAGAGACCGGAAAGCGGGAAGTAAACAGAGACAGAACCCTGCAGATGGCCCGAAGCAGAAGGGAGGGTGAAAAGCCCACGCCGGTGGAAAACAAGGCTTTGTTTGCTGGCACAGCTTCACCAAAGGCTAAAGGCAAGCTTGATGGCCAGGAGCAGGGGGGCAAGCAGGAGCCCAAGCCAGTGGAAAACAAGGTTCTGTTTGTTGGCACTGCGTCCCCAAAAGCCAAAGGAAAGTTTGTTGTCGATTCAGGAGCCACAAGGCATTTATCAAAAGATAAACATCTATTTATCTCCTTCACGCCTCAAGACGGAGAGATCCACCAGGCTGATGGAAAGACGCTGTGAATCGCAGGAGTCGGGACTGTGAAACTGGCAAGTCTGCACACAACCATCAAAGATGTACTTTATGTTCCAGATTCTGCAGACAATTTGCTCAGCGTTCCACAGCTGACTGGGCGTGGCTTTGAGATTTCCTTCAAGAGGAGCATCTGTGTCATCAGGAAAGGCAAAGAGGACATTTTGCATGCAAAGTTTATGGATGGCTTGTTCTGTATAACTTATGATGACAATGGTGTTGCTGTGTCTAATGTTGAATCTTGTTGTGTTGCACAAACTAACAAAGTTCTTCATGCAGGATGTATTCACGAGGCGCACTGAAGATTTGGTCACATGTCTTGGCAGGCGCTGGCCAAGATGCCTGGGTTGGTTCAGGGTTTAAACATCAAGCCCTGTAAGTTTCACATGAAATGTGTATCTTGTGCAGAGAACAAGGTGAAGGTTGCTCCAAAAGGCAAGAAGTCTAGCAGGCAGGCTTCCAAACCCTACCAGCTAGTCCACGCAGACCTGGTTGGTCCACTTGCGCCCTCTGTGGGTGGAGCAAGGTACTTCATGGTTTTAATTGATTCTTTTTCCAGGTACATTCATGTGTTTATGCTGCAGCAGAAATCATAAGTGTTTTCTAGGTTCAAGGCATTCTGTGCTTGGTTGGAGAATGCTCACAGTAAACGTTATCGGCTGTTTGTTTACTGATCGAGGCGGGGAATTCACTTCTCAGCAGTTTGAAGCTTTCCTGACTGAGAAGGGAATCCAGCACGACCTCTCAACGCCTAGATCTCCATGGATGAATGGACTTGCTGAGCGAGCAAACCAGACTTTGCTTCAAGGCCTAAAAACCTTGTTGCATGATGCCAATCTCCCTGAGAAGTTTTGGGGGGAGTCTTTGAACACGTTTGTTTACACTTATAATCGCAGATTGTCATCACCTATTGGTTGTACTCCCTATGAGAAGATGTTTGGTAAGAAACCTTATGTCAAGCACATGAGAATCTTTGGTTCTGACATGTGGGTACACACCCCACAGAGCAACAAACTTGGGAAGCGTGGGGCTCATGGTTTGTTCATGGGGTACGAAAAAGGTGAATACAGAGTATGGATGACTGACTCTAAGTCCATTAAGTTCACAAAGAGTGTTGAGTACAATCCTAAGTGGGGGGGAAATGTGGGAATTTTCCAGAGTTACCCAGAGGAGGATAAAGGTGATGTGAAAAAAGCAGATAATGTTGAGGTAGAAGAGGAAGCTGAGGATGAGGACGAGGATGATGGTGATCAGAGTTCGGATTCCAGCTCAGTGGGCGGCGCTGCTGCTGGTGTCAGCGACAGTGATGACACAGCAGACTACAAGAGCGCAAAGGCCTCAGTCAGACCATCTGATGCATCTGACAATGAACTGGAAGAGCCACTGTTCACCATTGGTCACTTTTCTCCTAAGAAGGAGGAGATGAGTCCAGAAGACTTGCGTCTAGTACGTAGATCTGAAAGGGCCACAAAAGGCAAACCTCCAAAGAGATTTGCTGATGAGTTTGCTAAGACAGCAACTGCTGTTCTTAGTAGCTCTGAGAAGGTGTGGGAACCTTCAAGCTTTAAAGAGGTTCAGGAGTTAACCTCTAAAGATGCTGAGCCTTGGCTTAATGCCATGAAGGCTGAAGTTGATTCCTTGAACAGGAACCAAACTTGGGAGCTGGTACTGGTAGTCCCAGGAATGAGACTGGTTGGCAGCAAATGGGTCTTCAATGCCAAGACAGACCAGACTGGCAAGGTTGTCAGGCACAAAGCCAGATTGGTTGCCAGAGGTTTTTCACAGGTATCAGGACAAGATTACCACGAGACCTACTCACCCACCGTCAAGTATGAGAGCATTTGGCTAATGCTCAAGATTACTGCAGAGGAGAAACTGCATGTTTCCCACCACGACATTAGTGCAGCTTTTTTGTACGGGGTTTTGGGGGAGGAGCTGTATATGCTTCCACCTGACGGGATGCAGATACAGAAGGGAATGGTCTGTAAACTTTGGAAGTCCTTATATGGTCTCAAGCAGAGTGCCAGGTGTTGGAACACAAAACTCACTGAGACATTGCTTTCTCTAGGTTTTCACCAGGGCAAAGCTGATGCATGTGTGTTTGTCAAGGAGGAGGGGCAAAACAAACTGTATTGTTTATGTTTTATTGATGATCTTCTGATGTTTTGGAAGAATCAGGCTTTGTACAGTGGCTTGAATTAATTAATTAATTAATTTTATTATAATGAATGATTTTAGAGTGTTGTTTATGCTGTAATTTTGTACTGTTTTGTTGTTAGCCGCCCTGAACCCGGCTTCGGCTGGGGAGGGCGGGATATAAATAAAAATTATTATTATTATTATTATTATTATTATTATTATTATTATTATTATTATTATGATGTACCAAAGCACCCTTGCTCAGCTGAAGGAGCACTTTGACATGAAGGATCTTGGTGAGGGAAGAGACTTCCGGGTTAGCGCCATCAGCAATGGCGGTGTTCCTCTGACCAAGAGGAACCCGCTCCGCGAAAATCGGGTCTTCCCGCCGCGGCGAAGGCAGAGACCCTTTAAAAATCCCAGGCGGAGTAAGCCTGGAAACGTGGGATTCGGCTGACACCAAGAGCGCCTCACCTACTCGCGGGGAAACCCTTTTTCGGGGTCCCGAAGCGAAGTGGGGGGAGCAGCGCGGTGTTTTGAATCAACCGCTACTTTTACGGAGTGAAGCCGCACAGCCGTTGCTGGAGAGCACTGACTTTTTCCTGTGGACAATTGGACTCTAAACAAGTATCCGTGAGTAGAACGGAAAATTGGAGTATAAAACTTCGTAATTTGGCATCGGAGCGGGAAGGTCTAAACAGGAAGTCCGCCTTCCGCTTTTGTAAATAGTTTGAAGCAAAGACATTGCAAGCTAAAGTCTGGAAAGTCTTTTGTAAAGGGCTAAATTTCCATCGATTATAACTGTAAAAACCCCCTTGGAAGCAGGAGAAGGGGGGGATTTTAAATTGTTCAAGCCTGCAGGAGAGAGAGTAAAGAAAGACAAATTTCTATCGTCTTGAACCTGGGAACGGGCTGTCAAAGACGGATGTTTTGGGAAAGTTCATTGACTGTGAATAGAATGTATGTTGACAGATAGTCAAATAAGAGAAACATTTTGATTCCAATGTTTCCTTTTGTACTAAAAAGGAACAAATATTTGAAAAATGAAAGAAATTTTGTTGCCGGATCTGCTTGTAAAAGGATGGATACAAATAGAAATTGTTTCCTCTAGAGGGAGCTTTTGAACTGTTGCTGGAGTGGACCTGGGGAACTGTACAGCTGTAGAAATTAAAGATCGTGAGAACCAGACATTTGACCTTGAATAACAATGTGGGCAGAGGAAGTTTTAGTGATTGCTTTTTGCAAAACAAGTGCCCTACTGGAACAGCTTCATGAGAAGATGGATTTGATGACCACAGCAATTGATAATTTTGGACAAACAGTGAACACTTATACTGAACCTGTTCAGGGACTGACTCAAGAATATGCTCTGACAGGGCAAGCTGTGGAGAAGACAAAGGAGGAGGTTGTTGATGAACCTCAAGTAATACAAGTCGAGAGAGCTGTGGCCCTGCAGGAACATAAGTTGTTGCCTCTGATGACTGAATTTGGAGTGGGCCAGACTTGGAGAAATGGAGTCTTCTTGGGATTGGAGATGGCAAGTTGGTCAGACCCCCCTATGCAGTGATGTGCTGGCTTTTGGGAACTGGTTTTGGGCCAGGGGGAGACTGGAGTGGTCGAGGCCCTTGACTTTGGAGGGACATTGAAGTATGCTTCGGAATATTTTTTGGATTTTGGTGCTGACTATGGAGAATGGGCTGACCTGTCGAGAAGGGATAAAGACATTTTTAGATTGTTTCCCCGAGAGCCACTCCTCAGTGATAAAGGAAGGAAACCAAGAACAAGACCAGTTGAAGATAAAGTAAAGTGCCGGTACAAATATGAAGAAGATCTGCAGAAGGGACATGGAAAAGAGTTAAGAGCCTCGGACATAAGATCACCAGGTTGATGGACTAGATGGAACAGGCAGAAAGGACTGACAGAACCCGAGACCGGGAAGAAGAGACGGTGGATGAAGATTGGAAGAAATTTAAAAATTCATTTAGAGAAATATTGCAAAATTAATGAGTGTTAGAAAAATCTTGGAATGAAACTATTCGGCTTTAGTAGAAATGTTATAAGGAGTTATGTATAAATATGTTTTTAAGTTTTAGGGTTTTTTATGGTAAGATAAGGTTAAAGTAAATTAAGACAACTAAAGGATAGAAAATGTAAAATTTAAGGTCAAATTGTGTTAAGATAAATTATAGAACAAAAATTGAGAAAGAGACACTTCCGGAGGCGGCGCCAACGGCAATGGCGGTCTCCTTCTAACTAGGAGGGAGAAGCTCCGCAGAAATCGGGTCTATCCGCTACGGCGCGGCGGAGACCCTTTAAAAAACCGCAGGCGGGGAAAGCCTGCGGCCGTGGGACTCGGCGGGTGCCAGAAGCGCCCCCCCCCAATTGGCAAAGGGACCCCGCGAGGGGCTCCGGAGCGGAACGGGGTGGCGCGGCACTGAGAGTCGAACGCTACTTCTGTGGAGTGAAGCTGCGCAGCTGTTGCTGGAGAGCGCTGACCTTTTTCCTTTGAAATTTCGGCTTTCAAAACTACAACCCGTGAGTAAGACTTGGCAAAGATCGGGAGATCAAAGGACTTGCTCCTTTGATCGACGCAACGAACTTGAATTTGGCTCTGAAGCGGGAAGGCGTAAAAAGGAAGTCCGTCTTCCGGTTTTGTAAATAGAACTAAAGCAAAGACTGTTGTAACTAAGAACTGGAAAAGTTGAGCTAAAAGGAACTAATTTCAATGCCAGATATAAGAACTCCCTCTCAGAGTGAGGGGGAGGAGAAGAAAGTACCTTGATTGAAGGAAAAAGGGAGGAAAGGGGAAAAAAGACCACCGCTTAACCCCTGATGCTGGTCTGCCAGGACAGCAGAAAGTGTTGCACCGTTTATAGACATTGTAACTATATGTGACTAATCTGCAATTGAACTGAAAATTTTGAAGGACCCCCTTTGCAATTGTTGCCTTTTATTGGAAAATTGGAAAGCTAAAAAGGATACTACTGCCTTTAGAAACAAGTTGCATCGAAAAGAACATTGTTGCTAATGTGCTCCCCTAGAGGAGGCTTGTGATACAACTGGGGATTTTCCATTACAGCTGGCTAGGAGGTTTTCTCATAACAAAAATAAGTTAAAGCTGTGAGAACGACCTTGAGACCTAAAGATAAAGTTATGGATCAGGAAAAACCCCAGGAAAAATCTACAAGGATAAAAACCAGGCAGCAGCAACGAAGACAATCAATAGTAGCCCCCTCTGCTTCAGAAAAAGAAGATACTGGGCAGTCAGGAGCAAAAGGTGTAGGCTCCGAAGAGACATTAAATGCATCACTAGACAAAATATTTGGAGCTTTGGAAAAACTGTCAGCTAAAATTGACTTAAATACTACAACTATTAGCTCTAATACACAGGACATTGACCGGCTGCTCCAGGAATCTAAATTGACAAGGAAAATTGCTGAGTAAGCGAAGGAGAAGGTGTTGGAGGTAGAGGAAAAGATACTGCCAATCAATAAGCAATTGGAGGACCATAAGGCACAACTATCTCTAATTGAACTTAGAGATAAACAGACTAATTTAAGAGTCAGAGCAGTACCAGACGTGGAAGAAGGCAACCTGTGTGATTTTCTTACACAGGAATTTGAAGAATTTTGGGGCCTTGACTCAGACAAAGACTTCAAGATACTGAGTGCCTTTAGAATTGGCAAAGGGGGAAGAAAGAACAGAGTAAGAGATTGTTTGATCTCACTCAGATCTAAAGAAGAGAGAGACAAAATACTGAGCCTCCACTACAAGAAATCACTGGAGATAGAGGATTTGAGAATTGAAATTTTTAAAGATATACCAAAATAGCTATTGGACCTTAGAGCCAACTACGGAGACCTAGTCCATTTGTTAAGAAGAAACAGCATTATCTTCAGGTGGGAGTTCCCTCAGGGCCTGTCTTTTAATTACAAAGGGAAAAAAGTGAAGATAAGATCAGAGGAGGACAAAGTGAGATTTTTGAATCACCACGAGGAAGATCTACAAAAAGAGGCAGAGGAAAAAGAGCCGAAGACATCAAGACCAGGAGTTCTGGACACAGGGAAGCTACCATTGGGATTGGAGAAACCAGAGAAAGTAATACCACCCACAGACCAAGAACAACTGTTGGGAGCAGTTGGTGGGACAACAGAATAACCATACAATGTCTCTGCAGGTATTAAGTTGGAACATTTGGGGTTTGAATTCCCCTGACAAGAGGAAAAGAATCTTTCATTTGTTGAAAAAGGAAAAATTGGACTTGATTTGTTTGCAAGAAAACCATGTGACTAGACTACATAGGAAAGTATTGATTAATAAAAGATTAGGCCAAGAATTTATTTGATCAGATAAAGTCAAAAAGAGAGGAGTTGTGATCTATACAAAAGAAAGTTTATTACCAAAATTTATTTTTAAAGATGAACATAGAAGATTGGTGGCAATTGAAATACAATTTCAAGGAGAGAGACTCTTGATAGTAGGGGTTTATGCACCAAATGAGGGGAAATCAGAATTTTTTAAGAAACTGCATGAGACGTTGCTGGACTTTATGGACTATAATATCATCATGCTTGGAGACATGAATGGAGTGGTATCGACGAATATGGATAAGTCAGAAAGACAAGTAATAACAAAAGATGCAAGACTACCAAAGTCTTTTTTTGAAATGACAGACAATATGGATTTAATTGACACTTGGAGAACAAAGAACCCCCTAGGTAGAGAAGGGACTTTCTTTTCTGAAGCCAAAAAGACTTGGACAAGAATTGACCAAATCTGGATAACTAGAGGTATGGCTCCCAAGATTCGAAAGGTGGAAATCTGCCCAAAAACCTGCTCCGACCATAATCCCGTGAAAATGGAAATGAAAACAACATTGACTGGTTCCTTCAGATGGAGGATGAACGACACCTTGTTTAGAGACCAAGAAATTATCAGGAAGGCCCAAAAAATTATGAAAGATTATTTTGAGATAAATTTGAAGACTTCAGTGGAAAAAAGGGTAATCTGGGATGCAAGTAAAGCTGTAATGAGAGGATTTCTGATTCAGCAGAATGCAATAAAAAGGAGAACCCAAGATGAGAAAAAAGGAAAGATCTTGGAAAAAATAAGGGAAGGAGAGAAGAAACTGAGAGTTAAACCAAAGTCGCAAGAGATCTTGAGAGAAATTAAGTTTTATCAAGCACAATATATGAAAATGACAAATCAGGAGATAGAATGGAAAATTAAACAGATGAGACAAAAGACTTTTGAATCTGCTAATAAATGTGGGAAGTTGTTAGCATGGCAGTTGAAGAAAAGACATAAGTTAAATACCGTGACTAATCTTGAAGCGGATGGAAAGAATATACAGAACCCACAGGAGATTAGAAATTGTTTCCAGAGATACTTCAAACAACTTTATACACAAGGGCCACAGATAGAGACTAAAATTGACCAATTTTTGAAAATCAATGGATTACAAAAAATTTCTCAAGAAAATAAATTGCTTTTGAATTATAAAATATCTGAACAAGAGGTTGAAGGTGCCATACAGAGTATGCAATTGGGAAAATCTCCAGGGCCTGATGGACTAACCTCCAAATATTATAGAACTTTGAAAGACTATTTGATTCAACCACTAAAGGAGGTCTGTAATGAAATTATGGAGGGGGAAAAGGCGCCGGAGTCGTGGAAAGAAGCCTATATCACACTTATACCTAAAACTGAGTCAGAGAAGACACAACTTAAGAACTACCGCCCCATATCCCTGCTTAATGTGGATTACAAAATTTTTGCAGACATTTTGGCCAAAAGATTGAAAAAAGTGTTGGCAGAGATGATACACAAAGACCAGGCTGGCTTTCTCCCTGGTAGACATTTATCTGATAACATGAGGAATGTAATTAATATTTTGGAAAAGCTACAAGTGAATATCAATACAAAAGCAGTTTTGATATTTGTAGATGCGGAGAAAGCCTTCGACAATATTTCTTGGAGTTTTATGAAGAAAAATCTTCAGGGGGTGGGGGTTGGACAAAACTTTGAAAATGGTATAGGTGCGATTTATTCTGAACAAAAGGCTAAACTGATAGTTAACAACATAGTGACAGAAGAATTTAAAATTGAGAAAGGGACACGACAAGGTTGCCCAATTTCCCCACTGCTTTTTATTTCAGTCCTGGAGGTTTTGCTAATTATGATTAGAAGGGACCAGCTGATTCAAGGTATCCAGGTTGGAGCTAAACAATATAAACTTAAAGCCTTTGCAGATGATCTTGTATTGACATTACAAGAGCCAGTACCTAGTACCAAGAGGGCTCTAGAACTAATCCAGGAGTTTGGTCAAGTGGCAGGCTTTAAGCTAAACAAGTTAAAAACTAAGGTTTTGGAGAAAAATTTGACGCCGATTGAGAGAGAGAGGTTTCAGAAAGAGACAGATTTAACATTAGTAAAGAAGGTAAAATACCTGGGGGTGAATATGACTGCTAAGAATGCAAATTTATTTAAAGATAATTGTGAGAAATGTTGGTCAGAAGTGAAGAAAGACTTATAAATTTGGTCGAATCTGAAGCTTTCCTTGCTTGGTCGAATTGCTGTTATCAAGATGAATGTATTGCCGAGATTGTTGTTTTTGTTTCAATCATTACAAATTATTGACAAGATGGATTGTTTCAAGAGGTGGCAAAGCAATATCTCTAGATTTGTCTGGCAGGGCAAAAAGCCCAGAATAAAATTTTAGATACTTACTGATGCTAAAGATAGAGGGGGGTTTGCCCTGCCGGACCTTAAACTTTATTATGAATCAGCAGCTTTTTGCTGGTTGAAGGAATGGCTGCTTCTTGAGAATACTGACATCTGAGATCTTGAAGGGTATGACAAGGTATTTGGGCGGCATGCATATTTGTGGTATGGCAAGGTTAAAGCACATAAGGCATTTAAAAACCATATTGTCAGGAAAGCACTGTTCAATGTTTGGATAAGATATAAAGACTTTCTGGAGAGTAAAACCCCAAGGTGGCTATCACCTATGGAAGTGAAAGCTATGAAAAAACTTAACATGGAGGCTAAATGGCCAAAATATTGGGAAATCTTAGAACAGGAAGGTGACAAGTTGAAATTGCAGAGTTATGAGAAGCTTAAAGGGAAGGTGCGAGACTGGTTACATTATTTTCAAATAAGAGAGGTCTACAACCTAGATAAAAAAATTGGTTTCCAGGTGGAAAAATCCAAATTAGAAACAGAATTGTTAGAACCCAATGCTAAGATATTATCAAGAATGTACAATTTGCTGTTGAAATGGAGTACTGAGGAAGAAACGGTAAAATCTGCTATGATTAAATGGGCACAAGGTATAGGACACAATATCATGTTTGCTGACTGGGAGCAGTTGTGGACCACTGGGATTAAATTTACGGCATGTAATGCCCTAAGAGAGAATATTATGAAAATGATGTACAGGTGGTACATGACCCCAGTCAAGCTTGCAAAAATTTACCATTTGCCCGATAATAAATGTTGGAAATGTAAAGAAACTGAAGGTACATTCTTTCACCTTTGGTGGACGTGCCCAAGGATTAAGGCTTTCTGGGAGATGATTTATAATGAAATGAAAAAGGTATTTAAATATACCTTCGTGAAGAAACCAGAGGCCTTCCTCCTGGGCATAGTTGGCCAATTGGTGTCAAAGAAGGATAGAACTTTCTTTATGTATGCTACAGCAGCAGCAAGAATACTCATCGCAAAGCATTGGAAGACACAAGATTTACCCACTCTGGAAGAATGGCAGATGCAAGTAATTGGCTATATGGAAATGGCAGAAATGACTGGCAGAATTCGAGATCAGGGAGAAGAGTCGGTGGAAGAAGATTGGAGGAAATTTAAAATTTATTTACAGAAACATTGTAAAATGTATGAATGCTGATGACATTGAAATGAAATGAAGGGGTTCTACCAACAAGATAGATAAAAATTATAAATTATAAATTTGGGAGGTAAAATAATTAAGGATAAAGTAATAGGATATGAATTTGCTGAACCAGCTTTCAAAGAGGGATACAAAAAAGGGAGGCGTGAGGAAGTCAGGAAAATAAGTTAATCAAAGATGAGCAATTAGAAAAGAGGGATTTGTGTTTTTCTTTTTTGTGTGTTTATTGGTTTTTTCTTTTTTCCCTGTTAGGTTAAATGTTTGTATTTTTGTATTGTGAATTTTTGTATTGTTGTGTTTTATATTTCCCCTGTGTTGTTTGTTGTTTTGGTTTTTCTCTATTGTTAAATTCAATAAAATATTATTATAAAAAAAAATGAGAAAGATGGAAAGGATTTGCTGAAATAGCTAATTGAATTAGAATACAAAAAAGGGAGGTGTGAGGAGGTCGATGAAACAAGTAAATGAAAGACAAAGATATGGAAATTGGATGTGTTTTTAAATGTTTTTGCTTTTAAATGTTTTTTTGTTTTTCTTATTGTTTTGTTATAATTGTTTTTTATTCATAGAATCATAGAATCATAGAGTTGGAAGAGACCACAAGGGCCATCGAGTCCAACCCCCTGCCAAGCAGGAAACACCATCAGAGCACTCCTGACATATGGTTGTCAAGCCTCTGCTTAAAGACCTCCAAAGAAGGAGACTCCACCACACTCCTTGGCAGCAAATTCCACTGTCGAACAGCTCTTACTGTCAGGAAGTTCTTCCTAATGTTTAGGTGGAATCTTCTTTCTTGTAGTTTGGATCCATTGCTCCGTGTCCGCTTCTCTGGAGCAGCAGAAAACAACCTTTCTCCCTCCTCTATGTGACATCCTTTTATATATTTGAACATGGCTATCATATCACCCCTTAGCCTCCTCTTCTCCAGGCTAAACATGCCCAGCTCCCTTAGCCGTTCCTCATAAGGCATCGTTTCCAGGCCTTTGACCATTTTGGTTGCCCTCCTCTGGACACGTTCCAGTTTGTCAGTGTCCTTCTTGAACTGTGGTGCCCAGAACTGGACACAGTACACCAGGTGAGGTCTGACCAGAGCAGAATACAGTGGCACTATTACTTCCCTTGATCTAGATGCTATACTCCTATTGATGCAGCCCAGAATTGCATTGGCTTTTTTAGCTGCCGCGTCACACTGTTGGCTCGTGTCAAGTTTGTGGTCAACCAAGACTCCTAGATCCTTTTCACATGTACTGCTCTCAAGCCAGGTGTCACCCATCTTGTATTTGTGCCTCTCATTTTTTTTGCCCAAGTGCAATACTTTACATTTCTCCCTGTTAAAATTCATCTTGTTTGTTTTGGCCCAGTTCTCTAATCTGTCAAGGTCGTTTTGAAGTGTGATCCTGTCCTCTGGGGTGTTAGCCACCCCTCCCAGTTTGGCGTCATCTGCAAATTTGATCAGGATGCCCTTGAGTCCATCATCCAAGTCGTTGATAAAGATGTTGAATAAGACCGGGCCCAAGACAGAACCCTGTGGCACCCCACTAGTCACTCTTCTCCAGGATGAAGAGGAACCATTGATGAGCACCCTTTGGGTTCGGTCAGTCAGCCAGTTACAAATCCACTGAGTGGTAGCATAGTCAAGATCGCATTTTACCAGCTTCTTTACAAGAATATCATGGGGCACCTTGTCAAATGCCTTGCTGAAATCAAGGTAGGCTACATCCACTGCATTCCCTTCATCTACCAGGCTTGTAATTCTGTCAAAAAACGAGATCAGGTTAGTCTGACATGACTTATTTTTCAGAAATCCATGCTGACTATTGGTGATCACAGCATTCCTTTCTAGGTGCTCACAGACTGTTTGCTTAATGATCTGCTCCAGAATCTTCCCTGGTATCAATGTCAGACTGACTGGGCGGTAATTATTTGGGTCCTCTCTTTTCCCTTTTTGAAAATAGGGACAACATTTGCCCTCCTCCAGTCTGCCGGGACTTCGCCTGTTCTCCAGGAATTCTCAAAGATGACTGCCAGTGGTTCTGAAATCACATCTGCCAGTTCTTTTAATACTCTTGGATGCAGTTCATCTGGCCCTGGAGACTTGAATACATCTAGACTAGCCAAGTATTCTTGTACTATCTCCTTAGTTATTCTGGGCTGTGTTTCCTCTGCTGAATCATTTGCTCCAAATTCTTCAGGTCGGGCATTGTTTTCTTTATCGGAGAAGACTGAGGCAAAGAAGGCATTGAGGAGTTCAGCCCTTTCTGTGTCCCCTGTTTGCATTTCACCATCTTCTCCTCTGAGTGACCCCAATGCTTCTTTGTTCTTCCTTTTGCTACGAACATACCCATAAAAGCCTTTTTTGTTGCTTTTAAGCTCTCTAGCAAGCCTGAGTTCATTCTGTGCTTTAGCTTTTCTGACTTTGTGTCTACACGTGCTGGCTATTTGTTTGAATTCCTCTTTGGTGGTTTCCCCCCTTTTCCATTTTTTGTACACATCCTTTTTTAATCTTAACTCAGTTAAAAGTTCTTTAGATAGCCACCCTGGCTTCTTTAGGCACCTTCCATGTTTCCGTCTCAATGGTATTGCCTGAAGTTGTGCTTTTACTATCTCCCTCTTAACAAACTCCCAGCCATCATGAACTCCCTTTCCTTTTAGTATTACTGTCCATGGGATCTCACCCAGCACTTCCCTAAGTTTTATGAAGTCGGCTTTCTTAAAGTCGAGAAATTGAGTCTTAGTATGCTTGGCTGCTCCTTTCCGCTGTATAGTAAACTTCAGAAGAGCATGATCACTCGCGCCTAATGATCTTTCCACTTCTACCCCACTAAGCAGGTCATCAACATTGGTTAGGACCAGATCTAAAATGGCTGTTCCTCTTGTTGCTTCTCCCACTTTCTGGACAATGAAGTTGTCTGCAAGGCCAGTGAGGAATCTGTTTGACCTTATGCTCTTGGCTGAGTTTGACATCCAACAAATATCCGGGTAATTGAAGTCCCCCATTACTACTATCTCCCTTCCTTTTGCATGCTTGGCCATCTGTTCCAGGAAGGCATCATCTATGTCCTCCGTTTGGCTTGGGGATCTATAGTAAACTCCCACAATGAGGTCACTGTTATTCTTCTCTCCCTTAATTTTGACCCAAATGCTCTCACTTTGGCTTTGAGGTTCTAAATCTTGGATCTCTTCACAGGTATACACATCCCTGACATATAACGCCACTCCTCCTCCTTTCTTGTCTTGTCTGTTTCTCTGAAATAGATTGTATCCCTCCATTATTACATTCCAATCGTGGGACTTATCCCACCAGGTTTCAATGATTCCTATTATGTCATATTTAGTTTGCTGTACCAAGAGCTCAAGCTCATCTTGTTTATTTCCCATGCTTTGCGCATTAGTGTAAAGACATTGAAGTCCATTAATCATTCCCCCGTGTCTCTTATTTAAGGATTTTTTCCTCTCACCACTAGGTCTGCGTGCTGTTTGCTCCATTCGGTCTATGACATTTGGATGATCATCTTCATCAATTGATAGACTCCTACCTTCAGGAGCACTGTCTCCCTCCCCCACATTAGTCAGTTTAAAGCCCTCCTGATGAGGTTTCTGAGATTTTTGGCAAAAACATTCCTCCCAACCGTTGTGAGGTGCAGCCCATCGCTTGCCAGAAGTCCATCTTCAAGAAACTGCAGTCCGTGATCTAAGAATCCAAACCGTTCCTGTTTACACCATTTGCGAAGCCAGTTGTTCACTTCCACTATTTTTCCCTCTCTCCCTGGGCCACGTCGTTCAACTGGGAGGACAGATGAGATGACAATTTGTGCATTTAATTGCTTCAATTTCCTGCCCAGAGCCTCGTAATCTCTTTTGATCTTCTGGAGGCTATTGCTTGCAGTGTCATTGGTTCCCACATGAACCAAGAGGAAGGGGTATTTGTCAGTGGGTTTTATGATTCCTTGCAGTCATTCAGTTACATCTTGGATCTTAGCCCCGGGGAGACAGCACACTTCCCGAGACATCTTGTCAGGCCCACAGATCACTGCTTCTGTTCCCCTCAGTAGGGAATCCCCTATCACCACTACACGCCTCCTCTTAGGTCTGGTCGGGGTTCTTCCGTGAGCTGTCCGTTCCAAGGTCGCCTGCACATTCCCTGAGGGCTGACTTTGCTGCTCGTCTTCATATACCTGATCGACTGTAATGAGGGAGAGATCCTCAAATGGAGTCTGCTCTTCGTCTTCCATGCTAGGGGAGAGGACCTCAAAGCGATTGTGTATTTCTAAACAATCAGAGCGAAGCCTGGGCCTCCTACTTCTTTGAGTCACGTTTCTCCATATATCTGGCTCCTGTGTTGGTGAACTAGCCTCCTTCTCAGGGGAGTCCCCTGTCTCCTCCTTGGTGGAGACGGTGTGCTCTGTTGCTTCCAAGAAGAGCTCCAGCTCTCTAATTCTTTGGAGCGTAGCTACACGTTCCTCCAGTTGCTGGACTTTGCCTTTTAAGAGGGCAATCAACATGCAATTGCTGCAGGTAAAGCTGCCTGCAACCTTTGGCAAGATGGCAAACATTATTGTGTGTTTTTTCTATTTTTGAAGTAATGTAACTTTTTATTGTCTTCTTTTCTTTTCTCTGTAATTTGTTAAACTTTTAATAAATATCATTAAAAAAAAAAAATCTTGGTGAGGTATCCAACTATCTTTCTCTGCAGGTGGAGAGGGACCAAGCAGGTAATTTTCTGGTACACCAAACACAGAAAATTGCTGATGTATTAACCAGGTTGAATTTGGTTGATGCAAACCCAGCAGACACACCGATGGTGACAGGTTACCAGGTAGATAGTACTGCTGAAGCGTTTTCTGACACTACGCTGTACAGATGCGTTCTAGGCAAGCTGAATTTCATTGCTAGATGTTCAAGACCTGACATAGCTGTAAGCACTAACCTGCTTAGCAGACATGCAAACAATCCTCCTGTTCAGGATTGGAAAGCTCTGAAGCGCATAGCCCGCTATTTGAAAGGGACTTTGCACTACAGGCTGAGGTTCACCAGTCAGAAGACTGGAGGTCTTGAAATTTTTGCAGATGCTAGTTTTGGAAGTGACACCACGGATGGTACAAGCACTTCTGGAGTATGCTACATGTACAACCACTGTCTGTTTGACTGGCTGTGCAGGAAGCAGACGACAGTAAGCCTAAGTTCCTGTGAAGCAGAACTCAATGCTCTGTCATTTATGCTCTGTCATTTTCACTCATGGATTGTGAATGGTTGATGCAACTGTTTAAGGACATCAGAGTTTCTGTGAAATGTGCTATACAAGTGTATCAAGACAATAGATCCTGTTTGGCTTTGCTGAACTCAGAGAGTTGCAAGCAAAGGACCAAGTACTTGCAGATTAAGCTACATCGTGCAAGAGAGTGTATTCAGAAAGGACTCATTCAGGTGTCCTACATGCCAGGAAATGAAATTCCTGTTGATCTGTTGTCTAAGGTTGTTAACAGAGAACAACTTAAGGTTTATGTACAGAGGTTGCAATTGGGTTGAACCACAGGTACTACAGGTTACACGGAAAGGGGGAGGATGTTAGGATATTTCCGTTCCACCTTAAAAAGGGAGCAGGTTGTTGTGTCACAATCTGCGTATTTCCTGTTCACAGGATGTTTCTGTTTTTGTATGTAGCTTTTGTTTCTCTCTCTGTGCCTGGACACGCAGTCAGTCAGTCATGTTTTTTCTTTGTTCTGACCAACGCAGAATAAAGTTGTAAATAATGCTCTCCTGAGTGCATCTTTCGTTGTGCGAACTCTGCAAAAGGGCGTGCACCAGTCCTTGGAATGTGGACAGATGTTTCTGAGGCTTGTGTCACTAATTGACTGATACTGCGTTTCTACGGGAGGTTGATGGATTGTCCGGAAACGGTGTGGGGGCATGATGGCCTTTGTCTCCCTGGCAGTATCCCAACAAGAATAAGATAGACAGATTGTTTAATTTGATGGTTCGTTTTTAGTTGCACCCTCACCTCTGCATCAGTGCAAATGTAAATCAGTCTGTGTTATTCCGTGGGGCCTCTTATCCTTGACACAGCAGCACCCTGGCCCTCAGCATGCCCTCTTCTGGCCAAAGGACTGCCTGCCTGAGGTGAAACTCAAAACCCAAGGTCCGCTGTACTAAAACTAGCTGTTTCTTTAGTAGGCCCCGCCAGCTGATCATAACCTATAATTTGGAGGTGGGAGGAGAGATAAGAAGGAAAACAGGAGAACACTGCACTAGTGACATGTTGTGAAGGAGCGGTTGGCTGCTGCTTGGTTGCATATCGCATGCGGGGGGAGTAATAGCTTCCCCCAGAATGCAGGAAGTTACCTTATCCTGAGTCAGACCACTGACGGTCTAGCCTTGTGACTGGCAATGGCTCTTTGGAGTTTCAGGCAGGGACCCGCTAGGACCTTCCGCATGGAAGCAGATGCTCCACCACTGAGCTATGGCCCTTCACTTAAAGAGAAAATAAAATTCCAGCCCTCCTGCTTCTGTATGTGTTGAAGCTGCCATATGCTGAGCCAGGGCATTTGTTCTATCTAGCTCAGCATAGTCTACACCATGGGTAGGCAACCTAAGGCCCGGGGGCCAGATCCAGCCCAAACGCCTTCTAAATCCGGCCCACGGACGGTCCGGGAATCAGTGTGTTTTTACATGAGGAGAATGTGTGCTTTTATTTAAAATGCATCTCTGGGTTATTTGTTGGGCATAGGAATTTGTTCATTTCCCCCAAAAAATACAGTCCGGCCCCCCACAAGGTCTGAGGGACAGTGGACTGGCCCCCTGCTGAAAAGGTTTGCTGACTCCTGGTCTACACTGACTAGCAGGAGCTCTCGAGAGCTTAAGGCAAGGGATTTCCACATCCCTACCTCGAAAGTCCAGTAATTGGACATGGCACCTTTTGCCTGCAGTGCCTTTCTACTGAGCGCACAGTCCGACCACTTTCTAGTGCAGCGCGGGAATAGCCTGATCTTCACCTTGCCCTGTGAGTTCAGCATGCGTACAGTAGTCCCACATCCCTGTGCAGTACAGTACAGTGGTACCTCAGGTTACAGACGCTTCAGGTTACAGACTCCACTAACCCAGAAATAGTACCTCAGGTTAAGAAATTTGCTTCAGGATGAGAACAGAAATTGTGCAGTGGCGGTGCGGCTGCAGCGGGAGGCCCCATTAGCTAAAGTGGTGCTTCAGGTTAAGAACAGTTTCAGGTTAAGAACGGACCTCCAGAACAAATTAAGTTCTTAACCTGAGGTACCATTGTATCCCACTTACAAGGCAATTGAGGAAGATGCTTATTTTAGAAGTGGACGGCCCTGTTACCCACCAGCTTGTAGCAGAGATATGCAGCCTATTTTTGAATATGCTTCTAGCCCTGTCCACTTAAATTGCTTTTCTGCAGAACGTAGGTAAGGAGCTTGTTTCCCTCCAAGGTAAAAGGTAAAGGTAAAGGACCCCTGACAGTTAAGTCCAGTCAAAGGCGACTATGGGGTTGCGGCCCTCATCTCACTTTCAGGCCGAGGGAGCCGGCGTTTGTCCACAGACAGCTTTCCGGGTCATGTGGCCAGCATGACTAAACCGCTTCTGGCGCACGGAAACACCATTTGCGTGGCGAGTTCCCGCCCCCCACCAGGATAAATAAAGACACGAGACACCATAATTTAAGGTTAATTGGGCGAATTAGGCCACAACTTTATTGAATTTCAGGAATGAGAGGCATTGGCTTAGGCATTGGTCCTAACGACTATCCGGCTCCAGCCCATTTGCTGGAGACACGGGGAAGGGTTAACCTTATATCGGGGGAGTCTCCTGCCAAGGCACGTCGACTAGGAGCTCCCCCGGGTCACCGCTCTGGGGCGTGCCTTTGGCCCTCACCTCCATAGGCTTCGGACAGGGCCGCGCCCCCCGGAGTCCTTTAACGGACCACCCTTCGGTCGCTGGGGGGAGGTGATGGCGTTCCTCCCCCCCCCACATCCTCTGAACCCCTTCTTACCAATGCCTACCGCCACACGAGCAATCGCTCGCCGCCAATACTCTCATGCCTGAAACCAATCCCCTACCCCCTTTCCTATATCAGTCAGCCACATGTCATTTCCCGCATCCGAAAGATGCACGCCATCAAGCCGGTAGAGGGCCTCGCAGTTGCCCGGGTGGTCAATGACCCACCCACCCAGGGCTGCCAAGGCTTTCCTAGCCCTATTTGTGGCTATCGGGCACCTGCTCTCTCTCCAAACCCGGCTTTCCATCAACAAGGCCCCAAGAATGGTGATGTTTGGATAAGAGGCCTTAAGTTCCTCAAAGTCACTAAAGATATGCCACATCAAGTCGACTACCTTTCTGTAAGCTAAATCCTTTTCGCCAAAGTGGATAACTAAAGCATCTGGGGGGCCCTCCGCTGCCGCTCTGGCCCTAATTGCGGGCAACATTTCGGCCCAGCGCATTCCCCTCCGATAGCTCCAAGATATATTGATGTAGTTAAGGTGCGGCCTGAGACCAGAATTGATGGCGCGGGCCCTGGCCCAATGCACAATGCTGTGCCCGATTATCCAGATGTGCGCCCTCATAGCTCCTGCACCCTAGGTCCCCGTTAACAGCTTGGTTTCTATCCCAGTGGACGGTGCAGGGCCTATACTCCAAATATGCACAACGTCACCTGAAAGCAAAAGAAGGTAACAAAGCCAGGTCAGGTATACTGTGAACAGTCACAAGGTCTTACGAATATATCCCTTAAATGCATCAGACTTCCACTGCCCCCAAGTCCTTTATCCTTTCAGCTGAGAGTCCCAAATGCAGTGCTGTGGTGGCGGCCCCAATCCTAAAGGAGATAGCCACGAATTCAGCTGAGGATAAACCGCAGGCAGCAATCTCCCTTCGCATAACGCGCGTGAACTGATGCTGCGCAAGGCGGGAGCCATCCAAATGTATAAGGAATGGACCTGAGATGGTTGTTCTCACGTACATGAAATGTTTAGTGTCCTTTACTGCTGATTGGTTTTGGAACATTGGACATGCAGGACTAAATTGGATCTGAACAAGGTCAGGTCTCTCAAACTAACCCCGGGCAGCGGATTCTGGTTGGCCCTTACAAACCACTTCGCCAATGCGCATAGTGCCAAAGGCAATGGAGTATGCAGCTGAAAATAACTGGGCCTTGTCCTCGGACCAACAGATACTTCTCATTTTTTTTTTTTTTTTTATTATTTAAATTTTATTTAATTATTTATTTTGGAATTGGCATAGAATGTCATAAGGGCCTTCTACCATCACTTTTAGGAGGCTGCAGCCTGCGCCAGCCCTACAATAATAATAATAATAATAATTTATTATTTGTACCCCGCCCATCTGGCTGTGTTTCCCCCAGCCACTCTGGGCAGCTTCCATAGAAACCAAAAATACACTAAAATATCACACATTAAAAAACTTCCCTGAACAGCAGCCCTACAGTGCCCCTCACACTAAGAAGTCCACACCAGGGTCTATGGATTAAACAACCTTACAGAAAAAGGGAGATTGCCGCCTACTGGATGTTTAAGAGTCTTTGCTGCACGACCCAGCACCCTCCAATGTACCAAGTATTGCAGAGCTTCAGCCTTGGTAGGAGGTGTGTCAAGCCTAGGATTTTCTAATTTGCCTTGAGGTGTGTCAAGCCTAGCA
The DNA here is from genome assembly GCF_027172205.1 of Podarcis raffonei. Classification (NCBI taxonomy): domain Eukaryota; kingdom Metazoa; phylum Chordata; class Lepidosauria; order Squamata; family Lacertidae; genus Podarcis; species Podarcis raffonei. The sequence goes on from NC_070620.1 coordinate 25,243,637, forward strand.
TTTATTCATTCATTTATTATTTATTTATTTATTATTTATTTATTTATTTGTAAGATCTAAGCGTGGACGGGGCTCCTGAAGCTAATACTCCCTTCAGGACATCAGGTTCCCAAGGCTCCAAAGGTGCTCCCGGAATGGCTGTGGCAATTTGCTGCACCTGGGCATCCGTGATGTCATTGTTAACCCTAGAGGTAAATTTGGTAGAGAAATAGATGTTTAATTCTAAGCACAAAAGGACAAAGGTCCGGGGCAGATCTGCCACTCTAGGAGAGTGTGATAATTGCTTTGACAGGACACTGACAATCGTTTGATTGTCGGCCCAGAAGCATACCTGGTGATTCCTGAACTCTTCAGCCCGCAAATGCCACTGTACTTTTCCATGAACTTTAACCCAACCTTCAGGTCCGACTTGACCACTTTAGAGAGGCGCACTCAGTGTTGCGGGGCGCGCAGTCCCGCTGACAGCTTAGCCAATCGCCCATAAAAGGGGCGGCCAGGGGACACTACCCGGCATGCAAAGTTGAGGTGACCGAAGCGTGAATTTACCCTGGCCAAGGGTGACCTTCATGAGGGGAAGAAGTTGCAGAATTAATTTTTAAGTACTGCTAGCCTCTCCCTAGGTAGGCGGGATGTCTGTGCGATTGTGTCCAATTCAATATCCAAAATAGGTTATGATCAAAACTGGACCCTCTGTTTTGTCTGCCACCAAAGGTACCCCAAGCTCCTCAGCCAGGGAGGTGAAAGCCTCTAAAGGAGAAGCGCAATCAGGGCTATTACTAATGATGGAGGGGGAAGAGTTATCGAGGTAATGGGTCACCCCTTCCGAACCAGTTCTAAAGCGAAGAGCCCAGTCCGAAATTGCACTAAATGACTCAAAGGCTGCACAAGCTACTGAGCACCCTATCGGCATAGATTTGTCTATGGGATGAGCCCCCTCAAATCTGAAAACCTAGCCATAGAAATTCCTCAGGGTGAATTGGCAGGAGACGGAAAGTCGACTCAATCTCGCACTTAGCCAAGAGCGCGCCCCTGCTGAACCTGCGCATACGCTTTATAGCCTGATCAAAGGAGGCATATTTCACAGAACAAGGCTTCTGTGGTATTGCATCATTGACTGAGCCACCTCTAGGGTAGGGTAGGTTGTGGATCATAGGATACTCTCCTGGAGTCTATGGGGGGACAATGCCTAAAGGTGAAATGAGTAAACCCGCTATAGGTGGCTCCCTGAAGGGGCCGGCCACCCTCCTGGCCAGAAATTTCATTAATTTCTTTTTTGCAATAGCTGGTGTTTCCCAAAATGATTCTTTGATTTTTTTTGGGGGGGGGATTTCCCTGAGTTAGGGGATAATGAAACGAGGATCCTGAAGCCGTAAGAGAAACTCTTTCCCCAGGGTACTTTGCTGCCTCTATTTTAGAGTATTTATTGAGAGGGGTTCTAAGAGGTGAGAGCTTAACAGAAGAGAACATCACAGTCAAGGGGCAAATTCATACCAGTTTGTGACTGTTCTTCTTGGCGGGTCTGTGAGCTTTTAAGACCCCTGGTGGAAATGCCCCCTGCTGCCCGGAAAGGGCTGTTTACCTTTAAAACATGAAGACGCTGGGTGGTTACCTATGCACTTCACACATTCATGCGCATACTTACAATTTGGCCCCTGCCACACACCCGTGTTGTACTCCCAGCAAACCTCATGGTGAGGGACTTGCTTAGCTTCACATTTTCCAACTTTCCTTTTTCCACATAGGGACCCATATGCTCCATCCTCTAATTCTGGTCGCTCGGAACCCAGCAGGTGGTGGGCAGCAGGAAGCTTTTCTGAATCGTCCTCGGCATCAGAAGGCTTACTTCTTTTGCTCTTCTTGGCCGAATGCTTCTTCTTAGACTTCTTTCTCCCTTGCCCATCATTGGAGACTGGTGCTGTTCTGCAGCCGCTGGCACTTCCTGTTGCCCCTGCGTCTCATCATCCGATGATGTTTTGGAGCCCCCTTCCGCAGTAAAGGCTGAGGTTGTGAATCCTGTAGAATAGGAGCCCCCTTCCGCAGTACTGGGAAAGTCTGGGGTATACTGAGAGGCAGAAAGGTTATAATTGCAAGCATGAGCCCTACCTCCCGAGGATCTGTCATTGGAAACCCAGGGACACGTAGACTGTAATTATGTGTGAGGATGCATAAATGGATTGCTACCCGAATGTGGAACCCTAAATAAGGAGGCCAAAGTGCAAGGGAGCTCCTCATTGCTGGACGGAAGTACTCATTATTAAGGAAGAGGCCACAGTGACCATGGGCCTGAATTGTTGTAAAAGGTTTCAAAAGCAGAGGAAACACTGACTAGGCCTGTGGGTTGCAGGGCACAGGAGGCTACCCTGACCCATCTTGGACACAGGACCCACTGTTGAATCATTGGCTGCTCTCAGCACTGCCGCGGTGGCTGCGGAGGTGCCGGGGCGGTCCACAACGTTAGGTGGCGTATCCGGGATGCATTCTTGGGTGAGCGCCAGAGGTGCTGCTGGCACCTGGTCTGCGGGCCTATATTGCCTATAAAATGTCTAAAACGCATTGAAAAAACTGTGCCAAAGCCTGTGGGTTACTAGGCACTGCGAAGGCCTGAGGCCCCTCTTGGTTCCCTTGTGCCACCCCAGATATAGCAGCAATTTGCTGGTTCTCATGAGCAGACATAGTTTGATACCCTTAATTAGCCTGGTTCAGCAAAATCAATGCCAACTAGCTTGGATTATATGCGTGAAAAGCAATCAATATCACGGTAGTTCAGTATTGTCTGCACTGGTAAGTTTAAAGGACCCAAAGATGCCTAACTAATCTCCAACAGATTGTATTTAGCTGCAAACAATATCACCGGAGCTCAGTATTATCTGCACTGGATAGCAGTCCAAAATACCAGCCCACACCTCAAAGCAATGTATTTTGAGGAATACTGAGTTTATAATAAACAGAAGAGAACCTTTGATAATGTAAGCAGCTATGCAGCAAGCTAGAGGTAGAATTATAAATTGTAACCCAGCAATACACCAGTGAAAATGATAAATTGACTTATGCAACAAACCTAAGCAAAGCAAAGCTCCCAAGAGCCCTTAAGCACTATTATAAAAATCAACCAAATGAATTAAATTGCCAGATTAAATATATACTTATAAACCAACAGATGAAATACCAGAAAGAGATGAACGTAGAAGAGGCATGAGCTATTTACTTTAGATTCCCTATAAATCTGTATGCAAAGCTCGCAAGAGATTGCAGGCGAAGAAGCCCTTTAATAAATCAAATGATATCAAACCCGGATCTCTTTTTCCTTATAACTATGAATTGACTATACCAAATTATAAAACTTAATGCCTAGGCAGAGAGTAAATGACACAGCTCCACAGAGCACCGCAAGCTGAAAGAAATAATTTGAATTCCAATATACTGTGCACTAATGCTTCAATTTAATTTAAATGTAAGTATAAACAAAAGCAGTCAAATTAATTAGAGGATATTAATTCTAAGATCAGCCTAGCCAGAGACGCTGTAGCCAGCTCTATACAAGCTTATGCACCAAGAGGAGGCGCTCCCTGCAGCCCCTTGTGTGCTCTTATTTAAGCTAGGCTCTTTTAACAATTGCGCTATCATCCTTTGTTTATATTGCTTATGTTTATTTCCTTTGTTTATATTGCTTTTGAATTTAAAACCAACGAGGAAGTGAGGGGCACTTGAAAAGGAGATAGCTCCCACGTGGTTTTGCCTCTCCTAAAATGGCTGCCGCCGCAAGGCCACGTGGGCAATCAAAATGGCGGCCGTAATGCATTCCGGTTGCCTAGCGACAATGAACACGTGCGAAAACACTTAACGCTAGCCCTTTAACACTGAAAAATTCCTAATTATCCACCTGGTGGTTTTGTTTGTTTGTTTGTTTGTTTGTTTGTTTTCCGGTTGGGCTTAAAAGGGAGGGTTTGTAAAATTACTTCCCACGTGGAATGCCTATAGTAAAATGGCGGCCGCCCGGAAGGCCACGTGGGCGGATGAAATGGCGGCCGGGGCGCGCTGGTTGCCCGGCAACGGCGCAGCTGCTTCCGACGCTTTCCAGGTCTAAACTTCCGCGCGAAAATAAAACAGCCTGCTCAGCAGAAGCCACTCACCCCTCAAGAATCCTGGTGAAATGTTTATTTAACAAGAAATTCTGCCCCTCACCCCGGCAGTAAAATGAAACACAACCGGCACAAAACGCAGCCCACACCGCGCTCCCCTGCACAAACCCCTAGCTAAAACCTGAAGCCCCAACAGCAAAACCTGATTGGATGGGTGCACTGCGTCCTCCAAACGGCCGTGGAAATAACGAAGAGGAGCCAAACGTTCTTCCTTGAGCTCCTTGCAGAACAGGCAGTCAGCAGCCGAGGGCAGGCAACGGATCACCAGAAAAAGCTCCACCAAGCTGAATAAATTCCTCTGCAGGGGGCATGCAGCAGCAGGCACGGCAAATTCCTGAGGGCAGGGAACTTGCACCGAAACACACAGAGATCTCTGTAAAACTGTAGACGTGAAAGAGATGCTGGAAGGAAAGCACACAAACACACACACACTGATTTTAGCTCAATTACAGCTCCGGTGTTAAACTGCAGCAGCTGGAATGGAGCGCAAAGGGGAAACCCCCAGAAGGAGAAAAGCCCCAAATTGGTTTCAGCTCCAAAACTAGAGATAACAACTCCTGAAAATCAAGCAGTTTAGAAATCAAGCAACACCAGCAGCGAATGCTGGAAATTCTCTGTAAAAGAAAGGGAGCTTTTTCTGTGAAGCTACAGCATATTCCACGAGGTGCCCTGCCGCTAAGAACAAAGGCAACAAAGAAGCAAGGCAGGAACGCTCCAGGCAACGCAGATAAGATCTCGGACAAACAGGAACAGCTGATATGCGGGAAACAAACGTGGGGGCGAGCCGGCGAAAAGAGGGCGAGCCCCCTCCGCGCCAGCCCTAAATAGGGCAGGCCATGCCCCCCCAGCCAGCCAGCTGATTGGCTGGCTGGGGGGGGGGCAGACCCGACCGGGATTCCCCTGCTCTCGCGGGGGCTGGGACCAGCCCCCGCTCATGTGGGGTGGGCGTGAAGCCCGCAACCCCACCTCCTGGGCAGGCCGGAAGTGGCTTTACCTTCCTGCCATAGCAGTACCTATTTATCTACTTGCACTGGCGTGCTTTTTTTTTTCTTTTCAAAAATTTTATTGATTTTTACAATATTATAAACAAACAAACACACACACACACACACAAGACAAACAAAAATAACAAACATAAATCATAGCCTTATTGAAAATTACAGTTATTAACTTTGTTAAATGACTTCCTCGCTTCCCCTTGGTTGAATTTCATTGCATGTCCTTGTAACGGTTTTCCGAATCCCAATTTTTTTGAAATTTAACTTAAACATTAACATCCTTAAATCTTCTCCTTATAGAGTTAAACATATTAATTTATCACTTAACATAAATAAAATCCTAAGCCCATTAAGTATCTGCAAGCTATTTCCGGTTAGTTTAACTTAACAAATTTAACTAAATAATCATTAAATTTATTCCATTCTTCCTGATATTCCTCTTCCTTCTGGTCGCGGACTCTTTCGGTTAGGTCGGCTAGCTTCGAAAAATCCATCATCTTCATCTGCCATTCTTTTATTGTTGGTAATTATTGGGTTTTCCACTTTTCAGCTAACAAAATACGAGCAGCAGTTGTGGCATACAAAAATAATTTAACATCTTTCTTTGGCAATTCCAAGCCTGTTATTCCAAGAAGAAAGGCCTCTGGTTTCTTTATAAATGTATATTTCAACATTTTTTTCAATTCATTATAAATCTTTTCCCAGAAGTCTTTCACCTTGGGACAGGTCCACCACATATGATAAAATGTTCCTTCCTTTTCTTTACATTTCCAACATATATTATCACAATTATGATATATCTTTGCTAATTTTACAGGAGTCAAATACCATCTATACACCATCTTCATTATATTTTCCTTTAACAAAGTACATGAGGTGAACTTGACCCCTTTCTTCCACAATCTTTCCCAGTCTTCAAGCATTATATTATGTCCTACATCTCTTGCCCAATCTATCATCACAGATTTAACTTGTTCATCTTTTGTATGCCACTCCAACAAAAGCTTGTACATTTTTGATAAATTTTTACCTTTAGTATCCAACAACTCTGTCTCCAACTTTGATTTTTCAAAAGCAAAACCATTTTTCTTATCCAATTTATACAATTCGTTAATCTGGTGGTAATGTAGCCAATTTAGCTTATCTTTAACTTGCTCAAATGGTTTTAATTTGTAACCTTCCTCTTCCTCTATTAATAAATCATAATATCTCAACCATTTGGTATCCATATTTAATTTTTTCTGGGCCTTTGCCTCCATTGGTGAGAGCCATCTGGGCGTCTTTCTTTCTAAAAGATCTTTGTATTTTATCCAAACATTATACAACGATTTCCTAATTACATGGTTTTTAAATGCTTTATGGGCTTTTACCTTGTCATACCATAAATATTCATGCCAACCAAACAAGTTATCAAATCCCTCCAAATATAATAAATCTGTATCTTCTAATTGCATCCATTCTTTAACCCAACAAAGTGCAGCAGCTTCAAAATAGATTTTTAAATCTGGCAGGGAGAATCCCCCTTTTTCTTTAGAATCCGTAAGTAATTTATATTTAATTCTGGGTTTCCTCCTCTGCCAGATAAATCTAGAGAGTGCTTTCTGCCATTCTTTAAAGCATTTCACATTATCTATAATTGGGAGGGCTTGAAACAAGAAGAGCATCTTTGGCAGCACATTCATCTTAATCACAGAAATCCAGCCCATTAATGACAATTTTAGGTTTGACCATACCTCTAAATCTCTCTTAATTTCATTCCATAATTTCTCATAGTTATCTTTATATAAATTCAATTTTTTTCCAGACAGGTTCACCTCCAAATATTTAACTTTTTTCACAAAATCTAGGCCCATTTTTTCTTGCAGTAGTTCCCTTTCTTCATTATCCAGGTTTTTCTCAATTACTTTGGTCTTGCTATTGTTTAATTTAAATCCTGCTACCTGACCAAACTCTTGTATCTTTTTTTTTATAGATATTTATTAAAATTTTCACAAATAAAGCAAAGAATAATCATAACCGAAAAAAAATGCATACAAAAACAGAAAAACCACAGAAAATACATCAAAAAGAAGAAAAAACACTCAAACACATAACAACAGGGGGAAAAAAGAAGAGAAAAAAAGAAAAAATTAAAAACCAACTCAATTTTCTCATTTTTTCAAAATTCTCATTCGCTTATTTCTTTGACCTCCTCACGCCTCCCTTTTTTGTATTCCCAGTCATAACATTAGTTCAGCATATCCTTACCCCTTTTTCATTATAACATTTAGGTTGATTTTCATCGAATTTACAACTTTATACCTTAACCAATTGTCCTACCATTTTTTCGTACTCTTACTGATCTTTTTTTTTTTTTAAATAAATGTTTATTAAGGTTTTACAAATCAAAAAATTCATCATTTCAAATGTATCATTACCATAAATGAAGCTCACATAGAAAACAGAAACAACAGAAAGACAAAAATATATAGCAAAAAAAAAGAGAAATAGGAAAAAAGAAAAAAGAAAAATCCACTTTCTTAGATTTATAAAGTTCCATACCCCTCTGTCTTGACCTCCTCACATCCCCCTTTTTTGTGTTCCTCTTTATTCCAATCAAATTCAGCAAGTTCAAAACCTTATTTAAACCATGCTTAATTTTATATTCTTCTAATTATTATGTCCCAATTTTTCATTGTTTTAGCCCATACCTCATCTTATATACTATGACATAATAATGTTCTGTTCATAACCCCTTGTCCTTTTTAACATTCTTCTTTTCATTCACATTTAACCAGATCACACAAACCCTGTTACCTTCACTTCCCACATCATATTAACACTCAAACATTTTGCAGTATTTTTGTAAATAGTCCTTAAACTTTTTCCAGTCCTGTTCGATCAGTTCTTCTCCCTGATCACGGATTCTGCCAGTCATTTCAGCCATCTCCATGTAGTCAATCACTTGCGTCTGCCATTCCTCCACGGTGGGTAGATCTTGTGTCTTCCAATACTTGGCAAGAAGTATTCTTGCTGCTGTTGTTGCATACATAAAAAATGTTCTATCTTTCTTTGGCACCCATTGGCCAACTATGCCCAAAAGAAAGGCCTCTGGTTTCTTAGGAAAGGTAAGTTTAAATACCTTCTTCAGTTCATTATATATCATTTCCCAGTAAGCCTTGACCCTTGGGCATGTCCACCAAAGGTGAAAGAATGTTCCCTCAGCTTCTTTACATTTCCAGCACTTGTTGTCAGGCAGGTGATAAATTTTTGCAAGCTTAACTGGGGTCATGTACCACCTGTAAATCATTTTCATAATATTCTCCTTTAAGGCAATGCATGCCGTAAACTTCATACCGGTGGTCCACAACTGCTCCCAGTCAGCAAACATAATGTTATGACCTATATCCTGCGCCCATTTAATCATTGCTGATTTAACCGTTTCATCCTGTGTATTCCATTTCAACAGCAAGTTATACATCTTTGACAAAATCTTAGTTTTTGGTTCTAACAGTTCTGTTTCCAATTTCGATTTCTCCACCTGGAAGCCAATTTTTTTGTCCAAATTGTAGGCCTCTCTTATTTGATAATAATGAAGCCAATCTCGCACTTTGTCTTTTAATTTCTCAAAACTCTGCAGTTTCAATCTGTCACCTTCTTGTTCCAAAATTTCCCAATATTTTGGCCATTTGGCCTCCATATTGAGCTTTTTCTGGGACTTAGCTTCCATAGGTGACAACCACCTTGGGGTTTTACTTTCCAGCAAATCTTTATATCTTGTCCAGACATTAAACAGAGATTTCCTGACAATATGGTTTTTAAATGCCTTATGTGCTTTAACCTTGTCGTACCACAGATATGCATGCCACCCAAAAACATTATTGAAACCTTCTAAATCCAAAATGTCTGTGTTCTCAAGAAGCAGCCAGTCTTTTAACCAGCAGAATGCTGCTGATTCATAGTACAATTTAAGGTCTGGCAGGGCAAATCCACCTCTTTCTTTTACATCAGTTAAAATTTTAAACTTTATTCTGGGTTTCTTGCCCTGCCAGACAAATCTAGAAATATCTCTCTGCCACTTCTTGAAACAATCCATCTTGTCCAAAATTTGCAAAGATTGAAACAGAAATAATATTTTTGGCAAAACATTCATCTTTATAGCTGCGATTCGACCCAACAAGGAAAGCTTCAAATTAGACCAAATTTCTAAATCTTTTTTAACTTCTGACCAACATTTCTCATAATTATCTTTAAATAAGTTCAAATTTTTCGCAGTCATATTAATCCCTAGGTATTTCACTTTCTTAACCACAGTTAAACCTGTTTCATTCTGAAACCTGTCCTTTTCCATTGGAGTTAAATTCTTCTCTAATACTTTAGTTTTTGACTTATTTAATCTAAATCCTGCCACATGACCAAATTCTTTAATCAATTCCAAAGCTCTTTTCATACTAGATTCCGGCTCCTGTAGAGTCAAAACCAAATCATCTGCAAAGGTTTTCAATTTATATTGTTTGGCTCCGACCTGAATTCCTTTAATAGACCGGTCCCCTCTGATCATGTTCAGCAGCACCTCCAGGACCATACTCTTACTGATCTTATTACTAAGTCCACTTAGGTCCATTCCAGCATCATTTTAACATTCGTTAATTTTACAGTGTTTCTGTAAATAGTCTTTAAATTTCTTCCAACCTTCTTCCACCAACTCTTCTCCCTGGTCTCGGATTCTGCCAGTCATTTCCGCCAACTCCAAATAGTCCATCACCTTCATCTGCCATTCTTCCAGAGTGGGTAAATCTTGTGTCTTCCAGTACTTTGCGATGAGTATTCTTGCTGCTGTGGTAGCATACATAAAGAAAGTTCTATCCTTCTTTGGCACCAATTGGCCGACTATGCCCAGGAGAAAGGCCTCTGGTTTCTTCAGGAAGGTATATTTAAATACCTTTTTCATTTCATTATATATCATTTCCCAGAAAGCCTTTATCCTTGGGCACGTCCACCAAAGGTGAAAGAATGTACCTTCATTTTCTTTACATTTCCAACATTTGTTATCGGGCAAATGGTAGATTTTTGCTAGCTTGACTGGTGTCATGTGTTGAATTCAAGCCAGCAGAGCCAGCGAAGTCCAGAGGAAAATTGGCCACCCTCCAGGTGCCCGGCTTGAATCCTTGTTGACCTCCCTGGCTGCATTCTCCAGCAGGATCAAGGCGAGGTCTCTTCGGCGATCCTTTTCAACGTGAAAAGGACACACCACTCCTCCCCCTCCCATAACCAGGGGGGGGAATGAGACAGACAGAAATATATTTACATGTCTTTATTCCTGTCTTTCAGCAGTACAGAGAAATCGTGTCTGTACTCTCTCATCACAACTGCAGAGAGAGAATAACTCCACCCATGTACTTCCAGTACAGGGTCATGTGACACTCTGAGCTAACATCCGGCACTCAGTGCACTGAATAGACCGTCCCTGGTTCCCACGGTTCAATCCAATAACATCCACATCCTGTTTACCATTCCAGCCACCTGGAGCTCGCTTCTGCATTGCTCCTTTTTCGTAACATCCTCCCCCAAAAGAATCAATGCGTGTTGCGGCAAGCAAAGCGTGATCCAGAGAAGAAAACAAACAGTTGTTATACACATAACATTCCCCTGTTGTTTCAGTTCCACCCTTGGAACTCCCCGCCACTGGTTTCCCCAGTGTACCTCTCTGGTTGTTTGGTTTCCAAGGAATGAGTGTCTCTGCACTACCTTGGCTAGCAACTCTCTGTTGTGTCTTTGTCTCTGACTTAGACACAGCTCCAACCTGTCCTCGGTTGTGTACAACAGCAACACATGCAACAGCTAAGTTAGCAAACTCTTTTGAGTACCTCTTGGGTGGTTGACCCTTTGTAACTCTCTCAGACCTACGTATGAGGTGCTGATCCTCTCTGCTCACTGGTCCAGTCTCAGGACTCTTTGGAGAACCAGTTCCAATGGTAAACAGTGGTTCATCCTTCAGTTGTGAAGGCCTATCCATTGTGTGAGACTTCCTCTCAATGACTGTGACAACTGAGCTCTCCGAGCTATCAGTGTCATCACTCTCAGTACCACTGTAATCTGTAAAATCATCATCATCTGAATTGTCCTCAGTGGGAAATGTGTGTATTATCACTCTCTCCTGTTCAGGAGCACTCTCTAGAAATTTTGTGAGAATCACCTGACCAGATTCAGACAAAATTACTCTGTAGAGACCCTTTTCATAACCCACAAAAATGCCTCTGGCATTCTTTACTCCACCTGGAGCTTCTGTCCTCACATGAGACCCAAACACCTTGAAATGGGCAACAGAAGGTTTTCTGTGGAACAGTTTCTCAAAAGGAGAACTTCCCAACTCTTTTGAAACATTTCTCATTTTCGTATAACAATACGACATCAGAGACTCGGCCCAGAACTCATGTGGCAGATGTGAACTATGCAATTGCGCATTCATCCCCTTTTGCAATTCTTTGTTCACCCGTACACAGACACCCCTGTTCCACGCTTCCGCTGAAACAGCAATCTTGTGTCTGATCCCTTCCTTCTGCAGGAACCTCTGGAAATCCTGTAAAAGAAAAATCTGCTTCTTGTCTGTGAATAGACAATCAATGTTAGCATCATGCATATTCTTAACCTTGTCACAAAACTCCTGAAACCTCTCCAAGGCTTCCTGTGGCTTTCTCAACACATAAATCCAGACATAGTTAGAGAAATGATCCACACACACAAGATAATATCTTGCATTGCCTCTAGATGGTTCTAGAGGACCAATCACATCAGCATACACCCGCTGAAATGCTCTGTTGACCCCGGTCTTCTTCTTGCTCACACCTGCAAGAGAAACTAAGTTAGACACAGATGAATTACATTCCATGTAATCACTTTGTGCAAAAGTCAACAAATATAGTCCATCCTTCTCTCTGGCAGAAAGAAATAACTCTCCATCTTTGTAGATCTTGCAGCTCTCAGCATCATAGGACAGTCTCAGTCCTTTCTTTGCAATCTGTGAAACACTCAGCAGATTGAACTTCAATTCAGGAACCAAATAAACATTGTTTATTGTCAAGTTCAGACTCTTAAGATAGACAGTCCCTACGCCGGTCGCTTCCAGCTCCTGACCGTTGGCCTGTTTCACAGCGAAGCTTTGCTTCTTAAACGTTGAAAAGAGTTCTCTGTGTGGGGACATATGAACCGTGCATCCAGTGTCAATAACAAACGAGTTCCCAACATCTGGCGTGGTTCCTTTCGCCATCAAAGCCTTTGCAGGTTCCACCATAGGCTTGGTATGACCTTTGCCTGACGCCTCAGGCTTTGCTGAGCGGCCCTTCACTCCTTTTGGCTGACGTGGCTTCTTACAGCTTCGCTGAAGATGCCCAGCCTGTCCACAACTGTAACACTGGACAACGTTCAAAGCTACAGCATCCTTTCCAGTAGCCTCATCGGTGGGGAAATTAGAACTCCGTTCCTCCCTCCCCCTGTCCTTTACTTCCAGTGCAGCATGCCGGCTGTGTTCACCCAGAACCACGGCATTCAGGGGAGGTGGATAGGGCAACCCTCCCGCCTTCTTGGCATTCATTCTGAACCCAAGTCTGTGCTTTCTCTCTCAAGCCTGCTTTCACTTTCAAGCCAGTAAAATCCAAAAGTTCTCTTTTGGCTTGTTTACTGCTTTCACTGGCAGGCAAACTTTTGGGCTGTTTTCAAAATCCTCGCACAGCTGCGTAGTTATCAAAACAATTCCACTTCCCAGGCTCTTTTTGAGCCAGTCCCATTTGTCAGTAACTTTCCAAGTACTGGCGGTCGTTGCCTAGCAACCTTTCTCGGGACGGGAATCCTTATCTACCACAGGAATTCCTGGTATGCCAGCCTAGCTTTCAGAGCTTGTTTTTCAAACTCAGCTCTTGTGAACCAGAAAATAAATCTTTCTGCGTTCATTCTCTTTAGCCCGAAATGCAGCATACCTTTTTTGGGGCTCCGTTGCCTTTCGGTGTCCTGCTTGTCTGTTCAGCTTCTGGCTGCAGGCAGACGCTTTCTTTATCTCCTTAGGTGCAGAGGATGGCAACGATTCATCGACCTCTCACCTCTCATGCAGATTCTCATAGATCTTTAGCCATCGGCATTGCTACCAGATGTTGAATTCAAGCCAGCAGAGCCAGCGAAGTCCAGAGGAAAATTGGCCACCCTCCAGGTGCCCGGCTTGTATCCTTGTTGACCTCCCTGGCTGCATTCTCCAGCAGGATCAAGGCGAGGTCTCTTTTTCGTAACATTTCATTTTCATAATATTCTCTCTTAAGGCATTACATGCCATAAATTTCATACCGGTGGTCCACAACTGTTCCCAGTCAGCAAACATAATGTTATGTCCAATATCCTGTGCCCATTTAATCATAGCAGATTTAACCGTTTCATCTTGAGTATTCCATTTCAACAGCAAGTTATACATTCTCGAAATTATCTTTGTTTTTGGTTCTAACAATTCTGTTTCCAATTTTGATTTCTCCACCTGGAAGCCGGTTTTTTTGTCCAAATTATAAGCTTCCCTTATTTGATAATAATGAAGCCAGTCTCGCACTTTATCTTTTAATTTATCAAAACTCTGCAATTTCAATTTATCTCCATCTTGTTCCAAAATTTCCCAATATTTTGGCCATTTGGCCTCCATATTGAGCTTTTTCTGAGCCTTTGCTTCCATCGGTGACAACCACCTTGGGGTTTTATTTTCCAATAGATCTTTGTATTTTATCCAGACATTAAACAATGTTTTTCTGACAATATGATTCTTAAATGCTTTATGAGCTTTAACCTTGTCATACCACAAATATGCATGCCACCCAAAAACATTATTAAAACCTTCCAAATCCAAAATGTCAGTGTTCTCAAGAAGCAGTCATTCTTTCAGCCAGCAAAATGCTGCCGATTCATAGTAAAGTTTCAAGTCTGGCAGGGCAAATCCACCTCTTTCCTTTGCATCAGTTAATATCTTAAATTTTATTCTGGGCTTCTTGCCCTGCCAGACAAATCTAGAAATATCTTTCTGCCACTTCTTGAAACAATCCACCTTGTCTAAAATCTGTAAAGATTGAAACAAAAATAACATTCTTGGCAATACATTCATCTTTATAGCTGCAATTCGGCCTAACAAGGAAAGCTTCAAATTTGACCATATTTCTAGATCTTTTTTCACTTCTGACCAACATTTCTCATAATTATCTTTAAATAAGTTCAAGTTTTTAGCAGTCATATTAACCCTCAAATATTTTACTTTCTTTACCAATGTTAACCCTGTCTCCTTCTGAAACCTTTCTTTCTCTATTGGTGTTAGATTTTTCTCAAGAACTTTAGTTTTTGACTTGTTCAACTTAAATCCTGCCACATGACCAAATTCTTGGATCAATTCTAAAGCTCTTTTAACACTAGATTCTGGCTCCTGTACCGTCAATACCAAATCATCTGCAAATGCCTTCAATTTGTAATGTTTAGCTCCGACCTGTATTCCTTTAATCAAACCGTCCCTTCTAATCATGTTTAGCAAGACCTCCAGGACCGAAATAAAAAGTAGTGGGGAAATTGGGCAGCCTTGTCATGTCCCTTTCTCTATCTTAAATTCTTCTGTAACCACATTATTAACTATTAGCTTAGCTTTTTGTTCTGAATAAATTGCACCTATACCGTTTTCGAACCCTTGACCAACCCCCATCCCCTGAAGATTTTTCTTCATAAAACTCCAAGAAAAGTTGTCAAAGGCTTTCTCCGCATCAACAAAAATTAAAACTGCTTTAGTGTTAATGTTCACTTGCAACTTCTCCAAAATATTAATAATATTCCTTGTGTTGTCAGACAAGTGTCTACCCGGGAGAAAGCCAGCTTGGTCTTTATGTATTTCTTCAACTAATACCCTTTTTAACCTATTAGCCAAAATGTCAGCAAAAATTTTATAATCCACATTCAACAGGGATATGGGTCGGTAGTTCTTAAGTTGTGTCTTTTCAGACTCACTTTTTGGTATGAGTGTAATATAAGCTTCCTTCCACGACTCAGGCGCTTCCCCCCCCCTCCATAATTTCATTGCAAACCTCCTTCAGTGGTTGAATTACACAGTCTTTCAAAGTTCTGTAGTATTTTGCAGTTATTCCATCCGGTCCTGGAGACTTGCCCAATTGCATGTTCTGTATGGCACCTTCCACCTCTTGTTCTGTGATCTTGTAGTTCAGCATCAACTTATTTTCTTGAGAGATTTTCTGCAGTCCATTTGTTTTCAAAAACTGGTCTATATCAAACTCTTTCTGTGGCCCTTGTGTGTATAACTGTTTAAAATATCTGTGGAAGCAATTCCTAATTTCCACTGGATTCTGGATACTTTCCCCTTCTATCTCCAAATTGGTAATAGTGTTCAGCTTTTGTCTTTTCTTCATTTGCCAAGCTAACAATTTTCCACATTTATTAGCCGACTCGAATGTCCTTTGTCTCATCTGTTTAATTCTCCATTCTATTTCCTGATTCATCATTTTTGTGTATTGCACTTGATATAACTTTATTTCTCTCAGAATCTCTTGTGATTTGGGTTTCGCTCTCAATTTCTTTTCAGCCTCTTTAATTTTATCTAAAATTTTGTCTTTTTTCTCATTTTGAGATCTCTTCTTAATTGCATTCTGTTGAATTAGGAATCCCCTCATGACTGCTTTACTTGCGTCCCATACTACTCTTTTTCCAGTAGTAGTATTCAAATTTATCTCAAAATAGTCTCTCAAGGTTTTTTGGGCCTTTTTTATAACCTCTTGGTCTTTAAACAAGGTGTCATTCATCCTCCATCTGAAGGAACCGGTTGATGTTAATTTCATCTCCATTCTCACAGCATTATGATCGGAGCAAGTTTTAGGGCAGATTTCCACTTTTTTAACCTTAGATGCCAGTCCTCTAGTTATCCAAATTTGGTCAATTCTTGTCCATGTCATTTTGGCCTCAGAGAAGAAGGTTCCTTCTCTAGCCAGGGGGTTCTTCACTCTCCAAATGTCAGTCAAGTCCATATTGTCAGTCATTTCAAAAAAAGTCTTCGGTAGTCTGCCATCATTTGTAACTACCTGTCTGTATGATTTGTCCATATTTGTAGATACCACCCCATTCATATCTCCCATCATAATAACATTATAATCCATATAATCCAACAATGTCTCATGCAACTTCTTAAAAAATTCAGATTTCCCCTCATTTGGTGCGTAGACTCCTATAATTAAATATTTCTCTCCTTGTGTTTGAATTTCAATTGCCAAAATTCTTCCTTGTTCATCTTTAAAAACAAATTTCGGTGATAGGCTCTCTTTTGCATAGATTACCACTCCTCTCTGTTTAACTTTATCCGATGAGATAAATTCTTGGCCCAATCTTTTATTTATCAAAAGTTTCCTGTGTAGCCTTATCACATGCGTTTCCTGTAAACAAATCAAGTCCAATTGTTCTTTTTTCAATATATGAAATATCCTTCTCCTTTTTTCCGGGGAGTTCAAACCATGAATGTTCCAGCTTAAGAGTTGCAGAGACATGATGTATGTATATTATTTTCCTCCAACTGCTCCCAGCAGTTGTTCTTCATCCGACGGTAGTATCTCAGGTCCCAAAGGTGGTGGTGGTACTCCTGGCTCTTTTCCTATCCCTTTTTGCAATTTCTCTTCGTAATCTTTCAAAAATTTCTCCTTATCTTCCACTGTTCTGATTTTGACCTTTTTCCCTTTGAAGGTAAAAGATAGGCCTTGGGGGAATTCCCACCTGAATAAAATTCGGTTTCCTCTCAACAAGGCTACCAGATCTCCGTAGTTGGCTCTCAGTTCCAATAAATATTTTGGAATGTCTTTAAAAATCTCAATCCTTGCGCCATCAATCTCAAGAGTCTTTTGATAGTGCAAATTCAATATTTTGTCCCTCTCCTCTTTCGATCGGAGGGAGATCAAACAGTCTCTCACCCTGTTCTTCCTCCCTCCTCTTCCAAGTCTGAAAGCACTTACAATCTTAAAGTCTGGCTTTTCTTCGTCTAACTCCCAGAATTCTATAAATTCCTGCGTAAGAAATTCACTTAAACTTTCTTTTTCACGTTCAGGTACTGCCCTGATCCTCAGATTAGTCTGTTTGTCTCTTAATTCAAACATAGACAGCTGCGATTTATGATCATCCAACCTTCTGTGTATTGGTGATATCTCTCCCTTTACCTCCTCTGCTATTTCCTTCGCCTCTTGAGCCATCTTACGATTTGATGCAACTTCCTGCAGCAGTTTCTCAATAGAGTTTGTATTTTTCTCAATAGTATCTGTGTTAGAGTTCACTTTCTGCCCCAAGTTGTTAATACTTAAAGTATTTTGTTCAAGTTGCTTACTTACTTTTTCCAAAGTTCCAAAGATTTTTTCTAATGCCAAGGCAATTGAACCTTCTTCCAAAGTCATTCCTTTGAGTCCTTGATGGCCTGGCTCTTCCTCTGCTAGACCAGAGGGCCCAGATACTGACGCTCTTCTCAGCTGCTGCTGCTGCTGCAGTTTAGCTTTTGTCGATCTTGTTGCTCTTTCTGGCGGCTGACTTGCCATAACACCTTATCTGAGGTTCAAGGTCAGTCTCACAGTCCAAACTTTTTTATCAGTGAATTCCCAGCCTGTTGAGAGTGGAAAATGGAAAGTCCCCAGAAGCCAGTTGTAACAGTTTCATAAATCCTCTAGGGGGACACAATAACAATTAAAGTTTGTAACTATAAAGTTCGGCTTTTAAGCTTCTGTTAAATTTCCCCTGGATAAATAGCCACAGTATCAGTCATAAAAACCTTCAGATTTTAAGTATCCTTCTTGCAGAGCTAACTTTCAATCAATTTGTAACAAAGTCCTTAAAAAAGTGCACAACACTGTAACAGTCCCATTAATCTGGCATTCCGATTCCAAGGATTGAGTGATGGTCTTTTCTTTTAAAACTCTTTAAAACAGCAGTAAAGTCTCTTAAAGATCTTCCCTCCCTCTTCTGAGGGGGGAATTCTTGTGTAGCTGTCAGAAATAAGATCTTTTAAAGCTCACAACACAGGCATAGCGGACACAGTCTATGCCTTTGATCTCTCTACAGAAGCGGAAGGCGGACTTCCTATTTTGCACCTTTCCGCTTCGGTCCAAATTCTTCTTAAAAAATTTCTCTATAGTCCAATCTTTACATATAACCTACTCACGGGTTGTTGTTTCATGGCCAAATTTTCAGAGGAAAAAAGGTCGGCGCTCTCCGGTAACAGCTGCACGGCTTCACTCAGCAGAAGTAGCGATCAACCCACAGCACCGCGCCAACCCCGCTGCGAATCTGGAGCCCGTTACCGGGCTCCTTTGTCGTTCGGGGAGGGCGCTATTGGTGCCCGCCGGGTCCCAAGACCACAGGCTTCTCCTGCCTGTGGCTTTTAAAGAGGGTCCCCGCTTCGCCGCAGCGGCAGGACCCAGTTTCTGCTCAGCTGGTCCCTCAGGAACGGAGGGATTCCGCCATTACCGATGGCGCCGCCTCCGGAAGTCCAAACTCTTGTATCAGCTCCAGTGCTTTGGCTGCCCTGGAGTCTGGATCTTGTAATGTCAGAATTGGATCATCAGCAAAGGCTTTTAATTTATATTGCTTCAAACCTACTGGACGCGTGCTTTCCGGCGCCGCTCGGGGGACCCACCTGTGCTCCGGCTCTAGAGAGGGATCGGGGGGGACTTCCGGGGAGGTGCCTCTGGATAATGGCGGAATTCCTCTGATCGGGAGGAATTTGCCCCATGGGAATTGGGTCTGGCCGCCACGGCGGAGGCGGAAACCCGCAAAAAATCACAGGCGGGAGAAGCCTGTGAGCGTGGGATTCGGCGGGCACCTTTTGTGCCTCCCCTACTCGCGGGGAAACCCGGTTTCGGGGATCCGGAGCAACATGGGGTGAGCGGCGCGGTGCTTCGAATCGTCTGCTTCTTCCACGGAGCGAAGCTGCATAGCTGTTGCCGGAGAGCACTGACTTTTTCCTGTGGACAATTTGACTTCAAAGAACTATCCGTGAGTAGAGCGGAAGAAGGAGAATTGGACTTTAAAAGTCTAATTTGGCATTGAAAACGGGGGAGGTTCAACACAGGAAGTCTGCCTTCCCCATTTGTAAATAGACGGAAGCAATAAGGCTGCAAGCTAAAGTCTTGGAAAGCCTTCTGTAAAAGACTAAATTTCCATCGGAAAAGAGTATAACCCCCCCCCTTGGTGGCAGGAGAAGGGGGGGGAGTTGAGGACAGAGCATACCTGTAAGAGAGAGTGATGAGAGTAAAAATACTGCCACTCTGACCCTGGAAATGGGCTGCTAGCAGGACCGACGTTTTGAAATGTTCATTGACAGCGCTTAGAACGTTCTTTGACAGCTAGCAAAATAAGAGAAATACACTGTTTCTATTGTCTCCGGCTGTTACTAAAAAGGAGTTAAAATAATTGAAAAATTGAAACTAATTCCGGATCTGTGTTTGAAAGAGGATACTAATTGACTATTACAAATAGAAACTGTTTCCCCCTAGTGGAAGTCTTTAAAACTGGTTACTTTAAAAGAGCTGGGCTAGGGGAATTTCCAGTCACAAGATAAGAAACCATGAGACTTTGGGACTGACCTTGAATTTGTTAAGTGTTATGGCAAATGAAAAGGGAAAAACAGAACAGCCAGCAGCTGGGGGAACATTGAGATCCGGTAAGACTTGGCAGCAACCCAGGAGAGCTTCAACATCAGGCCCCTCAGCCACTTCTGCGACTGCTGTTTCTGCATCAGTACATTTAAAATCAAAAGGAATGTTGACAGAAGAGGCTCTAGCAGTTGCATTAAGTAAGATAAATGATTCACTGGAACAACTTAATAAGAAAGTGGACACTGCAACTGAAAGTATAAATAACTTGGGACAAAAGGTGAACACTAATACAGAATCCATTCAGAAATTGATACAGGAATCCACTTTGACACGGCAGACTGCGGAGAAAGCTAGGGAGAAGGCAGCAGCAGCTGATTGTAAAATAACTCAATTGGAGAAAGAGGTAGTGCCAACCCTACAGAGACAACTTGATGAACACAAGGTGATGCTTGCTATGATTGAACTTAAAGAAAAACAGCCAAATTTGAGGATCAGAGCCATACCGGAATTGGAGAAGGAAAGCTTGATAGATTTTCTTACACAGGAATTTGCTGATTTTTGGGAATTGGATTTGGGTCAAGAAGAGTTTAGAATTGTGAAGGCATTTAGACTTGGAAGAGGAGGGAAGAAAGAGAAGAATAGAATAAGAGACTGTTTGATTTCCCTCTGGACCAAAGAAGAGAGAGACAAAATTTTGGGTTGGCACTACCAGAAGAATCTAGAAATACATCAGTCAAGAGTGGAATTTTTTAAAGACGTTCCAAAATACCTTTTGGATCTGAGATCCAACTATGGAGATATTGTTGCTCTGCTGAGAAGGAATAAAATCATCTTTAGGTGGGAGTTTCCCCAAGGCCTATCTTTCAGCTTCAAAGGAAGGAAAATAAAAATAAGATCAGTAGAAGATAAAGTAAAGTTTCTGATTAAATATGAAGAAGATCTGCAGAAGGGAATTGGAAAAGAGCCAACAGCATTGGATAGAAGATCACCAGATAGAGGACCAGAGCAAAGAGCATTGGACAGAAGATCACCAAACAGGGGAACATTGGATATATCGACATTATCCTTTGGATTGGACCTCCCAGTGAACGTGCCATCATCACTACCAACAGAAGAGGAGCAAGCATTGGTTGCAGTTGGGGGGGGTACCAGAGTAACTACATGATGGCACTGCAGGTCTTGAGATGGAATGTGAATGGACTGAACTCCCCCGAAAAAAGGCGGAGAGTATTTCATTTATTGAAAAAAGAGCATTTGGACTTGATTTGTTTACAAGAAACACATGTGATAAGGCTACATAGGAAGATATTGAGTAATAAAAGATTAGGCCAAGAATTTATTTCATCGGATAAAGTTAAAAAAAGAGGAGTGGTCCTCTATGCAAAGGAGAGCCTATCACCAAAATTCATATTTAAAGATGATCAAGGAAGATTCGTCGCAATTGAAATTCAATTACAAGGAGAGAAATTTCTGATTGTAGGTATTTATGCACCAAATGAAGGAAAATTGGAGTTCTTTAAGAAGCTACATGAGACTTTGATGGACTATATGGACTATAATATGATCTTGATGGGAGACATGAATGGAGTGGTGTCTACAAATATGGACAAGGCACAGAGACAGGTAGTCACCAAAGACGGTAGACTACCAAAAACCTTTTTTGACATGACTGAAAGTATGGACTTAGTTGACATTTGGAGAATGAAGAACCCTCTGGGAAGAGAGGGAACTTTTTTCTCTGAGGCTAAAATGACTTGGACAAGAATCAACCAAATTTGGGTAACCAGGGGACTGGTCCCGAAGATCTGCAAAACGGAGATTTGCCCTAAAACTTGCTCTGACCATAATGCCATGAAGATGGAAATGAAATTGACGTCAATTGGTTCCTTTAGATGGAGGATGAATGATACTTTGTTTAGGAATGAAGAGGTGACCAAGAAGGCCCAAAAAACTCTAAGAGATTATTTTGAGATAAATATGAATACTACAGTGGAAAAAAGAGTAATTTGGGACGCAAGCAAGGTGGTTATGAGAGGATTCCTAATACAACAGAATGCAATTAAGAAGAGAATTCAGAATGAAAAAAAGGATAAAATCCTGGGGAAAATAAAGGAAGGAGAGAAAAAACTGAGAGCAAAACCAAAGTCACAGGAGATCCTGAAAGAGATAAAGCTATACCAAACACAATATATGAAGCTGATGAATCAGGAAATAGAATGGAAGATCAAACAGATGAGGCAAAAGACATTTGAATCGGCAAATAAGTGTGGAAAATTGTTGGCCTGGCAGATGAAAAAAAGACAGAAACTCAATACCATTACGAACTTGGAAGTGGAAGGAAAGAATATACAGAACCCAGTGGAGATCAGGAAGTGTTTTCAGAGATACTTCAAACAACTTTATACACAGGAGAAGCAAAAAAGAAATGGATATTGATGGATTTTTAAAAATGAATGGACTACGTAAAATCTCTCAGGAAAAACAGTTAATGTTGAACTATAAGATAACGGATCAGGAGGTGGAAGGGGCCATCCAAAACATGCAATTAGGCAAATCTCCAGGACCAGATGGTTTGACTTCAAGATATTACAGATCTTTGAAAGAATGGTTAATACAACCATTGAAGGAAGTCTGCAATGAAATATTGGAAGGAAGACAGGCACCAGAGTCGTGGAAGGAAGCTTACATTACACTTATACCGAAAACAGAGACTGAAAAGACACAGCTCAAGAACTACCGCCCTATATCACTGCTTAATGTGGATTACAAAATCTTTGCAGATATTTTGGCTAAAAGATTGAAAAAGGTGTTAGCAGAAGAAATTCATACAGACCAAGCGGGCTTTCTCCCGGGCAGACATCTGTCTGACAATACGAGGAATATAATTAATATTCTAGAAAAACTACAAGTGAATATCAATACTAAAGCAGTCTTGATATTCGTGGATGCAGAGAAAGCCTTTGACAATATTTCTTGGAGTTTTATGAAGAAGAATTTACAGGGGATGGGGGTAGGACAAGGTTTTGAAAATGGTATAGGTGCAATTTATTCAGAACAAAAGGCAAAATTAATTGTGAATAATGTGATGACAGAAGAGTTTAAGATTGAAAAAGGGACACGACAAGGTTGCCCAATTTCTCCATTGCTTTTTATATCGGTCCTTGAGGTTTTGCTAAATATGATTAGAAAGGACCAAGAGGTTAAAGGTATACAGGTGGGAGCTAAACAGTATAAATTGAAAGCATTTGCTGATGTTTTAGTATTGACTTTACAGGAGCCAGAATCTAGTACTAAAAGGGTATTGGCCAGAATCTAGTACTAAATGTCAGGGAACTGCCATCAGAGCCTAGAGTGGAGGTAAGGCTCCCTAACGATGCAGGAGAAGGGACCAGCAGGGAGAGAGAGCAAACTTCCTTTGAGGAAGGAAATAGGAGGGACACCAGGAAGCGAGGGGAGACTGCGGAGAGAGGGCTCCAAGACTCTTCCACAGAGAGCAGCGGGGAGAGCCCAGGACCTCCGTTGGGCACGCCCACTCTGCGCAGGAGACTTCCGCGCAGAGAGGCTAGGCGGAGACTTGGGGTCAAAGAATTTTTATGTTGGAAGAAGTTCAGAAAATGCCCACTGACGGATTCTGCCAGCGACTGACACAGCCATGGAGAAAGGGCTGTCCAGCCAGGGAAAGGTTTAGCCAGGCAACGTTGCCTAGAGCTGCAGCACCCTTTACGCACAAGCAACCCCCAATTCCCTTTACAGCAATCCGTCAGTCTTTGACATTGCTTGTGCACAAAGACAAGACAGGCAGCATCATGAGTCAAACCGGAGGAGCAGGCGCCGGAGAGGCAGCAGCGGCAGCGCCAAATCTGGAGGAGAGAAACCGAGATTTGGAACGGCAGGTGGCTCTGTTAGCGGCGCGGCTAGATGAAAGGAGGACTCAGGATGCCCAGGGGAAGCCCACCCCCATCGCAAGGAAGGTACCGGGACTGGTGCACAAGTTTGGGGGAAACCCCAGGGATTATAATGCATTCAGGACTGAGGTACAGTATGCGCTGGAACTGCAGTTTGACGACTTTGTGGATGATGGGGAGAGGGTCGCTTATGTTATCGGGCATCTTCAAGACGCTGCCAGGGAATGGATCCGGCCATTAATGGCAACGCAGAATGCTGCCCTAAAGGACCTTAGGAAGTTTTTTGGTGCCATGGACGCCATGTTCTCAAGTGGGGTGGAGCAGAGTGTGGTTCGCCAGGAACTGATGGCTTGCAAGCAAGGGAGCCGGTCAGTTAGAGAGTACTGGTCGCATTTTACTATGCTTATCCATAGACTTGGGTGGGAACTGGGCTCGGAACCAGTGCAAATGTTATTTGAGGAAGGCTCATCCCCCTCAGTGAAGGACAAACTCTCCTGCGCCCCCCGCCCTCAATCGATGGATCAGCTGACTAAGGCTGTACTTGCGATTGGAGCGCGCCAAGAAGCGTGCGCTTTAGAGAAGCGGGAGGGGAGAGGAGAGCGTTGGGATGACAACCACATTCCTGAAATACCGGACCAACCTTCCCAGCCAGTGGAACCAATGGAGATTGGGGGAGCGCGCGCGTGCGGGGCTTCTAACTCCAGCGAAGTTCAAAAGAAGGAGGGAAAGGAGGGGAAAACAGCCAAGAAGTGTTTCCTCTGCCAACAGCCAGGACATTTTGCCAGGGTCTGCCCTCAAAGGAAAGCATGGCAAGGAATGGTGGGGGCTGCTGGCTGTGAGAAGGGGGGAGAGGAGGAGCAGGGAAAAGCCAACGCTTGGCTGCCGATCACCGGGCACAGCAGCCAGGCCAGCAACCAGTAAAAGTGCCCAAGCCAGACCCCCCCCCAAGCAGCCATAGCCTTAGAGGTGGTGCTAGAACTCCCCAATGGGCACCCAATCAAGGTTAAAGCACTGCTGGATTCAGGTAGTTCCTGTAATTTTTTCAGCAAGGATTTCGCCCTGGAGCACCAGCTGTACCTCCTGCCTCTAGACTGTCCCTTGCAAGTAACGACCATTGATGGCAGAGAACTCGTGGGAGGGGAGGTGACGCACCAGACTCCCCCCATGAGAATGAGGGTTTCCCGAGACACAGAGACCATTGCCTTTCACGTAGCCACACTGGCAGGACCACCCATCATACTGGGAATGAGCTGGTTGGCACTACATGATCCAGTAGTGGCATGGCACCAGCGGACAGTTTCTTTTGGGTCAGCTCACTGCTTGGAACACTGTCACGGGGGGGAAACCCCGAGGATGGCTGTAGCCAGGGTGGCAGGGATGGCGGTGGGGGAAAAGGGGAAGGTACCGCCACAATACGCTGACCTGCAGGATGTCTTCAGCGAGAAGGAAGCGGATAAACTACCCCCCCCATAGACCCTTCGACTGTCAAATCAACCTACTCCCAGGGGCTCAGCTACCAGTGGGTAAACTGTATGCCATGTCGGACAGGGAGATGCAGGAGTTGCGGGAGTTTAATGACAAGAACCTGAAAAGAGGTTTCATAAGAGAATCAAGGGCGGTGGGAGGCAGTCCAGTGTTCTTTGTGGACAAAAAAGACACTAAACAGCCCAGATTGGTCGTAGACTTTAGGTCCTTGAACCTTGTATCGGAACCAGTGACCTTCCCAATGCCCAGGATTGACGATATTTTAACCAGGGTGAGGAAGGGGAAAATTTTTACTAAGCTGGACCTTCGGGGTGCATACAATTTGATTAGGATGAGGGAGGGGGACGAATGGAAAACCACCATGTCCACCCCCCTGGGGGCCTTTGAGTACTTAGTTATGCCATTTGGATTACAGTCGGGCTCCGCCTGTTTTCAATCTTTCATGCACCACGTGTTGGGATCCCTGCTGTACAAGAATTGCGTGGCCTTTTTAGATGACGTGTTAATCTATTCGGACAACGAGGAGCAGCATGTCAGAGACGTCCGGGAAGTGCTAAAGAGGCTACAGGAACATCAGTTGTGGGTCAAACTGGAGAAGTGCCAGTTCCATGCCCGAGAGGTCGAGTTCCTGGGATACAGGTTGTCGGACAAGGGCCTAGCTATGGACCCAGGAAAGGTGCAGGCGGTGCTGGAATGGAAGACCCCCAAGAAGACCCGGAAGGACGTACAGAGGTTCCTGGGGTTTGGGAACTTCTACCGGAAGTTCATCAAGAACTTCGCCCACTTGACAGCGCCCATCACAGATTGTCTCAGTAGCAAAAGAAATTTGTCTGGACGGAAGATGCACAGCAGGCCTTTGAAAGGCTGAAGAAGGCCTTCGCTTCAGAAGAGCAGCTCTTGCATGTGGATCTGCAGAAGCCAATGAGGCTGGAGACAGACGCGTGAGACCGAGCTGTAGGGGCGGTGCTACTCCAGCCGGGAGACCAGTCCAGCTGGAGACCGTGCGCGTTCTTCTCGAGGAAGCTGAGCAAGTCGGAGCAAAACTACACGGTCTATGACCGGGAACTGCTTGCAATTTATGAAGCCTTTCGACGCTGGAGACATTTGTTAATAGGGGCGCAGCACAAGATCCAGGTGTGCATGGACCATAAGAACAAACACCGTAGGGAAGGAGAAACCATACGGGTAGGGGACCGGGTGTGGTTGTCGACCCAAGGGTTACCGTTCAAGGGGGGTTGCAAGAAGTTGCAGCCAAGGCGGCTGGGACCTTTCGAGGTGACACAGCAGGTTAATCCCGTGGCCTTTAGACTCAAGTTGCCGACCAGCATGAAACTATACCCGGTGTTCCATAGATCCCTACTCTCTCCGTACAGGGAGGGACTGGAATTGCCGGGGCGAGAGAGAGTGGTCCCCATTCACCCACACATGGAGGAGAGGGAATTCAGTAGTCAAGCCATGGAAATACTCGATTCAAGATGGCGAGGGGGGCAAGTGGAGTATTTGGTGGCTTGGGAGGGGGAACCAGAATCGGAAAACACGTGGGTTCCTGCGGAAAACATCAGGGATGAGTATCTCCGGGGGGAGTTTCACGGCAGGTTCCCTAGGAAGCCCAACCCCACATCGAGGTTCTGGGAGGAGCAATTTGGCACCACAGATGAGGAAGAAGATTTTATGGGGTTTCCGGCCTCCGAAGAGGAGGGAGGAGAGGTATCCGGGGGAGAGGAATCGGACTGGGAAGAGTACCCTGTGCAAAGAGATAGCAGCAGGTGGAGAGAAATGTTTGAATCTTTGGAGGAGGGAGATAGTTCCTTCCGGGGATTCCCCGCATCACCGTCAGGGGAAAGGGAGGAATTTAGGCCAAAGGAACGGAATGGAGGTGAGGGGGGTCCTGGAGGGGAGGTGGATGTCAGGGAACTGCCATCGGAGCCTAGAGTGGAGGTAAGGCTCCCTAACGATGCAGGAGAAGGGACCAGCAGGGAGAGAGAGCAAACTTCCTTTGAGGAAGGAAATAGGAGGGACACCAGGAAGCGAGGGGAGACTGCGGAGAGAGGGCTCCGAGACTCTTCCACAGAGAGCAGCGGGGAGAGCCCAGGACCTCCGTTGGGTACGCCCACTCTGCGCAGGAGACTTCCGCGCAGGGAGGCTAGGAGGAGACTTGGGGTCAAAGAGTTTTTATGTTGGAAGAAGTTCAGAAAACGCCCACTGACGGATTCTGCCAGTGACTGACACAGCCATGGAGAAAGGGCTGTCCAGCCAGGGAAAGGTTTAGCCAGGCAACGTTGCCTAGAGCTGCAGCACCCTTTATGCACAAGCAACCCCCAATTCCCTTTACACTAAACCAGAGGCCTTTCTCCTGGGCATGGTCGGCCAATTGGTGTTAAAGAAGGCTAGAACTTTTTTTATGTATGCAACAACAGCAGCAAGAATACTCATCGCGAAATATTGGAAGACACAAGATTTACCCACCAGGGAAGAATGGCTGATGAAGTTGATGGACTACATGGAATTGGCGGAAATGACTGGCAGAATCCGAGACCAGGGAGAAGAGTCGGTGGAAGAAGACTGGAAAAAGTTTAAAGACTATTTACAGAAATACTGTAAAATTAATGAATGTTAGAAAAATGTTGGAATGAAGTTATATGGCTTTAGTAGAAATGTTATAAGGAATTAAGTATAAATAGATTATTAGCGCATTAAAGGGAAAAATAAGGTTAGAATGTGTTAAGACAATTATAGGATAGAAAATAGAGGAAGATGGAAAGGAATTGCTGAAACAATTAATAGAAGTGGAATATAAAAAGGGAGGTGTGAGGAGGTCATGGAAATTAGTGAAAGAAGGATAAAATATTGAAATTGGACTGTGATTTAAATGGTTTTTGTTTTGTTTTGTTAGTTGTATGTTAGTGTTTTGCAGTGGGTTTTTTTGGTATTGTATTGTATTATTGTATGTTTTTTCTTTTTTGGTTTTTTGTGGTGTTGTGTTCAATTTGTTGGAAAACTAATAAATATTATAAAAAAATTTTAAAAAAATAGAGAGGGATCAGGGGCTCCGGCCGCATCGGGGGCTGAAGGAAGAGCGTTGCCGCCGCCATGAACATCCGGAATGCGAGGGTTCGAGCCCCGGGGTCGCCCGGCGGGGGGGGGGGGCGGCGCTTCGGCTTCGGGGCCCGAGGCTGCGGCTCAAGGCCTTTCCTCGAATGAGATGGAAGGGATCCCCTGAGGTCCTCGAGTCCAGCCCCTTTCCACGCAGGAATGACCGTTCAAGGATCCTCGGGGAGGGTCACTCGCCAGCGTGAACTGCTTTGTCCTGACAAAACCGCCCTTGTCGCGAGGATCAGGTGGAGCCTCCAGGGGCAGGAGCAGCGCCCTGCTGGGCACCTGAGGGACGAGATGGGGCAGCCGCCACCCCCAGGTGGTTGCTGCTGGAAACAAGATGAGATCAGCTTAGCCCAACCTTTGCCTTTGGGAAGTATAGACTGCACCAGACTGCTCTGTTAGACTGCTGCTGGAAATGGCTGCTGGTAGTCAGGTTTGCGGGTCAGATTGATTTGGCAAGACAGCCCTTATTAAATCAGGCAGACTTGTTTCCAGTAGGTGAACAGCCAGGTGCTGCTGAGCATGAGGTACTGGAGAGAATAGCTGTCATGTCCTACTTTGTTAGTTTTCCACATTCGTATCTCTTTTTTCAAGATACAGTGTCTCTGAATAAGGAGGTTCTATTATGCTACTACACACAGCAAATGTCAGTCCCACTGGGGAGGGGAGGAGCTGTGAAGTGGGTGCATCTCTCTCTGCTCTGTTTTAGTTTTTCTTCCTTTTCTCTCCACCAGCCCGAGGACCTGATGAACATGCAACACTGCAACCTCCTTTGCTTGCCAGAGAACTATCAAATGAAATATTACTTCTATCATGGACTCTCCTGGCCCCAGGTAACTCTGTCTACATACTTGTGACTTGAAGGTTTTGTAGAATAATGGGCAACCTCAATCCTTCAAAGAGACCTTGACTGCAAATCTGCTACTCCCTTTACCACCACCCCTCTCTCCACCTGCCACCCTCTCTCTCCCACCCCTTTGTATTGGCAACTGTGGTGCTAAGGTGACCCTTCTGAAAAACTCCTTCTGACCCAAGATCTCCTGGATCTCCTGCTGCCCTCCCACAGCCTTCGTCTGGGAGCTAGGACTCTAGCTTCTGGGAGACGGCCATGGTGCCTCATAAGTGACAGGGTGAGTTTTACCAGCCTCCCCCAGCTTTAATTAGCAACATTTGAGATTTTGTTGACTCCTCAGGATCTTTTGGTTGCCCTTGGTGGTTTTGTAATGGACCTGGGCCTGTGGCTGAGTGAGCTAATCAGCACTTGTTACTCTGGCATGGCATTGCAGGTAGGGAGGTCTGTACTTCAAGCCCGCCATAAACACACCGGGTGGCCTACCCAGGTTGCTCCCCAGACGGTGTCCCTGGGGCTGCAGTGGTTGTTCTTGGCTGTTCTCTTCCCACATAAAGTCAACTCTTAGCTGAGGTGGCGGTATAGCACGTAAATATGAAATTGTGCATAGACCAAACACACATTCAAACACTATCTCAAGGTGAGTGCAATAGTTGGTGGGATTGTCAACATTCAACACCCACTCCCTTTAATTTTTTTTAAGCTGAATTCATGCAAATTAAATGTGCATAAATTGCGAGTCAACTGTATTTCCATCCTGCCACCTTCCACTTTTCTTCTCTAGCATATGCCTGTTACAGGTGGCAAGGAGAAGGACAACATGGAGATAGTGATGAAATGACTAAGCCCAGTGCCTGCTGCTTTGGGGACTGACATACATATTCTCAACATTTCAGCCTGTTAAAGCGGCAACTTTCTGTCTCAACACCAACCTACTGTAATACCTTTAACTTGTTCATCTTTTCTAATCATACTTAGCAAGACCTCCAGTAGTGAAATAAACAGCAGAGGGGAAAGTGGGCACCCTTGCCTGGTTCCCTTCTCAATTCTAATTTCCTCTGAAACCACATTATTTACAATAATTTTAGCTTTTTGTTCTAGATAGATCGCTTTAATTCCATTAAAAAAATCCTGACCTATCCCCATACTCTCTAAGTTATGTAACATAAAACTCCAAGAAACATTGTCAAAGGCTTTCTTTCTCTGCATCAATAAACATTAACCTTGCTTTACAGCTTTTTCTTGCTTCTAACTTTTCCAAAATATCCACAACATTTCTAATATTATCTTTCATATATACTCTGAGTATACTATGAATATACTCAGATAAAACCTTCTTTAGCCTGTTGGCCAGTATATTTGCAAAAATTTTGTAATCCACATTGAGTAGGGAGATTGGTCTGTAGTTTTTAACGTTGGGTCTATCCTGACCCTGTTTAGGAATCAGAGTAATATAAGCTTGCTTCCAGGTTTCAGGTGCTTTACCCCCTCGTAAAATTGAATTAGATAATTCTACCAGAGGTTGGGATACTGCCAGGGAGACAAAGTCCATCTGAGCCCCCAACCCGGCTGCCGGACGATCCATCGACCTCCCGTAGACAGGCAATATCAGCAAATAGCGACACGAAGCCTCAAGAATAGATTGCCACATTCTTGGACTGGTGCACATTCTATCAGCAGAATTCACACAGCAAAAGATGCACAGCAGGAGAGCATATTTACAGTTTAGTCAGCGTTGGTCAGAACAGTGTTGGCCAGTGTGGTGTAGTGGTTAAGAGCGATAGACTCGTAATCTGGGGAACCGGGTTCGCGTCTCCGCTCCTCCACATGCAGCTGCTGGGAGACCTTGGGCCAGTCACACTTCTTTGAAGTCTCTCAGCCCCACTCACCTCACAGAGTGTTTGTTGTGGGGGAGAAAGGGAAAGGAGAATGTTATCCGCTTTGAGACTCCCTAGGGTAGTGATAAAGCGGGATATCAAATCTTCTTCTTCTTCTTCAAAGAAACCATGACCGTCTGCTTCGGTCTGCTCAGGCAAGAAGAAGAAAACGAAAGCAACTGACAACATAAACATCCTGTGAACAGGAAATACGCAGACTCTGTGACTCACAAAGCCTGCTCCCTTTTAAGGTGGAACGGAAATATCCTAACATCGTCCCCCTTTCCGTGTAACCTGTAGTACCTGTGGTTCAACCCAATTGCAACCTTTGTACGTAAACCTTAAGTTGTTCTCTGTTAACAACCTTAGACAACAGATCAGCAGGAATTTCATTTCCTGGCATGTAGGACACCTGAATGAGTCCTTTCTGAATACACTCTCTTGCACGATGTAGCTTAATCTGCAAGTACTTGGTTCTTTGCTTGCAACTCTCCGAGTTCAGCAAAGCCAAACAAGATCTATTGTCTTGATACACTTGTATAGGACATTTCACAGAAACCCCGACGTCCTTAAACAGTTGCATCAACCATTCACAATCCATGAGTGAAAATGACAGAGCATTGAGTTCTGCTTCACAGGAACTTAGGCTAACTGTCGTCTGCTTTTTGCACAACCAGTCAAACAGGCAGTGGTTGTACATGTAGCATACTCCAGAAGTGCTTGTACCATCTGTGGTGTCACTTCCAAAACTAGCATCAAGATTTCAAGACCTCCAGTCTTCTGACTGGTGAACCTCAGCCTGTAGTGCAAAGTCCCTTTCAAATAGCGGGCTATGCGCTTCAGAGCTTTCCAATCCTGAACAGTAGGATTGTTAGCATGTCTGCTAAGCAGGTTAGTGCTTACAGCAACGTCAGGTCTTGAACATCTAGCAATGAAATTCAACTTGCCTAGAATGCATCTGTACAGCGTAGTGTCAGAAAACGCCTCAGCAGTACCATCCACCTGGTAACCTGTCACCATCGGTGTGTCTGCTGGGTTTGCATCAACCAAATTCAACCTGGTTAATACATCAGCAATTTTCTGTGTTTGGTGTACCAGAAAATTACCTGCTTGGTCCCTCTCCACCTGCAGAGTAAGACAGTTGGATAGCTCACCAAGATCCTTCATGTCAAAGTGCTCCTTCAGCTGAGCTAGGGTGCTTTGGTAGAAAGCCTGATTCTTCCAAAACATCAGAAGATCATCAACAAAACATAAACAATACAGTTTGTTTTGCCCCTCCTCCTTGACAAACACACACGGATCAGCTTTGCCCTGGTGAAAACCTAGAGAAAGCAACGTCTCCGTGAGTTTTGTGTTCCAACACCTGGCACTCTGCTTGAGACCATATAAGGATTTCCGCAGTTTACAGACCATTCCCTTCTGTATCTGCATCCCGTCAGGTGGAAGCATGTACAGCTCCTACCCCAAAATCCTGTACAAAAAAAGCTGTATTAATGTCATGATGGGAAACATGCAGTTTCTCCTCCGCAGCAATCTTGAGCATCAGCCGAACGCTCTCATATTTGACGGTGGGCGAGTAGGTCTCGTGGTAATCCTGTCCTGGTACCTGTGAAAAACCTCTGGCAACCAATCTGGCTTTGTGTCTGACAACCTTGCCATTCTGGTCTGTCTTGGCCTTGAAGACCCATTTGCTGACAACCAGTCTCATCCTTGGGACTATCGGTACCAGTTCCCAAGTTTGGTTCCTGTTCAAGGAATCAACTTCAGCCTTCATGGCATTTAGCCAAGGCTCAGCATCTTTAGAGGTTAACTCCTGAACCTCTTTGAAGCTTGAAGGTTCCCACACCTTCTCTGAGCTACTAAGAACAGCAGTTGCCGTCTTAGCAAACTCATCAGCAAATCTCTTCGGAGGTTTGCCTTTGGTCGCCCTTTCAGACCTGCGAACCAGACGCAAGTCTTCTGGACTCATCTCCTCCTTCTTAGGAGAAAAGTGACCAATGGTGAACAGTGGTTCTTCCAGTTCATTGTCAGACGCATCAGATGGTCTGACTGAGGCCTTTGCGCTCTTGTAGTCTGCTGTGTCATCACTGTCACTGACACCAGCAGCAGCGCCACCCACTGAACTGGAATCCGAACTCTGATCATCATCATCATCCTCTGTTTCCTCAGCTTTCTCAGCATGATCTGCTTTCTTCACATCACCTTTATCCTCCTCTGGGTAACTCTGGAAATTTCCCACATTTTCCCCCCACTTAGGATTGTACTCAACACTCCTTGTGAACTTTATGGATTTAGAGTTAGTCATCCATACCCTGTATGCACCTTTTTCGTACCCCATGAACAAACCATGTGCCCCACGCTTCCCAAGCTTGTTGCTCTGTGGGGTGTGTACCCACATGTCAGAACCAAAGATTCTCATGTGCTTGACATTAGGTTTCTTACCAAACATCTTCTCATAGGGAGTGCAAACAATAGGTGATGACAGTCTCCTGTTAAAAGAATAAACAAAATTCGATAGAGCCTCCCCCCAGAACTTCTCAGGGAGGTTGGCATCATGCAGCAAGGTTTTCATTCCTTGCAGCAACGTTTGATTTGCTCGCTCCGCAAGCCCATTCATCCATGGCGATCTAGGCGTTGACAAGTCATGCTGGATTCCCTTCTCAGTCAGGAAAGCTTCAAACTGCTGAGAAGTGAACTCCCCGCCCCGATCAGTAAACAAACAGCCGATACGTTTACCGTGAGCATTCTCCAAGCAAGCACAGAATGCCTTGAATCTAGGAAACGCTTGCAATTTCTGCTCGAGCATAAACACATGAATGTACCTGGAAAAAGAATCAATTAGAACCATGAAGTACCTTGCTCCTCCCAAAGAGGGTGCAAGAGGACCAACCAGGTCTGCGTGCACTAGCTGGTAGGGTTTGGAAGCCTGCCTGCTAGACTCCTTGCCTTTTGGAGCAACCTTCACCTTGTTCTCTGCACAAGATACACATTTCATGTGAAATTTACAGGGTTTGATGTTCAAACCCTCAACCAACCCAGGCATCTTGGCCAGCGCTTGCCAAGAGAGGTGACAAAATCTTCGATGTGCATCGTGAATACATCCTGCATGAAGAACCTTGTTAGTTTGTGCAACACAACAAGAATCAGCATCAGATATAAAAGCATTGTCATCATAAGTTATACAGAATAAGCCATCCATAAACTTTGCATGCAAAATGTCCTGTTTGCCTTTCCTGATGACACAGACGGTCCTCTTGAAGGATATCTCAAAACCACGCCCAGTAAGCTGTGGGACACTAAGCAAATTGTCCGCAGCTCCTGGAACAAAAAGTAAATCTCTGATGGTAGTATGCAGACTTGCAAGTTTCACAGTCCCAACTCCTGCAGCTTGCAAAGTCCTTCCATCAGCCAGGTGGATCTCACCATCTTGAGGCTTGAAGGAGATAAACAGATGGCGGTCCTTCGCAAGATGGCGGGTGCACCCTGAATCCACAACAAACCTGGCCTTTGCCTTCGAAGCAGATTTGCTGGCAAACAAAACCTTGTTTTCCACCGGCGTGGGCTTTTGCAGCTTGCCCCCCTGCTCCTGGCCATCAGACGTACCTTTAGCCTTTGGTGAAGCTGTGCCAGCAAACAAAACCTTGTTTTCCACCGGCGTGGGCTTTTGCAGCTTGCCCCCTGCTCCTGGCCATCAGACGTACCTTTAGCCTTTGGTGAAGCTGTGCCAGCAAACAAAACCTTGTTTTCCACTGGCGTGGGCTTTTGCAACTTGCCCCCCTGCTCCTGGCCATCAGACGTACCTTTAGCCTTTAGTGAAGCTGTGCCAGCAAACAAAAACTTGTTTTCCACTGGCGTGGGCTTTTGCAACTTGCCCCCCTGCTCCTGGCCATCAGACGTGCCTTTAGCCTTTGGTGAAGCTGTGCCAGCAAACAAAGCCTTGTTTTTCCCTGGCTTGGGCTTTCCACCCCCCTTCTGCTTCGGGCCATCTGCAGGCTTTTTCCTTTGTTTATTTCCAGTCTTTGGACAAAACTTCTGAGTATGACCTTGGTTACCACAGGAAACAGAGCTCTCAGCTGCCGACTCCTTGGCTCCCCCTGGAGGCTGGAATGCTGCCTGGGATGACGTGACAGTCTGCTCCCCCTGCAGCTTGCAACCGGTGCCCTCAGCATCCCTGCATTCACTCGCATTCTGGGAAACAGCCAGGACCTCCGATGCATTCAAACTCTGGGCTGGGATGATTGGCAGATGGGCAGCTTTCAAAGCATTCCGCATGTCACGTGCCGTCACGTTTCCAGCTAGCGTCTTTATGTCCTCCAGAGAGACGGATAAGACTATTACGTCTATGGCCCTCGAATTCTGGGCTCTCCATTTCTCTGTCAGAGGAACTGGAGTGGCTTCAGACACAGACACAGTATGCCATACTCCAAACTGACGCAGCAAACTCTCACACCATTTTGCCCAGGTCTGATAATTGTGCCGATTTAACTTTGGGCACTCAGTGGCCTCAGAAGCTTGGAAAAACTCCATTCCAGCTTTTTACTTGAGCCGTGAGTCTTTTATGCCTTCAAAGACGTCTTATCTCGGCAGCTCATTAATCACGATGCCTCTGGCTCGGCTCCCAGGCCAATTAGACCAGCCGGACTTCAAAGACTTTTGCCGCGGCATTCAGAAAAGCCTTATTTTGCTTTTGCTTTTCCACACATACCTCAGCAGTCTGTCGCAGCCTTACTCTCCTGTAAGTGCCGTGAATCTGGGCCCATAACCTGTTGTTGGGATACTGCCAGGGAGACAATGTCCATCTGAGCCCCCAAGCTGGCTGCCGGACGATCCATCGATCTCCCGTAGACAGGCAACATCAGCAAATAGCGACACGAAGCCTCAAGAATAGATTGCCACATTCTTGGACTGGTGCACACTCTATCAGCAGAATTCACACAGCAAAAGATGCACAGCAGGAGAGCATATTTACAGTTTAGTCAGCATTGGTCAGAACAAAGAAACCATGACCGTCTGCTTCGGTCTGCTCAGGCAAGAAGAAGAAAACGAAAGCAACTGACAACATAAACATCCTGTGAACAGGAAATACGCAGACTCTGTGACTCACAAAGCCTGCTCCCTTTTAAGGTGGAACGGAAATATCCTAACAGAATGAGCCATTCTTTCAATGTCTTATAATATTTCGCTGATAGACCATCGGGTCCTGGTGTCTTGCCAAGTTGCATTGAATTTATTGCCTGTTCCACTTCCTGGCTTGTAATTAAACCTTTTAGTAGATTCTTTTTATCCTTCGGAATCTGTTGCAATCCATTAATCTTTATAAATTGCTCGATTTTCCCTATATCTTCTTTATCCTTTCTATACAGTTGTTTATAATATTTATAAAAGCATTTTCTAATGTCTGCAGGGTTCTCTACCGATTTTCCTTCTGTAACAATGTTTGTAATAGTACTTTGTTTTTGTCTCTTCTTTAGTTGCCAGGCTAGTAATTTCCCACATTTATTTGCAGAGTCAAAATTTCTTTGTCTCATCCTTCTTATCTTCCATTCAATTTCTTGATTTACTAACTGTGAATATTGAACCTGTAGGGCTTTAATTTCTTTTTGGATCTGCAAATTCTTTGGGTTTCCTCTAAGCTTCTTTTCTTTATCTTTCAGTTGTTCCATAATTTTATCTTTTGTCTCATTCTGTGACTTTCTCCTGTTTAGAATTTATTATTTTGTTGTATCAGAAACCCTCTCATTACCGCTTTGCTGGCCTCCCAAATCTGTCAGATTTCAAGCCACCAGAGCCAGTCCCAGCTCTTAGTCCAGAGGAATTTGGCCACCCTCCAGGTGCCCGGCTTGAATCCTTATTGACCTCCCCTGCCAGCGACTCCCGGCAGGATCAAGGGAGGTCTCCCTCGACGATTCTTCCCAACGTGAAAGAAGAACACACCATTCCTCCCCCTCCTCTCCCAGGGAGGGGGAAAGAGACAGACAGAAATATATTTACATGTCTTTATTCCTGTCTTTCACCAGTACAGAGAAAGCATGTCTGTACACTCTGATTCCAACTGCAGAGAGAGAAAAAAAACTCCACCCATGTACTTCCAGTACAGGGTCATGTGTCACTCTGAGCTAACATCCGGTGCTCAGAGCTCTGAACAGACTGTCCCTGGTTCCCACGGTACAATCCAATAACATCAGTTTCCTGTTTACCATTCCAGCCACCTGGAGCTCGCCTCTGCATTGCTGCTTTTTCGTAACATCCTCCCCCAAAAGAATCAATGCGTGTTGCGGCAAGCAAAGCGTGATCCAGAGAAGAAAACAAACAGTTGTTATACACATAACACTCCCCTGTTGTTTCAGTTCCACCCTTGGAACTCCCCGCCACTGGTTTCCCCAGTGTACCTCTCTGGTTGTCTGGTTTCCAAGGAATGAGTGCATCTGCATTACCTTGGCTAGCAACTCTCTGTTGTGTCTTTGTCTCTGACTTAGACACATTTCCAACCTGTCCTTGGTTGTTTACAACAGCAACACATGCAACAGCTAAGTTAGCAAACTCTTTTGAGTACCTCTTGGGTGGTTGACCCTTTGTAACTCTCTCAGACCTACGTATGAGGTGCTGATCCTCTCTGCTCACTGGTCCAGTCTCAGGACTCTTTGGAGAACCAGTTCCAATGGTAAACAGTGGTTCATCCTTCAGTTGTGAAGGCCTATCCATTGTGTGAGACTTCCTCTCAATGACTGTGACAACTGAGCTCTCCGAGCTATCAGTGTCATCACTTTCAGTACAGCTGTAATCAGTAAAATCATCATCATCTGAATCGTCCTCAGTGGGAAATGTGTGTACTATCACTCTCTCCTGTTCAGGAGCACTCTCTAGAAATTTTGTGAGAATCACCTGACCAGATTCAGACAAAATTACTCTGTAGAGACCCTTTTCATACCCCACAAAAATGCCTCTGGCATTCTTTACTCCATCTGGAGCTTCTGTTCTCACATGAGACCCAAAAACCTTGAAATGGGCAACAGAAGGTTTTCTGTGGAACAGTTTCTCAAAAGGAGAACTTCCCAACTCTTTTGAAACCTTTCTCATCTTCGTATAACAGAACGACATTAGAGACTCGGCCCAGTACTCATGTGGCAGATGTGAACTAAGCAATTGCGCTTCCATCCCCTTTTGCAATTCTCTGTTCACACGTACACAGACACCCCTGTTCCACGCTTCCGCTGAAACAGCAATCTTGTGTCTGATCCCCTTCTTCTGCAGGAACCTTTGGAAATCCTGTAAAAGAAAAATCTGCTTCTCATCTGGGAATAGACAATCAATGTTAGCATCATGCATACTCTTAACTTTGTCACAAAACTCCTGAAACCTCTCCAAGGCTTCCTGTGGCTTTCTCAACACATAAACCCAGACATAGTTAGAGAAATGATCCACACACACAAGATAATATCTTGCATTGCCTTTAGATGGTTCTAGAGGACCAATCACATCAGCATACACCCGCTGAAATGCTCTGTTGACTCCGGTCTTCTTCTTGCTCACACCTGCAAGAGAAACTAGGTTAGACACAGATGAATTACATTCCATGTAATCACTTTGTGCAAAAGTCAACAAATATAGTCCATCCTTCTCTCTGGCCGAAAGAAATAACTCTCCATCTTTGTAGATCTCGCAGCTCTCAGCATCGTAGGACAATTTCAGTCCTTTCTTTGCAATCTGCGAAACACTCAGCAGATTGAACTTCAATTCAGGAACCAAATAAACATTGTTTATTGTCAAGTTCAGACTCTTAAGATAGACAGTCCCCACGCCGGCCGCTTCCAGCTCCTGACCGTTGGCCTGTTTCACAGCGAAGCTTTGCTTCTTAAACGATGAAAAGAGTTCTTTGTGTGGAGACATATGAACTGTCGCTCCCGTGTCAATAACAAACGAGTTCCCAACATCTGGCGTGGTTCCTTTCGCCATCAAAGCTTTTCCAGGTTTCACCGAAGTCGTGGTGTGACCTTTGCCTGACGCCTCAGGCTTTGCTGAGCGGCCCTTCGCTCCTTTTGGCTGACGTGGCTTCTTGCAGTTCCGCTGAAGATGCCCAGCCTGTCCACAATTGTAACATCGGACAGCGTTCAAAGGTAGAGCTTTCTCTCCAGTAGCTTCATCTGCGGGGGAATTAGAACTCCGTTCC
The DNA here is from genome assembly GCF_027172205.1 of Podarcis raffonei. NCBI lineage: Eukaryota > Metazoa > Chordata > Lepidosauria > Squamata > Lacertidae > Podarcis > Podarcis raffonei. Next base: position 25,282,766 of record NC_070620.1, read on the forward strand.
TCCCTCCCCCTGTCCTTTTCTTCCAGTGCAGCAAGTCTGTCATGTTCATTCAACACGACGGCAGACACCCTTTCCGCGGTCAAATCCTGAGCCGGGAGGGAACCAAGCTGACTGGCAACCGTTTTGTAAGTCCGATTTAGGCTGTTGATCATCATGAAGCAAAACACTTCCTCCTGCAGACGGAAATTGCGTTCCACCATCTGCTGGCGCAGATATTTCATCTCCGTCAGGTGCGCTTGAACATCTCCATCAGGCGCAAGCCTCAGATTGGTCAGCTTCTCAAAATACAGCAACGCTGAAGAACCAGCATCCCTCTGATGTGTTCTTCGCAGCATTTCCCAAATTTCCCGTGCATATTCCAAACCCTGAATATGCACCAATTGGTCATCTGACACACACAGAATTATAGCCGTTCTGGCTTTCAGATTCTGTGACTCCCAACCTCGGGTTGGTGCTGCTGGGATGGGGTTCTCAATCACGTCAAAGACCCTCTGATTCTGCAGCAGGGCCTTCATCTTTATAGACCAAGATGAATAATTGTCATTAGTCAGGGGAGGGGGATAGGGCAACCCTCCCGCCTTCTTGGAATCCATGCTGAATCCAAGGGTCAGGTTTACACTCAATCTCAAGCCAGCTTTCACTTTCCAGTCAGTAAAACCCAAAAGTCTCTCGGCTGTTTACTGCTTCACTGGCAGGCAAACGCTTGGGCTGTTTTCAAAATCCTTGCACATTCTGCGCAGATATCAAAATACTTTCGACTTCCCAGGCTCTTTTTGAGCCACTCAGTAACTTTACAAGTGCTGGCGGACGTTGCCTAGCAACCTGCTCAGGACGGGATTCCTTATCTAACCACAGGAATTCCTGGTATGCCAGCCTTTTTTCAGAGCTTGTTTTTCAAACGCAGCTCTCGTGAACCAGAAAATAAATCTTTCTGCGTTCATTCTCTCTAGCCCGAAATGCAGCATACCTTTTGGGGGCTCCGTTGCCTTGAAATACACTCCTCTCGGTGTCCAGCTGTCTGTTCAGCTTTCTGGCTGCAGGCAGACGCTTTTCTTCATCTCCTTAGGTGCAGAGGATGGCAACGATTCATCGACCTCTCACCTTTCATGCAGATTCTCATAGATCAGATATCCATTGCTCTGCTACCAGATGTCGGATTTCAAGCCACCAGAGCCAGTCCCAGCTCTTAGTCCAGAGGAATTTGGCCACCCTCCAGGTGCCCGGCTTGAATCCTTATTGACCTCCCCTGCCAGCGACTCCCGGCAGGATCAAGGGAGGTCTCCCTCGGCGATTCTTCCCAACGTGAAAGAAGAACACACCATTCCTCCCCCTCCTCTCCCAGGGAGGGGGAAAGAGACAGACAGAAATATATTTACATGTCTTTATTCCTGTCTTTCACCAGTACAGAGAAAGCATGTCTGTACACTCTGATTCCAACTGCAGAGAGAGAGAAAAAACTCCACCCATGTACTTCCAGTACAGGGTCATGTGTCACTCTGAGCTAACATCCGGTGCTCAGAGCTCTGAACAGACTGTCCCTGGTTCCCACAGTACAATCCAATAACATCAGTTTCCTGTTTACCATTCCAGCCACCTGGAGCTCGCCTCTGCATTGCTGCTTTTTCGTAACAAAATCACCCTTATTTTCATTCCTTGGTTCATATTGAGTTCAAAATAATCCTTTAGGGTTTTTTGGGCCTTATTGACAATTAATGAACTTCTCAACAAGTCATCATTCATTCGCCATCTGAAGGAACCCTGAACAAGTTGGTAATCTTTGATCTCTGAGTTCTGTCCATCAAGGTAGATGCAACTCCATTCAAGTCCCCCATCAATATAATATTATAATCCATATATTCCAACAGACTTGCTTCCAAGTTCTTAAAAAATTCCGCTTTGCCATCATTAGGTGCGTAGATTCCTAATAACAAATATTTCTCGCCTTGTGCTGATAGATAGATAGATAATACTTTATTCGGCTATAAGCCCACAAGGTAAAACCAATCAATAAATAAAATAGCATTTTACATTCTAAAATATCAACTAAAATATTTCAACGCATAATCTCCTTCACGTTACATACAATCTCTAGATGTACCATATTGTGGCCTTGAATATAAAGATGGTGGATAGAGTTTACTAGATTTTTAATAGTCATGCAGCATTCCATGAAGTCTTTTATATGAAAGAACTGAATTCAGGAATCTGGCAACCTGTAATGTTCTATAAGAGTCAATGTCCTGGAGTAGATAGGCTAGATGTAATTCAGGTGGTTTAGCAACAGTTTCCAAAATGATTGAACTCAGAATCCTTGATCGGGGAACAATATATAAAGGACAATTAAACAAGATATGATAAAGGGATTCTATCGATTTGTTGTCACATGCGCATAAAACAGAGGTTTTACCATTAGAAAATCTATTGCTCAGCACATTTGAGGGGAACACATTAAATCTGGCTCTAACAAAAGCGAATCTATGCGACACAACCGATAAGGTAGACAGATATCGAGGTATCTGGGACATAAATGTAATGCCCTGATTTATCGGGGAACATGTACCTCCACCTGTAGTAAGATTTTGTTGCAAATCAACCTCCTCCAATCTTTGTTTGATGACCTTTTTTGCTGTAATTAGATCTAAATTTAGTATATCGGAAGGCGAGATTCCATAAGACAACAGTTTGGAATGGATTTTTGTTGCCCATGGGCTGGTAAATTCATCTCTCCAAAGGCACTGAATAAGATGGTAATTGGGCAATTTATGCCAAAGGGACAGCCAGTAATTAAAGGCATGTCTCCACATCAGGATCTCTAAGGAGGGGGTCTTAAGTTCTAAGCGAATAGCCGAGTTGCTTACACAGGAGGATAGTTTCAAAAGGCGTCTGAGAAAAAGATTTTGCAATGTCACCAGAGGCATGAGGTTTACAAAAGCGCCCCATAAAGGGACCGCATAGGCCATAGTTGCAACCACTTTTGCACTATAAACTTTTAAGGCAGATGGAACATGCATAGCCCCCTCTGTAAAGAAAAAGCGTAATAGAGCGTAGATAAGGGCTTTGCCCTTATTTTGTAAGTATGTGATATGCGCTTTCCATCCCATATTATGCTGGAAGTAAATTCCTAGATATTGAAATTTGTAGACTTGTTCAATTGGCTTCTCCTCGAGTTCCCACCTATACAATTTACGACTCCTGGAAAAAATTAGGACTTTAGATTTGGAATGGTTAATAGTAAGTAAATTTGTTTGGCAATATAACGCGAAGATCTTAAAGGCCCTCCTCAAACCGATTCTTGAATATGAGAGGATCACCGCATCGTCAGCGTACAATAGTAAGGGGCAGCGATAGTCTGCAAGCCTGGGTGCGTGAATGGTGGTTTGGGCCTCAACTAGGGGAGTTCTCATGTCACTAATATAGAGGTTAAAGAGATAGGGGGCAAGGATGCACCCTTGTCGTACCCCCTTATTTATTGGTACAGAGTTTGTGAGATCGCCCTCAGGTGTTAACCTCACCCTAGCGGCCGTCCCTTCATGTAATTTGATCATAAGCCACAACAGCCTTTTATCTATGCCCCACTTTGCCAATTTTTCCTATAGCAGCTCTCTAGAGATACTGTCAAAAGCCGCCTTCAGGTCTATAAAAGCGGCACATAGAAGACCATGAGTGGGGGAAGAATACTTCCGCGCCAAATGATATAGAATTATTGCATGGTCGATAGAAGCACGATTTGGTCTAAACCCGGCCTGTTCATGGCCTATCAGATTGGAATCTTTGGCCCATTGGGTTAGTCTGGTTAGCAGGAAGCGAGAAGCTAGTTAAATCTGCAGAGAGGTGGGAGAACCACTCCAATATCCTATTTGGTTCAGACAACTCCGCCACTGAAACAATAAGGGGTTCGGAGATATTCCTCTGGAAGAATTCTGCGTATTTTTGGGCCTGTTTCATAGAACATTTAATGCTTCTTACTTGAGCTGCGGCATTTAAACCTACATGAATTGGGTGTGAACCGCTAACCGGGTGCCAGTCAAGCGTTAGCTTGGCCGCTAGAGGTAGGTGATCACTGGATTGTACATTGTCTACTTTAAAATAAAAGAAGTTTGAGAATAGGTCTTCTGAAACTAGAAGGTAGTCTAGGACACTATTTGATGTTGTGCCCAAATGAGTGAATTCTCCTGGCACGTCCGGAGGGCAATTGCCATTCAGAATATTCAAATTCATACGAATGGCCAATTGATAAAGAAGGACTCCCACCTCATTCACTCTGATGTCCTTAGATCTTCTTGATGTAAAAGAGATTAAATCAGATTTTGGGTAGGGGGGAGGTACCCACCACTTGGCCTTGATTATCCCATCCCAATTGGCGGCTGTACGTGCATTAAAGTCACCACCCATTATCGATGGAATATTAGGGTACATAACATAGCATGCCAATAAATGATCTTCCAGAGAATCCCATCTATAATGGAGGTCCGATATAAGACCACCTGGAGGAAGATAAACATTGGTGATTAATAGGGAGAATTTTTCGCTTGAAATCAGACCTGTAAAGGCAAAAGGAGGAAAAGTCTGAACTAGCGAGAGTTTAGCGCTCATTTTAAGCGATATGGCGATTGCAAGACCACCTCTGGACCGGCCACCTTTTTGGGAGGGACTAGCTGGAAGTGATATCAGTTCAAAGCCATTTATATCTATTTTATCTTCTTCCCATGTTTCTTGCAAAAGGATTATCTGAAAAGAGTTTATATAGGACAAAAATTTGGGATCTAATCTTTTCCTTTTCCAGCCAGCAATATTCCAACTTAGGACTGCTAGCTGGGGACTTCTGTGTTGTTCTTTTAACAGTCAAAGCGAAGGAGGGGTAGACTCTCTGGAAGAGACAGAAGATGTAACAAAAAAATCAGTTATTTTACATTGGGAAGATGGTAACTGTGAGGAGCCCTCCAAATTAAAATTTTTAACAATTTGGTTCGACTGTTGGAACACCAAAGATGATCTACTAGTTCATTTTGAAAAACCAATTTTGCCTTGTAGACATCAATGATTATACATCAGTGCTTATTCTTAAAGCCTTTTTCTAAAGTCGGCCTAAATTCCCTTCCACAATTTCCTCAATTCTCATACAAATAACAAAACAAGAAAAAAGCAAAACAGATTATAATTGTACACCCTTTGGATTCCCAAACTCCACCCCCCCCTTTCCCGGTTCCAATCCCCAATAAGCGTCCATCAATCAATCTACTATCAGCCTGGAGACCTCACATCCAAGGCTCTTAATTCTCTCTCAATTCCTCTCTGCCGGTTTTTTTGATAGTCCTTGGTATTAAACACCAAATCTCGGAGAAGCTCTAGTCCAATAGAGTCCATGTTTCTTCCAGCCAGACCTCCATACTTAAAAGTGGAGCCTGAATCTTGTTTCTTACTCCTTTCAAATCCAAATGTCTCCAAAGCTCCAACTTCCACCTTGATCAAATTTGTAATCCTTGGGTCTTCAGATCTCCACATAAGGAGATCTCTCCATTCTTCAGTCTCCAATTCAGACCAAATTTTCACCATCAAGTTCTTATTTTCCTTTGTAGCCATCATGTCAGGCCTCTGGCTCTCCTTCATCATCTGTAAAATTACAGCTCCTCCTTCCTTTTCCTCAGGAACAACATATATACTTAGGGAAGTGCTTGGTGAGATCCCATGGACAGTAATCCTAAAAGGAAAGGGAGTTCATGATGGCTGGGAGTTTGTTAAGAGGGAGATAGTAAAAGCACAACTTCAGGCAATACCAATGAGACGGAAACATGGAAGGTGCCTAAAGAAGCCAGGGTGGCTATCTAAAGAACTTTTAACTGAGTTAAGATTAAAAAAGGATGTGTACAAAAAATGGAAAAGGGGGGAAACCACCAAAGAGGAATTCAAACAAATAGCCAGCACGTGTAGACACAAAGTCAGAAAAGCTAAAGCACAGAATGAACTCAGGCTTGCTAGAGAGGTTAAAAGCAACAAAAAAGGCTTTTATGGGTATGTTCGTAGCAAAAGGAAGAACAAAGAAACAGTGGGGTCACTCAGAGGAGAAGATGGTGAAATGCAAACAGGGGACACAGAAAGGGCTGAACTCCTCAATGCCTTCTTTGCCTCAGTCTTCTCCGATAAAGAAAACAATGCCCGACCTGAAGAATTTGGAGCAAATGATTCAGCAGAGGAAACACAGCCCAGAATAACTAAGGAGATAGTACAAGAATACTTGGCTAGTCTAGATGTATTCAAGTCTCCAGGGCCAGATGAACTGCATCCAAGAGTATTAAAAGAACTGGCAGATGTGATTTCAGAACCACTGGCAGTCATCTTTGAGAATTCCTGGAGAACAGGCGAAGTCCTGGCAGACTGGAGGAGGGCAAATGTTGTCCCTATTTTCAAAAAGGGGAAAAGAGAGGACCCAAATAATTACCGCCCAGTCAGTCTGACATCAATACCAGGGAAGATTCTGGAGCAGATCATTAAGCAAACAGTCTGTGAGCACCTAGAAAGGAATGCTGTGATCACCAATAGTCAGCATGGATTTCTGAAAAATAAGTCATGTCAGACTAACCTGATCTCGTTTTTTGACAGAATTACAAGCCTGGTAGATGAAGGGAACGCAGTGGATGTAGCCTACCTTGATTTCAGCAAGGCATTTGACAAGGTGCCCCATGATATTCTTGTAAAGAAGCTGGTAAAATGCGGTCTTGACTATGCTACCACTCAGTGGATTTGTAACTGGCTGACTGACCGAACCCAAAGGGTGCTCATCAATGGTTCCTCTTCATCCTGGAGAAGAGTGACTAGTGGGGTGCCACAGGGTTCTGTCTTGGGCCCGGTCTTATTCAACATCTTTATCAACGACTTGGATGATGGACTCAAGGGCATCTTGATCAAATTTGCAGATGACACCAAACTGGGAGGGGTGGCTAACACCCCAGAGGACAGGATCACACTTCAAAACGACCTTGACAGATTAGAGAACTGGGCCAAAACAAACAAGATGAATTTTAACAGGGAGAAATGTAAAGTATTGCACTTGGGCAAAAAAAATGAGAGGCACAAATACAAGATGGGTGACACCTGGCTTGAGAGCACTACATGTGAAAAGGATCTAGGAGTCTTGGTTGACCACAAACTTGACATGAGCCAACAGTGTGACGCGGCAGCTAAAAAAGCCAATGCAATTCTGGGCTGCATCAATAGGAGTATAGCATCTAGATCAAGGGAAGTAATAGTGCCACTGTATTCTGCTCTGGTCAGACCTCACCTGGAGTACTGTGTCCAGTTCTGGGCACCACAGTTCAAGAAGGACATTGACAAACTGGAACATGTCCAGAGGAGGGCAACCAAAATGGTCAAAGGCCTGGAAACGATGCCTTATGAGGAACGGCTAAGGGAGCTGGGCATGTTTAGCCTGGAGAAGAGGAGGTTAAGGGGTGATATGATAGCCATGTTCAAATATATAAAAGGATGTCACATAGAGGAGGGAGAAAGGTTGTTTTCTGCTGCTCCAGAGAAGCGGACACGGAGCAATGGATCCAAACTACAAGAAAGAAGATTCCACCTAAACATTAGGAAGAACTTCCTGACAGTAAGAGCTGTTCGACAGTGGAATTTGCTGCCAAGGAGTGTGGTGGAGTCTCCTTCTTTGGAGGTCTTTAAGCAGAGGCTTGACAACCATATGTCAGGAGTGCTCTGATGGTGTTTCCTGCTTGGCAGGGGGTTGGACTCGATGGCCCTTGTGGTCTCTTCCAACTCTATGATTCTATGATTCTATGATTCTATGATCTCTTTCTTCACACTCTCAAAGCTCTCAAGTTTCTCTTCTTGTCCAGCTGCATGGGCTTCCTGAGTCAATTCCTTATCAGATTCAATGAGTTTGTTTGCTGTTAAGTCCAGAGTTGCAACATTGGTAGCCAAAACATCAATTTGGCCTTGTAGCTTTCCCAAGAGAACAAAAACTCTGTCCAATTCAGCTTGAATTTCCCCTCCTTCAGCCATTCTTGTAATGTCCCAAAACCCCCTCTAGAGGGATTTTGGTTACTTAGTATTCTTTCCAGTTCAAATCCAAAAATCAAATTAGTTTGTATCAGTTCTTCCTTGTTTTCAACAAAGTATAGTCAAATTGTAACAAATATAGCCAGCAGAAGCAGCAGAAACAAAGTTCTCTTTTTCCGTCTTGACAGCTAATTTGACAGCTGTCAAACTCTTCAATACCTTCAACAGGCTCTCTCGCGGATCACTCCCGGGTCCGGGGGGGTGGCACTTCAGCTCCCAAAATTAGCTCTTATCCTCCAGTAGGGTTTCTTCTAGTGCCAAATCGTGAAATTAATGTCTTTTGCCCAATAATAAAAGAAAAAATTCTCTCGACCTTAGTTAGCAGGTCCTTGCTTTAGGTTGTTTACAGGACGAGGAGGCGGACTTCCTGTTTGCGCCTTCCCCGATTGTACCTAATTCACACAAAAAAAAAATTCTTTAAGAATCCAATTTCCGTACTACTCACGGGTTGTTATTTTGAAGTCCAAATCACAAGAAGAAGTCAGCGCTCTCCGGCCATGGCAGCACGGCTTCACTCCACAGGAGAAGCAGTCGACTCTCAGCACCGCGCCGCTCACCCCGTCCCCCGCTCCAAAGCCTTTAAAAAGGCTCCTTCGCAGGTCGGAGGGGCGCAAATGGTGCCCGCCGAGTCACCAGGTTCACAGGCTTCACCGCCTGTGATTTTTAGGGGTCCCCGCGTCGCCGCAGCGGTACGACCCTGATCCTGTGGAGCCGATTCCCTCCGGAGCTCGGAGGGAATCCGCCATTAGCCGCTGGCGCTAACCCGGAAGTCTACAAGGCAAAATTGGTTTTTCAAAATGAACTAAATATAAAATATAAAGTATAAAAAGGTTAAAAATTAGGGACAAGAACTTGTTGAACCAACAATTTGAATTGGAATACAAGAGGGGGAGGTGTGGGGAAGTCTGGGAAATATGTTATTGAAAATAAGGATTCTGAATTCTATGTGTTTTTAAACTTTTTTGTTTATTTTTTAAATTTTTTAATGTATTATAATGGAAAATTTTAATAAATATCTTTTTTAAAAAAACAAAAACAAAGATGATCTACTAGAAATAGATCCCTGAACAGGAAGTCTCTTCATTTCGAAATTCTTTGTACAACTTGACAGAGAAATACCCAGAGAGGGAGAAATTAAGTCCGTCGGAGGAAACCCTCTAGCAGATTTATCATCAGGCATTAGGATGATTTTATTGATGCGTCCCATCGGGTCTTCAATCGTTTCCGACGACGGGTCCCGAAGTGTAACATTCACATTTTCCTTTAAAGAAGGTAGTTGAGGGGACATCACGGGGGCGGTGATTGCGGAAGACTCTCTCAGGGGCATCACTTGTGGACTACTTCTATATCTGGTCGAAACTGAAGAAGATTCTAGCTCTGGCATAGATGAGTGAGTTAAAGAGGAATTTGAGTCAGGCAGGGAAATCAGAGTTTCGTCCTTAAGTGTGTTGATCGATGGATGTAGATGAAGGTTAAGTGAGGATGGCAGAGCCTGGTCGTCTCGTAGAGTAGCACTGGGGGCAGAAACAACTTGAAGATTTGAGTCTTGCAGGATGGTTTTTGTTTTCAAAGTGGGGCTGAGCTGAAGAAGGTCGACCACTTCTGTCCGGTGAACCCAAGTGGGGTTGTTTGAAGCATCGTTAGTATCTTCCCCTCTGTGTTGGACTTGCAAAAGCTGCGATTTAAGCGTGTCAAATCTTTGCATCATCACCGACTGTTCTTTCGGAGGGAGGGCTCTGAACGAATCAATAAGTTCCCTTTCATCAAGGGCAGTCTGCAGGTTTCCGTCCTCATGTATGGCAGTTTGAGAGGGTATCGAGATTGGTTGAGAATGGCATGCTGCAGAATCATCGCAGTGGGGCCTGACAGTATTTTGAAGTAAGGCAGAGTCTCTTGTCCTAATATCCTCACCGCCAGGGCACCTTTTTAGAAGGGGTTTGATCTTGCTATCTGCAAAAACCCTCGTTGCTACGATATCGGCCATGGACAAAAGCGTTTTCCGCCTAACAATAATAGATGGTATCTTTTCAGAGTGGAACGCAAGTATCACCTTCAAGAAGTTGGTCTGTCGGAACAGGGACATCACCGCATATAGGTCAATCTGGTGTTTCTTAATTTTTAAAAGTTTGCTTAAACAGTCTTTAGCCCCTTCTAGCGATGACCATCTTCCTATTTCCGACCTGACAGAAAGGCAACTTTTCTTGGGTTGCAGAGTTAATATCTGATTATTCAAGTGGGAATTTAAGATATATTTAATTTTAGTCTCCTTTCTTTTATCTGAATTGGGGTGAGGCAATAAGTTTTTGACCTCACAAACTGAAGATTGTGTTGTTGATTCAAGTTTTTCGACTTTCAGCAGCATATTGGATAATTGTGAAGATACCTCATCTAGCCTTTTAAAGATACAGTGAAGGGTCTTAATTACTAAGTGTAACTGCTCACAGCTGGGGAACTCCCCCATATCAGATGTTAAACCATCATCCTGTGTTGAGAGTTTTTCTTTCGTATTCTCCTTTACAGGCTTTACTTTTGAAAAATTTTGAGTCGTCAGAGTTGGAGTGGCTTCTAAATAAATTAGAGGTAGGAAGCGATTTTGGGTTTCCACCGCAAAGCAAGGCTCAGCGTTGTCACTCCCTCTTCTATTCCGGTGTGGCACCAACCTTGATAGTTTTGGTTTAGGGGATGATAGGGGCTCGTCAAAGTCTCTCAAGCATTTGTTCTGACCCATACTTTCCTCAGGCCAAGGATTATACGATTCTTAAAATAACATAACATTTGACACACAAATAAGATAGTTAAGACCACCAGAAGATGGCACCGTGGGTGAAAGCTCCTTGGATGGATAATGATAGTGAAGTTTTCCTCTCCACTGCGGTAAAATCCACTTACAACATCAGTCTTTCGTGGACACCTCGGACCCAGTTTGCAGAAGCTTTTCACAAGGGGAAGTATTGAAATGTGACAGCCTCAAGATGTCTAGGGGGTAGGGTGCCAAATGTCCTGGCTCCACTGGCCTCTCTCAACCCTCTATGACAGCAGCCTGGGCACAAACGATGACTTATCCAGGATTTAAACACCACACAGCGTCTTCCTCTTAAGCCCTCTCTCCAATTAGGATAATGGCGTTCTCTTCTCTTTTAGCAGCCAAGGCCGGCCCGTTGATAAGAGAGAAACAAGGAGCAGTCTGCAGCAATCTGGAGCAGGGCCAAATCTCTCAGAAAGTTGCCATAGCATGTAACTGCAGCAATTATAAAATGCTTCAAAGACTGACTGGGTCAGTTAAGATAAAATATAAAGGATTAAAAGAAGATTAAAAGAAATCCGAAGAGCACCGGTAAGCGCGTCTTACCTCGGCACCATGTTGAAAAACCCTCCTCCTTGTGCTGAAATTTCTACTGCTATGTATCTTCCTTCCTCATCTTTGAAAGCAAATTTTGGATTCCATTTATCTTTGATGTAGAAAACCACTCCTCTTTTTTTAACTTTGTCAGAAGAAATAAATTCTTGGCCCAATCTTTTATTTATTAAAAATTTTCTATGTAGTCTTGTAATGTGGGTTTCCTGTAAACAAGTTATATCCAAGTTTTGTTTCTCCAAAATATGATAAATTTTTCTCCTTCTTTGCGGTAAGTTCATGCCATGTACGTTCCATGAATAAATTCTCAACGCCATATTGTCTACTTACGAGGACGCTGCCTCCGCTCCCAGCAGCTGTGGAGTTTGTAATCCAAGTTATACCGAGTGCTTTTGCATAAATCTATCCTTCTCCTCAAGATTCTTTATCTTTTGCTTTCTTCCTTCAAATTTGAAGGATAGGCCCTCTGGAACTTCCCACCTAAAAAAAATGTTCTTTCTCTTCAGATGTCAACTTTTCAACATTGTGGTGTTGAAAAATGGAGGGAAGAACAAGCTGTGTTGGGCCCAGCCCCGCAAGGCGCTGGAGTGAAACTGCCGAGGCCCTTCATCCAGGTAGCATAATTACATCTTACTTGAACATATATAATGTGGTTAGTTTGGGGGATTCAGTGGTTAAAGTAGGCCAGCTTTTGGGTGAGTCAGTGGGCCTGGGCATGGTATAACAAAGGAAGTGGCTTTGTGCCAGAGGACAAATGTGTGGGCCCTGTGCCCCCTCCCTCACCTGGCTGCTAGTGAGAAGGGCAATAGCCAGCATTGTGTGAGAGAGCTGGGCTAGAAGCAGGCGGCTGGCAGAAGCCAGGGCGTCAGAGCTGTACCCGATTCCTGCTAGGAATCCAAGGCTGTGGTCGTGGGAGAAGCAAGACCCTTTCGGGGTGCTGATGCTGTGAGCACCTCCATTGTAGGCTCAGGTTGTATATATGTGTAGATAAACCATCTCTCCTAAAGACATAACAATTGCTGCTGTCCATCATTCCAAGGAAACCGAACATGGGTAAGTGCCTGAAGCCCCTGGAGTCCCCCACCCTTCGGAGACTGGGGTAGTGAAGCACAAAAGAGGGTGGGTGGGTGTCTACTTGAATTTGCTTTAATTCATGCAAATTAATATCAAATAAATTGTTGTAATAATTTTAAGGTGTACACGTGTAAAGTGGGGAGGTTTGCCCTTCACAATAAATCCCTCAGCTTGACGGTAGTGGTATTTACAGTCTTTATTGTAGAAATATTTACAAAGTACAGAGCATCTCTTCACGTGTCCGAATGATCGGCAACAGATCCCAGGAGTGGGGGGCTTTCGGCTCCGCCTCCAGCAAAGCAATCTGGGTAATCTCATAAGTCTGTGTTGTTCCCTATGCTTTAACTCCCTCCTGTCCTGAGCGGCTAAAAGTGGTGTGCCCTCTCCCTCTGTGCCAGAGCTGGAGTGGTGCTGGGGTACCTTAACATCAGGGAGCCTTGCCTCCACCTCCCCTTGCTCTCCCACACCTTCCAGTGCTTCCTCTTCTGCCATCCCCTCTCGCTCCTCCTCATCCAACTCAGGAGCCTTCGCAGCTGGCTCTGTGACAACAGGCTTAGTGGGCCACACTCCACAGAAAACCAATACTAAGAATAAGAATAAGAATAAGAATAAGAATAAGAATAAGAATAAGAATAAGTTATTATTTATACCCCACACATCTGGCCGGGCCTCCCCAGCCACTCTGGGTGGCTTCCCACAGGGTATTAAAAACACAATAAAATGTGAAACATTCCCTAAACAGGGCTGCCTTCTAAAAGTCAGATAGCTGTTTATTTCCTTGACATCTGATGGGAGGGTGTTCCACAGGGCGGGTGCCATTACCAAGAAAGCCACTTCCACCTACAAAGGAGGTGGTATTGTGGGCTACACACCCCCACCATGCACGCAGCAGCTGTCTCTCAGCCTCCGCGCGATGAGGGAATTGTTGGGATTTCAGCCCCCACCAGTTGCCACGCTGGCAGGAAATAGCAGGAGCTGTCTCACAGCGTGGGAAAGGAAGTGAGACTCTGTTCTCAGCCTGTGTGCTCACTGTATGCTGGGAAGAGTTTCTCTCAGTCTCTTCCGCTCTTGAGACAGAGCAGGGCTGTGTCGTGAAACCCAGAGCTGCTTAGACATGCAGTCCTTTGTGTTGTTATGGTTTTGCAGTAAATAAATGTAGTAATGAAACTACAGACTGCCTTTTCCCTCTTGTCGCTGTGCAAGGGAAACTGGTATGCTTCCTCATTAAGAGAGAGGCTGCCTATGGCCGATCGCCCTGGTCTGAGAGGAGGAGGAAGATTCCTGAACGGCAGCCAGGGATGATCATCGAAGCTTCGCCTTTGATGGATGTTCGGGAGGCTGGCTGCAGGCTGGCACGGCTCCCAGGCTGGCGACGTTTCAACAGGAATCCCCGGCCACATCACCCCCTGGACAGCCAATCGGCTGGCTCAGGGGGCATGGCCAGCCCTATTTATCGCTGGCCAGCCAGGGATCTCCCTCTTTTGCCGCCTCCAGCTGCTCCAGTTTTTGAGATATTTTTAGCTGTTCCTGCTTTCGTGTCAAGCTGCATCTGTTTTGTTTGCCTTTTTCGCTTATTTTAAGAGCTGAAATCACTAGCTGGCTGGGTACTTGCTTTGAACCCTGAGACCAGCCTGTTGCGCCATAGGAAGACCGGGTCTCTGCTTGCTGCAGCGGAAGGCTAAAGGAGCTTCCTTGAGCAAAGGAAGAGACTTTTTTGCTTTTGTCTTCAGGCTGCAAGCCTTTTCCTCTTCCTGGGGTTTCCCCCCCTTCACGCACCATCGGCTGCCGTAGCAACGGAGCCGATTTTGAGCTGAAATCACTGGGTGTGTGTGTTTCCTTTCAGCTTTTCCTCCTTGGTGCCTGCTTCTCCTGCTGTTGCTTTGGCTGGTGGGAGATAAGGAGAGACTTCCCTACGGCTGAAGCTGCTCGTGGCGGCGTGTAGCAAGCTCTGCAGTGGGAGTTTGTCCGGTATTTTTGTGCAGGGCGGAAAACCCGCACATCAGCTGTTCCTGCTGAGGCTGTGCTCTGCTGCTGTTCCAGCCTTGGGCTTGCTGAGGGACAAGGTTTGGAGCCTCAATTTTTTCCCGCTGCAATTTTAGAACCTTAGGGGCGACCTCTCTGGCTTTAACAACACAGTGCACGATCACCGCTGCCCTGGGGGCCGATTCCTGCATACAACAGGCGGGTAATGTACACGCGTAGTGCTTATTTCGGGCTATTTCCTTTATTTCCTGTTTATTGTACGTTTGCCTGGCCAGGGGAGGTTTCCATAGATGGATATCAAAATATTGGGCTGTGTGCGCTTAGCATGTAGGGGAAAGCGGTGCTGTGCTGTTGCCTGGGTTACGGCTGCTTCATGCCTCCATTTTGAGGGGACTACATGGCGCATCAGCAGCGGCCATCTTAGGAGAGGCACGTTCTCAGTTTCAAGTGCTGATGGCCTTTTCCTCTTAATTACTAACTAGGTGCATTTAGGCAGGCTTTCTTTTGCAATTTTTACAATAGCTCCCCCCCTTAATTGGGTACCAATTATTCCGTCTGTAGCTTTAGCTGCTTGGGGTGATTCGCTGCGTTTTTTCATTTTATCAGCTATTCTGTGCCTGCAGTATTAACTGTTCAATTGGGGACACACTGTTTCTCTGTTGCCTTGTATTCCCCCAACATTAGTAACTACTGTACCACAGGTTACATTGTGGTTCAATCGCGTCAATTCTCTGCATGCAGCTCACTTTGTTACAGTGGGGGTTTAATCTTAGTGGCTTGAATATAAAGTGCTACACTGTTGGTAATCCAGATCGGTTGCAATAAGCCAGCGTAAAGAGGTTTACTATTTATTTCGCTTGAAGTTTAATTCTAATTTCGGAACATTTGATGCAGTTGCACTTTTAATTAAAAGTCTAATTTCCTGCCCTTAGGTTTGCGTTGAGGGATAAATTGTGTTGAGGGATAAATCATTTTCATAAATTAAGTTAATTAAGGAGAATTCCTCACTTCTGGGATTGCAGTACCGTATTTTTCGCTCTATAGGACACACTTCCCCCCCTCCGTGCTCCAAAGGCTTCGCGTTGCTTTCGCTGAAGCCTGGAGAGCGAGAGGCGTCAGTGCGCACCGACCCCTCTCACTCTCCAGGCTTCAGGGATAGCTGCATGCAACCCCTCCGGCAGGGAGAGGCTGCACTGGGCTTTGGCTTCTTTAGCCCTGCACAGCTTCTCCCAGCAAGGAGAGGTTGCGTGGGGCTAAAGAGGAAGCCAAAACAGCCAGCGGGATGGATCCCGCTGGCTACCTTGGCTTGTGACATAGCCGCGCGCAACCCCTCCGGCAGGGAGAGGTTGCACGCAGCCTGTACGCTGCTCTTTGGGGCTGTGGGGGAAATAAGATTTTTTTTTCTTGATTTCCCCCCCCTAAAAACTAGGTGCGCCCTATGGTCCGGTGTGCCCTATGGAGCGAAAAATACGGTAATTCATAGCACTCAGTAATCACAGCATAATTAATCTTGGGCATTTTGCAAACCACTGGTGGCAATCCATACCAGCATAAATTGATTTATTACAGCATTTCAGTCTGTAAAATCTAACAAAGCCTCTGTGATTGAACTTAATTTGTCGATTGCTTAGGGCTGTTGCTTTGGTTGGCTAGTCTATAACAAAAGCAGTTTATTTTGGTGGTTCAGGATCTAGTTAGTAAGATTGCTGATATTGTAAATTTTATCCAAAGGTTCTTATTAGTGAGTTAGCATCACTTGGCCCTTAACGATACGCGCAATTTCTAGACAATTTTATCGTGCTTTGGTCATTACTATTGAAGTTGAATAATATTGTAAACTTATTTAAAAGGCATATTTGGTTCTTAAGCAGTCTATACTGTAATAAGTTGGCTGGGCTGTAGTGCCCTTCAGTAATACTGAACTATTTAAAGGGGAACTTCAGGCTTGTGGTTCCTAATTAGTGCCTGGCAGGTGTGACCAGCACGCTCTGACTCAATTTGGGGGCTAGGTTTAATTTCTGTTGAGTAGCGGGATGGCTTCTAAGGGAAACCAGCAGGCGCCTTCTTCCAATTCAAGTGGACCTGGCACCCAAGATGGGTCAGGGAGGCCAGCTATGCCCTGCAACCCTCAGGCCTTATCACAGTTTTTCTCTGCCTTTGAAACCTTTTATCAGCAGTTTAGGCCCATGGTCACTGGGCCCTCTTCACATATAGTTGCTTCTCAGGATTGCATACCCAACACTGATCCCAGCAATGAGGAGCGCCCTGGCACTTCAGCCTCCTTTTTCAGTACTTCACAGTCAGGCAGCATCGCATCTAATCGCCCCCACACGCAATCAGTCTTCGCGTCCCCTCACGTCCAAGCCCAGTTCCTCTGGTGGCAGGGCTCGTTCTGGCAAGTCTAACCGTTCTGCTTCTCAGCATGTCGCAGATGTTCCCAGTATTTTACAGGATCCGCAACCTCAGCCTACACCCGCAGAAGGTGGCTCAGGAACATCATCAGATGAGGAGGTGCAAGGTCATCAGTGAAATGCCTGCAGCTGCTGAACAGCACCCAGTCACCAGTGAGGGGCAAGGGGGAAAGAGGAAAACTAAGAAGAAACATTCGGCTAAGAAGAGCAAGAAAAGTAAGCTGTCTGATACTGAGGACGAATCAGGTACTTCTTCGTCAGATTCTGATAGCAATGCCCCTTTAGAGGGATACTGGGGTTTGGGGGAAGACATTTCGGAGCTCCCTTTATGGATACATGAGAGAAGGGCAAACTCTCACCGTAAAACCTTTAATGGGTCTCTAGAGTGGAAAGGGGGTGCATTGGTGGAAGATGTAAAAACGTTCACTAATGTTTCCACTGGAAAAGAACTAAGATATTGAATTGGGATTATGTGGATATTTTCACCCTGCTGCCACTGGCCAAGGTCTCAGGTAAGGGGGGAAAGAAGCGATCCTAAGGGAAACGCAGGTATAGGACACCTCGGGTGGAACACACTTTTGAAAACTGGCTGGATGGGTTCCAGGTTTATATGGGAGTGGTTTGTGCGGCTTACCCCAGACGCTCTATGCATTTAATAGCCTATATGTTCCATCGCCTGCCAACCTAGCAGTTCGAAAGCACCCCCGGGTGCAAGTAGATAAATAGGGACCGCTTACTAGCAGGAAGGTAAATGGCATTTCCGTGTGCGGCTCTGGTTCGCCAGAGTAGCTTCGTCACACTGGCCACGTGACCCGGAAGTTTCTGCGGACAGCGCCGGTTCCCGGCCTATAGATTGAGATGAGCGCACAACTCTAGAGTCTGTCAAGACTGGCCCGTACGGGCAGGGGTACCTTTACCTTTACCTTTATGTTCCATGTGAGGAGGGCCTTTGCCCTGGCTGGTGAGTCAGCTGCCTTAACATATGATGAAGATTTCCGTAGAAATGCTTCCTTGCTGCCCACCACCCGCTGGGACCTGAGGGACCAGAATTATTGGATGGAACAGAATTATTGGATGGGTCTCTACGTGGAAAAGAAACTTCATGACCCCTCTAAGTTTGGAAAATTTGATGCAAAATGCCGTAAGCTTTGTTGGGAGTACAACAGGGGGGCTGCCTGAGGCCAAACTGTAAGTATGGACACGAATGCGAGAAGTGCCTGGGCAACCACTCGGCCTCGTCATGTTTTAAAGGTAAACAGCCCTTTCGGGGCAGTAGCGGGCACTTCCACCAGGGATCGCGAGGTGCTCCCAGACATTCCCAAGGTGTGGCCAGAAACTGCTATTAATATGACTCTTGGCCTGGCCTTCTCGCCTGTTAAGCTCCAACCTCTTAAAACCCTTCTCGAGAAATACCCAAATAAAGAGGAAGCAAGGTACCTTTGGGAAGGGTTTTCTTTTGGCTTTAGAATCCCTGTTTCATTCCCACATAACTCAGGGGACCCCCCAAACCAAAAATCTGTTAAGGAAATGCCAGATATTGCAAAAAAGGAAATACACAAAGAAATTCTGGCTGGGAGGGTTTACTGGCCCCTTCAGGGAACCTCCTATAGCTGGTTTACACATTTCACCATTAGGTATTGTCCCAAAGAAGGCCCCTGGTGAGTATCGCATGATCCACAACCTATCCTACCCTAGAGGTGGCTCAGTCGATGATGCGATACCCCAGGAGCTTTGTTCTGTGAAATATGCCTCCTTTGACCAGGCTGTAAAGCTTATTCGCAGGTTTGGCAAGGGGGCGCTTCTGGCAAAGTTCGACATTGAGTCAGCCTTCCGCCTCCTACCAGTCCACCCAGAGGACTTTTGATGGCTGGGTTTCAGGTTTGAGGGGGCATATTTCATAGACAAAGCCATGCCAATGGGGTGCTCAGTAGCATGTGCAGCCTTTGAGTCTTTCAGTACATTTTTGGACTAGGCTCTTCATTTTAGAACTGGTTCTGAAGGGGTGACTCATTATCTTGATGACTTTCTTATTGTGGCTAGTAATAGCCCTGATTGCGCTTCTCTTTTAGAGGCTTTCATCTCACTGGCCGAGGAGCTCGGAGTACCTTTGACTGCAGACAAAACAGAGGGTCCAGTCTCAACCATGACTTATTTGGGCATCGAATTGGACACAATCGCACAGACATCCCGCCTACCAAGGGAAAAGTTAGCGGCACTTAAGGAGATAATCCTGCAACTTCTTCCTCTCAAGAAGGTCACCTTTAGGCAGATTCAATCACTACTGGGTCACCTCAACTTTGCTTGCCGGGTGGTGTCCCTTGGTTGCCCTTTTTGTGGGTGTTTGGCTAAGCTGTCAGCAGGTCTGCGGGCTCCTCAACACAGAGTGCACCTCTCTAAGGTGGTCAAGTCCGATCTGGAGGTCTGGTTATGGTTCCTGGATAAGTACAATGGCATTTCATTATGGCAGGACAATTTGATGCTGCGTGCAAACTTTCAGGTACAGTCTGACACAGCCAGTTCCCTTGGGTTTGGTGTCTACTTTAAAGGGCATTGGTGCACTCAGCGTTGGCCCACCGGCTGGCAAGGAAAGCCTATCACACGTGACCTCACCTTCTTAGATTTTTTTCCTATTGTAGTTGCAGTGCACCTGTGGGCTGACGAGTTTAGGAATCACTGTTAGGATATTTCCGTTCCACCTTAAAAGGGAGCAGGCTTTGTGAGTCACAGAGTCTGCGTATTTCCTGTTCACAGGTTGTTTATGTTTTCAGTTGCTTTCGTTTCTTCCTTCGTGCCTGAATGCCGATGCAGGCGGCCATGTTTTTCTTTGTTCTGATCAACGCTGAATAAACTTGGAAAAATGCTCTCCTGCTGTGCATCTTTTGCTGTGTGAATTCTGCTGATAGAGTGTGCACCAGCCTAAGAATGTGGCAATCTATTTCTGAGGCTTCGTGTCGCTATTTGCTGATACTGCCTGTCTACGGGAGGTCGATGGATCGTCCGGCAGCCGGCTTGGGGGCTCAGATGGACTTTGTCTCCCTGGCAGTATCCCAACAACAGGTTATGGGCCCAGATTCACGGCACTTACAGGAGAGTAAGACTGCGACAGACTGCTGAGGTATGTGTTGGAAAAGCGAAAGCAGAGGCTTTTTTGAATGCCGCAGAAGAGCTTTTGATGTCCGGCAAGACTAATAGATCTGGGAGCGGCGCCAGAGAATTCGTGATTAATGGGCTGCCGAGATAAGACGTCTTTGAAGGCATAAAAGGCTCACGACTAAAGCGAAAAGCTGGAATGGGGTTTTTCCAAGCTTCTGAGGCCACTGAGTGCCCGAAGTTAAATCGGCACAATTATCAGACCTGGGCAAAATGGTGTGAGAGTTTGCTGCGCCAGTTTGGAGTGTGGCATACTGTGTCTGAAGCCCCTCCAGTTCCTCTGACAGAGAAATGGAGAGCCCAGAATTCGAGGGCCATTGACGTAATAGTTTTATCCGTCTCTCTGGAGGAAATAAAAACGCTAGCTGGCAACGTGACGGCGCGTAAGATGTGGAATGCTTTGAAAAAAGCCCATCTGCCAATCATCCCAGCCCAGAGTTTGACTGCATCGGAGGTCCTGGCTGTTTCCCAGAATGCGAGTGAATGCAGGGATGCTGAGGGCACCGGTTGCAAGCTGCAGGGGGAGCAGACTGTCACGTCATCCCAGGCAGCATTCCAGCCTCCAGGGGGAGCCAAGGAGTCGGCAGCTGAGAGCTCTGTTTCTCGTGGGAACCAAGGTCATCGCTTTTGCAGAGGCCGGAAGGCCAGAGGTAAACAGAGGCAGATGCCTGCAGATGGCCTGAAGCAGAGGGAGGGTGAAGAGCCCACGCCAGTGGCAATCTATTTCTGAGGCTTCGTGTCGTTATTTGCTGATACTGCCTGTCTACGGGAGGTCGATGGATCGTCCGGCAGCCGGCTTGGGGGCTCAGATGGACTTTGTCTCCCTGGCAGTATCCCAGGGACAGACAATTCTTTTGGACAGACAATCAAGCAGTTGTCAGTGTCCTGTCAAAGCAATCATTGCGCACCCCTAGGGTGGCAAACCTGCTCCGGTCCTTTGCCCTTTTGTGCTTGGAATTAAACATCTATTTCTCTGCTAAGTTTATACCAGGCGTTAACAATGACATCGCGGATGCTCAATCTCATTTTCAGATGGACCGCTTCTGCTTGTTAGCACCAGAACTGCAGCAATTGCCACAGCCATTCCCGGGGCACCTTTGGAGCCTTGGGAATTAGATGTCATGAAGGGAGTATTGGCTTCTGTAGCCCCGTCCACGCTTAGATCTCATAAAAAGCCCTGGTCGGACCTTTTGGAGTTTTGGAATAAAAAATTAAAATGCTAGCCTTGACACCCCCCCCCCAGGCTGAGGTGCTACAATATCTGGTACATTTAAGGGAGTTGGGTCACGCAGCAAAGACACTTAACATACAGTCTGCTGCAATCTCCTTCTGCAAGGCAGTTTACTCCATAGACCCTTGTGCAGACTTCTTAGTGCGAAAGGCACTGGAGAGTTGGCGCAGGCTACAGCCTCCCAGCAGCGATGGTAGAAGGCCCATAACTTATGACATTCTATGCCAAATTCATAAAAAATTAAGAAGTATCTGTTGGTCCAAGTATGAGGCCCTTTTATTTTCTGCTGCATACTCCATCGCCTTCTTTGGCAATTTGCGCATTGGCAAAGTGGTTTGTGACGGCCAGCTGGATTCCGCTGCACGTGGAATTCTATTAAAGGACCTGACCCTATCTAGTTCAGATTTAGTCCTGCATGTTTGATGTTCAAAAACCGATCAACAGGGAAAAGGGGCCCTTATTCGGCTTCAAGCAACACAAAAAGGGGGGCATGCCCAGAAAAAGACACTAGGCGCTTTTTGTATTTGAGACCAAACAATGCTGGCCCATTCCTCATACACTCAGATGGCTCCCGCCTTGCAAGGCATCAGTTCACACACGTTAGGCATAAGTCGATTGCTGCTTGAGGTCTCCCCCCAGCTGAATTCGCGGCTCACTCCTTCCATATTGGGGCTGCCACTACAGCAGTGCATTTGGGGCTCTCAGCTGAAAGGATAAAGGACTTGGGACAATGGAAGTCAGATGCATTCAAGGGATATATTCGTAAGACCTTATGACTGATCACGTCATACCTGACCTGGGTTTGTTGCATTCTTTTCCTTTCAGGAGACGCTGGGACGTACATTTGGATAATAGGCCACAGCATTGTCCACTGGGCTAGAAACCGTGCCATCAACTGTGGCCTGGGCTGCAGGCTGGATTTACCACCAAGAGTTAAAGTTTCCTGGATCTCATGGAGAGGGATGCGCTGGGCAGAATTCATGCCGGCTGTGAAAGCCAGAGCCACTTTGGAAGGCCCGCCAGATGCCCTGATCATTCAGCTGGGAGAAAATGATTTGGCCTATCGAAAAGATGTGGAACATTTACAGCGACTTCGATGATTTGATTGCCTCATTTGCAAATTTAACCCTAATTTGGTCATCGCTGCTGGAGAGGTATGTATGGAGGGACTGTCAGTGCCCTATTGCAATAAACAAAGCCAGAAAGATTTTGGAACGTTCAGTGGCACGTAGAGTGGCAGCACTGGGGGGTCGGGTCATTGACCACCCCAATATCCAGTTCAGCAAGGTGGCCCTCTACTGAGAGGATGGCATGCATCTTTCCGATGTGGGAAATGATGTTTGGTTGGCTGACATATCTTTGGGGATTAGGGATTGGTTGCAGGTATAAGGGTGTTTGCGGCGAGCTTTTTGCTTGAGTGGCGGTTAGGCATTGATATTGGTATTGTTATGTAGATGGAAGAGGGGAGGAAGCGCCATCACCTGCCCCGCATATTGAAGGGCAGTCTGATAAAGGATTCCGGGGGGGGGGGGGCGGCCCTGTCTGAAGCCTATGGAGGTGAGGGCCTAAGGAACGCCCCCAAGAGGTGACCCCGGGGGAGTTCCTAGTTGATGTGGATCAGCAGGACTCCCCCTACTGGTGGTTAACCCCTCCCGGACTTCAAGTGGACGGCTGAAGCCGGATAGTCTGTTAGGATCAATGCCTAAGCCAATACCGCTCATCGTCTGTAACCAATAAAGTTGTGGCCATATTTAGCCCATTAACCTTAAATAATTGTGTCATGTGTCTTTATTTCCACTGGGGGGGGGACTCACCGCGCAAAGCCCTTGCCTGTTTCCCTGTAACCTCACTTTTCACAGGGAGGAAACTGCCAAAAAGCCCTCGGCACTGGACCTCAGTGTCCAGGCTGAATGATGGGGGTGGAGACGTTCCTTCAAGTCTACTGGGCTGAGGCCGTTTAGGGCTTTAAAGGTCAGCACCAACACTTTGAATTGTGTTTGAAAACGTACTGGGAGCAAATGCAGTTCTCTCAGGTGTTATATGGTCCTAGCGACAACTCCCAGTCGCCAGTCTAGCTGCCACATTCTGGATTAGTTGTAGTTTCTGGGTCACCTTCAAAGGTAGCCCCACACAGAGTGCACTGTAGTAGTCCAAGTGGGAGATAACCAGGGCATGCACCACTCTGACAAGACATTTCGTGGGCAGATAGGGTCTCAGCCTGCGTACCAGATGAGTCTGGTAGACAGGTACCCTCGACACAGAATTGACCTGCACCTCCATGGACAGCTGTGAGTCCAAAATGACTCCCAAGCTGCAGATTTGGTCCTTCAGGGGCATGGTTACCCCATTCAGGACCAGGGAGTCCTCCACACCAGCCCGCCCTCTGTCTCCCCAAAACAAGTACTTCTGTCTTGTCAGGATTCAGCCTCAATCTGTTAGCTGCCATCTATCCACCTGTTGGTTTTTCAAGCCAAAGTCAGAGGAATTGGCCACCCTCCAGGTGCCTGGCTTGAAACCTTGTTGACCTCCCTGTCAGCGACTCCCGGCAAGACAAGGCGAGGTCTCAATCGGCGATTCTTCTCAACGTGAAGAAGAACACACCACTTCACCCCTCCCATTCCCAGGGAGGGGAGAGAGACAGACAGAAATGTATTTACATGCCTTTATTTCTGTCCTTCCAGCAGTACAGAGAAATCGTGACTGCTCTCTCTCATCACCAACAGCAGAGAGAGAAAAACTCCACCCATGTACTTCCAGTACAGGGTCATGTGACACTCTGAGCTAACATCCGGTGCTCAGTGCACTGAATAGACTGTCTCTTGTTCCCACGGCACAGTCCCATAACATCAACATCCTGTTTGGCTTTCCAGCCACCTGGAGCTCGCTTCTGCATTGCTCCTTTTTCGTAACATCCTCCCCCAAAAGAATCAATGCGTGTTGCGGCAAGCAAAGCGTGATCCAGAGAAGAAAACAAACAGTTGTTATACACATAACATTCCCCTGTTGTTACAGATCCACCCTTGGAACTCCCCGCCACTGGTTTCCCCAGTGTACCTCTCTGGTTGTCTGGCTTCCAAGGAATGAGTGCATCTGCATTACCTTGGCTAGCAACTCTCTGTTGTGTCTTTGTCTCTGACTTAGACACAGCTCCAACCTGTCCTCGGTTGTGTACAACAGCAACACATGCAACAGCTAAGTTAGCAAACTCTTTTGAGTACCTCTTGGGTGGTTCACCCTTTGTAACTCTCTCAAACCTTCGTATGAGGTGCTGATCCTCTCTGCTCACTGGTTCAGTCTCAGGACTCTTTGGAGAACCAGTTCCAATGGTAAACAGTGGTTCATCCTTCACCTGTGAAGGCCTATCCATTGTGTGAGATTTCCTCTCAATGACTGTGACAACTGAGCTCTCCGAGCTATCACTGTCACTCTCAGTACCACTGTACTCAGTAAAATCATCATCATCTGAATCGTCCTCAGTGGGAAATGTGTGTGCTATCACTCTCTCCTGTTCAGGAGCACTCTCTAGAAATTTTGTGAGAATCACCTGACCAGATTCAGACAAAATTACTCTGTAGAGACCCTTTTCATATCCCACAAAAATGTCTCTGGCATTCTTTACTCCACCTGGAGCTTCTGTTCTCACATGAGACCCAAAAACCTTGAAATGGGCAACAGAAGGTTTTCTATGGAACAGTTTCTCAAAAGGAGAACTTCCCAACTCTTTTGAAACCTTTCTCATCCTCGTATAACAATACGACATTAGCGACTCGGCCCAGAACTCATGTGGCAGATGTGAACTAAGCAACTGCGCATTCATCCCCTTTTGCAATTCTTTGTTCACCCGTACACAGACACCCCTGTTCCATGCTTCCGCTGAAACAGCAACCTTGTGCCTTATCCCTTTCTTCTGCAGGAACTCCTGAAAATCCTGTAAAAGAAAAACTTGCTTTTCATCTGTGAAAAGAAAATCAATGTTAGCATCATGCATATTTTTAACCTTGTCACAAAACTCCTGAAACCTTTCCAAGGCTTCGTTAGGCCTCTTTAACACATAAATCCAGACAAAGTTAGAGAAATGATCCACACACACAAGGTAAAATCTTGCATTGCCTCTAGATGGTTCTAGAGGACCAATCACATCAGCATACACCCGCTGAAACGCTCTGTCGACCCCGGTCACCTTCTTGGTCACACCTGCGAGAGAAATTAGGTTAGACTCAGATGCATTACATTCCATGTAATCACTTTGTGCATAACTCAACAAATACAGTCCATCTTTCTCTCTGGCAGAAAGAAACAACTCTCCATCTTTGTAGATCTTGCAGCTCTCAGCATCATAGGACAGTTTCAGTCCTTTCTTTGCAATCTGCGAAACACTCAGCAGATTGAACTTCAGTTCAGGAACCAAGTAAACATTGTTTATAGTCAAGTTCAGACTTTTAAGATACACAGTCCCTATCCCGGTCGCTTCCAGCTCCTGACCGTTGGCCTGTTTCACAGCGAAGCTTTGCTACTTATACGTTGAAAAGAGTTCTCTGTGTGGGGACATATGAACCGTACAGCCGGTGTCTATTATAAACGAGTTCTGAACATCTGGCGTGGTTCCTTTCGCCATCAAAGCCTTTGCAGGTTACACCGAAGACTTGGTATGACCTTTGCCTGACGCCTCAGGCTTTGCTGGGCGGCCCTTAGCTCCTTTTGGCTGGCGTGGCTTCTTACAGTTCCGCTGAAGATGCCCAGCCTTTCCACAATTGTAACATTGGACAACGTTCAAAGCTACAGCTTTCTCTCCAGTAGCCACATCGGTGGGGGAATTAGAACTCCGTTCCTCCCTCCCCCTGTCCTTTACTTCCAGTGCAGCAAGTCTGTCCTGTTCGTTCAAAACCACGGCACACACCCTCTCCGCGGTCAAATCTTGAGCCGGAAGGGAACCAAGCTGACTGGCAACCGTTTTGTAAGTCCGATTTAGGCTGTTTATCATCATGAAGCAAAACACTTCCTCCTGCAGACGGAAATTGCGTTCCACCATCTGCTGGCGCAGATATTTCATTTCCGTCAGGTGCGCTTGAACATCTCCATCAGGCGCAAGCCTCAGATTGGTCAGCTTCTCAAAATACAGCAACGCTGAAGAACCAGCATCCCTCTGATGTGTTCTACGCAGCGTCTCCCAAATTTCTCGCGCATATTCTAAATTCTGAACATGCACCAATTGGTCATCTGAGACACACAGAATTATAGCCGTCCTGGCTTTCAGATTCTGTGATTCCCAACCTCGTGTTGGTGCTGCAGGGATGGGGTTCTCAATCACCTCAAAGATCCTCTGATTCTGCAGCAGGGCCTTCATCTTTATAGACCAAGATGAATAATTGTCATTTTTCAGGGGAGGTGGATAGGGTAAACCTCCCCCCTTCTTGGCATCCATTCTGAATCCAAGTGTTTGCTCTCACTTTCGAGCCATTAAAATCCAAAAGTCTCTCCTGGGCTGTTTACAGCCTTCACTGGCAGGCAAACTTATGGGCTTTGCACAGCTGCGTAGATAGCCAAAACAAACTTTGACTTCTTACGCTCTCACTGAGCCATTCAGTAACTTTCCACTTACTGACGGTCGTTGCCTAGCAACTGTGCATTCCTCTACTTCGGACAGGAAATCTTATCAACCACAAGAATTCCTGGTATGCAAGCCTTGCTTTTCGGAGCTGTTTTTCCAACGCAGCTCTCGTGAACCAGAGAACAAATCAATCTGCGTTCACACTTTTTAGCCCAAAATTCAGCATACCTTTTGGGTCTCCGTTGCCTGGAAACACCCCTCTCGGTGTCCAGCTGTCTGTTCAGCTTCTGGCTGCATGCAGACGTTTCCTTATCTTCTTAGGTGCAGAGGATGGCAACGATTCATCGACCTCTCACCTCTCATGCTGATTCCCATGGATCAGAAAACCATCGGCTATTGCTACCAGATGTTGGTTTTTCAAGCCAAAGTCAGAGGAATTGGCCACCCTCCAGGTGCCCGGCTTGAAACCTTGTTGACCTCCCTGTCAGCGACTCCCGGCAAGACAAGGCGAGGTCTCAATCGGCGATTCTTCTCAACGTGAAGAAGAACACACCACTTCACCCTTCCCATTCCCAGGGAGGGGAGAGAGACAGACAGAAATGTATTTACATGCCTTTATTTCTGTCCTTCCAGCAGTACAGAGAAATCGTGACTGCTCTCTCTCATCACCAACAGCAGAGAGAGAAAAACTCCACCCATGTACTTCCAGTACAGGGTCATGTGACACTCTGAGCTAACATCCGGTGCTCAGTGCACTGAATAGACTGTCTCTTGTTCCCACGGCACAGTCCCATAACATCAACATCCTGTTTGGCTTTCCAGCCACCTGGAGCTCGCTTCTGCATTGCTCCTTTTTCGTAACACCACCAACCGCCTCCAGACACACAGGACCTTCACTGTCTTCACTGATTCTGATTTGAAAGAGAGGTGGAGCTGGGTATCATCCACATACTGAAGAACACCCAGCCCAAATCCCCATATGATCTCTCCCAGCAGCTTCATGTAGATGTTAAAAAGCATGGGGGAGAGGACGAAACCCTGAGGCACCCCACACAAGTGAGAGCCCAGGGGTCTTAACACTTATCCCCCAACACCACTTTCTGGGCACAGCCCAGGAGGAAGGAGCAGAACCACTGCAAAACAGTGCCCCCAGCTCCCAGCTTCTCTAGATGGTCCAGACGGATGTTATGGTTGATGGTGTCAAAAGCCGCTGAGAGATCCAGCGGAATGAGGAAACAGCTTTCACCCTTGTCCCTAGCCCGCCGGAGAACATCAACCAGCATGACCAAGGCAGTCTTATGTGGATCAAGCTTCAGTTTGTTGGCTTTCATCTAGTCCATTACCATTTAATTTTTTAAGATGGCAAAGATGGCAAATTTAGGATTCATGTGGGAGGAGGCAGTTCTCTGTGTAACCTGGGGAAACTGACCTCCCAACTGTTGTCAGACCACAACTCCCAGCATCTTTAGCAATGCTGGCTGGGGCTGATGGGAGTTGGAGTTGGGGCTAATTTTCTACACCAGGTGTACATCATTTTGACAGAAAAGGAAGCTGTATTACGAACATTTTAAGTCATTTTCAGGCTTATTAAAAGGACAGAATGAATAGCTAGCTGAGCTTTCCTTCTGGTCCACCTGGGGGCAATTATTCAACACCACCTTCTTCATGGAGTTTGTTCACCATGATTTCTGAATCCCACTACAAATCTCAGCATCAGGCAAGTCATTCCCTCTCAGGTTCTTGGCCCCAGGTATAATAGTGCTGACCTACCTTACAGGGTTGTTTGTAGGAATTAACGTGGAAAAGCCTGTGAAGCACTTTTGAGGACTTTGGGAGGCAGTTGTGTAATACATAGCATATAATAACATGTAGCTACCTCCCAATGATAATCCTTACAAAAGCCCTGTGCTCTGCATGTGGTTAAAATATGTGGTTTGCATCTGCCCTTTTGAAGACAGCAAGAGAATACCCTTTCTCAATTCCTTTCTGCTGACATCAACAACTGAAAATTATAATGCTGGCTCCACAAGTCCGAACCTAGACATTAACCCCAACAATTTCTATTTGTGGTCTTTGCCCACTGTCACTATTTTGAGGAGGGGGGAGCTCATTGTATTCTATCCGCCCTCCCCTACATGGAATAAGAATTAAAGATACAGCCTAATACATTTCTGGTTTGGTTAGCCCCTTTGATCACACATTTTTGATAGGGAAGCTTTTCTGCTGCATTCCAAAGCTCACTGCACCAACAATCTATGGAAAATGGTACACAGCACTTCCAATTTGGTGCAATAACAAGTCTAGCTGCAACCAGCAAGCTCTTTTAACCCCATGTGTGTGTTGTCTTCCCAAAACATGAAAAGCAAATATTTGTTTTGCACTTCTCACCATCATTTGCCTATTTGCAAGGGTTACTTCATTTGGCCCATGAGGCCATTTCCCCCAAACCACTCTCACCTGCCCTATAACTGGCATCATACATGACATCAGGGCAGGGAAATATACAGCTTGAAAGTAATTACCTGGGGACTTAGGCCTCACCCAACTTCCTTTTGTGCTGTGTTTCTAAGCACGCGCCTGTGCTGTAAAGCATTGTGTCAGAGTGCTCCCCCCCCCCATGGCGCTTTCCCCATGGAAACCCATTCTTTACCGTTGAACTGGAGCAAGCAGCAATCCACGAAAAATCCAAATTGTCATTTGTTCTGATTCACTGTTAAAGAGCAGGTTTTCATAGAGGAAGTGCAAGGGAAAAGAAGAAGAAGAGCTCATGGACACGTAGATGGCGGCTGTAACAACTTCTCCTTTGTGAACCCTCTGGTTTACAAACTTTTATAGCCTTTTATAGCTTTTTACAGCCGTCTTTATAGCTGTTTTTATTAGACTTTTATTAGACCTTTAAATTATTTTACCTCTGTTAGAAGTTTTAATCGTTTTACTTCTATGGTTGGCCAATATACGTATCAACAAGGATATTCAAACCTTCTGCTGAGAAAGCCTACTGCTGATTAGTAACGCCGCCTTGAAGACTGGGTTATGTTGAGCAGTGGAGGAGGAGTAGCAGAGGAGTTACGTCCATAAAAGATAAGTTCTCTTTTATCTCCGTTTACCTCTACTTTGAACCTCCGTAGTTAGTGAGACAGCGACAAATGGGTCATGGCAAGCGACCAAGATCTGCTGAGAAAGGTTGCTCACCTCCAAGAGTAAAGCAGTCAAAGCTTGAATCTCCCCCACCACCTACTAACAATAACAGCAAAACGGAGCAAGTAAGTGTTTCTGCAGTCGAAACATACAACCGCTTCTGGCCTCTGTATGATCAAGGAGAGTTGGAAAAGCTAGCTGATCCAGCGGGGCATGGAAGCCATAGGGAAGCCCTCCTCCCTGACACCTTAATTACACCTCCGTCACTGAAACGGGAAGCATTAGGGCAAACTGCCCATGAACTAGTACCTGATCAAATACAACTGGTAATCAGGACTTTAAGCTTCATTTTCAAGGAATTGGAGGGGATTTCTTTGTCATTGAATAAACTTTCACGGGCCCTTCTGGCTCATCTACCTTCCTCAACTGAGTTATCTAATTTGCATCAATCTCCTGTGCAGCTTGTAAGTGCCTTAAAGAGACAACTTGACCAGAAATCTCTCCTTAAGGGCCCAAGATGCAGGCTGCCACTGCTCCAAAGGAATAAGCAATCCTTGATTTTTCAACCTAATAAAATATGTTTATCCATTTTTTCCCGTGACGCCCCCAGTCTTAGGTGGAATAACCTGAGGATGGCTAAAGGGTACCTACGTGATTTGTTAAATATTCCATTTTTCCAGATAGATCTTATATCTGTAGCACCCCTAAATGCCACGCCCTGGCCAAGGAAATTTATGCTCTCCTTCCAGTCTGCAAGGATCCCACATCTTCTTGCAAGACAAAAAGATCGGCTGGCACCCTGGGAGATTGTAACAACAAGAGTCTTTAAGGACACGAGTGTTAAACCTCTTTTTACCAACATCTTAACCGGCAATGAACGCTTGTTTCCTTCTTCTGTTCCTATAATAACGGGAAAAACACCTAGCCGGGTACCCCCTGTTCCACCTGCGACCCCAAGTGTCCATCTAGTTACGTTGAGGAATGATCCAATTGCAAGCGGAGATTGGAATATCCCTGAAGAGAGAAATCTTATCTCCTCCTATGGAAAACTCCCTTCAGAAGAACAGCAGGCTATTCTCGATAGATTGGATCTACTCAAACAAAGACTCTTATCGCAAGGGGACCCCTCTATACCGATGAGAGAGGAGAGCAGGCGCTCCACGTCCCACATGGCGTCTCCATCAAATGCCTTGATAATTTCTCAACCTGCTACCTTGTTACCCCCTATTGATCTGAATCAGCAGTCATCTGTTGACCAACAGCACCATTCTACCGTGGAGGAAGTCGATAAACTCAATACTCCCGTCTCAGACCTTATACCCAATCAAAATATGGAAGTTGATGACTCCTTTGCCTCAATGCCTGAGCTAGAATCTACCCTGCCTGAAGATCACCAGGAAATGACTATGCATGCACCATCCCCACGTTCACATCCTTCTATACATCTGCATGACAATTCTTCTCCATCTGCGCAGCAACTACAAGTGATGGCCGGATCACCTCTTAGCACTACCCTGGTTAAGACTGACAACTCTGACGGATCTACCAGTATAGCCCATCAAAGACTTGTTACTACTCACCTCAATGAACAGCATCCATCCTCACCAACTTTGCCTAATTCTTCCTCCCCGGCAAAGCCCTTCCTGCCTGTTAATGTTACCAAATCATCGATTCAATTAACACAGAAGAAGACCTTATCCGCTCAAACTAAAATTACCGATTTCCTTATGGGCCCTCGTTCTACCTCCAAGAACCCATTAAACAACTCAAAGTGACAATTACCGGGACAGCATAAGGACCCGACATTATCAATACTTAGCTGGAACATTGCTGGTTGGAGAACCAAAAAATCAGACCCCGAATTCAGGAAGTACATAAATTCATTTAAAATCATTCTATTCCAAGAAACATGGGATGAGGAAGAGATTACCATAGACGGCTTTGATCTTCTAACACTTCCGGCCTCCCCTTCTTTGAAAGGTGGATGCCCCAAAGGGGGTCTTTTGATTGGGATCTCACTCCAACTTCGCGCCAAATTCACTCTGGTACGGGCTTCCCCGCCTTTTGCTTTATCTGGACTGATCGCAGAAGGGAAGTCCTCATTACTAATTACTAATGTTTATCTCCCCCCCGAAGGCTCAGCGCCTGATCTTGATTGGAGATGGGAATCATTTGAAAATCACCTACTGTCATGTCATACCAAATGCCCTAACTCGTACTCCTTAATTGGGGGAGACTTTAATGCTCGTATTGCCACAAATTGGGACCTACTAACCAAGTCCAGATGGTGGACTCCCCCATGTTTGGACAACTTTGACTTGGAACATGCTAGAATTAGAACTTCAAAGGACAACAGAGTAAACAAAGCAGGAGTGACCCTTTACCAAATGGCCATTCGCCTGAATCTAGTATTTTTGAACGGCACCTTCCCCCCCGATATACCGGGGGAGTTCACTCACCTGGGACTAGCATCTAACAGTGTTATCGATTACTTCTTGATCTCCGCAAATTTGGCCGTTAATGTACTTTCCTTCCAAGTTGAAAACCAACATTTCAGTGATCACCTCCCAATAGTGACCACTTTGTCGTTGTTCCGGTGCCAGAACAACTATAAACACTCAGTCCCTCTGGAAACCTCATCATCGATCAAAATAAGAGGGATCAAATGGTCGGAGGCTGTGGCCCAAAAATACCAGGTTTTTTTCCATAGGGAAATTACTGCCTATTTACCTCAAATAACTACTGATTTACAAGATTCCAATTCGGTTTTGAAACTTTTTAACCTTCTTATAACAAACCTTACTACTTTTTTTACATCACCTCCTCAAAAGGCGAAAGTGGCGCATTGCAGTGCTGGGGCCCCTTGGTTTAACACCTCTTGCAAACAAGCAAGATCCCTTCTTCGTTCCATCTATAATGAATACAAAAACTCTAATGCCCAGGCTCTACCATCCTCCTATTTACAAGCTAAAAGAGCATACAAACAGACTTTAAAGCTGGCCAAACGTGAGTGGTATCAAAAGCGTTGGCGAGCCTTGATTGCGGCCTCGAGATCCCGCAGACCACAGGAATTTTGGGCTCTGATAAACAAAAGAGGAAGGAAGTACCCACTGACGATTATCCCTGCGCCCACATGGGAACAATTCTTGAGTAAATATTTCTCCTTGGCAGAGGAATCCAACTCATCCACAGAATTCCAAGCCGACCATTTACCTTTGTGGCCCTCCACCGACCCAGACCTGATAATGGACTTGATATTTGATCTGAAAACGGGCAAAGCCCCCGGGCCGGATCTAGTCCCTGCTGAGGCTATTGTTGCGCAACCAAGGTGGTGGGCTGAAATTCTGGCCAAAGTCTTTGATGCAATTAATTCTACGGGGCGTATCCCCAGGTCATGGAAGGAGGCCGTGATCATGCCAGTCCATAAAAAGGGTCCCCCTGCTGACCCGGAGAACTATCGGAACATCAGCCTTTTGTCTATCATCGGGAAAATCTATGCAAAATTTTTGCTGTCTAAGCTATCCCATTGGGCAAACGACTCAAATTTGATTGGCCATGAGCAAGCGGGCTTTAGGAACAATTATTCGACCTCGGACCATATGGTAATCATGTATCATCTTGCCAGAAAATATTCTGCCCCGAGTCAGGGGCGCCTATGTGTCGCTTTCATAGACCTAAAGGCTGCCTTCGACAGTATCCCAAGAAACTGCCTATGGAAGAAATTAGAGAGATGGGGCATAGATAGAAGGCTGTTATGGCTTATAACCCAATTACACCATGGGTCGTCGGCTAGAGTGAGACTCACACCGGCGGGAAACCTATCCAACGAGGTCCCAATAAATAGAGGTGTGCGCCAAGGCTGCATTTTGGCCCCACTCCTCTTCAGCTTGTTTATTAGCGATATGAAGCTCTTTCTGAATGAGTCTCAAGCCAACATTCATGCCCCCCGCCTAGCTGATTTTCGCTGCCCATTGCTCCTATATGCCGACGATGCAGCGATCCTTTCCTACTCTAGAGTCGGTTTATGCAGAGCTCTAAAGATTTTTGCGGCTTATTGCAAACTCAACCATTTGACAATTAATTATGGGAAATCTAAAGTCCTGGTCTTCACCAGGTCTCGGAAAACTTACAGCTGGAAGTTAGATGGAGTCCAATTAGAACAGGTTTTCAAATTTAAATACCTGGGAGTCTTTTTTCACTACAATTTAAGCTGGAAGCCACAGATACAGTATTTACTAAACAAAGGGAAAACAATGCTTTATACTCTACTCCAATTTTTTGCGGCCGACGGAGCCTCTCACATCCCTTCTGCATTGAAGGTATACCACGCAAAAGTGGTCTCCACCCTCTGTTATGCTGCCCTGCTTTGGGCCCCAGGGTCCAATTTAACATTACTGGGGACATTGCAGAATCAGTTTCTCCGTCGCCTTCTGAAACTCCCCATGTGTGTGAGCAACGCAGCCATACGTCTGGAGTTAAGGATTGCATCATTGGAGACTGTCATCTGGAAGCGAGTCTTTGGCTATTGGCTGTCCAGCTGGCATAGGCTTCCCGACCATTATCTTTTTCAGTGTCTCTGGCGGGACGTCTTTGTCAATCTGTGGGTAGGAAAAATCCAAGCCAAACTTCTGAGCATCGGAATTTCCCCAGCGGACTCCTTAAAGATGAACTTACGCTCAGCCAAAAGCCTTATTGAGCAAAGATTAGCAGACATTGAAAATCAACACAACCTCGCCAGTGGTGGGGGTGTCTGCTCCCCCAGGTATCACGGAATAACCCCACCACTTGGCCTTCCATCATACATGTCATCTCTTTCATCAGTACCACACCAACTCGCATTTATTCGTGCAAGGTTCAATGTCTTTCCATCGAACCTGCTGAGCCACAGATTTTCCAAGGGCTTGGTGTCTCCGCTATGCGTGTGTGACGGGAAAACTGTTGAATCTCTTCCACATATAATGTTCAACTGTCCCCTACATAGCATAGCCAGGACTAAATTCCTGGGTCCTGCTTTACTGTGCTTGGTTGGCAGGCCTGTTGAGTTACACGCCGCACTGCTTTTGCAGGATACAGATCCTTCTGTAACTCTGCAGGTGGCGAGATTCCTGAATGCGGTTATCTCACACACAAAAACCACCAAAAAACAACAAAAACACCAAAACTAATCGGACTCTTATGATGAGAGTGCATGTCAGATCTCGTCTTCAGTTTTTCTTTTTCTGTGAACCGTCCCTTGGAGCTCTCCTGGCCCCAAGCTGTCATTTGGCTCTGCTCAAGGACCCACCCTTGCATCGTGGTGTTCACCTTCTGTTGTCGGATATATCGGTCTTTATGTCTCTGTGTTTTTTTATGTTTGTACATATTTTATGGGCTAATAGCCGTAAATAAATAAATAAAATAAATAAATGGACACAGTGCTTTACAGTGTGGACCTGTGCCCAGAAAGGGGAAAAGCTAAGTGTAGATGAGCCTTTAACAGAATTCCTGGTTATTCCTTAGCATGCTGTATTTGTCACTTTTAAAAAATTGGTGCTGGAATTGGTTCCATTCAGGAGCTCCTGAATGAAGCTTCCAAGTGGAGTTCATCCCTGCCTAAAATGCAGTTCACAGTTGGTGGCAATGAGCTGATCGCCACTGGCGACACACTCCTTCTCTACATCCACCCCACACAATTCAATGTTTTAATGTCTATATTC
The DNA here is from genome assembly GCF_027172205.1 of Podarcis raffonei. Lineage (NCBI taxonomy): Eukaryota > Metazoa > Chordata > Lepidosauria > Squamata > Lacertidae > Podarcis > Podarcis raffonei. The sequence goes on from NC_070620.1 coordinate 25,318,419, forward strand.
AGAGCACAAGAAAAGCCTTCTGAATCAAGTCCAGGGCCTGCTAGTCAAACATCCTGTTCCCAAAGTGGCCAACCAGATGCTACAAGGTGAAACCCAATAGCAGGACCTGAACACAACAGCATACCCATCAACTGCCCTGGAAAAACCGGGACTTCCCATTTTTTCCCAGGAGAGCAAGGCAACCATTTTGGGTGCCCTGCTTTCACATGATTTCTGGCCAAGGTCTCACCCCCCAAAAAAGTAGGAATTTGGGGGTCCACAATCTCGTTTGCTGCCCCAAAATGTGAGTTTTTGGGTGCCATGACTTCTTTCACGTCTGCGATTTTGTGCTGGTCTTGTGCCTCACGCAGGATTTCAGACCTGGAAGATGATGTCCCAGATTTGGGCAGCATCACATTGGAGGTTATGCAACAGCGCTCTCCAATAGTGGAGGCAGAACACAGCCATTATGGCTGGTAGCCATTGATAGTCTTTATTCCCCTATGGGAATTCCTCTGTTGTTGTTTAGTCGTTTAGTCGTGTCTAACTCTTTGTGACCCCATGGACGAGAGCACGCCAGGCACTCCTGTCTTCCGCTGCCTCACGCAGTTTGGTTAAACTCATGTTGGTAGCTTCAAGAACACTGTCCAACCATCTCGTCCTCTGTTGTCCCCTTCTCCTTGTGTCCTCAATCTTTCCCAACATCAGGGTCTTTTCCAGGGAGTCTTAGAATTCCTCTATTCTGCTTCTAATGCCACTCTAGCTGGTGGTCATAGCGCATCTTGTGGGAGTAGGCACCCTATGAAGAATTTTTCTTCTTTTTCTCTGTCCTGAATCTTCCACCAACATTATAGCTTCATTATTTGTCCCCAAGTTCTAGTATTATGAGGGAGGGAGAAAAATGTATCCCTATCTACTTTCTCCAAACCACACATAATTTTATACACATCTGTCGCATGCCCCCATTGTTGGGGGCAAGGGACAAAGCCCTGAGGAACAGCAAAAGCTAGCAACTCATACCAAGCTCCCCCCCCCCTTTTAATAAGTCATCCCAGTGATTAACAAGATTAAATTTTGGCAACTCTAGCAATAGATAGGAGCGAAAAGGGTAAGGGGGCATCATTCACAGTCCCTTCTCCCACTCTGTCTTCCTGTATTCCAAGGATACACTTTATGATTTGGAGAACAAATACCTCATGCAGCAACAAAAATTCAAACTCCTGTCTCTTAAAAGCACTGTGTCTGACAATGTGGCTATAAATCTGCCGTCCAGTCGCTTCCATGGGCCACACTTTGCTGAAGAAGACCTGGGCAGAAAATGCAGAGTTGCAGCGGTCTTGCCGTCCGTGTGAGAAAGAGGAATAAATTAGGTCTAGAGACAGCTTCTTCTATCTCTAAAGCGTTTATTTACAAGCCATAAATCAGTTCATTACAACCATCAGAGTTTTCCGACATTCTCTCCGTGCCGTGCCGAAGCACTCTGTGTTTCTGCAGCGTCTCTCAGCTTAAAACTGAAAGTAAGTCTCACAGACAAAGAACTGTGACGCAGCTTCCCGAAGGAAGCCCCTCCCAGGTACAGGACACTGGAGGTTAACCCTATAACCACCATACTCCACACCCCCTCTTGCCCTGTACCTGGGAAAACAAGCAACAATGCTTACCCCAAACACAGACCTTCACAGAACTCACCATGCCTCTGGAAGGTTAGTGGTTTCATGAAACCATCATCGAGGTTCTTGGCTGACGGACAGTACTTCAGCGCAACCAATCCCTCACGAACACTCTGACACACATTTTGGAAACGTATGTCTAGATGTTTGGTCCTGACCTTAAATTGCCCCGATTCTGCCAACTTGAGGCATGGTTGATTATCTTCGTAAACAACGATGGGCAAACAGTTCCGTCCACAGATTTCTTGGACCAAACACACATAGAACTCCAGCTCTCTGCAAACCTCAGATAGGGCACTGAACTCAGCTTCAGTAGACGAAAGCGCTATGAGACTTTGCTTCCAGGACCTCCACCCAACTACTGAGTTCCCAAACTTCACCACTAGGCCTGACACTGATTTGCCATCTTTAAGGTTAGCCCAATCCACATCCACCCACGAAGTCAGCTTGACGTCACCCTTAGCTGACAACCTAAGGCAGAAGTCTTTGGTATCCTGCAGGTAACGCAGCACCCGTTTGATACCATTCCAGGCCTGCACACTTGGATTTGAAGCTTCCCTGCTGAGCAGATTGATAGCAAAAGCTATGTCTGGTCTGCTCCACTGGGACAGATACAGCAGACTACCCAGAGCTGACTGAAAGAGTTCAGCATTTTCGAACACAGCGCGTTCTGCTTGCTGACAATCTTTCACGTAGCCATTCTCCATGGGTGTTCTGATACCTGCACACTCAGACATCCTGAACTTCTGAAGCAGTTGCTCAGTCTTACCTCTCTGGCTGAGCAAAAAACTTCCATCCTCTGTTCTTGACACATCTACACCTAGATATGACCTAACAGCTCCAAGCTGCTTGAGCTTGAACCGCTTACCAAGCTCCTTAGCAAACTTCTCCATGTGTTTACCTGTCTGTGCCATATACAAGATATCGTCAACAAAGATCTGCACAGCTTCCTGTGTCTCACCTGACCCTTTAAGGTACAGACAGCTATCAGCTACACTTCTCCTGAAACCTAGCTGCTCTAAGGCTTCATTCAGACACATATTCCAGTTTCTGGCAGATTGACATAAACCATAAATAGATTTATGCAACCTCCACACGATGCCTTGCCCCTTGACCTCAAACCCTGGAGGAGGAAGCATGTACAACTCCTCCTGGAGACATGAGTTCAAGTAGGCGACATCCACATCAAAGTGGTTCACCTTCCAACCTCTTTGTGCAGCAACAGCTAAGAGCATGCGCAGAGTTTCACTTCTGGAAGTAGGAGAGTACACTTCCGTAAAATGAACTCCCTTCCTCTGCGTGAAACCCCTTGCAACTAGTCTAGCTTTGTACTGTGGTTCTCCGGCTTCTATGAGTTTAAGGCGATAAACCCATCTGCAACTCACAGCCTGTTTGCCAGCCGGCAAATGTGTGAGAGAGAACACACCTAAAGACTCCATTGAGTTCATCTCCTTCTGCATCGCCTCATGCCATTTGCTAGCTTCTTCCTGAGGCAACTTCTGAACATCCTCAAAAGATTCAGGTTCACACCTGCCACACCAACCCACACACTTGTGGCTTCATACCTGTCAGGAGGCTTCCCCTTGGTTGACCTCGCTGATCTTCTCAGCGTGAACTCTGGCACCCCCTCTGACTCACTGGGGCCAGCCAAACCATCCCCCGTGTCAGAGACCTCCCCCTATGACCTGCTGCACCTTTTTTGCCTCACAACTGGACCTGTAGGCAAGGATGGCTCACTCTTTGGCTCAGACTTGACAAAGACCTGTGGAGGGGACTTGGGACTTCCCTTCGGAGGGGATCGGAACCTCTCCCTTGGGGACTCCTGTTCTGGACTCTGTAGCTGTGGACTATGCTCCTCAGCAACAGGTTCAGTTTCATCGTCTTCCTCTTCCTCATCCAAGTCTAACTGTTCTGAAAGAACGTCGGGGTTCCCATGCACACGTTTCCAACTGTTCTGCTCGCAGAACTCGGCACTGCCGCTAATAAGCAGCCTAGACTAATTGCCATTGGGATATGTGAAACGCCACGCCTTTGAACCCGGCTCATAGCCTACAAAGATCATCTTCCTGGGACTTCCGGGTTAGCGCCAGCGATAATGGCGGATTCCCTCTGATCTCCGAGGGACCAGCTCCGCGGGATCGGGTCTGACCGCTGCAGCGAAGCGGGGACCCATTCAAAAATCACAGGCGGGTGAAGCCTGTGAGCATGGGACTCAGCGGGCACCTTTAGCGCCCCCCCAAACTGCAAAGGGACCCTCTTTTTGGGCTCCGGAGCAAAGCGGGGAGAGCGGCGCGGTGCTGTGAGTGACTGCTTCTTCCGCGGAGCGAAGCCGCACAGCCGTTATCGGAGAGCGCTGACTTTTTCCTGGACAATTTGGCTGCAAGAAACAACTACCCATGAGTAGGATTAAATTGGATTATAAAGGAAAGGAAATTAGTAAATTCGGTACCGAAACGGGGGAAGAATAAACAGGAAGTCTGCCTCCCGTTTCTTGTATACGGAACAAAGCAAAGAGACTGTGAGCTAGAACTTTGAAAGCAACTTTTAAAAGGGTTAAAATCCGAACGTCAGACAGAAGATTTTCCCTCCGGATTGCAGGAGAGGAGGGGAAAAGATCTGAACTTTTATTTCCTGTAAAGAAAGTGGGGAAAGGAAGTTAAAATCCACTGCTTAGACCCTGGGAACGGACTGCCTTGATAATGAATGCCATATTGTGAAAGGCAGTATTGGCAATAGACTGCTTTTGACAGCTAACTCTGCAAAAGAGATACAGTGTTTCTGGCTGACTTCTCCTGGTTTTAGAGTAACCTCAAAATAGTTGGAATTGATACAGTCGTCTTTTTTGATGAACTGGGGGACTTAAAAAAGTTACTTTTAAAAGTTATAAGTTTGACTGTAACAGTGTCCCCCTAGAGGAAGTTGGACATTGTTGCATAAACAACTGAGCCAGGGAATTTTCCACTTCATAACAAAGCCCAGCTGTGGGAGCGACCTTGGACTTATCTGGAGTGGTATGGCAGACAGGAAAGAAAAGTTAGAGTCGACTCAAGAGAAAATATTGAGGTCTGGTAGAATTCACACAGACATTGGGTCACAAAGAAGAGCATCAGCATCTGGGGCCTCTGGGGTATCTGGACCATCAGGGGCTGCACCTGCACAAGCGAAGTCAAAAGGAATGTCGTCTGAGGAGGTTTTAGCTTTGGCATTAGGGAAAATTAATGAGTCATTGGAAAATTTAACCAGGCAAGTAGCTGAAACAAACATACAGGTGGCTGAAACAAATAAACAAGTAGCCGAAGCATCAGCAAAAATCGACCAAAATACTACAAGCATAAATAACTTGGGACAGCAGGTGAATTCCAATACACAGGCTATTGAGAAATTGCTTCAAGAATCTACTCAGATTCGAAAGACTGCTGAGGAAGCAAAAGAGATAGCAACTGCTACTGAAGAGAAGATACCACCGATATACAGACGACTGGATGACCACGGTTTGATGCTCTCCATGGTGGAATTGAAAGAGAAACAAACCAATTTGAGGATCAGAGCTGTACCTGAACTTGAGAAGGACAATTTGGCCGATTTTCTTACTAAGGAATTTACAGAGTTTTGGCAACTAGACTCGGGAAAGGAAGAATTCAAGATAGTAAGTGCATTCAGGCTTGGAAGAGGAGGAAAGAAGAATAAAGTGAGAGACTGCCTCATTACTTTTCGAACTAAAGAGGAGAGAGACAAAATCTTGAATTTGCACTACCAAAAGACCTTGGAAATTTATCAGTCAAGTGTTGAGATATTTAAGGACATTCCGAAACATCTTTTGGACCTTAGGTTCAACTATGCAGATCTGGTCGCTTTGTTGAGAAGTAACAGAATCCTTTTCAGGTGGGAATTCCCTCAAGGCTTGTCCTTTAAACACAAAGGAAGGAAGATAAAAATAAGATCACTGGACGACAAAGATAGATTTCTGAGAGACCGTGGAGAAGACTTACAGAAAGAAGCGGAAATTGGGAAAGAGCCAAGAGCACGGGAAAGTGGAATGCTAGATATAGCAAACTTATCTTTTGGATTACCTGGTTTAGAGAAAGTGACGCCACTGACAGAACAAGAACAGATACTTGGTGCTGTTGGAGGAAAAGCAAAGTAACTACACTATGGCTTTGCAACTATTAAGCTGGAATTGTAATGGACTAAATTCCCCCCAGAAAAGGAAAAATGTTTTTCATTTATTGAAAAAGGAACAATTGGACTTGATTTGCCTACAGGAAACACATGTGATTAGGCTACATAGAAAAGTGCTGATTAACAAAAGATTGGGACAAGAGTTTATTTCATCTGATAAAGTTAAAAAAAGAGGAGTAGTGATCTATGCAAAGGAGAGATTATCACCGAAATTTATTTTTAAAGATGACCAAGGAAGATATGTGGCAATTGAAATTCAAATTCAAGGAGAAAAATTCTTGATAGTAGGAATTTATGCACCAAATGAGGGGAAATCTGAATTCTTCAAAAAGTTGCATGAGACTTTAATGGACTATATGGACTATAATTTGATCTTGATGGGGGACATGAATGGAGTAGTATCAACAAACATGGACAAGGCACAAAGACAGGTGGTCACCAAGGATGGTAGACTACCGAAAACCTTTTTTGAGATGACAGACAATCTGGACCTAGTTGATATTTGGAGAATAAAGAATCCCCTGGCTAGAGAGGGAACTTTCTTTTCTGAAGCCAAAATGACATGGACCAGAATCGACCAAATATGGGTAACTAGAGGAACAGCTCCAAAGATAAAGAAGGTGGAAATTTGTCCAAGAACTTGCTCTGACCAAAATCCTGTGAAGATGGAGATGAAACTGATTTCCACTGGTTCTTTTAGATGGAGGATGAATGACACTTTATTCAGAGATGAAAACGTGATTAAGAAGGCCCCAAAAAGTATGAGAGACTATTTTGAGATAAATATGAACACCAACGTTGAAAAAAGAGTTATCTGAGACGCAAGTAAAGCCGTTATGAGAGGGTTCTTGATACAACAGAATGCAATAAAGAAGAGAAGCCAAAATGAGAAGAAAGACAAAATTTTGGAAAAAATAAAAGAAAGTGAGAAGAAATTGAGAGCAAAACCAAAGTCGCAAGAGATCCTGAGAGAAATAAAGTTATACCAAGTACAATATATGAAAATGATGAACCAGGAAATAGAATGGAAAATTAAACAAATGAGACAAAAGACATTTGAATCAGCTAACAAATGTGGGAAGTTGTTAGCTTGGCAAATGAAAAAAAGACAAAAATTAAATACTATTACAAATTTAGAAGTGGAAGGAAGGAACATACAGAACCCAGCTGAGATTAAAAAATGTTTCCAGAGGTACTTCAAACAATTATATACACAAGGGCCACAGAAAGAAGTTGACATAGATCGATTTTTGAAGATAAATGGATTACAAAAAATTCCTCAAGAAAGTAAATTAATGTTGAACTGTAAAATATCTGAACAGGAAATAGAAGATGCCATTCAGAACATGCAATTGGGCAAATCTCCAGGACCAGATGGACTGACTTCAAGATATTACAGAACTTTAAAAGAGTGGTTAGTATAACCTTTAAAGGAAGTCTGTAATGAAATATTGGAAGGGAAAAAGGTGCCAGAATCGTGGAAAGAAACATATATTACACTTATACCGAAAACAGAAACTGAAAAAACTCAGCTCAAGAACTACCGCCCCATATCATTACTCAATGTGGATTACAAAATCTTTGCAGATATTTTGGCCAAGAGATTAAAAAAAGTATTCATGGAAGAGATTCATAAAGACCAAGCAGGCTTTCTTCCGAGTAGACATTTGTCTGATAATTTGAGGAATATAATTAACATTTTGGAAAAGTTAGAAGTGAATATTAATACCAAAGCAGTTTTAATATTTGTGGACGCGGAGAAAGCCTTTGACAACATCTCTTGGAGTTTTATGAAGAAGAATCTACAGGGGATGGGGGTGGGAGAAGGATTTGGAAATGGTATAAGTGCAATTTACTCTGAACAAAAGGCCAAGCTAATTGTTAATAATGAGGTGACGGAGGAATTTAAGGTAGAGAAAGGGACACGACAAGGTTGCCCAATTTCCCCATTGCTTTTTATATCTGTCCTGGAGGTTTTGTTGAACATGATTAGAATGGACCAGTTGGTTAAAGGTATACAACTCGGAGCTAAACAGTATAAATTGAGAGCATTTGCAGATGATTTAGTACTGACACTACAGGAGCAAGAATCTAGTACCAAAAGAGTTTTGGAACTGATTCAAGACTTTGGTCAGGTTGCAGGATTTAAATTGAATAAACTAAAAACAAAGGTTCTAGGGAAAAATTTAACAGAGAATGAAAGAGAGAGGTTTCAGAATGAGACAGGTTTAACAGTGGTTAAGAAAGTGAAATACCTGGGGATTAATATGACAGCCAAAAATGTGAATTTATTTAAAGATAATTATGAAAAATGTTGGGCGGAAGTGAAAAAAGACTTAGAAATTTGGTCAAATTTGAAGCTTTCACTGCTAGGCCGTATTGCTGCTATAAAGATGAATGTATTGCCAAGAATGTTATTTTTGTTTCAAACATTGCAAATTTGGGACAAAATGGATTGTTTCAAGAAGTGGCAGAGAGATATTTCTAGATTTGTCTGGCAGGGCAAGAAACCCAGAATAAACTTTAAAATTTTAACTGCTGCAAAGGAAAGAGGTGGATTTGCCCTGCCAGACCTTAAACTGTATTATGAATCAGCAGCTTTCTGCTGGTTGAAAGAATGGCTACTCCTTGAGAACACAGACATTTTGGATTTGGAAGGTTTTAACAATGTATTTGGTTGGCATGCATATTTGTGGTATGATAAGGTCAAAGCACATAAAGCATTTAAAAATCATATTGTCAGGAAAGCACTATTTAATGTCTGGATAAGATATAAAGGTTTACTTGAAAGTAAAACCCCAAGGTGGCTGTCACCAATGGAAGCAAAGGCTTTGAAAAGACTCAATATGGAGGCCAAATGGCCGAAATATTGGGAAATTTTGGAACAAGCAGGAGACAAATTGAAATTGCAGAGTTATGAAAAACTAAAGAATAAAGTGCGAGACTGGCTTCATTATTATCAAATAATGGAGGCATATAATCAGGACAAAAAAATTGGATTCCAGGTGGAAAAATCAAAATTGGAAACAGAACTGTTAGAGCCCAAAACTAAGATTTTGTCAAGGATGTATAACTTGCTGTTGAAATGGAATACACAGGATGAAACGGTGAAATCTGCTATGATTAAGTGGGCACAAGATGTTGGACATAATATTATGTTTGCTGACTGGGAACAGTTATGGACCACAGGTATGAAGTTTACGGCATGCAATGCCTTAAGAGAGAATATTATGAAAATGATATACAGGTGGTACATGACCCCAGTCAAGCTGGCAAAAATTTATCACTTGCCCGATAACAAATGTTGGAAATGTAAAGAAACAGAAGGTACATTCTTTCACCTTTGGTGGACGTGCCCAAGGATTAAGGTTTTCTGGGAGATGATATATAATGAATTGAAAAAGGTATTTAAATATACCTTCTTGAAGAAACCAGAGGCCTTTCTCCTGGGCATTGTCGGCCAATTGGTGCCAAAGAAGGATAGAACTTTCTTTATGTATGCTACGACAGCAGCAAGAATACTTATCGCAAAGTATTGGAAGACCCAAGATTTACCCACCTTGGAAGAATGGCAGATGAAGGTGATGGACTATATGGAATTGGCAGAAATGACCGGCAGAATCCGAGACCAGGGAGAAGAGTCGGTGGAAGAAGATTGGAAGAAATTTAAAGACTACTTACAGAAATATTGTAAAATTAATGAATGTTAGAATGATGTTGGATGAAAAGTTATGTGGTTTTTAGCTATAATGCTATAAGGAGTATGAAAAAAATGGACTATTAATAGATAAAAATCTAATGTTACATTATTTTAAGATTAAAGATTAGGATAAGTAAAGAGGGGAAGGATTTGCTGAACTAACAAATTAAATTGGAATACAAAAAGGGAGGTTTGAGGAGGTCCGGGAATTAGGCAAATGAAAGAATGTGATGGAAGGATGGAATTATTTTTTACTTGTATTCTTTCTTTTTTCTTTTTTCATTTTGTAAAACTCTAATAAATATTTTAAAAAAACAAAACAAAGATCATCTTCCTGGACTTTGGTTCACCCTTTCTGCGAATGGCCTTTGGGATGAGGACCCAAGCTTCACAGCCAAACACATGCAAGAAATCCACCTTGGGCTTCTTACCGTGCAGCAGAAAATAGGGCGTGTCCCCTACACTTGAATTGAACACTCTATTCTGTATGAAGCACGCTGTTTTATAATTCTCCGCCCAAAAACGCTGTGGGAGACCTGAGTCATAAAGCAAAGCATTTGCTGCTTCCTGAAGAGTTCTATTCTTCCATTCTGCAATCCCATTCTGTTGGGGACTATGTGGTGCTGTTAGCCTGTGACTAATACCCTTCTGTCTGAAAAAAATCTGCAGCGCAGAACCAGTGAACTCCGCCCCATGATCAGACTGAAACGAGACCACCCTGGTGGAAAAACGCAGCTCTACTGCTGTGATCCAGTCCCTGATCAATGCAGCTGCCTCACTCTTATGTTTAATCGTGAACAGCCAGGTGTGTCTCGAAAAATCATCGATCAGCACAAGAATATGCTTCGATCCACCTAACAAAGCTACCTTCATCGGTCCACATAAATCTGCATGAACCAGCTCAAAGGGTCTGCTGGTCTTCCTGTCTGACCTGGGAAATGTGCATGTGGTAACCTTTGATTGTTTGCACGCTCGGCAATCTAAGAACTTATCACATCCCTTAAATTTGCACCCCACTGTGTTCTCAGGGGCCTTCTTAATATAAGACCATGAAACATGGGAAAATCTTCGATGCCAAAGGTGTAAACAATTATCATGTGGTGGTACGTTTGCACACTGAACATGCCACTGCTGCAACCTTACCTGCCCCCAATTCTGTTCTTCCTTTGGAGAGTCTTGGCTGGGGCTAAACAGATTGTCCAACGGTGCCAGCAATGGAGACTCTGAATCAAGAAGCAGAAAACAGGACACAAAAGATGTGCCGGCCCCCGGGGGGTCCACACGCTTCCTCTGGGCGACTCTGTTTTCCCGGGGGTCCTCCGATTTCAGCAGAACGTAAACACAGCGGAACAGAAGCAGGGTTGCCGTGTGTGTGTAATAAATCAGGCTGCACGCAGGCTTTCCTCTTATCTTACTTTAAGTCTTTATTCCCGTAGCAAAAACAACAGTCATAAATCTCCTGGTGACAATGCACTCATTTTCGCTCCTCTCACGCAACGGAGCAAAACACACACTGAGAGAAACACAGTAAAACACTCCCCTCAGTATTCTAAACCACGCCTCAGAATGTGAGACGTCACTCAGAACTTCTTAACCCTGTGAGTTCTGATCCTCTCTCCACACCCCCTCTCGAATCACGTTCTGAGAGGAGTTGTGAACACACATTTATAGACCTCTGAGTGTTCAACACTTTCCCCACTGCCTTCCGCCCCTTCCTGGCATCATTGTTAGGCACCTGTTGAACCTCCTCACAAATCTCAGGTTCGCACTGTGCGAAACCAACCCACGCATTTGTGACCTGAAACCTCTCAGGTGGAATTCCCTTTGTTGCCCGAGATGACCGCCTGGGCACAAACTGGGGTGCTCCTTCTGACCCACTGGGGCCAGCAAGTGCGTCTTCTTCATCAGAAGATCCCCCCTCTGACTTGACACGTCTGTGAGCTTTCTCCATTATGCGAACAGGAGATGAGGGCTCACTCTTGGACACTCTTTTAACAACCTGTGGAGACGCCCTACTCTGTTCAGGGACCTGGTCTCCACCAGCAGGTTCAGGCTCTGGCTCTCCCTCCTCCTCAGAGTCAGACAGACAATCTGAGTGAACGTCAGGGCTCGCTTTGCGCCTTGCCCAACCATCCTGCTCATAGAACTCGGCATGTTTACTGATCAGAAGCTTGGTCTGATCACCTTCTGGATATGCAAATCTCCACCCCTTTGTCGCAGGTTCATACCCACAGAAGATCATTTCCTGGTACCTTGGGCCACCCTCCTGCTGCTGAAACTTTGGTACAAGCACCATGGCTCTGCTACCGAATGCGCGAAAGAAATGCACTTGCGGCCGTTCTTCGTGAAGCAGGAAATACGGGGTGTCACCTACCACTGAATTGTAGCACCTGTTCATCGTGAAATTGGCTGTCTTTACCGCCTCCCCCCAAAAACTTTGAGGCAAACCAGAGTCACACAGTAGAATCTCTGATGCTTGAACCAGAGCTTTACTCCTAAGCTCTGCCACGCCACTCTCCTGAGGAGAAGTCACCTTGTGACGTATCCCTCTCTGGCGAAAGAAACCCTTTAGAGCAGACCCAGTGACCTCTGAACCTCGGTCACACTTGAACCCCTGCACCTTGGTGGAGAACCTTAGTTCCACCTCTGCAACCCAATCTTTGATAAGTTGCGTTGCCTGCTCCTTCGTTCTCAGCGTGTATGCCCATGAGTTCTGCGTAAAATCATCTGTCAGCACCATCAGCCACTTGGCCTTGCCCAGACTTGGCTGTGGCATACCACAAAGGTCTGCATGTACAAGCTCAAAAGGCTTTGTGGTTACTCTCTCCACCCTGGGATGATTATATCCCTTGTTCTTGGCTTTCCTGCAAGCTCTGCAATTCAAAGGTTGCCCACATTCTTTTACCCTGCACCCTTTGGTGCACTCTGATAACATCTGAATGTCTTCACAGGAACCATGTGACATTCTCTTGTGCCACACGCAAGCACACGAAACATGAGTGTGATCAGTGGCTTTCCCAGCATTCCCCTCACCCTCCAGAGGTGTTTCCAGAACAAAGAGGTTGTTCTGATTCTTCTCAACACGTGCTAGCTGTTTTCCCCCTCTGGAAATTGTACAAACATTTTTCTCAAAACAAACCACATATCCCTCCTGTAAAAGGCATGGTACAGATAAAAGACAATGTTTTATCTCCGGCGACACGTAGACTTCTAGCTGTGCATGTAAGAAAGAGACAAACAAGTTTCCCACGTTAGTCACACGTCTCTGTGAATCATCAGCAAAACACAGTGTTTTCCCAGCTGAAACAGCTCTGCAGTTCCTTATCTTGACACCAGGTGTCTCTGTCACCAAATGAGCATTAGTGGCAGAGTCCACAATCCAACGCAGCACTCTCTCCTCACTGGAGTTGTCCTTCTTTGTTGCCTTAGCAACGGACTTCCCGCTGCCCCCGACCTTGGGGCCTTTGCTGCAGGTGTTCTCCAAGACTGCCATCGAAGCAGTCAGCTGATAAGCGTTTCCTTCCCCCTCTGGAGCACGCTGCGTTCTTTGCGCTTTCCCACGCCTGCCTCCTCTACTGGACTGGTTGCCATAGAAACCCGGCTGGTTCCCATGGGAAGCGACCTTGGACACATCCTGCCCTGTCTCCCTTGCTCTCTGTGGGCAGCCGTGACGCAGATGTTCAGAAGAATTGCAAACAAAGCAACGCCGAGTGGAAAACTTTGCAAACCTGCCTTTGGTCTTCTCTGCCCCCCCAACCTTGCCAGCAGCGCTCCTTGAGGCTTTTCTGCTTTTGGGGACGTGGCTTTTGGCTTCTGCTGTGGTTACTCTGCAAACCCCCTCCAGCTCCTGCCAAACAGCCTGGGCACTCTCAAGACCCTTGGAATGGCCTGTACCCCCACTCCCAGGTGCAAAGTTCCCAGTGGAACAGATTGCCACTGCATCTCTCTTCTCTTTTCTCAGCCGCTCTCCAGCACACAGCCCATCAGACAGACGTGTTGAAGCATTCCAACAGCCTTCCAACACAGTCCCAGCCCCCTCTGGGCTTCCTGGGCGTCTCTTAGCCTCGGCTGGGCTTGGTGCTTCCTCTAAGCAGCTCTCAGCCCCCTCTGGCCTGGCTCCCACTGCCGTCTTCAGTGCCTGCCACGCGGCCCAGGGCTTGCTCCCGTCCACCTTATCAAAAGGGACTGACGATTCCTGGCTGTCTGCCATCTTCTCCCCGGGGCCCAGCCTACTTACAGTAACAGCAGTGGCACCTCCCGGTCCGGCAGATCAGATCCTTCCCAGCGAGCTCCTCTCTGCCTCAAACATTAGGCACAGCTCCAACTGGCTCCAGCTTCTCCTCAGCTGGCTTCTCCCACACGCACGAACGTTGCTTATCTCTGCTTCAGGCGTTTGCTGATGACCCATAACCTGTGCCGGCCCCCGGGGGGTCCACACGCTTCCTCTGGGCGACTCTGTTTTCCCGGGGGTCCTCCGATTTCAGCAGAACGTAAACACAGCGGAACAGTAAACACAGTAAAACACTCCCCTCAGTATTCTAAACCACGCCTCAGAATGTGAGACGTCACTCAGAACTTCTTAACCCTGTGAGTTCTGATCCTCTCTCCACAAAAGATGCCCAGAAGGTTCCATGCAGTGGCGGGTGGCAGGGGGAGCAACACAACACACCAGGGTGCTGACAGAATCCTCCCAGCTGGTAAAAGCAAGTTTTGGTCTCAGCTGCCATCGTTTTGGGATATTGGAAAGCAGAAAGCTACATGGGTAGAGGTAGTCCTTGAAATATGTCCACCATTGTCCCCAGGCAACCTGAAGCTTCACATCAGAAGAGGCCTGTTGGATCAGGCCAATGGTTCTGTTGGTTCATCATCCTGTTTCCAAATGGCCAACCTAATTCCTCTGGGGAAGACCGCAAGCAGGGCACAGAACCCCCTGCCATTGCCAGCAACTGGCATCCAGAGTGGGCACTGCGTTTAGGACCAGAAAAATATCTAAACTCTGCAGAGTAAAATTAGGCAAACATTTATAGCAGACTCCCTTCCTACTCACTGCAAATCAACTCATTCTCAGCCTACAAGTGTATGGGCAGTAGCCAAGGGGGTGAGTGATTGCCCCCCTTCAATACAAACCAGTACAAATCTGAGGTTCTGCCCCCCCAAAAAAAATCCTGGCTACGCCCATGTACAGGTGTGGTATCAGCCGAGGACCTGGGAGACCAGGATTCAAATCCCTCACTTGGTCATGAAGCTCATTGGATGAACTTGGGCCAGTCACTGGCTCTCAGCCAAACCTACCTCACAGGGTTATTGTGGGGATTAGATTATGAGTTAGGGTCAATCTCCTCTCATCTCCCACCCTCCTGCAGGTTCTTTGATGGTGTTGTCCCCCCACCCACACCAGAACTCAGGGACAAACTAGAGGTGATGAGAGGCATCTCTCTGTTAATTTCATGGGCATGACTGCCCTGCCTATGTGCATGGAGGGGAGGCTGTTGAAGGCTACAGCTGAAGGCCACAGCTCTGCCTCTACAGGTGGAGGCAGCAATGCTCCCAAACACCAACTGCTGGAAGAAGCGAGAGGGGAAACTTGCTCTTGTGACCGGATCCTGCTTGCAGGCTTCCCATCAAGGCATCTGCTTGGCCACTGTGAGTAGAGGATGTTGGGCTAGATGGGCCACTGGCCTTATCTAGCAGGCTCTTAAGGTGTAACTCTTTCTCCTATCACTTTTCTCTATTGCCCCTGGCACTTTTCACCTACCTTCCCTGTTTTATTCCTTTGCGCTCAGTTTTGTTCTGCTACTGGAGGGGAGGTTTTTTCACCCCTTACTCTTCTGACATAAAAAAGTAGGCCCATCTCTTCCTGCCACCCTGTCACTCCCTATGCCTTCATCAATGAATGGAGCAGACACATGAACAGCAAAGGTCTATTTTGGCTAATGGTCCCCTTTCACTTCAAATTTGTTATTTCCTCTCCTGGCACTTGGGTTTGTGCACTTACTCTCCCATTGAAAATTCAGCTTTCCAAATTGTAGCCACAGGTTTATGATTCTTGCCTTTCTTGCCAGCAGAAGATTTTGTAGAATCGTGGGCTCCTGCTGCCAGGACTGAGGCATAGACAGGTGGCGTCCAGATCCAAGCTGAGCAACCACCAGAGCCACCAAGTCCCAAACTGGGAGTCTTTTCAATCCTCCTAGTCCTGGGCAACTAGTGGCCAGCCAGGGTGAGTGTGGTGACTCCAGACCCTGAGTTATACTTTACTGTCTGGGATGAGCTCCAAGCCACCATAATAATTGCTCACCAGACACGACAGGTACACAAAGAGCCAAGGATTGCCAGTTCTAGTCCTGGCTCCTCTTGAAAGCACCTCTCCCACCTGGGAGTATCCGGGGGGGGGGGGGAGAGCCTTGGATAGAAGGAAGCTCTGCCCCCTAAGGCAACCATGCAATCACAGGCTTGACTCAAGTTTTTTTTTTGCACTCTGCCCCCTAAGGCAACCATGCAATCACAGGCTTGACTCAAGATTTTTTTTGCAGAGTGCTGTTCTCTTTACCTTTCAGACCCCCAACCCTGACGCAAACAGGTGCCCCCCCCCGCTCTCACCTGGAAACTCCTTCCTTTCCAGGTGCAGCTGCTGCTGAACACAGGAGCCAATGTCTGCAAAAATCTCCTCCTCTCTGTCTGCAGCAAACTGGAAAGGGAAAGCAGGGGGTGGGAGGTGCTGTTAAATCTTTCTCAGGCTGGTTATAAAGGAGGATCACTGGGCCTGCTGTGTTCATTTTGAGAGGCCCCCATCAGGATGAAGCGAGGTGTGGCTTAAGGGATCAGGCCAACAATACCGTATTTTTCCATGTATAAGACTAGGTTTTTTTCCTTAAAAATTAATGTGAAAAATTAGGGGACGTCTTATGCACAGATACATTTCCACCCCCCTTTTCTTAAATCTGAGTCCCCCAAAATAGGGGGCGTCTTATACATGGGGGTGTCTTATAGATGGAAAAATACGGTATGTCTAGGCCAGCTGCTTCTGACAGGGCATAGATGTGTGATGCCACCCTTGATCGCAGGGGCTGCCCACCAATGGAATTGGACTACATCTCCCATCATCCCTGTCTATTGGCCATGGTGGCAGGGGTGGATGGGAGTCCAATAACATCTAGAGGGCTGCAGATTTGCCTATCCGTGATCTAAGAAGATACCTTCCCTGCTGTCTTGAGGTAATGCCTCTTCCAAGCACAGACATTCATCCATTTCTTGCACACAGTAGGAATTGCTGCTTCTTAGATCTGTAGCCTGTTTCTGCTTCTCTCCTCACACTGCCCCTATCCTACTCTCTCCCTCTTTCTCTGTGGGTGTTCACAGGTTACACTAGAGATTTTAATAGTCTATATCCCTATGTAAACAATAGCTAAACTGTACAAATCATAACGTGTGAAAAAGCCTCCTCTCAGTTTCTCATTTTTCCAACCTTAAGTTCAGTTCTCCATGTTTCCACATCAGTTTGCAATGGTTTTGAAAAGCGAGGCCCCATGAAAATTTATCAGCTTTTTAGTGCAGCCTTTTAGTCATCAGCCTTTGCCGTACCTTGGTAATGGACTGGATGAGAGTCAACAGACTGACACACAATTCAGATAAGACTTGAGGCACTGTTAATGGATGGTTCCCTAGACCGGATGGCTGGGAGATCACCTGCTCTTGATGGGGTTACTTGAAGGTCAGGTGGCCTCAGGGTGCAGAGTGTCTCCCATCAGCTTTGGCTGGTGGCCCAGCTACGCCCCGATCTGGACAGGGATGGCCTAACTCCTGTTGCGTATCCTCTGGTAACCTCTAGGCTAGATGACTGCAATGTGTTGTATGTAGGGCTGCATATGAAGATGGTTCAGAAACTTCAGCAGCCAAGTTGTCCACCAGTACAAGATGTTTTGAGCGCATAATGCCAATCCTGGCCCAACTGCACTCACCGCCACTTAGTTTCCAGGCCCAATTCAAAATGCTGGTTTTGACCTATAAAGCATTAAATGGCTCAGGGCCACAATTGTTACGAAAAAGGAGCAATGCAGAAGCAAGCACCAGGTGGCTGGAATGGTAAACAGGATGTGGATGTTATTGGATTGTACCGTGGGAACCAGGGACAGTCTATTCACTGCTCTGAGCGCCGGATGTTAGCTCAGAGTGACACATGACCCTGTACTGGAAGTACATGGGTGGAGTTTATTCTCACTCTGCAGTTGGAATCTGAGTGTACAGACGTGTTTCTCTGTACTGCTGAAAGACAGAAATAAAGACATGTAGATATATTTCTGTCTGTCTCTTTCCCCCTCCCTGGGAATGGAGGAGGGGGAGGAGTGGTGTGTTCTTCTTCACGTTGGGAAGAATCGCCGAGGGAGACCTCCCTTGATCCTGCCGGGGGTCGCTGGCAGGGGAGGTCATAAGGATTCAAGCCGGGCACCTGGAGGGTGGCCAAATTCCTAAGAGCTGGGACTGGCTCTGCTAGCTTGAATTCCGACATCTGGTAGCAGACCGATGGTTATCTGATCTATGAGAATCTGCATGAGAGGTGAGAGGTCGATGAATCGTTGCCATCCTCTGCACCTAAGGAGATAAAGAAAAGCGTCTGCCTGCAGCCAGAAGCTGAACAGAACAGACAGCTGGACACCGAGAGGAGTGTATGCTCAAAAGGTATGCTGCATTTCGGGCTAGAAAGAATGAACGCAGAAAGGCTTATTTTCTGGTTCACAAGAAAGAGCTGCGTTTGAAAAAAAAACAAGCTCTGAGGGCAAGCTTGCATACCAGGAATTCCTGTGGTTAGATAAGGAATTCCGTCCTGAGCAGGTTGCTAGGCAACGTCTGCCAGCACTTGTTAAGTTACTGAGTGGCCTAAAAAGAGCCTGGGAAATCGAAAGTGTATCTGCGCAGCTGTGCAAGGGTTTTGAAAACAAACAGCCCAAAGGTTTGCCTGCCAGTGAAGCAGTAAACAGAGACTTTTGGAGTATACTGGCGTGAAAGTGAAAGCTGGCTTGAGAAAACTAACCCTTGGATTCAGCATGGATTCCAAGAAGGCGGGAGGTTTGCCCTATCCCCCTCCCCTCACTAATGACAATTATTCATCTTGGTCTATAAAGATGAAGGCCCTGCTGCAGAATCAGAGGGTCTTTGACGTGATTGAGAACCCCATCCCAGCAGCACCAACCCGAGGTTGGGAGTCACAGAATCTGAAAGCCAGAACGGCTATAATTCTGTGTGTGTCAGATGACCAATTGGTGCATATTCAGGGTTTGGAATATGCACGGGAAATTTGGGAAATGCTGCGAAGAACACATCAGAGGGATGCTGGTTCTTCAGCGTTGCTGTATTTTGAGAAGCTGACCAATCTGAGGCTTGCGCCTGATGGAGATGTTCAAGCGCACCTGACGGAGATGAAATATCTGCGCCAGCAGATGGTGGAACGCAATTTCCGTCTGCAGGAGGAAGTGTTTTGCTTCATGATGATCAACAGCCTAAATCGGACTTACAAAACGGTTGCCAGTCAGCTTGGTTCCCTCCCGGCTCAGGATTTGACCGCGGAAAGGGTGACTGCCATCGTATTGAATGAACATGACAGACTTGCTGCACTGGAAGAAAAGGACAGGGGGAGGGAGGAACGGAGTTCTAATTCCCCCGCAGATGAAGCTACTGGAGAAAAAGCTCTAGCTTTGAACGCTGTCCGATGTTACAATTGTGGACAGGCTGGGCATCTTCAGCGGAACTGCAAGAAGCCACGTCAGCCAAAAGGAGCGAAGGGCCGCTCAGCAAAGCCTGAGGCGTCAGGCAAAGGTCACACCACGACTTCGGTGAAACCTGGAAAAGCTTTGATGGCGACAAGAACCACGCCAGACGTTGGGAACTCGTTTGTTATTGACACGGGTGTGACAGTTCATATGTCCCCACACAGAGGACTCTTTTCAACGTTTAAGAAGCAAAGCTTCACTGTGACACAGGCCAACGGTCAGGAGCTGGAAGCGACCGGAAAAGGGACTGTCTATCTTAAGAGTCTGGACTTGACAATAAACAATGTTTACTTGGTTCCTGAATTGAAGTTCAATCTGCTGAGTGTTTCGCAGATTGCAAAGAGAGGACTGAGACTGTCCTACGATGCTGAGAGCTGCGAGATCTACAAAGATGGAGAGTTATATCTTTCTGCCAAACAGAAAGATGGACTATATTTGTTGACTTTTGCACAAAGTGATTACATGGAATGTAATTCATCTGTGTCTAACCTAGTTTCTCTTGCAGGTGTGAGCAAGAAGAAGACCGGGGTCAACAGGGCATTTCAGCGGGTGTATGCTGATGTGATTGGTCCTCTAGAACCATCTAGAGGCAATGCAAGATATTATCTTGTGCATGTGGATCATTTCTCTAACTATGTCTGGGTTTATGTGTTGAGAAAGCCACAGGAAGCCTTGGAGAGGTTTCAGGAGTTTTGTGACAAAGTTAAGAGTATGCATGATGCTAACATTGATTGTCTATTCACAGATGAGAAGCAGATTTTTCTTTTACAGGATTTCCAAAGGTTCCTGCAGAAGAAGGGGATCAGACACAAGATTGCTGTTTCAGCGGAAGCGTGGAACAAGGGTGTCTGTGTACGGGTGAACAGAGAATTGCGAAAGGGGATGGAAGCGCAATTGCTTAGTTCACATCTGCCACATGAGTACTGGGCCGAGTCTCTGATGTCGTTTTGTTATACGAAAGTGAGAAAGGTTTCAAAAGAGTTGGGAAGTTCTCCTTTTGAGAAACTGTTCCACAGAAAACCTTCTGTTGCCCATTTCAAGGTTTTTGGGTCTCATGTGAGAACAGAAGCTCCAGGTGGAGTAAAGAATGCCAGAGGCATTTTTGTGGGGTATGAAAAGGGTCTCTACAGAGTAATTTTGTCTGAATCTGGTCAGGTGATTCTCACAAAATTTCTAGAGAGTGCTCCTGAACAGGAGAGAGTGATAGTACACACATTTCCCACAGAGGACGATTCAGATGATGATGTTGATTTTACAGATTACAGTGGTACTGAGAGTGACAGTGATAGCTCGGAGAGCTCAGTTGTCACAGTCATTGAGAGGAAGTCTCACACTATGGATAGGCCTTCACAGGTGAAGGATGAACCACTGTTTACCATTGGAACTGGTTCTCCAAAGAGTCCTGAGACTGGACCAGTGAGCAGAGAGGATCAGCACCTCATACGTAGGTCTGAGAGAGTTACAAAGGGTCAATCACCCAAGAGGTACTCAAAGGAGTTTGCTAGCTTAGCTGTTGCATGTGTTGCTGTTGTAAACAACCGAGGACAGGTTGGAGCTGTGTCTAAGTCAGAGACAAAGACACAACAGAGAGTTGCTAGCCAAGGTAATGCAGATGCACTCATTCCTTGGAAACCAGACAACCAGAGAGGTACACTGGGGAAACCAGTGGCGGGGAGTTCCAAGGGTGGAACTGAAACAACAGGGGAGTGTTATGTGTATAACAACTGTTTGTTTTCTTCTCTGGATCATGCTTTGCTTGCTGCAACACGCATTGATTCTTTTGGGGGAGGATGTTACGAAAAAGGAGCAATGCAGAAGCAAGCACCAGGTGGCTGGAATGGTAAACAGGATGTGGATGTTATTGGATTGTACCGTGGGAACCAGGGACAGTCTATTCACTGCTCTGAGCGCCGGATGTTAGCTCAGAGTGACACATGACCCTGTACTGGAAGTACATGGGTGGAGTTTATTCTCACTCTGCAGTTGGAATCTGAGTGTACAGACGTGTTTCTCTGTACTGCTGAAAGACAGAAATAAAGACATGTAGATATATTTCTGTCTGTCTCTTTCCCCCTCCCTGGGAATGGAGGAGGGGGAGGAGTGGTGTGTTCTTCTTCACGTTGGGAAGAATCGCCGAGGGAGACCTCCCTTGATCCTGCCGGGGGTCGCTGGCAGGGGAGGTCATAAGGATTCAAGCCGGGCACCTGGAGGGTGGCCAAATTCCTAAGAGCTGGGACTGGCTCTGCTAGCTTGAATACCTCAAGGACCACCTCTCTCCATATGAACCTACCCAGACTCTGAGATCATCTTGTGAAGCCCTCCTTTGTGTGCCTCCTCTGCAAGAGGTCCAGTGGGTGGCAACACAAGAAGGGCCCTTTTTTGCAGTCTGCTCAGCAAAGTTTGGCTAGCACCTTCATTACATATCTTTATGTGCCAGACAAGAATGTTTCTCTATAACCAGGCATTTGACCAATTCCATGGCCTCTAAAATGTGTTTTGGGGGGGAAATGACTGTTTTGAGCTTGTTTTTGTTTTATTATTTATTTTGTGTTCTTGTTTTGTATTTTTATGCTGTGAATCACCTGTGACCTTTGGATGAAGGATGGTATACAAATGTAATGATTTTTTTTTTAGTATGCTATTTTCTCTAATAAAACATTTCTGCAAAGAAATTTTCCCTTGTATAGTGGATTTCGTAGATTATTTTCATCAATATATGCATTTTATGCATGCTTTATACTAGTATATGTATTTTTGTATACATTACTTGGCTGGAGGAAGTGCATTGAAAAATTCAGAAAAGTGTAAATTTTGAAGGATGTCTGTGCTGCAGTTTGTGTACTGCTTCAGAAAGTGTGAGTTAGTTCAGCTCACCTTCAAATGGCAACTGAAATTTTTTCTGCTCTGTCTCCAGTCCTGATGAAAGCAAATTCTCTTTCCCAACGCCTTAGAGCATCCCCACCAACTCAGTTCAGGAAGGTCATTACCTGGACAATGGTTCCCTTTTCTTGATAATACTTCACTATCAGTGGCACATTCTGCTTGAATGTCTCCAGCCTGCGCCCAATGGCATGGGGGTTGTCGTCCAGGCGGCCTTGCTCCTGGGCACGCTTCTCTAGCCTCTGCCGGAGCTTCTGGCTGGGGCAGGCCAAAAAGACAACAAGATCTGGGGAGCCGATCTGCCAGAGAAGGGAGACAAGTGTCAGGCTTTAAACATGGCGGCCATCCTCTCACCCTCTTTGCTGCCCAGGGTATGTCTGGAGCACTACAAATTGACACTGGTTTCATCCTTGTTTCCCTTCTCTTCCTTTTCTCCTCTATGTTCCTCCACTTTGGTCCATCTAGCTCAGTATCCTCTGCAATGACTGGCAATGGCTTTCCCAGAGTTTCTTTCATTCTGCCTGATTTGTCTCCTACCTGCTCCTCAAACGTTAACACCTGGCCAATGTCTGAGGGAAGCCATCCACCACAACACCTTTCACATCTTGCTGCTTTATAAATTGTTGCTTCAGCTCCTTGATTGTCGTTTCCTGAAAGGCTGGGAAGGCTGAGGCTCTCAGCTCCTTGCTTGTGGGCTAAGCAAAATGAACAGGAAAATAACAAAAAGAGAGCACCTTTTTAAAACAGTGAAGTTGCCAAGTTTCTGTAAGCCCTGGCTGGGAAATAGATGAATCTCGGTGACTCCCAGTGTTCCAATTACACACTGAGCATCACAGACTAAAGTTTTTAATCTGAGCCAGAAAAGAATGCAAATCTGTCTTCTCACCTCCAAAGCCCTTCTACTTCCTTCTCCCTCATCCACTCATTTCCTTTCCTGCTGCTGCTCCAACAATTGCAATGGGAGGGAGATAAATTCTACTCCCAAAAAATCCTCTTTCTCGCAAGAGGTGGTAAAGGGGAAAGACACCGCCTTCCCTTCCACCCTTCCTTTTTTTTTTTTGATAAAAGATATTTATTAAGGTTTTTAAAGTGTTACAAAATGAAAAAAGAAAAATACAAAAATAAAAATAGTTAAAAACAATTCCATCTTTCCTTTGCTTGTCTTTCATTTGCTTATTTCCCGGACCTCCTCACACCTCCCTCTTTTGTATTCCAATTCAATTTATTAATTCAGCAAATCCTTTCCCTCTTTATTTATCCTAATCTTTCATTACATTACCTGTCAGGGAACTGACATCAGAGCGAGAGGCGAAGGGGAGGCTCCCAGATGATGCTGGCGAAGGACCCAGCACCAGGGGGAGAAGCAGCTCAGTAGAGGGGGAAGGAAATCAGCGCAACACCAGGGATAAAGGGGGGCAGATGGGGGAAGCGGAGAGAGAGCTCCAGGACTCTTCACTGGACATCAGTGAGGAGAGCACAGGTCCTCCACTACCCACGCCCTCCCTGCGCAGAAGACTCCCGCGCAGTGAGAGGAGGAGGAGACTGGGAGTCAAACAGCTTTTATGCTGGAAGAGGTTTAAGAAACGCCCACTGACAGATTCTGCTAGCGACTGAGGCAGCCACGCTGAGATGGGCTGTGCAGTCAGAACGGTTTAACAAGGCAATTTAGCCTAGAGAGGTGGCAGTTTACGCACGAGTAACTCATACCCATTACATTACCTTAATCTATTATCATCTTATCTTGTAGAAAACCTTCAAACTTAAAACTTAAGTCTTATTTTTACCAACTTCTGATAACCATAATATTCTTTCCTAATTCTTTAAACATTTTTGCTAGGGCCAAGCCGTTTCATTTCAACATCCTTTTAACATTCATCAATTTTATAAAACAATCCTAGTAACAAAAAAAAGAAATAAAGACAATCCAATCTTCATCCAGCGTCCCTTCCTCCTGGTCCCGGGTTTTGTCAGTCCTTTTTATCCCATTGATCTGGAGCATTAACCTGGTAACCTTATATCCAAGGCCCTTAAGTCTCTTCCATGTCCCTTCCGCAGCTCTTCTTCATATTCTCCATTCACTCGTGGGAACTCCAGCTCAGTAATGTTTTTGACCCTTTTCAACAAATCAGCCCCTTTTCTATAGTCCAAACTAAACTCCATGTGGTATTTAAAAACGTGTTTCAAAATCCTTCCAAAATTGAGAGCCCCCACAGCTCCAAACCTCTCATGGCCCATTGCCAGACTCGGGAAGTCCAAACATCCCTGCACAGGGGGATCAATCCAACCCCCCATTTCCAAGCCAGTCCAAGCTTTATCTTCCCAAGTCTGGTTTTTTCCAGGTTCATTTGTCAAGTCCAAAGGCTCATGTTCCTGCAGGTCTGCAGCTCCCTCCATCTCTGGCGCCCAGGATTCAGCAGCATCCTCTTCTCTCATCTGTTCTGTCAGGACACACTCCTGATTTAATTCCTGGGTGGGCTCCATATATTTTCCCACTGCCTGATCAAAATTTCCCACTGCCTGTTTAAAATTTCCCACTACCTGTTTAAAATTTCTGATCGAGTCAGACATCAAATTCGTCTTCTCATGTAATTGTTCCAGTAGGGCATTTGTTTTATAAAAAGCGCACAACAGAGCTTCTGAATACATTGTCCTACAAGGTCACAAGTCTATTCCCACGATTGTAATCTATGACAGCTGTAAGCTCCCTGAAATTGGTTACAGTTTCACAGTCTCCCTCTAGGGGGAAAACTTCTATTTGTTCTTTCTTTTAAGGACAAATCTAACAACAAAGTTTCTTTTTTTTAAAGATATTTTGTCAATATTTGTTCCTTTAAAATGCGGAAGGAAACAATGGAATCACTACGTTTCTCTTCTTTTGGCTATCTGTCAAAATTTTTTTGTCTCTGGTCAATGAGCTTCAAACGTCAGTCCTGACACCCCGCTCCAGGATCAGGACGATGGAAAGTTACTTTACTTTAAACTCACTTCTGCAGGTTCTCCTGCTACCGAAGGGGGGTTCAACAATTTAAGATGATGAAAGCCAATCCTTTAGAGATGATTTTCTGAGCTCTAGTTTACGTTGTCTTTGCTTTATTCAGTCTACAAAGAAACGGAAGGCTGACTTCCTGTTTAGACCTTCCCGTCTCAGTACCAAATTGAAATAAATTTTAAGACCGATTCCTTTCTGCTCGCATGTCCTTATTTAAAGTACAATTGTTCCAAGTTCAAGTACTCACGGGTGATTATTTTAGAAGCCAAATTGTCCCAAGAAGAAGGCAGCGCTCTCCGGCAACGGCTATGCAGCTTCACTCCACGGAAATAGCAGTTGACTCACAGCACCGCGCCACTTCCCCCTCTTCGCTTCAGAGCCCGTTAATGGGTTCCTTTGCGGGTTGGGGGGGCGCTAAAGGTGCCCGCCGAGTCCCATGGTCACAGGCTTCATCCGCCTGTGATTTTTAAAGGGTCCCCGCTTCGCAGTAGCGGGAAAGACCCGTTTCGCGCGGAGCTAGTCCCTCCAGTACAGAGGGAGTCCGCCATTGCCGATGGCGCCACCCCGGAAGTCCCCCTTCCACCCTTCCAAGCAAGTTTAATTATTATTATCTTTAGAGACAGTCAAGCCTACTGGTGCCAGCTTGTGACTGCAGGTGCCTGGGGCCATGGATCACCACTGCAGATGTGCGCTACATCATCACACCCCCGGTGTGCCAACGTCACTCATGCACATAGCAGCGTATGGCGATGTAGTGCACACACACTGGGGGCGTGATGATGTAGTATGCCCAAGCCCCGCAGCATGCACACATGGCCATGCCACACTTTGTGGAAGCCATGGCACCCAGGGCCCTGGGACTTGGTGCCTATGGCCAAACCTATGCCAAAAATGGACTTAGTCATGTCAAAATGACATTTTGGTCCACCATCTTGATTCAAAATGGTGGCTGGCATCCAAACATCGAGGAAGACTGCTGCCCCCCAGCTCAGGAACCCCCGTGCCAAGTTTGGTGATTGATATCTCAAGAAGAGATGGACAACCAGATGGACAAAGCACTTTTCAAAACTTATAGAAGATTCATCCTAATTTGCTTGTGGAAAGCTTACACTGAGTTTAGACTATGTCTTGTCTTGACTTCAGTATTAGTTGTGATTTGTGATTTGTGGGGCAATTATACAGTGATGAGCATTCACCCTGAATTCATCCTGATCTGCTTGTGGTGAGTTTGTATGTCTTCCTGTTAGTCAGCTGCTTATCGTATACATTTCAGTGACTTGAATCCACCTCTGAAAGTCTTGAAACAACCTTGGTTGCTAAAATTCTGAAAGCCAATCATTCTTACCGATGGGGGCAGCTACCCATTGGCAATTATCTTGGCGATCGGCTCCCACTTTCTATTGCTGTTGGCATGATGAATCATTTGCTTGCGCAGGATCTCACCAATGGAGATGCTGGTGAATCCAAAATGGGAGGCCATCCTGAGGCAAGGAAAGAAGGGCTACCCTTATGCTATTCATATAATCAGTTACCAGTAATCAATATATTCATATATGCTCACATATAATCAGGGCTTACAGTATTTTTATAATCCATTTTGAATCAAAGGAAAGCTTTTGCCTTAGCTAACTGCAAACTGCTTGGAACAGCAACTTTAGAACCAACCTTTCCCCTAGAAACATCCTTGTACCCTGAACAAGGGGAAGACATGAATCAGAGACACTGGTTCAAAATCCCCCTCAGATGCAGGCTAAAATAATCCACAAGAACAGGAAGGGCCAAACCACAAAAACTCCCTGTTCTGTCAGAACTGGGGGAAAGGTCAGAGTGTGCATCATTGTGCATCATTTGTGCAGACAACGGAAAGCAGAAGTTGGGAGTAGAACTCTGCGCTTGACCAGGAGCCGTAAGCATGGCAAGAAGCACGCTAATTGGCTAATTTGCGCTGGTGTTCGTGACTGTCTCATGATCTGTGATTTGCTGTGATTCGCTCAGGTATAAAGACCTCAGGATTTGTCTTCTCGGGGTCCCAGTTCTTTGGAAGAGATTCCACTGGGTACTTATTGCTCAGCAATAAAACCTCACCTTCTTTTTCTCCAAAGCCGTGTCTGCCTGATCTTTGTTCACTCTAAGTGGGTACCAACTATACTTTCACGTGCTTCATTTGGTACCGTGACCGGATCACACGGGCCAGTAGGGTATTTTTTTTACCCAAAAGAGCCTTGCCCAAGCTGGGCGGGGAGGACGTCGTTGGACCACGCTTGTTTCACTCCCAGGCGCCAATCGGACATTTCCGATGGAGAGGAAGCAGCCACCAGCGGCGTGGGCCCCGTCAGGTGAAAGGCAACGCGACCGAGGGGAGAAATTGAACGCAAGCCAACAGGGAAGGCGCGCCAGGAAGGAACTCACGGTGAGTTGAGATAATAACGAGTGACTGATCACCACTCAGCCTACCCATCAGTATCCTCCCGTTAAAAAAAGGGGAAAGTGTCCCAAAAGGGAAGGGGGGAGAAGCTGGTCAGGCCAAGGAAGAGAAAGGAAAAAATAAAGGTTTTTGTAGTAAGGGGTTTGGAAAGAAACAGCTGTGGGGGGGGTGTGATATTTTAAAAAGCGCTGTGTGTAATTCTCTGCCAAGTTTGCCTTTCGCCGCAGGCAAAGGGGGGCAAAAGGGCTGTGTGTGTGTATGTGTGTGTCCCGGGACCATGTGGTGTTTGAATAAGCAGGGACAGTGTTTGAAAAGGAAGGGAGAGTGAATAAGCAGAGACTGTGAATAAGCGGAGAAAGTGCTTGAGTAAAAGCGTGGAGGAAGTTGCTGTGGTTTTTTCCCCCCCTGTTTCTATTTTTGAAAGCTGCCTGGTTGAAAAGCATTTTGCCTGGTTAAAAAGGAAAGGTATCTTGCAAAAGACAATGGGGGGGAAATGTTCAAAAAATGTTCAAGGGTGCACTCCATTAGACTGTATGTTAGAGAATTTTAAAAGAGTCTTCCCGGAAGAAGCAGGAGGGGTCAGACCCAGGAAGGAGGTTTTAAAGAAATATTGTCAACTGGACTGGCCCCGCCAGGTCAAGAAATGGCCACCTGAAGGAAGTTTTAATATTGAATTATGTCGGTCAGTTGTGAATTCAATAATGTGAGAACCGGATCTGTATAAGGAACAGTTTTTCTATATCAATAAGTGCACCAGCATATGTTTAAGGAATCCAGTCTGGCTCAGAATGAATAAAGGAAGTGATGACAACTGTGAGATTTTCGCTGTGAGGCAGGGAGCCAGGAAAACCACAAATTCTTCTGCAACTGACAGTAAAATTTATGTTGCTCCACCGGAGGAAGAAGGACTCCCTCCCCGTCCGTATAACTATACCAATAGAAACCTAGTAATACTGCCACCTCCTGGGCCGGCACCCGCAGCTCAAAATATACAGGCAGGACAGTCCCAGCAGATTCCTATGCCCAGCCAATCTCAACCAACTACAAATAACTCTCTGCCAGCCTCAAATAGCTCTTCACCGGCTGCCCCCCCCCCCGGCACCGCTAGCTGCACCAAGCCTTCCAGATTTGCCTTCCCTGCCAAAACAAACTGCGGCTTTTAATCAAAGCGTGCAAACCTCCCTTCCCGAAGAAAAGTTTAACCAGGACGTGTCAGCTTTACAGGCACTAGCAGAGGGAGGGGAAGGAGGAGCCAGCACATTTCAAATGTCTGGAGCATGGGGAGAACGAACAACAAACAATTCATTGAAAACCCCAGAAAGCCATGGAAGCTCTAATTTATGGAAGTTAATGGATGCTATTACATATTCTGGGCAAAAATTAGTCTTAAAAATGAGAGAAAGTGATTTGCCTAGCGCATCTCAATCATGGCTTAGCCAGGCCTCGCCTGTTTTTCCTAAGGGAGGATATTACCTGCGGAATAACAAAGGGGCCCTTGCGCCAATGCTTCCCTTGAGGGCAATCCTAGGGCCCCAAGACCCACGACCAGTGGATGGTCAAGGCCAGCCAACCGGACCCTGGCCTGCAAGAACCGTTACCTTGCAATACGTTCCTTTTACAACAACAGATTTATTAAATTGGAAAACGCATATGTTACCCTTTTCGGAGAAACCTCAGGCCATGCTAGATTTAGTTGCTTCCATAATGGTAACCCATCTGCCTACATGGCAGGATTGTAGACATCTTTTGATGACCCTTTTTACCTCTGAAGAAAGGAGGAGAATAGATGCCACTGCAGATAACAATCTCAAAGGTCAGGTGCCAAATTCTGAAAATAACCCGGATGCTTGGGTTCGTGCCAGATATCCACTTTCAGATCCAGGTTGGGATCCTGATAGGGACAAGGACGCTTTGGACAATTATCGGCAGGAGGTTTTAAAGGCTATAAAGGGTGCTGCCAGGAAACCTACAAATATTTCTAAGGTCTCTGAAATTATTCAACACAGTGATGAATCTCCCTCCAATTTTTTGGAACATTTAATGGAGGCATATAGGGTTTATACCCCTTTTGATCCAGAAGCCCCAGCAAGTAAGAAAATGGTTAATGCAGCATTTGTGGCGCAGAGCGCTCAGGACATAAGAAAAGAACTCCAAAAGTTGGAAGCTTTTGAAACTTTAAATATGGAACAGCTCCTGGCAATCGCCCAAAAGGTTTTTTTAAACAGGGAGGATGAGATTAAGAAGGACAGAGTTCGGGAATTGAAGCAAAAGGCAGTGTTTTTGGCTGCAGCCATTAGCCAAGGCTCAGCATTTGATGCAGGTGCCCAAGGGAGAGGTTCAAATAGGGGACGTGGACGAGGAAGAGGAAGGGGACAGCCATTAGGAAGAAATCAGTGTGCAATTTGCAGAAAGGAAGGTCATTGGAAACAGGAGTGCCCCAACGCAGAGGAAACAGAGGAACAGCAGGATGGATTCAGGGAACAGAGGGGACATGGATGGGGATCGCAGCGTGGAAGGATGCAAGCAGGAAGATATGTGAGGAACAGAGGAAGTAGCAGAGACTTTGTTGGATTAGCGCAATTGGAGGAATATGAGAATGAGAATGCATAGGACAGACCGGGCTCAACTCTTTCTTTAGGCTCCTAAGAGCCCATGGTCTCGGTCAAACTGGGGAGCCGCTTAGTAAACTTCATGATTGACACTGGAGCGCAATTTTCGGTGCTCACCAAGCCGTTAAAAGCAAAAAGCAACCAAGCAGTAACAATTGTGTTTTTTTATTTTTATAAAATTTTTATTAGTTTTTCAACATATAATATAAGACATTACGAACAAACAATACACAAACAAACAAACATATAAACATGTATAATTTCATAATTTTTTTTCATATACCCAATTTCAACGACTTCCCCATGCCTCCCTTTTCTGCATCCCTGTTTTAAACTTTTTCGGCAACCCCTAATCTAAATTACTTATAATTCCCTTTCTTTAACCTTTTTTTCCCCTTATCCAATCATTTATCGCTGCAAATCTGCTATGCTTTACCCATAACATTTTAACACTCACTAATTTTACAACAATTTTTAAGATAAAATTTAAATTTCTTCCAGTCTTCTTCCACCGTCTCTTTCCCTTGGTCACGGATTCTGCCCGTCATCTCCGCCAGTCCCATATAGTCGATAACCTTCGTCTGCCACTCTTCCAGCGTGGGTAGTTCTTGTGTCTTCCAATACTTTGCTAAAAGGACTCTTGCTGCTGTTGTAGCATACATAAAAAACATCCTATCTTTCTTTGACACCAATTGGCCTACCATGCCCAGGAGAAAAGCCTCTGGTTTCTTATGAAAGGTACACTTAAGCACCTTCTTAATTTCATTATAGATCATTTCCCAGAAGGCCTTAATCCTTCGGCACGTCCACCAAAGGTGATAGAAAGTACCTTCAGATTCATTACACTTCCAACATTTATTGCGTGGCAAGTCCCCTCCCCCATGTGAAATAAAGACACGGACACGTTAATTAAGGTTAATGGGCGTAAAAGGCCACAACTTTATTGATTAGAGAATTGAAGGTATTGGCCTTAGGCATTGGCACCTATCGACTACCCAGCATGGTGACCGGGAGGGGGGTTGCCCACAAGCCGTGGGGGTCCTGTTGAAGTACGCCAACTAGGATCCCACGGGTGTCACCGCTCGGGGGCGTGCCGGAGGCCCTTACCTTCCCAGGTTTCGGACAAGGCAACGCCCCCCGGAGTCCTCTAACGGACTACCCCTTCCATTGGGGGAAGGTGATGGCAGTTCCTTCCCCCCCGTCCATTTGCATAACAATTAACCCCTGCCAATGCCTAACCGCCACTCGAGCAGCGCTGACGAAAGGAGGGGAAGAGGGAGATCCCGGGGCGTGCCTGGCCTTAAGTATGGCTTTGGCCACGCCCCCTTTGGCCCGCCGATTGGCGGGCCGATTGGGAGGCACACCCCGGGAATTCCCTGGGTCTCGCGGGGGCAAAGGGCCAGCCCCCGCGAGGGTGGGAGGGGGTTTTGCCCACAACCCCCTCTCCTCCTGAGTCGGAAATGGCTTTATTGGGCAAATGGTAGATTTTTGCAAGCTTGACTGGGGTCATGTACCACCTATAAATCATTTTCATAATATTCTCTCTTAGGGCATTACATGCCGTAAACTTCATTCCGGTGGTCCATAACTGTTCCCAGTCAGCAAACATAATGTCATGTCCGATATCCTGTGCCCATTTAATCATAGCTGATTTAACCGTTTCATCCTGTGTATTCCATTTCAACAGCAAGTTGTACATTCTTGACAGATTCTTAGTATTGGGTTCTAACAATTCTGTTTCTAACTTTGACTTTTCCACCTGGAAGCCAATTTTCCTGTCCTGTTTAAATACTTCATTTATCTGGTAATAATGAAGCCAGTCCCTTACTTTAAACTTCAATTTCTCATAGCTCTGTAATTTCACATTTCCACCTTCTTGTTCTATAATTTCCCAATATTTTGGCCATTTAGATTCCATATTAAGTTTTTTCACTTCCTTAGCCTCCATTGGTGACAACCACCTAGGGGTTTGATTTTCCAACAGATCTTTATACCGAATCCAAACATTATATAGTGCTTTCCTAACAATATGGTTTTTAAAACCTTTGTGAATTTTTACCTTGTCATACCATATATATGCATGCCAACCAAACCTATTATTGAACCCTTCCAAATCCAAAATGTCTGTGTTCTCAAGAAGTAGCCAGTCTTTCAGCCAGCAGAAAGCCGCTGCTTCATAGTACAATTTTAAGTCCGGCAGGGCAAACCCCCCTCTTTCTTTTGCATCAGTTAATATCTTAAATTTTATTCTGGGCTTTTTGCCCTGCCAGACAAATCTAGATATATCTTTCTGCCACTTCTTGAAACAGTCCATCTTGTCCACAATCTGCAATGTTTGAAACAAAAACAGCATTCTTGGCAAAACATTCATCTTAATAACCGCAATTCTGCCTAACAAGGAAAGTCTCAGATTAGACCATATTTCTAAATCTTTCTTAATTTCTGTCCAACATTTCTCATAATTATCTTTAAATAAGTTCACATTCTTAGGTGTTAAATTAACCCCCAGATATTTCACTTTATTTGCTACCATTAATCCAGTTTCACCCTGAAACTTCTCTCTTTCCACAACTGTTAGATCTTTTCCCAATACCTTTGTTTTTTGTTCAGTCTCAGTCAGTTTTATTGCACATAGCCAAAGGCTGCCGCAATGTACACAGAATTATTTGACAATTAAAAGAAAATATACTGAATTGGTAAAAAAAGACTTAAAACATTTATATTATTAAAACATTACGTACTCTAAACAAAGCTATAAAAGTACCCCAATGTACAAATAAAAACATTAAACAGTAAAATTCATAAGCTAAAATCATCACATGGTCACGAATGTTAAAAACAATATCAATTAATACAGTGTGCAATTTATACTCAGAGTTTGGTGACAAAGATAGAGCATAGCCTGAGGTAGATAGATAGGATCAAATAAATTCATCTCCTTTACAGTTAATGGCTACCTTGGCTATATAATTTGCTCTAATTTTCCTAGCAGCAGTTGCAAAAAGTGCTACCCGCCAGGTCACATACTTATCTGTGTCTGCAAGGAGATATAACATCATATCAAGGGGGTTCTGGCCAGGGGACCCTGTCATTATAGGTACCAAAAATATTTTTCTTGCATCATTATATAACGGACAGTGCAAGATATAATGCATAAGGTCCTCTACTTCAGAACATCCCCTAATGCAAACACGTTCGTTTTTTGGTATGCCTCTATGTCTCCCATCTCTATAAGCAGAGCTTATTGTATTTAGTCGTAGCACTGTAAAAGCTTTTCGAAGCTGTGCAAAAGTCAATTCATTAAAATAAGAGATGTGTTCATTGACCTCTCTAAGTTTAAAATACAATGGGGCGTATGTGGATGTGCACATAGAGTTTAGATCGTTTTTAGTTGCCACTGCCCTTATGGTTCGTTTAAAAATATTTTTCTGTGAATATAAGGGGAGTTCTTTAATCTCAGTCACTGAGAGATCATATTTGCCCATCAGTTGGGCAGCATGATGTACCCAGTTTTTAAGGGGTAATCCATTTGAGAGCTCAATCAGGCATTTTTTTTGGTAGCCTAGTGTTATCCATCTGTTGAACTCTAAACCAGTAGCAGAGAATTCTTTTATCTATTTGGCTCTCTATGCTCAACATGCGAGTTTCCAACCTGACCATGGCAGATTGCACGTCTTTGGGTAAACCTAAAAGAACTCTTAAAAAATAATTCTGTGGGGGTTCCAGACCGGAGACCTTTGAGGTACCCCAAACCTCTGCACCATATAAAATCTGGGCCATTGTTTTTGCTTTATACACAGATAGAGCCGGGTTGACCAGATTTCCACCTTTACATGCAGCGAATTTCAGAATGGCTTTTGCTGATTTAAAGGCTTGCAATTTAATATTGGATAGCTGTGTATTCCAAGATGCCGTTTCTGAATAAATCAATCCCAGATATTTAAACGTATTTACTTGGTTTATGATGTGTTCATCCAGGTGCCAAACATGCTTTTTAGAACGCTTCCCAAATACAATGACCTGCGTCTTATCATAGTTTATAGATAAAGCATTCCTCTTGCAATATGAACTTAATTTTGCAAGCAGCCGTCTCAGGCCCACCTGGGTTCTAGATACCAGTACTAGGTCATCAGCATACATTAAAACTGAGAGTTTTTGGTCGAGAATTGTGACAGGGGCAAACTGTGGGCCCTCCAGTTCTTTAACCATGTCATTAATATAAAAATTGAACAGGAAAGGTGCCAAAATGCATCCCTGTTTGACTCCAGTAGTGGTCTTAATTCTAGCGGTGAGATGGCCAGCCAGATCCACCTTTACTTGTATTGATGTGTCAGTATATAATGTTTTGATGAGAAATAATAGACGGAGGTCTATATTTGTCTTTTCCAATTTTTGCCACAATGCGTGTCTTGGGACCGTATCAAAAGCTGACTTTAGATCGATAAAAGCAACATATAATTATGGATGTATTTACATAGCAGAAAGTTCAGCACAAAGCACTGGTCCAATGTGGATTTCCCTCTTTGGAAACCTGCCTGGACTTCAGATATCACCTTATTTGTTTCTGCCCATTCTTCTAGTCTCCCAAGAAGGAGCCTGGCATATAGTTTGGAGGCTACATCTAACAAACTAATGGGTCTATAATTGGCAGGGTTTTTCTTATCGCCCTTTTTGTATATTGGGGCAATTATACTCAACTTCCACCCTTCAGGTATACGACCTGAGCTGTTAATGTATGAAAACAATTTTGCAAATATGGGTGACCAGAAATCAGGTCTTCTCTTATAGATCTCCATTGGGATCATGTCTTCTCCTGGAGCTTTATTAGCTAGTTGGCTTGCGATTAGCCTCTTAATCTGATTGGGCGTGACGTCTGGCCATTCTGGCAGTTCTGATAACTGAGTATAGTAAACTAGTGGGGGTAGGTCAGGACAGGGGCCATATATTTCTGTAAAATATGTCACCCAATCCTTTCCTTGGACAGATGCTTCTAACGAGTAGCCCAGCCCATTTGTGCCTTGGGCAACCAGATGCCAAAATTTCCGTGAGTCCTTCTGAAGTGCTGCATCTCCCAATTCTTTCCACTGTTGTTCATAATATATTTGTTTCTTGCTTTTAAGTAATAATTTATAGTTGTTTCGTAACTGGGCTACCTCAGCTTGTAGGGCAAGATTGTGCTTATCCTGTTTTAACTTCAATTTTCTAAGTACCCTAGCTAGGGATTTTTTGCTATTCTGACATTCCTTATCAAACCAAGTCTGTCTCTTAAACTTTTTGTTTTTTATCACACTAGCTGTGGTCATCAGTGGCCGCATTCGGTTGATTATGTTCTCATAAAGTCCAATTACGTTTCCTGTTTCTAACAACATTTCCCCCTTTAATAAAGCAAATTCATAGGAATCCAGGATCTGAATCATTTTTTCTTGGACCTGTGCATTCCATTTTAGCCTTCTATTTCCAAGTATCAGATATTCTGTTTCATCCAATAATTTAGGAAAGGCAGGAGAAAAGAATAATGTCAGAGATAACTCAAGTGGAAAGTGGTCACTTTCAGCTCTGGGAATTATCCTGAAGGTATCTCGGTTAACTGGCACATTATTAGATGTTAGGATATAATCTATGGTGCTAGTAAATCCTCTGGGGGAGATAAAAGTAAAATAACCCTCTTGATCCCCTTGACCGTGCCCGTTGCATAACAAAAGGTTATGCTTTATTATAAGTTCACAAAGATGTTTCCCAGCGCGATTAGAGGTGGTGTCCATTGCTGCCCTCTGACTGATTTCAGGTTCGTCCTCCAAGTTTAGACCAGAAAATATTGTATTTTGTGGGGAAACAAGGCCGATCCGGGCATTAAAGTCACCTCCCAAGATAAACCGAGGGTTAGGTGACAGAGAGTCTATGCTTTCGAGTAGTTGGTCAAGTTTATCCCAATATGATCTCAGCTCCCCACAAGACTTTACTGGAGGTATATACACACATATGCAATAAGTATTTCTCAGGAGACTATCAGAAAGGGACAACACTAAAAAATTAGGGGTGGTCAACGAGGGACACTGTTGAATTGATACGTTAAGAGAGGTTGACACCAGCACTGCCAGCCCCCCTCTAGGCCTTCCATACTTTACTGTTTTAAGAGCTGGTTGAGTGTAACTTGTAAAACCCTGTAGTTCAACCATAGTGCCCTCTTTTGCCCAGGTTTCTTGAAGAAAGATTATATCATGTGTTTGTAGATAAGAACAGAAATCACTGTCTTGGATCTTGTTCGTCCACCCTGTTACATTCCATGAGAGAAGTTTAATTGTTTTACAGTGATTTACTCTTAGTCAATTGTTGGCCAATGTGCTCTCGGAGTTTACCGGTTTTTGAGGCAACAGGTTATTGCTAATGCTAGTGGAATAATCCAGATATTCGATTATTTCAGTCGTCGTACATAAAGTGCTCACATTTGTAATCACTGGGCCTTTTCTTTGCAAATTGTTTGCCAATGGGGCTTTCTTGGGTGTATTTCCTGACTCCTCTTCTTCTAAATATCTCATCTTTGTCCAATGCTCCGGTGATTCTATAGTTATCATTCTGTTGTGGCCATTGGGTCTATTATCAGTCTCTGCCTCCAGTTCTTTAATCTCTTTCAATGTCTGGCTCATAAGATCAAGCCTCTTGATAACTGTTTGTTGCTCTTCCTGAAGGAGATTCCTAAAGGAGCTGAGAAAATCCTCTTCCAAAGGATTTACAGAGTGCTCAGATTCCTGAAGATGATTGTCTAGAGGAATCGGCTGTTCCTTTTGGCTCACCTGGTTATTTTGATGTTGGGCATGATCCTGCGGATTCAACTCAGACATGTCTGTTTCCTCCCCACCAGCCAAGTTTTTTTGTGATGTCATTACTTCCATTGGGGATCCAGGCTTTGGTTTTGCGAGCCCCTCTGAAGCAGCAGTCCTCATCTTACATAAGGGTGCAACAATAGAATCGTGAAATACCCGGGTTGGAAAAACTCCTCTGCTTGACAATCTGAATTTCAGCTTGTGAATTAGTGAGGGCAGTCTAGTAGAGGAAAAAGTTAACATAATTTTTTGGCTTTGATTTGTGGTACTCAAGAGTTCAGTCCTAACGAGGTCGATCTCCGTAAGTCCAATGCCAAGTAAATCTGATAAATGTCGTTTGGAACGCCGGGCACCTTTCCAGCTAGGAGTTTGATCTGGCCTTCCACAAATTGTCATGCAGATCTTTTTTGGTTGGAAGATTAAATAAGAAGAGTTTGTTTTAAGAGCCTCTGCACGTTCCATGTTGAGCTTAGGGGTCTGCTCTTGTTGTCGCCAATTTCCTTTGGTACTATGGTGTTCTGTTGATGCCTGCTTGTTATTAACTGATAAACTGTGAACCTCTTTGGATAACTGGGTTATTTGAGAGGCAATACCTCTAATTTGCTGGAAGATATGCTCAACCGTTCTTGCAATTAGAGTTAATTGGGTGCTCTCCCTACTTGTTATTCCTTCCTCTCTGAGGAGCACAGGATCAGCTTGCGCCATTGCTGGATCCAGTTCCACGCTCTCACCTTGAATACTCTCCCCACACTCACAATCATCTTCAAGAGGAGAAAACCGGTTTTTTGTTGGAACTGTAAAAGCAGATTTGTTAAAAAAGTCCTCTATTTTAGATTGTTTGGGAACCGGTGAGAGAGCTACATCCTCTGGATCCCTGTGGCGTTTACTAGCAGGCATAGCGTCACCGTGGGGAGTAAACAAGGAGAGGTTTCCCCAACCAGAAAAGAGAGAAAAGAATAGAAAGTGCTCAGTTTGTTCAATTTAAGAGCTTCTCTGTGTGGAGACTGCCAGGAGTTTCAGGGACAAAGTATAGAAGGGAGTTGGCGGTTAATAGCTAGCAGCTGGCGGCCTGCCCAGGATGCTTCACAGAACTTGCCCAGGATGCCTCCCGCAGCATAGACGAGAAGGTGCTGCCAGACTCTCAGTAAGTTAAAAAGTAGAGAAGCAAAAAAGGAAAAATTACTTCCCTGGGTGGCAGTCAATGCCAACTACATTCCCGTCCTCTGCGGAGCTCCAAAGCCTGCTTGCTAAGCCGTCGCCATCTTGGACCCTCCTCCCCATATTCTGTTTTTGTTTGGTTTGTTTTTTGTTTGTTTAGCTTAAAACCTGCTACTC
The DNA here is from genome assembly GCF_027172205.1 of Podarcis raffonei. Lineage (NCBI taxonomy): Eukaryota > Metazoa > Chordata > Lepidosauria > Squamata > Lacertidae > Podarcis > Podarcis raffonei. Next base: position 25,356,767 of record NC_070620.1, read on the forward strand.
GACCAAAAACTTGTATTATCTGCAAGACTCTTTTGGTACTAGTGTCTGGCTCTTGTAAAGTTAGTACTAAATCATCTGCGAACGCTCTCAACTTGTATTGTTTAGCTCCCACCCGAATCCCTTTAACCAGCTGGTCCCCTCTAATCATATTTAATAACACCTCCAGAACAGATATGAAAAGTAATGGGGATATTGGGCACCCCTGTCGTGTCCCTTTTTCAATAGCAATTTCTTCAGTAACCACGTTATTTACAATTAGTTTTGCTTTTTGTTCAGAATAGATTGCACCTATACCATTCTCAAAACCTTGGCCTACCCCCATTCCTTTGAGATTCTTTTTCATAAAACTCCAAGAGATATTGTCAAAGGCTTTCTCAGCGTCCACAAATATTAATACTGCCTTAGTATTAATATTGTTTTCGAGTAATTCCATAATGTCTATTATATTCCTCACATTGTCAGATAAATGTCTTCCTGGGAGAAAGCCAGCCTGGTCTTTATGAATCTCACCCACCAAAACCCTCTTCAGTCTTTTTGCCAAAATGTCTGCAAAAATTTTGTAATCCACATTAAGCAATGATATAGGGCGGTAGTTCTTAATCTGGTTCTTTTCAGTCTCAGATTTTGGTATAAGTGTAATATAAGTGTAATATATGCTTCTTTCCACGATTCAGGTGCCTTCTTCCCCTCTAAAATTTCATTGCAGACTTCCTTAAACGGTTGAATCAACCAATCTTTCAAAGCTTTGTAGTATCTGGAAGTCAGGCCATCTGGTCCTGGAGATTTTCCCAATTTCATGTTTTGAATGGCTCCCTCTATTTCTTGCTCAGTTATTTTCTGGTTTAAAATCACTTTACTTTGTTCAGATATTTTTTGTAATCCATATTTTTTAAGAAATCAAGCAGCAACAATTGTGGGGGCCACTGGCAATAGGGTCCTTAAACCATTTTTGCAACCTCAAGAATGCCAGATTGGAGGGAAAACCCTTACACATCAATTTCTGTATGTGCCTGAATGCCCCATTCCCTTGCTGGGACGTGACTTTCTGTCAAAAATTCAAGCCCAAATTACGTTCACCCCAAAAGGGGCAGAAATGAAATTACCCCAAGCTGCTACAGGGATTGTTACAGTAGAGGTGTTAGGATATTTCCGTTCCACCTTAAAAGGGAGCAGGCTTTGTGAGTCACAGAGTCTGTGTATTTCCTGTTCACAGGATGTTTATGTTTTCAGTTGCTTTCGTTTCCTTCTTCGTTGCCTAAGCATACCGATGCAGGCGGTCATGGTTTCTTTGTTCTGACCAACGCTGAATAAACTGTAAATATGCTCTCCTGCTGTGCATCTTTCGCTGTGTGGATTCTGCTGATAGAGTGTGCACCAGCCTAAGAATGTGGCAATCTATTTCTGAGGCTTCGTGTCGCTAATTGCTGAAACTGCCTGTCTACCAGAGGTCAATGGATCGTCCGGCAGCCGGCTTGGGGGCTATGATGGACTTTGCCTCCCTGGCAGTATCCCAACAAGAGGTCCCTAAAGAACAGGCCTGGAAAATGATGATGGCTTTATCAGATAAAGACCCCCAAAGAGAAATGAATTCAATTTCACAGATTCCAAAAAATCTGAGAGCCCCACCTGGAGTATGGGCAGAGGACAATCCACCAGGCATGGCAAAGAATATAGCACCATTCATAATAACCCTAAAGCCTGGGGCAAAGCCAATAGCAATTCGGCAGTACCCTATCCCAAGACAAGCAGCAGAGGGAATGCAGATGCACATAGACAAGTTTTTGCAATATGGACTTCTGGTGAAGTGCCAGTCAAGCTGGAATTCTCCACTTTTTCCAGTGCGTAAGCCTAATTCTGATCAGTTTCGCCCAGTCCAAGATCTGAAAAGGATAAATAATTTAATTCAGACTCTGCACCCCTGCTTGCCCAATCCTTATAATCTTTTGGGATTAATTCCATCAGAGGCAACAGCGTTTACAGTGTTGGACTTAAAGGATGCATTTTTCTGTTGTCGTGTTGCGTGCCAAAGTCAGCCAATTTTCGCATTTCAATGGGAAGATCCTTACAATGGGACAAAAACCCAGTTAACCTGGACCCATCTGCCACAAGGATTCAAAAATTCGCCAACACTTTTTGGAACAGCCCTAGCCCAGGATTTGTCTAAATTCCAATCAGTACCTGGGAAAACTGTTCTTCTTCAATACTTGGATGACTTGATACTCAATTGTGATAGCTATGAGACTTGTAAAAAGGCCACAGAGGATTTGCTTTATCTCCTTTGGGAGGCAGGATACAAGGTGTCTCGAAAAAAGGCTCAAATTTGCCAAGAGACAGTGAAATACTTGGGCTTTCACATTTCTCGCCAGCAGAGGGCGTTGGGATCTGAAAGGAAGGAAGCCATTTGCATTATTAAGGAACCCACAAGCCGCCGGCAATTACGAGGTTTTTGGGGGGCAGCCAGCTTTTGCTGCATTTGGATCCCTGATTTTAGTACCCTAGCAAAGCCTCTTTATGAAAGCACAAAAGGCAGAGAGAATGCTCATTTTGAGTGGCATGCAGAGCAAAGGAAAGCCTTCAATGCATTAAAATCTAAACTGATGCAGGCACCAGCCTTAGCCTTGCCAAATCAGGATAAAGCCTTCTATCTCTTTGTTCATGAAAAAAGCGGGGTGGCAGCAGGGGTCTTGACTCAAAAATTGGGAAGCTGGAAGAGACCTAGAATCATAGAATCATAGAGTTGGAATAGACCACAAGGGCCATCGAGTCCAACCCCCTGCCAAGCAGGAAACACCTGCAAAACACCAGGAAAGACCTGTAGCCTATTTGTCAGAACAGCTGGACTCAGTGGCCAAAGGATGGCCACCTTGTTTGAGAGCAGTAGCTGCCACAGCCTTGTTGGTTAAAAAGGCATTTAAATTCACCTTTGGACAGGAAATTTATGTGAATGTGCCTCATACTGTTTTAACATTAATGGAATACAAAGGAAGTTATTGACTTTCCAACGAGCGCATGGCAAAATATCAAGGGCTTTTATGTGGTAACCCACAAGTACACTTGCAAGTTGTAAACACCCTGAACCCCGCCTCCTTCCTACCCCTTCCCGAGTCAGTGGACCATGAGCCTCATGATTGCATTCAAGTAATGGACGCAATTTACTCTAGCCATCCAGATTTGCAGGATGAGCCTTTAAAAGACCCAGATGTAGAATATTTCACAGATGGAAGTAGCTTCATAAGGGAAGGGCAAAGGAGGGCTGGATATTCTGTGGTTACCCTCAGTGACATCATCGAAGCGCGGGCTCTGCCAGTTTCAACCTCAGCGCAGAAAGCAGAACTTGTGGCTCTAACCAGAGCTCTTCAGCTAGCAGCAGGCTGTCGCGTAAATATCTATACAGACTCAAAGTTTGCTTTTTTAACCTTACGTGCCCACAGAGCCTTGTGGAAGGAAAAGGGACTCATAGGAGCAAAGGGAAAAGCTCTGAAACATGGCTCGGAACTAGAGGCTCTTTTGGAAGCTGTATGGGCTCCGAGAAAGGTTGCGGTCATACATTGCCGAGGCCACAGCAAAGAAACCAAAAAACCGCAAAGGGAAATCAATTGGCAAATTTAGCTGCAAAACGGGCTGCTCTATTACCACCGCCCCCTGCCTCTATAACCGCTTCTCTTTTTCCTACAGCAGTTGATGTAGAGCAAATAAAACCCATTTACGCAGAGGCAGAAGCAAAATGGGCCCTACAGGAAGGGGGGTACAGAATCCCACCACAGGATGGATGGTTTATCCTACCAGACCAGCGAGTTTTTGTCCCAGAAGCCTTAGGCAGAGACATAGTGAAACAATATCATGAGTCCACTCACTATGGGGCCACAGCATTGCGGGAAAGCCTGAATAGACAATTTTACATAACTAGGCTATCCTAGCTGGCTGAAGCAGTGTCACGTGCATGCCTTCTGTGTGCCAAAAACAACCCCAAGCAAGGCCCAGTGCCTCCACCAGGAATACAACAAACAGGCTTAATGCCAATGGAGAATTTAATAGTGGACTTTACAGAGATGCCCAAGGCAAAAGGTTATAAAGCGCTTCTAGTCTTCACATGTTCACTCACGGGCTGGCCAGAAATCTATCCAGCTGGGGGGGGGGCACTAGGGGGCGCATTGGAAGATGGCTGACAATAACATCTCTCCGACCCACACGAGGTAATTTGGAGGCTATGATGGGAGTAATTAGCCTCCCTACCCCCCCAGGAGGGTGGGGGGTACTGCCCTTGCCTGCTGTGCCCTATACTACCCCCGAATTTGTGGGGATGGGGGCACTAGGCACAAAGCCCTCCTGTGGGATTCCGGCACTCCTGGATGCCGTCCCTGATCCGCGCCACTAGCTGCAAGAACTTCAAAAGAAACAATTTGGATGAAGGAATGCACATATTTCAAGGAAGGAGGGGGAGTAAAGACTGCTAACAGAAGAGATCTCTGATAAAAGAAGACGAGTCGAAGGAACAAGCATAGATTATGAGAAGATATGCCAAGACTCAGTATGTCAAATGACTGATGGGGGAGGGGGAAAAAACTTTCCTTTCTTTCCTTATGTGATTAAACAAGAATCCCCTTTCCCCACAAGTCAGAAATGTCGTTTTAAGCTGTGGATTTAAGGCTGTGTGGAGATAAACTTTCGAACCAAAGCATGTTTTAAGAAGAGCGTGGAATGTATAAGGGCTCTGGAATGACGCAGTTAAAAATGCCGTTGCCATATTGGGAAGTTCTGTCGGAGGTCTTGAGTCTGGGAGGAGAAATAGAGAAATAGAGCTGTTTTTATATTGTGGGTGAAACTCCTCAGAGGGACTTAAGAGTGACAGTTCTGTAATTAATGATGGAAAGAGCGATGTTATCTATGAAGGCGATGATATATGGAAACCATCTCGATTTGAGGATTGGAAGAACGGAAAAATTCACACAGGATTATTATTATTGGTGTTTATCGGCTTAAGGAGACTATCAGAAGAGATCATAAAGAAAAAAGAGAAAATATATGAACAAGATGTGATGTGGAAACAGCAAGATAAGACTGGATAGAATTATGAACTCTGTTTGGACTGATTTGGACTGATTTGGACATTAACACAGTAGCAAGAAGATGATCAGAATCCCCCTTCGGATCTTGAAATATGGGTCCCCCCAACAAAATTTAAAATTCGGCTTTGTAATTCGGAATTTATGTGATGTGATTTAATTTGATTTGATTGGCCGGTTAATAAAAATTATTTATTATTTTTTTTAAAAGAAATCTATCCAGCTAGAACAGAGAAGGCCCAGGAAATTGTTAAACGCCTTCTAACAGAAATCATCCCAAGGTTTGGCCTACCAAGAAGTACAGGCAGTGACAATGGCCCAGCTTTTGTTGCATCAATAGTGGATGGTGTATGCAAAGCCTTACAAATACAATGGAAACTACACGTGGCCTATAGACCTCAAAGTTTGGGAAAAACAGAAAGGATGAACCGGACTCTTAAAGCACAGTTAGCTAAATTGTGCCAGGAAACTCATTGCAAATGGGTAGACTTGTTGCCTATAGCTTTGTTTAGGATCAGATGTTCACCAACAAAGAGACTGAAACTTTCCCCTTTCGAACTTTTGTATGGGAGACCCCCTCCAATAGCCACAGGAATAACAGCAGACTTAACTCAAGTGGGGGGGGGCAGATAACTGCAGAGCAAATCCAGGTTCTTTCTCGCATTTGTCTTCATTTAAACAGGTGGTGTCTCGAACGCACGCCAATCAGCCTGGCCGATCCAGTCCATCCTTTCCGCCCAGGAGACCAAGTTTGGGTGAAAGAGTGGAAAAGTGAACCCCTAACGGCTCGGTGGAGAGGTCCCTACACAGTGCTGCTGGCCACGCCCACAGCGGTCAAGGTAGCAGAGGTAACCCCATGGATTCATCATTCTCGTCTGAAGCGGTCTGAGGGTCATTGGAACTGTGAGCTGAACCCGTCTGACCCTCTGAAGTTGAAGTTCACCAGGAAGCCGTGCTCGCTTCGGCAGCACATATACTGAAGTTCACCAGGAACCCTTGCACCTAGCCCCTCTGGAGGCGGGCAGGAGCACGGGCATTGGGACTACAGGTCTGCTCTCACTGCACCCGGAAGCCAGTGAGTCTACGCACACCGGAAGATTTGGGAGCAGCGCCAGCGTATGGGAGGACCCCTACCAGTTAAAATATCAGTAAATCCCAGATTTCAGCCAGATTTTGCATATAAACCCCTAGTACAAATAACAGTAACAAGGGCAAATAGGAGGTGGGACATTCGTGATAAGTGGGTAGATTGGTTGACTGGATATGGTTGTTACATTCCTTTCTTTTTCTGTGAATTCTACATACCAGATTGGGCACAAGCAGGTCCAAGACAATAGTGACACATACAGGGGGAAGAGTGCATGCCAGGGGAACCAAGGAGAGCCGTACGCAGCTTCTCCTCCCCTCCTCCCCAAGGGGCATTTCCCCGCGCCATACTGGTCAATGTAGCCTTTTCCCCTCCACCACCCATAGGTCCCTTCAAGGTAGCAGTTGCAGAGTGTATACAGTGTGAGTTGACCTCTCCAGCCCGACCAGAACCCGGGGACCACTGATAAGTCCACTGGGTGCGGCCGAGCAGGAGGCTATATCTCGCCTAAGGTATGTTCTGGTACCTGCTACCTTATATAATTCTTGCAACCTCACTCCTTCTGGTCCTGATCAAGGATTACAGTAGTGACAACAACCCAGAACCAGAACTGATACAGTTCAACCCTGAAGGCCCACAAAGGGAAAATGAGAATGAAGCTCCTGTTGATCTTGATGTGTTTGTGGCTCCAGAGAGGCCCAATGGTAGTGGGTAATGCCTTTATAAAGCATGCTGAACACATGTTCCAAATATATGGGGAGAATGCTACCTTATATTATGAACACCCAAGGAAGGTAGCAGACATGTCCCTTATACCAGGATTAATCAAGGATCCTGATGTTGTTTTGGCAGGCCTGCTTTACAATCAGAGTGGCCTCTTTGCAGCCCCACCTTCTGAAATGAATGACACCCCCTACCGATACATCCGATACACCAGAACCACAAAAGGCTTATGTTTTTGTTGTCATTCCACTGGAGTATGGAATTCCAAATGGAAGTATTGGCCCCAAGTTAAGTACCACCTTGACAAAGGATGGCTGGGAAACTATACCCAATGCACTGATAAATTTTGGCTTTGGGGTTCCCACAATGCCTCCTACCATGGCAATACTACCTCTTCAGATTTGTACCCATACTTTCCTCAGTATTCGGTTAATTTCACTGGACAAGGATCCATATGTTCTGGCTGGATGATTAAGGATCCTAACCTTTGGTTTTTATATGATGGTTTGGTTTTATATAATAATAAAAATAAAAATAAAATAAAATAAAATAAGAAGTATCTGTTGGTCCGAGGACAAGGCCCGGTTATTTTCAGCTGCATACTCCATTGCCTTTGGCGCTATGCGCATTGGCGAAGTGGTTTGTAAGGGCCAACCAGAATCCGCTGCCCGGGGTTAGTTTGAGAGACCTGACCTTGTTCAGATCCAATTTAGTCTTGCATGTCCAATGTTCCAAAACCGATCAGCAGTAAAGGACACTAAACATTTCATGTACGTGAGACCAACCGTCTCAGGTCCATTCCTTACACATTTGGATGGCTCCCGCCTTGCACGGCATCAGTCCACGCGCGTTATGCGAAGGGAGATTGCTGCCTGCGGTTTATCCTCAGCTGAATTCGCGGCTAACTCCTTTAGGATTGGGGCCGCCACCACAGCAGTGCATTTGGGACTCTCAGCTGAAAGGATGAAGGACTTGGGGGCAGTGGAAGTCTGATGCATTTAAGGGATATATTCGTAAGACCTTGTGATTGTTCACAGTATACTTGACCTGGCTTTGTTACCTTCTTTTGCTTTCAGGTGACATTGTGGTGCACATTTGGATTATAGGCCCTGCACTGTCCACTGGGATAGAAACCATGCCGTTAACGGGGACCCTAGGGTGCAGGAGCTATGAGGGCGTGCATCTGGATAATCGGGCACAGCATTGTGCATTGGGCCAGGGTCCGCGCCACCAATTCCGGTCTCAGGCCGCACCTTAACTACATCAATATATCTTGGATCTCTCGGAGGGGAATGCACTGGGCCGAAATGTTGCCCGCAATTAGGTCCAGAGCGGCAGCGGAGGGCCCCCCAGATGCTTTAGTTATCCAATTAGGCGAAAAGGATTTAGCTTACAGAAAGGCAGTTGACTTGATGTGGCATATCTTTAGTGACTTTGAGGAACTTAAGGCCTCTTATCCAAACATCACCATTCTTTGGGCCTTGTTGATGGGAAGGCGGGTTTAGAGAGATAGCAGGTGCCCAATAGCCATAAATAGGGCTAGGAAAGCCTTGGATCAGGCGGTGGTGCGTAGAGTGGCAGCCCTGGGAGGGTGGGTCATTGAACACCCGGGCAACTGCGAGGCCCTCTACCGGCTTGATGGCGTGCATCTTTCGGATGCGGGAAATGATATTTGGCTTGATGGCGTGCATCTTTCAGATGCGGGAAATGACATGTGGCTGACTGATATAGCAAAGGGGATAAGGGATTGGTTTCAGGCATGAGAGTATTGGCGGCGAGTGATTGCTCGTGTGGCTGTTAGGCATTGGTAAGAAGGGGTTAAGAGGATGTGGGGGGGAGGAACGCCATCACCTCCCCCCAGTGAACGAAGGGTGGTCCGATAAAGGACTCCGGGGGGCGTGGCCCTGTCCGAAGCCTATGGAGGTGTGGGCCAAAGGCACGCCCCCGAGCGGTGACCCGGGGGAGCTCCTAGTTGACGTGCCTCAGCAGGAGATTCCCCCTCTATGGTGTTAACCCTTCCCGTGTCTCCAGCAAATGGGCTGGAGCCGGATAGTCGATATGACCAATGCCTAAGCCAATGCCTCTCATTCCTGAATTCAATAAAGTTGTGGCCTAATTCGCCCATTTAACCTTAATTATGGTGTCTTGTGTCTTTATTTATCCTGGTGGGGGGCGGGAACTCGCCACACAACAAATTTCCACCCAGGAAATTACCAGTGTGTGGGCGTGGGTGCGTTCACCTTTCCGGTTACGGTGGAGGTCAATCACCAGGTACCCCACCTTGGAAGCAGACGGAAAAGGGCAGCCCTAGGCGAGCACTGTGAAGATGAAATTTTTCTGTCAAATTCTGTGGGGAGCGTAGGGGGAGGATTTATAGGATTCCTCTCAATGGGCATATACCCAGGAATAATTTCTGAGCAAAATCGAGTGGCGCTGTTTGCTCTTACATGCAGGCTGGAGAAAACTATCAATGCTACCACTCGTACAGGCAGAGGTTGAGGATTTGAACCAATTGACGATGACCCATAGATTGATTCTTGACTACCTTCTTGCACGCTTGGGGTTTTTTTTGCAAAATTGTCCCAAAAGGTCAATGCCAGGTTAAATTCCATGACCTTAACAAGACGATTGAAGACGAATTGCAAAAGCTACAGGCTCTTGTAGGTGACAACACACCCACTCAAAATCCCTGGGAGAAGATGTGGTCGTGGATCCCAGGAGAGGGGTGGGTGCATAGCCTTCTGACTGCCTTAGCCATAGGAGGGTTTATTTTTCTGTTGCTTCTTTCTGTAATCCCTTGCTGTCTGTCCTTGCTTAGAGGAATGATAGCCCGCAATATTAAGCATCTTACTGACCCCCAGATTCTGGCAATGTATCGAGCTCTGCCCCCGGTGCCAGAGGAGCCAGAGGAAGACCAGGAAGACAATGGTTATGAGCGAATGTGCTCTTTTAGGGACTTCCGGTCAAGATGGCGGCAGGCTAGGCTGTCAGCTCCAGAGCTCCATAAATTTTAACTGAGTTTTAATTGATTTTATCTCGTTTTAACTTGCTTTAGACCAAGTATTTTATTTTTCTTAATCACAACTGTTTCTTTTAACTTTTAACTTGGAGCTTGAGAGCAGAATAATGTTGAGCTGTGAGCAGAGAAAGTGCCGGATGAGTCAGCGCTTTGCAGATAAGGAACAATAGACGACACCATTAATCTTGAAAGCCTGTGACTCCCACGGCAAAGGAGCTCAACAAATTGGTTTTAATTACTTGCCTAGAGCAGCAGCAGCCTTGACGCTGCCCTGTCCGCCCGTCACTCGCTCGCCAGGTCTCTCCACAGTCTCACGACCACCTGAGGCTGAAAGAAAGCGGCGAGAGTGGAAAGCTGCGAGGCTGCGAGGCTTCGGGTTGCTGTAACTACACTCCGAGAGGTGAAGAAGAAGTTTTCGGCAGAGAGGGGTGAAGAGAGAGGAGACGGAAGTTTAAATCAATCAAACAAAAGCCTGGAAGTTCACAAAGCGGTGAGACCTTCTGTTCCAAGTAAAGCCTGCCTGCACTTTTCCCGGAGACCGAATAGGGGAGGGATGGGGGACTGGATAAAGATTCGAATTGAGAGCCCTTCCCTCGAATAATTGATTGTGAAGAGGGCTGAGCTGAGATGATCTACTTGAGCCCTCAACAGGGGTAAATCTTTATCGGAATTTGACTCTTAATATAGCTCTCCAACGATCTGCGGAGAAATCCCTGGAGTTAAATACTCAGCTGTATAGCTAAATCATTGACTGTGGTAGGAAGTCCCCTTCTTCTCTCCTGTATTATTTACATTATTTAGCTTATATCTACCGTAGCTATGGGCAAGAGGAAACGCCTCAGAGAAGCAGAGGAATTACTGCTTCTTCCTAGCCCTAAGCTACAAGCGAAAGAAAGAACAGACCAGTCAAATTTTCAAGCAGCAGTTACTACATACAATAGATTTCTTCCACTAAGTGACTTGGATGTAGCTAATAACATTCCCAAGTCCCAAAATACCACCTTACACACTTGTAATCTAATGAGCACTCCCATCAAGGGCGGGCCCGATGTGGATGGGAAAAAGATCCGGGATAAAGAAAACCAGCTGGGAAATGAGTCCTCCCATTTACAACTAGTCATTAGGACACTGGACTGTATATTTAAAAAGATAGACTTTCTGACGTGCTCAATCTCCAAGCTAACGGAAAAAGTGATGGATATGGATGCCAAAATTGCCTTCAAAAATAATTACCAGAGGGGACCTCCAGTGATAGCCCCACCAAACTCTGGGGCAAAGGGGATGGGAAAATACAAACTAAACGATCTCATGTGTAAGGAAAATCTAACATTGCAACCTAAGAAGATATGCCTAACGATAAGGTCTGAGATATGGGACTGGTCAAGCTTGGAAGGAGCTAAAATTGCCCTAAGTAAAATCCTGAGAATAAGCATAGTTCATATTGATCTTTATGCTTTACTTCCGCTAACTCAATCAAATGGCTCTTACAAAGTTATTTTAGCCTTCCATTCACTGAGACTACCCTTATTAATAATAAGACAAAAATGGAAATTTATAAAAATAAAAATCATACCCACAAGGGTTTTTGCGGACAGCATAGTAAAACCACTACTTGTGGAAAAAGAGAAAGAGATATTAGATTCAGAAACAAGCTCTACAAAATCGTCAGACAAAGAGATGTTGCTTTCCCCACAGAGAACGGAGGAGATTGCCTGCAGTCCACAACCAGGAACGAACTTGGGTGGTTCCAGAATATCCATTGATGAAAGCGCCCTTATGAATTCATTTGACGAATTACAGTCACAAGAAAAAGAAAAAATAATAAATAAATTAGACAAATTAAGGGAGAAGATGTCTCAGGCCAAAAGCAAAATAGGAAACAAAGAAATTCAAACCAACAGGGCCATTGGAGGCTCAGTGGACCTTCTCAAATTTAGCCCACAGCCTCAAAATAGGTCCATAAATTCCAAGGCAACGATACAGACAATTGTCTCGCCACCCCTATTAGTTAATCTGGAACCAGCTCTTCCTGCACCTGCTGGAATGGTTATACCTGCTAAAGAACAGCAAAATGTAAACAAAATTTCGACGCATTCCTCAATGCCTGACCTGGAGTCATCATTATCGGACGGAGAATCTCTAGCTGATGATTTAGAAGTTCAATCCGCTACCGATATGGACTGGACAGAAGACCCCTTGGGCCATATAAATAAGATGATATACCCACGGAAGGAAAATCCAATAATAGTTAAAACTTGTACTGACCTAATCTCTGCTCCCCTAGGTGATAAGCTCTCTGATAAAATAAGGGATTTCAGAGAGGAGACTAGACCAAACCAGGACACTACCCCTATAGGATCGGGCGAGCAGAGCATAATTACAAATAGCTCAAGAAGCACACCTGTGCCAAAAGGAGAGAAGTCATCTACTATTAGGCAAAGGAAAATTACTGACTTCTTTAAATTTGACAACCCACCAAGATCAGCGTTCCCCCCTTCTCCATTGTGACTACCCAAACCTCAGTCAAATCCTCTCCCGTTCTCCCTTTTAAGCTGGAACATAGCAGGCTGGAAGGGGGAAAAATCTGACCCGGACCTTGTAAAATTAATAAACTCACACCAAGTAATTCTCTTGCAGGAAACATGGGAAGAGGGGAGAGTAGATATTAATGGTTTTGATGTTACATCATTACCGGCATGCCCATCTACTAAAGGAGGCCGGCCTAGTGGTGGATTAGTTATAGCAATTTCCTTGAAAATACAGGCAAAACTCACGCTTGTAAATGCTTCCACCTTTGCAATTACAGCCCTGATTACGGGGGAAAACTTTGAACTTGCTATAACAAATGTTTATCTTCCTCCTGGAGGCAACATTGCAGACTTATACAATAAATGGGGAATCTTGGAGGAACATCTTACTCTCTGTCACTCCAAATACCCCAATATACCCAATGTTATAGCAGGGGACTTCAATGCTCGCATTGCAACAAACTGGGAGTCCTTAATCAAAGCCAAATGGTGGATAAGCCCAGAATTCATTAATGACCTCTCCCTCCATAATCAAAGACTTTCCAAAGACAAAAGGGTAAATGAAGCAGGAACCCTTCTTTACCAATTGGTACTACGTCTAAACTTAGTGATTCTAAACGGGAACTGCCCGCCTGACGTACCGGGTGAGTTTACACACATAAGCTCCTCTGCAAACAGTGTCCTGGATTATATGTTAGTATCTCATGACATATTCCCCAAATTTTCCCACTTTAAAGTTGAAAATATTCAACTGAGCGACCACCTACCATTGGTCGCCACAATGACTATAGACTGGACCCCAGATGGAGATAGACACCCAACACATTTGATTACGAACTCAGCATTGCAAATCAAAAGTATAAAATGGTCCGAACTACAGGCCCAAAAATACTCAGCATATTTCCAACAACGACTAAAACAAGCATACTCAGGCTTAATCGAGGATTATTATGATCATGATCAAACTCTAAGACTATTCTCGAACCTGTCGGAAGATCTAACGTCTTTTTTCTCTGTCCCGACGCATAAAATAAATCGAACACAAAGGAAGATAGGTGCACTGTGGTTCAATAGTGCTTGTAAACAGGCTAGACAACTTCTTGGTAACATATACAAAGAGTATAAAGCCTCCGGGGCAACGGTCCTGCCAAAAGAATATTTCCAAGCAAAATCGGCCTACAAGCAAATTCAAAAGGAAGCCAGACAGGAATGGCAAGCGAATCAATGGCGGGCAATCATAGAAGCCTCATCATCACGGAACTCCAGACAATTTTGGCTCCTGGTAAATAAAAGAACTAAAAGATACCCTTTAACTATTATCCCTGCCCCGGTTTGGGAATCTTACTTAAAAAACTACTTTGCCACAACTGACTGTACTGTTAACACAAGAGATGAATCTCAAGATCAGCTTCCCCTCTGGCCCCCCACCGATCCGGAAGACATCCATGACTTGATCGTTAAACTTAAAACAGGGAAAGCGCCTGGACCAGACCTGATCCCGGCAGAAGCTATAAAATACCACGCGGACTGGTGGGCCAAAGCCCTGGCAACCATCTTCGATGCCGTTAACAACTCTGGAATGATCCCGGAAGTATGGAAGGACGCTGTTATCGTTCCAATCCACAAAAAGGGCTCACCAGATGACCCGGGGAATTACAGAAATATCAGTCTGCTCTCAATAGTGGGGAAACTGTATGCCCGCTTCCTGTTGAACAGACTTATTCAATGGGCCGAAGAGAAAAAATTAATTGGGCCCGAACAAGCTGGATTCCGCCCAAAACAGTCAACAATAAATCATATTCTAATTTTACAGCATCTTGCCTGGAAATATTCCACCCCAAAGGGTGGCCAACTCTGTGTGGCATTCATTGACCTAAAGGCAGCATTCGATAGTATCTCCAGGAGCATCCTCTGGGAAAAACTCACCCGCTGGGGCATCGACAGAAGACTTCTCTGGCTAATAATCAAACTCCATGAGAACTCAGCGGCTAGAGTGAGACTCACCCCGGAGGGCGATCTCACCAATTCAATTCCCATTAACAGAGGTGTCCAACAGGGTTGTATATTGGCTCCATTCCTGTTTAATTTGTTCATAAGCGACATGAGGACTCCCCTAATAGAGGCTCAAGAAAGGATTCATGCACCCCGCCTAGCACTTTATCGCTGCCCTTTGTTACTATATGCGGATGACGCAGTCATCCTTTCTTTTTCTAGAGTAGGTCTTATGAGGGCCTTAAAAATTTTTGGATCATATTGTAATGCAAATTCCCTTACAATTAATTATGAGAAATCTAAAATTCTAATTTTCTCAAAGAGCCGGAAACTCCATAATTGGAGAATTGATGGGAGAGTCATCGAACAAGTCTATAGATTCCAATACTTGGGAGTTTGGTTACAACATAACCTTAGATGGAAGGCCCATGTAGCCTATGTTACAAATAGAGCCAAAGCTATCTCCTTGGCGATCTTGCGATTTTTCTTCACCGATGGGGCCCTTCACATCCCATCGGCGTTGAAAATCTTCAAGGCCAAGGTGATCCTGACAATTGCTTATGCCATCTCAATTTGGGGGACTTTTGTCAACTTATCCCACCTAGAGGTTATTCAAAATCAGTTTTTAAGAGGGATATTGAAACTGCCCAACTGTGTAAGTAATACAGCGCTACGCATGGAACTTAATATTGTATCCCTGGAAAACGCTCTGTGGAAGCACATACTTTGTCACTGGTTATCTCTATGGCACAATCTCCCAAACTTGTACTTGATACAATGCATGTGGAGAGATGATTTCCAGAGCCCATGGGTAAAAAATTTACAACTGAAAATTACGGCAATGGGAATCTCCCCATCCAAATTACTAGAGCAGGATATAGTTCCAGCTAAAAGAACAGTAACCTGTAAACTAGAGGAGATGGACTTGCAGCAGAAAATGGTCTTGGGCAATGGTACCTGCTCACCTCTAAACCTTGGTTTATTACCCCTCTTAAGGCTCCCAAACTATTTGAATTCCTTAACTTCTTCGGCTCATAGATATGCTTTTGTAAAGGCAAGATTCAACACCTTCCCATCGAACGTGCTGAGAAATAGATTCTCCAATGGACAGATATCGCTCTTATGTGATTGTAATTGTGGGGCACCGGAATCGTTGCATCACATAATTTTTGATTGTGCATTTCATTCATCGGCCAGGAGCAAGTTTCTTGCTCAATATCTAAAGGGAATTGCCGATGATACAAATGAAGCCAAACTGAGATATCTATTAAATGATGATGACCCCTTAAGATCACTCATGGTTGCCAGATTCTTGATCAGTGTTCTATCCCTAAAGAAGAGAAACGGACTCCTGTGCGGCTCGGATAATCCCTCTAAACTATGATCTATGTTTTAGGATGTAATTAGGTGATATCACCATTGATGTCTTCTACTAATTTATGAGTAGAGGGCGATGTTTATGTTACAAATTTAGTGTAATGTATGATGTTGGTCTTTTGTTTTTGTTTTGCTTTGGTTCTTGTCTGTTTTTTGTAAGTTTTGGCGGTTTTAAAATTGGAGTTTTAAGTACATTATGTTGGTATGGGAAACTGTCGTGTGATGGGCCAATGGCCGTAATAAAGTTCAATATATCAATATGTGAGCGAATGCGTAGGGAACCAGTTCCGGTGCAAGAACAGGTTCCCTTGCAGGAAACAGTGGTTTATTCTGACATCCAGAGTGGTATTCAAGCTCAGGAGTCAGATGAATCTTCTCTCTGAGCTTGAAAAGGGGGGAATGAGGCAAGGAAAGAAGGGCTACCCTTATGCTATTCATATAATCAGTTACCAGTAATCAATATATTCATATATGCTCACATATAATCAGGGCTTACAGTATTTTTATAATCCATTTTGAATCAAAGGAAAGCTTTTGCCTTAGCTAACTGCAAACTGCTTGGAACAGCAACTTTAGAACCAACCTTTCCCCTAGAAACATCCTTGTACCCTGAACAAGGGGAAGACATGAACCAGAGACACTGGTACAAAATCCCCCTCAGATGCAGGCTAAAATAATCCACAAGAACAGGAAGGGCCAAACCACAAAAACTCAAAAACTCCCTGTTCTGTCAGAACTGGGGGAAAGGTCAGAGTGTGCATCATTGTGCATCATTTGTGCAGACAACGGAAAGCAGAAGTTGGGAGTAGAACTCTGCGCTTGACCAGGAGCCGTAAGCATGGCAAGAAGCACGCTAATTGGCTAATTTTCACTGGTGTTCGTGACTGTCTCATGACTGTCTCATGATCTGTGATTTGCTGTGATTCGCTCAGGTATAAAGACCTCAGGATTTGTCTTCTCGGGGTCCCAGTTCTTTGGAAGAGATTCCACTGGGTACTTATTGCTCAGCAATAAAACCTCACCTTTTTCTCCAAAGCTGTGTCTGCCTGATCCTTGTTCACTCTAAGTGGGTACCAACTATACTCTATACTTTCACGTGCTTCAATCCTATTGCTCTGAGTCCCCTTCCCACTCCCAGGGCCCCCTGCAATCCAAAAAGACAGCTGAACAATGTATGTAGAGCAAGGAGCAGAGAACCTTTTCAGGTGCTGTTGGGCTCCAGCTCCCATCATCAACATCATCAGCATCTTATTTGCATGCCACCTTTCCATAGTTAGAACCTTGCTCAAGGCAGCTTACAACATGACAAAATTTACAAAATTACATATATAACAAAAGTAACCATAAACAATAACAACCAAAACACATCAGAAAGTACACAACCAAATGGAACCATTTCCACATGAGATCTAAAAATAAATATACAAAAAGTAAAATCAGTAACAGCAGCAAAAAACAAAACAAAAACAAATCCCCCTAAGCAATAACCCAGACCACGAGCCTGTTCAGCAACCCCAGCTTTTGCAGCTGGAGTCAGTCAGGGCCAAAATGACACACACACCCCAGGCCAGGTGGAAAAAGGCCTACAAGGCAGGTCTTCCAGGGCAGCCAGGAAATTGATCAAGTGCACCAAAATAATCACAAATGGGTCTAAGCTTTAGAACAGACTTTCCCAACTCTGGGTCCTTGTTGTTGGACTATAACTTCCAACACTCCTAATCACTAGCAATGTTGGCTGAGGAGGGTGGGGTATGTGGTGCAACAACATCTGGAGATCCAACATTGGAGAAGGCTGCTCTGGAGCAATTAATCAATTAATAATAATAATAATAATAATTTATCATTTATACCCCCGCCCATCTGGCTGGGTTTCCCAAGCCACTCTGGGCGGCTCCCAATCAAATATTAAAAACACAATACAGCATTAAACATTAAAAACTTCCCTAAACAGGACTGCCTTCAGATGTCTGTTAAAAGTAGGATAGTTGCTTATTTCCTTGACATCTGATGGGAGGGCGTTCCACAGGGCAGGCGCCACTACCAAGAAGGCCCTCTGCCTGGTTCCCCATCCCATTCTTTCCCAGCTCAAAAACTTGCTATCCCATCAGCCCCAGCCAGAATGGCCAATGAGCCAAGGATGAAGATTCCCTCACTGTGGCCCTGGAGAGCTGCTGCCTATCATCCCCAGGAAAGATGAACCAAAGGTTTTTTAACAGAACACATTTTTAGGGGCCTTGTTTGCATCACTGCATCACAGTAGGAAACCCTGAAAATGAGGGGTGGGAAATAGTTTTTTTAATGGAGAAAATTTGAAAGCTTTGTGGGCACAAAAAAGACTTTGGCATCACAGTTGGGGTGGTCAATAATTTTTTTATTCCCAAAAGGAAAAAAAAAACTTTTTAAAAACTCATTTTTCATCTTAGAAATGACAAATTTGGGGAGTCTTTGGGAACCCACATTTTTTTTGGGGGGGTGGGCGGTCTGAAGCCACTGTTATCACCAGAAAAATTGTCCTCTGGTCTGCTATTCTAAAGGAAAGTGGGTTGCTGAAAGAACGAAAGAGCCCTGAAAGGCCACTTTGGTGCAGCAAGTTGGGAGTGTTGATCCAGCAGGCCCAGGTTCAAATCCCTGCTCAGCCAGGAAGCTCACTGGGGTGGTCTTGGGTGTCACCATCTCTTGTGTCTGACCTACCTCACGGGGATGTTGTTGCTGGGATGCCCCAGGCCTTCTTGGGCGACAGGTGGGCGTATGAAGACCACCTCTCTGGCACTTGCCAGCCCTCCTTTTCCTACGCAGGTATGATATTAAAGGGTGTGATGTGGACCGCTGGACAGATCCAGCCCTGAAGGGCAGCGAAATCATTGTGGTTTGTAAGGATCAAAACTTTGGTGCTAAGACCACCTACCTTGGTAGGTCACCCCCACCCACCCTGTGCAGGACCTGAAGGAGATGCTCACCTTCCTGGCCCATCCCTACAAAGGTCACACTTTGTGCTAAAGGGGGGGGTAGTCCTGGGGGGGGGTGTTAGTCACTCATTATTTATTTATTTAAAATAAATAAATTGACTTCTTAATGTTTATTTTTTCACAAAAAAACAGCATCAGTGCAAGAAGCAGGATGTTGAACCAGATGTTTTGGTCAGAGAACAGCAAATTTGCTACTCTTTACATTCTTCTTTTTTTCCAAATAATATTTATTATTTTCAGTAGATAAACATAGTAAAAAAAAGATTAACAATAATAAAAACAAAGAATAAAAGAAAAAGAGAAAAGAGAAAAGAGATACATACAGCATATTACCACTTAATTAAAATTAAGTACCATCCATCTTCATAAACATAGTATTTGACTTCCTCGAATCTCTTCCATCCGAATTTCTTAGTAATTATATGTAGCAATTTCCAATATCAGTGTTTCAAAAGACCATATCACAGTCCTAATCATATTACATAACTTTCCTTATCGTAAATTTTCTTATTTATAAATTTAATTCCACTTTAATCCTTGGCCTAATTGTTTCTTTCAAGTGGTTACATATCTTTAATATTACAATATTTATTCAAATAGTCTTTAAATTTCTTCCTTTTTTTAAAAAAAAAATGATATTTATTGAGAATTTAAAATTACAGAAGAAGAAAAGGAAAAAGAAAAAAGAGAAAAAAGTAATTAAACAGTACAAGTCAATAAAAAGAAAAAAAAAATACAAAACACACATAACATCAACACCAAAAACAAAAACAAGAAATTTTTTTAAAAACAAATCCACTATTCCCACATCTTTATCTTTCATTAACTTGTTTCATCGACCTCCTCACACCTCCCTTTTTTGTATTCTAATTATTAATTATCTCAGCAAATGCTTTCCATCTTTCACTATATTCTGTCATTTAATTATCTTAACTTATTTTAACCTTATCTTACCATAAAAACCCCTAAAACTTAAATCTTATTTATACTTATCTCCTTATAGCATTTCTACTAAAGCCAAATAGTTTCATTCCAACATTTTTCTAACACTCATTAACTTTACAATATTTCTTTAAATGAATTTTTTTTAAATAAATGTTTATTAAGGTTTTACAAAACAAAAAGTTCATCATTTCACATAGATCATTCCATTAATTAAAGCCCACAGAAAAAACAAAAAACAAAAATATATAACAAAAAAGAAAAATAGAAAAAAGAAAAATCCACTTTAAAAAGTTACAAAGTTCCATGTCCCTCTGTCCTGACCTCCTCACATCTCCCTTTTTTGTGTTCCTCTTTATTCCAATCTAATTCAGCAAGTTCAAACCCTTATTCAAACCATGCTTACAATTATGTTTTTCTAAATATTATGTCCCAAGTTTTCGTTATCTTAGCCCATTCCTCATCTTATATACTAAGACATAATTTTATTCTGTTCATAACCCCCTTCTCCTTTTTGAGATTCTTCTTTTCATTCACATTTAACCAAATCCCACATGCCCTGTTACCTTCACTTCCCACATCATGTTAACACTCAAACATTTTGCAATATTTTTGTAAATAGTCCTTAAACTTTTTCCAGTCCTGTTCCATCAGTTCTTCTCCCTGGTCCCGAATTCTGCCAGTCATTTCAGCCATCTCCATGTAGTCAATCACTTGCATCTGCCATTCTTCCACGGTGGGTAAATCTTGTGTCTTCCAATACTTGGCGAGAAGTATTCTTGCTGCTGTTGTTGCATACATAAAAAATGTTCTGTCTTTCTTTGGCACCCGTTGGCCAACTATGCCCAAAAGGAAGGCCTCTGGTTTCTTGGGAAAGGTAAATTTAAATACCTTCTTCAGTTCATTATGTATCATTTCCCAGTAAGCCTTAACCCTTGGGCATGTCCACCAAAGGTGAAAGAATGTTCCCTCAGCTTCTTTACATTTCCAGCACTTGTTGTCAGGCAGGTGATAAATTTTTGCAAGCTTAACTGGGGTCATGTACCACCTATAAATCATTTTCATAATATTCTCCTTTAAGGCAATGCATGCCGTAAACTTCATACTGGTGGTCCACAACTGCTCCCAGTCAGCAAACATAATGTTATGACCTATGTCCTGCGCCCATTTAATCATCGCTGATTTAACCGTTTCATCCTGTGTATTCCATTTCAACAGCAAGTTATACATCTTTGACAAAATCTTAGTTTTTGGTTCTAACAGTTCTGTTTCCAATTTTGATTTCTCCACCTGGAAGCCAATTTTTTTGTCCAAATTATAGGCCTCTCTTATTTGATAGTAATTGTCAGGGAACTGCCATCTGAGGAGCAGGAGGTGAAAGGGCTCACAGAGGGTGAGAGAGACCATTCAGCTGAGGAGGGAACCAGCAGGGGGAGAAGTGGAGTTCCAAGGGAAAGTGAGTCGGAGGGAGGGCTCAGAGACACTTCAAGCGAGAACAGTGGGGAGGCTTCAGGACCTCCCATAGGGACACCTACTCCTCGCCGGAAACTGTCACGCCGAGAGTCCAGAAGACGCGTTTCCGTTAAGGAGCTTTTATGCTGGAAGAAGTTCCGTAAACGCCCACTGTCCGATTCAACGAGCGACTGATGGAGCCATGCTTAAGGAGCTCCGTCACAGACAGAGGTTTGTGGACTTAGCCAAACTCTGAGGGACTAGGATTTTACGCACAAGCAGCTCACCATCCCATCACAGCAATCGGACAGTCCCTGAAAGCAGCTTGTGCAGAGAGGCATCATGAGCAACCCAGCCGGAGCCGTGGGAGCAGGAGGAGCTGGAGAGGGTCCAAGCCTGGAAGAAAGGTACAGGGTGTTGGAAGTCCAGCTAGCGCTGCAAACGGCGAGGCTAGAGGAAAGGAGGGCGCAGGATGCAGAAAAGGCAAAAGGCGCCCCACTAGCAAGAAAGATGCCAGGATTGGTGCAGAGGTTTGGGGGGGACCCCAGGAACTATCAAGCCTTTAGGACATAGATGCAGTATGCTCTCGAGCTGCAGTTTGACGACTTTCCCGACGAGGCATCGCGAGTGGCGTTTGTGATTGGCCATCTCGAAGGGGGGGCGAGAGACTGGGTTAGACCCCTGATGGCAGGGAATAGTGAAATGCTGAAGGACACGAGGAAGTTTTTTCGCGCCATGGATTTGATGTTTTCCAGCGAGATTGAACAGGGACTGGTGCGCAGACAATTGATGGCTTGTAAACAGGGTAGCCGATCGGTTCGTGAGTACTGGACTGAGTTTACAATGTTGATACATAAATTGGGGTGGGACCTATCGGCGGAACCCATTCAAATGCCTTTTGAAGAGGGGCTTTCTTCGGCGGTGAAAGACGAACTTTCCCGGGCGCCCAGGGCGGAGTCTATGGACCAGCTGACCAAATCAGCGCTGACCATTGGAGCACGCCAGGAGGCAAGAGCCTTGGAGAAGCGGGAGGGGAAAGGAGAGCGTTGGAGGGATTTCCGCATTCCAGAGATTCCGGAGCCAAATTTCCCGCCAGGAGAGCCGATGGAAGTTGGAACAGCGCGCGCGCGCGCAGTTTCAAATCCCAGTGAAGGGAGGAAGAAGGAGGGAAAGAGCACCAAGAAATGTTATCTCTGCCAGCAGCCAGGTCACTTTGCCAGAGTCTGCCCGCAAAGAAAGGAATGGCAAGGGATGGCGGGAGCTGTTGGGGGGAAGGAGGAGGGAGTCCAGGAGCCAGTAAAAGCCAACGCCTGGCTGCCACCGTCAGGGCACTGCAGCCAGGCCAAGGAGCAGTAAAAGTGCCCACTCCGGAACCTCCAAGACCAGCCCTGGTAATAGAGGTGTTGCTAGAGCTGGCAAACGGATACCCACTAAAGACAAAGGCGCTGTTGGACTCAGGCAGCTCCTGTAATTTTATGAGTAAGGAGTTTGCAGCTGAACACCAGATACAGATACTCCCTTTAAGCAACCCCCTGCAGGTGACCACGATCGATGGGAGGGAGCTGTTGGGAGGAGAAGTTAGCCTACAGACCGTCCCAATGGTTATGAGGGTGGCCAGGCACACCGAAAGGATAGCGTTCAATGTGGCCACCCTGGGAGGGGCTCCCGTTATTTTGGGAATGAGCTGGCTAGCGTTGCATGATCCGCTAGTGGGCTGGCATCAGAGAGTGGTTTCCTTTGGGTCAGCACATTGCCTGGAACACTGCAGAGAGGGAAAGGTGCCAGAAGGGGCAAAAGCCTTTCTAGCAGGGACGGAAGTGGCGGACAAAGGGAAGGTGCCCAAACAATACGCTGACCTGAGCAAGGTCTTCAGCGAAAGGGAAGCAGATAAACTACCACCGCATAGAGCCTTTGACTGCCAAATTAACCTGGTCCCTGGGGCCCAGCTCCCCGTGGGCAAGCTGTACGCCATGTCAGACAGGGAAATGCAGGAGGTAAGGGAGTTTATTGATAAAAACCTGAAGAGGGGCTTCATCAGAGAGTCCAGAGCGGTGGGGGGGAGCCCAGTGTTTTTTGTGGACAAAAAAAACACGGATAAACCCAGGCTTGTAGTGGACTACCGGGCCATAAATGCAGTGTCAGAACCAGTGACTTTCCCCATGCCCAGGATTGATGACATTTTGACCAGGGTGAGGAAGGGAAAGATATTCACGAAACTGGACCTGAGAGGGGCATACAACCTGATACGAATAAGGAAAGGGGATGAATGGAAAACCACCATGTTCACCCCTTTGGGGGCTTTTGAATATTTAGTTATGCCATTCGGATTACAATCAGGCTCCGCATGTTTTCAATCGTTCATGAACCATGTCCTGGGACCTCTGCTCTACAAGAATTGCGTGGCCTTCCTCGATGACGTGCTGATATATTCAGAGAATGAGGAGCAGCATGTAAAGGATGCCAGGGAAGTGCTGAGCCAACTGCAAGCAAACCAGCTGTGGGTGAAATTGGAGAAGTGTCAGTTTCACACCAAGGAGGTGGAATTCCTGGGGTACCGCTTATCAGACAAGGGATTAGCCATGGATCCAGGCAAGGTCCAGGCGGTGCTGGAATGGAAGACACCGAAAACGAAAAAGGATGTGCAAAGGTTCTTAGGGTTTGGGAACTTTTACCGTAAATTCATCAAGAACTTTGCCCACTTAACGGCTCCCATCACGGACTGTCTAAGCAGCAAGAAGAAATTCGTTTGGACGGCGGAGGCGGAGCAAGCATTTGAGGAATTGAAAAGGGCATTCGCTTCGGAAGAACAGCTCCTGCATGTGGATTTACAAAAACCCATGAGAGTGGAAACTGATGCCTCAGACCGGGCGGTGGGGGCGGTGCTGCTTCAGCCGGGGAGCAATAAGTCGGAATGGAGACCGTGTGCCTTCTTTTCGCGTAAGCTGAACAAATCCGAGAGGAACTACACCGTATATGACCGAGAACTACTCGCCATTCACGAAGCGTTCCGGAGATGGAGACATTTACTAATTGGCGCACAGCATAAGGTGCAAGTGTGTACGGACCACAAGAATTTGGAGTATTGGAGAACGGCACGAGTGCTCAACCAACGACAAGTGAGGTGGGCCCAGGAGTTCTCCAAATTCCATTTTGAAATTTGCTATGTGCCAGGTCCAGAAAACATCAGAGCGGACGCTCTCTCACGCAAACCTGAATATTTGGAGGGGGAGGGAGCGCCTGAAGAGAAACATATTATCCCAGAGGACCGCTGGGTGTGTGGGGCGGCCTGGGTGGGGCAAAGGGAACTGGTAGAGGGAACAGTAAATGATGAATACGCCCAGAATAAGCTCAGAGGTTTAAGGAGAGAGGGAGAAGACCCCGGAGGTTTTGAAGAAAGAAACGGGGCATTGTATTACAAAGGGGCACTATATATACCCGAAGGGGAATTGAGGGCGAGAGTACTCAAACAGCTGCACGACAACCCCACAGCGGGGCATTTTGGGCAACACAAGACCATGTGGTTGGTGACCAGGGAGTTTTGGTGGCCCAAGGTGAGGGAGGATGTACGGGAGTATGTGAGAGGGTGTGACCAATGCCAGAGAGCCAAAGGAGAAAGGCGGGCGCCAGCGCGGTTATTAGAACCGTTACCCACACCAGAACGACCGTGGGAGGCGGTATCGATAGATTTTATGACTGATCTGCCTAAATCCCAGGGGAAAACCGCCATACTAGTCGTAGTAGACCTGTTAACTAAGATGGGTCACTTTGTAGCTTGCTCACATGCAGTCACGGCGGAAGAGACAGCGAAATTGTTTGTAGAACATATTTTTAGGCTGCATGGCGCCCCCTTGAGGGTGGTCTCCGACAGAGGGAAACAGTTCACGTCCAGATTCTGGAGGAAACTTATGAGCTTGTTGCACGTAGAGGTCAACTTTTCGACTGCCAGGCACCCTGAGACCAATGGGCAGGCGGAGAGGGCAAACGGTATCCTCCAACAATACCTGAGGTGTTATGTCAATGACAGAGAGAACGATTGGGTCGAAAAGTTGGCGCTAGCGGAATTTGCTTACAATAATGCGGAGAATGTGTCCACCGGGATGAGCCCCTTTTTGGCTAATTATGGGTGCCACCCCAGGGCGTTTCCAGGGGGAGGAGGGGAGAGATGGAGTGTCCCGGCCGCTGAACATTTTGTAGAAGAAATGGAAGCGATCCATCGTCAACTCCAACTCAACTTAGAAAGGGCCAAAGAAGAATATAAGAGGCAGGCAGACAAGAGCAGAAGGGAAGGTGAAACCATTAGGGTGGGGAGTCAGGTCTGGCTATCAACCCAAGGGTTGCCGTTCAAGGGGGGTTGCAAGAAATTGAGACCCAAAAGATTGGGACCATTTGAGGTCATCCAACAGGTCAACCCAGTGGCTTTCAGACTCCGGTTACCGAACCACATGAAACTGCACCCAGTATTCCACAGGTCATTACTGTCACCATATAGGGGGGAAGGTGAAGGGGTATCCACACGGGGGCCAGTCTTAGAAGAAAGGGAAAGCAGCAACCATGTGGCGGAGATCATCGACTCCAGGTGGAAGGGTAATCAGGTGGAGTATTTGGTCGCGTGGGAAGGGGAACCGGAGTCGGAAAACACCTGGGTGACGGCAGAGGAGGTCAGTGACGAGATCTTGATCGAAACGTTCCACCAAAGGTTCCCCAGGAAACCTCAGCCAGTAGCGAGGTTCCGGAGGGAGTACTTTGGCACCACCGACGATGAGGAGGAACTGGAAGGATTCAGGGAATCGGAGTTGGAAGAAGGAACAGACTCCGATGAGGAGGAGTACTTGGAAACCGGAAACAGCAACAGGTGGAGGGAAGTGTTCGAAACTTCGGAAGATGAGGGAGGTTCTTTCAGGGGTTTTGCTCCCTCGCCTCCCACAGAGGAGGGGAGGGAAGGGGGTGAAGGGGGCCCTGGAGGGGAGGTGGATGTCAGGGAACTGCCATCTGAGGAGCAGGAGGTGAAAGGGCTCACAGAGGGTGAGAGAGACCATTCAGCTGAGGAGGGAACCAGCAGGGGGAGAAGTGGAGTTCCAAGGGAAAGTGAGTCGGAGGGAGGGCTCAGAGACACTTCAAGCGAGAACAGTGGGGAGGTTTCAGGACCTCCCATAGGGACACCTACTCCTCGCCGGAAACTGTCACGCCGAGAGTCCAGAAGACGCGTTTCCGTTAAGGAGCTTTTATGCTGGAAGAAGTTCCGTAAACGCCCACTGTCCGATTCTACGAGCGACTGATGGAGCCATGCTTAAGGAGCTCCGTCACAGACAGAGGTTTGTGGACTTAGCCAAACTCTGAGGGACTAGGATTTTACGCACAAGCAGCTCACCATCCCATCACAGAAAGCATTATACAATGTTTGGATTCGTTATAAGGATCTGTTGGAAAATAAAACCCCTAGGTGGTTGTCACCAATGGAGGCTAAGGAAGTGAAAAAACTTAATATGGAATCTAAATGGCCAAAATATTGGGAAATTATAGAACAAGAAGGTGGAAATGTGAAATTACAGAGCTATGAGAAACTGAAGTCTAAAGTAAGAGATTGGCTTCATTATTACCAGATAAATGAAGTATTTAAACAGGACAGGAAAATTGGCTTCCAGGTGGAAAAGTCAAAGTTAGAAACAGAATTGTTAGAACCCAATACTAAGAATCTGTCAGAACCAAAGATTCTCATGTGCTTGACGTTAGGTTTCTTACCAAACATCTTCTCATAGGGAGTACAACCAATAGGTGATGACAGTCTCCTGTTAAAAGAATAAACAAAATTTGACAAAGCCTCCCCCCAAAACTTCTCAGGGAGGTTGGCATCATGCAACAAGGTTTTCAGTCCTTGCAGCAACGTTTGATTTGCTCGCTCCGCAAGCCCATTCATCCATGGCGATCTAGGCATTGACAAGTCATGCTGGATTCCCTTCTCAGTCAGGAAAGCTTCAAACTGCTGAGAAGTGAACTCCCCGCCTCGATCAGTAAACAGACAGCCGATATGTTTACCGTGAGCATTCTCCAACCAAGCACAGAATGCCTTGAACCTAGGAAATGCTTGCGATTTCTGCTCGAGCATAAACACATGAATGTACCTGGAAAAAGAATCAATCAGAACCATGAAGTACCTTGCTCCTCCCAAAGAGGGCGCAAGAGGACCAACCAGGTCTGCGTGCACTAGCTGGTAGGGTTTGGAAGCCTGCCTGCTAGACTCCTTGCCTTTTGGAGCAACCTTGCACAAGATACACATTTCATGTGAAATTTACAGGGTTTGATGTTCAAACCTTCAACCAACCCAGGCATCTTGGCCAGCGCTTGCCAAGACATGTGACAAAATCTTCGATGTGCATCGTGAATGCATCCTGCATGAAGAACCTTGTTAGTTTGTGCAACACAACAAGAATCAGCATTAGACACAGCAACAGCACTGTCATCATAAGTTATACAGAATAAGCCATCCATAAACTTTGCATGCAAAATGTCCTCTTTGCCTTTCCTGATGACACAGATGCTCCTCTTGAAGGATATCTCAAAACCACGCCCAGTAAGCTGTGGGACACTAAGCAAATTGCCCGCAGCTCCTGGAACAAAAAGTACATCTCTGATGGTAGTATGCAGACTTGCAGAAATTAAAAATGATATAAAACAGAGTGAAAAGAATATAGAGACTAAATTAGAACAAGTAGATAAAAGGATTGGACAGATGGATAAAAAAGTCGATGTAGCAGTGAATGAACTGAAAGGACAGTTAAAGGAAGTTACTAAGAGAACACAAACTTTAGAAGAGGGGATGAAAAGGACAAAGTTGGAGATGAAAGAAGTGAGAAAAGAGGAGGAAAAAATTTAAACTGGGATGTCGGAAATTAACAAAGCACAGGAGGATGTATGGGATGCGATTGCCATGAACGAACTTAGGCAACGAGAAGTTAATTTAAGAGTAAGATCTGTGCCAGAGACGCAAGGTGAAAATATTAAAGAGAAACTAACAGCAGAAATAGCACAATGGTTAGAGCTTCAGACAGAAGAGGTGGCAAAAACAGTGCAAAACACATTCCGAATGAAAGTAAGAACAACTAAGGCAAGGAAATTTCCAGGTGATTGTCTAATTACATTCAAAGACAGAGAAATGAGAAATATGATACTACAAAAGAACTTTAAAGAATTTTAAAGCAAATAATGGACAATGAGCAAAAATTAATAAAAAAACCTAACAATTTGAAAATAAGACAGAATATAAAAGTTTTGCAAACACAATTTGCAATGATAATAAATAAAGAAGTGGAATGGAATATAAAAAGGATGAGACAAAGGAACTTTGAATCTGCTAATAAATCAGGAAAATAGCTGGCATGGCAGATTAAGAAAAGGAAGGAACAGAATACCGTTAACAAAATCATCATTGAAAGTTCAGAAATAGAAGATCCGAAAGGGATTAGAAAGGGATTCTTGGATTTTTGCAGACATTTGTATAAAAGCAAAGAGAAGAATAATATGAGGAAAATAGAAAGATTTTTAAAAGAAAAAGAGGTGCAGAAGATCCCGACAGAAAGAAAAGACAGACTGAATGCCCCAATAGAAATTGAAGAGATAAAAGAGGCAATAAAAGAATTGGAAAAAGGGAAGGCTCCAGGACCAGATGGATTTACGGCAAATTACTATAAGGAAATAAGACACATCCTACTTGCACCACTAAAATAAGTTATGGACAATATTTTGAAAGAAAAAGAAATTCCAGAAACCTGGAAGGAAGCCTTCATCACATTTATCCCAAAACAAGACTCAGATTTAACACAAGTCAAAAACTATAGGCCTATTTCATTGCTAAATACGGATTATAAAATTTTTGCAAGCATATTAGCAAAGAGGATTAAAGAGTTACTACAAGAAATTATCAATAAAGATCAAGCGGGTTTCCTTCCTGGCGGACAGATGAAAGATAATATAAGGAATATAATTAATATTTTGGAATATCTGACCGCCAGGAATGAGAAACAAGCTATGCTAATATTTGTGGATGCAGAAAAGGCCTTCGATAATATATCATGGAAATTTATGTTAAAGAACTTGGAATTGATGGATGTGGGAAAGGAATTTTTCAATGGAATAAAGGCTATATATACAGAACAAAGAGCAAAGTTGATAGTTAATAACATCACTACAGAAGATATAAAAATAACTCCATTAGAAGTGATGAGTGTTAAAAAGATCAATATGAGGGGGAGATGGATAACATATGAGAGCTAATAATAAAAGAAGGAGGGAAGTGGAAAATGAAACCATATGAAGAGGTAAAAGAGTATGTGTATGATTGGTTGCATTACTTGTTACGAGAAAGGAGCAATGCAGCAGCAAGCTCCAGATGGCTGGAAAGCCAAACAGGATGGGACTGTACCGTGGGAACAAAGGAACAGTCTATTCACTGTACTGAGCACCGGATGTTAGCTCAGAGTGTCATCTGACCTGTACTGGAAGTTCAGGGGAGGAGTTTTCTCTCTCTGCTGTTGGTGTTAAGAGAGTGCAGACACGTTTCTCTGTACTGCTGGAAAGACAGAAATAAAGGCATGTAAATACATTTCTGTCTGTCTCTCTCCCCTCCCTGGGGATGGCAGGGGAGGAGTGGTGTGTTCTTCTCATGTTAGAGGAGAATCGCCGATTGAGATCTCGCCTGATCTTGCCGGGAGTCGCAGACGGGGAGGTCAACAAGGAACTCAAGCCGGGTGCCTGGAGAGTGGCCAATTCCTCTGACTAGGCTTGATTCCTACATCTGGTAGCAGATCGCTGATGGTTCTCAAGATCCATGGGAATCAGCATGAGAGGTTGATGGATCGTTTATCATCCTCTGCACCAAAGGAAATAAGATAACGTCTGCGTGCAGCCAGAAGCTGAACAGACGGCTGGACACCGAGAGGAGCCCCAAAAGGTATGCTGAATTTCGGGCTAAAAGTGTGAATGCAGATTGATTCATTTTCTGGTTCACGGGAGCTGCGTTAGGAAAAACAGCTCTGAAAGCAAAGGCTTGCATACCAGGAATTCTTGTGGTTGATAAGATTTCCTGTTCGAAGAAAGGTATGCACAGTTGCTAGGCAACGACCGTCAGTAAAGTGGAAAGTTACTGACAAATGGGGCTGGCTCAGTGAGAGCCTGGGAAGTGGAGTTGTTTTGGCTATCTTCGCAGCTGTGCAAGGACTTGGAGACAGCTTGCAGTTTGCCTGCCAGAGTAGGCAGTAAACAACCCAGAAAAGACTTTTGGATTTTACAGGCTCGAGAGTGAGAGCTGAAACTTGGATTCAAGGATGGATGCCAAGAAGGGGGGAGGTTTACCTTATCCACCTCCCCTGACTAATGACGGTTATTCATCTTGGTCTGTAAAGATGAAGGCCCTGCTGCAGAATCAGAGGATCTTTGAGGTGATTGAGAACCCCATCCCTGCAGCACCAACGCGAGGTTGGGAATCACAGGAAGTAAAGGACAGGGGGAGGGAGGAACGGAGTTGTAATTCCCCCACTGATGTTGCTACTGGAGAGAATGCTGTAGCTTTGAACGTTGTCCGATGTTACAATTGTGGAGAGGCTGGGCATCTTCAGCGGAACTGTAAGAAGCCACGCCAGCCAAAAGGAGCTAAGGGCCGCTCAGCAAAGCCTGAGGCATCAGGCAAAAGTCATACCAAGTCTACGGTGAAACCTGCAAAGGCTTTGATGTCGAAAGGAACCACGCCAGATTTTGAGAACTCGTTTGTAATCGACATGGGGTGTACGTTTCATATGTCCCCACACAGAGGACTCTTTTCAACGTTTAAGAAGCAAAGCTTCGCTGTGAAGCAGGCCAACGGTCAGGAGCTGGAAGCGACCGGGATAGGGACTGTGTATCTTAAGAGTCTGAACTTGACTATAAACAATGTTTACTTGGTTCCTGAATTGAAGTTCAATCTGCTGAGTGTTTCGCAGATTGCAAAGAAAGGACTGAAACTGTCCTATGATGCTGAGAGCTGCAAGATCTTCAAAGATGGAGAGTTGTATCTTTCTGCCAGAGAGAAAGATGGACTGTATTTGTTGACTTTTGAACAAAGTGATTACATGGAATGTAATTCATCTGAGTCTAATTTGATTTCTCTCGCAGGTGTGACCAAAACGGACGCCAAGAAGGTGACCAGGGTCGACAGAGCATTTCAGCGGGTGTATGCTGATGTGATTGGTCCTCTAGCACCATCTAGAGGCAATGCAAGATTTTATCTTGTGTGTGTGGACCATTTCTCTAATTTTGTCTGGATTTATGTGTTAGAGAAACCACAAGAAGCCTTAGAAAGGTTTCAGGAGTTTTGTGACAAGGTTAAAAATATGCATGATGCTAACATTGATTGTCTTTTCACAGATGAGAAGCAAATTTTTCTTTTACAGGATTTTCAAAAGTTCCTGCAGAAGAGAGGGATAAGACACAAGGTTGCTGTTTCAGCGGAAGCGTGGAACAGGGATGTCTGTGTACGGGTGAACAAAGTATTGCAAAAGGGGATGAATGCGCAATTGCTTAGTTCACATCTGCCACATAAGTACTGGGCGGAGTCGCTAATGTCGTATTGTTATACGTGGTTGAGAAAGGTTTCAAAAGAGTTGGGAAGTTCTTTTGAGAAACTGTTCCATAGAAAACCTTCTGTTGCCCATTTCAATGTTTTTGGGTCTCATGTGAGGACAGAAGCTCCAGGTGGAGTAAAGAATGCCAGAGGCATTTTTGTGGGATATGAAAAGGGTCTCTACAGAGTAATTTTGTCTGAATCTGGTCAGGTGATTCTCACAAAATTTCTAGAGAGTGCCCCTGAACAGGAGAGAGTAATAGTACACACATTTCCCACAGAGGACAATTCAGGAGATGATGATGATTTTACAGATTACAGTGGTACTGAGAGCGACAGTGATAGCTCGAAGAGCTCAGTTGTCACTGTCATTGAGAGGAAATCTCACAAAATAGATAGACCTTCACAGGTGAAGGATGAACCACTGTTTACCATTGGTACTGGTTCTCCAAAGAGTCCTGAGACTGAACCAGTGAGCAGAGAGAATCAGCACCTCATACGAAGGTCTGAGAGAGTTACAAAGGGTCAACCACCCAAGAGGTACTCAAAAGAGTTTGCTAACTTAGCTGTTGCATGTGTTGCTGTTGTACACAACCGAGGACAGGCAAGAGCTGTGTCTAAGTCAGAGACAAAGACACAACAGAGAGATGCTAGCCAAGGTAATGCAGATGCACTCATTCCTTGGAAGCCAGAAAACCAGAGAGGTACACTGGGGAGACCAGTGGCGAGGAGTTCCAAGGGTGGAACTGTAACAACAGGGGAGTGTTATGTGTATAACAACAGTTTGTTTTCTTCTCTGGATCACGCTTTGCTTGCCGCAACACGCATTGATTCTTTTGTGGGAGGATGTTACGAAAAAGGAGCAATGCAGCAGCGAGCTCCAGATGGCTGGAAAGCCAAACAGGATGGGACTGTACCGTGGGAACAAAGGAACAGTCTATTCACTGTACTGAGCACCGGATGTTAGCTCAGAGTGTCATCTGACCTGTACTGGAAGTTCAGGGGAGGAGTTTTCTCTCTCTGCTGTTGGTGTTAAGGGAGTGCAGACACGTTTCTCTGTACTGCTGGAAAGACAGAAATAAAGGCATGTAAATACATTTCTGTCTGTCTGTCTCTCTCCCCTCCCTGGGGATGGCAGGGGAGGAGTGGTGTGTTCTTCTCACGTTAGAGGAGGATCGCCGATTGAGATCTCACCTGATCTTGCCGGGAGTCGCAGACGGGGAGGTCAACAAGGAACTCAAGCCGGGTGCCTGGAGAGTGGCCAATTCCTCTGACTAGGCTTGATTCCTACATTACTA
Organism: Podarcis raffonei; assembly: GCF_027172205.1. NCBI lineage: Eukaryota > Metazoa > Chordata > Lepidosauria > Squamata > Lacertidae > Podarcis > Podarcis raffonei. Next base: position 25,389,802 of record NC_070620.1, read on the forward strand.
TCAGGTTAATGAAATGTTTAAAAAGGATTTTAAAGAGTATGGCTATGTGGAAAGAGATTCAAAATTTCAAATAGAAATATTAAGTAATGATTACAAAATATTATCAAAAATGTATAAACTGCTGCTGGAATGGTATACAAAAGACGAAGAAGTTAAATCGGTGATGGTGCATTGGGCTAGGGATTTTGGATATAATATACAATTTGAGGAGTGGACAAAATTATGGAATGATAGATTAAGATTTACGGCATGTACTGCGTTAAAGGAAAATGTTATGAAAATGGTTTATAGATGGTATATTACACCAGTAAAACTTGCAAAAATGTATAAAACATGTAATAAGTGTTGGAAGTGTAAAGAAAAGGAAGGGACATTCTATCACATGTGGTGGGAATGTAAGAAAGTGAAAGGCTTCTGGGAAATGATTTATAATGAGTTGAAAAAGATGTTGAAATATACATTTATTAAAAAACCGGAAGCTTTTCTTTTAGGAATGGTAGGAAGTGAAGTAAATAAAAAAGACTGTAAACTTTTCCAATACGCAGTAACAGCGGCGAGAATACTCCTAGCCCAAAAATGGAAACAGGAAGAATTACCGACGATCGAGGAATGGAGACTGAAATTGACGGACTTTGCAGAATTGGATAAATTAACAGGGAAGATTCGATATTTGCGAGACCAGAAGTTCATCGAGGACTGGGGAAAATTTACATATTATCTGAAAAGTATATGTGATGAGCAGACAACGCTTGTAGGTTTTCAAAATGTTCTGTGAAAGTATAAGAAATATTGTAAAAAAGGGAATAAGATTAGGGAGGTTATAATTTAAAGGCAATAGAAAAATTTGAAATGTGTAAACAAAAGAAAAGATTAAAACGGAAGATTGGCAGAGAAACTGAGGGAAGTCAAAAAAGACTATGTAATAAATTTCGAAAATGGTTGTATAAATTTGTATTTGAAAATGAATAAAAATATTTTTTTAAAAAAAGAAAAGAAAGTGTGTGTTGGTTATAAGAAGGTTGTGCGCTGCACATATAGTCAAAAGTAAGATTCCGTTCTGGTTGCTGTTGCCAATTTCTTCTTTCCCAATAGTCCCAGGCCACAGATCGAAATCTTGCCTAATTCTTGCATTAAAATCACCCAGGAGGATAGACCTGCCAAGGAAAATAAAGAACTTATGTATGCTACAACAGCGGCAAGAGTCTTGATAGCACAAGGATGGAAGAATGAGGAAACCCCAACAAAAGAACAGTGCCAAGAAAAATTGATGAACTATGCAGAACTGGCTAAACTGACATACAAACTGCGAGACAAGGACAACTGTACCTTCAAAGAAGAATGGAAACTTTTTACAAATTACTTAAAATACAACAAAATGAATTGGACTCCTTGGCAGGTTTTGAATAAACATACACAAATTTATTGACTGTTAACATAGTAGACAGATAATATAAAGAATTGTACACTTTTACAGTATGCAGAGAATATGTGGTGAGAAATCAGAGAGAGGAGCTGAGGGAAGTCTGGAGGGGGTGAGGAAGGGAGGGTTTGATGGGGAGATGGGGGGGGAAGGGGGAATAATGAATACATGTTTTGATATTTTCCTATGTTGAAATTGTTGGTAAAAAAATCCTTTTTTTTATTAAAAAAGGAAACCTTTGCTCCTCTTTAACCAATCAATGAAAACAAAACGGAATGAAGGATCATCGAAAGCCCCGCGCAGAGTTTTAAATGAGAAAGCGAGACCTTTTTATTTGGACGGGTGGGTGGTTTAAACGCGACGAATGAAGCAGGGCCTTAAGTCCCTTTTCAGGGGTCTCCATAAAAGGCGGATCTACACGGATCCTCATGGATCCTCCACTTTTTAAAAAATAATTCCAACAAATGCAGTGTCAAATCACACCTAGAAGGCACGCCTACAAACTGGTCTATAAAAAACGTGGATCCAACACTTTGCCGCGCTGCAGCACCACAAAAACATGGATCCGAGGCACGGATCCTCATGAATTCATATGATTTTTATATTGAAACAAAATGAAAACACCATGCTACTGTAGACCACATCTTAATCTGTAGGAGGAACCAAAGAAATCACGCATCCACTGTTTCGTGGTGCCGCAATGGCGCAAAAACATGGTTAAAAAACACGGATCCTCATGAATCCTAATGATTTTTGCACTAGATCAGCCCAAACTCACTGTCAAATTACACATCATGGCCAGGGGCACAGCATCCACCACAGAAATCACAGGTCCATGGCTTCCTGGCCATACCGTGGCCCAAAAACGTGGTATTGAAGCATGGATCCTCATGGATCCTCATGATTTTTGCACAAGATCAGCCCAAAGTCCTCATCAGATCAAACATCATGGCCATGGGCACAGCATCCACCACAAAAATAACGGATCCATGGCTTCCTGGCCATACCGTGGCCCAAAAACGTGGTTTTGAAGCATGGATCCTCATGGATCCTCATGATTTTTGCACAAGATCAGCCCAAAGTCCTCATCAGATCAAACATCATGGCCATGGGCACAGCATCCACCACAAAAATAACGGATCCTCGGCTTCCTGGCCATACCATGGCCCAAAAACGTGGTTTTGAAGCACGGATCCTCATGGATCCTCATGATTTTTGCATTGGGCCAACCCAAACCCACTGTCAAATCACATATCATAGCCAGGGGCACAGCATCCACCACAAAAATCACGGATCCATGGCTTCCTGGCCATACCGTGGCCCAAAAACGTGGTTTTGAAGCATGGATCCTCATGGATCCTCATGATTTTTGCACAAGACCAGCCCAAAGTCACCATCAGATCAAATATCATGGCCAGGGGCACAGCATCCACCACAAAAATCACGGATCTGCGGCTTCCTGGCCATACCGTGGCCCAAAAACGTGGTTCCAGACCACGGATCCTCATGGATCTTCATGCTTTTTGCATTGGGCCACCCCAAACACACTGTCAAATCACACATCATGGCCAGGGGCACAGCCTGCACCACAAAAACTCGGATCCACGGCTTCCTGGCAACTCCATAGCCCAAAAACGTGGTTTTGAAGGACGGATCCTCATGCTTTTCACATTGGGCCAACCCAAACTCACCGTCAGATCACACATCATGTCCAGGGGCACAGCCTGCACCACAAAAAACTCAGATCCACTCCTGCCTGGCCATACTGTGGCCCAAAAACGTGGTTCCGAAGCACAGATCCTAATGGATCCTCATGATTTTTGCACTATATCAGCCCAAAGTCACCATCAGATCAAACATCATGGCCAGGGACACAGCATCCACCACAAAAAACTCGGATCCACGGCTTCCTGGGCACTCCATGGCCCAAAAACGTGGTTTTCAAGCATGGATGCTCATGGATCCTCACGCTTTTTGCACTAGATCAGCGCAAAGTCACTGTCAAATCACACATGATTTCCAGGGGCACAGCTTACACCACAAAAAACTCGGATCCACGGCTTCCTGGCCACTCCATGGCCCAAAAACATGGTTTTCAAGCACGGATCCTCATGGATCCTCACGCTTTTGCATTGGGCCAACACAAACTCAATGTCAAATCACATATCATAGCCACGGGCATAGCCTGCACCACAAAAAACTCGGATCCACGCCTGCCTGGCCATACCGTGGCCCAAAAACGTGGTTTTGAAGCATGGATCCTCATGATTTTTGCACAAGATCAGCCCAAAGTCATCATCAGATCAAACAATATGGCCATGGGCACAGCATCCACCACAAAAATCACGGATCCACGGCTTCCTGGCCATACCGTGGCCCAAAAACGTGGTTCCGAACCACGGATCCTCATGGATCCTAACGCTTTTTGCATTGGGCCAACCCAAAATCACTGTCAAATCACACATCATAGCCAGGAGCACAGCCTGCACCACAAAAAATTCAGATCCACGGTTTCCTGGCCACACCATGGCCCAAAAACGTGGTTTCGAAGCATGGATCCTCACGGATCCTCACAGTTCTTGCATTGGGCCACCCCAAACTCACTGTCAAATCACACATCATGTCCATGGGCACAGTCTGCACCACAAAAAACTCGGATCCACGGCTTCTTGGCCATACCGTGACCCAAAAACGTGGTTTTGAAGCACGGATCCTCATGGATCCTCACACTTTTCGCATTCGGCCAACCCAAACGCACCGTTAAATCACACATCATCTCCAGGGGCACAGCCTGCACCATGAAAATCACGGATCCATGGCTTCCTGGCCACTCCGTGGCCCAAAAACGTGGTTTTGAAGAACGGATCCTCATGGATCCTCATGATTTTTGCACAAGACCAGCCCAAAGTCACCATCAGATCAAACATCATGGCCAGGGGCACAGCATCCACCACAAAAATAACGGATCCATGGCTTCCTGGCCATACCGTGGCCCAAAAACGTGGTTCCGAACCATGGATCCTCATGGATCCTCATGATTTTTGCACAAGACCAGCCCAAAGTCACCATCAGATCAAACATCATGGCCAGGGACACAGCATCCACCACAAAAATCACGGATCCACGGCTTCCTGGCCATACCGTGGCCCAAAAACGTGGTTTTGAAGCACGGATCCTCATGGATCCTCATGATTTTTGCACAAGACCAGCCCAAAGTCACCATCAGATCAAACATCATGGCCAGGGACACAGCATCCACCACAAAAATCACGGATCCATGGCTTCCTGGCCATACCGTGGCCCAAAAACGTGGTTCCGAACCACGGATCCTCATGGATCCTCATGATTTTTGCACAAGACCAGCCCAAAGTCACCATCAGATCAATCATGATGGCCAGGGGCACAGCATCCACCACAAAAATCATGGATCCACGGCTTCCTGGCCATACCGTGGCCCAAAATACGTGGTTTTGAAGCACGGATCCTCATGGATCCTCACGCTTTTTGCATTGGGCCAACCCAAACTCACTGTCAAATCACACATCATGTCCAGGGGCACAGCCTACACCACAAAAAACTCAGATCCACGCCTGCCTGGCCATACCGTGGCCCAAAAACGTGGTACCGAAGCATGGATCCTCATGGATCCTCATTATTTTTGCACAAGACCAGCCCAAAGTCACCATCAGATCAAACATCATGGCCAGGGACACAGCCTGCACCACAAAAAACACGGATCCACGGCTTCCTGGCCACTCCATGGCCCAAAAACGTGGTTTTCAAGCACAGATCCTCATGGATCCTCACGCTTTTTGCATTGGGCCAACCCAAACTCACTGTCAAATCACACATCATGTCCAGGGGCACAGCATCCACCACAAAAAACTCGGATCCACGGCTTCCTGGCCTCTCCATGGCCCAAAAACGTGGTTTTCAAGCACGCATCCTCATGGATCCTCATGCTTTTGGAGCATCTCCACGCCCATTGTTCTGCCCAGACTCTGATGTCCAGCACCAAGGGCCTTTTGGTGGTTCCCTCACTGTGAGAAGCAAAGCGACAAGGAACCAGGCAGATGGCCTTCTTGGTAGTGGCGCCTGCCCTGTGGAATGTCCTCCCATTAGATGTCAAAGAGATAAACAACTACCTGACATTTAGAAGACTTCTGACGGCAGCCCTGTTTAGGGACGTTTTTAATGTGTGACTTTTTAATGTATTTTTATTTCATTTTTTTTGGGGGGAAGCCACCCAGAGTGGCTGGGGAAACCCAGCCAGATGGGCAGGGTACAAATATATTAGTAGTAGTAGTAGTAGTACTTTGTAGGATTTGATAATCTTTATAGGTCTTTTAAATTTCTAATCTATCTATATATCTATCCCCTCCCCCTTTTCCCTTTCTGTACTTCCCTATCCTTATAAAATTGAATATATATATATATATATATTTTAAATTTACGGCTCCACAGTTTTCTTGGTCTCCCCATATTCCTTACCCGACCATCTATGCTGCTCATGGCCAGATCACTTTGGGGCACTGCCATGCTGTAAAAAGATTCTCATGAAGCACAGATCCCCATGGATCCTTAGGTTTTTTATGTTTGGTCACCCTGAAATCACTATCAAATCATACATGATGTATATGACCACAGAATGAACCACAAAAACCACAGAGCACAGCCAAGGAACAAACACTATATTAAATACTTTAATCCTCATGGATTGGCATGATTGTTAAATGGACTCCACCAAATTATATTGTAAGATCACACCAATGTCCATGGAATGACCGAAATACAAACACTATCTGAAATGGTTCTGCATTAGCAAGAACATTGAATTAAAATGACATTCATATTCATAGCTTCCACTGTGAAGAACAGCACCTGGAAATTTTTGACGCTGCTAAACCTCAAGAATATCCAAGGCAGAGATTGTGATGATCTTACCTGTGAATGTAAATTATCAAACCAACTAGATGGAGACCACCAAAGTAACCATGAAAAACAATCACCTGTCTTGCGTCAATTCAGCTACAAATGGTTCTGGGACAAAAGTTGGTTGCTTTGCGGGGGTGGTAATTATAAATGGAGGTTTAACTGCAAGTTTTCTTGCCAACATATTTTGTCAGTGCAAACTTTGAAATAGGGGGTTTCCAACGTGGTGCCCATGGGCATCATGGTGCCTGCTGACAGCTTTCCTGGAGTCCACCACATGTTTTTAGAAAAAGAACAGGATTAGTGGTGAATTGTGCCCAGCATGACTTCAGATTGTTCATAGTACATTTGATTGACTGCAGGGACATATGAAGGGGCAGCGGGGTGATGGTGCCCCGGGGTGCCATGCTGGGGGGAGAGTGACAGTACGGTCGCTGTACCGGCTGCCGCTTGTGCGGCGTCCATGTGGGCTGCCGCTCTTGCGGCAACTGTACAGGCATCCCCTCTCGCAGCGACCGTATGGGCCATATGGGCAGCTGCTCTCGCAGTGACTGTACAGGCTGCTGCTCGCGTAGCGTCCATACAGGCAGCCCCTCTCACGGCGGTCGTACAGGCTGTATGGGCAGCCGCTCTCCTGGCGACCATACGGGCTGCCACACGCACAGCGGCCATACGGGCTGTCATGCATGCACAGTCCGTACAGGACATTGCGTGCGCACCCATCAGCCAGGACTTGTTACCATATTATAGCTGCCACAAAATCTATCAGCATGCCACCAGAACCAGGGAAGCCTTGCCAGTTGCAGCTCACACAGTTGAAGTGAAATAAAAGACAGAAGAGTAGATCGGGAAGAAAGTTCCCCAGGCTGCAGGAAAAGATAACAGTAGCTCCAGCAGCTGACTCAGTGCAGGCTGCTGAGGGGTTTGACTCCTTAAGATCACCAACTGACTATGAGACACCTGGAAAGCACTCAGCCTCAGATGACCTCCACTCCAAAAAGTGGGAAAGAGGATTTAACAGTGACCAATATTGATTCTTTTGATAGCAGCCCCATATTCTCAACACAAAGTGAGAAGTATTTGGACAAATCACTGATTTGTACATCAGTTTCCCCATGGCACAACTGTACCTTCCCCACACTCAGTCTACAAACCATGGGACTTGTGGGTTCAGTTGGCAACATCCGTGTGTATGACTATGACATAACCACACTGAAAGGATCAAACTGGATAAATGATCGCATAATAGATGCCTTTCTTGCCTCCAGGGTGATCATGGCCAAAGAGCTAGGTCATGATGGAACAATTTTCCCACTTACCATACTTGCCGCTTCATGCAGATATGTCAAAGATTGCCAGTGTAAGCTCTGAAGAACTGTTTGAGATTTGGAATGCTAAAGAAAGATGTTTTGATTATTCCAGTAAATGACAGAGAAGTCCACTGGATACTGATAGTAATCATTTTTAAAAGGAAGAACATGTTCTATCTAGATTCCAAACATGGATTGAACCACTCTGTGATTGATGCAATAACATCCAATTACAGTTCATACAAAAGGATATGGCTGCCATTAGACCCTGGATTGCAAAAGAAATAATACAGTACTGTGGGGAAACCTTTTTTTTTTTAAGTATGTAATATTTATTAATAATTTCAAAATTACAAAAAAAAAGAAAATAGAGAACAACTACAGTACATGAAAAGAGAAAAAAAAATACAACAATACGGCAAAAAAGGAAATAAAACAAAAAACACAAATCCCGGGTTACATATCTCCAACTTCCATTTGCTTGTTTCATTGACCTCCTCACACCTCCCTTTTTGTATTCTAGTTTAGTTAATTATTTCAGCAAATTCTTTCCATCTTTCTCAATTTTTGTTAAATAATTTATCTTATCAATTTAACCTATTATTTAACTCAACAGATCCTTTCCATCTTTCCCCATATTCTGTTATTCAAATTACCTTAATTTATTTAACCTTGTCTTACCATAAAATGCCTTAAGGCTTAAAACTTAATGCTCAGTTATCCATAACTCCTGATATATTCTGCTAGAGTCATATAGTTTCCTTCCAACATTTTCCCTAATATTCATTCATTTTATGCTAATTCCCCCAATAAAAAGTTTTCTTTATAAATTTTCTTCCAATCTTCATCCAGCGTCTTTTCTTCCTGGTCCCGGGTCGTGTCAGTCCTTACTGTCCATTCCATCTAGTCCATCAACCTGGAAGTCTTATGTCCGAGGCTCTTAAGTCTCTTCCATGCCCCTTCTGCAAATCTTCTTCTTTTTGTTTATACTTGCCCTTTTCCTTGTCGATTGTTGGTCTCTTTCTTAATTTCTTCCCTTTCTCATTGGGGAGCAGATCTCTGGGGGATTCAAATCCAAAATTGTCTCCCTCTCCCTTCATCAAAGCCGCCCATTCCCCACAGTTCCACTCTCCACAGTCATCAGTGTACTCCAAAAGATATTTAAAAGCATATTTCAAAGTCTCTCCAAAGTTAAGAACCTCCTCAGCTCAAGACTCCCCCTGGCCCACTCCAACTTCAATCTTCAATGACAGCGGTTTATGCTCCTGTAGGGCCTCGGGTCTCTCCATTTGTAATGTTTGAGATGCGGCCACATCCTCCTCCATTATCTTCTGCACTTGCCCAGTCAATACAGGTTCATAGGTTGGTCCTTGAATGGTTTCTGTCTCAATATTCCCTGCTTGTCCACAGTTATAAACCACAACAGTCACCAAGTCCATTTTCTCATTCATCAAATCCATCTTTTCATGCATCTGTTCCAGCAAGGCATTTGTCTTGCATAAAGCAAGCACCCAAACTTCCTTCCTGCTCATACTTAATCAAGGTCAAACAAGTCTGGTCCCACGATCTTAATCTGACAGTTGTTGAGTCCTCAAGTAGACTGTAGCAACAATTTAACAGGCTCCCTCTAGAGGAAGCAATTTCTATTTGTATCCATTTCTTTAAGGCAAGTCCAGCAAAGGAAAATTACTTTCATTTTTCAGATATTTTGTTTCATTAGAATGCAAAAGGCAACATTGGAATCAGTTTATTTCTCTTCTTTAGTTATCTGTCAAAATATTCCATTCACAGTCAATGAACCTCTCCGATTATTTCTGTCTCTGACACCCCGTTCCTGTGGGAAAACCTATTTCGAAAGACAAGACAAATATTTTCAAGTGGAAATTGATGCTGTTCCTCCCAAAGAGACAAATATTGAACGAGAGTTACATTACTGTGTCTCGATCATGCCCAGAGGGATGGAAGGATACACTAACCTATTGCTCAGATATTTTACCTTCCTTGTTCGAAGGCTGCTGGTCACTATGTTTCTTGAAGGAAGGGTGCAGGAGGCCCAGTGGTGACCTAACTATGGTTTACTGTGAAGGAAACTGCAAGGACTGGTACCACTGCTTTCGCATAGGCATTGATTCAAAAGATCTTCCAGAGGTTTTCGTGTGTCCAGACTGTCAATCCACTGTGGCCAAATAGATTTTGAAACTGCGAACTGTCATATTCCACAGGTTGGTATAATACAGCAAAATCCAAACATATAGTTTTCATCATCATGGCAGGGATGGTCCTTTTCATAGAATTCTTATTTATGGAGTTAGTTTTTATATCCTGCTTTTCTCTACTTGAAGAAGTCTCAAAGTGGCTAAAAATCTCCTTTCCCTTCCACACGCACAACAGACACCTTGTGAGGTAGGTGGGGCTGAGAGAGTTCAGAGAGAAGTGTGACTGGCCCAAGGTCACCCAGCAGCTGCATGTGGAGGAGCAGGGAAGCGAACCCAGCTCACCAGATTAGAGTCCACCCCTCTTAACCACTACACCACAGAAACGTATCTCTTAAAACTCTGGAGCAAGCTGTTCAGTTCAGCCTCGTAGTGATACTGATTTGTGGAGGGAAGGTTGGTGATGAGCAAGATCTGTTCCCATTTCCCAACACAGAGACCATAGAGCAGTTTCTTTTGGGGGCTGATCCTGCAGAGTGTTTCTGTTCAGAATTTCTGTGGCAGAAATTGGCTAAGTGCCTTTATAAACATTCAGCTTCTCAAATCGAACCCCATCATGAATCTTTCAGGTGTAGCTGTTGGAGGTGAAGGGCAGAGAAGGTGCTAGTCCTTACCTCCCTCCTCCCAGCCCCATGATCCGTTGCCCAATGGGCTGAATTTCAGGCCTTTTGCATGTAAAGGGCAAGCTTGTTCTTTACTTGTTTAGATCTTTAAACTTGGGAACAGATATTTGGCTCCATGACCACAATGACCAAAAGGGTCAGCTTCTAGAGGACTGTAAAGATCATGATTGTACTTCCCCTACCCTCAGCCCTAACTCCGTTGAGTATTTTTTGTTATGAGACTGAGTGTTTGGGGCTGATGCCGTAGCATTCTTGTCTGGGGGCTTGATGGAAAAACAGAAAAGTGACCCTCACCTAACTCTCCAATGCCCTTCAACAAGAATGCTGTAGGAAATATTGCTAAGCCCAAAGGGAGGCAATAATTTGCTTCAGCTCACCTTGTTAATGGCAGAGCAAAAGCTATGAGTGTGTCATTCTCAATCAGTCTACTTTCAGGACTGATTTTAGAACCCTCTTATATCAGGCCACATGGTCACTGGAGGTGGCCCCATCATGCAAACATGACTATCCACACAGGGACCATCTATTTTTGTTTTTTTCTGATACTGGATTTTAAGTTACAGATACATCTTTTAAAACAGCTGTCAGTATATCACACTGTATTCCACTTGCCTTCCAAAGGAACATGTGGCTCTCCCCACATAGCGGGTTAGGTTGAGACTGCTGATCCAAAGTGATCAGTAATTTTTACGGTAATTACAATCCTGCTTTCCCTTGTACCAGCTTACCTTGACTTTGGTAAGGCCTTTGAAAAGGTCCCCCATGATATTATTGCAAAACAACTAGTAAAATGTGGGCCAGACAAAGCTACTGTTAGGTGGATTTGTAATTGGTTGACGGGCTGAACCCAAAGATTGCTCATCAGTGGCTCACCTTCATCCTGGAAAAAAATGACTATTGGGGTTCCACAAGGTTCTGTCCTGGGCCTGGTGCTATTCAATATTTTTATAAATGATTTGGATGATGGAATAGAGGGCGTGCTAATCAAATTTGCAAATGACTGCAAACTGGGAGGAGTTGCTAATACACCAGAGGACAGGGTCAGAATTCAAAATGACCTGAATAGCCTAGAGAGCTGGGCCAAAACCAACAATATGGAATTCAATAGGGAGAAATGTAAGGTACTACACCTGGATAGAAAAAATGAAATGCACAGGTGGGGGACACTTGGCTTGACAACAGTACCAGTGAAAGGGATCTGGGAGTCTTAGTCGACCACAAGCTGAATATGAGTCAACAGTGTGATGTGGCAGCTAAGAACGCCAATGCAATTCTGGGCTGCATCAATAGGAGTATAGTGTCTAGATCAAGTGAAGGAATGCTACCACACTATTCTGGTTGGTCAGACCACACCTGAAATACTGTGTCCAGTTGAAGAAGGATATTGTCAAGCTGGAACATGTCCAGAGGAGGGTGACCAAAATGTAAAAGGTCTGGAATCCAAGCCCTATGAGGAGAGAATTAGGGAGCTGGATTTGTTTAATCTAGAGAAGAGAAGATTAAGGAGTGACATGATAGCCATGTTTAAATATTTGAAGGGATGTCATGTTGAAGAGGGAGCAAGCTTGTTTTCTGCTGTTCTAGAGACTAGGATGCAGAATAATGGATTCAAACTATGGGAAAAGAGATTCCACCTGGACGCGGTAATCCAGTCAGGGAAAAAGGGAGGCATACTATGTTTAGGGCACTGTTTCCAGCCCCTTCCCCTTTTCGGGGTGAGCATAGTGGATCCTAAAAGGGGCTGCTCAGTCATGGATACAGCTGCTGAGCTGCTCAACTGCCTCATTCCTTGAGTCAGAACGACTGAACGCCCATGTGTCGGTTCATGACTAGGGGCTTCACATTCCTGCCCCCGTAGCCATTTAGTGATCGCCATGGGGGGGAGGGTTTGGGGGGGTTGGGTTTTTGGAAGATGCCTGTGCGTGAATTTGTTTTATGTGTGTAGATCAGTGCACACTGACCAACGCACAGTCTTCGCAGTAGGGCTCTGTTCTGATGGCATGAGTAGTCACGACGAACTGGTGGATCCTATCTGCTGCAGCCTTCATCTGCCTTCACAGCCGTTGTAACACACTGCTTGTTATCACCCGTCTGTTCTGCCGTTGAGGACTTCTTGGATCATTCTTTGTCTAGCTCCTTCCCTGTTATGTACTAAGCTTGGATCCTAGAACAATAGGCAAGTAGGATCCTAGAATGCAAGAACTGATTGGCTTGCAGGAAAAGACCAATCAGGCTCCAGGAGGGAAGCAGAATCAGCCAGTCAGACGGGACTCATTGTGTAAATAATGTATATAAAAGCCTGAGGTTTTGGGGAAAATTCAGTCACTGTTTTACAAGCTGCAATAAAGAGCATGAAATCACTACAGGACTCTGAGCATATTTAATTTTCTTTGACCTTACCACCTTGGGTGACCCTGCTGGGAGTACGAGATTCCCAACGGCTTCGCTCACAAAGGTCATAGGAATGTGCAAGCCCACCCACCATGACAAGTGAGAGAACTGAGATAGATTGCACTGAGCCCTGGTCTCATTAGACAAAGTGTTCCACCAAAAAGGCTCTGGCTCTGGTTGAGGACAGCTGGATATGTTTTGGGCCAGGGACCACCAGTAGGTTGTTGTTAGATGAGCGTCACACTCATGGGGGTGTATTGGAAGATAATTCCCACAGATAAGAAAGGTCACAGACTGTTTAGGGCTTTAAAGATTAGCACCAAAACATTGAACCTGATTTGATACTCCACCTGGAGCCAATCCAGCTGATGAACAACCAACTGAATGTGGGCTCTCCAAAAAGTCCAAGTAAGAACTCATGCATCTGCATTTTAGACCATTTGGAGTTTCTGGAGCAGTCTCAAGGGTAGCCCTGCATCTCTCTCTCTCTCTCTCTCTCTCTCTCTCTCTCTCTCTCTCTCTCTCTCTCTCACACACACACACACACACACACACACACATTTATACCCTGCACTCCCCGGCTCAGGTGTACAGCAAGTTAAAGTAGTCTAGTAGAGTGGTGCCTCGCAAGATGAAATTAATTTGTTCCGCGAGTTTTGTCGTCTTGCGATTTTTTTCGTCTTGCGAAGCACGGTGTCGGAAAAGTTTTGGAAAAGCTTCAAAAATCACCAAAGTCTTCAAAAACCTCAAAAAAGGCTACCACGAGTTGCTCCTCGAAGTCAAGTCGCAACTGTATTAACGGTGTTAAGAAAAAGGAAACAAACTTGCAAGACGTTTCCGTCTTGCGAAGCAAGCCCATAGGGAAAATTGTCTTGCGAAGCAGCTCAAAAAACCAAAAACCCTTTCGTCTTCCGAGTTTTCCGTCTTGCGAGGCATTTGTCTTGCGAGGTACCACTGTATGCAGGTGACTACTGCATGGATCACCATGGCTAGGTTGGAAAGGGACAGGTACGGTACCGATTGCCTAACCTGACATAGATTCAAAAATTCCAGTTTGGCTACATTTGTGACCAATGCCTCCATAGAGACAGAAGCATCCAGGATCACACAGGGACTCCTTATGGCAGCTACAGGTGACTATTGCGCCCCATGAAGAGCTGGGAGCTGGAAAACCAAACTGAAATTATTCTGGCCCAGCCATTGGACGCCCATCTTTAAAGGACAGAGATTCAGCCAACTACGTTTCCTCCATCCCAGCACACCCACCTAAAAATTGGCCAATATATCCAGGGTAGCATCTGGCCAGGGCCATGAAGCAGTAGATCCATGATGTTTGTGGTCAGATCTGTGGTTATGTACAAGATATGTGAATAAAGGGTGAATTTGGGGTTCCCCAATGCAAAAAGTGTGATGATCCATGAGGATCCGTGCTTCAAAACCACGTTTTTGAGCCATGGAGTGGCCAGGAAGCCATGGATCCGTGATTTTTGTGGTGCAGGCTGTGCCCCTGGCCATGATGTGTGATTTGATGGTGAGTTTGGGCTGATCTAGTGCAAAAAGCGTGAGGATCCATGAGGATCCGTGCTTCAAAACCACCTTTTTTGGTCCACGATATGGCCAGGAAGCCGTGGATCTGAGTTTTTTGTGGTGCAGGCTGTGCTCCTGGCTATGATGTGTGATTTGACAGTGAGTTTGGGTTGGCCCAAAGCAAAAATCATGAGGATCCATGAGGATCCGTGGTTCGGAACCACGTTTTTGGGCCACGGTATGGCCAGGAAGCCGTGGATCCGTGATTTTTGTGGTGGATGCTGTGCCCCTGGCCATGATATTTGATCTGGTGGTGACTTTGGGCTGATCTAGTGCAAAAATCATGAGGATCCATGAGGATCCGTGCTTCGAAACCATGTTTTTGGTCCATGGCGTTGCCAGATAACCGTGGATCAGAGTTTTTTGTGGTGTAGGCTGTGCCCCTGGCTATGATATGTGATTTGCCGTTGAGTTTTGGTTGGCCCAATGAAAAAAGCGTTAGGATCCATGAGGATCCGTCCTTCAAAAACACGTTTTTTGGCCATGGCGTTCCCAGATAACCGTGGATCCTAGTCTTTTGTGGTGGATGCTGTGCCCCTGGACATGATGTGTGATCTGACGGTGAGTTTGGGGTGGCCCAATGCAAAAAGCGTTAGGATCCATGAGGATCCGTCCTTCAAAACCATGTTTTTGGGCCCTGGTGTTGCCAGGAAGCCGTGGATCTGAGTTTTTTGTGGTGCAGGCTGTGCCCCTGGACATGATGTGTGATCTGACGGTGAGTTTGGGTTGGCCCAATGTGAAAAGCATGAGGATCCGTCCTTCAAAACCACGTTTTTGGGCTACGGAGTTGCCAGGAAGCCGTGGATCCGAGTTTTTGTGGTGCAGGCTGTGCCCCTGGCCATGATGTGTGATTTGACAGTGAGTTTGGGGTGGCCCAATGTGAAAAGCGTGAGGATCCATGAGGATCCGTGCTTCAAAACCACGTTTTTGGGCCACAATATGGCCAGGAAGCCGTGGATCTGAGTTTTTTGTGGTGCAGGCTGTGCTCCTGGCTATGATGTGTGTTTTGACAGTGTGTTTGGGGTGGCCCAATGCAAAAAGCATGAAGATCCATGAGGATCCGTGGTCTGGAACCACGTTTTTGGGCCACGGTATGGCCAGGAAGCCGTGGATCCGTGATTTTTGTGGTGGATGCTGTGCCCATGGCCATGATGTTTGATCTGATGAGGACTTTGGGCTGATCTTGTGCAAAAATCATGAGGATCCATGAGGATCCATGCTTCAAAACCACGTTTTTGGGCCACGGTATGGCCAGGAAGCCATGGATCCGTGATTTTTGTGGTGGATGCTGTGCCCCTGGCCATGATGTTTGATCTGATGGTGACTTTGGGCTGGTCTTGTGCAAAAATCATGAGGATCCATGCTTCGGAACCACGTTTTTGAGCCACGGTATAGCCCGGCAGGCGTGGATCCGAGTTTTTTGTGGTGTAGGCTGTGCCCCTGGCTATGATATGTGATTTGACAGTGGGTTTGGGTTGGCCCTATGCAAAAAGCGTGAGGATCCATGAGGATCCGCGCTTGAAAACCACGTTTTTGGGCCATGCCACTGCCAGATAACCGTGGATCTCAGTTTTTCATGGTGGATGCTGTGCCCCTGGACATGATGTGTGATTTGACAGTGAGTTTGGGTTGGCCCAATGCAAAAAGCGTGAGGATCCATGAGGATCCGTGCTTCAAAACCACGTTTTTGGCCATGGAGTGGCCAGGAAGCCATGGATCCGTGATTTTTGTGGTGCAGGCTGTGCCCCTGGGAATGATGTGTGATTTCACGGTGAGTTTGGTTTGGCCCAATGCAAAAAGCATGAGGATCCATGAGGATCCGTGCTTGAAAACCACGTTTTTGGGCCATGGAGAGGCCAGGAAGCCGTGGATCCGTGATTTTTGTTGTGGATGCTGTGCCCCTGGACATGATATGTGATTTGACAGTGAGTTTGGGTTGGCCCAATGCAAAAAGCGTGAGGATCCATGAGGATCCGTGCTTGAAAACCATGTTTTTGGGCCACGGAGTGGCCAGGAAGCCATGTATCCGTGATTTTTGTGGTGCAGGCTGTGCCCCTGGGAATGATGTGTGATTTGACGGTGAGTTTGGGGTAGCCCAATGCAAAAAGCGTGAGGATCCATGAGGATCCGTGCTTCAAAACCACGTTTTTGGGCCATGGAGAGGCCAGGAAGCCGTGGATCCGAGTTTTTTGTGGTGGATGCTGTGCTCCTGGCCATGATGTGTGATTTGACAGTGAGTTTGGGTTGGCCCAATGCAAAAAGCGTGAGGATCCATGAGGATCCGTGCTTGAAAACCACGTTTTTGGGCCATGGAGTGGCCAGGAAGCCGTGGATCCGTGTTTTTTGTGGTGCAGGCTGTGTCCCTGGCCATGATGTTTGATCTGATGGTGACTTTGGGCTGGTCTTGTGCAAAAATCATGAGGATCCATGAGGATCCATTCTTCGGAACCACGTTTTTGAGCCACGGTATAGCCCGGCAGGCGTGGATCCGAGTTTTTTGTGGTGTAGGCTGTGCCCCTGGCTATGATATGTGATTTGACAGTGGGTTTGGGTTGGCCCTATGCAAAAAGCGTGAGGATCCATGACGATCCGCGCTTGAAAACCACGTTTTTGGGCCATGCCACTGCCAGATAACCGTGGATCTCAGTTTTTCGTGGTGGATGCTGTGCCCCTGGGAATGATGTGTGATTTGACGGTGAGTTTGGGGTAGCCCAATGCAAAAAGCGTGAGGATCCATGAGGATCCGTGCTTGAAAACCACGTTTTTGGGCCATGGAGTGGCCAGGAAGCTGTGGATCCGTGATTTTTGTGGTGGATGCTGTGCCCCTGCAAATCATGTGTGATTTGACGGTGAGTTTGGGGTAGCCCAATGCAAAAAGCGTGAGGATCCATGAGGATCCGTGCTTGAAAACCACGTTTTTGGGCCATGGAGTGGCCAGGAAGCCGTGGCTCCGAGTTTTTTGTGGTGCAGGCTGTGCCCCTGGACATGATGTGTGATTTGACAGTGAGTTTGGGTTGGCCCAATGCAAAAAGCGTGAGGATCCATGAGGATCCGTGCTTGAAAACCACGTTTTTGGGCCATGGAGTGGCCAGGAAGCCGTGGATCCGTGTTTTTTGTGGTGCAGGCTGTGCCTCCGGACATCATGTGTGATTTGACGGCGAGTTTGGGGTGGCCCAATGCAAAAAGTGTGAGGATCCATGAGGATCCGTGCTTCAAAACCACGTTTTTGAGCCATGGAGTGGCCAGGAAGCCGAGGATCCGTAATTTTTGTGGTGCAGGTTGTGCCACTGGGAATGATGTGTGATTTGACGGTGAGTTTGGGTTGGCCCGATGCAAAAAGCGTGTGGATCCATGAAGATCCGTGCTTCAAAACCACGTTTTTGGGCCATGGAGAGGCCAGGAAGCCGTGGATCCGTGATTTTTGTGGTGGATGCTGTGCCCATGGCCATGATCTTTGATCTGATGGTGAGTTTGGGCTGATCTAGTGCAAAAATCATGAGGATCCATGAGGATCCGTGTTTTTTAACCATGTTTTTGCGCCCCTGCGCCCCCCCGAAACAGTGGATGCGTGATTTTTTTGATGCTTTCTACAGAGTAAGACATGGTCTACAGTATCATGGTGGTTTTATTTAATTTGAATGAAAAAATCATATGAATTCATGAGGATCCGTGTAGATCCGCCTTTTACGTTTTTCCCCTTTTCAGCAGCACAGAGAGGAAGGCGAGCGCAGAGGCTCCTCCGCCTCCCTCAGGTTTTGGCGAGAAAGCTGGCGGGGCCCCCCGCCTGACTCATCGACAGAAGCGGCGGGGGCGGCGACCTCCCCCCTTCTCTCTCCTCGCCTCCTCCCTCAATCCCGCCGAGGCCGCTTCCGCCGCCGCCTGAGGGGAAACCCATCAAGCCCGAGCAAGATGGCGACGCTCTCCGTCTTGCAGGCTTCGCTGGCCGACGCTGCCGGAGGATTCAGCTTCCACAACTGCGCCCGGTCAGTGGCGGCCGCGGGGGTAGAGCGGGGGAGGCGGCGTGGGGGCCCGGCGGGGCGGCTCCGAGGCCTAGCGAGGCCCTCACGCGGGTGGGAGAGAAAGGGCTCTTCTGAAACAACAACGGTAATAAGTAACGCGCGCGCCGGTGCTGCTGCGGTTTCCCCATGGATCTTCCTTAGCGGCCTTCTTATTCGCCTGATCGCTTAAGCTGCCTTGGGATCCGCGGATGCTTCGTTCTTTCCCGGGAGGGGGGGTCGGGGCCGAAGGGCGGAGGAGGAGCCCCCCCTCGGAAGTGGCTGAGCCTGACCCCCAAGGGCCGCCCATGGGGTGAGCGGGCTGGGGGGGGGGGGACCTTGCCTCTCCCCGCCCTTTATCTCAAAGAGAGAAGGAAGGGCTGTCGCTTCGTCACTATCCACCTCTTGGAAAGCTTAAACCTGCGGGTTTATTAACCTCGAATGGATTTCTTTCCTCCTCAGTAACTAGGTTAGTAACTAGCTGCCAGAGCGCGAAAATAGCGCTCAGGTTCTTTGCTGGGGGGGGGCGGGGAAACGGGAATAATAAAAATAAAAATAATTTTTATTTAAACCCCACCCTCTCCAGTCAAAACTGGGCTCAGAGCAGCCAACATCAAATGTATAACACATTAACATAAAATCAATCAATTAAAATACATCCTCAAATCAGATCAAGATCAGAATAAAATCCAATCAGATGGCAACCCGCAGATTAGGGTTGGGGACCTTAAATGCTCACCAGGCCCAACTATTTGTGCTGTTTGTGTTTGTATGGGCCTGTGAGAAAAATTGGGAAGCCGCTTTCATGCAAGTGCTTATGAAAGGGGAGGGGGAGTCAGGCTGAACCCTGACCAAAGGCCTGGCTGAACAGCTCCATCTTACGGGCCCTGCGGAAAGATGTCAGATCCACCTTTTTATCCTGCTGGGCGGCTCAGTTGCTTAGAGCCTGATGTTGATAATCCCACGTTTGCCCAGTTGCAGGTTCGATCCCTGCATGGGACGGCTTCGTATTCCTGCCTTGCAGGGAGCTGGACTAGGACTAGGTGATTCTTCGGGTCCCTTCCAACACTGCAGTGCTATGAATCCCATTTTTGCCAAATCGTAGCTCCTCCCATAGGAGCAAACGGTTGCTAGTTCCCCCACCCCCAATTATAGCGGGGTGGTGGTGGTGGTAGAAGAGAATTGCAGGGGTGGGGGGAGCGTGAGGGTTGTTTTTGCTCCAAACTGCTTGTGTGTGCGCTGAAATGCCAAGGGAAAACACACTTGCCTGCTCCCCAATAGGGCGGGTGGAGCATGCAAAAGCGATCCACTGTTGTAGCCAACAGCCCTTGGGCAGGCTTACTGAGAAGGTAAGTAAGGTTGGATTTCAGTCTAGCGGGATCTACTTATAACCTTCAATTTCTAAGAGTTAAATTTTAAATGCATGACCAGCTTCCGGGGTGTGTGTGTCCTATAATGAACTAGTCAGGGGGCCAGATTCAGGGAGCGATGGGGGTAGGTTGTTACCTTCCTGACAGTACTTTCTTCCTTTTATTAAATCGGGAGGAGTGGGGTGTTGGTGGGCTTGGTGCTTGCATTGGTTCCTTTTGCTGCATTCACTTCTTTCTCATCCTCTGGCAGTTAGAGTAGTCAGGATCTCCTTACACTATTTATGGAGAAGACTTTTTAACTTTTAGCACCAGTGCCTCATTTTCATGATTACCTCCTGTTGCAGGAATTCTCACCTTGAAGTGGAGGGGACCAAGAAGGGCCTGCGTCTTCCCACAGCCCACAAGACTGGCACCACCATTGCTGGGGTAGTGTTTAAGGTGAGGCCCAATGCTTGTTGCAGTAATATCAGCTTTTTCAGTGTTCGTCCTATGCATGTCTACTCCGAAGTAAGTCCCACTAAGCTTAGTGACACTTGCTTCCAGGAAAGTGGGCATAGGATTGCCATCTCCCTTTCTTTATCTAGGATGGGATAGTACTTGGAGCAGATACAAGAGCCACTGAAGGGATGGTTGTTGCTGACAAGAACTGTTCAAAAATACACTATATATCTCCAAACATTTAGTAAGTATATATATTACTAACCTTTTTCTAGGCCTGCTTATGACCACAGATTTTCTGGAAGTGGAAAGTTGCAAAGTATTTGTTTCTAATAATAATAATAATAATAATAATAATAATAATAATAATAATAATAATAATAATATCTTTATTGTCATTCTACTGGAGGGAACCAGGGAAAAGTAGGAAGAAAAAGCATGGGTATTTAATTCATGTTTCACAAAGGGCTTTCTCTGTCCTCTCCTGAAAATGACCACCTGCTTTAATGGACTAAGACTGTCTAGTTGGCTCTTGATTCCAATAGAGTGGCAAATGTGTTCCGGAGGTTTGTGGGGCGGCTGCCAACCAAGTGTGGCCATGGCTTCTAGATAATTATTCAGAAGCTGCTTGTTTACTAAATGAAGTAAATATGTTTGCAGTTGTTGCGGGGCTGGAACGGCTGCAGACACAGAAATGACAACTCAGTTGATCTCTTCTAACATCGAACTCCACTCGCTCTCAACTGGACGGCTTCCAAGGGTGGTCACAGCCAACCGGATGCTCAAGCAGATGCTCTTCAGGTAACTGGCTTGTGGACTGAGCAGTGCTATTGCCACTGTTTGCCTCCTCCCCTTTCTCTCTTCATTCAGTTAAGCAGTATACAGACACATGTAGTTGGGAAAGTTCAGCAGCTGAGTGGCATGTTCTAAAATATGTGTGTGTTTAAACAATTTTACAAGCAGAAGCCTCCAGGGGCAGCATTTAAAAATGGAAATTTTTGTGTTTGTCATCAGCATTCAAAATTAACCAGTCTCCAATCTCTTTTTCGACTCAGTAGCGCCACCTAGCAACCAAAATGAGATTTCCAGCGTTCCCTTTCTGCTTGCTCCCCAGGGAACTATTTGATGGGCTAAAGGAATGTCTCCCTGGGACCCAAAGCAGCCTTAATTGTGGTTCTTTCTCACTGCTGTTTTTGTTACCACCCCAAAATACAAGTGTTGAAATACCTCCCATCTAGCCATCTATCTACTGCAGAGTAAAGGGCTGCTTCCTGCCTGCTGAATTTGCAAGGCCAGAGAGATTCGGCTCTGTGAGCCTGCCTCCACCCGCCAACACCATGTGTCTACGTCTCTCTGGCTGGGTCTCTCTGTCCTGCAAACCAGAGACTTTGGGCAATGCGCAGCTGACAGGTGGGCAGACAGGCAACACTTCCTCTCCACCCCTCTTTCTTTGGGAAAGCTTCGAGTCCCTGTGAATCAAACCAGTGGTGAAGGCTGCCTGGTGCGCGGCCACCATGTTTCTTCTTTGCTCAACTTCTGTTTGCGCAGCATAAGCTGGGCGGGGGGCAGGGAGTGCAGGTTTTGGGGCAGCTGCTTTTTACTCTCTGGGAAGCCCATCTGTTTTATGAGAGGAGTCTTGACGTTTCAACACTCTTAAGGAACCCCCTTGTTTTCCCGCTCCCTTTTATTGGTTTAAATAGTTTCTGCTAGGAAGGGTGAGGGGAGTGCCCCTGTCTTTAAACTGCCACCACCACTGGTGTTTGTGTGCATTTTGAGAGGGAGAGAAAACTGCACAGAACTGCATGGCTTACCCTGCTCCTGCCCCTGCTTTGGCAAGTTGGCTGTGGTTGTGCTCTTTTGGTGCTGTGCTGCTTGCAGATCCCCCACAACCTTTTTTTCCAATGAAAAGGCACCTAGGCATTCTTGTAGTGCCTGGAATGCAGGTTTAAGATGTCATTAGGCTCTTAGCTTTTATACGCCAGTTTCTAACACTGTTTGGAATGCATTTCTGGTGTTCACACACTCTTATGCTAAACACATTCATGTCTTCCAGGTATCAAGGTTACATTGGTGCAGCCCTGGTTCTGGGTGGGGTAGATGTCACTGGGGCCCATCTTTACAGCATCTATCCTCATGGATCTACTGACAAATTGCCTTATGTCACAATGGGTGAGTCTTTCCCTGTTACAATTTAGGTAACTGCACTGCCCACTAGTGGAAATCTGTCGTAATTAGTTTTTCTTTCCTCATCTTTACTCGTGTGTGTGATTCTGAAATGTCATTAGCGTTGTAGAAAGTGAAAGTAAAACAGGGATCTCATACTCTGTGTGATCCTATCTCTTGGTGCCTAATAATAATAATTTAAATAATTGGCAAATTGTAAATGGCTTGGTGGGGAGATGGGAAATACAGCTTGGTCACATTTGCCAGAGAAGTGACTCCCAGAGTGTAGCTTCAATGCTGAATGACAAATGGTTTGCTAATTCAAATCCCAAGGTAGTGGTTCTTCATCAGAACATTAAAACAAACACACACAAAGTTTCTGAAATGCCATCAGAACCACTAGAGAAATTACACTGTAAGGGTGATTGCAGATTTCTTAAAGCAGCCCTGTAGCTTATATAGGGGCTGTCAGCAGCAAAAATAATGTTAGCTGACTGAAAATACAGGCGTGTAGCACTTGTCAGTGGAGAGTGTGAGAGCTTCTAATTTAATGTTTTGATCTTGAAATGGATGCAGTAGTTAATAGGCAAATGCAAGACACAGCTGTTCCACCAGGCCTTTGGCCAGGGCACAGCCTGACTCCCTCCTTTGGCAATCTTCACAGAACTCTAGCCCAATGGTTGCCATTAATTTGATTTGAATTAATTTTATAATGAAATGATTTTAGAATGTTGTATTATTTTATTGTTGTTAGCCGCCCAGAGCCCAGCTTCGGCTGGGGAGGGCGGGATATAAATAAATTTTTATTATTATTATTATTATTATTACTATGGATGTTTGATGGAGTTTGTTCACATAGATTCAGTTCATTCTGACCCCAATTTCACTTTGCTCTAATGCTTTGCCTGCCTATATGTACAAAAAAAAGAGAACACCTCTGTGTTTACTAGGGTCAAACATTTTTCTTAAATTACTTGAAGACACACACACACACATCATAGAAGCATCTCTATTACAGATAGCCCTAGTTAGATTATGGAAGAGGTGTACTCCAAAATTACTGCATCTGTTTGGTTGATTTTGATGTTCTTTCATGCCAGTGTTAGGGAAAATTGGGCATAGTCCTGGGCATAGACAAGCAGAGTTGTACAAAATGCTTAGAACAGAGTGTAGCTTTTTTACACCAATAGATGGTGCCATGGTACCCTACAAAGTAGTAAATTATTTATTCTGTGCATGAAATCTATTTTTGAAAGAATGCTATTATAGGATTTATGGTGTATTAGTCTATTCAGACCCTTATATGAATTAACATAAAATATGAAATTGGATTAATATTTACAAATGTGTCCTGAAACTTATAAATTATTAAACTGCTGAACAATAAACCTTGCTGCATTTGTATAGTGAATGATTAGTGACCCAAAACTGCAGGATTCATGTCTGCCTTGCACCAGGAATCCTTTGACCCTGTTTTGTTTGAAGCTGTAGAGCATGGCTATCCTATGAATATTGTTCGCTGCACCCAGTGAAAGAAATCTGACTGGTAAGGACTGCTGTCATTAAATGGGAATAGGCTTCTAAGCCTATGAAGCCTGACAGTATTAATCTGTCTGTTTTATCTACCATGCTGCTATTCCTTTAAAAAGAGAAGAAGAAGAAGGCTGCAATTACAGCATGTTTAAAAGCAAACCACACTGAACTCCACAGCACTTGTTTCCAAGTAAACGTGCTTAGGGTTGGGCTATTGCATAACTGTAAAGGGAATTGGGGGTTGCTTGTGCGTAAAGGGTGCTGCAGCTCTAGGCAACGTTGCCTGGCTAAACCTTTCCCTGGCTGGACAGCCCTTTCTCCATGGCTGTGTCAGTCGCTGGCAGAATCCGTCAGTGGGCGTTTTCTGAACTTCTTCCAACATAAAAATTCTTTCACCCCAAGTCTCCGCCTAGCCTCTCTGCGCGGAAGTCTCCTGCGCAGAGTGGGCATGCCCAACGGAGGTCCGCGGCTCTCCCCGCTGCTCTCTGTGGAAGAGTCTTGGAGCCCTCTCTCCGCAGTCTCCCCTTGCTTCCTGGTGTCCCTCCTATTTCCTTCCTCAAAGGAAGTTTGCTCTCTCTCCCTGCTGGTCCCTTCTCCTGCATCGTTAGGGAGCCTTACCTCCACTCTAGGCTCCGATGGCAGTTCCCTGACATCCACTTCCCCTCCAGGACCCCCCTCACCTCCGTTCCGTTCCTTTGGCCTAAATTCCTCCCTTTCCCCTGATGGTGATGCGGGGAATCCCCGGAAGGAGCTATCTCCCTCCTCCAAAGATTCAAACATTTCTCTCCACCTGCTGCTATCTCTTCGCACAGGGTACTCTTCCCAGTCCGATTCCTCTCCCCCAGATACCTCTCCTCCCTCCTCTTCGGACACCGGAAACCCCATAAAATCTTCTTCCTCATCTGTGGTGCCAAATTGCTCCTCCCAGAACCTCGATGTGGGTTTGGGCTTCCTAGGGAACCTGCCGTGAAACTCCCCCCGGAGAGACTCATCCCTGATGTTTTCCGCAGGAACCCACGTGTTTTCCGATTCTGGTTCCCCCTCCCAAGCCACCAAATACTCCACTTGCCCCCCTCGCCATCTTGAATCGAGTATTTCCATGGCTTGACTATTGAATTCCCTCTCTTCCACGTGTGGGTGAATGGGGACCACTCTCTCTCGCCCCGGCAATTCCAGTCCCTCCCTGTACGGAGAGAGTAGGGATCTATGGAACACCGGGTATAGTTTCATGC
Source organism: Podarcis raffonei (assembly GCF_027172205.1). NCBI lineage: Eukaryota > Metazoa > Chordata > Lepidosauria > Squamata > Lacertidae > Podarcis > Podarcis raffonei. The sequence continues at coordinate 25,415,009 of NC_070620.1, forward strand.
TGGTCGGCAACTTGAGTCTAAAGGCCACGGGATTAACCTGCTGTGTCACCTCGAAAGGTCCCAGCCGCCTTGGCCGCAACTTCTTGCAACCCCCCTTGAATGGTAACCCTTGGGTCGACAACCACACCCAGTCCCCTACACGTATGGTTTCTCCTTCCCTATGGTGTTTGTCGGCCTGCCTCTTATACACTTCCTTGGCCCGTTCCAAGTTCATCTTAAGTTGTTGGTGTAAGGCCTCCATTTCTTGCACAAACTGCTCCGCTGCCGGCACACTCCACCTCTCCTCCCCTCCCCCTGGGAAGGCCCTGGGGTGACACCCATGATTGGCCATGAACGGGCTCATTCCCGTGGACACATGTTCCGCGTTATTGTTGTTGAATTCAAGCCAAAAGCCAGCGAAGTTTAGAGGAATTGGCCACCCTCCAGGTGCCCGGCTTGAATTCTTGTTGACCTCCCTGTCAGCAACTCGCGGCAAGACCAGGGGAGGTCTTCAAGGGGGTGCCATGCAGCCTGAAGATGTGCTCCACAAACAGCCTGGCAGTTTCCTCTGCTGTCACCGCATGTGAGCAAGCGATAAAGTGGCACATTTTTGTTAACAGGTCGACAACCACCATGACTGCTGTTTTCCCCCTTGACTTGGGCAAATCGGTCATAAAATCTATGGATACCACCTCCCATGGTCTTCCCAGTGTGGGTAAGGGTTCTAGTAACCCCGCTGGCGCCGCCCTCTCCCCCTTTGCTCGCTGGCAGCAGTCACACCCTCGTACGTACTCCCGTACATCTTCCCTCACCCTTGGCCACCAGAACTGCCTGGTGACCAGCAACATGGTTTTGTGTTGACCAAAATGCCCCGCCGTTGGGTTATCATGGAGCTGTTTGAGTACCCTTCTCCTCAAGTCATCCCCTGGTACGTACAGTGCTCCCCTGTAATACAGTACCCCTTCTTTCTCCTCAAAACCCCCATGGTTTTCCCCCATGCTCCTGAGTTCCCTGATCTTGGTTTGTGCGAACTCGTCGTCCTTCGTCAGCCTGGCTAGTTCTCGTCTCTCTACTAATACTCCCCCACACACCCATCGGTTCTCGGGGATCACATGTCGGGCTTCTGGTGGTCCTTCTCCTTCCATATACTCCGGCTTCCGGGAGAGGGCGTCTGCTCTGACGTTTTCCTCTCCTGGTACGTACCGAATCTTGAAGAAAAACTTGCGAACTCCTGAGCCCATCGCACCTGTCGCTGGTTGAGTACTCGTGCAGTCCTCCAGTATTCCAGGTTCTTATGGTCCGTGCACACCTGGATCTTGTGCTGCGCCCCTATTAACAAATGTCTCCATCGTCGAAAGGCTTCATAAATTGCAAGCAGTTCCTGGTCATAGACCGTGTAGTTTTGCTCCGACTTGCTCAGCTTCCTCGAGAAGAACGCGCACGGTCTCCAGCTGGACTGGTCTCCTGGCTGGAGTAGCACCGCCCCTACAGCTCGGTCTGACGCATCTGTCTCCAGCCTCGTTGGCTTCTGCAGATCCACGTGTAAGAGCTGCTCTTCCGAAGCGAAGGCCTTCTTCAGCCTTTCAAAGGCCTGCTGTGCGTCTTCCGTCCAGACGAATTTCTTTTTGCTACTGAGACAATCTGTGATGGGCGCTGTCAAGTGGGCGAAGTTCTTGATGAACTTCCGGTAGAAGTTCCCAAACCCCAGGAACCTCTGTACGTCCTTCCGGGTCTTGGGGGTCTTCCATTCCAGCACCGCCTGCACCTTTCCTGGGTCCATAGCTAGGCCCTTGTCCGACAACCTGTATCCCAGGAACTCGACCTCTCGGGCGTGGAACTGGCACTTCTCCAGTTTGACCCACAACTGATGTTCCTGTAGCCTCTTTAGCACTTCCCGGACGTCTCTGACATGCTGCTCCTCGTTGTCCGAATAGATTAACACGTCATCTAAAAAGGCCACGCAATTCTTGTACAGCAGGGATCCCAACACGTGGTGCATGAAAGATTGAAAACAGGCAGAGCCTGATTGTAATCCAAAAGGCATAACGAGGTATTCAAAGGCCCACAGAGGGGTGAACATGGTGGTTTTCCATTCATCCCCCTCCCTCATCCTAATCAAATTGTACGCACCCCGAAGTTCCAGCTTAGTAAAAATTTTCCCCTTCCTCACCCTGGTTAAAATATCGTCAATCCTGGGCATTGGGAAGGTCACTGGTTCCGATACAAGGTTCAAGGACCTAAAGTCTACGACCAATCTGGGCTGTTTAGTGTCTTTTTGTCCACAAAGAACACCGGACTGCCTCCCACCGCCCTTGATTCTCTTATGAAACCTCTTTTCAGGTTCTTGTCAATAAACTCCCGCAACTCCTGCATCTCCCTGTCCGACATGGCATACAGTTTACCCACTGGTAGCTGAGCCCCTGGGAGTAGGTTGATTTGACAGTCGAAGGGTCTATGGGGGGGTAGTTTATCCGCTTCCTTCTCGCTGAAGACATCCTGCAGGTCAGCGTATTGTGGCGGTACCTTCCCCTTTTCCCCCACCGCCATCCCTGCCACCCTGGTTACAGCCATCCTCGAGGTTTCCCCCCCGTGACAGTGTTCCAAGCAGTGAGCTGACCCAAAAGAAACGGTCCGCTGGTGCCATGCCACTACTGGATCATGTAGTGCCAACCAGCTCATTCCCAGTATGATGGGTGGTCCTGCCAGTGTGGCTACGTGAAAGGCAATGGTCTCTGTGTGTCTGGAAACCCTCATTCTCATGGGGGGAGTCTGGTGCGTCACCTCCCCTCCCAAGAGTTCTCTGCCATCAATGGTCGTTACTTGTAAGGGACAGTCTAGAGGCAGGAGGTACAGCTGGTGCTCCAGGGCGAAATCCTTGCTGAAAAAATTACAGGAACTACCTGAATCCAGCAGTGCTTTAACCTTGATTGGGTGCCCATTGGGGAGTTCTAGCACCACCTCTAAGGCTATGGCTGCTTGGGGGTGGTCTGGCTTGGGCACTTTTACTGGTTGCTGGCCTGGCTGCTGTGCCCGGTGATCGGCAGCCAAGCGTTGGCTTTTCCCTGCTCCTCCTCTCCCCCCTCCTCACAGCCAGCAGCCCCCACCATTCCTTGCCATGCTTTCCTTTGAGGGCAGACCCTGGCAAAATGTCCTGGCTGTTGGCAGAGGAAACACTTCTTGGCTGTTTCCCCCTCCTTTCCCTCCTTCTTTCGAACTTCGCTGGAGTTAGAAGCCCCGCGCGCGCGCGCGCTCCCCCAATCTCCATTGGTTCCACTGGCTGGGAAGGTTGGTCCGGTATTTCAGGAATGTGGTTGTCATCCCAACGTTCTCCTCTCGCCTCCCGCTTCTCTAAAGCGTGGGCTTCTTGGCGCGCTCCAATTGCAAGTACAGCCTTAGTCAGCTGATCCATCGATTGAGGGCGGGGCGCGCGGGAGAGTTCGTCCTTCACTGAGGGGGATAAGCCTTCCTCAAATAACATTTGCACTGGTTCCGAGCCCAGTTCCCACCCAAGTCTATGGATAAGCATAGCAAAACGCGACCAGTACTCTCTAACTGACTGGCTCCCTTGCTTGCACGCCATCAGTTCCCGGCGAACCACACTCTGCTCCACCCCACTTGAGAACATGGCGTCCATGGCGCCAAAAAATTTCCTAAGGTCCTTTAGGGCAGCATTCTGCGTTGCCATTAATGGCCGGATCCATTCCCTGGCAGCGTCTTGAAGATGCCCGATAACATAAGCGACCCTCTCCCCATCATCCACAAAGTCGTCAAACTGCAGTTCCAGCGCGTACTGTACCTCAGTCCTGAATGCATTATAATCCCTGGGGTTTCCCCCAAACTTGTGCACCAGTCCTGGTACCTTCCTTGCGATGGGGGTGGGCTTCCCCTGGGCATCCTGAGTCCTCCTTTCATCTAGCCGCGCCGCTAACAGAGCAACCTGCTGTTCCAAATCTCGGTTTCTCTCCTCCAGATTTGGCGCTGCCGCTGCTGCCTCTCCGGCGCCTGCTCCTCCGGTTTGACTCATGATGCTGCCTGTCTTGTCTTTGTGCACAAGCAACGTCAAGGACTGACGGATTGCTGTAAAGGGAATTGGGGGTTGCTTGTGCGTAAAGGGTGCTGCAGCTCTAGGCAACGTTGCCTGGCTAAACCTTTCCCTGGCTGGACAGCCCTTTCTCCATGGCTGTGTCAGTCGCTGGCAGAATCCGTCAGTGGGTGTTTTCTGAATTCTTCCAACATAAAAATTCTTTGACCCCAAGTCTCCTCCTAGCCTCTCTGCGCGGAAGTCTCCTGCGCAGAGTGGGTGTGCCCAACGGAGGTCCTGGGCTCTCCCCGCTGCTCTCTGTGGAAGAGTCTTGGAGCCCTCTCTCCGCAGTCTCCCCTTGCTTCCTGGTGTCCCTCCTATTTCCTTCCTCAAAGGAAGTTTGCTCTCTCTCCCTGCTGGTCCCTTCTCCTGCATCGTTAGGGAGCCTTACCTCCACTCTAGGCTCCGATGGCAGTTCCCTGACAATACCTGAGAATGCTTCATTACAGGAATGACATGGGGTATATCGTGCAAATCTCTGGTCTGGTAAATATCAATAATAATAGTAGTAGTAATAATAATAATGATAATTAATAATAAAAATAATTTATTATTTATACCCTACCCATCTGGCTGAGTTTCCCCAGCCACTCTGGGCGGCTCCCAATCAAGAGTTAAAAACAGTACAGCATTAAATATTAAAAACTTCCCTAAACAGGGCTGCCTTCAGTATAGACAACTTCGATCTACTGTTTAAATAATTTGTCCAAATGTAGGGCCATGTTTTAAATGTGATATGGCAAACTGAGAGACTGAAGAATGAATTTCTTGCTGCAGTGTGCAGCATACCTAAGGCTTAGGGATTACAATCTTAAAATGATCATAAAACCAGACATCAAAATTCATGCCCTCAAGCTCTGTTCTTGGGATGGATAACTCGCACAGACATGAATGTCTTGCAGTGCCTCTACATTGACACAACCCAGTTTTGACCTCTTCTGGAAAGAAAGGTCTGTAACCTTTTGATGGGCAGATGTGATGCAATATGAACACAGTTTGTGTTTTTAGTACTCCTGTGAAGGCTGACTGATCTCTTATGTGCCAATATATTAGCATGATTTTTAAACTCAACATTTTGACAAGCTCCACACTTAGGTTGGTGGCAGAGAATACATATTTAAGCCGGAAGGAATTAGCTATCACAGCAGAATAGTAAATACTCAGACCTGCTCATATTTGATCAGATGTTAGGCACACACAAGGCAGCAGTATTGCTATTCCGTGATTCCTCCATGTATCTACAAACTGAATACTAATTTCCCTATACCTTTCTCTTGTTGTTTTAAGCAATATTTTACATGTGTGTGCATGTAAGGCCTCTGTATTGTTGCTCAAAACTGGCAAAGAATAGAAATCCAGCATTTTGTTCCTAAATAAGAGACCAGTGTCGTTCCTTAGAAGGAATTTAAAACATACTCAGTGCTTACTCAGGAGTGAAAACATCAAATTAAAGTGTTTATGCTGACAAAGGACAAATGCGGATTTCAGCAAACGATGCAAGATTGTCTGATTGTTGGCTTGTCTAGAAAAGCTTCTGGCCATGGCTATATAATGAAATGCATGCATACAATTAAAGGGCTTGAAGTCTGTACTTCAGACTTGGGAAGCAGCAAGATGCATTCTGGTGGTCTCTTGTGGCTGAGGCTGATCTCTTGGCACCAGTATTGTTTCATATTCATAAATCAGCTCTTCATGCATTGGCAATGTCTGTCTGCTGCACAGGCAATGCCACCAAGAGACCAGGCCTCTCAGCCAGGAACCAGAGTGAAAAATGATGCCGATCGATGGGTCTGTGGAGAGCACTGGATATCTACCTAGGAGGAGCAGCAAATTGAATAACAATGAGCATTTGTGAATAAGTGCGCTGTCAGGGACTGTTGACACTGATGGATTAGAGAAATCTAAATGTTACTCTCTTCACAGTGCATTTGTTTGCCAGTGTGGCAGCAGCAAATAGAAGTGCTGGAAGATGCAGAAGGCTATTTAGTAAAAGAAAGCACTCTTCACTGAATGTTTGACGTTCAAAAGGCTGCTAACTGCAGTGTGCAAATGGACGAGTCCAATATCTGTTAAATATGGGACAGCAAGGTCATTTTAAAACACAAAAAGTATCTCTAGGTCATCAGATGTATAAAAAGGAATGCTGTGACTCTGTAATGTAACTGTAAAGAGAACATCATTCAGATATTATTATTATTATTATTATTATTTTATTATTTTATTTATATATCGCCCTATACCCAGAGATCTCAGGGCGGTTTACAGAAAAGAGGGCAGTTCACAGAAAAGATTCCCTTTCTTGTTATTCTTTCTGGGTCTAATAAAAAAAATCACTTTGAGATTGGTGTAGAACTTATTTCTAGGCTGTTTTTAATTTAAATGCAGGTAGCACTGAGAAACTTATGTGCCCTGATCAGTTTATTTTAAAATATTTTTAAAACCACCTGTTAGGTGCCGGCATGGTTGCTCGAGAGCAAAGAGGCAAGACTCCCACCGGTCTTTTCCAGGCTTTATTATCTGTACAAAAACATTTACAGTGCAGAGCGTCTCAAGTCCATGTCTGCTCAGTCGCTAGCAGAATCTGGGAGTGGGCGGTCCTTAAACTTTCCCCAGCATAAAAGTCTTTTGACCCCCATCCTTCTCCTCCCCTCTCTGCGCGTAAACCGACTGCACAGAGAGGACGTCGGCAAAGGGGGACCTGCCTCCCCCCCACACACTTTTCTCAGGCTCGGTGTTGCGGCTCTCTTTAGCATCTTCCGATCCCTGCATCCCTTCCCCACTGGAGGCTTCCCTCCTCCCCGGAGGAAGAGCTGCTTCGCACAATCTTCGGAGGCTCCCTGTAACCCAAGTGCCCTTCCACCTCTCACCTCTGAGCTGATGGCAGTTCCCTGACATCCACCCACCCCCCTCAAGCCCCCCTCCCCATTGGTGGGGTCTCTTAACAGCATCCCCCCCAGCAATATCCAGTCTTTGAATCCATTAAGGCTCTTCTTTGAAAGTCAAAAATGAGAGTGCTGCAGCTGCAAAGATGGGAATCAGAACCTGGTTGGGGAACGGGCTGGTGATAACTTGCTGTCTGTGTATATATCTTTACAGTATGTTCTCTATTCACGCCCTACTCATCCCCTGCCTTCCGAAATGTTGGGAATTTTGCTAGCATGTGAATGCAAAATGGGCTGTTTCAGAAGGAAGGCCTAGATATAAATTACATAAAAAAACAGATTGTTGTAAAATATTTCTTCTGGCACATTACAGCTCTTGTCTTGCCTGTTAAAACTCCAATGCGAGGCTCTTCCAGACACCTTGCTTGCCTCTTATTCCACCTGATTCTGCTTATTCCTGTTGTGGGGAGCTTGGCAATAAGGCTCGCCTCATAAACTGCATCCAGAGCAGCACTACAGGACTTCACTTTGACCTCCTTGTGGTTCAGCACAGTTCTTCTTCTTTGCTATTTTTGGCAGCTGGCATATTTTGTGCATGTTGCTCTCCTCTCCTGTTCGTCACTTGCAAAGAATTCCTTTTTGTTTCCCATTCCTACCTTTTTGAAAATGGAGCTGTATGTGGCTCCGAGGCAAAAACAAATAGCCATTGCCTGGAGTATAAGAAGATGCTTTGTAAACCCTGAAGGAGCGTCTCCACCCCCATCATTCTGCCCGGACGCTAAGGTCCAGCGCCGAGGGCCTTCTGGTGGTTCCCTCATTGCGAGAAGCAAAGCTACAGGGAACCAGGCAGAGGGCCTTCTCGGTAGTGGTGCCCGCCCTGTGGAATGCCCTCCTATCAGATGTCAAAGAGATAAACAACTACCTGACATTCAGAAGACATCTGAAGGCAGCCCTGTTCAGGGAAGTTTTTAATGTGTGACATTTTAATGTATTTTTAATCTTTGTTGGAAGCTGCCCAGAGTGGCTGGGGAAACGCAGCCAGATGGGCGGGGTACAAATAATAAATTATTATAAATGTGATGTATTTGGTACTGTAAAGGTAATGATCCTCAACCACAGCAATATTCCATAACAGGAGGAGTCTTTGTCACATTCGCTGGAATTACCATGTTCATTGATTTGTGTCTGTAAATCTGCCTCTACCCTTTAAATTTGATCTATAATTGGACCTCCTTAAATGGTTCAGATAAGATAGTCTGTATTTTCTCAGCAATGTCACTATCAGCGTCTCCCTTTTCATTATACATTCAGCAGACTTAATAAAATCAGCAGGACACCTCATTTGAAACTCTTTAATCGCTGCCTTTTTCTTTACTAAACCATTGAGGTGGTCAAGTGATGTACACAAATCATTTAAAATGGAAAATATGGCTTTCTGGGTGACCCAGCTAAACAGATAGTGGTATGCAAAACAAGTTAAAAATTAATAAATGCCAAAAAATCTAATTGGCATAAAAAAATTGTTGCTAACTTTATTCAGTCTCCAAAAGCAGATCATCCTGAAATACTTTCTGGGCTGCACTGAAACATGATGATGATGTCTATGCAGGGAAGATTCACATTCTCTTCTGAACAAAGCTTATTTAAGATTGCCGAATAGTTCATAGCCGCTCTTTGCATGGACTTGTAATGCCTGGAGCTGACATCGGAAAGGGGGTTCTTCTGTTAGTATTTTTGTAGGACAGCTCTTGAAATCGCCAAATGTGTGTGTTTAAACCTTTGTGTGTGATTCATGTTTGCCACTCTGGTGTGCTCTGCCTTACTGTTTTATAGTGCAAACTAGAAACAATCCAGAAACCAATAAAATAAAACACAATTGAACTGGGGTAGATGAGACTGAATGGCCACCCGGATTCCTATATCTTTCTGTGCATGTGCTAAACCAACCCACTGAAATAATCTGTTCCTTTCAAATGATTTTAAATAATCTGTTCCTTTCCAAATGATTTTAAAGCCCTAGTCTGCCTCTTCTCAGAGCTTCTGGCTTGGTCATACGTGGCTCAGTATATATTTTTCTAGAAAATATCTCAGCTGTTCTAGAAATGCTGCCCTAATCTATACAAAAAAACAAACTCCAGGATTTAGAGGGGTGCTTCTGGTGCTTCTAAAGGCTTGGTCATACCCAGCAGGATTTTTTTATTTGCCTTGAACAGTAGGACCACCCACCACCCTCTCTGCCATACCACACCACTATTCACTTTTGATATTGAGAATATTTTCAAAAGCATTTGGGAAGGGGGTTGGGGTTCAAGAAATAAAAGCTGAACATGCTCCCACTAAACCCTGGTACAGCTTCTGCAGGGAGCTTAGTATGAGTTATCTTTATATATATATATATATAAGATTTTCCAATTTAACAATCCAATCAAATCACATTAAATATTCCAAACTATACATATACATATCAAATAATCCAAATATTCTGCCAAATTATATTTTTATTATTATTGGGACTTCCCATGCTTTGGTGCCGGAGGAGACTCTTGAGAGTCCCATGGACTGCAAGAAGATCAAACCTATCCATTCTTAAGGAAATCAGCCCTGAGTGCTCACTGGAAGGACAGATCCTGAAGCTGAGGCTCCAAGACTTTGGCCACCTCATGAGAAGAGAAGACTCCCTGGAAAAGACCCTGATGTTGGGAAAGATGGAGGGCACAAGGAGAAGGGGACGACAGAGGACGAGTTGGTTGGACAGTGTTCTTGAAGCTACGAACATGAGTTTGACCAAACTGCGGGAGGCAGTGGAAGACAGGAGTGCCTGGCATGCTCTGGTCCATGGGGTCACGAAGAGTCGGACACGCCTAAACAACAACAACAAAAAATGCTTGAGTTCGGGGGGGGGGGCTCTGATCATCTCATGTTTCTGCTGCTTTTGCCAGTCATTTCTAATAGTTCCTTTAAATCTTCCTGTTGTTTTCCTTCTTTCACTGTCTCCAAGTTGTTTCCGCAGGTGAGTTGAAAAAAAATTGTATGTTTCTGTGTGGATTTAATTGTGTGATACCCCTCTGTCCATGCAACATCTCCTCACCCACTGGTATTTCTGCTGAATCAATCCAAAAATCTTTTCGCTGCTGGCAGCCGCTATCTTCTCTCAGTTCCAATGAAACAATTCTTGGTGTCTGCTCATTAATTTTCCCAGACCGGTTGCATCAAACATTAGCCTTTCCAGGGGAGATTTACCAAATCATGCTTGAAATACAAATATAATGGCATATTAAGAGCTCACCTCCCCCTATAACTCTGCAGCTCGGTCTTATTCCATCATGGCGGATTTCCAAATTAAAACTGTGTCATCACTCCTTCGACTCATTCTAGGAAACCGTCCAAAATTTTTTAACATCTCTCCAGCAGCTAATGAGATCCTGCTTCTGTCTAATATCAACAATTGGGGAATCTTTTATCTTCTTCCAGACAATTCAAAGATCAAAAGCTTTAATTATATAATATTGTTATTTCCACACAGTTTATAGTTTAAAGCCATATTTATATCAACAAATATAAACTTTTCATTCTCGCTTGCTATAAATGATGTAAATGATTTTTCTGGGTTTTTTTGCCAAGTATTATAATAAATCTGAGTCCTATAGTAGAAAAAGCTTTTACCCCCCCATTTCCGTTCCATTCCAACATACCAGCTTAGATGTTATCCTTCTTCCACTCCGTCTCTTTTGGCACCTCAGTGGCTGGCTTAATTGGCAGATTAATTTCCCCATCCTCGCTCAAAGCATGTCCAAAACATAAATCCAATTTTTCATCTTAAGAAATGGAACTTGGGCGCTCCTGGGGACAGCGTCCGGGAGATCCAGACTCCCTCGGGGGCTTTCCATCCAGTGCCCCCACCCCCTCCTTTTTTACGAACTTGGGGGTTGTTAGTGGGCATCTGCGGATGAGACTGCATCTTCCCATCTTGGTATGAGTTATCAACCTGCTTTTCCCGTTTGCCTTTCTTCAGAGTAAGGCTCTGTTTGTTATTGAGCTTGAATAAGAGATGCTGCTCTAAAGTAGCAAAACAAATGTACAGTCCTACCTCGGGTTGAATGTGCTTCAGGTTGAGCGCGTTCAGGTTGCGCTCCGTGGCAACCCAGAAGTAACAGAGTGCGTTACTTCCAGGTTTCGCCGCTTGCGCATGCGCAGACGCTCAAAATGATGTCACGAGCATGCGCGAAAGCGCGGCACGTGCCATCGCGTCTTACGTTCCATTCAGGATGCAAACGGGGCTCCAGAACGGATCCCTTTTGCATCCTGAGGTACCACTGTATAGGAATGTAAATGAGTATTTGTAAAGTTCTTGTCTCATCATTGCCTTTTCTGTTCTGTCATTTGAAAACCATAATGGTGTATTGGACATAACACTAGTGAAAATTAAAATGAAAACTTCTTGCTCTTTTCAGGTTCAGGTTCATTGGCAGCTATGGCAGTTTTTGAAGACAAATTCAAGCCTGACATGGAGGTAAACATTCTCTCTGCCTCCTGTACTCCCACTGTTTATTTGTGTAATTGTGATAGTAGCATAGTGTGATTTGTAGGATGGGGTTGCTTATTAGTCTTTAATCCTTTGAATGATCTTTAATGGTTGGTTTTCAGTTACAGCAATGCCACAACAGTCTGAAGAGTCACTTTGTTGTCTTCTGTGGGGATTATCCAAAGTATTGTTTCTGTGCTAATAAATATGCACAAAACTTGAGTTAGACACAAAACTGTAAAATGTGTTTACCTATGTTCTCATGGAAAAATCAGTACAAGTCTGACACCTGTGCCTTGTGGATGTAATTGCAGGAATTCTGCAGGATGTGTTAAACACGTAACTGATGTTTCCTCAAATGCTGGTGTTTCCAGATATTTTGTGCCTGGCTCTTTAAGATATGAGTGCAAAAGTGAAACGTATGGGTGATTATTGGGTCTGTAATCTGAAAACAAAGATCATGGCCACTGGTCCCATCACCTCCTGGCAAATAGAAGGGCAAGAAATGGAAGCAGCGAGAGATTTTACTTCCTTGGGCTCCATGATCACTGCAGATGGTGACAGCAGTCACGAAATTAAAAGACGCCTGCTCCTTGGGAGAAAAGCAATGACAAACCTAGACAGCATCTTAAAAAGCAGAGACATCACCTTGCCAACAAAGGTCTGTATAGTTAAAGCTATGGTTTTCCCAGTAGTGATGTGTGGAAGTGAGAGTTGGACCATAAAGAAGGCTGATTGCCGAAGAATGGATGCTTTTGAATTATGGTGCTGGAGGAGACTCTTGAGAGTCCCATGGACTGCAAGAAGATCAAACCTATCCATTCTGAAGGAAATCAGCCCTGAGTGCTCACTGGAAGGACAGATCCTGAAGCTGAGGCTCCAGTACTTTGGCCACCTCATGAGAAGAGAAGATTCCCTGGAAAAGACCCTGATGTTGGGAAAGAGAAGGGGGCGGCAGAGGATGAGATGGTTGGACAGTGTTCTCGAAGCTACCAGCATGAGTTTGACCAAACTGCAGGAAGACAGGAGTGCCTGGCGTGCTCTGGTCCATGGGGTCACGAAGAGTCGGACAGAACTAAACGACTAAACAACAACAGTCTGTGCATGTTCTTCACAAAGCCACATTCTGTGCCCTTGAGGGGTTTTTTAAGTGGAGACTGGCATTGAAGTCACTTTTTGTGGCTTAGTGGTTCTCCCAGTTTGTCAAGGGTGAAATCCTCAGTACTCAGTGGTACCTCGGGTTACATACGCTTCAGGTTACAGACTCCGCTAACCCCGAAATAGTACCTCTGGTTAAGAACTTTGCTTCAGGATGAGAACAGAAATCATGCGGCAGCGGCGCGGCAGCAGCAGGAGGCCCCATTAGCTAAAGTGGTGCTTCATGTTAAGAACAGTTTCAGGTTAAGAACGGACCTCCAGAACGAATTAAGTACGTAACCAGAGGTACTACTGTACCATATTTGTGTGTTGAAACAGCAGAATGGCTAAAAATGGGAGCAGAAATAGTATGTTTCTAGTTGCTTAAAGGCCAACCTGATTTAAACAATTGTCATGTACACAATCAAGCTGCATTTTTAATTGGCTGCTGAATTGAGCATAAACAGGAATCCATTAATTTTGGTTGGCCGTGGTAGCTGATGCTACTGCCTCTGAGTGTCTGAAAACAATGGACTTTGCTTTCTGAGTCCTTTGAAGGAAGCCCAGTACAAAGTAATGGAAGGAAGAGCCCCTACCGGTCCCTTGCCAGAGGTGTTCGCTCTTGGAGGTTCTATTTATCCTCACAGATAAGAGCAAAATGTGACTCAGCACTCAGTTGAAGTCGACAGCTTGTCTTGGGAAAGGAATCACCTTCAACCCAACATTTTTACTTGATGGGTGATTGTATTAATGAGTTGGATCTTAACTGCTTCTATCCTGGTAATATCGCTACTTTAGTCACAGTGAACATCTAGATAGGCCAGGCTCCTGTGTCACCCTCGCAGAGTTCACAAGACTCAGATTAGCAGGCCAGTGCTAACCCAGCAATTCTTAGCTTTTATTCTTGATTGGGAATGGATGTGTTGAGAATGGAGAAGACCAGTACTTTGTGTGCCTGTGGTGTCACTTGTCAAGGTGCAGAAGCATCACAAAAGAGGGGCTGCCCCATTTGCCCCAGGGTCTTCACACCTGACTGTACTGCCTTGGCAGTCTTTTCATTTATTTATGATTTTACTGGTTTATTCATTTCCATACCACTCTTCATCCAAAAATCATCATCATTACTATATTAATAATGCTTTAGACAGAGCAGCTTGCTCTGTCCTCTGACTAGAAGAAAGAAGCAAGTTTCCATTTTGAAACAGCTTATAACCACATTTATATGGAAGAATTGAAGTGAGGATCCCCAACAGTCTTGCCACATTCCTTCTCCTTCATCTTTCAGCCAGGGAACACGCCCCTCCCTAGTTGAAAAAAACAAATGTTTTATTGGCTAATCTGGTTTTATGGGAGGGAGAGAATTGTATCCTGCTCTGACTACTGTAGATAGCATGGGCTACCAAGTGCATGTGGGTTTGGATGGCAAAAAGGCTTTAATTCTGTTTGTGTGTGTGCTTTTCTAACTATGAAGGGAGGCTCTATCTTGGTCAGAATGAAGTACCCCTTTTTAGATGGGTGTTCTCTAGCACAAATTCTTGGAAGGTTTAGTAGCATAACAGGTTGCATGATGACAGCTCCTCTGTGAAAAGACTGAACAATATTTGGTAAATCTCTGTACCACTCAAATGTGTTAATGTTGAATTGGTCAACTGCTGATGCACATGCAGTGAAAATAACTTTAAAAATCTTGGTGCCATGGTCATTAAAATGTGTAGAAAATTAATATTTTTTCTGTCAAGATTAATGCAGCTCCTTTGTTTGCTAATTGTCAGAATATCTTGATAGAGCTTTTAAAGGGCAGTGGTGTTCTTCAAGACCATCACATCACAGATAAATTATTCAAAGGCAAACTGTCCTGCCATTTGGAGATTCAGCCTCTTTTCCCCACTTTATTGTTATGTCAGAAAAGGTGGGTTTGCATGGTGTGTGGCGTGGCTGAAGTAGTAATGTTTCCTTGCTTCTCTGCAAAGCTCCTACCTGCAGTAACCCGTTGCAGAGTACCTGTGTTCTTGTAAAATGTAGTTAACAGAACAGCCTGAAGGTTTGCTGTGTCAGAATGTGAGCCAAGGATGAGCTGTAGCAGCACACATGTTGATGGTCAAGGTGCCCAGCATTACTGCCAGGAAGTCTCATCCATGCATGCAGAGTTTATTGTTGTGCAAAGCGCACTTCAAATATCAGCACCCATACAAGGGGTGAATTCTCGTGATGAAGCAACCTCTTGTTTATTTATTGTTGCCAAAGCTTGTGTGTCTATGGTGTCCGTCATAGTTATATAGGCAACCTAGACAACACCCCCCCCACACTCCTAGATGTTTAAATTCTCAAACAGAGTGGGGGACCCATGACCTCATAATTTCTCTTGCCTTGAGATCTGGAAGATTACTGTGTGGTTACGTCACCTGTTTGATTTCCTGCCTCATTGAAGCAAACATTCACATGGCATTTGGTCTGTAACTTGGAAAGCTACCACCTTTCAGTTCCCCGTGTGGAACTGGGAAGTTGTGAATCTTTTGTGTTCCTAATGCTTTTACTCCTTGCTGCTGAATGGTAACTAGAACAGCCTGGCTACTGCATTAGGAATATCACCAGTGAGGTAAAATGCTTCACAAATGTACACAGCTTGCTGTAGCATTGTATGCTGGAGGCCGGGTTAGGGTCACTTCATCCAGCTATTTCTGGATGCAAGGAAGAAATTGCTTAATTGGGTGAAGGTCAGTACAGGAGTAAATCTAGTCAGCTTGGCTAAAGTGGTGCCCATTTTGAAAATTATTTGTATGGCAGCATAAGCTTCTGTGCTGCATTATTTTTTATGGGTCCTTCAATGAATCAGTTAATGAACAAGTTTGACCTTTCATTATGTAACTCACTAAATTAATATGAGAGTGTATATCTTGTAGTGAGATTTTTTTTTATACCCATCACTGCTTTTAAATTAATACAGCTGAGGTACTGTGCGCAAAATAAGTTTTCAGTGCTATCCTATGAATGTTGATTTGGAAGTAAGTCCCACCAAGCTCACTTGGATTCCTGGGTAAATAAATGCACCTTGGACCACCTCCTTTCCATGGATGCTAGATGATTCCGTGTGTTGTAGGGTGGGGGAGGAAGGGAAACTTGTGGCCCTCCAGATATTGTTGGACTTCCACCAGCCCCAGCCAGCATGGGGCAGTAGTTATGGATGATGAAAGCTTTAGTCCAACATCTAAAGGGCCCCTGCTGTAGGAAATTGTCTCTTTAATTTTAGCAACTGGAGACTTGGTGTATGTGGGGTGACCTCACATTGATTTCCTCTGCCCCTGGTCTTCTGCCTTTGTGATAGCAGACAGCAGTGTTCTCCAGTTACAAAACTTGTGTTTCTTAATGACTTAGGAACTTGTGTGAAAAGCATTGGATGGAGTGGAGAACTGGCACCACAAATTGGGTGCTCTATACTCTTCCATCTGCAAATCAGTGAAGTGACCAAGGCACTTACTTGTAAAACAAATGTGGAAATGTTGTGTGCTGGGGATGGGGAAGGGGAGAAACTGACCTGACTTTGGGACTCTTGCCCCTGCTGTCGGAGAAGGAGGTAATCTATCAGTTTTGGAGCATCTACAAAATGCAACTCTCCTGATAACGGGTTTAAAGTAAAGATTTAATACCGTCCTCTCTCTACTATGATGTTGCAGTGACAGTTTAAAACTCATTCTCTAAATCTCAGCAGACTTTACAGCCAGCAGTGGGCCAATATAGAGTTTAATGGCATTACAACACATAAATCATCTTTTAAAGATGCTACCAGTAGCTCCAAAATTAAATGCAGACAATGTCCTCAGTTATAAATAATTTATCAAACACCATTTCGGATGAGCCTTCATGCTGAGTTATTTATTTTAGCCTTTACTGTTCAATTCCTCAGATACATTTTGAGAGATCCATTACTGGTCAGTTTAATGAACTTGGGGGTCTGCTGTGCCCCCCTCCAGCAGTTTGGCACATCTGTGGTGACCATTACATGGCTGGTCCAGACCTCTTTGTGCCTTTTACAAGTGCTGCCCATTTGTCATGTGGCGGTAAATGGAGGAGCACATTGGAGCCTTGGGACCCATTGTGTGATGTAGCAATGGAGGCAAGCTGAGCGCTCCATAAAGGGCTGCTTGTCACAGCTGTCCATCACTCTTACTGTAATCTCATTTAAGGAGCAGCCGTGGGCCCCAGAGAAGAATATTCCCAGTTAGCTTGGGCTTTGTAACCATAAAGGAGGAAGTGCTCCTTTTATATACTCACAACTTTTAGGGTACTTTTTTAGATTAATTATTGCCCTGCGTCATTTGTGCTACCATCGTTAAGACTGCGACTGTCAGCACATTCAATATACACCTCTGTTTTGCAGCTTTAAGAACTTCATTCGGTGGTAGAAATTAGCATATGTGGCATGTATGCAGGGCCAGTTTTTCCTGAGCAGTTTCACAGTGCCATTCTTGAGCAAGAACAATATTCCACTCTTATGCAACTGTTTCTTTAATTAATAGGATTTAATAAAATGGATGTTAAAAATGTTACATGGGCCTGATGGTGGTAGGTGGTACTTGATTTGGTAAAGTGGAGTTTGGTTTTGTCAGTTTAAACGTGTAAAATGGCTTTGAAAGCATGCTAAAATAGTGTTGAATTTGGCACAGACCAGGCAAGCAGCTGTATTTTCAGTCTGAGGAAGAATGCCTCTGTTTTTCTGGTAGTATCAAGTATTATGTTTGCTTATTTCAGTACATCTTTTTTCTTTCTAAATTGAGGAATGTCGCTGAGATAGGGTCACATGAACATGTCTGAGGCTTGTCCAAGGACTCGTATTTGATGACAAAAATCACGAAAGCCTATCTTTCACAGGGGGGTGGTTTCTGCTTTTAATTCTGAACCAGGACAAAGCTTAGGTTGAGTGTGTTCTGAACAGTCATTTTGTTCAGTGGAAGCAAATGAGGCAAGCAGAATGCAGACCTCTCTGCCTGTGTCACAACTGAGCTGTGAGACTCTTGGGGGCCTCTGCAGAAAGCACCATATATGGATAATGATGCTGGACTGCAATTCCCAGCAGCTGTTGAACACATCCAAAAATATCTGAAGGACCACAAATTACTCATCCCTTAGATCAAAATTCCCTCCTTCCCCTGCTTGCTTTTCCAAGTGGATTTTGGTTTGGATGTTCTCTTCCTTGGAATAGTTACAGCATTTATGGATACACTTCATTGCTTATTTGAATTGAGCAATATTTCCAGTTGCACAGGTTCTACCAAAAGGATCTTGGGCCTTGCAAACAGATCCTGTCCTGCATTTGGTTTCTATGGAAGTTTTGCTTCAGGAGATGATTACTCCAATGGAGGCTGATGGCTGGCATTGTGCAATTGCTTGGAAATATGGGAAGGGGGGCAAATGTCTGATACCCACTTTGAATTTTTTTCCTAGGAGGAAGAAGCCAAACAGCTTGTGAGAGACGCCATAGCAGCTGGCATATACAACGATCTGGGCTCTGGCAGTAACATTGATATTTGCATCCTCAGTAAGAACAAGCTGGACTTTCTCCGTCCCTACGATATGCCCAACAAAAAAGCGGAAAGGTGAGCGTGTCCCTGTTTAAATTGTTTCCACAGACGAGAGAGTTAAACCTTCAGGTACCAGGAACAGGCAGATTATGCCTTCAGAGTGCAAACACTTGTAATTGAAATGTTACAGGTAATCATATCCCAATTGTTGAGGCTGCACACTGTTCTAGCTTAGATAATTAAAACGCACTCTTGAAAAATAAATGCAACAAGAATTGTTCTGCCTGAAGTAGTTGTCAGCCTAAGAGAATGTCTGCTAGTTCCAAAAGTGGAGTGAGTTCATTTTAATAAACATTAGGAAGAACTTCCTGACAGTAAGAGCTGTTTGACAGTGGAATTTGCTGCCAAGGAGTGTGGTGGAGTCTCCTTCTTTGGAGGTCTTTAAGCAGAGGCTTGACAGCCATATGTCAGGAGTGCTCTGGTGGTGTTTCCTGCTTGGCAGGGGGTTGGACTCGATGGCCCTTGTGGTCTATTCCAACTCTATGATTCTATAATAGGAACGAAGGGTATTTTCGAGAGACATGCACAAAGACTCCTGGATAAACTTAGCAGTTATGGAATATGAAGAGAGGCCCTCCTGCACATCAGAAATGGTTAGATAGCAGGAAGCCAAGAGAGTAGAAAGTTGAGAAACGTGCAACCAAAATGATCAAGGTGGAGTAACAGGTTGATATCTTTGAGACTTTTAAGTTCACAGGAAAGGCAAGCAAGAGGTGACCTGATGTTTATAAAATTATGCATGACATAAAGTGGCTAGGGAGGTTTTCTCCCTCAACAACAACAGAACTCATAGACATGCAATGAAGCTGAATGTTGGAAGAATCAGGATATATAAAGTACTTCATGCAGCACATAGTTAAACTATGGAACATGCTCCCACAGGAGGCAGTGATTATTTTAAGAGAGGTTAAGGCTACCAGGGGCTACTAACCAAGATGCCTGTGTTCTACCTTCACTGTCAGAAGCAGTATGCTTTGGAATACAAGTTGCTGGTAATGGCAGGTGGGCAGAGTGCAGTTTTGCTCATGTTCTGCTTATGGGCTTCCTCCATGTATCTGGTTGGCCACTGTGAGAAGAGGATGCTAGACTGGGTGGGCAATTGGCCTGATCCAGGAGGCTGTTCTTATGTTCTTAAAGTGCAATTGTCCAGCGCAAATAGTATGGTGTGAAAAGGCAGTAGCTGGGATTGTGACCCTTTAGGGAGACCAGTATTCCCTGTACATCTGCTGTGTCTTTGCCAAGGACATGGCTGTTTCAAAGTAGGGAAGAGTAAGAACTTTCAATTTTTGTTTGCAAGGGAATAGCCACTTTGCTGTGCAGTTTTCCATTCTGTTCCGTGCACCAGGTTATTCTTGGAGTTTCACTAGGTTGTGGGCAATAACAAGAACTGCATCATTTTGCATGGCAGCAGCTATTTACTTCTTTCAAAGACTAGAAAGGACCATTTGGGAACATATATTGTATTGAACTTTATTACGGCCATTGGCCCATCACACGACAGTTTCCCATACCAACATAATGTACTTAAACCTCCAAATTTAAAACCGCCAAAACTTACAAAAACAGATAAGAACCAAAGCAAATCAAAAACAAAAGACCAGCATCATACATTACAATAAATTTGTAACATAAACATCGTCCTCTACTCATAAATTAGTAGAAGACATCAATGGTGATATCACCTAATTACATCCTAAAACATAGATCATAGTTTAGAGGGATTATCCGAGCCGCACAGGAGTCCGTTTCTCTTCTTTAGGGATAGAACGCTGATCAAGAATCTGGCAACCATGAGTGATCTTAGGGGGTCATCATCATTTAATAGGTATCTCAGTTTGGCTTCATTCGTATCATCGGCAATTCCCTTTAGATATTGAGCAAGAAACTTGCTCCTGGCCGATGAGTGAAATGCACAATCAAAAATTATGTGATGCAACGATTCCGGTGCCCCACAATTACAATCACATAAGAGCGATATCTGTCCATTGGAGAATCTATTTCTCAGCACGTTCGATGGGAAGGTGTTGAATCTTGCCTTTACAAAGGCATATCTATGAGCCGAAGAAGTTAAGGAATTCAAATAGTTTGGGAGCCTTAAGAGGGGTAATAAACCAAGGTTTAGAGGTGAGCAGGTACCATTGCCCAAGACCATTTTCTGCTGCAAGTCCATCTCCTCTAGTCTACAGGTTACTGTTCTTTTAGCTGGAACTATATCCTGCTCTAGTAATTTGGATGGGGAGATTCCCATTGCCGTAATCTTCAGTTGTATATTTTTAACCCATGGGCTCTGGAAATCATCTCTCCACATGCATTGTATCAAGTACAAGTTTGGGAGATTGTGCCATAGAGATAACCAGTGACAAAGTATGTGCTTCCACAGAGCGTTTTCCAGGGATACAATATTAAGTTCCATGCGTAGCGCTGTATTACTTACACAGTTGGGCAGTTTCAATATCCCTCTTAAAAACTGATTTTGAATAACCTCTAGGTGGGATAAGTTGACAAAAGTCCCCCAAATTGAGATGGCATAAGCAATTGTCGGGATCACCTTGGCCTTGAAGACTTTCAAAGCCGATGGGATATGAAGGGCCCCATCGGTGAAGAAAAATCGCAAGATCGCCAAGGAGATAGCTTTGGCTCTATTTGTAACATAGGCTACATGGGCCTTCCATCTAAGGTTATGTTGTAACCAAACTC
This sequence comes from Podarcis raffonei, assembly GCF_027172205.1. Taxonomy (NCBI): domain Eukaryota; kingdom Metazoa; phylum Chordata; class Lepidosauria; order Squamata; family Lacertidae; genus Podarcis; species Podarcis raffonei. The sequence goes on from NC_070620.1 coordinate 25,435,883, forward strand.
CCAAGTATTGGAATCTATAGACTTGTTCGATGACTCTCCCATCAATTCTCCAATTATGGAGTTTCCGGCTCTTTGAGAAAATTAGAATTTTAGATTTCTCATAATTAATTGTAAGGGAATTTGCGTTACAATATGATCCAAAAAATTTTAAGGCCCTCATAAGACCTACTCTAGAAAAAGAAAGGATGACTGCGTCATCCGCATATAGTAACAAAGGGCAGCGATAAAGTGCTAGGCGGGGTGCATGAATCCTTTCTTGAGCCTCTATTAGGGGAGTCCTCATGTCGCTTATGAACAAATTAAACAGGAATGGAGCCAATATACAACCCTGTCGGACACCTCTGTTAATGGGAATTGAATTGGTGAGATCGCCCTCCGGGGTGAGTCTCACTCTAGCCGCTGAGTTCTCATGGAGTTTGATTATTAGCCAGAGAAGCCTTCTGTCGATGCCCCAGCGGGTGAGTTTTTCCCAGAGGATGCTCCTGGAGATACTATCGAATGCTGCCTTTAGGTCAATGAATGCCACACAGAGTTGGCCACCCTTTGGGGTGGAATATTTCCAGGCAAGATGCTGTAAAATTAGAATATGATTTATTGTTGACTGTTTTGGGCAGAATCCAGCTTGTTCGGGCCCAATTAATTTTTTCTCTTCGGCCCATTGAATAAGTCTGTTCAACAGGAAGCGGGCATACAGTTTCCCCACTATTGAGAGCAGACTGATATTTCTGTAATTCCCCGGGTCATCTGGTGAGCCCTTTTTGTGGATTGGAACGATAACAGCGTCCTTCCATACTTCCGGGATCATTCCAGAGTTGTTAACGGCATCGAAGATGGTTGCCAGGGCTTTGGCCCACCAGTCCGCGTGGTATTTTATAGCTTCAGCCGGGATCAGGTCTGGTCCAGGCGCTTTCCCTGTTTTAAGTTTAACGATCAAGTCATGGATGTCTTCTGGATCGGTGGGGGGCCAGAGGGGAAGCTGATCTTGAGATTCATCTCTTGTGTTAACAATACAGTCAGTTGTGGCAAAGTAGTTTTTTAAGTAAGATTCCCAAACCGGGGCAGGAATAATAGTTAAAGGGTATCTTTTAGTTCTTTTATTTACCAGGAGCCAAAATTGTCTGGAGTTCCGTGATGATGAGGCTTCTATGATTGCCCGCCATTGATTCACTTGCCATTCCTGTCTGGCTCCCTTTTGGATTTGCTTGTAGGCCGATTTTGCTTGGAAATATTCTTTTGGCAGGACCGTTGCCCCGGAGGCTTTATACTCTTTGTATATGTTACCAAGAAGTTGTCTAGCCTGTTTACAAGCACTATTGAACCACAGTGCACCTATCTTCCTTTGTGTTCGATTTATTTTATGCGTCGGGACAGAGAAAAAAGACGTTAGGTCTTCCGACAGGTTCGAGAATAGTCTTAGAGTTTGATCATAATCATAATAATCCTCGATTAAGCCTGAGTATGCTTGTTTTAGTCGTTGTTGGAAATATGCTGAGTATTTTTGGGCCTGTAGTTCGGACCATTTTATACTTTTGATTTGCAATGCTGAGTTCGTAATCAAATGTGTTGGGTGTCTATCTCCATCTGGGGTCCAGTCTATAGTCATTGTGGCGACCAGCGGTAGGTGGTCGCTCAGTTGAATATTTTCAACTTTAAAGTGGGAAAATTTGGGGAATATGTCATGAGATACTAACATATAATCCAGGACACTGTTTGCAGAGGAGCTTATGTGTGTAAACTCACCCGGTACGTCAGGCGGGCAGTTCCCGTTTAGAATCACTAAGTTTAGACGTAGTACCAATTGGTAAAGAAGGGTTCCTGCTTCATTTACCCTTTTGTCTTTGGAGAGTCTTTGATTATGGAGGGAGAGGTCATTAATGAATTCTGGGGTTATCCACCATTTGGCTTTGATTAAGGACTCCCAGTTTGTTGCAATGCGAGCATTGAAATCCCCTGCTATAACATTGGGTATATTGGGGTATTTGGAGTGACAAAGAGTAAGATGTTCCTCCAAGATTCCCCATTTATTGTATAAGTCTGCAATGTTGCCTCCAGGAGGAAGATAAACATTTGTTATAACAAGTTCAAAATTTTCCCCCGTAATCAGGGCTGTAATTGCAAAGGTGGAAGCGTTTACAAGCGTGAGTTTTGCCTGTATTTTCAAGGAAATTGCTATAACTAGTCCTCCACTAGGCCGGCCTCCTTTAGTAGACGGGCATGCCGGTAATGATGTAACATCAAAACCATTAATATCTACTCTCCCCTCTTCCCATGTTTCCTGCAAGAGAATTACTTGGTGTGAGTTTATTAGTTTTACAAGGTCCGGGTCAGATTTTTTCCCTTTCCAGCCTGCTATGTTCCAGCTTAAAAGGGAGAACGGGAGAGGATTTGACTGAGGTTTGGGTAGTCACAATGGAGAAGGGGGGAACGCTGATCTTGGTGGGTTGTCAAATTTAAAGAAGTCAGTAATTTTCCTTTGCCTAATAGTAGATGACTTCTCTCCTTTTGGCACAGGTGTGCTTCTTGAGCTATTTGTAATTATGCTCTGCTCGCCCGATCCTATAGGGGTAGTGTCCTGGTTTGGTCTAGTCTCCTCTCTGAAATCCCTTATTTTATCAGAGAGCTTATCACCTAGGGGAGCAGAGATTAAGTCAGTACAAGTTTTAACTGTTATTGGATTTTCCTTCCGTGGGTATATCATCTTATTTATATGGCCCAAGGGGTCTTCTGTCCAGTCCATATCGGTAGCGGATTGAACTTCTAAATCATCAGCTAGAGATTCTCCGTCCGATAATGATGACTCCAGGTCAGGCATTGAGGAATGTGTCAAAATTTTGTTTACATTTTGCTGTTCTTTAGCAGGTATAACCATTCCAGCAGGTGCAGGAAGAGCTGGTTCCAGATTAACTAATAGGGGTGGCGAGACGATTGTCTGTATCGTTGCCTTGGATTTTATGGACCTATTTTGAGGCTGTGGGCTAAATTTGAGAAGGTCCACTGAGCCTCCAATGGCCCTGTTGGTTTGAATTTCTTTGTTTCCTATTTTGCTTTTGGCCTGAGACATCTTCTCCCTTAATTTGTCTAATTTATTTATTATTTTTTCTTTTTCTTGTGACTGTAATTCGTCAAATGAATTCATAAGGGCGCTTTCATCAATGGATATTCTGGAACCACCCAAGTTCGTTCCTGGTTGTGGACTGCAGGCAATCTCCTCCGTTCTCTGTGGGGAAAGCAACATCTCTTTGTCTGACGATTTTGTAGAGCTTGTTTCTGAATCTAATATCTCTTTCTCTTTTTCCACAAGTAGTGGTTTTACTATGCTGTCCGCAAAAACCCTTGTGGGTATGATTTTTATTTTTATAAATTTCCATTTTTGTCTTATTATTAATAAGGGTAGTCTCAGCGAACGGAAGGCTAAAATAACTTTGTAAGAGCCATTTGATTGAGTTAGCGGAAGTAAAGCATGAAGATCAATATGAACTGTGCTTATTCTCAGGATTTTACTTAGGGCAATTTTAGCTCCTTCCAAGCTTGACCAGTCCCATATCTCAGACCTTATCGTTAGGCATATCTTCTTAGGTTGCAATGTTAGATTTTGCTTACACATGAGATCATTTAGTTTGTATTTTCCCATCCCCTTTGCCCCAGAGTTTGGTGGGGCTATCACTGGAGGTCCCCTCTGGTAGTTATTTTTGAAGGCAATTTTGGCATCCATATCCATCACTTTTTCCGTTAGCTTGGAGATTGAGCACGTCAGAACGTCTATCTTTTTAAATATACAGTCCAGTGTCCTAATGACTAGTTGTAAATGGGAGGACTCATTTCCCAGCTGGTTTTCTTTATCCCGGATCTTTTTCCCATCCACATCGGGCCCGCCCTTGATGGGAGTGCTCATTAGATTACAAGTGTGTAAGGTGGTATTTTGGGACTTGGGAATGTTATTAGCTACATCCAAGTCACTTAGTGGAAGAAATCTATTGTATGTAGTAACTGCTGCTTGAAAATTTGATTGGTCTGTTCTTTCTTTCGCTTGTAGCTTAGGGCTAGGGAGAAGCAGTAATTCCTCTGCTTCTCTGAGGCGTTTCCTCTTGCCCATAGCTACAGTAGATATGAGCTAGATAATGTAAATAATACAGGAGAGAAGAAGGGGACTTCCTACCACAGTCAATGATTTAGCTATACAGCTGAGTATTTAACTCCAGGGATTTCTCCGCAGTTCGTTGAAGAGCTATAATAAGAGTCAAATTCCGATAAAGATTTACCCCTGTTGAGGGCTCAAGTAGATCATCTCAGCTCAGCCCTCTTCACGATCAATTGTTCGAGGGAAGGGCTCTCAATTTGAATCTTTATCCAGTCCCCCATCCCTCCCCTATTCGGTCTCCGGGAAAAGTGCAGGCAGGCTTTACTTGGAACAGAAGGTCTCACCGCTTTGTGAACTTCCAGGCTTCTGCTTGATGGATTTAAACTTCCGTCTCCTCTCTCTTCACCCCTCTCTGCCGAAAACTTCTTCTTCACCTCTCGGAGTGTAATTACAGCAACCCGAAGCCTCGCAGCTTTCCACTCTCGCCGCTTTCTTTCAGCCTCAGATGGTCGTGAGACTGTGGAGAGACCTGGCGAGCGAGTGACGGGCGGACAGGGCAGCGTCAAGGCTGCTGCTGCTCTAGGCAAGTAATTAAAACCAATTTGTTGAGCTCCTTTGCCGTGGGAGTCACAGGCTTTCAAGATTAATGGTGTCGTCTATTATTCCTTATCTGCAAAACGCTGACTCATCCGGCACTTTCTCTGCTCACAGCTCAACATTCTTCTGCTCTCAAGCTCCAAGTTAAAAGAAACAGTTGTGATTAAGAAAAATAAAATACTTGGTCTAAAGCAAGTTAAAATGAGATAAAACGAGATAAAATCAATTAAAACTCAGTTAAAATTTGTGGAGCTCTGGAGCTGACTGCCTAGCCTGCCGCCATCTTGACCGGAAGCCCGAGCATCCATTTGGGAACATACTACTTACCGACCTTGAAAAAGGATCCTGTCTTTGCAGGAGCCACTTTCCCTGTGCTTGTTGTTGAATCAAGCCAAAAGTCAAAGGAATTGGCCACCCTCCAGGGGCCCGGCTTGAATCCTTGTTGACCTCCCTGTCTGCGACTCCCGGCAAGATCAGGCAAGATCTCAATCGGCGATCCTTCTCAACGTGAGAAGAACACACCACTGCTCCCCTACCAGGGAGGGGAGAGAGACAGACAGAAATGTATTTACATGCCTTTATTTCTGTCCTTCCAGCAGTACAGAGAAAACGTGACTGCACTCTCTCATCACCAACAGCAGAGAGAGAAAAACTCCTCCCATGTACTTCCAGTACAGGGTCATGTGACACTCTGAGCTAACATCCGGTGCTCAGTACACTGAATAGACTGTCCCTTTGTTCCCACGGTACAGTCCCAAAACGTCAACATCCTGTTTGGCATTCCAGCCACCTGGAGCACGCTGCTGCATTGCTCCTTTTTCGTAACATCCTCCCCCAAAAGAATCAATGCGTGTTGCGGCAAGCAAAGCGTGATCCAGAGAAGAAAACAAACAGTTGTTATACACATAACATTCCCCTGTTGTTACAGTTCCACCCTTGGAACTCCCCGCCACTGGTTTCCCCAGTGTACCTCTCTGGTTGTTTGGCTTCCAAGGAATGAGTGCATCTGCATTACCTTGGCTAGCAACTCTCTGTTGTGTCTTTGTCTCTGACTTAGACACAGCTCCAACCTGTCCTCGGTTGTGTACAACAGCAACACATGCAACAGCTAAGTTAGCAAACTCTTTTGAGTACCTCTTGGGTGGTTGACCCTTTGTAACTCTCTCAGACCTTCGTATGAGGTGCTGATCCTCTCTGCTCACTGGTTCAGTCTCAGGACTCTTTGGAGAACCAGTTCCAATAGTAAACAGTGGTTCATCCTTCACTTGTGAAGGTCTATCCATTGTGTGAGATTTTCTCTCAATGACTGTGACAACTGAGCTCTCCGAGCTATCACTGTCGCTCTCAGTACCACTGTAATCTGTAAAATCATCATCATCTGAATCATCCTCAGTCGGAAATGTGTGTACTATCACTCTCTCCTGTTCAGGAGCACTCTCTAGAAATTTTGTGAGAATCACCTGACCAGATTCAGACAAAATTACTCTGTAGAGACCCTTTTCATATCCCACAAAAATGCCTCTGGCATTCTTTACTCCACCTGGAGCTTCTGTCCTCACATGAGACCCAAAAACCTTAAAATGGGCAACAGAAGGTTTTCTATGGAACAGTTTCTCAAAAGGAGAACTTCCCAACTCTTTTGAAACCTTTCTCAACCACGTATAACAAAACGACATTAGCGACTCGGCCCAGAACTCATGTGGCAGATGTGAACTAAGCAATTGCGCTTTCATCCCCTTTTGCAATTCTTTGTTCACCCGTACACAGACACCCCTGTTCCACGCTTCCGCTGAAACAGCAACCTTGTGTCTTATCCCTTTCTTCTGCAGGAACTCCTGAAAATCCTGTAAAAGAAAAATTTTCTTCTCATCTGTGAACAGACAATCAATGTTAGCATCATGCATATTTTTAACCTTGTCACAAAACTCCTGAAACCTTTCCACGGCTTCCTGTGGCCTCTTTAACACATAAATCCAGACAAAGTTAGAGAAATGATCCACACACACAAGATAAAATCTTGCATTGCCTCTAGATGGTTCTAGAGGACCAATCACATCAGCATACACCCGCTGAAATGCTCTGTCGACCCTGGCCATCTTCCCGGCGCTCGTTTTGGTCACACCTGCGAGAGAAATCAAGTTAGACACAGATGAATTACATTCCATGTAATCACTTTGCGCATAAGTCAACAAATACAGTCCATCTTTCTCTTTGGCAGAAAGATACAACTCTCCATCTTTGAAGATCTTGCAGCTCTCAGCATCATAGGACAGTTTCAGTCCTTTCTTTGCAATCTGCGAAACACTCAGCAGATTGAACTTCAATTCAGGAACCAAGTAAACATTGTTTATAGTCAAGTTCAGACTCTTAAGATACACAGTCCCTATCCCGGTCGCTTCCAGCTCCTGACCGTTGGCCTGTCTCACAGCGAAGCTTTGCTTCTTAAACGTTGAAAATAGTCCTCTGTGTGGGGACATATGAACGGTGCTCCCCGCGTCGATTACAAACGAGTTCCTAACATCTGGCGTGGTTCCTTTCGCCATCAAGGCCTTTGCAGGTTTCACCATAGGCTTGGTATGACTTTTGCCTGATGCCTCAGGCTTTGCTGAGCGGCCCTTAGCTCCTTTTGGCTGGCATGGCTTCTTACAGTTCCGCTGAAGATGCCCAGCCTGTCCACAATTGTAACATCGGACAATGTTCAAAGCTACAGCATTATCTCCAGTAGCAACATCGGTGGGGGAGTTAGAACTCCGTTCCTCCCTCCCCCTGTCCTTTACTTCCAGTGCAGCAAGGCGGTCGTGTTCATTCAAAACAACGGCAGACACCCTCTCCGCGGTCAAATCTTGAGCCGGTAGAGAACCAAGCTGACTGGCAACCATTTTGTAAGTCCGATTTAGGCTGTTTATCATCATGAAGCAAAACACTTCCTCCTGCAGACGGAAATTGCGTTCCACCATCTGTTGGCGCAGATACTTCATCTCCGTCAGGTGCGCTTGAACATCTCCATCAGGCGCAAGCCTCAGATTGGTCAGCTTCTCAAAATACAGCAGCGCTGAAGAACCAGCATCCCTCTGATGTGTTCTACGCAGTGTCTCCCAAATCTCTCGTGCATACTCTAAATTCTGAATATGCACCAATTGGCAATCTGAGACACACAGAATTATAGCCGTCCTGGCTTTCAGATTCTGTGATTCCCAACCTCGTGTTGGTGCTGCAGGGATGGGGTTCTCAATCACGTCAAAGATCCTCTGATTCTGCAGCAGGGCCTTCATCTTTATAGACCAAGATGAATAATTGTCATTAGTCAGGGGAGGTGGATAGGGTAAACCTCCCCCCTTCTTGGCATCCATTCTGAATCCAAGTGTCTGCTCTCACTTTCAAGCCAGTAAAATCCAAAAGTCTATATTGGGCTGTTTTTCTGCCTTCTCTGGCAGGCAATCTGCACGCTGTTTCACAGCTGCGTAGATAGCCAAAACAAACTTTGACTTCTCACGCTCTGAGCCATTCAGTAACTTTCCACTTACTGACGGTCGTTGCCTAGCAACTGTGCATACCTTTTCTGCGGACAGGAAATCTTATCAACCACAAGAATTCCTGGTATGCAAGCCTCTGCTCTCAGAGCTGTTTTTCCAAACGCAGCTCTCGTGAGCCAGAGAATAAATCAATCTGCGTTCACACTTTTAGCCCGAAAATTCAGCATACCTTTGGGGCTCCGTAGCCTGGAAAACACCCCCTTTCGGTGTCCTGCTGTCTGTTCAGCGTCTGGCTGCACGCAGACGTCACCTTATCTTCTTAGGTGCAGAGGATGGCAACGATCCATCGACCTCTCACCTCTCATGCTGATTCCCATGGATCAGAGAACCATCGGCTATTGCTACCAGTTGTTGAATCAAGCCAAAAGTCAGAGGAATTGGCCACCCTCCAGGTGCCCGGCTTGAATCCTTGTTGACCTCCCTGTCTGCAACTCCCGGCAAGATCAGGCGAGATCTCAATCGGCGATCCTTCTCAACGTGAGAAGAACACACCACTCCTCCCCTACCAGGGAGGGGAGAGAGACAGACAGAAATGTATTTACATGCCTTTATTTCTGTCCTTCCAGCAGTACAGAGAAAACGTGACTGCACTCTCTCATCACCAACAGCAGAGAGAGAAAAACTCCTCCCATGTACTTCCAGTACAGGGTCATGTGACACTCTGAGCTAACATCCGGTGCTCAGTACACTGAATAGACTGTCCCTTTGTTCCCACAGTACAGTCCCAAAACGTCAACATCCTGTTTGGCATTCCAGCCACCTGGAGCACGCTGCTGCATTGCTCCTTTTTCGTAACACTTGTAACCTTCTGTAAAAAGAAAAGGCTTATTGTAATCAGCTTTCTGGGTCACTGTCCTAATGCAATCCAAAACTCCCAGAAAGGTCACCTGGGGTTTCCACTCATAGCCTCCAACTGGGCTAACTGGCGGCACTGACATTCTCTCTGTCCAGGAGAGGTTCTTCAAAAGCCATAGTGCAAGAGGGATATGGGTTACAAATACAGAATGAGGTGCTCTTGGCAGGGGTCGAAGCTCTAACTTGACTTTCTGCTCCAAAATGGAGTCTTCCTTTCCAATAACTTTGTCTTAGAATGTATTCACATGCAGCATTAAACAGTTCTATTTTAATCTATGTGTACAGATGCCTCCCTCTTGGCCCATGTCTAACTGCCCTGCAGCAGAGGAAATAAGCTGGAGTCTGGCTTGTTGTGACTTGTAACTCAGGGCCTTGTGGTTTGTTTCCTCTGTGTGGTAGTCAGAAGTGGGTGATTAACTTGCTGTGTTCTATTTGGGAAAAGGGCAACTTTACTCAGTACAGCAACTAGATCTAAGTATATATCTCAATCTCCATCTGCCCCCCTTGTTAGTGGGATTTCTGGCAGACACACATTACTCTCTATAATTGCTTCTCTATTCTCCCCCTCCACCCTCAAACAGGCAAGGGCGATACAGCTGTGAGAGGGGAACTACAGGTGTGCTCTATACGAAAGTTACACCCTTGGATCTTGAAGTGGCAGATGAGACAGTGCAAACAATGGATACATCTTGACTTACTGGGAACTTCTGGGCAGTGGAAGAGGATTGAGAATTTTCATACCTGAATTCTGCATCTGTATGCTGGCATTAATGTTCTGTATGCAGATTTAATAAAAACCAATATGAATTGACCGGTTGACTTGTGTAATAACTGGGGCAGGAAAAAATAATTTTCTAAAATGATTATTTGCTTCAGTAGGTCAGCCCAGTTGTACATCCAGCCTATTATGTGACCCCAGCCACTTCACAAGTAGAGCAGCAGTCATTCTTAGATGCAAAAGTTAACAGATCTTATCCCCTGTGTGCTAATGGTGTATTTATGCTGAAGCTGTCTGGTGACCAACAAGCAATAGCCTAAGATTGTGTGGACTAAAAGCCTGCTTCATTCAATAAATCTGCTGAAGCAAGTTTTAGGTCATGAAAACTTGTGATGTAAATTTGTTGGTCTTTAAGGTGCTTAGCAGATTTCTTGGTTTTGTATGCAATAGCCTTTTATATTGCTTTTATATTTAATCATTTCCCATATTTTTCATAACTCAAGAGGAATAAATAAAGTGTGGTCACAGCATTTTTTGCTGAACACTTTCACGTACCTTAAGCAGGTATGGCAGAGGCAGGGGGTTACAGATCATTTAGTAAAGCAACAAAGCAAAAGTAACAGGCATAAGGTGGAAGTTATTTGACGCTGGAAACAGTGTTGCTCTGGATTTTACACCATTCAACCCTAAGTGGCTTTACCTCACCCCACACCTAAGGTTTTTTTTGGGATATAGTACAGGTAAATGAGGTGACAAGTATTTTTCCAAGGAAGAGGAAGGGCAGAAAGTCGGTATCAAGCTCAGTACTATTCAAACTAACTTTGATAAATGGCTATTATCTTACCTTTTACCCTTGAAACTTACATTTCCCCTAATGGTACCTGCTCTCTCAAGCCCCCCATCTGCTCTACATGGGATGGAATTAAATAGATATGAAAGAGAGAGAAAAGTTGGTGTTAAAGAGTTGAGTTGCACTCTGTCTCCTTCTGTGTCTAATATACAGATGCAGAAATGAGCTTATATTTAGTCAGCATGAGTTGCTTATTCCTCCGGTTTAATAGGAATACCCTTTCTGACTGTCATCAGATGTTTTCTTATAAGAAAATTCAGCCATACAGCAGGTAGCACTTAACTTATTGTTGTACCATAATTATAACTGAACCACTGTCCCAAGTCAATTAAGTACGTGAATATGTATATCAAGATTAAATCATTTGCAGGTAAATAATAGATAATAATAGGGAAAACTGGGAAGGACTGTCCTACAGTTTATTCAAAAGGTCAATCAACTTCCAAATGCAGCCCAACAAAACCCCCTTTCACAGTGAATATTCTGCAGAAAGAATTTAAAACAGAAGCATATCTTATTTTTTTTGTTTTTTTAAATGATATTTATTAGAAATTTAAAGATTACAGAAAAAAGAAAACAACAAAAAGATTTAACAAAACATACATTACAATACATAAAAAGGGAAAAAAGTACATAAAAACCAATACAACAATACACCAAAAAAACACACACCCAATATTCCATATCTTTATCTTTCATTTGCTTGTTTCATCGACCTCCTCACACCTCCCTTTTTGTGTTCTAGTTTAATTAATTGTTTCAGCAAATTCTTTCCATCTTTCTCAATTTTTGTTGGGTAATTTATCTTAACAGTCTAACCTATTAATTAACTCAGCAAATCCTATCCATCTTTCACTATATTCTGTCATTCAATTTACCTTAATTTATTTTAACCTTATCTTACCATAAAATACCTTAAAGCTTAAAACTTAATACTTATTTATACATAACTCCTTATATCATTTCTACTAAAGCCAAATAGTTTCATTCCAACATTTTTCCTAATACTCGTTAATTTTACACTAATTCCCAAAATAAAATTTTTTAAAAACTTTCTTCCAATCTTCATCCAACGTCTCTTCTTCCTGGTCTCGGGTTATGTCAGTCCTTACTGTCCATTCCATCTAGTCCATCAACCTGGTAATCTTATGTCCGAGGCTCTTAAGTCTTTTCCATGTCCCTTCTGCAGATCTTCTTCTTGTTTATACCTGCACTTTTCCTTGTCTTTTGTTGATCTCTTTCTTAATTTCTTTCCTTTCTCATTGAGGAGTAGGTCTCGGGGAGACTCCAACCCAAAATTATCTCCATCTCCCCTCATCAGATCAGCCCATTCCCCACAGTCCCACTCCCCACAGTCAGCAATGTAATCCAGAAAATATTTAAAAGCATGTTTCAAAGTCCCTCCGAGATTCAGAGCCCCCATAGCTCCAGAGTCCCCCTGGCCCACTCCGAATTCAATCTTCAAGAACGACGGCTTATGCTCCTGAAGGGCCTCGGGTCTCTCCACTTGTATTACTTGAGGTTCAACAGCAACCTCCTCCATTATCTTCTGCACTTGCACTTGCCCTGTCAAAACAGGTTCCTGAGTTGGTTCCTGAATGGTTTCTATATGAGTATTCACCGTTTGTCCAAAGTTTTTAACTGCAACAGTCATCAAATCCATCTTCTCATGCATCTGCTCCAACAAAGCGCTTGTCTTGCAAAAAGCAAGCACCAAAACTTCTTCTAAACACATTTTTTATTCAAGGTCAGAGACTGGTCCCACGATCCTAATCTCCCAACTGTGAAATCCCCAAATCGACTGCAGCAACAATTTAACAAGCTCCCTCTAGAGGAGACAATTTCTATTTGTATCCATCTTTTAAAAGCAAGTCCAACAAAGGAAAATTACTTTCATTTTTCAAAGATTTTGTTTCTTTTGAATGCAAAAGGCAACATTGGAATCAATTTGTTTTGTTTTTTTTTAGCTATCTGTCAAAGACGTTCCCTTCACAGTCAATGAACATCCCCAAAAGTTTCTGTCTCTGGAGGACTTCCGGGTTAGCGCCATCGGTAATGGCGGATTCCCTCTGTCTCTGAGGGACCAGCTCCGCGGGATCGGGTCTGACCGCTGCGGCGAAGCGGGGACCCCTTTAAAAATCCCAGGCGCGTGAAGCCTGTGAACGTGGGACTCAGCGGGCACCTTCAGCGCCCCCCCAATCTGCGAAGGAACCCTTTTTTGGGGGGGCTCCTGAGCGAAGCGGGGTGAGTGGCGCGGTGCTGTGAGTGGATTGCTTCTTCCACGGAGCGAAGCCGCACAGCCGTTATCGGAGAGTGCTGACTTTTTCCTGGGACAATTTGGCTACAAAAAGCAACTACCCGTGAGTAGGATAAAATTGGATTAAACGAAGGAAAAGAGCGAATTCGGCACCGAAACGGGGAGGTATAAACAGGAAGTCCGCCTTCCGTTTCTTGTATATAGATCAAAGCAAAGAGACTGTAAGCTAAAACTTTGAAAGACGTCTTTAAAAGGACTCAAATCTTAACGTCAAACAGGAGATCTCCCCTCCGGATTGCAGGAGAGGAGGGGAAAAGGTTTGAACTGTATTTTCCTGCAAAAAAGAGAGGAAAGGAAGCTAAAATCCACCGCTTAGACCCTGGGAACGGACTGCCTATAGACAATGGGAATGCCGTATTATGAAAGGCACTATTGGTTAATAGAGTGCTTTTGACAGCTAACTTTGCAAAAGAGATACAGTGTTTCTGGCTGACTTCTCCTGGTTTTAAAGTAACTTTAAAGTAACTGGAATTGAAACTGTCGTTTTTTGGTGAATTGGGGGACTTAAAAAGGTTGGTTTTTTTTTAAGTTACAAGATTGACTGTTACTGTGTCCCCCTAGAGGAAGTTGGATATTGTTACAAAAACAACTGGGCCAGGGGAATTTTCCATTTCATAACAAATCCTAGCTGTGGGACTGACCTTGGACTTAATCTAGAGTGTTATGGCAGATGGAAAAGTCAGAGTTGCTTCAAGAGAAAACAACGAGGTCTGGTAAATCTTTTCGTACAGATATTGGGCTACAGAGAAGAGCATCAGCATCTGGCTCCTCTGGAACACCTGGACTATCAGGGGCTGCACCTGTACAAGCGAAGTCAAAAGGAATGTCGTCTGAGGATGTTTTAGCTCTGGCACTAGGGAGAATTAATGAATCTTTGGAAAATTTAACCAAACAAGTAGCTGAAACAAACAAACAAGTAGCTGAAACAAACAAACAGGTAGCTGAAACAAACAAACAAACAAGTAGCTGAAGCATCAGTTAAAATTGACCAAAACACTACAAGCATAAATAACTTGGGACAGAAGGTGAATACCAATACAGAGACTATTGAGAAATTGCTTCAGGAATCTACTCAGACTCGAAAGACAGCTGAAGAAGCAAAGGAAATAGCAACTGCCACTGAAGAGAAGATACCACCGATACATAGGCAACTTGACGACTACAGGTTGATGTTTTCTATGATTGAATTGAAGGAGAAACAAACGAATTTGAGGATCAGGGCTGTACCTGAACTTGAGAAAGATAACTTGACTGACTTCCTTACGAAGGAATTTGCAGACTTCTGGCAACTAGACTTGGGGAAGGAAGATTTTAAGATAGTGAGTGCATTCAGGCTTGGAAGAGGAGGAAAGAAGAACAAGGTGAGAGACTGCCTCATTACCCTTCGAACAAAAGAGGAGAGAGACAAAACTTTGAATCTGCATTTCCGAAAGACCTTGGAAATACATCAGTCAAGTGTGGAGATATTTAAGGACATCCCGAAACATCTTTTTTTAAAAAAATAAATTTTTATTGGTTTTCCAACATAAATTAAACACATTACAATTCACAATACATAGACAAACAAACATATACACATGTATAATTTCATAACCTCTTTTTCATAAACCTTATTTCAGCGACTTCCCCATGCCTCCCTTTTCTGCATCCCTATTTTAAAATTTTCTTCAGCAACCCCTCATTTCAGTTGACATTCACTTTCTTTAATCCTTCTTCTCTTACCCAATCATTTACCGCTGCAATTCTATTTTACATTACCCATGACATTTTAGCACTCATTAATTTTATAACAGTTCTTAAGATAAACTTTGTATTTCTTCCAATCTTCTTCCACCGTCTCTTTTCCTTGGTCACGGATTCTGCCAGTCATCTCAGCCAGTCCCATGTAGTCTATCACCTTCGTCTGCCATTCTTCCAGTGTGGGTAGTTCTTGTGTCTTCCAATACTTTGCTAAAAGAACTCTTGCTGCTGTTGTAGCATACATAAAGAACATCCTATCTTTCCTTGACACCAATTGGCCCACCATGCCCAGGAGAAAAGCCTCTGGTTTCTTATGAAAGGTGCACTTAAGAACCTTCTTAATTTCATTATAGATCATTTCCCAGAAGACCTTAATCCTTGGGCACGTCCACCAAAGGTGGTAGAAAGTACCTTCAGTTTCATTGCATTTCCAGCATTTATTATTGGGCAGATGATAGATTTTTGCAAGCTTGACTGGGGTCATGTACCACCTATAAATCATTTTCATGATATTCTCTCTTAAGGCATTACATGCCGTAAACTTTATACCGGTGGTCCATAACTGTTCCCAGTCAGCAAACATGATGTCATGACCAATATCTTGTGCCCATTTAATCATCGCTGATTTAACCGTTTCATCTTGTGTATTCCATTTCAACAGCAAGTTATACATTCTTGACAAATTCTTAGTATTGGGTTCTAACAATTCTGTTTCTAATTTTGATCTCTCCACCTGAAAGCCAATTTTCCTGTCTTGTTTGAATACTTCATTTATCTGATAATAATGGAGCCAGTCTCTTACTTTAGACTTCAATCTCTCATAGCTCTGTAGTTTCACTTTTCCACCCTCTTGTTCTATAATTTCCCAATATTTTGGCCATTTAGATTCCATATTAAGTTTTTTCACTTCCTTAGCTTCCATTGGTGACAACCACCTAGGGGTTTTATTTTCCAACAGATCTTTGTACCGAATCCAAACATTGTATAGTGCTTTCCTAACAATATGGTTTTTGAAACCTTTGTGAGTTTTTACCTTGTCATACCATATATATGCATGCCAACCAAACCTATTGTTAAACCCTTCCAAATCCAAAATGTCTGTGTTCTCAAGAAGTAGCCAATTTTTCAGCCAGCAAAAAGCCGCTGATTCATAATACAGTCTGGCAGGGCAAACCCCCCTCTTTCTTTTGCATCAGTTAGTATCTTAAATTTTATTCTGGGCTTTTTGCCCTGCCAAACAAATCTAGATATGTCTTTCTGCCACCTCTTGAAACAGTCCATTTTATCCACAATCTGCAATGTTTGAAACAAAAACAACATTCTCGGCAAAACATTCATCTTAATAACAGCAATTCGGCCTAACAAGGAAAGTCTCAAATTTGACCATATTTCTAAATCTTTCTTAACTTCTGTCCAACATTTCTCATAATTGTCTTTAAATAAGTTCACATTCTTAGATGTCAAATTAATCCCCAGGTATTTCACTTTCTTTGCTACCATTAATCCAGTTTCACTATGAAACCTCTCTCTTTCAGCAACTGTTAGGTTTTTCTCCAGTACTTTCGTTTTCTGTTTATTCAGCTTAAAGCCTGCTACTTGACCAAATACTTGTATTAGCTCTAAAACTCTTTTCGTACTAGTGTCTGGCTCTTGTAAAGTCAATACTAGGTCATCTGCAAACGCTCTCAATTTATATTGTTTAGCTCCGACCTGAATCCCTTTGATCAGCTGGTCCTCTCTAATCATGTTTAATAAAACCTCCAAGACAGATATAAAAAGTAATGGGGATATTGGGCACCCCTGTCGTGTCCCTTTTTCAATAGCAAATTCTTCAGTAACCACATTATTTACAATTAATTTTGCTTTTTGTTCAGAATAAATTGCACCTATACCATTCTCAAAACCTTGGCCTACCCCCATCCCTTTAAGATTCTTTTTCATAAAACTCCAAGAGATATTGTCAAAGGCTTTCTCCGCGTCCACAAATATTAATACTGCCTTAGTATTAATATTGGCTTCTAATAATTCCATAATATCTATTATGTTTCTCACATTATCAGATAAATGTCTTCCTGGAAGAAAGCCAGCCTGGTCTTTGTGAATCTCTCCCACCAACACTCTCTTAAATCTTTTTGCCAAAATGTCTGCAAAAATTTTGTAATCCACATTAAGTAATGATATAGGGCGGTAGTTCTTAATCTGGTTCTTCTCAGTCTCAGATTTTGGTATAAGTGTAATATACGCTTCTTTCCACGAATCGGGTGCCTTCTTCCCCTCTAAAATTTCATTACAGACTTCCTTCAGCGGTTGTACCAGCCATTCTTTCAAAGCTTTGTAATATCTGGAAGTCAGTCCATCTGGTCCTGGAGATTTTCCCAATTGCATACTTTGAATGGCTCCCTCTATTTCTTGCTCAGTCCGAAACATCTTTTGGATCTCAGGTTTAACTACAGAGACCTGGTCACTTTGCTGAGAAGTAATAGAATCATTTTTAGGTGGGAATTCCCCCAAGGCCTGTCTTTTAAATACAAAGGGAGAAAGATAAAAATAAGATCACCTGACGACAAAGATAGATTTTTGAAAGATCACGGAGAAGACTTACAGAAAGAAGCGGAATCTGGAGAAGAGCCAAGAGCACTGGAAAGAGGAATACTAGACATAGCAAACTTATCTTTTGGATTGCATGGTTCAGAGAAAGTGACACCACCAACAGAACAAGAACAAACACTTGGTGTAGTTGGAGGAAAAGCAAAGTAACTACATTATGGCTCTGCAACTATTAAGTTGGAATTGTAATGGTCTCAACTCTCCCCAGAAAAGGAAAAATGTTTTTCACTTACTGAAAAAGGAACAATTGGACTTGATTTGCCTACAGGAAACACATGTGATAAGGCTACATAGAAAAGTATTGATTAACAAAAGATTGGGACAGGAGTTTATTTCATCTGAGAAAGTTAAAAAATGAGGAGTAGTGATCTACGCAAAGGAGAGATTATCACCGAAATTTATTTTTAAAGATGACCAAGGAAGATTTGTGGCAATTGAAATTCAAATTCAAGGAGAGAAATTCTTGATAGTAGGAGTTTATGCACCAAATGAGGGGAAATCTGAATTCTTTAAAAAGTTCCATGAGACCTTAATGGACTACATGGATTATAACTTGATTTTGATGGGGGATATGAATGGAGTGGTATCTACAAATATGGATAAGGCACAAAGACAGGTAGTCACCAAGGATGGTAGACTACCGAAAACTTTTTTTGAGATGACAGACAATCTGGACTTAGTTGATATCTGGAGAACAAAGAATCCCTTGGGTAGAGAGGGAACTTTCTTTTCTGAAGCCAAAATGACATGGACCAGAATTGACCAAATATGGGTAACTAGAGGAATGGCACCAAAGATAAAGAAGGCGGAAATTTGTCCAAGAACTTGTTCCGACCATAATGCTGTGAAGATGGAGATGAAACTAATATCAACTGGCTCTTTCAGATGGAGGATGAATGACACCTTATTTAGAGATGAAAATGTGATTAAGAAGGCCCCCAAAAATATCAGAGACTATTTTGAGATAAACATGAACACTAATGTTGAAAAAAGAGTTATCTGGGACGCAAGCAAAGCCGTTATGAGAGGGTTCTTGATACAGCAGAATGCAATAAAGAAGAGAAGTCTAAATGAGAAGAAAGACAAAATTTTGGAGAAAATAAAATAAAGCGAGAAGAAATTGAGAGCAAAACCAAAGTCGCAAGAGATCCTGAGAGAAATAAAGTTATATCAAGTACAATATATGAAAATGATGAATCAGGAAATAGAATGGAAAATTAAACAAATGAGACAAAAGACATTTGAATCAGCTAACAAATGTGGGAAATTGTTGGCTTGGCAAATGAAAAAAAGACAAAAATTAAATACTATTACAAATTTAGAAGTGGAAGGAAAGAACATACAGAACCCAGCCAAGATTAAAAATTGTTTCTAGAGCTACTTTAAACAATTATACACACAAGGGCCACAGAAAGAAGCTGACATAGATCGATTCTTGAAGATAAATGGATTACAAAAAATCTCTCAAGAAAATAAATTAATGTTGAATTACAAAATATCTGAACAGGAAATAGAAGGTGCCATTCAGAACATGCAATTAGGCAAATCTCCAGGACCAGATGGACTGACTTCCAGATATTACAGAACTTTAAAAGAATGGTTAGTACAATCTTTAAAGGAAGTCTGTAATGAAATATTGGAAGGGAAAAAGGCACCAGAGTCGTGGAAAGAAGCGTACATTACACTTATACCGAAAACAGAAACTGAAAAAACCCAGCTTAAGAACTACCACCCCATATCATTACTCAATGTGGATTACAAAATTTTTGCAGATATTTTGGCCAAGAGATTAAAAAAAGTGTTGATGGAAGAGATTCATAAAGACCAAGCAGGCTTTCTTCCGGGTAGACATTTGTCTAACAATTTGAGGAATATAATTAACATTTTGGAAAAGCTAGAAGTGAATATTAATACTAAGGCAGTTTTGATATTTGTGGGCGTGGAGAAAGCTTTTGACAACATTTCTTGGAGTTTTATGAAAAAGAACCTACAGGGGATGGAGGTGGGAGAAGGATTTGGAAATGGTATAAGTGCAATTTACTCTGAACAAATGGCTAAGTTAATTGTTAATAACCAGGTTACGGAGGAATTTAAGATAGAAAAAGGAACACAACAAGGTTGCCCAATTTCTCCATTGCTTTTTATATCAGTCCTGGAGGTTTTGCTGAATATGATTAGAAGGGACCAGTTGGTTAAAGGTGTACAAGTCGGAGCTAAACAGTATAAACTGAGAGCATTTGCAGACGATCTAGTACTGACATTACAGGAGCCAGAATCTAGTACCAAAAGAGTTTTGGAATTGATTCAAGATTTTGGCCAGGTTGCAGGATTTAAATTGAATAAACTAAAAACAAAGGTTTTAGAGAAAAACTTAACAGCGATTGAATGAGAGAGGTTTCAGAATGTGACAGGTTTAACAGTGGTCAAGAAAGTGAAATACCTGGGGATTAACATGACAGCTAAAAATGGGAATTTATTCAAAGATAATTATGAAAAATGCTGGACGGAAGTGAAAAAAGATTTAGAAATTTGGTCAAATTTGAAGCTTTCATTGTTAGGCCGTATTGCTGCTATAAAGATGAATGTATTGCCAAGAATGCTATTTTTGTTTCAAACATTGCAAATTTTGGACAAAATGGATTGTTTCAAGAAGTGGCAGAGAGATATTTCTAGATTTGTCTGGCAGGGCAAGAAGCCCAGAATAAAATTTAAAATATTAACGGACGCAAAGGAAAGAGGTGGATTTGCCCTGCCAGACCTTAAACTTTATTATGAATCAGCAGCTTTCTGCTGGTTGAAAGAATGGCTACTCCTTGAAAACACAGACATTTTGGATCTGGAAGGTTTCAATAATGTATTTGGATGGCATGCATATCTGTGGTATGATAAGGTCAAAGCACCTAAAGCATTTAAAAACCATATTGTCAGGAAAGCACTGTTTAATGTCTGGATAAGATATAAGGATTTGCTTGAAAATAAAACCCCAAGGTGGTTGTCACCTATGGAAGCGAAGGCTCAGAAAAAACTCAATATGGAGGCCAAATTTTGGAACAAGTGGGAGACAAACTGAAATTGCAGAGTTATGAAAAACTAAAAAACAAAGTGCGAGATTGGCTTCATTATTATCAAATAATGGAGGCATACAATTTGGATTAAAAAAATTGAATTCCAGGTGGAAAAATCAAAATTGGAAACAGAACTGTTAGATCCCAAAACTAAGACTTTGTCAAGGATGTATAACTTGCCAAAGAAGGATAGAACTTTCTTTATGTACGCCACGACAGCAGCAAGAATACTTATTGCGAAGTATTGGAAGACACAAGATCTACCCACCCTGGAAGAATGGCAGATGAAGGTGATGGACTATATGGAACTGATGGTCTATCAGTGAAATATTATAAGAATCAAGAATATAGAATCAAGATGGCGACGTGAACGGCAGCCTTGTTCTATGCTCGGTAAAGCTTTGTTTTTACTATCTACTTTGGCGGGTTGTAAGGGCCCTAAGATGCCTTAAGGCGTTTATTTTAGAAGTTTTATGGTTTATGGTTCAGATTATTTCTACTTCTCCCATAAATCTGCAAGAAATCGCGGCAGATAAAGATAAACGCGGCAGATAAAGACTGTTAAAGGGAGTAGGGCTCATTAACAGCAAAACCTGCCCTGACCTTGCAATTTTGAGAAATCCTCTCCCTATTTTTTTTATTTTTTTTTTTTGCCTACATGAGAGGGAAGAAACGCTGCAGGCAGCATTCCAATGAAGCTACGAGCACGGCCAAAAAACAGACAAATATCAGGGATTTCCTGCCTGACAATGACCTAAATGAGATAAATTGCTCGATTTTCCCTATATCGTCTTTATCCTTTTTATACAGTTGTTTATAATATTTGTAAAAGCATTTTCTAATGTCTGCAGGGTTCTCTACAGATTTTCCTTCTGCATCAATGTTTGTAATAGTACTTTGTTTTTGTCTCTTCTTTAGTTGCCAGGCTAATAATTTCCCACATTTATTTGCAGATTCAAAATTTATTTGTCTCATCCTTCTTATCTTCCATTCAATTTCTTGATTTACTAACTGTGAATATTGAACCTGTAGGGCTTTAATTTCTTTTTGGATCTGCAAATTCTTTGGGTTTCCTCTAAGCTTCTTCTCTTTATCGTTTAGTTGTTCCATAATTTTATCTTTTGTCTCATTCTGTGACTTTCTTCTAATTGTGTTTTGTTGTATCAGAAACCCTCTCATTACCGCTTTGCTGGCCTCCCAAATAACTCTTATTTCCGTTCCTTGATTCATATTAAGTTCAAAATAATCCTTTAGGGGTTTTTGGGCCTTATTAACAATTAATGAACTTCTCAACAGATCATCATTCAGTTGCCATCTGAAGGAGCCTCCCCAGGGCGTTTTCCAACAGGTTGCAGAACAACTCCAGGCATGCCTGGAGGATGCGGACCATTTGGATCCCTTCCATTTGCGATTCAGGCCTCACCATGGGACTGAAACTGCCTTGGTCGTGCTGGTCGATGATCTCCGGCGGGCTAGGGACAGAGGTGAAAGCTGTTTCCTAGTTCTGCTGGATCTCTCAGCGGCCTTTGACACCATCGACCACGACATCCTTCTGGACCGTCTAGAGGGAGTGGGAGCTGGGGGCACTGTTAGACAGTGATTCCTCTCCTTCCTCCTGGGCCGTGTTCAGAAAGTGGAGTTAGGGGATGGATGTTTGGACCCCTGGGCTCTCACTTGTGGGGTGCCTCAGGGTTCCGTCCTCTCCCCCATGTTTTCTAACATCTATCTGAAGCCTCTGGGAGAGATCATCAGGGGGTTTGGGCTATGTGTTCATCAGTATGCGAATGTTACCCAGCTCTACCTCTCTTCCAAATCAGAACCAGTGAAGGCAGTGAAGGTCTTATGTGAGTGTCTGGACGTGGTTGCAGGATGGGTGGCGGCTAACAGATTGAGGCTGAATCCTGACAAGACAGAAGTACTGTTTTGGGGGGACAGGGGGGAGGTGGGTGTGGAGGACTCCCTGGTTCTGAATGGGGCAACTGTGCCCCTGAAGGACCAGGTGTGCAGCCTGGGAGTCATTTTGGACTCACAGCTGTCCATAGAGGCGCAGGTCAATTCTGTGTCCAGGGCGGCTGTCTACCAACTCCACCTGGTACGCAGGCTGAGACCCTACCTGCCCGCGAACTGTCTCACCAGAGTGGTGCATGCTCTAGTTATCTCCCGCTTGAACTATTGCAATGCGCTCTACATGGGGCTACCTTTGAAGGTGACCCGGAAACTGCAATTAATCCAGAATGCGGCAGCTAGACTGGTGACTGGGAGTGGCCGCCAGGAGCATATAACACCAGTCTTTTTTTCTTTCTTTTTTTTGAATTTTTTCAACATAGCAAATTATCAAAACAAATCATCTTCCTTATTCCCCCCCCCCATTTTTCCCTCCCACCTCCCCAACAAACCCTCCCTCCCTCCCTCCCTCCCCCCACGACTTCCCTCAGCTCCTCTCTGATTTCTCATCCAGTGTTAACTTTCGCATATTATAAAACTGTATACATCCTTATATTATCTATCTTCTATGTTATCCCTCAATAAATTTGTGTATGTTTATTCAAAACCTGCCAGGGAGTCCAATTCATTTTGTTGTTTTTTTAGGTAATTTGTAAAAGGTTCCCATTCTTCTTTGAAGTCACAGTTGTCCTTGTCTCATAGTTTGCATGTCAATTTCGCCAGTTCTGCATAGTTCATCAGTTTCTCTTGCCACTGTTCTTTTGTCAGGATTTCCTCATTCTTCCATCCTTGTGCAATCAAGACTCTTGCCGCTGTTGTCACATACATAAATAAGTTATTTCTTTTCCTTGGCAGGTCTTTCCCTACAATCCTTAACAAAAGTGCTTCTGGTTTTTTTACAAATGTTAATTTAAACATTTTCTTCAACTCATTATATATCATTTCCCCAAAATTTTTAATTTCTCTACATTCCCACCACATTTGGTAAAAAGTCCCTTCTATTTCTTTACACTTCCAGCATACATTTGACCCGGTTTTATACATTCTTGCAATCTGTACTGGTGTTATATACCATCTATACATGACTTTCATGTAATTTTCTTTCAAAAGAGAACAGTCTGTAAATTTTAAATCTATTCTCCACAATTTAACCCAATCTTCAAATTGTATATTATGTCCTATATCTTGTGCCCATTTGATCATGACCGATTTCACCTCATCTTTTGTTTCCCATTCTAGCACCCTTCAGCAACTTCACTTTCCCTTCTATCACTTCCTTTTGAAATCTAGAAGTAGTATAACTAAATCCTTTCTTGTTGTCTTCTTTGTATATCTTGTGTAATTGCCTGTAATGTAACCAACTCTGAAAATGATCTTTTATTTCCTCATACTCTTTTAGCTTCCATTTTCCTTCTCGGTCCTTTAGTAAATCACTGTATGTAAGCCATTTTCCTTTTTTACCAAGTGGCTTGAGCAGCAAAGCTTCAAGTGCTGAGAACCACCAAGGTGTCTTCTGTTCTATTAAATCTTTATATCTCTCCCAAACCCTCATTAATGATTTCCTAATTATATGATTATAAAATCCTTTATGTACTTTTCCTTTCCCATACCATAGATATGCATGCCATCCGAATCTATTATCATGACATTCCAAATCCAATGCTTCTTGCTTTTCCAGCTTTATCCAGTCCCTAATCCATACCAAACATGCAGCCTCATAATACAATTTAAGGTATGGGAGGGCAGGCCAAACCACCTCTTCCTTTTGTATCTGTAAGTAACTAAGTAACTTATACTTTATCCTTGGCCTTTTGCCCCCAGATAAACTTTGAAATTTCCTTCTGCCATTTTTTAAGGCAATCATCTTTTACCATTACTGGGACTGACTGGAACAGAAATAGCATTTTTGGCAAAACATTCATTTTTACCGCTACTATTTTTCCTAGCAGGGAGAGGTTCATTCTGCTCCATAATTCTAAATTTCTTTTTATCTCGAGCCACACTTTTTCATAATTATCTTTGTAAATATTTATGTTTCTTGATGTTAACCATATCCCTAAATATTTGACCTTTTTATGAACTTCTATCTCGATATTTTGCTCCAACTCTTTTTTGTCTTCTTCCTTCAAACTTTTGACTAATAATTTAGTTTTATTCCTATTTACTTTAAATCCTGCCACTTCCCCAAATTTTGAATCTTTTCTATAACTCCAGGGAGAGAATTTTTTGGACATATAACACCAGTCTTGAAAGACCTACATTGGCTCCCAGTATGTTTCCAATCACAATTCAACGATATACGATATACGATATCTTTATTGTCATTGTCCCTTGCGGAACAATGAAATTGAAAAACTACATAAAAACTACCAAGAAACTACATAAAACTACATAAAACTACATAAAAACTACATAAAACATTCAAAAACCCCTAAAAACTCTAAAACCCCATTTTAAAATGGTGTTGACCTTTAAAGCCCTAAACGGCCTCGGACCAGTATACCTGAAGGAGCATCTCCACCCCCATCATTCAGCCCAGACACTGAGGTCCAGCTGCGAGGGCCTTCTGCCGGTTCCCTCACTGCAAGATGTGAGGTTATCGGACAAGGTTAAAAAGCGAGGAGTACTTATTTATGCAAAAGAGAGCCTATCACTGAAATTTGTTTTTGAAGATGATAAAGGAAGATTTGTAGCAATTGAAATTCAAACACAAGGAGAAAAAAATTTGATAGTAGGAGTATACGCACCGAATGAGGGGAAATCTGAATTTTTTAAGAAGTTGCATGAGACTTTGCTAGATTATATGGACTATAACATTATTTTGATGGGAGATATGAATGGAGTGGTATCCACAAACATGGACAAGTCGCAGAGACAGGTAGTTACAAAAGATGGCAGACTACCAAAAACTTTTTTTGAATTGACTGACAATATGGATTTGATTGACATTTGGAGAAGTAGGAATCCCTTGGGTAGAGAGGGAACCTTCTTTTCTGAAGCCAAAATGACGTGGACAAGAATTGACCAAATCTGGATAACTAGAGGACTGGCACCTAAGACTCGAAAAGTAGAGATCTGCCCTAAAACGTGCTCCGACCATAATGCCGTGAAAATGGAGATGAAATTAACACCAACTGGTTCTTTCAGATAGAGGATGAATGACACCTTGTTTAGAGATCAAGAGGTTACTAAGAAGGCTCAAAAAACCTTGAGAGACTATTTTGAGATAAATTTGAACACTACCGTTGAAAAAAGAGTAATCTGGGACGCAAGTAAAGCAGTCATGAGGGGGTTCCTGATTCAACAGAATTCAATAAAAAAGAGAGCTCAAAATGAGAAAATTTTTTGGAAAAAATAAAAGAGGGCGAGAAGAAACTGAGAGCGAAACCAAATTCACAAGAGATTCTGAGAGAAATAAAGTTATACCAAGTGCAATATATGAAGATGATGAACCAGGAAATTGAATGGAAAATTAAACAAATGAGACAAAGGACTTTTGAATCGGCTAATAAATGTGGAAAATTGTTAGCTTGGCAGATGAAAAAAAGACAAAAGCTTAATACTATTACTAATTTGGAAGTGGAAGGAAAGAGCATTCAGAATCCAGTGGAAATTAGAAAATGTTTCCAGAGGTGTTTTAAACAGCTATATACACAAGGGCCCCAGAAAGAGTTTGATATAGACCAATTTTTGAAAACAAATGGATTACAAAAAATCTCTCAAGAAAATAAGATAATGCTGAACTACAAAATTACAGAACAGGAGGTAAAAGGTAAAGGTACTCCTGCCCGTACGGGCCAGTCTTGACAGACTCTAGGGTTGTGCGCTCATCTCACTCTAGAGGCCGGGAGCCAGCGCTGTCCGCAGACACTTCCGGGTCACGTGGCCAGTGTGACGAAGCTACTCTGGCGAGCCAGAGCCGCACACGGAAACGCCGTTTACCTTCCCGCTAGTAAGCGGTCCCTATTTATCTACTTGCACCCGGGGGTGCTTTCGAACTGCTAGGTTGGCAGGCGCTGGGACCGAACTACGGGAGCGCACCCCACCGCGGGGATTCGAACCACCGACCATGTGATTGGCAAGTCCTAGGTGCTGAGGTTTTACCCACAGCGCCACCCGCATCCCTTAACAGAACAGGAGGTAGAAGGCGCCATTCAGAACATGCAGTTGGGCAAATCTCCAGGGCCGGATGGTTTAACCTCAAAATACTATAGAACTTTGAAAGACTGGATAATTCAACCACTAAAGGAGGTTTGCAATGAAATTTTGGAGGGGGGAAAAGCGCCAGAGTCGTCGAAAGAAGCATATATTACACTTATACCAAAAACTGAGTCTGAAAAGACACAACTCAAGAATTACTGACCCATATCCCTGCTTAATGTGGATTACAAAATATTCGCTGACATTTTGGCCAGAAGACTAAAAAAAGTATTAGTGGAAGAGATACATAAGGACCAAGCGGGCTTTCTCCCAGGCAGACACTTGTCTGATAACACGAGGAATATAATTAACATTTTGGAGAAGTTGCAAGTGGACATCAACACTAAAGCAGTTTTAATTTTTGTGGATGCGGAGAAAGCCTTTGATAATATTTCTTGGAGCTTCATGAGGAAAAATCTTCAGGGGATGGGGGTTGGTCAAGGGTTTGAAAATGGTATAAGTGCAATTTACTCAGAACAAAAGGCCAAATTAATAGTTAATAACATGGTGACAGAGGAATTTAAGATAGAGAAAGGGACACGACAAGGCTGCCCAATTTCCCCATTGCTCTTTATTTCGGTCCTGGAGGTTCTGCTAAATATGATTAGAAGGGACCATCTGATCAAAGGTATAAAGGTCGGAGCCAAACAATATAAATTGAAAGCTTTTGCAGATGATTTAGTATTGACTTTACAGGAGCCAGAATCTAGTACTAAAAGAGTACTAGAACTGATTCAAGAATTTGGTCATGTGGCAGGGTTTAAGTTGAATAAGTCAAAAACTAAAGTTCTTGAGAAAAATTTAACACCAATTGAAAAAGAGAGGTTTCAGAACGAGACAGGTTTAACAGTGGTTAAGAAAGTTAAATACCTGGGGATTAACATGACAGCTAAAAATGGGAATTTATTTAAAGATAACTATGAAAAATGTTGGTCAGAAGTGAAAAAGGACTTAGAAATATGGTCAAATTTGAAGCTTTCCTTGTTGGGTTGAATTGCTGTTATAAAGATGAATGTATTGCCAAGAATGTTATTTTTGTTTCAATCACTACAAATTTTGGACAAAATGGACTGTTTCAAGAAGTGGCAGAGAGACATTTCTAGATTCGTCTGGCAGGGCAAGAAGCCCAGAATAAAATTTAAAATACTAACTGATGCAAAGGAAAGAGGTGGATTTGCCCTGCCAGACCTTAAACTTTATTATGAATCAGCAGCATTCTGCTGGTTGAAAGAATGGCTGCTTCTTGAGAACACAGACATTTTGGATCTTGAAGGTTTTAACAATGTTTTTGGGTGGCATGCATATTTGTGGTACGACAAGGTTAAAGCACATAAAGTATTTAAAAACCATATTGTCAGGAAAGCATTGTTTAATGTCTGGATAAGATATAAAGACTTACTTGAAAATAAAACCCCAAGGTGGTTGTCACCGATGGAAGCAAAGGCTCAGAAAAAGCTCAATATGGAGGCCAAGTGGCCGAAATATTGGGAAATTTTGGAGCAAGAAGGAGACAAATTGAAATTGCAGAGTTTTGAGAAATTAAAAGACAGAGTGCGAGACTGGCTTCACTATTATCAAATAAGAGAGGCTTATAATCTCGACAAAAAAATTGGCTTCCAGGTGGAAAAATCAAAGTTGGAAACAGAATTGTTAGATCCCAAAACTAAGATACTTTCAAGAATGTATAACTTGCAGTTAAAATGGAACACCCAGGACGAGACGGTTAAATCTGCTATGATTAAATGGGCACAGGATCTTGGACATAACATTATGTTTGCTGACTGGGAACAGTTGTGGACCACAGGTATGAAATTTACGGCATGTAATGCCTTAAGAGAAAATATTATGAAAATGATTTACAGGTGGTACATGACACCAGTCAAGCTTGCAAAAATCTATCATTTGCCCGATAATAAATGTTGGAAATGTAAAGAAAATGAAGGTACATTCTTTCACCTTTGGTGGACGTGCCCAAAGATTAAGGCTTTCTGGGAGATGATCTATAATGAAATGAAAAAGGTATTTAAATATACCTTCCTGAAGAAACCAGAGGCCTTTCTTTTGGGCATAGTCGGCCAATTGGTGCTAAAGAAGGATAGAACTTTCTTTATGTATGCAACAACAGCAGCAAGAACACTTATTGCAAAGTATTGGAAGACACAAGATTTACCCACCCTGGAAGAGTGGCAGAGGAAGGTGATGGACTATATGGAATTGGCAGAAATGACTGGCAGAATCCGAGACCAGGGAGAAGAGTTGGTGGAAGAAGATTGGAAGAAATTTAAAGACTACTTGCAGAAATACTGTAAAATTAATGAATGTTAAAATGATGTTGGATTGAAAATAAGTGGTATTGGTAACAAGGTTAATAAGAATATGCATATATGGATTGATAATGGATGAAAATGCATACTTATAATAGGTTAAGATACAGAGTTAAGATAAATGAAAGAGGGTAAGGATTTGCTGAATTGATTATGTAAATGGGAACACAAAAAGGGGAGGTGTGAGGAGGTCAAGGAAATAAGCAAATGAACTTAAAGATATTGAAAAATGGATTTTTAAATTTTTTCTTAGCTATTTGTTTTTTGAACTTTGTATTTTTTCTGTTTTTTTTCTTCCTCTGTTTTCTTTTTAGTATGTTAATTACTGTTTTAAATTTTTTTTATTCTGTAAACCTATGTTTTTTGTAAAATGCTAATAAATATCTTATATAAATAAAAGATGTGAGGTTACAGGGAACCAGGCAGAGGGCCTTCTCAGTGGTGGCACCTGCCCTGTGGAATGCCCTCCCATCAGATGTCAAGGAAATAAACAACTATCTGACTTTTAGAAGACATTTGAAGGCAGCCCTCTTTAGGGAAGTTTTTAATGTTTGATGTTTTATTCTGTTTTTAATCTGTTGGGAGCTGCCCAGAGTGGTGCCCATAATAATCTATTGCGACCCCGCAGAAACCAGGCTCCCTGGTTTACTGAGGAGCTCCGGAAAATGAAGCGGGACCTCAGACAGCTACAGTGAGTATGGCAGGGTGCCCGTGACAGAGCCTCAAGAACATCTTATAGGGTTTTTATGAAAACCTACGAGATGGCAGTGAAGGCCGCTAAGAGGTCTTACTTCTCGGCCTCCGTTGCATCCTCTAGCTCTCGCCCGGCGCAATTATTTAGTATAATCAGGTCTTTAACGTCCCTCGAGGGACAGCCAAATTTAAATAACAATTTGACACACAGCTGTGAGGCATTTGCGAGCTTTTTTTGCGGAGAAGGTCCTGTTGCTCCACTGTGACCTCCCTGCCAATTTGGATACAATAACGGAACTGGAGGCCCCTCGACTGTCCTCGGGTCCACTTTGACTGGATATCCCCAGCCGATGTGGACAGACTCCTCCAAGCTGGAAAGCCCACCATCTGTCCTCTTGACCCGTGCCCGTCTTGGCTGATTAGAGCGTGTCCAGACGAGGTGCAGGCCCCCCTGGGGGATATCATCAATTTGTCCCTTGGCACGGGGACATTCCCAGGGGAACTGAAGGAGGCAGTGGTGCGTCCGCTCTTAAATAAAACATCATTAGATCCCTTAGATCTATCCAATTATCGCCCGGTTTCAAATCTTCCATTCCTGGGTAAGGTGATTGAGAGAGTGGTTGCTGAACAGCTTGGTGGGTTTCTGGATGAAACATCGGCTTTGGATCCATTCCAGTCCGGCTTCCGCGCTGGTCATGGGACCGAGACGGCTCTGGTCGCCCTAACAGATGATCTCCGCAGGCAGCTGGATCGAGGTGGGTCGGGGCTGCTGATTCTTCTAGACCTGTCAGCAGCCTTTGACATGGTCGCTCACGAACTCCTGGACCACCGCTTCGCCGACGTGGGGATCCAGGGCACAGTCCTTCAGTGGCTGCGCTCGTTTCTCTCTGGTCGGGGACAGAAGGTGGCGCTTGGGGGGGAATTGTCATCGCGCCACTCCTTGCTGTGTGGAGTGCCTCAGGGTGCGATACTCTCCCCGATGCTTTTCAACATCTTTATGCGCCCCCTCGCCCAGCTTGTCCGGAGTTTTGGGCTGGGCTGCCATCAGTATGCTGATGACACCCAACTCTATCTGTTGATGGATGGCCATCCTGACTCGGCCCCAGACACACTGATCAGATGCTTGGAAGCTGTGGCTGGATGGTTACGTGGGAGCCGGTTGAAGTTAAATCCTTCGAAGACAGAGGTCCTCTGGCTGGGACGGGACGATATGGGATTGAGGGGGCAACTCCCATCTCTTGCGGGGGTGCAATTAGTGCCAGCACCGTCCGTTAAGAGTTTGGGTGTAATCTTCGATACCTCCCTCTCCATGGAGGCGCAGATTGCAGCTATAACAAAGGCGGCATTTTTCCATCTCTGCCAAGCTAAGCAGTTGGCTCCTTACCTCTCTCGTCCTGACCTAGCCACTGTGATCCACGCGATGGTCACCTCCAGACTGGATTATTGTAACTCGCTCTACGTGGGGCTGCCCTTGAGACTGACCCAGAAACTCCAGCGGGTGCAGAATGCCGCGGCGAGACTCCTTACGGGGTCTTGGCTGCCATATCACATTCATCCGGTGCTATACCAGCTGCACTGGCTCCCAGTGGAGTACAGGATCAGGTTTAAGGTGCTGGTTTTAACCTTCAAAGCCCTATACGGCCTAGGACCCTCGTACCTACCGGACCACCTCTCCTGGTATGTCCCACAGAGGAACTTACGGTCTTCAAACAAAAACATCTTGGAGGTCCCAGGCCACAGAGAGGTTAGGCTGGCCTCAACTAGAGCCAGGGCTTTTTCAGCTGTGGCTCCAATCTGGTGGAACGCTCTGTCACAAGAGACTAGGGCCCTGCGGGACTTGACATCTTTCCGCAGGGCCTGCAAGACAGAGCTGTTACACCAGGCCTTTGGCCAGGGCACAGCCTGACTCCCTCCTTTGGCAATCTTCACAGAACTCTAGCCCAATGGTTGCCATCAATTTGATTTGAATTAATTTTAGAAATAAATGGTTTCTAATGTTGCATTATTTTATTGTTGTTAGCTGCCCTGAGCCTGGCTTCGGCTGGGGAGGGCGGGATATAAATAAAATTTGTATTTCAAACGAAGCCACAAGCTAGCTTCCAGGTATATTGAGGGGAATCTGCTCTGCTACATCACTTACTAGCATGAGTGAAGGAAGGATAATACTTATTCAGTATATCCTTTCCTACTATCCTTAACATTCCCACAACCCCCCCCCCATCTCATTTGTTCTTGCAACAGCAGTGTGTAAAATACAGGTTATCTTCCCATTTTACATATGAGAAAAGTGAGGCGCAACAGCCCACCTACTGACTCAAGTAATCTCTCCAATCTACCACGTGCTCCCTCGCTTGCTCTCTCACTGTTTACAGTTTTCTATTTCAGACAAGAAGTGTGTAGTTTTCTTTAACTTCATAAAAGTGTGGTTTGTTTCCTTCTCAATCAGTTTCAATCTCATGCAACAGAAAATGGAAAAAAAAATTGTTCCCCAGTATACTGTGTATCCCAAGGGAATACATTTTTTTGCATACCTCCAACTGTACATAGATATACATGTCATGTTCAATGCTATATAAGTCACTTACATTTATACTCATATTGTACTACTTTGGCTATGTGTTTAATAAAATATTGAATTCTTGCATTGTGAAAAACAAAGCTTATGGTGAAAAGTGAAAAACATGAATTAAACTAGAGCTTACAGAACAAAACCAACTTCAGATATGAAAACAGCACGTCAAATTAGGTTAGAACAACTGCAGGTGTCAATGCAAAAAAACCCACACTGTTTCCCAGTGTTAATACACTCCACGATGGCTATCAAGATTATACCTCAATGCAGGCTTCAAGGAAGGAAACCAAGGCGTAAAATGAACACTCAAGCCCTTCAAGATCCTATTAAGCAGGATTGCTTCCAAACAACTCTTAAGGACCATCTGTTTTCAGAATTCCCTGATAACATTGAGGAACACTGGGCCAAGCTAAAACATCCATTAGTGCAGGCTGTGAACAAATTATTGAATACCAAACCAAGAAACACCAGGACTGGTTTGATGAGAATAACAGTGAGACTGAACGTCTTATGAACAAGAAAAGGAAAGCCTTTCAGATCTGGCAAAGAGATAGAAACTATGCCACTAAGTAAAAACATGCCAACACTAAGGCCGAGGTTCAAAGAAGAACCAGAGAACTAAAGAACACCTGTTGGATAAAAAAAAGCTCAAGAGATCCAACACTTAGCCGACACTCATGATGCACAGAGTTTCTTTAAGCCACAAAGACCATATATGAACCAATAAATCATGGCATATGCCCCCTATGCTCAACAGACGGTACCACACTTCTAAAAGATAAAAGAAGCTATTGCACTGTGCTGGAAAGAACATTACCAACATCTCCTTAACTGCAACTCCCCCGTAGCTGCTGAGCTCCTCTCGCAAATTCTGCAAAACCAAGTTAGAGATGAGCTTGTACACACATCAACACTACCAGCTTTCTCTAACCAACCCACAACACAACACTAACATTGACCACTCTATATATACATGTAGAATTAGGTGAAAGGTTGCATGAGTCATTGTAGGCCGTTGACTCATGCTGACTTAGTTCTTTGAGCATTAAAGAAACAGCGGTCAATTTTTAGCCGTGACAACCCTTCTGTTTCTTAAATGCAAAAAACCGCAACAGAAAACAAAACATACATACACTATATACATAAACCCAGTTTTGTCATCAATTCATTATGACATGTTGCTGGCAAAGGCTTGGTAAACAAATCAGCAATATTATCTTGTGATTGACAATACTCCAGTTTGATTACCCCATTCTGTACGCAATCTCTAACATTTGCATGACGGATAGCAATATGCTTTGATGCAGACTTCGTTATTTCTGAGCCCACTAATTCAATGCAGAATTGACTATCTTCATATGCTTGGATAGGCAAATCTACTTTACAATCTAGCTCTTTTAGTATCTGTATAAACCACATGATTTCATTGCATGCTAGTGACAGGCTCCCATATTCTGCCTCACAGGATGAGGTTGCAACAAATCCTTGTTTCTTTGACCTCCATCCAATTATGGAATTGGCAAACATCATAACCATTCCACTTGTAGGTTTTCTGGTAGCTACACAGCTTTCCCAGTTCGCATCAACAAATACTTCTAGTTTTTCATCTTGTGTACTAGATATCTTCAAACATACACTTAATGTCCCCTTTAGATATCTGATAGGACGCGGGTGGCGCTGTGGGTAAAACCTCAGCGCCTAGGACTTGCCGATCGCATGGTCGGCGGTTCGAATCCCCGCGGCGGGGTGAGCTCCCGTCGTTCGGTCCCAGCTCCTGCCCACCTAGCAGTTCGAAAGCACAATTAAGTGGAAGTAGATACATGGGTACCACTTTCTAGCGGGAAGGTAAACGGCGTTCCGTGTGCTGCTCTGGTGCCGGTTCACCGGAGCAGCTTCGTCACGCTGGCCACGTGACCCGGAAGAGTCTGCGGACAGCGCTGGCTCCCGGCCTCTAGAGTGAGATGAGCACACAACCCTAGAGTCTGTCAAGACTGGCCCATACGGGCAGGGGTACCTTTACCTTTTACCTTTAGATATCTGATAAGCCTTTTCAAAGCACACCAACCGGC
The DNA here is from genome assembly GCF_027172205.1 of Podarcis raffonei. NCBI lineage: Eukaryota > Metazoa > Chordata > Lepidosauria > Squamata > Lacertidae > Podarcis > Podarcis raffonei. The sequence continues at coordinate 25,470,045 of NC_070620.1, forward strand.
AGTACTGGGTTTAGATACACGTTGGCTCAGAACATTTGCAGCACACGCAATGTCTGGCCTTGACCACTGGCTCAAATATAACAGTGATCCTATTTTTGAGTGATACAACTCAGGCTGATCAAATTCATCATCACACACTGTCTTTGGGAAATCTGGTGTCATGGGAGTCTGAACTGGCTTGCAGTTTTCCATGCCAAACTGCTCTATCAAATGAAGAATTTTCTCCTTCTGGCTCAATAGGAAGCTTCCTTTGGCTTCCCACCTTACTTTTACTCCCAAGTAATTGCTTACAGGCTCTAAGGCTTTAAGCTTAAACCTCTTTTCCAGCTGACTTGTTAGCTTCTGGATCTCATCTGTGGAACTCCCTGCTACAAGCAAATAATCAACAAAGACTAAGAGCATTAGATATTTGTTGCTTGTCCCCTTGGTGTAGAGGCATGGATCAGCCACACTCCTTTTAAAACCAAGTTTTACAAGGGCTTCATTTAAACGCTGGTTCCAACACCTTCCACTTTGTTTGAGACCATAGACAGCCTTTTTCAAATGCCAAACTGCACCATTCCCCTCTTTAAACCCAGGGGGTTGTCTCATTAACAATTCATGGTCTAAATCTGCATGCAGATATGCAGCATCAACATCAAAATGGTGCACTGCTAATTGTCTTACAGCAGCAATGGAAAGCATTAAATGAAAGGTTTCACTCTTTACAGTGGGATAAAACACTTCATCATAACTCTCCCCTTTAATCTGAGTGAACCCTTTGGCTACTAATCTGGCTTGAAAACATGGTTCCCCAGATGCAAGGGTTTTCCTTTTATAAACCCACTTGCATGACACCACTCTGCCACCAGGTGGCAGCATTATGACCTCAAACACTTACTTGTTCCCACAAAGCACGTTCCCCAGAGGGTAAGTCTAAGGCTTCATTATAACTTTGTGGTTCCACACAAGTCATTGCATACTTTCACTCCTCCTAGGGTCAAACGTTGAGGAGGTACACCCTTGTTTGAACACTGAGAGCGTCTAGCCACAACTACTTCCTGCTCCCTTATCTCTGGCTCTTCTTCCCCTACCTCTAGAGAAATATTATCTATTGCCACATCTTTTGGGAAAATCTGCCTTCTGCTCCTGTGTTGCCAATGGCTGAGAAGAAACCTCTTCTCTTATTTGCAGGAGCAGTAGGTAATCTGGGTTGGCATGGATCGTAGTCCATCTGTCCTGGTCAGCAAAGTCTGCACTTCGTGACAAAACCAAGCATCCTGGGAGTAAATTGAAACACCACCCTTTGCCATAGGACTGATACCCCACAAACCGCAGTCTCTGCAATCTAGCACCCCCTTTTTGGTGCTGAGCTTTGGGGATATTTACATGTGCCCAAGAACCCCAGTTATGATCATCAACCACTCTGGTTCTTTCCCAAACAACACACGATAAGGAAAATCCTTTATAGAGCTTGACCAGGTTCTATTAATCAGAAAGTTTGCTGTGAGGAAAGCCTCGCCCCACAGCCTATGGTTGTGACCTGATCCTGCATCCACTAGCAGGCAATCCTTTACTGACTTTATTACAGCCCCACGTCTTTCACACAGACCATTTTCAGCAGGGCTATAAGGGTTAGTGAAATGATGAGTGATACCCTTACGTCACAACCATGCCCCAAATTGTTTGTTCAGAAATTCTCCGCCCCTATCTCTTTGCAACTGCACAACAGGGTGAGCGAAGAGCTTTTCAGCTTGGGCAACCCATTCTCTGAATGTGGGGAAACACTCCGATTTCTGCTTTAACAACAACAACCAACTAAAATGTGATTTATCATCTATTACCAGAAAAACATATCTGGTGCCCCCTTCAGTCTTCTGTGGGAAAGGACCTATCATGTCACAATGGACAAGTTCTAAAACTTCTTTAGATACTCTGTCACTTTTAGTAGCCACAGGCTTCCTCTTAGATTTGGCCATTTTACATACATTGCAATCTAGGAAACAGCTACAGCTATTTACTTTTAGGTTCTTGCACACCTTTTGCATCTTTGAAAGCACACGAAAATTTGCATGACCCACTTTCCTATGTAATTCACGTACACACCCCTTATGAAATGGCAAATTATCCTGAACCACCTAGGCTGCTTTAACAGGCTTGTCCTGCATTACATATAACCCATTTTCCATCTTTGCATGGCCACATACCTGTGTTCCATTCTTTATCAGACAACCATCCTGCGTGAACTTAACACTATTTGTTGTTGTTGTTGTTTAGTCGTTTAGTCGTGTCCGACTCTTCATGACCCCATGGACCAGAGCACACCATGCACGCCTGTCTTCCACTGCCTCCCGCAGTTTGGTCAAACGCATGCTGGTAGCTTCGAGAACACAATCCAACCATCTCGTCCTCTGTCGTCCCCTTCTCCTTGTGCCCTCCATCTTTCCCAACATCAGGGTCTTTTCCAGGGAGTCTTCTCTTCTCATGAGGTGGCCAAAGTATTGGAGTCTCAGCTTCAGGATCTGTCCTGCATATATACCCTGCATTAATCAAACAGCTTACAGACAGTAAACAATCGTCCAAACTGCTGACAAACAGAATCTCTGGTAGAGTAGTGTTCAAGCACTGCAGGAAACATATTCCCTGGCCATCAATCTTGCTCCTACGACCATCAGCAAGATAGATCGAGTCTTTTCTGTCGACTGGCTTCTCGAGGGTCCTAAAGTCCTCCTTATTGTTGCAGATAACCCTGCTGCTGCCAGAGTGCAGCAACCACATTCCTCGAGGTATCCTCTCCTCTCGAGAAAATGCAGACCCAAGCTGAGCAGAACGTGTGTTCTTCTTCCCTGAAGAGAACCCCTTCTGCTTACATTTCTGTGTCGATTGCTGTCTCTGCTCCATGTCGTCTCCTGGAAGTCTTGCCCTGCATTGACGCTGGAGATGCCCAGGTTGGTTGCATCTATAGCACCACCTCAATGCCATGGCCAAGTCCAAACCTTGGCGTTGCTCCATTGGCAGATTCTGCTGCTGGCCCCCTTGGCTGTAACTCCTTCGCTCTTGGAGTTCAGCCTGTCTATCTGGCCTCCTTTCTGCTTCTTTGGTCAATCTTCCAACCACATACTCAAGGGTCAGATCTCAGGGATGCATACTCTCCATGCTGTTAATCACAGGCAACCAGCTTTCAGGCAAACCTGAAAGGATAATGTACGTTTGGTCAGTCTCATCATAACGCTTACCTCTTTGCTGCAGTTGAAGAAACAGATTTCAGCATTTGAAGAGTTACAATCCCCACAGATCTCTTGTACCAGGCATCTATAGAACTCCAGTTCCCGGCACAAACTCAGTAGAGGACAGCGCAATGAGACTTTGCTTCCAGGACTTCCACCCAATAAGAGATTCCCCAACCTTTATTACCATCCCAGATACGGACTTCCCATCATCCAGATTCGCCCAGTCGCTGTCTGTGCAGCACGTGAGCTCCGTCTCACCAGCAGCTGACAGTTTGAGACTGAAGTCCTTGGTATCCTGCAGGTACCACAGTACCCGCTTGATACCATTCCAGGGACTTACACTGGGCTTCGTAGCTTCCCTACTGAGCAGATTGGTAGCAAACGCAATGTCTGGTCTGCTCCATTGGGACAGATACAACAGACTACCCAGAGCTGACTGAAAGAGCTTAGCATTCTCGAACTCAGCGTGTTCTGCTAGCTGACTGTTTTTCACGTAGCTTGTCTCCATGGGTGTCCTGAGTCCTGCACAGTCAGACATTCTGAACTTCTCAAGCAACTGCTCAATCTTGCCTTTCTGACTGAGCAAGAAGCTACCATTTTCAGTTCTAACTATCTGCACACCTATCTGCACCTTGGGCTTCTTGCCGTGCAGCAGAAAATAGGGTGTGTCCTCTACAACAGAGTTAAAACAACCTGTTCAAAGTGAAGTTGGCCGTCTTCCAAAATTCCCCTCAAAAGTGCTGGGGAAGCCCGGCATCAAACAGCAACGCTGCAAACATTTCCTGCAGTGTTCTGCTCCAGCATTCTGCAACGCCATTCTGTTGGGGACTGTATGGTACTGTCAACCTGTGTTGTATTCCCTTCTGGCGGAAGAAACTTTGCAGAGCAGACCCGGTGAATTCCCCACCACAGTCACTCTGAAAGTTCTACACACGCGTGGAGAACTGCAGTTCCACTGCCGCAATCCAGTTTCTGATCAGTGGCGCAGCCTCACTCTTATGTTTAAGCATGGAAACCCAGGAATTTCTTGAGAAATCATCCATCAGCATGAGCACATATTTGGCCCCGCCCAGACTGGCTACTGACATAGGGCCACACAAATTTGCATGCACCAGCTGAAAAGGTCTAGTGGTCACCCTTTCAGACCTTGGGTAGGTGCACATTTTCACCTTTACGGGCTTACACGCTCTGCACTCAAGAAAATTAGCCTATGACTTCATTTTGCACCCCTCGGTGCACTCTGGGATCTTCTTCATGTAACCCCACAACACGTGAGCCATTCATCTGTGCCAAAGATGTGCACATGCATCATGGACTGGAACGTTGGCACATTGTGCTTGAGCTGTTTCCGTGGTACCTGGACCTGCAAGAGAAGCTTCTAGCACAAACCGCCTGTCTTTACATTCCACACTGACTAGTTGTTGCTCATCCCTGGAAATAGAGCACATGTTATTCTCAAAACAGACTCTATAATTATCAGCAACAAGAGCGGCGACGGATAGCAGCCCGCAGGACAGTCCAGGAACGACAAATGCCTGTATCAAGTCATGTAAGAAAAAGCAAAACAGTGAGCCAGACTGTGTCAGAGCACGTTTAGTCCCATCTGCAAGACAGACGGATTTTCCAGAGACTACAGAGGTGCAGTTCTGCAAAAAACCACCAGAGGGCACAAGGTGGTGTGAAACTCCTGAGTCAATCACGAAGGTCAGCACAGTGTCCTGTTTACAGCTCTTGACTGTTGCCATGGAAGCTGCCAAGTGTTTATGTTCAGGGCCATCCCTGCCAGTTGCTTTTGGCTTCGGTTTCCCACGTCTCACAGCTGTGGAAGAGCCTCTAATCTGGTTGCCACGGGAGACGACCTTGGGCCCTTCCTGTGCCTCTACTGGGCAGTCTCTCACGAGATGGGAGGGGGAGCCACATTTGTTGCAGCGTCTCAAAGCAAATGCTCTGTTCGGGTCTGGTACGTTTCCACAGCTCCAGAATTCCCGGACTTGTAGCAGAGTGGCACAGCGAGTGCTTCTTGTGTGAGTGAAGAAAGAGTCCACACACTGTTGTTCTTCTAAACTAACAGCTTTATTTACATCAGACAGATAAAATAAACAGACCATCAGAGACAGCTGACATGGCTCCTCCGTCTCTTGGCAGAAAAGTGAAAGTAACTCACAGACAAAGAATTCAGCTTCCCGGATGTAGGGATAGCTCCTCCCCAGATGCAGGACACACAGAGATGTTAACCCTGTAGGAAGGGGACACCCGCCTAGCCAGCCAGATCAGCCGAATCAACCCTGGCGATCAATGGGGTGACAGTTGTCGCAGCCAGATAGCCTAGAATGTTATTTTTGTTCCAAACATTACAAATTGTTGATAAGATGGACTGTTTCAAGAAGTGGCAGAAAGATATTTCTAAATTTGTCCGGCAGGGCAAGAAGCCCAGGATAAAATTCAAGATATTAACTGATGTAAAAGAAAGGGGGGGATTTGCCCTGCCAGATTTTAAACTTTATTATGAATCAGCAGCTTTCTGCTGGTTGAAAGACTGGCTACTTCTGGAGAATACAGATATTTTGGACCTAGAAGGGTTTAATAATACTTTTGGGTGGCATGCATACTTGTGGTACGACAAGGTTAAAGCTCATAAAGCTTTTAAAAACCATATTGTCAGGAAAGCATTGTATAATGTCTGGATTAGGTATAAAGATTTGCTGGAAAACAAAACTCCTAGGTGGTTGTCCCCAATGGAGGCAAAGGCTGTGAAAAAACTTAATATGGAGACTAAATGGCCAAAATATTGGGAAATTTTGGAACAAGAAGGGGATATACTGAAATTGCAGAGTTATGAGAAATTGAAAGATAAAGTGCGAGACTGGCTTCATTATTATCAAATAATGGAGGTTTTTAAGTTAGACAGGAGAATTGGTTTCCAGGTGGAAAAATCAAAATTGGAGACAGAATTGTTAGAATCCAAAACTAAGAACTTGTCAAAAATGTATAACTTGCTGTTGGAATGGAATACACAGGATGAAACAGTTAAATCAGCTATGATCAAGTGGGCACAAGATATTGGTCATAACATTATGTTTGAGGACCGGGAACGGTTGTGGACCACTGGTATAAAATTTACGGCATGTAATGCCTTAAAAGAAAATATTATGAAAATGATTTATAGGTGGTACATGACCCCAGTCAAGCTCGCAAAAATTTACCACTTGCCTGATAATAAGTGTTGGAAATGTAAAGAGACTGGAGGTACATTCTTTCACCTTTGGTGGACATGCCCAAGGATTAAGGCTTTCTGGGAAGTGATTTATAATGAAATGAAAAAGGTATTTAAATATACCTTTTTGAAGAAACCAGAGGCCTTTCTCCTGGGTATGGTCGGCCAATTGGTGTCAAAGAAGGACAGAACATTTTTTATGTATGCTACAACAGCAGCAAGAATACTCATCGCAAAGTATTGGAAGACAGAAGATCTACCCACCGTGGAAGAATGGCAGATGAAGGTAATAGATTATATGGGACTGGCAGAAATGACCGGCAGAATCCGAGACCAGGGAAAAGAGACGGCGGAAGAAGATTGGAAGAAATTTAAGGACTATCTTAAGAAACATTGTAAAATTATTGAATGTTAGAACGATGTTGATTTTGAAATTAAGTGGTTTTTAGCTGTAATGAGTATGTAATTAAGAAAAGAAAGGTCAAAAATTATATAGAAATTAGGGGAAGGATTTGCTGAATTGAACTAATTAGAGATTGGAATACAGAAAGGGGAGGTATGAGGAGGTCGGGAAAGTAAGTTTTATGAATATAGGGGATTGAAATTATACTTGTTGTTGCATGTGTTTTGTATGTATTTTTATTGTTTCTGTTTGCTCTTTTGTTTTTTCTATTTTATAGAAATCTTTAAAACTTTAATAAATATCTTATAAAAAAAGAGAGAGATGTTAACCCTGTAAACTCCAAACCTCACACCCCCTCTTGCTCTGCACTGGGGAGTGTAAGTGTAACCACTTACCCCAAACACAGACCTTCACAGAACTCCCCATGATGCTGGAAGGTCAGTGGTTTCGTGAACCCATCTGCCAGGTTCTTCGAACTGGGACAGTATTTCAGTTCCACTAATCCCAACCGAACACTCTGACACACATTCTGGAAATGGATGTCTAGGTGTTTGGTTCTGGCCTGAAACTGCCCAGACTCTGCTAACTTCAGACAGGGTTGATTGTCCTCCCAAACCGTAATGCGCAAGCAACACTCTCCACATATCTCTTGAACCAAGCACACATAGAACTCCAGTTCCCTACAAATCTCAGACAGCGCACTGAACTCAACCTCAGTAGAGGAGAGCGCTATGAGACTTTGCTTTCGGGACTTCCACCCAACCAAAGAGTCCCCGAGCTTCACTACCATACCAGAAACAGACTTCCTGTCTTACAAATTCACCCAATCGCTGTCTGCCCAGCACGTCAACTTGACGTCGCCCTTGGCTGACAGCTTGAGACAGAAGTCTGGTATCTTGCAGGTAACACAGCACCCGCTTGACACCATTCCAGGCTTGTACGCTTGGGTTTGTAGCTTCCTGGCTGAGCAGATTGGTAGCAAAAGCTATGTCAGGTCTGCTCCACTGGGACAGATACAACAGACTATCCAGGGCTGACTGAAAGAGCTCAGCATTTTCGAACTCAGCGCGTTCTACTTGCGGACTCTCTTTCACGTAGCTTGTCTCCATGGGTGTCCTGACCCCTGCACATTCAGACATCCTGAACTTCTCAAGCAACTGCTCAATCTTGCCTCTGACTGAGCAGGAAACTTCCATCTTCAGTCCTAATTATCTGCACGCCTAGGTAGATCTTTACTGCACCTAGGTTCTTGAGCTGAAAACGTTTACCAAGCTCTTTGGCAAATTTCAGCACCCGTTTGTTTGCCCCTGAGAAGTGAATGATGTCATCAACAAAGACCAAAACCATTTCCTGTGACTCTCCTGACCCTTTAAGGTACAGGCAGCTGTCAGCAAGACTCTTCCTGAAACCTAGCTTCTCTAAGGCTTCATTCAGACACAAGTTCCAATTCCTGTCTGATTGTCTTAGCCCATAAATTGATTTGTGCAATCTCCACGCAATGCCTTGCCCCTTGCCCTCAAACCCTGTAGGAGGGAGCATGTACAACTGCTCCTGGAGGTCTGAGTTCAAATAGGCTACATCCACATCAAAGTGATGCACCTGCAAACCTTTTTGTGCAGGCTAAGAGCATGTGCAGAGTTTCACTTCTGGAAGTAGGAGCATATACTTCAGTATAATGCAGTCCCTTCTGCTGCATGAACCCTCTGGCTACTAGCCTAGCCTTGTACTGCGGTTCTCCAGTTGCTGTGGGTTTAAGACAGTAAACCCAGCGGCTACTAACAGCCTGTTTGCCAGCCGGCAACGTTGTGAGGGAGAACAGACCTAGAGACTCCATTGAGCTCATCTCCTTCTGCATTGTCTCATGCCATTTGCTGGCTTCTTCCTGAGGCAGTTTCTGAACATCCTCAAAACACTCAGGTTCACACTGTGCCATACCAACCCACACACTTGTGACTGTAAAGCTGTCAGGAGGTTTACCTTTTGTTGTCTGAGTTGAAAGTCTCAACTCAACTTCAGGTACCCCCTCTGACTCACTAGGGCCAGCTAGAACGTCCTTGGCATCAGAGAGCTCCCCCTCTGACTTACGGCACCATCTAGACTTCTCAGCTGAACCTGTGGGAGAGGAAGGAGCACTCCTCTGTTCAAGCTTCACCGCTTTAGGAGAAGTTCTCCCCTCTACCTGTTCTGGGTCAGGACTCTGTGCCTCAGCAGCAGGTTCAACCTCTTCCTCTTCTTTATCAGCAGAGTCAAGCAGACTCTCTGAAAGAACATCAGGGTTCCCATGTATGCGTGTCCACCCACTCTGCTCACAGAATTCAGCACTGTTGCTGAGCAGAATCCTGGACTGGTCGCCTGTTGGATAGGCAAATCTCCACCCCTTGGTCCCTGGCTCATACCCACAGAAAATCATCTTTTGAGACCTAGGGCCACCCTTTCTGTGTTTGGCCTTTGGTATAAGGACCCAAGCCTCGCAGCCAAAAACACGGAAGAAATGCACCTTGGGCTTCTTGCCGTGCAGCAGAAAATAGGGTGTGTCCTCTACAACAGAGTTAAAACAACCTGTTCAAAGTGAAGTTGGCCGTCTTCCAAAATTCCCCTCAAAAGCGCTGGGGAAGCCCGGCATCAAACAGCAACGCTGCAAACATTTCCTGCAGTGTTCTGCTCCAGCATTCTGCAACGCCATTCTGTTGGGGACTGTATGGTACTGTCAACCTGTGTTGTATTCCCTTCTGGCGGAAGAAACTTTGCAGAGCAGACCCGGTGAATTCCCCACCACAGTCACTCTGAAAGTTCTACACACGCATGGAGAACTGCAGTTCCACTGCTGCAATCCAGTTTCTGATCAGTGGCGCAGCCTCACTCTTATGTTTAAGCATGGAAACCCAGGAATTTCTTGAGAAATCATCCATCAGCATGAGCACATATTTGGCCCCGCCCAGACTGGCTACTGACATAGGGCCACACAAATTTGCATGCACCAGCTGAAAAGGTCTAGTGGTCACCCTTTCAGACCTTGGGTAGGTGCACATTTTCACCTTTACGGGCTTACACGCTCTGCACTCAAGAAAATTAGCCTATGACTTCATTTTGCACCCCTCGGTGCACTCTGGGATCTTCTTCATGTAACCCCACAACACGTGAGCCATTCATCTGTGCCAAAGATGTGCACATGCATCATGGACTGGAACGTTGGCACATTGTGCTTGAGCTGTTTCCGTGGTACCTGGACCTGCAAGAGAAGCTTCTAGCACAAACCGCCTGTCTTTACATTCCACACTGACTAGTTGTTGCTCATCCCTGGAAATAGAGCACATGTTATTCTCAAAACAGACTCTATAATTATCAGCAACAAGAGCGGCGACGGATAGCAGCCCGCAGGACAGTCCAGGAACGACAAATGCCTGTATCAAGTCATGTAAGAAAAAGCAAAACAGTGAGCCAGACTGTGTCAGAGCACGTTTAGTCCCATCTGCAAGACAGACGGATTTTCCAGAGACTACAGAGGTGCAGTTCTGCAAAAAACCACCAGAGGGCACAAGGTGGTGTGAAACTCCTGAGTCAATCACGAAGGTCAGCACAGTGTCCTGTTTACAGCTCTTGACTGTTGCCATGGAAGCTGCCAAGTGTTTATGTTCAGGGCCATCCCTGCCAGTTGCTTTTGGCTTCGGTTTCCCACGTCTCACAGCTGTGGAAGAGCCTCTAATCTGGTTGCCACGGGAGACGACCTTGGGCCCTTCCTGTGCCTCTACTGGGCAGTCTCTCACGAGATGGGAGGGGGAGCCACATTTGTTGCAGCGTCTCAAAGCAAATGCTCTGTTCGGGTCTGGTACGTTTCCACAGCTCCAGAATTCCCGGACTTGTAGCAGAGTGGCACAGCGAGTGCTTCTTGTGTGAGTGAAGAAAGAGTCCACACACTGTTGTTCTTCTAAACTAACAGCTTTATTTACATCAGACAGATAAAATAAACAGACCATCAGAGACAGCTGACATGGCTCCTCCGTCTCTTGGCAGAAAAGTGAAAGTAACTCACAGACAAAGAATTCAGCTTCCCGGATGTAGGGATAGCTCCTCCCCAGATGCAGGACACACAGAGATGTTAACCCTGTAGGAAGGGGACACCCGCCTAGCCAGCCAGATCAGCCGAATCAACCCTGGCGATCAATGGGGTGACAGTTGTCGCAGCCAGATAGCCTAGAATGTTATTTTTGTTCCAAACATTACAAATTGTTGATAAGATGGACTGTTTCAAGAAGTGGCAGAAAGATATTTCTAAATTTGTCCGGCAGGGCAAGAAGCCCAGGATAAAATTCAAGATATTAACTGATGTAAAAGAAAGGGGGGGATTTGCCCTGCCAGATTTTAAACTTTATTATGAATCAGCAGCTTTCTGCTGGTTGAAAGACTGGCTACTTCTGGAGAATACAGATATTTTGGACCTAGAAGGGTTTAATAATACTTTTGGGTGGCATGCATACTTGTGGTACGACAAGGTTAAAGCTCATAAAGCTTTTAAAAACCATATTGTCAGGAAAGCATTGTATAATGTCTGGATTAGGTATAAAGATTTGCTGGAAAACAAAACTCCTAGGTGGTTGTCCCCAATGGAGGCAAAGGCTGTGAAAAAACTTAATATGGAGACTAAATGGCCAAAATATTGGGAAATTTTGGAACAAGAAGGGGATATACTGAAATTGCAGAGTTATGAGAAATTGAAAGATAAAGTGCGAGACTGGCTTCATTATTATCAAATAATGGAGGTTTTTAAGTTAGACAGGAGAATTGGTTTCCAGGTGGAAAAATCAAAATTGGAGACAGAATTGTTAGAATCCAAAACTAAGAACTTGTCAAAAATGTATAACTTGCTGTTGGAATGGAATACACAGGATGAAACAGTTAAATCAGCTATGATCAAGTGGGCACAAGATATTGGTCATAACATTATGTTTGAGGACCGGGAACGGTTGTGGACCACTGGTATAAAATTTACGGCATGTAATGCCTTAAAAGAAAATATTATGAAAATGATTTATAGGTGGTACATGACCCCAGTCAAGCTCGCAAAAATTTACCACTTGCCTGATAATAAGTGTTGGAAATGTAAAGAGACTGGAGGTACATTCTTTCACCTTTGGTGGACATGCCCAAGGATTAAGGCTTTCTGGGAAGTGATTTATAATGAAATGAAAAAGGTATTTAAATATACCTTTTTGAAGAAACCAGAGGCCTTTCTCCTGGGTATGGTCGGCCAATTGGTGTCAAAGAAGGACAGAACATTTTTTATGTATGCTACAACAGCAGCAAGAATACTCATCGCAAAGTATTGGAAGACAGAAGATCTACCCACCGTGGAAGAATGGCAGATGAAGGTAATAGATTATATGGGACTGGCAGAAATGACCGGCAGAATCCGAGACCAGGGAAAAGAGACGGCGGAAGAAGATTGGAAGAAATTTAAGGACTATCTTAAGAAACATTGTAAAATTATTGAATGTTAGAACGATGTTGATTTTGAAATTAAGTGGTTTTTAGCTGTAATGAGTATGTAATTAAGAAAAGAAAGGTCAAAAATTATATAGAAATTAGGGGAAGGATTTGCTGAATTGAACTAATTAGAGATTGGAATACAGAAAGGGGAGGTATGAGGAGGTCGGGAAAGTAAGTTTTATGAATATAGGGGATTGAAATTATACTTGTTGTTGCATGTGTTTTGTATGTATTTTTATTGTTTCTGTTTGCTCTTTTGTTTTTTCTATTTTATAGAAATCTTTAAAACTTTAATAAATATCTTATAAAAAAAGAGAGAGATGTTAACCCTGTAAACTCCAAACCTCACACCCCCTCTTGCTCTGCACTGGGGAGTGTAAGTGTAACCACTTACCCCAAACACAGACCTTCACAGAACTCCCCATGATGCTGGAAGGTCAGTGGTTTCGTGAACCCATCTGCCAGGTTCTTCGAACTGGGACAGTATTTCAGTTCCACTAATCCCAACCGAACACTCTGACACACATTCTGGAAATGGATGTCTAGGTGTTTGGTTCTGGCCTGAAACTGCCCAGACTCTGCTAACTTCAGACAGGGTTGATTGTCCTCCCAAACCGTAATGCGCAAGCAACACTCTCCACATATCTCTTGAACCAAGCACACATAGAACTCCAGTTCCCTACAAATCTCAGACAGCGCACTGAACTCAACCTCAGTAGAGGAGAGCGCTATGAGACTTTGCTTTCGGGACTTCCACCCAACCAAAGAGTCCCCGAGCTTCACTACCATACCAGAAACAGACTTCCTGTCTTACAAATTCACCCAATCGCTGTCTGCCCAGCACGTCAACTTGACGTCGCCCTTGGCTGACAGCTTGAGACAGAAGTCTGGTATCTTGCAGGTAACACAGCACCCGCTTGACACCATTCCAGGCTTGTACGCTTGGGTTTGTAGCTTCCTGGCTGAGCAGATTGGTAGCAAAAGCTATGTCAGGTCTGCTCCACTGGGACAGATACAACAGACTATCCAGGGCTGACTGAAAGAGCTCAGCATTTTCGAACTCAGCGCGTTCTACTTGCGGACTCTCTTTCACGTAGCTTGTCTCCATGGGTGTCCTGACCCCTGCACATTCAGACATCCTGAACTTCTCAAGCAACTGCTCAATCTTGCCTCTGACTGAGCAGGAAACTTCCATCTTCAGTCCTAATTATCTGCACGCCTAGGTAGATCTTTACTGCACCTACGTTCTTGAGTATAAAACGTTTACCAAGCTCTTTGGCAAACTTCTCCACCTATTTGCCTTTGAGACAAAGACTATGTCATCAACAAAGACTAAAACCATTTCCTGTGATTCTCCTGACCCTTTAAGGTACAGGCAGCTGTCAGCAAGACTCCTCTTGAAACCTAGCTTCTCTAAGACTTCATTCAGACACAAGTTCCAATTCCTGGCTGATTGTCTTAGCCCATAAATTGATTTGTGCAATCTCCACACAATGCCTTGCCCCTTGCCCTCAAATCCTGTAGGAGGGAGCATGTACAACTGCTCCTGGAGGTCTGAGTTCAAATAGGCTACATCCACATCAAAGTGATGCACCTGCAAACCTCTTTGTGCAGGCTAAGAGCATGTGCAGAGTTTCACTTCTGGAAGTAGAAGCATATACTTCAGTATAATGCAGCCCCTTCCGCTGCGTGAACCCTCTGGCTACTAGCCTAGCCTTGTACTGCGGTTCTCCAGTTGCTGTGGGTTTAAGACGATAAACCCACCTGCTGCTCACAGCCTGTTTGCCAGCCGGCAACGTTGTGAGGGAGAACAGACCTAGAGACCCCATTGAGCTCATCTCCTTCTGCATAGCCTCTTGCCATTCACTGGCTTCTTCCTGAGGCAGTTTCTGAACATCCTCAAAACTTTCAGGTTCACACTGAGCCACCCCAACCCATACACTTGTGGCCACAAACCTGTCAGGAGGTGTACCTTTAGTGGCCCGAGTTGACCGTCTTAGCGTGAGCTCTGGTACCCCCTCTGACCCACTAGGGCCAGCTAGACCATCCTTGATGTCAGAGAGCTCCCCCTCTGACTTGCTGCACCTTTTGAACCTCTCAGCTGGACCTGTGGGTGAGGATGGTTCACTTTTTGGCTCTGACTTGACAGCTTTAGGAGTAGGCTGCTCCTGCTCTGGACTCTGTTCCTCAGCAGCAGGATCAGTCTCCACCTCTTCCTCATCAGCTGAGTCAAGAAAACTCTCTGAAAGTACATCTGGGTTACCATGTATGCGTGTTCTTCCACTTTGCTCACAGAACTCAGCACTTTTGCTGACTATAAGACTGGACTGATAGCCTTTTGGATAGGTAAATCTCCACCCCTTGGTCCCTGGTTCATACCCACAGAAGATCATCTTCCTGGACCTTGGTCCACCCTTCCTGCGTTTGGCCTTTGGCACAAGAACCCAAGCCTCACAACCAAAAACATGGAAGAAATGCACTTTGGGCTTCTTGCCGTGCAGCAGAAAATAGGGTGTGTCCCCTACAATAGAACAATAGGAGCGATTGCGTGGCAAGACCCCTCCCCCATGTGAAATGAAGACGCCAGACACAGAATTTTAGGTTAATGGGCATAAAAAGGCCACAACTTTATTGATTACAGAATTGGAAGGTATTGGCCTTAGGCATTGGCTCCTATCGACTACCCGGCATGGGAACCGGGAAGGGTTGTCCACAAACCGTGGGAGTCCTGTTGAAGTACGCCAACTAGGATCCCACGGGTGTCACCGCTCTGGGGCGTGCCGGGGGCCCTTACCTCCCTAGGTTTCGGACAAGGCCACGCCCCTTGGAGTCCTCTACCGGACTACCCTTACTTTGGGGAAGGTGATGGCGCTTCCTTCCCCCCATCATTTGCATAACAATTGACCCCTGCCAATGCCTAACCGCCAATACCGAAATAAGTTGTGACGTTTGCTACGAGGTAGGCGAAAAAACCAAACGACTGGAAGTGCGCCAACTTGGAAAAATTCCTACCAGGCCCCTTGCGGCGACCAACCGAAGTCCATAGCAAAGTCAAGGCTAGCTAAACCTAAAGGGAGGGTAGGACGGGAAAACCGCTCGGCTGGAAGGGGACAAAGAGGGTGGTCCCCGGTCGTGCCCGGCCTTAAGTAGGCTAGGCCACGCCTCCCCAGCCCGCTGATTGGCGGGCCGGTGGGCTGACACGCCCGGGGATTCCCTAACCACGCGGGGGCAAGGGCCAGCCCCCGCGCGAGATGTGGGAGGGATTTCAGCCCGCAACCCCCTCTCCTCCCAGGTCGGAAATGGCTTCGCGTGGCAAGACCCCTCCCCCATGTGAAATGAAGACGCCAGACACAGAATTTTAGGTTAATGGGCATAAAAAGGCCACAACTTTATTGATTACAGAATTGGAAGGTATTGGCCTTAGGCATTGGCTCCTATCGACTACCCGGCATGGGAACCGGGAAGGGTTGTCCACAAACCGTGGGAGTCCTGTTGAAGTACGCCAACTAGGATCCCACGGGTGTCACCGCTCTGGGGCGTGCCGGGGGCCCTTACCTCCCTAGGTTTCGGACAAGGCCATGCCCCTTGGAGTCCTCTACCGGACTACCCTTACTTTGGGGAAGGTGATGGCGCTTCCTTCCCCCCATCATTTGCATAACAATTGACCCCTGCCAATGCCTAACCGCCACCCGAGCAAAGCTCGCCGCCAATACCTTCAATCCTGTAACCAATTCCTAATCCCTGCAATGATGTCCCCCAACCATATATCGTTTCCATCATCGGACAAATGCACGCCATCCCATCTGTAGAGGGCCTCATTGCTGTACTGGATGCTCGGGTGTCGAATGACGTCCCCGCCCAGAGCTGCCACTCTACGCTCCACAGCACGCTGCAAGACCCTTCTTGCTTTATTGATTCCAACCGGGCTCACACAATCCCTCCATGTCCTCCTCTCAAGCAACGAGGACCACAGGATAGTTATGTTTGGGTAAACCGCCATCAGGCCATCAAAATCGTCAAAGATGTTCCATCTCAAATCAATAGCTTTGCGGTATGCTAAGTCATTTTCCCCCAACTGGATGAGCAAGGCATCAGGGGGGCCCTCAGTGGCGGCTCTCGCCATCACGGTTGGCATAAATTCGCTCCAGCGCATCCCTCTTCGCGCTATCCACGATAGCTCAACATCAGCAGGTAAGTTCAAATTTTGACCCAGCCCGGTACTAATGGCACGCTTCCTGGCCCAGTACACAATGCTGTGGCCCACCAACCAAATGCGCAGCTTTCGGAATTCTGAAAAGCAAATAGACAAGGAAACCGAGGTCAGTGACGCGCCCAGTAGTCATACGGTCTTTCTTACGTAAGCCCTGTACGCATTAGATTTCCACCGCCCCAGATCCTTCACCCTCTCAGTGGAGAGCCCAAGGTGCACCGCCGTGGTTGCTGCACCGATTCGGAAGGAGTGAGCCGCAAATTCGGCCGCAGGCTGCCCACAAGCCGCCAGAGCCCTGTGCATCACCCGTGTAAACTGGTGCCTAGCCAAAGGCGCTCCGTCAGCATGAATCAATAGGGGGCCTGGGCTACTGGGTCTTAGGTAGAGGAAACGCCTTGTATCCCTAACTGGGCAGGGGCCGGCACCTTGCGCGGCTGGTAACCGTAAGAGGGCCCCCCTGCCCTGCTGATCGGTCTTAGAGCTCCGCACTTGGACTATAAGCTCATTTGCTGAAAGGGTCAAGTCGCTTAAGAGAATACCCCTCTGTGCATGGGAAGCCCCTCCTTCGCACACCATTTCCCCTATACGAAGGGCCCCAAAGAAGGCTATGGAATAAGCGGCCGAGAATAGGCGAGCTTCATATTTCGACCAGCATATGTCCCGTAACTTTTTGTGTATCTGTGTCAGAATATCAAAAGTTATGGGCCTCCTCCTGTCAGGGGTGGGGGGCTGCAGCCGGCGCCACCCTTCCAAGGTCTTACGCACTATAAATTTTGCGCACGGGTCTGTGGCGAAAAAGGTTTTACAGAAGTAAGAAATCCCTGCAGAGTGAATATTGAGAGTCTTAGGTGCCCTGCCCATCTCTTTCAAGTGGGCTAAATAGTGGAGGACCTCCCTCGTTGAGGGGACAGATTTCTGTTTTGCGCTAGGAAATTTGTTGCGGAATTTCAGGAAATCGGCCCATGCTTTTTTGTACGATCTCATTGTGGAAGGGGCGACTGCACCGAATACTCCCTTCATCACTTCTTCCTCCCAAGACTCCAAAGATGCTCCGGGAAAGGCATCGATGATTGTTCCGCATCCGGCGCTAATGAGCGGAAGCGCTCCATCTGAAAGCGAGACAGAGCATCCGCAATGTCGTTATTGATACCAGGTACGAATTTGGCTGAGAAATATATATTGTTCTCCAGACACAAGAGGACGAAGGACCGCAGCAAGTTTCCCACCCTAGGGGTGCGCGCGGACTGCCTAGCAAGAACCGCAACCACGGCCTGATTATCTGTGTTGAAGCAGACCCTGTGATTGCGAAACGTTTCCACCCAGAGATGCACTGCCACCAAGATAGGGAAAAATTCTAGGAATGTAAGATCCCGTGAAATGGGCTGCCCCTGCCACTCTTCTGGCCACTTTTTTGCGCACCATTGCCCCCTGAAATACACACCAAAGCCCAAGGATCCCGCTGCGTCTGACTGAACTTGGAAGTCAGCATTGAGTGACAAGGAGTCCTGCCACAGGGATATGCCATTGTATTTATCCAGGAATTGCAGCCAGACCTCCAAATCTGCCTTGACTTCCTTAGAAAGGCGGACCCTATGCTGCGGAGCTCGGAGACCGGCCGACAGCCTGGCCAGGCGGCCACAGAAAGGTCTGCCCGGTGCCACCACCCTGCAGGCGAAATTTAAGTGACCCAACAGGGATTGAATTTGCCTTAAAGTCACCTTCTTTAGGGGCAGCAGCTGGTGTATCAATTCCCTAAGGGCTGCAAGTTTTTCCCGAGGCAGTCTGGATGTTTGAGCTACGGTGTCTAACTCGATGCCTAGGTAAACCAATGAAGTCGCTGGCCCCTCCGTTTTTTCCGCGGCCAGTGGCACCCCTAGCTCCCCTGCCAAAGCCATGAAAGCCTCCAGAAGGGCGGAGCAACGTTGTCTGCTCTCTGCCACCAAAATAAAATCATCGAGGTAATGAGACACGCCCGACGATCCTGTCCTGATGCGTAGGGCCCAATCCAGAAAAGTACTGAAGGACTCAAACGCTGAGCAAGCCACGGAGCAGCCCATAGGCATTGCTTTGTCAATGAAATACGCCCCCTCAAATCTAAAGCCCAGCCAACGGAAATCCGCTGGATGGACGGGAAGAAGGCGAAACGCCGACTCAATGTCACACTTGGCAAGGAGTGCCCCACGCCCAAATTTGCGAATCATCTTTACTGCTTGATCGAAGGAGGCATATTTCACTGTACACAACTCCTGGGGGATCGCGTCATTGACCGAGCCGCCCCTTGGATAGGAGAGGTTGTGGATCATGCGGAATTCCCCTGGGGCCTTCTTTGGTACAATACCCAATGGGGATAGGTGAAGACCTTCTACCGGCGGCTCAGCAAAGGGACCTGCTACCCTACCTGCCTTGATTTCCTTCTCTATCTTTTTTCTAACTATCTCTGGCCTCTCCCTAACAGATTTTTGATTTTGAGGGTCCCCGGTGTTAGGGGGGAAGGACACAGGGATTCTGAAACCCGATGAGAAGCCCTCCCACAGGTAAAGAGCGGATTTTCGATCGGGGTATTGATCCAGCAGGATTTTGAGGGGCTGAAGATGGATCGGGGAGAAGGCCAGGCCAAGATACAAATTACTGGCGGCCACTGGTCCCTTGATGGGAGGATCCGGGGGCACCCCTGTTGCTGTTGTGGTAGAACCCCCGGCCCCCACGAAAGGGCTGCTGCTTGTTCTTAAAGCAAGCAGAGGCGGGGTGGTTGCCCCAGCATCGTTCACATTCGTGAAGATACTTGCAGGAGGTACGTGAGCACACACCCCTGTTGTACTCCCAGCAGTGGCGGCGCCGTCTCACCTCCGTCTTACCCACCTTGGTCGAATCCAGGATTTTCTTTTCAATGTACGGATTGACGTCTTCGCCCCAGTAGTTAGGATCCGTTAGATCCCATCGGGTAGAAGGCAGGAGAGATGCATTTCTACGGAAATTCTCGTCATACGTTAAAGCAGCATTTTCCCCGGCTAGCGCATGTGCCCTCCTCACATGAGCCAGGTAGGCAACCAGGTCCATGGCGCGCCGTGGATAAGCCGCGCAAACGACTCCCATAAAAACCTGGAACCCATCCAGCCAATTCTCGAAGGTTCTCTCCGCCCTAGGGGTCCTATACCTTCGCTTACCGAATGAGCGCCTCTTCTCACCTTTTCCTGTTAGCTTAGTCGGTGGAAGGAGGGTAAATATGTCCACGTAGTCCCCATTGAGGATTTTATTCCTCTTTTTCTGGGACAAATGGTTCCCCAGAATGAAGTCGGTGGACTGATTGGTGGCAACTTTTACATCCTCCACTAAGGCCCCATCCTTCCAGTCCAGCACGCCATTAAAAGTCTTACGATGGGAGTTAGCTCTCCTTTCATGCGCCCAAAGAGGGATCCCGTGATTAGATTCACCCAGACCCCAGTAATTATCCATGGGGCCCTCGCTATCAGAATCCGAGGATGACGTACCTGAATCGTCCTCAGTCTCGGAGCGCTTACTTCTTTTCTTCCTCGAAGAGGTGTGCTTTTTCTTGGCCTTTCTCTTCCCTCCTTGGGCCTCGACGTTGGCTGAGTTCCCACTGATGGCTGCCTGAGACGCTTGAGGTTGCTCTTGCTCCTCCTCCCAGGCAGAGCCCGCGCTGTCATCGGTAGAGCTCTGCTGATGATGCTGCTCCTGGAAAACACTAGGAATGTCTACAACCTGAGAAACCGTATTGGTACCGGTACCTTTTGCCGTAGCCTTCCCCCTGGTGTGACCTTTTACCGGTGCCTTGCCCTTTCCCGCGCTCTGGTTGGCTTTCCTATTCATGGCT
The DNA here is from genome assembly GCF_027172205.1 of Podarcis raffonei. Lineage (NCBI taxonomy): Eukaryota > Metazoa > Chordata > Lepidosauria > Squamata > Lacertidae > Podarcis > Podarcis raffonei. The sequence goes on from NC_070620.1 coordinate 25,490,397, forward strand.
GCCTGGGCACGGGTATTGGGGCGACCTGTGTTTGAGTTTTCCGGTTGAGCGCCACCTACTGCTGGCACCATGGTGCCCGGCTGGCCCTGATTACTAGGGGGGGTATCAGGTATTACATCCTGTGATGGTTCCGGGGCCGGCAGAGCCGGAGCCCCAGGCCTGCATTGCCTGTAGAATGTTTCAAAGGCCCTAAAGAACTGCGCGAAAGCTTGAGGGTCGCAGGGCATGGGCATAACTTGGGCGCCATCGCCACCTGCGGATGGTGCCCGCTGGTTGCCGGAAGTGGATGGCTGCTGGTCCCCGCCAGATGCCATTGCCAGCTAATCAAGGCCAACTAGACGCAGATTAAACGCAAACAGAAATGCGCCTACACCCTATTGGCACGCCGCTTCGGCTAGTTCAGTATTGTCTACACTAATAAAACGTACCTACGCAAATTGAGGCGCTGACTCGGGGGTCTGCCTAGTTCAGTATTGTCAACACTGGCTAAGGGCTGCTAAAGATTAAAATGAGTTGTTCTCCTTCTGAATTTACTGCCCCCTGCTTATGTATTACTTGCCGAAGCTACTGAAGAGCAGCTGCGGCGGTTGGTAGCCGCAGTAGGAGAAGGGCAATTGTGTGTAACCTGTTATCTTTTGTTAGTTAATCTTGTTTTATTTTATTTTGTTTTATTTTATTTATTTTATTTTATTATATCTTATTTATTTATTTATTATTATTATTATTATTATTATTATTATTATTATTATTATTTTCTACCTATACTTATTATTATTATAATTATTATTGTAATTATGTACTGCCTATGGAATGCCCTATGTTGAGCTAATGCCAATTGAATCAGATAAGAGTTTAAGCTCTTACAAAATTAGATCACCTTTTGCAAGCCTTGAATTTACTTCGCGGTAAAATAAAATACTACTTAATTAGATTACTACTTAGGAATAGGGTAATGAAATGACTTATCACTTAGCTGCCCAATGAAGCAGCTTACATAAAACTGTTATTTATCCAAGAATTCCCAAAGCTGGATCTGCAAATCAAATAGCTTCCCAGACAGTGTGTAACCTCTAAAAGCTTGCTTTCAAAGCCAGCACTAATTCGAACCTCTGGGTAAATCCCAAAAATTAAAACCTGTTTAAACGCAATGAAATAAAGGAGTCACTGCAACTCTGGAAAGAAGCTTTAAATAACGTGGAAATTTACTCCCGCCTGTTGGCCCCTCCGTACGTTAATGCGCCGGCCAAAGGCGGGATACAGTAAACAATGCAAGGAATAGACCCACGGTATTATCCTCTGGTAAAATGGCGGCCGCTAAGCCAACCACGTGGTATCCAAAATGGCGCCGGGGACGGCCGCCTAGCGACGGAACCACCTCCTACGCCGAGATATGCCTTAAGCTGGCTGTGTAACCCCGCACGGCACGGTGCCCTTCGAGGTCCCAAAGCCCCCTAAGCAGCAGTTGGGAAAGAGCGCAGCAGGGTAGCCGCTCTACTGGTGCTAATGCTGCGACCGGAGGTAGAAACGCAGGCTGAAACGCCAAGGAAAGTCCCACGGTACTTGCCTCTAGCAAGATGGCGGGCGCTAGGGAGAGCACGTGGTATAACAAGAAGGCAGCTGTTGTGCTAGTGGCTAGTAAATAACGCTAGCAGCCAAAGCCCCCCCAAAGCACAGGGGCCGAAACAGACACGTCCCCTCTCCCGAACGCGGAGGGAGCCTGCACCCCGCACCAATAAGGCAAGACCGCACTGGTAAACCTAACAAATCCAAAGCGCTCTGATCCCGAGAATATCGCAGAGCCCCGGCAAAAACTGCAGAATTCCGCCCGCCCCCAATTAGAACACAATAAAGCAATCCCGAGAATAATGAAAAAGAACCGAACAACCTGGTCTCCAAGTACCGCCGCAACTGCGAGGGAGAAAATATCTGCCGCTTGATATGCGCTGCCGCCAGTCAGCTGAGCGTGGGGGCTGGTTCAGTTCGCAGCCGCTGGATTCCTAGAGCGCTGCCGCCAGACAGCTGGTCGAAAACCCGCCGCACGAACAAGGGTAAGGCGAGGAGGAGCGCCAACCGCTTGCAGGATGTAGCTTTTGCCGGGTTCGCTGCGATGGAAACGGCTCCGGAACGTTGAGAAAACGACAAAAAACCCCTCAGCTGAAAAAACCGCTCAGCTGGAAGGAAAAACCGCTCGGCTGGAAGGGGACAAAGAGGGCGGTCCCCGGTCGTGCCCGGCCTTAAGTAGGCTAGGCCATGCCTCCCCAGCCCGCTGATTGGCGGGCCGGTGGGCTGACACGCCCGGGGATTCCCTAACCACGCGGGGGCAAGGGCCAGCCCCCGCGCGAGATGTGGGAGGGATTTCAGCCCGCAACCCCCTCTCCTCCCAGGTCGGAAATGGCTTTCTGAGAAAATGAAGCACACTGCCAGGCTTCGGCCCAAAAGCGTTGTGGGAGCCCAGAATCAAAGAGCATAGCTGCAACAGCCTCTTGTAGCATTCTGTTCTTGTGTTCAGCAACACTATTCTCTTGAGGACTGTGTGGGACTGTCAACCTGTGGCGTATTCCCTTTTGGCGGAAGAAATTCTGCAGCGCAGACCCGGTGAACTCTGCACCATGATCAGACTGAAAGCTCCGGACCTTTGAAGAGAATTGTAATTCTACAGCAGAGATCCAGTCTTTCTTTTTTTTAAAAAAAAAAAATTATTAACCGGCCAATCAAATCAAATTAAATCACATCACATAAATTCCGAATTACAAAGCCGAATTTTAAATTTTGTTGGGGGGACCCGTATTTCAAGATCCGAAGGGGGATTCTGATCATCTTCTTGCTACTGCGTTAATGTCACTAGGGGGCGCATCGGAAGATGGCTGACAATAACATCTCTCCGACCCACACAAGGTAATTTGGAGGCTATGATGGGAGTAATTAGCCTCCCTACCCCCCCCAGGAGGGTGGGGGGCACTGCCCTTGCCTGCTGTGCCCTGCCCTATACCACCCCCGAATTTGTGGAGATGGGGGCACTAGGCACAAAGCCCTCCTGTGGGACTCCGGCACTCCTGGACGCTGTCCCTGATCCGCGCCACTAGCTGCAAGAACTTCAAAAGAAACAATTTGGATGAAGGAATGCACATATTTCAAGGAAGGAGGGGGAGTAAAGACTGCTAACAGAAGAGATCTCTGATAAAATAAGACGAGTCGGAGGAACAAGCATAGATTATGAGAAGATACGCCAAGACTCGGTATGGCAAATGACTGATGGTGGGGGGGGGGGGACTTTCCTTTCATTCCTTATGTGATTAAACAAGAATCCCCTCTCCCCACAAGTCAGAAATGTCATTTTAAGGACTTAAGCTGTGGATTTAAGGCTGTGTGGAGATAAACTTTCGAACCAAAGCATGTTTTAAGAAGAGCGTGGAATGGACTTCCGGGTTAGCGCCATCGTCAATGGCGGAGTTCCTCTAACCGGGAGGAACCCGCTCCGTAAAAATCGGGTCTTGCCGCCGCGGCGAAGGCGGAGACCCTTCAAAAATCCCAGGCGGGGATCCGAAGCGACGTGGGGTGAGCGGCACGGTGTTTTGAATCGACTGCTACTTTTACGGAGTGAAGCCGCACAGCCATTGCCGGAGAACGCTGACTTTTTCCTGTGGACAATTGGACTCTAAACAAGTACCCATGAGTAAAACGGAAAATTGGATTAAGAAATATTTTAATTTGGCACTGAAGCGGGAAGGTTCTAAACAGGAAGTCCGCCTTCCGCTTTTGTAAATAGACTGAAGCAAAAATTTGCAAGCTAAAGTCTGGAAAGTTGTATATAAAGGACTAAATTTCCTTCATTTATAACCATCAAAACCCCTCTTGGAAGCAGGAGAAAAGGGGGGGAATTTTGATTGTTCAAGCCTGCAGGAGAGAGAGTAAAGAAAGATAAATTTCCACCATCTCAAACCTGGGAACGGGGTGTCAGAGACAGAAATTTTCTGTTCATTGACTGTGAATGGAACGTTTTTTGACAGATAGTAAAAAAAAAGAAGAGAGAAACAAATTGATTCCAATGCTGCCTTTTGCACTCAAAAGATACAAAATATTTGAAAAATGAAAGTAACTTTCTTTTGTTGGACCTGTTTTCAAAAGATGGATACAAATAGAAATTGTCTCCTCTAGAGGGAGCTTGTTAAATTGTTGCTGGAGTTGAACTGGGGATTTCACAGCTGTGAGATTAAGATCGTGAGACCAGACTCTGACTTTGTATAAAAATGTGTTTAGAAGAAGTTTTGGTGCTTGCTTTTTGCAAGACAAGTGCTTTGTTGGAGCAGATGCATGAGAAGATGGATTTGATGACTGTTGCAGTCAAAAATTTTGGACAAACGGCGAATACTCATATAGAAACTATTCAGGAACCAACCCAGGAACCTGTTTTGACAGGGCAAGTGCAAGTGCAGAAGATAATGGAGGAGGTTGCTGTTGAACCTCAAGTAACACAAATGGAGAGACCTGAGGCCCTGCAGGAGCATAAGCCGTTGTTCTCGAAGATTGAATCTGGAGTGGGCCAGGGGGGTCTGGAGTTGTGGGGGCTTTTAATTTTGAAGGGCCTTTGAAACATGCTTTTAAATACTTTCTGGACTACAGTGTGGACTGTGGGGAATGGGACTGTGGGGAATGGGCTGATCTGCTGAGGGGAGATGGAGATATTTTTGGGTTGGAGTCTCCCCGAGACCTATTCCTCAATGAGAAAGGAAAGAAATTAAGGAATAGATCAACAGAAGACAAGGTAAAGTGTTGGTATAAACAAGAAGAAGATCTGCAGAAGGGACATGGAAGAGACTTAAGAGCCTCGGACACAAGAGCACCATGTTGATGGACTAGATGGAATGGACAGTAAGGACTGACATAACCCGAGACCAGGAAGAAGAGACGTTGGATGAAGTTTGGAAGAAAGCTTTTAAAAAAATTTATTTTGAGAATTAGTGTAAAATTAATGAGTATTAGGGAAAATGTTGGAATGAAACTATTTGGCTTTAGTAGAAATGATATAAGGAGTTATGTATAAATAAGTATTAAGTTTTAAGTTTTAAGGTACTTTATGGTAAGATAAGGTTAAAATAAATTAAGGTAAATTGAATGACAGAACATAGTGAAAGATAGCAAGGATTTGTTGAGTGAATTAATATGTTAGATTGTTAAGATAAATTACTTAACAAAAATTGAGAAAGATGGAAAGGATTTGCTGAAACAATTAATTAAACTAGAATACAAAAAGGGAGGTGTGAGGAGGTCAATGAAACAAGCAAATGAAAGATAAAGAAATGGAATATTGGATGTGTGTTTTTTATTGTTGTATTGTTGTATTGGTTTTTATTTTTTTGATATTCTTTTTTTCTTGTATTGTAATGTATGTCTTGCTGAATTTTTTGTTGTTTTCTTTTTCTTTTTTCTGTAATTTTCTAAACTTCTAATAAATATCATTAAAAAAAAAAGAAGAGCGTGGAATGTATAAGGGCTCTGGAATGACGCAGTTAAAAATGCCGTCGCCATATTGGGAAGTTCTGTCGGAGGTCTTGAGTCTGGGAGGAGAAATAGAGAAATAGAGCTGTTTTTATATTGTGGGTGAAACTCCTCAGAGGGACTTAAGAGTGACAGTTCTGTAATTAATGATGGAAAAAGCGATGTTATCTATGAAGGTGATGATATATGGAAACCATCTTGATTTGAGGATTGGAAGAATGGAAAAATTCACACAGGATTATTATTATTGGTGTTTATCGGCTTAAGGAGACTATCATAAGAGATCATAAAGAAAAAAGAGAAAATATATGAACAAGATGTGATGTGGAAACAGCAAGATAAGACTGGATAGAATTATGAACTCTGTTTGGACTGATTTTGACTGCAGAGATCCAGTCTTTCACCAATGTTGCAGCTTCCCCCCCTTTTTTAAGCGGGAAGACCCAAGAATTCCTTGAAAAATAATCCAAAAGCAAAACAATGTGTTTTGCCCCACCCAGACTGGCTACTGGCATAGGGCCACACAAGTCTGCATGCATCAGCTCAAAAGGCCTGGTTGTCACTCTGTTAGACGTGGGGTAAGAGCACGTTTTTACCTTGGATTGCTTACAAGCTCTGCTATCTAAAAACTTATCACATGTCTTCATTGTGCACCCCGGGACGTTCTTAACGTAACCCCAATTCACATGTGCCATATGTCGATGCCATAAATGCTGACAGCCATCATGTGTTGGAACATTGGGTGTAATCTTCGACACCTCCCTTTCCATGGAGGCGCAGATTACAGCTATAACAAAGGCGGCATTTTTTCATCTCCGCCAAGCTAAGCAGTTGGCTCCTTATCTCTCTCGCCCTGACCTAGCCACTGTGATCCACACAACGGTCACCTCCAGACTGGATTATTGTAACTTGCTCTACGTGGGGCTGCCCTTGAGACTGACCCAGAAACTCCAGTGGGTGCAGAATGCCGTGGCGAGACTCCTTAAGGGGTCCTCGCTGCGAGATCACATTCACCCAGTACTATACCAGCTGCACTGGCTCCCGGTGGAGTACAGGATCAGGTTTAAGGTGCTGGTTTTAACCTTTAAAGCCCTATACGGCCTAGGACCTTTGTACCTATGGGACTGCCTCTCCTGGTATGTCCAACGGAGGACCCTTACGGTCTTCAAACGAAAACATCTTGGAGGTCCCAGGCCACAGAGAGGTTAGGCTGGCCTCAACCAAAGCCAGGGCTTTTTCGGCTGTGGCTCTGATCTGGTGGAACGCTTTGTCACAAGAGACTAGGGCCCTGCGGGACTTGACATCTTTCTGCAGGGCCTGCAAGGCAGAGTTGTTCCACCAGGCCTTTGGTCAGGGCGCAGCCTGACTCCCTCCTTTGGCAATCCTCACAGAACTCTAGCCCAATGGTTGCCATTAATCTGATTTGAATTGATTTTATAATGAAATGATTTTAGAATGTTGTATCATTTTACTGTTGTTAGCCACTCTGAGCCCGGCTTTGGCTGGGGAGGGCGGGATGTAAATAAATTATTATTATTATTATTATTATTATTATTATTATTATTATTATTATTCCATCCTCACTAGCTTTGCAGGATCCGTCTCTTTCATCCTTCCTGAGGAGTCAAGGAGCCAATACAAGCTGCAGGGTCCTGGGAGAGAGGAAGAAGCAAAGGGAGCCTCAGAGGCCCTGCAGGGATTCTCCTACTCTTGATATTCCCCTGCCCCAGGAGAAGCACAAATGGGGCAGCCCCTTCCCAACAGAAGCCCCATTTCTAAACATCTCCAGTGGTTACAATTTCATCTGTTTGCTCCTGACCCCACTTCATAAGGCTGGCATGGTCTGCACAGTAGTGACCTGAAAGTAGATCCCATTGAACTCAGTGGGGCTTATGGACAGAACTTGGTGCCAAAACCAGTCGCTGTCCTGTCCCCAAGCCTGAAAACTGCAACACCAGGCATGCTTATCTATGGTATCATAAGGCAAAAGTTCATAAAAGTTTTTATAATCATAATTATAATTGATTCTTAAAGTTTGGGAGAAATATAAAGCTTTATTAGAACAGAAAACACCATTGTGACTTTCCCCATTAGCAGCAATATCTTTGGATAAAGTAAATATGAGAATAAATTGGCCGACATATAGAGAGCTGTTAACAGAAATTGACAACCAATTAAAATTAACAGACTTTGAAGAAGTAAGAGAAAAGGTAATAGATGGGTTACAATATTTCCAACTAAAACTTTTAAAAATGACAAAAAGAATTTAGATATGAAGTGTAAGATTTCAGAGAGAAATAACAACAACAACAATAATAATTTTTTATTTATACCCCGCCCTTCCCGGTTCAGGAAACCGGGCTCAGGGCGGCTAACAACAAATTTAAAACAATTGATGCTATGAAAAACAACAACAGCATAAAATACAGTATAAAGCATAAATAACAATAAAATCAAAAATCAATTTAGAGGGAAAATCCATCCAATAAACATTAGATGATCACCAGGGCTAGCTGGCTAAATTAGTCCCACTTGGGCCAGCGAGGAGAGCAGGGGAGAACCAGCTGTGGGATCCCAGAGCGGGCAATCTTCACAAAAAGGGGAGGCGGAGGGAAGGAAGGGGAACAAAAGATCAGGCTGAGTTCAAATGGAAAGCCAGGCGGAATAGCTCTGTCTTACAGGTCCTGCGGAAGGAAGTTAAATCCTGCAGGGCCCTGGTCCTCATGGGACAGAGCATTCCACCAGGTCGGAGCCATCACTGAGGCAGCCCTGGCCCTGGTGGAGGATAGTCTGACTTCCTTAGGGACCTCTAAACTATGATTATTCATGGACCTTAGCAATAGTAGAAGGTAGTACAAAACTGCTGTCAAAAATGAACAATCTGCTTTTGGAATGGGACACTGAAGAGGAACAGGTCAAATGTATTATGATAAAATGGGCAAAGGATGTGGGACATAATATATTAATGATGGATTGGGAAAGGCTTAGATTTGACATTTTCTGCATGTAATTTACTGAAACAGAACTACATGAAAATGATGGTATAGGTGGTATTTAAGCCTGGTTAAATTAGCAAAAATGTACTTCTCACTCACCTTGTCATGGTGAGTGGGCTTGCACGTTCCTATGACCCTTGGGAGTGAAGCCATCGGGAATCTCGTACACCCAGCAGGGTCACCTAAGTACTTAATTCGTTCTGGATGTCCGTACTTAACCTGAAACTGTTATTAACCTGAAGCACCACTTTAGCTAATGGGGCCTCCTGCTGCTGCTGCGCCGCCAGAGCACGATTTCTGTTCTCATCCTGAAGCAAAGTTCTTAACCTGAAGCTCTATTTCTGGGTTAGCGGAGTCTGTAACCTGAAGCGTCTGTAACCTGAGGTACCACTGTACTTTACTAATTAGTACTTTACTAATAATAGTGGAAGTGGTGCAGAGAGTGACTCTCTCCTTAAGCTCCGTACCAGTAGTATACAAGGAATCTTTACAACCCCAAGTAGCTGATTCCCAAAAGAATCTGCCCTGCAAGCAAAAGAAACCTCTGACAAGCACAGAAGAAGCCCAACCTGGAGATATATCCTCATGTGCTTCCCCATCTCAGAAGCCCCTCCTGGTCCTGAGGGAACCTGATTCACAGGAGAAACAGTTCCCCTCCTCTCCTTGGACAAGTTAAAGGATGTCTCCCCTGTTAGGATTTTTATCTCACCAGCTGCGCAGCGAGCAGCACAATGGTTGTTTACATCATGTGAGTGTCTGAGAGCGTGAGACAGGAAGTCTCTGCTCAGTCTCAGTACTGTAAGAAAGTTACTTTCGCTTCTGAGTGAAGTGTGTTCTTCTGTACTGCTGCTCAGAGAGAGCAGACACGCTCATGGAGTCTCTGTGTATAGACAATGAATAAAGTAGGTTAGAGCTACTGATTGTCTCTTTCTTCTGCAATGAGATGCCAGAAGACGAGTGTGCTCCTCTCTCATGAGGGAGGGGTCACTTATTACCGGTCTCTCTGGACTGAGGAAGATTTACAGCCAGAGGATGACCACCGGAGAGACACCTCAGTGTCTTGGGAAGGTGGCGGCCTTCCCGGGTGTTTTTCCAACATCCCCTGCTAAAGTGATGACACCCCTGCTTGCCTGGGATCCCCATTTTTCTGACTGATTCTCCCAGTCTCCTCACTAGAACAGATGGCAGAGAAGGGAGAGCAGGAACATGATGGTACAGCACCTTCCCCCTCGTCACAGAAGGAGACACAGTTACAACCATCTCAGCCATCACCCAATGCGCAGCTATTGCTCCTGCAAAAATTACCCACCCAGGCCCCGGTTCACAATGCAACTGCTTGACAACCAAGTGACCAGCATAAGGTCACCCTTTTATCCTGGAATGTGGCCAGGTGGTTTGCTCCCACCAGAGATCCTTGTTTTAAAGACTTTCTCTCCCATCATGACATCATAATGATCCAGGAAACATGGACAGCGGATGAGCTGTTACTCAATGGATTTCATTCATTCTCAACTGGGGCAGATCTAGGGTAAAGCGTGGAAGAGCGAAAAGGGGCATGGTGGGTCTCCACTACCCTACATGCCATTTCAAGCCCTCTCCCCTCATTCAAGTCATAAGCCAGGGCAGTGAGCTTGCAGGGCAGCAGCTGAAGAAGGAGCAAAAAGGGTTTTCTTGTGTGTGTGTGTGTGTGTGTGTGTGTGTTTCTTTGTGGCTGATTAGCTGCTCTCCCTGTGCAAAGGTCAGAGGGGGCAGGGTTTCTGTTGAGGCAGGTGATTAGCTGTGGGAGGAGCTTATCAGAGCTTGCAGGACAGCGGCGCACGCAGTTTGATCCATCTTTTAGATTTAGGGGAGCTAGTCTCAAACGTTTGTTGAGGGAGACCTAGGTTTTTTGAGGGGGGGAGTTATTTGTCCTGTCTTCATGCTTTTTATGATGGAGGACCGCTGTAGCCACCCCCAACGACACATTCTCAAGATGGAGGGTGAGGGAACTGTTGGGATTCGCAGGATACTGGATAAGTCTGCAGGCTTCAACAGGATGATGCAATACTCTGCTGGGTCAGAGTGACTCAGCAGGAGTGTGATTAGTGTGATTGGCTATCACCTGTTTTAAAAGGAAAGCCTGTTTAACAGTGGGTGGTGGTGGTTGTGCTGTAGTGTGGTGGTGCTGTGGTGGAGAGTATTCGTTTGTAAGTACTCTGTATGGACTGTTTCTTTTGTAAATGCCTGTATATGGCTCACATTAAAAAAGACTGCACTGGAAAAATCTGGAACTCTTAGTGTTTCGCTGAAAGCGCCGCGTGGAATATGCGACAGGGTTATGGGCCCAGCACGCTTCCGCTGCGCAAGAGTACAGGTGGCAGTTATCTAGCCGTGGGTGCTGGAGGTGAGCTGCAGGGATGGAGCAGTCCAGAACTGGCATGTTGCTTGAGAAGCGGACGGCCACGAACTACAGCATCTGGTCGGTCCGCATGCAACACTTCCTCAAGCGTGAGGGCCTGTGGAAGGTGGTGGAAGATCCACTGCAGCCCTCTGAGGAGGATGAAAGGGATGAGAAAGCTTTGGCTACGATCATCCTTGGAGTGGACGACAGCCAGCTAGTCTACATAGCTGATAAGGTGACAGCAAGTGAGGCGTGGAATGCGCTCAAGGCTGTCCATGTGCGAGAGACAGCTGGCTCACTGATAACACTAACCAGGAGACTGTACCGGTGTCGGAGGAAACCGGGGGACTCCCTGGTAAACCACCTAAAATTCCTAACAGGCTGTTTCCAGGAGCTAGCCTTAAGAGGGAGGCCTGTGGGGGAAGAGGACAAAGTCTTTATAGTCCTGAGTTCCCTTGATGACAGCTATGATATGCTGGTCAACTCCCTCGAGTCGGTAGAGACTGATAAGCTGACTCTGGAATACGTTACCGGACGGTTGTATGCAGAGGAGGACAGGCGTGCAGAGCGAAAGATGACCTCAGCCCAGCTGTTGGAGCATCCCAGAGGGAACAACAGCCGGGAAGAGCAGAGGTGTCGGGAGCCGGAGAAACAGCCAGGAAGAGCTGCTGCAGACCAGCCAGTGGTCAACAAAGTAAAAAGGTGTTTTTGCTGCAAGTCCAGTGGACATCTGCTGCGGGACTGCCCGAAAAAACAACAAAAACAGCAGAAGCACAGGAGGCAGCAGAGAGAGTCTACCACTTGGGTGTCTGCAGATGGTCAAGAAAACGAACAGCTGTGGGTTCTGGACAGTGGAGCTTCTCAAACCTTTTGTAAAAGAAAAGGACTGCTAACTGATGCTAGGGCTTCAAACAAAAAACATGTAAGTCTTGCTACAGGCCAGAAAGCTAATGTGGTTTGTGAGGGGGAGGTTGTGTTCCCACAACTGGGACACACATTCAGGAATGTGTTGTGTGTGCCTAGTTTGCAAAACAATCTCCTGAGCATTCCTGACTTGGCAAAAGCAGATCAGTGCCAGATAAAGCAAAATGGGGCAGTGTTGGCAAATGCTAACCTTAGAACTAATATGTATGTACTGCAGTGTGAGTCTAAGGTTGCGAATGTGCAAAATGTCCCAACCCATGATATGTGTATTCATCTCCTGCACAGGCGTCTGGCTCATGCAAGCTATAAGGTGCTGAACAAAACATTGGAGTTGTGTGGGGGGATGAAAAACATTAAAAGTTGTGATAATTACTTAGACTGCAAGGAGGTTAAAAGCAGGGCTTGCCCAGTAGCAAGAGCAAGCCAGAGAGAAACCAAAAAACCACTGGAGTTGATTCATGCTGATGTAACTGGTCCTTTTCCACCAAGTGTCTCCCACAACAAGTACTGTTTGATCCTAGTGGATGACTATTCTAGATTTGGCTGGGTCTATCCATTAAAGCAAAAGTCTGACGTTGCCCAAACTTTGAAGTTCTGGGTAAGTAGGGTAGAAAGGCAACTTGGCGAAAAGGTGTGCTCTATTCAGACAGACAGGGGAGGAGAGTTTATGGCAAGCTCCCTAAGAAACTGGTTGCATTCCCAAGGGATTAAACATAGGCTTACCAATGTGGCGACACCTCAGGAGAATGGGGTAGCAGAGCGTAGGGGAGGTGTCTTGCAGACACAAATGAAAGCATTGTTAGCAGATGCAAATCTTCCAATTAAGTACTGGGCTGAGAGTATTAAGACTGCGAATTATATTGGGAATCGCTTGTGGTCAAGGGTACTAGATGACATACCCTATAAAATTCTCTATAACAAAAGTCCCAGTTTGCAACATTTGAGAATCTTTGGGACAAAGGCGTGGGTTGACATACCTGTAAAGAACCGAAGAAAAGGTGGGAAAAGGGCACAGCAGTTGCTATTTCTTGGGTATGAAAGTGGTACGAAAGCCTATAGATTTGAAGATGATAAAAATCTTTTGAGTTATAGTCGATCAGCCAGCTTTAATGAGCAAAGAAATTGGCCCAAGATACATGCAAACCTGCTGCCAGAAAAAGTTTTACTGCCGAGCGTACCTGATAAGGCAGCTGAAACAAAGTTAAGAATTGGCAGCTCTCCCAGAGAAACTGAAAGGGAGGAGGTAAAGGTTGAGCATTTTTCTCCAGCTGCTAGCATGGAGCAGGGGAGAGAAGAAAGTGCAACAGGGACAGGAGGAGGTAAATCTCCAGAATCAATCCACCCCAAAAGCAGTCCTGAAGGTAGCCCAGGGGGTGAGATTAATGAACCAAGGAGGTCTGCAAGAAGTAATAAAGGTCAACCTCCAGACCGTTATGGGTTCCCAGCCACCATAAACCAGGTTTGTGTAACTGAGCCAGAAAACTTTGAAGAAGTGCAAGAGTTACCTACTCTAGAGAAAGAGGCGTGGTTAAAGGCAATGCAGGCAGAGTATAACTCTCTGCTAAACAACAATGTCTTTGTACCTACAGAATTGCCTGAAGGTAAAAAGCCCATAAGCTGTAAGTGGGTTTTTAAAGTGAAAAAGCTGGCTGATGGTAGTTGTCAGAGGAAAGCCAGGTTGGTTGCAAGGGGCTTTACACAAAGGAAAATGATACATTATGATGAAGTGTTTGCCCCAACAGCAAAGGCTGAAACAGTAAAATCAGTTTTAGCAATGGCAAGTCTGAGAGGGTTAAAAGTTAATCATTTTGATGTTGCCTCAGCATATTTAAATGCTCCTATTGACGCCGAGGTGTATTTACAGCAAATACCAGGTTATGAGCTGGAAAAAGACAGCATGGTGTTAAAACTGCAAAGGGCACTACACGGTTTACACCAAAGTGCACGTCTATGGCATGAATGCATAGACACAACTTTGAAAAAGATGGGATTCAAACAAAGCCTGGTTGATTCCTGTTTATATTCAGCAATGGTGCAAGGAAGTGTTTGTTATTTACTTTTGTACGTTGATGATATCTGTCTAATAACAACTGCACAAAAGCAAGTGTCTTGGTTTATAAACAGCCTAGGTAACAAATACAAACTGAAGTATTTGGGAGAGATTCAGAATTACTTAGGAGTAGAGGTTCAGAGAAATGAAAAGGGCGTCTACTCTCTGAGTCAGAAGGAAAAAATCGAAAAGTTACTGAAGACATATGGAATGGAGAGGGCAAATGGGGTTGACACTCCCATAACTACCCAGTACAAAAACGAACCAGAAGGGCAAAAATGTGAGAATGCAACAGCGTTTCATTCTCTGTTGGGTTCTCTGTTATATTTAAGTTGTTGGACAAGACCCGACATAACATTGGCAGTGCATATGTTAAGCCAAAGAAGTGCAGACCCGGCTCAGAGAGATTGGGTAGCACTTAAAAGAATCCTAAGGTATCTGAAAGGCACAAAAGATTACAAACTGGTGCTGGATACAGGATATGATCAGCAAGTGTATGCATACGCTGATGCCAGCTGGGGGGATAGAGAAAATGGAAAGTCTACCACTGGCTATGCCATATATATTGGGAATGCCCTGGTTCAGTGGAAATCCCAGAAACAAACATTTGTTGCCACAAGTACTTGTGAAGCAGAGTACTCAGCCATAAGCGAATGTGTCACAAATAGAGTGCTTTGCTTGCCTAACAAAAGAGCTTGGAATACCTTCTGAAATGCCAATCACTGTGCTAAGTGACAACATGGCTGCACAACAGCTTGCCAACCAACAGAACTTTAAAAGCAAGAGTAAACATATTGCTATAAGATACGGAAATGTGAAAAATGCTTTGGAAAGAAATGTGTTAAAGGTACAGCACTGTAACACAAAATGTAATGTGGCAGATTTGTATACAAAATGTTTGGATGCTCCTAAATTTCGAGACTTAAGAGAATTATTAGGTCTCAAGCCTTTGACTTAAGGAGGAGTGTTGGGATTCGCAGGATACTGGATAAGTCTGCAGGCTTCAACAGGATGATGCAATACTCTGCTGGGTCAGAGTGACTCAGCAGGAGTGTGATTAGTGTGATTGGCTATCACCTGTTTTAAAAGGAAAGCCTGTTTAACAGTGGGTGGTGGTGGTTGTGCTGTAGTGTGGCGGTGCTGTGGTGGAGAGTATTCGTTTGTAAGTACTCTGTATGGACTGTTTCTTTTGTAAATGCCTGTATATAGCTCACATTAAAAAAAGACTGCACTGGAAAAACCTGGAACTCTTAGTGTTTCGCTGAAAGCGCCGCGTGGAATACGCGACAGGAACAGCTGCAGTTGCCTGTGGTTCCTGCGCAATGTATGCCATCTTGCCAAAGGTTGCAGGCAGCTTTACCTGCAGCAATTGCATGTTGATTGCCCTCTTAAAAGACAAAGTCCAGCAACTGGAGGAACGTGTAGCTACGCTCCAAAGAATTAGAGAGCTGGAGCTCTTCTTGGAAGCAACAGAGCACACCGTCTCCACCAAGGAGGAGACAGGGGACTCCCCTGAGAAGGAGGCTAGTTCACCAACACAGGTGCCAGATATATGGAGAAACGTGACTCAAAGAAGTAGGAGGCCCAGGGTTCGCTCTGATTGTTTAGAAATACACAATCGCTTTGAGGTCCTCTCCCCTAGCATGGAAGAAGAAGAGCAGACTCCATTGGAGGATCTGTCCCTCATTACAGTCGATCAGGATATGAAGGCGAGCAGCAAAGTCAGTCCTCAGGGAATGTGCAGGCGACCTTGGAACAGACAGCTCACGGAAGAACCCCGACCAGACCTAAGAGGAGGCGTGTAGTGGTGATAGGGGATTCCCTACTGAGGGGAACAGAAGCAGTGATCTGTGGGCCTGACAAGATGTCTTGGGAAGTGTGCTGTCTCCCCGGGGCGAAGATCCAAGACGTAACTGAACGACTGCAAGGAATCATAAAACCCACTGACAAATACCCCTTCCTCTTGGTTCATGTGGGAACCAATGACACTGCAAGCAATAGCCTCCAGAAGATCAAAAGAGACTACGAGGCTCTGGGCAGGAAATTGAAGCAATTAAATGCACAAATTGTCATCTCATCTGTCCTCCCAGTTGAACGACATGGCCCAGGGAGAGAGGGAAAAATAGTGGAAGTGAACAGCTGGCTTCGCAAATGGTGTAAACAGGAACGGTTTGGATTCTTAGATCACGGACTGCAGTTTCTTGAAGATGGACTTCTGGCAAGCAATGGGCTGCACCTCACAACGGTTGGGAGGAATGTTTTTGCCAAAAATCTCAGAAACTTATACTGGATGTTAGGGCCCACTACAGAGATCTTGCGGGCCTATTGAAAAGAAATAGAATTCTCTTTAGATGGGAATTCCCCCAAGGCCTATCTTTCAAATTTAAAGGAAGGAAAATAAGAATAAGGACAGTGGATGATAAAGACAAATTTTTGAACGACCACGAGGAGGATCTACAGAAGGGGGTGGAAGTTGGAGAGGAGCCAACTGCATCAGAAAAAGGAATTGGGGACATAGCAAACTTATCATTTGGACTTCCTGAACCTGGGAAAGATACACTACCGACAGAAGAAGAACAACAACTTGGTGCAGTTGGTGGAAGGAGCAAGTAACCCACTATGGCTCTGCAACTTCTAAGTTGGAATTGTAATGGACTTAATTCCCCTCGAAAGAGAAAAAGTGTTTTTCACATATTAAGAAAAGAACAACTGGATTTGATCTGTCTACAGGAAACACATGTAATGAGGCTACACAGGAAGATACTTATTAACAAGAGATTGGGACAAGAATTTATTTCATCTGATAAGGTCAAAAAAAGAGGAGTGGTGATATATGCAAAGGAGAAACTTTCACCGAAACAAATCTTTAAGGATGAACAAGGAAGATATTTGGCTATTGAAATTCAACTTCAAGGAGAGAAATTTCTGATTGTAGGGGTGTATGCACCGAACGAGGGGAAATCTGAATTTTTTAAGAAGTTGCATGAAGTTCTTCTGGACTATATGGACTATAATATAATCTTAATGGGAGATATGAATGGAGTTGTTTCCACAAATATGGACAAGGCACAAAGACAGGTAATCACCAAAGATGGTAGATTACCAAAGACTTTTTTTGAATTGACTGACAATATGGACCTGATTGACATTTGGAGAACTAAGAACCCCCTAGGGAGAGAGGGAACTTTCTTCTCTGAAGCTAAAATGACCTGGACTAGAATCGACCAAATTTGGATTACTAGAGGAATGGCACCAAAGATAAAAAAAGTGGAAATCTGCCCTAAAACTTGCTCAGACCATAATGCAGTAAAGATGGAGATGAAGCAAATGACACCCGGCTCTTTTAGATGGAGGATGAATGACACTCTATTTAGAGATGAAGAAGTATATAAAAAGGCCCAAAAAACCTTGAGAGATTATTTTGAAATAAATATGACTACTAATGTTGAAAAAAGAGTAATCTGGGATGCCAGTAAAGCCGTGATGAGAGGGTTTCTGATTCAACAGAATGCAATAAAGAAGAGAAGCCGAAATGAGAAAAAGGATAAAATTCTGGAGAAAATAAAAGAAGGAGAGAAAAAACTGAGAGTAAAGCCAAAGTCACAGGAGATCTTGAAAGAAATAAAGTTACTTCAGGTACAATACATGGAATTGATGAATCAGGAATTAGAATGGAAAATTAAACAAATGAGACAGAAGACATTTGAATCAGCGAACAAACGTGGGAAACTACTAGCTTGGCAACTGAAAAAAAGACAAAAATTAAATACTATTACAAATCTGGAAGTAGAAGGAAAAGATATACATAACCCAATTGAGATTAGAAACTGCTTCCAGAAATATTTTAAACAATTATATGCACAAGGGCCACAGAATGAAATGGACATAGACCGATTTTTGAAGATAAATGGATTACAAAAAATTTCACAAGAAAGCAAACTTATGTTGAACTGTAAAATATCTGACCAGGAGATAGAAGGTGCCATTCAAAATATGCAAGTAGGCAAGTCTCCAGGACCGGATGGGTTGACTTCCAGCTATTACAGATCCTTGAAAGAGTGGCTATTACAACCATTGAAGGAAGTCTGTAATGAAATCTTGGAGGGGAAAAGGGCACCAGAATCGTGGAAAGAGGCCTATATTACACTAATACCAAAAATAGAGACTGAAAAGACTCAACTTAGGAACTACCGTCCCATATCCTTATTAAATGTGGATTACAAAATCTTTGCTGACATTTTGGCTAAGAGACTGAAAAAAGTACTGATTGAGGAGATTCATAAGGACCAAGCGGGCTTTCTTCCGGGAAGACATCTTTCTGATAACTTGAGGAATATAATTGACATTTTGGAAAAGCTAGAAGTGAACATAAATACTAAGGCAGTTTTGATATTTGTGGACGCGGAGAAAGCCTTTGACAATATTTCTTGGAGTTTTATGAAAAAGAACCTGCAGGGTATGGGGGTAGGCCATGGTTTTGAGAATGGTATAGGTGCAATATATTCAGAACAAATGGCCAAATTAATTGTAAATAATGTGGTTACGGAACAATTTAAGATAGAAAAAGGGACACGACAGGGATGCCCAATTTCCCCTCTGCTCTTTATATCGGTCCTGGAGGTTTTGCTGAATATGATTAGAAGGGACCGGATGGTTAAAGGCATACAGGTCGGAGCTAAACAGTTCAAATTGAGAGCATTTGCAGATGATCTAGTTTTGACATTACAGGAGCCAGAATCTAGTACCAAAAGAGTTTTAGAATTAATTCAAGAATTTGGTCAGGTTGCAGGGTTTAAATTGAATAAGTTAAAAACTAAGGTTCTTGAGAAAAACTTAACACCGATTGAAAGAGAGAAGTTTCAGAATGAAACAGGACTGACTGTGGTTAAGAAAGTGAAGTACTTGGGGATTAATATGACAGCTAAAAATGGGAATTGGTTTAAAGATAATTATGAAAAATGTTGGGCTGAAGTAAAAAAAGATTTAGAAATTTGGTCAAATTTGAAGCTTTCCTTGTTGGGTCGAATTGCAGCTATAAAGATGAATGTATTGCCTATAATGTTGTTTTTGTTTCAAACATTGCAAATTTTGGACAAAATGGACTGTTTCAAGAAGTGGCAGAAAGACATTTCTAAATTTGTCTGGCAGGGCAAGAAGCCTAGAATAAAATTTAAGATATTAACTGATGTAAAGGAAAGGGGTGGATTTGCCCTGCCAGACTTTAAACTTTATTATGAGTCAGCAGCATTCTGCTGGTTGAAAGACTGGCTGCTTCTTGAGAATACAGACATTTTGGATCTTGAAGGTTTTAACAATGTATTTGGGTGGCATGCATATTTGTGGTACGACAAGGTTAAAGCACATAAAGCTTTCAAAAACCATATTGTCAGGAGAGCACTGTTTAATGTTTGGATTAGATATAAGGATCTATTGGAAAATAAAACTCCAAGGTGGTTGTCACCAATGGAGGCTAAGGCTCAGAGAAAACTTAACATGGAGGCCAAATGGCCAAAATACTGGAAATTTTGGAACAAGAAGGGGACAGACTGAAATTGCAGAGTTTTGAGAAATTGAAAGATAAAGTGCGAGATTGGCTTCATTATTACCAGATAATGGAGGTTTACAATTCGGATAAGAAAGTTGGTTTCCAGGTGGAAAAATCTAAATTGGAAACAGAATTGTTAGAATCCAAAACTAAGACTTTGTCAAAAATGTATAACTTGCTGCTGAAATGGAATACCCAGGATGAGACGGTTAAATCTGTAATGATTAAGTGGGCGCAAGACGTTGGACACAATATTATGTTTGCTGACTGGGAACAGTTGTGGACCACTGGGATTAAATTCACGGCATGTAATGCCTTAAGAGAGAATATTATGAAAATGATATATAGGTGGTACATGACCCCAGTCAAGCTTGCAAAAATCTATCATTTGCCCGATAATAAATGTTGGAAATGTAAGGAAAATGAAGGTACATTCTTTCACCTTTGGTGGACGTGCCCCAGGATTAAGGCTTTCTGGGAAATGATATATAATGAATTGAAAAAGGTATTTAAATATACCTTCTTGAAGAAACCAGAGGCCTTTCTCTTGGGCATGGCCGGCCAAGTGGTGCCAAAGAAGGACAGAACTTTTTTTATGTATGCTACAACAGCAGCAAGAATACTCATCGCAAAGTATTGGAAGACGCAAGATCTACCCACTCTGGAAGAATGGCAGATGAAACTGATTGACTGTATGGGATTGGCAGAAATGACGAGCAGAATCCGTGACCAGGGAGAAGAGTCGGCAGAAGAAGATTGGAAAAAAAATTAAGGACTATTTACAGAAATATTGTAAAATTAAGGAATGCTGAATGATGTTGGATTGAAATTGAGTGGTTTCTAGCTGTAATGATATAAAGGAACATGGATGAAAAAAAGGGTTTGGATAGAAAATAAGGTGATATTATAAGCTGTAATGCTTTAAGTTAAGGATTTGCTGAACAAAGAATTTAAAAGGGAATACAAGAAGGGGAGGTATGAGGAGGTCAGAGAAATATGTTACTGAAAAGATTGTATTACGAACTATATGTCTTTTTTAAAAAAAATAATCTCAGAAACCTCATCAGGAGGGCTTTAAACTGACTAATGTGGGGGAGGGAGACAGTGCTCCTGAAGGTAGGAGTCTATCAATTGATGAAGATGATCATCCAAATGTCATAGACAAAATGGAGCAAACACCATGCAGACCTAGTGGTGGGAGGAAAAAATCCTTAAATAAGAGACACGGGGGAATGATTAATGGACTTCAGTGTCTGTACACTAATGCACAAAGCATGGGAAATAATCAAGATGAGCTTGAGCTCTTGGTACAGCAAACTAAATATGACATAATAGGCATCACTGAAACCTGGTGGGATAAGTCCCACGATTGGAATGTAATAATGGAGGGATACAATCTATTTCAGAGAAACAGACCAGACAAGAAAGGAGGAGGAGTGGCATTATATGTCAGGGATGTGTATTCCTGTGAAGAGATCCAAGATTTAGAACCTCAAAGCAAAAGTGAGAGCATTTGGGTCAAAATTAAGGGAGAGAAGAATAACAGTGACCTCATTGTGGGAGTTTACTATAGATCCCCAAGCCAAACGGAGGACATAGATGATGCCTTCCTGGAACAGATGGCCAAGCATGCAAAAGGAAGGGAGATAGTAGTAATGGGGGACTTCAATTACCCGGATATTTGTTGGATGTCTAACTCAGCCAAGAGCATAAGGTCAAACAGATTCCTCACTGGCCTTGCAGACAACTTCATTGTCCAGAAAGTGGGAGAAGCAACAAGAGGAACAGCCATTTTAGATCTGGTCCTAACCAATGTTGATGACCTGGTTAGTGGAGTAGAAGTGGAAGGATCATTAGGCGCGAGTGATCATCCTCTTCTGAAGTTACTATACAGCGGAAAGGAGCAGCCAAGCATACTAGGACTCAATTTCTTGACTTTAAGAAAGCCGACTTCATAAAACTTAGGGAAGTGCTGGGTGAGATCCCATGGACAGTAATACTAAAAGGAAAGGGAGTTCATGATGGCTGGGAGTTTGTTAAGAGGGAGATAGTAAAAGCACAACTTCAGGCAATACCAATGAGACGGAAACATGGAAGGTGCCTAAAGTAGCCAGGGTGGCTGTCTAAAGAACTTTTAACTGAGTTAAGATTAAAAAAGGATGTGTACAAAAAATGGAAAAGGGGGGAAACCACCAAAGAGGAATTCAAACAAATAGCCAGCATGTGTAGACACAAAGTCAGAAAAGCTAAAGCACAGAATGAACTCAGGCTTGCTAGAGAGGTTAAAAGCAACAAAAAAGGCTTTTATGGGTATGTTCGTAGCAAAAGGAAGAACAAAGAAACAGTGGGGTCACTCAGAGGAGATGCAAACAGGGGATACAGAAAGGGCTGAACTCTTCAATGCCTTCTTTGCCTCAGTCTTCTCCGATAAAGAAAACAATGCCCGACCTGAAGAATTTGGAGCAAATGATTCAGCAGAGGAAACACAGCCCAGAATAACTAAGGAGATAGTACAAGAATACTTGGCTAGTTTAGATGTATTTAAGTCTCCAGGGCCAGATGAACTGCATCCAAGAGTATTAAAAGAACTGGCAGATGTGATCTCAGAACCACTGGCAGTCATCTTTGAGAATTCCTGGAGAACAGGCAAAGTCCCGGCAGACTGGAGGAGGGCAAATGTTGTCCCTATTTTCAAAAAGGGGAAAAGAGAGGACCCAAATAATTACCGCCCAGTCAGTCTGACATCAATACCAGGGAAGATTCTGGAGCAGATCATTAAGCAAACAGTCTGTGAGCACCTAGAAAGGAATGCTGTGATCACCAATAGTCAGCATGGATTTCTGAAAAATAAGTCATGTCAGACTAACCTGATCTCGTTTTTTGACAGAATTACAAGCCTGGTAGATGAAGGGAACGCAGTGGATGTAGCCTACCTTGATTTCAGCAAGGCATTTGACAAGGTGCCCCATGATATTCTTGTAAAGAAGCTGGTAAAATGCGGTCTTGACTATGCTACCACTCAGTGGATTTGTAACTGGCTGACTGACCGAACCCAAAGGGTGCTCATCAATGGTTCCTCTTCATCCTGGAGAAGTGTGACTAGTGGGGTGCCACAGGGTTCTGTCTTGGGCCCGGTCTTATTCAACATCTTTATCAACGACTTGGATGATGGACTCAAGGGCATCCTGATCAAATTTGCAGATGACACCAAACTGGGAGGGGTGGCTAACACCCCAGAGGACAGGATCACACTTCAAAACGACCTTGACAGATTGGAGAACTGGGCCAAAACAAACAAGATGAATTTTAACAGGGAGAAATGTAAAGTATTGCACTTGGGCAAAAAAAATGAGAGGCACAAATACAAGATGGGTGACACCTGGCTTGAGAGCAATACATGTGAAAAGGATCTAGGAGTCTTGGTTGACCACAAACTTGACATGAGCCAACAGTGTGACGCGGCAGCTAAAAAAGCCAATGCAATTCTGGGCTGCATCAATAGGAGTATAGCATCTAGAACAAGGGAAGTAATAGTGCCACTGTATTCTGCTCTGGTCAGACCTCACCTGGAGTACTGTGTCCAGTCCCGGCACCACAGTAAAGAAGGACACTGACAAACTGGAACGTGTCCAGAGGAGGGCAACCAAAAGGAGGAGGGAGAAAGGTTATTTTCTGCTGCTCCAGAGAAGCGGACACGGAGCAATGGATCCAAACTACAAGAAAGAAGATTCCACCTAAACATTAGGAAGAACTTCCTGACAGTAAGAGCTGTTCGACAGTGGAATTTGCTGCCAAGGAGTGTGGTGGAGTCTCCTTCTTTGGAGGTCTTTAAGCAGAGGCTTGACAACCATATGTCAGGAGTGCTCTGATGGTGTTTCCTGCTTGGCAGGGGGTTGGACCCGATGGCCCTTGTGGTTTCTTCCAACTCTATGATTCTATGATTCTATGAATCCAATTCAGCCACCAGGCCCTGTTGGTAATTAACGCTTACATGCCCCCAATGAGGCAGAAATATCAGATCAGAACCTTGTGGGCTGAACTTTAAATTTATACCACTGACCTTCTTTTGCTTAACCCAAATGCACCTGTAGTTTTGGGAGGGGACCTCAATGCCAGATTGGGCCCTAATGATCATGCCCTTTATGCACAGCACAAATGTTCTCCTCCCAACCTTGAAGCCGATGGATTCCTCCTCACCCGTTGTTCAAAAGATCAGAAATCAAACTTTGCAGGCATCTGCTTGGCTCAAACAGCATTTAGGCTAAACCTCTACATCTTAAATGGTGCCTTTGAAAGTGACTACCTAGCTGAATTCTGGCTCTAGAAGGAGTGCTGTAGACCAGGGACGTCCAACTCCCAAGAGACTGTGATCTACTCCCACAAAGAAAAAGAAAAAAGCAGTGATCTACCCATGGGGGGGGGGGCGCCAAGCCAAAGCTGTGGAGCTTTTTTTAGGGGGAGACACCATAGTTATGCTCGCCAAGGTACTAACCCCAGCAGCGATAACTCCGCCTTCCGTTTTTGCAATCATGTGCGAATAACACAGCAAGGGGGAGATACTCTCCCCCCCCCCCGGTGGAGGAATTTTTTTTAAAAAAATAATTTTTATTGAATGGTTTTATGTGACAAAAAGCAATACAGCCATACTACCACAAAATATGATTAAGAAATAAAAATTACATACATCGATATTTAGTTTGTTATTTGTTATTTACTGTCTTATTTCCTCCCAAACATTGCATACAACAACACACATATGTGCAGACAGACACCCACACCCGCACAGAAAATGATAATAATGAAAGTAAATATTTTCCCCCTTTTATCTTCCAAAATCTTTTCTTCCTGTCAAGTCCCTTTGCATAGGATTTATCTTACATTTGAATGTACACAAAACAATAAACCTTTCTATATAATTTTTCTAATACATTCTGAAAACATATTAAATCCTTTTATTGTAGTCCACCTCCTTTTAGTTCCTTTATCACTCGAATGCTAGCACGGAGTCAAAACTATTATTGTATTTCTGAACATATTTTTTATAAACATCCCATTTTTCCGCTAATTTTTGCTTTGAGTTTCCTCTGAGTTTTACTAGTCAGTTGAGCCGTCGCCACCAATTCCTGTAATTTGATTTGCCAATCTGTTATTTTTGGAGCCTCGTAATCTTTCCATCCCTTGGCCACAAGTATACGAGCTGCTGCGGTTGCATACAAAAATACCTCTCTTAGATTTTTTGGGATCTCTTTATCTAAAATACTTAATAGAAATGCCTCCAGTTTTTGGGTAAAAGTTATCCCCATCATCTTTTTTAATTCATCGTATATTTCCCCCCAAATAATCTTAATCTTTCCACACGTCCACCAGATGTGGATCATGTCACCGTTATTTCCTCCACATCTCCAACAAGCATTCGCCAAATTATTATACATTCTTGATAATCTGGAAGGAGTGAGGTACCACCTATGAGCCATTTTCATCATGTTCTCTCTTATATTATAGCTGGCTGTAAATTTCAAATTTACCTTCCATAAGTTTTCCCAATCTTTTAGCATAATTGGACGGCCCACATCTTGGGCCCACTTTATCATTGAAGCCTTAACCTCCTCATCCATTACTTCGTAGTCTAAAAGAAGTCTATACATTTTTGCGATTATTTTAGTTTTACTATTCAGTAATTCTCTTTCAAATCTTGAAGGCTCCTTTTCAAAACCTATCTGCTTATCCTGTCTGAACATTTCATTCACCTGGAAGTAATCTATCCAACTAGAAAAGTGATCTTTTATTTTCTCATAACTTATCAATATTATTTGACCCTCCTCCCTTAATATTGTGTTATACGTTATCCAGTTCTCTTTGATGTTGTTGTTGTTTTTAACAGCGATTGCTTCTAATGGAGAGTTCCATCTTGGGGTTTTCTGTTCCAAATATCTTTTGTATTTTTCCCACACCTTATATATAGCATTTCTTATTATATGATTTGAAAAACTCCGGTGCGCCTTTATTTTCCCATAATTAAGATAGCCATGCCATCCAAAACGTGTGTCATGACCTTCTAGATCTAAAGTATCCCAATTTTTTAATAAACACCGATCTTTCAACCAGAGAAGACATGAGGCTTCGTAATATAGCTTCAAATCCGGTAACCCGAAGCCACCTCTTTCTACAGTATCTATTAATATCTTATGCTTTATTCTTGGTCTTTTACCCTTCCACAAAAAGTTAGAAATTTCTTTTTGCCACTTGTCAATACTGCTGGTCTTTCCTATAATTGGAATCGTTTGGAATAAAAAGAGTAGCTTTGGTAACACTATCACTTTAATTACTGAAATACGGCCCAGGAATGATAAGTTTAGGTTTGTCCATGTCTCCAACTGTCTTTTGATATCTTTCCAACAATTAATATAATTATCTTCATACAAGTTAATATTCTTTGGTGTTATCCATAATCCTAAATACTTGATTTTGGGGTAGATTTTACTTTGTATTATTTTTTCTAATTCTGCTTTTTCATCTGGCGACAAATTTTTAACTAATAGTTTTGTCTTGTTTAAATTCAGTTTGAACCCCACAACTTTACCGTAGGCATATATTATTTCCAACACCTTTGTTAGACTCTGTTTTGGTTGCTCCGTAGTTATAATTAGATCGTCAGCAAATGCCCTCATTTTGTAACTTCTATTTCCCAGCATAATCCCTTTTATTTCTTTTTCCTCCCTAATTCGTTTACATAAGACTTCCAATGTTAGTATGAAAATTAAGGGGGATAGTGGGCAACCTTGTCTGACCCCTTTACTGATTTCTCACTCCTGTGATAAATTTCCATTTATTATGATTTTAGCTTTTTGTTTTGAATATATTGCTTCAATCCCTTTTATATACTGTATACCAAAATCCATATGGTGTAATAGACCTTTCATAAATTTCCAGGAGACCCTATCGAAAGCTTTTTCAGCATCTATGGCCATTAAGACTGCCTTTTTTTCTATTCTTAAGTCTAAATACTCTAATAAGTTTATAATGTTTCTAGTGTTGCTATAGATGTGCCTCCCGGGCAAAAAGCCAGCTTGGTCATTGTGTATAATCATCTGGAAGACTTTTTTTTATCTTTCGGCTAAAATATTTGCATATAATTAATAATCGCTATTTAGGAGTGCGATAGGCCTGTAGTTGTTAATAAGTAGATTGTCTGTTCCCTGTTTTGGAATTAATGCAATAAGGCTGTCTTTCCATGAGTCCGGCATGGTTCCATCTTTTAAGATGTTGTTCATGATACTTCTTAATGGGTCAGACAGTATGTCCTCAAATTTTTTATAATACATTGCCGGTAGGCCATCAAGCCCTGGTGACTTTCCTATCTTTGCTTCCTTAATTGCTCTTTGAATTTCGTACAATGTAACAGGGGCATTCAACAGTTCGTTTTGTTCTTTAGTAAGTTTCGGAAGACTGTTCTGTTCTAAATATTCTTTAACTTCTTCTGATGTTTCATTTCCTTCCTTATAGAGTTCTCTAAAGAATTCGAGAAATCGTTTCTCTATTTCTTTAGGGTTGTTTATTATTTTGCCTTCACACTTAACTCTATTTAGAATCCTTTCTGCCTCTCTCTTCTTTAGTTACCATGCTATTAACCTTCCTGGTTTATTAGCATGTTCAAAGGTTTTTTGTTTCAATAATCTTAGTTTGCATTCCATTTCTGCATTTATTAGCATTAAATATTGAGATTGTAGGATCTTAATAATTCTTTTTAATTCTACACTATTTGGTTTTTTGTATAATTCCTGCTCGCTTTTTCTAATCTCCTCTAAGATTTCTTGTTGTTTTTCCCCCCTTTTGTTTTCTTTGAATTACGTTTTGTTGAATAAAGAAACCTCTTAAGACAGCTTTAGTAGCATCCCAGACTATCTTTAAATCAGTGCCCTTATTTAAATTCAGTTAAAAAAAAATCCTTTAAGGTCTTTTTTGCTTTTTCTATTATTATTTCATCTCTCAATAAAGTTTCATTTAATCTCCATCTTATAGATTTCCTCTTTCCCCAAGTCAGCGTTACTTGTACTGCATTATGATTAGCTATTGTCTTTGGTTGAATTTCAGATTTACATATTTTGACTGTCAAATCTTTTGTTAGCCAGATGGCATCAATTCTTCCTGCCGAGTTACTAGGGTAGGGGAAAAAAAGTTTATTCTTTCACTGTCAGATTTTGTATTCTCCATGCGTCCTCTAAACTTAACAAATCTACTAACAGAAAAAAGGTTTGGGGGAGTTTTATTTGCTGTTTTTTAGTAGTCTTTTTGGATCTGTCTAAATCAGGATTTACCACGCCATTTTGGTCTCCTAAAAATATAATTTTCTCTCCAATAAAATCCCCCAACTCTCGTTCCAACTTTTGATAAAATTCACTTTTTTTTTCCATTTGGTGCGTAAAAACCGATAACTTTAATTCTTTCCCCCAGGACTATTATTTCTATGACAACGACCCTTCCTTGTGAATCTTTATAGATCAATTTTGGCTCCAAATGCTTTTTTGCATATATTACAAGGCCATTCTTCTTAGATTTATCTGAAGAAACAAAATCAAGTCCCAGTTTCTTATTGGATAAAATTCTTGTGTGTTGTTTTGTGATATGAGTTTCTTGCAAACATATCAAATCCAATTTCTGTTTGCTGAGTATAAATTCCACCTTTTTCTTTTCTCTTTATCATTTAAACCATTAACATTCCAGGTAACAATCCTTAATTCCATTATTTACTACACAGTGATTCAACTTCTTAACAAAAAAAAAAATTAAATTAAAAAAAAATTCAGAAAAGTCACTTGTCCTTAATGCTTAAGACTCTTCCTCCTCGGATTGTTTTTTAAGATCATCCGCCCCTCCTCCCAGCTGTCTTTTACCTCCTAACTCCTCTCTATATGTTCTCCAAAATTTGTCAGCGTCCTCCCAAGTAACAAATCTTCTCCTTTTCCCTTTGTAAAAAAAGGAAATTCCCTCAGGGAATTCCCATCTGTGCACAATTGATTTTTTATTTAGTGCTTCCACCAACGGTTTATATTTTTCCCCTTTTCTTAAAAGCCTCGATGGAACAATTTTAAGAATGATTATGTCCGTTTCCTGAATTTTAAGTTTTGTCGTACTGCTAATTTGTAGTTTATCTCTAATATCCATATTCACAAAAGTTACCAGACAGTCCCCTGGCCAATTATTAGCTCTTGCAATTCTTGATCTGATTCTAAAGGCTCTCTCAATTTTATTTCTCATTTCCTGTTCTTCTATTCCAATCCATTTGGCTAATTCTGATGATATTTTCTGCTCTATCACTTCATCTGGTTCTTCTGGAATAGATCTAAATCTCAATGTTTTTTCTCTTCTGTGCATTTCAATCATAGAGATAGAATCTAGGACTGCCTGATGGGTTTCTTTCATATCTGCCAGCTCTTTCTTAATTTTTTCTGTTTCCCCTTTTCCCCCTCTGTTCTCCTTCTGTACTTTTCTTAGCCCTTCCTCCAAACTTATCGTTTTCCCTTTTAATTCTTGTACAGTCTTTCTTATTTCCAAATTTTTAACCACCAGATCATTGATTTTAACCATCATTTCTAACACCATTTTTGCATTTTCCTCTATTTCCCCCCCATCTTATCCAATTTTTGATCTGTTGATCTTATACTGTCATTCATCTCTTTCTTCATCTCTGAAATGTCTTTTCTCAGTCCCAGGAGAAGATCTCTCATTTCCGAATTCATTTCTGTGTCTTGATTTGCGTTTCTCCTGTTAGGATTTGCAGATAACACCACTCCCGCTGGATTCATAAATTTCTTATTCACATTTGACATAACCAATTGTTATATAATCCGTTAGTACCCGTAGCTACTTCTTTTCCTGACAAATTGTGTTTCATAATACTTCTATATTACACCTCTAATGCACACTGTCTCATTGATGATAATAATAACATTTAACAGGGAAAAGGAGAAAGAGAAATAAATAAAAATAAATTTTTACTCAGTTACCAGTTTTGTCCACTAGTTGTCCGAAATCCCCTTGTCCATTTCCCTACACATGTAACCAGCCTTTATATAACTTTCCTGTTACTTGCAGAGTAATTTCCTCTTGCCACCAATAGAGGGGAGCACAGTAAACCCCCCGCCCTGTCGGGAGGGCCTTTTTTACTTAACAGTTCTTTAAAATCTTCTCTTGGCTTCCCCAGGCTCTTCTCACCACAAAAACTTTTTCCCCCACACCCCCTTCAACAGTCAAGAATAGTGTGAAGTAAATCAGCAAAACTGGTGCGACTTCTGCAAATTTTAACACAAGGAAGTCAGGCCTCAATACTACACAAAAACAAGAGCTTGAATGTCTATTGTCTCTCTCATTCATCTAAGAAAGAGCTGGCTCAATAAGAATCTCAAGTCCAGAAGTCCAAAGCACCTTTTGCTCTTTCCTCCACCAAGAATCCTTACTTGCTCTGTGGGGTGCAGCACTAGGATTTGGGATGATCTATAGGACCTCAGATCTGTTCATCTCTTTCCATCATATCGACCATCAATTCAAATAACTGTCTGGAATTTTTTAACGAAAGGGAGAAAGGCTTTCTGCTGCGTAAAAGCCTGTATATCGAATGTCTCTCACACATAAGCTCTCTCAGCAAAACATTTTTAATCACTCCATTAATTTAACACTGGGGTTTGGGTAGGTCTTTAAGTCTTCAGGCCCATTCATTCCTTTCCTCCATATCGTCCATAATTGCCTCAGACGTGCTCCAATATATTAAAGGGATAGGTCACCTTTTAGTCTTTTCCCCTTTATTTCTTTCTTGATTTGATATTACAGCAGTCCATGCAAGCTGCTGTTAAACAATATAATTGTAATTCTCTTCTCCACCTTGTTTTTTCCTGGATTGTATTTCAAAATGCAATGGGTTTGACCTCCTCTTTCTCTTGCGTTAATTAAGCGTCTGGTTAATCTCAGCTATCTTTCCATTCACTTCGGTTGAACTCCCAGTCCTTTGTACAGCTTCCAGCTCAAAGAAGCCTCTAGCTGCCGTAAGATTTATGCTTAATTACCTATGTTTTGAAAGCTTTTTCCGGGGGACCAACCGTGCTTGCAGATACCAGACGCCTCTTTTCTTTGGAGCGTCTGCCGCAGGATCACTCCCAAAGTCAGGCTTTCTCTCCGTGGGGAGGGAACGCTGTTGTGGGCGTCTGTGGTCTCCTTCAACTCCGGAGACCTCTCCAACGCCTCAGCATGTCCTTTTAGATGCAGGAAGTCCTCCTGGATCTTTGGGGAGTTGTGAAGCCTAGCAACCCCCTCTTTCACCCCTTCGGTGAGTGCTCACCCCTCGGAACTCCCGAGATGAGCGTCTGGAAGCAATCAGCGGCAAAGTGGAAAAAAAGTGGAGGAAAATAAGCCCACAATCGACCACAATCTACTGCTATCACCCAGGGATCGACCGGTTGGACATCCCGGCTATAGACTATATAACGGTTTCTAGGGACCTCCTTCCTTATGTTAAGACCCTAGAAGTTATGCCTAAATTTGACACTGATCACTTCTCAATCCTGCTCCAGCTAAAAGCCTTCACTCAAGAGACACATACTGAAGACCAACCCTTCCTAATGCCAGAAGGAAGAACTTACCATACAGCAAAGTTCATCTGTTTGCTCCTGACCCCACTTCATAAGGCTGGCATGGTTTGCACAGTAGTGACCTGAGAGTAGATCCCATTGAACTCAGTGGGGCTTATGGACAGGTCTTGGTGCCAAAACCAGTCACCGTCCTGTCCCCAAGCCTGAAAACTGCAACCCCAGAGCATGGGCAGAAAATAGCAGAGTAGCTATTACATATAGGTGCCCCCATGCTAGGTGCTTAGGGACTAAATCTTGGGGAAGCTTTTCATCTCCAATTGGTAGGAAGGAGGGTTCAGTAACCTGCTGGTGGTGAGGGGAGGGGGGCTTCTCAGCCCATAAATTCAACTCACGGTGGAATATTTGGTGGGCTGGATCTGGAGCACAAAGGGTCAAGTTTTGCTTGCATGAGCCCTTCTGTTCCTTCTTCCAACTTGTCAGGCAGGAACGTAAGAGGTCAAATCTGGAGAGTATTTCATTCTGGGCGTCTTGTGGCAGAGCACAGAAGGCGTGCAATAAATTCTTTTCAGTTCTGCCAAGAAGGTCATTCCCCAGATTCCACAAGTGCAAAGACCCAGGGGTGTCTGAGTTATGGGGGTTCTTGGGGTCCAGGACAGCTGGCTAGTCAGGATTGTCACCTGCAGAGTCTATGTCAACTAAAGCAAGATGGTCTGCCTTGTACTGAGGGCTTATTGGAGGTGTTGCTGTATGTGGAAGCAGAGGAGCTTGTGATGCCACACTCTTGGGGGTCTCTCCGCCCAGCTGAAGTAGGGCGGTACCTTCAGGTGCCAGTGCTCATGGGGTGTCCTTCCTGCCATGATGGCTTGGCCTCCACAGGGCAGCCTCTCTCCTCGCCATGTTGGCCCAGTGGAGGAGGCCTCTCCATTGGGATATGCCAGGCAAGCGGCCTTGGGGGATACGCCAGGTTCTCCACTAGGACAGGTGAAGGGGGCGAGGAGGGAAAGCCCCTCTCTGTCTCTGAGGCCTAAGAAGGAGAATAATAATATAATAATAAGGGCTTTATCTCCTCAGAGGTGGATGGTTCCCTCAGGGGAGTTTGACCCCCCCGGACCAACTTCCTTCGTCACCTCAAGAGTCAGCGCTAGGAGAAGGGCTCCACCTGCAGGCCTAGGGGAAAGGGGGGCTCTTCCCCAGACAAGGCTGGAGGCTCCCCTTCTGGCCCCTCGGGGTCCCAGGAGTCCTTTCTGGACAGCCCTCACTTGCCTCCAAAATGGGCCAAGACGTCTGTTCCTCTCCCTCAGGCGGTATTTCCACAGAAGAAGTCGCTCCCCCTCCAAATCCCTGCAGGTCTCAGGGGGCCACTGGAGCCCAGTGGGGGGACTCTGGGGAACTGGCTTAACTGGGGTCCTCCCAGTACAGCCCAGACAAGAAAGAGAGGGATCTCTCAGAAGAAGAAGCCATTGCAGAGAAGAACTGGACTTGGCTGTTCTCTGCTGAGGGTCACCTGCCTTTCTGAAAAGGCTTCCTGGGGGCTGCAATGCCTTGAAGGAACCTTGGGGTGCGGAATGAGGAACCCCAAATGGAGCTCAGGCTCCTGGCAAATGGGGAAAGGGACTTCATATGGCATCTTTCCAGATGAGTCTAGGGATCTAGTTGTGTGTGTATGCAAACCCACAAAAACCACTAGATGTTCTAATTTCTGTTTTTCACCCATGGGTGTTTTTGAGATACCGCTTACTTTATCACACTTGCCTGTACTATCTATTACACTATCAAGCATTTTAAGCACACTATAAACATGGGTACAGTTTAAACCTCTGTTGACTTTAAGCAACCCACCCGTTTTTAGCCAACGGCCTACTTTGTACTAAGTGAAGCTTGCAGTTACAGAAGCAGATGAGCAGATAAACAGATATCTTGCTCGTTTCTTATTTTTCATTTATCTACGTTGTTATATTATTCATAGGCTTAATGGCTATATGATTTATTATTTGTCAGCTTTGGCTATTAGCTTTCTGTTAGCCTTGCTTTTATGGTCATATCACATTTTTCCTATGCATAGAAACTAGGGAGCTAAAGATGCTTTTCTGGCAGTGGGACGAATGTCATGGCTAAAGTCTTGAGGACAGAAACCAGAAAATTCCTTCCAGAAGGTTCTGTTCTTTTCTGCTGAGGCAGCTGGATATATTATGATTTGCCTGAGAAGGGCTGGAAGGGCCCCGCCTTGCCTCTTTCCACCTGGCTTGGGGAGGGGTCTGACAGGCTTCACAAAGGCTGCAGCGGCTACTCAGCAGAGAGGACTCCTTTTTTAAATTGGTTTTAAGTTATATTTTATCTGTGTCATTTTAAGTGGTGGGGGTGTTTTAAATTTTGGTTTACGATTTGGTTTTTACTGTGTTGGGGTGGGATTAATGTCTAGATGGGGCTGGTGGTTCGTTCATTTTTAATATAATTGTGAATTGTTTTTCTTTTTGGTTCTTTGGTTTGCTGGGGTTTTTTTCTATTGTTTTATATAGTTTGGATCTGGTTCTTAAGGGGAGAGGGTCAGGGCTGCTGGGGAGTGGGCCCCAGCCAATAGAATGGCTGGGGCAATTTCCACAGGTGAAGATGTCCTGAGACACCAGATCTCTGTGATCACAGGTAGGAGGAGGAGCTATGCTAAGACCAGACCATATCATTACCGAGGAGGCAGGTTTAGTTGTTCTCCGAAGACTATCTCTGCCTCCAGGTCTGGTCTTGACCGGATGGATATTGGAATCCACAAGGGAGACCCACATGACCTGAAGGTGTTGCTGTGCAATGCCAGGTCAATGATTCATAAGACCACTGCCATCCACGGCTTGATTGTGGATGGAGGACTTGACCTGGCATGTGTGACAGAGACTTGGTTGAATGAAGCAGATGCGCCTGTCCTTGCCGCTGCTCGTCCACTAGGTTTCTTGTATGCACAGCAACCCAGGTCATGTGGGCGGGGAGGGGGGGTAAAGTGATTTTTAGGAAGTCATTAGTCTGCAAAAGGTGTCCTATTGGGAAGACCCAGTTTTCTGAGTGCATGTTCTGGAAGCTGGGCAATAGGGGCAGTACAGGATTCCTTATGGTGTACCGACCTCCCCGCTGCACCAAGGATTCCCTGCCCGAGCTGCTTCAGGTTGTGGCGGATATGCTCCTGGAGACACCTAGCTTAGTTGTCCTGGGGGATTTTAGCATCCATGTCAACACAACCTTACAAGAGGCCGCTCGGGACATTGTGGAAAGCATGGGCTCCATGGGGCTGTCCCTGAAAAAGTTTGGCCCAACTCATAGCCGCAGACATGCCTTAGACCTGGTGTTCACCTCTAGTGACGTGGGTGAACTGACACCAAGTAAAAGTGAAACAAAAGAAGTGCCATGGTCAGATCACTTCCTGGTGCAAGTGGACTTCTCTGTGACCCTGCCCCTCTGCAGGGAGGTGGGAGCGATTTGGATGGTCCGCCCCCAAATGGTTTCCAGAGAGTGGTAGGGGATGTTTTATCCCATGTTGATGGCCTTTCAGCTGATTCCCTGGTGGCCCGCTGGAATGCGAAGTTAACCAGGGCTATTGACTGTCTGGCTCCAAAGCGCCCTCTCCAATTGCATGAAGCCTGGACAGCCCCGTGGTTTTCCCCAGAGCTGAGGGCGATGAAATAATCGTTGAGACGGCTAGAGCACTGGTGGTGGAAAACTCATTTTGAATCAGACTGGACACGGGTTAGAGCTCAACGACAAGCCTACCAAGTGGCGATAGCGACGGCGAAGAGGACTTTCTTCACTGCCTCTATTGCATCTGCAGAAAATAGGAGCAGGAGACTCTTTCAGGTTGTAGTGAAGTTGGGAAATTTTGGTATGTCAAAACGTTGGTTCACGCAGGTGTGAGGCATTGTGGGAGAGCTAAAACTGTGGCCTTCTGGGGAAGGGGTGTCTGGTCTCTTTAACTGTAAAACTCCCTGTCTTTAGAAGTGTGAATCAATTACATCCTGACTTTAGGCAGGATGGGATGTTATCTGATTTGCAGATCCTGGCAGCTGGGGGCTTGAATGTGGATTGGGTGTGAAAAGGTACAAAAGGCTATCAAGTAATTTACAAGTCAAGAGCCTGGTACCTGTCAGAGAGAGCTGGGAACAGAGCGGGAGCCTTTTGATCTCAAGGCCTCTGAGTCTAAACAAAGTTCAGCTGTGCTGGTCTCCTGACAATCAAGAGATATTGTCTCATCATACAACCATTGGTAAATTGGTAATTAACCTAAAGAAATGATTGGTCCCTAAACCTGTCCTCCACGTGGGGTTTTCAAGGATAAAGGTTTGGGGAATTCAGATGCAAACTGCAGAACATCTTGCTCTGCTGTTTCACCTGAGGGTGTTCGACCAGTGAAAGGACTTTGACTACTTGCTGTGCTTTGAACTGTTACTGTGTGAGTATGATTTTAGTTAGCTATATTTTTCAGCGTTTTTATTTTCTGTTTGTAACCCTTTCAAGAACTGTGCAAACTTTTTGAGTGGCTTTTTCAATAAACCTGGAAAATGACTTTTGCCTTTTGTATTTTGTGCCTTTGCTAGGAGAAGCTGAACTGGTGCCTTACCGTTTGGACACCTACCTGTTGAATTTCTGTCTGCGTCACGGTAAAGTGACTCAGGCCTGTGCAACCTGGTAAATATCGAAGGGGGGTTCTCCTCCTTGAACCCCATTTGAGGGTGGCCCAGGAAAGGAGGTGGTGGTAGCTTTACTGTTTGGCTTGTGACTTGCAACACCTAGCGAACTCTTCCTCTTCCTGCCAGGTCCTGCCGGTGTCTAGAGGACTGGTCGGGGGGGGGGAATGGTCCCTGCTATTACTACACAGGTGGTTCGCAATTTAACAGAGCCACCTTTGACATTGGAGCCTGGCAAAGACTCCAAGATCTCCTGCAGTTTTTGCAGATGAAATCGCTCAGATTCAGAGAGAGGTGGACTCCACTATGGGATCAGGGCCAGGGTGAGAGAGTGCTAGAGTCCTGTCTAGTCAAGCTGCATCGAATCAATTCAAATCTGTTACCTCCTAGGATGTGGACAGGCTGCTTGGACGAGAGAAACCAACCACCTGTCTCCTTGATCCTGGCTAATAAAAGTGAGCTGGGAAGCTACTGACAGAGACCCACTGCTTCTTAACAAACATGTTTAGACCCGGCTTAGCTTCATGCCAACGCTGCCTTCTCTCTCCCTACCCCTTTCCCTTTTCTTTTTGGCTCAGAGTCCTGCTCCCTCCATTTTATCATTCCCTTGGAGGAAATGGAGAAAGAAAGAAAGAGAAAAGCAAGGAGCCACATAGGCGTCCGCCCCCCGCCGTCTGCAGCCGCTGGCAGGGAAGCGCCTCCTTCCCTGTCAACCAGCGGGGAAAGAAGCAAGCAGCAGTGTGCTGGTCCCGAGGGTTATCCGTGCAGCTAGGTCCAAGTCCAGTCCAAGGTCGAGGGTGCAGTATGGAGGCAGTCCGTCAAAGCTGAAGCTGGGTCCAAGGCAGGGAGTCAGGTGAGGTCAGGAACTCTGGTAGAAGAGCAGGACAGGGTGCAGGCAGGAACAGGCTACCAACAACGTTGCTCCTGCAACTTGGGACTGGGGCTGGCTGGCTTTTATCTGCCCCGAGGCATAGGGCGGCCCCGGTCCACAGGTGACTTGCCTCTCCTAGCCTGGAGGCGAGCACTCCTCCTGCAAGAACTTAGTTCCCTCCGCCTCTCTGCCCTGAGCCTCTGCAGCCCAGGAGAGGCTGGAGGGTTACCAGACCCAGAGGCAACCTCAGCTTCCCCTGACAGGGCTGAGAGTGGAGCACCTGCAGGCAATGGGCCCTCCATCACCTCAGGAGCCAGAGCAGACTCAGCTGGTGCCTGCACCTGAGGATCCAGCACAGGTAAGGACCCTTCAGGCTCAAGCCCCAGCCCCGGCTCAGCTGGTTCTGGAGGCAGGGAGTCCTGTGCAGGCTGGGATTTCTCAGGTTCAGCCTCCGAGTCTGAATCCCAGGCCATCACAAGCAGCCTTGGAGGCAGGCGGGACGTGGCGAGAGCAAACAGCTACACACGGGCGCTCCAAATGCACGTGTGCCCGCCCCTTGAAGCCGGCTGTGAGGTCCCTCCTCTCTCCAGCCTCTGCCTGAGCCCAAACTGGAGGCACATTCACGGTCCAAGGCAACACGTGCGTAGCTGGCCGGTCAGGTGTCCTTCCTGAGAAGAGGAGGAGGCAGAGCCACGGCCGGGCTCGAGGGTCAGTGTCCTGGAGTTTTGGGCTTCTGCTGACCTCTCCTCACCCTCACCCTCCACCCGCACCCCACCCCACTTCTCCTTTCCCACTAGGGCAACCGGCGGCAGCGGAAAGTCCAAGTCCAAGTTTTATTACGGCAAAAGCCAGTGACACTAAACACCACAAGATCAAACAAAAAGAAATCAACAACAACATCAGGGGGAAAAAAGGATTACACAAGGGAACTTCACAGTGTGCCATTCAACAGAGGAGATTTACGCTTCCTGATTACTAAAGTGCAAAATTTGGCCACCTCATATGATATTGAGCTTGAGGAATCTTCCAGAAGGTATTTTCGTAGAATTTCGGGGGAGGATTCCAAATAATGTTGTAGGGGTATAAATTTTGATAAAAGCGGCAAAATAAGTTGAACTCGCTCTTCACTATAAAATTCGCAAAATAGAAGGATGTGTGTGACAGATTCTACCTTATTAGACATACAGGGGCAGAGACGCGCATGCATTGGTACCCGCGTGAATTTGCCGTACAGCACTGCTGAGGGCATTGTCTCAAAGCGGGCTCTAGAGAAAGCCCATCTATAAGCTTCGTTAGTGATGTTAGTTAAGTAAGGGGCAGCTGCAAAATTAGGCCAAGCTTTTAAACAGACGAGTAGATAGGTGTCATACGGGAGGCGTCTCTCGAGCAAGCCTCGGAGACTCCCTTTTATTGAATATTACTGCGTTTGCCACGTGTGCTTGTTGCTGATTGGTTAACATAAGTTCAAAACAAGGGTTGCATATAAGACATTAATCATAGACAGGTTAAAGGTTGGGAAAAGGAACGCGGAGTTTACACAGGCATGGGTTCGGACTGCCCGTACCAGAGTGGTACGAAAAAGGAATGTACAAGGAGGGGTAAGTACAGATTGATATGGTGTGAACTCAAGGTGAACAGAACGTACCAGGGTGATGAGGGAATGTCTTAGCATCAGCACGGTTTGTGCAGTGTGAGCAAAACAAAGCTTAGAAGCGAGACTTCCCATATGTGCAGAAGCAATGGAGAAGATCAGTCTACATCCCAGTCCCAAAGAAGGGCAGTGCCAAAGAATGCTCCAACTACCGCACAATTGCACTCATTTCACACGCTAGCAAGGTTATGCTCAAAGGCTTTTGCATAGTCAATGAAGCAGAAGTAGATGTCTTTCTGGAACTCTCTAGCTTTCTCCATAATCCAGCGCATGTTTGCAATTTGGTCTCTGGTTCCTCTGCCTCTTCTAAATCCAGCTTGCACTTCTGGGAGTTCTTGATCCACATACTACTTGAGCCTTCCTTGTAGAATTTTAAGCATAACCTTGCTAGCGTGTGAAATGAGTGCAATTGTGTGGTAGTTGGAGCATTCTTTGGCACTGCCCTTCTTTGGGATTGGGATGTAGACTGTGTTAGGATATTTCCGTTCCACCTTAAAAGGGAGCAGGATGTTTGTATAACAGCCTGCGTAAGTTCCTGTCTCACAGGATGTTTATGTTGTAAGTTCCTTTCGTTTTCTGGCTGTTTTTGCCTGAGCAGTCGGAGCAGACGGTCATGCCTTCTTTGTTCTGACCAACGCCTAATAAACTGTAAATATGCATGTTCTGCTCTCATGCTGTGCAACTTCTGTTGTGTGAATTCTGCTGATAGAGTGTGCACAAGTCCAAGAATGTGGCTATCTTTTCTTGAGGCTTCGTGTCGCTATAATTGCTAGATACTGTGTGACTAAGGGAGGTCGATGGATCGTCCGGCACGTTTGCTGGCACAGCTCCACCAAAGGCTAAAGGCACGTCTGATGGCCAGGAGCAGGGGGGCAAGTTGCAAAAGCCCACGCCAGTGGAAAACAAGGCTATGTTTGCTGGCACAGCTCCACCAAAGGCTAAAGGCACGTCTGATGGCCAGGAGCAGGGGGGCAAGTTGCAAAAGCCCTCGCCAGTGGAAAACAAGGCTATGTTTGCTGGCACAGCTTCACCAAAGGCTAAAGGCAAGCTGCAAAAGCCCACGCTGGTGGAAAAAAAGGTTTTGTTTGCCAGCAAATCTGCTTCGAAGGGGAAGGCCAGGTTTGTTATTGACTCTGCGGCCACGCGCCATCTCACCAAAGACCGCCATCTGTT
The DNA here is from genome assembly GCF_027172205.1 of Podarcis raffonei. Taxonomy (NCBI): domain Eukaryota; kingdom Metazoa; phylum Chordata; class Lepidosauria; order Squamata; family Lacertidae; genus Podarcis; species Podarcis raffonei. Next base: position 25,529,723 of record NC_070620.1, read on the forward strand.
TATCTCCTTCACACCTCAAGATGGAGAGGTCCAGCTGGCTGATGGAAGGACTTTGCAAGCTACAGGAGTTGGGACTGTGAAACTTGCTAGTCTGAATACTACCATCAGAGATGTACTTTTTGTTCCAGGAGCTGCGGACAATTTGATTAGTGTACCACAGCTGACTGGGCGTGGTTTTGAGGTTTCCTTCAAGAGGACTGTCTGTGTCATCAGAAAAGGCAAAGAGGACATGTGGCATGCAAAGATGATGGATGGTTTGTCCTGTCTAACTTATGATGACAATGCTGTTATATCTAATGCTGATACTTGTTGTGTTGCACAAACTAACAAGGTTCTTCATGCAGGATGCATTCATGATGCACATCGAAGATTTTGTCACCTCTCTTGGCAAGTGCTAGCCAAGATGCCTGGGTTGGTTGAAGGTTTGGACATCAAACCCTGTAAGTTTCACATGAAATGTGTCTCTTGTGCAGAGAACAAGGTGAAGGTTGCTCCAAAAGGCAAGGAGTCTAGCAGGCAGGCTTCCAAACCCTACCAGCTAGTTCATGCAGACCTGGTAGGTCCTCTAGCGCCCTCTTTGGGAAGAGCAAGGTACTTCATGGTTCTAATTGATTCTTTTTCCAGGTACATTCATGTGTTTATGCTCGAGCAGAAATCGCAAGCATTTCCTAGGTTCAAGGCATTCTGTGCTTGGTTGGAGAATGCTCACGGTAAACGTATTGGTTGTCTGTTTACTGATCGGGGCGGGGAGTTCACTTCTCAGCAGTTTGAAGCTTTCCTGACTGAGAAGGGAATCCAGCATGACTTGTCAACGCCTAGATCGCCATGGATGAATGGGCTTGCGGAGAGAGCAAATCAAACGTTGCTGCAAGGGATAAAAACCTTGTTTGCATGATGCCAACCTCCCTGAGAAGTTTTGGGGGGAGGCTCTCTCGAATTTTGTTTACACTTTTAACAGGAGACTGTCATCACCTATTGGCTGCACTCCCTATGAGAAGATGTTTGGTAAGAAACCTAATGTCAAGCACTTGAGAATCTTTGGTTCTGATATGTGGGTGCACACCCCACAAAGCAACAAGCTTGGGAAGCGTGGGGCACATGGTTTGTTCATGGGGTACGAAAAAGGTGCATACAGGGTATGGATGACTAACTCTAAATCCATAAAGTTCACAAGGAGTGTTGAGTACAATCCTAAGTGGGGGGAAAATGTGGGAATTTTCCAGAGTTACCCAGAGGAGGATGAAGGTGATGTAAAGAAAGCAGATCATGCTGAGAAAGCTGAGGAAACTGAGGATGATGATGATGATGATGATGATGATCAGAGTTCGGATTCCAGTTCAGTGGGCGGCGCTGCTGCTGCTGTCAGTGACAGTGATGACACAGCAGACTACAAGAGCGCAAAAGCCTCAGTCAGACCATCTGATGAGTCTGACAATGAACTGGAGGAACCACTGTTCACCATTGGTCACTTTTCTCCTAAGAAGGAGGAGATGAGTCCAGAAGACTTGCGTCTGGTTCGCAGGTCTGAAAGGGCGACCAAAGGCAAACCTCCAAAGAGATTTGCTGATGAGTTTGCTAAGACGGCAACTGCTGTTCTTAGTAGCTCAGAGAAGGTGTGGGAACCATCAAGCTTCAAAGAGGTCCAGGAGTTAACCTCTAAAGATGCTGAGCCTTGGCTTAATGCCATGAAGGCTGAAGTTGATTCCTTAAACAGGAACCAGACTTGGGAGCTGGTACCGGTAGTCCCAGGAATGAGACTGGTTGGCAGCAAATGGGTCTTCAAGGCCAAGACAGACCAGAATGGCAAGGTTGTCAGACACAAAGCCAGATTGGTTGCCAGAGGTTTTTCACAGGTACCAGGGCAGGATTACCACGAGACCTACTCACCCACGGTCAAATATGAGAGCATTCGGCTGATGCTCAAGATCGCTGCGGAGGAGAAACTGCATGTTTCCCATCATGACATTAATACAGTTTTTTTGTACGGGATTTTGGGGGAGGAGCTGTACATGCTTCCACCTGATGGAATGCAGATACAGAAGGGAATGGTCTGTAAACTGCGGAAATCCTTATATGGTCTCAAGCAGAGTGCCAGGTGTTGGAACACAAAACTCACTGAAACGTTGCTTTCTCTAGGTTTTCACCAGGGCAAAGCTGATCCGTGTGTGTTTGTCAAGGAGGAGGGGCAAAACAAACTGTATTGTTTATGTTTTGTTGATGATCTTCTGATGTTTTGGAAGAATCAGGCTTTCTACCAAAGCACCCTAGCTCAGCTGAAGGAGCACTTTGACATGAAGGATCTTGGTGAGGTATCCAACTATCTTTCTCTGCAGGTGGAGAGGGATCAAGCAGGTAATTTTCTGGTACACCAAACACAGAAAATTGCTGATGTGTTAACCAGGTTGAATTTGGTTGATGCAAACCCAGCAGACACACCGATGGTGACAGGTTACCAGGTAGATAGTACTGCTGAAGCGTTTTCTGACACAACGCTGTAGAAGAAGAAGAAGAAGAAGAGTTTGGATTTGATATCCCGCCTTTCACTCCCTTTAAGGAGTCTCAAAGCGGCTAACATTCTCCTTTCCCTTCCTCCCCCACAACAAACACTCTGTGAGGTGAGTGGGGCTGAGAGACTTCAAAGAAGTATGACTGGCCCAAGGTCACCCAGCAGCTGCATGTGGAGGAGCGGAGACGCGAACCCGGTTACCCAGATTACGTGACTACCGCTCTTAACCACTACACCACACTGGCTCTCTGTACAGATGCATTCTAGGCAAGTTGAATTTCATTGCTAGATGTTCAAGACCTGACATTGCTGTAAGCACTAACCTGCTTAGCAGACATGCTAACAATCCTACTGTTCAGGATTGGAAAGCTCTGAAGCGCATAGCCCGGTATTTGAAAGGGACTATGCACTACAGGCTGAGGTTCACCAGTCAGAAGACTGGAGGTCTTGAAATCTTTGCAGATGCAAGTTTTGGAAGTGACACCACGGATGGTACAAGCACTTCTGGAGTATGCTACATGTACAACCACTGCCTGTTTGACTGGTTGTGCAAAAAGCAGACGACAGTTAGCCTAAGTTCCTGTGAAGCAGAACTCAATGCTCTGTCATTTTCACTCATGGATTGTGAATGGTTGATGCAACTGTTTAAGGACATTGGGGTTTCTGTGAAATGTCCTATACAAGTGTATCAAGACAATAGATCTTGTTTGGCTTTGCTGAACTCGGAGAGTTGCAAGCAAAGGACCAAGTACTTGCAGATTAAGCTACATCGTGCAAGAGAGTTTATTCAGAAAGGACTCATTCAGGTGTCCTACATGCCAGGAAATGAAATTCCTGCTGATCTGTTGTCTAAGGTTGTTAACAGAGAACAACTGAAGGTTTACGCACAAAGGTTGCAATTGGGTTGAACCACAGGTACTACAGGTTACACGGAAAGGGGGAGGATGTTAGGATATTTCCGTTCCACCTTAAAAGGGAGCAGGATGTTTGTATAACAGCCTGCGTAAGTTCCTGTCTCACAGGATGTTTATGTTGTAAGTTCCTTTCGTTTTCTGTCTGTCTTGCCTGAGCAGTCGGAGCAGACGGTCATGCCTTCTTTGTTCTGACCAACGCCAAATAAACTGTAAATATGCATGTTCTGCTCTCATGCTGTGCAACTTCTGTTGTGTGAATTCTGCTGATAGAGTGTGCACAAGTCCAAGAATGTGGCTATCTTTTCTTGAGGCTTCGTGTCGCTATAATTGCTAGATACTGCGTGACTAAGGGAGGTCGATGGATCGTCCGACATCGAGCTTGGGGGCTCAGATGGACTTTATCTCCCTGGCAGTATCCCAACAGACTGATCTTCTCCAATCTTCTGGCCACTGCTGAGTTTTCCAAATTTGCTGGCATATTGAGTGTAGCACCTTGACAGCATCATCTTTTAAAATTTTAAATAGTTCAGCTGGAATACCATCACTTCCACTGGCCTTGTTATTTGCAATGCTTTCTAAGGCCCATTTGACTTCACTTTCCAGGATGTCTGGCTCAAGGTCAGCAACCACACTACCTGGGGTGTACGAGACATCCATATCTTTCTGGTATAATTCCTCTGTGTATTCTTGCCACCTCTTCTTGATGTCTTCTGCTTCTGTTAGGTCCTTACCACTTTTGTCCTTTATTATGGTAATCTTTGTACGAAATGTTCCTTTCATATCTCCAATTTTCTTGAACAGATCTCTGGTTCTTCCCATTCTGTTGTTTTCCTCTATTTGTTTGCATCGCTCATTTAAGAAGGCCTTCTTGTCTCTCCTTGCTATTCTTTGGAAATCTGCATTCAATTTCCTGTATATTTCACTATCTCCCTCGCATTTTGCTTGCCTTCTCTCCTCCGCTATTTGTAAGGCCTCGTTGGACAGCCACTTTGCTTTCTTGCATTTCCTTTTCATTGGGATGGTTTTCGTTGCTGCCTCCTGTACAATGTTACGAGCCTCCATCCATAGTTCTTCAGGCACTCTGTCCACCAAATCTAAATCCTTAAACCTGTTCCTCACTTCCACTGTGTATTCATAAGGGATTTGACTTAGATTGTATCCTACCGGCCCAGTGGTTTTTCCTACTTTCTTCAGTTTAAGCTTGAATTTTGCTATAAGAAGCTGATGATCTGAGCCACAGTCAGCTCCAGGTCTTGTTTTTGCTGAAGCCATTTCCGACCTGGGAGGAGAGGGGGTTGCGGGCTAATCCCTCCCACACGCGCGCGGGGGCTGGCCTTTGCCCCCGCGTGAACAGGGAATCCCCGGGCGTGTCTCCGACCCGGCCCGCCAATCAGCGGGTCGGGGAGGTGGGGCATAGCCTATTTAAGCCCAGGCACGCCCGGGGACCACCCTCTTTTCCCCTTGCCAGCGGGCAATGAGTACCGGGCTAGGGGCAAACTTGAACTTACCCGAAGGTGTTCAGCTGACGTGGATGGCGAGAAGAGGCATGCGATGGCGCGAATTTAAGCCTGCCGTGATGGCAAGAGCCGCCTCTGAGGGCCCACCTGATGCCTTGGTTATCCAGTTGGGGGAAAACGACCTAGCGTACCGCAAAGCGATTGATTTGAGATGGAACATTTTTGACGATTTTGCTGATCTGAGGGCGGTTTACCCAAACATTGCTATATTGTGGTCCTCATTGCTTGAAAGGAGGATATGGAAGGATTGTTCGAGCCCAGTCGGAATCAATAAAGCAAGAAAAGTCTTGCAGCGGGCTGTGGAGCGTAGAGTGGCGGCTCTGGGCGGGTGTGTCATCGGCCACCCTGGCATCCAGTACAGCAACGAGGCCCTCTACAGATGGGATGGCGTGCATCTTTCAGATGCTGGAAACGATATTTGGTTAGAGGACATCATAGCAGGGATTAGGAGTTGGTTACAGGTTTGAAGGTATTGGTGGCGAGCTTCGCTCGGGTGGCGGTTAGGCATTGGCAGGGGTGAATTGTTATGCAAATGAATGGGGGGGAAGGAAGCGCCATCACCTTCCCCCCAATGAAAGGGGTAGTCCGGTAGAGGACTCCGGGGGGCGTTGCCTTGTCCGAAACCTAGGGAGGTAAGGGCCTCCGGCACGCCCCCGAGCGGTGACACCCGTGGGATCCTAGTTGGCGTACTTCAACAGGACTCCCACGGCTTGTGGACAACCCTTCCCGGTTCCCATGCCGGGTAGTCGATAGGAGCCAATGCCTAAAGCCAATACCTTTCAATTCTGTAATCAATAAAGTTGTGGCCTTTTATGCCCATTAACCTTAAATAATGTGTCCAGTGTCTTCATTTCACATGGGGGAGGGGATTTGCCACGCAACTGTATGGAGCTTCTCCATCTTTGGCTGCAGAGAATATAATCAATCTGATTTCGATGCTGCCCATCTGGTGATGTCCATGTGTAGAGTCGTCTCTTGTGTTGTTGGAAAAGCGTGTTTGTGATGACCAGCTTGTTCTCTTGACAGAACTCTATTAGCCTTTGCCCTGCTTCATTTTGATCTCCAAGGCCAAACTTGCCAGTTGTTCCTTTTATCTCTTGCCTCCCTACTTTAGCATTCCAATCCCCTATAATGAGAAGAACATCCTTCTTTGGTGTCACTTCTATAAGGTGTTGTAAGTCTTCATAGAATTGGTCAATTTCAGTTTCTTCAGCACCAGTGGTTGGTGCATAAACTTGGATTACTGTGATGTTAAAAGGTCTGCCTTGGATTCGTATCCAGATCATTCTATCATTTTTGAGATTGCATCCCAGTACAGCTTTCGCCACTCTTTTGTTGACTATGAGGGCCACTCCAATTCTTTTACGGGTTTCTTGCCCACAGTAGTAGATGTGATGGTCATCCGAACTGAATTCGCCCATTCCCGTCCATTTTAGTTCACTGATGCCCAGGATGTCAATATTTGTTCTTGCCATCTCATTTTTGACCACCTCCAACTTACCCAGGTTCATGGTTCTTACATTCCAGGTTCCTATGCAATATTTTTCTTTACAGCATTGGACTTTCCTTTCGCTTCCAGGCATATCCGCAACTGAGCGTCCTTTCGGCTTTGGCCCAGCCGCTTCATCAGCTCTGGATCTACTTGTACTTGCCCTCCGCTCTTCCCCAGTAGCATGTTGGACGCCTTCCGACCTGAGGGGCTCATCTTCCAGCGTCATAACTTTTATATGCCTGCTGTCTTTGTCCATGGAGTTTTCTTGGCAAGGATACTGGAGTGGCTTGCCGGTTCCTCCTCCAGGTGGATCACGTTTGGTCAAAACTCTCCACTATGACCTGTTCATCTTGTGTGCCCTGCTCGGCGTAGTTCATAGCTTCTCTGAGTTCTTCAAGCCCCTTCGCCAGGGCAAGGCAGTGATCCATGAAGGGGATGAATCAACATTAGCTGCGAACAAAGCTTGATCCAGAGAAGAAAACAAACAGTTGCTATACATGTAACAATCTCGTGTTGTTTCAGTTCCACCCTTGGAACTACTCGCCACTGGTTTCACCAATGTAACTCTCTGGGTGTCTGTTTTCCAAGGAATGAGTGCATCTGCATTACCTTGGTTAGGGAATGTAGTGTTACGCTTAGCAACTCCCTGTTGTGTCTTTGTCTCTGACTTAGACACACCTTTTACTAGGCTTGAGTTGTCAACAATAGTAACACATGCAACAGCTGAATTAGCAAACTCTTGAGAATACCTCTTGGGTGGTACGCCCTTTGTGATTCTTTCAGACCTGCGTATGAGGTGCTGATCCTCCTTGCTGACTGGTTCATCCTCAGGACCTTTTGGAGAACCAGTTCCAACAGTAAACAGTGGTTCAACCTTAACCTGTGAACGTCTAGCCATTGTGTGTGAACCTCTCTCAATGACTGTGTCAACAGAACTTCCTGAGCTTTCTGTGTCACTCTCAGTACCAGAATAATCAGAATCATCAGAATCATCATCTGAATTGTCAGCAATGGGAAATGTTTGAAAAACCTCTGTCTCCTGTCTGGGAGTGCTCTCTAGAAATTTTGTGAGAATCACCTGACCAGATTCATACAAAATTACTCTGTAGAGACCCTTTCATTAACCCACAAAAATGCCTCTGGCATTCTTTACCCCATCTGGAGTTTCTGTACGGATGTGAGATCCAAAAAACCTTAAAATGATTTACAGAAGGTTTCCTGTGGAATAGCTTCTCAAAAGGAGAACTTTCCATACCTTTTGAAACCTTTCTCACCCAAGTGTAACAATAAGAAGATAAAGATTCAGCCCAATACTCATGTGGCAAATGTGAACTCAGCAATTGTGCATTCATGCCATTCTGCAACTCTTTGTTCACCTTTACACACACACTTTTGTTCCATGCAGCTTCTGAGACAGCAATTTTATGCTCTATCCCTTGTCTCTTGATGAAATCCTGAAAATCCTGTGAAAGAAAAATTGGCTTTTCATCTGTGAAAAGGAAATCAATATTAGCATCATGAATATTCTTAACCTTATCACAAAACTCTTTAAACCTTGCTAAGGTTTCTCTGGGTGATCCCAATATATATAGCCATACATATTGAGAATAGTGATCAACAAATACAAGGTTGTATTTTGCATTGCCTCTAGATGGTGCTAGAGGACCAATTACATCAGCATACACTCGCTGAAAAACACTGGTAATCTTAGGTGCCTTTTTATCCTTGGCTCCGTCCGATATACCTGCAAGAGAAAGCATTTTAGACTCACATGCAGTACAACTTTTGTAATCACTCTTATCAAAAGTTAACAGATACGGGTAGAGATCCAAGTTGACTTGCAACGGTTTTGTAAGTCCGATTAAGGCTGTTAATGATCATAAAGCAAAATATCTCTTCCTGAAGAGGGAAATTGTGTTGCGCCATCTGCTGGCGTAAATGTTTCATCTCTGTCAAATGCACCATCACATCCCCATCAGGCGCCAGTCTCATGTTTGTGAGTTTTTCAAAATGCAACAGCGCAGTACCTGCAGCATCCCTTCGATGGATTCTTTGCAGCGTTTGCCAAATTTCGCGCGTGTGTTGCATATCTGCTATATGCACGAGCTGCTCATCTGAGACACACAGAATCATAGCCGACCTGGCTTTCACATTCTGAAAATTCCAAGCTGGTGTGGGTGCAGCTGGGATTGGATTTTCAATCACTCCAAACACCCTCTGACTCTGAAGCATGGCTTTCATTTTCACAGACCATGAGGAATAATTGTCATTAGTCAGGGGAGGTGGATAAGGTAAACCTGCCCCTTTCTTGGCATCCATCTTGATTCCAAGCTTCAGCTTTCAGCTACAAGCTGGAAAATCCAAAAGTCTATGAGCTGTTTACAAGCTGGCAGCAAGCTCTGCTTGGAAAGTCCCGATTTTGGGTCCAAGATGGCGACGGCTTAGCAAGCAGGCTTCGGAGCTCCGCAGATAACAGGACTGTAATTAGCATTGACTGCCACCCAGGGAAGTAATTTTTCCTTTTTTACTTCTCTACTTTTTAACTTACTGAGATTCTAACAGCACCTTCTTGTCTGTGCTATGAGAAACATCTTGGGCAAGTTCTGTGAAGCATCCTGGGCAGGCCGCCAGCTGCTAGCTATTAACCGCCAACTCCCTTCTATACTTTGTTCCTGAAACTCCTGGCAGTCTCCACACAGAGAAGCTCTTAAATTGAACAAACTGAGCACTTTCTATTTTTTCTCTCTTTTTTGGTTGGTGAAACCTCTCCTTGTTTACTCCCCACGGTGACGCTATGCCTGCTAGTAAACGCCACAGGGACCCAGAGGATGTAGCTCTCTCACCGGTTCCCAAACAATCTAAAATAGAGGACTTTTTTAACAAATCTGCTTTTATAGTTCCAACAAAAAACCGGTTTTCTCCTCTTGGAGATGATTGTGAGTGTGGGGAGAGTATTCAAGGTGAGAGCGTGGAACTGGATATAGCAATGGGGCAAATTGATCCTGTGCTCCTCAGAGAGGAAGGAATAACAAATAGGGAGAGCACCCAATTAACTCTAATTGCAAGAACGGTTGAACATATCTTCCAGCAAATTAGAGGTATTGCCTCTCAAATAACCCAATTATCCAAAGAAGTCCACAGTTTATTAGTTAATACCAAGCAGGCATCAACAGAACACCATAGTACCAAAGGAAATTGGCGACAACAAGAGCAGACCCCTAAGCTCAACATAGAACGTGCAGAGGCTCTTAAAACAAACTCTTCTTATTTAATCTTCCAACCAAAAAAGATCTGCATGACAATTTGTGGAAGGCCAGATCAAACTCCTAGCTGGAAAGGTGCCCAGCATTCCAAACGACATTTATCAGACTTACTTGGCATTGGACTTACAGAGATCGACCTCGTTAGGACTGAACTCTTGAATACCACAAATCAAAGCCAAAAAATTACGTTAACTTTTTCTTCTACTAGACTGCCCTCACTGATTCACAAGCTGAAATTCAGATTGTCAAGCAGAGGAGTTTTTCCAACCCGGGTATTTCGCAATTCTATTGTTGCACCCTTATGTAAGATGAGGACTGGTGCTTCAGAGAGGCTCACAAAACTAAAGCCTGGATCCCCAATGGAAGTAATGACATCACAAAAAAACTTGACAGGTGGGGAGGAAACAGACATGCCTGAGTTGAATTCTCAGGATCATGCCCAACATCAAAATAACCAGGTGAGCCAAAAGGAACAGCTGATTCCTCTAGACAATCATCTTCAGGAATCTGAGCACTCTGTAAATCCTTTGGAAGAGGATTTTCTCAGCTCCTTTAGGAATCTCCCTCAGGAAGAGCAACAAACAGTTATCAAGAGGCTTGATCTTATGAGCCAGACATTGAAAGAGATTAAAGAACCGGAGGCAGAGATTGATAATAGACCCAATGGCCACAACAGAATGATAACTATAGAACCACCGGAGTATTGGACAAAGATGAGATATTTAGAAGAGGAGGAGTCAGGAAACACACCCAAGAAATCCTCATTGGCAAACAATTTGCAAAGAAAAGGCCCAGTGATTACAAATGTGAGCACTTTATGTACTACGACTGAAATAATCGAACATCTGGATTAGCAATACTCTGTTGCCTCAAAAACTGGTAAACTCTGAGAGTACATTGGCTAACAATTGACTAAGAGTAAATAACTGTAAAACAATTAAACTTCTCTCATGGAATGTAACAGGGTGGATGAACAAGATCCAAGACAGTGATTTCTGTTCTTATCTACAAACACATGATATCATCTTTCTTCAAGAAACCTGGGCAAAAGAGGGCACTATGGTTGAACTACAGGGTTTTACAAGTTACACTCAACCAGCTCTTAAAACTGTAAAGTATGGAAGGCCTAGTGGGGGGCTGGCGGTGCTGGTGTCAACCTCTCTTAATGTATCAATTCAACAGTGTCCCTCGTTGACCACCCCTAATTTTTTAGTGTTGTCCCTTTCTGATAGTCTTCTGAGAAATACTTATTGCATCTGTGTGTATATACCTTCAGTAAAGTCTTGTGGGGAACTGAGATAATATTGGGATAAACTTGACCAACTACTCGAAAGTATAGACTCTCTGTCACCTAACCCTCGGCTTGTCTTGGGAGGTGACTTCAATGCCCGGATCGGCCTTGTTTCCCCACAAAATACAATATTATCTGGTCTAAACTTGGAGGACGAACCTGAAATCTGTCAGAGGGCAGCAATGGACACCACCTCTAATCGCGCTGGGAAATATCTTTGTGAACTTAAAATAAAGCATAACCTTTTGTTATGCAATGGGCAGATGTTGGGTTGAAATAAGCAACAGACGAGTAGCAAGTGTCATCTGGGAGGCACCTCTCGAGCAAGTCTCGAGGAGTCTCTTTTATTGAATATTACATGCATTGCCACGTATGTGCTGGTTGCTGATTGGTTAACACAAGTACAAATCAAAGATTACATATAGGCATTAATCACCAATAGATTAAAGGCTGGGAAAGGGAGCACAGAACTAGACAGGCATGAAAACCTCCTAACTAGGACGCAGCATGCGGGAACCCAGCGAGCACCCTGTGGAGTAGAAACTGCAGCGTAACCTTTTCCCCAGGTAATCAGTTTTACTGGTTCACTCCATGCGTTGCAGGGCAATATTTTATAACAGACCAGTGGGGCTGGAAGAATCTCCTTTTGCTGGAAATGTTTCTGAAGGCGAGTATAGGATTGATGATCCTGTATGGAAACATTCAAATGATTGAGAGTAAAAAGCACACTAGCCAGCCAGCCTTCCTTTTCTGAAAGTGAGGCTGGAACTCCGGCCTTCTTTTCCTGTTGAATCAAAGCAGTTTTTAAGGTGCGATTGGCACGTTCAACAATCGCTTGGCCTTGAGAATTGTAGGGGATGCCAAATAAGTGGTGAATATTCCAAGTTTCACAGAACTGGGCAAAGGTTTTTGCGCAGTACACTGGGGCATTGTCAGTTTTCAAAGAATGAGGTTTGCCCATGACTGACATGGTACGAACAAGATGATTGCAAACATGTTTAACCTGTTCTCCCCTTTGAGGGGTGGCCCAAATAAAGCCAGAAAACGTATCAATGCAAACATGTATGAACTTCCAAGGGGAAAAAGGGGCGAAGTGAGTTACATCCATTTGCCACAGCTGGTTGGATTCCAGCCCACGGGGATTAACACCAGGGCTGGGGTGGCCAATCTGATTAGAGCATTGAGGGCATTGCTGGATAATTGCACGCGCCGCGTCCAACGGAATTTGGAACTGGCGGCTAAGGGCTTTCACATTCTGATGATGAAAAGCATGACTTTCAATAGGGGAAACATGCAAAGCCCTAAGCAAAGAATCTGCTTTTGCATTGCCATCAGTGATAAAGCCTGGGAAAGGTTGGTGAGAGCGAATGTGTACCACAAATAGTGGGTGGGAACGATTAGAGAGAAGCAATTGTAAGGACAGGAAAAGGCTCAATAAATTGTCATCCAATAAGGGACTTACATAGCTGCCCTGTAAACGAGTTATGACATTTGCAACATAAAGACTGTCCACTACTAAATTAATTGGCTGCGAGGAAAAATGATGCAGAGCTTTAACAGCAGCTGCTAACTCAGAACGCTGAGCAGACTTTTGTGGGAGAGTGTAGAGGCTGTGCCATTCCTCATTTTGTTGCCAAGCAACCACCCCCCTGGAGGGGGCTCCGTCAGTGAAAACAGTCAGGGCGTCCAAAGGGACAGGAGACAGTATGGAAGAGAAAGATAGGGAAAATTGTCTGCTCATTTGCAGGCGAGGATCGGCGGGGATATGGCAATCCACCAGGCCGACAAAATCAGCTAAAGCGCACTGCAAATCTATGCTAGCGGAAAGAACAGTTTCCCATTGCTCCAAAGGCATGGGCACAATAATTTTGTGACAATCGGTGCCAAAGAGGCTTTTGCATCGACGGCATCCCTTGCTGATGAGCTGAGCAAGAAGTTCCACTAAGGGAGTCACCGTGTTCTTTGGCGTATGATGTAAATATAGCCATTCTATAATATGAACTTTTGATGGGCCTAACTGAATAAGGGCCGCAAAAGGTTGGACAGAATCTGTCATTATGACTACATCGGGCAAAACATTAAGAATTGCTCGATCAACCCAGTGGAGACGCATGATTTCCTTTAACTGGGCAACAGTTAACTGGGCAACAGGAGGTCAAGGTGATTTGCTCACCAGGAGATTGATGGCCTTTTAAGGCTGAAAAAAGCGGCCGTAAAACTTCAAGAGGGATTTTAAAATATGGTCTTATCCAATTGATATTGCCCAGCAATTGTTGTAGCTGGACATATTTCATAGTTTTTGGAACATGAAGCTCAGGGACTATAGGAATAGAATAGCTAGCTATCATTTTGTGTCCCAAATAATGAAAAGGAGAGGATTCCTGTACCTTTTCGGGAGCAATTTTCAAACCATAATTTGACAAACAGGTTACCATATCATGTTTCCATTGAGGGGGAAGGTGGGGGGCAGTAATTAATAAATCATCCATGTAATGATAACTAAGAGGTGTGGATACTTCAAACGGAAAGGCTGGAGGGCTTGATTCACATAATATTGGCACATGGTAGGGGAATTCAACATTCCTTGTGGCAGGACTTTCCATTGATATCGTTCCGTGGGCTGGCTGTTATTCAGCAAAGGAACAGTAAAAGCAAAGAATTTACGATCCTTCTCCTGTAAGGGAATGGAAAAGAAGCAATCTTGCAAATCTATGATAGCCAATTGATAGGAATGAGGGATTACATTTGGATTAGGCAGACCACACTGCAAGGGCCCCATGGGTTCAAGGATTTCATTAATTTTCCTTAAATCCTGGAGAAATCTCCATTTCCCACTCTTCTTTTTTATGACGAAGATGGGGGTATTATAGGGGCTAACTGAAGACTCTATATGGTCTGCCAATAATTGTTCATGCACCAATTGTTTTAAAGCAAGTAGCTTTTCCCCCGTTATGGGCCATTGTTCTACCCATACGGGAGTGGTGGATTTCCAGTTGAGGGGAAGTGCAAGCTTACTCATTAAATTGAATGGTAGCTTCTAATTGTTGTAGTAAGTCTCTGCCCCACAGATTGAGGTGGATTTTCAGCACACAGGGCTGGATGTATGCAATGGTTTCAGAGCTATCAGGCAGAGAAACAGGCAGCCACTGTGCGCTTTTGGAAGAGGTTTGAGGTCCACCCACACCCCAAACTGCAGAGGCAGACTCAAGGGGCCACGTGGGGTCCCAGCAACTACTGGAAATTACAGAAATGTCTGCGCCCGTGTCAATCAAGCCTTCCAGAACTTTGCCATTGATTTTATACTTACGAAGAATTTTCTTTTCACCAGTCCTCTGGATTACAGCTAACAGCTGTGGAGGGAAAGAAGAGAGCTCGTGCAAATTACTATCCATAATAGAAGCAGTAGGATGAGAAGGGAGCACCACCAGATGCGCCCAGGACTCACCCTTTTTTAACTGCATGGGCATATGGCTCCAAAGTTGAACCATGATTGTGCCCACATAGTCAGGATCTAGGACTCCTGGAATAACCTGGATTCCTTCTTTGGCCGCAGAGAATTTGGGCAGAATTAAGCCTGCGACCTTGGGTGGTAGAGGGCCCGCCAAGTGGGTGGGCATAAGCACAATTTCACCAGGTAAAACAGCGTCTTTGGTCTCTTGATTGATCAAATCAATAGCAAATTCAGAAGGTGTATTTTTAGAAAATTTTTCAGCAGCGGAAACTAAAGGCGGAGAGCTCTCTATTTGTCCTGGCCCGAGAGCGGGGCCCCTATGGAGTTTCCTGGACTCCTGCATTGATTAGCCCAATGATAGCCTTTTCCGCATTTCGGGCATTTTTTGGAAGGCTTAGCCTTATTGGCATCACCATTCCTGTTTGCTCCCCCACCAGGGGCTCTGCATTGTTTATCAAAATGACCTGGGCGTTTGCAATTGAAGCAATTGCCCGTAGGCTTGTTGCTAGCCTGGATTGCGCTGGTGAGCAAGGACATTGCATGACTCTGGCTGCCAACATCTGTACAGGCTTGAATCATGTCGGCCAGGTCATATTTAATGCGATGTATGATTGACTGTAAAGCCTTTTTGCAATTGGTGTTTGCATTTTCAAAAGCCAATTTTTTCATCAATTCATTTTGAGCTGTGGTGTTATCAATCTGCCTAGTGACTGATTCTTTCAATCTATCTATAAATTGATGGTAGGGCTCTGAATGTTGTTGCTTAATATTAACAAAGGAGTTCAGCGGTTGCCCTGAGACAGGGACTTTCCGAAAGGCGCGTTGTACACAGGTCGCGGTGCGACTGAAATGTAAAGGTGTCAGCGTCGCCTGGGCTGTTATACTATCATACGGACCAGCGCCATAAAGTTGATTGGCTGAATGCTGTGGATCAGACAGGGCTGATGCGCTATGTTTAAATTCACTTTCAAAAACTACATACTGAGCCGGGGACAAAAGCATGCGCATCAGATCTTTCCAGTCTCGAGGTAGCATTGTATAACCATTTGCTGTTCCCTCCAGCATCCCTATCACATAAGAGGATTTCAAGCCAGAATCGGTAATGGCTTTCCTTAATTCTCTCATTACAGAATAAGGAAGCGTCTCGTACATAGAAAAGCCCCGGGAGCAGATAATATTTCTCCTGAGCTTCTCAAAGCCAATATTGACTGGTGGGCCCCAGTCCTTGCCACCCTTTTCACCAGCATAGATCAAACAGCAATAATACCAGAGGACTGGGGATTGGCAATCATCGTTCCCATATTCAAGAAAGGCTGTAAACTTGATCCAGCCAATTACAGACCAATCAGTCTCTTAAGCATCATTAGCAAACTTTATGCAACTCACTTACGTGAAAAGTTTGCGGACTGGCTGGAACAGGAGCACATCCTAAAGGAAGCCCAGGCTGGTTTCAGGGCACATAGATCAACTCTAGACCAAGGACTGGTATTGCAACATCTAGTGGAGAAATACACCTCAAAGAAAGGAGGCTCTCTCTATGTAGCCTTCATAGATTTCAAATCAGCTTTCGATTCGATACCCCGGCATAGACTTTGGGAAAAATTAAATGCCACAAACATCGATAGACGTCTTTTGCTTCTTATCCGTAGACTACATGAAAATACTCGGATCCGTGTTAGATGTGATCGTTATGGGAACCTATCAAAGGAAATCCAAAGTTTCCATGGTGTCAAGCAAGGCTGTGTTCTTGCCCCCATTCTATTCAACTTTTATATAAACTCCTTAGTCGGAAAGATGGAGGAAGCAAGTACTCATTCCCCAAACCTAAACAATATACCAATACCAGTCCTTTTGTACGCAGATGATGCGGCACTTATTTCCTTCTCTTGTGTGGGTCTAAGAAAACTTCTACGAGCTCTTACAGAGTATTGCGAAGCTGAACACCTAATAATAAATTATACTAAATCAAAAATTATGGTGTTCCCCAAGAGAAAACTCCGACATAAATGGAAAATTAATAACCAACCTATTGAGCAAGTAACATCTTTTAGATATCTTGGAATAATTTTTGATGAGAAGGGATCTTGGTGCCATCAGATTAAGAATTCCATTGTCAATGCGCAAAGATCTTTTAGAGCTATCATAAGATTCTTTTACAGAAAAGGAGGTCAATATGTTCCTGCCGCCTCCCAGGTCTTTGTTGCAAAAATACTTCCACAACTGATGTATGGCACCCAGATATTTAATTGTCAAAAACTCAAGTCCCTGGAATCTGTACAAACTAAATTTTACCGCTCCCTACTAGGGTTACCTACCTGTGTCTCCAACACTGCCATTAGGCTGGAGGTAGGTCAACTCCCTATTAATGCCAGGATATGGATCCTGAAGATTCACTTCTGGCTAAAACTCATATTTTTCCCAGTGGGAGTGGCTCCATTGACTTTATTAGACCCGTTCCAGTCTAAATGGAGATTGTCGCTTTATGAAAAATTGAAGGGCCTGGGGCTTTCCCCACAAGAACTTATAGCCGCAGGTTTTGAAAAGGCTAAAATGATGGTGAGCCAGCGAATAGGAGATGTAGAGCTTCAGGACCATATGAGCAAGATAGATAAATATCCAGCTATCCAAGATTATGAAAAAGGGTTTAATTTAACCCCATATTTGCTGGATCTACAAATCGCAAAATATAGGCGGGCGTTTACCCTTACCAGATTTGATGTACTGCCATCTGCCTTACTAAAGGGCAGATACGAGGGCACACCCTATGCCGAACGAGGTTGCCCATGTGGTCTGAAGGAGGTGGAAACGGCTTCACATGTGTTGTTACACTGCGACCTTTACGGGGATATCAGGTCACTGTTTATCTCTCCTATCGTCCAGAAATTTCCAGGTCGATCTGAATCCCAGCGGCTGAAAATCCTTCTAGGAGATAAAAACCCAGAAGTAACACTGAAAGTGGCCAAGTTTTCTGCGGCCGCGATCAAGCGGAGGGCATTAGTTGTAAAAAAGTAAAAGATCTGACTCTTGGACAAGCCCCCCCCCCCTTTTTTTTTTTCTTTTTTCTTTTTAAGTCTACACATATATGGTAGTGCATATATGAGTATATATGTGCGTGTGTGTGGGTGTGTGTGCATATGTGCACTGTTTTTATGTATAATTTTACAACTTTTAATTGACACCATCATTCCCTCGTAAACTATTGTTGTCTTTATGTTGGTTTTTTTTTTTTTTTTTTTTTTTTCTCTTCTGGTCTATGACCGTAATAAACTTATTCATTCATTCATTCATTCATTCAGTACCTGCTGTTGAGCAGTTCCTGGGTTTGTATAGGTGATAGGGAAAGCAGATGGCATTTCACCAGCCCATTCAGATTCTTCCTCTAAGGAAAGGAGCCCTTTCTGCCTAGCCAGAGAAAGCGCGTCGCGCACAGGTCCTGTAGGGGCTGTGGCAGGCGAAGGAGGGATGGGGGGGAGGATGTGGGCTGAGGCGGTTGAGGCGTAGGGAGGGGTTGGCAGGGTTGCGAAGGAGGCAAAAGCTTTGGGTAAGGTGGGGGATTGTCTGCAGTGGCTAAAAGGGCAGGGGCCGAAGGAGGTGCCTGAGGTCCTAATTTAGCAACGGCACCTGCACATTTCTGCCAAGTGAGCAGACAATGAATCGGAGCCCTCGGTTCTGCGAAGAGGGTTTTTCCGATCTTTTGCCAAGCCTCTATCCCCAAAGAGCCTGCCTCTGGGTACCAGGGGCATTGGCAAGCAATCTCACAAAGCAGTCGTTCAATTTCTTTTAAAGAAATATGAGCACCCGCCACCCGCTGTTTAACAAGATGGAGCAATTCTTTGGCGTGCTCCTTTTGGAACTTTGTCAGTCCCCCCCCCCATACTCACGAAGTAGCGCGCTGAGACTTTTCCAGTCGAGTGAAGTACAGGGGCCGGCTGCGTAAGGGATCTGGCAATCACGTCGGGGTCACCAGATGTTGGGTTGAAATAAGCGACAGATGAGTAGCAAGTGTCATCTGGGAGGCACCTCTCGAGCAAGTCTCGAGGAGTCTCTTTTATTGAATATTACATGCATTGCCACGTATGTGCTGGTTGCTGATTGGTTAACACAAGTACAAAGCAAAGATTACATATAGGCATTAATCACCAATAGATTAAAGGCTGGGAAAGGGAGCACAGAACTAGACAGGCATGAAAACCTCCTAACTAGTGATTAATATATCAAGACTTAAACAATTACATTCCAATAGATGTGGTCAACTATGCATTAAGAACAGGTCAGAGTGTAATGTTTTCATGAACTCAAACTGAACTGAACTGAACATTCTGGGACGATGAGGGAATGTCTTAAGAACGGTTTGTGTAGCATCATGTACAGAAGCAAAGCTTAGAAGCAAAGCTTCCCATCATGCCACAGTCATGTGCAGAAGCAAATGTGTAGTGACGAATATTCCTATCAGGGCACGGTCAAGGGGATCAAGATTTTACTTTTATCTCCCCCAGAGGATTTACTAGCACCATAGATTATATCCTAACATCTAATAATGTGCCAGTTAACCGAGATACCTTCAGGATAATTCCCAGAGCTGAAAGTGACCACTTTCCACTTGAGTTATCTCTGACATCATTCTTTTCTCCTGCCTTTCCTAAATTATTGGATGAAACAGAATATCTCATACTTGGAAATAGAAGGTTAAAATGGAATGCACAGGTCCAAGAAAAAATAATTCAGATCCTGGATTCCCATGAGTTTGCTTTATTAAAGGGGGAAATGTTGTTAGAAACAGGAAACATAATTGGACTTTATGAGAATATAATCAACCGAATGCGCCCACTGATGACCACAGCTAGTGTGATAAAAAACAAAAAGTTTAAGAGACAGACTTGGTTTGATAAGGAATGTCAGAATAGCAAAAAATACCTAGCTAGGGTACTTAGAAAACTGAAGTTAAAACAAGATAAGCACAATCTTGCTCTACAAGCTGAGGTAGCCCAGTTACGAAACAATTATAAATTATTACTTGAAAGCAAGAAACAAATATATTATGAACAACAGTGGAAAGAATTGGGAGATGCAGCACTTCAAAAGGACTCACGGAAATTTTGGCATCTGGTTGCCCAAGGCACAAATGGGCTGGGCTACTCGTTAGAAGCATCTGTCCAAGGAAAGGATTGGGTGACATATTTTACAGAATTATATGGCCCCTGTCCTGACCCACCCCCACAAGTTTACTATGCTCAGTTATCAGAACTGACAGAATGGCCAGACGTCACGCCCAATCAGATTAAGAGGCTAATCGCAGGTGAAAGAGCTCACCCTTCCAGCAGAACAGGCAGTCTGCTAGAGCCCTCTCCAATGTTACTCCGTCCCTCTGGATTTCACAACATGCGTCTTTGAAAAGAACATAAAACCCAGAATTCACCAGACAAGAGACAGACATCAGGTTGCTCTGCAGCGAGGGAATGCACAGTACATTGTCCAGCTGTGTGTGCAGACAGGGTACGAAGACAGATCCCTCCGATTTCACGTTGGACTTCCTCCCGTCTGCCAACACGACCTGTTTTCGCGGCGAAGAGGCCTTCTTGGCAAAAAACACCTTTGAAGCAATCAGGTGTCTGGAACTGCCTGAATTGATGACCCAAGTGATTTGCTGCTCATCTTCGGAACTCTCGTCCACTGCAGTCACGAGGTGCACCGTCTGCTGCCTCTTGCTTCTTTTGCTGCTGTTGATGGTGCAAATGACCTTCGGAAGCAGCCCCCTCCGGACAGGACTTCCACAGATGCTTAGTCGAACAGCACTTGTAACAAATCTGGTGGCCACCAACAAGAAACATCTGACCTTTGTAACTGCCAACAAGGGTTTTGCCACCAAGTGCTAAGTCATCTTTTGCAAAGGGATCAAATTCTTATTTCACTCATTATAATGCACATCAATCTCTGACTTTTGTCTTCTGGGTTTCTGGGGGTTTTCCTGTTGTTATTGTGTCTCTCACAGCTACAATAAACCTACCATTAAAATTATGGACTGGTCATTTCTTTGTCAGAGGGCAAACGGGCAAATTTAGCAGGGGATCAAATACTTTCCCCCCTCACTGTATATGCTGCTATCAATTTTAGATCTTGTTGGCTATTAGACACTAGAAAACAACTAGATAGCGAGGAAAGCATATTGCAGAATTACAGCTGGCTATGTGTTTCTCCTTCTGAGCTTTGAAGAACAGGGTCAGACCAAGTGACACAAAGGGTGGGTTCTTGTGGCCAAGCAGCTGCTTTGCTTCTCTCCCAAAGGTGAGGGAAGATGTGGAGCAAAGTAAGAGCAGCACCAGCTGCTTTCCAGGGGAAACCCTGCCAGGTGGGTGGGGTATACATCGTCATCATCACCATCATATTATTCCCACTCCAACCAAGGGGAGGAAAGATTGCTGACTCAGAGCTGCTCTATTTTCAACAGAAAACAGAACCATGGCACAAATCCCAAAGTGACTCTCATCCTCAGTTGAAATGGGGCCTCTCACCCACAAAAGAAATAACCTTATGAAGTAAACTTCAAAATGGAATTGTATCCACTTTAATTCAAGTGGTGCCAGAACCCTGTTGCTACAAACCATGCAGGAACAGAAAAGATGGATCTAGGGGAGTGTGGTTGCACCGGACACGAGAGTTTCTAGCATGCTGCAGCAGGCACAACAACTATGACAGCCAATGGAAGGCAAGATGTGGGGGGCACCAGATTTTGACATCACGCAGGGTGCCACTGAAATTTGAGATGCCAAGGTCCACCACTGGGAACAGTCTTAGGGGCTCTGACTATCAACAAAGATGAGGTACTACCCAGTACTAAAGACTGCTCCACCATGGAACCACTACAGTATTTTCCATGCTACTGATCTGGGGCTACAGTCCCCATCATTCTCCGTCCTCAGCTTGCCAGAAGATCTCACACAGTACTTGTGAGCCTTTGTTTACATTGCTTGGCACAAAAACCACAAGAACATAAGAGCCTTGCTGGATCAGACCAGAGACCCATCTAGTCCAGCATCTTGTTCTCACAGTAGCCAGCTGAATGCCCCTGTGGAAAGAACACAACCAGGACCTAACAGCAAAAGCATTCTCTCCAATTTTGATTTCCAGCAACTGGTATTTGGAGGCATACTGTCTCCAAGAGTAAAGGTAGAACATAGTTCTATCCTCCACAGGGTTGTCTAATACACTTTAAAGTCATCCGGGTACTAACCTTGTTGCATAATTTTCACTCATGACTGTTTTTTAAGAGGTGTAGTACCATTGGCAACTTTTGCTCTCAGATGCTCCCCGCCAGATAAAGCACCTCCCACAAACTGCTGAATCATTTGGGAAATGCTTCTTAAAATAAAATAATTTGTTGACTGTATAAAACTTGTTTGGAAAATGAATAAAAATTATTATTTTTTTTTTAAAAAAAGAATCATTTGGGAAATGCAGTTAAAAGGTCAAGAGCTACGTTGAAAAGCTCATTTGGCACAACATCATATTCTGCATTGGGAACAATATTTTTGTGAGCCATTAACACCATTTTAAAACTCTGGTGAACCCTCAATCCTATTTTGGTACCTAATTGTGACTACAGAGCTAACCTGGGTCATTTTTGAAAAGCTAATTGCAGCTGCTCAACATGCTAACCCTTTCAAGATTTCTGCATGTCAGAGTTTCAGGTCTGATCGCCATGGTGTTTGGCTGCTTTCCCAGAGCACCGGACCCCAATCATGCATTTATTCAGGGATGATATGGGGGTAATTATCCCTGCCAACCCCCCCAGGGTTGTCCGATAACTGCCGCTCACTACAGAATGCGGGGGCAGAGACACTGGGTGCTGAGCATTGCACAAATTGGAAACTCTCCAGAGCCATCGCCATGAGCAGGAGGATCCCTGTTCTTTAAAAATATTTGAATTCAGACTCTGAAACAGGCATGTTCTGGAAAGAAGGAGACAAAAAAAAGACCTGCTAAATAATTCAGTTGCTGAGTGCCAAGGCTTTGATCGGAGAAGGACTTTTGTCGTTTTGCTACAGTTTATGTGAGGTGAGCGACTGTTTCTTTCCTATACTTGCTAATTCATGATTTGAATTGATTAGAACTGGCAAAAACAAGATTGATGTGCTTCCAGTTTGGGACAATAAAATGGCAAACTGTGACACAGTTGAAAAAGAAAGGAGCCTAAGGGGCGGAAGACAGCTGGTAGATTACAAGTGGGGTATATTTCACACAAAAACTGCATCTGCTTGTATGGATTTGTGTCGTATATGGATG
This sequence comes from Podarcis raffonei, assembly GCF_027172205.1. NCBI lineage: Eukaryota > Metazoa > Chordata > Lepidosauria > Squamata > Lacertidae > Podarcis > Podarcis raffonei. Next base: position 25,552,437 of record NC_070620.1, read on the forward strand.
AAGGTGAATCTATAAAGTGAAGGTGAATCTCTGGTCCTTGCGAGCTTTCCCTAGGGAGGGCAAGCTTGGATTTTAGAGGAACCAAACAATTATTAACTCTGGAATATACTCGATGGCATTGCCTTCTACAGAAGTTTCTTATCTGGATCCGGGAAACATCCGCTCATTAAGAGACTTGAAAGACTACTTTGAATTTTATTAAAGGAAAGCTGGAAGACAGCCCAGAGTTTTAGAGATAAAAGCATGAAACGGTAAAGGGGCCCTCTGAGGGGGGACGGCGCCGAAAATGACTGACAACAAGAATAAAATTCCTCTTGCAAGCCAAGATATATATGGATTTGTTAAACACGATTGAAAGTCGCATACCAGTGATTGTGATGACGATAAAGGATTAAGATCGGAATTATGATCTTGGGAATAAACAACAGAGAAAAATGCAGGAACAAGAATAAAAGATTCTCTCCTTCCGGCCAGAACATGGGAAGTCCTTTTTAAATTATTTAATTTGGAATGTAGAATTGGCTTTATTATTTGTGCTATAATGTGGTATGATTTGACATGCATTAATAAAAATTAATGAGTCCTTAGAAGCTTTGACCAAGCAAGGCACAGAAAATTCTAAACAGTTGACAGAGTTATCAGAGAAGCTAGATTTAAATACCAAAAGTGTTGCATCTAATACAGAGACTATAAATAAACTAATTGAAGAAAATGTTGCAATTCATAAGACTGCTGAAGAGGCAAAAACCATTGCAGAATCCACACAAGTAAAGTTAGAACCAGTTTGTAAAAAACTGGAGGAGCATGAGGCGGCCCTGTCTTTAATGGAACTTCAGAGAAAGGAGAGGAACCTGAGATTGAGAGCAGTCCCAGAAAGCGAACAGGACAATTTGACAGGGTTCCTCACAAAAGAATTTTCGGAATTTTGGCAAGTAAATTCGAAAGAGGAGGAATTCAAGATAGTCACGGCCTTCAGACTGGGCAGAAGACAAAATAGGAAAAACCCAAGGGACTGCCTGATAACTTTGAGATCTAAGGAGGAGAGAGATAAAATATTAAATCTACAATTTCAAAGATCTCTTGAGATTGAAAATTCCTTTGTGCAGATTTACAAGGATATTCCTAAATACATCTTGGAAGCGAGAACTTACTACAAGGACCTGACCACTTTGTTGAAGAAGAATAACATAATATACAGATGGGAGTTCCCACAAGGCTTGTCTTTTAATTACAAAGGGAAAAAAACCAAAATAAAAACAGTGCAAGATAAAGAACAATTTTTGGAAAGAAACGAAGAGGACCTCGTGAAGGAAGTGGTGGACCTGACTACTGAGGCAAAGGACTTAGCGGATATTTCGAACTTGACATTTGGACTTAAAACTCCAACAAAGGAAGAACAACTGTTGGGGGCAGTTGGAGGAGTAACTAAGTAAACAACAAGATGGCTTTACAATTTTTAAGCTGGAATTGTAATGGTGTGAACCTTCCCAGAAAAAGACGTGAGGTTTTTCATATTTTAAAAAAAGAACAATTGGACTTGATTTGTTTACAAGAAACCCACGTGACTAGAATACATAGAAAATTACTTGTTAATAAAAGACTGGGACAGGAATTTATTTCATCAGACAAAGTGAAAAAAAGAGGAGTGGTGATTTATGCTAAGGAAAAATTGGCCCCTAAGTTGATGTTTAAAGATGAACAAGGAAGATATTTGGCAATTGAAATACAAGTCCAAGGAGAAAAATTATTGATAATTGGGATTTATGCTCCGAATGAAGGGAAGTCAGAGTTCTTTAAGAAACTACATGGGACATTAATGGACTATTTGGATTACAATGTAATTATGATGGGAGACATGAATGGAGTGGTCTCTACAAATATGGACAAAGCACTGAGACAGGTGGTTTCTAAGGATGGGAGACTACCTAAGACTTTTTTTGAAATGACAGATAATATGGACTTGATTGACATTTGGAGAACAAGAAACCCTCTGGAGAGAGAGGGAACCTTTTTCTCAGAAGCAAAAATGACCTGGACCAGAATCGACCAAATTTGGGTAACTAGTGGGATGGCATCCAAGATAAAAAAAGTGGAAATCTGCCCAAAGACTTGCTCCGACCATAATGCTGTAAAGATGGAAATGAACATAACAACAGCTGGTTCCTTCAGATGGAGGATGAATGACTCCCTATTTAGAGATGAAGAGGTATACAGAAAGGCCCAGAAAACTATGAAGGACTATTTTGAGATAAATCTGAAAACAGAGGTGGAGAAAAGAACAATTTGGGATGCAAGTAAAGCCGTTATGAGAGGATTTTTGATACAGCAGAATACTTTAAAAAAGAAGAGACAGAATGAAAAGAAAGATAAGATTTTGGAAAGAATAAAAGAAGGTGAAAAGAAATTGAGATCAAAGCCAAAGTCTCATGAAATTTTAAGAGAAATAAAGTTTTACCAGAGACAGTATATGGAATTGATGAACCAGGAGATAGAATGGAAAATAAAACAAATGAGACAAAAGACATTTGAATCGGCAGATAAATGTGGGAAACTTCTGGCATGGCAATTGAAGAAAAGGCAAAAGTTGAATATGGTTACAAGCTTAGAGGTTGAAGGAAAGAACATTTTCAGGCCAAATGAGATTAGAAACTTCTTTCAGAGTTATTTCAGAAAACTTTATGCACAAGGGCCGGTGGACGAAAAAGAGATAGAAGAATTTCTTAAAAAATATGGATTACAAAAAATATCTGAACAAAGTAAAGTGACTTTGAACCAGAAAATAACTGAACAAGAAATAGAGGGAGCCATTCAAAATATGAAATTGGGAAAATCTCCAGGACCAGATGGCTTGACTTCCAGATACTACAAAGTTTTGAAAGATTGGTTGATTCAACCGTTTAAGGAAGTCTGCAATGAAATTTTAGAGGGGAAGAAGGCACCTGAATCGTGGAAAGAAGCATACTGTGATGGGATGATGAGCTGCTTGTGCATAAAGTCCTAGTCCCTCAGAGTTTGGCTAAGTCCACAAACCTCTGTCTGTGACGGAGCTCCTTAAGCATGGCTCCATCAGTCGCTCGTAGAATCGGACAGTGGGCGTTTACGGAACTTCTTCCAGCATAAAAGTTCCTTAACGGAAACGCGTCTTCTGGACTCTCGGCGTGACAGTTTCCGGCGAGGAGTGGGTGTCCCTATGGGAGGTCCTGAAACCTCCCCGCTATTTTCGCTGGAAGTGTCTCTGAGCCCTCCCTCCGACTCACTTTCCCTTGGAGCTCTTCCTCTCCCCCTGCTGGTTCCCTCCTCAGCGGATAAGTCTCTCTCAGCCTCTGTGAGCCCTTTCACCTCCTGTTTCTCCGATGGCAGTTCCCTGACACCCACCTCCCCTCCAGGGCCCCCTTCACCACCTCCCCTTCCCTCCTCTGCGGGAGGCGAGGGAGCAAAACCCCTGAAAGAACCTCCCTCATCTTCCGAAGTTTCGAACACTTCCCTCCACTAGTTGCTGTTTCCGGTTTCTAAGTACTCCTCCTCATCGGAGTCTGTACCTTCTTCCAACTCCGATTCCCTGAATCCTTCCAGTTCCTCCTCCTCGTCGGTGGTGCCAAAGTACTCCCTCCGGAACCTCGCTACTGGCTGAGGTTTCCTGGGGAACCTTTGGTGGAACGTTTCGATCAAGATCTCGTCACTGACCTCCTCTGCCGTCACCCAGGTGTTTTCCGACTCCGGTTCCCCTTCCCACGCGACCAAATACTCCACCTGATTACCCTTCCACCTGGAGTCGATGATTTCTGCCATATGGTTGCTGCTTTCCCTTTCTTCTAAGACTGGCCCCCGTGTGGAGACCCCTTCACCTTCCCCCCTATACGGTGACAGTAATGACCTGTGGAATACTGGGTGCAGTTTCATGTGGTTCGGTAACCGGAGTCTGAAAGCCACTGGGTTGACCTGTTGAATGACCTCAAATGGTCCCAATCTTTTGGGTCTCAATTTCTTGCAACCCCCCTTGAACGGCAACCCTTGGGTTGACAGCCACACCTGACTCCCCACCCTAATGGTTTCACCTTCCCTTCTGCTCTTGTCTGCCTGCCTCTTATATTCTTCTTTGGCCCATTCTAAGTTGAGTTGGAGTTGACGATGGATCGCTTCCATTTCTTCTACAAAATGTTCGGCGGCTGGGACACTCCATCTCTCCCCTCCTCCCCCTGGAAACGCCCTGGGGTGGCACCCATAATTAGCCAAAAAGGGGCTCATCCCGGTGGACACATTCTCCGCATTATTGTAGGCAAATTCCGCTAGCGCCAACTTTTCGACCCAATCGTTCTCTCTGTCATTGACATAACACCTCAGGTATTGTTGGAGGATACCGTTTGCTCTCTCCGCCTGCCCATTGGTCTCAGGGTGCCTGGCAGTCGAAAAATTGACCTCTACGTGCAGTAAGCTCATAAGTTTCCTCCAGAACCTGGACGTGAACTGTTTCCCTCTGTCGGAGACCACCCTCAAGGGGGCGCCATGCAGCCTAAAAATATGTTCTACAAACAATTTCGCTGTCAATTCCGCCGTGACTGCATGTGAGCAAGCTACAAAGTGGCCCATCTTAGTTAACAGGTCTACTACGACCAGTATGGCGGTTTTCCCCTGGGATTTCGGCAGATCAGTCATAAAATCTATCGATACCGCCTCCCACGGTCGTTCTGGTGTGAGTAACGGTTCTAATAACCCCGCCGGCGCCCGCCTTTCTCCTTTGGCTCTCTGGCATTGGTCACACCCTCTTACATACTCCCGTACATCCTCCCTCACCTTGGGCCACCAAAATTCCCTGGTCACCAACCACATGGTCTTGTGTTGCCCAAAATGCCCCGCTGTGGGGTTGTCGTGCAGCTGTTTGAGTACTCTCCCCCTCAATTCCCCTTCGGGTATATAAAGTGCCCCTTTGTAATACAATACCCCGTTTCTTTCTTCAAAACCTCCGGGGTCTTCTCCCTCTCTCCTTAAACCTCTGAGCTTATTCTGGGCGTATTCATCATTCACCGTTCCCTCTACCAGTTCCCTTTGCCCCACCCAGGCCGCCCCACACACCCAGCGGTCCTCTGGGATGATATGTCTCTCTTCAGGTGCTCCCTCCCCCTCCAAATATTCAGGTTTGCGTGAGAGAGCGTCCGCTCTGACGTTTTCTGGACCTGGCACATAGCAAATTTCAAAATGGAATTTGGAGAACTCTTGGGCCCACCTCACTTGTCGTTGGTTGAGCACTCGTGCCGTTCTCCAATATTCCAAATTCTTGTGGTCCGTACACACTTGCACCTTATGCTGTGCACCAATTAGTAAATGTCTCCATCTCCGGAACGCTTCGTGAATGGCGAGTAGTTCTTGGTCATATACGGTGTAGTTCCTCTCGGATTTGTTTAGCTTACGCGAAAAGAAGGCACACGGTCTCCACTCCGACTTATTCTTCCCCGGCTGAAGAAGCACCGCCCCCACCGCCCGGTCTGATGCATCAGTTTCCACTCTCATTGGTTTTTGTAAATCCACATGCAGGAGCTGTTCTTCCGAAGCGAATGCCCTTTTCAATTCCTCAAATGCTTGCTCCGCCTCCGCCGTCCAAACAAATTTCTTCTTGCTGCTGAGACAGTCCGTGATGGGAGCCGTTAAGTGGGCAAAGTTCTTGATGAACTTACGGTAAAAGTTCCCAAACCCTAAGAATCTTTGCACATCCTTTTTCGTTTTCGGTGTCTTCCATTCCAGCACCGCCTGGACCTTGCCTGGATCCATGGCTAATCCCTTGTCTGACAAGCGGTACCCCAGGAATTCCACCTCCTTGGTGTGAAACTGACACTTCTCCAATTTCACCCACAGCTGGTTTGCTTGCAGTTGGCTCAGCACTTCCCTGCTCAATCTCGCTGGAAAACATCAAATCCATGGCGCGAAAAAACTTCCTCGTGTCCTTCAGCATTTCACTATTCCCTGCCATCAGGGGTCTAACCCAGTCTCTCGCCCCCCCTTCGAGATGGCCAACCACAAACGCCACTCGCGATGCCTCGTCGGGAAAGTCGTCAAACTGCAGATTGAGAGCATACTGCATCTCTGTCCTAAAGGCTTGATAGTTCCTGGGGTCCCCCCAAACTTCTGCACCAATCCTGGCATCTTTCTTGCTAGTGGGGCGCCTTTTGCCTTTTCTGCATCCTGCGCCCTCCTTTCCTCTAGCCTCGCCGTTTGCAGCGCTAGCTGGACCTCCAACACCCGGTACCTTTCTTCCAGGCTTGGACCCTCTCCAGCTCCTCCTGCTCCCCCGGTTCCGGCTGGGTTGCTCATGATGCCTCTCTGCACAAGCTGCTTTCAGGGACTGTCCGATTGCTGTGATGGGATGATGAGCTGCTTGTGCATAAAGTCCTAGTCCCTCAGAGTTTGGCTAAGTCCACAAACCTCTGTCTGTGACGGAGCTCCTTAAGCATGGCTCCATCAGTCGCTCGTAGAATCGGACAGTGGGCGTTTACGGAACTTCTTCCAGCATAAAAGTTCCTTAACGGAAACGCGTCTTCTGGACTCTCGGCGTGACAGTTTCCGGCGAGGAGTGGGTGTCCCTATGGGAGGTCCTGAAACCTCCCCGCTATTTTCGCTGGAAGTGTCTCTGAGCCCTCCCTCCGACTCACTTTCCCTTGGAGCTCTTCCTCTCCCCCTGCTGGTTCCCTCCTCAGCGGATAAGTCTCTCTCAGCCTCTGTGAGCCCTTTCACCTCCTGTTTCTCCGATGGCAGTTCCCTGACACATACATTACACTTATACCAAAATCTGAGACTGAAAAGAACCAGATTAAGAACTACCGCCCTATATCATTGTTCAATGTGGATTACAAAATTTTTGCAGACATTTTGGCAAAAAGATTGAAGAGGGTTTTGGTGGGTGAGATTCATAAAGACCAGGCTGGTTTTCTCCCGGGAAGACACTTATCTGACAATGTGAGAAATATAATAGACATTATGGAGTTGCTCGAAAACAATATTAATACGAAGGCAGTATTAATATTTGTGGACGCTGAGAAAGCCTTTGACAATATCTCTTGGAGTTTTATGAAAAAGAATCTCAAAGGAATGGGGGTAGGCCAGGGTTTTGAGAATGGTATAGGTGCAATTTATTCTGAACAAAAAGCAAAATTAATTGTAAATAATTCCGGTTAGCGCCAGCGCTTAATGGCGGATTTCTCCCGGAGCTCCGGGAGAGATCTGCTTCGTGGGTTCGGGTCCTGCAGCCACGGCGGAGCGGGGACCCTCAAAAATCACAGGCGCGTAGCCTGTGAACTGGAGACTCGGCGGGCACCTTTGCGCCCCCCCGACGTTGTGAAATAGCCTTTTTAAAGGCTACGGAACAGCGGAGGGTGTGTGGAGCGGTGCTGAGAGTCGCTTTCACCCAGCCTGCGAAGCGAAGCCGCGTCGCCATTAGCGGAGAGCGCTGATTTCTTCCGGTGAATTTGGACTAAAAAGAACAACTTTCCGTGAGTAGGATTGAACTTTAAAATATAATTGGACGTTAAAATTAAGGAAATTGGGCACCGAGACGGACAAGCACGAAAAAGGAAGTCTGCTTTCCGTTCTGTAGCAAGATCAAAGCGAAAGGCATTCAAGCTGTAACTTTTTGAAAGGAGAGTTGTGGGAACTAAGAAATCCACCACCAAGCAAAGAACTCCCTCCCCGAAGGCAGGAGGGGGGGGGAAGAAGATTTTAAAGTGCTTTCCTGCCTGTTTAAAAGAAATTGAACTGTTTACCGCTGCTCTTATACCTGGGGATCGGACTGCCGGAGAAAAGGAACCGGCTAAGGACTGTCGCTACAAGAAGGTAAAAAAGTAACTGTAATATTGACTTTGGCTACTCTCAACTTGAAATACTTTACTTTGTTGCACAGTATAGTTACTTGCAGGACACTATTGATCTGGATCTTTTAAAAAGAAAAAAGAATAATTGAAAGGGACTAGGAGGGCTTTTGTTTGTTTTTTGGAAAGTGTGGGACCAACTTGAAGGCAAAGAATTGATTTTACGCCCTCTAGAGGACTTGCGAATAGTTTCAGCAACAAGTGGAGCTTAAAACTTGAGAACTTTTGTCTGACAGCTTAAGAGTGTGGGAATGACCTTGAGTGAAAGACTTTGTTATGGCAGATGGTAAAGAGAAAGAGGACTCACAAGAAACAACCTTGAGATCTGGCAGACAATACAAAGTCGATCTTTCTATGCAAAGAAGGGCTTCTGTATCAGGAGCCTCTGGAACTGCAGCTGTCTCAAAGGCAAAAGTGAAAATAATGTCTTCAGAAGAAGCATTTGCTAAGGTATTGGGGAAAATAAATGACTCTTTGGAGGAACTAAAAAAGCAAGGCGCAGAAACTAGAGTACAAGTTGCTGAAACAAATAAGAAAATTGAAGAAATCTCTGGGAAAATTGATTTAAATACAAAAAGTATAACTGACCTTGGGAACAAAGTGAACTCTAATGCAGAAGCAATTGGGAAACTACTGGAAGATTCATCTACAACACGAAAGATAGCTGAGGAAGCTAAAGAAATTGCAACTGCTGCCGAGGAAAAGTTTCCACCGGTGTACAGGAAACTAGATGAGTATGAGCTGGCACTCTCTATGCAGGATATGCAACGCAAGGAGAGGAACTTAAGGATCAGACTTGTGCCGGAAAAGGAAGGAGACAACTTGGTGGATTACTTGACAAAAGAATTCTCTGACTTTTGGAAGCAGGAGCTGGATAAGGAAGAATTTAAGATAGAGAGTGCATTTAGACTGGGAACAAGGCAGAGGAAGAACAGACCCAGAGATTGCTTAATAACTTTAAGATCAAAGGAGGAGAGAGACAAAATACTGAACCTGCATTACCAAACAACCCTTCAAATTGAAGATTTTCATATTGAGATTTTTAAAGATATTCCCAAAAGTATTTTGGACGCAAGAGGATTTTACAAGGACTTGGTGACGCTGCTGAAAAGGAACTACATACCATTCAGGTGGGAGTTTCCTCAAGGCTTGTCTTTTAAATACAAGGGGAAGAAAAGAAGAATAAAGACAGTGAGTGATAAAGACAAGTTCTTAGGAGAACACGAAGAAGACCTACAGAAAGAGACGTTTCCAGGACAAGGGCATCCTTCAAGCAAGGGACCATTAGACACGGATACGGAACCACCGACAAAAGAGGAACAACAACTGGGAGCTGTAGGAGGAAAGAGTAAATAACCCCATCATGGCTCTGCAACTTTTAACCTGGAATTGTAACGGTTTAAATATTCCCAGAAAAAGAAAAAATATATTTCATGCTTTAAAGAAAGACCAATTGGACTTGATTTGTTTACAAGAGACTCAAGTGACAAGAGCACATAGAAAATTATTAATAAATAAAAGATTGGGACAAGAATTTATATCTTCAGACAGAGTAAAAAAGAGAGGAGTGGTGATCTACGCAAAGGAAAATTTGCAACCGAAACAAATCTTTAAAGATGACCAAGGAAGATATTTGGCAATTGAAATTCAATCTCAAGGAGAAAAGTTTTTGATAGTGGGAATCTATGCACCAAATGAAGGGAAAGCTGAATTCTTTAAGAAGTTGCATGAGACTTTGATGGACTATATGGATTACAATTTAATTATGATGGGAGACATGAATGGAGTAGTTTCAACAAATATGGACAAAGCACAAAGACAGGTAGTTACAAAAGATGGAAGACTACCAAAAACTTTCTTTGAAATGACTGACAATATGGACTTGATTGACATTTGGAGAACAAAACACCCATTAGAAAGAGAGGGAACCTTCTTTTCTGAAGCCAAAATGACATGGACACGGATTGACCAAATTTGGGTGACTAGCAGTATGGCGCCGAACATAAAGAAAGTGGAAATCTGCCCAAAAACCTTCTCCGACCATAACGCAGTAAAGATGGTGATGAAGCAAACAACAACTGGCTCCTTCAGATGGAGAATGAATGACACCTTATTTAGAGACGAGGAGATTTGTAAGAAGGCCCAAAAAACTTTGAAAGATTATTTTGAAATTAACTTAAGGACTAAAGTAGAAAAAAGAATAGTATGGGACGCAAGTAAAGCCGTGATGAGAGGGTTTTTGATACAACAAAATACATTAAAGAAAAGAAAGCAAAATGAGAGGAAGGAGAAAATCTTGGAAAAGATAAAAGAAGGGGAAAGGAAACTAAGATTGAAGCCAAAATCGCAAGAGATTTTAAGAGAAATTAAACTATATCAAATACAATATATGGAACTGATGAATCAAGAAATAGAATGGAAAATTAAGCAAATGAGACAAAAGACTTTTGAATCTGCAGATAAATGTGGCAAGTTATTGGCTTGGCAAATAAAGAAGAGACAAAAACTCAACACGGTAACAAACATAGAAGTGGAAGGAAAGAATATATGTAACCCAGCGGAAATTAGGAACTGTTTTCAGAGCTACTTTAGACAACTGTACACACAAGGGCCGCAGAAAGAAATGGATATACAACAATTCCTCGAGAAAAATGGGCTGAAAAAGATTTCGCAGGAAAGTAAGACAATTTTGAACCAGGAGATATCAGCACAAGAAATAGAAGATGCCATTCAAGGCATGATGTTGGGCAAATCTCCTGGACCGGATGGACTGACTTCCAAATATTACAAAGTTTTGAAGGAAGGGTTGATACAACCTTTGAAGGAAGTCTGCAACGAGATCATGGAGGGGAGAAGGGCACCCGACACGTGGAGGGAGGCCTACATCACACTTATACCAAAGACAGAGACTGAAAAGACCCAACTTAAAAACTACCGACCCATCTCGTTACTAAATGTGGATTACAAAATCTTTGCTGATATTTTAGCAAAGAGATTGAAAAGAGTTTTGATGGAGGAGATTCATGGGGACCAAGCGGGCTTTCTCCCGAAAAGGCATTTGTTGGACAACGTAAGGAATATAATTGACATTTTGGAGAAGTTGGAAGTGAATATAAACACTAAGGCTGTTTTGATATTTGTGGACGCCGAGAAAGCCTTTGACAATATATCTTGGAGTTTTATGTTGAAGAACCTCCGGGGGATGGGGGTAGGCCAAGGGTTTGAAAATGGTATAGGTGCAATATACTCTGAACAGAAAGCAAAATTAATTGTAAACAATATGGTTACAGAAGAGTTCAAGATTGAAAAAGGGACACGTCAGGGGTGCCCTATCTCCCCACTACTTTTTATATCGGTCCTGGAGGTTTTGCTTAATATGATTAGGAGGGACCAGTTGGTTAAAGGGATTCAGGTCGGAGCTAAACAATATAAACTGAGAGCATTTGCAGATGACCTAGTACTTACATTACAAGAGCCAGAAGCTAGCACGAAAAGAGTTTTGGAAATAATTCAAGAGTTTGGTCAAATGGCAGGATTTAAATTGAATAAGTTAAAGACTAAGGTATTGGAGAAAAATTTAACACAGGTTGAAAAAGAAAGGTTTCAGAATGAGACAGGGTTGACTGTGGTTAAAAAAGTGAAATATTTGGGTATAAATATGACAGCTAAGAATGTGAACCTATTTAAAGATAATTATGAAAAAACTTGGATAGAAGTGAAAAAAGATTTGGAGATTTGGTCAAACTTGAAGCTTTCCTTGTTAGGTCGAATTGCAGTTATAAAAATGAATGTATTGCCAAGAATGTTGTTTTTGTTCCAAGCATTACAAATAATGGATAAAATGGACTGTTTCAAGAAGTGGCAAAAAGATATATCTAAATTTGTCTGGCAGGGCAAGAAGCCCAGAATTAAATTTAAGATATTAACGGATTCAAAGGAAAGAGGGGGGTTTGCCCTGCCAGACTTTAAACTGTACTATGAAGCGGCAGCTTTCTGCTGGCTAAAAGATTGGCTGCTTCTTGAAAATACAGACATTTTGGATTTGGAAGGTTTTAATAATATTTTTGGGTGGCATGCATATTTGTGGTATGACAAGGTTAAAGCACATAAAAGTTTTAAAAACCATATTGTCAGAAAAGCACTATTAAACGTCTGGATTAGATATAAAGATTTGCTGGAAAACAAAACTCCAAGGTGGCTGTCGCCAATGGAAGCTAAGGCAGTTAAAAAGTTAAATATGGAGTCGAAGTGGCCAAGATATTGGGAAATTCTGGAAAAGGAAGGGGACAAACTGAGATTGCAGAGTTTTGAGAAATTAAAAGGGAAGGTGAGAGATTGGTTGCACTATCACCAAATAAATGAAGTGTTTAAATTGGACAGTAAAATTGGCTTCCAGGTGGAAAAATCAAAATTGGAGACTGAATTGTTAGAATCCAGTACTAAGAATTTGTCAAAAATGTACAATTTGCTGCTGAAATGGAATACACAAGATGAAACGGTTAAATCAACTATGATTAAATGGGCTCAGGACATTGGTCATAATATTTTGTTTGCTGATTGGGAAAAGTTGTGGACCACCGGGATGAAATTTACGGCATGTAATGCCTTAAGAGAAAATATTATGAAAATGATCTATAGGTGGTACATAACCCCAGTCAAGCTTGCAAAGATTTACCATTTGCCTGATAATAAATGTTGGAAATGTAAAGAAAAGGAAGGTACATTTTTTCACCTTTGGTGGACGTGCCCGAAGATTAAGGCATTCTGGGAAATGATCTATAATGAACTTAAAAAGGTATTTAAATATACCTTCCCTAAGAAACCAGAGGCCTTTCTCTTGGGTATTGTCGGCCAAGGGGTGTTAAAGACGGATATAACTTTCTTTATGTATGCTACAACAGCAGCTAGAATACTCATTGCGAAGTACTGGAAGACACAAGATCTACCCACACTGGAAGAATGGCAGATGAAGGTGATTGACTACATGGGCTTGGCAGAAATGACGAGCAGAATCCGAAACCAGGGAAGAGAAGCAGCGCAAGAAGAATGGAAAAAGTTCAAGGACTATTTAAAGAAATATTACAAAATTAATGAAAGTTAGAATGATGTTGGACTGGAAAGTAAATGGTTACTATTAGCAATGGTTAAGACAAGGAGAATAAGGAAGATTAGCTTAAATCTAAATTAAAATAAGGGAAGATTTGCTGAGTAATTGATAAGAATCTGGAATACAGAAAAGGGAGGCATGAGGAAGTCGGGGAAGAAAGGTATAAGAAATTAAGATATGAAATGGTACTTGTTTCTTGTTTTGTTTTTGTTTTTGTTTGTTTATGTATTTGTTGTATTTATGTTATGTTTGTGTGGTTATAAAAACTTTTTAATAAAAAATATTATAAAAAAAAAATTGCTATTGAAAAAGGGACACGACAGGGGTGCCCAATATCCCCATTACTTTTTATATCTGTTCTGGAGGTGTTATTAAATATGATTAGAGGGGACCAGCTGGTTAAAGGGATTCAGGTCGGAGCTAAACAATATAAGCTGAGAGCGTTCGCAGATGATCTAGTACTAACTTTGCAAGAGCCAGACACTAGTACTAAAAGAGTTTTGGAGATAATACAAGTTTTTGGTCGAGCAGCAGGTTTTAAGCTAAACAAACAAAAAACAAAGGTACTGGGAAAAAACCTAACAGTGGAGGAAAGAGAGAAGTTTCAGAGCGAAACTGGATTAATGGTAGCAAATAAAGTGAAATATCTGGGGGTTAATTTAACAACTAAGAATGTGAACTTATTTAAAGACAATTATGAGAAATGTTGGACAGAAATTAAGAAAGATTTAGAAATATGGTCGAATCTGAGACTTTCCTTGTTAGGCCGAATTGCTGTTATCAAGATGAATGTTTTGCCAAGAATGCTGTTTTTGTTTCAAACATTGCAGATTCTGGACAGAATGGACTGTTTCAAGAAGTGGCAGAAAGATATATCTAGATTTGTCTGGCAGGGCAAAAAGCCCAGAATAAAATTTAAGATATTAACTGATGCAAAAGAAAGAGGGGGGTTTGCCCTGCCGGACTTAAAACTGTACTATGAAGCAGCAGCTTTTTGCTGGCTGAAAGACTGGCTACTTCTTGAGAACACAGACATTTTGGACTTAGAAGGGTTTAATAATAGGTTTGGTTGGCATGCATATATATGGTATGACAAGGTAAAAACTCACAAAGGTTTCAAAAACCATATTGTTAGGAAAGCATTATACAATGTTTGGATTCGTTATAAAGATTTGTTGGAAAATAAAACCCCTAGGTGGTTGTCACCAATGGAGGCTAAGGAAGTCAAAAAACTTAATATGGAATCTAAATGGCCAAAATATTGGGAAATTATAGAACAAGAGGGTGGAAAATTGAAACTACAGAGCTATGAGAAACTGAAGTCTAAAGTAAGAGATTGGCTTCATTATTACCAGATAAATGAAGTATTTAAACAGGACAGGAAAATCGGCTTCCAGGTGGAAAAGTCAAAGTTAGAAACAGAATTGTTAGAACCCAATACTAAGAATCTGTCAAGAATGGAATACACAGGATGAAATGGTTAAATCAGCTATGATTAAATGGGAACAGGACATTGGACATGATATTATGTTTGCTGACTGGGAACAGTTATGGACCACCGGAATGAAGTTTACGGCATGTAATGCCCTAAGAGAGAATATTATGAAAATGATTTATAGGTGGTACATGACCCCAGTCAAGCTTGCAAAAATCTACCATCTGCCCAATAATAAATGCTGGAAATGTAATGAAACTGAAGGTACTTTCTATCACCTTTGGTGGACGTGCCCAAGGATTAAGGCCTTCTGGGAAATGATTTATAATGAAATTAAGAAGGTGCTTAAGTGTACCTTTTATAAGAAACCAGAGGCTTTTCTCCTGGGCATGGTAGGCCAATTGGTGTCAAAGAAAGATAGAACGTTTTTCATGTATGCTACAACAGCAGCAAGAGTTCTACTAGCAAAGTATTGGAAGACACAAGAACTACCCACACTGGAAGAGTGGCAGACGAAGGTGATTGACTACATGGGACTGGCAGAGATGACGGGCAGAATCCGTGACCAAGGGAAAGAGACGGTGGAAGAAGATTGGAAGAAATTCAAATTTTATCTTAAAAATTCTTGTAAAATTAGTGAGTGTTAAAATGTCATGGGTAAAGCATAGCAGATTTGCAGAGATAAATGATTGGACAAGAGGAAAGAAAAGGGTTAAAGAAAAGAATTCATAAGTAATTTAGATCAGGGGTTGCTGAAAAAGTTTAAAATAGGGATGCAGAAAAGGGAGGCATGGGGAAGTTGTTGAAATTGGGTACATGAAAAAATTTATGAAATTATACATGTTTTTATGTTTGTTTGTTTGTGTTTGTTGTTTGTAGTGTCTTATAATATATGTTGAAAAGCCAATAAAAATTTTATAAAAAAAAAAAAGATTTGACATGTTAATTGGAATGTTATTAATGGAAAATTAATAAAAATTGTTTTTTTTAAAAAAGAGCTTCAGGTTTTCTCCCTTCTGTCACCTGCCTTTTGGAAGTGGCATCTCTGATCCCACAGGACTGCTCCTCATTTCCAAAACCACCATCATTTGCTGAAACGCTGTGCCTCTGCTTTTCCAGTCAACATAGCAGCTGCTGGAATTCCAGTGTCAATACAATATTGGCACAGAACTGGAAGCTTTTAATATTAACATGCCTGTTGTGAAAACTTTAGAAAAACCTGTGTTTTCATGAACAAATAGTGCTTACGTGTTCAGCAGAAGTGAATGCACATTATATAAAGTTATTTCCTTCCTTAGATCTAGGAGTATAGGGCAGGTTGTGCTATCATTTTTATCAAGCAAAATGCCCCCAAAAGAGAGTCTGTTGAAGGCTTCAATTAATCTGCTTGTCTTTTCTTTTCTCTGCACAGCTACAGCTGTCGCTTATTTTACCCCCCAAAACAGTATACACTTCAACACATTATATTGTGGTAGAGAATACCACACTGTTATCACTGTGTTTATCAAGTGAGTTTTTTGTATATCTCATGTTCTTCACCAAACCCTCCACTCAACTTGATCATTTTCCATCTTGCTCATCCCCCTCTCTTGAGCAGGTGGGCCTAGAGGCTTCTGGCTATTTTGGCATTTCTCTTGGGCTCTGTTTTAGTTTTATTTATTCATTTTGTGAAATGCAGAAATATTACTTTTCACAGCCTTTACTTGCCAGTGTTTTTCAAAATCAAAAGACATGATTTCGTGCTTTCTTTCCAGATTAGTTCCTGTTCTGGTTTTGGTAACCCAAAGCTCAACTTTAACTTTGGAGCTCAGGATGAGGTTGCTTCTGTTCTGACCCAAATATGACATCAGCAAATACTTTTAATAAATCCATGCTGAATACTATTTGCTCTATCCAAATCCATTGTTGAAGGTTCAAGAGTGGGGTAGGATTGATATGTGGAAAGTAATTGTGACATAAGTTTCCCCCTCCTTGGCTGGGACATCATCAGCCTCCCTGTTGGAAAGGGACTACTGGAAACAGAAAAACTTGCAAGGTGGTGGTATTTAGGAGCTAGATAACCCTAAATATTGGTGGGGGAGGAGGGGAGAACTCAACATGGGGATGCCATTTTGACATGCATAATATATAGTTCAGAACCTAAACACTATGACGAAAGGGTTCTTCTCTGATGCTCACATAGAAAATCCCCCATTTGCTTTTCAGTCTTTTAAATTATGGAGTATGTGTTTCTTACCATTGTCTTTTTTTGTCACATTTACTTCCCTACACCCCCCTGACAGGTCACATTAGGAAAAGTGTTAAAAGTCATAGTGATAATGCAGAGCCTCTTCATTTACCGAACAATTGTCAAGGGGTATCATGAAAATGTATACACGGACGATGGCAAGGTAAGTGTCTCTTCCATATTTCCCTTTGCTGTGGATGTTTATATGGAACTTGGTGCTCAGACATTTACAGAAGAGCAAGTCTCTACAACTGATGCATCTCTGGCCCAAGAAGCTGTCCTAATGTTATTTATGTAAAGCATCCCACTTTTAATTTTAGAGAACTTATCTACTGATTTACTACATCCTCAGCCCTTAGACCAGGTGTGAGGATCCTTGGCACCCCAGATGTTGCTGGATAGCAAGTATCACAATCCTTGGCCATTACCCATGCTTGCTAAAGCTGATGGGAGTTATCATTAAGCAGCTTCTGAATGGCCAAAGGTTCTCCACACTTGCCTTAGGCCCAAGTTGCATCATTATTAGTATCTACTAATGCTGGGGCACATCAGTTGTCCAGGCTTTGGATTTCTCTCCCCCCCCCCCGAGCCACCAGGAAATTGTACACAAATTTTCCATTCAAGAAGGAAAAACCTCTTTTTGGTGAGAAATCGGGGGCTTGTCCCAAGTTGGTTTAATCTGATGGCAGCCACAGCATTCTGAATGGCAGCTATTAAGGAAGTGCAACCTGCTTCCATCAGTGATCTGCTTTATTGGGGGGGGGGAATCACCTGGCTTGAACCCCTAATTTCTCTTGACTGCATGCACTCCATATGGCTTTCTGTGGCGCTTTAGAGGATGTTAATGGGACCTGACAGCCTTCAAGTTGGTTTCTCTCTTCAGAGTGGAATGGGCTCTTGCTGTCAGAGAAGTTCCCTCACTGAAAAGGGTAGATCAAGCAGGTACAGAGGCAGAGGGAAGAGAATGCCTCAGAGAGGAGGGAGAAGCGGGGAGTAGCAGGAATTTGACCTCTGTACAGAGAGGCACAGTGAACTGGAATGCAACTGACAGGCTCCAGTGAAGACAAAACAGAAGGAGAGGGGGAGATAGGAGGGGTGGAATCGCCCAGAAGCAGGAGACTTTTGAAGCTAGCTGAGAAGAGGGGGGCTGGAAGGAGGAAAAGGTGGGGGATTTCCTGCTGGGACAGGAAAGGGAGGAATCACCATGTTTCGGCAGCTGGATCATCATCAGAGGACTTACCAGAGCTCCTTGTAATGTAGTAATAAATCTGCAATAATTAACTGCCAGAGTTGTGTCGTGTGGGGGAGAGACACTTGCTGAGACACCCACCTAGGCTCACCTTTTTGCCAATAATAAATAAGTACTAAGCACTCCTGAGGGACGCGGGTGGCACTGTGGTCTAAACCACAGAGCCTAGGGCTTGCACATCAGAAGGTTGGCGGTTCGAATCCCCGCGACGGGGTGAGCTCCCGTTGCTCGGTCCCTGCTCCTGCCAACCTAGCAGTTCGAAAGCACATCAAAGTACAAGTAGATAAATAGGTACCGCTCCGGCGGGAAGGTAAACGGCATTTCTGTGCGCTGCTCTGGTTCGCCAGAAGCAGCTTAGTCATGCTGGCCACATGACCCAGAAAAACTGTCTGCGGACAAATGCCGGCTCCCTCGGCCTATAGAGCGCGCATCCCGAAAGTCGTAACGGTCAGGGGTCCCTTTACCTTTACCTTTAGGCACTCTTGTCTCTCACATTCTTCCCCCGCCCCTCTGGATCTCTCTCTCTCCTTATTACAAAACCCATTAAAAACATAAGGCTCATAATAACCAGAGAAGCACTTGCACTTCGAGGCCCCCAAGCCCTTCCCCTGAAAATAACTTCACACTGACACGTAATTTTAGTTTAAGTTATTGGGCAAAATTTCGGCCACAATGTTATTGATTACAGCAAAGTGAGCGGTGTTGGCTTAGGCATTGGCAACAGACTATAACTGACTCCTGCCTCTCTGGCTGGAAGTCTGAAAGGGTAAACACCAAACGAGGGAACAACATCGATGAAGACCAACCAAAGCTCACCCCAGGGTTCCTGTGGTCCTGGCATGGCCCTAGCCCCTCAAGCGGACTTCGGACGAGATCCAGGATCCCCAGATTCCTTTACCGGAATACCCTTATTCATGGAGGGGCAGGTGATGGCTGCACCTCCCCTCCCACCCGCTTCAATAAGCCAATGCCTAACTCCCACACGAGCCTAGCGCTCGCCGCCAACACCCTTACTTCGCAAACAGTCCTTCAAGCCATCTGGGACCTTGGCCAACCACACATTGTTACCTTTGTCAGATAAATGCACTCCATCTGCCCTAAACAGGGCTGCATTAGAGAAGGTAATACCAGGGTGGTATTACGAGTCTCAGATATGTTTAGAGACCCATGCACACTCTATCAGCAGAGTGTGTAAATCTTCTCACAGCAGAAGAGGTGGACAGAGAAACGTGTAAGCATTATATTACAGCATTTTATTCAGCAGCAGGAACAAAGGAAAAAATATGTCTGCTTCCCTTTGTCTGCAGCAAAAAAAAGCAGTAAGACAAAAGCTATATACAAAAGCTATATAGAAAGTGCTGGAAGTAAACAGGCATGTGACACACAAACATCATGCCTGTACCCTTTTAAGGTGGAATGGAACTACATCCTCCCCCTTTCCATGTAACCTGTCGTACTTGTGGTTCAACCCAATTGCAACCTCTGTACATAAACCTTAAGTTGTTCTCTGTTAACAACCTTAGACAACAGATCTGTAGGAATTTCGTTTCCTGGCATGAAGGACACCAGAATGAGTCCTTTCTGAATACACTCTCTTGCACGATGTAGCTTTATCTGCAAATATTTGGTTCTTTGCTTGCAACTCTCTGAGGCCAGCAAAGCCAAACAGGATCTGTTATCTTGATACACCTGTATAGGACATGTCACTTTGACTCTGATGTCCTGAAACAGTTGCATCAACCATTCACAATCCATGAGTGAAGATGACAGGGCATTGAGTTCTGCCTCACAGGAACTTAGGCTTACTGTCGTCTGCTTTTTGCACAGCCAGTCAAACAGACAGTGGTTGTACATGTAGCACACTCCAAAAGTGCTTGTACCATCCGTGGTGTCACTTCCAAAACTTGCATCTGCAAAGATTTCAAGACCTCCAGTCTTCTAACTTGTGAACCTCAGTCTGTAGTGCAAAGTCCCCTTCAAATAGCAGGCTATGCGCTTCAGAGCTTTCCAATCCTAAACAGTAGGATTCTTGGCATGTCTGCTAAGCAGGTTAGTGCTTACAGCTATGTCAGGTCTTGAACATCTAGCAATAAAATTCAGCTTCCTAGAATGCATCTGTACACTGTGGTGACAGAAAATGCTTCAGCAGTACTATCTACCTGGTAACCTGTCACCATCGGTGTGTCTACAGGATTTGCATCAACCAAATTCAGCCTGGTTAATACATCAGCAATTTTCTGTGTTTGGTGTACCAGAAAATTACCTGCCTGGTCTTTCTCTACCTGCAGAGAAAGATAGTTGGATACCTCACCAAGACCCGTCATGTCAAAGTGCTCCTTCAGTTGAGCTAGGGTGCATTGGTACAAAGCCTGATTCTTCCAGAAAAGAAGAATATCATCAACAAAGCATAAACAATACAGTTTGCTTTGCCCCTCCTCTTTGACAAACACACATGGATCAGCTTTGCCTTGGTGAAAACCTAGAGAAAGCAATGTCTCAGTGAGTTTTGAGTTTTGTGTCCCAACACCTGGCACTCTGCTTGAGACCCTATAGGGACTTCTGTAGTTTACAGACCATTTTCTTCTGTATCTGCATTCCATCAGGTGGAAGCATATACAGCTCCTCCCCCAAAACCCCATACAAAAAAGCTGTGTTCACGTCGTGATGAGAAACGTGCAGTTTCTCCTCTTCAGCAATCTTGAGCATTAGCCCTTGCTAGTCTGGTTTGTCTTGGCCTTGAAGACCCATTTGCTGCTAACCAGTCTCATTCCTGGGACTACTGGCACTAGCTCCCAGGTTTGGTTCCTATTAAAGGAATCAACTTCAGCCTTCATGGCATTAAGCCATGGTTCAGCATCTTTAGAGGTTAATTCTTGCACCTCTTGGAAGCTTGATGGTTCCCACACCTTCTCTGAGCTACCAAGAACAGCAGTTGCTATCTTAGCAAACTCATCAGCAAATCTCTTTGGAGGTTTGCCTTTTGTGGCCCTTTCAGATCTACGTGCTAGATGCAAGTCTTCTGCACTCATCTCCTCCTTCTTAGGAGAAAAGTGGCCAATGGTGAACAGTGGTTCTTCCAGTTCAATGTCAGACGCATCAGATGGTCTGACTGAGGCCTTTGCGCTCTTGTAGTCTGCTGTGTCATCACTGTCGATGACAGCAGCACCAGCGCTGCTCACTGAGCTGGAATCCGAACTCTGATCATCATCCTCAGCTTCCTCTTCTACCTCATCATCTTCATTCCCCTCTGAGTGACTCTGAAAAATTCCCACATTCCCCCCCCCCATTTGGGATTGTACTCAACACTCTTTGTGACCCTAATGGTCTTAGAGTCAGTCATGAATACCCTGTATGCACCTTTTCCGTACCCCATGAACAAACCATGTGCCCCACGCTTCCCAAGCTTGCTGCTCTGTGGGGTGTGGACCCACATGTCAAACCAAAGATTCTCATCTGCTTGACGTAAGGTTTCTTGCCAAATATCTTCTCATAGGGAGTACAACCAATAGGTGATGACAGTCTCCTGTTATAGGAATAAAGGAAACACGATAAAGCTTCACCCAATATTTCTCAGGGAGATTGGCATCATGCAACAAGGTTTTTAGGCCTTGCAGCAAAGTCTGGCTTGCCCACTCACAAAGTCCATTCTCCCATGGAGATCTGGGACTTGAGAGGTCATGCTGGATTCCCTTCTCAGTCAGGAAAGCGTCAAACTGCTGAGAAGTGAATTCACCGCCTCAATCAGTAAATAAACAGCCAGTGCGTTTACTGTGAGCATTCTCCAACCAAGCACAGAATGCCTTGAACTTAGGAAACGCTTCTGACTTCTTCTGGAGCACAAACACATGAATGTACCTGGAAAAAGAATCAATTAAAACCATGAAGTACATTGCTCCACCCAAAGAGGGTGCAAGTGGACCTACCAGGTCTGCATGGACTAGCTGATAGGGTTTGGAAGCCTGTCTGTCAGACACCTTGCCTTTCAGAGCAATCTTTACTTTGTTTTCAGCACAAGATATACATTTCATGTGAAACTTACAGGGTTTGATGGACATACCCTGAACCAACCCAGGCATCTTGGCCAGTGCCTGCCATGACATGTGACCAAATCTTCGGTGCGCCTCGTGAATACATCCTGCATGAAGAACTTTGTTAGTTTGTGCAACACAAGATTCAACATTAGACACATCAACAGCATTGTCATCATAAGTTATCAAGAAAAAGCCACCCCGTTATCCAATTTGATTGATAAGACAATCAGAAAACATTGGCACCTGATACAAGACGTACCAGGCTGCCCTTTTATACCTCCACGGATCAGTTTCCGTAGAACCAGGAACTTTAAAGACATGCTTGTACACGCAGATATAACGGATAAGAACCAGCCGTAAGATTGCAATATAAAGATGTGCAGCGTATAGTTTAACAGTTGAAATGAAAGATTTTATTATACCTGGAACCAACAGCATTATCAAACTGGAAGCATTTACCAACTGTAATTCCCGTGGAGTGGTATATGCAATTCAATGTATTTGCGACCGTTGGTACGTGGGCGTTGGTACGTGTTACGAAAAAGGAGCAATGCAGCAGCGAGCTCCAGAGGGCTGATGTTGATGCTTGGGACTGTACCGTGGGAACAAAGGAACAGTCTATTCACTGTACTGAGAACCGGATGTTAGCTCAGAGTGTCATCTGACCTGTACTGGAAGTACAGGGGAGGATTTCTCTCTCTCTGCTGTTGGTGTTAAGAGAGTGCAGACACGTTTCTCTGTACTGCTGGAAAGACAGAAATAAAGGCATGTAAATACATTTCTGTCTGTCTCTTTCCCCTCCCTGGGGATGGCAGGGAAGAGGGGAGGAGTGGTGTGTTCTTCTCACATTAGAGGAGGATCGCCGATTGAGATCTCGCCTGCTCTTGCCGGGAGTCGCAGACGGGGAGGTCAACAAGGAACTCAAGCTGGGTGCCTGGAGAGTGGCCAATTCCTCTGACTAGGCTTGATTCCTACATCTGGTAGCATATGCCGATGGTTACTGATCCATGGGAATCAGCATGAGAGGTTGATGGATCGTTTGTCATCCTCTGCACCAAAGAAGATAAGATAACGTCTGCGTGCAGCCAGAAGCTGAACAGACGGCTGGACACCAAGAGGGGGTGTTTTCCAAGCAACGGAGCCCCAAAAGGTATGCTGAATTTCGGGCTAAAAGAGTGAACACAGATTGATTCATTTTCTGGTTCATGGGAGCTGCGTTTGGAAAAACAGCTCTGAAAGCAAAGGCATGCATACCAGGAATTCTTGTGGTTGATAAGATTTCCTGTTCGAAGAAAGGTATGCACAGTTGCTAGGCAACGACCGTCAGTAAAGTGGAAAGTTACTGACAAAGGGGCTGGCTCAGTGAGAGCCTGGGAAGTGAAAGTTGTTTTGGCTATCTTTGCAAGGACTTTGAGACAGCTTGCAGTTTGCCTGTCAGAGTAGGCAGTAAACAATCCAGAAAAGACTTTTGGATTTTACAGGCTCGAGAGTGAGAGCTGAGACTTGGATTCAAAAATGGATACCAAGAAGGGGGGAGGTTTACCTTATCCACCTCCCCTGACTAATGACAATTATTCATCTTGGTCTGTAAAGATGAAGGCCCTGCTGCAGAATCAGAGGATCTTTGAGGTGATTGAGAACCCCATCCCTGCAGCACCAACGCGAGGTTGGGAATCACAGAATGTAAAGGCCAGGACGGCTATCATTCTGTGTGTCTCAGATTGCCAATTGGTGCATATTCAGAATTTAGAGTATGCGCGAGAGATTTGGGAAACGCTGCGTAGAACACATCAGAGGGATGCTGGTTCTTCAGCGTTGCTGTATTTTGAGAAGCTGACCAATCTGAGGCTTGCGCCTGATGGAGATGTTTAAGCGCACCTGACGGAGATGAAATATCTGCGCCAACAGATGGTGGAACGCAATTTCCGTCTACAGGAGGAAGTGTTTTGCTTCATGATGACAAACAGCCTAAATCGGACTTACAAAACGGTTGCCAGTCAGCTTGGTTCCCTACCGGCCCAAGATTTGACCGCGGAGAGGGTGTGTGCCGTGGTTCTGAATGAACACGACCGGCTTGCTGCACTGGAAGTAAA
Organism: Podarcis raffonei; assembly: GCF_027172205.1. NCBI lineage: Eukaryota > Metazoa > Chordata > Lepidosauria > Squamata > Lacertidae > Podarcis > Podarcis raffonei. The sequence goes on from NC_070620.1 coordinate 25,576,432, forward strand.
GGACAGGGGGAGGGAGGAACGAAGTTCTAATTCCCCCACTGATGTTGCTACTGGAGAGAATGCTGTAGCTTTGAACGTTGTCCGATGTTACAATTGTGGACAGGCTGGGCATCTTCAGCGGAACTGTAAGAAGCCACGTCAGCCAAAAGGAGCTAAGAGCCGCTCAGCAAAGCCCGAGGCATCAGGCAAAAGTCATACCAAGTCTACGGTGAAACCTGCAAAGGCTTTGATGTCGAAAGGAACCACGCCAGATGTTGAGAACACGTTTGTAATCGACACGGGTTGCACTGTTCATATGTCCCCACACAGAGAACTGTTTTCAATGTTTAAGAAGCAAAGCATCGCTGTGAAACAGGCCAACGGTCAGGAGCTGGAAGCGACCGGGATAGGGACTGTGTATCTTGAGAGTCTGAACTTGACTATAAACAATGTTTACTTGGTTCCTGAATTGAAGTTCAATCTGCTGAGTGTTTCGCAGATTGCAAAGAAAGGACTGAAACTGTCCTATGATGCTGAGAGCTGCAAGATCTTCAAAGATGGAGAGTTGTATCTTTCTGCCAGAGAGAAAGATGGACTGTATTTGTTGACTTATGAACAAAGTGATTACATGGAATGTAATTCATCTGTGTCTAACTTGATTTCTCTCGCAGGTGTGACCAAAACGGACGCCAAGAAGGTGACCAGGGTCGACAGAGCATTTCAGCGGGTGTATGCTGATGTGATTGGTCCTCTAGCACCATCTAGAGGCAATGCAAGATTGTATCTTGTGTGTGTGGATCATTTCTCTAATTTTGTCTGGATTTATGTGTTAAAGAAACCACAAGAAGCCTTAGAAAGGTTTCAGGAGTTTTGTGACAAGGTTGAAAATATGCATGATGCTAACATTGATTGTCTTTTCACAGATGAGAAGCAAATTTTTCTTTTACAGGATTTTCAGGAGTTCCTGCAGAAGAAAGGGATAAGACACAAGGTTGCTGTTTCAGCGGAAGCGTGGAACAGGGGTGTCTGTGTACGGGTGAACAAAGAATTGCAAAAGGGGATGAATGCGCAATTGCTTAGTTCACATCTGCCACATGAGTACTGGGCTGAGTCGCTAATGTCGTATTGTTATACGTGGTTGAGAAAGGTTTCAAAAGAGTTGGGAAGTTCTCCTTTTGAGAAACTGTTCCATAGAAAACCTTCTGTTGCCCATTTCAAGGTTTTTGGGTCTCATGTGAGGACAGAAGCTCCAGGTGGAGTAAAGAATGCCAGAGGCATTTTTGTGGGATATGAAAAGGGTCTCTACAGAGTAATTTTGTCTGAATCTGGTCAGGTGATTCTCACAAAATTTCTAGAGAGTGCTCCTGAACAGGAGAGAGTGATAGTACACACATTTCCCACAGAGGACAACTCAGATGATGATGATGATTTTACTGGTACTGAGAGTGATGACAGTGATAGCTCAAAGAGCTCAGTTGACACAGTCATTTAGAGGAAATCTCACACAATGGATAGACCTTCACAGGTGAAGGATGAACCACTGTTTACCATTGGTACTGGTTCTCAACAGAGTCCAGAGGCTAAACCAGTGAGCAGAGAAGATCAGCACCTCATACGAAGGTCTGAGAGAGTTACAAAGGGTGTACCACCCAAGAGGTACTCAAAAGAGTTTGATAACTTAGCTGTAGCATGTGTTGCTGTTGTACACAACCGAGGACAGGTTGGAGCTGTGTCTAAGTCAGAGGCAAAGACACAACAGAGAGTTGCTAGCCAAGTTAATGCAGATGCACTCATTCCTTGGAAGCCAGACAACCAGAGAGGTACACTGGGGAAACCAGTGGCGAGGAGTTCCAAGGGTGGAACTGTAACAACAGGGGAGTGTTATGTGTATAACAACTGTTTGTTTTCTTCTCTGGGTCACGCTTTGCTCGCTGCAACACGCATTGATTCTTTTGGGGGAGGATGTTACGAAAAAGGAGCAATGCAGTAGCGAGCTCCAGATGGCTGGAAAGCCAAACAGGATGTTGATGCTTGGGACTGTACCGTGGGAACAAAGGAACAGTCTATTCACTGTACTGAGCACCGGATGTTAGCTCAGAGTGTCATCTGACCTGTACTGGAAGTACAGGGGAGGATTTTTCTCTCTCTGCTGTTGGTGTTAAGAGAGTGCAGACACGTTTCTCTGTACTGCTGGAAAGACAGAAATAAAGGCATGTAAATACATTTCTGTCTGTCTCTTTCCCCTCCCTGGGGATGGCAGGGAAGAGGGGAGCAGTGGTGTGTTCTTCTCACGTTAGAGGAGGATCGCCGATTGAGATCTCGCCTGCTCTTGCCGGGAGTCGCAGACGGGGAGGTCAACAAGGAACTCAAGCCGGGTGCCTGGAGAGTGGCCAATTCCTCTGACTAGGCTTGATTCCTACAGGCAGCACTACAAGAACGGTTAAAACTAGAATACTAGAGCATAAGAATCGTATTTTTAACAAGGTGTTGGAAGCACCTCTTACATCTCACTTCTTAGAGGCTAAACATAAGGCAACGAATTTCAGATGGTTTATCATTTATAAACATCACACTCCTGAGGCAAACACGGATATCTTAAGAAAGAAATTACCGTATTTTTCGCACGATTGGACGCACCGGACCATAGGGCGCACCTAGTTTTTTGGGGGAGAAATAAAGGAAAAAAAATTTCCCTTTATTTCCCCCCCAAAAGCAGGTCAGGGAAACCGAACGGATGTGATCCCGAAGCGCCGGGCGCTCTGCTTTCAGGGCGCCCGACGCTCCGGGAAGCAGGCTGCTATCCGCAGCGTGGGGAGCCTTGCAGGGAACTCCTGCAAGGCTCCCCACGCTGCGGATGTGTTCCCGAAGCGCCGGGCGCTCTGTTTTCAGGGTGCCCGACGCTCCGGGAAGCAGGCTGCTATCCGCAGCGTGGGGGAACTCCTGCAAGGCTCCCCACGCTGCGGATGTGTTCCCGAAGCAGGCTGCTATCCGCAGCGTGGGGAGCCTTGCGGGGAACTCCTGCAAGGCTCCCCACGCTGCGGATGTGTTCCCGAAGCGCCGGGCGCTCTGCTTTCAGGGCGCCCGACGCTCCGGGAAGCAGGCTGCTATCCGCAGCGTGGGGAGCCTTGCGGGGAACTCCTGCAAGGCTCCCCACGCTGCGGATGTGTTCCCGAAGCGCCGGGCGCTCTGCTTTCAGGGCGCCCGACGCTCCGGGAAGCAGGCTGCTATCCGCAGCCTAGACACTGCTAGCGGAGCGCTAATCCCGAAGCTTAGGGCGTGCGGAGCTCAGCGCGCCCCAAGCTTCTGGGTGCCGGCAAGGTCTAGACGGCTAGCGGAGACCTTGCCGGCACCCAGAAGCTTGGGGCGCGCTGAGCTCCGCAAGCCCCAAGCTTCGGGATTAACGCAGCGCTCCGCTAGCCGTGGGAGAGCTGGGTCTCCCACGGCTAGCGGATGGCTTCCTGAAGCCTGGAGAGCGAGAGGGGTCGGTGCGCACCGACCCCTCTCACTCTCCAGGCTTCAGCGAAAGCCTGCATTCGCTCCATAGGACGCACACACATTTTCCCTTGCTTTTTAGGAGGGAAAAAGAGCGTCCTATGGTGCGAAAAATACGGTATTACAGAAAGAAATATATTGGATTTTTAGATTTGGCTCCTTAATTCCATCAGGTCTCAATGCTTATATTGACTTTAGTTCATTTTTATAATTTTCTACAACTCCATTCAATATCATTCTTGTCATTTTTTCCAAACTTTTCCAATCCCGCCCATTGTTTGAACAAAATGGCCTGTCCCTTTAAAAAAATTTCACCCTCTAGTATATAAACCTGTGATTGGAAACACCCAGTAACATCTAGACCATGGGAGCGTTTCAGCCCCGTTCTTGAGTTTGTTTGAAATCTAAAACAGCTTATCTTGTATTCCTTTCTTTGAATTTGTGCCATTTAGGTTTTTAAACCTTTTTGTAAAAGCAGCACTAGAATTTTCACAGTTGAGTCCTCAACCCTTTATTACTGTGCTTTGCTTTCTTCAAGTTGGGCTTTGTTTAAAACTTGCCATTTAGGTTTTCAAACTTTTTTTTGTAAATTCAGTATTAGAAACTGTACTTTTGAGTCCTCAATCCTTTATTACTGCGCTTTGCCTTACCTAGGTCAAGCTAGGATTATAATACTTCAGACTTTTGGGGGGGTTCTACCCCCTTTTTTGAATTTTGTTCATTTAAAGTTTATGATTTTTCTATTTCCTTCCGAGGAAACTGAATAGTTCAGTTAAACGAGGTTTGTAGCCGGCATCCCGTTAAGGCTCTGTTCAATCTTAGGTTTTTCTATTTTTTTCCCTTTTTGATTTTTATTATTTAGTTTATTTCCACAAGATAATATTTCTAGTCGATTACTTCTCGTTTCAGGGATTTTCACGGTATTTCATTTGTTTTGTGCAATTTCTCAGTTCCGTGACTGTCTTTTTTCTATTGCTATCTGGTATGCAGGCTGAGACCCTCTCTGCCCATGGACTCTCTTGCCAGAGTGGTGCATGCTCTGGTCATTTCCCGCTTGGACTACTACAATGCGCTCTATGTGGGGCTAACTTTGAAGGTGACCCAGAAATTACAACTAATCCAGAATGTGGCAGCTAGACTGGTGATGGGGAGTGGCCGCCGAGACCACATAACACTGGTCCTGAAAGACCTACATTGGCTCCCAGTAAGTTTCTGGGCACAATTCAAAGTGTTGGTGCTGACCTTTAAAGCCCTAAACGGCCTCAGCCCAGTAGACCTGAAGGAACGTCTCCACCCTCATCGTTCTGCCCGGACACTGAGATCCAGCACCGAGGGCCTTCTGGCAGTTCCCTCACTGTGAGAAGCGAAGTTACAGGGAACCAGGCAGAGGGCCTTCTTGGTAGTGGCTCCTGCCCTGTGAAACACCCTCCCATCAGATGTCAACGAAATAAACAACTATCAGACTTTTAGAAGACATCTGAAGGCAGCCCTGTTTGTTTAGGGAAGCTTTTAATATTTGATGAATCATTGCATTTTAATATTCTGTTGGAAGCCACCCAGAGTGGCTGGGGAAACCCAGCCAGATGGGTGGGGTCTAAATAATAAAGTATTATATTTATTATTATCAGTTAAACTCCTGAACTGGTGCCTGGAAGCTGTTTTGGGCTAAATGAGGGAGAACAAGCAGAGACTTTAGTCCAGACAAAATGGAGGCACTATAAGTAGGGAAACAGATTGCACGGGATAGAGGTTTTTGGCTGGTCTTAGATGGAGGTTGCACTCTCCCCTGAAGGACCAACCAAGTTTGCACAGATGATGGCAGCCAAGAATCCTTTATAGGAGCTAAGGAAGGTATGCCAGTTGTCTCAGTTATCTCTGCACTAGTGGGATCCTGACTATTGTAATGCACTGAGGCTGCCCAGACAACATGAGGTTGACTTTGAAGACGGCTTGGAAATTTCAGCTGGTGCAAAATTGTGGCCACCTAGGTACTGTTCGGTGCCAGTCAGTCAGTTCACATTATGTTTATAGTGTATTAATTATGCTGTTTGCCAGTGTATTTCCAGTCCCCATTTTAAAATTCTGGTGCTCAGAGTTACAGGTCACAGGGACAGCTGATACATGTTCAGGAGGTTTTTCCACAATAGGCATATCTCTAGCATGCAGGCAGCATTTGTGAGGGAATGGTTTGGGTGTCTAAGCAGGGTCAACATGCACAGACCCACTCTCCCACTCAGGGCTGGCCCAATACATTTTAGCACCTGAGGCAAGCCATAAGCTTGGGTCTGGCCGCTGCGGCGAAGCGGAGACCCGAAGAAATCACAGGCGGTGAAGCCTGTGAGCTTGGAGACTCGGCAGGCTCCATTTGCGCCCCCCCTGACTGCAAAGGAGCCTTTTTAAAGGCTTCTGAACGGAGCGGGGGTGAGCGGCGCAGAGCTGAGAGTCCTCTACCCTCTTCGCGGGGTGAAGCCGCAAGCCATTGTCGGAGAGCGCCGATTCCTTTCTGGACAATTGGAACTGAAAGCAACTACCCGTGAGTAGGGGTAAGAAGCCATTTTTTTTAAAAAAAAAACGAATCAAATTTGGTACTGAAACGGGAGAAGTATAAACAGGAAGTCTGCTTCTCCCGGCTTGTAGATAGAGTAAAGCAAAGAGATTGCAAAGCAGTAACTTTGGAAGACGTTTTTTAAAAGACCTTAAATCCACCACCAAAAAAGAAGTATCCCCCTCCTCTTAGCAGGGGTGGAGGGGTGAATTTGAAGCATTAATTTCCTGCAAAGACAGTGAGAAGCAAAGTTTTACCTGCTGCCTCTAAAATCTGGGAACGGACTGCGTTTGACAGCTGTCAAAGTGCTAAGAGCAAAGAATATTGATACTTTGTGAAAGGATACAACTGCTTTTAGAACGGACTTGGATATAAAAGTAACTTTTGATTGAAATTGTGTATACTTAGAGAACAAAGGGGAGCTACTAGGACTATATTTGTTGCAACTGAAATTGGAAGTGTGTCCCCCTAGAGGAGATTATGTTGTAGCAAGCACCAAGTCACTAAACAACTGAGCCTGGAAAATTCCTTTCCAAAACAAAGTGACTAGGCGTGAGACTGACCTTGGACTGTTTATGGGAGTGCTATGGCAGATGAGAAGGGCAAGATAGAACAGACGGAAGAAAAGACGCTCAGGTCTGGAAAACAATACAAAATAGATATTGCTCAGCAGAGAAGGGCCTCAACATCGGGAGCAGTAAGTTCAGCAGGAGCTGCGGCTTCACAACAAAGGCTAAAGGCTATGTCATCACAAGATCCATTGGCTCAGGCACTTAGTAAAATTAATGCATCACTGGAAAATCTAGCCAAACAGGTTGCAGAGACAAATAAACAAGTAGCTGAGGCCTCAGCAAAAATTTATCTGAACACTACAAGTATAATTGAACTGGGAAAGAAGGTGAACTCTAATACACAGTCTATTGAGAAGTTATTAGAGGAATTGGCCTCGACTCGGAAATTAGCTGAGGAAGCGAAGGAGATTGCAGCTGCTGTCCAGGAGAAGATACCACCGGTATACAAGAAACTTGAGGACCATGACTTGACCCTGTCTATGATCGAACTCCAAGGGAAAGAGAGGAACTTAAGACTCAGGGCAGTACCGGAAAAGGAGCAGGACAATTTGGTGGACTATCTTACAAAGGAAATTACAGACTTTTGGCAAAAAGACCTGGGGAAGGAAGAATTCAAGATAGTGAGTGCATTTAGGATTGGCAGAAGACAAAGAAAGAATAGAGCAAGGGACTGTCTGATTACTTTAAGAACAAAAGAAGAAAGAGATAAAATTTTGAATCTACAGTATCAAAGATCTCTGGAAATTGAAGATTCTCTTGTGGAGATTTTCAGGGATATACCTAAACTTATACTGGATGTTAGGGCCCACTACAGAGATCTGGTGGACCTGTTGAAAAGAAATAGAATTCTCTTCAGATGGGAATTTCCCCAAGGCCTATCTTTCAAATTTAAAGGAAGGAAAATAAGAATAAGGACAGTGGAGGATAAAGACAAATTTTTGAATGACCACGAGGAGAATCTACAGAAGGGGGTGGAAGCTGGAGAGGAGCCAACCGCATCAGAAGGAATTCGAGACATAGCAAACTTATCATTTGGACTTCCTGAACCGGGGAAAGATACATCACCGACAGAAGAAGAACAACAACTTGGTGCAGTTGGTGGAAGGAGTAAGTAATTCACTATGGCTCTGCAACTTCTAAGTTGGAATTGTAATGGACTGAATTCCCCTCAAAAGAGAAAAAGTGTTTTTCATATATTAAGAAAAGAACAATTGGATCTGATCTGTCTACAGGAAAGACTCTCCTCCCTGGAAGAGAGGGGAGTGGTTGTGGGCGGGAGCCCGAGCTCCGCCCCTGGCCGGGGGCCTTAGCCCCCGCCCCTCCTCACCTGGCTGGCGCCCACGCCCACCGGAGGCAGCCAACCAGGTGTCTCCGGGGGGCGTGTTTAGCAGCTTAATGCTGCGGCTCCAGCTCCGCCTCCTCCTCAGTCGTCGTCGTCCCGCAGCGAGTCATCAGCTAGGAGAGTCATCACAGAGAAGAGCCATGAGGTTTGGAGTCGGGGGGGGGGTCTGGTTCCTTGCATGCCTTTTAACTTTAAGAGGCTTGCGTGCGCTCATTGCTTTACTGCTTTTAAAAACCCAGGCATCCAGGTTTGCCTTGCTGTGTCCTCTTTTCCGTGTAAAAACCTACATTTAACCTTCTATTTACCCCCACTCCTGGTGCTTGATTTGTTTGTGCCCAGCACGTGCCCCCAGCGAGGTCTGAGTGTGAGTGTGGCTCCATCTTTCTTTCTCTCTCGTCTCCTCGCTTTCCTTCCCCTGCCTCTGCCTTGGTGGCTGTGCGTTTTATTTTAATTTTTGGCCAGGATGCTTGTATGTTTTCCCCTCTATTGCCCTTGCCTGTCCAATTGCATGGCTGGTCTGGGTGACTGAGTGGGTTTGCCTTACATTTAATTTGTTGGCCAGGGTGCTTATGTGTTTTCCCCCTCCATTGTCCTTGAGAGCCTGTATGGGACAGCTAAATATTTCTGCATTGCTGGGGTTGGACTAGATGATCCTCAGGGCTCCTCTCCAATTTTAAGTCGTGTGTGTGTGTGTGTGTGTGTGTGTGTGTGCTTGCAGCGTGTGTTTGTGCCTGCCGTTTATTGATTATTACTCTTCTAGCGTGGGTTTAATTTACCCTGCCATCCCTTCCATTGGTACCACTTAAATCGGGAGCCCACTGTAAAATTTAAAGGCTGCTGGGGCTTGGAATACATTGTGCACTTAAACCTCACCCCTCTTGGTTTCTCTAAGCCACCCCTCCCCCTTCGCTTGATGTTTGGGGGAAGAAATAAGGCAGGGCTTGGGGTGGACAATTCAGGGTTTATGATCAGGGAACCATTCCTCAGCACTGCACGTTTATACGTTTAGAACCTTTGAAGGTGTGCCTTTGCCTGGTTCTTGTCATTGGCTGCATTTGCCAGTACAGGCTCCCTAAAGAAAACTGCTTTTAAACAACAACAACAAAAAAGGTTTCGGCTTATAGTACCTTACTAAAAAGTCCAGGTTAACTCACGGTTTATATTTCCTCTTCATTTTGGCTCACTGTAAAGGACAGCTATTTCCCTTTTCTTCAAACTTTTTCCTTGCCCCGCATCTTCATTTTACTCCCTCCACCCCTCCTCCCTCCAAACTCCCCCCCCCCACGCTTTCCTTCTCCTCCCTCCACCCCTCCTCCCTCCCTACACCCCCCACCCTTTCAGGAAAGGGATACATCACATTAACCTTAAAAAAAAAAAAGGCGTCTTTGGATTTCCCTTTGCTTCTTGCCTGAGTCATCACAGTTACCAGACAGGTTTTTCAACTGCTGGGCAGGCGTGATTGCTCTTTGAGTGACCGGTAGATTGTGAGGCATTGTCTTTAAGCACCTGGCAGTTCAGCAGCTCTAGTTGCATTGTCAGTTTAACTAACCAGCAGTTTGACCAATTGCAGTCTTTTGTCTATTTAAGCACCTTTATTTCCATCAACTGGTCTTGAGCCGACCTTGTGGGCAAAAATTTACTTTCTTTGTTTGGCAAAGTTTCCTTTGTTTGGTGTAAGTTTCCCCAAATATTCCCCTTAAGAGCAACCTCACCCCTCCTTTTCAGAGGGCCGCTGGTGTGGGCCTGGAATCTTATTGATTTCCTTTTCTCTTAATTTGGCTGCAGCTTCTGAGCATCTCCTTGTAAGCAGTTATTTTCAATTCTGTTTGATTACTTGGCAATGCTTTGCGCCTAGATTTGCCTATCATTTAAAAGGGGCAACTTTTTATTGTAGGCAATTATCTTCTCATTCTGTTTGACTGCAGTTGGGGTTGCTTTGTGTATGGGATTGTTCCTTGGAGCCAGGTGCTAATATGTAGCTGAGCGCTGCTGCTTGAACTCTTGCTGGGTTGTGATTTAATAAATATAAATAAATACAAGCGGTGCAGTTAAGTGACTTATAGCTTGTTCATTTTGTCAGCAGTTACGTGGAGCAATTGATAATAGTAATTTCTACTCATAGCTATAAATCCATTGGCTATTAATTGAGATACTATTGATTAATAATTAATTCATCAACCGTGCTCTGAACTTTATTGATGCACAATAATTGTATACTGACATTTAATTACAGCCAAGTTATTAATTGATTGGTGATATTAATACTAATTAAAAATAACAACAATAATAAAATAAAATAATAAAATAAAATAAATTTGAAAAATAAATAAATAATAATAAATAATAATAATAAATAATTATAATTATAAAAAATAAAAATTATAATAATAATTAATATTAAAAATATAAATAAATAAATAAATGAAAAATAAATTTAAAATAAAATATAATAAAATAATTAGTGACGAAATAAATAGTAGGCGCATTTTACTAGTGCACAGAGCAGCTCATGGCGCCCAAGAGGAAGCGCACGGGTGCAGTACCAGCACACACTGCAGATGGCAACCGTCGTAATAATAAACCCAAACCCATTTCGCAGTTCCTCAATGCCTTCAGATCATTCATTGTTGACTATGAACAGCACTTTCTCCTAGCTATACTTTAGTTCTATTTGCCTTGTGTTTCTTACTTCCTTGTTTCGCAAACCAGTGGCCAGCCTTTAAACTACCCAGGTGCAGGCCCAAGCCCTCAGACAGGAATGGCGGCTGTGCAAACTAGGTCTCAGGCTTGCTCGGTGACTTTCAGAAACGCATCGGGGCACCTGCGTGGAGGCTGCCGGCCCGTATCAATAGCCTGGTTGCTTCCAGTTCTTCTAGTTCTTTGCAGAATAGGCAGCCCAGGGTCCAGCTTCCAGAATCAGGCACCTCATCAGCCGGTGAGGATGAGTCAGAATGGCTTACGCCCTTTCTGGGGAGGCCGCCGCTCTTAGCATCTGGCAGTTAGCCCGTATGTCGGGAAGAAGCCATCAGAGGTGTATCACACTGGAAAGCTGGACCTTAGAAAGGATTTAAAACGTAAGGTGTGCTGGTAATTCAATAAAGGGCAATGCCAAAGGCAGTCTTGTAAGTACCCGCATGAGTGTGAGAGATGTGCAGGGGCTCACCCAGCCACGGCGTGTTACTAAGGGAAGCGGCCCTTTCAGGGAGGTCAGGGCTTCCACCACTCTAGTTCCAGATGAGCCCCCGCAGCAGGGAACCATCGTTAAAGTCCTTCTGGGTCTAGCATTTTCTCCAATTCAGCTTTCTCCTCTCCTCAACCTCTTGTCTATCCATCCGGACAGAAGTGCAGCATCCTATCTTTGGAAGGGTTTCTCAGAGGGTTTCAGAATCCCGGTAGTGGCTCCTTAACTGTGAAGGACTCTCCTAATCAGAAGTCAGTAAGGGAAAGGACGCTCGCCTCACCCCACGGGTACCTAGCCCCACCCCTGGGTGCACACCACGTGTGCCACTCTGGGTGCCAGAGCAGCTAGCTCCGCCTCTGGAGTCACGCTATGGCATACAGCTAATTGGGATGAACCCAACAGGGCTGCCACTTAGCCCCTGCTTGGTCTCCAGGACAGAGGCACCCCTTCCCAGACCCACCCCCCTTTTGTGATAATTAGGCAACCAAATGTATCATTCCATAACACCTCATACAGGAATTATTTTTTCCTGGGGAACCTGCCTTTTCCGCCCAGATCAACTACAAGAGCAAGACCACAGCTTTAACAAAATGACAGCCCAAGCAGGAAGACACATGGGAGCAATGGTACTGCTTTGAAGTGTTCCAGATCCATTTCCTGTTCTCCCAATGAGCAGGGCAGCTGTGGACAAAACTGCAAAGAAGTACAATAATGATTTAGTCCTTAGTCCTAGAATCTAGTAAGCCTTTAAGCCCAACAGTCGGAATCACGTAATTTCAATGCTTTAACCATATTAGGGAACATGTATAGTTAGTAAACAAATTGCTAGTTTTGTGAGAAATAACACTTCACTGAAGTGGATAATGCTTTGGCCAAGAGCTCACCTTTGGGAATCTTCTAGAACATGTTGCATATGTAGCAGTTCTGTCTAGCTAGAGTGAAACTGAAACCTGACATTTACAGTATCAGATAGAATTGTTCTGGAATGTCCTGGCATTTTTTTTGGAAATCTGTAGGAGAGTATCCCACCAATCTCTTGTCATACTAACAATCTTGTTATCAACTAACAATCAAAAATGCTAAAATTTTAGCTACATTGGCAACAGGATGTTGGCTAGAAGCAACTGGTTTTCTGAAGCTAAAACGTACAATTTTGTTCTAGGAGTTACTTGATCACAATATAGAACTATTTGTTTATTCCTTATGAGTTTTACACATGATGAAAATGTATACTCAAGCAGATATTCTTATAATCACTGTACTATACTATGATACAGTGCATAATGAACATCCACATTCAGTTAGTCTGTGTGCCTCACGTACTTGGGCATAAAGCTGGACACAGTTGCTCAATCATCCCGCTTACCTAAGGAGAAGATTGACACCCTTAAGGAAATAATTCATACTACCCTTGCACTAACAAAAATCACCCTCAGACAGATACAATCCCTGTTAGGTCATTTCAATTTTGCTTGTAGAGTGGTTTCCCCCGCCTAGCCAGGCTTTCAGTGGGTTTCAAGCACCCACACCACAGGGTCCGTCTTCCAAAGACAGTTAAGGCCGACCTAGAGGTTTGGGTGACATTTTTGGAACACTACAATGGAGTATCCCTATGGCAGGATGTTCTTAACTTGTCCTCAGATTTTCAGGTCCATTCAGATGCGGCAGGGTCTCTGGGCTTTGGCTTGTATTTCAGGGGCCGATGGGGCGCGCAACGTTGGCCAACGGGGTGGCAGGGAAAGGGCATCACGGGGGATCTCACTTTTCTCGAGTTTTTTCCAATAGTAGTGGCCGTGCATATCTGGACGGAGGAGTTTCGAAATCGCCGGGTGTGCTTCAGAACCGACAACCTGGCAGTGGTGAACATACTGGCGAGACAGTCATCCCGATCTGCGAGGGTCTCCTCCCTTCTGCGGTCATTTGTTCTCCGGTGCCTTGAGTACAATATAGTTTTTTCAGCCAAATTCATACCGGGGGTCAATAATGATATAGCCGATGCCTTGTCTCGCTTTCAGATGTCTCGCTTCCGGTCGCTGGCACCTGGAGCACAGCTGTTGCCCAAACCCTTTCCGGAGCACCTGTGGAACGTTGGAGACGCAAAGTGATTAAGGGAGTATTAGCGTCTGTCGCACCCTCCACTCTCAGGTCTTACAAGAGGGTCTGGTGCAATTTCTTGGGCTTCAGGTCTGAGACATCTGGGCTTTCGCCTGACGTGCCACCCACCACTGACTACGTTCTGCAATACCTTTCACACCTCGATGACTTAGGACGTGCGCCTAAAACCTTAAAATACATGCCATTAGCTGCCATTAGCTTCTTCGCTAGGGCCACGTTCTCCTCCAATCCATGCAGTGACTTCCTGATCCGCAGAGCTATCGAGGGCTGGGGCAGGTTACAACCCCCTAGGGCCGAGGGCCGTAAGCCAATTTCTTATGGGTTGCTCTCTCAGATACGCAAAAAGCTTAGGTCAACCTGTTGGTCCAAGTTTGAGGCCCACCTCTTTTCCGCTGCATATGCTATCGCCTTTTTTGCTGCCCTGAGAGTGGGCGAGGTTGTCGTCGAAGGTGGCGCAAATGGCTTGATGCGTGGCCTCCTTATGGAAGACGTGCAGCTGTCCGAAACTAGTATGACGGTACGGATACGTCAATACAAAACTGATCAGGCCGTTAGGGGCGTTCTTCTTAAACTCACAGCGTCTGGGGAGCAGGGCCCATGCCCGGTCAAGGATACTAGGCTGTATCTTTGCCTCAGACCGCCCGGCCCAGGTCCGCTTCTGTTTTTTTTTTTATAATATTTTTTTATTAAGAAGTTTTTATGACCACACAAACAAAACATAAACACAACAGATACATAAACAAACAAAAACAAAAACAAAACAAGAAACAAGTACCATTTCATATCTTAATTTCTTATACCTTTCTTCCCCGACTTCCTCATGCCTCCCTTTTCTGTATTCCAGATTCTAATCAATTACTCAGCAAATCTTCCCTTATTTTAATTTAAATTTAAACTAATCTTCCTTATTCTCCTTGTCTTAACCATTGCTAATAGTAACCATTTACTTTCCAGTCCAACATCATTCTAACTTTCATTAATTTTGTAATATTTCTTTAAATAGTCCTTAAACTTTTTCCATTCTTCTTCCGCTGCTTCTCTTCCCTGGTTTCGGATTCTGCTCGTCATTTCTGCCAAGCCCATGTAGTCAATCACCTTCATCTGCCATTCTTCCAGTGTGGGTAGATCTTGTGTCTTCCAGTACTTCGCAATGAGTATTCTAGCTGCTGTTGTAGCATACATAAAAAAAGTTATATCCGTCTTTAACACCCCTTGGCCGACAATACCCAAGAGAAAGGCCTCTGGTTTCTTAGGGAAGGTATATTTAAATACCTTTTTGAGTTCATTATAGATCATTTCCCAGAATGCCTTAATCTTCGGGCACGTCCACCAAAGGTGAAAGAATGTACCTTCCTTTTCTTTACATTTCCAACATTTATTATCAGGCAAATGGTAAATCTTTGCAAGCTTGACTGGGGTTATGTACCACCTATAGATCATTTTCATAATATTTTCTCTTAAGGCATTACATGCCGTAAATTTCATCCCGGTGGTCCACAACTTTTCCCAATCAGCAAACAAAATGTTATGACCAATGTCCTGAGCCCATTTAATCATACTTGATTTAACCGTTTCATCTTGTGTATTCCATTTCAGCAGCAATTTGTACATTTTTGACAAATTCTTAGTACTGGATTCTAACAGTTCAGTCTCCAATTTTGATTTTTCCACCTGGAAGCCAATTTTACTGTCCAATTTAAACACTTCATTTATTTGGTAATAGTGCAACCAATCTCTCACCTTCCCTTTTAGTTTCTCAAAACTCTGCAATCTCAGTTTGTCCCCTTCCTTTTCCAGAATTTCCCAATATCTTGGCCACTTCGACTCCATATTTAACTTTTTAACTGCCTTAGCTTCCATTGGCGACAGCCACCTTGGGGTTTTATTTTCCAGCAAATCTTTATATCTGATCCAGACATTTAGTAGTGCTTTTCTGACAATATGGTTTTTAAAACCTTTATGTGCTTTAACCTTGTCATACCACAAATATGCATGCCACCCAAAAATATTGTTAAAACCTTCCAAATCCAAAATGTCTGTATTTTCAAGAAGCAGCCAATCTCTTAGCCAGCAGAAAGCTGCCGCTTCATAGTACAGTTTAAAGTCTGGCAGGGCAAATCCCCCTCTTTCCTTTGAATCCGTTAATATCTTAAATTTAATTCTGGGCTTCTTGCCCTGCCAGACAAATTTAGATATATCTTTTTGCCACTTCTTGAAACAGTCCATCTTATCCATTATTTGTAATGCTTGGAACAAAAACAACATTCTTGGCAATACATTCATTTTTATAACTGCAATTCGACCTAACAAGGAAAGCTTCAAGTTTGACCAAATCTCCAAATCTTTTTTCACTTCTGTCCAAGTTTTTTCGTAATTATCTTTAAATAGATTCACATTCTTAGCTGTCATATTTATACCCAAATATTTCACTTTTTTAACCACAGTCAACCCTGTCTCATTCTGAAACCTTTCTTTTTCAACCTGTGTTAAATTTTTCTCCAATACCTTAGTCTTTAACTTATTCAATTTAAATCCTGCCATTTGACCAAACTCTTGAATTATTTCCAAAACTCTTTTCGTGCTAGCTTCTGGCTCTTGTAATGTAAGTACTAGGTCATCTGCAAATGCTCTCAGTTTATATTGTTTAGCTCCGACCTGAATCCCTTTAACCAACTGGTCCCTCCTAATCATATTTAGCAAAACCTCCAGGACCGATATAAAAAGTAGTGGGGAGATAGGGCACCCCTGACGTGTCCCTTTTTCAATCTTGAACTCTTCTGTAACCACATTATTTACAATTAATTTTGCTTTCTGTTCAGAGTATATTGCACCTATACCATTTTCAAACCCTTGGCCTACCCCCATCCCCCGGAGGTTCTTCAACATAAAACTCCAAGATATATTGTCAAAGGCTTTCTCGGCGTCCACAAATATCAAAACGGCCTTAGTGTTTATATTCACTTCCAACTTCTCCAAAATGTCAATTATATTCCTTACGTTATCTGACAAATGCCTTTTCGGGAGAAAGCCCGCTTGGTCCCCATGAATCTCCTCCATCAGAACTCTTTTCAATCTCTTTGCTAAAATATCAGCAAAGATTTTGTAATCCACATTTAGTAACGAGATGGGTCGGTAGTTCTTAAGTTGGGGCTTTTCAGTCTCTGTCTTTGGTATAAGCGTGATGTAAGCCTCACTCCACGTGTCGGGTGCCCTTCTCCCCTCCATAATCTCGTTGCAGACTTCCTTCAAGGGTTGTATCAACCCTTCCTTCAAAACTTTGTAATATTTGGAAGTCAGTCCGTCTGGTCCAGGAGATTTGCCCAATGTCATGCTTTGAATGGCACCTTCTATTTCTTGTGCTGATATCTCCTGGTTCAAAATTGTCTTACTTTCCTGCGAAATCTTTTTCAGCCCATTTTTCTCGAGGAATTGTTGTATATCCATTTCTTTCTGCAGCCCTTGTGTGTACAATTGTCTAAAGTAGCTCTGAAAACAGTTCCTAATTTCCACTGGGTTGAATATGTTCTTTCCTTCCACTTCTATGTTTGTTACCGTGTTGAGTTTTTGTCTCTTCTTTATTTGCCAAGCCAATAACTTGCCACATTTATCTGCAGATTCAAAAGTCTTTTGTCTCATTTGTTTAATTTTCCATTCTATTTCTTGATTCATCAGTTCCATAAATTGTGTTTGATATAATTTAATTTCTCTTAAAATCTCTTGCGATTTTGGCTTCAATCTTAGTTTCCTTTCCCCTTCTTTTATCTTTTCCAAGATTTTCTCTTTCCTCTCATTTTGCTTTCTTTTCTTTAGTGTATTTTGTTGTATCAAAAACCCTCTCATCACGGCTTTACTTGCGTCCCATACTATTCTTTTTTCTACTTTAGTCCTTAAGTTAATTTCAAAATAATCTTTCAAAGTTTTTTGGGCCTTCTTACAGATCTCCTCGTCTCTAAGTAAGGTGTCATTCATTCTCCATCTGAAGGAGCCAGTTGTTGTTTGCTTCATCACCATCTTTACTGCGTTATGGTCGGAGAAGGTTTTTGGGCAGATTTCCACTTTCTTTATGTTCGGCGCCATACTGCTAGTCACCCAAATTTGGTCAATCCGTGTCCATGTCATTTTGGCTTCAGAAAAGAAGGTTCCCTCTCTTTCTAATGGGTGTTTTGTTCTCCAAATGTCAATCAAGTCCATATTGTCAGTCATTTCAAAGAAAGTTTTTGGTAGTCTTCCGTCTTTTGTAACTACCTGTCTTTGTGCTTTATCCATATTTGTTGAAACTACTCCATTCATGTCTCCCATCATAATTAAATTGTAATCCATGTAGTCCATCAAAGTCTCATGCAACTTCTTAAAAAATTCAGCTTTCCCTTCATTTGGTGCATAGATTCCCACTATCAAAAACTTTTCTCCTTGAGATTGAATTTCAATTGCCAAATATCTTCCTTGATCATCTTTAAAAATTTGTTTCGGTTGCAAACTTTCCTTTGCGTAGATCACCACTCCTCTCTTTTTTACTCTGTCTGAAGATATAAATTCGTGTCCCAATCTTTTATTTATTAATAATTTTCTATGTGCTCTTGTCACGTGGGTCTCTTGTAAACAAATCAAGTCCAATTGGTCTTTCTTTAAAGCATGAAATATATTTTTTCTTTTTCTGGGAATATTTAATCCGTTACAATTCCAGGTTAAAAGTTGCAGAGCCATGATGGGGCTATTTACTCTTTCCTCCTACAGCTCCCAGTTGTTGTTCCTCTTTTGTCGGTGATTCCGTATCCGTGTCTAATGATCCTTTGCTTGAAGGATGCCCTTGTCCTGGAAACGTCTCTTTCTGTAGGTCTTCTTCGTGTTCTCCTAAAAACTTGTCTTTATCACTCACTGTCTTTATTCTTCTTTTCTTCCCCTTGTATTTAAAAGACAAGCCTTGAGGAAACTCCCACCTGAATGGTATGTAGTTCCTTTTCAGCAGTGTCACCAAGTCCTTGTAAAAACCTCTTGCATCTAAAATACTTTTGGGAATATCTTTAAAAATCTCAATATGAAAATCTTCAATTTGAAGGGTTGTTTGGTAATGCAGGTTCAGTATTTTATCTCTCTCCTCCTTTGATCTTAAAGTTATTAAGCAATCTCTGGGTCTGTTCTTCCTCTGCCTTGTTCCCAGTCTAAATGCACTCTCTATCTTAAATTCTTCCTTATCCAGCTCCTGCTTCCAAAAGTCAGAGAATTCTTTTGTCAAGTAATCCACCAAGTTGTCTCCTTCCTTTTCCGGCACAAGTCTGATCCTTAAATTCCTCTCCTTGCGTTGCATATCCTGCATAGAGAGTGCCAGCTCATACTCATCTAGTTTCCTGTACACCGGTGGAAACTTTTCCTCGGCAGCAGTTGCAATTTCTTTAGCTTCCTCAGCTATCTTTCGTGTTGTAGATGAATCCTTCAGTAATTTCCCAATTGCTTCTGCATTAGAGTTCACTTTGTTCCCAAGGTCAGTTATACTTTTTGTATTTAAATCAATTTTCCCAGAGATTTCTTGTTTGTTTCAGCAACTTGTACTTTAGTTTCTGCACCTTGCTTTTTTAGTTCCTCCAAAGAGTCATTTATTTTCCCCAATACCTTAGCAAATGCTTCTTCTGAAGACATTATTTTCACTTTTGCCTTTGGGACAGCTGCAGTTCCAGAGGCTCCTGATACAGAAGCCCTTCTTTGCATAGAAAGATCGACTTTGTATTGTCTGCCAGATCTCAAAGTTGTTTCTTGTGAGTCCTCTTTCTCTTTACCATCTGCCATAACAAAATCTTTCACTCAAGGTCATTCCCACACTCTTAAGCTGTCAAACAAAAGTTCTCAAGTTTTAAGTTCCACTTGTTGCTGAAACTATTCACAAGTCCTCTAGAGGGCGTAAAACCAATTCTTTGCCTTCAAGTTGGTACCACACTTTCCAAAAAACAAACAAAAGCCCTCCAAGTCCCTTTCAAATATTCTTTTTTCTTTTTAAAAGATCCAGATCAATAGTGTCCTGCATATAACTTTGCTGTGCAACAAAGTAAAGTATTTCTAAGTTGAGAGTAGCCAAAGTCAGTATTACAGTTACTTTTTTACCTTCTTGTAGCGACAGTCCTTAGCCGGTTCCTTTTCTCCGGCAGTCCGATCCCCAGGTTTAAGAGCAGCGGTGAACAGTTCAATTTCTTTTTAAACAGGCAGGAAAACACTGTAAAATCTTCTCCCCCCCCCCTCCTGCCTTCGGGGATGGAGTTCTTTGCTTGGTGGTGGATTTCTTAGTTCCCACAACTCTCCTTTCAAAAAGTTACAGCTTGAATGCCTTTCGCTTTGATCTTGCTACAGAACGGAAAGCAGACTTCCTTTTTAGTGCTTGTCCGTCTCGGTGCCCAATTTCCTTAATTTTGACGTCCAATTATATTTTAAAGTTCAATCCTACTCACGGAAAGTTGTTCTTTTTAGTCCAAATTCACCGGAAGAAATCAGCGCTCTCCGCTAATGGCGACGCGGCTTCACTTCGCAGGCTGGGTGAAAGCGACTCTCAGCACCGCTCCACACACCCTCCGCTGTTCCGTAGCCTTTAAAAAGGCTATTTCACAACGTCGGGGGGGCGCAAAGGTGCCCGCCGAGTCTCCAGTTCACAGGCTACGCGCCTGTGATTTTTGAGGGTCCCCGCTCCGCCGTGGCTGCCGGACCCGAACCCACGAAGCAGATCTCTCCCGGAGCTCCAGGAGAAATCCGCCATTAAGCGCTGGCGCTGACTGGAAGGGCTTCTGGTTCACGAAGATGGGTCACCCTTATTGAGACACCAATCCACAAGGGTACTCCGCAAAGCTATTGATGCTTGCGGTTTAGCTTCCCGGGATTATGCTGCACACTCTTTTAGGATCGGCGCTGCCTCAACAGCCGCGCACTTGGGCCTGCCCGTGGATAAGATTAAGGAAATGGGCCGATGGAAATCCAATGCTTATAAAGGTTATATCCGTTAGTATACGCTCCGCTACGTTGCATCTACTTACCCGTTTTTCCTTTCCTTTCATTCTCAGCTGTTTTCAGGAGAAGTGTGTGGATTTGCGGCCACAGTATAGTCCATTGGGCCCGCGTTTGGGCGGCCAGCTGTGGCCTTACCCATTATCTTGGATTGCCACCTGGGGTGCGAGTTTCCTGGTTTTCGAGACGCGGCATACGGTGGGAGGAGCTTATGCCATTGTTGATGGAGAGAGTAGCCACGTTTGGCCCTCCTGACATCCTTATCATTCACTTGGGAGAGAATGAACTTGCTAATAGGAGAAGTGTGGACTTGTTGTGGAACATAAAAAGAGACTTGGAGGCGATCGCAGCCTTGTGCCCCGGAACAATGGTGTTCTGGTCCTCCTTCTTGAAAAGAATTGTTTGGCGCGGTGCGCAGAGCTGTATGGCCATTGAAAAAACCAGGAAATGCTTGAACCGGGCGGTAGCCCGTTGGGTACGCTTTATGAATGGCCGAGTCATTTATCATGACGGTATCCGGATCGGCGACCAAGCCATGCACCGGAATGACGGAGTTCATCTAACAGACATTGGGAATGACATCTGGTTGGATAGCATCATTAGTAGCATTAGGGATTGGTTGCAGCTGTGAGGGTATTGGCGGCGAGCCCCTTTGCGGCTCGGGTGGCGGTTAGGCATTGGATTCATGTGTGTCAAGGGCTAGGTGTGGCCATCGCCTATGCTATCTACCGTGGGTTATTCCGTTAAAGGAATCTGGCGGTCGTGTATTCCGTCCGATGCCTGCTTGGCGGGAGGCCATGGCACGACCCTCGGTGACATCAGGGGTGAGCCTATAGTTGGATTAGCATCAACAGGCTCCACCTACTGTTGAATAAACCCACCTCCTATAGTCATCCAATGCCTAAACCAATACCTTTTCACTGCTGTAATCAATAAAGTTGTGGCCTTTTCTTGCCCATTAACCTTATATCACGTGTCCTTGTGTGTTTATTTCACATAGCGGGGGTCGGGCCCTCGAGCCACAAACACATGTAATGAGGCTACACAGGAAGTTGCTTATTAATAAGAGATTGGGACAAGAATTTATTTCATCTGACAAGGTTAAAAAAAGAGGAGTTGTGATATATGCAAAGGAGAAACTTTCACCGAAACAAATTTTTAAGGATGAACAAGGAAGATATTTGGCTATTGAAATTCAACTTCAAGGAGAGAAATTTCTGATTGTAGGGGTGTATGCACCGAACGAGGGGAAATCTGAATTTTTTAAGAAGTTGCATGAAGTTCTCCTGGACTACATGGACTATAATATAATTTTAATGGGAGATATGAATGGAGTTGTCTCTACAAATATGGACAAGGCACAAAGACAGGTAATCACCAAAGATGGTAGATTACCAAAGACTTTTTTTGAACTGACTGACAATATGGACCTGATTGACATTTGGAGAACTAAGAACCCCTTAGGGAGAGAGGGAACTTTCTTCTCTGAAGCTAAAATGACCTGGACTAGAATTGACCAAATTTGATTACTAGAGGAATGGCACCAAAGATAAAAAAAGTGGAAATCTGCCCTAAAACTTGTTCAGACCACAATGCAGTAAAGATGGAGATGAAGCAAATGACACCCGGCTCCTTTAGATGGAGGATGAATGACACTCTATTTAGAGATGAAGAAGTATATAAAAAGGCCCAAAAAACCTTGAGAGATTATTTTGAAATAAATATGACTACTAATGTTGAAAAAAGAGTAATTTGGGATGCCAGTAAAGCCGTGATGAGAGGGTTTCTGATTCAACAGAATGCAATAAAGAAGAGAAGCCGAAATGAGAAAAAGGATAAAATTCTGGAGAAAATAAAAGGAGAGAAAAAAATGAGAGTAAAGCCAAAGTCACAGGAGATCCTGAAAGAAATAAAGTTACTTCAGGTACAATACATGGAATTGATGAACCAGGAAATAGAATGGAAAATTAAACAAATGAGACAGAAGACTTTTGAATCAGCAAACAAATGCGGGAAATTACTAGCTTGGCAACGGAAAAAAAGACAAAAATCAAATACAATTACAAATCTGGAAGTGGAAGGAAAAGATATACATAACCCAATTGAGATTAGAAACTGCTTCCAGAAGTATTTTAAACAATTATATGCACAAGGGCCACAGAACGAAATGGACATAGATCGATTCTTGAAGATAAATGGATTACAAAAAATTTCACAAGAAAGTAAACTTATGTTGAACTGTAAAATATCTGACCAGGAGATAGAAGGTGCCATTCAAAATATGCAAGTAGGCAAGTCTCCAGGACCGGACGGGTTGTCTTCCTGCTATTACAGACTCTTGAAAGAGTGGCTATTGCAACCATTGAAGGAAGTCTGCAACGAAATCTTGGAGGGGAAAAGGGCACCAGAATCGTGGAAAGAGGCCTATATTACACTAATACCAAAAATAGAGACTGAAAAGACTCAACTTAGGAACTACCGTCCCATATCCCTATTAAATGTGGATTACAAAATCTTTGCTGACATTTTGGCTAAGAGACTGAAAAAAGTACTGATTGAGGAGATTCATAGGGACCAAGCGGGCTTTCTTCCGGGTAGACATCTTTCTGATAACCTGAGGAATATAATTGACATTTTAATCGGACTGTTATGATGAGAGTGCATGTCGGATTTCGTCTTCAGTTTTCCTTTTTCTGTGTTCCGTCCCTTGGAGCTCTCCTTGCCCCAAGTTGTCATTTGGCTCTGCTCAATGACCCACCCTTGCATCGTGGTGTTCACCTTCTGTTGTCGGATATATCGGTCCTTATGTCTCTGTGTTTTTATGTTTGTATATACTTTATGGGCTAATAGCCGTAAATAAAGAATAGAAATAAAAAATAGAAGGAGGGGCCCAGTCTGGCTTCACTAATTGACATTTTGGAAAAGCTAGAAGTGAACATAAATACTAAGGCAGTTTTGATATTTGTGGACGCGGAGAAAGCCTTTGACAATATTTCTTGGAGTTTTATGAAAAAGAACCTACAGGGTATGGGGGTAGGCTGTTACAAAAAAGGAGCAATGCAGAAGCGAGCTCCAGGTGGCTGGGATGCAAAACAGGATGTTGATGTTATGGGACTGTACCGTGGGAACCAGGGACGGTCTATTCAGTGCACTGAGCACCGGATGTTAGCTCAGAGTGGCACATGACCCTGTACTGGAAGTACATGGGTGGAGTTATTCTCTCTCTGCAGTTGGTGATGAGAGGGTACAGACATGATTTCTCTGTACTGCTGGAAAGACAGGAATAAAAGCATGTAAATATATTTCTGTCTGTCTCTTTCCCCTCCCTGGCAATGGGAGGGGGGAGGAGTGGTGTGTTCTTCTTCACGTTGGGAAGAATCCCCGAGTAAGACCTCGCCTTGATCTTGCCGGGAGTCGCAGACAGGAGGTCAACAAGGATTCAAGCCGGGCACCTGGAGGGTGGCCAATTCCTCTGACTT
Source organism: Podarcis raffonei (assembly GCF_027172205.1). NCBI lineage: Eukaryota > Metazoa > Chordata > Lepidosauria > Squamata > Lacertidae > Podarcis > Podarcis raffonei. The sequence continues at coordinate 25,600,118 of NC_070620.1, forward strand.
TTGGTTTTTATTGGCTTGAATCAACATCTGGTAGCAGAGGATGGTTATCTGATCTATGGGAATCAGCATGAGAGGTGAGAGGTCGATGAATCGTTGCCATCCTCTGCACCTAAGGAGATAAAGAAAGCGTCTGCGTGCAGCCAGAAGCTGAACAGACAGCTGGACACCGAGAGGAGTGTTTTCCAGGCAACGGAGCCCAAAAGGTATGCTGAATTTCGGGCTAAAGAGAATGAACGCAGAAAGATTTATTTTCTGGTTCATGAGAGAGCTACGTTTGAGAAAAACAGCTCTGAAAGCAAGGCTGGCATACCAGGAATTCTTGTGGCTGATAAGATTCCTGTCCCGAGAAAGGTTGCTAGGCAACGACAGCCAGAAGGCTTGGAAAGTTACTGGCTCAGTCAAAGAGCCTGGGAAGTGGAATTGTTTTGAATTCTGCGCAGCTGTGCAAGGATTTTGAAAACAGCGTGCGGTTTGCCTGCCAGTGAGGCAGTAAACAGCCAAAAGAGAACTTTTGGATTTTACTGGCCTGAAAGTAAAAGCACAGACTTGGATTCAGAATGAATGCCAAGAAGGGGGGAGGGTTACCCTATCCACCTCCCCTGAGTGCCGTGGTTCTGGATGAACACAACCGGCTTGCTGCACTGGAAGTAAAGGACAGGGGGAGGGAGGAACGGAGTTCTAATTCCCCCACCGATGAGGCTACTGGAGAGGATGCTGTAGCTTTGAACGTTGTCCAATGTTACAATTGTGGACAGGCTGGGCATCTTCAGCGGAACTGTAAGAAGCCACGTCAGCCAAAAGGAGCTAAGGGCCGCTCAGTTAAGCCTGAGGCGTCAGGCAAAGGTCATACCAAGCCTATGGTGAAACCTGCAAAGGCTTTGATGGCGAAAGGAACCACGCCAGATGTTGGCAACTCGTTTGTAATTGACACTGGATGTACTTTTCATATGTCCCCACACAAAGAACTCTTTTCAACGTTTAAGAAGCAAAGCTTCGCTGTGAAACAGGCCAACGGTCAGGAGCTGGAAGCGACCGGGATAGGGACTGTGTATCTTAAGAGTCTGAACTTGACTATAAACAATGTTTACTTGGTTCCTGAATTGAAGTTCAATCTGCTGAGTGTTTCACAGATTGCAAAGAGAGGACTGAGACTGTCCTATGATGCTGAGAGCTGCAAGATCTACAAAGATGGAGAGTTATATCTTTCTGCCAGAGAGAAAGATGGACTATATTTGTTGACTTTTGCACAAAGTGATTACATGGAATGTAATTCATCTGTGTCTAACCTAGTTTCTCTTGCAGGTGTGACAAATAAGGTGACCGGGGTCAACAGAGCATTTCAGCGGGTGTATGCTGATGTGATTGGTCCTCTAGAACCATCTAGAGGCAATGCAAGATTTTATCTTGTGTGTGTGGATCATTTCTCTAACTTTGTCTGGATTTATGTGTTGAAAAGACCACAGGAAGCCTTGGAGAGGTTTCAGGAGTTTTGTGACAAGGTTAAGAATATGCATGATGCTAACATTGATTGTTTATTCACAGATGAGAAGCAGATTTTTCTTTTACAGGATTTCCAGAGGTTCCTGCAGAAGAAAGGGATAAGACACAAGGTTGCTGTTTCAGCGGAAGCATGGAACAGGGGTGTCTGTGTACGGGTGAACAAAGAATTGCAAAAGGGGATGAATGCGCAATTGCTTAGTTCACATCTGTCACATGAGTACTGGGCCGAGTCGCTAATATCGTTCTGTTATACGAAGATGAGAAAGGTTTCAAAAGAGTTGGGAAGTTCTCCTTTTGAGAAACTGTTCCATAGAAAACCTTCTATTGCCCATTTCAAGGTTTTTGGGTCTCATGTGAGGACAGAAGCTCCAGGTGGAGTAAAGAATGCCAGAGGCATTTTTGTGGGTTATGAAAAGGGTCTCTACAGAGTAATTTTGTCTGATTCTGGTCAGGTGATTCTCACAAAATTTCTAGAGAGTGCTCCTGAACAGGAGAGAGTGATAGTACACACATTTCCCACAGAGGACAATTCAGATGATGATGTTGATTTTACAGATTACAGTGGTACTGAGAGTGACAGTGATAGCTCGGAGAGCTCAGTTGTCACAGTCATTGAGAGGAAATCTCACACAATGGATAGGCCTTCACAGGTGAAGGATGAACCACTGTTTACCATTGGAACTGGTTCTCCAAAGAGTCCTGAGACTGAACCAGTGAGCAGAGAGGATCAGCACCTCATACGCAGGTCTGAGAGAGTTACAAAGGGTGCACCACCCAAGAGGTACTCAAAAGAGTTTGCTAACTTAGCTGTTGCATGTGTTGCTGTTGTACACAACCGAGGACAGGTTGGAGCTGTGTCTAAGTCAGAGACAAAGACACAACAGAGAGTTGCTAGCCAAGATAATGCAGATGCACTCATTCCTTGGAAACCAGACAACCAGAGAGGTACACTGGGGAAACCAGTGGCGGGGAGTTCCAAGGGTGGAACTGAAACAACAGGGGAGTGTTATGTGTATAACAACTGTTTGTTTTCTTCTCTGGATCACGCTTTGCTTGCCGCAACACGCATTGATTCTTTTGGGGGAGGATGTTACGAAAAAGGAGCAATGCAGAAGCGAGCTCCAGGTGGCTGGGATGCAAAACAGGATGTTGATGTTATGGGACTGTACCGTGGGAACCAGGGACGGTCTATTCAGTGCACTGAGCACCGGATGTTAGCTTAGAGTGGCACATGACCCTGTACTGGAAGTACATGGGTGGAGTTATTCTCTCTCTGCAGTTGGTGATGAGAGGGTACAGACATGATTTCTCTGTACTGCTGGAAAGACAGGAATAAAAGCATGTAAATATATTTCTGTCTGTCTCTTTCCCCTCCCTGGCAATGGGAGGGGGGGAGGAGTGGTGTGTTCTTCTTCACGTTGGGAAGAATCCCCGAGTAAGACCTCGCCTTGATCTTGCCGGGAGTCGCAGACAGGAGGTCAACAAGGATTCAAGCCGGGCACCTGGAGGGTGGCCAATTCCTCTGACTTTTGGTTTTTATTGGCTTGAATCAACATAGGCCATGGTTTTGAGAATGGTATTGGTGCAATATATTCAGAACAAACGGCCAAACAAATTGTAAATAATGTGATTACAGAACAGTTCAAGATAGAAAAAGGGACACGACAGGGATGCCCAATTTCCCCTCTGCTCTTTATATCGGTCCTGGAGGTTTTGCTGAACATGATTAGAAGGGGCCGGATGGTTAAAGGTATACAGGTCGGAGCTAAACAGTTCAAATTGAGAGCATTTGCAGATGATCTAGTTTTGACACTACAGGAGCCAGAATCTAGTACTAAAAGAGTTTTAGAATTAATTCAAGAATTTGGTCAGGTTGCAGGGTTCTAATTGAACAAGTTAAAAACCAAGGTTCTTGAGAAAAACTTAACACCGATTGAGAGAGAGAAGTTTCAAAATGAAACAGGTCTGACTGTGGTTAAGAAAGTGAAATATTTGGGGATTAATATGACAGCTAAAAATGGGAATTTGTTTAAAGATAATTATGAAAAATGTTGGGCTGAAGTGAAAAAAGACTTAGAAATTTGGTCAAATTTGAAGGTTTCCTTGTTGGGTCGAATTGCAGCTATAAAGATGAATGTATTGCCTAGAATGTTGTTTTTGTTTCAAACATTGCAAATTTTGGACAAAATGGACTGTTTCAAGAAGTGGCAGAAAGACATTTCTAAATTTGTCTGGCAGGGCAAGAAGCCTAGAATAAAATTTAAGATACTAACTGATATAAAGGAAAGAGGTGGATTTGCCCTGCCAGACTTTAAACTTTATTATGAATCAGCAGCATTCTGCTGGTTGAAAGACTGGCTGCTTCTTGAGAATACAGACATTTTGGATCTTGAAGGTTTTAACAATGTATTTGGGTGGCATGCATATTTGTGGTACGACAAGGTTAAAGCACATAAAGCTTTCAAAAACCATATTGTCAGGAGAGAACTGTTTAATGTTTGGATTAGATATAAGGATCTATTGGAAAATAAAACTCCAAGGTGGTTGTCACCAATGGAGGCTAAGGCTCAGAAAAAACTTAACATGGAGGCCAAATGGCCAAAATACTGGGAAATTTTGGAACAAGAAGGGGACAGACTGAAATTGCAGAGTTTTGAGAAATTGAAAGATAAAGTGCGAGATTGGCTTCATTATTACCAGATAATGGAGGTGTACAATTTAGACAAGAAAGTTGGTTTCCAGGTGGAAAAATCTAAATTGGAAACAGAATTGTTAGAATCCAAAACTAAGACTTTGTCAAAAAATGTATAACTTGCTGTTGAAATGGAATACTCAGGATGAAACGGTTAAATCTGTAATGATTAAATGAGCACAAGATGTTGGACATAATATTATGTTTGCTGACTGGGAACAGTTGTGGACCACCGGGATTAAATTTACGGCATGTAATGCCTTAAGAGAGAATATTATGAAAATGATATATAGGTGGTACATGACCCCAGTCAAGCTTGCAAAAATCTATCATTTGCCTGATAATAAATGTTGGAAATGTAAGGAAAATGAAGGTACATTCTTTCACCTTTGGTGGACGTGTCCCAGGATTAAGGCTTTCTGGGAAATGATATATAACGAATTGAAAAAGGTTTTTAAATACACCTTCTTGAAGAAGCCAGAGACCTTTCTCTTGGGCATGGCCGGCCAAGTGGTGCCAAAGAAAGACAGAACTTTTTTTATGTATGCTACAACAGCAGCAAGAATACTCATCGCAAAGTATTGGAAGACGCAGGATCTACCCACTCTGGAAGAATGGCGGATGAAACTGATTGACTGTATGGGATTGGCAGAAATGATGAGCAGAATCCGTGACCAGGGAGAAGAGTCGGCAGAAGAAGATTGGAAAAAATTTAAGGACTACTTACAGAAATATTGCAAAATTAAGGAATGTTAAATGATGTTGGATTGAAATTGTGTGGTTTCTAGCTGTAATGATATAAAGGAACATGGATGGGAAAAAAAGGAAAATAAGGTGATATTATAAGCTAAAATGCTTTAAGTTAGGGATTTGCTGAACAGATAACCTGAAATGGAATACAAGAAGGGGAGGTATGAGGAGGTCAGAGAAATTTGTTATTGAAAAGTATGTTGTTTGAACTATATGTTTTTTTTAATCTTTTTGTTTCTTTTTTGTTTGTATAAAAAATTGGAAATTTTAATAAATATCTTTATAAAAAAAAAATGGTGTCCCCCACACCAGGGAAGAAGGGAGGAGTGAAGATCTACATCGAAAACAAGGGTGAGGGTCAAAGCAACTTTACCTGGTGGTTGGACTGGTAATCAAAGGCAGGTGCAGAGTCCAGGAGACCCCAGAGGGCAGTCTCCATAGGAGGAAGACCAGCAGTCCCTCCTATTTGCCAAGAGGCCATTGTGGAGGCAACATTTGGAGCAGCTGCTGAGGAGGCAGCAGATTGGGCCTCCAAGGAACCCTGGCACTGCAGCAGCAACAGAGGCAATGCATTCCTCAGAGGCTTGATTTGCCACTTCTGTGGATCCTGCTGACAGAGGCAGTTGCCTCACCTTGCTATATGAGTAGGCCAACCCTGCTCCTACCTCATGTGAGGCTGGATGCCTGAATAGGCCTTACGTTGCATGTGCACTGTGTTGGGATCGTCCTACTCTCGTGTAGGACCCTGGCAGAGACACATGCCCAACTGGCAAGTTCTCTCCCTCCTGGTCTGTCGTTTGGCAGCTTCAGAAGCTTTCTTCAGCCTGAACATCACAGTGATTGATACCAAAAGGCATCAGCACACTTAGGAACCTGCAGAGTATTTGCAGTTTGCATAACGAAACTCAGTATCACAGCATTTTGGCTAATCTACTTTATTTACATATACACTTGGAGCATTCTACCTTAGCTCCTTCCTCTTTCTCATCAGACAGCAAAGAGAGAAAGAACAAAGGACAATAGTCCCACTTCACGGAACACAGTAACACAAAACATCCTGTCTCTGTCACTTCCCATACTGTGGAATGAAAACATACACCATCATGTGATAGACAACAATCCCATGACTGCAAACACAGAGCAAGAATCCTCTGTCTAGTGGAAAGGTTTAGGATTCCAGTTTAAATTTGGTTGTCAGGTATAATTCCAAGAGGAATCAGTCTAATAAAAAGGTGGACTAAATCTGTGTTTCTTAATATTTCATGTATGTTGATATTGCTTGCATCCGCCAGGACCTTGCTTCCACTGTTACAGCAGATGAATTTCAAGAGATGTCCAGAGTACTGTTATGTTGGAAGAGTTTCAGTTAGTAAGTTTCAAGGATGCAAACAAGGTGCTTGGATTGGTCAGGGTGACAGTTTGCATTCTGGACCCATGGCCCTCTTGGCTGAGAAAAACTTAACAGGGAAGGGACAGCTGGCTGGCCCAGGGAAGTATTAATGCTTCCTTGTGAGAGGGACAGGGCCCTGTCTGCTTGAAGAAGGCAGTGGCAAAATCACTCATTAAGAGACTCTCCCTGGATTCAGAAAATCTAAGTAATTACCAGCCAGTTGCCAATTTCCCCTTCTTGGGCAAGGTTCTTGAGCAAGTGGTCACGGGACAGATCCAGGCACTGTTGGAGGAAATTGATTTTCTTAAAAAAATATCGGCTCAGGGGCGAGAGGGGAAAAGCCGGATGGATTACAGAGAGCCCCCAAAGATTGTGGGAAGCAGCACCTCCTCAGCGGAGGAGAATAGCCACGCCTCTAGTGGAGAGGAGCTTCAGGGCTCGGAGGAGGTGAGGCGGTGCCAGGACACCTTGCCTGAGCAAAGTGGGGAGGAGAGAGGTCCTCCGTTACCCACGCCTTCCTTGCGCAGTAGGCTTCCGCGCAGAGAGGGGAGGCGCAGATTGGGCATCAAGAAACTAGCTGGGGAAGGTTTAAGGACCGCCCACTCTCAGATTCTGCCAGTGAATGAGCAAGCCACGGAATAGAGGAGCTCTGCATGGTGAAGGTTTTTTTTGCACCAATAACAAGGCTTTACAACAGACCAGGGAGGCATTTGCCTGATTGCTCTCGAGCAACCCCCTGATACCCGTAACAGCAATCTGAGAGAGTCCCTGACATTGCTCGAGGGTAGCCATGTGAAGGCAGCACGATGAGCCAGACCGGACCAGCCACGGAGACGGAGCACGAAGCTATGGTGCGAAGGCTAATTGAGAGGAACTGAGACCTCGAGTCGCACGTTGCTATGCTGTCAGCCCGGCTGGAGGAGAGGCGAGCACAGGATGGTCAGGTCAGACCTACCCCAATCGGAAGGAAGGTCCCAGGGCTAGTGAATAAGTTTGGAGAAAAGCCCCAAGATTACAACACGTTTAAAACAGAGATACAATATGCGTTGGAATTGCAAGAAGGGGAGTTTACTAGTGACCGGGAGCGTGTTGCTTTTGTAATTGGACACCTTGAGGGGGGTGCTCGCGAATGGATTAGGCTGCTCATAGCAGTGGGGAACGATGCTTTGAAAGACCTGAAGAAATTTTATCAGGCGATGGACGCTATGTTCTCCTGCGAGGCGGAAGGAAGTGTGACATGAAGGGAGCTGCTGAGTTTCAAACAGGGGTCTCTGACCGTCAGGAGCTACTGGTTGCGTTTTGCGATGTTAGTGCACAAGCTAGGCCGGGACCTAGATTCTGAACCCCTGCAAGCTCTGTTTGTTTGTTTTTTTTAAAAAAATATTTATTGGAATTTTCAAAAAATATAGAAAAAACATTAAAAAAAATTAAAAACACATAAAATTTACATTTCTTACTGTCAATGACCAATTTCCTTGACTTCCCCACACCTCCCCTTCTTGTATTCCAGTTCCAATTTTTAGCTCAGCAAGTTCTTGTCCCCAAACTTTACCTTATTTTCTCTAATTCATTTTAGTTAACCAATTTTAACTTATAAACCTCAATCTTTATACATCAATACTTATTCTTAAAAATCTTTTTCTAAGGTCGGCCCCATCATTTTAGTTAACCAATTTTAACTTATAAACCTCAGTCTTTATACATCAATACTTATTCTTAAAAGTCTTTTTCTAAGGTCGGCCCCAATTCCCTTCCCCGAAATCCCCATTTTTATGTTAGTGGCAAAACCAAATTAAATGAAACAGAATATAATTATACACCCTTTGAATTCCCAAAGCCCCACCACCCCCTTTCCCGGTTTCGAACCCCAACAAAAGTCCATCAGTCCATCTGCAGTCAGCCTGGCGACCTCACGTCCGAGGCTCTCAATTCTCTCTCAATTCCTCTCTGCCGGTTTTTTTGGTAGTCCTTTATATTAAACTCCAAATCTCGAAGGAGCTCTGTCCCAATAAGGTCCATGTTTCTTCCAGCCAGGCCTCCAAATTTGAAAATGGAGCCAAAATCTTGTTTCTTACTTCTCTTAAGTCCAAATGTCCCAAAAGCTCCAGTTTCCACTTTAGCCAGGTTTGTATTCCACAGGTCTTCAGATCTCCACATAGGGAGATCTCTCCATTCTCCATTCTTCAATTCAAACCAAATTTTCATCATCCTGATCTTATTTTCCTTTATATCCATCTTAACCGGCCTCTGGCTCTCCTCAATCATCTGTGGCATTATAGCTCCTCCTTCTTTTTCCTTCAAATCATCATGTTCCTCTTTCATCACATTCTCAGATTTCTCAAATTTCTTTTCTTGTTCAGCTGCAAAAAATTTTGAGTCAACTGCAAAACCTTCCTGTTCAGCTGCAAAAACTTGAGTCAAGTCTCTCCCAGGCTCAGCAACTTTATTTACTGTTCCATTCAGTATTGTAACATTTGTAGCCAAAACATCACTCTGTTCCTGCAACTTTCCCAAGAGAAAGAAAGTCCTCTCCAGTTCAGTCAGTGTTTTTCCACTTACAGCCATTTTTGTAATGTCCTAAACCCCCTCTAGAGGGATTCTAGTTTCTTAGTATCTTCCAGTTCCAACCCAAAAGTCAAGTTAGCCTTTTCTTCTTTATTTTTAACAATTTGTTACCAAATTGTAACGAATATAACCAGCAAAGACAACAGAAACAAAGTTCTCCTTTTTTCCCAACTTTGACAGCTAGTTTGACAGCTGTCAAAGTCTTTATGTCTCTTCCGCAGGCTCTCTCACCGATCGCTCCCGGGTCTTGGGGGAGGGGTGAATTCCGTTGTCAATGTTAGCTCTTATCCTCCAGCACAATCACTTAAATTGCCAAAACGTGGAGTTAATTGCTTTTATCCACAAAAAAGAAAGGTATTCTCACAACCTTAGTTATAAAATCCTTGCTTTACGATGTTTACAAGGCGAGTAGGCGGACTTCCTCTTTACACCTTACCCGGTCGTGCCTAATTCCCCAAAAAAATTCCCTTTTAAGTCCAATTTCCGTATTACTCACGGGTTGTTACTTTTAATCCAAATGTTCAGAGAAAGAAGTCAGCGCTCTCCGTCCATGGCATGCGGCTTCACTCAGCAGAGGAAGCAGTCGACTCACAGCACCGCACCACTCTCCGTCCCCCGTTCCGGAGCCTTTAAAAAGGCTCCTTCGCGGGTCGGGGGGCGCAAATGGTGCCCGCCGAGTCCCCAGGTCCCCAGGCTTCAGCGCCTGTGGTTTCTGAGGGTCCCCGCATCGCCGCGGCGGCAGGACCTGACCCCTGCTGAGCCGATTCCCTCCGGAGCTCGGAGGGAATCCGCCATTAGGCGATGGCGCTAACCCGGAAGTCCCCTGCAAGCTCTGTTTGAGGCAGGCTTGAATCCCGAAGTAAAGGATGAATTATCCAGAGCCCCCTGCCCACGGTCCATGGATGAGCTAACTAAAACAGTGTTAGCGGTTGGAGTACGGCAGGAGGCGTGGGCTCAGGAAAGGCGGGAGGCCAGAGGAGAGCGTTTCCATGGCAACCGCATTCCGGAGATGCCTACAGGGACTTCCCACAGTCTGCCGGCAGCCGAGCCAATGGAAATTGATGGAGCCCGTGCGCGAGAGTTTTCAAACGTCAGTGAGCTCAGGAAGAAAGAGGGGAGGGACTGGAAAACAGCCAAAAAGTGTTTCATCTGTCAGCACCCTGGACATTTCGCGAAGGCCTGTCTCCAGAAAAAAAGCCTGGCAAGGCATGATGGGGGCAGCAGGCAAAGAGGAGGGAGAGAAGGCTCAGGTGCAGGAAAACGAATAAACCTGGCTGCAGACCAACAGGGGCAGCAGCCAGGCAGGCGACCAGTAGAAGAGCCCCAACCAAACCCTCCCAAGGCAGGCATAGCAGTTGAAGTGGTGCTAGAACCTCCTAATGGGCACCCAGTAGAAGTCCACGCTCTTCTTGATTCGGGTTCTTCTTGCAACTTTTTCAGCAGACACTTCGCTCTGGAGCACCAACTACACCTGTTGCCGCTAGATTTCCCCTTGCAAGTGACCACCATTGATGGCAGGGAGCTACTGGGGGGAGAGTGACACACCAGACACCCCCAATGAGGATGAGGGTTTCTAGGCACGTGGAAACCATTGGCTTTCACGTGGCCACACTGGCGGGACCCCCCATTATACTGGGAATGAGTTGGTTGGTACTCCATGACCCAGTGGTGTCGTGGCATCAATGTTTCCTCACCCTTTGGGTCAGCTCACTGCTTGGAACACTGCCTGGGGGGGTGACTCTGGAGGAGAAGGGATGCGTGCCACCACAATATGCAGATTTGAAGGAGGTTTTCAGCGAGAGAGAGGCTGACAAGCTGCCCCCCCACAGGCCCTATGACTGCCAAATCAACCTGCTTCCGGGGGCCCAGTTGCCGGTGGGTAAGCTGTATTCCATGTCCAACCAGGAGATGCAAGAGTTGAGGCAGTTTATTGACAAGAACTTAAAGAGGGGTTTCATAAGGGAATCGAAGGCCGTAGGGGGGAGCCCAGTATTCTTTGTGGACAAGAAAACGACGAATCAGCATCACCTTGTAGATGATTATCGCCTCCTAAACAAGGTAACTGAACCCGTAGCCTTCCCCATGCCCAGAATTGATGTTTTGACGCGTGTGAGGCAGGGGAAAATATTTACCAAGCTGGACCTCAGGGGAGCATACAATCTGATTAGAGTGAGAGAGGGGGACGAATGGAAGACGACCATGTTCACCCCCCTGGGGGGCGTTTGAGTATCTTGTCATGCTGTTTGGATTACAAGGGGGCAGTGTCTGCTTTCAAGCCTTTATGCACCACGTGTTGGGTCCCCTGCTGTACAAGAATTGTGTGGCCTTTTTGGATGACGTTTTGATCTTTGAAAATGAAGCACAGCACCTGAAAGACATCAGGCAGGTGCTAGAAAGATTGAAGAAGCATCAGTTGTGGGTCAAGCTGGAGAAATGCCAATTCCATGCTCGAGAGGTGGAGTTCCTGGGGTACCGACTGTCGGACAAGGGGCTGGCCATGGACCCAGAGAAGGTGAAAGCAGTGCTGGAATGGAAGAGCCCCAAAACAAAGAAGGATGTGCAGAGGTTCCTGGGTTTCAGCAACTTGTACAGGAAGTTCATCAAGAACTTTGCTCACTTGACAGCACCCATAACGGATTGTCTCAGCGGCAAGAAGTTGTTTGCATGGACCAAGGAAGCGCAGAAGTCCTTTGAAAGGTTAAAGAAGGCCTTCGCCTCTGAGGAGCAGCTCCTGCACGTGGATCCGGGGAAGCCACTGAGAGTGGAGACAGAAGCTTCAGACCCAGCCATCGGAGCAGTACTGTTGCAACAAGGGTCAGGGGAGGACTGGAGACCTTGTGCGTTTTTCTCCAGGAAACTGAGCAAGTCAGAGCAAAATTACACTATTTATGACAAAGAATTTCTGGCCTTTAGGCAGTGGAGACACTTTTTGATTGGGGCGCAACACCAGATCCAGGTCCGAACAGACCACAAGAACCTGGAATACTGGCGGACAGCGCGCGTACTCAGTCAGAGACAGGTCCGGTGGTCGCAGATGTTCTCACAGTATCACTTTGAGATACAATACGTTCCTGGGCGGGGGGGGGGGGAATGTGAGGGCGGACACACTTTCCAGGAAACCTGAGTACATGGAAGGGGAAGGACCTCCTGTGACCAGGCACGTGTTCCCAGAGGACCGCTGGTCATGTGGGGGAGCACTGGTAGGGGAGCAAGAACTGGTTGGGCTCACCAGACACGATGAGTTTGCTCAAACTAAAATCAGGGAGCTCAGAGATGGAAAAGGAGAAAATGGGGGTTTTGAGGAAAAAGGAGGGCTCTTGTGCTACAAAGGGGCACTGTATGCGCTGGGAGAGGCATTGAGGGCCAAAATACTTAGGCAGCTCCATGACAACCCCACAGCCGGGCATTTTGGGCAGCATAAGACCATGCTACTAGTCACCAGACAGTTCTGGTGGCCCAAGGTAAGGGAGGATGTATGAGAATATGTCCGGAGGTGGAACAGGTGCCAGAGGGCCAAAGGGGAAAGAACTGCACCAGCGGGGTTATTGGAACCCTTACCAACACCGGAGACACCCTGGGAGGTGGTGTCCATTGATTTTATGACAGATCTGCCAAGTCAAGGGGAAAGACAGCGGTGATGGTGGTGGTCGATCTACTAACCAAAATGTGTCACTTCGTGGCCTGCTCCCATGCGGTGTCAGCAGGGGAGACAGACAGGCTGTTTGTGGACCACATTTTTAGGCTGCATGGGACGCCATTGAGGGTTGTATCCGATCGAGGAAGACAGTTTACCTCGCGGTTCTGGCGTAAACTCATGAGCCTGCTGCAGGTAGAGGTGAGCTTCTCAACGGCAAGGCACCCAGAAACCAATGGCCAGGCCGAAAGAGCGAACGGAATATTGCAGCAGTACCTACGCTGTTACATCAGTGAGAGGCAGAACGATTGGGTAGAGAAATTGGCGCTAGTTGAGTTTGTGTATAACAACGCTGAACACATGTCCACGGGAATGAGCCCCTTTATGGCCAACTACGGGTGTCACCCCAGGGCCTTCCCAGGGCGCGGAGAGGAGGAATGGAGTGTGCCAGCGGCGGAGCAATTTGCAGAAGAGATGGAGGCGTTGCACCAACAACTCAGGCTAAATTTGGAAAGGGCTAAAGAAGTCTACAAAAGGCAGGCAGACAGGCACCGCAGGCCAGGGGAGGTCATACGGGTGAGAGACAGGGTGTGGTTGTCGTCCCAGGGTTTGCCCCTAAAGGGAGGTTGCAAAAAAATGCAGCCTAGATGGCTGGAGCCCTTTGAGGTAATACAGCAGGTTAACCCAGTGACCTTCAGGCTGAAATTGCCAGACAGCATGAAGATACATCCGGTGTTTCATAGGTCCCTGCTTTTGCATTACAGGGAGGGGTGGGACTTCCCAGGGAAGGAGGAAGGGGTGCCTACCCATCCATGGGCAAAGGAGAGGGAACACTGTAATGAAGCGATGGAAAAACTTGATTCCAGGTGGAGAGGGCACCAGGTAGAGTACTTGGTGGCCTGGGACGGAGAACCCAGCTCCGAAAACACGTGGGTTCCCACAGGTTCCATCACAGAGGATTATCTGGTGGAAGAATTCCATGGTTTGTTCCTGCATAAGCCTAAACCCCCAGCGAGGTTCTTGGAGGAGGAGTTCAGACGCATGGACGACGAAGGGGACTTCGTAGGTTTCCCTGCCTCAGAGGAGGAGGAAGACCGCAGGGACGAGGTCGGGGAAGTGTCCCAGGGAGAAGAACCAGACTGGGAAGTCCAACCAGCGGGAAGGGACCCGAGAGGATGGCAAGCAGCTTTTGAATCCACGGAGGAGGATGACGGGTATTCCGGTGTTTTCCTCCATTGCCGGCCGATGCTCAAGAGGAGGAGATGGTTAAAGACCTCACCAATGGGGAGGGGGGTCTTGAGGAGGGGGTGGATGTCAGGGAACTGCCATCAGCTCAGGGGCGAGAGGGGAAAAGCCAGATGGATTACAGAGAGCCCCCAAAGATTGTGGGAAGCAGCACCTCCTCAGCGGAGGGGAATAGCCACGCCTCTAGTGGAGAGGAGCTTCAGGGCTCGGAGGAGGCGAGGCGGTGCCAGGACACCTTGCCTGAGCAAAGTGGGGAGGAGAGAGATCCTCCGTTACCCACGCCTTCCTTGCGCAGTAGGCTTCCGCACAGAGAGGGGAGGCGCAGACTGGGCATCAAGAAACTAGCTGGGGAAGGTTTAAGGACCACCCACTCTCAGATTCTGCCAGTGAATGAGCAAGCCACGGAATAGAGGAGCTCTGCATGGTGAAGGTTTTTTTTTGCACCAATAACAAGGCTTTACAACAGACCAGGGAGGCATTTGCCTGATTGCTCTCGAGCAACCCCCTGATACCCGTAACAGCAATCTGAGAGAGTCCCTGACATTGCTCGAGGGTAGCCATGTGAAGGCAGCACGATGAGCCAGACCGGACCAGCCACGGAGACGGAGCACGAAGCTATGGTGCGACCCCTCTCGCTCTCCAGGCTTCAGGGATAGCCGCCTGAAGCCTTCGGAGCGCAGCACGAGTTCCCGCTGTGCTCCGCAGGCTTCAGGTTCCTTTTGCTGAAGCCAGGAGAGCAAGACTCTCTCAGCTTCATCAGAGAGGGAGAGCTGTGCAGCGCCCCTTCAGCCAAGCGGGAGGAGAAATGGAAGGGGCTCCGTTTCTCCTGCCACTTCGCTGAAGGGGCGCTGAGCAGAGAGGGGGAGAATTTTTTTTCGTGTTCTCCCCCTCTAAAACAAGGTGCGTCTTATAGAGCAAAAAATACCCTATATTGGTTTTTCCATGTATACATCCTCTAACAATATTTCACTAACAATTTTTCATATTTCCCCCCCCCTCCTCCCCTGGACTTCCCTCATGTTCCCATTTTGTTTTATTTCCATATTACTCACCCTGCGTGTTGTTTCCCAAAATTTTCCCCATACATCTTACTTTTTGTTATATACAATTGTGTTTGTTTATTCAAACCCTGCCAGTGAGTCCAATTCTTTATGTTGCCTCTTCATATATGTTGTAAATGGTTCCCATCCTCTTTTAAAATCTTTGTTATCCTTTTCATGTCATTCCTGTGTTAATTTTGCCAGTTCTGCATATTCCATAAGTTTCCCTTGCCATTGTTCTTTCGTTGGTATTTCTTCTGTCTTCCAAACTTGTGCTAATATAATTCTTGCTGCTGTTGTTGCATACATAAATAATTTCCAATTTTCTTTTTTAAAATCTTGAGCTAAAATTCCTAGGAGGAATGCTTCTGGTTTCTTAACAAAAGTCTTTTTAAGCATTTTTTTCAATTCATTATATATCATTTCCCAATAATTTCTAGCCCTTTTGCACTCCCACCACATATGATAAAATGTACCATCTTTTTCTTTACGTTTCCAACAGGTTTTAAATCCCTTTTTATACATTTTTGCCACTTTCTTTGGTGTAATATACCATCATATTCAAATAATTCTCTTTCAATAAGATACAATCTGTAAATTTTAAATTCACCTCCCACATCTTTTCCCAATCTTCCAGTTGTATATTATGACCTAAATCCTGAGCCCACTTTATTTGTGCTGACTTTACCATTTTGTCCAGCGTTTCCCCATATAACAAGAGATTATACATTTTTTTAAAGTAATTTTGTATCACTCTCAATTATCTCTTTTTGAAAGTTTGACACAGTAGCTCAAACCTTTCTTATTGTCTTCCTTAAACTGTTTGTTCAGTTGTCTATGATGTAACCAACTTTGCAATGTAGTCTTTAGTTCCTCATATTCTTTCAGCTTCATCATCATCATCAAACCTTTATTGCATTAGCATACAGCCATAGCAGGATAAGACAAAAATGCTAGAGAGAAGCAACCTAACAAAATTCAAACGATATTACTGGCATTGTGACATTTAAATTACCCTAAAACAATAATGTAAAAATTTAGTTGCCAGCGCCGGGAATCTAAAAAGCAGATGTATATAAAACATATAGTGGCCCCAAAATAGGCTCGGCGCATTAGGTTAAAAAGGTAATACAAAGAATTAAAACAGGTCCAGGTCTGGGACACACTACCCAGTCAGTGTAGCCCTGAGTTTCAAAGCCTGCACTATAAAGATTGCCACCCCACGTGAAATTTGGGGATTTGCGTCCACAAGGAGCGATTTCAAACAGTCTTCCTTAGATGTGATGGTGGGCGGGATCAAGAGGAGGAGCTTAGTTCTTATTAGCTCATAAATAGGGCAGTAGAAAAAGAAGTGTATGAAGTCCTCTACTTCATTCATTGTGCATGGACATAGACGCTGAGTAATGGGGGTCTTAAAGTAAATCCCCTGCAAGAAGGCCGTGGGTATAGAATGGAAACGGGCCATGGTAAACGCTCTTCTCAAATTGGGCTCCGTCAGGTCTATCAAGTAGTTGGCAAGTGATCTTACCACTTTCACTTTAGGGAGCCACTTGGAGAGGCGAGCTGTGGTGGACTGTGCCCGGTCCATGGCCTCGTCTCTTGTAAGAATCCAGGCCCGGATATTATGATGGTCCCAAGATGACAGCGTGTCAAGATCTGGGAGGGAGTAGCGTGCCGTGATAATCTCCATGGCCTTGGACCATTTGTTGTTATAAGCACAAGTTAAAAAGGCTTGCCTGGCTAGTAGGGAGCCTGGGGCTTTGATTAATTTACAATAAAAACTAATTATTCTAATGTGGGCTCTCGCAACAATAGAGGGGAGGCCCAGTTCTGTTCTTAACTGTGCAGCAACCGAGCTCTTGGGGAGGCCCAGTAACTTTCGTGCAAAAGAGTTTTGTAGAATCTCGAGCCGTTGTAGTGTTTTTAAATTCCACCCCCAGATTTCAACCCCATACAGTAACATCGGGAGGACTTTGCTGATAAATGCTTTTCTGATTGGAGGAACCAACTGGCCGCCTTTTGCATAGAAGAATTTCTCCAAGGCTTTGATGGTTCTACGGGCAGCCAGGATGGTCATATTTAGGTGAGCTGACCAACTAAGCCCATGCTGAAAAGTGATGCCCAAATACTTGAATGCTGAACAATATTCAATAGAGTGGCCCTCAAAATTCCAGAATGGCTTCCGAGTTTTCGTGCCAAAAGTAAGAATTTTGGTTTTGGCGAAATTGATTTTGAGGGAGTTGGTATCACAATATGTCATGAGCCCT
Organism: Podarcis raffonei; assembly: GCF_027172205.1. Taxonomy (NCBI): domain Eukaryota; kingdom Metazoa; phylum Chordata; class Lepidosauria; order Squamata; family Lacertidae; genus Podarcis; species Podarcis raffonei. Next base: position 25,617,201 of record NC_070620.1, read on the forward strand.
CTGAGCATGTTGTTTAAGCCCTGCTTGGTTAAAGACAGTATCACCATGTCGTCCGCATAGAGTAATATGGGGATCTTGCGCTGTTGTAAGGAGGGGGCAGATTGGTTTAGGGCCTTCATGGTTGTAACGATGTCATTAATGTAGAAGTTAAATAGAAAAGGGGCCAAGAGGCAGCCCTGTTTGACCCCTTTATTCAGAGGGAAAGAATCAGAAAGAGCTCCCAGAGGGCCAAATTTTACTCTGGCCGATATGTCATTATGAATTTCCATAAGAAGGTGGAGGAGTCTCTTATCTATGTTGGTGTAACTAAGCTTCTGCCATAGCCTATCTCTAGGGATAGAGTCAAAAGCGGAGGTCAGGTCCACAAAAGCCGCGTGTAGTTTACAGTTGAACCTGTTTAGGTATTTATCAATCAATGTAAATAGAACAAGACATTGGCCAGATGTACTATGACCTTTACGGAAGCCAGCCTGTTCCGGATGGAATAGCTTTGTTTCTTCTGCCCACTCGATTAATTTCTCTAACAAGAATCTAGAGTAAACCTTGTATGATATGTCCAGCAGGCTAATAGGTTGATAGTTACGCGGATCTTGTGGGTCCCCCTTTTTATGTATTGGGATGACTATGCTCTGTTTCCAGTTAGGTGGAATCTTAAGAGTAGCATTAATAGTGGTAAAGAGAGATGCTAAAATAGGGGCCCACCACGTCTGGTTCGATAAAAATACCTCAGGTGGTATCATATCCTCCCCCGGGGATTTATCCCCTGATAGCATGCTAATTAGTTGTAAACATCTCTCTGAGGAAACTGGTTCCCAGGTGGGCAAGGCAGATGCTGGAAGAGAAGAGACTACGTTTACTTCAGGATCTGGGGCGGAATACAGCTGAGCAAAGTGAGAGTGCCAACTGGCTGCTGTGATATTATTAACGATGAATGAGTGGGGTCTTAAACCTGCATTAATTAAATTCCAGAATTTCTTGTCGTCACGGGTTTTAATGGCCACTGACAGGGCCGTCCAGCGTTCTTTCGCAAAGAGCAATTTCTTATGTTGAAGCAACTTCTTGTAGTATGAACGGAATTGGGCTAACTCCCTGATTTTGCTCTGGGAGCTGTCTGATTTCATATCAGACTGAAGAAATCTAAGCCAACTTCTGCACTGTTTGCATTCTTGGTCGAACCAAGTTTGATTCTTCCAGGTTAGAATCGCACGGGGAGGTTTCGTGAGTGAAGGAAGCAAGTAGGCTAGAATTTGCTGGAAAGTTGAGAAATGATTCACATTCGTTGTTAACAGCTGAGCTTTCAAGGCTAGGATCTCAGGGGAATTTAGGAGCACTTTTATATCTTGCTCCAGATAGATATCCCACTTCTTACGTCCGGGGGCTAAGATCAGTGGGTCCTGGAGGTGGAATGAGCTGGAAAGCCCCAGCTGTGTGTGGGGGAAGGAGATGGCGATTGGAAGGTGGTCACTTTCGGTTCTGTTGAACACATTGAAACAATATGCCTTATTATTAAATGCCGAAGAGGACCAGATGTAGTCTATAACGCTTGCCCCTCTCAAACCTAGAAAAGTATAGAATCCCCCGGACCAGTCTTTGGGTGTGCCATGCAAGCTGTGCAGCCCGCAGTTTATGGTAAGCTCCAGTAGTATGATGCCAGCCCTATTGATGGTCTTATCATGTGAATTCCACGTAGGAAACCACTCCTCTTCTATGAATAATTGCGACTTATGGGTGAATGAGCTTATGTCTGGTCCGATTCTGGCATTAAAGTCCCCCATTATAAAGATCTCTGACTTTGGAAATTCAGCCACCGATTTATCGAGGATAAATCTTAAATCCTCCCAAAACTGATTTGAATGAGAAGGGGAGGAGGTAGATGGATTGTACAAGTTTACACATATGAAGTCCCCAACCGAGCTGTTAGTGATATGTAAAGTTTGAATGGAATTACTCTCTAACCAAAAGAGAGGAGAGATATTAAGTTGAAGCTCCTGCGAAACAAATGTTACCAGGCCACCACTAGGGCGCCCATACAAATGTGTTTTGGTCGCAGGAATCACAGGAATCTTTCAGCTTTAACCCTTTTTCAGCCCCTATTAATAATTCTCTGTACGTCAGCCACCTGGAGGAAATTGATTTTCTAGATCCATATCAGTCAGGATTTAGGCCCAGTTTTGCACATTTCGCTTTGGATGGTCCAGAGGGTGATGCTTGGTGAGTGCTCTTCGTCTCCATTTGGAACCCCAAATTTTATCCCCTGTGTTGTTGAACATGTATCTACATGAAACCTCTGAGTGAGGTCAACTGGAGTTTTGGGGTACGTTGTCAGCAATATGCTGATGACACACATCTCTATTCCTCCTTTGCATCTGCAGGTGTGGCAGTGGATGTGTTGGACCATTGTCTTGCCTCTGTAATGGACTGGACGAGAGCCAGTAAAGTGAAGCTTAATCCGGATAAGGCTCAGGCACTGTTAGTGGGTCATTCTCTGGACTGGATAGATTGGAGGTTGCCCATTCTTGATGGGTTTGCACTCCCCCTGAGGGAATGGGTACACAGCTTGGGAGTACTCCTGGGTCCATTGCTGTCACTTGAGGCTCAGGTGACCTTGGTGGGGCAGAGTGCCTTCCATAAGTGTCAGAGCTGCCCGAGGTCCCAGCTCACAAAGGACCAACGCCACTTCGTTGTTAAGTATAAAAGTCTTTATTGAAGTTCAGTTTCACTTTCACAGCCGCAGCGTGCAGCTCTACGTCTCAAACTCTAGACCGCTGAAGCTCCGTCTGAATCTCCTCCCCCCTGACACCAGTTTAAGACTCTAGCCTTGCTCCACCTCTTCCTTTGTTCTTTCCTCCTCTGGTTCCGCCTGTCCGTCGGGGTCTCGCCCTTCCTAGACTCTTCTGACGCTGAGTCCCCTGAATCTTCCCCCTCCCTCCGGCGGGCTTTAGGACCTGGTTCCCAATCCGGGTTTCCTGCTGTCCCGCGCGCCTGTACATTTGAACTTGGCGCGCGCGCCCAGCCTGCAACCTTCCTCCTGACCGTTGCACTGCTGCTGTCACTGCTCCCCCCTTCGGGGAGGCTAGCTGGAACTGACCTCCCCTCCGTTCCCCCACTTTCCGATGGAGGCGTGGTCAGCCCTGACTCATCTTCTCTCCCCGCTGGAGGAGACGCTGGTCCTGACACATGTGACTCTTCCCCCCCACTACGCTCTGGTGGGGAAGCTGGTCCTGATCCCCCGCTGCTGCTTTGGGAGTCCCCGCTGGCCCCTTGTTTCTGGTGCGTCCCCCCTGGGACCCCTCTTGCCCTGACCATCGGCGCCCCCTTCTGGGAATCTTCTGATTCGCTGGAGAAGCTTATGGAATCTCTCGGGTCACTGTCATACTCCCCTACGCTGCCCTCGGATTCCTCCCCTTCGCTCTCCATTTCCTCTCTCCCCTGTGCTTCTGCTCCTGAGCCCCTGACAATAAGCTTTGGCTGATGGTCCAGCTGCACCCCTATCTGGACAGGGCTAACCTAACTTCTATCATCTGTGCTTTGGCAAGATCTAGGTTAGATTTCTGCAATGTGTTATACATAGGACTGCCTCTGAAGAAAGCTGCTGCAAAATTTGGTAGTCTGATTGCGCACCGGGGCAATACAGTTTGAGCATAAAATGCCAACCCTAGCCCAACTGCACTGCGTGCAAGTTAGTTTCTGGGCCCAATTCAGAGTACTGGTTTTGACCTATAAAGCCTTAACCAGCTCAGGAATGCAATAACTCAAGGACCACCTCTCCCTATATGCGCCGTCTCTGATGCTCTTGCTTGTGTGCCTCCACCATGAGAGGTCTGGAGGGCAGCAAAATGAGAATGGGCCTCTTCTGTGGTGGCTTCCCACTTGTGGAAGGCTTTCCCCAGAGAGGCTTGCCTGACGCCATCGTTGCATATCTTTAGGCACCAGACAAAAACATTCCTCTTCTTCCAGGCCTAATTAAACAACCTATGGCCTTTTAAACTGGGGGGGGGGGGTACTGTTTTTGCTTATTACTATGTTACATATTTTTGTGTTTTTATATTGTAAACTTCCCTGTAATCCTCAGATGAAGATGAAGATATACATTTAATGATGATGATATGGGACTTGTTTCTTTTTCTGCAGCTTGACATATGGTCCAAGTCCAACTATCAAGTGTTTCAAAAGGCAAGTTTCTTTGTTTCTAAATGGTGTCTGCTTTATGTTATGTTATGTTATTTCATATTTGAATATGACCTTGTATATACACCGTTTTCAAAATGTGCACATACAGTGGAACCTCGTTTTGTGGCTGGGATCCGTTCCGGAGCCCCGGTCCCTAACCAAAAATGATGCAGGCCAAAGTGCATGCACGAGCGGCAAACCTGGAAGTAACCCGTTCCTGTACTTCTGGGTTTGCTGCGGACGTTCACCGGAATGGACGCAAGCGGAGGCAGACGCAGGACGAAGTTTGACTGTACTGTCTCTTAGGTTGCATATGCATTCTGAAGTAAGTGAATGCTTGTTTAGTTAAATGTTCTGGCAACTGTTCTGGATTCCACCTTCCTCAACACACTTGGAGCTTCACAGATGTGCTAGAAGGCAAAGGTGGCCATTTTAAGAACAGGTTGAAGTAATTCTCTGCATATGCAGAGAGCTCACTATTTGGTTTAAAAGAAAACACTCAATTTCATTCTGTCTCCTGTATTACGTCTGTGAAGTATTAGGATGTTGAGTCTATAGATCCAGTAGTCAACTCTTCTAAATTCCCAAGCAAAATATAAAGCATATGTACGTGTGCATGTACTATATATGATTGGTAAAAAGTATTTATCCACCCACATGTCAGAAAAATAAAATAGATGTTTGCTGCATGTGGTGGGAATGTCTGGAAGCAATAAGGTTTTGGAAAACAATAGTCGACTAAAGGTTTTAGAATATGAGACTCCTTATGACTCGGTTTTTGTTTATTTTTGTTGAATCGTATGAAATGTTTTTCAATGGTAACAGCACCTAGAATTTTATATGCAGAAAATAGGGATTGTCAAAAGCACCATTTATTAAGGAAGGGTGTGATAAAATGTAGGAACTTGTCTCAATGGGTAATTAACACATTTAAATTATATTTAAAAAATAATCATGGATTTACAGTATTTTTAAATATTACATTTATGTCAAGATTAATTTTGGTTATTCTGTTCCTAGCAGGTAGCCTATATTATCATTTTTGCCTTGAACTTTGTTTGTAAACATTGCAGAGTTGGAAGGGATTCCAAGGGTCATCTAGTCCAACCCCCTGCAATGCAGGAATGTAACATGTAACAACCAGGATTGGTTGGATGGTTCAGTTTTCATGTGAATTTTCATTTTAAGCTTCTGTAAATTTGGGGCATGATTTGTTGTTGCTGTTCTTAAACTTCATATGTAAGCTGAGCTATTGATACATACTCTCTAATACACACACACACACACACACACACACACACACACACAAATTACAAGACATTTGGTCCATTATAAGAGCTATTGAAACTGTAGTAATTGTATTGTAAATGGCCACTTGCTTGGCAGGGTCACAGTTGGTGAGTAAAGATTACCACGTGTGTACAACATGTTAGGCTTTAGCAGGTGTTGTTTACCACGTCCAAGAAACAGGTTGTCAACCCAAGGAAGGGCAGAGATCTCATCGGCACTGGGACAACAGTAAAGAAGACAGTGCTCAGGACAAAGCAAAATACTCAGACTCTTGACAAGTTGCTTAGGCCCTAGAAGCTGGTTTTGAGCCTGGGGCTTTATAGGTCCTTGTTGATCCTGTTTGACCTGTGCAGCTAATAATATTCACTCTGTCTGGTTCTACATTCCATTGAGCTTTGTTTGACAGGCTTACCTGGCAAGTTAGAGTGCTGGTGACGAAGGTCCTAGTTTCAGGTGTGGGCAGACACACACATGCATCTACATGTATATGTTTAAACTTACTATTTTTCTTTCAAAATAAGAAAGATTATTATTTTAAGTGTCCATCTTAAATGTGATTTGACACAGCAGGGAGAGAAATGCTTAAATCATTCCCCTATGAACCTATACAATGTTGGTTTCTATGCCTATTTCAAGTTCTAGGGATTGATGAATGACCTAAGAATTACAAGACTTTTGGTGCATTAAAAGACCTATTGATGATGTGGTGTAAGTAACCACTTGCCTAATGGTGTCTGTGGTGTGGAGTAAAATTCACTACCATAAGGAGACGAGGTCAAAGATGGTAGACACTAGCAGATTTGCCTCAACTGCTTTAATCCCAACCCCAAGGGGATGACTTGACATTCCAAGTTTAAGCTAAACCCATTCTCATTTTATGGGATCCAAGCCTTAAGTTGAAGGAACTTAAAAAGTCCAATATACTTTGCATAATTTTCTGTCCCATTTCCCCCCTCTGGTACAGTGGCTTACAAACTGTTCTGAAGAACCTTGTGATACGTCAGAGTGTATTGATGGTTTCTCAGTAGGAAGTGTTGGCAAGGAAACGGGGGCAGTTGGCAGGCCCCCATCTGGCTCCAGCCCACAGGCCGGTGTGCCGGGCAATCTCCAGTCCTTGGATCAGCATGAATCTGTGACCCGAGCCCAGGCTTTTGAAGACTGAGCACACTGCTCAGCAGCGTAAATGCTCAAACAGAAGTGGCAGGAGAGGTTGTGTGAGCATATTTACAAGCAGTTTATTCAGCATACATCAGGACAAAAGGAAACATGTCTGATCTCCTTTGTGTCCAAAGCAAGACAGCTAAAGCAAAAGCAATGCACAAACGGAAGTTCCCAGCAAGCTGTGCTGGACTGTAAACAGACATGTGACATGCAACAATCCACACGTCTGTTCTTAAGGTGGAACGGAATATCCCAACATCCTCCCCCTTTCCGTGTAACCTGTGTCGCAGTATTTCAACCCAGCTGCAACCGCTGTATATAAACCTTAAGTTATTCTCTGTTAACAACCTTAGACAACAGATCTGCAGGAATTTTGTTTCCTGGCATGTAGGACACCTGAATGAGTCCTTTCTGGATACACTCCCTTGCACAATGTAACTTTATCTGCAAGTATTTGGTTCTTTGCTTGCAACTCTCTGAGGCCAGCAAAGCCAAACAGGATCTGTTATCTCGATACACCTGTATAGGACATGTCACTTTGACTCTGACATCCTGAAACAGTTGCATCAACAATTCACAATCCATGAGTGAAAATGACAGGGCATTGAGTTCTGTTTCACATGAACTTAAGCTTAATGTCGTCTGCTTCTTGCACAGCCAGTCAAACAGACAGGGGTTGTACAGAAGTGCTTGTGAACTTCAGTCTGTAGTGCAAAGTGCCCTTCAGATAGCGTGCAGTAAGACAGTAAGAGCTGTTTGACAGTGGAATTTGCTGCCAAGGAGTGTGGTGGAGTCTCCTTCTTTGGAGGTCTTTAAGCAGAGGCTTGACAACCATATGTCAGGAGTGCTCTGATGGTGTTTCCTGCTTGGCAGGGGGTTGGATTCGATGGCCCTTGTGGTCTATTCCAACTCTATGATTCTATGATTCTCTATACGCTTGAGAGCTTTCCAATTCTGAACAGTAGGATTGTTGGCATGTCTGCTAAGCAGGTTAGTGTTTACAGCTATGTCAGGTCTTGAACATCTAGCAATGAAATTCAGCTTGCCTAGAATGCATCTGTACAGTGTGGTGTCAGAAAATGCTTCAGCAGTACTATCTACCTGGTAACCTGTTACCATCAGTGTGTCTACAGGATTTGCATCAACCAAATTCAGCCTGGTTAATACATCAGCAATTTTCTGTGTTTGGTGTACCAGAAAATTACCTGCCTGGTCTTTCTCTACCAGCAGAGAAAGTTAGTTGGATACCTCACCAAGATCCTTCATGTCAAAGTGCTCCTTCACTTGAGCTAGGGTGCTTTGGTACAAAGCCTGATTCTTCCAGAAAAGAAGAATATCATCAAAGCATAAACAATACAGTTTGCTTTGCCCCTCCTCTTTGACAAACACACATGCCTTGGTGAAAACCTAGAGAAAGCAACGTCTCAGTGAGTTTTGTGTTCCAACACCTGGCACTCTGCTTGAGACCATATAAGGACTTCCGAAGTTTACAGACCATTCCCTTCGGTATCTGCATCCCGTCAGGTAGAAGCATATACAGCTCCTCCCCCAAAACCCCGTACAAAAAAGCTGTGTTCACATCGTGATGAGAAACATGAAGTTTCTCTCCTGCAGCAATCTTGAGCATTAGCCTAATGCTCTCATACTTGACAGTGGGTGAGTAGGTCTCGTGGTAATCCTGTCCTGGTACCTGTGAAAAACCTCTGGCGACCAATCTGGCTTTGTGCCTGACAACCTTGCCAGTCTGGTCTGTCTTGGCCTTAAAGACCCATTTACTGCCAACTAGTCTCATTCCTGGGACTACTGGTACCAGCTCCCAGGTTTGGTTCCTATCCAAGGAATCAACTTCGGCCTTCATGGCATTAAGCCATGGTTCAGCATCTTTAGAGGTTAACTCCTGCACCTCTTGGAAGCTTGATGGTTCCCACACCTTCTCTGAGCTACTAACAACAGCTGTTGCTGTCTTAGCAAACTCATCAGCAAATCTCTTTGGAGGTTTGCCTTTTGTGGCCCTTTCAGATCTGCGTACTAGACACAAGTCTTCTGCACTCATCTCCTCATTCTTAGGAGAAAAGTGGCCAATGGTGAACAGTGGTTCTTCCAGTTCAGTGTCAGATGCATCAGATGGTCTGAGTGAGGTCTTTGCCCTCTTGTAGTTTGCTGTGTCATCGCTGTCACTGACATCAGCAGCAGTGCCGCCCACTGAGCTGGAGTCCGAACTCTGATCATCATCCTCAGCTACCACATTATCCTCATCTTCTGAGTGACTCTGGAAAATTCCCACATTTCCCGCCCACTTGGGATTGTCCTCAACACTCTTTGTGACCCTAATGGTCTTAGAGTCAGTCCTGAATACCCTGTATGCACCTTTTTCGTACCCCATGAACAAACCATGTGCCCCACGCTTCCCAAGCTTGCTGCTCTGTGGGGTGTGGACCCACATGTCAGAACCAAAGATTCTCATGTGCTTGATGTAAGGTTTCTTGCCAAACATCTTCTCATAGGGAGTACAGCCAATAGGTGAAGACAATCTCCTGTTATACGTGTAAACAAAAATAGAGAGCGATTCCGCCCAATATTTCTCAGGGAGATTGGCATCATGCAACAAGGTTTTTTTTTATTATTATTAAATATTTATTAGCGTTTTCAAGAATTAAACAAGAGCAAAAAATAAACAAAACAAAAGAAAGATACAAAAATACATAACAAAATTAAACAACAAAAAAAGAAAAAATAGAAAAGAAACACATAAAATTATTCATACTTATTGTTCTTAACCTTATTTCTCAGACCTCCTCACACCTCCCCTTCTTGTATTCCAATTTAAATTATCAGTTCAGCAAGTCCTTAACTTATTTCTTTACCTTAATTTATACATTTATTCTAACATACCATTATTTTACTTTGCTTCTTTTTTCCATTTCCTCCATTTATTTTTTACAATCTTATTTTCAATTAATTTAAAAAAGAAGAAACCAATTTTACCTTATTAAAAACACACATCAATACTTATACCTCATTAATTGTTCTTAAACCTTTTTCCTAAAGTCGACCAAAATTTCCCTTCCACGATTTACCCAATTTCCTTACCACTAATTAAAAATGAAAAGAAAAACAAATTATCCTTATGTACCCTTTGGATTCCCAACCTCCACCCGCCCTTTTTCCCGGTTCCAGTCCCCAACCAATGTCCATCAGTCTTTATGTTATTTATTTAGCCTGGAGACCTCACGTCCGAGGCCCTTTTATCTCTCTCAGTTCCTTTCTGCCGGTCTCTTTGATGGTCCTTAATGTTAAACCCCAGGTCTCGGAGGGGCTCCGGCCCAGCAGAATCCTTGTTGCTTCCAGCCAGTCTTCCATACTTGAACGCAAAGCCTATGGGGGGCTCCAACTCTTGTTTCAAATTTCTTACAGATCCAGATGTCCCCAAGGCTCCAGCTTTCACCTTCCGCAGATTTATAATCTCCCATTCAGACCAGGCTTTCCACATCCAATTTTTATTGTCCTTTTTTATCATCATGTCAGGCCTCATATTGTAACTCTCCTTTAACTCCTGCACATCTCCTGCTTCTCCTTCATTTTCTTCAAAGACAGCACCTTGCTCCATCATTTCTGCACTTTCAGTTTCATTTACTTGTTCAATTAAGTAGGCTTCCTGTTTCAAGTCCTTATCAGGCTCAAAACTGTTGTTCACTGTCCAGTGTAGTAGTGATATCTTTGTAGACATAACATTGTATTCATCTTTCAAGTTTCCCAAGAGAGCGAGTGTTCTATCCAGTTCTGCTTGAAATTTACGTACTCCAGCCATTTTTGTAATGTAGTATCCCTATTACCCCTCTAGGGGGATTTTAGTTCCTTAATATTCCTTTCAGCTCAAAACCAAAAGTCCAGTTAATTTGTATCAGCCCTCGTTATTTTCAAATAATGCAACAAAAACAGCAGAAACAATGTTCTCTTTTTCCAGCTGGCAACTAGCTGACTCGCAGCTCTCTTGACAGCTGTCAAAATCTTCCATGCAACAGACTTTCTCTTAGGACGTTCCCGGGTCTCGGGGGGGGGTGTGTGAAATTTCAGTCCCCAAATTCTTTTTATCCTCCAGTAAATCCTTATAGTGTCAAAACCGTGAAATCAAGATCTTTTCACTAAAAAACAGGTTCTCTCGACCTTAGTTGCCCAGTCCTTTGCTTTAAATTGTTTACAAAGAGGGGGGGGTGACTTCCTTTTTAGCCCCTTCCCGCTCGTTCCAAATCCAGAATTAAGTTTTTTAACGTTCCAATCTCCGTATTACTCACGGGTTTATATTTTAGAGTCCAGTCGGTCTTGGAAGAAGTTGGCGCTCTCTGTCTATGGCTTGCGGCTTCACTCCGTAGGCGAGGGAGTACTCTCAGCACCACGCCTCACCCTGCCTCCGTTCCGAAGCCTTTAAAAAGGCTCCGGCGCGGATTGGGGGGGCGCAAATGGTGCCCGCCGAGTCTCTGTGTTCACAGGCATCCGCGCCTGTGATTTTAAGGGTCCCCGCTTCGCCGCAGCGGCCAGACCCAGACGCTACGGAGCCGATTCCCTCCGGAGCTCGGAGGGAATCCGCCATTAAACAATGGCGCCAACCCGGAAGTCCTCCATGCAACAAGGTTTTTAGGCCTTGCAGCCAAGTTTGGTTTGCCCGCTCGCAAAATCCATTCTCCCATGGAGATCTGGGGCTTGAGAGGTCATGTTGGATTCCCTTCTCAGTCAGAAAAGCTTCAAACTGGTGAGAAGTGAAATCCCCTCCTCGGTCAGTAAACAAACAACCGATATGTTTACTGTGGGCATTTTCCAACCAAGCACAGAAAGCCTTGAACCTAGGAAATGCTTCTGATTTCTGCTTCAACATGAACACATGAATGTTCCCGGAAAAAGAATCAATCAAACCATGAAGTACCTTGCTCCACCCAAAGAGGGTGCAAGTGGACCAACCAGGTCTGCGTGGACTAGCTCATAGGGTTTGGAAGCCTGAATGCTAGACACTTTGCCTTTGGGTGCAACCTTAACTTTGTGTTCTGCACAAGAGACACATTACATGTAACACCTGCAGGGTTTGATGGTCATATCCTGAACCATCTCTGGCATCTTGGCAAGCGCCTGCCATGCCATATGACCAAATCTTCGGTGGTGGGTGTGAATACAATCTGAATGAAGAACTTTGTTAGTTTGTGCAACACAACAAGATTCAAAATTAGGCACATTAACACCAGTGTCATCATAAGTTATCAATAACAATTCATCTACAAAACTAGCATGCAAGATGTCTTCATTGTTCTTCCTGATGATGCAAGTCCCCTTCCTGAAGGAAATTTCAAAGTCTTGCTCAGTCAGCTGTGGGATACTGAGCAAATTGTCTGCTGAATCAGGAACATACAGTACCTTGCTGATGGTAGTATGCAAGCTTGCCAGTTTCATTGTCCCAATTTCAGCAACCTGCAAAGTCTTACCATCAGCCTGTTGAATTGCTCCATCCTGTGGCGTAAAGGAGATAAACAAGTGTCTGTCCCTGCATATGTGTCTGCTCACTCCCGAATTGTCAACAAATCAGCCTTTGGCCTTTGGAGAAGCAGTGCTAGCAATCAAAGCCCTGTTCTGCACTGTTTGGGGCTTTTGGCCCCCCTTCTTCTGGCCATCTGCAGACTTTTTCCTCTGTTTACCCTACGCCTTTGGACAATTCTGTTGAACGTGACCTAGATTCCCACAGGACCGGGACTTCACAGCTGCCAACCCCTTAGCTCCCCTGGTGGCTGCAATGCTGTTCCAGGTGACGTCGCAGTCTGCTTCCCCTGAAGCACACAATTGGGTTCTGCATCCCTCCAATCATACTCTTTTTGGAGGACAGCCAAAACCTTTGCTGCAGTCAGGTCTTGAGCAGGTAGAGTAGCCAGCTGGCTTTCCATAGCGTGGTAACTCTCATCCAGGGAGTCCAAGATCAGGACCACAAATAAAGACTCAGGCATAGTGAAACCTCTATGCACTAATTCCTGTCTTAACTTCTGCAAGTCCAATACATGGGCACTCAGGTTTCCCCCTGGCTCAAGCTTCTTTCTGTGCAGCTTTCTGAAGTAAAGCAATACAGACCCAGCTTCTTGTCTCAGATGCGATTCATGCAACCCGTCCCACATTTGGCGTGAAGATGCATTGCCAGCCAGGGTAATTAACTCCTCCGGAGCAACAGACAGAAGAATCGCCCCCATTGCTTTGGAGTCGGCTGCAGACCATGCATCTGTTAGAGGAGCGGGGGGATCCTCAGACACAGTGTGTCACACTCCAAGCCCCATCTGACGCAGTCTGTAATAGATCCATTCCTGCTTTGTACTTCAGCCAGGAACTGAGCGCTCTTCACAGCCACTTATCTTAGCAGGTCGTAAATCAACGTAGCCTGCTTCTCTCCAGCCTTAATTGCTTGGCACAGACATCAAAGGCCCTCTAGCTGCAGCTGTGGAACGCTTCACTCCACATACCTCTTTCCTTGCCAGATCGACGCAGCAGCCATCAGCATCCTTACTCTCGTGTAAGTGCTGTGGATCTGGGCCCATAACCCTGTTGTTGGCATGCACCCAAGGAAACGGGGGCAATTGGCAGGCCCCGAGCTGGCACCAGCCCACCGGCCGGTGTGCCAGGCAATCTCCAGTCCTTGGATCAGCATGAATCTGTGACCCGAGCCCAGGCTTTTGAAGACTGAGTACGCTACTCAGCAGCGTAAATGCTCAAACAGAAGTGGCAGGAGAGGTTGTGTGAGCATATTTACAAGCAGTTTATTCAACATACATCAGGACAAAAGGAAACATGTCTGATCTCCTTTGTGTCCAAACCAAGACAGCTAAAGCAAAAGCAATACATAAACGGAAGTTCCCAGCAAGCTATGCTGGACTGTAAACAGACATGTGACATGCAACAATCCACACATCTGTTCTTAAGGTGGAATGGAATATCCAAACAGGAAGATCAGGAAGATTGCTGATTTTCCCCTGCAATATATGGCTGACAGTGTTATACACACGCTAAGGAACCTGGTTCACATGGAATGACATTGAGGGGCCTAATAGGATCTGTCCATGTGGAAAATAGTTCACTAAAAGTTGAAAGTTTCGAAAAGCCATTGCTCAAGTTTGTCAAACAAATACTAGCAGGAGACTCTTGAGCTTGGGCTTGGCCTGGAGGCATTCCACTACAATTCCTGTATAGATATCTCTTGAAACTTTTGGTGCCAGGATTCTGTGTTCACCCAGAAGTAAATAATTTTGACCTGTGATGCCAGCTTCCTCCAGATCATAGAATAGCTTCAGGGAGGTAGGTATCAGCCCATTCCCTGACTAGCATTAAGAGGCAGAATAACACAGTAAGTTAGTCTGTTACCCGAGAGACAAGTGAGAATTAACAGATGATTGAGAAAAAAATGGTCAAGCCGTAAGACTGAGAGAGGGTGAGAGCTTAGCATAAGTTTACCAGACGTCCCCGTTTCCCAGGGACAGTCCCTGGATTTACAAATCAGTCCCCTGACAAAATCCATCTATTTAGTAGGAAGTTGAAATGTGTCCCCGGATTCGTTGAAAAAAGTCTGGTAACCTTAGCTTAGCAGATAAGATGGGAACTCTGGAGTGGAAATAAATGGTGTGCTGGTTAGAGTGTTGGACTAGGACCTGGGAGACCAAGCTTCAAACCCCCACTCAGACATGTAGCTTTATGGGTGATCTTGGGCCAGTCACCATCTCCCAGCCTACCTATTGCACAAGGCTGGTTGTCAGGATGCTATGGGTTTGGGAAGAGAGAGAGCGAAAGAGAGATGCCACCCTGAGCTTCTTGGAAAATAAGGCTGATGTTTCAGTTATTTATTTGCTTTTCTCTGTTTTTACGCCACCCTTCAGCAAAGCTACCAGGGCAGTATACAAAGAAATAGTAAAACCTTTTCTTTTCTTTTTTACAATGAAATACAAAAACACAGACAAAACAGACCAGGAGCATAGAAACTCCGCAGAACAAGTAAAACCTAACCAGCCACTTTGCACATTCCATTGTGGAAGGCAAATCATCAGCATCTTTGCTTAAAACGCAGCATAGTTGGCACTAGGCAAACCTTCTTGGAAAAGGGAAATAGTTTTAAGGGTGCTTCAGTGCATAGTCAGAGGCTACAGGCGACCACCTCCCTTCAGGGTTACACACAGCAGCTGCTGGGTGCTATATGAATCACCCCTAGAAACACAACATGGGAGGCAGCCCCCATTCTGCATGGTGGGACCAACACAAGTCCAGACATGCTTTACACAAATGAGAATAAGCTTCTTACATCTTTCTCAACAACAGAGGGCTAAGCATCGGATTACAGTGGTACCTCGGGTTACATGCGCTTCAGGTTACATACGCTTCAGGTTACACACTCTGCTAACCCAGAAATAGTGCTTCAGGTTAAGAACTTTGCTTCAGGATAAGAACAGAAATTGGGCTCCGGCAGCGCAATGACAGCAGGAGGCCCCATTAGGTAAAGTGGTGCTTCAGGTTAAGAACAGTTTCAGGTTAAGAATGGACCTCCAGAATGAATTAAGTACTTAACCCGAGGTACCACAGTATATAGAAAAAATGATGCATTTAAATATAACCATTATTGTGGGTGGGTGTTTTGTTTGAGGAGGAGACCCAACAGTACATCATAGAATCTTTGTGAACGCCTTTATTTTTCTTTTTTTTTGTAATAACATAATTTATTAATTATTGTTTCCCTTCCCATCCCAAGAGCTTGGGAGCAGACTGTGAATATAGCTTTAAAAATAAAGAAAAAGAATCAGGTAACATCGTCATCAATAATTGTTTCCCAACCCAATAACTTGGGATTGGCAACAATTGTTTGTTTGTTATTTCTATTTCAGTGTATGTATATTCGTTAAAACCCACTGACTCTAATCCTGTCCACCAAAACCCAGTTTAAATGAAGAATTTTCCCACTGCTTCCAGAATACACTTCGCCTTGAGATTGGGCCAGGTCTCAATGTGACAGGAATTTCAAAGTAGAGGGGCTGCCACCACAAGCAACCCTGGACCCCTGACGATCCTGGCCTGGTTTTGCATCCAGGTTGTCTCTCTGTAAGGTTTGCAGTCCTAAAGTATCGTTTTCCTCCAGTACAAGGGCACATAAGTATTGTAATGTATGAAGATGTATTCCTGTCATTAACCTCTGTGAATAGGTGTGTGGAATGAATGCATGTATGAGTCAACTATATATTGACAGTATCTGCTCAAGGACAGGTGATGGGCAGTTCCAGGGTCAGCCTATAGAATTGTTACCCTGCATGGCTGAATTGTGAAACTGCAACAACTGGATTTTTTTAATTTTTCAAAGGCTGTTAACTGGAAGGTTGGTGGTTTAAGCCCATCCAGGGATGTCTGAGGGCAGAATTCCTGCATTGCAGGGGGTTGGACTTAGATGACCCTCAGGGGCCCCATCCAGCTCTACAATTCTGTGATTCTAATTTTTATTGATTGCAGCCAATGGCCATTACAATATAAACATAAAACACATACAGTAAGCCCACAACTTGTGCTCGATTTATTTACACGTTCACAACTTTACACTGGGAGTGTGTGGGGAATATATACCGTGGTACCTCGGGTTACAAACACAAGCTTCCCAGACCCCAGTTAGTAGCACTCCAATATCACACAGGGGGGCAGTTCTGGGGGGTTCCTGACTTTGCATGATCTTGCGTTTGCCCATGAATCCCCAGAACTGAACCCCCTCATAAGGGGCAGGCCCACTGTATGTGTAAAACATAGGGTAGCAGTCATTGGCCCAGTAAGACAGGGATAAACGCTGAGAATACAAATAGACAGGTTTCAAAACATTCATTTAGTTTAGTCTGGTGGTTCTCAATTTAACTCAGAGCAGGGAATTGGATAGGCATCAAATAAATAAAATAGATATGTTTTAAATTTTATGTCAGGTTGTTTTTAATGTTTAATTTTATCTGCATTTTTAAAATGAAAATTTTATGATGTTTGGTGTAAACAGCTTAGAGTACTGGTTGCTGGTACTGTTTTTATTTGCTGGTACTGTTTTTATTTAAGCAGTATCTAAATGTTATTAAATAGGCATTGGCTTGATCCACGCATGTGGTAGCAGTAGTCTCCACAATCAGGTCTTTCCTATGCTATCATGATTTTGGAATTTTATGAAACATGTGTGCTTCTGAATTCTATTTCCAGCACAGAAATAGAGACAAACATGTTCAAAGGAAACACCATTTAAGAATTTACATTCCAGAGACATTCCAGGCTGTTGGAAGTCTCACGGAAGACAGGAGACGGATGTGAAGTTACTGGTTTCCTGTTCCTTTGTTTTCCAGTTGCTCTCTGCTCTCACAGAGAGAGGATGTGTTTTCTGTCTGCGTAGTAAGAAATAAAGCATAGCGATGTAGCCATAAATCTCATCACTTCCGCTTGCTGCTTTGATTCTCTGCTGAATGGGAATGTGCCTGAGGCCTCATCAAAGGCTCAGGTCGTTAATCACGTCAGAGGGCGATTCCGGAAGATGAGCTTTATCAGCTCGGTCGAACGCAGATTCTGACATTTATTACTTCCAAGAATTTTCTATTTATCTTATATCACATTATTTAGCTAAATATTCTGCCCAGGAGGACTCCCCTGTGTGAGTGCCTGAGGGCCCTGCTCTTGCCACTTACCATCTGGCCTGGGGCGGGGCCTGGGGCCTCATAAGGACTGCGTGCTGCTTGCTGCCTGCTGCCCAGGAGGACTCCCCTGTGTGAGTGCCTGAGGGCCCTGCTCCTTCCTGCCACTTACCATCTGGCCTGGGGCGGGGCCTGGGGCCTCATAAGGACTGCGTGCTGCCTGCTGCCTGCTGCCCAGGAGGACTCCCCTGTGTGAGTGCCTGAGGGCCCTGCTCTTGCCACTTACCATCTGGCTTGGGGCGGGGCCTGAAGCCTCATAAGGACTGTGTGCGGCTTGCTGCCTGCTGCCCAGGAGGACTCCCCTGTGTGAGTGCCTGAGGGCCCTGCTCTTGCCACTTACCATCTGGCCGGGGGCGGGGCCTGGGGCCTCATAAGGACTGCGTGCTGCTTGCTGCCTGCTGCCCAGGAGGACTCCCCTGTGTGAGTGCCTGAGGGCCCTGCTCTTGCCACTTACCATCTGGCCTGGGGCGGGGCCTGGGGCCTCATAAGGACTGCGTGCTGCTTGCTGCCTGCTGCCCAGGAGGACTCCCCTGTGTGAGTGCCTGAGGGCCCTGCTCTTGCCACTTACCACCTGGCCCAGGGCAGGGCCTGACAGGCCTCACCAGGACAGTTGCTGCTGCCAGGGGGGCACAGAGTGTTTTTAGAGTGGTTTTAAAATGTTTTTAAAATTTTTCTTTTGGATTTTTTGTATGTGGCGGGTGGGGGTGGGATGGATGTTTGGTTGGGCTTGGGGAATTTTTTTATTTTTATTTTGATGTTTTTGTAATTTTTACATTTTTTTGTTTGTATTGTTTTATTGGTTTTGTTTGTTTGTTTAAGATCTTATTTTGTTCTTAGGGGGAGGGGTCAGGGCTGCCGGGGAGTGGGCCCCAGCCCACAAAATGGCTGGGGCATGTTCCACAGGGGGGGATGCACTGGGGCAACCGATCTCAGTGATCACGGGTAGGAGGAGGAGTTACGCTAAGACTAGACCACGTCATTACAGAGGAGGCAGGTTTAGTCGTTGGCTGAGGACTATTCCTGCCTCCGGGTCTGGTCCTGACCGGATGGATACTAGAATCAGCAAGGGATACCCACATGACCTGAAGGTGCTGCTGTGCAATGCCAGGTCAAGACCACTGCCATCCATGACTTGATCATGGATGGAGGACTTGACCTGGCATGTGTAACAGAGACTTGGTTGGATGAAGCAGATGGGCCTGTCCTTGCCGCTGCTTGTCCACCAGGTTTCTCTTACGCACAGCAACCCAGGTCATGTGGGCGGGGAGGGGGGGTTGCAGTGATTTTTAGGAAGTCATTAGTTTGCACCAGGCGTCCTGTTGGGAAGACCCAGTTTTCCGAGTGCATGTTCTGGAAGTTGGGCAATAGGGGCAGTACAGGATTCCTTTTGGTGTACCGACCTCCCCGCTGCACCAAGGATTCCCTGCCCGAGCTGCTTCAGGTCGTGGCGGATGTTCTCCTGGAGACACCTAGCTTGGTCGTCCTAGGGGATTTTAACATCCATGCCGACACGACCTTACAAGGGGCCGCTCGGGACTTCGTGGAAAGCATGGCCTCCATGGGGCTGTCCCTGAATAAGTCTGGCCCAACCCATAGCCGCGGACATGCCTTGGACCTGGTGTTTACCTCTATGGATGTTGGTGATCTGACACTAAGTAAAAGCGAAACGAAAGAAGTGCCATGGTCAGATCACTTCCTGGTGCAACTGGACTTCTCTGCGACCCATCCCCTCTGCAGGGAGGTGGGACCAATTCGGATGGTCCGCCCCCGCCACTTAATGGATCCAAATGGTTTCCAGAGAGTGGTAGGGGATGCTTTATCCCATGTTGATGGCCTTTCAGCTGATTCCCTGGTGGCCCGCTGGAATGTGGAGTTAACCAGGGCTATTGACTGTTTGGCTCCGAAGCGCCCTCTCCGATTGCATGGAGCCCGGACAGCCCCGTGGTTTTCCACGGATCTGAGGGCAATGAAACAATCGTTGAGACGGCTAGAGCGCCGGTGGCGGATAACTCATTCCGAATCTGACCGGACACAGGTTAGAGCTCAACGTCGAGCCTACCAAGTGGCGATAGCGACGGCGAAGAAGAATTTCTTCACCGCCTCTATTGCATCTGCAGAAAACAGCAGCAGGAGACTTTTTCAGGTGGTTCACAATTTAGCGGAACCACCTGCAACATCGGGGCCCAGTATGGGCCACATGTTCTCCTGCAATGATTTTGCAAAGTTTTTTGCAGATAAAATCGCTCAGATTCGGGAAGAAGTAGACTCCACCGTGGGAGCAGGGCCGGGGCGGGAGAGTGCTAGAGTTCTGTCTAGTCAAGTTGAGTGGGATCAATTCCAATCTGTTACCTCCGAGGATGTGGACAGGCTGCTTGGACAAGTGAAACCAACCACCTGTCTCCTGGATCCTTGCCCATCCTGGCTTATAAAAGCTAGCCGGGAAGGACTGGGCGATGGGCTTCGTGGGGTGGTGAATGCTTCCCTCCGTGAGGGAGCCTTCCCAGACCCGCTGAAAGAGGCGGTTATTAAACCGCTTCTTAAAAAACCATCTTTAGATGCGGCCACGATGGCCAACTATCGCCCAGTCTCAAATCTTCCATTCTTGGGCAAGGTGATTGAGCGAGCGGTTGCCGAACAACTCCAGGCACGCCTGGAAGAAGCGGACCATTTGGATCCCTTCCAGTCGGGGTTCAGGCCTCATCATGGGACTGAAACTGCCTTGGTCGCACTGGTTGATGATCTCCGGCGGGCTAGAGACAAAGGTGAGAGCTGTTTCCTAGTTCTGCTGGATCTCTCAGCGGCGTTTGATACCATCGACCATAACATCCTTCTGGACCGTCTTGAGGGGCTGGGAGCTGGGGGCACTGTCATACAGTGGTTCCGCTCCTTCCTCCTGGGCCGTGTTCAGAAAGTGGTGGTGGGGGATGAGTGTTCAGACCCCTGGGCTCTCACTTGTGGGGTGCCTCAGGGTTCTGTCCTCTCCCCCATGCTTTTCAACATTTACATGCAGCCGCTGGGAGAGATCATCAGGAGGTTTGGGCTGGGTGTTCATCAGTATGCGGATGATACCCAGCTCTACCTCTCTTTTAAATCAGAACCAGTGAGGGCGGTGAAGGTCCTGTGTGAGTGTCTGGAGGCGGTTGGAGGATGGATGGCGGCTAACAGATTGAGGTTGAATCCTGACAAGACAGAAGTACTGTTTTTGGGGGACAGGAGGCGGGCAGGTGTGGAGGATTCCCTGGTCCTGAATGGGGTAACTGTGCCCCTGAAGGACCAGGTGCGCAGCCTGGGAGTCATTTTGGACTCACAGCTGTCCATGGAGGCACAGGTCAAATCTGTGTCCAGGGCAGCTGTTTACCAGCTCCATCTGGTACGTAGGCTGAGACCCTATCTGCCTGCGGACTGTCTCGCCAGAGTGGTGCATGCTCTGGTTATCTCCCGCTTGGATTACTGCAATGCGCTCTACGTGGGGCTACCTTTGAAGGTGACTCGGAAACTACAACTAATCCAGAATGCAGCAGCTAGACTGGTGACTGGGGGCAGCCGCCGAGACCATATAACACCGGTCTTGAAAGACCTACATTGGCTCCCAGTACGTTTCCGAGCACAATTCAAAGTGTTGGTGCTGACCTTTAAAGCCCTAAACGGCCTCGGTCCAGTATACCTGAAGGAGCGTCTCCACCCCCATCATTCTGCCCGGACGCTGAGGTCCAGCGCCGAGGGCCTTCTGGCGGTTCCCTCATTGCGAGAAGCAAAGCTACAGGGAACCAGGCAGAGGGCCTTCTCGGTAGTGGTGCCCGCCCTGTGGAATGCCCTTCCAGCAGATGTCAAAGAGATAAACAACTACCTGACATTCAGAAGACATCTTAAGGCAGCCCTGTTCAGGGAAGTTTTTAACGTGTGATATTTTACTGTATTTTTGGTTTTTATGGAAGCCGCCCAGAGTGGCTGGGGAGGCCCAGCCAGATGGGCGGGGTATAAATAATAAATTATTATTATTATTATTATTATTATTATTATTATTATTATTCTTTAAATTTCTTCCAATCCTCTTGTATCTCCTCTTCTTTCTGGTCACGGATTCTTCCACTCAGGTCGGCCAGCTCCAAAAAGTCCAACATTCTGCCATTCTTCTACACTTGGTATTTCTTGCGATTTCCAGTTTTTGGCTAATAAAAGTCTTGCCGCTGTAGTGGCATACAAAAACAGTCTAGCATCTTTTTTGGGCAATCCCAATCCTAGTATTCCAAGTAGAAAGGCTTCTGGTTTCTTAATAAATGTATTTTTCAACATTTTTTTCAGCTCATTATAAATTTTTCCCTAGAAGTCTTTCACTTTAGGACACGTCCACTGTAGCCTTATTGGAGTTCACCGATTGGGTCTGCGTTGCTCCGGGACAGGAGGAAGGAAGTCAAATGACACCGAGTTGGTTCAAAGAAAGAGTTTATTCTGCTCTCCGGATAGCAGAAGGCACCTGTGTGGTGAGTCCACAGCAAGTCCAAAGAAATGGCAGGTTTCATGCAGTATATATATCCTCCAGGCACCCTCTCCCTCCTCCCCTAGGAGCCCAACCACGTTGGCCTACGTACACAGGTTGACATCACATATGTTCCTGCTCTGGTACTCTCAACCATAAAAGGATCTTCCTTCCTGTACTTCTGACCATAAAAGGATCTTCCTCTTCCTACTCTTATCTGGGAGGCAGAGGTCACCATTTCCGAGAACACACTCTGGCGTTATTCCCAGACGTGGGTCTGCGCGTCTTTGTGGTCAGCACACAAGATAAGGCACATACGCATCATCCCTGCTGTACTGGAACTTGGCAAGGTCACTCATTGCCGCCACGGACTGATAAGGGAGAGGGCTTTGTTCTTGTTATGGATTTGCTCAACGGCTCAACTTTATGCATTTTAGCTAAGGAAAAATAGGGATTTTGGTGCAGTCAGTTTTTGGGTTTTGGGAAACCCATTCCTTCACCACCACATATGATAAAAAGTACCTTCTTTTTCTTTGCATTTCCAACATTGATTATCATTTGTATGATAGATCTTTGCTAATTTCATTGGGGTTAAGTACCATCTATACATCATTTTCATAATATTTTCTTTTAATACAGTACATGCAGTGAACTTAAACCCTTTCTTCCACAGCCTTTCCCAATCTTTGAACATTATATTGTGTCCAACATCTCTTGGGCAATCAATCATCACAGATTTAACTTGTTCATTCTTTGTATGCCATTCCACCAATAAATTGTATATTTTAGAGAGATTTTTAACATTGGTATCTAACAGTTCCATTTTCAATTTGGATTTTTCAAACGCAAAACCATTTTTCTTATCAAGCTTACACAATTCATTAGTCTGATAATATTGTAACCATCCATCCAATTTATCTTTAATTTGATCAAATGGTCTCAATTTAAATCCTTCATAATCTTCCAACAATAAATCAGCATATTTCAACCATTTAGTCTCCATATTCAGCTTTTCTGTGCCTTTGCTTCCATTGGTGAAAGACACCTGGGTGTTCTCCTTTCTAAGAGATCTTTATATCTTATTCATACATTATACATAGATTTTCTAATTAAATTGTTTTTTAAACCATTGTCATACCATAAATATGCATGCCATATTCGTCATTGTCAAATCCTTCCAAATCTAACACATCAGCATTATCTAGTTGAATCGATTCCTTGATCCAGCAGAAAGCCGCAACTTCAAAATATATCATCAAATCTGGCAGGGAAAATCCCCCCGCCCCTTTTGAATCTGTTAATATTTTATATTTAATTCTGGGTTTTTTCCCCCTGCCAGATAAATTTAGACAATGCTTTCTGCCATTCTTTAAAGCATCTTGGTATAGCTTGGAACAAAAACAACATATTTGGCAATACATTCATCTTAACCACCGATATTCGGCCCATTAATGACAATTTTAAATTTGACCTGACGTCAAGATCTCTCTTAATTTCATTCCATAATTTTTCATAATTATCTTTATATAAATTCAATTTTTTTGCGATAAATTTACACCCAAATATTTCACTTTTTTCACAAAAACAAGGCCTGTCTTTTCCTGGAGGATTTTTTTTCTCCTCGTTATCTAAATTTTTTCCCAACACTTTGGTTTTGCTCTTATTTAATTTAAATCCTGCTACTTGCCCAAACTCCTGAATCAGCTCCAGTGCTTTCACTGCACTGGTATCTGGATCTTGTAAAGTTATCACCAAATCATCAGCAAAGGCTTTTAGCTTATATTGTTTAGATCCTACTGTTATACCTTTAACCTCTTCCTCTTTCCTTAGCATGTTTAGCAAAACCTCCAGAGCCGAAACAAAAAGCAGAGGGGAAAGTGGTCACCCTTGCCTGGTTCCTTTCTCAATTCTAATTGCTTCTGAAACCACATTATTAACTATAATTTTTGCTTTTTGCTCAAAATAGATCGCATTAATACCATTTAGAAATTCTTGCCCAACCTCAATACATGTTAAATTCCTTTTCATAAAACTCCATGAGACATTATCAAAGGCCTTCTTAGCATCAATGAACATTAACATCGCATTACAATTTTTTTTAACTTCCAACCTTTCTAAGACATTGATTATATTCCTAATATTATCTTTCATATGTCTCCCAGGCAGAAATCCTGCCTGGTCCTTATGAATATAATCTGTTAGCACCTTCTTCAACTTATTGGCCAAAATGTTAGCAAAAGAATTATAATCCACATTGAGTAATGAGATCGGTCTATAATTTTTCATATTGGATCTGTCTTGATCTGGTTTTGGTATCAGGGTTATAAATGCTTCCTTCCAGGTTTCAGGTGCTTTCTCCCATCTTAATATCTTATTGCATACATCCACCAACGGCTGAATAAGCCAATCTTTCAAAGTCTTATAATACTTTGCTGACAAACCATCTGGCCCTGGGGCTTTGCCAAGCTGCATCTGATTTATTGCCTTCTCAACCTCTTGCCTTGTAATCAATCCATTAAGCAGGTTCTTTTTATTTTCGGGAATTTTTTGCAGTCCATTTACTTTTATAAATTGCTCAATTTTTTCTTTATCTTCTTTTCCACTTTTATACAGCTGTTTATAATATTTCTGAAAACATCTTCTTATCTCTGCAGGTTTCTCCACAGACTTTCCCTCTGATACAATATTAATAATAGTACTTTGTTTCTGTCTCTTTTTTAATTGCCAAGCGAGCAATTTTCCACATTTGTTTGCAGATTAAAAATTCCTTTGTCTCATCATCCTTAATTTCCATTCTATTTCCTGATTTATAATCTGAGAATACTGAGTCTGTAAAGCTTTGATTTCCTTTTGGATCTGCTGATTCTTTAGGTTGTGTCTCAACTTCTTCTCTTTATCTTTTAATCGAGACAAAATATTATCTTTTTTCTCATTCTGTATCTTTTTCTTAATCAAATTTTGTTGTATGAGGAATCCTCTCATCACCGCTTTACTTGCATCCCAAACGACTCTTGTTTCCACCTCAGAAATCATATTTGTCTCAAAGTAATCCTTTAGAGCCTTTTGGGCCTTTCCGATCGTTTGTTCATTCCTCAAGAAATCATCATTCATTCTCCATCTGTAGGATCCCTGCAGAAATACTTTCATTTCCAACAACACTGCATTATGGTCGAAGCAAGTCTTTGGGCAAATTTCAACTTTAGTTACTCTGGGAACAAAGTCTCTGGATATCCATAAATAGTCAATTCTCAAAAATGCTTGATTTGTATCTGAATAAAATGTGAAGTCTTTTTCAGTTGGATTTCTCACTCTCAATATGTCTGACAGATCAAATTTATCCACCATTTCAAAAAAAAAAAGCCTTTGGTAATCTGCCAGCATTCATTACTTTCTGTGTCTGTGTTTTATCCATAAGCGTTGATGCAACTCCATTCAGGTCCCCCATCAATATCAATTTGTAATCCAAATAGTCCAGAGGTCTTGTTTCCAGGTTCTTAAAAAATTCTGCTTTGCCATCATTTGGTGCATAAATTCCCAACAGCAAGTATTTTTCGCCTTGTGCATTAATTTCTACTGCAATGTATCTTCACTCCTAATCTTTAAACAACATTTTGGGATTCCTTTTTTCTGTTACATAGAAAACCACTCCTCTTTTCTTCACTTTGTCAGATGAAATAAATTCCTGACCAAGTCTCTTATTCTGGAGGACTTTTCTATGTAATCTAATAACATGGGTTTCTTGCAAACAAATTATGTCCAAATTCTGTTTTGCTAACACATGATATACTTCGTTTCTTTTTGGTCATGAGTTCAAACCATTAACACTCCAAGAGTAGATTCTCAATGCCATCTTGTACTATTAGAGAGCTCCTGCCCCTGCTCCTGGTGTCTGCACTTTCCAATCCAAAATTCTTAACGTTTTCCCCCCAAAAACCTTGTTTTTTCTTTGACGGTCCTAATTCTTTGTTTCTTTCCTTGAATTTGAAGGAGAGGCCCTCTGGAAACTCCCACCTGAAAAAGATGTTCTTCCTTCTCAGAGCTCCAGCCAAATCTGCGTAATTATTCCTTAAATTCAGGAAATGTTTTGGGATCTCCTTAAACAAAACAATTGGCTTATCTTTAATCTTCAAACTTTTTTTATAATGTAGACCCAGAATATTGTCCCTCTGTTCCTTCGTCTTGAAGACCACTATATAGTCATGTACATTTTTTGAGTCTTTCTTAAGCCCAAACCTATAGGCCCTCTCAATCCAAGAATTTAGCTCTTCTTTTCCCAGATCCCAACACGCTGCAAACTCCTCAACTAGCCAGTCCTTAAGATTATCTTGTTCCAATTGGGGTGCGCCTCTCACTCTCAGCTGGTTCTCCCGTTCCTTCATCTGTAAAAAAGCGATTGCAATGAGTGCATCCTGTTGAATCTTCTCCACGTCAGGCACTCTCACTGTTTCCAATTCGGTCAATCTTGTTTTGTGACCAGCAACTTCTTCCCTGACCTCTTGAACACCTTTTTTCAAATCCACAAATTCTTGTTTAAGCTCCTGTACACTCTGCTGCATTCCTCTGACATCTGTTCTTATGTCCGTTAACATTTGCATCACCGCCTCTTCAAAATTTGGTGTTTTGGAGCCTCTTCTGTCTTTAATTTTACTTTTATCAGGCTTATTTACACCATTAGCCATAACTATTCCAATGTATCAAGGTCAACTCACCCAGTCACAGTCAACAAGATTTTTAGTGTGCAGGCAGCAGCAGACAACTCAGCAGCTCCCCCCTTTCAAAGTCTTATTCTCTTTACTCTTCTTATTCTTTTTAGGAACCATCCAAAATTAATTCAAGCACTTGTATCCAATTCAGGGAGGGTAAAAGAAACACTGTGTACTGTTTTAAGAAGCTCAGACGGCAGCAGTTACCTTGTAATCCCCAAAGAGGAAAACGAAAGTTGAATGTTTTTTTTTTATAAAATTTTTATTGGTTTTTCAACATATATTATAAGACATTACAAACAACAATACACAAACAAACAAACATATAAACATGTATAATTTCATAGATTTTTTTCTTATACCCAATTTCAACGACTTCCCCATGCCTCCCTTTTCTGCATCCCTGTTTTAAACTTTTTCAGCAACCCCTGATCTAACTTACTTGTAATTCCCTTTCTTTAACCTTTTTTTTCACTTGTCCAATCATTTATCGCTGCAAATCTGCTATGTTTTACCCATGACATTTTAACACTCACTGATTTTACAACAATTTTTAAGATAAAATTTAAATTTCTTCCAGTCTTCTTCCACCGTCTCTTTCCCTTGGTCACGGATTCTGCCCGTCATCTCCGCCAGTCCCATATAGTCAATCACCTTCGCCTGCCACTCTTCCAGCGTGGGTAGTTCTTGTGTCTTCCAATACTTTGCTAGTAGAACTCTTGCTGCTGTTGTAGCATACATAAAAAACGTTCTATCTTTCTTTAACACCAATTGGCCTACCATGCCCAGGAGAAAAGCCTCTGGTTTCTTATGAAAGGTACACTTAAGCACCTTCTTAATTTCATTATAGATCATTTCCCAGAAGGCCTTAATCCTTGGGCACGTCCACCAAAGGTGATAGAAAGTACCTTCAGATTCATTACACTTCCAACATTTATTGTTAGGCAAATGGTAGATTTTTGCAAGCTTGACTGGGGTCATGTACCACCTATAAATCATTTTCATAATATTCTCTCTTAGGGCATTACATGCCGTAAACTTCATTCCGGTGGTCCATAACTGTTCCCAGTCAGCAAACATAATGTCATGTCCGATATCCTGTGCCCATTTAATCATTGCTGATTTAACCGTTTCATCTTGTGTATTCCATTTCAGCAGCAAGTTGTACATTCTTGACAGATTCTTAGTATTGGGTTCTAACAATTCTGTTTCTAACTTTGACTTTTCCACCTGGAAGCCGATTTTCCTGTCCTGTTTAAATACTTCATTTATCTGGTAATAATGAAGCCAGTCCCTTACTTTAAACTTCAATTTCTCATAGCTCTGTAATTTCACATTTCCACCTTCTTGTTCTATAATTTCCCAATATTTTGGCCATTTAGATTCCATATTAAGTTTTTTCACTTCCTTAGCCTCCATTGGTGACAACCACCTAGGGGTTTTATTTTCCAACAGATCTTTATACCGAATCCAAACATTATATAGTGCTTTCCTAACAATATGGTTTTTAAAACCTTTGTGAATTTTTACCTTGTCATACCATATATATGCATGCCAACCAAACCTATTATTGAACCCTTCCAAATCCAAAATGTCTGTGTTCTCAAGAAGTAGCCAGTCTTTTAGCCAGCAGAAAGCCGCTGCTTCATAGTACAATTTTAAGTCCGGCAGGGCAAACCCCCCTCTTTCTTTTGCATCAGTTAATATCTTAAATTTTATTCTGGGCTTTTTGCCCTGCCAGACAAATCTAGATATATCTTTCTGCCACTTCTTGAAACAGTCCATCTTGTCTACAATCTGCAATGTTTGAAACAAAAACAGCATTCTTGGCAAAACATTCATCTTAATAACCGCAATTCTGCCTAACAAGGAAAGTCTCAGATTAGACCATATTTCTAAATCTTTCTTAATTTCTGTCCAACATTTCTCATAATTATCTTTGAATAAATTCACATTCTTAGGTGTTAAATTAACCCCCAGATATTTCACTTTATTTGCTACCATCAATCCAGTTTCACTCTGAAACTTCTCTCTTTCCACAACTGTTAGATTTTCCCCCAGTACCTTTGTTTTTTGTTTGTTTAGCTTAAAACCTGCTACTCGACCAAAAACTTGTATTATTTCCAAGACTCTTTTTGTACTAGTGTCTGGCTCTTGCAAAGTTAGTACTAAATCATCTGCGAACGCTCTCAACTTGTATTGTTTAGCTCCGACCTGAATCCCTTTAACCAGCTGGTCCCCTCTAATCATATTTAATAACACCTCCAGAACAGATATGAAAAGTAATGGGGATATTGGGCACCCCTGTCGTGTCCCTTTTTCAATAGCAATTTCTTCAGTAACCACGTTATTTACAATTAGTTTTGCTTTTTGTTCAGAATAAATTGCACCTATACCATTCTCAAAACCTTGGCCTACCCCCATTCCTTTGAGATTCTTTTTCATAAAACTCCAAGAGATATTGTCAAAGGCTTTCTCAGCATCCACAAATATTAATACTGCCTTAGTATTAATATTGTTTTCGAGTAACTCCATAATGTCTATTATATTTCTCACATTGTGGATCGAGGGCCCGACCCCCGCTATGTGAAATAAACACACAAGGACACGTGATATAAGGTTAATGGGCAAGAAAAGGCCACAACTTTATTGATTACAGCAGTGAAAAGGTATTGGCTTAGGCATTGGATGACTATAGGAGGTGGGTTTATTCAACAGTAGGTGGAGCCTGTTGATGCTAATCCAACTATAGGCTCACCCCCTGATGTCACCGAGGGTCGTGCCATGGCCTCCCGCCAAGCAGGCATCGGACGGAATACACGACCGCCAGATTCCTTTAACGGAATAACCCACGGTAGATAGCATAGGCGATGGCCACACCTAGCCCTTGACACACATGAATCCAATGCCTAACCGCCACCCGAGCCGTAAAGGGGCTCGCCGCCAATACCCTCACAGCTGCAACCAATCCCTAATGCTACTAATGACGCTGTCCAACCAGATGTCATTCCCAATGTCTGTTAGATGAACTCAGTCATTCCGGTACATGGCTTGTTCGCCGATCCGGATACGGTCACGATAAATGACTTGGCCATACATAAAGCGTACACAACGGGCTACCACCCGGTTCAAGAGTTTCCTGGTTTTTTCAATGGCCATACAGCTCTGCGCACCGCGCCAAGAAGGAGGACCAGAACACCATTGTTCTGGGGCACCAGGCCGCGATCGCCTCCAAGTCTCTCTTTATATTCCACAACAAGTCCACGCTTCTCCTATTAGCAAGGTCATTCTCTCACAAGTGAATGATAAGGATGTCAGGAGGGCCAAACGTGGCTACTCTGTCAATCCGCAATGGTATAAGCTCTTCCCAACGCATGCCGCGTCTTGAAAACCAGGAAACTCGCATCCCAGGTGGCAAACCAAAATGATGGGTAAGGCCGCAGCTGACCGCTCGAACGCGGGCCCAATGGACTATACCGTGGCCACAAATCCACACACTTCACCTGGGAACAGCTGAGGACGAAAGGAAAAGGGGAAAACGGGTAAGTAGATTCAACATAGCGGAGGATATACTAGCGGATATACCCTTTATAAGCATTGGATTTCCATCGGCCCATTTCTTTAAACTTGTCCGCAGGCGAGCCCAAGCGCGCAGCAGTTGAGGCAGCGCCGTCCTAAAGGAGTGGGCAGCACAATCCCGGGAAGCTAAACCGCAAGCATCAATAGCTTTGCGGAGTACTCTTGTGAATTGGTGTCTCAATAAGGGGGACCCGTCTTCGTGAATCAAAAGCGGACCTAGGCCAGGCGGTCTGAGGCAAAGATACCGCCTAGTGTCCTTTACCGGGCATGGGCCCTGCTACCCCAGACGCTGTGAGTTTAAGAAGGACACCCCTACCGGCCTGATCAGTTTTGGATTGACATTTCCGTACCATCATGCTCGTCTCGGGCAGCTGCACGTCTTCCATAAGGAGGCCACGCATTAAAGCATTTGCGCCACCTTCAACCACAACCTCGCCCACTCTTAGGGCGGCAAAAAAGCGATGGCATATGCTGAGGAAAAGAGGCGGGCCTCAAACCGGGACCAACAGATTGACCTAAGTTTTTTTTTGTTTTGTTTTGTTTTGTTTTTGCGTATTTGAGAGAGCAACCCGTAAGAAATTGGCTTACGGCCCTCGGCCGGTTGTAACCTGCCCCAGCCTTCGATAGCTCTGCGGATCAGGAAGTCACTGCATGGATCGGAGGAGAACGTGGCCTTAGCGAAGAAGCTAATGGCAGCTACATGTATTTTTAAGGTTTTAGGCGCACGTCCTAAGTCATCAAGGTGTGAAAGGTATTGCAGAACGTAGTCAGTGGTGGGCGACACGTTAGGCGAAAGCCCAGATGTCCCAGACCTGAAGCCCAAGAAATCGCGCCAGGCCTTCTTGTAAAACCTGAGGGTGGAGGGTGCGACAGACGCTAATACTCCCTTAATCACTTTGCGTCTCCAACGTTCCACAGGTGCTCCGGAAAGGGTTCGGGCAACAGCTGTGCTCGAGGTGCCAGCGACCGGAAGCGAGACATAACCGCAGGAGGGAGGAGACCCTCTCAGACCGGGATGACTGCCTCGCTAGAATGTTCACCACTGCCAGGTTGTTGGTTCTGAAGCACACTCTGCGATTTTGGAACTCCTCCGTCCAGATATGCACGGCCACTACTATTGGAAAAAACTCGAGAAAAGTGAGATCCCGCGTGATGCCCTTGCCCTGCCACCCCGTTGGCCAATGTTGGGCGCATCATTGACCCTTGAAATACAAGCCAAATCCCAGAGAGCCTGCTGCATCCAATTGGACCTGAAAATCTGAGGACAAGTTAAGGACATCCTGCCATAGGGACACTCCATTATAGTGTTCCCACAAATGTCGCCCAAACCTCCAGGTCGGCCTTAACTGTCTTTGAAAGACGGACTCTGTGGTGTGGGTGCTTGAGACCCACCGAGAGCCTGGCTAGGCGGGCACAGAAAGGGCGTCCAGGGGAAACCCCTCTACAAGCAAAATTGAAACGGCCTAACAGGGGTTGTATCTGTCTGATTGTATCTGTCTGAAATGGCCTAACAGGGATTGTATCTTTCCTAAGTGTCAATCTTCTCTTCCGGTAAGCGGAATGATTGGGCAACTGTATCCAGCTCAATACCCAAATACGTGAGGCACGTAGTCGGACCTTCCAATTTTTTTTTTCCGGCTGCTAGGGGAACACCCTGGTCCTGAAAAGGCCCCAAGCAGAGAGGCGCATTCCCCAGTGTTTGGTTTCCCCACGAAAAGAAGTGTGTGACCCCATTGGCGTTAGTTCGGAATCGTAGGGCCCAATCCAAGAAGGTGCTAAATGATTCAAATGCCGAGCAAGCTACTGAGCAGCCCATTGGCATAGCCTTGTCAATGTAATACTTCTCTTGGAATTTGAAACCCAGCAGCCAAAAGTCCTTGGGGTGCACTGGCAAAAGGCGAAAAGCCGATTCTATATCACTTCAATTGAGCAAATTGGTCAAGCAGGCCAGGCACTGTTTAGAACCGCCAGCCTGTGTCTTTCCCTTTTAACTTAAGCCTTTATTACCAGAGGACACTTTAGCCCAGCCGGCCTAGTTCCGTATTGATTAAACCGACCACACTTGGAAAGAAATCAGATTCAAACCACTAATCCCTAATGGCAAATGAAACTGGGATCAATTGTTTATTATTTATGTATTTTAAAAGGGGTCCTCTAGTCCAGCCCCCTACAAGGCAGGAATCTTTTCCCCAATGTGGGGCTCGAACCCACAACTGTGAGATTAAGAGCCTGATGCTCTACTAACTGAGTTAACCCAGCTACTTCAAATCTATAACAACTCAATAATGGACAGAGTTGTATTACCTTTCCGCCCCAAAAAAGGGCGTGAAAGATACTAAACAAACACCGGCCTTTATGAACAAATAACCCAAATCACTTACCATGAATTAATGTATTCAAGTAAACTGTGCTGGGCGTAAGGCAACAAAATTGCAATGAAATAATTAAATTATTATTATTATTATTATTATTATTATTATTATTATTATTATTGAATTCAATTTATTCTATTCTATTTATTTATTTATTTATTATTTGTTTGTTTGTTTATTTATTTATTTTTGGTGTGCAGTCAACTGCGTTCGGTTCAATAGACTTGCCCCTAATGACTACGCCCAACTTCGGAAATAAATTGTAGAAAACAAGCTAATTAAAATGACCGTGCCAACATCAATTAATGAATGTATTAGATTAGCTTTGGCTAGTGATTGCTTTGAATTGCAATGAAATAATGCACCAAGCAACACTTGTGCTGTGCTCAGCTGTACCCAGACCAGTGTAACTTCAGTGCAATAAAGCCAAAAAGTACAGAAAAGCTGTGAAAACTCACGAAGACAATGTTCCTAGTTCAAATATACAATCCCCCCCCCACTGGTCACGAGGTCACGAGGTTACTATAAAGGGGCACGCCGCCTTTTACTAATATACCCGAAAACTTAAATAAGCTGTATGAAACGTCAGTTGGCTACTATGAAATGATAGATGTATGAGCAGCCACTTGGTTTCCGAAGCACTATATAATTCTTGCCGCAAAGTAACAAACCGAGGAGTGGATGCTGCGAAAAGTAACTGGGACCTAGTCCGGACTGGCTCTGCCCTGGTGCTTACACCCGCCCTTGTTGGTTGAGAGTCACCAGAGAGTGCAACCGAGGTGCCGGGAAGGTCATCCCACTGAGAAGGAGGAGGGCTCTCTGGAACAACCTGAGAATAGGCTCCACTCTCTGGATTGTATCAGGAATGGCATCAGCGGATGGGGGTGGGCTGGGCTTTTGATCGGGAAAACGTTGCTCATAATCATCCATAATTGACCTAAATGCCTTGAGAAAATGGGAAATGGGCTTTTGGTTATAATTCCTTCCACGTAGCCCCCCGTGATGGATTTCCCGTCGCATTACGTGCTGTTTCTGATGCGTGCTTTCTTTAGGGCACCATGAGCTGTGTTGCGCTGTGATAAAGTGTAGTTGTTATTTAACGAGTTGGGTTGTTATTTAATATTTATTTATTTATTTTACTTTTTTGTTATTTTATTATTTATTTTATTATTATTCATTAATATTTATTACTTATTATTGTTATTTATCATTATTAATATTTATTTATTACTTTTGTTATTATTATTTGTTCTATTATTTATTTATTTTATTATTACTATCGTTAAAATGATCAATATTATTACCAGCAATCAATTAATCACTTGATTGTAATGTTAATATGTAATTACTGTACAACCAATAGCGTCCACAGCAAGGTAGATGAATTCAATATTAAACAATTGTTATTAGTTCCTCAAGTAACCCCCAATGAAATTGTATCTATAACTTAGTTTTAATATTACTGTTATCAATAGCTCGCCGCCACTGGAGGCAAATGATTAAGCTGAATGTCAGTGAACTGCACTGTTGAAGCTATTTAAAATATAATAAATTGTATTTGCTTCCTCCCTCCTTTATTTATACTGTATATAAATTGCCACTGAGGCAGATGTGCTCAGAAGCTTACTTAATACAATAAATTGAATGATCTGAAGGCATTGAGGAACTGCGAAATGGGTTTGGGTTTATTATTACGACGGTTGCCATCTGCAATGTGTGCTGGTACTGCACCCGTGCGCTTCCTCTTGTAAAATGTGCCTACTATTTATTTCGTCACTAATTATTTTATTTTATTTTAAATTTAATTTTCATTTATTTATTTATTTATCTATATTTTTAATATTAATTATTATAATTTTTTATTTTTTATAATTATAATTACTTATTATTATTATTTATTATTATTTATTTTTCAAATTTATTTTATTTTATTTTATTATTGTTGTGGTTATTTTTAATTAGTATTAATATCACCAATCAATTAATAGCTTGACTGTAATTAAATGTCAGTATACAATTATTGTGCATCAATAAAGTTCAAAGCACGGTTGATGAATTAATTATTAATCGATAGTATCTCAATTAATAGCCAATGTATTTACAGCTATGAGTAGAAATTACTATTATCAATTGCTCCACGTAACTGCTGACAAAAAGAACAAGCTATACGTCACTTAACTGCACCGCTTGTATTTATTTATATTTGTTAAATCACAACCCAGCAAGAGTTCAAGCAGCAGCGCTCAGCTACATATTAGCACCTGGCTCCAAGGAACAATCTCATACACAAAGCAACCCCAACTGCAGTCAAACAGAATTAGAAGATAATTGCCTACAATAAAAAGTTGCCCCTTTTAAATGATAGGCAAATCTAGGTGCAAAGCATTGCCAAGTAATCAAACAGAATTGAAAATAACTGCTTACAAGGGGATGCTCAGAAGCTGCAGCCAAATTAAGAGAAAAGGAAATCAATAAGATTCCAGGCCCACACCAGCGGCCCTCTGAAAAGGAGGGGTGAGGTTGCTCTTAAGGGGAAACTTACACCAAACAAAAGAAACTTTGCCAAACAAAGAAAGTAAATTTTTTGCCCACAAGGTCGGCTCAAGACCAGTTGATGGAAATAAAGGTGCTTAAATAGACAAAAGACTGTAATTGGTCAAACTGCTGGTTAGTTAAACTGACAATGCAACTAGAGCTGCTGAACTGCCCGGTGCTTAAAGACAATGCCTCACAATCTGCCGGTCACTCAAAGAACAATCAAGCCTGCCCAGCATTTGAAAAAACCTGTCTGGTAACTGTGATGACTCAGGCAAGAAGCAAAGGGAAATCCAAAGATGCCTTATTATTTATTTATTTATTTATTTATTTATTAAGGTTAATGTGATGTATCTCTTTCCTGAAAGGATGGGGGGTGTAGGGAGGGAGGAGGGGTGGAGGGAGGAGAAGGAAAGCGTGGGGGGGGGAGTTTGGAGGGAGGAGGGGTGGAGGGAGTAAAATGAAGGAAAAAGTTTGAAGAAAAGGAAAATAGCTGTCCTTTACAGTGAGCCAAACTGAAGTGGAAATATAAACCGTGAGTTAACCTGGACTTTTTAAGGTAAAGGTAAAGGTACCCCTGCCCGTACGGGCCAGTCTTGACAGACTCTGGGGTTGTGCGCCCATCTCACTTAAGAGGCCTGGGGCCAGCGCTGTCCGCAGACACTTCCGGGTCACGTGGCCAGCGTGACATCGCTGCTCTGGCGAGGCAGAGCTGCACACGGAAACGCCGTTTACCTTCCCGCTAGTAAGCGGTCCCTATTTATCTACTTGCACCCGGGGGTGCTTTCGAACTGCTAGGTTGGCAGGCGCTGGGACCGAGCAACGGGAGCGCACCCCGCCGCGGGGATTCGAACCGCCGACCTTTCGATCGGCAAGCCCTAGGCGCTGAGGCTTTTACCCACAGCGCCACCCGCATCCCAAATGCAGCCAATGACAAGAACCAGGCAAAGGCACACCTTCAAAGGTTCTAAACGTATAAACATGCAGTGCTGAGGAATGGTTCCCTGATCATAAACCCTGAATTGTCCACCCCAAGCCCTGCCTTATTTCTTCCCCCAAACATCAAGCGATGGCTTAGAGGGGTGGCTTAGAGAAACCAAGAGGGGTGAGGTTTAAGTGCACAATGTATTCCAAGCCCCAGCAGCCTTTAAATTTTACAGTGGGCTCCCGATTTAAGTGGTACCAATGGAAGGGATGGCAGGGTAAATTAAACCCACGCTAGAAGAGTAATAATCAATAAACGGCAGGCACAAACACACGCTGCAAACACACACACACGACTTAAAATTGGAGAGGAGCCCTGAGGATCATCTAGTCCAACCCAAGCAATGCAGAAATATTTAGCTGTCCCATACAGGCTCTCAAGGACAATGGAGGGGAAAAACACATAAGCACCCTGGCCAACAAATTAAATGTAAGGCAAACCCACTCAGTCACCCAGACCAGCCATGCAATTGGACAGGCAAGGGCAATAGAGGGGAAAACATACAAGCATGCTGGCCAAAATGGAAGGAAAGTGAGGAGACGAGGGAGAAAGAAAGATGGAGCCACACTCACACTCAGACCTCGCTGGGGGCACGTGCTGGGCACAAACAAATCAAGCACCAGGAGTGGGGGGAAATAGAAGGTTAAATGTAGGTTTTTACACGGAAAAGAGCACACAGCAAGGCAAACCTGGATGCCTGGGTTTTTAAAAGCAGTAAAGCAATGAGTGCATGCAAGCCTCTTAAAGTTAAAAGGCATGCAAGGAACCAGACCTGAGGAGGAGGCGGAGCTGGAGCCGCAGCATTAAGCTGCTAAACACGCCCCCCGGAGACACCTGGTTGGCTGCCTCCGGTGGGCGTGGGCACCAGCCAGGTGAGGAGGGGCGGGGGCTAAGGCCCCCGGCCAGGGGCGGAGCTCGGGCTCCCGCCCACAACCACTCCCCTCTCTTCCAGGGAGGAGAGTCTTTGTCAGATAAATGTCTTCCTGGGAGAAAGCCAGCCTGGTCTTTATGAATCTCACCCACCAAAACCCTCTTCAGACTTTTTGCCAAAATGTCTGCAAAAATTTTGTAATCCACATTAAGCAATGATATAGGGCGGTAGTTCTTAATCTGGTTCTTTTCAGTCTCAGATTTTGGTATAAGTGTAATGTATGCTTCTTTCCACGATTCAGGTGCCTTCTTCCCCTCTAAAATTTCATTGCAGACTTCCTTAAACGGTTGAATCAACCAATCTTTCAAAACTTTGTAATATCTGGAAGTCAAGCCATCTGGTCCTGGAGATTTTCCCAATTTCATGTTTTGAATGGCTCCCTCTATTTCTTGCTCAGTTATTTTCTGGTTTAAAATCACTTTACTTTGTTCAGATATTTTTTGTAATCCATATTTTTAAAGAAATTCTTCTATCTCTTTTTCATCCACCGGCCCTTGTGCATAAAGTCTTCTGAAATAACTCTGAAAGCAGTTTCTAATCTCATTTGGCCTGAAAATGTTCTTTCCTTCAACCTCTAAGCTTGTAACCATATTCAGCTTTTGTCTTTTCTTCAGTTGCCATGCCAGAAGTTTCCCACATTTATCTGCCGATTCAAATGTCTTTTGTCTCATTTGTTTTATTTTCCATTCTATCTCCTGGTTCATCAGTTCCATATACTGTCTCTGGTAGAACTTTATTTCTCTTAAAATTTCGTGAGACTTTGGCTTTGATCTCAATTTTTTTTCACCTTCTTTTATTCTTTCCAAAATCTTATCTTTCTTTTCATTCTGTCTCTTCTTTTTTAAAGTATTCTGCTGTATCAAGAATCCTCGCATAACGGCTTTACTTGCGTCCCAAATTGTTCTTTTCTCCACCTCTGTTTTCAGATTTATCTCAAAATAGTCCTTCATAGTTTTCTGGGCCTTTCTGACACCTCTTCATCTCTAAATAGGGAGTCATTCATCCTCCATCTGAAGGAACCAGCTGTTGTTATGTTCATTTCCATCTTTACAGCATTATGGTCGGAGCAAGTCTTTGGGCAGATTTCCACTTTTTTTATCTTAGGTGCCATCCCACTAGTTACCCAAATTTGGTCGATTCTAGTCCAGGTCATTTTTGCTTCTGAAAAGAAAGTTCCCTCTCTCTCCAGAGGGTTTCTTGTTCTCCAAATGTCAATCAAGTCCATATTATCTGTCATTTCGAAAAAAGTCTTAGGTAGTCTCCCATCCTTGGAAACCACCTGTCTTAGTGCTTTGTCCATATTTGTAGAGACCACTCCATTCATATCTCCCATCATAATTACATTGTAATCCAAATAGTCCATTAATGTCCCATGTAATTTCTTAAAAAACTCTGACTTCCCTTCATTCGGAGCATAAATCCCAATTATCAATAATTTTTCTCCTTGGACTTGTATTTCAATTGCCAAATATCTTCCTTGTTCATCTTTAAACATCAACTTAGGGGCCAATTTTTCCTTTGCATAAATCACCACTCCTCTTTTTTTCACTTTGTCTGATGAGATAAATTCCTGTCCCAGTCTTTTATTAACAAGTAATTTTCTATGTATTCTAGTCACGTGGGTTTCTTGTAAACAAATCAAGTCCAATTGTTCCTTTTTTAAAATATGGAAAACCTCACGTCTTTTTCTGGGAAGGTTCAATCCATTACAATTCCAACTTAAAAATTGTAAAGCCATCTTGTTGTTTACTTAGTTGCTCCTCCAACTGCCCCAAGCAATTGTTCTTCCTTTGTCGGAGTTTTAAGTCCAAATGTCAAGTTCAAGTCTGTTGCATCCTTTGCCTCAGTAGTCAGGTCCACCACTTCCTTCACGAGGTCCTCTTCGTTTCTTTCCAGAAATTGTTCTTTGTCTTGCACTGTTTTTATTTTAATTTTTTTCCCTTTGTAATTAAAAGACAAGCCTTGTGGGAACTCCCATCTATATATTATGTTGTTCTTCTTCAACAAAGTGGTCAGGTCCTTGTAGTAAGTTCTCACTTCCAAGATGTATTTAGGAATATCCTTATAGATCTGCACAAAAGAATTTTCAATCTCAAGAGATCTTTGATATTGTAAACTTAGTATTTTATCTCTCTCCTCCTTAGATCTCAAAGTTATCAGGCAGTCCCTTGAAAAAAGTTGAATGTATCCGCTCCCTTTGTGACACAATAATGGAGTCTAGCCTTCCCCCTCCGGGAAGTCCGCTTCCAAAAAGCAAGAGCCTATTCCACTGTCAAATCTATCTCATGCAGGGTCTCTCAATTCAATCCAATTCTCCCCCTTGCCCCTGCAGAAAGAGGGGTTTAAATTATTTCCTTGGAAGTTTTAACAAGTCTTTTAAAGTTACAGCTTCGGTCAGCAGTGACTGCTTTCACTTCTACTTCATCGGAAAGGGATTGACCTCTGTAATTTAAATCCCTTCCAATCCAATTAACAGTCCAAATTTGAAACCTTTTTTACTCACAATTATCCAATCTTTTGTAATTTGGTCGGAGAAATTGGTCGCTCACGATCGCTGGACTTTGGAGCTTTGCACAATGAAGAAAGCGAATAGATTCCACAGTACCCACGTCTCCAACCCCGCTCGCTCTTGGGGCTCTTATTAGAGGTTACCGGGGAGCAGGGGAGTCGCAAAGGGTACCCGCTGGAACACCAGGTCCTCAGAATGCTCAATCTGAGGTTTTTTTCGGGGTTCTGTGATGCTCTCGGTCACCCCAATCTTTAAAGCGCAGGGGCTCTTTCATCCGAAAGAGCTCCCGTCCGCCATTAATCGCACGGCCAACCAGTACAATGTAACTAAAGAATTTTTTGCATTGCCATATCTTATCACAATATGTTTACTTTTACTCTTAAAGTTTTGTTGGTTGGCAAGCTGTTTTGCTGCCATGTTGTCACTGAGCACAGTGATTGGCATTTCAGAAGGTGTTCCTAGTTCTTTTATTAGGCAAGCAAACCACTCTAGTTGTGATGCACATTTGCTTATGGCCGAGTACTCTGCTTCACAAGTACTTGTGGCAACAAAAGTTTGTTTCTGGGATTTCCACTGAACCAGGGCATTTCCAATATAGATAGCATAGCCAGTGGTAGACTTTCCATTTTCTCTGTCTCCCCAGCTGGCATCAGCGTATGCATACACTTGCTGATCATATCCTGTATTCAGCACCAGTTTGTAATCTTTTGTGCCTTTCAGATACCTTAGGATTCTTTTAAGTGCTGCCCAATCTCTCTGACCACTGCCAATGTTATGTCGGGTCTCATCCACCAACTTAAATATAACAGAGAACCGAACAAAGAATGAAAAGCTGTTGCATTCTCACATTTTTGTCCTTCTGGTTCATTTTTGTACTGTTTAGTTATGGGAGTGTCAACCTCATTTGCCCTCTCCATTCCATATGTCTTCAGTAACTTTTTGATCTTTTCCTTCTGGCTTAGAGAGTAGACGCCCTCTTCATTTCTCTGAATCTCTAATCCTAAGTAATTTTGAATCTCACCCAAATACTTCAGTTTGTATTTGTTACCTAGGCTGTTTATAAACCAAGACACTTGCTTTTGTGCAGTTGTTATTCGACAGATATTGGCAACAAAGTTTACTTCAAAGCCTACTTAAGCAGAGGCTTGACAACCATATGTCAGGAGTGCTCTGATGGTGTTTCCTGCTTGGCAGGGGGTTGGACTCGATGGCCCTTGTGGTCTATTCCAACTCTATGATTCTATGATTCTATGATACTTTTGCCAAGTCATTCCAGAGTATTCCAGAGTCAGCTTATCAGTCTCTACTGTCTTGAGGGAATTGACCAGCATATCATAGCTGTCGTCAAGGGAACTCAGGACTATAAAGACTTTGTCCTCTTCCCCCAAAGGCCTCCCTCTTAAGGCTAGCTCCTGGAAACAGCCTGTTAGGAACTTTAGGTGGTTTACCAGGGAGTCACCCGATTTTATCCAACACCGGTACATTCTCCTGGTCAGTGTTATCAGCGAGCCAGCTGTCCCTTGCACATGGAGAGCCTTGAGCGCATTCCATGCCTCACTTGCCATCACCTTATCTGCTACGTAGACTAGTTGGCTGTCATCCACTCCAAGGATGATCGTAGCCAAATCTTTCTCATCCTTTTCTAGCTGGGCCTCTGCTTGTGCC
The DNA here is from genome assembly GCF_027172205.1 of Podarcis raffonei. NCBI lineage: Eukaryota > Metazoa > Chordata > Lepidosauria > Squamata > Lacertidae > Podarcis > Podarcis raffonei. The sequence goes on from NC_070620.1 coordinate 25,658,278, forward strand.
AGCTTTTCTAGTTGGGCCTCTGCTTGTGCCAGCTTTTCATCTTTGTTCTCATCCTCCTCAGGGGGCTGTGGTGGATCTTCCACCACTTTCCACAGGCCCTCACGCTTGAGGAAGTGTTGCATGCGGACCGACCAGATGCTGTAGTTTGTGGTCATCAGCTTCTCCAGCAACATGCCAGCTCTGGACTGCTCCATACCTGCAACTCACCTCCAGCAACCACAGCTAGATAACTGCTACCTGTACTCTTGCGCAGCGGAAGCGTGCTGGGCCCATAACCCTGTCACGAATTCTTTGCGGTGCTTTAGCAGAAATGCTCAGAGTTCCAGGTCCTTCAGTGCAGTATATTTATTGTGAGCTATATATACAAATATCTACAGGCTATAATACACGAGCAGTTCATACAGTCAAACAGAGTACCTGGCTGCACCTTAAGGCAAATAGGAAGACCTTTCTATCTCTCTCTCTTTGACCACACTCTTCTACACCACACCTTTCCTGCTGGACAGGTTTCCCTTTTAAACCGATGACAGCCAATCAACTGTCAGCACATTACTGCTGAGTCATTCTGACCCAGCACTTCCATAGAAAGTATTGCAGGCTGATTGTTGGGATATTTCCGTTCCACCTTAAAAGGGAGCAGGCTTTGTGAGTCACAGAGTCTGCGTATTTCCTGTTCACAGGATGTTTATGTTGTGTCGTTGCTTTCGTTTCTTACTTCTTGCCTGAACATACCGATGCAGGCGGTCATGGTTTCTTTGTTCTGACCAACGCTGAATAAACTGTAAATATGCTCTCCTGCTGTGCATCTTTTGCTGTGTGAATTCTGCTGATAGAGTGTGCACCAGCCTAAGAATGTGGCAATCTATTCTTGAGGCTTCGTGTCGCTATTTGCTGATACTGCGTGTCTACCAGAGGTCGATGGATCGTCCGGCAGCCGGCTTGGGGGCCAAGATGGACTTTGTCTCCCTGGCAGTATCCCAACAACAGGTTATGGGCCCAGATTCACGGCACTTACAGGAGAGTAAGACTGCGACAGACTGCTGAAAGGTATGTGTTGGAAAAGCGAAAGCAGAGGCTTTTCTGAATGCCGTGGAAGAGCTTTTGATGTCCGGCAGGACTAATAGATCTGGGAGCTGCGCCAGAGAATTTGTGATTAATGAGCTGCCGAGATAAGACGTCTTTGAAGGCATAAAGGCTCACGGCTCAAGTAAAAAGCTGGAATGGAGTTTTTCCAAGCTTCTGAGGCCACTGAGTGCCCGAAGTTAAATCGGCACAATTATCAGACCTGGGCAAAATGGTGTGAGAGTTTGCTGCGTCAGTTTGGAGTGTGGCATACTGTGTCTCAAGCCCCTCCAGTTCCTCTGACAGAGAAATGGAGAGCCCAGAATTCGAGGGCCATAGACGTAATAGTCTTGTCCGTCTCTCTGGAGGAATTAAAGACGCTAGCTGAAAATACGACGGCACGTAATATGTGGGATGCTTCGAAAAAAGCCCATCTGCCAATCATCCCAGCCCAGAGTTCGACTGCATCGGAGGTCCTGGCTGTTTCCCAGAATGCGAGTGAATGCAGGGATGCTGAGGGCACCGGTTGCAAGCTGCAGGGGGAGCAGACTGTCACGTCATCCCAGGCAGCATTCCAGCCTCCAGGGGGAGCCAAGGAGTCAGCAGCTGTTAGCTCTGTTTCTCGTGAGAACCAAGGTCATCGCCTTTGCCGGAAGGCCAGAGGTAAACAGAGCAAGATACCTGCAGATGGCCAGAAGCAGAGGGAGGGTGAAGAGCCCACGCCAGTGGAAAACAAGGCTTTGTTTGCTGGCACTGCTTCACCAAAGGCTAAAGGCAAGCTGCAAAAGCCCACACCGGTGGGAAACAAGGTTTTGCTTGCTGGAAAACCTGCTCCAAAGGCCAAGGCCAGGTTTGTTGTTGACTCTGGTGCCAGTCGCCATCTTTCAAAAGACCGCCACCTGTTTATCTCCTTCACACCTCAAGATGGTGAGATCCACCTGGCTGATGGAAGGACTTTGCAAGTTGCAGGAGTTGGGACTGTGAAACTTGCAAGTCTGCAAACTACCATCAGAGATGTACTTTTTGTTCCAGGTGCTGCGGACAATTTGCTTAGTGTCCCACAGCTGACTGGGCGTGGTTTTGAGATATCCTTCAAGAGGAGCGTCTGTGTCATCAGAAAAGGCAAAGAGGACATTTTGCATGCAAAGTTTATGGATGGCTTATTCTGTATAACTTATGATGACAATGCTGTTGCTGTGTCTAATGCTGATTCTTGTTGTGTTGCACAAACTAACAAGGTTCTTCATGCAGGATGCATTCACGATGCACATCGAAGATTTTGTCACCTGTCTTGGCAAGCGCTGGCCAAGATTCCTGGGTTGGTTGAAGGTTTGAACATCAAACCCTGTAAATTTCACATGAAATGTGTATCTTGTGCAGAGAACAAGGTGAAGGTTGCTCCAAAAGGCAAGGAGTCTAGCAGGCAGGCTTCCAAACCCTACCACCTAGTGCACGCAGACCTGGTTGGTCCTCTTGCGCCCTCTTTGAGAGGAGCAAGGTACTTCATGGTTCTAATTGATTCTTTTTCTAGGTACATTCATGTGTTTATGCTCGAGCAGAAATCGCAAGCATTTCCTAGGTTCAAGGCATTCTGTGCTTGGTTGGAGAATGCTCACGGTAAACGTATCGGCTGTCTGTTTACTGATCGGGGCGGGGAGTTCACTTCTCAGCAGTTTGAAGCTTTCCTGACTGATAAGGGAATCCAGCATGACTTGTCAACGCCTAGATCGCCATGGATGAATGGGCTTGCGGAGCGAGTAAATCAAACGTTGCTGCAAGGACTAAAAACCTTGTTGCATGATGCCAACCTCCCTGAGAAGTTTTGGGAGGAGGCTCTGTCGAATTTTGTTTATTCTTTTAACAGGAGACTGTCATCACCTATTGGTTGTACTCCCTATGAGAAGATGTTTGGTAAGAAACCTAACGTCAAGCACATGAGAATCTTTGGTTCTGACATGTGGGTACACACCCCACAGAGCAACAAGCTTGGGAAGCGTGGGGCACATGGTTTGTTCATGGGGTACGAAAAAGGTGCATACAGGATATGGATGACTGACTCTAAATCCATAAAGTTCACAAGGAGTGTTGAGTACAATCCTAAGTGGGGGGAAAATGTGGGAATTTTCCAGAGTTACCCAGAGGAGGATGAAGGTGATGTGAAAAAAGCAGATCATGCTGAGAAAGCTGAGGAAACTGAGGAGGATGATGATGATGATGATCAGAGTTCGGATTCCAGTTCAGTGGGCGGAGCTGCTGCTGCTGTCAGTGACAGTGATGACACAGCAGACTACAAGAGCGCAAAGGCCTCAGTCAGACCATCTGATGCGTCTGACAATGAACTGGAAGAACCACTGTTCACCATTGGTCATTTTTCTCCTAAGAAAGAGGAGATGAGTCCAGAAGACTTGCGTCTTGTACGCAGATCTGAGAGAGCCACGAAGGGCAGACCTCCAAAGAGATTTGCTGATGAGTTTGCTAAGACGGCAACTGCTGTTCTTAGTAGCTCAGAGAAGGTGTGGGAACCTTCAAGCTTCAAAGAGGTTCAGGAGTTAACCTCTAAAGATGCTGAGCCTTGGCTAAATGCCATGAAGGCTGAAGTTGATTCCTTGAATAGGAACCAAACTTGGGAACTGATACCGGTAGTCCCAGGAATGAGACTGGTTGGCAGCAAATGGGTCTTCAAGGCCAAGACAGACCAGAATGGCAAGGTTGTCAGACACAAAGCCAGATTGGTTGCCAGAGGTTTTTCACAGGTACCAGGACAGGATTACCACGAGACCTACTCGCCCACCGTCAAATATGAGAGCATTTGGCTGATACTCAAGATCGCTGCAGAGGAGAAACTGCATGTTTCCCATCATGACATTAATACAGCTTTTTTGTACGGGATTTTGGGGGAGGAGCTGTACATGCTTCCACCTGACGGGATGCAGATACAGAAGGGAATGGTCTGTAAACTGCGGAAATCCTTATATGGTCTCAAGCAGAGTGCCAGGTGTTGGAACACAAAACTCACTGAGACGTTGCTTTCTCTAGGTTTTCACCAGGGCAAAGCTGATCCGTGTGTGTTTGTCAAGGAGGAGGGGCAAAACAAACTGTATTGTTTATGTTTTGTTGATGATCTTCTGATGTTTTGGAAGAATCAGGCTTTTTACCAAAGCACCCTAGCTCAACTGAAGGAGCACTTTGACATGAAGGATCTTGGTGAGGTATCCAACTATCTTTCTCTGCAGGTGGAGAGGGACCAAGCAGGTAATTTTCTGGTACACCAAACACAGAAAATTGCTGATGTATTAACCAGGTTGAATTTGGTTGATGCAAACCCAGCAGACACACCGATGGTGACAGGTTACCAGGTAGATAGTACTGCTGAAGCGTTTTCTGACACAACGCTGTACAGATGCATTCTAGGCAAGTTGAATTTCATTGCTAGATGTTCAAGACCTGACATTGCTGTAAGCACTAACCTGCTTAGCAGACATGCTAACAATCCTACTGTTCAGGATTGGATGGCTCTGAAGCACATAGCCCGGTATTTGAAAGGGACTTTGCACTACAGGCTGAGGTTCACCAGTCAGAAGACTGGAGGTCTTGAAATCTTTGCAGATGCGAGTTTTGGAAGTGACACCACGGATGGTACAAGCACTTCTGGAGTATGCTACATGTACAACCACTGCCTGTTTGACTGGTTGTGCAAAAAGCAGACGACAGTTAGCCTAAGTTCCTGTGAAGCAGAACTGAATGCTCTGTCATTTTCACTCATGGATTGTGAATGGTTGATGCAACTGTTTAAGGACATCAGGGTTTCTGTGAAATGTCCTATACAAGTGTATCAAGACAATAGATCTTGTTTGGCTTTGCTGAACTCGGAGAGTTGCAAGCAAAGAACCAAGTACTTGCAGATTAAGCTACATCGTGCAAGAGAGTGTATTCAGAAAGGACTCATTCAGGTGTCCTACATGCCAGGAAATGAAATTCCTGCTGATCTGTTGTCTAAGGTTGTTAACAGAGAACAACTTAAGGTTTACGTACAAAGGTTGCAATTGGGTTGAACCACAGGTACTACAGGTTACACGGAAAGGGGGAGGATGTTGGGATATTTCCGTTCCACCTTAAAAGGGAGCAGGCTTTGTGAGTCACAGAGTCTGCGTATTTCCTGTTCACAGGATGTTTCTGTTGTGTCGTTGCTTTCGTTTCTTACTTCTTGCCTGAACATACCGATGCAGGCGGTCATGGTTTCTTTGTTCTGACCAACGCTGAATAAACTGTAAATATGCTCTCCTGCTGTGCATCTTTTGCTGTGTGAATTCTGCTGATAGAGTGTGCACCAGCCTAAGAATGTGGCAATCTATTCTTGAGGCTTCGTGTCGCTATTTGCTGATACTGCGTGTCTACCAAAGGTCGATGGATCGTCCGGCAGCCGGCTTGGGGACCAAGATGGACTTTGTCTCCCTGGCAGTATCCCAACACTGATTGCATCAGCCAGTTGCATCAGCTAGCAAACTCAAGCCTGCAGACTTACTATCTCACACAGCATTCTGAGAATCCCGACACCCCTTCCCTCTTGTAGATGGTACAGAGATAGATGGACCAATGATCAGGCTTTGTATAAGGCAGGTTGCTAGGTAACATTGGCTGATGATGAAATGCCCAAGCCTCCTTGTGCATTTTGTATCTGAGCTGCTGTAGATTAGTGGGTAACAGTTTAAGCTGTGAACTTGCCATATGGCTTTTCTTGTCCCAATCCCACCTCCACATCTGTAACATGGGAATGATAATACTGGCTTACTGTATTGGGTTGGGTGCTTCTGAATGATTGCTGGCCTTTTACGTGAAGTGCCTCATGTATTTGAATTCTGCTTGCTTCTAGAGGGCATTCCACACTCAGGGATGGCACCTTCCTTCCTCACAGACAGTGAGACAATGCCTATTCTGTCTGCCAAAGAAAGGAGAGTGTTAAAGAGGAAGGGGGAGAGGCATCACATGAAACTTCCCCGCCTTTTCTGTTGGAGAAGGGGCTGGCATAAGTCACTCCCAGAATCTGAGCCAGAGGATTCGGATGCATGATTGTAATGCGCTGCTTGTACATATGTAAAATAAAGACTGTATATATGTATCTCAGAGTGAGCAGGGGCATTTCTTGTGAAGAGCATTCACAAGCCATCACATAGGGTTTCCCAATTCTCCCTTCCAGCTGCAACCCCACATGCTACAGCATCCTAAGTCTTTCTAGAAAATCCAATGAACCTCAATAATGACTTTTTTGGGGGGTGGATGGGACTACTGGCTGTAGCAGAACAGTGGGGCACAGGAAAGCCCAATACTGTGAACATTCCTTATTCATTAATATTTTGTAATAATATCCCCTGTCCTACCACCTAGCTATTTGACACCAAAATACTTTGGATACCTGAAGTCATGCTCTACTAGTCTACTTCATTGCGACCGCTTCTGTTAGACAAGTCAAGAGAAGGGCCAAGTGGAAGGAAGGAGTTGTATGTTGTCAAAACATCACTGACAAGTCTTCCTCTCTCCCTCCCTCTCCCCTTTCTTGTCACCTCCAGGTAACTGATCATGCTACTGCTGCTTTACTGCATTACCAGTTGCCTCAAATGCCGGATGTGGTGGTCAGGTCATTTATGGTAAGTTTGATACAAACTCTCTCAACTGGCATAACTTTGCATGTTGGGTTTTTATGAATGTCTTGAAAGGCTGTTTTGGTCAAGACAAGAGTCTGTATCACGAAAGGGAAGCAATGTTCTCCAGGCTATCTGCAGCCCCCCCCCCCCGATCTCCGAGCGTCCTCCGGTGAGCATAGCTCTGGAAAAGGCATCCTCTTCTTCTCCAGGGCGCTCCAGCGACATAAACCAGCTTGGTTTATGCACACTAGCCTTCTGGCTTAACACAGCAAAAGGAAAGAGGCATCGTAGTTCTAAACTACTATTTATTTACAGAATATTTACAGACAACAGCATTATGGCGTCTGTCCTTGCCAGCTCAAAGAACAAACAGAACAGCGTAAAAGTGAAAGTAAAGTTCCACAGACTCACACCGGAAGAGAGATAAGACAGACTTCCTTTCTCACACTCCTCTCAGACAGGCATGTGAAATATACCAATCACAAAATCAACATCGGGGAGCATGAAATCCTAACATCCTCCCCCATTTCAGGTAACCGGTGCCGCATAAGCTAAGGCAGCAGTAAGTGAAGTAAACTTACAGTTGTCAAACACATAGTATACCCCTGTAGTACCCGTTCTACCTTTGGAACTTCATGCAACTGGACTGGCCTTGTGCCTGACCATTTTGCACTTCTGGTTACCTTCCTTCCATGGGACTAGAGCCTTAGCTCTTTTCCTGTCTGAGAAAACAGTGTTGGCCCTTGCAGCCTTTAAACGTGGTTTCACGTCCTTTGAAGACAAACCTTGTACCCCTTGCAAGACCTCAGGTTCTGAAACCTGTTTCGTGCTACTACCCACAGCTATATTTGCAACAGCTGTGTTAGCAAACTCATGAGCATATTTGATGGGTCTTCTACCCTTTGGTGCTCTCTCTGACCTGCACATTAAGCTCATTTCTTCCTTACTGCACTTCTCCTGTGGAGAATGGTGACCTATTGTGAACAGTGTTTCCTCCAGTTCATGATCAGACTGTTCAGATGGTTTAATCATTGTGACTGCACTCTTATAGTCTGCTGTATCAGTTGAATCACTACCTGTGCCCCCACTGTCACTGTCAGTGTCAGATCCCTCACCTGAGCCATCATTGACAGGATAACTTTGGAAAATAGTTACATTTGTTGGCATGCACCCAAGGAAACGAGGGCCATTGGCAGGCCCCCAGCTGGCTCCAGCCCACTGGCCGGTGTGCTGGGCGAACCAAGGCTAAATCTGCGGCCAAGGCTTTTGAAGACTGAGCACACAATTCAGCAGAGAAAATGCTGTGCAAACAGAAGTGACACGAGAGGCTGTGTGAGCATATTTACAAGCAGGTTTATTCAGTGTAGATCAGGACAAAAGGAAACATGTCTGATCTCCTTCGTGTCCAAAGCAAAACAGAAAGTTCCCAGCATGCAATGCTGGTATGTGTTACAGACATGTGACACGCAACAGTCCCACGTCTGTTCCTTACGGTGGAATGGAACATCCCAACAACATCCCCCCCCCCCGTTTTGCAGTGTACTCCACATCTCTATCAAGTAGAACTGTGTTGGTGTTAGACATCAGTACTCTGTACTAGGCTGTTTTGTACCCCAGAAATATACCATGTGCACCACTTTTGCTGAGCTTCTCTTTTTTTTTTAAAGGATATTTATTAAGGTTTTCAATTTTTTATACAAACAAAAAGCAAACAAAAAGATTAAAAAAGACATATAGTTCATAATACAATCTTTTCAGTAACATATTTCTCTGACCTCCTCATACCTCCCCTTCTTGTATTCCCTTTCAAATTATTTGTTCAGCAAATCCTTAACTTAAAGCATTACAGCTTATAATATCACCTTATTTTCTATCCAAACCCTTTTTTTCATCCATGTTCCTTTATATCATTACAGCTAGAAACCACTCAATTTCAATCCAACATCATTCAACATTCCTTAATTTTACAATATTTCTGTAAATAGTCCTTAAATTTTTTCCAGTCTTCTTCTGCCGACTCTTCTCCCTGGTCACGGATTCTGCTCGTCATTTCTGCCAATCCCATACAGTCAATCAGTTTCATCTGCCATTCTTCCAGAGTGGGTAAATCTTGCGTCTTCCAATACTTTGCGATGAGTATTCTTGCTGCTGTTGTAGCATACATAAAAAAAGTTCTGTCCTTCTTTGGCACCACTTGGCCGGCCATGCCCAAGAGAAAGGCTTCTGGTTTCTTCAAGAAGGTATATTTAAATACCTTTTTCAATTCATTATATTGTGCCGGCCCCCGGGGGGTCCACACGCTTCCTCTGGGCGGCTCTGCTTTCCTGGGGGTCCTCCGATTGCAGCAGAACGTAAACACAGCGGAACAGAAGCAGGGTTGCCGTGTTCGTGCAATAAATCAGGCTTAACGCAGGCTTTCCTCTTATCTTACTTTAAGTCTTTATTCCTGTAGCAAACACAACAGTCATAAATCTCCTCCTGGTGACAATGCACTCATGTTCGCTCCTCTCACGCAACGGAGCAAAACACACACTGAGTGAGACACAGAAAACACTCCCCTCAGTATTCTAAACCACGCCTCAGAATGTGAGACGTCACTCAGAACTTCTTAACCCTGTGAGTTCTGAGCCTCTCTCCACACCCCCTCTCGAATCACGTTCTGAGAGGAGTTGTGAACACACATTTATAGACCTCTGAGTGTTCAACACTTTCCCCACTGCCTTCCGCCCCTTCCTGGCATCGTTGTTAGGCACCTGTTGAACCTCCTCCCAAATCTCAGGTTCGCACTGTGTGAAACCAACCCACGCATTGGTGACCTGAAACCTCTCAGGTGGAATTCCCATTGTTGCCCGAGATGACCGCCTGGGCACAAACTGGGGTGCTCCTTCTGACCCACTGGGGCCAGCAAGTGCATCTTCTTCATCAGAAGATCCCCCCTCTGACTTGACACGTCTGTGAGCTTTCTCCATTATGCGAACAGGAGATGAGGGCTCACTCTTGGGCACTCGTTTAATAACCTGTGGAGACGCCCTACTCTGTTCAGGGACCTGGTCTCCACCAGCAGGTTCAGGCTCTGGCTCTCCCTCCTCCTCAGAGTCAGAGTCAGACAGACAATCTGAGTGAACGTCAGGGCTCGCTTTGCGCCTTGCCCAACCATCCTGCTCATAGAACTCAGCATGTTTACTGATCAGAAGCTTGGTCTGATCACCTTCCGGATATGCAAATCTCCATCCCTTTGTCGCAGGTTCATACCCACAGAAGATCATTTCCTGGTACCTTGGGCCACCCTCCTGCTGCTGAAACTTTGGTACAGGCACCATGGCTCTGCTACCGAATGCACGAAAGAAATGTAGCTGCGGCTTCCTTCGATGAAGCAAGAAATACGGGGTGTCACCTACCACTGAATTGTAGCACCTGTTCATCGTGAAATTGGCCGTCTTTACCGCCTCCCCCCAAAAACTTTGAGGCAAACCAGAGTCATACAGTAGAATCTCTGATGCTTGAACCAGAGCTTTACTCCTAAGCTCTGCCACGCCACTCTCCTGAGGAGAAGTCACCTTGTGACGTATCCCTCTCTGGCGAAAGAAACCCTTTAGAGCAGACCCAGTGACCTCTGAACCTCGGTCACACTTGAACCCCTGCACCTTGGTGGAGAACCTTAGTTCCACCTCTGCCACCCAATCTTTGATCAGTTGTGTTGCCTGCTCCTTCGTTCTCAGCGTGTACGCCCATGAGTTCTGCGTAAAATCATCTGTCAGCACCATCAGAAACCTGGCCTTGCCCAGACTTGGCTGTGGCATAGCAAAAAGGTCTGCATGTAAAAGCTCAAAAGGCTTTGTGGTTACTCTCTCCACCCTGGGATAATTATATCCCTTGTTCCTGGCTTTTCTGCAAGCTCTGCGATTCAAAGGTTGACCACATTCTTTTACCTTGCACCCTTTGGTGCACTCTGATAACATCTGAATGTCTTCACAGGAACCATGTGACATTCTCTTGTGCCACACGCAAGCACACGACACATGAGTGTGATCAGTGGCTTTCCCAGCATTCCCCTCACCCTCCAGAGGTGTTTCCAGAACAAAGAGGTTGTTCTGATTCTTCTCAATACGTGCTAGCTGTTTTCCCCCTCTGGAAATTGTACAAACATTTTTCTCAAAACAAACCACATATCCCTCCTGTAAAAGGCTTGGTACAGATAAAAGACAATGTTTTATCTCAGGCACGACGTAGACCTTCAGCTCCGCCTGCAAGAAAGAGACAAACAAGTTTCCAACGTTAGACACACGTCTCTGTGAATTATCAGCAAAACACAGTGTTTTCCCAGCTGAAACAGCTCTGCAGTTCCTTATCTTGACACCAGGTGTCTCTGTCACCAAATGAGCATTAGTGGCAGAGTCCACAATCCAACGCAGCACTCTCTCCTCACTGGAGTTGTCCTTCTTTGTTGCCTTAGCAACAGACTTCCCGCTGCCCCCGACCTTGCAGGTGTTCCCCAAAACTGCCATCGAAGCAGTCAGCTGATAAGCGTTTCCTGCCCTCTCTGAAGCACGTAGCGTCTGCGCTTTCCCACGCCTGCCTCCTCTGCAGGACTGGTTGCCATGGAAACCCGGCTGGTTCCCATGGGAAGCGACCTTGGACACATCCTGCCCTGTCTCCCTAGCTCTCTGTGGGCAGCCGCGACGCAGATGTTCAGAAGAATTGCAGACAAAGCAACGGCGAGTGGAAAACTTTGCAAACTTGCCTTTGGTCTTCTCTGCCCCCCCAACCTTGCCAGCAGCGCTCCTTGAGGCTTTTCTGCTTTTGGGGACGTGGCTTTTGGCTTCTGCTGTGGTTGCTCTGCAAACCCCCTCCAGCTCCTGCCAAACAGCCTGGGCACTCTCAAGACCCTTGGAATGGCCTGCACCCCCACTCTCAGGTGCAAAGTTCCCAGTGGAACAGACTGCCACTGCATCTCTCTTCTCTTCTCTCAGCCGCTCTCCAGCATACAGCCCACCAGACACACGTGTGGAAGCATTCCAACAGCCTTCCAACACAGTCCCAGCCCCCTCTGGGCTTCCTGGGCGTCCCTCAGCCCCTGCTGGGCTTGATGCCTCCTCAGAGCAGCTCTCAGCCCCCTCTGGCCTGGCTCCCACTGCCTTCTTCAGTGCCTGCCATGCGGCCCAGGGCTTCTTCCCGTCCACCTTATCAAAAGGGACTGACGATTCCTGGCTGTCTGCCATCTTCTCCCCGGGGCCCAGCTACTTACAGTAACAGCAGTGGCACCTCCCGGTCCGGCAGATTAGATCTTCCCAGCGAGCTCCTCTCTGCCTCAAACGTTAGGCACAGCTCCAACTGGCTCCAGCTTCTCCTCAGCTGGCTTCTCCCACACGCACGAACGTTGCTTATCTCTGCTTCAGGCGTTTGCTGATGATCCATAACCTGTGCCGGCCCCCAGGGGGTCCACACGCTTCCTCTGGGCGGCTCTGCTTTCCCGGGGGTCCTCCGATTGCAGCAGAACGTAAACACAGCGGAACAGAAGCAGGGTTGCCGTGTTCGTGCAATAAATCAGGCTTAACGCAGGCTTTCCTCTTATCTTACTTTAAGTCTTTATTCCCGTAGCAAACACAACAGTCATAAATATCCTCCTGGTGACAATGCACTCATGTTCGCTCCTCTCACGCAACGGAGCAAAACACACACTGAGTGAGACACAGAAAACACTCCCCTCAGTATTCTAAACCACGCCTCAGAATGTGAGACGTCACTCAGAACTTCTTAACCCTGTGAGTTCTGAGCCTCTCTCCACATATATATCATTTCCCAGAAAGCCTTAATCCTAGGGCACGTCCACCAAAGGTGAAAGAATGTACCTTCATTTTCCTTACATTTCCAACATTTGTTATCGGGCAAATGATAGATTTTTGCAAGCTTGACTGGGGTCATGTACCACCTATATATCATTTTCATAATATTCTCTCTTAAGGCATTACATGCCGTAAATTTAATCCCGGTGGTCCACAACTGTTCCCAGTCAGCAAACATAATATTGTGTCCAACGTCTTGTGCCCGCTTAATCATTACAGATTTAACTGTCTCATCGTGGGTATTCCATTTCAGCAGCAAGTTATACATTTTTGACAAAGTCTTAGTTTTGGATTCTAACAATTCTGTTTCCAATTTAGATTTTTCCACCTGGAAACCAACTTTCTTGTCCAAATTGTAAACCTCCATTATCTGGTAATAATGAAGCCAATCTCGCACTTTATCTTTCAATTTCTCAAAACTCTGCAATTTCAGTCTGTCCTCTTCTTGTTCCAAAATTTCCCAGTATTTTGGCCATTTGGCCTCCATGTTAAGTTTTTTCTGAGCCTTAGCCTCCATTGGTGACAACCACCTTGGAGTTTTATTTTCCAATAGATCCTTATATCTAGTCCAAACATTAAACAGTGCTCTCCTGACAATATGGTTTTTGAAAGCTTTGTGTGCTTTAACCTTGTCGTACCACAAATATGCATGCCACCCAAATACATTGTTAAAACCTTCAAGATCCAAAATGTCTGTATTCTCAAGAAGCAGCCAGTCTTTCAACCAGCAGAATGCTGCTGACTCATAATAAAGTTTGAAGTCTGGCAGGGCAAATCCACCCCTTTCCTTTACATCAGTTAATGTCTTAAATTTTATTCTAGGCTTCTTGCCCTGCCAGACAAATTTAGAAATGTCTTTCTGCCACTTCTTGAAACAGTCCATTTTGTCCAAAATTTGCAATGTTTGAAACAAAAACAACATTCTAGGCAATACATTCATCTTTATAGCTGCAATTCGACCCAACAAGGAAAGCTTCAAATTTGACCAAATTTCTAAATCTTTTTTCACTTCAGCCCAACATTTTTCATAATTATCTTTAAACAAATTCCCATTTTCAGCTGTCATATTAATCCCCAGGTATTTCACTTTCTTAACCACAGTCAGTCCTGTTTCATTCTGAAACTTCTCTCTTTCAATCGGTGTTAAGTTTTTCTCAAGAACCTTAGTTTTTAACTTGTTCAATTTAAAACCTGCAACCTGACCAAATTCTTGAATTAATTCTAAAACTCTTTTGGTACTAGATTCTGGCTCCTGTAGTGTCAAAACTAGATCATCTGCAAATGCTCTCAATTTGAACTGTTTAGCTCCGACCTGTATGCCTTTAACCATCCGGTCCCTTCTAATCATATTCAGCAAAACCTCCAGGACCGATATAAAGAGCAGAGGGGAAATTGGGCATCCCTGTCGTGTCCCTTTTTCTATCTTGAATTGTTCCGTAACCACATTATTTACAATTAATTTGGCCGTTTGTTCTGAATATATTGCACCTATACCATTCTCAAAACCATGGCCTACCCCCATACCCTGTAGATTCTTTTTCATAAAACTCCAAGAAATATTGTCAAAGGCTTTCTCCGCGTCCACAAATATCAAAACTGCCTTAGTATTTATGTTCACTTCTAACTTTTCCAAAATGTCAATTATATTCCTCAAGTTATCAGAAAGATGTCTTCCCGGAAGAAAGTCCGCTTGGTCCTTATGAATCTCCTCAATCAGTACTTTTTTCAGTCTCTTAGCCAAAATGTCAGCAAAGATTTTGTAATCCACATTTAATAAGGATATGGGACGGTAGTTCCTAAGTTGAGTCTTTTCAGTCTCTGTTTTTGGTATTAGTGTAATATAGGCCTCTTTCCACGATTCTGGTGCCCTTTTCCCTTCCAAGATTTCATTGCAGACTTCCTTCAATGGTTGTAATAGCCACTCTTTCAAGGATCTGTAATAGCTGGAAGTCAACCCATCCGGTCCTGGAGACTTGCCTACTTGCATATTTTGAATGGCACCTTCTATCTCCTGGTCAGATATTTTACAGTTCAACATAAGTTTGCTTTCTTGTGAAATTTTTTGTAATCCATTTATCTTCAAAAATCGGTCTATGTCCATTTCGTTCTGTGGCCCTTGTGCATATAATTGTTTAAAATATTTCTGGAAGCAGTTTCTAATCTCAATTGGGTTATGTATATCTTTTCCTTCTACTTCTAGATTTGTAATGGTATTTAATTTTTGTCTTTTTTTCAGTTGCCATGCTAGTAGTTTCCCACATTTGTTCGCTGATTCAAATGTCTTCTGTCTCATTTGTTTAATTTTCCATTCTATTTCCTGATTCATCAATTCCATGTATTGTACCTGATATAACTTTATTTCTTTCAAGATCTCCTGTGACTTTGGCTTTACTCTCAGTTTTTTCTCTCCTTCTTTTATTTTCTCCAGAATTTTATCCTTTTTCTCATTTCGGCTTCTCTTCTTTATTGCATTCTGTTGAATCAGGAACCCTCTCATCACGGCTTTACTGGCATCCCAGATTACTCTTTTTTCAACATTAGTAGTCATATTTATTTCAAAATAATCTCTCAAAGTTTTTTGGGCCTTTTTATATACTTCTTCATCTGTAAATAGAGTGTCATTCATCCTCCATCTAAAGGAGCCGGGTGTCATTTGCTTCATCTCCATCTTTACTGCATTATGGTCTGAGCAAGTTTTAGGGCAGATTTCCACTTTTTTTATCTTTGGTGCCTTGCAATTCGATCATAGACAATGTCAAATCATGGTCCTCAAGTTTCTTGTATACCGGTGGTATCTTCTCCTGGGCAGCAGTTGCAATCTCCTTAGCTTCCTCAGCTAACTTCCGAGACGAGGCCGATTCCTCCAATAATTTTTCAATGGTCTCTGTGTTAGAGTTGACTTTCTTTCCCAGTTCATTTATACTTGTAGTGTTCAAATCAATTTTTACTGAGGCCTCAGCTACTTGTTTGTTTGTCTCCGCCACCTGTTTATTTGTCTCTGCAACCTGTTTAGCTAGATTTTCCAGAGATGCATTAATTTTACTAAGTGCCTCGACTACATGGAGATGGCTGAAATGACTGGCAGAATCCGTGATCAGGGAGAAGATTTGATTGAACAGGATTGGAAAAAGTTTAAGGACTATTTACAGACATATTGTAAAATCTTTGAGTGTTAATATGATGTGGGAAGTGAAGGTAACAGGGTTTGTGTGATTTGGTTAAATGTGAATTAAAAGAAGAATGCTAAAAAGGATAGGGGGTTATGAACAGAACATTATTATGTCATAGTATATAAGATGAGATATGGATAAAAACAATGGAAAATCGGGACATAATAATTAGAAGAATGTAAAATTAAGTATGGTTTAAATAAGGTTTTGAATTTGCTGAATTGGATTGGAATAAAGAGGAACACAAAAAAGGGGGATGTGAGGAGGTCAAGACAGAGGGGTATGGGATTTTATAAATTTAAGAAAAAGGGTTTTTCATTTTTCCTTTTTTTTCTCTATTTTTCTTTTTCTCTGTTATATATTTTTGTTTTTCTGTTGTATTTGTTTTTTATATGAACTTTATGTATGGAAACGATACATTTTGAAATGTTGAATCTTTTGTTTTGTAAAATCTTAATAAATATCTATTTTAAAAAAAAAAAATTACTAAGTGCCTGGGCCAATAGATCTTGTGATGACATAGCCTTTGGCTTTAGTTGTGAAGCCGCAGCTCCTACTGAACTTACTGCTCCGGATGTTGAGGCCCTTCTCTGCTGAACGATATCTGTTTTGTATTGTCTACCAGACCTGAGAGTCTTTTCCTGCGTCTGTTCTATCTTGCCCTTCTCATCTGCCATAGCACTTCCATAAACAGTCCAAGGTCAGTCTCACGCCTAGTCACTTTGTTTTGGAAAGGAATTTTCCAGGCTCAGTTGTTTAGTAGCTTGGTACTTGCTACAACATAATCTCCTCTAGGGGGACACACTTCCAATTTCAATTGCAACAAATAAAGTCCTAGTAGATCCCCTTTGTTCTCTAAAAATACACAGTTTCAATCAAAAGTTACTTTTTAGTCCAAATCCGTTCTGAAAGCAATTGTATCCTTTCACAGAGTATCAATATTCTTTACCCTTAACACTTTGACAGCTGTCAAACGCAGTCCGTTCCCAGGTTTTAGAGGCAGCAGATAAAACTTTACTTCTCACCGTTCTTGCAGGTAATTAATGCTCAAAATTCTCCCCTCCACCCCTGCTAACAGGAGGGGGATACTTCTTTTTTGGTGGTGGATTTAAGTTCTTTAAAAAACGTCTTTCAAAGTTACAGCTTTACAATCTCTTTGCTTTGCTCTATCTACAAGCCGGGAGAAGCAGACTTCCTGTTTATACTTCTCCCGTTTCGGTACCAAATTTAAATCGTTGTTTTTTTTTGTAATTTTAGCTTCTTGCTCCTACTCACGGGTAGTTGCTTTCAGTCCCAATTGTCCAGAAAGGAATCGGCGCTCTCCAACCCTGGCTTGCGGCTTCACCCCGCGAAGAGGGTAGACGACTCTCAGCTCCACGCCGCTCACCCCTGCTCCGTTCAGAAGCCTTTAAAAAGGCTCCTTTGCAGTCGGGGGGGGCGCAAATGGAGCCCGCCGAGTCTCCAAGCTCACAGGCTTCACCGCCTGTGATTTCTTCGGGTCTCCGCTTCGCCGCAGCGGCCAGACCCAAGCTTCGCGGAGCCGGTTCCCTCCGGAGCTCAGAGGGAACCTGCCATTAGTCGCTGGCGCCGACCGGAAGTCCACTTTTGCTGAGCTTCTCACTCTGTGGTGTCTCCACCCACATGTCAGACCCAAAAACCCTAAGGTGTTTGACAAAAGGCTCTTTCTGGAACAGTTTCTCATAGGGTGTGCATTTGACAGCTTTGGAGTATCTCCTGTTATAAGAATACACATAGCAATTCAGAGATTCAACCCAAAACTCATTTGGCAAGCCTGCACTAAGCAGTAACGCTCTCATGGCTTTTTGTAACTCCATGTTTACCCTTACACATAAATTGGTGTTCCATGAAGACTCCTGGGTAGCAACTTTGTGCTTCATCCCTTGTGCAGCCAGGAAACTTCCAAATTCCTGTGAAACAAAATCCTGTTTCTGACCTGTGAAAAGACAATCAATTTGCACATCATGGACAGATTTTACCCATGCACAAAATTCATTGAACGTTGTCAACACTTGATTTCTCTTCTCTAGCATATAGACCCATGCATATTTAGAATGAGAATCAACCAAAATCAGGTAATACTTGGCATTGCCTCTAGAGGGTGATAGAGGACCCACCTGCTGAAAAGCCGTTTTGCCTTTCAAAGCCACATTGACTCTTACCTCTTGTGTCACATTATCATTACATTAATCATTATCAAATGAAAGTAAATACAAGCCGTCTTCATTGTAAGCATTTGGCATTGAAACGGGGAGGTTCAATACAGGAAGTCCGCCTCCGCCTTTTGTAAATAGACTGAAGCAATGAGGTTGCAAGCTGAAGTCTTGGAAAGCCTTTTGTAAAAGACTAAATTTCCATCAGCAAAGAACATTAAACCCCCCCTTGGAGGCAGGAGAAGAGGGGGGGAAGTGGTGGACTGAATATGCCTGTAGGAGAGAGCGAAGAGAGCTAAAATACCGCCGCTCTGACCCTGGAAACGGGCTGCTAGCAGGATTGATGTCTTTTGGAATGTTCATTGACAGCGTTTAGAACGTTCATTGACAGTTAGCTAAACAAGAGAATACATTGTTTCTACTGTCTCCGGCTGTTTTTTAAAAAAGGAGTAAAAGTAACTGAAAACTGAAACTAACTTTGGATTATTGGAACTGTGTTTAAAAGAGGACATTACTGACTAATGTCAGTAATGAAATCAGGCTTGGATTTCACATTTTACTGCTGTTTTTTATGATCACCAAGTTTGTAAAAAGGAAAATTTTAAATTTTCTCTGGCAAAAACCACACAATTTCAAATTACTGTTGAGGAGATGAAAAGGATAATCTTTTTGTTTAAGCAAGGGAAATCACCTGGTATGGATGGCATTCCAATAGACCTGTTGAGATTAGATGTAGAATGATGGGCCAATAAACTTGTACCGCTTTTTAATTCTATCTATCACTCAGCCCTTGTACCTAAGTCATGGAACAACTCAATAGTGGTACCGATCTTTAAAAAAGGTGATAGGAATTGCCAAGAGAACTACAGGCCTATAAGTTTGTTACCATGCATAAGTAAAATCTATGCCAAATCTCTGCTTATTAAATTGGAAGAATGGATGCTGACAAAAGGTCTACCTGGTAAAGAGCAGGCTGGTTTTAAGGCAGGCTCGTCAACTCTTGACCAGTGTCTAGTGTTAAGTCATCTTGTGGATAAATATGTCATGAGAAATAAACGAAAACTCTTTGTGGCATTTGTGGATTTAAAAAGTGCCTTTGATTCGGTCGACCGCAACAAACTATGGACTAAACTAGAACACCTTGGTATCGACCCATATCTACTTACACTGATTCAAAGTTTACATTCTAATAACCAAATATATGTTAAAGTATCAAAAGATGGTAGACTTGCAGGTCCTATTCTGAATAATCGAGGAGTTAGGCAAGGCTGTATCTTGGCCCCTACCCTATTTAATCTATTTTTATCTGACCTACCATTATTTCTTCAAAATGCAACCACTCATACTCCTTATTTAAACAATAGCCCACTCTTTTTATTACTTTATGCAGATGATGCTGTCATTATTTCACTCTCTGTTTGGGGTTTAAAAAAATTATTTAAGAGTTTCTCAAACTACTGCTCTCTCAATAATCTCAAAATTAATTATGATAAGACAAAGATTGTGCAATTCAGAAAGAGAGGGAACCCAAAAGGCTGTATAATTAATGGACATCTAATACAGGAAGTTAAGCACTTCAATTATCTGGGAATCACATTCAAAAATAATATGAATTGGAATACACATATATGTGCTGCAATAGTTAAGGCCAAAGTGACAGCCCACCATATTAAATCTTATTTTTTTTCTCCAGTAGGAAACAGATTTATTCCAGCTGTATTGCAAGTGATTGACATGAAACTCTGTGCCCAACTTCTATACGGCACACCAGTGTGGATTTCAGGTGACCTCAAGAGGTTGGATAAATTTCACGCATCCCTTTTGAGGTCATTATTAGGACTTGCAAACTCTGTAAAATATGAAACAATATGTTGTGAGCTGGGAATACTGCCTTTATCAGTAAGAGCATGGCTGAGGACCTTGAAATATTGGATCTTCCTCCATTATAGAGCCCTATCCCCTAATTCTATACTTTACGATCTTTTAAGTGATAGTGCAATCTACAATCTATCAGTGATTTGTAGGAGAAAACTGGATTCGATAGGGCTCACTCTAACTGATTTTGAAATCTCTGATCCCAAAGATATATGGGAAATTATCAGGAAGACCCTCACAGAAAAAAGTGTTCTCGCCATGCTTGAGGTTGCAAAGCACAGCACCTGCTCTCCTATCCACCTAAATCTCCCTTTGTGTAGAGATTTCCAAAAGGGATACATGACAAATCTGAAGAAACATGAATCATGTAGGCTGTTTATGTTGGCCAGATTTAACATGTTTCCCTCGGCGGTAGTGAGAGGAAGATACTTAGCTATCCCAGAATCAGAGCGTCTCTGTAAATGCAGAAAACAGGAACCCGATACTCTAGAGCATATATTCTTTTCCTGTGATTTTGGCAGCTATGCCAGAAGACAATTATTTGAGGCCCTAAAATTTAATAGACAGTTTTTTACACAACCAACTGTTCAGGACCTGCTGGCGGACAGCGATGATCAAATTACTTTAATAGCAGCTGAATTTTTAAGTGCTGTCCATGAAGAAAGAATGGGCCATGATAAAGAGACTTAGTGGTTTTTAATGGTAGGTGATGTTGCTGTGTTGTATTATATTATTTATGTACATCGATTTATTTCTTGGAGTTAAGAATAGGACTGGGATAAATTGTGTTCGCTGAGCCCGTATTTTATACAGTCTGTATATGATGTTTGTTTGTTAATGTGAGGTGTGATATGCCTAATAAAGGATTTTGAATTTGAATTTGAATTTAATACAAATAGAAACTGTTTCCCCCTAGTGGAAGCTTTTGAAACTGGTTGCTTTACAAGAGCTGGGCTAGGGGAACTTCCAGCTGCAAGATAAAAAACTGTGAGACTCTGGGATTGACCTTGAATCTTTTAAGTGTTATGGCAAATGGAAAGGAAAAAACAGACCAGTCAACTGCTGGAAAAACATTAAGGTCTGGGAGGACTTGGCAGCAACCCAGGAGAGGCTCAACATCAGGCCTCCCTGCCTCTTCGGCAGCTGCTTCTGTACCAGTACACTCAAAACCAAGAGGAATGTCAACAGAAGAGGCCTTAGTGGTTGCATTAGTGAAGATAAACGATTCACTGGAACAGCTTCACAAGAAAACAGACGTGATAAATGCGAAAGTGGATGCTGCAAATATTAAAATCGACTTAATTGCAGAAAGTATAAATAATCTGGGACAAAATGTGAATACCAATACAGAAACCATCCAGAAATTGATACAGGAATCTACTTTGATACGGCAAACTGCGGATGAAGCCAGGGAGAAAGCCGTTGCTGCTGAATGTAAAGCAACACAACTGGAGAGAGAGAGAGTCCCAGCCCTACAGAGGCAACTTGATGAACATAAGTTGACGCTTGTTATGATTGAACTTAAAGAAAAACAGACGAATTTGAGGATCAGAGCCCTACCTGAATTGGAAAAGGAAAGCTTGACAGAGTTTCAGGAGGAGACAGGACTAACATTGGTTGAGAAAGAGAGGTACTCTCAAATTGTGGAGCCCTGATAAAGTTCGGGAATGGATCTTTGAAAAAGATGCCTTTTTGGACTCCACTAAGATAAAAAACTCTGGGTTTTCCTACTGGTTCCCCCGAGTAAAAGCAGTCAAAATCTGTGCCAACTACTTGGTGGAGCTCACTGATCCCACCCTTCGGAGGGCTTTTACTATGGCACGGTTTCAAACATTGCCAACTGCTTATTTGACCGGTAGATACACAAAAACCCCAGTAGAACATCGTTTATGTCCTTGCCTTATGAAAATTAAAGAGGATCTTACACATTACCTCCTCTATTGCCCCATTTACTCGGGCTTTAGAGACGCATTGCTGCAAATTATACCCAACTCTATAACCAGTCCTGAAGATAGAGTAAAATTTTCGTTAGTTGATGCAAACCCACGCATTACCCATGTGGTAGCGGTTTTTGTGATGAAGGCCATGAAAGCCAGGGAAAGATTTATGGACGACAATGTAAAGACCCCTTCATCGTCTGTTTAACTCGTTGCTCGTTTTCCCTCCTTTTATATTTTGTGGGAAGAAGGTTTTGTTGGCATAGTATGTAATGAATTTTAATGTTTTTAACTATTGTAGTGTTGATGTTTGTGCACAGGCATGGTCCTCACAATAAATGGATTTGACTTTGAGAAAGAGAGGTATTTGGGGGTTAGCGTGACTGCGAAAAATGTGAATCTATTTAAGGATAATTGTGAAGGACGTTGGATTGAAGTGAAGGGGGATTTGGAAATATGGACAAATTTGAAGTTGTCATTGTTGGGCCGAGTTGCTGTGGTGGGGATGAGTGTTGCTGTGTTGCCGGGGATGTTGCTTTTGTTTCAAACATTGCAAGTTTCGGATGGGATGGATTGTTTCAGGAGGTGGCAAAGGGATGTTTCCAGATTTGTTTGGCAGGGCAAGAAGCCTCGAGTAAAATTTAAGATATTGACTGATGCCAAAGAAGGAGGTGGATTTGCCCTGCCAGACCTTAAACTTTGTTGTGAACCAGCTGCTTTTTGCTGGCTGAGAGAATGGCTGCTTCTTGAAAACACTGAAGTGTTGGATAATGGCAGATGAAGTTGATGGACTATATGGAATTGGCGGAAATGACTGGCAAAATCCGAGACCAGGGAGAAGAGTCGGTGGAAGAAGACTGGAAAAAGTTTAAAGACTATTTACAGAAATATTGGAAAATTAATCAATGTTAGAAGAATGTTGGAATGAAGTTATATGGTTTTAGTAGAAATATTATAAGGAATTAAGTATAAATAGATTAATAGAATATTAAAGGAAAAAATAAGGCTAGAATGTGTTAAGATAATTATAGGATAGAAAACAGAGGAAGATGGAAAGGAATTGCTGAAACAATTAATAGAAGTGGAATACAAAAAGGGAGGTGTGAGGAGGTCGTTGAAATAAGTGAATGAAAGATAAGATATTGAAAATGTTTGAGGTGTTCTAAACTGTTTTTGTTTGTTTTTGTTCTGTTTTGTTAGTTTAATGTGTTAGTG
Source organism: Podarcis raffonei (assembly GCF_027172205.1). Classification (NCBI taxonomy): domain Eukaryota; kingdom Metazoa; phylum Chordata; class Lepidosauria; order Squamata; family Lacertidae; genus Podarcis; species Podarcis raffonei. The sequence goes on from NC_070620.1 coordinate 25,681,190, forward strand.
TTATGTAGTGTTTTTGTATTGTATTGTTCTTTTTTTGTAGTGTTTAAATGGTTGGAAAAGCAATAAATATTATAAAAAAATAATAATAAAGCAAGTGCCTGGGTAGAGCTAGACTTGGCACGATTCTTGCCACTGGCCCCTCCTGCCCCGGAGCTCTTGGGCTTCTTGCCGTTCCTGCAGTTCTTCTGCAGGTGGCCCTCTTTCCCACACTTCCACCACCATAGGGCTTTCAAAGCAACAGCCTCCCCTGTACCTTCCACTGCTGTGAGGGGTGCTTTTGTGGCTTTGGCCTCCCCCTCATCAGCTGCAAGCGCCATCTGGCAGTCAGACTCATTCAAGAGCGTTGAGCAGACTCTCTGAACAGTCAAATCAGCAGCTGGCAGAGCTCCAAGCTGTGATGCCACAACCGCATACAATGCATACGATGCATCCATGCTGTTGATAATCATAAAACAAAAGAGCGACTCCGGAAGTTCAAACTCCCTCTGCACCAGCTGGCCATGCAGAAACTTCATCTGGGTGAGGTGTTTCTGCAAGTCTCCCCCCACTTTCAGCTTCAAATTGGAAAGCCTCTGGAAGTGCAACAGGGCGGATCTTGCTGCGACATGAAGATGTGATTCTCGTAAAACAAGCCACACCTCCTGTGCTGTATTCAATCCTTGAATATGGATAAGCTGGTTGTTCAACACAGACAAGGTGATCGCAGCTCTCACTTGTTTATCAGCTTCGCGCCACCCTCTGTTCGGTACCTGTGGCATGGGGTCACCTATAACATGCCATACGTGTTGTCTTATTAAGACAGCTTGCAGAGAGAGTGTGCATGCTCTAGCTCGAGCCTGTCATCTGCTCTGGAACTCCCCTGCCAAGCTAAACAATTTATGGCCTAAAGGAATGTAAGATAAACTGAAAAAAGAAAATAAAGTCTAAAGAGAGAGTGTGAAGTTGTAGAGAAACCGGGGTTGCCAAATTCAAGCCTGCAAACTTGGTAAGAAAGTCGCTAAATTAACTTCAAGCCTAACGAAGACGCCCAGCAGTTCCCTCTTATTTATGACTCTATTTAACAACCTAAGGATGGCAAAAACGTTGAAAGATTTATCAGTTCAGCTAGCAACTTTTCAGGACTTAATGCTTGCCTCCCAAAACAACATTAGAGAAGATATCAAGTCGGTGAAGGAGGATGTCTTACGGATAGGAGTCAAATTAAGGGGGTGAAGCAATTAGCAATTCAAGCTAAAGAGCTAGCCCAGAAAAAATGAAAAAAAGGTAACTACTCTATCTAAACAGGTGGCAGAATTGTCGGACCACCAGAGAAGAGCTAATATGATTTTGGGAGGAATTCCAGAAGAAATACAGGCTAAAGAGTTGGAAGAAACTTTAAGAACCTGGCTATGTACTCAAGGAGTTAGTTTGAAGGCAGAAGATGTGGAACGAGCCCATCGCTGCCAAGGGCCCAAGGGGAGAAAATCCCCCAGGAATGTAATAGTTAAATTTCCTAGAGAGAAGCTGCAACAGCAGGTATACCAGACTTTGAATAAAATTAAAGAACTGAGTTTCCAAGGGAAAAGAGTGTGGGTGAGTCGAGACATATGCCAGGCTAGGTAAAGGTAAAGGTACCCCTGCCCATCAGGGCCAGTCGTGTCCGACTCTAGGGTTGCGCGCTCATCTCGCTCAAGAGACCGGGAGCCAGCGCTGTCCGAAGACACTTCCGGGTCACGTGGCCAGCGTGACTAAGCTGCATCTGGTGAGCCAGCACCAGCGCAGCACACAGAAACGCCATTTACTTTCCCGCTAGAAAGCGGTCCCTATTTATCTACTTGCACTTAGGGGTGCTTTCGAATTGCTAGGTAGGCAGGAGCTGGGACCGAACGACGGGAGCTCACCCCGCCGTGGGGATTCGAACCGCCGACCTTTCGATCGGCAGGTCCTAGGCTCTGTGGTTTAACCCACAGCGCCACCCGCGTCCCATATGCCAGGCTACTCTAAGGCAAAAAAGCCAAATGAAACTTTATGCACAAAAACTGCATAATAACGACATAAGGTTTACCTGGCTATACCCTGCCTCTATACTGATTTTTAAAGATGGTAAAAGGTTTATAGCCGAGAACCCAACAGAGGCTGGGATTTTATTGACACAGCTGGGAATCGAACTTGATGAGTTACTACTACAGGTAATTGAGGAGGAGGAGGCGGAAGAGGAGGATGCAGGAGAAGGACACTCAGGTGAAGCTTCAACACGACCAGAGAAAAGACCAAGAACACACTCGCATGATGTTACATCTTAAAGGAGTAAAGAGGCCATCAAACAAACTGTTTTATTGAAATGTTTTGGTTAAGGGGAGGGAGGGGATGCGTGCTTCTTCAGAATGTGGAGAGAGGGGATGAAAATTCTTCCTCGATATATTTTCTCTTCCATGGGGGGGGGAGGGGGGTAAAGAATTGTAAGGGGGGGAGAAATCCTCAGCTTAACGTACACAAAATTCAAAGCAACAAAGAATATGGTTAATTCAATCAAAATTATTTCACTGAATGTCAATGGTCTTACATCCAACTGTAAACGATATAGGTTATCCAGGCTAGCCAGAGAACAAGGAGCCGATATAATATGTCTTCAAGAAACCCATACACAGGCAGGGGTCTTTCCAAGCCTTACCTGGAGATGCCATTGAGCATTGAATCTGGGACCTTCTCCATGCAAAGCAGATGATTAATAACAAGCTATGGGCCTTTCCCTATATACTCTGCAGTCCCACTACTTTCCATAGGTAGATGCAACTAAAATTCAGTCTGCGCACCTGCAAGTAGGCATTTGGGGTCAATATAGTAAAAAAGTATCTCTGTAGAGATAAGGCTATGAACCAGATGCTTTGTATACCGAAAGTGCAGAAAATACTCCTGCCTGAAACATGGGTGGACAGCTGCCAGTTTTTGTTGGCCAATCTTCCTACCCTGGTGCTGTTGGACTCCAATTCCCATCAGCCCTGGCCAGTATCACTAATGCTCAGAGATGATGGGAGTTGTAGTAAAACAACATCTGGAGGGCTGCAGGTTCCCTATGACAATAGCAAAACATACAGACCAATAATGTGTTTCTCTTTTCCAATTTTTTAAATTAATTTTCCACATTTATAACAGACATAATATATAAAACACACAAAAGAAAACACATTACAATACTAAAGAAAAAAAGAAACAAAAATATAAACACTTATTACTTCTAAAACCCCATTTAACTTTCATTGTTAACTGACTTCCTCAAATCCCCCCTAACTGAATTTCATTATATCACCATGTAACAGTTCTCCAAAATCATATTTCTAATAAAATTAACTCCTTCAATTTACTATCTTCTTCTCTTTTCTTAATGATCTAAATCCATAATGCTTTACAATTCATTCTTATTCTAATCCTAAACCTGTTTGATACTTTTAAGTGACTTCTAATTATTTTATGTTACAATATTTGGCTAAGTAATCTTTAAATTTCTTCCAATCCTCTTGTGTCTCCTCTTCTTTCTGGTCGCGGATTCTTCCAGTCAGGTCGGCCAGCTCCAAAAAGTCCAACATCTTCATCTGCCATTCTTCTACTGTTGTTATTTCTTGTGATTTCCAGTTTTTGGCTAATAGCAGTCTTGCTGTTGTAGTGGCGTACAAAAACAACCTAACATCTTCTTTGGGCAATTCCAATCCTATTATTCCAAGTAGAAAGGCTTCTGGTTTCTTAACAAATGTATTTTTCAACATTTTTTTCAACTCATTATAAATCTTTTCCCAGAAGTCCTTCACCTTGGGACATGTCCACCACATATGATAAAAGGTGCCTTCTTTTTCTTTGCACTTCCAACATAAATTATCATTTGTGTGGTAAATCTTTGCTAATTTTACCAGGGTTAAGTACCATCTATACATCATTTTCATAATATTTTCTTTTAATGCAGTACATGCAGTAAACTTAACCCCTTTCTTCCACAACCTTTCCCAATCTTCTAACCCCCGGAGGGCTGCAGGTTCCCTATGACAATAGCAAAACATACAGACCAATAATGTGATTCAGCATTAGGCAGCTTCGTGTGTTTTTGTTCCCTTCTGTGCCCAGGAGTCGCAGAAACTGGTATGTTTTTTATCACTGCAGCCAAAATGGACCTGATCATATTTATTTATTAAATTTATTATATCCTGCTTTTCCTCCTTAAGGAGCCCAGGGTGGCAGATACATGAGTGATTAACAGTTTAATCATCTAAAAACATCCCCAATACAGAAACAGACTGGGAAATACCTCTATTTAAAATGGTTGTTGAAAGAGGATGGTTTTCATTAGGTGCCAAAGACAACAGAGATGGTAAATATCAGATTATATATTTCCCCAACAGAGGCAGCGCTGCCAAACAGACCTGCCCTAAAATTGGCAACTCTTCCTGCCTAGTCATGGCCCTCCTTTCTGATCAAGATTTAAATCCATGTTGGCCATGAACAAAAGATATCTGCATATATTCTTGCTGAGACTTAAGGCACGTGTTTGAAAGGATAGCTGTGAAACTGGTTTCAGAAATGTTTCTGTATGATTTCACATTTCTGAAGCATGTGGCTCTTGGATAGATATCGTTTGGATGCAAGAGGCAGACTCCAGCATCTCATAATGAAAAGGTCACTTTTTATGAGCTGAATTTGATTTTGGTCTAGCTGCAAGGAAGTCCTGGCTGTCCATGGTGACCCTTCAGTTACAAATACCTGCTTGTCACTGCAGGAATTTCTGTTTATGTTGTTGCTTATTGAGAGAGGACAGGCATTCCAATAAAGTATACTATCAGCTATACTGTGACCTTGTGAGTTTTTGGTATACTTCCTTCTAAAGTCTGCCTCTCTCTGGACTCAAGCCAAGATACATTTCCCATCCTCTGCATCATTGGTCTTGACATAAGTGATGACCTTGGGAGTGTCCATATTAAGTTTCCTCCCTTCTTTCTTTTTCTTTCCGACTTTTAAAGACCTGGTTAAGAAGTTACATGAAGCTGTTCCAGGCTCCATGCCAGCGCTGCGGAAGGTATCTGCAAGATGGTCTACCACCCACATGGCGGGACTTTCGGACACTGGAGGAGTTCCATGACACCTGTAGGCAGTAGTACCACCTGGAGGCTGACGGAAGTCTGTGGAGGAAACAGACTCAGAAGTTGGGTCCCAAGAAACACCTCTTTACTGTTTCTCCAAATATCTGTATGGACAACTCACAACTTAATTTGTACAAAATCAGCTTTATGCACTTGGCTGGGGGGGGGGAGTAAAAATAAACACGGGGTGGGTGTTGGGGGCTGGAGGAGTTGGCAGTCCCTCCCATCATTGCACTCATCTTAGAGGGAGCATTTGGAGGTGCAGGGAGACAGTGTAGTGGCCTTTGTAGTGGCCTAAATTATTGGCAAATAATTTAAATTTTGATTCCTTTTCCCATATTTATTTTTGTTTCAGATACAGCAGGCTTTTTGTTATTTGTTGAATTTCTATAGTTTCCGATTTCTGACATGTAACTTTGATTTGCTTCCTAATTTTTATAGAACCAATTGCTTTATGGTGCTGTTCTAATTGTTTCAATTCAATATGTAAGGATGTTGCTGTTTGTTCATGTTGTTTACATATCTTATTCTTTCCTGCCATACTGCTGCTTTCATAGTACCACACATCATTTTTTCTGGTAAATCTATATCTGCAATAGGTTCAAAATGTTCTGAGATGGTTGTGGAGATGGCTTCCACAGCTAATTGGCTGGTTAGTAATTTAGCGTCAAAATGCCATGATTGTGTGGTTCCATGCATGTTTAAAATAGGATTAGTAGACCAGACTGGAGAAGGATCAGGTACCAGGCAGTGGTGGAGAAAGGGGTGGGTGGGGTGGGGGCAAGCCGCCCTGGGTGCCATCATGAGGGGGGAGACAAAATGTTCAACGTGCCCGCTCCCGGCCCCGAAAGAAAGCAGTGGCTTCGGGTGAACAATGCTGCCACGTTCTTTCCGCTGCCGCCACCATTATTTGGAATCCTCCCCCGAAATTCTACGAAAATACCTTCTGGAAGATTCCTCAAGCTCAATATCATATGAGGTGGCCAAATTTTGCACTTTAGTAATCAGGAAGCGTAAATCTCCTCTGTTGAATGGCACACTGCAAAGTTCCCTTGTGTAATCCTTTTTTTTTTCTTTTCTGATGTTGTTGATTTCTTTTTGTCTGATCTTGTGGTGTTTAGTGTCACTGGCTTTTGCCGTAATAAAACTTGGACTATCCAACCATCTCGTCCTCTGTCGCCCCCTTCTCCTTGTGCCCTCCATCTTTCCCAGCATCAGTGTCTTCTCCAGGGAGTCTTCTCTTCTCATGAGGTGGCCAAAGTACTGGAGCCTCAGCTTCACGATCTGTCCTTCCAGTGATCACTCAGGGCTGATTTCCTTAAGAATGGATGCGTTTGATCTTCTTGCAGTCCATGGGACTCTCAAGAGTCTCCTCCAGCACCATAATTCAAAAGAATCAATTCTTCGGCGATCAGCCTTCTTTATGGTCCAGCTCCCCCTTGTGTCTGAGACTGACCTTGATCAAAAGAATTACAAGTTATGGATGGGGCAAAGAAAGGAGAAAAGACAGAGAAAACAAAAACCAAAGTAAGGAGGGACTCTAAGTCACCAACTTTTGAGGAGTCTGTGTTGCAATTGCTTCAGGAAATTAAAACAGAAGTAAGAGGAAATCAAAAGTCTATAAAGGAATTAAAAAGTGACTTTGCTCAATTAAGACAAGATTTGATGCAAGTTAACTCAGATGTATCAGCACATGAGTCAGGACTGGCGCATTTGGAAACTGTGAGAATTCCTGACTTAGAGACAATTCAGCGAGAATCTCAAATTTCAATTGCGTCTCTGCAACTAAAACAGAGGGAATGTAATCTGAGATTGAGGGGCGTACCCCAGAAAGAGCAGGATAATTTGAAGGATTGGTTAATTGAAGAATTTGCAACGTACTGGGTTCTCTCAAAAGAATAATTAAATTCCTGGATTGACAAGGCCTACAGATTTGGACCTAAAACAGATACTAAGATTACACATGACTGTATGGTGTTTTTTAAAACTAAAGAGCAGAGAGATATTATTTTAGGCCACCATTATAAAAAAAGTTTAAAGATAGATGAGAAGGGAAGAATTCTGTTTAAAGACATTCCGACACACTTTTTGGCCCTGAGAAATAATTATACGGATTTGGCTAGTGCCCTAAGAAGAAAGAACATTTTCTTCAGGTGGGAGTTCCCGGAAGGACTATCTTTTAAATTTCAAGGAAGGAAACAAAGAATAAGAACTGTCGGAGAGAAAGAAAGATTTCTGGAGAAAAACGCAAAAGAGCTTGGATTGGAAAGTTCTCCTTTACTGGGGGCAGGGGCAGTGGGCCCCTAACAAATCAGGATGTCTTTGAAAATTTACTCCTGGAATGTAAATGGTCTAAATTCACGTTTTAAAAGGAATCAAGTTTATCATGTATTGGCAAGACAGAATTTGGATATAATCTGTTTACAAGAAACACATGTTATAAGACTTCACAGGAAAATTCTCCAAAATAAGAAACTTGGGCAGGAATTTATTTCATCCAACAAAGTGAAAAAAAGAGGCGTGGTTTTTTATGTTAAAGAAAAATGGAACCCCAAATTGCTGTTTAAAGATGAGGAAGGGAGGTACATTGCAGTTGAAATTACGGCACAAGGCGATAAATTTCTTTTGCTGGGAATTTATGCACCAAATGATGGCAAAGTGGAATTCTTTAAGAATCTGGACTTAAAACTTATGGATTATATGGATTACAAATTGATTTTAATGGGAGACCTGAATAGAGTAGCATCAACATTAATGGATGAAACACAGGGACAGAAAAATCCAAGTTCCGGCAGACTACCAAAGATTTTCTTTGATATGACTGATAAATAGGATTTGTCGGACGTATGGAGGCTACGAAATCCAATGGAGAGAGATTTCACTTTTTTCTCAAATTCAAATCAATCTTTCTCGAGAATCAATTATTTATGGATATCCAGAGATTTGGTCCCTAAGGTTACTAAAACAGAAATTTGCCCTAAGACTTGCTCAGATCATAATGCAGTGGTTTTGGAGATGAAATTATACCTGCAGGGCTCCTTTAGATGGAGGATGAATGATGAGTTGTTGAGGAATGAACAGATGATTAGTAAGGCCCAAAAGACTCTAAAAGACTATTTTGAACTAAATATGAACACAGAGGTTGAAACAAGAGTCATTTGGGATGCAAATAAGGCAGTAATGAGAGGTTTCCTCATACAACAGAACTCGATAAAGAAAAAGATACAGGATGAGAAAAAAGAGAAAATTCTGTCTCAAATAAAAGACAAAGAGAAGAGTTTAAGATTAATGCCAAAGAGTCAACAGATTCCAAAAGAAATTAAAGCATTGCAGATTCAATTTTCTCAAATTATTAACCAGGAAATAGAATGGAAAATTAAAATGATGAAACAGAGAAATTTTGAATCTGCGAATAAATGTGGGAAATTGTTGGCTAGGCAATTAAAAAAGAGACAGAAGCAAAGTACTATTACAAATATTGTATCTGATGGAAAATCTATGGAAAACCCTGCAGATATAAGAAAATGTTTCCAGAAATACTTTAAACAGCTGTATAAAAAAGGTAAAGAAGATAAGGATAAAATTGAGCAATTTCTTGAGGCAAATGAAATGCAGAAAATTCCCGAGGATAAAAGGTTTCTACTAAATGGCATGAAAAACAGATCAAGATAGATCTGATGCAAAAAATTATAGACAAATCTCATTACTTAATGCGGATTATAAAATCTTTGCGAATATTTTGGCCAATAGACTAAAAAAGGTTCTATCAGATTATATACACAAGGACCAGGCAGGATTTCTGCCTGGGAGACAAATGAAAGATAACATTAGAAATATAATTGATATAATAGAAAGGTTGGAAGCGAAAAGAAATTGTAAAGCAATGTTAATGTTTATTGATGCTGAAAAGGCCTTTGATAACGTTTCTTGGTTATTTATGATGAAAAACCTAGAAAGAATTGAGGTTGGCCAGGAATTTTTAAATGGTATCAATGCGATCTATTTTGAACAAAAAGTAAAAATCATAGTTAATAATGTGGTCTCAGAGGAAATCAGAATTGAGAAAGGAACCAGGCAAGGGTGCCCGCTTTCCCCTCTGCTATTTATCTCTGTTCTGGAGGTTTTGCTAAACATGTTGAGGAAAGAGGAGGAGGTTAAAGGCATTGTAGTAGGATCCAAGCAATATAAATTAAAAGCCTTTGCTGATGACTTGGTCTTAACTTTACAAGATCCAGAAACCAGTGCAGTAAAAGCACTGGAGCTGATTCAAGAGTTTGGGCAGGTAGCAGGATTTAAATTAAACAAGAGCAAAACCAAAGTTTTGGAAAAAAACTTAGATAATGAGGAAAGAAAAACCCTTTTTGAAAGGACAGGCCTTGTTTCTGTGAAAAAAGTTAAATATTTGGGTGTGAACTTATCGGTAAAGAATTTGAATCTTTATAAAGATAACTATGAAAAATTATGGAATGAAATCAAGAGAGATCTTGAGATATGGTCAAACCTAAAACTTTCATTGATGGGCCGAATATCGGTGGTTAAGATGAATGTATTGCCGAAGATGTTGTTTCTATTTCAAGCTTTACCAATCATTGATAATGTTAAATGTTTTAAAGAATGGCAGAAGGCATTGTCTAAATTTATCTGGCAGGAGAAAAAACCTAGAATTAAATATAAATTACTTACAGATATAAAAGAAAGAGGGGGCTTTTCCCTACCAGATTTGAAGATATACTTTGAAGCTGCTGCCTTCTGCTGGATCAAGGATTGGATTCAATTAGAGAATGATGATGTGGAGGGACTGGATAATCAATTTGGATGGCATGCATATTTATGGTATGACAAGATAAAGGCCCACAGTGGTTTTAAGAATCATGTAATTAGAAAGGTGTTATACAATGTATGGACTAGATACAAAGATCTCTTAGTAAGAAAAACACCAAAATGGATTTCACCAATGGAAGCACAGGCCCAAAAAAAGTTAAATATGGAAAACAAATGGTTGAGGTATTCAGATTTGTTAGAGGATCAGGAAGGTTTTAAATTAAAACCATTTGAACAAATTAAAGATAAAGTGAATTGGTTGCAATATTATCACATTAACAAATTATATAAGATGGATAAGAGAACTGGTTTTGCAACAGAAAAAACCAAATTGGAAATGGAGTTGTTAGATACTAATGATAAGAATGTGTCTAAAATGTATAATTTGTTGTTGGAGTGGCATACTAAGGATGAACAAGTTAAATCGGTCATGATTGATTGGGCAAGAGATGTGGGACATAATATAATGATGGAGGACTGGGAGAGGCTATGGAGGAAAGGGGTTAAGTTCACTGCATGTACGAAGTTAAAGGAAAACATTATGAAGATGATGTATAGATGGTACTTGACCCCTGTAAAACTAGCAAAGATTTATCACAATAGTGATAATCTTTATTGGAAATGTAAAGAAAAAGAAGGTACTTTTTTCCATATGTGGTGGACCTATCCCAAGATGAAGGACTTCTGGGAGAAGATTTATAACGAACTGAAAAAAATGTTGAAATATACATTTATTAAGAAACCAGAGACCTTTCTTCTTGGAATAACAGGTTTAGAATTGCCCAAGAAAGATGTTAAATTGTTTTTGTATGCCACAACGGCCGCCCGAATATTACTTGCTAAAAATTGGAAAACACAAGAACTACCAACAGTGGAAGGTTGGCAGATGAAGATGATGGACTTTTCGGAGCTAGCTGACCTGACTGGAAGAGTCCGCGACCAGAAAGAAGAGGAGTTTCAAGAGGACTGGAGGAAATTCAAGGACTATTTGAATAAATATTGTAATATAAAAAATTAGAAATTACTTGAAAGAAACAAATAGGCCTAGGGTTAAATTAAGTTATAATTAAATAAATGGGATTCTGAATGTTAAGAAAAGTGAATAAGATGGACTATAATTGGAAATTGTTTTAGTTTAATAATGATATTGGAAAGCTGTTACTTTTAATTACAAGGAAACTCAGAAGGGAGGGATTTGAGAAAGTCAACCAAGATGTTTTAAAAGGTTGGACTTGTGAAGAATTAAGTTTGTTATTATTGTCTATCTGTTTATTGTTCCCCCCTTCCCCCCTTTCTTCTTTTTTCTTTTTCCTTTTCTGGTTTTGTGTATCATCTTGCTTTGTGGTTTGTGTTATCATGGTGGAAAATTTAACAAAATTTATTAAAAAAAGAAAATGGTTTATTTGTGTTAAGGGACGGTCTGTGCTTACTAGCAGTGATGCACAGCCTGCATGCAAAAATGAGGCGTTACACAAAAAATGTTTACATCCGTGGCCTCACTGACTTGGTCATTCAAATTGGCGTAGTGTAGCAAAAATGCCAGATTTGAGTGATGGATGTGAATTACAAGGCTGTGATAAATATCTTGACTGTAATGTATGCAAACAGGTCAAGAGCCACCTCGAAGTGAGAAGGTGAAGTGAGTCTTATCCTCGAAGTGAGAAGGTGAGTGAGAAACCTTTTCAGCTTGTTCATGCTGATGTATGTGGTCCTTTTAAACTTAGCAGGGGTAATTCCTAGTATGTGCTAACTATAATTGATGATGCCACAAGGTTTAGTTGGGTTTATCCCATGAAGCACAAGGCAGAGGTTTTCCTCTAAGTTTAAAGACTGGGTGCCATATGTTGAGAGGCAATTCCCACACAAAGTTTAAAAGTTTCAATCTGACCGTGGAAGCATATTTCTGTCAGATGCATTCCAATCATGGTTACAAAGGAATGGAATTGGGCACAGAAAGACAAACCCTCATAGTCCAGAGAAGAATGGAGAGGCAGAGAGAAAGAAAAGGTCTCTGCAAGAAATGATGGACTCAATGCTAGAGGATTCTGGCTTGTCCAAACGCTATTGATGGGAGGCGATCTTGACAGCCAATTATGTTCAGAACCGCTTGGTCCACAGCACGATTGGAACAACACCCTATTTTATGCTGTTCAGAAAAAAGCCCAAAGCTGATCATTGCGCACGTTCAGTGTGAAGGCATGGGTTCATGTGCCACGATCACAGTGCAGAAAGGGTGACCCCAAAGCACAGCAGCTTATGTTTGTTGGTTACCAGGATTTGGGCAAAGGGTGGAGGTTTGTGGTTGGAAATAGTGGGCTACATGCTAATTCAGAGGTTTGGTTCCAGGCATCAAAGGGTGGTTCCTCACATTTGAGTGTTAAAAGGGAACCAGGCAATGTAAACACTGAAGAGAAAGGTGACAGGGCTGTAAAATCTGCATCTCCTGAGGCTAGTGAACAGAATGCCAGTTATTTTTCACCAACATCAAAGGATGAGTCTTACTCTCCTCTAAGGGGGCGAAAATCTGAGGGGGATGATAGTGAAGATGAGGCCAGTTTTACTCCAAGAAGATCAGAGAGGAAGAACATAGGAATTCCACCAGATTGTTTTACGCCTGGTACAGCTCACGTGTTCCATGTAGCTATAGAGCCTCAAAGCTACAAACAAGTAATGGATTTACCTAAGGAGCAAATTTTTGCTCTGGAAGGGTGCCATGGAAGAGGAGATGAACTCTCTCCGTGAGCATGGAGTGTTTACATCTACGTCACCGCCAAAGGGTGCCAGGGTGGTGGGATGTAGATGGGTTTAAAAAATAAAGCCTCTGGCTACTGGTGGTTATAAATATAAGGTGCATTTAGTGGCACAAAGTTTTTCCCAGAGACCAGGACTGGATTTTGATGAAGTGTTTGCACCCACAGCTAGAAGTGAGAGCATGCGTTTGTTGCTTGCAATTGCAGCAAAGCGCAATCTTAAAATTAATCATTTTGACATCCAGATGGCTTATCTGAATGCCAATCCTTATGAAGAACTTTATTTATCAGAGCCACCAGGTTTTGAAACAGGATAAGGAAAAGTGTACAAATTACACAAAGCCCTATATGGTTTGCGTCAAACAGCACACAAGTGGAACAGATGTTTAGATGAGACTCTTGTTTCTCTAGGTTTCGAAGAACACAGTGTTGCTGATAACTGTTTGTACATGCGTGGCACTGGTAACAAGCAAGAATTTCATTTGGTATTTGTGGATGATTTGCTATATGTGGCCAAAGAGGCTAGGCAAATCAAGGAGTTTTCCACGCAGTTGCCCAAAAGGTTCAAAGTAAAAGATCTGGGCTACGTACAAAACTATTTGGGTGTGGAAGTGTGCCGGGCCAGTGATGGTAGTTTTCTGCTCAGTCAGAAAAGCAAAATTAAGCAACTGCTGGCAACGTTTTAACATGCAAGATTGTAAAGGGGCAAGTACACCCATGGAAGTAGGTTTTGTTAAAGGAATGCAATCAGATGAAAGCTCTGAGTTTGAGCATCCAGATCTCTACCAATCAGCCATTGGGAGCCTAATGTACATATCACAGTGGAGTAGACCCGATATTTTAAGCAGACAGGTATCCAAACCCACTGTGAGTAAAAAGGATACTGAGGTACTTAAAGCAAACTGCTCTGAAATTGAGCTCAGCAGGAGAAGAAATGCTTGAGTGCTACTCAGATAGCGACTGGGAAAATTTGCCAGAGAGAAAGTCTGTAACTGGGCTGGTGATCATGTTCGGTGGATCACTGATTGGATGGAAATCCAGGAAACAAAGCATAGTTAGTGTGTCTTCCACGGAAGCGGAATATGCTGCTTTGAGCGAGCTCTGCAATGAGCTAATATTTTTTAAGCAGTTACTGTTGGATTTTGGCACTGAATGAGATTTTCCAGGAAAAGATTTTGTGGACAACCAAGCCTGTATAACACTAAGTAAAACTGAGCAGTTCAAGGGGAAATCAAAACACGTGGAAGTAAAATACCAGAATGTCAGAACTAATGTACACAGGACTGTCATTGCATGTGAATATGTTGAAAGTGCCCAGAATGTCAGATATAATGACTAAGCCATTGTCATTTGTGAAAAACAAAATGCTGTGTGAATGCATGGGTTTGCAAAACAAAGTTGGTGAAAATACTTTGTATGTGCTCAGAAACTAATTGCACTATGCAAGCTGTGAGGGGGTGCTGGAATTCATGGTTTGCTTGCAGCTTTGCAAGTTAGCAATTAGTGTCTCCACAGCCTGGGAAGACAGAGCATGAAAGGAATCTGCTTAGAGATAAGAAGACCCAGCAACAGCTCAGTGATTGGCTGAGGTCCCTCATATAGGCAGCATGACCTATGACACTAGTGTTGAGGAGTAAGTGGTTTGGTTAGTGCTGAGGAGTTGCTGAGAGTGAAGAAGTCATGTTGTAAATAGTAACTTGTAGATAGCTTGTATGTTTACTGCTGTATATGATAAACTACAAGAATCAAGTTACTAGTCGTCAGTCTTTGTTCCTGATCGTCGTCCTGCCTGGGCAATCTCAAGAGTTGCCTAAAAAATGCTGCAGTACTCTGCTATACTCTGCTAAGCTTTGCAACAGGCGAAAGCACTTCAAAAGTTCAGATGGCTTTCAAAAGTTTTAACAACAGTTCCCCTCCATGGCTGACCCTCCACGTCCTTCTTCTTCTGCTAGTATGAATGCTACACTTTGTTTTTCATGCTCATTTCATGATCCCTATTTGTGAATAGCAAGATAGGATGCAATTAAGCCATTAGCAGCTAAACAAACAAACATGCTAATTACGTTCTTTACAAGGCTTATTTTTTTTTAATAGAGAAGCCGGAATTTACCCTTCATTAATCTGACTTAATTGCAATACCATACGCTAAAATGTCAACATAAATTAGGGGCTGTAAACGATTCCCCCAATATTAAAGATGAGCTGGTGAATTCCTCTCCTCTGAAAATCCCTCCACCCCCGGATAACAAATGGCAGCCTCTTAATAAGGAAGTGTAATAGCAAACAACTGTGCCAAAATGAAAAGGGGACTGTTTTGCTACCGTCAATTGCATTTATGATGTAATTAACTCACTGTAATAAAGAGGTGCTGGAGGAGACTCTTGAGAGTCCCATGGACTGCAAGAAGATCAAACGCATCCATTCTTAAGGAAATCAGCCCTGAGTACTCACTGGAAGGACAGATCGTGAAGCTGAGGCTCCAAGACTTTGGCACCTCATGAGAAGAGAAGACTCCCTGGAAAAGACCCTGATGTTGGGAAAGATGGAGGGCACAAGGAGAAGGGGACGACAGAAGACGAGGTGGTGGGACAGTGTTCTCGAAGCTACCAGCATGAGTTTGACCAAACTGCGGGAGGCAGTGGAAGACAGGAGTGCCTGGCGTGCTCTGGTTCATGGGGTCACGGAAGAGTTGGACACGACTAAACGACTAAACAACAGCATCCACCTTTGGTTCCCACCCTGTACTCAGTTCTTCCCTTTGGCTCCTAGAAGCTATTGGCGTGTGGCAGAAGCCACACCCCGGGAATGGCTTCGACTGGTTGATTAAACCAGGTGAGAGTAGCTGATGGGTCTCAAACCCTCAATGAGTTAAGGACTTCCTTGCGTGCAAAGACAGGCTCTACCAAATTAAGCAGACAAGACCAATAGGGGGCCCATTGGTCAAAATGGTGGTTTCTGCACATTCTGTACATGAGGGGCAGGTGAGGCTTGTCAACCTGGGAAGTTTGCTTATCTAGGAGAAGGAAAACCCTGATCCTAAACCTTGTGGGATTTCTTGAGGAGAAGAAAAGACTAAGGATGTGAGGGCGATCTGGCTGCGACATCTGTCACCCCATTGATCGCCAGGGTTGATTTGGCTGATCTGGCTGGCTAGGCGGGTGTCCCCTTCCTCCCTCACCGCTCCATGTGTGTCCCTCCCGAAGCTGCGCGGACGGTGGAAGAGGACGACCATCCCAGATAGAAGGAGTGTACCGTTCTTCGGTCAAGGGTATACAACAACAACAACATATAAAGAGGTAAGCATCTTAAAAACCTACAAATCAATTCAGTTAGCAGCAGGATATGAAGGATGCCCAACTTTTGTCACTGCATCAGTTGGATCCATGATACTCCAGAATCCAATAAAGCCCAAAATTATCAATGCTCTGTGGAGTGCCAGAAATGCCTTCAGGGTATGGATGGGGAGTTTCCAGTGCTACACTCTTCAAGAAAAGCATATCCAGGACCAGATGTTAACTGCTCTGCTGCCACTCAACGTTACATCCCCGGTAAGGCCTCATGGACCATTTGTTCCCTGATTTTGTTCTGGGTGTATGTAAGGAAATTAAAGGGCTTTGGTTAGAGTAGATTGTACATCATAGTTGTGTCATGTGGTAGAGCACAGGCTCCACATGCAGAAGATCCCAGGTTCAATCCTTGGTATCTCTAGGAAGGGCTGGGAGAGAGTCCCTGCCTGAAATCTTGGAGAGTCACGGCTAGGAGTGCTCTGATGGTGTTTCCTGCTTGGCAGGGGGTTGGACTCGATGGCCCTTGTGGTCTATTCCAACTCTATGATTCTATGATTCTAGTCAGTGTCAGCAAGACTGAGCTAGCTGGAACGAAGACAGCTTTCTACGTTCCAGATACTCTTTAGTGGAGATAGTAGTTGGAAATGACTCAAACGCCAAGATTTTTAAGCATCTGGCAATTACCATTCCTATTAGAAAGCACACTATGATATTTTCCCATTTCCCCACAAGAACTTTCTGCAAACAGGTCCTGAATCAAGGCTGTAAAGCTATTTCCTGGTAGTTGAGGGATAGTGCAGAGGCCTCTGGCTAGCCTCCTTCTGTCTTGAGAGACAATGGGGTGTGCCCCACACTGGAAGAATTGCAGATGAAGGTGATGGACTATATGGAACTGGCGGAAATGACCTGCAGAATCCGAGACCAGGGAAAAGAGTCGGTGGAAGAAGATTGGAAGAAATTTAAAGACTATTTACAGAAACACTGCAAAATTAAGGAATGTTAGAATGATGTTGGATTGAAGTTAAGCGGCTTTTAGTAGCAATGTTATAAAGGAATATATAAAATGGTTTGTTAACAGGTGATAATATAAAGCTATAATATATTAAGATAAAAGATTAAGATAAAATCAAAAAGGGAAAGGATTTGCTGAACTAACTAATTGAACTGGAACACAAAAAAGGGAGGTGTGAGGAGGTCAGGGAAACAAGCAAATGAAAGATAAGTTACGGAAAATCTGATTTGTTTTTAACTGTTTTTACTTTGTATTTTCTTTTTTCTTTTTTTTCTTATTTTTGTAAAATGTTGAAACTTTAATAAATATCTTTAAAAAAAAAAAAGACAATGGGGTGTGCCTCCAGAGGTGAGGTCAAACTGCTGCATTAGCAACAACGAAGAGACCTTCCTGAGGTGCAAGCCTGGGCAGTGTGTATGGCAGAGCAATATGTTTTGCACCAGCTTGGCTGCAGGAGTTGCTCAAAATTAGCATACAGGATGCCATCCAACAAACTCCATTCCAGATTTGTGTAGAGTTTACTCCTTCTTTTTTTTTAAAGAGATATTTATTCAAATTTTACAAAAAGAAAACGTAGGTTTACAAGATAGAAAAAATCATAACAACAATTAACAAACTAAAATTATAACAACAATTAACAAACTAAAATAACACACATAGGAAAAAGAATAAAAAAGGTACAAAATACAAAAAACAGGTAGCTGAAAAAAAGAAATTTAAAAAGAAAATATATCCATTTTTCAATATCTTTGGGCTCATTTACTTGTTTCCTTGACCTCCTCACACCTCCCCTTTTTGTATTCCCATTCACAAAGACATTTCAGCAAATCCCTACCCTCTTTCAATTATCTTTACTCTATATCTTAACCTATTATAACTATATATTTTCATCCATTATCAATCCATATTTGCATATTCTTGTTAATCTTATTACCAATACCACTTATTTTCAATCCAACATCATTTTAACATTCATTAATTTTACAGTATTTCTGCAAATAGTCTTTAAATTTCTTCCAGTCTTCTTCCACCAACTCTTCTCCCTGGTCTCGGATTCTGCCAGTCATTTCTGCCAATTCCATATATTCGATCACCTTCGTCTGCCACTCTTCCAGTGTGGGTAAATCTTGTGTCTTCCAATACTTTGCAATCAGTATTCTTGCTGCTGTTGTTGCATACATAAAAAAAGTTCTATCCTTCTTTGGCACCAATTGGCCGACTATGCCCAAGAGAAAGGCCTCTGGTTTCTTCAGGAAGGTATATTTAAATACCTTTTTCATTTCATTGTAGATCATCTCCCAGAAAGCCTTAAACTTTGGGCACGTCCACCAAAGATGAAAGAATGTACCTTCAGTTTCTTTACATTTCCAACATTTATTATCGGGCAAATGATAGATTTTTGCAAGCTTGACTAGTGTCATGTACCACCTGTAAATCATTTTCATAATATTCTCTCTTAAGGCATTGCATGCCGTAAATTTCATACCTGTGGTCCACAACTGTTCCCAGTCAGCAAACATAATGTTATGTCCAAGGTCCTGTGCCCATTTAATCATAGCAGATTTAACCGTTTCATCCTGAGTGTTCCATTTTAACAGCAAGTTATACATTCTTGAAAGTATCTTAGTTTTGGAATCTAACAGTTCTGTTTCCAATTTTGATTTTTCCACCTGGAAGCCAATTTTTTTATCCAAATTATAAGCCTCTCTTATTTGATAATAATGAAGCCAGTCTCGCACTTTGTCTTTTAATTTCTCAAAACTCTGCAATTTCAATATGTCTCCTTCTTGCTCCAAAATTTCCCAATATTTCGGCCACTTGGCCTCCATATTGAGCTTTTTCTGAGCCTTTGCTTCCATCGGTGACAACCACCTTGGGGTTTTGTTCTCAAGTAAGTCTTTATATCTTATCCAGACACTAAACAATGCTTTCCTGACAATATGGTTTTTAAATGCTTTATGCGCTTTAACCTTGTCGTACCACAAATATGCATGCCACCCAAAAACATTATTAAAACCTTCCAGATCCAAAATGTCTGTGTTCTCAAGAAGCAGCCATTCTTTCAACCAGCAGAATGCTGCTGATTCATAATAAAGTTTAAGGTCCGGCAGGGCAAATCCACCTTTTTCTTTTGCATCAGTTAGTATTTTAAATTTTATTCTGGGCTTCTTGCCCTGCCAGACAAATCTAGAAATATCTCTCTGCCACTTCTTGAAACAGTCCATTTTGTCCAAGACTTGTAGTGATTGAAACAAAAATAGCATTCTTGGCAGTACATTCATCTTTATAACAGCAATTCGACCCAACAAGGAAAGCTTCAAATTTGACCATATTTCTAAGTCCTTTTTCACTTCTGACCAACATTTTTCATAGTTGTCTTTAAATAAATTCCCATTTTTAGCTGTCATGTTAATCCCCAGGTATTTCACTTTCTTAACCACTGTTAAACCTGTCTCATTCTGAAACCTCTCTTTCTCAATTGGTGTTAAATTTTTCTCAAGAACTTTAGTTTTTGACTTGTTCAACTTAAACCCTGCCACATGACCAAATTCTTCAATCATTTCCAGTACTCTTTTGGTACTAGATTCTGGCTCCTGTAATGTCAGTACTAAATCATCTGCAAAAGCTTTCAGTTTATATTGTTTAGCTCCAACCTTTATACCTTGAATCAAACGGTCCCTTTTTTTTTTAAAACTGCCACATGCAGCGCCTTACTTGGATGTGTCTGGAGTCTTGGAAGCTTGACTACCCTACGTTCTCCTACAAATGGACCTTGAGCTTGTTTGGAGGTTCTAGCAGGGGAGCGCAGCTATTGTATACCCTTGACCGAAGAACGGTACACTCCTTCTATCTGGGATGGTCGTCCTCTTCCACCGTCCGCGCAGCTTCGGGAGGGACACACATGGAGCGGTGAGGGAGGAAGGGGACACCCGCCTAGCCAGCCAGATCAGCCAAATCAACCCTGGCGATCAATGGGGTGACAGATGTCGCAGCCAGATCGCCCTCACATCCTTAGTCTTTTCTTCTCCTCAAGAAATCCCACAAGGTTTAGGATCAGGGTTTTCCTTCTCCTAGATAAGCAAACTTCCCAGGTTGACAAGCCTCACCTGCCCCTCATGTACAGAATGTGCAGAAACCACCATTTTGACCAATGGGCCCCCTATTGGTCTTGTCTGCTTAATTTGGTAGAGCCTGTCTTTGCACGCAAGGAAGTCCTTAACTCATTGAGGGTTTGAGACCCATCAGCTACTCTCACCTGGTTTAATCAACCAGTCGAAGCCATTCCCGGGGTGTGGCTTCTGCCACACGCCAATAGCTTCTAGGAGCCAAAGGGAAGAACTGAGTACAGGGTGGGAACCAAAGGTGGATGCTGTTGTTTAGTCGTTTAGTCGTGTCCAACTCTTCCGTGACCCCATGAACCAGAGCACGCCAGGCACTCCTGTCTTCCACTGCCTCCCGCAGTTTGGTCAAACTCATGCTGGTAGCTTCGAGAACACTGTCCCACCACCTCGTCTTCTGTCGTCCCCTTCTCCTTGTGCCCTCCATCTTTCCCAACATCAGGGTCTTTTCCAGGGAGTCTTCTCTTCTCATGAGGTGCCAAAGTCTTGGAGCCTCAGCTTCACGATCTGTCCTTCCAGTGAGTACTCAGGGCTGATTTCCTTAAGAATGGATGCGTTTGATCTTCTTGCAGTCCATGGGACTCTCAAGAGTCTCCTCCAGCACCATAGAAATGGCCACTTTAGGAATCCCCTTACCTGGTTTCCATGAGTTAAATATGGGCAACAATTTTTTTTAAAATGTGAACAAAACTGTCAAAAATTTACAGAACTCTGGAATAGTGAACAAGGAATAGTGAATGGGGTCATCTGGAGCTTTGAGGTACATTGCCAGCTGTATGTTGATGACACACAGCTCTACTTCTTTGCACTTGCGAGTATGGCAGTGGATGTGCTGGTCTTGCCTCCACAATGGACTGGACGAGAGTCAGTAAACTAAAGCTCAATCCGAATAAGGCTGAGGCACTGTTAGTGGGTGGTTCCCTAGACCAGATGGATGGGAGGTTGCCTGCTCTTGATGAGGTTACACCCCCTTCTGAAGGAGCAGGTGTGTAGCTTACAGGTACTTCTGGCTCCATTGCTGTTGCTTGAGGCTCTGGTGGCCCAGCGGTGCCCCTATCTGGACAGGGATAGCCTAACGTCTGTTGTCTAATCTCTGGCAACCTCTAGGTTAGATTACTGCAATATGTTATATGTAAGGCTGCCTCTGAAGATGGTTCGGATACTTCAGCTGGTGCAGAATTCAGCGGCCAAGTTGCTCACTGGGGCAAGATAGTTTGAGCATATAATACAATCCTGACATTGGTGCTAGTTTCAACTTATAAAGCCTTAAACAGCTCATGATTGCAATACCTCAAGGACCACCTCTTCCTATAAGACCTAACTTGGACTTGGATCATCATGTGAGCCCTTTCTTTGTGTGCCTTCTCCACAAGAGCCCCAAAGGGTGGAACACCAGAACGGGCCTTTTCTGCAGTGGCTCCCTGCTTGTGGGATGCTCTCTCCAGGGAGGCTCACCTGATGCCTTTGTTGTATATCTTTAGGTGCCAGGTGAAAATGTTTCTCTATAACTAAGACTTTGGCTGATCAAACATTCTATGGCCTTTCAAATGTTTTTGTGGGGACTTCCGCTTTGCTGCTGATTGCTTCCGGACGCTCATCTCGGGAGTTCCGAGGGGTGAGCACTCACTGAAGGGGTGAAAGAGGGGGGTTGCTAGGCTTCACAACTCCCCAAAGATCCAGGAGGGCTTCCTGAATCTAAAAGGACATGCTGAGGCGTTGGAGGGGTCTTCAGAGTTGAAGGAGACCACAGACGCCCACAACAGCGTTCCCTCCCCACGGAGAGAAAGCCTGACTTTGGGAGTGATCCTGCGGCAGACGCTCCAAAGAAAAGAGGCGTCTGGTATCTGCAAGCACGGTTGGTCCCCCGGAAAAAGCTTTCAAAACATAGGTAATTAAGCATAAATCTTACGGCAGCTAGAGGCTTCTTTGAGCTGGAAGCTGTACAAAGGACTGGGAGTTCAACCGAAGTGAATGGAAAGATAGCTGAGATTAACCAGATGCTTAATTAATGCAAGAGAAAGAGGAGGTCAAACCCATTGCATTTTGAAATACAATCCAGGAAAAAACAAGGTGGAGAAGAGAATTACAATTATATTGTTTTACAACAGCTTGCATGGACTGCTGTAATATCAAATCAAGAAAGAAACAAGGGGGGAAAGACTAAAAGGTGAACTATCCCTTTAATATATTGGAGAACGTCTGAGGCAATTATGGACGATATGGAGGAAAGGAATGAATGGGCCTGAAGACTTAAAGACCTACCCAAACCCCAGTGCTAAATTAATGGAGTGATTAAAAACGTTTTGCTGAGAGTTTATGTGTGAGAGACATTCGATATACAGGCTCCGGCTTTTACGTAGCAGAAAGCCTTTCTCCCTTTCGTTTAAAAATTCCTGACAGTTATTTGAATTGATGGTCGATATGATGGAAAGAGATGAACAGATCTGAGGTCCTATAGATCATCCCAAATCCTAGTGCTGCATCCCACAGAGCAAGTAAAGATTCTTGGTGGAGGAAAGAGCAAAAGGTGCTTTGGACTTCTGGACTTGAGATTCTTATTGAGCCAGCTCTTTCTTAGATGAATGAGAGAGACAATAGACATTCAAGCTCTTGTTTTTGTGTAGTATGGAGGCCTGACTTCCTTGTGTTAAAATTTGCAGAAGTCGCACCAGTTTTGCTGATTTACTTCACACTATTCTTGACTGTTGAAGGGGGTGTGGGGAAAAAAGTTTTTGTGGTGAGAAGAGCCTGGGGAAGCCAAGAGAAGATTTTAAAGAACTGTTAAGTAAAAAAGGCCCTTCCGACAGGGTGGGGGGTTACTGGGCTCCCCTCTATTGGTGGCAAGAGGAAATTACTCTGCAAGTAACAGGAAAGTTATATAAAGGCTGGTTACATGTGTAGGGAAATGGACAAGGGGATTTCGGACAACTAGTGGACAAAACTGGTAACTGAGTAAAAATTTATTTATTTATTTTTTCTCCTTTTCCCTGTTAAATGCTATTATTATTATGTTATTATCATCATCGATGAGACAGTGTGCATTAGAGGTGTAATATAGAAATATTATAAAACACAATTTGTCAGGAAAAGAAGTAGCTACGGGTACTAACGGATTATATAACAATTGGTTATGTCAAATGTGAATAAGAAATTTATGAATCCAGCGGGAGTGGTGTTATCTGCAAATCCTAACAGGAGAAACGCAAATCAAGACACAGAAATGAATTCGGAAATGAGAGATCTTCTCCTGGGACTGAGAAAAGACATTTCAGAGATGAAGAAAGAGATGAATGACAGTATAAGATCAACAGATCAAAAATTGGATAAGATGGGGCAAAAAATAGAGGAAAATGCAAAAATGGTGTTACAAATGATGGTTAAAATCAATGATCTGGTGGTTAAAAATTTGGAAATAACAAAGACTGTACAAGAATTAAAAGGGAAAACGATAAGTTTGGAGGAAGGGCTAAGAAAAGTACAGAAGGAGAACAGAGGGGGGGAAAGGGGGAAAGAAAAAATTAAGAAAGAGCTGGCAGACATGAAAGAAACCCATGAGGCAGTCCTAGATTCTATCTCTATGATTGAAATGCACAGAAGAGAAAAAACATTGAGATTTAGATCTATTCCAGAAGAACCAGATGAAGTGATAGAGCAAAAAATATCATCAGAATTAGCCAAATGGATTGGAATAGAAGAACAGGAAATGAGAAATAAAATTGAGAGAGCCTTTAGAATCAGATCAAGAATTGCAAGAGCTAATAATTGGCCAGGGGACTGTCTGGTAACTTTTGTGAATATGGATATTAGAGATAAAATACTACAAATTAGCAGTACGACAAAACTTAAAATTCAGGAAACAGACATAATCATTCATAAAATTGTTCCATCGAGGCTTTTAAGAAAAAGGGAAAAATATAAACCGTTGGTGGAAGCACTAAATAAAACATCAATTGTGCACAGATGGGAATTCCCTGAGGGAATTTCCTTTTTTTACAAAGGGAAAAGGAGAAGATTTGTTACTTGGGAGGACGCTGACAAATTTTGGAGAACATATAGAGAGGAGTTAGGAGGTAAAAGACAGCTGGGACGAGGGGCGGACGATCTTAAAAAACAATCCGAGGAGGAAGAATCTTAAGTATTAAGGACAAGTGACTTTTCTGATTTTTTTTTTTTAATTTAATTTATTTTTTTTGTTAAGAAGTTGAATCACTGTGTAGTAAATAATGGAATTAAGGATTGTTACCTGGAATGTTAATGGTTTAAATGATAAAGAGAAAAGAAAAAGGTGGAATTTATACTCAGCAAACAGAAATTGGATTTGATATGTTTGCAAGAAACTCATATCACAAAACAACACGCAAGAATTTTATCCAATAAGAAACTGGGACTTGATTTTGTTTCTTCAGATAAATCTAAGAAGAATGGCATTGTAATATATGCAAAAAAGCATTTGGAGCCAAAATTGATCTATAAAGATTCACAAGGAAGGGTCGTTGTCATAGAAATAATAGTCCAGGGGGAAAGAATTAAAGTCATCGGTTTCTACGCGCCGAATGAAAAAAAAAGTGAATTTTATCAAAGGTAGAAACGAGAGTTGGGGGATTTTATTGGAGAGAAAATTATATTTTTAGGAGACCAAAATGGCGTGGTAAATCCTGATTTAGACAGATCCAAAGACAGATCCAAATTTAGACAGATCTAAAAAACAGCAAATAAAACTCCCCAAAACTTTTTTTCAGTTAGTAGATTTGTTAAGTTTAGAGGACGCATGGAGAATACAAAATCTGACAGTGAAAGAATACACTTTTTTTCCCTACCCCAATGACTCAGCAGGAAGAATTGATGCCATCTGGCTAACAAAAGATTTGACAGTCAAAATATCTAAATCTGAAATTCAACCAAAGACAATAGCTGATCATAATGCAGTACAAGTAACGCTGACCTGGTGAAAGAGGAAATCTATAAGATGGAGATTAAATGAAAATTTATTGAGAGATGAAATAATAATAGAAAAAGCAAAAAAGACCTTAAAGGACTTTTTTGAACTGAATTTAAATAAGGGCACCGATTTAAAGATAGTCTGGGATGCTAGTAAAGCTGTCTTAAGAGGTTTCTTTATTCAACAAAACGTAATTCAAAGAAAACAAAAGGAGAAAAAAACAAGAAATCTTAGAGGAGATTAGAAAAAGCGAGCAGGAATTATACAAAAAGCCAAATGGTGTAGAATTAAAAAGAAATATTAAGATCCTACAATCTCAATATTTAATGCTAATAAATGCAGAAATGGAATGGAAACTAAGATTATCGAAACAAAAAACCTTTGAACATGCTAATAAACCAGGAAGGTTATTAGCATGGCAATTAAAGAAGAGAGAGGCAGAAAGGCTTATAAATCGAGTTAAGTGTGAAGGCAAAATAATAAACAACCCTAAAGAAATAGAGAGACGATTTGTCGAATTCTTTAGAGAACTCTATAAGGAAGGAAATGAAACATCAGAAGAAGTTAAAGAATATTTAGAACAGAACTGTCTTCCGAAACTTACTAAAGAACAAAAAGAACTGTTGAATGCCCCTATTACATTGTACGAAATTCAAAGAGCAATTAAGGAAGCAAAGATAGGAAAGTCACCAGGGCCAGATGGCCTACCGGCAATATATTATAAAAAATTTGAGGACATACTGTCTGACCCATTAAGAAGTATCATGAACAACATTTTAAAAGATGGAACCATGCTGGACTCATGGAAAGACAGCCTTATTGCATTAATTCCAAAACAGGGAACAGACAATCTACTTATTAACAACTATAGGCCTATCGCACTCCTAAATAGCGATTATTAATTATATGCAAATATTTTAGCCGAAAGATAAAAAAAAGTCTTCCAGATGATTATACACAATGACCAAGCTGGCTTTTTGCCCGGGAGGCACATCTATAGCAACACTAGAAACATTATAAACTTATTAGAGTATTTAGACTTAAGAATAGAAAAAAAGGCAGTCTTAATGGCCATAGATGCTGAAAAAGCTTTTGATAGGGTCTCCTGGAAATTTATGAAAGGTCTATTACACCATATGGATTTTGGTATACAGTATATAAAAAGGATTGAAGCAATATATTCAAAAAAAAAAAGGCTAAAATCATAATAAATGGAAATTTATCACAGGAGTGAGAAATCAGTAAAGGGGTCAGACAAGGTTGCCCACTATCCCCCTTAATTTTCATACTAACATTGGAAGTCTTATGTAAACGAATTAGGGAGGAAAAAGAAATAAAAGGGATTATGCTGGGAAATAGAAGTTACAAAATGAGGGCATTTGCTGACGATCTAATTATAACTACGGAGCAACCAAAACAGAGTCTAACAAAGGTGTTGGAAATAATATATGCCTATGGTAAAGTTGCGGGGTTCAAACTGAATTTAAACAAGACAAAACTATTAGTTAAAAATTTGTCGCCAGATGAAAAAGCAGAATTAGAAAAAATAATACAAATTAAAATCTACCCCAAAATCAAGTATTTAGGATTATGGATAACACCAAAGAATACTAACTTGTATGAAGATAATTATATTAATTGTTGGAAAGATATCAAAAGACAGTTGGAGACATGGACAAGCCTAAACTTATCATTCCTGGGCCGTATTTCAGTAATTAAAATGATAGTCTTACCGAAGCTACTCTTTTTATTCCAAACGATTCCAATTATAGGAAAGACCAGCAGTATTGACAAGTGGCAAAAAGAAATTTATAACTTTTTATGGAAGGGTAAAAGACCAAGAATAAAGCATAAGATATTAATAGATACTGTAGAAAGAGGTGGCTTCGGGTTACCGGATTTGAAGCTATATTACGAAGCCTCATGTCTTCTCTGGTTGAAATGTTGGTGTTTATTAAAAAATTGGGATACTTTAGATCTAGAAGGTCATGACACACGTGTCAGGGAACTGCCATCAGTGCCGGAGGGAGAGAGCAAAAGCCAGAGGGATTCCAGAGAGCGTCCAGGGATCGGGAGAAGCAGCCCATCTTCTGGGGAAGAGAATCAGCGTAGCACCAGTGGAGAAGGGGGGCAGATGGGTGAAGTGGCGAGGCGGTCCCATGACTCCTTGCCTGGGACCAGCGGGGAGAGTAGGGGTCCTCAGTTGCCCACGCCCTCCTTGCGCAGAAGGCTTTCGCGCAGAGAGGGTAGGCGGAGACTAGGCGTCAAAGAGCTTCTTTGCTGGAAGAAGTTTAAGAAACACCCACTCACGGATTCTGCCAGCGACTGAGTCAGCCACGGGTGAGTGGCGTCCGGACAGATAAAGTTTACTTTGGCAGCCCAGCCAGGTGTTTGCACCCAGCCAGGGAGATAGTTGCCTGCTTGCGCACGAGCAACCCCTTAGCAACCATTACAGCACGTTTTGGGTGCCATGGCTATCTTAATTATGGGAAAATAAAGGCGCACCGGAGTTTTTCAAATCATATAATAAGAAATGCTATATATAAGGTATGGGAAAAATACAAAAGATATTTGGAACAGAAAACCCCAAGATGGAACTCTCCATTAGAAGCAATCGCTGTTAAAAACAACAACAACATCAAAGAGAACTGGATAACGTATAACACAGTATTAAGGGAAGAGGAAGGTCAACTAATATTGATAAGTTATGAGAAAATAAAAGATCACTTTTCTAGTTGGCTAGATTACTTCCAGGTGAATGAAATGTTCAGACAGGATAAGCAGATAGATTTTGAAAAGGAGCCTTCAAGATTTGAAAGAGAATTACTGAATAGTAAATCTAAAATAATCGCAAAAATGTATAGACTTCTTTTAGACTACGAAGTAATGGATGAGGAGGTTAAGGCTTCAATGATAAAGTGGGCCCAAGATGTGGGCCGTCCAATTATGCTAAAAGATTGGGAAAACTTATGGAAGGTAAATCTGAAATTTACAGCCAGCTATAATATAAGAGAGAACGTGATGAAAATGGCTCATAGGTGGTACCTCACTCCTTCCAGATTATCAAGAATGTATATTATTGGCGAATGCTTGTTGGAGATGTGGAGGAAATAACGGTGACATGATCCACATGTGGTGGACATGTGGAAAGATTAAGATTATTTGGGGGGAAATATACGATGAATTAAAAAAGATGATGGGGATAACATTTACCAAAAAACCGGAGGCATTTCTATTAAGTATTTTAGATAAAGAGATCCCAAAAAATTTAAGAGAGGTATTTTTGTATGCAACTGCAGCAGCTCGCATACTTGTGGCCAAGGGATGGAAAGATTACGAGGCTCCAAAAATAACAGATTGGCAAATCAAATTACAGGAATTGGTGGCGACAGCTCAACTGACTAGTAAACTCAGAGGAAACTCAAAGCAAAAATTAGCGGAAAAATGGGATGTTTATAAAAAATATGTTCAAAAATACAATAATAGTTTTGACTCCGTGCTAGCATTTGAGTGATAAAGGAAATAAAAGGAAGTGGACTATAATTAAGGATCTATTATGTTTTCAGAATGTATTAGAAAAATTATATAGAAAGGTTTATTGCTTTGTGTACATTCAAATGTAAGATAAAGCATATGCAAAGGGACTTGACAGGAAGTCAAAGTTGAAGAAAAGATTTTGGAAGATAAAAGGGGAAAAATATTTACTTTTATTATTATCATTTTCTTTGCGGGTGTAGGTGTGTGGGTGTCTACACATATGTGTTGTTGTATGCAATGTTTGGGAGGAAATAAGACGGTAAATAACAAACAACAAACTAAATATCGATGTATGTTAATTTTTATTTCTTAATTATATTTTGTGGTAGTATGGCTGTATTGTTTTTTGAAACATAAAACTATTCAATAAAAATTGTATATATATATATATATATATATATATATATATATATATATATATATATATACAGCCAAGGTGTGTCACCATCACAACGGCATAGCAGTGTGAATTTGGAGAGTAACGGGGAACTCTGCATTTGTGTAATCAAGGAATAGAGTCCCAGGAGGAAAGATCACCCAGATGTGGCCTGCGTATTGTCCTACCCAGTGCTTTTTTTCCTGAGGGGATGCGAGGGGCATACGCATACCTCTAAACATCTTGTGAATCTACGTTTGGCCTCATTGAGGGGCAGTATTTCAATATGCCTAGGAAAAGGAGAGTACCCCTAAACATTTTTTTTTAAAAAAAGGACTGGCTTTTTAAAAAAGCACTTTCTTTCTGTATTGTCACCCCATAATTTTTCACTGCTTAGAACAGGGGTTCCCAGAGTGGGCACAGGCTGTGGGATTAACCAGAGGGTGCTAGGAGGCAAGAGGGGCATTGGGGGTATAACTATCAGAATTTGAAAAACTGGTATCACTCGATCAAGCTCATCGATTTTACTGATTTAATTGAACTAAATAGTTTTAACTGGATTTGGAATAAATGTGCAATTGATTGTTGCTGTTTTGAATTTTATTGCGTTATTATCTTCCTTAGTTGGTCATGCAAACCACTATTCTGAATACCGTTGTACCTCTGCTCCCGAATGCCTTGGGAGTCAAACGTTCTTTTGGAAGCCGAACGTCCAGTGAGGCTTCCACGGCTTCTGATTGGCTGCAGGAGCTTCCTGAGGCCAATCAGAAGCCGCACTTTGGTTTCCAAACGTTTCAGAAGTCAAATGGACTTCTGGAACGGACTCCGTTCAACTTCCAAGGTACGACTGTACAGTGGAACCTCGGTTGTCAAACATAATCCGTTCCGGAAGACCGTTTGACTTCCAAAACATTTGACAACCAATGATCAATTGCCGATCGGCAAATTCTTTTTTAAAAATGGACTTCTGTTCGACTTCTGAGGTGCAATCAAAAATGGAAGGATTCGCTTCCTGGTTGTCGGCGTTCAGGTTCTGAATTGTTCGGCTTCCGAAGTATTCAACAACCAAGGTTCCCCTGTAATGCTTTTTATAGAGTGGGACTGTAGGAGGCACTGGGGATGAGTCTATGGAACCAAGTGGGCAGCAGCCCCAGAAAGTTTGGGAACCACTGGCTTAGAAGTCCAGAGTATGGTACAGGCAATCCTTAAGAAAGATCTTAAGAAATTCTACCAGGGGATGGACATGATGTTCTCCAGCGAGGTTGAGCAAAGCGTGACGCGGCGGGAGCTGATGGGGTGCAAGTAGGGGGGCCTGTCCGTCAGGAATTACTGGCCGCGTTTCGCGATGTTAGTCCACAAGCTCGGGTGGGATCTGGACTCTGAACCAATGCAAATGTTGTTTGAAGCGGGTCTGTCCCCCGAAGTGAAAGACGAGTTGTCCCGAGCGCCCCACCCGCAGTCGATGGATGAACTCACAAAGACTGTGCTTGCGATCGGTGTACGCCAGGAAGTGCGGGCTCAAGAGAAGCGGGAGATAAAGGCGGAATGTTTCCATAACAACTGCATTCCAGAGATGCCGAGGGAGCCTTCCCAGGCAGCGGAGCCGATGAAAATTGATGGAGTGCGCGCACGCGAAGTTTCAAACGCTGGTGAAGGTCGGAAAAGGGAGGGGAAGGAGTGGAAAACTACCAAGAAGTGTTTCCTCTGTCAGCGACCGGGACATTTTGCAAAGGTCTGCCCTAAACGAAAGGTCTGGCAAGGCATGATGGGGGCTGCAGACCTCGACGAGAAGGGGGAGGAGGGGCAGGTGCAGGAAAACGACAACGACTGGCTGCCCACCAGCAGGGGCAGCAGCCAGGCCAGCAACCAATAGAAGTGCCCCAGCCTGACCCCCCCAAGGCAGCTATAGCCATAGAGGTGGTGCTAGAACTCCCAAACGGGCACCCCGTCAAAGTGAAGGGACTGCTAGATTCTGGCAGCTCATGTAATTTCTTCAGCAGAGACTTCGCTCTGGAGCACCAACTCCACCTGTTGCCACTAGATTTTCCCTTGCAGGTGACCACCATCGATGGCAGGGAACTCCTGGGAGGGGAAGTGACACACCAGACACCGCCAATGCGGATGAGGGTCTCCAGGCACATGGAAACCATTGCCTTTCACGTGGCCACGCTGGCAGGACCCCCAATAATACCGGGAATGAGCTGGCTGGCAATGCATGACCCAGTGGTGTCATGGCATCAGCGGTCGGTCACCTTTAGGTCAGCTTACTGCTTAGAGCACTGTCTGGGAGGGAAGGAACCACGAATGACTGTGGCCAGGGTGGCTGGGTTGGCCCTGGAGCAAAAAGGGGAGGTGCCACCACAATATGCCGATTTGAAGGAGGCCTTCAACGAGAGGGAGGCAGATAAGCTGCCCCCCCACAGGCCCTTTGACTGCCAAATCAACCTGCTTCCAGGGGCTCAGTTACCAGTGGGTAAGCTGTATGCCATGTCCGACCGGGAGATGCAGGAGCTGCGGCAGTTTATTGACAAGAACCTGAAGAGAGGTTTCATAAGGGAGTCTAAAGCGGTGGGGGGCAGTCCAGTGTTCTTTGTGGACAAAAAAGAGACTAATCAGCACAGATTAGTCGTGGATTACTGGGCCCTAAACCTGGTATCAGAACCCGTGACTTTCCCAATGCCCAGGATTGACGATATTTTGACACGTGTGAGGCAGGGGAAGATTTTTACCAAGCTGGACCTCAGGGTAGCCTACAATCTGATTAGGATAAGGGAGGGGGACGAATGGAAAACGAGCATGTTCGAGGACTTCCGGGTTAGCGCCATTGGCTAATGGCGGATTCCCTCCGAGCTCTGGAGGGAATCGGCTCCGCAGGATTGGGTCTTGACCGCTGCGACGACGTGGGGACCCTCAAAAATCACAGGTGGTGAAGCCTGTGAACCTGGTGACTCGGCGGGCACCATTTGCGCCCCCCCGACCTGTGAAGGAGCCTTTTTAAAGGCTTCGGAGCGGGGGACGGGGTGAGCGGCGCGGTGCTGAGAGTCGACTGCTTCTCCTGCGGAGTGAAGCCACATTGCCATGGTCGGAGAGCGCTGACTTCTTTTTGTGAACAATTGGACTTTAAAGCAACAACCCGTGAGTAGTATGGAAATTGGAAATAATTTTTTTTTTTTAATTAGGCACGATTGGGGAAGGCGCAAACAGGAAGTCTGTCTTCCCGTCTTGTAAATAATTTAAAGCAAGGACCTGCTAACTAAGGTCAAGAGAACCCTTTCTTTTTTACTTGGTAAAAGACATTAATTTCACGATTTGGCAATATAAGTAATCTTACTGGAGGATAAAGAGCTAATCTTGGGA
Organism: Podarcis raffonei; assembly: GCF_027172205.1. Taxonomy (NCBI): domain Eukaryota; kingdom Metazoa; phylum Chordata; class Lepidosauria; order Squamata; family Lacertidae; genus Podarcis; species Podarcis raffonei. Next base: position 25,713,490 of record NC_070620.1, read on the forward strand.
GCTGAAGTGCCACCCCCCCGGACCCGGGAGTGCTCCGCGAGAGAGCCTGCTGATGAGGTATTGAAGAATTTGACAGCTGTCAAATTTAGCTGTCAAGACGGGAAAAGAGAACTTTGTTTCTGCTGGCTATATTTGTTACAATTTGGTTACAATTTGTTGAAAACAAGGAAGAACTGTTACAAACTAACTTGATTTTTGGATTTGAATTGGAAGGAATATTAAGTTACCAAAATCCCTCTAGAGGGGGATTTGGGACATTACAAGAATGGCTGGAGGAGGGAAAATTCAGGCTGGGTTGGACAAAGTTTTTGTTCTCTTGGGAAAGTTACAAGGCCAAATTGATGTTTTGGCTACAAATGTTGCAACTCTGAACTTAACAGTAAATAACATCACTGAATTTGATAAGGATTTGACTCAGGAAGCCCATGCAGCTGGACAAAAAGAGAAACTTGAGAGCTTTGAGAGTGTGGAGAAGGAGATATATGTTGTTCCTGAGGAAAAGGAAGGAGGAGCTGTAACTTTGCAGATGATAAAGGAGAGCCAGAGGCCTGACATGATGGCTACAAAGGAAAATAAGAACTTGATGTTGAAAATCTGGCTTGAATTGGAGATTGAAGAATGGAGAGATCTCCTCATGTGGAGATCTGAAGACCCAAGGATTACAAATTTGCTTAAGGTGGAAGTTGGAGCTTTGGGGACATTTGGACTTGAAAGGAATAAGAAACATGATTCGGGCTCCACTTTTAAGTATGGAGGTCTGGCTGGAAGAAACATGGATCCCGTTGGGCCAGAGCTTCTCCGAGATCTGGTGTTTAATATTAAGGACTATAAAAAAAACCGGCAGAGAGGAATTGAGAGAGAATTAAGAGCCTCGGACGTGAGATCTCCAGGCTGATAGTAGATTAAGACTGATGGACATTTGTTGGGGATTGAAACCGGGAAAGGGGGGGGTGGAGTTTGGGAATCCAAAGGGTGTATAATTACAATCTGTTTTATTTTTATTTTATTTTGTTATTTGTATGAAAATTGGGGAATTCGTGGAAGGGAAATTGGGTCGACGTTAGAAAAATGTTTTAAGAACGAGTATTGATGCATAAGTATTGTGTTTAAGTTTGGATAAGGCAAAATTGCTTTTTTAAAATGAACTAAATAGAAAAAGGTTAAAATTAGGGATAAGAACTTGCTGAACTAACATTTTGAATTGGAATATAAGAAGGGGAGGTGTGGGGAAGTCAGGGAAATATGTTATAGAAAAATAAGGATTGTGAACTTTATGTGTTTTTAAACCTTTTTGTTTTTCCTTTTTTGATTCTTTTTTAATGTATTAAAGTTGAAAATTTCAATAAATATCTTTTTTTTAAAAAAGGAAAACGAGCATGTTCACCCCCCTGGGGGCTTTTGAGTACTTAGTCATGGCATTTGGATTACAATCGGGCTCTGCCTGCTTTCAAGCCTTCATGCATCATGTGTTGGGGCCCCTGCTGTACAAGAATTGCGTAGCCTTTTTGGACGACGTCTTAATCTATTCGGACAATGAAAAGCAGCACGTCAGAGACGTCAGGGAGGTGCTACAGAGATTGAAGAAGCATCAGTTGTGGGTCAAGCTGGAAAAATGCCAATTCCATGCCAGGGAGGTCGAGTTCCTGGGGTACAGGCTGTCAGACAAAGGACTAGCCATGGATCCGGGCAAGGTGAAGGCAGTGCTGGAATGGAAAGCCCCCAAAAGCAAAGGTTCCTAGGCTTCAGCAACTTTTACAGGAAGTTCATAAAGAACTTCGCACACTTGACAGCGCCCATAACGGATTGTCTTAGTAGCAAAAAGAAGTTCGCGTGGACAGAGGGTGCGCAGCAATCCTTTGAAAAACTGAAGAGGGCGTTCACCTCAGAAGAGCAGCTCCTGCACGTGGATCCGGAGAAGCCCATGAGACTGGAGACGGATGCGTCCGACTGCACCATCGGAGCGGTCCTTTTGCAGCCCGGGGCCAAGCAGAACTGGAGGCCGTGTCCCTTTTTCTCTAGGAAGCTGAGCAAGTCAGAGCAAAACTACACAGTGTATGACTGAGAACTGCTGGCGATCTATGCGGCATTTCGGCAATGGAGACATCTTTTGATAGGGGCGCGGTACAAGATCCAGGTCCGAACTGACCACAAGAACTTGGAATACTGGTGGACCGCGCGAGCGCTCAACCAGAGACAGATCAGATGGTCCCAGGAGTTCGCCAAGTTTTCCTTCGAGATCCGATACGTGCCGGTTGAGGAAAACGTAAGGGCAGATGCTCTCTCCTGGAAACCAGAGTACATGGAAGGAGAGGGGCCACCAGAGACCAGGCACGTGTTCCCCGAGGATCGGTGGGTGGGTGGGTGGGGGGCGTTGGTTGACAAACGAGAACTGACAGGGCTCACCAGAGACGATGAGTTTGCTCAGACAAAAATCAGGGAACTCAGGGACGGAAAGGAAGTCAATGGAGGGTTCGAGGAAAAGGAAGGGCTACTGTACTATAAGGGGGCGCTGTATGTACCGGGGGAGACTTTGAGGGGGAAGGTACTTAAACAACTCCATGACAACCCAACAGCTGGGCACTTTGGACAGCACAAGACCATGCTACTTGTCACCAGGCAGTTCTGGTGGCCAAAGGTGAGGGAAGACGTACGAGAATATGTACGAGGGTGCGACCGATGCCAGAGGGCTAAGGGGGAAAGGGCTGCCCCCGCGGGGTTACTGGAACCCTTACCCACACTGGGAAGGCCCTGGGAGGTGGTGTCCATTGATTTTATGACAGACCTGCCCAAGTCAAGGGGAAAGACAGCAGTCATGGTAGTAGTCGATCTGCAGACTAAAATGTGCCATTTTGTAGCTGGCACACATGCAGCAACGGCAGAGGAGACAGGCAGGATGTTTGTGGATCACATTTTTAGACTGCATGGGGCTCCCTTGAGGGTAATCTCAGATCGCGGGAAACAATTTACTTCCCTGTTCTGGCGGAAACTCATGAGCTTGCTACAGGTCGTGGTGAGCTTCTCAACGGCGAGGCACCCGGAAACCAACGGACAAGCCGAAAGAGCGAACGGCATACTCCAGCAATACCTACGCTGCTATGTCAGCGAGAGACAGAACGATTGGTAGAGAAATTAGCTTTGGCTGAATTTGCGTACAATAACGCTGAACACGTGTCCACGGGAATGAGCCCTTTCATGGCCAATTACGGGTGTCACCCCAGGGCATTCCCGGGGCGGGGGGAGGAAGGATGGAGTGTACCTGCGGCTGAGCAATTTGTGGAGGAAATGGAGGCCTTACACCAGCAACTAAGGCTGAACTTGGAGCGGGCCAAGGAAGTTTACAAGAGGCAGGTGGACAGGCACCGTCGGGAGGGGGAGGCCATACGGGTGGGAGACCGGGTGTTGTTGTCATCCCAAGGGTTGCCGCTAAAGGGAGGGTGCAAGAAGTTGCAGCCGAGGCGGCTGGGGCCTTTTGAGGTAATACAGCAGGGGAACTCAGTAGCATTTAAACTCAAGTTGCCGGACAGCATGAAGATACATCCGGTGTTCCATAGGTCCCTACTTTCACCTTACAGGGAGGGGCGGGAATTCCTGGGACGGGAAGGAGGGGTTACCACCCACCCGCGGGTAGAGGAGAGGGAACACTGTAACGAAGCCACGGAAATACTTGATTCAAGGTGGCGAGGTCGCCCGGTAGAGTACTTGGTAGCCTGGGAGGGGGAACCTTGGTCGGAAAACACGTGGGTCCCTGCCGAATCAATCACTGACGGGTATCTGGTGGAAGAATTCCACAGTTTGTTCCCAGATAAGCCCAAATTATTAGCGAGATTCTGGGAGGAAGAATTTGGACCCATAGACGACGAAGGGAACTTTGTGGGTTTTCCTGCCTCCGAAGAGGAGGGAGCGGAGGTGTCCGAGGGAGAAGAATCAGACTGGGAGGTTCAACCAGAGGGAAGAGATCCGAGCGGATGGGAGGCTGGTTTTGAATCCTCAGAAGATGATGATAGCTCTTTCTGGGGATTCCCCGCATTGTCGGCCGAGGAGAGAGAGAGGAGGTTGTGCCGGAAAATCGCGCCAGGGGTGGGAGGGGTCCTGAGGAGGAGGTGGATGTCAGGGAACTGCCATCAGTGCCGGAGGGAGAGAGCAAGCTCCAAGGGGATCCCAGAGAGCGTCCCGGGATTGGGAGAGGCAGCCCATCTTCTGGGGAAGGGAATCAGCTCAGCTCCAGTGGAGAAGGGGGGCAGATGGGGGAATCAGAGAGGCGGTCCCATGACTCCTTGCCGGGGACCAGCGGGGAGAGGAAGGGTCCACCGCTGCCTACGCCCTCCTTGCGCAGAAGGCTTCTGCGCAGGGAGAGTAGGAGGAGACTGGGCGTCAAAGAGCTTCTTTGCTGGAAGAAGTTTAAGAAACGCCCACTGACGGATTCTGCCAGCGATTGAGACAGCCACGGGTGAGTGGCTGTCCGGACAGAAAAGGTTCACTCAGGCAACCCAGCCAGGTGTTGGGATCGGCTTACGCACGAGCAACCCCTAGAACCATTACACTGTGTTTTAAAAATACAATATGCATTTAAACATGACATTCTTGCTTTTGTCTTGAGAAACTTTATTTGAAAAGCTATCAGTCACGATTACAATTAGATGGTATAGCAATAATTACAGAAATCAGTTTCTTGCACAACAGCAATTATTATTTGCTAAAGTAATAGTTCTGCTGCTCTGGTTCGCCAGAAGCGGCTTAGTCATGCTGGCCACATGACCTGGAAGCTGTACGCTGCCTCCCTCGGCCAATAAAGCGAGATGAGCGTCGCAACCCCAGAGTCGGCCACGACTGGACCTAATGGTCAGGGGTCTCTTTACCTTTACCTTTTTCTCTCTAAGCCTGACACTTGTTTAAAGAAAATGTGGGGTGCATTTTTACAGGCACTTACAAGAGTGCTGAACTCAGTGGGGCTACTCAGTGAGTAAAACTGCTCAGGGTTGCACAGCTGGTCAATTAAATGTATGTGTTTCTTTTTTTTTCATGTTAAATTTTTATTAGTATTATACATATGTACATATAAACATATCCAAAATTCAAAATGTAGATTACACATAATATATCCATTCCATAAATCATAAATATAGTTTTAGGCTCTGCCGAGCATTGGACTTCCCTCCACTCCTTTGGTAAGTATCAAATAAACTCTGTAGGCACATATTTTCTCTCTTCTAAATAATAACCCGTTACTGTTAGAGTTATTCCAGTCCCGCCAGTGTCTTTTATAATTTAATTCCAATATACATCCAAAATTTAACCCAATTGTCATGAAATTTCTGTTCATCTTGATCTCTTATTCTTCCCGTTATTCTAGCTAGCTCGGCATAATTTGTCAGTTTAACCTGCCAGTCACTTATATTGGGTATAGCCTCCGTCTTCCAATTTTGTGCTAACATGATTCTTGCGGCTGTTGTAGCATATAGGAATAGTACCTTATCTTCTTTTTTAATTTCTGTACCCATCATTCCTAGCAGAAAAGCTTCAGGTTTTTTGGGAAATGTGTATTTAAATTTTTTTTTAAGTTTGTTGTAAATCGATTCCCAGAATCCTTTCACTTTGCTGCGTAACCACCACATATGGTAAAAATCACCATCTACCTCTCCACATTTCCAACATCTTTTATTCTTTAACCTGTAGATCTTAGCCAGTTTCACTGGCGTGTGATACCACCTATATATCATTTTCCAGATGTTTTCCTTTAGTGCCGTACACGCCGTAAACTTCATATTAATATTCCATAATTCCTGCCACCTCTCAAATTCGATGTTATAACCAATATCTATTGCCCATTTAGTCATGGCCTCCTTCACCTCCTCATCTTTTGTGTACCACTCCAATAAGATGTCATAGATTCTAGACAGTATTTTGTTCTTACCTTCCACAACTTCCACATTAAATTTAGATTTTTTATCTTCAAATCCTGTTTTCTTTTTATCTTCTTTCAACAGATCATTTACCTGGTGGTATTGCAACCACCCGGTAAGTAAGCTCTTAATCTCTTCATATGGTCTAAGTTTTATACCTTGGTCCGTTTTCCTTGTAAATTCTTCATAGGTGGCATTCTTCCCTTCCATATTAATTTTTTTAACCATTAACACCTCTATTGGTGAAATCCACCAGGGTGTCTTCCTTTCTAATAAGTTTTTATTTCTTTCCCACACTTGGAATAATGGCCCTCTAAAAATATGGTTTAAAAAACCTCTATGCACTTTTCATACCACAGGTACGCGTGCCACCCATACCTGTTGTCAAAGCCCTCCAAATCCAAGATGTCTCTATTTTCTAGCCTTATCCAATCTTTCAACCACAATAAACACGCCGCCTCATAATATAGGCTTAAGTCCGGTAGGGAGAAGCCCCCTCTTTCTTTTCTATCTACCAATATTTTCATTTTTATTCGTGGTCTTTTTCCCTGCCAGATGTATCTCCCCAAGGGTCTTTGCCATTCTTTACACTGCTTTAGACCTTTGAGTACCGGGATGGTTTGAAATAAAAATAGCATCCTAGGCAGAACATTCAATTTGATAACCGCAATCCTCCCCCAAAAAAGATAATCTCATTCTCTCCCAAATTTCTAGATCTTTCTTGATGTTCTTCCAGGTGGCCTCATAGTTATCCTTATATAAGTTAATATTTCTAGCCGTAATCCAAACTCCGAGGTACTTCACCTTCTTTGCTGTCATGATTCTTCCAGACTTCCGGGACGCCGCAGTCACGGGAAGGAGCGCGAGGCTGCCCTCCGGGGGGGTCTCGAACAACACGGAGGTCTAGAGGGGTCACGAAGGCTCCGTGAAGCCCAAAACCTCAGGAGGATTATTCCGGGGGACAAGTACCCAGCGACGCTGCTTGGGCTCACCTGTATTGTTGGCGTTTAACAGGGTTGGAGCCGCAGCAGGAAGGGGAAGCAACAGACTCCGTGTTGTGAAGCCTCAGGCTCCACGTGAAAAGCGGTGAACCTCCGACAACAGCAAGAAAAGCTGGAAAATAGCTAAAACTATCAAGCAGATAATAGAAAGAAAGCTTAATTAAAGAACCCAGCTGAAAAAGAATTATGTGGAGAGAAGGAGAAGGAATCTACCCCGGCGGTAAGAGCAAAATGGAGTATAGCGGATGACTGTCAGAGAGAGAAAGTAAGAAAGTTGCCGCTTAGTGGGTGCAGAGGAGAGACCTCAGATACAAAGTTCAAATTACAAGGAGTCTGAGGCAAAGTAATAATGAAAACTTTTTTGGACTAGAGAGAAGTGAAAGGAATATTTCTGTTCTACCTGGTCGGAGAGAGTTGTGTCAGTGAACGGCTTGATATATCGGCGGGTCTTTCTCTTTTCTACACTTAATTTCTATGCTGGTTGTACTGGAATGGGGATTAATTTAGTCAGTATCTAAAAAACAAAACGATTTCCGCCCTTCTCATCTTTCATGTTTGAACAAAGAGGAGACTCTGGTATATATTTAGGTCAGTTAAACGATTGAAAATCAGACTGACAATAGGAGGAGGGGAGACGCGGAGAGGCAGTGTTCTTCCGGTGAGGTTTGGGAGAAAAAGTGAACGACTTGGAGAAAGTAAGAACGAAAAAGCAAAAATATAGAGGGCTTGCGCATCGCCATTTTCCTCCCTGCCCTCCTCCTGTTTTTAAGAGATACACTCTAACATTTAAACAGGCGAAGACGGAGGCTATGCTTTAGACTGAACTATTATTATAGCGGAAAGAGACTGGGAACCTTCGGAAAGAAAGGAAAATTAATAAGATTGTTTGCCAGGATTTCCTGCTATTTACGGAAGCCATTTTCATTGTGGAGTGTTCCCCCATCCAGCCCCGCCTTGCTCTCCTGGGTTCGCTCTCGGATTGAGACTCACCCCATACTTTCTCCAGAGTTCCAGAGGATATTTACGTGACTTTATCTATCTACCCTTGTGACTTTGATGGCTATTTTTTTTTCTACATCTCCATCCACTCCCCACTCCCTCTTGACCGGTTCTACTTCCCACCCCCAGTGGATATATTGATGTTTGGTGTTTTTTGTTTTTATTTATCTTTTTTTTGGTTACTTCTTTGATTGCCTTTTTGTGTTTCTCTGTACATTTGGTTTCCCCCTAATAGTCTGATTATTACTACTCAACGAGATCAGCTGCTTGGCTCCGGGTGGAGGGAGACTTCCTGTTGAGGAGTTTTACAGAAGAGAAAGGTTAATAAGGCGCCACCGTGTGGGAAGAAAGGAAACTGCACAGGAAGAAACCAACGGGAGGAATAGAGGAATCCAGCAGTCTACTATAGTGACTATCAGGGGGAGGAGCTTCTAATAACTAGTTAATATAAGTTGACATACAAAATGAAAAAAGGGGCAGGAACCCCAGCAGAAAGGAGGCCATCTAGACAAGAAGAGGGGAAGGAGGGGAAAGAAATTAAGGATTACGATAGTTTGATGGCTGAAATAAGGAAAGAATTTAAACATAATGAACAATATATTGAGAGAAAGCTATTGGAAGTGCAGGATACATTAGATAAGAGATTAGAGGGGGTGGTAGGAGAATTGACAGGAAAAGTTAAAGATTTATCGGCAAGAACCAAAGTACTTGAGGATTCTATGAAAAGGGTACAAAAGGATATGAAAGACAGTAAGAAGGAATTGGACATGGTTAAAATAGAAGTCAAGGAGATAGGCAAGGTACAAGAAGAATTGTTGGACAGCATGGCCATGACGCAGATGAGACAGAACCAGTTAAACCTGAAATTTAGAGGGATCCCAGAGGAGTCAAATGAGAACATAAGGTCTAAAATGGTCAAAGAGTTGGCAACTTGGTTAGATAGGAAGGAAGAAGAGATAAGATATTCTTTAGCAAATATTTTTCGGATAAAAACAAAATTGGCTAAAGCTAAAGGGAAAAAATTGCCAGGAGACGTAATAGTCATGTTCAATTCGTTGGACATGAGGAACGAAATATTGAGACAGAATTATAGCAAAAGGTTATCCATTAAAGGAAACTCAATTATCATATTTAAAGAGATCCCTTCGAGATTTCTTCGAAGGAGGGAGGTGTATAAAAAACAAACCAATCATTTGAGGAAAAAGGGGATCCTATATAGATGGGAATTTCCGGAAGGAATTTCATTTTATTTCAAGGATAAAAGATTTAAACTGTCCAGCCCTTCAGAACTCGAAAAATTTGCAAGAAGATACAAGAAGGAACTTGGAAGGATGGCGGGGTGGGAGGAGGCGGGGGAGCGGCTAGGGGAGGGGGGAGGGGGTGGGGGGAGTGAAGAGGAAGAGACAGAGATAAATTTAGCAGAAGAAAGGGAAGGGGAAGAGAAAGAAGACAAAGAACAGTAGGTTTAATCTAGATTTGAGAACTTACTAATTGTATATAATTGATGGCGTTAAAAATACTGTCTTGGAATGTTAACGGGCTTAACAATAAAATCAAGAGGAATCAGATTACACATATATTACTAAAAAAGAACCTCAACCTAATTTGTCTACAAGAGACTCATGTAACAAGAAAGCATAAGAGAATTTTGAGTAATAAGAAACTAGGGTTGGATTTTGTGGCATCGGATAAGGTTAAGAAAAGAGGTGTGGTATTATATATAAAGGAAAAATTAGACCCAAAATTGTTGTATAAAGATGAACAAGGGAGAATGATAGTTGTACAGATCGTATTTCAAGGAATAAAAATAATTGTCGCCGGAATATATGCACCTAATGATAAAAAGTCGGCTTTCTTTTCTGAATTAGGTAATAAGCTATTAGAGTGGATGGACCAAAAAATGATACTGATGGGCGACTTTAACGGAGTGGTGTCTCCAAACTTGGATAGATCAACAAAAAAGCAAGAGACAAAGGATGGCAAGTTGCCTCAAACGTTTTTTAATTTGGGTGATAATTTGGGGCTAATTGACGCTTGGAGGTTTAAAAACCCCACTACAAAACAATATACCTTTTTCTCAAATCCAAACAAGAGTTGGGGGAGAATAGATAACATTTGGATCTCGAAGGAGTTGATACAGAGTTTAACTAAATCTGAAATTCTCCCACGAACTTTATCTGATCACAATCCGGTATTTATAGAGATAAAGGGTAAAGAAGTTAGAGTAGTTAGATGGAGAATGAATGAATATATATTTAACAATCAAAAGATAGTAAGTGAGGCAAAAGAAACAATTGAAGAATACTTTAAGTGGAACCTGGATAACGAGACAGCCTTAGAAATGGTTTGGGATGCAGGAAAAGCCGTTATGAGGGGCTTCCTAATCCAGAAAAATTGCCATTTAAGAAAAGAAAAAGAGAAAAAGAAAGAGGAGATTCTAATACAGTTTATGGAGAATGAAAGACAATTAGCTATCAAACCAGGTGAGGAGACATTACAGCAAAACTTAAAGATACTACAAGCCCAATTTTCTCTGATAGTTAATCAGGAGATTGAGTGGAAAATCAAAAGGATGAAGCAAAAGGATTTTGAATCAGCTAACAAAATAGGAAAATACTTGGCGTGGCAAATAAGAGAAAGGAAAAAACAAAATACGATCTGCAAGATAAGGGATGGAGAAAGGATAGTAGAAGATCCAAAAGAGATAAAGAGGATATTTCAGAAGTATTATAAGGATTTATATAAAAGAGGAAAAGAAACAGATTATGAAATAGACCGTTATCTGGAAAAATATCATTTACAACAGATTGCCACTGAAGAAAAAGAGTTATTAGACCAGATGATCACAGAAGATGAGTTAAAGAAAGCAATAAAAAAGATGAAAATGGGGAAAGCACCGGGGCCGGATGGCTTACCGGCTAAATATTATAAAACATTATAAAACATGTCCAATTCTATGTGAAGTGATGAATAATGCTTTAAAAGAAGGGAGGATTCCGAATACCTGGAAGGAAGCCTATATTACATTAATCCCTAAAAAAGATGTGGACGCTTTAGAAGTGAAGAATTATAGGCCGATTTCGTTATTAAATAATGATTATAAACTATTTGCGGATATAATGGCAGGAAGATTAAAAAGAGTATTAAACAACAGAATTCATAAAGATCAAACGGGCTTCCTTCCAGGGAGACAATTAAAGGATAATGTAAGAAATGTGATAGATATCATTGAATATTTGGAAACAAGAATAGATAAGCAGGCGGCCTTGATATTCATCGATGCCGAGAAGGCATTCGATAATGTCTCTTGGCGCTTTCTGATGGAAAATTTGAAAAGGATGGGGATGGGAGAAAGATTTAGAAAAGGCATAGAGGCTATTTACCACGAGCAAAGGGCAAAACTTGTAATTAATAATACCACATCAGAATTTTTTGACATATCTAAAGGGACGAGACAAGGTTGCCCCTTGTCACCCCTACTATTTATTTCAGTATTGGAAGTACTCACTCAGAGGCTGAGGGAAACAACAGAGGTTAAGGGAGTCAAGGTCGGAACTAAGGAACATAAAATTAAGGCTTTTGCAGATGACATTGTATTAACACTAGAAAATCCAAAGCATAGCGTAAAAGAAGCCCTACAAAAATTTGAAGAGTTTGGTGCTGTGTCAGGCCCACCATCCCTGTCCATTAGCCATGCTGGCTGAGACTGATGGGACAACAACACCATCTGTAAGGCCAAAGAATGCCCGTCCCTGATATTTTATTTTTATGGGTTTTCCACACACATCTGCACAGCTTCTGTGAGAACAGGATGCTTGAATAGTTGGGCCATTGGCCTGATCCAGCAGGCTCTTTTTATGTTCTTACGTTAGAGGTATGCTGCCTTTGTGCACGGCTGTTCCACTTACCTCTCATGTTCAAGCCATAATAAACGAGTGAGTGCCTAAGCATGTGCAGAGTGGTATTAATTCCTATACTATTTTCATCATCATCATCATCATTTATTACTTATACCCCGTCCATCTGGCTGGGTTTCCCCAGCCACTCTGGGAGACTTCCAACAAAATATTAAAAATACAATAAAACATCAAACATTAAAAACTTCGCTAAACAGGGCTGCCTTCAGGTATCTTCTAAAAGTATAAGTTATATATCATTCATAATTCCACTTCATATCATTTTCATATAATTTAATTGTGATATTATGTTTTCAATACAGTGGTACCTTGCTTCTCGAACTTAATCTGTTCCGGAAGTCCATTCGCCTCCCAAAACCATTTGAAAACCAAGGCGCAGCTTCCGATTGGCTGCAGGAGCTTCCTGCACTCAAGCGGAAGTCACGTCGGACGTTTGGCTTCCGAAAAACTGGAACACTCACTTCTGGATTTGCGGCGTTTGGGAGCCGATTTGTTTGGGAGCCGAGCCGTTTGACTACCAAGGTACAACTGTAAGTCAGATTGAATTTGGTGGGGCTTACTCTCAGGCAAGTGGATTTAGAATTGCAGCCTAAAGCAGCTTTGGAGGCTGGCTGTGTCCACACTATGAACTTAGGACTTGCCTGCACCAGAGCAGAATTTGCAGTCTAGAGTAGATTTGCATCACCCTGTCTCCCCATGAATATATGGGCCTTCAGATGAGATACTTCCCACCCCATTGTTCTCCTGGACCTTTTGCCCTTTAAATTCAGGGTTTTTCAGTCCTCAGAAAGTCCAAAATGGGCATGATCGAGAAACCCCTTTGCACGTAGTACAAGAAACATGTATTAGTGCTGAGCCCCAGAATAAATTTCCCCCATCATATTTGGGAGACAGATAAAACTATAACAAAAGATTATTATTTCTTTTTCTTACAGAGGAACAGCACAATTCTATGTGTCTTTGCTTTAGGAAAGACCTCTAGGAATTTCTGGTTACAAATCAAAACTTAGCCACCATGCTGAAAATAATGCAGGGCCTACCATAGCTTTGCAAATAAGCCCACAAGTTACTAGCCCTCAACATTTCACTTGTTCGCCTTGACCTCATTAAGTAGAGAAGTGTACTGTCATTTTGTGACAGAGAAGTTTCCTCCAAGGCAACTGTCCTAGAATGCCAGTCTGCAAAATTTGCCAGTCACCATTAAGTAGATATCTCATTCGCGAAGTCAGTTGTTTCATTTCACAAATGCTGTTTTTGTAAGAGACCCAAAGAAATCGGGATGCTCTGCTTACCTTTTGGCGTCGATGCTCAGTGAGGACGTCCAGGTGATGATTGTTCAACTTTGAAGATTGGGTATTGCTGCAGGAGTCTCTGTTTCTCTCGAGGTAAATGATTCCTTAAGCTATTACATTATTTCTAGAGGGTGGAGGAAATGCTTGTGCTTTCGGTTTAGAGAGCGAGGGGGAATTCAAGCAAAGAACGAAGCGTCAAAAGAGAGCTTTGTGGCTTGAGTATGACTTGATCTCAGTTCAGACAGATCAACCATATGTGGCCAGTTTACAAGCCCCCCTACCCCTGGTACCCTTTCTCCCTGTATTGCTGCTCCAGAACTTTTCACTGCTTAGAAATGTAGGACACAATATTGGATTGTCGGAGGGGTTGGATTCCTATTGGATCAGTTAGTCTAGGCTTAGCAGAGTGAGCAGGGCAGGCAGCCCCTATCGCCGTATTTACATGTAAGCTAAACAAGCTATAGTTTAGGGCCCCACTCTCTTGGTGCCCCCCCCCTCAAATTTAAAGGAAATAAAACCTGGATGTACATTTCCAAAATATAAGGTAATAAAAATAAAACCTACAGACAGCAACAGTGTTTTGTGTTGTGTAAGGATGCGGGTGGTGCTGTGGTCTAAACCACTGAGCCTCTTGGGCTTGCTGATCAGAAGGTCGGCGGTTCGAATCCCCGCGACGGGGTTGTTAGGATATTTCCGTTCCACCTTAAAAGGGAGCAGGCTTTGTGAGTCACAGAGTTTGTGTATTTCCTGTTCACAGGATGTTTATGTTTTCAGTTGCTTTCGTTTCTTTCTTGGTGCCTAAGCATACCGATGCAAGCGGTCATGTTTTTCTTTGTTCTGATCAACGCTGAATAAACTTGGAAAAATGCTCTCCTGCTGTGCATCTTTTGCTGTGTGAATTCTGCTGATAGAGTGTGCACCAGCCTAAGAATGTGGCAATCTATTCTTGAGGCTTCATGTCGCTAATTGCTGATACTGCGTGTCTACGGGAGATCGATGGATCGTCCGGCAGCCGAGCTTGGGGGCTCAGATGGACTTTGTCTCCCTGGCAGTATCCCAACAACAGGTTTTGGGCCCAGATTCATGGCACTTACAGGAGGGTAAGACTGTGACAGACTGCTGAAAGGTATGTGTTGGAAAAGCGAAAGCAGAGGCTTTTCTGAATGCCGTGGAAGAGCTTTTGATGTCCGGCAAGACTAATAGATCTGGGAGCGGCGCCAGAGAATTCGTGATTAATGGGCTGCCGAGATAAGACGTCTTTGAAGGCATAAAGGCTCACGGCTCAAGTAAAAAGCTGGAATGGGGTTTTTCCAAGCTTCTGAGGCCACTGAGTGCCCAAAGTTAAATCAGCACAATTATCAGACCTGGGCAAAATGGTGTGAGAGTTTGCTGCGTCAGTTTGGAGTGTGGCATACTGTGTCTGAAGCCCCTCCAGTTCCTCTGACAGAGAAATGGAGAGCCCAGAATTCGAGGGCCATAGACGTAATAGTCTTGTCCGTCTCTCTGGAGGAATTAAAGACGCTAGCTGAAAATACGACGGCACGTAAGATGTGGAATGCTTTGAGAAAAGCCCATCTGCCAATCATCCCAGCCCAGAGTTTGAATGCATCGGAGGTCCTGGCTGTTTCCCAGAATGTGAGTGAATACAGGGATGCTGAGGGCACCGGTTGCAAGCTGCAGGGGGAGCAGACTGTCACGTCATCCCAGGCAGCATTCCAGCTTCCAAGGGGAGCCAAGGAGTCGGCAGCTGAGAGCTCTGTTTCTCGTGAGAACCAAGGTCATCGCCTTTGCAGAGGCCGGAAGGCCAGAGGTAAACAGAGCAAGATGCCTGCAGATGGCCCGAAGCAGAGGGAGGGTGAAGAGCCCACGCCAGTGGAAAACAAGGTTTTGTTTGCTGGCACTGCTTCACCAAAGGCTAAAGGCACGTCTGATGGCCAGGAGCAGGGGGGCAAGCTGCAAAAGCCCACGCTGGTGAAAAACAAGGTTTTGCTTGCCAGAAAACCTGCTCCAAAGGCCAAGGCCAGGTTTGTTATGGACTCTGGTGCCAGTCGCCATATTTCAAAGGACCGCCATCTGTTTATCTCCTTCAAGCCTCAAGATGGTGAGATCCACCTGGCTGATGGAAGGACTTTGCAAATTGCAGGAGTTGGGACTGTGAAACTTGCAAGTCTGCATACTACCATCAGAGATGTACTTTCTGTTCCAGGTGCTGCGGACAATTTGCTTAGTGTCCCACAGCTTACTGGGCATGGTTTTGAGATATCCTTCAAGAGGAGCGTCTGTGTCATCAGGAAAGGCAAAGAGGACATTTTGCATGCAAAGTTTATGGATGGCTTATTCTGTATAACTTATGATGACAGTGCTGTTGCTGTGTCTAATGCTGATTCTTGTTGTGTTGCACAAACTAACAAGGTTCTTCATGCAGGATGTATTCACGATGCACATCGATGATTTTGTCACATGTCTTGGCAAGCGCTGGCCAAGATGCCTGGGTTGGTTGAAGGTTTGAACATCAAACCCTGTAAATTTCACATGAAATGTGTATCTTGTGCAGAGAACAAGGTGAAGGTTGCTCCAAAAGGCAAGGAGTCTAGCAGGCAGGCTTCCAAACCCTACCAGCTAGTGCACGCAGACCTGGTTGGTCCTCTTGCGCCCTCTTTGGGAGGAGCAAGGTACTTCATGGTCCTAATTGATTCTTTTTCCAGGTACATTCATGTGTTTATGCTCGAGCAGAAATCGCAAGCATTTCCTAGGTTCAAGGCATTCTGTGCTTGGTTGAAGAATGCTCACGGTAAACGTATCGGCTGTCTGTTTACTGATCGGGGCGGGGAGTTCACTTCTCAGCAGTTTGAAGCTTTCCTGACTGAGAAGGGAATCCAGCATGACTTGTCAACGCCTAGATCGCCATGGATGAATGGGCTTGTGGAGCGAGGAAATCAAACGTTGCTGCAAGAAATGAAAATCTTGTTGCATGATGCCAACCTCCCTGACAAGTTTGGGGGGAGGCTTTGTCGAATTTTGTTTATTCTTTTAACAGGAGACTGTCATCACCTATTGGTTGTACTCCCTATGAGAAGATGTTTGGTAAGAAACCTAACGTCAAGCACATGAGAATCTTTGGTTCTGACATGTGGGTACACACCCCACAAAGCAACAAGCTTGGGAAGCGTGGGGCACATGGTTTGTTCATGGGGTACGAAAAAGGTGCATACAGGGTATGGATGACTAACTCTAAATCCATTAAGTTCACAAGGAGTGTTGAGTACAATCCTAAGTGGGGGGGAAATGTGGGAATTTTCCAGAGTTACCCAGAGGAGGATGAAGGTGATGTGAAGAAAGCAGATCATGCTGAGAAAGCTGAGGAAACTGAGGATGATGATGATGATGATGATGATGATGATGATGATGATCAGAGTTCAGATTCCAGTTCAGTGGGTGGCGCTGCTGCTGGTGTCAGTGACAGTGATGACACAGCAGACTACAAGAGCGCAAAGGCCTCAGTCAGACCATCTGATGCGTCTGACAATGAACTGGAAGAACCACTGTTCACCATTGGTCATTTTTCTCCTAAGAAAGAGGAGATAAGTCCAGAAGACTTGCGTCTAGTACGCAGGTCTGAGAGAGCCACGAAAGGCAGACCTCCAAAGAGATTTGCTGATGAGTTTGCTAAGACGGCAACTGCTGTTCTTAGTAGCTCAGAGACGGTGTGGGAACCTTCAAGCTTCAAAGAGGTTCAGGAGTTAACCTCTAAAGTTGCTGAGCCTTGGCTAAACGCCATGAAGGCTGAAGTTGATTCCTAGAATAGGAACCAAACTTGGGAACTGGTACCAGTAGTCCCAGGGATGAGACTGGTTGGCAGCAAATGGGTCTTCAAGGCCAAGACAGACCAGAATGGCAAGGTTGTCAGACACAAAGCCAGATTGGTTGCCAGAGGTTTTTCACAGGTACCAGGACAGGATTACCACGAGACCTACTCGCCCACGGTCAAATATGAGAGCATTCGGCTGATGCTCAAGATCACTGCGGAGGAGAAACTGCATGTTTCCCATCATGACATTAATACAGCTTTTTTGTATGGGATTTTGGGGGAGGAGCTGTACATGCTTCCACCTGATGGAATGCAGATACAGAAGGGAATGGTCTGTAAACTGCGGAAATCCTTATATGGTCTCAAGCAGAGTGCCAGGTGTTGGAACACAAAACTCACTGAGACGTTGCTTTCTCTAGGTTTTCACCAGGGCAAAGCTGATCCGTGTGTGTTTGTCAAGGAGGAGGGGCAAAACAAACTGTATTGTTTATGTTTTGTTGATGATCTTCTGATGTTTTGGAAGAATCAGGCTTTTTACCAAAGCACCCTAGCTCAACTGAAGGAGCACTTTGACATGAAGGATCTTGGTGAGGTGTCCAACTATCTTTCTCTGCAGGTGGAGAGGGACCAAGCAGGTAATTTTCTGGTACACCAAACACAGAAAATTGCTGATGTATTAACCAGGTTGAATTTAGTTGATGCAAACCCAGCAGACACACCGATGGTGACAGGTTACCAGGTAGATAGTACTGCTGAAGCGTTTTCTGACACAACGCTGTACAGATGCATTCTAGGCAAGTTGAATTTCATTGCTAGATGTTCAAGACCTGACATTGCTGTAAGCACTAACCTGCTTAGCAGACATGCTAACAATCCTACTGTTCAGGATTGGAAAGCTCTGAAGCGCATAGCCCGCTATTTGAAAGGGACTTTGCACTACAGGCTGAGGTTCACCAGTCAGAAGAGTGGAGGTCTTGAAATCTTTGCAGATGCGAGTTTTGGAAGTGACACCACGGATGGTACAAGCACTTCTGGAGTATGCTACATGTACAACCACTGCCTGTTTGACTGGTTGTGCAAAAAGCAGACGACAGTTAGCCTAAGTTCCTGTGAAGCAGAACTCAATGCCCTGTCATTGTCACTCATGGATTGTGAATGGTTGATGCAACTGTTTAAGGACATCGGGGTTTCTGTGAAATGTCCTGTACAAGTGTATCAAGACAATAGATCTTGTTTGGCTTTGCTGAACTCGGAGAGTTGCAAGCAAAGGACCAAGTACTTGCAGATTAAGCTACATCGTGCAAGAGAGTGTATTCAGAAAGGACTCATTCAGGTGTCCTACATGCCAGGAAATGAAATTCCTGCTGATCTGTTGTCTAAGGTTGTTAACAGAGAACAACTTAAGGTTTACGTACAAAGGTTGCAATTGGGTTGAACCACGGGTACTACAGGTTACACGGAAAGGGGGAGGATGTTAGGATATTTCCGTTCCACCTTAAAAGGGAGCAGGCTTTGTGAGTCACAGAGTCTGCGTATTTCCTGTTCACAGGATGTTTATGTTTTCAGTTGCTTTCGTTTCTTTCTTGGTGCCTAAGCATACCAATGCAGGCGGTCATGTGTTTCTTTGTTCTGATCAACGCTGAATAAACTTGGAAAAATGCTCTCCTGCTGTGCGTCTTTTGCTGTGTGAATTCTGCTGATAGAGTGTGCACCAGCCTAAGAATGTGGCAATCTATTCTTGAGGCTTCGTGTCGCTAATTGCTGATACTGCGTGTCTACGGGAGATCGATGGATCGTCCGGCAGCCGAGCTTGGGGGCTCAGATGGACTTTGTCTCCCTGGCAGTATCCCAGGCTCCCGTTGCTCGGTCCCTTCTCCTGCCAACCTAGCAGTTCGAAAGCACGTCAAAGGGCTCTTGCTGTCAGAGAAGTTCCCTCACTGAAAAGGGTAGATCAAACAGGTACAGAGGCAGAGGGAAGAAAATGCCTCAGAGAGGAGGGAGAAGCGGGGAGTAGCAGGAATTTGACAGAGAGGCACAGCGAACTGGAATGCAACTGACAGGCTCCAGTGAAGACAAAACAGAAGGAGAGGGGGAGATAGGAGGGGTGGAATCACCCAGAAGCAGGAGACTTTTGAAGCTAGCCGAGAAGAGGGGGGCTGGAAGGAGGAAAAGGTGGGGGATTTCCTGCTGGGACAGGAAAGGGAGGAATCACCATGTTTCGGCAGCTGGATCATCATCAGAGGACTTACCAGAGCTCCTTGTAATGTAGTAATAAATCTGCAATAATTAACTGCCAGAGTTGTGTCGTGTGGGGGAGAGACACTTGCTGAGATACCCACCTAGGCTCACCTTTTTGCCAATAATAAATAAGTACTAAGCACTCCTGAGGGACGCGGGTGGCACTGTGGTCTAAACCACAGAGCCTAGGGCTTGCACATCAGAAGGTTGGCGGTTCGAATTGCACCAATTTATGGATTGTATTCTTTTTATTTACTGTTTGCTATATATATAAAAAATCTGCTACTACTTTAAGTGAATGGATAGGACCACATTAGGGTGTCTCAAGAATATGGTGGATAAAATGCTAATGATTTGTGTTGCTGTACTGTAAAGGATGGGGGGGGCGGGATTCAACACATTTTTATATGAACAAGTTTATGCCTAAACATTAATTGTACCCTTTCATTATCTGCTTTTCAAAATCAATCTAGGGTTTCCCACTTTACTCATTTTTTGATACGGCCTTTAAAAAGAAATCCTGGAACACCTCCCCGATTTCTTTGTTATACTGTAAATTTGTAAATAGCTACTGCAATCGATTTTTTTTTTATAAGATATTTATTAAAGTTTTAAAGATTTATATAAAATAGAAAAAAACAAAAGAACAAACAGAAACAACAAAAATACATACAAAACACATACAACAACAAGTATAATTTCAATCCCCTATTTTCATAAAATTTACTTTCCCGACCTCCTCATACCTCCCCTTTCTGTATTCCAATCTCTAATTAGTTCAATTCAGCAAATCCTTCCCCTAATTTCTATATAATTTTTGACCTTTCTTTTCTTAATTACATAATCATTACAGCTAAAAACCACTTAATTTCAAAATCAACATCGTTCTAACATTCAATAATTTTACAATGTTTCTTAAGATAGTCCTTAAATTTCTTCCAATCTTCTTCCGCCGTCTCTTTTCCCTGGTCTCGGATTCTGCCAGTCATTTCTGCCAGTCCCATATAATCTATTACCTTCATCTGCCATTCTTCCACGGTGGGTAGATCTTCTGTCTTCCAATACTTTGCGATGAGTATTCTTGCTGCTGTTGTAGCATACATAAAAAATGTTCTGTCCTTCTTTGACACCAATTGGCTGACCATACCCAGGAGAAAGGCCTCTGGTTTCTTCAAAAAGGTATATTTAAATACCTTTTTCATTTCATTATAAATCACTTCCCAGAAAGCCTTAATCCTTGGGCATGTCCACCAAAGGTGAAAGAATGTACCTTCAGTCTCTTTACATTTCCAACACTTATTATCAGGCAAGTGATAGATTTTTGCAAGCTTGACTAGTGTCATGTACCACCTATAAATCATTTTCATAATATTTTCTTTTAAGGCATTACATGCCATAAATTTTATACCAGTGGTCCACAACCGTTCCCAGTCCTCAAACATAATGTTATGACCAATATCTTGTGCCCACTTGATCATAGCTGATTTAACTATTTCATCCTGTGTATTCCATTCCAACAGCAAGTTATACATTTTTGACAAGTTCTTAGTTTTGGATTCTAACAATTCTGTCTCCAATTTTGATTTTTCCACCTGGAAACCAATTCTCCTGTCTAACTTAAAAACCTCCATTATTTGATAATAATGAAGCCAGTCTCGCACTTTATCTTTCAATTTCTCATAACTCTGCAATTTCAATATATCCCCTTCTTGTTCCAAAATTTCCCAATATTTCGGCCATTTAGACTCCATATTAAGTTTTTTCACAGCCTTTGCCTCCATTGGGGACAACCACCTAGGAGTTTTGTTTTCCAGCAAATCTTTATACCTGATCCAGACATTATACAATGCTTTCCTGACAATATGGTTTTTAAAAGCTTTATGAGCTTTAACCTTGTCGTACCACAAGTATGCATGCCACCCAAAAGTATTATTAAACCCTTCTAAGTCCGAAATATCTGTATTCTCCAGAAGTAGCCAGTCTTTCAACCAGCAGAAAGCTGCTGATTCATAATAAAGTTTAAAATCTGGCAGGGCAAATCCCCCCTTTCTTTTACATCAGTTAATATCTTGAATTTTATCCTGGGCTTCTTGCCCTGCCAGACAAATTTAGAAATATCTTTCTGCCACTTCTTGAAACAGTCCATCTTATCAACAATTTGTAATGTTTGGAACAAAAATAACATTCTAGGCAATACATTCATCTTTTTTATTTATTTATTTATTTACGGCTATTAGCCCATAAAATATGTGCAAACATAAAAACACAGAGACATAAAAACCGATATATCCGACAACAGAAGGTGAACACCACGATGCAAGGGTGGGTCATTGAGCAGAGCCAAATGACAGCTTGGGGCCAGGAGAGCTCCAAGGGACGGATCACAGAAAAAGGAAAACTGAAGACGAAATCCGACATGCACTCTCATCATAACAGTCCGATTAGTTTTGATGTTGTTGTTGTTTTTTGGTGGTTTTTGAGTGTGAGATAACCGCATTCAGGAATCTCGCCACCTGCAGAGTTACAGAAGGATCTGTATCCTGCAGAAGCAGTGCGGCGTGTGACTCAACAGGCCTGCCAACCAAGCGCAGTAAAGCAGGACCCAGGAATTTAGTCCTGGCTATGCTATGTAGGGGACAGTTGAACATTATATGTGAAAGAGATTCAACAGTTTCCTCGTCACACACGCATAGCGGAGACACCAAACCCTTGGAAAATCTGTAATACATTCATCTTTATAACTGCAATTCGACCCAACAAGGAAAGCTTCAATTTTGACCAAATTTCTAAATCTTTTTTTACTTCTGTCCAACATTTTTCATAATTATCTTTAAATAAATTCACATTTTTAGCTGTCATATTAATCCCCAAGTATTTCACTTTCTTAACCACAGTTAAACCTGTCTCATTCTGAAACCTTCCTTTTCCATAGGTGTTAAATTTTTCTCCAATGCTTTAGTTTTAGATTTGTTCAATTTAAATCCTGCTACTTGGCCAAACTCTTGAATTAGTTCTAAAACCCTTTTGGTACTAGATTCTGGCTCTTCTAACGTAAGTACCAAATCATCTGCAAATGCTCTCAATTTGTATTGTTTAGCTCCGACCTGTACCCCTTTAACCAGCTGATCCCTTCTGATCATATTTAACAAAACCTCCAGGACCGATATAAAAAGTAATGGAGAGATTGGGCACCCCTGACGTGTCCCTTTTTCTATCTTAAACTCTTCCGTAACCACATTATTTACAATTAACTTTGCTTTCTGCTCTGAATATATCGCACCTATACCGTTTTCAAATCCTTGGCCTACCCCCATCCCCTGGAGATTCTTCTTCATAAAACTCCAAGAAATGTTGTCAAAGGCTTTCTCCGCGTCCACAAATATCAAAACTGCTTTAGTATTTATATTCACTTCTAACTTTTCCAAAATGTCTATTATATTCCTTACATTGTCTGACATATGTCTTCTCGGGAGAAAGCCCGCTTGATCCCTATGAATCTCCTCCATCAAAACTTTTTTCAATCTCTTAGCCAAAATGTCAGCAAAGATTTTGTAGTCCACATTTAGTAACGAAATAGGGCGGTAGTTCTTAAGTTGAGTCTTTTCAGTCTCAGTCTTCGGTATAAGTGTAATATAAGCTTTTTTCCACGTTTCTGGTGCCCTTTTCCCCTCCAAAATTTCATTGCAGACTTCCTTCATAGGTTGAAATAGCCACTCCTTCAACATTTTATAATATCTGGAAGTGAGCCCGTCCGGTCCCGGGGACTTGCCCAATTGCATGTTTTGAATGGCACCTTCTATTTCCTGCTCAGTTATTTTCTGATTCAAAACTATTTTACTTTCATGAGAAATTTTTTGTAATCCATAAGTCTTAAGAAATTTGTCTATGTCCATTTCTTTCTGCGGCCCTTGTGTGTATAATTGTTTAAAATATCTCTGGAAGCAATTTCTGATCTCATTTGGCTTATATATGTTCTTTCCTTCCACTTCTAAATTTGTAACCGTATTTAATTTTTGTCTTTTCCTCATTTGCCAAGCCAATAGTTTACCACATTTGTCTGCTGATTCAAATGTCTTTTGTCTCATTTGTTTAATTTTCCATTCTATTTCTTGATTCATCAGTTCCATATATTGTGTTTGGTATAATTTGATTTCTCTCAAAATCTCTTTAGACTTTGGTTTTGATCTTAGTTTCCTTTCCCCTTCTTTTATCTTCTCCAAAATCTTATCTTTTTTCTCATTTTGACTTCTCTTTTTTATTGCATTTTGTTGTATCAGAAATCCTCGCATAACGGCTTTACTTGCGTCCCAGATTACTCTTTTTTCAACATTGGTATTCACGTTTATTTCAAAATAGTCTCTCAATGTTTTTTTGGCCTTTTTATACACTTCTTCATCTCTAAATAAGATGTCATTCATCCTCCATCTGAAGGAGCCAGTTGTTATTTGCTTCATCTCCATTCTTACTGCGTTGTGGTCGGAGCAAGTTTTTGGGCAGATTTCCACTTTCTTTATCTTTGATGCCATTCCTCTAGTAACCCAAATTTGGTCGATTCTGGTCCATGTCATTTTGGCTTCAGAAAAGAAAGTTCCCTCTCTTTCAAGAGGATTCTTTGTTCTCCAAATGTCAATCAAGTCCATATTGTCAGTCATTTCAAAAAAAGTTTTTGGTAGTCTTCCATCCTTAGTAAGTACCTGTCTTTGTGCTTTGTCCATATTTGTAGATACAACTCCATTCATGTCTCCCATCAAAATTAAATTATAGTCCAGATAGTCCAACAAAGTCTCATGCAACTTCTTAAAGAATTCAGATTTCCCCTCATTCGGTGCATAAATTCCTACAATCAAAAATTTCTCTCCTTGGACTTGAATTTCAATTGCCAAGAATCTTCCTTGTTCGTCTTTAAAAATTAATTTCGGTAGCAATTTTTCCTTTGCATATATCACAACTCCTCTTTTTTTGACTTTGTCAGATGAAATAAATTCTTGTCCCAATCTTTTATTCACCAATATTTTCCTGTGTAACCTCATCACATGTGTTTCTTGTAAACAAATCAAGTCCAATTGTTCTTTCTTCAATATATGAAAAACAGCTTTCCTCTTTCGAGGCATATTCAAACCATTACAATTCCAGCTTAGAAGTTGCAGAGCCATGATGAAACTATTTACCTCCTACTGCTCCAAGTAGTTGTTCTTCCTCTGTCGGTGGTTTCAACCCAAATGACAAGTTTGATATGTCCAGTGTTCCTCCCAAAGGCGTCTGTTCCTCCCCAGATTCCACCTCCTTCTGCAGATCCTCTTCGTGGTCTCTCAATAATTTGTCTTTATCACTCAGTGTCCTTATTCTTATCTTCCTTCCTCTGTATTTAAAAGATAGGTCTTGTGGAAATTCCCACCTGAAGAATATCTTATTTTTTTTCAGTAAAACAACCAGATCTCTGTAGTAGGTTCTTACGTCCAAAATATGTTTTGGGATGTCTTTAAAGATCTCCACATAAGAATTTTCAATCTCCAAGGCTTTTTGGTAGTGCAAATTCAAAATTTTATCCCTTTCTTCTTTTGATCTTAATGTTATCAAGCAGTCTCTTGCCTTGTTCTTCCTTTGTCTTGTACCAAGCCTAAATGCACTCACTATCTTGAATTCGTCCTTCTCCAGGCCCTGTTGCCAAAAGTCCAAAAATTCTTTTGTCAGGAAGCCGCCAGATTATCTCTCTCACTTTCCGGAACTGATCTGATCCTTAAGTTTCTCTCTTTTCTTTGCAATTCGATCATAGACAAAGTCAGATCATGATCCTCCAATTTCTTAATGACCGGTGGTATCCTCTCCTGGGTGGCAACAGCAATTTCCTTTGCTTCCTCAGCAATCTTTCAACTTGTCGCTGAGTCCTCCAAAAGTCTTACAATAGTCTCTGTATTAGAATTTACCTTCCTTCCCAATTCATCAATACTTTTCGTATTCAAATCAATTTTTGCTGAGACCTCAGCCACTTGTTTATTAGTTTCCACAATTTGTTTATTAGTTTCCGCAACTTGTTTACTTGTCTCTGTTCCCTGCTTCGTTAAATATTCCAAAGATGCATTGATTTTACCAAGTGCCTGTGCCAGGGCGTCTTCTGTTGACATAGTTCTTACTTTTGTTTGAGAGGCAGCAGCTGCGCCTGTGCCTCCGGATGTTGAAGCTCTTCGCTGGTGGGAAATATCAGTCTTGTATTGTTTACCAGATCTTAAGCCTTTTTCTTCAAATTTCCCCTTATCTTTATCCATAACACTTTCATTCAGAGCCAAGGTCACGTCCTACACTTGTACTTTTATTTTCAAAAGGAAATTTCCACTGGCTCTCACTTCTGGTGGCTTAGTTGTTATTGTTGCAACAAAGTCTCCACTAGGGGGAAAGATTCCGACTTCACTTTGAAATTTTGTAACCAATGTCTCTTTAAAAAACCCCTTTTCTCCTATTAGCCACAGTTTCCAATTTGTCTTCAATACTATTTTATATAAAGTCCATCCAAAGACACTGTATCTTTACACAGAGTTAATACCACAAACAATCCCAATGTGCTGACAGTCCACCATTCAGTTTCCCTGTCAAGGCAGTCCGACTCCAGAGATCAAGGCAGCAGATATTCTTTTTAAGTTCTTTTCTTTCATGCAGGCATAAGAAAAGTTCAATTTCCACCCCCCTCCGCTCCTGCCAAACGGTGGGGAGAAATGCTCATCCAAACGATAGATTACTAATTTCAGAAAAATGTTCACTCTTAAGTTACAGCTTACAGTCACTTTGCTTTAGATTATCTACACAATGGAAAGGCAGACTTCCTTTTTGTACCTTTCCCGTGCTAGTGCCAAAATTCTTGGTATTAATTTCAATTTAAGTCCGTTAATCCTACTCACGAGTAGTTGCTTTTAAATCCAAATTCTTGGGAAGAAATCAGCGCTCTCCGATCATGGCGATGCGGCTTCACTCAGCAGGCTGGGTAGACGACCCTCAGCACCGCGCCGCTCACCCGCTGCCGCTCTGAAGCCTTTAAAAAGGCTCCTTTGCTGTTTTGGGGGGGCGCAAAAGGTGCCCACCGGGTCTCCTCGTTCACAGGCTTCCGCGCCTGTGATTTTAAGGGTCCCCGCTTCGCCGTAGCGTTCAGGACCCGAACCCGCTAAGCAGACTTCCCCCGGAGCTCGGGGGAAAATCCGCCATTAATCGCTGGCGCTGACCGGAAGTCCGCTGGCGCTGACCAGAAGTCGCTACTGCAATCGATTTTAGCTCATTGAAAAAAGTATCATGTTATATATATTATATATGTTTTCCATTTTTAAAAACTTTGTGTCAAGCTAAAAACCCTGTGCATCAAAACCGTGGTCAGTTTAGCAGTGATGCCCGAGACAAGTGACTGTCCTTGAAGGATATCAAATTACACAGTAGGCGGATTCCATTCAAGCTGCTGCAGGTGCAGAAGTCTGCTTCAGAAGCTGCCATTTGGGATCATCTGGGAAGTGCTAATAATCAGAACAGGATGGTTGAGGAAGTAAATCACATGGTACCTGAAAAAGAGAGGTCAATAGTGCAGTATTTAGCAACACTATCCAAATCAGCAGAAGGGGCAAACAAAGGTATCTAATAATAATAGTAATAGTAATAGTAATAATAATAATAATAATAATAATAATAATAATAATAATAATAATTTATTATTTATACCCCGCCCATCTGGCTGGGCCTCCCAAGCCACTCTGGGCGGCTTCCATAAAAACCAAAAATACAGTAAAATATCACACGTTAAAAACTTCCCTGAACAGGGCTGCCTTAAGATGTCTTCTGAATGTCAGGTAGTTGTTTATCGCTTTGACATCTGCTGGAAGGGCGTTCCACAGGGCGGGCGCCACTACCGAGAAGGCCCTCTGCCTGGTTCCCTGTAGCTTTGCTTCTCGCAATGAGGGAACCGCCAGAAGGCCCTCGGCACTGGACCTCAGCGTCCGGGCAGAATGATGGGGGTAGAGCATGGAATACTTACAGACCCAGTTCAGATGTCAAGTGAAACCATGGTTTAGTATGCTGGGAATGAGCCAAAGCAAGCCTTGGGCTCACACATTCCCCCCTCCTCCCTCTACACAAGCGGTGAAGAGTTTGGAAACTACATCCTCGTTAGGCTTAACCACAGCTTGTTGCCTCACCCAAATCTGATGAACTATGCTTATTGTTAACCATGGTTGATTGGTTTGATAAGCCATCTTTAAACCATGGCTCATCCAGCTAGCTTGTTTAAACTCTTAATCTCAGGGTCGTGGGTTTGAGCCTCACACGGGGCAAAAATAATAATCCTGCATTGCTGGGGGTTAGGCAAAATGACACTTGTGGTCCCTTCCAACTCTATAATAACTCTATAACTTTATAACGTTAACCACAGCTGAGAGTCTGGGGTGGTGTGCTAAACCAGCCTTCGCCAATCTGATTTCCTCCAGATGTTGCTGAATTCTTATGTCCCATCAGCCACATGATAGTCAGGGATGATGGGACATCATCATCATCATCATCATCATCATCATCATCATCATCATCATCATTTATTACTTATACCCTGCCCTCCCGCCCAGCCAGGTCTCCCCAGCCACTCTGGACGGCTTCCAACAGGAGCTTAAAAATACATTAAAACACCAGTCATTAAAAAACTTCCCTAAACAGGGCTGCCTTCAGATGTCTTCTAAACATCAGATAGTTGTTTATTCCTTTGACATCTGATGGGAGGGCGTTCCACAGGACGGGAGCCACTACCGAGAAAGCCCTCTGCCTGGTTCCCTGTAACTTGGCTTCTCACAGGGAGGGAACCGCCAGAAGGCCCTCGGCGCTGGACCTCAGTGTCCGGGCAGAACGATGGGGGTGGTGATGCTCCTTCAGGTCTACTGGACCAAGGCCGTTTAGGCAGCTTTCAAGGTCAGCACCAACACTTTGAATTGTGCTTGGAAATGTACTGGGAGCCAATGTAGGTCTTTCAGGGCCGGTGTTATATGGTCTCGGCGGCCGCTCCCAGTCACCAACCTGGCTGCAGCATTCTTATTGCACTTGCTTACCTTAATCAGCCCTGCGGCCATCAAATTGCAAACTCTGACAAGTGGTCCAAGCAAAACAAAACCACCTGAAAGCAAATGAAGTTAACTGTGAGAGCCAGTGTGGTGTAGTGGTTAAGAGCGGTGGACTCGTAATCTGGGGAACCGGGTTCGCTTCCCTGCTCCTCCACCTGCAGCTGCTGGGTGACCTTGGACTAGTCACACTTCTCTGAAGTCTCTCAGCCCCACTCACCTCACAGAGTGTTTGTTGTGGGGGAGGAAGGGAAAGGAGATTGTTGGCCGCTTTGAGACTCCTTAGGGTAGTGAGAAAGCGGGATATCAAATCCAAACTCTTCTTCTTCTGCTATTCCCTCAGTGTGTCCCACGCTCTGCCTGGTCTGCCTAACAATGTACCTGAAAGTGAACTTGCTAAAAGCAGTATTCACAGAGCCACTTCCCCAGGTGCAGTCTAAGAGATGCCACCTTCCATCAATGCGGACAGCATTCCAGGCATGGTCGCTCTTCCCCTTTACGCTGCAGCTGCCTATCAAATACTGGCACTGTATCCCTGCAATACTGAGAGGGGAAGGAAGGTATTCAGGAACAGTGTTGCTACCAAGAGGACAAGTGGTTGCTTTCACCGCTTTGATAGGCTGGAGTGGCCGTCCTTCAGTTTGCTGGATCAGAGAAAACAGCAATCAGGTTCTCCACAGATTCTCATTTGCTCCAATTTGGCAGGAAAACACAAGTTTTGTTCCTTTCTTTTCTTAATTTGCCATGCAAGCCATTTACCTGACTTGTTGGCAAACTCGAAGTTTCTTTGTCTTAGCTTTTTAATATTCCATTCCACTTCCTTGTTTATTATCATTGCGAACTGCGTTTGCAGAACTTTGATGTTTTGTTTTATTTTTAAATTGTTCGGCTTCTTGATTAATTTTTGTTCATTGTCCATTATTTGTCTTAAAATTTCCTTCTTTCCTTTCTCTCTGTTCTTATTTTTAATCGCATTCTGTTGGATGAAGAATCCTCTCATTACCACCTTACTTGCGTCCCAAACTGTACTCATCTTTGTGCCTTTGTTAATATTGTCCATAAAATATTCCATCAACTTCTTTTGCGCCTCTTGTATGATTTTTTGGTCATCCAAGAGGTAATCATTAATTCTCCATCTAAATGATCTTTCTTCATAACCTTTAATCTCCAATTTTATTGGACTGTGGTCTGAAATTACTCTTGGCTGAATTTCAATTTGCCGAATTCTTGGAGTTAATTCATTCGAGACCCAAATTTGATCTATTCTTGACATTGACTGATTTGGTTCCGAATAAAATGTAAACTGTTTCTCCAATGGATGTCTAAGTCTCCAAACATCAATTAAGTTACAGTTTTTTGTCATTGAAAAGAAAGCCTTGGGTAGTTTTCCTTCTTTGCTAACTTCTTTATCTCTTAATCTGTCCATTACCATTGAAACTACTCCATTCGTGTCTCCCATTAGTATGATTTTTTGATCCAAATATTCAAACAATCTTTCTTCCAGATTTTTATAGAAATCAGTCTTGTTTCCATTAGGTGCATAGATCCCGACAATTATTAATTTTTTGCCTTGCCATTTGACCTGAATTGCAATTATTCTTCCTTCTTCATCCTTGAAGATTTGCTGAGCTTCAATTTTTTGCTTACATATAATACAACCCCTCTCTTTTTCCCTTTGTCAGAAGATATGAATTCATTTCCTAATCTGTTATTGATCAAAATTTTTCTGTGTTTCCTTGCCACGTGTGTCTCTTGAAGACAGATAATATCCAAGTTTTTCTTTTTTAAATATTGTTCAATTTTATTTCATTTTTTCCTATCGTTCATTCCATTGATGTTCCAATTCCATAATTTCAACGCCATGGTGAGCTCCTGATTAAAATTGATTTAATTTATTTGTTCTTTATAATCTATCCTCTTCTTGTTCTTCCTCTTCTTGTTCCTCGTCCGTCTTTTCTCCATTCTTCTCCTCCTTTTCTTCGGGGTACTCCCCCCCTAGAGGACCTACTCCTCCCACTGCTCCTCCTTCTTCTTCCTCCTCTGCTGTTAGTTCCTTGTAACATCTCTGGAATTTACCTGTTTCCTCTGGACTAATAAGTCTGTGTTTCTTACTTTTGTAAAGAAAGGAAATCCCCTGTGGGAATTCCCATTTAAATTCAATCTTGTTCCTCTTAAGAATTTGGACCAATGGTTTATATGGATCTCTTCGTTTCAACAATCTGACTGGAATATCTTTAAAAATAATTATATAATTCCCATCGATATTCAGTCTTTTTTCTCTATTTTTTTTGTAGTATCAAATTTCTCATATCTCTGTCCTTAAAAGTGATCAAACAATCTCCAGGAACTTTCCTTGATTTGGTTGTTCTTACTCTCATCCTGAATGCATTCTGTACATTTCTCTCGACCTCTTCCTTTTGTAGTTCCAGCCATTGCGCTATCTCATTTACTAATTTCTCTCTGATATTTTCACCTTGAACCTCAGGCACAGCTCTCAGCCTGAGGTTCACTTCCCTCTGCCTCAGTTCATTCATAGCAATTGCATCCCATATCTCCTCCTGTGACTTATTAACTTCTGATAAACCCACTTTAATTTTCTCTTCCTCACGCTTCACTTCCTTCATTTCAGCTCTTGTCTTCTTCATTCCTTCTTCCAAAGATTGTGTTCTTTTAGATACTTCTTTAATTTGACCTTTCAATTCCTTTACTGTCTCATCAATTTTTTGGTCCATTTTCCCAATTCTCGTATCTACCTGTTCAATTCTCGTATCCACTTGTTCTAGTTTGTCCTCTAAATTCTTTTCACTTTGCCTAATTTCTGCAAACATTCTTAATATTTCTCCTTTAAAATCCGATTCCTGCTTTGATCCTCTTCTATCTCCTGGTGTTCCTCCCTCCCCTCCTTTCTTTGGTTGGTGAGACATTCCCACAAATACACTTTAAACACTTCTTACTTAGTCTCCAAATTAGACCTGTATTAAGTAAAATCCCACCACCACTTCAACCAATCTTATGTAGACCTAACCCCAAATACAAATATATCCAATTAAGTTCCAATTTTATAATTTATAGTCTTTTGTTTGCTCCCACTTCAAATTTCCACTTTCAAGACTTGCAATATCTTCAGCCCAATCCGATCCGTAGATTTTAAAAAAATAAATAGTTGGAGACACAAACCAGATGAATATATTCTTCTTGCCACCAATTAGGCTATTCCTTTAAAACGCCGCAGTATTCCAATTATGATCCAATTTATACTCGTTTGTTCCAGTTGTGCCCCCAAAAAATTCACTCTCTGCCAGCAAACACAAAAAAAGAAAATTAATTCAAAATTTGAGGTTCCAAATCTTCTGCCACCAATTAGGCTAATCCTTTTCGATCCTTTATAATCAAATTATAGTCCAGTTTATAAGCCACTTTTTCTTTTTTCCAATTTAATTTTATAATCCACTTTAATGCTGAAAAAATTAAAAAGTTTTATAAATTTCCATACTTATATTGATGAATTTAAAATAGTCTCCAAATAAATTGTATCCAAATGACAAGGAAAAAAATAAAATAAAAAGTATAATCCTTCTTGAAGTTAGGCCTCACATATGTTTAAATAAAGAACCATCCAAACAAATAGTTCACCAAAATCCGTTACTGAGGAGAAAGGGAAGAACCAAAAACATCCAGCCCCCACTAGAGGGACAAAAACAGCAAATCGGCAAAGTCAGAGAGAACAAAGAAGAGCAAGCGGTAAAAAAAACAAATTGTAGTTTTTCTTCTGTCCACAAGGGGCCCAAGACTCCAAAAAGTTAAGAGAGCGGTCTCAAAGTCAAATTTTATTTAGGGATTTCCCGATAATAATTATGATGATGATACTAAATTTGTAATCCAAATTATAGGTGACCAGTAGATGTATAACTCAAAAGATGTGTGCAGAAAAACCCCCAAATAAAAAGCAAAAAACCTTCCGTAGTTACTAAAAAGCAAACAAAGGGACAAGCAATGGAGTCGGAAGCTCTTCTTCCGTTGCGCAGTGGTTTTTTTTAAAAAAGTGAAACTGGGATCGATTTCTCTGTCTTTTCCCCTCACAGTTACAAAGAGAACCTTCAAAGTTCCAAATTTAAACCCTCTGTCCCCACTTTTAACTTGGATTCTTCTTAAGATACTTTATATCTTCTAAAAGGTTAGTTTTTAGCAAGTCAAAAGGGGAAAAGAAACAATAGCCGCTAGCGGCAACTCACTTCTCTTTTCGGCTTTGCTTTTATAATGCGTTCAAACTGATTGCAGATGACAGCTGATCTCGTATTTATATATTTCTCATCCGTCTCCTTCCTGATGTTGAATCCACTTCTTTTTAAGCAATTTAGGTCCGAATTTCTTCAATCGAGAATTAAGCGCTTCCCCTGCAAGCTCGGGGCTTCGTTTCCCGGGGGGTCCGGCACGCTTCCTCTGCGCGGCTCTGATTTCCCCAGGGACCTCCGACTCCAGCAGAACGTAAACACAGCGGAACCGAAGCAGGGTCGTTGTGTGTGCGTAATAACTCAGGCTGAACGCAGACTGTCTCCTTATCTTTTAAGTCTTTATTCCCTTAGCAAAACACAACAGTTATAAATCTCCTGCCTGGTGACAATGCACTCATGGCTGCTCTCTCGCAACGGAGCAAAACACACACTGACTGAGGCACAGAAAAACACTCCCCTCAGTATTCTAAAACCACGCCTCAGAATGTGAGACGTCACTCAGATCTTCTTAACCCTGTGAGTTCTGAGCCTCTCTCCACACCCCCTCTCGAATCACGTTCTGAGAGGAGTTGTGAACACACATTTGTAGGTCTCTGAGTGTTCAACACTTTCCCCATTGCCTTCCGCCCCTTCCTGGCATCGTTGTTAGGCACCTGTTGAACTTCCTCACAAATCTCAGGTTCGCACTGTGCGAAACCAACCCACGCATTTGTGACCTGAAATCTCAGGTGGAATTCCCTTTGTAGCCCGAGATGACCGCCTGGGCATAAACTGGGGTGCTCCTTCTGACCCACTGGGGCCAGCAAGTGCGTCTTCATCTTCATCAGAAGAGTCCCCCTCTGACTTGACACGTCTGTGAGCTTTCTCCATTATGCGTACAGGAGATGAGGGCTCACTCTTGGACACTCTCTTAACAACCCGCGGAGACGCCCTACTCTGTTCAGGGACCTGGTCTCCACCAGCAGGTTCAGGCTCTGGCTCTCCCTCCTCCTCAGAGTCAGACAGACAATCTGAGTGAACGTCAGAGCTCGCTTTGCGCCTTGCCCAACCATCCTGCTCAAAGAACTCAGCCTGTTTACTGACCAGAAGCTTGGTCTGATCACCTTCTGGATATGCGAATCTCCATCCCTTAGTCGCAGGCTCATACCCACAGAAGATCATTTCCTGGTACCTTGGGCCACCCTCCTGCTGCTGAAACTTTGGTACAGGCACCATGGCTCTGCTACCGAAAGCACGAAAGAAATGCACAAGCGGCCTCTGTCGATGAAGCAGGAAATACGGGGTGTCACCTACCACTGAATTGTAGCACCTGTTCATCGTGAAATTGGCTGTCTTTACCGCCTCCCCCCAAAAACTTTGAGGCAAACCAGAGTCATCCAGTAGAATCTCTGATGCTTGAACCAGAGCTTTACTCCTAAGCTCTGCCACGCCACTCTCCTGAGGAGAAGTCACCTTGTGACGTATCCCTCTCTGGCGAAAGAAACCCTTTAGAGCAGACCCAGTGACCTCTGAACCTCGGTCACACTTGAACCCCTGCACCTTGGTGGAGAACCTTAGTTCCACCTCAGCAATCCAATCTTTGATCAGTTGTGTTGCCTCCTCCTTAGTTCTCAGCATGTACGCCCATGCGTTCCGCGTAAAATCATCTGTCAGCACCATCAGAACCTTGGCCTTGCCCAGACTTGGCTGTGGCATACCAAAAATGTCTGCATGTACAAGCTCAAAAGGCTTTGTGGTTACTCTCTCCACCCTGGGATGATTAAATCCCTTGTTCCTGGCTTTCCTGCAAGCTCTGCAATTCAAAGGTTGATCACATTCTTTTACCTTGCAACCTTTGGTGCACTCTGATAACATCTGAATGTCTTCACAGGAACCATGTGACATTCTCTTGTGCCACACGCAAGCACACGGCACATGAGTGTGATCAGTGGCTTTCCCAGCATTCCCCTCACCCTCCAGAGGTGTTTCCAGAACAAAGAGGTTGTTCTGATTCTTCTCAATACGTGCTAGCTGCATCCCCCCTCTGGAAATTGTACAAACTTTTTTCTCAAAACACACTTCAAATCCCTCTTGTAAAAGACAAGGTACAGATAAAAGACAATGTTTTATCTCAGGTACGACGTAGACCTTCAGCTCCGCCTGTAAGAAAGAGACAAACAAGGTCCCCATATTAGTCACACGTCTCTGTGAACGATCAGCAAAGACAACTGTTTCCCCAGCTGAAACAGCTCTGCAGTTCCTTATCTCGACACCAGGTGTCTCTGTTACCAGATGGGCATTAGCGGCCGAGTCCACAACCCAACGCAGCACTCTCTCCTCACTGGAGTTGTCCTTCTTTGTTGCCTTAGCAACAGACTTCCTGCTGTTCCCGACCTTGCAGGTGGTGGTGTCCAACACTGCCATTGAAGCAGTCAGCTGATAAGCGTTTCCTTCCCCCTCTGGAGCACGTACTATCTGCGGTTTCCCACGCCTGCCTCCTCTTCTGGACTGGTTGCCATGGAAACCCGGCTGGTTCCCATGGGAAGCAACCTTGGACACATCCTGCCCTGTCTCCCTTGCTCTCTGTGGGCAGCTGCGACACAAATGGTCCGGGGAATTACAGACAAAACAACGCCGAGTGGAAAACTTTGCAAACTTGCCTTTGGTCTTCTCTGCCCCCCCAACCTTTCCAGCAGCACTCTTTGAGGCTTTTCTGCTTTTGGGGACGTGGCTTTTGGCTTCTGCTGTGGTTTCTCTGCAAACCCCCTCCAGCTCCTGCCAAACAGCCTGGGCACTCTCAAGACCCTTGGAATGGCCTGCACCCCCACTCTCAGGTGCAAAATTCCCAGTGGAACAGATTGCCACTGCATATCTCTTCTCTTCTCTCAGCCGCTCTCCAGCATACAGCTCATGTGTTGGTGCATTCCAACAGCCTTCCAACACAGTCCCAGCCCCCTCTGGGCTTCTTGGGCGTCCCTCAGCCCCTCCTGGGCTTAGTGCTTCCTCAGAGCAGTTCTCAGCCCCCTCTGGCCTGGCTCCCACTGCTTTCTTCAGTGCCTGCCACTCTCCCCAGGGCTTGCTCCCGTCCACCTTTTCAAAAGGGACTGACGATTTCTGGCTGTCTGCCATCTTCTCCCGGGGCCCAGCCTACTTACAGTAACAGCAGTAGCACCTCCCGGTCCAGCAGATCAGATCTTCCCAGCGAGCTCCTCTCTGCCTCAAGATAGGCACAGCTCTAGCTGGCTCCAGCTTCTCCTTAGCTGGCCTTTGGCTGCAGTCTTCTCCTCAGCCGGCTTCTCCCACACGCACGAACGCTGCTTATCTCTGCTTCAGGCGTTTGCTGATGGGCCCATAACCTGAGCCATTCCCGGGGGGTCCGGCACGCTTCCTCTGCGCGGCTCTGATTTCCCCAGGGACCTCCGACTCCAGCAGAACGTAAACACAGCGGAACAGAAGCAGGGTCGTTGTGTGTGCGTAATAACTCAGGCTGAACGCAGGCTGTCTCCTTATCTTTTAAGTCTTTATTCCCTTAGCAAAACACAACAGTTATAAATCTCCTGCCTGGTGACAATGCACTCATGGCTGCTTTCTCGCAACGGAGCAAAACACACACTGACTGAGGCACAGAAAAACACTCCCCTCAGTATTCTAAAACCACGCCTCAGAATGTGAGACGTCACTCAGAACTTCTTAACCCTGTGAGTTCTGAGCCTCTCTCCACAGCTATGGCTTCCCTTCAGCCTGCTCTCCCTCCCCGCTGCATGCTTCGCTCCTTTTGGGAGTTACCTGGCGGCCGGGTGGTCTGCGTTTCGGCTTCCGCGGGAACCTGAGTGTCTGGACACCCTCCAGACACTACTTCTGGGGGCCACCGCGCCCTGTGACACCCCTAAATCCTCCGAAAAACCCGGGATTCTCCATTCGGAAAAATCCCCGCTTGCGACGGGTTCGCTCTCAACCGGAAGTCGATCACTTCTTTATTTATTATCATAGCAAATTGTGTTTGCAGAGCTTTTATATTCTGTTTTATTTTCAAATTGTCAGGCTTCTCAATTAATTTTTGTTCATTGTCCATTATTTGTCTTAAAATTTCCTTCTTGCCTTTCTCTCTGCTTTTATTTTTTATTGAATTCTGTTGGATAAAAAATCCTCTCATCACCGCCTTGCTGGCATCCCACACTACATTCATTTTTGTACCCTTATTACAATTGTTCATAAAATACTCCGCCAGCTTCTTTTGTGCTCCCTCTAGAATTTTTTAATCATGTAGAAGGTAATCATTAATTCT
This sequence comes from Podarcis raffonei, assembly GCF_027172205.1. Taxonomy (NCBI): domain Eukaryota; kingdom Metazoa; phylum Chordata; class Lepidosauria; order Squamata; family Lacertidae; genus Podarcis; species Podarcis raffonei. The sequence continues at coordinate 25,750,209 of NC_070620.1, forward strand.
CCATCTGAATGATCTTTCTTCATAACCTCTTATTTCACATTTGATTGGATTATGATCTGAGATCACTCTTGGTTGAATTTCAACTTGCATGATTCTTGGAGTTAATTCATTAGATACCCATATTTGATCGATTCGTGACATTGACTGGTTCGATTCTGAATGAAACGTAAACAGTTTGTCAAGTGGATGTCTCAGTCTCCAAATGTCTATTAAATTACAATTCTTAATCATCGAGAAAAAAGTCTTTGGTAGTTTTCCCTCTTTACTCATTCCTGATGCTCTCAGTCTATCCATTTCCATTGACACTACTCCATTCATATCTCCCATTATTATAATTTTTTGGTCCATATACTCAAACAGTTTTTCTTCCAAATCTTTATAAAAATCAGTCTTGTTTCCATTTGGTGCATAGATCCCGACTATTATTATTTTTTCACCTTGCCACTTGATCTGGATTGCAATTATTCTTCCTTCTTCATCTTTGAAAATTTGCTGAGCTTCAATTTTATTTCTTATATACAATACCACCCCTCTCTTTTTGTTTTTATCTGACGATATAAATTCATTTCCTAGTCTTTTATTAATCAAAACTCTTCTATGTCTTCTTGCCACATGTGTTTCTTGTAAACATATTATATCCAAATTCTCCTTTTTTAGATATTGTTCAATTTTATTCCGTTTTTTCCTATCGTTCATCCCATTAATATTCCAATTCCATAATTTTAACACCATCTTAATGTCCTAATTAATTAAATTTTATTTAAAATTTTATAATCTTTCTTCTTGTACTTCTTCTTCTGTATTTCTTCCATCTTCTTCTTCTCCCTCTCCCAATCCACTTTCCCCCATAGCTCCTGCTCCCGCTGCTGCACCTCTTATTTCTTCCTCTTTTGGTCTTAATTCCTTGTATCTTCTCAGAAACTTGCCTGCTTCCTCTGGGCTTGTGTGTTTGTGTTTCTTACTTTTATAGAAAAAGGAGATCCCCTCTGGGAATTCCCACTTGAATTCTATTTTATTCTTCTTTAAAACTTGTTTCAACAGTCTGATCGGTATATCTTTAAAAATAATTATATAATTCCCATCGATATTCAATCTTTTCTCTCTGTTCTTCTGCAAGATCATGTTTCTCATTTCTCTGTCCTTGAATATAATTAAACAGTCTCCCGGAGATTTCCTTGTCTTAGTTGTTCTTACCTTCATTCTAAATGCAGTTTGCACTGTCATAGCTACCTCCTCTGGTTGAAGTTCTAACCATTGTGCTATTTCTGCAATCAGTCTCTCTTTAATATTTTCACCCTGTATCTCTGGTACAGCTCTCAACCTCAGATTAGTCTCCCGTTGCCTCAATTCATTCATAGCAATCGAGTCCAAGACTTCTTGTGTTTTATTAATCTCCGACATTTCTACCTTTATTTTCTCCTCCTCTCTCCTCACTTCCCTCATTTCCTGTTTTCTCCTCTTCATCCCCTCTTCCAACGTTGGTGTTCTCTTAGTCACCTCTTTCAATTGTCCCTTTAATTCGCTTACTGTTTCATCAATTTTTTAATCCATTTTTCCAATCTTTTTATCCATTTGTTCTAGTTTGGCCTCTAAATTTTTTTCACTCTGCTTTATATCATTTATATCATTTTTAATTTCTCCAAACATTTTCAGTATTTCTCCCTTAAAATCTGACTCTTGTTTTGAGCTTCTCCTATCTGCCAGTGTCCCCCCTTCACTTGTTTTTTTCTGCTGGTGCGACATATCTTTTAGTCTCTTCACACTCCTACCAAAGTTAATTAATGCACCACAATTAGCACAGACAGTATATAAGACCCTATACAATATTTAGCAAAACCCAATAACATACAAAAGTTAGCACCGAACTCCTCCGATCAATATACCAATCCAGGTATTTCCTACATCACAAAATAAATGGCCAGAATAAAAATAAAATATAACCCAATAAAAATACTCTTGTTATCTTAGAAAATCCCAAAAAAGAGAATATAATCGAGATTGTACTTTTAACCTTTTTGTTAGGAGAGTTCACTAATTCACAGTCCTCAAATTTCAACTAAATTTTTGCCAAAGTTTTAGAACTTTTCATTAATGAAGAGACAATAGGAAGACGAAAATCTTCTTGCCACCACTTAGGCTAATTCCAATCCGTCATTTCGAAGATAAAATGCAACAGGGGAAGAGAAGGACCAAACCATAATTTTTTTTTAAAAAATATATATATATATATATATTCTCAATTTTGTTATTGCCAGTTATTTTAGATTTTAATTATACTCCAATTATAATCCAATGTCGTCTTCAAACTCTCCAATCCCAGATTAGTCCAAGGAAGGAAGTAAAGAAGAAGTAGCAAAAAAACATAAAATAAGTCCCACCAAAAAGTAAATGGGGAAACAAAAACAAAAACAAAAATTATATCCAGAGCAGGATTCTCCTGAGGGACGATCTCAATCAGTTACCAGCCTTATCCAATCATTAAAACCTCTCCACAATGCTTCTGTGATGGTATTATACTCCAACAACGAGGGAAGGAAGGGGGGGAGTGGGAGTGGGGGGGCAGTGTTTTTTTTAAAGTTAATTTTGAAGCTCACCACCAACCCTTAAAACCTGTGACATAGTTCAATTTCAGAAGTCAGATTGTTATAATCTATTACAGTATATAAAACTTCCCCTTTTATCCATTAAAATATTCACTTCTCCAAAAGACGTTGCTGGTATTTTTCCAGAGTTTAACAATGTAACAATGGCGACGGAAGTCCTTACATCCAATTGCGCAGTTCTTTATTAAAAGTGAAACTAGGAATTCCTTCTAAACTTGTCTCTTACTTTCCCCCTCCAACACACCGAAGATTTGCCAAGAGTAACAGTCAAACGTCCCACTGCTTCCTCTTCTGTTCCTTTTTTATCTTATTGCTAAGTTACTTTATAACTTCTTAAAAGTTTTAGAAGAGAGAGCGGCAACGACCGCTAGCAATTACTCACACAGCTTGCTTCGCTCTGCTGACAGATCTGCGTCTGTTTTCAATTGCAGATACAGCTGAACTCACACGTTTAATTCTTTTTGCTCCGAAACCTTCCTTTAGCCTTGAACTTCCGAATTCTATCCCAATTAGGTCCGAATTTCTTAAGCTTGAGTGTCGGTCACTCCCCTTGCAAGTTCGGGGCTACGCTTTTTGAGGATAGTTAATGGCTTCCATCTGCCTGCTTCTCGCTCTGCCGTTCTCTTCACTTCTTGCGAAGCTACCTGACGGCCAGGCGATTTGCAAATTGGCTTGCCGGGAACCAGACCCTCAGTGTTCTCCACTGAGGGTATTTTTGGGGGCTTATGCGCCCCGTAGCATCCCTTTTTCCCTCAAAAAGCACGGAATCTCCCAGCCAGGAAGATTCCCACTTGCTACAGGTTCGTACTCAACAGGAAGTTCGAGGCCCCCCAGAGATTCCTGGGAGTTGTGGTTTGGCAAGGGCCCTGAGAATTTTCTGTTAATGACTGCTAGCCTTGTTCACAGAAGTATAGTACTCGGAGTTCCCCAAGGAGAGGAAATAACTAACAAATCAATTTCAGTCTGTAGTATAAATACGATTGAAAGTGAATTGTGAAAGAGAGAGGAGTCGTTCAAACCCTTTCATATTGCCTATGATTGCTAGCTCTCCTCCGAATTGACTTTGGAGCTATCTCCTGATTTTTTTAAAGCAAAGCAATGCTGCAAAATAACTAAATATGGGTGTATATACATGCATTTAATTCACACAAGCACACAGAGAGAAAGAGAATCCTGTGGTTTGTTAAGGGTTCTAGGATTTGTAGCTCTGTGGGGGGAAAACTACAGCTCCCATAGTTCTTTTGGGGAGTTGGTGTTCTTTAAATGCATGGTGCGTGCAGCCCATGTGAATAGGTGCTCCACCGTGTTAGTTTTCTGGAAAACAGGAGCAGGGTCTTGTGACTCATGATGTTCCCAGTTCGGACCTTCCATCTGAACAGAAGTAATTGCCTCCTATCAGGAGAGGACACTTGAAAGCACTCTCAAATTCCAAATGCACATTTAAAACCTTTAAATTCATTTAAAGAAACGTAAAGTTAATGAGTCTTAGGAAAATGTTGGAATGAAACTATTTGGCTGTAGTAGAAATGCTATAAGGAGATAAGTTTAAATAAGTTTTAAGTTTTTAGGGTCTTTTAAGCGTAAAATTTAAGGGTAAACTGTGTTAAGATAAATTATAGAACAAAATTTGAGAAAGAGGGAAAGGATTTGCTGAAACAGCTAATTGAATTAGAATACAAAAAAGGCAGGTGTGAGGAAGTCGAGGAAATAAGTAAATGAAAGATAAAGATATGTAAATATCGGATCTGTTCTTTTTTCTTTTTAAAATGTTTTTCTTTTTAAATGTTTTTGTTTTTTCTCTTTTTATTGATCTGCTGTATTGTTTTTTTATGGTATTTTTTTTCTTTTTCTTTTTTTTATTTTTGAAGTATTGTAATTTCCTTATTGTTTGCTTTTTCTTTTCTTTTCTGTAATTGTTAAACTTTAATAAATATCATTTTTTTTTAAAAAAAAGACAAAGCCGCCTCTGGCGCAACAGAACACCGAAACCAGAGCAGCGCACGGAAACGCCGTTTACCTTCCCGCCCGAGCGGTACCTATTTATCTACTTGCACTTTTTGGCATGTTTTCGAACTGCTAGGTTGGCAGGAGCTGGGACCGAGCAACGGGAGCTCACCCCGTCGTGGGGATTTGAACCGCCGACCTTCTGATCGGCAAGCCCAAGAGGCTCAGTGGTTTAGACCACAGCGCCACCCGTGTCCCTGTGTAAGTAGGGAGCACACACTAAAAAAAGCTCATTTTTCCCTGCTCTCCAGCTCTCTCTCCCCACAACACTCCTTTCAACTAGAGTTGAAGCTCTGGAGCTGGCTGGAGGACCTGTGGAAAAGCAGCAGCAGCTGCCATGCTGTGACGTGTGTCAGCTACTAGGTGGGGAGGCTGAGCAGCCTAAACAAAGCCCCACTGTGCCTCTGTTCTCTTTGGGGCTTCCTCCGCTCCCACTGAAGTCCTCTTTGGGTTCTGGGGAGGGTCTCCTCATGGGCCATGAGGACTCTCCAGCTCTCTCCCGCCATTTTCTGCTTAGAATCTATTGATTTACTTATTTCCAAGGGCTGTCACATGCGAGTTGATCACGCCTAAGCATGGAGATAGCTGCCTAGGGCAAGGGGTGGGGAACCTGTGGCTCTCCAGATCTCCTATCGCTACAGCCAAGTAACAACCACTTGCCATGATGGCTGGAGCCAACAGAAGTTACCTGCACATTTCTTGAAAGAGTCGAGCATATCCACCGCAAATAGCCTTTCCTGACTGAAGGACATCAGCTGGTTTAAATGACACCTTGTCCAGGTTATAGCAGCCTTCCACATCATATTCTGTAGAAATAAAGACAATGAGCACCCATTCTGATTTGCTTGTGGGGTGGCAACACTTTGCAACACTTTCCATCGTGTTTCTCAATATCTTTCCTGGTTTCCAAAATCTGATTGGGGGGTGGGGTGGCTTGTCTTGCAAGAGCTCCAAATGAACTTTTGATTGCACAACATGAATTTGCCCATATGTGATTGAATCGCACCTCAAAAGAGAAAGTCTGGAAGCACTCGTAAATCTGCTTTGTGTAGACCCAGGGTCTTGTTGCCAAATAAAAATGCACACTGGTGCAAGGGTTAGGAGTCGGGAGACACCTCCTCTCCTCCCGTGCTGCGACCTTTACTTTATTTTGACAAAGTAATAAGAATAAATAAATAAGAATAAAAATGTGCACCCCACCAGCGAGACCATTCCATTGTAACTATCCAACCTCCCAAAATTTCAACACCTCTAGCAATGGTTTGACCCCTTTCCGTTGTAACAGTACAAATTCTACAAACACCCTCCATATCTCCTCAAAATCATTCCTCCTGCATATTCCCCGTCTTACCTTAATGGCACATGTTCATTTATCATTAATAGCTATATATCCCACACCTCTTCATACCATTTTTCCATTTTATATTCTGCTTGCCCCTTCCACTTGCTAGCTATCATAATTCGTGCAGCTTTCAATAAATTTGTGAGTGAGTCCTTCATAGCCTGCAAACCTTCCACCCCATCGTAAATTGATAATAATGCTACCGCGGCACTTTCAGTGAGCTTTAACCCAGTGATTTCTGTTATCAATGTGCACCTCCTGATCCCTTCTGAGATTCATGGCTGAACAGAGATCCCAGTCAAGCTCTGTGTGAGCCAAACACCAAATCACTGATCCACACAGGTTACAATCCAGAATCCTTTGTGCAAATGGAGCTGACATGACTGGCTATGAAATGGTGAAAATGCCCGAGACAGCTGCAAAGAAGCCATGCTCAGAGTAGACCCACTAAATTTAATGTCCATGAGTTACTTACATCCTTTGATTTCAGCCGGTCTACTCTGAATATAACTTGCTTTGATATGACCTTACATATCCACCTTCCTTGGCTGGCAATCACTGGACTGGGTGTCTGCTAAAGAACTCTGCTACAGAGCTGGATTCATGGGCGCAGGGCAGTGACAAAGGCTGATCTTTTAATACCGGAAGTTGTCAGAGGCAAGGGGACTCAAGTATGCAGAAAGGTGGTACCCCCACCTACCTATATGGTGGCAGATCCACATCCAAATGGCTCGCACTTTCTCCAGGTCACTGTGGGCTTTTTGGAGCAAGACACTCACCAGGTTTTTCACGCTATTCCTGACATTCACCTGTTTCACAGAAGGTAAATAGACTTGGAAGCAGTTAATATGGATGAGGGGGTACCAGTTCCTTTCTTCTACCTAAGTCCACTTGTTTAAAGAAATTTTAGGGTGCAATCCTGCGTGCACTTACAAGAGTGTCTCTTGCTGAATTCACTGGGATTGCACAGTTAGTTGATTAAGTCTATGTGTTTTACTTGATTGATCAATCAAAGAATTTATTATACTTGCCAAAAATGTACCCTTGGGGGGGAAGTTGTTATGAAGGGAGACGCATGATTAACCTTTCCTTTTTCCAGGGTTCACAGGCATGTTATCTCTACAATCTTCAGCTGAAAACCAAATCCTCTTTGCTACTGTCTCCCCACAAGTGCAGAGTTCCCCCATTGCTACTGGCAGAGGAACGGGGGGGGGGGGGAGCGCACTGCCCCCGGCACCATCGGGGAGGGGGTACCATTGCGGCCGCCCCCGACATGCGCCGCGCACCCCCCCCACCGTGCCGGGCGCCACGCCCCCAGGATGCATGTCACGCCCCCGCAGGCGATGTGCCACGCTCCCGGGACACACGCCAGCCATGCCCCTGCCTGCTCTCCGCCCCTGGTGCCAGAGCATGCAGCTTCGCCACTGCCCATTGCACCTTTGGGTGGGTGGAAGTACAACGGGGAGGGGCATTCTGGGGGCAGGGAGGGACCAAGGCAACCCTGGATCCTGAGCCGGCCCTACTGTTGTCACTTGACAGCACTGGGGGAAACCCAGGGCTGATTAGTGCGCCAGTATATTAATTTTATGCCAGTTTAATTCTGGCGAGGCCCCCCAGAGATTCCTGGGAGTTGTGGTTTGGCAAGGGCCCTGAGAATTTTCTGTTAATGACTGCTAGCCTTGTTCACAGAAGTATAGTACTCGGAGTTCCCCAAGGAGAGGAAATAACTACCAAATCAATTTCAGTCTGTAGTATAAATACGATCGAAAGTGAATTGTGAAAGAGAGAGGAGTCGTTCAAACCCTTTCATGATTGCTAGCTCTCCTCCGAATTGACTTTGGAGCTGTCTCCTGAATTTTTAAAGCAAAGCAATGCTGCAAAATAACTAAATATGGGTGTATATACATGCATTTAATTCACGCACGCACAGAGAGCGAAAGAGAATCCTGTGGTTTGTTAAGGGTTCTAGGATTTGTAGCTCTGTGAGGGGAAAACTACAGCTCCCATAGTTCTTTTGGGGAGTTGGTGTTCTTTAAATGCATGGTGCGTGCAGCCCATGTGAATAGGTGCTCCACCGTGTTAGTTTTCTGGAAAACAGGAGCAGGGTCTTGTGACTCATGATGTTCCCAGTTCGGACCTTCCATCTGAACAGAAGTAATTGCCTCCTATCAGGAGAGCACACTTGAAAGCACTCTCAAATTCCAAATGCACATTAAAAACCTCAGCATCCTGGCAAATTCCTTGCTGCATATATCACAATAAGAGACAGCATACCTTCTGTGCATAGGCATCCAGTTCCTTAAACTTTGCCAAGTCTATTTGTATTGATTTCTGATTGGATTTATCCCATGGATAATCTAGGAACAAAAATGGAAAAGTCATTCTTGAAACAGTGGGGAAAGGGAGGGGGAGCAAAGGATGACCTATGATGTGATTTAAAGGGTTGGAATACAGGGAACCAATAGGGAATAGAGATAGGGAGCCTTTTCTGCTTCTCCCCAAGGGAAATACAGCAGCAGGGAGTAGACCAACGTTGCTCTGCTTAAAAGGACACAGACAGAAGGAAGGAGAGGGAGAATGCTGAACCAGGTAGGATTTTGATCTGATCTTGCAAGACCATTTTGAGTACAGTACACAAGGCGTATGGCATGGTTTGCACTTCCCACTGGAAGAGCTGGTACCTCCTTAGAGAAGCCCTCTTCGCAGCAAACATCTGGCTTTGATAGGAATCCCTTAACCCCGGCTGCAAATTTCACTGCATCCGTCTGCAATATGCATTCAACAGAACGCCAACTGCAAGCTCATTTCAGGAACTATAATGGTAGCATAACAAGAACACAAGCTCCCATCTGGCCATGGCATTCTGCACCAGCAGGAGCTTCCAAAGCAAGGGCAGCCCCAGTTAGAGCACATTGCAGTAATCTAGCCTCAAGCTTACTAATCCATGGACTACAGTGGCCAGGCTATCCCTAGCCAGGAACAGCCGTAGTTGGCGAACCAGATGAAGCTGGTAAAAGGCACTCCTAGCCAGATACAGTGGTACCTCGGGTTACAGACGCTTCAGGTTACAGACGCTTCAGGTTACGGACTCCGCTAACCCAGAAATAGTACCTCGGGTTAAGAACTTTGCTTCAGGATGAGAACAGAAATCGCGCGGCGGCGGGAGACCCCATTAGCTAACGTGGTAGCTCAGGTTAAGAACAGTTTCAGGGTAAGAACAGACCTCCAGAACAAATTAAGTTCTTAACCCGAGGTACCACTGTAAGAAACTTGGGCTGTCTAGTGACAAAGATGTAGACTGTCTCGCCAGAGTGGTGCATGCTCTGGTTATCTCCTGCTTGGACTACTGCAATGTGCTCTATGTGGGGCTACCTTTGAAGGTGACCCGGAAACTACAACTAATCCAGAATGGTAATCTAGACTGGTGACTGGGAGTGGCTGCCGGGACCACATAACGCCGGTCCTGAAGGACGTACATTGGTTCCCAGTACGTTTCCAAGCACAATTCAAAGTGTTGGTGCTGACCTTTCAAGCTCTAAACAGCCCTGGCCCAGTATACCTGATGGAGCGTCTCTACTCCCATCCTTCAGTCCAGACACTGAGGTCCAGCTCCGAGGGCCTTCTGGCGGTTCCCTCACTGCGAAAAGTAAAGCTCCAGGGAACCAGGCAGAGGGCCTTCTCGGTAGTGGCTCACGTCCTGTGGAACGCCCTCCCATCAGATGTCAAGGAAATAAGCACCTGACCTTTAGAAGACATCTGAAGGCAACCTTGTTTAGGGAAGTTTTAAATGCTTGATGTTTTATTTTTTAATTATTATAATTCTTCATATTCTGTTGGGAGCCGCCCAGAATGGCTGGGGAAACCCAGCCAGACGGACGGGGTATAAATTTTTATTTTTTTAATTATTATTATTCTTCCAGGAGTGCCCCCAACTATGCCCTGGCTCCCTCAGGGGGAGTGCAACCACATCCAGAACAGGAAACCTGTCAATTTCTGGAACATGAGAACCACCCACCAAGCTACTCCATCGCCCCAGGATTCAAATGCAGTTTATTGTCCCTCATCCAGTCCACCAGTGCATCCTGACACTGACCCAGTCTAACTGCTACCAAATCTATTTACCTTTTGTGAAACAGGTGAATGTCAAGGATAGCGTGGAAAACCTGGTGAGCGTCTTGCTCAAAAAAGCCCACAGTGACCTGGAGAAAGTCCGAGCCATTTGGATGCGGATCTGCCATCATATAGGTGATTTGTTACACAATAAACTTTTGTTATTTCATTAAGGAAAAAAGATATATGTTCAATATATGTTCATTGAATTGATTGATCACTCGCATCTTCTGAACGTTTGTAACCCACACGTGACTTTTGCAGACCCTTGTTCACTATGCATTTCGTGCTTTGGGGTGATAGTTCATAAATGTGTTTATTTCTCCATAATATGATATGGAAGCCTTCTATGATGAAGCCAAGAGGGCTTCAGAGGCAGCAGATGTCCTGCAGTCAGGAAAAGGAATTTGTACGGGATTTTGTGGACTCTTTGAAGAAATGTGCAGGTGACTTTTTTCAGCCCCAGTTATCAGGTCAAGCAGTGGTTTCATGGCAGGGATGATGGGAGTTCTGGGGAGCCACAGGTTCCCCAACCCTGCTCAATGGTTTGAATGTTCCTGAAGCAAATTTGCATGTATAGGGTTGTGTTGAATTCAGCTTTGAGCAGATCCACTGAAATCAATGGACTGTTTCTTGGGGAGAGGGGGCAGGCAGGTGTGGTGGACACCCTGGTCCTGAATGGGATAACTGTGCCAATAAAGGACCAGGTGCAAAGGACCGCCATGCTTATATAGCAGGCATGCAGAACCTCTGGCCCTCCAGACGTTGCTCAGCTGCAACTCCCATCAGGCCAAGCAAGCTTAGCCAATGGCCAGAAATGACAGGAGCTATACTTCAGCAACATCTGGATGGCCAAAGATTTCCTACATCTGTAATATGAAACAAAACTGAAATATGCTCAGAGTCGCAAAGTGATTTCATGCTCTTTATTCAGCTCATAGTGGTGAGGAGGGAATGAAAGTCCCCTCAAAGTATCTGCTTTATATACATTATTTACACAATGGGCTGCACATTATTGGCTAATTCTGGAATTCTCCTGTAGACCAATCAGGTTGTGGATTCACTTCTATCTGGAGCTGGATTGGGTGGCTCCTGCCGACCAATCATACTGCTGCATTGTTCTAGGACCAATCAGACTGCTGCATTCTGAATCCTATTGTTCTAGGACCAATCAGACTGCTGCAGTTTGGATCCTATTCAACTCAGTACATAACAAAAACAAAACAAGCAAAATAAATAAATTCCTTCCAGTAGCACCTTAGAGACCAACTAAGTTAGTTATTGGTATGAGCTTTCGTGTGCATGCACACTTCTTCAGATACCATGCACACGGAAGCTCATGCCAATAACAAACTTAGTTGGTCTCTAAGGTGCTACTGGAAGGCATTTTTTTATTTTGTTTTGACTACGGCAGACCAACATGGCTACCTACCTGTAACTTGTAATATGAAAGAAAGAAATGAGGCAGGCTGTGGCCACAGTTGGGTCTGTTAGCACTACTGAGCCATGGCTTTTCTGAAAAGTAAAGTAGTGGTCCCAGGTGACACTCAAAATAATTCTATTTTCGCCATCAAAATCCCACAATGCACATCCCTAATGAGGCAGACCGGACAGGACAAGAACAAGTGTGAAATGCAATGAGCTGGGAAGGCTGTTGTTTGGCTTCTGAAAACAGCAAAGTGAAGGAGGACCTTGTTAGAAAGAAAGAAAGAAAGAAAGAAAGAAAGAAAGAAAGAAAGAAAGAAAGAAAGAAAGAAAGAAAGAAGTGAAAGCAGCCACAGTCCCTTGATCACAAGGGTGTTCCGTGGCAAGTCCCCCTCCCCCCTTGAGAAATAAAGACACAGGACACAGTATATAAGGTTAATGGGCGAAACTTGGCCACAACTTGGTGGATTGCAGGAATTGAGCGGTATTGGCTTAGGCATTGGTCCTATCAGCTAACCGGCTTCAGCCCAATTGCGTGAGGGTTAACCACCAGTAGGGGGAGTCCTGCTGATGTACATCAACTAGGATCTCCCCCGGGGTCACCGCTCAGGGGCGTGCCTTAGGCCCACACCTCCATAGGCTTCGGACAGGGCAACGCCCCCCGGAATCCTTTACTGGACTACCCTTTGCTTTGTGGGAAGGTGATGGCACTTCCTTCCCCCCTCATTTGCATAAAAATACCCCTACCAATGCCTAACCGCCAATCGAGCCAAAGCTCGCCGCCAGTACCCCCAATTGTTGTTGTTGTTGAGTCGTATAGTTATGTCCGACTCTTGGTGACCCCCTGGACAAGAGCACGCCAGGCACTCCTGTCTTCCACTGCCTCCCGCAGTTTGGTCAAACTCATGCTGGTAGCTTCGAGAACACTGTCCAACCATCTCGTCCTCTGTCGTCCCCTTCTCCTTGTGCCCTCAATGCAGACCTTTAACTGTGGCTAATGGTAGCCATGGTTTGTTTAAACAAGCTAGCTAGGTAAACTATAGTTCAAAGACAGCTTGTCAAACCATAGTTAACATAAAGCGCTGTTTGTCGGATTTGGGTGAGACAACAAACTTTGGTTAATCTAAACCAGGAGGTTGGTTCCAACCTCTTTGCAGGTGGGCAGAGATGGAGGGGGTGGGAAGAGTGTGAGCCTGAGGCCCTCTAGGGCTCATTCTCTACATGCTAAATTATAGTTCTACTTGAAATCTGAATTGGGCATGTAAATATTCCATACTCATTCTTCAACAGCTTGGCCTGCTTCACCCTGGTTCTGATTTCAGAAATGTTATGAAAGACTGCATGATTCCACGGTCTTCTTTTGCAGATACAATGAGTTTTACTTCTTTACCCATCCTGCTCTGTTTATTGAGGATCACTTCCCAGATGACCCCAGATGGCAGCTTCTGAAACAGACATTAAGGCTGAAGAAGGACGGGTGTGATGGCTAAAATATGCCTGAGTTTTATTCTGTAGGACTGACTGACTGGAACATTCCTCTTCATCCTGGAGAAGAGTGACTAGTGGGGTGCCACAGGGTTCTGTCTTGGGCCCGGTCTTATTCAACATCTTTATCAACGACTTGGATGATGGACTCAAGGGCATCCTGATCAAATTTGCAGATGACACCAAACTGGGAGGGGTGGCTAACACCCCAGAGGACAGGATCACACTTCAAAACGACCTTGACAGATTAGAAAACTGCGCCAAAACAAACAAGATGAATTTTAACAGGGAGAAATGTAAAGTATTGCACTTGGGCAAAAAAAATGAGAGGCACAAATACAAGATGGGTGACACCTGGCTTGAGAGCAATACATGTGAAAAGGATCTAGGAGTCTTGGTTGACCACAAACTTGACATGAGCCAACAGTGTGACGCGGCAGCTAAAAAAGCCAATGCAATTCTGGGCTGCATCAATAGGAGTATAGCATCTAGATCAAGGGAAGTAATAGTGCCACTGTATTCTGCTCTGGTCAGACCTCACCTGGAGTACTGTGTCCAGTCCCGGCACCACAGTAAAGAAGGACACTGACAAACTGGAACGTGTCCAGAGGAGGGCAACCAAAAGGAGGAGGGAGAAAGGTTATTTTCTGCTGCTCCAGAGAAGCGGACACGGAGCAATGGATCCAAACTACAAGAAAGAAGATTCCACCTAAACATTAGGAAGAACTTCCTGACAGTAAGAGCTGTTCGACAGTGGAATTTGCTGCCAAGGAGTGTGGTGGAGTCTCCTTCTTTGGAGGTCTTTAAGCAGAGGCTTGACAACCATATGTCAGGAGTGCTCTGATGGTGTTTCCTGCTTGGCAGGGGGTTGGACTTGATGGCCCTTGTGGTCTATTCCAACTCTATGATTCTATGATCCACAGAAACATCACTCGCTGGAACATGTAAAATTGATTAGAAGCATCTATCCAGAACACAGTTTCATTGGCAATCGGTCTCATGTTTTTCAAAAGGGAAGGACTGCATCACATAAGCCAATACCCTAGCAAAGCAGAAGCACTTGGGGAAATCTGCATATTTGGCATGTTAATGTTTTTAGAGACAATTGCGCTTATGAGATACACACACACATTATTTATATAATTGCCATATATATATATATATATATATATATATATATATATATATATATATACACACACACCTCTATTTCTTTATTAGTAACCTTGATGTCAAACCAAAGTGACCTTAGCAGCCGCTTGCCAACTAGAACAGAATAATTATGTTAGAGTACGTGTTTGTATGTTGCTTAGAAAGGGCTAAGAAGCAATCAAGATTGCTTGTGGCAATTCACATTCACCGCTAATGTGGACTTTTGCTACTTTAATATGTGGAAACATTGAGCCTGTGCAGGTGGTGAATGTCCCCATATATGTGAAGAGGACAGTATTGAGGACAAACTTTGTTTTGGGACAACTTTCTAAGATCCTGTGTGATAGATAGTCTCTCAGAAAAGATTAAAGATAAGCAAAAACAGGAGTTGATTGGTAACTGAACTGGACAACAGGGTCGAAGCAACTGCTTATAGACATTTCTGAAGGCCTGGGCCACTCCCACTCCCCACGTGATTGGCTGTCTAAACTTCCAAGCTGCGAATCATGACTCAGAGTTTAAGGGCCAATGGCAGAAGCCCAAATCCAGAAATGTTCTGTGATTGGATATCATGTATCGAATCAGAACCCAGGAGCTCAGAATCCTTAGTCCAGACTCAAGACCACTGATTACATAACAGGCCCCATGGCATTTTCAGGAGACTGGCTGACTATTGATGTGTAACCACAAAACTCAAGAACTGTCCCGCTTGCTAGAATTGAGCTGAGGGATCCCCTTGTACCCTTGGAGATCTTTCGAAAAGCAAAGACACGTAGGATTTTGCCTTGATAAGAAAAGAAACAAGAATCAGTGATGGGGGAAATTTTGTTCTGGGGCTCAGCCCCTGCACTTCCTCCTACTGCTAGTACTCAGTCGTGTGCTAAGTACAAAGATCATGCCCCTTTTGGACTTCCAAAGGATGGGGAAACCCTGCATTTAAAGACACGGGACAACAATGGGATGGGGTGGATTTCATGCGGACGCCAATATATTACAGTCAAACCTCAGCTCCCGAACGCCTGCGTTTTGGAACGTTTCGGCTCCCGAACGTCGAAAACCCGGCACATTTCAAAATGATTGTGAGGCAAAGTAAGAGTCCATCAGTTCCTGAGGTGAAATTTTGGGGTGGGGAACGTCTGACCTCTGAGCACATCTTGCCCCCTCCCCAAGTCTTCCCCATTTGGTCCATGAGGCCATTCTCACATGCAGGTAAGGGGTGAGGCTTGACTGATAGGACATGGCTTTCCAAAGCTGCTTTCTTTGCACAGCCCTCAAAGCATGGGACTAGTTGTCAGGATCCTCTGAAGAAATGCAGAAACCAGGGACCCATTGCTAAGCAGGATGGCTCCCCCTTCATATCAACGCAGAACATCCCATTCAGTTGGGCTGAGCCATGGCACTCCTGGCAGAGAGCTCTTTGGCGAGCCAATACTCAGTACTAAGTAGAATTGCCCATCCCTTCAGATCCTTCTGAGCACTAAAAAAGGAGGGAGAGGTTTCTTCCCTTCCCTGTGAAGCCCAAGCTTGCTGAGCTCTTCAAGAGAGAGGTGGGGGCTCCCGAAGGCTTCCCCTCCTTCCTTTAAGCCTGATCTCACTGCAGTCCTAAAAGGGGGAGACTCTCCAAGACTGTAGTGATATTAGGCTCTTTCCCTCCTCCCTTTTAGGCCTGATGTCTCTTTGTTGGTAGTGAAAGGGATTTTGACCCAAGATACAGATCCCAATAAGGATCTGGCACACGAAGTCCAGAAGTTTCCCACCTATTCAGCCTAGCTGGAGAGAGCCAACCTGAGGAAGCTGGCACAAGCTTCTATCCAGATGCTTCAAGAAATAGGGTGGGGGCCTGGCAGCGAAATAGAAATTCTAACAAGGCTGATGCGTCTGATAGCTAACCTAAAAAAAGCATCTAATTACTAAATATATATTCTTTTTCATGGAGCACATAGTTAAACTATGGAACTTGTTCCCACAAGAGACAGTGAAGGCCTCGAAACATCGATGGCTTTAAAAGAGCATTAGACACGTCCTTGGAGGAGAGGGCTATCAATGGCTACTAGCATTGATGGCTATGCTCTGCCTTCACAGTTGGAGGCAGAAATGCTTCTGAATACCAGTTGCTGGAAACCACAGGAGGGGAGAGGAAATGAGCAATGGGGACACCTTCTGTATCTGCGCTTCCCCACGCAGGGAACTTTGACACACTCCAGCGCTGGGGGGCCCACCAGGGGGCGCATTTGAAGATGGCCAACAATAACATCTCTCCGACCCACACGAGGTAATTAAGAAGCTGATATGGGGAGTATGCAGCCTCCCTTACCCCCCCAAGGAGATGGGGGGGACTGCCTTGCCAGCTGTATCCATAATTCACCCCCGGACTTGAAAGAAGGGGGTGTGGGCACTTGGCACGAAGCCCTCGAGTGAGGCCGGTCTCCTCTGACGCTGTCTCTAATCGCACACTGATTCGCATTAGCTCGAAAGATATAATTGGAAATATATAATTGGAAAGAAGCTAATGGACATACATCAAGTGAAGATCGGGAGTAAAGACTGCTGATTAATGGATCTCTGTGAGCGGAGCGATGGGCTGGACAAATAAATCAAGTGATGAATCATCATTAAAAGACTGGTATGTTGGAGTGAAATGGAAAGGGGGGGGGAGGAAAAAACTTTTCTTTTTTTGCCTTATGTGAGTATTAATAACCCTCCCCTCCAGAGAGAAGAATCGTTGCATTTTATTAATCACAAGCAGGATTTTAAGAACTGTGTGGAATGAATTACTGATCAAAGAGAGGACTGGTAGAAACATCGGGGAACAGAGGAAAGTTTTATGACGCAGTTTCAAATGGCGTCTCGCTAAGATAGACTTGCCTAAGAAGGACGAGGGGGAGGAGGACCAGGGTCATCGGAATGTGAATGTATGGTTATCGGAATGTGATCTTGACCTGGCAGAGCCCTCTGAGATATATTTGGCAAGCCTGGGGAAATCAACGGACAGACTGAGGGAAAGTTCTTTACGGAGGTGTGGAAATGGCATCTGTCCTTTATGTGATATGATTTTTGAAGAGTGTAAAACCCACACAGAGGATGTTTGTTTTCAACCCGCTTGTGAAGATTATCAGAGATCGCAAAGAAAGGAATATATGATAACAACAAGAAGATGAGGAAAGTAACAAAGAGACTATCTGGACAGAACTGGATAGAACTGTTTAATTAAAGCAGCAACATGAGTGATGTTTGGACCCCTTTCGGAGCTTGAAGTATGGGTGCCCCCAATAAAAATTTAAAAATCTGGCTGTATAATTTGGAACTAATGTGATTTGGAAATAATGTGATTTGATTGGCCTGTTAATAAAAAATATTGTTTTTTAAAAAAGACACACTCCAGCGCTGGTTTGCTCAAACATGTTATGCTTTCCCCCTTTGTTTTGACTTCATTGATGCTCTTCCTGCTACTCGTCTCCTAATGCCAAGGTCTCCAAGCAAGGGTTACTAGCATTGTTAGGGAAAAATCTAGGTGCGAGGCTGCTCAGTCACCCAGCTCGTCAGGCAGAGCCCGCGGGTCCCTGTGGAATAAAGGAAGGAGTCCAGCCAACCGGAGCAAATAGCTGTAGACCAAGGTTTATTGCGCAATAGGTTCAAAGAGCAAATTTTGAACCCCCGAGGATGGGGTGACAAAGACTTTTTAAACTTTCCCTCCACATCCCAGAATACAGTTCGAAGGGGAGGGGTTAACCTTGGCAAACATGTCCAGACAGGTCCTTGGTACAAGATTAGCATAAGCAGACATGGCGGGGCAAGACTCAGGTATAAGATTAGCATAGACAAATATGTCTTAAGTACCACCAACCAAAAGTACAATAGAAGTTCCTTTGCATGTCTGGAGCCTGAGGCGAGTCAGGTGATGAGATTTGGCTTCCTTTGGCAAACAATGAGCCCAGCAATTTTCACCTCTGGGAACTTCCTGGAGTCCTTTTTCAAGGGGAAAATAGCTTTGGAATGGAGGAAACTGGGAAAGGGGATGATTTTATATTATTTTAAAGCTAGATAACTTCCCTGAGCTGTCAAGTTGGAAGGATACATTCAGGCAAAATATTTGTAATATGTAACTTTAAAGATGTGCCCCCCCCCATAATTTCCGTAACAAATGTGCATTTGGAATTTGAGAGTGCTTTCAAGTGTCCTCTCCTGATAGGAGGCAATTACTTCTGTTCAGATGGAAGGTCCGAACTGGGAACATCATGAGTCACAAGACCCTGCTCCTGTTTTCCAGAAAACTAACACGGTGGAGCACCTATTCACATGGGCTGCACACACCATGCATTTAAAGAACACCAACTCCCCAAAAGAACTATGGGAGCTGTAGTTTTCCCCTCACAGAGCTACAAATCCTAGAACCCTTAACAAACCACAGGATTCTCTTTCGCTCTCTGTGCGTGCGTGAATTAAATGCATGTATATACACCCATATTTAGTTATTTTGCAGCATTGCTTTGCTTTAAAAATTCAGGAGATAGCTCCAAAGTCAATTCGGAGGAGAGCTAGCAATCATGAAAGGGTTTGAACGACTCCTCTCTCTTTCACAATTCACTTTCGATCATATTTATACTGCAGACTGAAATTGATTTGGTAGTTATTTCCTCTCCTTGGGGAACTCCGAGTACTATCCTTCTGTGAATAAGGCTAGCAGTCATTAACAGAAAATTCTCAGGGCCCTTGCCAAACCACAACTCCCAGGAATCTCTGGGGGGCCTCGCCAGAATTAAACTGGCATAAAATTAATATACTGGCGCACTAATCAGCCCTGGGTTTCCCCCAGTGCTGTCAAGTGACAACAGTAGGGCCGGCTCAGGATCCAGGGTTGCCTTGGTCCCTCCCTGCCCCCAGAATGCCCCTCCCCGTTGTACTCCCACCCACCCAAAGGTGCAATGGGCAGTGGCGAAGCTGCATGCTCTGGCACCAGGGGCGGAGAGCAGGCAGGGGCATGGCTGGCGTGTGTCCCGGGAGCGTGGCACATCGCCTGCGGGGGCGTGACATGCATCCTGGGGGCGTGGCGCCCGGCACGGTGGGGGGGGTGCGCGGCGCATGTCGGGGGCGGCCGCAATGGTACCCCCTCCCCGATGGTGCCGGGGGCAGTGCGCTCCCCCCCCCGTTCCTCTGCCAGTAGCAATGGGGGAACTCTGCACTTGTGGGGAGACAGTAGCAAAGAGGATTTGGTTTTCAGCTGAAGATTGTAGAGATAACATGCCTGTGAACCCTGGAAAAAGGAAAGGTTAATCATGCGTCTCCCTTCATAACAACTTCCCCCCCAAGGGTACATTTTTGGCAAGTATAATAAATTCTTTGATTGATCAATCAAGTAAAACACATAGACTTAATCAACTAACTGTGCAATCCCAGTGAATTCAGCAAGAGACACTCTTGTAAGTGCACGCAGGATTGCACCCTAAAATTTCTTTAAACAAGTGGACTTAGGTAGAAGAAAGGAACTGGTACCCCCTCATCCATATTAACTGCTTCCAAGTCTATTTACCTTCTGTGAAACAGGTGAATGTCAGGAATAGCGTGAAAAACCTGGTGAGTGTCTTGCTCCAAAAAGCCCACAGTGACCTGGAGAAAGTGCGAGCCATTTGGATGTGGATCTGCCACCATATAGGTAGGTGGGGGTACCACCTTTCTGCATACTTGAGTCCCCTTGCCTCTGACAACTTCCGGTATTAAAAGATCAGCCTTTGTCACGGCCCTGCGCCCATGAATCCAGCTCTGTAGCAGAGTTCTTTAGCAGACACCCAGTCCAGTGATTGCCAGCCAAGGAAGGTGGATATGTAAGGTCATATCAAAGCAAGTTATATTCAGAGTAGACCGGCTGAAATCAAAGGATGTAAGTAACTCATGGACATTAAATTTAGTGGGTCTACTCTGAGCATGGCTTCTTTGCAGCTGTCTCGGGCATTTTCACCATTTCATAGCCAGTCATGTCAGCTCCATTTGCACAAAGGATTCTGGATTGTAACCTGTGTGGATCAGTGATTTGGTGTTTGGCTCACACAGAGCTTGACTGGGATCTCTGTTCAGCCATGAATCTCAGAAGGGATCAGGAGGTGCACATTGATAACAGAAATCACTGGGTTAAAGCTCACTGAAAGTGCCGCGGTAGCATTATTATCAATTTACGATGGGGTGGAAGGTTTGCAGGCTATGAAGGACTCACTCACAAATTTATTGAAAGCTGCACGAATTATGATAGCTAGCAAGTGGAAGGGGCAAGCAGAATATAAAATGGAAAAATGGTATGAAGAGGTGTGGGATATATAGCTATTAATGATAAATGAACATGTGCCATTAAGGTAAGACGGGGAATATGCAGGAGGAATGATTTTGAGGAGATATGGAGGGTGTTTGTAGAATTTGTACTGTTACAACGGAAAGGGGTCAAACCATTGCTAGAGGTGTTGAAATTTTGGGAGGTTGGATAGTTACAATGGAATGGTCTCGCTGGTGGGGTGCACATTTTTATTCTTATTTATTTATTCTTATTACTTTGTCAAAATAAAGTAAAGGTCGCAGCACGGGAGGAGAGGAGGTGTCTCCCGACTCCTAACCCTTGCACCAGTGTGCATTTTTATTTGGCAACAAGACCCTGGGTCTACACAAAGCAGATTTACGAGTGCTTCCAGACTTTCTCTTTTGAGGTGCGATTCAATCACATATGGGCAAATTCATGTTGTGCAATCAAAAGTTCATTTGGAGCTCTTGCAAGACAAGCCACCCCACCCCCCAATCAGATTTTGGAAACCAGGAAAGATATTGAGAAACACGATGGAAAGTGTTGCAAAGTGTTGCCACCCCACAAGCAAATCAGAATGGGTGCTCATTGTCTTTATTTCTACAGAATATGATGTGGAAGGCTGCTATAACCTGGACAAGGTGTCATTTAAACCAGCTGATGTCCTTCAGTCAGGAAAGGCTATTTGCGGTGGATATGCTCGACTCTTTCAAGAAATGTGCAGGTAACTTCTGTTGGCTCCAGCCATCATGGCAAGTGGTTGTTACTTGGCTGTAGCGATAGGAGATCTGGAGAGCCACAGGTTCCCCACCCCTTGCCCTAGGCAGCTATCTCCATGCTTAGGCGTGATCAACTCGCATGTGACAGCCCTTGGAAATAAGTAAATCAATAGATTCTAAGCAGAAAATGGCGGGAGAGAGCTGGAGAGTCCTCATGGCTCATGAGGAGACCCTCCCCAGAACCCAAAGAGGACTTCAGTGGGAGCGGAGGAAGCCCCAAAGAGAACGGAGGCACAGTGGGGCTTTGTTTAGGCTGCTCAGCCTCCCCACCTAGTAGCTGACACACGTCACAGCATGGCAGCTGCTGCTGCTTTTCCACAGGTCCTCCAGCCAGCTCCAGAGCTTCAACTCTAGTTGAAAAGAGTGTTGTGGGGAGAGAGAGCTGGAGAGCAGGAAAAAATGAGCTTTTTTTAGTGGGTGCTCCCTACTTACACAGGGACACGGGTGGCGCTGTGGTCTAAACCACTGAGCCTCTTGGGCTTGCCGATCAGAAGGTCGGCAGTTCAAATCCCCACGACGGGGTGAGCTCCCGTTGCTCGGTCCCAGCTCCTGCCAACCTAGCAGTTCGAAAACATGCCAAAAAGTGCAAGTAGATAAATAGGTACCGCTCAGGCGGGAAGGTAAACGGCGTTTCCGTGCGCTGCTCTAGTTTCGGTGTTCTCTTGCGCCAGAGGCGGCTTTGTCTTTTCTTTTCTTTTTAAATGATATTTATTAAAGTTTAACAATTACAGAAAAGAAAAGAAAAAGCAAACAATAAGGAAATTACAATACTTCAAAAATAAAAAAAGAAAAAGAAAAAAAATACCATAAAAAAATACAGCAGATCAATAAAAAGAGAAAAAACAAAAACATTTAAAAAGAAAAACATTTTAAAAAGAAAAAAGAACAGATCCGATATTTACATATCTTTATCTTTCATTTACTTATTTCCTCGACTTCCTCACACCTGCCTTTTTTGTATTCTAATTCAATTAGCTGTTTCAGCAAATCCTTTCCCTCTTTCTCTTTTTTTTAAAAAAGATATTTATTAAATTTCCAATTTTATACAAACAAAAAGAAAAAAGCAAAAAAGTTTAAAAACACATACCGTTCACAGTACTTAATGACATATTTCCCTGACCTCCTCATACCTCCCCTTCTTGTATTCCAATTCAAATTATTTACTTAGCAAATCCTTATTTCAAAACATTGCAGCTGGAAACCCCTTAATTTCAATCCAACATCATTCAACATTCTTTAATTTTACAATATTTCTGTAAATAGTCCTTAAATTTCTTCCAGTCTTCTTCCGCCGACTCTTCTCCCTGGTCACGGATTCTGCCAGTCATTTCTGCCAATCCCATACAGTCGATCATCTTCATCTGCCATTCTTCCAGAGTGGGTAAATCTTGCATCTTCCAATACTTTGCAAAAAGTATTCTTGCTGCTGTTGTAGCATACATAAAGAAAGTTCTATCCTTTTTTCATAGAATCATAGAATCATAGAATCATAGAATCATAGAATCATAGAATCATAGAATCATAGAATCATAGAGTTGGAAGAAACCACAAGGGCCATCAAGTCCAACCCCCTGCCAAGCAGGAAACACCATCAGAGCACTCCTGACATATGGTTGTCAAGCCTCTGCTTAAAGACCTCCAAAGAAGGAGACTCCACCACACTCCTTGGCAGCAAATTCCACTGTCGAACAGCTCTGACTGTCAGGAAGTTCTTCCTAATGTTTAGGTGGAATCTTCTTTCCTGCAGTTTGGATCCATTGCTCCGTGTCCGCTTCTCTGGAGCAGCAGAAAATAACCTTTCTCCCTCCTCTATGTGACATCCTTTTATATATTTGAACATGGCTATCATATCACCCCTTAACCTCCTCTTCTCCAGGCTAAACATGCCCAGCTCCCTTAGCCGTTCCTCATAAGGCATTGTTTCCAGGCCTTTGACCATTTTGGTTGCCCTCCTCTGGACACGTTCCAGTTTGTCAGTGTCCTTCTTGAACTGTGGTGCCCAGAACTGGACACAGTACTCCAGGTGAGGTCTGACCAGAGCAGAATACAGTGGCACTATTACTTCCCTTGATCTAGATGCTATACTCCTATTGATGCAGCCCAGAATTGCATTGGCTTTTTTAGCTGCCGCGTCACACTGTTGGCTCATGTCAAGTTTGTGGTCAACCAAGACTCCTAGATCCCTTTCACATGTACTGCTCTCAAGCCAGGTGTCACCCATCTTGTATTTGTGCCTCTCATTTTTTTTGCCCAAGTGCAATACTTTACATTTCTCCCTGTTAAAATTCATCTTGTTTGTTTTGGCGCAGTTCTCTAATCTGTCAAGGTCGTTTTGAAGTGTGATCCTGTCCTCTGGGGTGTTAGCCACCCCTCCCAGTTTGGTGTCATCTGCAAATTTGATCAGGATGCCCTTGAGTCCATCATCCAAGTCGTTGATAAAGATGTTGAATAAGACCGGGCCCAAGACAGAACCCTGTGGCACCCCACTAGTCACTCTTCTCCAGGATGAAGAGGAACCATTGATGAGCACCCTTTGGGTTCGGTCAGTCAGCCAGTTACAAATCCACTGAGTGGATTTTTTTAACACCAACTGGCCGACCATGCCCAAGAGAAAGGCCTCTGATTTCTTCAAGAAGGTATTTTTAAATACCTTTTTCAATTCATTATATATCATTTCCCAGAAAGCCTTAATCTTAGGGCACGTCCACCAAAGGTGAAAGAATGTACCTTCGGTTTCCTTACATTTCCAACATTTATTATCGGGCAAATGATAGATTTTTGCAAGCTTGACTGGGGTCATGTACCACCTGTATATCATTTTCATAATATTCTCTCTTAAGGCATTACATGCCGTAAACTTCATACCTGTGGTCCATAACTGTTCCCAGTCAGCAAACATAATGTTATGTCCAACATCTTGTGCCCATTTAATCATAGCAGATTTAACCGTCTCATCCTGAGTATTCCATTTCAGCAGCAAATTATACATTTTTGACAAAGTCTTAGTTTTGGGTTCTAACAGTTCTGTTTCCAATTTCTTTCTCAAATTTTGTTCTATAATTTATCTTAACACAGTTTACCCTTAAATTTTACACTTAAAAGACCCTAAAAACTTAAAACTTATTTAAACTTATCTCCTTATAGCATTTCTACTAAAGCCAAATAGTTTCATTCCAACATTTTCCTAAGACTCATTAACTTTACAATGTTTCTTTAAATGAATTTTTTAAACTTTCTTCCAATCTTCATCCACCGTCTCTTCTTCCTGGTCTCGGGTTCTGTCAGTCCTTTCTGTCAATTCCCTCTAGCTCATCAACCTGGTGATCTTCTATCCGAGGCTCTTAACTCTTTTCCATGTCCCTTCTGCAGATCTTCTTCAAATTTGTACCTGCCCTTTACTTTGTCATCTGTTGATCTTATTCCCACTTTCTTTCCTTTGGCACTGAGTAGATCTCTGGAAAGCTCCAACTTAGCAATGTCTTTAGCCCTTCTCGGCAGATCGGCCCATTCTCCATGGTCAGCATTAAGATCCAAAGGAAGTTTCACAGCATGCTTCAATGTCCCTCCAAAGTTAAAGGTCCCCACAGCTCCAGTCTCTCCCTGGCCCAGGACCAAATCCCATAAGTCTGGACATCCCTGCATAGGGGGATCGAGCCCACTTCCCATCTCCAATCCAGCTGGGACTCCATCTCTCCAGATATTACTCACTCCAGGCTCGGGCATCAGAGACAACAGCTTATAATCCTGCAAGGCCACAGCTCTCTCAACATATATTACTTGAGGTTCAACGACAACCTCCTTCTTTATCTTCTCCACAGCTTGCCCTGTCAATGCAAATTCCTGGGTCAATTCCTGAAGGGTTTCCATATAAGTATTCACTGCTTATCCGAAGTTGTCAGTTGCAATAGTCATCAAATCCATCTTTGCATGAAGCTGCTCCAACAAAGCACTTGTCCTGCACAAAGCAGACACTAAGGCTTCCTGTGTCGACATTCTTGTCCAAGGTCAAAGTCTATTTCTCACAGTCCTTAATCTCTAGAGCTGGCGAGTTTCCCAGGTCCACTCCAACAGCAATTTCAAAAGCTCCCTCTAGGGGATTCAATTTCTAATTGTATCCGTCCTTTTAGAAGCAGATCCAGCAACAAAATTACCTTCCTTTTTCAGCTATTTTGTTCCTTTTAAACGCAAAGGGAAACATTGGAGTCAATATGTTTCTCTTACTTAACTATCTGTCAACACACATTTTGTTCACGGTCAATGAACCTTCCCAATACGTCTGTCTTTTGACAGCCCGTTCCCAGGTTCAAGACAGTAGAAATTTATCTTTCTTTACTCTCTCTCCTGCAGGCTTATACAGTTTGAAATCTCCCCCCTCTTCTCCTGCTTCCAAGGGGGGTTTAGTAGTTTTGACCGATGGAAATTTAGTCCTTTACAAATAACTTTCCAGACTTTAGCTTGTGATGTCTTTGCTTCAAACTATTTACAAAAGCGGAAGGCGGACTTCCTGTTTAGACCTTCCCGCTCCGGTGCCAAATTACGAAGTTTTATAACCCAATTTTCCGTTCTACTCACGGGTACTTGTTTAGAGTCCAATTGTCCACAAGAAAAAGTCAGCGCTCTCTGGCAACAGCAATGCGGCTTCACTCCGTGAAAAGAGCAGTCGATTCGAAGCACCGCGCCACTCACTCCACGTCGCTCCAGATCCCCGAAACTGGGTTTCCCCGTGAGTAGGGGAGGCGCAAAAGGTGCCAGCCGAATCCCAGGTCCACAGGCTTCTCCCACCTGTGGTTTTTAGTGGGTCTCCGCCTTGCCGTGGCGGTCAGACCCTGATTTTCACAGAGCGGATTCCTCCCAATCAGAGGAAATCCGCCATTGCCGGTGGCGCTAACCCGGAAGTCCTCCAGAGGCGGCTTTGTCAGGCTGGTCACATGACCCGGAAAAACTGTCTGCGGACAAACGCCAGCTCCCTCGGCCTGTAAAGTGAGATGAGTGCCGCAACCCCAGAGTTGTCTGTGACTGGACTTTCAGGGGTCCTTTACCTTTACCTTTACCCTACTTTACAATTTTTGCTTATGTGCATGGGGTTCCGGAACATGACCCACCATGTAAGTGGAGGAATGCCCACACTGTGAATGATCCTGAAGCAAACTTGCATATATAGGGCTGCATTGAATTGAGTAGATCCACTGGAATCCATAGACTTAAAAATTACTTGAATTTAATGGGTCTCTTCCCTGTGTGACTTAGTTCCTCATCCATACTTACCTTTGCTCTGTGCTTTATAGGCACAGGTCCTGGCTTTCCAGGTCCGTGTCCAAATGTTGTTGTTGTTTCATCCCAGGAAAACCTGTGTTTTCCTGCCAAATTGGAGCAAATGAGAATCTGTGGAGAACCTGATTGCTGTTTTCTCTGATCCAGCAAAATGAAGGACGGCCACTCCAGCCTATCAAAGCGGTGAAAGCAACCACTTGTCCTCTTGGTAGCAACACTGTTCCTGAATACCTTCCTTCCCCTCTCAGTATTGCAGGGATACAGTGCCAGTATTTGATAGGCAGCTGCAGCGTAAAGGGGAAGAGCGACCATGCCTGGAATGCTGTCCGCATTGATGGAAGGTGGCATCTCTTAGACTGCACCTGGGGAGGTGGCTCTGTGAATACTGCTTTTAGCAAGTTCACTTTCAGGTACGTTGTTAGGCAGACCAGGCAGAGCGTGGGACACACTGAGGGGATAGCAGAAGAAGAAGAGTTTGGATTTGATATCCCGCTTTCTCACTACCCTAAGGAGTCTCAAAGCGGCCAACAATCTCCTTTCCCTTCCTCCCTCACAACAAACACTCTGTGAGGTGAGTGGGGCTGAGAGACTTCAGAGAAGTGTGACTAGCCCAAGGTCACCCAGCAGCTGCAGGTGGAGGAGCAGGGAAGCGAACCCGGTTCCCCAGATTACGAGTCCACCGCTCTTAACCACTACACCACACTGGCTCTCACAGTTAACTTCATTTGCTTTCAGGGGGTTTTGTTTTGCTTGGACCACTTGTCAGAGTTTGCAACTTGATGGCCGCAGGGCTGATTAATGTAAGCAAGTGCAATAAGAATGCTGCAGCTAGGTTGGTGACTGGGAGCGGCCGCCGAGACCATATAACCCCGGCCCTGAAAGACCTACATTGGCTCCCAGTACATTTCCAAGCACAATTCAAAGTGTTGGTGCTGACCTCTAAAGCTCTAAATGGCCTCGGCCCAGTATACCTGAAGGAGTGTCTCCACCCCCATCCTTCAGCCTGAGGTCCAGCTCTGAGGGCCTTCTGGCAGTTCCCTCACTGTGAGAAGTGAGGTTACAGGGAACCAGGCAGAGGGCCTTCTCAGTAGTGGCACCCACCCTGTGGAACGCCCTCCCATCAGATGTCAAGGAAATACAATAACTATCTGACTTTTAGAAGACATCTGAAGGCAGCCCTGTTTAGGGAAGCTTTTACTGTTTGAAGTGTTATTCCGTGCAGAGTGGCTGTGGAGGCCCGGCCAGATGGGCGGGGGTATAAGTAATATTTCATTATTATTATTATTATTATTATTATTATTATTATTATTATTAAGCCATGGGCATGGAGTGTCCTGATGGCAGGGATAGATACCATCTATTTATCCTCTTTGAACAGTTCTGGAGTGTTGTGCTTATTCTGGGCTACATGTGTAAAATCTGGGGATTCTGGAGGCGGGATTGTTGCAACACAGCAGCTTCCTCAACCAGATGCCCTCCAGCTGCTCTGGATCACCACTCTGTTTGCCTGTCTGGCCCTGGTGCTGATTTAGGCATTATTATGAAAACTAGACTATTGCGCCTTCTCCTTTTGCAGGTACAATGAGTTTTACTTCCTTACTCACCCCGCTCTGTTTATTAAGAAGCACTTCCCTGAGGACCCCAAGTGGCAGCTTCTGAAACAGACGGTGACACTGGAGCATCAGCATGATCTGACTTAAATGCAGAAGGACTGACCGTCGCAGTCATAAGAACATCAACCACTGAAAATGGGTAAAGTCAATTAGAAGCATCTGTCTTGTTCCCTTTGATATCACAGTTACATCCACAATCAGCCTCATGTACAAGCTGTTACTGCAGTGTATATAACAGGGATGGAGAACCAGAGGCCCTTTCAGAGGTCCTGCACTACAACTTATCCAGAATGCGGCAGCTAGACTGGTGACTGGGAGCGGCCGCCAAGACCACAGAACTTGAAAGACCTACATTGGCTCCCAGTCCATTTCCGAGCACAATTCAAAGTGTTGGTGCTGACCTTGAAAACCGCCTAAACGGCCTTGGTCCAATAGACCTGAAGGAGCGTCTCCACCCCCATCGTTCTGCCCGGACACTGAGGTCAAGCCCCGAGGGCCTTCTGGCGGTTCCCTCACTGCGAGATGCCAAGTTACAGGGAACCAGGCAGAGGGCCTTCTCGGTAGTGGCTCCCGTCCTGTGGAACGCCCTCCCATCAGATGTCAAAGGAATAAACAACTATCTGATGTTTAGAAGACATCTGAAGGCAGCCCTGTTTAGGGAAGTTTTTTAATGACTGATGTTTTAATGTATTTTTAAGCTCCTGTTGGAAGCCGTCCAGAGTGGCTGGGGAGACCTGGCTGGGCGGGAGAGCGGGGTATAAGTAATAAATGATTATGATGATGATGATGATAATGTCCCATCATCCCTGACTATCATGTGGCTGATGGGACATAAGAATTCAGCAACATCTGGAGGAAATCAGATTGGCGAAGGCTGGTTTAGCACACCACCCCAGACTCTCAGCTGTGGCTAACGTTATAAAGTTATAGAGTTATTATAGAGTTGGAAGGGACCACAAGTGTCATTTTGCCTAACCCCCAGCAATGCAGGATTATTATTTTTGCCCCATGTGAGGCTCAAACCCACGACCCTGAGATTAAGAGTTTAAACAAGCTAGCTGGATGAGCCATGGTTTAAAGATGGCTTATCAAACCAATCAACCATGGTTAACAATAAGCATAGTTCATCAGATTTGGGTGAGGCAACAAGCTGTGGTTAAGCCTAATGAGGATGTAGTTTCCAAACTCTTCACCGCTTGTGTAGAGGGAGGAGGGGGGGAATGTGTGAGCCCAAGGCTTGCTTTGGCTCATTCCCAGCATACTAAACCATGGTTTCACTTGACATCTGAACTGGGTCTGTAAGTATTCCATGCTCTACCTTAGATACCTTTGTTTGCTGATTTAGATAGTGTTGCTAAATACTGCACTATTGACCTCTCTTTTTCAGGTACCGTGTGATTTACTTCCTCAACCATCCTGTTCTGATTATTAGCGCTTCCCAGATGATCCCAAATGGCAGCTTCTGAAGCAGACTTCTGCACCTGCAGCAGCTTGAATGGAATCCGCCTACCGTGTAATTTGATATCCTTCAAGGACAGTCACTTGTCTCGGGCATCACTGCTAAACTGACCACGGTTTTGATGCACAGGGTTTTTAGCTTGACACAAAGTTTTTAAAAATGGAAAACATATATAATATACATAACATGATACTTGTTTCAATGAGCTAAAATCGATTGCAGTAGCTATTTACAAATTTACAGTATAACAAAGAAATCGGGGAGGTGTTCCAGGATTTCTTTTTAAAGGCCGTATCAAAAAATGAGTAAAGTGGGAAACCCTACATTGATTTTGAAAAGCAGATAATGAAAGGGTACAATTAATGTTTAGGCATAAACTTGTTCATATAAAAATGTGTTGAATCCCGCCCCCCCATCCTTTACAGTACAGCAACACAAATCATTAGCATTTTATCCACCATATTCTTGAGACACCCTAATGTGGTCCTTGTTGGGATACTGCCAGGGAGACAAAGTCCATCATGGCCCCCAAGCCAGCTGCCGGACGATCCATCGATCTCCCGTAGACACGCAGTATCAGCAATTAGAGACACGAGCTCCAGAAATAGTCCCACATTCTGGAACTGATGCACACTCTTATCAGCAGATAATGCACAGCAAAAGATCCACGCAGGAGAGCATATTTACAAGTTTATTCAGCGTTGGTCAGTACAAAGAAAAAACATGACCGCCTGCTTCAGCGTTCAGGCACGAAGAGGAAAAACGAAAGCAAAGACATAACAGAAACATCCTGTGAAACAGGAAATACGCAGGCTGTGACACAAACATCCTGCTCCCTTTTAAGATGGAACGGAAATATCCTAACATCCTCCCCCTTTCCGTGTAACCTGTAGTACCTGTGGTTCAACCCAATTGCAACCTTTGTACGTAAACCTTAAGTTGTTCTCTGTTAACAACCTTAGACAACAGATCAGCAGGAATTTCATTTCATGGCATGTAGGACACCTGAATGAGTCCTTTCTGAATACACTCTCTTGCACGATGTAGCTTAATCTGCAAGTACTTGGTTCTTTGCTTGCAACTCTCCGAGTTCAGCAAAGCCAAACAAGATCTATTATCTTGATACACTTGTATAGGACATTTCACAGAAACTCTGATGTCCTTAAACAGTTGCATCAACCATTCACAATCCATGAGTGAAAATGACAGAGCATTGAGTTCTGCCTCACAGGAACTTAGGCTCACTGTCGTCTGCTTTTTGCACAACCAGTCAAACAGGCAGTGGTTGTACATGTAGCTTACTCCAGAAGTGCTTGTACCATCCGTGGTGTCACTTCCAAAACTTGCATCTGCAAAGATTTCAAGACCTCCAGTCTTCTGACTGGTGAACCTCAGCCTGTAGTGCAAAGTCCCTTTCAAATAGCGGGCTATGCGCTTCAGAGCTTTCCAATCCTGAACAGTAGGATTGTTAGCATGTCTGCTAAGCAGGTTAGTGCTTACAGCTATGTCAGGTCTTGAGCATCTAGCAATAAAATTCAACTTGCCTAGAATGCATCTGTACAGCATAGTGTCAGAAAACGCTTCAGCAGTACTATCTACCTGGAAACCTGTCACCATCGGTGTGTCTGCTGGGTTTGCATCAACCAAATTCAACCTGGTTAATACATCAGCAATTTTCTGTGTCTGGTGTACCAGAAAATTACCTGCCTGGTCCCTCTCCACCTGCAGAGAAAGATAGTTGGATACCTCACCAAGATCCTTCATGTCAAAGTGCTCCTTCAGTTGAGCTAGGGTGCTTTGGTAGAAAGCCTGATTCTTCCAAAACATCAGAAGATCATCAACAAAACATAAACAATACAGTTTGTTTTGCCCCTCCTCCTTGACAAACACACACAGATCAGCTTTGCCCTGGTGAAAACCTAGAGAAAGCAACGTCTCAGTGAGTTTTGTGTTCCAACACCTGGCACTCTGCTTGAGACCATATAAGGATTTCCGCAGTTTACAGACCATTCCCTTCTGTATCTGCATCCCGTCAGGTGGAAGCATGTACAGCTCCTCCCCCTGGTCTGTCTTCGCCTTGAAGACCCATTTGCTGCCAACCAGTCTCATCCCTGGGACTACCGGTACGAGCTCCCAAGTTTGGTTCCTGTTCAAGGAATCAACTTCAGCCTTCATGGCATTAAGCCAAGGCTCAGCATCTTTAGAGGTTAACTCCTGAACCTCTTTGAAGCTTGAAGGTTCCCACACCTTCTCTGAGCTACTAACAACAGCAGTTGCCGTCTTAGCAAACTCATCAGCAAATCTCTTTGGAGGTCTGCCCTTCGTGGCTCTCTCAGACCTGCGTACTAGACACAAGTCTTCTGGACTCATCTCCTCTTTCTTAGGAGAAAAGTGACCAATGGTGAACAGTGGTTCTTCCAGTTCATTGTCAGACGCATCAGATGGTCTGACTGAGGCCTTTGCGCTCTTGTAGTCTGCTGTGTCATCACTGTCACCGACATCAGCAGCAGCGCCGCCCACTGAGCTGGAATCCGAACTCTGATCATCATCATCATCATCTTCAGCTTCCTCAGCTTCCTCAGCATGATCTACTTTTTTCACATCACCTTCATCTTCCTCTGGGTAACTCTGGAAAATTCCCACATTTTCCCCCCACTTAGGATTGTACTCAACACTCCTTGTGAATTTAATGGACTTAGAGTCAGTCATCCATACCCTGTATGCACCTTTTTCGTACCCCATGAACAAACCATGTGCCCCACGCTTCCCAAGCTTGTTGCTTTGTGGGGTGTGTACCCACATGTCAGAACCAAAGATTCTCATGTGCTTGACGTTAGGTTTCTTACCAAACATCTTCTCATAGGGAGTACAACCAATAGGTGATGACAGTCTCCTGTTAAAAGAATAAACAAAATTCGACAAAGCCTCCCCCCAAACTTGTCAGGGAGGTTGGCATCATGCAACAAGATTTTCATTTCTTGCAGCAACGTTTGATTTCCTCGCTCCACAAGCCCATTCATCCATGGCGACCTAGGCGTTGACAAGTCATGCTGGATTCCCTTCTCAGTCAGGAAAGCTTCAAACTGCTGAGAAGTGAACTCCCCGCCCCGATCAGTAAACAAACAACCAATGCGTTTACCGTGAACATTCTCCAACCAAGCACAGAATGCCTTGAACCTAGGAAATGCTTGCGATTTCTGCTCGAGCATAAACACATGAATGTACCTGGAAAAAGAATCAATTAGAACCATGAAGTACCTTGCTCTACCCAAAGAAGGCGCAAGTGGACCAACCAGGTCTGCGTGGACTAGCTGGTAGGGTTTGGAAGCCTGCCTGCTAGACTCCTTGCCTTTTGGAGCAACCTTTACCTTGTTCTCTGCACAAGATACACATTTCATGTGAAACTTACAGGGTTTGATGTTCAAACCCTCAACCATCTCTGGCATCTTGGCCAGTGCCTTCCAAGAGAGGTGACAAAATCTTCGATGTGCATCGTGAATGCATCCTGCATGAAGAACTTTGTTAGTTTGTGCAACACAACAAGAATCAACATTAAACATAGCAGCACCTTTGTCATCATAAGTTTTACAGAACAAACCATCTATAAACTTTGCATGCAAAATGTCCTCTTTGCCTTTTCTGATGACACAGACGCTCCTCTTGAAGGAAATCTCAAAGTCACACCCAGTAAGCTGTGGGACACTAAGGAAGTTGTCTGCAGCACCTGGAACATACAGTACATCTTTGATGGTAGTGTGCAGACTTGCCAGTTTCACAGTCCCTTCTCCTGCAATTCGCAACATCTTTCCGTCAGCCAGGTGGATCTCTCCGTCTTGAGGTTTGAAGGAGATAAAGAGATGGCGGTCTTTCGACACATGGCGGGTACACCCTGAATCAATAACAAACCTGGCCTTGGCCTTTGGAGCAGCCTTTCCAGCAAGCAAAACCTTGTTTTCCACCGGCGTGGGCTTTTGCAGCTTGCCCCCCTGCTCCTGGCCATCAGACTTGCCTTTAGCCTTTGGTGAAGCTGTGCCAGCAAACAAAGCCTTGTTTTCCACTGGCGTGGGCTCTTCACCCTCCCTCTGCTTCTGGCCATCTGCAGGCATCTGTCTCTGTTTACTTCTGGCCTTCCGGTATCTGTGAGGATGACCTTGGCTCCCATGAGAAACAGAGCTCTCAGCTGCCGACTCCTTGGCTCCCCCTGGAGGCTGGAATGCTGCCTGGGTTGACATCACAGTCAGCTCCCCCTGCAGCTTGCAACTGGTGCCCTCAGCATCCCTGCATTCACTCGCATTCTGGGAAACAGCCAGGACCTCCGATGCAGTCAAACTCTGGGCTGGGATGACTGGCAGATGGGCTATTTTCAAAGCATTCCACATCTTACGTGCAGTCACGTTGCCAGCTAACGTTTTAATTTCCTCCGGAGAGACGGACAAGACTATTACGTCCATGGCCCTCGAATCCTGGGCCCTCCATCTATCTGTCAGAGGAACTGGAGGGGCTTCACACACAGTATGCCACACTCCAAACTGTCGCAACAAACTCTCACACCATTTTGCCCAGGTCTCATAATTGTGCCGATTTAGCTTTGGGCACTCAGCAGCCTCAGAAGCTTGGAAAAACTCCATTCCAGCTTTTTACTTGAGCCTTGAGCCCTATTCACTTCAGAGGCTCCTTATCTCGGCAGCCATAAATCTTGAGGCCTGTTTGGCTTGACTCCCAGACCAATTAGGCCAGCCGGACATCAAAGGGACTTTGCTGCGGCAAACGAAAAGCCTCCCTTTCGCTTTTCCTCCACATTCCTCTCAGCAGTCCGTCGCAGTCTTACCCTCCTGTAAGTGCTGTGAAAATGGGCCCGAAACCTGTTGTTGGGATACTGCCAGGAAGACAAAGTCCATCATGGCCCCCAAGCCAGCTGCCGGACGATCCATCGATCTCCCATAGACACGCAGTATCAGCAATTAGAGACACGAGCTCCAGAAATAGTCCCACATTCTGGAACTGATGCACACTCTTATCAGCAGATAATGCACAGCAAAAGATGCACGCAGGAGAGCATATTTACAAGTTTATTCAGCGTTGGTCAGAACAAAGAAAAAACATAACCGCCTGCTTCAGCGTTCAGGCACGAAGAGGAAAAATGAAAGCAAAGACACAACAGAAACATCCTGTGAAACAGGAAATACGCAGGCTGTGACACAAACATCCTGCTCCCTTTTAAGGTGGAACGGAAATATCCTAACACTCCATTTACTTAAAGTAGTAGCAGATTTTTTATATATATAGCAAACAGTAAATAAAAAGAGTACAATCCATAAATTGGTGCAAACTTTTGGGGCTCGCCTTTGATTTCCCAGTGTGTTTCTAAATGCAATAAAGTTTCACTGTTCTCCGCCAAATGTGTCCTTGTGTTTTGTTCCTCTTGCTTGATTCAGTTGTTTAATATGTGGCAATCTAATAAATTTACAGCCGTACCTTGGATCCCGAACGCCTTGCAAGTCGAACGTTTTGGCTCCCAAAAGCTGCAAGCCCGGAAGTGAGTGTTCCGGTTTGCAAACGTTATTTGGAACCCAAACGTCCAACGCGGCTGTGATGGGATGATGAGCTGCTTGTGCATAAAGTCCTAGTCCCTCAGAGTTTGGCTAAGTCCACAAACCTCTGTCTGTGACGGAGCTCCTTAAGCATGGCTCCGTCAGTCGCTTGTAGAATCAGACAGTGGGCGTTTACGGAACTTCTTCCAGCATAAAAGTTCCTTAACGGAAACGCGTCTTCTGGACTCTCGGCGTGACAGTTTCCGGCGAGGAGTGGGTGTCCCTATGGGAGGTCCTGAAACCTCCCCACTATTTTCGCTGGAAGTGTCTCTGAGCCCTCCCTCCGACTCACTTTCCCTTGGAGCTCCTCCTCTCCCCCTGCTGGTTCCCTCCTCAGCTGATAAGTCTCTCTCAGCCTCTGTGAGCCCTTTCACCTCCTGTTTCTCCGATGGCAGTTCCCTGACATCCACCTCCCCTCCAGGGCCCCCTTCACCACCTCCCCTCCCCTCCTCTGCGGGAGGCGATGGAGCAAAACCCCTGAAAGAACCTCCCTCATCTTCCGAAGTTTCGAACACTTCCCTCCACCGGTTGCTGTTTCCGGTTTCTAAGTACTCCTCCTCATCGGAGTCTATTCCTTCTTCCAACTCCGATTCCCTGAATCCTTCCAGTTCCTCCTCCTCATCGGTGGTGCCAAAGTACTCCCTCCGGAACCTCGCTACTGACTGAGGTTTCCTGGGGAACCTTTGGTGGAACGTTTCGATCAAGATCTCGTCATTGACCTCCTCTGCCGTCACCCAGGCGTTTTCCGACTCCGGTTCCCCTTCCCACGCGACCAAATACTCCACCTGATTACCCTTCCACCTGGAGTCGATGATCTCCGCCACATGGTTGCTGCTTTCCCTTTCTTCTAAGACTGGCCCCCGTGTGGAGACCCCTTCACCTTCCCCCCTATACGGTGACAGTAATGACCTGTGGAATACTGGGTGCAGTTTCATGTGGTTCGGTAACCGGAGTCTGAAAGCCACCGGGTTGACCTGTTGAATGACCTCAAATGGTCCCAATCTTTTGGGTCTCAATTTCTTGCAACCCCCCTTGAACGGCAACCCTTGGGTTGACAGCCACACCCGACTCCCCACCCTTATGGTTTCACCTTCCCTTCTGCTCTTGTCTGCCTGCCTCTTATATTCTTCTTTGGCCCTTTCTAAGTTGAGTTGGAGTTGACGATGGATCGCTTCCATTTCTTCTACAAAATGTTCGGCGGCCGGGACACTCCATCTCTCCCCTCCTCCCCCTGGAAACGCCCTGGGGTGGCACCCATAATTAGCCAAAAAGGGGCTCATCCCGGTGGACACATTCTCCGCATTATTGTAGGCAAATTCCGCTAGCGCCAACTTTTCGACCCAATCGTTCTCTCTGTCATTGACATAACACCTCAGGTATTGTTGGAGAATACCGTTTGCTCTCTCCGCCTGCCCATTGGTCTCAGGGTGCCTGGCAGTCGAAAAATTGACCTCTACGTGCAGTAAGCTCATAAGTTTCCTCCAGAACCTGGACGTGAACTGTTTCCCTCTGTCGGAGACCACCCTCAAGGGGGCGCCATGCAGCCTAAAAATATGTTCTACAAACAATTTCGCTGTCTCTTCCGCCGTGACTGCATGTGAGCAAGCTACAAAGTGGCCCATCTTAGTTAACAGGTCTACTACGACCAGTATGGCGGTTTTCCCCTGGGATTTCGGCAGATCAGTCATAAAATCTATCGATACCGCCTCCCACGGTCGTTCTGGTGTGGGTAACGGTTCTAATAACCCCGCCGGCGCCCGCCTTTCTCCTTTGGCTCTCTGGCATTGGTCACACCCTCTTACATACTCCCGTACATCCTCCCTCACCTTGGGCCACCAAAATTCCCTGGTCACCAACCACATGGTCTTGTGTTGCCCAAAATGCCCCGCTGTGGGGTTGTCGTGCAGCTGTTTGAGTACTCTCCCCCTCAATTCCCCTTCGGGTATATATAGTGCCCCTTTGTAATACAATACCCCGTTTCTTTCTTCAAAACCTCCGGGGTCTTCTCCCTCTCTCCTTAAACCTCTGAGCTTATTCTGGGCGTATTCATCATTCACCGTTCCCTCTACCAGTTCCCTATGCCCCACCCAGGCCGCCCCACACACCCAGCGGTCCTCTGGGATGATATGTCTCTCTTCAGGTGCTCCCTCCCCCTCCAAATATTCAGGTTTGCGTGAGAGAGCGTCCGCTCTGACGTTTTCTGGACCTGGCACATAGCAAATTTCAAAATGGAATTTGGAGAACTCCTGGGCCCACCTCACTTGTCGTTGGTTGAGCACTCGTGCCGTTCTCCAATACTCTAAATTCTTGTGGTCCGTGCACACTTGCACCTTATGTTGTGCACCAATTAGTAAGTGTCTCCATCTCCGGAACGCTTCGTGAATGGCGAGTAGTTCTTGGTCATATACGGTGTAGTTCCTCTCGGATTTGTTTAGCTTACGCGAGAAGAAGGCACACGGTCTCCACTCCGACTTATTCTTCCCCGGCTGAAGAAGCACCACCCCCACCGCCCGGTCTGATGCATCAGTTTCCACTCTCATTGGTTTTTGTAAATCCACATGCAGGAGCTGTTCTTCCGAAGCGAATGCCCTTTTCAATTCCTCAAATGCTTGCTCCGCCTCCGCCGTCCAAACAAATTTCTTCTTGCTGCTGAGACAGTCCGTGATGGGAGCCGTTAAGTGGGCAAAGTTCTTGATGAACTTACGGTAAAAGTTCCCAAACCCTAAGAATCTTTGCACATCCTTTTTCGTTTTCGGTGTCTTCCATTCCAGCACCGCCTGGACCTTGCCTGGATCCATGGCTAATCCCTTGTCTGACAAGCGGTACCCCAGGAATTCCACCTCCTTGGTGTGAAACTGACACTTCTCCAATTTCACCCACAGCTGGTTTGCTTGCAGTTGGCTCAGCACTTCCCTGACATCCTTTACATGCTGCTCCTCATTCTCTGAATATATTAACACGTCATCTAGGAAGGCCACGCAATTCTTGTAGAGCAGAGGTCCCAGGACGTGGTTCATGAACGATTGAAAACATGCTGAGCCTGATTGTAATCCGAAGGGCATAACGAGATATTCAAAAGCCCCCAAAGGGGTGAACATGGTGGTTTTCCATTCATCCCCTTTCCTTATCCGTATCAGGTTGTATGCCCCTCTCAGGTCCAGTTTAGTGAATATCTTTCCCTTCCTCACCCTGGTCAAAATGTCATCAATTCTGGGCATGGGGAAAGCCACTGGTTCTGACACTGCATTTAGGGCCCTAAAGTCCACTACAAGTCTCGGTTTATCCGTGTTTTTTTTGTCCACAAAAAACACTGGGCTGCCCCCCACCGCTCTGGACTCTCTGATGAAGCCTCTCTTCAGGTTTTTATCAATAAACTCCCTTAACTCCTGCATTTCCCTGTCTGACATGGCGTACAGCTTGCCCACTGGGAGCTGGGCCCCAGGGACTAGATTGATTTGGCAGTCAAAGGCTCTATGCGGTGGTAGTTTATCTGCTTCCCTTTCGCTGAAGACCTTGCTCAGGTCAGCGTATTGTTTGGGCACCTTCCCTTTGTCCGTTACTTCCGTCCCTGCTAGAAAGGCTTTTGCCCCTTCCGGCGCCTTTCCCTCTTTGCAGTGTTCCAGGCAATGTGCTGACCCAAAGGAGACCACTCTCTGATGCCAGCCCACTAGCGGATCATGCAACGCTAGCCAGCTCATTCCCAAAATAATGGGAGCCCCTCCCAAGGTGGCCACATTGAACGCTATCCTTTCGGTGTGCCTGGCAACCCTCATAACCATTGGGACGGTCTGTAGGCTAACTTCTCCTCCCAACAGCTCCCTCCCATCGATCGTGGTCACCTGCAGGGGGTTACTTAAAGGGAGTATCTGTATCTGGTGTTCAGCTGCAAACTCCTTACTCATAAAATTACAGGAGCTGCCTGAGTCCAATAGCGCCTTTGTCTTTAGTGGGTGTCCGTTTGCCAGCTCTAGCAACACCTCTATCACTAGGGCTGGTCTTGGAGGTTCCGGCGTGGGCACTTTTACTGCTCCTTGGCCTGGCTGCTGTGCCCTGACGGTGGCAGCCAGGCGTTGGCTTTTACTTGCTCCTGGACTCCCTCCTCCTTTCCCCCAACAGCTCCCGCCATCCCTTGCCATTCCTTTCTTTGCGGGCAGACTCTGGCAAAGTGACCTGGCTGCTGGCAGAGATAACATTTCTTGGTGCTCTTCCCCTCCTTCTTCCGCCCTTCACTGGGATTCGAAACTGCGCGCGCGCGCGCTGTTCCAATTTCCATCGGCTCTCCTGGCGGGAAATTTGGCTCCGGAATCTCTGGAATGCGGAAATCCCTCCAACGCTCTCCTTTCCCTTCCCGCTTCTCCAAGGCTCTCGCCTCCTGGCGCGCTCCAATGGTCAGCGCTGATTTGGTCAGCTGGTCCATAGACTCCGCCCTGGGCGCCCGGGAAAGTTCGTCTTTCACCGCCGAAGAAAGCCCCTCTTCGAAAAGCATTTGAATGGGTTCCGCCGATAGGTCCCACCCCAATTTATTTATCAGCATGGTAAACTCAGTCCAGTACTCACAAACCGATCGGCTCCCCTGTTTACAAGCCATCAACTGTCTGCGCACCACTCCCTGCTCAATCTCGCTGGAAAACATCAAATCCATGGCGCGAAAAAACTTCCTCGTGTCCTTCAGCATTTCATTATTCCCTGCCATCAGGGGTCTAACCCAGTCTCTCGCCCCCCCCCTTCGAGATGGCCAACCACAAACACCACTCGCGATTCCTCGTCGGGAAAGTCGTCAAACTGCAGATTGAGAGCATACTGCATCTCTGTCCTAAAGGCTTGATAGTTCCTGGGGTCCCCCCCAAACTTCTGCACCAATCCTGGCATCTTTCTTGCTAGTGGGGCGCCTTTTGCCTTTTCTGCATCCTGCGCCCTCCTTTCCTCTAGCCTCGCCGTTTGCAGCGCTAGCTGGACCTCCAACACCCGGTACCTTTCTTCCAGGCTTGGACCCTCTCCAGCTCCTCCTGCTCCTCCGGTTCCAGCTGGGTTGCTCATGATGCCTCTCTGCACAAGCTGCTTTCAGGGACTGTCTGATTGCTGTGATGGGATGATGAGCTGCTTGTGCATAAAGTCCTAGTCCCTCAGAGTTTGGCTAAGTCCACAAACCTCTGTCTGTGACGGAGCTCCTTAAGCATGGCTCCGTCAGTCGCTTGTAGAATCGGACAGTGGGCGTTTACGGAACTTCTTCCAGCATAAAAGTTCCTTAACGGAAACGCGTCTTCTGGACTCTCGGCGTGACAGTTTCCGGCGAGGAGTGGGTGTCCCTATGGGAGGTCCTGAAACCTCCCCACTATTTTCGCTGGAAGTGTCTCTGAGCCCTCCCTCCGACTCACTTTCCCTTGGAGCTCCTCCTCTCCCCCTGCTGGTTCCCTCCTCAGCTGATAAGTCTCTCTCAGCCTCTGTGAGCCCTTTCACCTCCTGTTTCTCCGATGGCAGTTCCCTGACAGCGGCCTACGAGGCTTCCGATTTGAAGCCACGCCTTGGTTCCCAAACATTTTGGAAGGCGAACGGACTTCCAGAACGGATTCCGTTCGACTTCCGAGGTACGACTGTACCTACAGCATGATCACATCTTATGCGCAGAGGCATATCTAGGGGTTCTCTATGTAGAGGTGAAGGGGGTAAGGTCCTGAAAACTGCTGCTACTTAGGGGTCTAAAACAGATGCATTTTTACTTAGCTTTAACACACTTACAACTGTTATTTTATAGTGCAGAGCAACAGGGACAGAAGGAACCATGAGAGAAGCAATGACTGGCTTCACGGTTTCCCCACATAATGGTTTTTTACACGGCACACGCACACATTGTGATTAATATTATGGCACTGTCACCACGTTGTGGACTTCAAACTTATTTCCTCACCCCCAAATGTATTGATACATTGCCCAGCCTTAAAGTATGTGTGTGTGCTCTATGCAAAAATCACCATGTGGGAAAAACTGTGAAGCCAGCTACATAGCTCCATCCTGATTGCAGACATGGTGATATATTGGTACATTGCAAAATTTAGCTGGTGCTCTATCACGATTTTGAAAACCAGGTAACATCTAGCCCTCCTCTCAACCCTTGTTATTCTTCGAAAAGAATTTGTCTAAGTTTGCTTAAGTAGGTGGCTTAAAAGTGTGGGATTGGATTAAGAAAAGAGGAGAAATGATTCCCTACAACAGGTAACTTATCAGTTTTCGTGAAAGGTGTCAACTTTGAGAGAAAGCAGTATTATTTGTGATGGCTAAAAGGTAAAGGGACCCCTGACCGTTAGGTCCAGTCGCGGACGACTCTGCGGTTGCGCGCTCATCTCGCTCTATAGGCTGAGGGAGCCGGCATTTGTCCGCAGACAGTTTTTCCGGGTCATGTGGCCAGCACACGGAAATGCCGTTTACCTTCCCGCCGGAGCGGTACCTACTTATCTACTTGTACTTTGACGTGCTTTCGAACTGCTAGGTTGGCAGGAGCAGGGACCGAGCAACGGGAGCTCACCCCGTCGCGGGGATTCGAACCGCCGACCTTCTGATCAGCAAGCCCAAGAGGCTCAGTGGTTTAGACCACAGCACCACCCGCATCCTTACACAACACAAAACACTGTTGCTGTCTGTAGGTTTTATTTTTATTACCTTATATTTTGGAAATGTACATCCAGGTTTTATTTCCTTTAAATTTGAGGGGGGGGCACCAAGAGAGTGGGGCCCTAAACTATAGCTTGTTTAGCTTACATGTAAATACGGCGCTAGGGGCTGCCTGCCCTGCTCACTCTGCTAAGCCTAGACTAACCGATCCAATAGGAATCCAACCCCTCCGACAATCCAATATTGTGTCCTACATTTCTAAGCAGTGAAAAGTTCTGGAGCAGCAATACAGGGAGAAAGGGTACCAGGGGTAGGGGGGCTTGTAAACTGGCCACATATGGTTGATCTGTCTGGACTGAGATCAAGTCATACTCAAGCCACAAAGCTCTCTTTTGACGCTTCGTTCTTTGCTTGAATTCCCCAGAATTCCCCCTCGCTCTCTAAACCGAAAGCACAAGCATTTCCTCCACCCTCTAGAAATAATCTAGAAATAATGTAATAGCTTAAGGAATCATTTACCTCGAGAGAAACAGAGACTCCTGCAGCAATACCCAATCTTCAAAGTTGAACAATCATCACCTGGACGTCCTCACTGAGCATCGACGCCAAAAGGTAAGCAGAGCATCCCGATTTCTTTGGGTCTCTTACAAAAACAGCATTTGTGAAATGAAACAACTGACTTCGCGAATGAGATATCTACTTAATGGTGACTGGCAAATTTTGCAGACTGGCATTCTAGGACAGTTGCCTTGGAGGAAACTTCTCTGTCACAAAATGACAGTACACTTCTCTACTTAATGAGGTCAAGGCGAACAAGTGAAATGTTGAGGGCTAGTAACTTGTGGGGCTTATTTGCAAAGCTACGGTAGGCCCTGCATTATTTTCAGCATGGTGGCTAAGTTTTGATTTGTAACCAGAAATTCCTAGAGGTCTTTCCTAAAGCAAAGACACATAGAATTGTGCTGTTCCTCTGTAAGAAAAAGAAATAATAATCTTTTGTTATAGTTTTATCTGTCTCCCAAATATGATGGGGGAAATTTATTCTGGGGCTCAGCACTAATACATGTTTCTTGTACTACGTGCAAAGGGGTTTCTCGATCATGCCCATTTTGGACTTTCTGAGGACTGAAAAACCCTGAATTTAAAGGGCAAAAGGTCCAGGAGAACAATGGGGTGGGAAGTATCTCATCTGAAGGCCCATATATTCATGGGGAGACAGGGTGATGCAAATCTACTCTAGACTGCAAATTCTGCTCTGGTGCAGGCAAGTCCTAAGTTCATAGTGTGGACACAGCCAGCCTCCAAAGCTGCTTTAGGCTGCAATTCTAAATCCACTTGCCTGAGAGTAAGCCCCACCAAATTCAATCTGACTTACAGTTGTACCTTGGTAGTCAAACGGCTCGGCTCCCAAACAAATCGGCTCCCAAACGCCGCAAATCCAGAAGTGAGTGTTCCAGTTTTTCGGAAGCCAAACGTCCGACGTGGCTTCCGCTTGAGTGCAGGAAGCTCCTGCAGCCAATCGGAAGCTGCGCCTTGGTTTTCAAATGATTTTGGGAGGCGAATGGACTTCTGGAACGGATTAAGTTCGAGAAGCAAGGTACCACTGTATTGAAAACATAATATCACAATTAAATTATATGAAAATGATATGAAGTGGAATTATGAATGATATATAACTTATACTTTTAGAAGATACCTGAAGGCAGCCCTGTTTAGGGAAGTTTTTAATGTTTGATGTTTTATTGTATTTTTAATATTTTGTTGGAAGTCTCCGAGAGTGGCTGGGGAAACCCAGCCAGATGGATGGGGTATAAGTAATAAATGATGATGATGATGATGACGACGATGATGATGAAAATAGTATAGGAATTAATACCAAAAAATACTACACCCCATTCCCTGCAAAAAGAAGGACGCCCTAAAAACAATCTGAGCACACCTCTCATATCAATCGGCAATGGGAACAGGAGATGGACCTTTCCATTAATTATATGTGGGCAGATCCACATAAAACATAGACTATGAATTGCCGAAATCTACCTGGCAGGGGAGGAAATGTGCAATTGGGACTCCAGGGAACTTTGACACACTGCTGTGCTGTTTTGTCCAAACTTGTTCTGCTTTCACTTTTGTTTTGGCGCCGTA
Source organism: Podarcis raffonei (assembly GCF_027172205.1). Taxonomy (NCBI): domain Eukaryota; kingdom Metazoa; phylum Chordata; class Lepidosauria; order Squamata; family Lacertidae; genus Podarcis; species Podarcis raffonei. The sequence goes on from NC_070620.1 coordinate 25,794,074, forward strand.
AGTGCTGTTCCTGTTACTCTTATCATAATGCCAAGGTCTCCATCAAAAGCAGAAATTGCATGCACAAAAGTTGAAGCAACTTCTACGGAACAGAAACACAACGTGGCATTGTGTCATCGGTCTTGATCCATCAAGGGTGCTCTATTGTGTGCACGAAACATACCAGAGCTGCTGGGTGCGATGGCTATCAGGGCTTCAAGTAAAAGTAGTGATTATTTATTTCACCACTGAGGGAGGGTGGCACTCTGCACATGCTCAGGCACTCACTCGTTTATTATGGCTTGAACATGAGAGGTAAGTGGAACAGCCGTGCACAAAGGCAGCATACCTCTAACGTAAGAACATAAAAAGAGCCTGCTGGATCAGGCCAATGGCCCAACTATTCAAGCATCCTGTTCTCACAGAAGCTGAGCAGATGTGTGTGGAAAACCAGTAAGTAGGATTTGAGCACAAGGGTTTCCAACCAGGAACCAAATGCAAAAAGTGGGATAGATGTCAGTACTTCCACCTCTCTGATCATGAGACACTCTTCCTTAAATCCCTACATTGGAAAGAAATTCCCACGGGGGGGGGGAGCTATTGCTGGTCTCTAACATTTGCTGGTAGCTTTAACATCAAAGCCAGAGTTGCCATCCGATTGATGCATGTTAAGGTCACTCTTTTAAAACAGCAAATAAGTACTAACTAGGAGGACGAACTCTCAGCCCCCCCGCTTGAATATTCCAACCTGCCGGTCCTTCTCTCCTGCCTGCTTAACAGACTCAAGCGGGTCAGTCATTTGTGTCAGAAAGGAATTGCTTAGTACAGTCGTACCTTGGAATCCGTTTCGGAAGTCTGTTCGACTTCCAAAACGTTCGGAAACCAAGGTGTGGCTTCCGATTGGCTGCAGGAAGCTTCTTCTTTTTTTTACTTTCTTGGGCTCCATGATCACTGCAGATGGTGACAGTAGTCACGAAATTAAGACGCCTCCTCCTTGGGAGAAAGGCGATGGCAAACCTAGACAGCATCTTAAAAAGCAGAAACATCACCTTGCCAACAAAGGTCCGTATAGTTAAAGCCATGGTTTTCCCAGTAGTGATGTATGGAAGTGAGAGCTGGTCCATAACGAAGGCTGATTGCCGAAGAATTGATGCTTTTGAATTATGGTGCTGGAGGAGACTCTTGAGAGTCCCATAGAATCATAGAATCATAGAGTTGGAATAGACCACAAGGGCCATCGAGTCCAACCCCCTGCCAAGCAGGAAACACCATCAGAGCACTCCTGACATATGGTTGTCAAGCCTCTGCTTAAAGACCTCCATGGACTGCAAGAAGATCAAACCTCTCCATTCTGAAGGAAATCAGCCCTGAGTGCTCACTGGAAGGACAGATCCTGAAGCTGAGGCTCCAAGACTTTGGCCACCTCATGAGAAGAGAAGACTCAATGGAAAAGACCCTGATGTTGGGAAAGATGGAGGCACAAGGAGAAGGGGACGACAGAGGACAAGATGGTTGGACAGTGTTCTTGAAGCTACTAACATGAGTTTGACCAAACTGCGGGAGGCAGTGGAAGACAGGAGTGCCTGGCGTGCTCTGGTCCATGGGGTCACGAAGAGTCGGACACGACTAAACGACTAAACAACAACAACATATATTTTTTCAACTGTCTATTTGCTAGCACAGCTTTCCCTGACTCCGTTCCAATCTTCCAATCCGGGCTGTTGTCCAAGCTTTTCGTTTGAGATTTAATAACACAGTAGTTTCCACATTGTTATGTTATTACTGTAAATTGTTAAGCATACTGTTTGCAATAATGCAATGTAAATGAGCTGTATTCCACAGATATAAGTCATTTGGCGATTGATCAGCCTCTCAGAGACCACACAATCCCCCCCTCCGGGCCCTAGAAGGGGGGCTGCTAGACATCCATCAGCCTTCTCTCTCGCTCATAATGAAAAACTTCTGCAAACAGCTGCACTATATGTAGTCCCAAATTGTTATCTCCAGTCATTACAAAGCCAGCCAGCAAGTATCTCCCGCTTCTCTCAAAAAGGGGGGAATTCTCATTTTTCCGTTCTGCGTCATATTAACAAGCGCTGTCTTGTTTCTTCTTTCATCTTTATCAAGTCTTTCAAGTCTAAGTAAAGCTGTGCAATTGAATACTTAATTATAAATAGAAGTCCATCTGTACTCTTTTTTTTTTAAAGTTTCTTAATGAGGCTTGGCATTGAAAACCAACTGTAGATGTTAAGAAGAGAAAAAAGACACACCAAACACCTCTGTAATCCACACGCCATGATGAGAATCTCTTTGAAGAATCTCTTAAACACCAGGAACTGTACAGTTCTGCAGATTTTTCTTTAGTCTTCTTCGGTGCAGGCTATGTCTGTTTATTGTCCAATTCCAATCATTTTATCGAACAGATATTTCCGGCTATGAGAATGACATCGGAGAGTGCCAGCCGTGTCGTGCTCTGGGACCCAGTGTCCTACTGCTTGCACCTTGATGCAAGCTGACAATCTCAGATGCGGCAGTTTTGGTGGCTGTGGGTGCCTGAGGACGTCAAGGAGTAGGTTCACACCTGCAAAACCTGTCAGCGTGCCAAGTGGCCACAAGAAGCCCTGATGGGACTACTGCAACCCCTGCCTACATCGCAGGGGCCCTGGGAGACCATAGCCATGGACTTCATTACTGAACTGCCGTCCTCGTGACAGCAGACTGTGATCTGGGTGGTGGTGGACCTGTTTACCAAGATGGCACATTTTGTATCTTGCAAGGGGCTTCCAACAGCCTAAGAGACAGCCCAGTTCTTCGTAGATCATGTCTTCAAGCTGCACAGTCTGCCACAGCGAATTGTGTCTGAAAGAGGAACCCAGTTCACCTCCCAGTTCTGTAAGAAGGTCATGCAACTTCTGGACATGGAACTGTGCCTCTCTTCAGCTCATCATCCGGAGACCAACAGAGAGGCAGAGAGAACCAACAACACACTGCAGCAGTACCTGTGTTGTTACGGCAGTTACCAGCAGGATGACTGGGTGGCCTTGCTCCTCTTGACCGAGTTTGCGTATAAAGAAGTCTGACCCATCTTCTTTAACTTTCCATATGCTGGTGGAATCCCACCACTCCAAATGGTTGGCTCGCATTGAAAGCAGAATCAGAACCTGTGGCCTATCACTCGAGTCGCTGCTTATGCTCCCATAATTGGAAGCATTCCAGACAATCAAGTGCAGAATCCTAGAGATTGAATTCCAAGCCCTTAGCAGTACAGCCAATAAAACCTGTTCCCCATTGGGGTTGGGAATTCTACCCTCATTTGGCCAGGGCCCTCCATATTTACATTGCCTTTATGCTCCCCACCTAAGCAGAGCTATTTCCCTCTCAAGATTTCACATCTTGCCATCTAGTAAGATGTTAGATTCTTGAAAATCCCTTATTCTGAAAGGTACTGCCCTTGTGGCACAAAACAGGCTGTATCTATCACACACGTTTTATTTCATTGCCCAGTTTATGCAAAAATAAATGATTAGTATTTGGCCCCCTTATTGAAGGAGGGGATCTTCCAGGGTGACCTATCTGTTGAATAACTGTAGGAATGACTTGGAGAATGCGGCAAGATTTTGGAGTGACGCCATGAAATTACGTCACCATAGGTCCTAAGAGCCACCTTTGTATCTCACAACGTCTGGACAGTTTTATCCTAAAGTGCCTCCTACTATGTTTTGTTACCTGTGTTGTTTTCCAATCCATGTATACGACATACTCTTACTATGCCAATAAAGGAGATTGATTGAGAACTAACTTATACTTAAGAGTACACCCATTGAAGTTAACAAACCTAAGTTGATCGTGCCTGTCAGGGGACTGCCATCAAAAGGGGGGAGGGAGGCAGGAACGATAGGGAAACAGACATGCAGCTTCCGTCGCCTAGTTTTCACAAGGGAATCAAACATAAGGACAAGAGGAGGAGATTGGGGGTGTCCAGGTTCTTATGGGGGGGGGGAGAACCCACTCTTGGAATCTGCTACTGACTGAGGCAGACATGAACTTTGGACTTCTGCACTGTACATAGTTTGCACCAAATAAAACCTATAAAAAGGCAGGTCGGAGTCCTGGCTGTTTACTCGTGAGCAACCATACGCATCCTTGACAGCGCCCATCAATTTCAGTGGGCCTGCTCTGCATAGGACTGACACAGGATACAACCCAAAGTAACATCCAAACTGTTCTACATTGTTATTAACACAGTTCTATTTTTAGTAATTCTGCCCAGAATCTTTTTTTTAAAAGGTTGTTGTTAAAAGGTGGTCTCTTGTCCCTCAGTGTCTAGGGTGGTTGGGAAGTGAGGATCAAGTCATTGATGGCAGTGGTCTTATGAATCATTGACCTGGCATTGCACAGCAGCACCTTCAGGTCATGTGGGTATCCCTTGCTGATTCTAGTATCCGTCCGGTCAGGACCAGACCCGAAGGCAGGGATAGTCCTCAGACAACGACTAAACCTGCCTCCTCTGTAATGACGTGGTCTGGTCTTAGCGTAACTCCTCCTCCTACCCGTGATCACTGAGATCGGTTGTCCCAGCGCATCCCCCCCTGTGGAACATGCTCCAGCCATTTTGTTGGCTGGGACCCACTCCCTGGCAGCCCTGACCCCTCCCCTTAAGAACAAAATAAGACCTTAAAACAAACAAACAAACAAACAAAAACAAACAAAAAAAGAAACCCCAGAAGACAAAAAACAATACAAATAAAAACTGTAAAAATTACAAAACCATCAAAATCAAACAAATTCCCAACTAAACATCCATCCCACCCCCATCCCCATCCCCGCATATACAAAAAATAAAAAATAAATAAAAAGGAAAAGGAAAATTTTAAAACATTTTAAAAAGAAATCTGCGCCCCTCCGGATCCCCCTGGGCCGCAGCAGCAGTGACAGCAACCGTCCCTGTGAGGCCTGTCAGGCCCCGCCCTGGGCCAGGTGGTAAGTGGCAAGAGCAGGGCCCTCAGGAACTCACACAGGAGAGTCCTCCTGGGCAGCGGAGCACAGCAGTCCTTGTGAGGCTTCAGGCCCCGCCCTGGGCCAGGTGGTAAGTGGCAAGAGCAGGGCCTTCAGACACTCACACAGGGGAGTCCTCCTGGGCAGCGGAGCACAACAGTCCTTGTGAGGCTTCAGGCCCTGCCCTGGGCCAGGTGGTAAGTGGCAAGAGCAGGGCCCTCAGGCACTCACACAGGAGAGTCCTCCTGGGCAGCGGAGCACAGCAGTCCTTGTGAGGCTTCAGGCCCCGCCCTGGGCCAGGTGGTAAGTGGCCGGAAGGAGCAGGGCCCTCAGACACTCACACCTGCACTCTTACCTGCACTGATGATAGTCATTGTTTGGATGGGGGTTTCAATCCATTTCCGCAGTCACACCATCAATCAATCAGTAGCTGAACTGGGTTCCACAGTGTCACAAAAACAAATTAACCGAAAAAGCCTCAAAAACAAAAACACAAAATAAATAGCAAAAACAAAAGTGCCAAACTTAATCCATTCCGGAAGCCCGTTTGACTTTCGAAATGTTTGAAAACCAAGGTGCAGCTTCTGATTGGTGCAGGTGCCCCGGAAACAATAGCCGACAACCACATTGGACATTTGGCTTCCGAAAAACGTTTGAAAACCAGAACACTTACTTCCAGGTTTTTGGCGTTTGAGAACCAAGGCATTTGAGAACCAAGGAACCACTGTATTACCATTACGACACTTCTCCTGATGCTTAGCCAAAACCTGTTTCCCTGCCATTTCCACTCATTACATAATTTTGGCATGAAATCTGCATGGCAGCCCTTCAAATGTCATTTGAAGAAAACAACCATGTCTATCTGTCAGTCTGTATTCTACCTGTCTAATATCTGTATTCTGCCAGTCTAATATCATGAGGTATGCAGTGCCAGGATGTCAACTGTCGATTTGTAAATGTAAATGTATTTCTTTCAGCTGAACATCCAAGGGAAGAATGGCCTTTCATGATGGTTTATCTCGCACTCAGCAGATACTGCTGGCAATCTTCTGCTTCCCGCTGCTGCCCTTCTCTCTCTGCTACTTGTGTAAGTAGGAAGTGTAACTTGAACATTAATAACCCACATGCATGGGAGAAAGTCTTACACATCTTACTCCATACCTCAGTGAACTCAGTGAGAATTGCTTCTGAACATGTAGAGTTGGACAACAAAACAGGTCCTGCTCTGAGGAAGTTGCTGTCTAAAGGGCAGCCAAGAGGAAATGAAGATTTAATTCAAGAATTCCGCCTTTAGTTCTATGAGCCCACTCACCTGTGAGTAAAATGCACAATAGCTGGTGACTGGTTTTAACATTTTAGATGGTCTTCATTGTATGGTTTTATGTGTAATTGTTGTAAACACTCTGATAATTTTTATGAATAGTGGTGCATATATATATATATATTTCTATAAATAAAATTTCCTCCAAATGCTCCCTTTATCCCCAGCCTGCTCCACCCACCTTTCCCCAATTCCATTTCCTTCCCTTCTGCCCATCACCAGAGAACTAAAATTCCCACATTGTTTTCTCAGAACAACCTCACCCTGTCTGCCTTGGAAAACAGCCAATGAAAACAGAGTGACGATGTTCTTACAACCTTATCATTTAGCACGATAATATATATTTGTTACAGGCTTAAATGTCTGTCTGTTATTATTATATTTATTTATATTTATACAATTTGTGCTTAGGTTGCGTGTTGGTTTCCAGACTTGCAACACACCTTTTGCATCAGAATCACTCCTCGTAAAACTGCTGCCAAATTATGCAAGAATACCCAAGAATCCAAAGCAAGGGACTCATGCTGCTTCTATGCCAGTCCTTTGTTCTGGAATTGCTGCCTTTCATTCACTCCAATCCAGATAACATCATTTCCAACCCTCCTCTGGGAGGTAATTAGGACAGAAGGAGAAGGTAGACTTGAAGAAGAGAGCTATTGACCATCAGACATGCTTTCTATGTTTCTTTTTGTAATAATGATATTTCTGTAGGCTTTGCAACAAGTGACGAGGATAAAGGGCAGCCTGACTCCCTTGGTGAGTGAATATCAAAATCCTATTCCGTTTATTTCTTGTTGTACTTTGGATCAGTGTAAACACTGCTGCCGGGAGAACCACTTGCATCCTTGGGCCTTCGTTTCTATTCACTGATGGTTAACCAAGTTTGATGTAAGATGTTCATTCATAGGCTCTAGGAGTTAACAATCGGTGTAACAATCTAACTTGTACAGCGGTACCTCGGTTCTCGAACGTAATCCGTTCCGGAAGACCATTCGAGTTCTGAAACATTTGAAAACCAAAAACTCAACAGTCAACAGCTAAACCTCAGGACCTTGCACCCAGCGGAAGCCGCGTGGCGTGTTCAACTTCCAAGGCATGTTCAAAAACTGAAGCATTTACATCTGGGTTTACGGCATTTGTAAACCGAAATGTTCGTCAACAGAGACGTTCAAAAACTGAGGTACCACTGTATAAGGTTCTATAGAATGGTTGCGGCTGAGAGGGTGGAATATTGTAGCTGGAGGTAAAAGTGGAAGACACACCTCTGAGGTCTCAGACTCTGTGTGAAACTCAGCCAGATGGGCGGGGTATAAATAATAAATAATAAATTATTATTATTATTATTATTATTATTATTATTATTATTATTATTACTCAATTATCTCTGAAGAGTGAGGGAGTGATCTCAGCCTATCTGGTCCCACTGCCCTGCAGCTGAAGACCTTCACCAAAGCCTCCCTTACCTGGGTTGCATGGCAGCAGTTGCAAAGCAGCAGCAGCTTCCAGCGAGATCTCGCTAGATCTTGCCAGAAGCTGCTGCCGCTACAGCTTCTCCACCGGTGGTGGAGGTGGCAGAGTGGGTGGACCCCTAGGGGCATGCCACCTTTTGGGGTTCAGCCATAAGTTATTCCCAAATTCAGGTGTCATTTCCCCAATAAAAGCTTCCCTTTTCCCAAAGCCCCCCGCCCCTGCCCCCCTGCACACATGTGAGAAAGACAGGCACAATACAAGCCAGAGCAGTGATGATGAATTGTATTTTTCCAACAGATAAAGTAGAAGAAGGGATGGTGCAGCAATCAGACAGACAGCGCAGATTAGCTGGTGAGAGAAATGTGTCAATTTAGTTGGCCAGTTTTGCCCTGTGATGCCACAGTTAGTTCCTTGTTATGTCTGTGCATGTGTAATGGCCTACATCTTGCTGGAGAGTTTTTCACCTCATGCACTGCGTCAGGAAGATTTTGGGCACCCCATGGCAGGAGAGTCACCAAGAAAGATGTGCTCTCCCAAACCCACATTCCCAGCATGTTCGCACTCCTGTCTCAGCAACGTCTATGCTGCCTTGGTCATGTCCACAACTAGGGACGCAGGTGGCGCTGTGGTCTAAACCACTGAGCCTCTTGGGCTTGCCAATCGGAAGGTCGGCAGTTCAAATCCCCACGACGGGGTGAGTTCCCATTGCTCTGTCCCAGCTCCTGCCAGCCTAGCAGTTCGAAAGGATGCCTGTGCAAGTAGATAAATAAGTACCACTGCAGTGGGAAGGTAAATGGCGTTTCCATGTGCTCTGGTTTCCATCATGGTGTCCCAATGTGCCAGAAGCAGTTTAGTCCTGCTGGCCACATGACCCAGAAAGGTGTCTGTGGACAAACGCTGGCTCCCTTGGCCTGAAGGGAGATTAGCACTCCAGCCCCATAGTCGCCTTTGACTGGACTTAACTGTCCAGGGGTCCTTTACCTTTACCATGTCCACACAATGGAAGATGGCAGAATCCCAAGGAATATACTGTATGGGGAGCTGGTTTAAGGCACCAGGCAGACCAAGTCTGTGTTGCAAAGATGTCTGCAAACCTGACATAAAGGCTGGCAACATCAACCCTGCAAGCACATAGTTTAATTAACCAACTAAACTATAAGCAGTGGGCAGGCATGTGGTTTTCTCAATTTCCCTCGGAGGAAATGGGAGGTAGTGAAAGAAGTATATGGACTATGATTGGGCTCACACCCTTACCAGGAAGGGTCCAGTATGCACTGTTGGGAGTCAAGAATAATAGAAGGCCATGCAGCCTCCCTATGCCACTCCCCTTCCATGTCCAGTGGGGGTGTTTGCAGACAGTTTTTGGGAAGCAAAGAGCAGGGGTGGGGAACCTGTGACCCTCCAGGTGTTGTTGGGCATCCACTATTCATCAGTTCTGGCTAGCATGGCCAATGGTCAGAGATTATAGGAGTTGCAGTACAACATCTGGAGGGCTGCAGGTTCCCCGTCCTGGACTTAGTGGGATAAACATATGAAATGATCTCCCCCAAAATAACCTCCACAGACTTTAGTGCTGCGGCTTGTGAGGTACTCTCAACTAACATACGGACGTGGGCTTGGTTTCATGCTTCAGGTATGGTATTGATCATGGCAGGTCATATTTCCAATAGCTCGAACCGAAGAAGGAAACTGTCAAGAAATAAACGAGAATCCCAGAATCACAGGAGAGTGGTTTGCTGTTTAACCATCAACTTTAAAGCCTTCTTTTGGGGGCAAATTGTCTACCGTGACTCCATGTTGTAGCTGTGTGTGTCTGATGACCTGGGTGTCTCTACAGAGAGCCTTTCCCTCAGATGCCAGGGCAGGGTGGGAAGACCAATGACGCAGTCACCTTTGCTGAAGCCAAACAGGTTTGGGTCCAGTCAGGCCTGGATGGGAGGTTTCCTGGGAATTCCCTATGTATGCTGCCTTGAGCTCCAGGAGGAATGCAAGATGTGCATTTGGCACATGCGTGTACTAAATAAATGAATAATGGACTCCCTCTCACTTATTGAGCTCTTATGGGGAGGCCTTGCTTGGAGCACCTTTAAGGATTCAAGTAGAAGCCCTCCCCTCAGATGTCAAGGAAATAAACAACTATCTGACTTTTAGAAGACATCAGAAGGCAGCCCTGTTTAGGGAAGTTTTTAATGTTTGATGTGTTTTTAGTATTCTGTTCTTCTTCTTCTTCTTCTTCTTCTTCTTCTTCTTCTTCTTCTTCTTCTTCTTCTTCTTCTTCTTCTTCTTCTTCTTCTTCTTCTTCTTCTTCTTCTTCTTCTTCTTCTCCTCCTCCTCCTTCTCCTTCTCCTTCTCCTTCTCCTTCTCCTTCTCCTTCTCCTTCTCCTCCTCCTTCTCCTCCTCCTCCTCCTCCTCCTCCTCCTCCTCCTCCTCCCCCTCCCCCCCCAGGGCTATACCCGTCACTGGCCCCACCTTGCACCCCCAGTGTTTTTGCCTGGCTGGAATGTGTCCATGAACTCCAATAATGCCTCTTGCTTGTCTGCATGAAAAATATGAAAAAATATGAAAAAAAGAAAATCTGACTTAATTTTTTTTTAAATCTATTTTTTAATTTTTTAACAAAATCATTGATTTGTAGCCGCCCTGATACAAAGGTTAAAGTGTGCATTCTTTGCTCTACCCAATTTTGCCTCTGGTCCTGCCCTCCACTGGCACCACTCTGCTTCTCAGTAAGTTGCCCAGAAGATAATGTGGCCCTCAGACTGAAAAACATTCGGAACCTTAAAAAAAAAAAAAAGAAACTTTCAAGGCCTTTAACACATACTTCATAACTTGCCCTGAGTGTAGACCTTCAGAGAGCAACCTAAAACTTAATGTTCTTTGCTTGTCACCATCAAACTACTCCTCTCACTGTGTCCCTCTCAGAACAGCCCTGTGAAGTAGGTTCCTATGGTTCTCGTTTTACAAAAGGGGTTGGAAGGGCACCAGCATTCACCCAGCCAGGCCTGTCATAAGGGCCTTGGTGGAGGTAAGACTTCAGTCTGCAAATCCAGCCCTATTAACCCCGGGTGTAGGGATATCGCGGAGTGGGCAGTGAGGTCCGGAGGGAGCACATTCCCCACCAGCAGGCAGTCACAGTCTGCCTGCATGCGTGACCCTGGGGTGCGTAGCATACTCCCCTTCACAGACAAAGTCATGGCTGTCTGGAACATTGTTCCCTCTGTCTGACCTTTTGCGGTCTCAGCAGTCTGCGGTGTCCTGTCTGTAACCTTTGTCTCTGAGACCTTTTGTCTCCTTCGCCATACATTGTGCAAGGGGAAAATGACGCTGTGGAAACAGGTGACAAAATAACTTTGTACTACCCCTCGATCTCAGGACGGAAGATGTGTAAAGGTCACAGCCCAAAATGTATTTGCCTGGCTTGCATATTTGTCTCAATAAAAGGAGGCTCCACAGGACTGACAGGCAGCTCGCTTCAGCTCACCTGTGCGCAGCTCACTCATGATCACTCCCAGTCTTGTGCCGTTCCTTCAGCTGGTGCCCAACTCTCTGGGGCTAGTTTACTCACTTTGCTCGGAAAAGAGCTAGAGACGCGTCCTCGAATCCTCTATAAGGATCCCAGTGAGTATACGAGGGAAGGAAGATGGGGAGTTCCCTCTCTGCCCAGCAATTGCAACATCGTAAAGATCTTCAGTATTTGCTTTTAAAAGTGTGGCATCCTTGTTCCTGCAAGGCACTTAATGCTCTCTTGCGGGAAATTGATGCACAGTGTCCCAAGAGTCTCCTCCAGCACCATAATTCAAAAGCATCAATTCTTCGGCAATCAGCCTTCTTTATGGTCCAGCTCTCACTTCCATACATCACTACTGGGAAAACCATGGCTTTAACTATACGGACCTTTGTTGGCAAGGTGACGTCTCTACTTCTCAAGATGCTATCTAGGCCTGTCATTGCTTTTCTCCCAAGAAGCAGGCGTCTCTTAATTTCATGGCTGCTGTCACCATCTGCAGTGATCATGGAGCCCAAGAAAGTAAAATCTCTCACTGCCTCCATTTCTTCCCCTTCTATTTGCCAGGAGGTGATGGGACCAGTGGCCATGATCTTCGTTTTTTTGATGTTGAGCTTCAGACCATATTTTGCGCTCTCCTCTTTCACCCTCATTAAAAGGTTCTTTAATTCCTCCTCAATTTCTGCCATCAAGGCTGTGTCATCTGCATATCTGAGGAAAAATTATTTGAATTTGTGGATCAGAAAATTATAATAATGGGTGATATGAATGGAGTAGTTTCAATGGAAATAGACAGGTTGAGATCAAGTGGAAAATCGAAGGAAGGAAAATTACCTAAGACTTTTCTTTCTATGATTGAGAACTGTAACTTGATAGTTTGGAGACTGAGACACCCATTAGACAATTTACATACTTTTCAGAACCAAACCAAACAGTGTCAAGAACAGATCATGTTTGGCTATCCAGTGAGTTAACACCAAGAGTGTTAAAAATAGAAATACAACCAAAGATACTTTCGGATCATAATGCAATAAAGTGTGAAATAAAAGGAATAGAGGAAAAATCCTTTCGATGGAGGCTAAATGAGAGCTTATTTGATGATCAAAAAATCAAAAGGAGAAAGGAGCAGAATACAATTAATAAGATCATACTGGAAGGAAAAGAAATAGATAATCTGAAAGAAATCAGAAAAGGATTTGTGGATTTTTATAGACATTTATATAAAAAAACTGGGAAAAATAACGTCAAAAAAATAGAAGATTTCTTGAGACAGAAAGAGGTGCAGAAAATTCCAACAGACAAAAAGGACAGACTGAATGACCCAATTGAAAACGAAGAAATCAAAGCTGCTATAAAAGATTTGAAAAGTGGAAAGACACCGGGACCGGATGGATTTGCAGCAAGATACTATAAAGAAATGAAATACACTCTACTTGTGCCAATGAAAGAAGTTATGAACAATATATTAAAGAAGGGGGAATTGCCAGAAACATGGAAAGAAGCATATATTACACTTATTCCAAAACAAGATTCGGATTTAACACAAGTAAAGAATTATAGACCGATTTCTCTGTTACACAATGATTATAAATTATTGGCAACCATATTGGCAAATAGAATGAAAAAAATATTGAATGAAAGTCAATATTTACAAGGATCAAGCAGGTTTTCTACCTGACAGACAGATGAAAGATAATATAAGGAATATAATTAATATAATTGAATATCTAACTGCCAGGAATGAAAAGCAAGCAATGTTAATTTTTGTGGATGCGGAAAAGGCTTTTGATAATATATCTTGGGAATTTATGTTAAAAAATCTGGAATTAATGGATATGCGTCAATTCTTCCTAAATGTAATAAAAGCGATATATTCAGAATAGAGAGCAAAATTGATTGTAAATAATATAGTAACAGAAAACATCGAAATTACTAAAGGCACAAGACAAGGGTGTCCTCTATCACCATTATTATTCATATTGGTACTGGAAGTCTTCTTAAGGTCAGTAAGGCAAAATGAGTTAATAAAGGGAATTACAGTCGGTCGAAATGAGTATAAAGTGAAAGCCTTTGCCGATGACTTGGTATTAACAATCAAAGAGGCAACTACTAGTGTTAAAGAAGTACTAGAGGAGATAGAACAGTTTGGGCAGGTGGCAGGTTTTAAACTGAACAAAAAGAAAACTAAAATAATAGTTAAAAATATGAAACAGGACCTGGTAGAAGTACTGCAGCAACAAATAGGCATAGAAGTTGTTAAAAGAGTTAAGTATTTGGGAATTTGGTTAACCTCTAAAAATATTGATCTATTTCAACACAATTATACGCTGGTGTGGAATAGTGTTAAAAGAGACCTAGAAATATGGGGAAGGATGAAGTTATCATTTTGGGGAAGCATCTCAGCTATTAAGATGAATGTGCTACCAAAGATGTTATTTTTATTTCAAACAATTCCAATCATCAAGGGGGCAGCAATTTGTAAAGATTGGCAAAAAATAATTTCAAGGTATATCTGGCAGGGAAAGAAGCCGAGAATACAGTTTAAGCTGCTAACAGATGAGAAAGAAAGAGAAGGCTTCGCCCTGCCAGATTTGAAATTGTATTATGAAGCATCTTGCCTCTGTTGGTGAAATTGGATGAAATTAGAAAACACGGAATTGTTGGATTTGGAAGGCTATGATAATAGATTTGGGTGGCACGCATATTTGTGGTACAATAAGACAAAAGTCCATAAAGGAATTGGAAGCCATATATTTTGAAGATCTCTAATAGAAATATGGGATAGGTATAAAAATCTATTGGAACGAAAAACACCACATTGGTTATCTCCATTAGAAGCGATGAGTGTGAAAAAGGTCAATATGAGTGGGAAATGGATAACATATGGGAAGTTAATACATAAGGAAGGAAGTAAATGGAAAATGAAACCATATGAAGAAATTAAAGAATATGTAAATGATTGGCTACACTACCACCAGGTCAATGAAATGTTTAAACTGGACTCTAAAGAAAAAGGATTTGAGGAAAGCAGATCAAAGTTTGAATTAGAGTTATTAAGTAATGATACTAAACTTTTGTCTGAAATGTATAAATTGATGCTTGAATGGCATTTGAAGGACGAGGAGGTTAAGTCGGTTATGATTCATTGGGCCAAGGATTTTGGGTATAATATACAGCTGAGTGATTGAGTAAAATTATGGAAAGAAGGTTTAAAATTTACTGCATGCAGTGCCTTAAAAGAAAATGTGATGAAAATGATGTATAGATGGTATATTACACCCGTAAAGTTAGCTAAAATGTATAAAGTCAGTAATAAATGTTGGAAATGTAAAGAAAAAGAGGGAACATTTTATCACATGTGGTGGGAATGTAAAAAGGTCAAAAGCTTCTGGGAGATGATATATAGTGAGATGAAAAAAATGTTGAAATATACATTTATAAAGAAACCAGAAGCATTTTTACTGGGCATTGTTGGGAGTGATATAAATAGAAAGGAATGTAAGCTCTTTTTATATGCAATAACAGCAGCAAGAATATTATTGGCCCAAAAATGGAAGCAAGAAGAATTACCGACGATTGAAGAATGGAGGCTGAAGTTAATGGACTATGCAGAACTAGATAAACTAACAGGAAGGATCCGAAACCGGCGGGACCAGAAATTCACGGAAGACGGGAGTAAATTTACGGACTATCTGAAAAGTATTTGTGAAGACCAGACGACGTTTGTAGGTTTGCAAGAAGTTTTGTGAGGAGTATTATTGGAATTATTGCAAAAATGGATAAGGTGAAGGATGATTTGTTAAGAGATGTAAAGGCAATATAAGTTTAGAAATGCATAAGAAGTGGTTAAAACGGTGGATCATCAGAAGTGCTGATGGAAGTCTAAAAAGATTGTATAAGTGATAAGTTTTGTGGTACACTTTATAATTTATATGTTAAAATCAATACAAATTATTTTTTTTAAAAAAGAAAGGTCAGCACCAACACTTTGAATTGTGCTCGGAAACGTACTGGAAGCCAGTGTAGGTCTTTCAAGACCGGTGTTATGTGGTCTCGGCGGCCGCTCCTAGTTACCAGTCTAGCTGCTGCATTCTGGATTAGTTGTAGTTTCCGGGTCACCTTCAAAGGTAGCCCCACATACAGTGGTACCTCGGGTTACATACACTTCAGGTTACAGACGCTTCAGGTTACAGACTCTGCTAACCCAGAAATAGTACCTCGGGTTAAGAACTTTGCTTCAGGATGAGAACAGAAATCGTGCTCCGGCGGCGCGGCAGCAGCGGGAGGCCCCATTAGCTAAAACGGTGCTTCAGGTTAAGAACAGTTTCAGGTTAAGAACGGACCTCTGGAACTAATTAAGTACTTAACCCAGTAGTCCAAGCGAGAGATAACCAGAGCATGCACCACTCTGGAGAGACAGTCTGCGGTCAGATAGGGTCTCAGCCTGCGTACCAGATGGAGCTGATAAACAGCTGCCCTGGACACAGAATTGACCTGTGCCTCCATGGACAGCTGTGAGTGCAGAATGACTCCCAGTCTGCGCACCTGGTCCTTCAGGGGCACAGTTACCCCATTCAGGACCAGGGAGTCCTCCACACCTGCCCACCTCCTGTCCCCCATAAACAATTGGCTTCTAACAACAATTTTTGTAGCAGTGCAACATGCAAAACTATCATGCAAGACTGGGGGATCTTGGGCCTTCCAGATGTTGTTCAGCTACATCTCCCATCAGCCTTAGCTTCTTAGCTGATTCTTGAAACCTGCAATATGCAGTTAAATGAGGCAGGCTGCTGCCGCAACTGGGCTTTTAGCACTACTGAGCCTGACATTTCTTCAGAGTAAAGTAGCAGTCCTAGGTGGCATTTAGCATACTTCTGTTTCCTCCCTCAAAACCCCAAATTGCACATCCTTAAGGGGCAAGATTGGACAATATAGGGAAAAGTCTGAAATGCTAGGTGTTGTTTGGCTTCTCCCTGAAAACAGAGCATAATGAAGGATGCCCACTCTAATCCAAAAAGCAGCAATTGCAGCCGCAGTGCCTTGTTCACAGTGATGTTCCTGAATCCCTTTCTTTCCCCCTCAGTCTTGCAGGGATACAATGTAAGCAAGTTGTCCGGCTTCGCCAAAGGGTTCCAATACAAAGCAGGAAAAGTGTTTGAGGGGAAGACTAATCATGTCTGGAATGCTGTTTATCTTGAGGGAAGGTGGCATCTTTTAGACAACACGTGGGGCAGCGGCTTTGTGGATGACTCTTGTAGCAAGTTCACTTTCAGGTATGTTGTTAGGCAACAGAAAGCCCAGCCAGAGTGTGGGACACAACGAGGGTATAGTGAACTTTGCTTTCAGATTTTTGTTTGGTTTGCTTGGACCACAAGTCAGAATGGGTGATTTGATAGCCACAGGGCATCAGCATGGAGTGTTGTGGTAGTGGTGGGACAATTAATAGGTTCTAGAGTATTATGCTTATACTACTACATGTGTAGGATTTGGGGGTCCTGGAGGCTGGGTCATTGCAACACAGCAGCCTTTCTCTACCAGGTGCCCTCCAACGGTTTTAGACTACCACTCCCATCATCACTAGCTATTGGGTCTCAGGCTTTAGGGACTCGGCTTCCTCCCCTCCCCCCACACCTTTGGCAGTAGATAAGCAAAACAAAGCGAAAGGAGTCTCTTACCAGATTTTTAATGATTGTAGCCAGAGAACAAAGAATCCATTTCTAGGAACGAAGGTGCTCCCAATTAAGGGTTCCACCCACTTCCTCCCTAGTCACCCACTTCACTTCTACATCTTGCAACCTGATCTTGCAACCACTGTGCTTTTCATGCCACCACCTTATCTGCTCTCCTTGACCTTGGGCTGAGTGGATGGACGCTTTCCAGTGAAATGGAGTCTCTCTCCCAGTTCTCCTCCTCCTAGCTGTTCACCACCCAGTTCTTCCCAACTTCGGTCTTCTGAACTATGTCCCTCTGCAAACCACTGTTCCAAATCTATACTGCTCCACTGTTCCTGGGAAGATTCAGGATCCCGAGCAGGGGGCAGGGGAGGCTGCCACCATTCCTCCTAAGTGCAGCCCTCCTCAGCATGGTCCCTGACATTGGGCCACATTGGCTGTGGTTGATGGGTCACAGAGTTCAGCCAAACCTGGAGGGAATCAGATTGGGGAAGGCTGGATGAGTGGGTCATCCAGTTCCTAAACTGTGGCTAGTGTTAACTATGGACATGCTTGTCAAATAAAGCATTGTTGTCATTAAGCACACTTTGTCAGATTTGGGTGAGAAAACAGGCTGTGGTTAATCTAAACAAGGATCTGGTTTCCAAACTGTTCACATGTGTGGCTGTGGGGGAAGGAGTTGGAACGCGGTTTGCTATGTTCCATTCCCAACATGCTAAGCTATGGTTTCACTTGACATCTGAACAAGGCCTAGAAGTATTCCACACACATTTTTAGATAGCTTTCTCTTTTTGACCCTGGTGTTGGGATTTCACGAAAGACAGAACAATTGTGCTTCTTCCTTCTGCAGGTACAATGAGTTTTAATTCCTTACCCATCCTGCTCTGTTTATTAATGATCACTTCCCAGAAGACCACAGCTGGCAGCTTCTGAAACAGACATTATCACTGCAGCAGTTTGAACACAATGTGTGGTATAAGTCTGCCTTTTATTCAGTAGGATTGACAGGCACATCCACGGCAACATCAGTCATCGAAACAGGTAAAGTCAATAAGAAGCATCTGTCTTGTTGCTTTTGGCTGTCACACTTACACTGACAATGAGTCTCATGTCTTTTTAAGATGCTACTGCACTGTAAAGCAGGGATGGAGAACCCAAGGTTGCTAGACTACAACCCCCATCATCCCTGACAATTGGTCATGCTAGTTGGAGTCCCACAACAGCAAGAGGGTCACACAGGTTCGTCACCCCTAATCAAGCAGAACCAGAACTCACTGGGTCTTCCAATATGTGAAGGAGGCTCAGGAAATCTGTTATCTTTCTCGGAATTGTTAGGTACAGACTATTGTGAGGCAGCTGGATTGTCCTTGGTCTATTTTGATTATCCCTGTGCATTATATTACTCCTGGCAAACAAGGCCATTCTGTGACCTTCATGGAGTCGTGAGGTTAATCAAAACTAACAATCAAGATGAAACAGGAAGTAAAGCCTGAGGGGAGAAACAACCTATAGGTAGTTAGTTGCTCAAGGAGAATTCTGGTGCTAAAGGAGACTCTTGAAAGTCCCATGGACTGCAAGAAGATCAAACCTCTCCATTCTTAAGGAAATCAACCCTGAGTGCTCACTGGAAGGACAGATCGTGAAGCTGAGGCTCCAATACTTTGGCCACCTCATGAGAAGAGAAGACTCCGGGTCCTAGCCTCCAGAGCAACAGAAAACAAGCCTGCGACATCATCCACATGACAGCCCTTTAGAAATCTGAAGATGGCTATCGTATCTCCTCTCAGTCTCCTCTTTTCCAAGCAAAACATACGCAGCTCCTTCAACCGTTCGTCGCAAGGCTTGGTTTCCGGATCCTTGATCTTATTCGTTGCCCCCCTCTGGGCACACTCCAGCTTGTCAACATCCTTCTTAAATTGTGGAGCCCAGAATTAGAGGGCTCAGTATTCCAGGGCTGCTCTGACCAAGGCAGAATAGAGAGGTACTATCACTTTCCTCAATCTGGACACTAGGCTTCTGTTGATACAGCCTAGACTAGCGATAGCTTTTTGTGGTTGGTGGTGGGTGTGAACAGGGCCAGCTTTAAGTTTGATGAGGCCCTAAGCTACTGAAGGTAATGGGGCCCTTTATATGTCCAGCTGTCCTTTGTTAACAACAAATTGTCGCTGATTTTTGTGTTGAATATATGCTATATAGTAATTTATGGAGCTAATAGGTATCTAAAGCCATTTAAACATGTTGCCATGCAACCAGTCCGTGCAGAATGTAGGCACCCTATATATAGAAAGGAGCAAACCAGTGATATTTTAGGGAGCAGGCTAGCAGGCGGGGCCCATTACTTACATCATAGGAGCCTACACAACACAAAACACTGTTGTTGTATGTAAGTTTTATTTTATTTGTTTTTCATCTTATATTTTGGAAATGTACATCACATTTTTTTATCCTTTGATTTTTGGGAGCCCCCCCAAGAGAGTGGGGCCCTAAGCTATAGCTTGTTTAGCTTATACGTACGAATGTGCCCTTCTGAGGAACACCTCGTACAGCGTGGCTGCAGCGATCGCGACTTCGCCCTCCAGGCAGAATCCTACCCATCCCTGACTGCAGTGCTTGCTTGCTTTTTTTCTAACAGCCCGCCCCTCGCTTCCCTCCCCCTCTGCCATCCCTGCTGCCTCCTGCTGCCACCTCCTGGTGGCAGCTCCACCCTTCCCAGCTGTGGCTCCGGCCAGCCTCTTCCTGTTTCCCTCGTCAAAGGATGCAACGTTGGAGCTGAGACCCGGGAGGCGTTGCGCTGCTCGGCTGGCAGCTGGCGAGGCCGAGGGGGGTCCCAGGCATCGTGGTGGCGCTGCTCGCTGCCTTCCTCCTAACCCGATTCTCGTTGGGCTGCTTCCCTCCTTCTCCACTTTGCCTCGACGTGGAGCGCCATGGGAGCAGCTGGCAGGCAGAGCCCAGTCGCTCTTTTGCCCGGAGCACTTTCGTGTGCCGTCCGAGTAGCAGCCATGGCCGCTGCAGCCAGGATCCTGGCCGGGACCATCAGAGTGGGTTGATCTCCCAGGGGAGTTTGGGGGAAAGACAGCGATGGGGAGTGTTATGTACTGAGTTGAATAGGATCCAAAATGCAGCAGTCTGATTGGTCCTAGAACAATAGGATTCAGAATGCAGCAGTCTGGTTGGTCCTAGAATAGGATTCAGAATGCAGCAGTCTGATTGGTCCACAAGAGCCACCCAATCCAGCTCCAGGTAGAAGTGAATCCGCAACCTGATTGGACTACAGGAGAATCCCAGAATTAGCCAATCACGTGGGGCCCATTGTGTAAATAATGTATATAAGGCAGATATTCTGGGGGAACTTCCATTCCTCCTCACCACTATGAGCTGAATAAAGAGCATGAAATCCACTCTTGACTCCAAGTATATTTCACTGGCGACGAAGGTGGGATCCCGCTGAGCTGACCGCCACACACAGCACCGCAGCACTGCCACCTGCCGCACCACTGCCTTGCACCATGTATCCAGGCTTCATCTCCGGGACACAAGGAACTCAGAATGGCAACCCACAGCAGCTTCTCGCCGTTCAACCCAGCGTCAGGAGACTGGGAAGCATACGCCTCCCATTTCACCTTCCTCCTAGAAGCCAAAGGGGTCACCAACGACGCCAATAAGAGGGCGATATTCTTCAGCATCTGCAGAGAGGAGACGTTCAAAATCGCCCGGGCTCTCCTTGCGCCTGAAGACGTCGCTACTGTTCCTTACAAAACAATAATGGAACGGCTGAAGGGGCACTTCTCGCCGCAGCCCTTGGTGGTGGCTCAGCGAAATGCCTTCTACGCAAGGCGGCAAAGCCCCTGGGGAAACCATAACAATTTGATACCCTGCTTTATCACTACCCGAAGGAGTCTCAAAGCGGCTAACATTCTCCTTTCCCTTCCTCCCCCACAACAAACACTCTGTGAGGTGAGTGGGGCTGAGAGACTTCAGAGAAGTGAGACTAGCCCAAGGTCACCCAGCAGCTGCATGTGGAGGAGCGGACTCGTGAACCCGGTTCACCAGATTACGAGTCTACTGCTCTTAACCACTACACCACACTGGCTCTCAAGTAGCGCACAGACCACAGCTGCCTCGACGAGAAGGAGGGAACTGCGCAAGCTGCAGGGAGAGCCACAAGAGGAGGACCTGCCGCTGCCGCAACGCAAAGTGCAGGCAGTGCAGAAAATCGGGACACATTGTCCGGGTGTGTCGGGCTCAGCCCACCCGACGCCAGGCATCGGATGACCGATCCAAGAGCCCCAGGTCCTGGTGCCCAACGCACCAAGGCAACTCGACGGAGATCATGGACTGCAAGGTATACCAGTTGCCCCACCCCAACGTAGAGAAAATTTATGTAAAGGTACAGATAGAGGGGGGCCCGTGCCGCATGGAGCTGGACACGGGTTCAACTCTATTCGTAATCTCGGCAAGGACCTTAAGGAAACTGTGCCCTAGTGGGGGTCCCAAACTCAGGCCAGCCCCATTCACCCTCCAGGACCTCCAGAAACGTAAGGTCCCCACAATGGGGGTGGGGACCTTCAGGGTGCAATATCGAGGGCGGATGCGGCAACTGGACTTGCTTGTGGTCAAGGGCGCCTATGTTAGATTACTGGGATTGCCATGGCTTGGACCACTGGGGCTAGCCGTCACCGGGGTGAACTGCACTAGCTTACAAGTGGACGTGGACGCCATATGCAAGGAATTTCCGGGGGGGGTTCAATTGGAAAGTATACAGCCCCCCATTGCCTTACAGCTGAACCCCACAGTACAACCTGTCAGGCTCAAGGCCTGCTGGGTCACGTTCGCCCTGAAACCCCGTATAGATGAGGAATTGGACCAGCTCATGGAGCAAGGAGTGCTGTGCCTAATGCCCCCTGGGAAACCCCGATCGTCACACCCGTCAAGCCTAATGGTTTGGTCCGCATCTGCGCAGACTACAAATGTACCATAAATAAGGCCCTAACGGCCCACGCATACCCAGTGCCAGTGGTCAGCCATGTCCTCGCCACCCTGGCCGGGTCAAAATTTTTTGGCAAGCTGGACTTGGCCCAAGCATATTAACAGCTGCCGGTGAATGAAGCCACAGCAGAGGCACAGATGATCGTGACGCACAGAGGAGCATTCAAGGTAAAGCGGCTGAAATTCGGTGTCAGTGTGGCACCAGGCATATTCCAGAACCTAATGGACTCTCTCCTTAAAGGGATTCCTGGCGTCACCCCCTTCTTCGATGATGTGTTGATTGCTGGGCCAGAGGAGTTTGAAGACCGCCTCTATACTGTTCCGCACCATTTCCAGACGGCGGGTCTCAAGGTGAACCGGGAAAAGTGTCTACTAGGAGTGCCTCAGGGGGACTTTCTGGGATTTATGGTATACGCAGAAGGGGTCCACCCGACTGGGGACAAGGTACGGGCCATTTGTGATGCCCCAGCGCCCAAGAGCAAGACTGAACTTCAGGCCTTCTTGGGACTGTTTAACTTTTTACCATGCCTTCCTCCCCCATAAGGCGGCAGTAGCGGAGCCCCTACACAGACTCCTGGACAAGAGGGCCCCTTGGGTGTGGGGCCAGCGCCAGGAGGCCACCTTCCAGGCAGTCAAGGACTTGCTCGTCTCAAACTCGGTCTTGGCACACTTTGACGAGAGGCTGCCAGTGGTGCTAGCATGTGACGCCTCGCCCTACGGCATCGGCGCTGTCCTGGGACACCAACTCCCGGGTGGAAGAGAGGTGCCAGTGGCATACTTTTCCCAGACACTCAATGCAACCGAGCGGAACTACTCGCAAATCAACAAGGAGGGTCTGGCAATCGTGAAGGGAGTAAAAAAATTCCATGATTTCTTGTACGGGCGGCCATTTACCGTGGTGACTGACAACAAGTCGTTGCTTGCCTTGTTTGCCCCCCAAAAGCAGGCCCCCCAAATGCTGTCTCCTCGTGTCCTCAGATGGTCAATTTTCCTTGCCGGCTACCAGTATGCACTGATTCACTGCCCTGGGAAGGCGATGGGCCACGTGGACGCCCTCAGCAGGCTACCACTACCGGAAACAGGCCCTGACCCAGCGCCCGCGCAAGAAGTTATGAGCCTGGAGCTGCTTCCTGACCGCCCCATTCAGGCACAAGAAAGATAGGGTCATCTCCCGGGTCCTGGACTGAGTGTGGAGGGGATGGCCGCGCAGCAGCCCCGGGCCAGAATTTGCGAGCTACACAAACCATAAACAAGAACTGTCAGCCCACAAGGGGTGCCTGTTATGGGGAAGCAGGGTCGTCGTTCCCCATCCCCTCCGCAAAAGGGTCCTCACAGCTCTACACGAGACACACCCGGGGTAGTGAGAATGAAGGCTCTCTCCAGGAGTTATGTGTGGTGGCCGGGGATTGACAGAGAGATAGAGGCCTGGGTCAAACACTGCCAAGCCTGCCAAGAATACCGCCCAGATCCCCCAAGGGCCCCAGTCCAGTCCTGGGAGTCCGCCTGAGCACCATGGACATACCTGCACGAGGACTTCGCTGGCCCCTTTCAGGGGAAAACATTCTTCATAGTGGTGGACTCCTACACAAAATGGCTGGAAGTCGCACTGGTACCGTCCACTTCCACGTCCGCAGCCATCTGGGTACTATGCAGGCTGTTTGCAACCCACGGGCTCCCTGACACTCTCGTCTCAAACAACGGAACCGCATTTACGTCAGGAGAATTCCAGACCTTCACAGCGCAGAACGCCATCTGCCACATCCGCTCGGCGCCATTCCACCCTGCCACCAATGGCCAAGCAGAGCGCATGGTGCGGATCACCAAGGACACCCTCCGCCGCATGACGCAAGGGGATTGGGCCTTGCAACATTCCTTCTAGCACAGCACAGCACCCCCAGCTCAACAGTCGTTGAGCCCCGCTGAACTACTAATGGGCCGGCACCTCGCAATCAGACTGGACCGCCTTCACCCGGACAGAGCTCAGGAGGAGGTAGTGGTGGGGGAAGGCAGGAACCCCCGGACCTTCGTGGGCCAGGACCCAGTGTACGCAAAGAATTTTGGGGCAGGCCCAGCATGGGTACGCGCCACAGTCACCAGGATCACTGGCCCCGTGTCGTACGAGGTGCTAACGGATGGGGGGCAATGCTGGCGCCGCCACTGCGACCAGATACGGCGACGATTCCCATGAGAAAACCAGGAGGAGGACAGGTCAGAGGAGTCCCAAGCGAACAGTGGGGCAGTGAGGCCCGTAGAGCAGGAGGGGTCAGCAGGGGAGGCAGATGGGCGCGGTATAAATTCTTCTTCTTCTTCTTCTTTTTCTTCTTCTTCTTCTTCGGAGCAGGGATGGGGAACCTCAGGCCCAGGGGCAACATGTGGCTCTCCAGGCCTCTTTACATGGTCCTCAGATCTCTCCCCAGGGCTATACCCCTCACTGGCCCCACCTTGCACCCCCAGTGTTTTTGTCTGGCTGGAATGTGTCCATGAACTCCCATAATGCCTCTTGTTTGTCCGCATGAAAAATAGAGAGGTGTGTGTGTATAAAAGTAACCTACTATACAAAGCAGGGTGGATTTGATTCAAATCAAATCAATTTAAGTCACGATTTAAAACACTAGTCAGTAAGACTTGATTTCAATCCTTTTTGTACAGAAAGACTCATTCTTGCTGGTATAATCTTAATATTGTGCATTTCAGCTGCCTGGCCTGTTTAAAGAACAAAGAGAGCATCTCAGAGACTGGAAAATTTTTTTTTTTGAAAACATATGCTGCATAACTTATATCATAAAATTTACACACTGTTTCATTACTGCATTTATGCAAATCTAATGTGCCATCAAATCTAATGTGCACCCTAATTTTTGCAACATAGTTTGGCCAAAAAAAGGTGTGCATTACATTCGTGTAAATATGGTATATATATAAAAAAACCATTCAAAGTGGCGTATACCTGAAAAGGAACCAACAAGGGATCTCATCAAATGCTCTGAGCCTAAGGCAGATCCAAATATTCAGGAAATCTGAAAGTTAAGTGCAGCCCCGGGGTTAATAGGGCTGGATTTGCAGACTGAAATCTTACCTCCACCAAGGCCCTTATGACAGGCCTGGCTGGGTGAATGCTGGTGCCCTTCCAACCCCTTTTGTAAAACGAGAACCATAGGAACCTACTTCACAGGGCTGTTCTGAGAGGGACACAGTGAGAGGAGTAGTTTGATGGTGACAAGCAAAGAACATTTTTAGGTTGCTCTCTGAAGGTCTACACTCAGGGCAAGTTATGAAGTATGTGTTAAACGCCTTGAAAGTTTATTTGGTTTTTTTTTAAGGTTCTGAATGTTTTTCAGTCTGAGGGCCATGTTATCTTCTGGGCAACTTACTGAGAAGCAGAGTGGTGCCAGTGGAGGGCAGGACCAGAGGCAAAATTGGGTAGCGCAAAGAACGCACACTTTAACCTTTGTATCAGGGTGGCTACAAATCAATGATTTTATTAAAAAATTAAAAAATAGATTTTTTAAAAAATTTAAATCAGATTTTCTTTATTTAAGTTGGGTTTTTAAAATAAAATGCTTTTGGAGGAAAAATCTTTCTAAACATAGTTTTCTATTTCAGTTACATTATAGTCCAAAGGTTTCATCAGGAAATAAGGATTTGTTTTAAGTTTTTCATGTGTGCTAAAACTCAACCAAGGTTGGTTTTTTTAATTGTTTAACCACATCAGTTAACAAACATGGATACATATGCTACAATGTCATTCTTTTAGTTAAATAAATGGTTTAAATTGTTATTAAGGAAATGATTATTTTTCTCCTTCCAATAAAGTACAGCAGAAAAGTTGCTCAAACTTATTAACTTATTAAACCTCACAATAATTTCATAATTATCTATGTACTTCTTTTTTTAAAATATTTTTTTATTAAGGATTTTCTTGTTTTACAGAAGTGTAGTGCCTCGTATTTTTCTTCTTCTTCCATGTAACATTTTTACAAATCCGTTTCATTTGTTGAGGCATTAGGGGGAGAAGAAAAAAGAAAGAAAAAAGAAAGGGGGGGTGGAGAGAGGGAAGATGGATGGGGGTGGGGTCGGGTGGCGGTGTTTCTATTATGTTTAATGTATGTAGAGTTTGGTGTCAGCGTTGCTTGTGTTGTTCACTTGTGTTCCTTTGGTGGTGAGAGAGGTTGGGGTTGGCCTAGGGTGTGATTGTTTGCTTGTGATTGGCTGTGGTGATCTTTGTTTTCGTGTGTGAGTGAGGTGTGTGTGTGTGTGTTTTGGATCAGGTTAGCCATATTGATTTGTATGCTGTTGGTGGATTATTGTCATTGTCCTGTTGGGCTGTGTATGTGATAAAGGGGAGCCATACCGGGGTGAAGGCGTCTTCTTCTGTTTGTCTCCATGTCAGTTTCAGTTTATTAGTTAATTTTTCTAGTAGGGCTGTTTCCCATAGTATTTGGTACCATTGGTCCATGCTTACTCCTGACAGGTCTCTCCAGTGTCTGGTTATGGTGTTTCTGGCTGCTGAGAGCAGGTGGGTTATGAGTTCTTTGTGGTGTAAATGGGCATTGTTGTCTTGGAAGATGTTTAGTAGGGCCAATTCTGGGGTGATGTCTATTACTTGCTTAGTTATTTTACATATTTCTTGTATGGCTGTTGTCCAGAATAGTTGAATTTTGGGACACTCCCACCACATGTGGAGGTATGTGCCTGTGGAGGTGCACCCTCTCCAGCATTTTGGTGAGGTTCCTGGGTGTATTAGCGCTAGTTTCCTTGGTTACCACCTGTAGGTGAGTTTCAGTGTGAGTTCTTTTCTTTTCGTTGATATGGATTTAAAGGGGGGTTTAGACCACATTCTGGTCCATTGAGTGGGGTTAATCTCATAGCCTATGTCATTCTCCCATTGTTTTTTGATTGCGTCTAGGGGATTTGCGGGGTTTTGGAGTAGTATTTTGTATATTACGGATACCGTCCCTTTACCGTTTCCCTTTGTTGTTAGGAGGAGGTTTTCGAAAGTTGTCAGGGGCCTAGTTGCTGCTGATTTTACTGTTGGGTTGTTTAAGAGGGCATGTAGTTGGTGTTGTGTTAACCAGGTCATTTGGGTGTCTTCTAGTTTGTCTTGTATTTCTTGTGTTGACAAGGGTTTGTTATTTTTATAAAAGTCTATTAGGTGATATAAGCCTTTGGTTCGCCAGGTTTTTATCTGGAGGTTTTGTGCTGCATGGTGGAATAATGGGTGGTACGCCAGGGGGATTAGTGGGGATGGGGTTGGGGATAGTTTGCCTATTTGTGTTTTCCATGCTTTGAGCATGGTCTGTGTGTACCTGTTAAGTGTTGTGGGAATTTTCTTTAGTTTGTTTGGGAGGAGTGGGTATGTTGTGGTGCAGGTGTTTTCAATTGTGTCCCTCTCTAGGTGTACCCATTGTTTTGTCTCATCTTCTAGTATATATGGGATTATATGGCATATTTGGTTGGCATTGTAATATGCTTCTATGTTGGGGATTCCCCATCCTCCTTCTGAGGTGGGGAGGTGCAGGTATTTGGGGCTTATTCTTGGTTTTTTATGTGAGAAGATGAAAGAGTGTAGTTTTCTCTGCCAACTGCGAAGTTGGGTTGAGGGGATCCAGGTTGGGAGGGTTTGGAATAGGTAGGTTAGTTTTGGGAGTGTGATCATTTTGATCATGGCTATTTTGTCTGAGAGAGTGAAATTCATGTTATTCCATCTCTTTAGGTCTTTGTTAATTTGTCGCCACAGGGGCTTGTAGTTGTGGAGGTACAATTTATTGAGGTTTCTGGTTATTTGTACCCCTAGGTATCTGAACTTGGTGTGGCAAAGTTTTATTTTGGTGACCTTCGTGAGTTCTTTTTGGGTGTGAGGAGGGGTGTTGAAGCACATAGCTTCTGACTTTGTAAAATTTACCTGTAGGCCCGACACCATTGCAAATGTGTTGAGTTCTCTGATTAGGGAGGTTGCTGTGCTTATGGGGTCTGGTGTTGTGACCATTAGGTCATCTGCAAAGAGCCCTAATTTATAGGTTCTGCTTTTATTTCCACTCCCTTGATGTCTGTGGCTGCTCGGATGCGGATTGCTAAGGGTTCCAGAGCCAGGATAAATAAGAAGGGAGACAGTGGGCATCCTTGTTTCGTGCCTCTTTGGATAGCTATAGTATTAGAATCCATATTGTTAGTTCTGCATTTTGCTGAGGCTTGGGAGTATATTTGTTTGAGGATTTGTAGGAAGTTGGGGCCAAATTTCATGTTAGTTAGTACTGCTAATATGTATTTCCACTCCAAGCAATCAAAGGCTTTGAGGATGTCTAGGGACATAATTGTCAATGGGAGTTTAGTTGCCTTGCTGTGTTCGATCAGGTTCAGTAGTTTCCTGATGGGGTCTGTTATATTGTGGCCAGGGACAAAGCCAGTCTGGTCTGGGGCTATTAACTTGTGTAGGAAGATTTTTAGGCGGTTGGCCAAGATTGATGTGAATATCTTGTAGTCTTGGTTTATTAATGAGATTGGGCGGTATGGTTCTACTTTGAGGCTATCTTTTAGTGGTTTTGGGATGGAGACTATTTTGGAGTGGGTCCAGGTTTTGGGGATGGGGCCCCCTTTTATGATGTCGTTGAATAGGCGGGTCATGTAGGGCATCAAGGGTTCTTTGAATTTCCTATAGAATTCTGCTGTGAAGCCGTCTGGGCCTGGGGCTTTGTGTGGTTTCAGGTTTTTGAGGACCGCATCTATTTCCTCTGGGGTGATAGGGCTGTCCATGAATTCCTGTTCCTCATCAGTTAGGGTAGGCATGGTCAGTCCTGCTAGAAATGTTCTGATTTCCTTCTCTGGTGGGTTATGGGAGGTTTATAGGTTGGAGTAGAATTCTGCAAATTCTGAGGTTATTTCTTCGGGGGAGAATGTTATGTTGCCGTCTTTTTTGGTGATGCAGTGTATTCTTGTTTTGAGTGCTTTTTTCCTACATCTATTTGCTAGTAATCTGGAGTTTTTCCCTCCATATTCGTAGAAACGTTGTTTAGAGTATAGAATGTTGATCATTGTTTTGTTAATTTCTAGGGAGTCTAGTTCTCTCCTTTTTTGTTCTATAAGTTTGAGGAGTTTTTTAGATCCTGTTTGTTTGTAGCGTGATGAGAGGGCTGTGATGTCTTGTTCTATTTTGCTAATTTTTGAGGAGGTTTGTTTTTTAAGGGATGTTTTCTCTTTTATGCAAGCTCCTCTGGTGACCGCTTTCATTGCGTCCCATAGGAGGGGGGTTGTTATATTGTCTACATCGTTTTCCTTGAAGTAGTTTTGGAGGGTTTTTGTGAGACTCTCTCTAATTTGTTTGTTTGTAGTTAGGATGGGACTGAAGGACCATGATGGGGTGGTTTGTGTTCCTTCTCCTATTTTAACGATGACTTCTACTGGGGCGTGATCTGTGATTTTATTTATTTTATTTATTTATTTACGGCTATTAGCCCATAAAATATGTACAAACATAAAAAAACACAGAGACATAAAGACCGATATATCCGACAACAGAAGGTGAACACCACGATGCAAGGGTGGGTCCTTGAGCAGAGCCAAATGACAGCTTGGGGCCAGGAGAGCTCCAAGGGACGGTTCACAGAAAAAGAAAAACTGAAGACGAGATCTGACATGCACTCTCATCATAACAGTCCGATTAGTTTTGGTGTTTTTGTTGTTTTTTTGGTGGTTTTTGTGTGTTACAGAAGGATCTGTATCCTGCAAAAGCAGTGCGGCGTGTAACTCAACAGGCCTGCCAACCAAGCGCAGTAAAGCAGGACCCAGGAATTTAGTCCTGGCTATGATATGTAGGGGACAGTTGAACATTATATGTGGAAGAGATTCAACAGTTTTCCCGTCACACACGCATAGCGGAGACACCAAACCCTTGGAAAATCTGTGGCTCAGCAGGTTCGATGGAAAGACATTGAACCTTGCACGAATAAATGCGAGTCGGTGTGGTACTGATGAAAGAGATGACATGTATGATGGAAGGCCAAGTGGTGGGGTTATTCCGTGATACCTGGGGGAGCAGACACCCCCACCACTGGCGAGGTTGTGTTGATTTTCAATGTCTGCTAATCTTTGCTCAATAAGGCTTTTGGCTGAGCGTAAGTTCATCTTTAAGGAGTCCGCTGGGGAAATTCCGATGCTCAGAAGTTGATCTGTGATTTTAATGTTACCTATGTTTATTGATTCTACTGAGGGGATCAGACCCTGTGTGAGTAGAATGCTGTCCAGTCTGGACACTGTATCATGGCGTCCCGATTGGAATGTATGGCTGATGTCTCCCGGGTTTTGCTCACCCCAAATGTCGTAGAGACCCCTGTTTTTTAGCATTTTTAGTAACTTGTAAGAGTTCCTAGTTGTTGGGGGTTTCCTTCGGAGGAAGGTTGCCCATGGGGTTGTGGGGTGGATATCTTTCAGGGATAAACCTTTCATATTTAGATTGAGGTCCCCTCCTAGGATTGCTTCCCCTTCAGAGAAGGAGAGGAATTTGTTTAGTGTCTTCTGGAAGAATTTTAATTGTTTCGTGTTTGGGGCATATATGGAGCCAATTGTCAGTTTGATTTTGCCATCTAGTGTCCCTTTAGTGAAAATGAATCTGCCTTTTTTGTCCTTGAGTACTGTTGTGGCAGTGAAGTTCAGGTCTCTATTGAGTATTATGGTTACACCACGAGCTTTCCCTGAGCCTCGTGCGACCCACTGTTGACTGAAGCGGGGGTCGCTCAGGAGTTTGCTGCCTTTGGGTGGGTTGTGTATTTCTTGTAGGAAGGTGATGTGTGGTTTCATGGTGTTTATGTATGAGGTGATGCGTTTTCTTTTGATGGGGTTTCCCAGCCCCCTCACATTTAATGTGATTGCTTTTAGGTTAGCCATCTTGCTTATCTATTATGTGGGGCAATTCCCTGCCAACCCGTTCGGGTTGTCTTGTGTCTCTCTCTTCGTGTTGTTTAAAGAACCAGTGGGGTTGCGCTGACCTAGGGTGTGGTGGGTGGTGGGCTAGTGGGATTAGAGTGAGATTTGGGTTAAAGAGTAGCGGGTAAGTTGTAGGGAGTTTCCTATATGTAGTCATATAGGTGTTTGTTTGGGGTATTTTGGGCCATCTGGCATTTAGCCGGTTGGTCCTAGGTCTCAGCTGGTGTGGAAGGCCATGTTCAAGGAGAGGCCATCCCCCCTGTTGTCTGCGATAGGGGGTGATCAGCAAGACAGTGTGAAGTGACTTTGTAACGTCGCTGTCAGGTATAAGGTTCGTAAGCAATGTTGCCAATGTTATGAGCAACATTGTTGGTGTGTTGGGGTGGGGATGTGGGTGCTGGTACGCTCTGGTGCCACCATAGTGCTGTTTGGGTATCAGATTTTAGCCTGATTGTGGGTTGTGTTATTAAGGTTGGAGTTGTTTTTCCTTAGTATGGAGTATGAGGATGTTGAAGGTGTGGGTGATGGGGAATGTGGTTGAGGTCGTCTGGACTGGTGTTGGGGTGGGGATTTCTGTGGGGGTGCGGGGCTGGGGGGGATGTTGATGATGTTAACTAAATCTATGTTTTGGGGGGGAGGGGGAAGGGGGGAAAAATCACCAGTCCTTCAGTTTGTGGTTTTTCCCTGGTTGCTTCATTCAGCTGGGGTTGTTGTTGTTGTTGTTGTAGGGTTGTCCATCTGTGATGAATTGGTTTGGTTAATCTTGGTCTGGTTTCTTGTGTCGTATGGCCGGCGGGACGGTTCTGAGCATGATGCTTGCCTGTATTGGTTTGCGTTGTTGTGCCGCTTCTGTTGTTTCTTTTTCTTCTGTACCGTCGTCCAGTTGTTTGCTGTTGTTTCCTCGTGGTTGGGGCTGTCACTTGGTGGGTTTGTCGGTTCCCATTCCGGTGGGAGGTCGAGTTCAAGGTTCTTTAGTAGTTGCAGGGCCTCAGGTATGTTGGTAGCCATGTGTTGTGTTGTATTGGTTGTTACAATGAGGCGGAAGGGGAAGCCCCATCGGTATTTGATCCCTGCTTGTTGGAGACGCTGGGTGCATGGGCGCAGGCTTTTCCTCCGGTTTAGGGTATCCTGAGATAGGTCCTGTAGGGCCAGAATGGGGGTTTCTCCATATCAAAGGTTGCTTGAGTTTCTGAGGTGGTGCCATATCTCTTCCTTCTTTTTGTAGCGTGTGAAGCATACAATGATGTCTCTTGGGGGGGGGCGCTGGGTTTTGGCATAGGTTTTAGGGCTCTGTGAGCCCTCTCCAAGTCAGCTGCCTCAAGTTTCAGGCTTGGGATTGTGTTTTTCAGCCAGCGTATAATTAGGTCTGCTGGGCTTTTCTCCTCTGTTTTTTCAGGAAAGTTGCGGAAGCGGATGTTACAACGTCTATTGCGGTCTTCAAGGTCGGCTTGCTTAATTTTCATCTCTCTGTGTTCTGCTTCCATTTGGTTTACCAGTTCGTCCAGTTTCTTGTTCACACGTGCGTTCTCCTCCCGGTATTGCTCTATTATTCTTTCTTGCATTTGGTTTTTGTTCTCTAGAGCTTCCACTTTGGAGGTTAGATTGTTGATTAGTACCTGCATGGGAGCCATTGTGGCCTTCAGTGTTTCTTCTAATCGTGCTTCTAATCTTGCTTCCATTTCCCTCAGATCTCGTTTCGTTATTGGGTGGTCATCATCTTGAAGGGGAGTTACCATCTTAGCATTGTTTGCCATCTCCCTGGTTGGTGTCATCTCAGTCTCCCTGATAGTTTTGGTTTGAGGTTGGCTTGGCGTCCACTTGGGGTAGGGCGTGTGGTGGTTAGGAGTTGTGGCAGTGGTGATTCCTGAGTATTGTTGGGTTGCTGAGCTGATCAGGCTTTGGCTGGTGGCTTTTACAGAGCATTTGGATTAGGTGGTCATTTGTGTCACTTCTAGCCTGTGTTTTAAGAACTTCTCTTGGGTTTTCTGTAGTTGCCTCAGCGATGCCGCCGAGGCTGGGGGGGAGGGCAGGTAAGCAGAGATGGGTAGACTAACGGACAGACAGTTCATATAAGGGGAGGGGGGTTAGCAGGTAGAGATGCAAGAGATTAGAGGGGTGGGGCCAGGGGAAATATGTGTTTAGGAGGGGGTTGTATATACCCAAAAGGGGTACTGGGGTCCAGTTAAGGTGGAAATTGGGGTTGGGAGTGCGCTTAGAAACAGAGACAGACAAATAAGCTATATGTAAAGGGTGGAGGGAGAAAAGGGAAGAAGAAGAAGAAGAAAGAAAGAAGAAGGGGGGAGGCGGGGGGAGAGGGGAGATTGGAGTAAAAGAGAAGAGAGAGAGAGAGACAAAAAGAGAGTTGAAAGAGAGAGGGGAAATAGTACAGTAATATCAGCGGTATTAGTTTGCAGCAGTAGTTTTAGCTATAGTATGAGGGGGAAAATTTATGATAGGGTGATATGAATGTGTGTATGTGTTTCCTTTAGGGGTAGGGGGGGAGGGAGAGAGGGAGGAGGGAGAGAAAAGGAGAGGAGGAGGGGGAAGGGTGGGAGAGGGAAGGCGAAGAAAAGAGAGGGGAGAGGGGAGGAGGGAGGGAGGGAGAGCTGCTGCAATGGTATGGGGGAAAGTCTTATTTTAAAAGAGGGGGTGGGGGGGAAAGGGCTCCCCTCTCAAAAACAAACTGACGGACAGGCTAAAAAGGGGGGGTTGATTTTTAAAAATAAAGGGGATAGAAAACAAAATTGGGGATGGAAAATGAAAGGTGGGATAAAGGGAAAAAATGAGGAGGGGTGAAGAGAGAGAGGGGAGAGAAAAAGGGGAGAGAAAAATAAAAAGGGGGGAGTTGAGGGGGAGAGTATCAATAACAATAGCAGTGATATAGAGGAAATTTTTGTTTTAAAAGAGAGTGGTGGTCGTAGCTGGGGGCGAAAGATTCCCCCCTCAAGAACAAGCCAACAAATAGAAAAGAAAGGGCTTTAAAAAGAGAGGGGGGGGGGAATGTGTGTTTTTTTAAAAATATATATATAATAAAAAATAAATAATAATATTTCCCCCTAATTATTGTTATTATTTTTTGTTTGTAAAAAAGTAATTAAAATGTACGGGTAAAAGATAAAAATGAGAATTAAAGGTTAAAAAAAGGGGGGGTTGTCTTTAGATAGATAGATAGATAGATAGAGCTTTTTATTTTTATTTTTTTAAAAAATGAGTAAAGTATAGGTAAAAGAGGATAGGTAAAAGAGAGTGGAAAGTCTGGGGCGAAGTGGCAGTCCCAGGAAATGGCCTGTGATGGTTCAGGGCTGTTTTCTGGGTACTGCCATTTTAATTCTTAAGAGGGGAGTTTGAGGTGAAAATAAAATGAGGTTTAAATTGAGGGTGTGTGTGTGTGGAGAAGTGTGTCTTTAAATAGTGTGTAGAAAAGATAGAAATAAAAATAAAGATTCAAATAAAGGGTGGCTGCAGCAGCAGTGGCCCCTCTTTTAAAAAGAAAAATGATAAAAGTAGGTATATGGGGGGGGAATAAAAAAGAATTTCTTTTTTAAAAAGGGGGGGAAAGGTAGAGGGGTAGGAAGGGGTTAAGAAAAAGGATATTTTTTTTAAAAAAAGGAGAAAAGAAGGGGGTAGTTTCTTCCTTTCTGCGATCTCCTTTGTCATGCGGCTTTGCATGGAGGGGTAGGCTCCTGTCAGGGAACTGCCATCTGAGACTAAGGAGGTGAAAGGGCTCATGGAGGGTGAGAGAGACCATTCAGCGGAGGAGGGGACCAGCAGGGGGAGAAGTGGAGTTCCAAGGGAAAGTGAGTCGGAGGGAGGGCTCAGAGACACTTCAAGCGGGAGCAGCGGGGAGATTTCAGGACCTCCTGTAGGGACACCCACTCCTCGGCGGAAACTGTCACGCCGAGAGTCCAGAAGACGCGTTTCCGTTAAGGAGCTTTTATGCTGGAAGAAGTTCCGTAAACGCCCACTGTCCGATTCAACGAGCGATTGATGGAGTCATGTTTAAGGAGCTCCATCACAGACAGAGGTTTGGGGACTTAGCCAAACTCTGAGGGATTAGGATTTTACGCACAAGCAGCTCATCATCCCATCACAGCAATCGGACAGTCCCTGAAAGCAGCTTGTGCAGAGAGGCATCATGAGTAACCCAGCCGGAGCCGGAGGAGCAGCAGGAGCTGGAGAGGGTCCAAGCCTGGAAGAAAGGTACAGAGTGTTGGAACTCCAGCTAGCAATGCAAACGGCGAGGCTAGAAGAAAGGAGGGCGCAGGATGCAGAAAAGGCAAAAGGCGCTACACTAGCAAGAAAGATGCCAGGAATGGTGCAGAAGTTTGGGGGGGACCCCAGGAACTACCAAGCCTTTAGGACAGAGATGCAGTATGCTCTTGAACTGCAGTTTAATGACTTTCCCGACGAGGCATCGAGAGTGGCGTTTGTGATTGGCCATCTCGAAGGAGGGGCGAGAGATTGGGTCAGACCCCTGATGGCAGGGAATAGTGACATGCTGAAGGACGCGAGGAAGTTTTTTCGCGTCATGGATTTGATGTTTTCCAGCGAGATTGAACAGGGGCTGGTGCGCAGACAATTGATGGCGTGCAAACAGGGGAGCCGATCGGTTCGTGAGTACTGGACTGAGTTTACAATGTTGATACATAGATTGGGGTGGGACCTTTCGGCGGAACCCATTCAAATGCTCTTTGAAGAGGGGCTTTCTTCGGCGGTGAAAGATGAACTTTCCCGGGCGCCCAGGGCGGAGTCTATGGACCAGCTGACCAAATCAGCGCTGACCATTGGAGCACGCCAGGAGGCAAGAGCCTTGGAGAAGCGGGAGGGGAAAGGAGAGCGTTGGAGGGATTTCCGCATTCCAGAGATTCCAGAACCAAGTTTCCCGCCAGGAGAGCCGATGGAAGTTGGAACAGCGCGCGCGCGCGCAGTTTCAAATCCCAGTGAAGGGAGGAAGAAGGAGGGAAAGAGCGCCAAGAAATGTTATCTCTGCCAGCAGCCAGGTCACTTTGCCAGAGTCTGCCCGCAAAGAAAGGAATGGCAAGGGATGGCTGGAGCTGTTGGGGGGAAGGAGGAGGAAGTCCAGGAGCCAGTAAAAGCCAACGCCTGTCTGCCTCTGTCAGGGCACTGCAGACAGGCCAAGGAGCAGTAAAAGTGCCCACTCCGGAACCTCCAAGACCAGCCCTAGTAATAGAGGTGTTGCTAGAGCTGGCAAACGGATACCCACTAAAGACTAAGGCGCTGCTGGACTCAGGCAGCTCCTGTAATTTTATGAGCAAGGAGTTTGCAGCTGAACACCAGATACAGACACTCCCTTTAAGCAACCCCCTGCAGGTCACCACGATCGATGGGAGGGAGCTGCTGGGAGGAGAAGTCAGCCTACAAACCGTCCCAATGGTTATGAGGGTGGCCAGGCACACTGAGAGGATAGCGTTCAATGTAGCCACCCTGGGAGGGGCTCCAGTCATTTTGGGAATGAGCTGGCTAGCGTTGCATGACCCGCTAGTGGGCTGGCATCAGAGAGTGGTCTCCTTTGGGTCAGCACATTGTCTGGAACACTGCAGAGAGGGAAAGGTGCCAGAAGGGGCAAAAGCCTCTCTAGCAGGGACGGAAGTGGCGGACAAAGGGAAGGTGCCCAAACAATACGCTGACCTGAGCAAGGTCTTCAGTGAAAGGGAAGCAGATAAATTACCACCGCACAGAGACTTTGACTGCCAAATTAATCTGGTCCCTGGGGCCCAGCTCCCCGTGGGCAAGCTGTACGCCATGTCAGACAGGGAAATGCAGGAGTTAAGGGAGTTTATTGATAAAAACCTGAAGAGGGGCTTCATCAGAGAGTCCAGAGCGGTGGGGGGGAGCCCAGTGTTTTTTGTGGACAAAAAAAACACGGATAAACCGAGATTGGTCGTGGACTACCGGGCCCTAAATGCCGTGTCAGAACCAGTGACTTTCCCCATGCCCAGGATTGATGACATTTTGACCAGGGTGAGGAAGGGAAAGATATTCACGAAACTGGACCTGAGAGGAGCATACAACCTGATACGAATAAAGAAGGGGGATGAATGGAAAACCACCATGTTCACCCCTTTGGGGGCGTTTGAATATCTCGTTATGCCATTCGGATTACAATCAGGCTCCGCCTGTTTTCAATCGCTCATGAACCACGTACTGGGACCTTTGCTCTACAAGAATTGCGTGGCCTTCCTCGATGACGTGCTGATATATTCAGAGAATGAGGAGCAGCATGTAAAGGATGTCAGGGAAGTGCTGAGCCAGCTGCAAGCAAACCAGTTGTGGGTGAAATTGGAGAAGTGTCAGTTCCACACCAAGGAGGTGGAATTCCTGGGGTACCGCTTATCAGACAAGGGATTAGCCATGGATCCAGGGAAGGTCCAGGCGGTGCTGGAATGGAAGACACCGAAAACGAAAAAAGATGTGCAAAGGTTCTTAGGGTTTGGGAACTTTTACCGTAAATTCATCAAGAACTTTGCCCACTTAACGGCTCCCATCACGGACTGTCTAAGCAGCAAGAAGAAATTCGTTTGGACGGCGGAGGCGGAGCATGCTTTTGAGGAATTGAAAAGGGCATTCGCTTCGGAAGAACAGCTCCTGCATGTGGATTTACAAAAACCCATGAGAGTGGAAACTGATGCCTCAGACCGGGCGGTGGGGGCGGTGCTGCTTCAGCCAGGGAGCAATAAGTCGGAATGGAGACCGTGTGCCTTCTTTTCGCGTAAGCTGAACAAATCCGAGAGGAACTACACGGTATATGACCGAGAACTACTCGCCATTCACGAAGCGTTCCGGAGATGGAGACACTTACTAATTGGCGCACAACATAAGGTGCAAGTGTGTACGGACCACAAGAATTTGGAGTATTGGAGAACGGCACGGGTGCTCAACCAACGACAAGTGAGATGGGCCCAGGAGTTCTCCAAATTCCATTTTGAAATTTGCTATGTGCCAGGTCCAGAAAACATCAGAGCGGACGCTCTCTCTCGCAAACCTGAATATTTGGAGGGGGAGGGAGCGCCGGAAGAGAGACATATTATCCCAGAGGACCACTGGGTGTGTGGTGCGGCCTGGGTGGGGCAAAGAGAACTGGTAGAGGGAACGGTAAATGATGAGTACGCCCAGGACAAGCTCAGAGGTCTAAGGAGAGAGGGAGAAGACCCCGGGGGTTTTGAAGAAAGAAACGGGGCATTGTATTACAGAGGGGCGCTAT
Source organism: Podarcis raffonei (assembly GCF_027172205.1). NCBI lineage: Eukaryota > Metazoa > Chordata > Lepidosauria > Squamata > Lacertidae > Podarcis > Podarcis raffonei. The sequence continues at coordinate 25,832,140 of NC_070620.1, forward strand.
ATATACCCGAAGGGGAATTGAGGGGGAGAGTACTCAAACAGCTGCACGACAATCCCACAGCGGGGCATTTTGGGCAACACAAGACCATGTGGTTGGTGACCAGGGAGTTTTGGTGGCCCAAGGTGAGGGAGGATGTACGGGAGTATGTGAGAAGGTGTGACCAATGCCAGAGAGCCAAAGGAGAAAGGCGGGCACCAGCGGGGTTATTAGAACCGTTACCCACACCAGAACGACCGTGGGAGGCGGTGTCGATAGATTTTATGACTGATCTGCCCAAATCCCAGGGGAAAACCGCCATACTAGTCGTAGTAGACCTGTTAACTAAGATGGGTCACTTTGTAGCTTGCTCACATGCAGTCACGGCGGAAGAAACAGCGAAATTGTTTGTAGAACATATTTTCAGACTGCATGGCGCCCCCTTGAGGGTGGTTTCCGACAGAGGGAAACAGTTCACGTCCAGATTCTGGAGGAAACTTATGAGCTTATTGCACGTAGAGGTCAACTTTTCGACTGCCAGGCACCCTGAGACCAATGGGCAGGCGGAGAGAGCAAACGGTATTCTCCAACAATACCTGAGGTGTTATGTCAATGACAGAGAGAACGATTGGGTCGAAAAGTTGGCACTAGCGGAATTTGCTTACAATCATGCTGAGAATGTGTCCACCGGGATGAGCCCCTTTTTGGCTAATTATGGGTGCCACCCCAGGGCGTTTCCAGGGGAAGGAGGGGAAAGATGGAGTGTTCCGGCCGCGGAACTTTTTGTAGAAGAAATGGAAGCGATCCATCGTCAACTCCAACTCAACTTAGAAAGGGCCAAGGAAGAATATAAGAGGCAGGCAGACAAGAGCAGAAGGGAAGGTGAAACAATTAGGGTGGGGAGTCGGGTCTGGCTATCAACCCAAGGGTTGCCGTTCAAGGGGGGTTGCAAGAAATTGAGACCCAAAAGATTGGGACCATTTGAGGTCATCCAACAGGTCAACCCAGTGGCGTTCAGACTCCGGTTACCGAACCACATGAAACTGCACCCAGTATTCCACAGGTCATTACTGTCACCATACAGGGGGGAAGGTGAAGGGGTATCCACATGGGGGCCAGCCATAGAAGAAAGGGAAAGCCGCAACCATGTGGCGGAAATCATCGACTCCAGGTGGAAGGGTAATCAGGTGGAGTATTTGGTCGCGTGGGAAGGGGAACCGGAGTCGGAAAACACCTGGGTGAAGGCAGAGGAGGTCAATGACGAGATCTTGATTGAAACGTTCCACCAAAGGTTCCCCAGGAAACCTCAGCCAGTAGCGAGGTTTCGGAGGGAGTACTTTGGCACCACCGACGATGAGGAGGAACTGGAGGGATTCAGGGAATCGGAGTTGGAAGGAGGAACAGACTCCGATGAGGAGGAGTACTTGGAAACCGGAGACAGCAAAAGGTGGAGGGAAGTGTTCGAAACTTCGGAAGATGAGGGAGGTTCCTTCAGGGGTTTTGCTCCCTCGCCTCCCGCAGAGGAGGGGAGGGAAGGGGGTGAAGGGGGCCCTGGAGGGGAGGTGGATGTCAGGGAACTGCCATCTGAGACTAAGGAGGTGAAAGGGCTCATGGAGGGTGAGAGAGACCATTCAGCGGAGGAGGGGACCAGCAGGGGGAGAAGTGGAGTTCCAAGGGAAAGTGAGTCGGAGGGAGGGCTCAGAGACACTTCAAGCGGGAGCAGCGGGGAGATTTCAGGACCTCCTGTAGGGACACCCACTCCTCGGCGGAAACTGTCACGCCGAGAGTCCAGAAGACGCGTTTCCGTTAAGGAGCTTTTATGCTGGAAGAAGTTCCGTAAACGCCCACTGTCCGATTCAACGAGCGATTGATGGAGTCATGTTTAAGGAGCTCCATCACAGACAGAGGTTTGGGGACTTAGCCAAACTCTGAGGGATTAGGATTTTACGCACAAGCAGCTCATCATCCCATCACAGCTCCGGTCGGCTCAGCCACGTGTTTTTTCGGAGCCTCTTTTGCCTTCCCGTGCTCACCTACCTCCCCTCTTCTTTGTCGGCAGAGATGGGGGCAGCAGCGGTAAAGTAAAGTTAGGGCTCCTTTTTCTTTCTTTTTCTTCTTCTTTCCCCCTTTTCTTTTTCTCCCTCTCTGCGTTAGCTCCACTGTCTTCCTGGATTTGGAGCTCCTCTCGGCTGTTGGGGGGGTGGTCGGGTGCCTTTCCGGCTCAATCAAGGTCGTGGGGGGGGGTGTTTTGGCTCCTTTGAAAGACGCCCCGGGCACCCCCGATTCTTCTCCGTTGGCAGTGTTGGCAGCAGCAGTCCTGGGAGCCTGGGAATCGGCCAGACAGAGCCTTCTACTCTGGCTGGCTTCAGGAGCTCTTTTCTGCTGTTGCAGCCGCCATGCTGTCTCCGTTACCTTCATATATCTTTTTTTAAAAAAAACCACACACACCAAGATCAGTTGGTTCTGACGAAGCCTGATAAATATTTTATTAAGATAGTATAGGCCATTTTTATTTATTTCACATATGTAGTAGCCCGGCCAGTCTCCCATGCATGGTGTTAAACAAAAACTGGAAGGAGAGGGCGGGTCGTCGTCGCTGCTGCCGCCGCCCGCTTTCTCGCACCCACCCCGCGCTCTGCAAACACAGGAAACCGAAGCCCGGCGGTGGCGGAGACGGCGGCAGCGGCTTTATCTATGTACTTCTAACACTATAACCAAATCAGTAATTTTTGATATAACTGTAAAAACTACTCTGAAAATTTATTATTCCAAAAACAAAACCTTCATCTGGTTGTGAATATTAAGATTATACCAGCAAGAATGAGTCTTTCTGTACAAAAAGGATTGAAATCAAGTCTTACTGACTAGTGTTTTAAATCGTGACTTAAATTGATTTGATTTGAATCAAATCCACCCTGCTTTGTATAGTAGGTTACTTTTATACACACACACCTCTCTATTTTTCATGCGGACAAACAAGAGGCATTATGGGAGTTCATGGACACATTCCAGCCAGACAAAAACACTGGGGGTGCAAGGTGGGGCCAGTGAGGGGTATAGCCCTGGGGAGAGATCTGAGGACCATGTAAAGAGGCCTGGAGAGCCACATGTTGCCCCTGGGCCTGAGGTTCCCCATCCCTGCTCCGAAGAAGAAGAAGAAAAAGAAGAAGAAGAATTTATACCGCGCCCATCTGCCTCCCCTGCTGACCCCTCCTGCTCTACGGGCCTCTCTGCCCCACTGTTCGCTTGGGACTCCTCTGACCTGTCCTCCTCCTGGTTTTCTCACGGGAATCGTCGCCGTATCTGGTCGCAGTGGCGGTGCCAGCATTGCCCCCCATCCGTTAGCACCTCGTACGACACGGGGCCAGTGATCCTGGTGACTGTGGTGCGTACCCATGCTGGGCCTGCCCCAAAATTCTTTGCGTACACTGGGTCCTGGCCCACGAAGGTCCGGGGGTTCCTGCCTTCCCCCACCACTACCTCCTCCTGAGCTCTGTCCGGGTGAAGGCGGTCCAGTCTGATTGCGAGGTGCCGGCCCATTAGTAGTTCAGCGGGGCTCAACGACTGTTGAGCTGGGGGTGCTGTGCTGTGCTAGAAGGAATGCTGCAAGGCCCAATCCCCTTGCGTCATGCGGCGGAGGGTGTCCTTGGTGATCCGCACCATGCGCTCTGCTTGGCCATTGGTGGCAGGGTGGAATGGCGCCGAGCGGATGTGGCAGATGGCGTTCTGCGCTGTGAAGGTCTGGAATTCTCCTGACGTAAATGCGGTTCCGTTGTTTGAGACGAGAGTGTCAGGGAGCCCGTGGGTTGCAAACAGCCTGCATAGTACCCAGATGGCTGCGGACGTGGAAGTGGACGGTACCAGTGCGACTTCCAGCCATTTTGTGTAGGAGTCCACCACTATGAAGAATGTTTTCCCCTGAAAGGGGCCAGCGAAGTCCCCGTGCAGGTATGTCCATGGTGCTCAGGCGGACTCCCAGGACTGGACTGGGGCCCTTGGGGGATCTGGGCGGTATTCTTGGCAGGCTTGGCAGTGTTTGACCCAGGCCTCTATCTCTCTGTCAATCCCCGGCCACCACACATAACTCCTGGAGAGAGCCTTCATTCTCACTACCCCGGGTGTGTCTCGTGTAGAGCTGTGAGGACCCTTTTGCGGAGGGGATGGGGAACGACGACCCTGCTTCCCCATAACAGGCACCCCTTGTGGGCTGACAGTTCTTGTTTATGGTTTGTGTAGCTCGCAAATTCTGGCCCGGGGCTGCTGCGCGGCCATCCCCTCCACACTCAGTCCAGGACCCGGGAGATGACCCTATCTTTCTTGTGCCTGAATGGGGCGGTCAGGAAGCAGCTCCAGGCTCATAACTTCTTGCGCGGGCGCTGGGTCAGGGCCTGTTTCCGGTAGTGGTAGCCTGCTGAGGGCGTCCACGTGGCCCATCGCCTTCCCAGGGCAGTGAATCAGTGCATACTGGTAGCCGGCAAGGAAAATTGACCATCTGAGGACACGAGGAGACAGCATTTGGGGGGCCTGCTTTTGGGGGGCAAACAAGGCAAGCAACGACTTGTTGTCAGTCACCACGGTAAATGGCCGCCCGTACAAGAAATCATGGAATTTTTTTACTCCCTTCACGATTGCCAGACCCTCCTTGTTGATTTGCGAGTAGTTCCGCTCGGTTGCATTGAGTGTCTGGGAAAAGTATGCCACTGGCACCTCTCTTCCACCCGGGAGTTGGTGTCCCAGGACAGCGCCGATGCCGTAGGGCGAGGCGTCGCATGCTAGCACCACTGGCAGCCTCTCGTCGAAGTGTGCCAAGACCGAGTTTGAGACGAGCAAGTCCTTGACTGCCTGGAAGGTGGCCTCCTGGCGCTGGCCCCACACCCAAGGGGCCCTCTTGTCCAGGAGTCTGTGTAGGGGCTCCGCTACTGCCGCCTTATGGGGGAGGAAGGCATGGTAAAAAGTTAAACAGTCCCAAGAAGGCCTGAAGTTCAGTCTTGCTCTTGGGCGCTGGGGCATCACAAATGGCCCGTACCTTGTCCCCAGTCGGGTGGACCCCTTCTGCGTATACCATAAATCCCAGAAAGTCCCCCTGAGGCACTCCTAGTAGACACTTTTCCCGGTTCACCTTGAGACCCGCCGTCTGGAAATGGTGCGGAACAGTATAGAGGCGGTCTTCAAACTCCTCTGGCCCAGCAATCAACACATCATCGAAGAAGGGGGTGACGCCAGGAATCCCTTTAAGGAGAGAGTCCATTAGGTTCTGGAATATGCCTGGTGCCACACTGACACCAAATTTCAGCCGCTTTACCTTGAATGCTCCTCTGTGCGTCACAATCATCTGTGCCTCTGCTGTGGCTTCATTCACCGGCAGATAGATAGATAGATAATACTTTATTCGGCTATAAGCCCACAAGGTAAAACCAATCAATAAATAAAATAGCATTTTACATTTTAAAATATCAACTAAAATATTTCAACGCATAATCTCCTTCACGTTACATACAATCTCTAGATGTACCATATTGTGGCCTTGAATATAAAGATGGTGGATAGAGTTTACTAGATTTTTAATAGTCATGCAGCATTCCATGAAGTCTTTTATATGAAAGAACTGAATTCAGGAATCTGGCAACCTGTAATGTTCTATAAGAGTCAATGTCCTGGAGTAGATAGGCTAGATGTAATTCAGGTGGTTTAGCAACAGTTTCCAAAATGATTGAACTCAGAATCCTTGATCGGGGAACAATATATATAGGACAATTAAACAAGATATGATAAAGGGATTCTATTGATTTGTTGTCACATGCGCATAAAACAGAGGTTTTACCGTTAGAAAATCTATTGCTCAGCACATTTGAGGGGAACACATTAAATCTGGCTCTAACAAAAGCGAACGAATCTATGCGACGCAACCGATAAGGTAGACAGATATCGAGGTATCTGGGACATAAATGTAATGCCCTGATTTATCGGGGAACATGTACCTCCACCTGTAGTAAGATTTTGTTGCAAATCAACCTCCTCCAATCTTTGTTTGATGACCTTTTTTGCCGTAATTAGATCTAAATTTAGTATATCGGAAGGAGAGATTCCATAAGACAACAGTTTGGAATGGATTTTTGTTGCCCATGGGCTGGTAAATTCATCTCTCCAAAGGCACTGAATAAGATGGTAATTGGGCAATTTGTGCCCAAGGGACAGCCAGTAATTAAAGGCATGTCTCCACATCAGGATCTCTAAGGAGGGGGTCTTAAGTTCTAAGCGAATAGCCGAGTTGCTTACACAGGAGGGTAGTTTCAAAAGGCATCTGAGAAAAAGATTTTGCAATGTCACCAGAGGCATGAGGTTTACAAAAGCGCCCCATAAAGGGACCGCATAGGCCATAGTTGCAACCACTTTTGCACTATAAACTTTTAAGGCAGATGGAACATGCATAGCCCCCTCTGTAAAGAAAAAGCGTAATAGAGCGTAGATAAGGGCTTTGCCCTTATTTTGTAAGTATGTGATATGTGCTTTCCATCCCATATTATGCTGGAAGTAAATTCCTAGATATTGAAATTTGTAGACTTGTTCAATTGGCTTTCCCTCGAGTTCCCACCTATACAATTTACGACTCCTGGAAAAAATTAGGACTTTAGATTTGGAATGGTTAATAGTAAGTAAATTTGTTTGGCAATATAACGCGAAGATCTTAAAGGCCCTCCTCAAACCGATTCTTGAATATGAGAGGATCACCGCATCGTCAGCGTACAATAGTAAGGGGCAGCGATAGTCTGCAAGCCTAGGTGCATGAATGGTGGTTTGGGCCTCAACTAGGGGAGTTCTCATGTCACTAATATAGAGGTTAAAGAGATGGGAGCAAGGATGCACCCTTGTCGTACCCCCTTATTTATTGGTACAGAGTTTGTGAGATCGCCCTCAGGTGTTAACCTCACCCTAGCGGCCGTCCCTTCATGTAATTTGATCATAAGCCACAACAGCCTTTTATCTATGCCCCACTTTGCCAATTTTTCCCATAGCAGCTCTCTAGAGATACTGTCAAAAGCCGCCTTCAGGTCTATAAAAGCGGCACATAGAAGACCATGAGTGGGGGAAGAATACTTCTGCGCCAAATGATATAGAATTATTGCATGGTCAATAGAAGCACGATTTGGTCTAAACCCGGCCTGTTCATGGCCTATCAGATTGGAATCTTCGGCTCATTGGGTTAGTCTGGTTAGCAGGAAGCGAGTATAGATTTTTCCGATGATTGATAATAAACTGATATTACGATAGTTTCCTGGGTCCTCTGGTGGTCCTTTTTTATATATAGGAATTATGATGGACTCCTTCCATGATCTAGGTATCTGGCCCGTGGCATTAATTGCATCAAAGATTTTTGCAAGAATTTTGGCCCACCATGCTGGGTGACGGTATAACCGTCAATGGGTATTTCCTCGATCTTTTGTTGATTAAATTCCAAAAACCACGAGAGCTGCGAAGCTTAGAGGCAGCAATCAGCGCTTGCCAACGTCTTAGTTGCCATTCGTGCTTCTGGTCGGCTTCCGGTCGGCGCCAGCGTTTAATGGCGGTCTCCCGCTGAGCTCCGCTCAGGGAGACTACTCCGCGAGTTCGGGTCTGACCGCTACGGCGAAGCGGGGACCCCTAAAATCACAGGCGCGGAAGCCTGTGAGCACGGAGACTCGGTGGGCACCTTAAGCGCCCCCCCTTACTGCAAAGGAGCCTTTTTAAAGGCTCCGGAGTGGCATCGGGTGTGAGCGCGGTGCTGAGAGTCGTTACCCAGCCCGTGGAGTGAAGCCGCGTCGCCATAGACGGAGAGCGCCGATTCCTTCCTGACATTTGGATTTACAGAATACCCGTGAGTAGGACTGAAAAGTCCTTGGGATCCAGCAATAATTTTGGAAATTTGGCCGAAAACGGGGAAGGTTAAAAATAAGGAAGTCTGCCTTTCCCGGACTGCATGACAGCTAAAGCAACGAAATACAAAGCTGCAATTTGACGGAAGATAATTTTAAAATTTGTTCAACCCGGACATTGAACTTGAACCTCCCCCTTAGCAGGCAGGAGCGGGGGGGAAGAACTTGAACTTGTATTACCTGCATGAAAGAAGTTAAAAAGGAAAGGACTTTCTGCCGTTTTAAATCCTTGGGAAGGACTGCCCTAAGAAGAAAGTAAGTCACTGGGACTGAAAACTGTTACTTGAGATTTGTTACAAAGTTGGTGCTTTGCCTACTTGATACAAAGTTGGGATTTTATTTGCTACTGTTTGGGACTTTGTGGAAGTTATAAACTGACAGCTTTATTAGTGGAAATATACTGGAAGATTTGTAGCCATTTTTTTTTTGGCTTCTTTGTATTTTGGACGTTGAATTACTCCCTCTAGAGGGTTGAGGGGAAACAGCTACAAGACAGTTTGCAAAGAGCAAGTCAGTGGAGTTTTCCATCTGGAAGTAATTCCTGTGGGAACGACCTTGGGATATGAGTGGCCAAGAAGAAGAGATAAAAACAAGAGCTAAAAGTAAAATTGCACAAAAGAAAAGGGGCTCTATATCAGGCTCAGTTTCCTGCAGATGGGCAGGAAAAAGTGACATCTATGGATCCAGTGACACAGGCACTAATTAAAATAAATGAGGCCTTGGAAGCCTTGACTAAACAAGGTACAGAAAACTCTAAACAGCTGACAGAGTTGTCAACAAAATTAGATTTAAATACCAAAAGTGTCACATCCAATACAGAGACTATAAATAAATTAATTGAAGAAAATGCTACAATTCGAAAGATTGCTGAAGAGGCAAAAACTACCGCGGAAACTACACAGGAAAAGCTAGTACCAGTCTGTAAAAAGCTGGATGAGCATGAGGCGGCCCTGTCTTTATTGGAACTTCAGAGAAAGGAGAGAAATTTGAGATTGAGATTGGTCCCGGAAAGTGAAAAAGATAATTTGGTAGATTTCCTTACAAAAGAATTCTCGGAATTTTGGCAAGTAAATTTGGAAGAGGAGGAATTCAAGATAGTTACTGCTTTCAGACTGGGCAGGAGACAAAATAGAAAGAACCCAAGGGATTGTTTGATAACTTTAAGATCTAAGGAGGAGAGAGATAAGATACTAAACCTACATTTTCAAAGAACTCTGGAGATTGAAAATTCTTTTGTGCAGATATATAAAGATATTCCCAAATATATTTTGGAGGTGAGAGCTTACTACAAGGACTTGGTCACTCTGCTGAAAAAGAACAATATATTATTTAGATGGGAGTTTCCACAAGGCCTGTCTTTTAACTACAAAGGAAAGAAAATCAAAATAAAAACAGTGCAAGACAAAGAACAATTTCTGGAAAGGAACGAGGAGGACCTCCTGAAGGAAGTGGTGGAACAGACTACAAAGGCAAAGGACGCAACAGATATTTTGAACTTAACATTCGGGCTCAAAACTCCGACAGAGGAAGAACAACTGCTTGGGGCAGTTGGAGGAACAACTAAGTAAACAACAAGATGGCTCTGCAATTTTTAAGTTGGAATTGTAATGGACTGAACCTTCCCAGAAAAAGGCGTGAGGTTTTTCATATTTTAAAAAGGGAACAATTGGACTTGATTTGTTTACAAGAAACCCACGTGACTAGAGTACATAGAAAATTACTTGTTAATAAAAGATTGGGACAGGAATTTATTTCATCAGACAAAGTGAAGAAAAGAGGAGTGGTTATTTATGCAAAGGAAAAGTTGTCCCCTAAGTTAATTTTTAAAGATGAACAAGGAAGATATTTGGCAATTGAAATACAAGTCCAAGGAGAAAAATTATTGATAATAGGGATTTATGCTCCAAATGAAGGGAAGTCAGAGTTTTTCAAGAAATTGCATGAGACATTAATGGACTATTTGGATTACAATGTAATTATGATGGGAGACATGACTGGAGTGGTCTCTACAAATATGGACAAAGCACTAAGACAGGTGGTCTCTAAGGATGGGAGACTACCTAAGACTTTTTTTCGAAATGACAGACAATATGGACCTGATTGACATCTGGAGAACAAGGAACCCTCTTGAGAGAGAGGGAACTTTCTTTTCTGAAGCAAAAATGACCTGGACTAGAATTGACCAAATTTGGGTAACTAGTGGGATGGCACCAAAGATAAAGAAAGTGGAAATCTGCCCAAAGACTTGCTCCGACCATAATGCTGTAAAGATGGAAATGAATATAACAACAGCTGGTTCATTTAGATGGAGGATGAATGACTCCCTATTTAGAGATGAAGAGGTGTACAAAAAGGCCCAGAAAACTGTGAAAGACTATTTTGAGATAAATCTGAGAACAGAGGTGGAGAAAAGAATAATTTGGGACGCAAGTAAAGCCGTTATGCGAGGATTTTTGATACAGCAGAACACTTTAAAAAGGAAGAGACAGAATGAGAAGAAAGACAAGATTTTGGAAAGAATAAAAGAAGGTGAAAAAAAACTGAGATCAAAGCCAAAGTCTCATGAAATTTTAAGAGAAATTAAGTTTTATCAGAGACAGTATATGGAACTGATGAACCAGGAGATAGAATGGAAAAAAAAGCAAATGAGACAAAAGACATTTGAATCGGCTGATAAATGTGGGAAACTTCTGGCATGGCAATTGAAGAAAAGACAAAAATTGAATATGGTTACAAGCTTAGAGGTTGAAGGAAAGATTATTTATAGACAAAATGAGATTAGAAACTGTTTTCAGAGTTATTTCAGAAGACTTTATGCACAAGGGCCGGTGGATGAAAAAGAGATAGAAGAATTTCTTTAAAAATATGGATTACAAAAAATATCTGAACAAAGTAAAGTGATCTTGAACCAGAAAATAACTGAACAAGAAATAGAGGGAGCCATTCAAAATATGCAATTGGGAAAATCTCCAGGACCAGATGGATTGACTTCCAGATATTACAAAGCTTTGAAAGAATGGCTGATACAACCGTTGAAGGAAGTCTGTAATGAAATTCTGGAGGGGAAGAAGGCACCCAAATCGTGGAAAGAAGCGTATATTACACTTATACCAAAATCTGAGACTGAGAAGAACTTGATTAAGAACTACCGCCCTATATCGTTACTCAATGTGGATTACAAAATTTTTGCAGACATTTTGGCAAAAAGATTGAAGAGGGTTTTGGTGGATGAGATTCATAAAGATCAGGCCGGCTTTCTTCCAGGAAGACATTTATCTGACAATGTAAGAAACATAATAGATATTATGGAATTATTAGAAGCTAATATTAATACTAAGGCAGTATTAATATTTGTGGACGCGGAGAAAGCCTTTGACAATATCTCTTGGAGCTTTATGAAAAAGAATCTCAAAGGGATGGGGGTAGGCCAAGGTTTTGAGAATGGTATAGGTGCAATTTATTCTGAACAAAAAGCAAAATTAATTGTAAATAATGTGGTTACTGAAGAATTTGCTATTGAAAAAGGGACACGACAGGGGTGCCCAATATCCCCATTACTTTTTATATCTGTCTTGGAGGTTTTATTAAACATGATTAGAGGGGACCAGCTGGTTAAAGGGATTCAGGTCGGAGCTAAACAATATAAATTGAGAGCGTTTGCAGATGATCTAGTTTTAACTTTACAAGAGCCAGACACTAGTACAAAAAGAGTTTTGGAGCTAATACAAGTATTTGGTCAAGTAGCAGGTTTTAAGCTGAATAAACAAAAAACGAAGGTATTGGAAAAAAATTTAACAGCAGTGGAAAGAGAGAGGTTTCACAGGGAAACTGGTTTAATGGTAGCAAAGAAAGTGAAATACTTGGGGATCAATTTAACATCTAAAAATGTAAACCTATTTAAAGATAATTATGAGAAATGTTGGACAGAAATTAAGAAAGACTTAGAAATATGGTCAAACTTGACACTTTCCTTGTTAGGTCGAATTGCTGTTATTAAGATGAATGTTTTGCCGAGAATGTTATTTTTGTTTCAAACATTGCAGATTGTGGACAAAGTGGATTGTTTCAAGAGGTGGCAGAAAGATATATCTAGAAGAGGAGGGAGGAGAGGTATCCGGGGGAGAGGAATCGGACTGGGAAGAGTACCCTGTGCGAAGAGATAGCAGCAGGTGGAGAGCAATGTTTGAATCTTCGGAGGAGGGAGATAGCTCCTTCTGGGGATTCCCCGCATCACCGTCAGGGGAAAGGGAGGAATTTAGGCCAAAGGAACGGAACGGAGGTGAGGGGGGTCCTGGAGGGGAAGTGGATGTCAGGGAACTGCCATCGGAGCCTAGAGTGGAGGTAAGGCTCCCCAACGATGCAGGAGAAGGGACCAGCAGGGAGAGAGAGAGAACTTCCTTTGAGGAAGGAAATAGGAGTGACACCAGGAAGCAAGGGGGGACTGCGGAGAGAGGGCTCCAAGACTCTTCCACAGAGACCAGCGGGGAGAGCCCAGGACCTCCATTGGGCACGCCCACTCTGCGCAGGAGACTTCCGCGCAGGGAGGCTAGGAGGAGACTTGGGGTCAAAGAGCTTCTATGTTGGAAGAAGTTCAGAAAACGCCCACTGACGGATTCTGCCAGCGGCTGACACAGCCATGGAGAAAGGGCTGTCCAGCCAGGGAAAGGTTTAGCCAGGCAACGTTGCCTAGAGCTGCAGCACCCTTTACGCACAAGCAACCCCAATCCCCCTTACAGATACCATACCAAAGGTTTATCACAAATTATATATTATGGACTTCCTTCAGCTTATCTGCCAATCATCCGTAGTTAAATTTTAGTTACGCATTTCCTAAATTTAATACTGCCTTTTTATATACCTTCCCAATCTTATTTTTCTTTTTTACAATACTCCTCAACCTTTCACAGAGCTTCTTGAAATCCCACGAACGTTGTTTGTTCATCACATATATTTTTCAGATACTCTACAAATTTTCCCCAGTCCTCGATGAACTTATGGTCTCGTTGATATCTAATCTTCCCAGTTAATTTGTCCAGTTCTGCATAGTCCATCATTTTCGTTCTCCATTCTTCCAGGGTCGGTACTTCCTCCTGTTTCCATCTTTGGGCCATTAATATTCTCGCCACTGTAACTGCATATTGGAAAAGTTTACAGTCCTTTCTATTTATTTCATTTCTACTATTCCTAACAGAAGAGCTTCTGGTTTCTTTACAAATGTATATTTCAACATTTTTTTCAATTCATTATATATCATCTCCCAGAAACCCTTCACCTTCTTACATTCCCACCACATATGATAGAATGTGTTATGAGAAAGGAGCAATGCAGAAGCGAGCTCCAGGTGGCTGGAATGGTAAACAGGAAGCTGATGTTATGGGACTGTACCATGGGAACCAGGGACGGTCTATTCAGTGCACTGAGCACCGGATGTTAGCTCAGAGTGGCACATGACCCTGTACTGGAAGTACATGGGTGGAGTTTTTCTCTCTCTGCAGTTGGGATGAGAGTACAGACATGATTTCTCTGTACTGCTGGAAAGACCGGAATAAAAGTATGTAAATATATTTCTGTCTGTCTCTTTCCCCCCCCCCCCTGGCGATGGGAGGGGGAGGAATGGTGTGTTCTTCTTCACGTTGGGAAGAATCGCCGATAAAGACCTCGCCTTGATCTTGCCGGGAGTCACAGGCAGGGAGGTCAACAAGGATTCAAGCCGGGCACCTGGAGGGTGGCCAATTTCCTCTGGACTTCGCTGGCTCTGCTGGCTTGAATCAACATCTGGTAGCAGAGCCGATGATTTCTGATCCATGGGAATCAGCCTGAGTGGTGAGAGGTCGATGAATCGTTGCCATCCTCTGCACCTAAGGAGATAAAGAAAGCGTCTGCCTGCAGCCAGAAGCTGAACAGACAGCTGGACACCGAGAGGAGTGTATTTCCAGGCAACGGAGCCCAAAAGGTATGCTGAATTTCGGGCTAAAGAGAGTGAACGCAGAAAGATTTATTCTCTGGTTCACAAAAAAGAGCTACGTTTGAGAAAAAACAAGCTCTGAAAGCAAGGCTGGCATACCAGGAATTCTTGTGGTAGATAACATTCCCGTCCCGAGCAGGTTGCTAGGCAACGACAGCCAGAAGGCTTGGAAAGTTACTGAATGGCTGGGAAAGAGCCTGGGAAGAGGAATTGTTTTGATTAACTACGCAGCTGTGGAAAACAGCGTGCAGATTGCCTGCAAGTGAAGGCTGTAAACAGCCCAGAAGTGACTTTTGGATTTTACTGGCCTGAAAGTGAAAGCACAGACTTGGGTTCACAATGAATGCCAAGAAGGGGGGAGGCTTACCTTGACCACCTCCCCTGAGTGCCGTGGTTCTGGATGAACACAACCGGCATGCTGCACTGGAAGTAAAGGACAGGGGGAGGGAGGAACGGAGTTCTAATTCCCCACCGATGAGGCTACTGGAGATAATGCTGTAGCTTTGAACGTTGTCCAATGTTACAATTGTGGACAGGCTGGGCATCTTCAGCGGAACTGTAAGAAGCCACGTCAGCCAAAAGGAGCTAAGGGCCGCTCAGCAAAGCCTGAGGCGTCAGGCAAAGGTCATACCAAGTCTTCGGTGAAACCTGCAAAGGCTTTGATGGCAAAAGGAACCACGCCAGATGTTGGGAACTCGTTTGTAATCGACACTGGGGCCACCGTTCATATGTCCCCACACAAAGGACTCTTTTCAACGTTTAAGAAGCAAAGCTTCGCTGTGAAACAGGCCAACGGTCAGGAGCTGGAAGCGACCGGGATAGGGACTGTCTATCTTAAGAGTCTGAACTTGACTATAAACAATGTTTACTTGGTTCCTGAACTGAAGTTCAATCTGCTGAGTGTTTCACAGATTGCAAAGAAAGGACTGAGATTGTCCTATGATGCTGAGAGCTGCAAGATCTACAAAGATGGAGAGTTATTTCTTTCTGCTAGAGAGAAAGATGGACTGTATTTGTTGACTTTTGACCAAAGTGATTACATGGAATGTAATTCATCTGTGTCTAACCTAGTTTCTCTTGCAGGTGTGACCAAGAAGATGACCGGGGTCAACAGAGCATTTCAGCGGGTGTATGCTGATGTGATTGGTCCTCTAGAACCATCTAGGGGCAATGCAAGATTTTATCTTGTGTGTGTGGATCATTTCTCTAACTTTGTCTGGATTTATGTGTTGAGAAAGCCACATACTTGGAGAGGTTTCAGGAGTTTTGTGACAAGGTTAAGAATATGCATGATGCTAACATTGATTGTCTATGCACAGACGAAAAGCAAATTTTTCTTTTACAGGATTTCCAGAGGTTCCTGCAGAAGAAAGGGATAAGACACAAAGTTGCTGTTTCAGCGGAAGCGTGGAACAGGGGTGTCTGTGTACGGGTGAACAAGGAATTGCAAAAGGGGATGAATGCGCAATTGCTTAGTTCACATCTGCCACATGAGTTCTGGGCCGAGTCTCTAATGTCGTATAATTATACGTGGATGAGAAAGGTTTCAAAAGAGTTGGGAAGTTCTCCTTTTGAGAAACTGTTCCATAGAAAACCTTCTGTTGCCCATTTCAAAGTTTTTGGGTCTCATGTGAGGACAGAAGCTCCAGGTGGAGTAAAGAATGCCAGAGGCATTTTTGTGGGTTATGAAAAGGGTCTCTACAGAGTAATTTTGTCTGAATCTGGTCAGGTGATTCTCACAAAATTTCTAGAGAGTGCTCCTGAACAGGAGAGAGTGATAGTACACACATTTCCCACAGAGGAAGATTCAGATGATGAAGTTGATTTTACAGATTACAGTGGTACTGAGAGTGACAGTGATAGCTCGGAGAGCTCAGTTGTCACAGTCATTGAGAGGAAATCTCACACAATGGATAGGCCTTCACAGGTGAAGGATGAACCACTGTTTACCATTGGAACTGGTTCTCCAAAGAGTCCTGAGACTGAACCAGTGAGCAGAGAAGATCAGCACCTCATACGTAGGTCTGAGAGAGTTACAAAGGGTGCACCACCCAAGAGGTACTCAAAAGAGTTTGCTAACTTAGCTGTTGCATGTGTTGCTGTTGTACACAACCGAGGACAGGTTGGAACTGTGTCTAAGTCAGAGACAAAGACACAACAGAGAGTTGCTAGCCAAGGTAATGCAGATGCACTCATTCCTTGGAAACCAGACAACCAGAGAGGTACACTGGGGAAACCAGTGGCGGGGAGTTCCAAGGGTGGAACTGAAACAACAGGGGAGTGTTATGTGTATAACAACTGTTTGTTTTCTTCTCTGGATCACGCTTTGCTTGCCGCAACACGCATTGATTCTTTTGGGGGAGGATGTTACGAAAAAGGAGCAATGCAGAAGCGAGCTCCAGGTGGCTGGAATGGTAAACAGGAAGCTGATGTTATGGGACTGTACCGTGGGAACCAGGGACGGTCTATTCAGTGCACTGAGCACCGGATGTTAGCTCAGAGTGGCACATGACCCTGTACTGGAAGTACATGGGTGGAGTTTTTCTCTCTCTGCAGTTGGGATGAGAGAGTACAGACATGATTTCTCTGTACTGCTGGAAAGACCGGAATAAAAGTATGTAAATATATTTCTGTCTGTCTCTTCCCCCCCCCCCCGGCGATGGGAGGGGGAGGAATGGTGTGTTCTTCTTCACGTTGGGAAGAATCGCCGATAAAGACCTCGCCTTGATCTTGCCGGGAGTCGCAGGCAGGGAGGTCAACAAGGATTCAAGCCGGGCACCTGGAGGGTGGCCAATTTCCTCTGGACTTCGCTGGCTCTGCTGGCTTGAATCAACCCTTCTTTTTCTTTACTTTTCCAACACTTATTACAGGTTTTATACATTTTCGCTAATTTGACCGGTGTAATATACCATCTATATATCATTTTCATAACATTTTCCTTTAACGCAGTACATGCTGTAAATTTTATATTTTCCTTCCATACTTTTACCCAATCATCTAGTTGTATATTATATCCAAAATCTCTAGCCCAATGTATCATAACCGACTTGACTTCCTCGTCCTTCGTATGCCATTCCAACAACATTTTATACATTTTTGATAAAATTTTACAATCATTATTTATTATTTCTATTTGAAATTTTGAATCTTTTTCAACATATCCATTCTCTCTAAGATCCTTTTTAAACATTTCATTTACTTGAAAATAATGCAACCAATCATATACATACTTTTTTACTTGTTCATAAGGTTTCATTTTCCATTTTCCTCCTTCTTTCACTATCAACTCACCATATGTAATCCAACTCCCTCTCATATTGATTTTCTTTACACTCATAACCTCTAACGGAGATAACCAGTGTGGGACTCTTGGTTCTAATAGGTTTTTATACCTATCCCATATTTCAATTAAAGATCTCCGGAGGCATGCTAATTAATTTCAGTGGGTCTGCTCTAAGTAAAACTTAGTTGAATAACTGCCCTATATATTTGTGATGGGATGATGAGCTGCTTGTGCATAAAGTCCTAGTCCCTCAGAGTTTGGCTAAGTCCACAAACCTCTGTCTGTGACGGAGCTCCTTAAGCATGGCTCCGTCAGTCGCTTGTAGAATCGGACAGTGGGCGTTTACGGAACTTCTTCCAGCATAAAAGTTCCTTAACGGAAACGCGCCTTCTGGACTCTCGGCGTGACAGTTTCCGGCGAGGAGTGGGTGTCCCTATGGGAGGTCCTGAAACCTTCCCGCTATTTTCGCTGGAAGTGTCTCTGAGCCCTCCCTCCGACTCACTTTCCCTTGGAGCTCTTCCTCTCCCCCTGCTGGTTCCCTCCTCAGCTGATAAGTCTCTCTCAGCCTCTGTGAGCCCTTTCACCTCCTGTTTCTCCGATGGCAGTTCCCTGACAATATTTTATGTTTTTATCCTAATATACATGATAGCAGCTGGTTTCTCCAGTCCCGTTTCTCATAGATGAATATATCTGCTTAGTATTGGGCAAACTCACCATTGGACAACGATTGTTATAGTAGGGTGGGCAATCTTTTTGGGGTCAAGGGGGCATTCGTCTTTACTCAGAACCTTTGTATCCTGTGTAGTCACTCTCAAAAAAGTGATATTAGGGTAATCCTGTACACACATAAAAATATAAAGAGACTTTGCTGGATCAGTCTGATGGCCCACTAGCCTAGCATCCTGTTCTCAAAGTGGGCACCTAGATGCCTGTGGCAAACCCTCAAGCAGGACTCGAGTGAAGTTCCCTTTCCATACTTTAGTGATTAGAATCCTAGCTGCTACTGTCATGTACATGAAGATTTTTCTTAATCTTTTTGGCATTTCATTGTCCAATATACCTAGTAGTAAGGCTTCAGGCTTCTTTGGGAAGGAACATTTAAACATTTTTTCAAGTTCATTGTAAATGATTTCCCAAAATTCCCTAATTTTGTTGCAATTCTACCACGTGTGGATCATAGTGCCTTCCGCCACCCCACACCTCCAACAGATGTTTGATCTAGATTTATACATTTTAGCAAGTTTTACAGGTGTTAAGTACCATCTGTAGAGCATCTTCATACATTTCTCTTTCAAATCATAGCAAGACTGTATATTCTGCAGGTTTTTTCCCCAGCTTCTTCAATCCAGACCATGTCTGTTTGTTTTTCAAATCTATTTATTTTCCCAAAGAGATGTTCCCGGCTACAGGAGTGGCATCGAAGAGTGCCAGCTGTGACCGTGCTCTTTTTGACCCAGTGTCCTGCCGGCTGCACCTTAATGCACGCCGGCAATCTCAGACAATCCGCGGGTCTTCGAGACAGTCCTCCCCTACCCTGGGGAGGCTGCCAGGGCTAATTACCCCCCATATCAGCCCTGAATTATTGGCATGGTCCGGTCTTGTGGGAGTCAGCCATTTCCCACCGCTGGAAACAGGAAGCCTAGAAAGCGGTTTCCTAATCACGTGATTCAGAAACCGTTTGCGGACTCTGGCCTTTTCGTATCCCAGATATGCATGCCATCCATATTTGTTGTTGAATCTTTCTAAGTCCAATAAGTCTGTGTTTTTTAATGTCAGCTACTATCGAATTCAGGACAGGCAGGCTGCCTCTTTATATAGTTGCAGATCTGGCAAAGCAATACCTCCCCTCTCTTTGACATCAATCATTAATTTGTGTTTGATCCTTGGCTTTTTGCCTCTCCAAATAAATCTCGAAATGTCCCTTTGTCAATCTTTAAAGCAGCTTGTTTCCCTGATTATCTTGGGATCACGCTCATTTTGATCATGGATCTTCTACCCCAAAAAGATATGTTCAACCTATTCCAAATCTCCAGATTCTTTTTAATGTCCTTCCATGTCTGAGCGTAATTATCCTGAAATAGGTTGATGTTTTTTGTCGTTAACCAAATGCCCAAATATTTTCCTTTCTTACTAACTTCTATTCCACAAGTTTGTTGTATTTTGTTTTTCTCCTGACTCCCCAGATTCTTTGCCAATAATTTGTTTTTTTCTTGTTCAGTTTCAATCCTGCCACTTTCTCAAATTCATTTATTAATTCCAGTGCTCTTGTTAGACTTTCTTTCGGGTTTTCAGTAGTGATAATCAAGTCATCCTCAAAAACCTTTAGTTTGTACACTTTCTCCCCTCTGTCACTGGTGCTGTGCAATGCCAGGTCTATAGGCAACAAAACCGCCACCCTGCGAGATTTCTTTACCTCGCAGGGGGTCGACCTGGCTTGTGTGACGGAGACCTGGGTGCGTGAAGGGGAAACAGTAACCTTACAAGAAATGGCGCCCCCGGGTTTCTCCATCCTCCACCAGTCACGGACTGTTGGCCGGGGGGGGAGGGGTGGCATTGTTCAAAATCCTTTATTAGGCATATCACACCTCACATTAACAAACAAACATCATATACAGACTGTATAAAATACGGGCTCAGCGAACACAATTTATCCCAGTCCTATTCTTAACTCCAAGAAATAAATCGATGTACATAAATAATATAATACAACACAGCAACATCACCTACCATCAAAAACCACTAAGTCTCTTTATCATGGCCCATTCTTTCTTCATGGACAGCACTTAAAAATTCAGCCGCTATTAAAGTAATTTGATCATCGCTGTCCGCCAGCAGGTCCTGAACAGTTGGTTGTGTAAAAAACTGTCTATTAAATTTTAGGGCCTCAAATAATTGTCTTCTGGCATAGCTGCCAAAATCACAGGAAAAAAAATATATGCTCTAGAGTATCGGGTTCCTGTTTTCTGCATTTACAGAGACGCTCTGATTCTGGGATAGCTAAGTATCTTCCTCTCACTACCGCCGAGGGAAACATGTTAAATCTGGCCAACATAAACAGCCTACACGATTCATGTTTCTTCAGATTTGTCATGTATCCCTTTTGGAAATCTCTACACAAAGGGAGATTTAGGTGGATAGGAGAGCAGGTGCTGTGCTTTGCAACCTCAAGCATGGCGAGAACACTTTTTTCTGTGAGGGTCTTCCTGATAATTTCCCATATATCTTTGGGATCAGAGATTTCAAAATCAGTTAGAGTGAGCCCTATCGAATCCAGTTTTCTCCTACAAATCACTGATAGATTGTAGATTGCACTATCACTTAAAAGATCGTAAAGTATAGAATTAGGGGATAGGGCTCTATAATGGAGGAAGATCCAATATTTCAAGGTCCTCAGCCATGCCCTTACTGATAAAGGCAGTATTCCCAGCTCACAACATATTGTTTCATATTTTACAGAGTTTGCAAGTCCTAATAATGACCTCAAAAGGAATGCGTGAAATTTATCCAACCTCTTGAGGTCACCTGAAATCCATACTGGTGTGCCGTATAGAAGTTGGGCACAGAGTTTCATGTCAATCACTTGCAATACAGCTGGAATAAATCTGTTTCCTACTGGAGAAAAAAAATAAGATTTAATATGGTGGACTGTCACTTTGGCCTTAACTATTGCAGCACATATATGTGTATTCCAATTCATATTATTTTTGAATGTGATTCCCAGATAATTGAAGTGCTTAACTTCCTGTATTAGATGTCCATTAATTATACAGTCTTTTGGGTTCCCTCTCTTTCTGAATTGCATAATCTTTGTCTTATCATAATTAATTTTGAGATTATTGAGAGAGCAGTAGTTTGAGAAACTCTTAAATAATTTTTTTATTTTTATTTTTTTTTATACATACAAAAACAAAAAATAAACAAAACAAAAAACACAAAAATACATAACATTCAAAACTAAACAAAAAGAAAATAGAAAAAACACATAAAGTTTCTAATACTTATTATTCTTAACCTTATTTCTCAGACTTCCTCACACCTCCCCTTCTTGTATTCCAATTTAAATTGTCAGTTCAGCAAGTCCTTGACTTATTTCTTTACCTTAGCTTAAACATTTGTTCTAACATACTATTGCTTTACTTTACTTCTTTTTTCCATTTCTTCAATTTATTTTTAACAGCCTTATTTTCAATTAATTTAAAAAGAAAAGAAACCAATTTTACCTTATTAAAATTACACATCAATACTTATACCTCATTAATTATTCTTAAACCTTTTTCCTAAAGTCGACCAAAATTTCCCTTCCACGATTTACCCAATTTCCTTACCACTAACAAAAAATATAAAAAGCAAATTATCCTTATGTACCCTTTGGATTCCCAACCTCCACCCACCCTTTTCCCGGTTCCAGTCCCCAACCAATATCCATCAGTCTTTATGTTATTTATTTAGCCTGGAGATCTCACATCCGAGGCCCTTATATCTCTCTCAGTTCCTTTCTGCCGGTCTCTTTGATAGTCCTTGATGTTAAACCCCAAGTCTCGGAGGGGCTCCGGCCCAACAGAATCCATGTTGCTTCCAGCCAGTCCTCCATACTTAAAGGCAAAGCCTATGGGGTGCTCCAACTCTTGTTTCAAATTTCTTTCAGATCCAGATGTCCCCAAAGCTCCAGCTTTCACCAACAAATTTGTAATCCTCAGGTCTTCAGATCTCCTCCAAAAGGGATCTCTCCATTTTCCAGACTCCCATTCAGACCAGGCTTTCCACATCCAATTTTTATTGTCCTTTTTTATCATCATGTCAGGCCTCATATTGTAACTCTCGTTTGACTCCTGCAAATCTCCTGCTCCTCCTTCATTTTCTTCAAAGACAACATATTGCTCCATCGTATCTACACTTTCAGTTTCATTTATTTGTTCAGTTGAATGGGCTTCCTGTTTCGAGTCCTTATCAGGCTCAAAACTGTTGTTTACTGTCCAGTGTAGTAGTGATACCTTTGTAGACAAAGCATTGTACTCATCTTGCAAGTTTCCCAAGAGAACGAGTGCTCTGTCCAATTCTGCTTGGATTTTACATACTCCAGCCATTTTTGTGATGTAATGTCCCTATTACCCCTCTAGGGGGATTTTAGTTCCTTAATGTTCCTTTCAGCTCAAAACCAAAAGTCCAGTTATTTTGTATCAGCCCTCCTTATTTTCAACAAGTTATACCAAGTAAACCAGCAAAAACAGCAGAAACAATGTTCTCTTTTTCCAGCTGACAACTAGCTGACTAGCAGCTCACTTGACAGCTGTCAAAATCTTCAATGCAACAGGCTTTCTCATAGGACGTTCCCGGGTCTCGGGGGGGGGGGTGAAATTTCAGCTCCCAAAATTCTTTTTATCCTCCAGTAAGTCTTCTTATAGTGTCAAAACCGTGAAGTCAGGATCTTTCATTAAAAAACAAAAAACAGATTCTCTCGACCTTAGCTGCCCAGTCCTTTGCTTTAAATTGTTTACAAAGGGGGGGGGTGAACTTCCTTTTTAGCCCCTTCCCGCTCGTTCCAAATCCAAAATTAAAAGTTTTTAAGGTTCCAATCTCCGTATTACTCACGGGTTTATATTTTAGAGTCCAATCGGTCTTGGAAGAAGTTGGCGCTCTCTGTCAATGGCTTGCGGCTTCACTCCGTAGGCGAGGGAGTACTCTCAGCACCACGCCTCACCCTGCCTCCGTTCCTAAGCCTTTAAAAAGGCTCCGTCGCGGATTGGGGGGGCGCAAATGGTGCCCGCCGAGTCTCTGTGTTCACAGGCATCCGCGCCTGTGATTTTAAGGGTCCCCGCTTCGCCGCAGCGGCCAGACCCAGACGCTACGGAGCCGATTCCCTCCGGAGCTCGGAGGGAATCCGCCATTAAACAATGGCGCCAACCCGGAAGTTCTTAAATAATTTTTTTAAACCCAAAACAGAGAGTGAAATAATTACAGCATCATCTGCATAAAGTAATAAAAAGAGTGGGCTGTTGTTTAAATAAGGAGTATGAGTGGTTGCGTTTTGAAGAAATAATGGTAGGTCAGATAAAAATAGATTAAATAGGGTAGGGGCCAAGATACAGCCTTGCCTAACTCCTCGATTATTCAGAATAGGATCTGCAAGTCTACCATCTTTTGATACTTTAACATATATTTGGTTATTAGAATGTAAACTTTGAATCAGTGTAAGTAGATATGGGTCGATACCAAGGTGTTCTAGTTTAGTCCATAATTTATTGCGGTCGACCGAATCAAAGGCACTTTTTAAATCCACAAATGCCACAAAGAGTTTTCGTTTATTTCTCATGACATATTTATCCACAAGATGACTTAACACTAGACACTGGTCAAGAGTTGACGAGCCTGCCTTAAAACCAGCCTGCTCTTTACCAGGTAGACCTTTTGTCAGCATCCATTCTTCCAATTTAATAAGCAGAGATTTGGCATAGATTTTACTTATGCATGGTAACAAACTTATAGGCCTGTAGTTCTCTTGGCAATTCCTATCACCTTTTTTAAAGATCGGTACCACTATTGAGTTGTTCCACGACTTAGGTACAAGGGCTGAGTGATAGATAGAATTAAAAAGCGGTACAAGTTTATTGGCCCACCATTCTACATCTAATCTCAACAGGTCTATTGGAATGCCATTCATACCAGGTGATTTCCCTTGCTTAAACGAAAAGATTATCCTTTTCATCTCCTCAACAGTAATTTGAAATTGTGTGGTTTTTGCCAGAGAAAATTTAAAATTTTCCTTTTTACAAACTTGGTGATCATAAAAAACAGCAGTAAAATGTGAAATCCAAGCCTCATCGCTTATATTAGGGAAATCAGTGATATCTTTTATTGAGAGAAGTGACCAAAAAGTTTTGGTATCTTTAATTTCTAATGCAGTAACAATTTTAGACCATTTGGCTAGTGCGAACTCAGATTTTTTTTCCAGGAGCATGTTCTTAAAAGCTTTTTTCATTTCAAAATAAGTCTTCCAGACACCTTGAGAGTTGGTAATATAGGCTTCTTTTAGACAAGTTCTAAGTTCTTATAGTTAATACAATCTTTATCAAACCAGTTATACTTATTTGAAGGTTTGTTGCTGAACTGAGGGTCTAAAAAAGAAGAAAATAATTCCTGGATAGTCTTATAATAACAATCATTATCCTCAAAGGGCATCAAATTTTGGTTAGCCACAGGTTCGAGAATAACTGGGTTATTTTCAAATACTGCTAATAGATCCTCCCTATTTTTATCACTTATATAAATTCTTTTGGCATAGATAGTCTTATCAATACTAATAAGAGGACTAATATCATTATTTCTAGGATTCCTGTACATCTCTAAAACTATTGGGAAGTGGTCACTTTCTGAGCGAGGTACAACTGTAAAAGAGGCAACTTCATTTAACATTTCAACGGAAACTAGAGAATAGTCGATTACGCTCCTACCCCTTTTGGAGCTGAAGGTAAAATTTCCTGGAATATCCGGCCACATTGAGCCATTCAAAAATGAGAGGTTAAATTCTAAAACCAATTGTAAGAGTTTTCCTCCCGCTTTATTAATAATGATGTCCTTTGAATTCCTCCCTATTCTCAATGGAAGTGGGGCATCTTCAGCTAGATTTGAGACATAGTGTTTATAGAGAGCTGTATTATCTGATCCAATTCGAGCATTGGTGTCTCCCATTACAATCAGGGGGATATTTGGGGATTTACTACGTATTAAATACAACTCTTCAGAGACTATATTCCAACCATAATCTGGTCTAATTTCCAACTCTAAGGGAGGAAAATATATATTTAAAAGAAGAATTTCCCTGTAAACAATGGAAAATGATATCAGTTGTGCATACTGTCCAATATTTCTGATATAATTAATTTTAAGGTTAGAAGACTGTTTGATACCACAGATCAAACCAGCTTTAGGGCGACCTTTTGTTGACATTTTAGTAGCGGGTAAATTATAAGTAATAAAATTAGGAATATTTAAAGGTTTAAGAGACCAGGTTTCCTGCAGAAGTATTATATCATAAGACTCAAGAAAATTTATAAAATCAGAATCAGCTAATTTACATGAGAGTCCAGCTACATTCCAGGACATAATAGAAAGAGTTTGGAGAGATCTTTGATTTAAGGGTGCTAGTGAGGTATGCGTGGTGCATTCCGGATGTCACACCAAGTTCCTCTGGTTCTTACTATTAGCCCTTTCAGCGGGTTCAGATAGTTCAGATGCTAATTCGATGATGTTTAAAGATGTATTCAGTATGCTCACATTTGAGGAGGGTGGAATGCTAAGATTGCAACCTGGCGCACCCATGCTGGGGACTTTATTTGGGGAGCCCAATTCAGTCTCATTTAATTCTCTCATTTTATCCCATGCTAATGTAGTGACCAGGTTTGCCTCTGAGATGGGTTGCATGCGAGCTGGGTTATAGGAGGGGCGTTTCGACTCCAAGATATGAGAGGATGGATTCATCTCCGCAACAACCAATTGGCCTGGGGTGACGGAGGGTTTCCCGACCCATAAATCCAGCTCGTGACGATAGAAGCATGAAGCCTGATCTGGGACATAATCAGATATGTTTTGGTTGTGTGGTCCCTGTTGGTCCTTCATCAGATTTGTCAGACAAGAACGAAGGTTATTCAGTCTATAGAGTATTTTGTTCTGAGTTTCTTGGGGGAGAGCGCAGTAGGAGTTAATTAAGTTATTTTCAAAACTTTCGAACCCGTTACCTTGGCTCGCCTCATATAAAGTCCCAGGAGAGTCTGGTCTTTGAAGATCATTAGTAAGTAACTCTGGGTGGTGATTAGGCGAGTCCTCAGTGACTTTTATATCAATTAAAGTGTGGTATTCAGCCTTTTGATGAGGTGCTGCAGTCGAGGTTGCAGGACTGGGGAATAGTGGGATAGGAGAGGCCTCATTTTTAAAGTATCTTGATATTTTTACACCACTTGTCTTTAGGTGTTCTCTGTGTTTATATATCAGTTTTGCCAATCTCCGATCATGGAATGTAGCCACTGCCCTGGCAAGCAAGCCATCAAAATATAGATATTCCACTTTGTCCAACTCCGAGGGATTACTCAAAGTACCTGGCATGTATGCCTTAAGGAAGTTCAGTAAATGGACTTTGCGATCCTCTTGTGATATAAATCCTGGAGGCTTAAGATAGCTTGAAAAAACAAGCATGTTTTGAAGCAACACCAGCTCCAGTTCTTATTTGTTGGAATGCTCTCCTTATTGGATTTGGAGTTGTCTATGGTTAAAACGTAGGACCATGGGTCTTGGGGCACTAAATCTTGCTCAGAGCTGGGTGGTGGAGCATGCGCTGAAGGTTTTAGACAATCCAGAGCTTTATCAGCACAGACGTTTGGGGGCAAATCCTGTTTAACTGACTTCTTGGCTAAAGACTTCACCAGGTTCCCTCTAGTCCCAGAGGCTGTTGTGCTCTCAAGTAGGTTAAAAAGCTTTTTAAAAACCATTTTTTTATAATGCACTGTCTTAAATTTTTTTATGTTTTTACTTTTTTTAACATTCTTTACAACTATGGATCTCCTTTTACAAGCATTAGCTCTGCAGGCTTTCTTACCCTTCCTTAATGGGCCACTCCTACAGAGGGTGGAGGCGAGGCCATGATTACTTTCCGATTCTGCAGGCATTCCGACGGGTTTTCTCCAGAGAGTTTTACAGGAATCAGCCATGATGGTAAGAATTTTTGTGCAAATGTCCAGGTAGGACTTTATGGATTCAATGTCCTCAGTAAGGAGCACTAGCCATTTGATGATTGAGAGACCCTCTTCATTTGTCTCATGGGAATGAGGATAAGAGTCTTTCGAAGGTTTAATATTTCCCGAGGCCAATTCCGAAATTTGTTTTAACATTAGTTCCTCCATTTTTTGATCTAACGATGGTTCGGGGGAAACTTGGGATTTGGCTTTCAGTTTCGGGGATGCCTCATCGGTTGTATCGTGGATATTTTGTGTTGCTTCCAATATATTCAGGCTTTTATCACTGCTTTTAGTACACTCCTTTCTTTGCATAACCAGTCCTTCACTATGGCTGTAAGAGAGATTGGTAGGAGAGAGTAGAATTTCACTTCCCTTCTTGTTCTTGTTCTCACTCATTTCAGTCGTTTCCTCATTTGTTCCACATTTTGCTTTGTTCATGTAGAAGCGAGTGATTTTTGTTTGCACATTCTTTAGAGTGGTTCTTTTAAAGGTGGGTCTTACAGCCTTCAGAGAAAAGCCTGGGGTTTTGCAGCCACTCCTGGTCGTCACCATTGTTTCTTTAAAGTTGTAAATTATTTCTTTATTGTTGTAATAAACACGCTACAATGCTCAGCTGCATTAAAAGTTCACAGCAGGTTTCCTTCAGCTATTAGCCTTCCTTATCACTTAAAACAATGATAAAACACTCAGTGTATCTTCTTAAAAAGTTACTTTTTAAAAAGTTAGTAGGGGGAAAGAAACAATAGCCGCTAGGGCAACTCACTTTCCTTTTTCCGCTCTGCATATAGCTTTGCATCTGTGCTGATTTCGGCTGTCAGCTGAACTCCACAAAAATTTTTCTCTCCGGGTTCTCCTTGTTGCTCCCAGACTTTAGTTTATGCTCCAGATTTCTTTAACTTGAGAGCGAGGTGCTTTCTCTGCGAGCTTGGGGCATCGCTATTCGGAGGTAGAAAGTGGCTTCCCTCGACCCACTGCTCCGCCCCGCTGTTCTCCAGTAAAACAATAAAACAATAAACTAGAAACAAAGCGAGGAGGTAGTAAAACAGCTAGTAAGACATTAAAACTGAGAGTTTAAAACCAGGAAGTGGCTAAAAACTACTTAAAAGCTTAGTTAAAAGCAGAGGAGTCTGACTAGGCTGCTGTCTCCGTCGCCATCTTGGTTCACTCCCCGAGGGGTGGCATTATTAATCCGGGAAGATTGTTCTTTCAGGGCTCTGCCATCACCATCGATCCCCAGCATTGAATGTGTTAGCCTGGTGTGGGGTTCCGAGGAGAGCTTGGCTGTCTGGCTGGTGTACCGGCCACCTAGCGCACTAGCAGCCACCCTGTCAGGCCTACTGGAGGCGGTGGCCGGCTGGGCCTTGGAGTTCCCTAACCTGTTGGTATTGGGGGACTTTAACATCCATGCTGATGCCACTCCCTCCTCACAGGCTGTGGACCTGGTGTCTTCCATGGTGACACTAGGCCTCTCCCAGTTTGTTTCAGGCCCCACACATCAAGCAGGCCACACGCTGGATTTGATCTTTGGTGCAGGCAGAGATGTGATCATGTCCCCTTCGATGAAGTTGCCATGGTCTGATCACTACGCTCTGAAAGCCAGGATTGACTTTCCACCCCCACCCTGCTTAGGTGGCAAGCCGATTTGGGCTCGCCCGCAGGGGCTGATGGACCCTGATAGATTCCGTCAAGCCTTGCGGGACCTTGCTCCCCCTGGCGACTCATTGACTGAGCTTGTTGAGGGCTGGAATGCTCCTGGCAGCCATTGATGAGATCGCACCTAAGCGCCCTCTGCGACCCCACAGAAACTGGGCTCCCTGGTTTACCGAGGAGCTCCGGAAAATGAAGCGGGACCTCAGGCAGCTAGAGCGAGTATGGCAGGGTGCCCGTGACGGAGCTTCAAGAACATCTTATAGGGCTTTTATGAAAACCTACGAGATGGCAGTGAAGGCCGCTAAGAAGTCTTACTTCTCGGCCTCCATTGCATCCACTAGCTCTCGCCCGGTGCAATTATTTAGTATAATCAGGTCTTTAACGTCCCTTGAGGGACAGCCAAATTTAAATAACAATTTGACACACAGCTGTGAGGCTTTTTTGCGGAGAAGGTCCTGTTGCTCCGCCATGACCTCCCTGCCAATTTGGATACAATAACGGAACTGGAGGCCCCTCGACTGTCCTTGGGTCCACTCCGACCGGATATCTCCAGCTGATGTGGACAGACTCCTCCAAGCTGGAAAGCCCACCACCTGTCCTCTTGACCCGTGCCCGTCTTGGCTGATTAGAGCGTGTCCAGATGAGGTGCAGGCCCCCCCTAGGGGGTATCATCAATTTGTCCCTTGGCACCAGGACATTCCCAGGGGAACTGAAGGAGGCAGTGGTGCACCCACTCTTAAAGAAAACATCATTAGATCCTTTAGATCTATCCAATTACCGCCCGGTTTCGAATCTTCCGTTCCTGGGTAAGGTGATTGAGAGAGCGGTTGCGGAACAGCTTGGTGGGTTTCTGGATGAAACATCGGCTCTGGATCCATTCCAATCTGGCTTCCTCTCTGGTCATGGGACCGAGACGGCTCTGGTCACCCTAACAGATGATCTCCGTAGGCACCCGGATCGAGGCGGGTTGGGGCTGCTGATTCTTTTATACCTGGCAGCAGCCTTCGACATGGTCGCTCACGAACTCCTGGACCACCGCCTCGCCGACGTGGGGATCCAGGGCACAGTCCTTCAATGGCTGCTCTCGTTTCTCTCTGTTCGGGGACAGAGGGTGGCACTTGGGGGGGAACTGTCGTCACACCACTCCTTGGTGTGTGGAGTGCTGCAGGGTGCGATACTTTCCCCGATGCTTTTCAACATCTTTATGCACCCCTTCGCGCAGCTTGTCTGGAGTTTTGGGCTGGGCTGCCATCAGTATGCTGATGACACCCAACTCTATCTGTTGATGGATGGCCATCCTGACTCGGCCCCAGACACACTGACCAGATGTTTGGAAGCTGTGGCTGGATGGTTACGTGGGAGCCGGTTGAAGTTAAATCCTTCGAAGACAGAGGTCCTTTGGCTGGGAAGGGATGATATGGGATTGGGGGGGGCAACTCCCATCTCTTGCGGGGACGCAATTAGTGCCAGCATCGTCCGTTAAGAGTTTGGGTGTAATCTTCGACACCTCCCTTTCCATGGAGGCACAGATTGAAGCTATAACAAAGGCGGCATTTTTTCATGTCCGCCAAGCTAAGCAGTTGGCTCCTTACCTCTCTCGTCCTGACCTAGCCACTGTGATCCACGCGACGGTCACCTCCAGACTGGATTATTGTAACTCGCTCTACGTGGGGCTGCCCTTGAGACTGACCCAGAAACTCCAGCGGGTGCAGAATACTGCGGTGAGACTCCTTACGGGGTCCTCGCTGTGGAATCACATTCACCCAGTACTATACCAGCTGCACTGGCTCCCGGTGGAGTACAGGATCAGGTTTAAGGTGCTGGTTTTAGCCTTTAAAGCCCTATATGGCCTAGGACCCTCGTACCTACGGGACCGCCTCTCCTGGTATGTCCCAAGGAGGAACTTACGGTCTTCAAACAAAAACATCTTGGAGGTCCCGGGCCACAGAGAGGTTAGGCTGGCCTCAACCAGAGCCAGGGCTTTTTCGGCTGTGGCTCCAATCTGGTGGAACGCTCTGTCACAAGAGACTAGGGCCCCGTGGGACTTGACATCTTTCCGCAGGGCCTGCAAGACAGAGCTGTTCCACCAGGCCTTTGGCCAGGGCACAGCCTGACCCCCTTCTTTGGCAATCCTCACAGAACTGTAGCCTGATTCGAACTGATTTTATAGTGAAATGATTTTAGAATGTTGTATCAATTTATTGTTGTTAGCCGCTCTGAGCCCGGCTTCAGCTGGGGACGGCTCGATATAAATAAATTATTATTATTATTATTATTATTATTATTATTATTATTATTATTACTCCTACTCCTACTCCTACTCCTACTACTATACCTCTTATCTTCTCATCTTCTCTTATTTTTTTACAGATAGGTAGCCGTGTTGGTCTGCCATAGTCAAAACTAAAAATTTTTTTCCTTCCAGTAGCACCTTAAAGACCAACTAAGTTAGTTCTTGGTATGAGCTTTTGTGTGCATGCACACTTCTTCAGATACACTGAAACAGAAGTTGCCAGATCCTTCTATATAGTGAGAAGGTGGGGACGGGTATTACTCAGAAGGGTGGTGGGAATGGGTGATTGGCAGATAGCTGTGATGAGCCTGTTGACGACTCTTAACGGCTGCAATAGGTCTTACAGGAAAAAGCAAGGGGTGAGAAGGTGAAAAATGGCTTTGTCATGTATAATGAGATAAGAATCCAATGTCTTTGTTCAGACCAGGTCTCTCCATGGTTTTAAGTTTGGTAATGAGTTGCAATTCAGCAGCTTCTCTTTCCAGTCTATTTCTGAAATTCTTTTGTAGTAAAACAGCTACTTTGAGATCTTGTATAGAATGTCCTGGGAGATTGAAGTGTTCTCCTACTGGTTTCTCTGTCTTGCGATTCTTGATGTCCGATTTATGTCCGTTTATTCTTTGGCGTAAGGTTTGGCCTGTTTGTCCAATATAGAGAGCTGAAGGACACTGTTGGCATTTGATGGCATATACAATGTTAGACGATGAGCAATTAAATAGTCCCGAGATGGTATGTGTGATGTTGTTGGGGCCAGTAATGGTGTTGTCCGGGTGTATGTGGCAGCAAAGTTGGCATCTGGGTTTATTGCAGGCTCTGGTGCCAGTGTCCGTGTTACGTCTGGTTGTAGTATTATTGTGGGTTAGGAGTTGTTTAAGATTGGGTTGCTGTCTGTGTTGGGACTCGCAGGATACTGGATAAGTCTGCAGGCTTCAACAGGATGATGCAATACTCTGCTGGGTCAGAGTGACTCAGCAGGAGTGTGATTAGTGTGATTGGCTATCACCTGTTTTAAAAGGAAAGCCTGTTTAACAGTGGGTGTGGTGGTTGTGCTATAATAATAATAATAATTTATTATTTATACCCCGCCCATCTGGCTGAGTTTCCCCAGCCACTCTGGGCGGCTCCCAATCAGTGTTAAAAACAGTACAGCGTTACATATTAAAAACTTCCCTGAACAGGGCTGCCTTAAGATGTCTTCTGAATGTCAGGTAATTATTTATCTCTTTGACATCTGATGGGAGGGCGTTCCACAGGGCGGGCGCCACTACCGAGAAGGCCCTCTGTCTGGTTCCCTGTAACCTCACTTCTCGCAATGAGGGAACCGCCAGAAGGCCCTCGGCGCTGGATCTCAGTGTCCGGGCTGAACGATGGGGGTGGAGACGCTCCTTCAGGTATACAGGACCGAGGCCGTTTAGGGCTTTAAAGGTCAACACCAACACTTTGAATCGTGCTCGGAAACGTACTGGGAGCCAATGCAGATCTCTCAGAACTGGTGTTATGTGGTCCCGGCGGCCACTCCCAGTCACCAGTCTAGCTGCCGCATTCTGGATTAATTGCAGTTTCCGGGTCACCTTCAAAGGTAGCCCCACGTAGAGCGCGTTGCAGTAGTCGAAGCGTGAGATAACTAGAGCATGCACCACTCTGGCGAGACAGTTTGCGGGCAGGTAGGGTCTTAGCCTGCGTACCAGGTGGAGCTGGTAGACAGCTGCCCTGGACACAGAGTTAACCTGCGCCTCCATGGACAGCTGTGAGTCCAAAATGACTCCCAGGCTGCGCACCTGGTCCTTCAGGGGCACAGTTACCCCATTCAAGACCAGGGAATCCCCCACACCAACCCGCTCCCTGTCCCCCAAAAACAGTATTTCTGTCTTGTCAGGATTCAACCTCAATCTGTTAGCCGCCATCCATCCTCCAACCGCCTCCAGGCACTCACACAGGACCTTCACTGCCTTCACTGGTTCTGATTTAAAGGAGAGGTAGAGCTGGGTGTCATCTGCATACTGATGAACACCCAGTCCAAACCCCCTGATGATCTCTCCCAGCGGCTTCATATAGATATTAAAAAGCATGGGGGAGAGGACAGAACCCTGAGGCACCCCACAAGTGAGAGCCCAGGGGTCTGAACACTCATCCCCCACCACCACTTTCTGGACACGGCCCAGGAGGAAGGAGCGGAACCACTGTATGACAGTGCCCCCAGCTCCCAGCCCCTCTAGACGGTCCAGAAGGATGTTATGGTCGATGGTGTCAAAGGCCGCTGAGAGATCCAGCAGAACTAGGAAACAGCTCTCACCTTTGTCCCTAGCCCGCCGGAGATCATCAACCAGCGCGACCAAGGCAGTTTCAGTCCCATGGTGAGGCCTGAATCCTGATTGGAAGGGATCCAAATGGTCCGTTTCCTCCAGGCGTGCTTGGAGTTGTTCAGCAACCACCCGCTCAATCACCTTGCCCAAGAATGGCAGATTTGAGACTGGGCGATAGTTGGCCAAATTGGCCGGGTCTAAAGATGTTTTTTTAAGAAGCGGTTTAATGACCGCCTCTTTCAGCGGGTCTGGGAAGGCTCCCTCACAGAGGGAAGCATTCACCACCCCGCAGAGCCCATCGCCCAGCCCTTCCCGGCTTGCTTTTATCAGCCAGGATGGGCAAGGATCAAGGAGACAGGTGGTCGGTTTCACTTGTCCAAGCAGCCTGTCCACATCCTCGGAGGTAACAGATTGGAATTGATCCCATGTAACAGGACCAGACAGAACTCTAGCACTCTCCCGCCCTGGCCCTGCTCCCACGGTGGAGTCTACCTCCTTCTGAATCTGAGCGATTTTATCTGCAAAAAACTTGGCAAAAGCATTGCAGGAGATCTTGGGGTCCCTACCAGGCCCCGGTGGTGCAGGTGGTTCCGATAGATTGCGAACCACCTGAAAAAGTCTCCTGCTGCTGTTTTCTGCAGATGCAATGGAGGCGGCGAAGAAGGCCCTCTTCGCCGTCGCCATTGCCACTTGGTAGGCTCAACGTTGAGCTCTAACCCGTGTCCGGTCTGATTCAGAATGAGTTTTCCGCCACCGGCGCTCTAGCCGTCTCAACGATTGTTTCATCACCCTCAGCTCCGGGGAAAACCACGGGGCTGTCCGGGCTCCATGCAATCGGAGAGGGCGCTTCGGAGCCAGACAGTCAATAGCCCTGGTTAACTCCGCATTCCAGCGTGCCACCAGGGAATCAGCTGAAAGGCCATCAACTTGGGATAAAGCATCCCCTACCACTCTCTGGAAGCCAATTGGATCCATTAAGTGGCGGGGGCGGACCCTCCGAATCGGTCCCACCTCCCTGCGGAGGGGAAGGGTTGCGGAGAAGTCCAGTTGCACCAGGAAGTGCTGTAGTGTGGTGGTGCTGTGGTGGAGAGTATTCGTTTGTAAGTACTCTGTATGGACTGTTTCTTTTGTTAGTGCCTGTATATAGCTCACATTAAAAAAGACTGCACTGGAAAAACCTGGAACTCTTAGTGTTTCGCTGAAAGCGCCACGTGGAATACGCGACAGGGTTATGGGCCCAGCACGCTTCCGCTGCGCAAGAGTACAGGTGGCAGTTATCTAGCCGTGGGTGCTGGAGGTGAGCTGCAGGGATGGAGCAGTCCAGAACTGGCGTGTTGCTGGAGAAGCTGACGGCCATGAACTACAGCACCTGGTCGGTCCGCATGCAACACTTCCTCAAGCGTGAGGGCCTGTGGAAGGTGGTGGAAACTCCACCGCAGCCCTCTGAGGAGGATGAAAGGGATGAGAAAGCTTTGGCTACGATCATCCTTGGAGTGGACGACAGCCAGCTAGTCTACGTAGCTGATAAGGTGACGGCAAGTGAGGCGTGGAATGCGCTCAAGGCTGTCCATGTGCGAGAGACAGCTGGCTCACTGATAACACTGACCAGGAGACTGTACCGGTGTCGGAAGAAACCGGGGGACTCCCTGGTAAACCACCTAAAATTCCTAACAGGCTGTTTCCAGGAGCTAGCCTTAAGAGGGAGGCCTGTGGGGGAAGAGGACAAAGTCTTTATAGTCCTGAGTTCCCTTGATGACAGCTATGATATGCTGGTCAACTCCCTTGAGTCGGTAGAGACTGATAAGCTGACTCTGGAATACGTTACCGGACGGTTGTATGCAGAGGAGGACAGGCGTGCAGAGTGAAAGATGACCTCAGCCCAGCTGTTGGAGCATCCCAGAGGGAACAACAGCCGGGAAGAGCAGAGGTGTCGGGAGCCGGAGAAACAGCCAGGAGGAACTGCTGCAGACCAGCCGGTGGTCAACAAAGTAAAAAGGTGTTTTTGCTGCAAGTCCAGTGGACATCTGCTGCGGGACTGCCCAAGAAAACAACAAAAACAGCAGAAGCACAAGAGGCAGCAGAGGGAGTCTACCGCTTGGGTGTCTGCAGACGGTCAAGAAAATGAAGAGCTGTGGGTTCTGGACAGTGGAGCTTCTCAAACCTTTTGTAAAAGAAAAGGACTGCTAACTGATGCTAGGGCTTCAAACAAAAAACATGTAAGTCTTGCTACGGGCCAGAAAGCTAATGTGGTTTGTGAGGGGGAGGTTGTGTTCCCACAGCTGGGACACACATTTAGGAATGTGTTGTGTGTGCCTAGTTTGCAAAAAAATCTCCTGAGCATTCCTGACTTGGCAAAAGCAGGCTTTGAAGTAAACTTTGTGGGAGATCAGTGCCAGATAAAGCAAAATGGGGCAGTGTTGGCAAATGCTAACCTTAGAACTAATATGTATGTACTGCAGTGTGAGTCTAAGGTTGCGAATGTGCAAAATGTCCCAACCCATGATATGTGTATTCATCTCCTGCACAGGCGTCTGGCTCATGCAAGCTATAAGGTGCTGAACAAAACATTGGAGTTGTGTGGGGGGATGAAAAACATAAAAAGTTGTGATACTTACTTAGACTGTAATATCTGCAAGGAGGTTAAAAGCAGGGCTTGCCCAGTAGCAAGAGCAAGCCAGAGAGAAACCAAAAAACCACTGGAGTTGATTCATGCTGATGTAACTGGTCCTTTTCCACCAAGTGTCTCCCACAATAAGTATTGTTTGATCCTAGTGGATGACTATTCTAGATTTGGCTGGGTCTATCCATTAAAGCAAAAGTCTGACGTTGCCCAAACTTTGAAGTTCTGGGTAAGAAGGGTAGAAAGGCAACTTGGCGAAAAGGTGTGCTCTATTCAGACAGACAGGGGAGGAGAGTTTATGGCAAGCTCCCTAAGAAACTGGTTGCGTTCCCAGGGGATTAAACATAGGCTTACCAATGTGGCGACGCCTCAGGAGAATGGGGTAGCAGAGCGTAGGGGAGGTGTCTTGCAGACACAAATGAAAGCATTGTTAGCAGATGCAAATCTTCCAATTAAGTACTGGGCTGAGAGTATTAAGACCGCAAATTATATTGGGAATCGCTTGTGGTCAAGGGTACTAGATGACATACCCTATAAAATTCTCTATAACAAAAGTCCCAGTTTGCAACATTTGAGAATCTTTGGGACAAAGGCGTGGGTTGACATACCTGTAAAAAAACGAAGAAAAGGTGGGAAAAGGGCACAGCAGTTGCTGTTTCTTGGGTATGAAAGTGGTACGAAAGCCTACAGGTTTGAAGATGACAAAAATCTTTTGAGTTATAGTCGATCAGCCAGCTTTAATGAGCAAAGAAATTGGCCCAAGATACATGCAAACCTGCTGCCAGAAAAAGTTTTACTGCCGAGCATACCTGATAAGGCAGTTGAAACAAAGCTGAGAATTGGCAGCTCTCCCAGAGAAACTGAAAGGGAGGAGGTAAAGATTGAGCATTTTTCTCCAGCTGCTAGCATAAAGCAGGGGAGAGAAGAAAGTGCAATAGAGACAGGAGGAGGTAGATCTACAGAGTCAATCCACCCCAAAAGCAGTCCTGAAGGTAGCCCAGGGGGTGAGATTAATGAACCAAGGAGGTCTGCAAGAAGTAATAAAGGTCAACCTCCAGACCGTTATGGGTTCCCAGCCACCATAAACCAGGTTTGTGTAACTGAGCCAGAAAACTTTGAAGAAGTGCAAGAGTTACCTACTCTAGAGAAAGAGGCGTGGTTAAAGGCAATGCAGGCAGAGTATAACTCTCTGCTAAACAACAATGTCTTTGTACCTACAGAATTGCCTGAAGGTAAAAAGCCCATAAGCTGTAAGTGGGTTTTTAAAGTGAAAAAACTGGCTGATGGTAGTTGTCAGAGGAAAGCCAGGTTGGTTGCAAGGGGCTTTACACAAAGGAAAATGATACATTATGATGAAGTGTTTGCCCCAACAGCAAAGGCTGAAACAGTAAAATCAGTTTTAGCAATGGCAAGTCTGAGAGGGTTAAAAGTTAATCATTTTGATGTTGCCTCAGCATATTTAAATGCTCCTATTGATGCCGAGGTGTATTTACAGCAAATACCAGGTTATGAGCTGGAAAAAGACAGCATGGTGTTAAAACTGCAAAGGGCACTATACGGTTTACACCAAAGTGCACGTCTATGGCATGAATGCATAGACACAACTTTGAAAAAGATGGGATTCAAACAAAGCCTGGTTGATTCCTGTTTATATTCAGCAATGGTGCAAGGAAGTGTTTGTTATTTACTTTTGTATGTTGATATCTGTCTAATAACAACTGCACAAAAGCAAGTGTCTTGGTTTATAAACAGCCTAGGTAACAAATACAAACTGAAGTATTTGGGAGAGATTCAGAATTACTTAGGAGTAGAGGTTCAGAGAAATGAAGAGGGCGTCTACTCTCTGAGTCAAAAGGAAAAAATCGAAAAGTTACTGAAGACATATGGAATGGAGAGGGCAAATGAGATTGACACTCCCATAACTACCCAGTACAAAAATGAACCAGAAGGGCAAAAATGTGAGAATGCAACAGCGTTTCATTCTCTGTTGGGTTCTCTATTATATTTAAGTTGTTGGACAAGACCCGACATAACATTGGCAGTGCACATGTTAAGCCAAAGAAGTGCAGACCCGGCTCAGAGAGATTGGGTAGCACTTAAAAGAATCCCAAGGTATCTGAAAGGCACAAAAGATTACAAACTGGTGCTGGATACAGGATATGATCAGTAAGTGTATGCATACGCTGATGCCAGCTGGGGGGACAGAGAAAAAGGAAAGTCTACCACTGGCTATGCCATATATATTGGAAATGCCCTGGTTCAGTGGAAATCCCAGAAACAAACATTTGTTGCCACAAGTACTTGTGAAGCAGAGTACTCAGCCATAAGCGAATGTGTATCACAAATAGAATGGTTTGCTTGCCTAACAAAAGAGCTTGGAATACCTTCTGAAATGCCAATCACTGTGCTAAGTGACAACATGGCTGCACAACAGCTTGCCAACCAACAGAACTTTAAAAGCAAGAGTAAACATATTGCTATAAGATACGGAAATGTGAAAAATGCTTTGGAAAGAAATGTGTTAAAGGTACAGCACTGTAACACAAAATGTAATGTGGCAGATTTGTATACAAAATGTTTGGATGCTCCTAAATTTCGAGACTTAAGAGAATTATTAGGTCTCAAGCCTTTGACTTAAGGAGGAGTGTTGGGACTCGCAGGATACTGGATAAGACTGCAGGCTTCAACAGGATGATGCAATACTCTGCTGGGTCAGAGTGACTCAGCAGGAGTGTGATTAGTGTGATTGGCTATCACCTGTTTTAAAAGGAAAGCCTGTTTAACAGTGGGTGTGGTGGTTGTGCTGTAGTGTGGTGGTGAGTATTCGTTTGTAAGTACTCTGTATGGACTGTTTCTTTTGTTAGTGCCTGTATATAGCTCACATTAAAAAAGACTGCACTGGAAAAACCTGGAACTCTTAGTGTTTCGCTGAAAGTGCCGCGTGGAATACGCGACAGTCTGTAGGCAATGAAAGGTCTTCCTCCCAGAGCTTGAGAAAGAGAACTATCATTGTCCAGGAGAGGTTGTAGATCTCTGATGATGCGTTGTACTGTTTTAACTTGGGAGCTGTATGTGATGACTAGAGGTGTTCTGTTATTTTCTTTTTTGGGTCTGTCTTGCAGCAAGTTCTCTCTGGGTATCTGTCTGGCTCTGTTGATCTGTTGTCTAACTTCATCTGCTGGGTATTTTAGTTCTAAAAAGGTTTGCTGTAGATCTCTTAGGTGAGAGTCTCTGTCTGTAGAATTGGAACAGATACGGCTGTAACGTAGTGCCTGGCTATATACAATGGACTGTTTGGTATGTTTGGGATGGTAGCTAGAGGCATGTAGATATGTTTGTCGGTCAGTTGGTTTACGGTATAAGGTGGTGTCTATGCGCCCATCCTGTATTTTTATAGTAGTGTCCAAAAAATGTATTTCTTGCATAGATTGATTCATTGTTAGGTTGATTGTGGGGTGAAAATCATTGAATTTCTGGTGGAAGGTGTCCAGGGTCTGTTGACCATGTGTCCAGATGATAAAAATATCGTCAATGTATCGCAGGTACAAGAGAGGTTTGAGTGGGTAGGAGTTTAGGAAACGTTGTTCTAAATCTGCCATGAAGATGTTGGCATACTGTGGGGCCATGCGGGTGCCCATTGCTGTGCCGCTGATCTGAAGGAACAGGTCATCACCGAATTTGAAGTTGTTGTGGGTAAGGACAAATTGGCAGAGTTTGGTGGCAAAGTCCGCTGTGGTTTTATCTGAAATGGTGTTCCAGTACTAGTATAAATAGGAGTGGAAACAGAGGACACCCTTGCCTTGTTCCTTTCTTTATCTTGCAACTTTCCATGTTGTTTATAATAAGTTTAGCTCTTTGCTCTGAGTAGATCACTTCTATTCCTCTGCCAAATGTCTCTCCTAGGCCCATATATTTTATTTGTGTCTTCATAAAATCCCAGGAGATGTTATCAAATGCCTTTTTGGTGTCTGCTAACATAAGTACTGCTGGTTTATCAATTCTATCCTTTAGGTATATTGATGGTGTTCCTAATATTACCGTTTGTCATCCAGGATCCAGGAAGAAAGCCTGCTTGATCCTCGTGGATCATTTCTTTCACTGTCCTTTTCAATCTTTCCGCTAAAATGGCTGCAAAAAGTTTGTAATCATTATTAAGTAATGATATTGGCCTATAATTGGAGATTATTGTTAAATCTGTCCCCTGTTTTGGGAGCAGTGTTATATATGCTTCCTTCCACATCTTCAGTGTTCTACCTTTGGTTAATACATCATTCATCACTTCCTTTATGGATTGTAATATCACATCTTCCAATTTCTTATAATAACAGGCTGTTATTCCATCTGGGCCGAAGGTGGCTTTCCAGATTTGGTGTTCTTTACTGCTTGTTGAATTTTCATAGCTGTAATTGGTGCATTGAGGTGTTGGATTTTCTCGCTTGTTATTTTCGGCAGATTGTTTTGTTTTGGAAATTTGTCAATATGTTCCTGGTTTTCCCTTCTGATATAATTCTGTGTAATACTTTACAAAATTCTTACATATCTCATTCAGGTCATCTATTGTTTTATCTCCCATTTTCAATTTATTTATAGTCCTCTCACTCTGCCTTTTTTTGAGTTGCCGCACCAGCAATTTGCCTGGCTTATTTCCAAGTTCAAAATTTCTATGTTTAAATCTTTTAATATTCCATTCGACTTCTTGGTTTACAAGTATTGGGTATTTAGTTTGTAATAGTTTAATATTCTGCTTGGTTAGTTCACTGCTTGGGTTTTTTAAAAGTTCTTTTTCATTTTGCTTATATCTTCTAGAATCTCAGTCTTTTTCTTTTCTTTCTGTCTTTTCTGTATCACATTTTGCTGCATGAAAAATCCCCTTAGGACTGCCTTGCTGGCATCCCAAACAACCTTAATGTCTGTTCCTTGGTGTGATGGCCTGGGAATCTGATTCAGAGGCTGAACCGGAGGAATCCCGGCCTGCACAGGAGTCCCCGCCTCCAGGGCCGGCTGAGCTGGGGCAGGGCCTTGCATCTGAAGCGCCTGCACCTGTGCTGGATCCTCAGGAGCAGGCACCAGGTGAATCCACTCTGGCTCCGGAGGTGCTTGAGGGCACATTGCCTACAGGTGTGCCTCTCCCAGCCCTGTCAGGGGAAGGTGAGTCTTCCCCTGGGTCCAGTAACCCTCCAGCCTCTCCTGAGCTGCAGAGGCTCAGGGCAGAGAGGCGGAGGGAACTGGTTTCTCCCAGGAGGAGTGCTCGCCTTAAGGCCAGAAGAGGCGGGTCACCTGGGGGCCGGGACTGCCCCTGGCCTCAGAGAAGATAAAGGCCAGTCAGCCCGGTCCCAGGTTGCGGGAGCAACATGGCTGGAAACCTGCTACTGCCAGCACCCAGTCCTGTTCTCCCAGAGTTCCCGACCATGCCCGGCTTCTTGCTTCGGATCCTGCTTTGCCCTGTGTCTTTAGACCCAGGACCGGACTCTGACCACGCCTCACAGTAACCTCCCCCCGGGACCAGCACAGTTTGCTCCTGCCACACCCGCCCTCCCCCTTCGTTGGGGTGCGTTCGGGAAGAGCCAGAAGCCATGGCTGACCAGGCAGCTGCGTTGGTGGCATTGGCCCAGGAGAACCAGGCCTTGACTCACACCGTTCAGCAGCTAAGCAATGCGGTTATGGCACTTCAGCAGCGGTTGGACGCCTTACCGGCTCCTGGGGCCAATGCCCCAGCTTCTGGCAAGTACCCAGTGGCCCTGCCAGAGAAATTTGATGGGTCCCCGGCCAGCTTTCCCATGTTCCTCGCCCAGGCCAAGCTGTATATTCAGGGGCGAGCCTGGAATTTTCCCGACAATCGCATCCAAGGTGCACTTCTTGATCAGATTGTTAAAGGACCAGGCGGCCAAGTGGGCGATTCGTCAGTTGAGACAGGACAAGTCCACAGCCGCCGCCTACACCACAGAATTTCGGCTGTTGGCGCAGGACTTGTCTTGGAATGACTCAGCACTTCAGGACCAGTATCTTGAGGGACTATCGGATGAGATACTGGACCAGCTGGCCACGATGGATCGTCCCACCATGCTGGACGCCCTCATTCAGCGGAGCCTGCAGATAGACGATCGGTTGGAGGACCGTCGCCAGGCCCGGGACCGCCAGCACTCCCGGCTCCTGGCTCCAGTCCTTCCCAGCAGGTCCACGGCCACAGCCGAGTTGCCGGGCGAGCCAACGCAGCTTGGGGCAGCGCGACCTTGCCTCTCCCCCTCGGAGAAGACGTGGCGTCGGGAGGGGAACCTGTGCCTTTACTGCGGTGAGAGTGGACATTATGCCCGATCCTGTCCCAAGAAGATGCCGGCCGCAGGGAAACCACCAACCGCGGTAGTCGAAGGCCCTGCGTACCCGGGGTCCCAAACCATGCAAGAGGGGCCCTCACCGGTGGAATTACGACACCTCATCGTTCCGGTGTGCCTATACCCCCCTGGTGGGCCCTGGATCCTCACCCATGCTCTGGTGGATTCAGGGGCAACCCGCTCGTATATGGACTCTGCCTTTGCCGCCCATCATCAGGTGCCACTCCAGGATAAGT
The DNA here is from genome assembly GCF_027172205.1 of Podarcis raffonei. Taxonomy (NCBI): domain Eukaryota; kingdom Metazoa; phylum Chordata; class Lepidosauria; order Squamata; family Lacertidae; genus Podarcis; species Podarcis raffonei. Next base: position 25,874,430 of record NC_070620.1, read on the forward strand.
CGGAACCGGTACAGATGGAGGCCATCGACGGGCGGCTCCTGCGCTCGGGCGCCGTTACTCAGGACACAGCCCTTGGTTCTGTGTCACCAGCAGCACCGGGAGGTGTGAACTCTGGACATTGCTACCATGCCCTGGTTTCCCCTGGTGCTCGGGATGGACTGGCTGGAGGCTCACAATGTTCAGATTGACTGGGTCAATCAGACTGTGCACTTCCCAGACCGATGTCCCCATGCTTGGTCCGCGATGCTAGCAGCTGCGCCCACTGAGGAGGCTGCATCAACGCTCCCCGCTGAGTACTGGGACTACCAAGACGTGTTCGAGGAACGGGGGGCAGACCAGCTGCCGCCGCATCGGTCTTTTGACTGTGGCATAGACCTCCAGCCCGGAGCGCCCCTGCCTGTGAGTCGCTTATACTCTCTTACAGAGCCAGAGCGTGAAGTTTTGCAGGACTTCCTGTGCAAGAACCTGGAGTGTGGTTTCATTCGGCCTTCTACCTCGCCCACCACTGCGCCAGTGCTCTTCGTTAAGAAGAAATGTGGGGAGCTTCTCCTTTGCCATGATTACCGGGCCCTGAACAAAATCACCATCCCAGACCGGTACCCCTTGCCACTTATTTCGGAGTTGCTGGAGCGGGTGCAAGGGGCGCAGGTGTTCACCAAGCTAGACCTCCGGGGGGCCTACAATTTAATACGGATCTGAGCCAGGGATGAGTGGAAGACAGCATTCGGGACCCGGTATGGGCAGTTCGAATACCTTGTTATGCCCTTCGGATTGTGCCCACGGTACATCAACCACGTGTTCCAGGACTTGCTAGACAAGTACGTGGTGGTGTACTTGGATTGTATTGTATTGATCTTTATTACGGCCATTGGCCCATCACATGACAGTTTCCCATACCAACATAATGTACTTAAACCTCCAAATTTAAAACCGCCAAAACTTACCAAAAACAGACAAGAACCAAAGCAAAACAAAAAGACCAACATCATACATTACAATAAATTTGTAACATAAACATCGCCCTCTACTCATAAATTAGTAGAAGACATCAATGGTGATATCACCTAATTACATCCTAAAACATAGATCATAGTTTAAAGGGATTATCCGAGCCGCACAGGAGTCTGTTTCTCTTCTTTAGGGATAGAACACTGATCAAGAATCTGGCAACCATGAGTGATCTTAGGGGGTCATCATCATTTAATAGATATCTCAGTTTGGCTTCATTCGTATCATCAGCAATTCCCTTTAGATATTGAGCAAGAAACTTGCACCTGGCCGATGAGTGAAAAGCACAATCAAGAATTATGTGATGCAACGATTCCGGTGCCCCACAATTACAATCACATAAGAGCGATATCTGTCCATTGGAGAATCTATTTCTCAGCACGTTCGATGGGAAGGTGTTGAATCTTGCCTTTACAAAGGCATATCTATGAGCCGAAGAAGTTAAGGAATTCAGATAGTTTGGGAGCCTTAAGAGGGGTAATAAACCAAGGTTTAGAGGTGAGCAGGTACCATTGCCCAAGACCATTTTCTGCTGCAAGTCCATCTCCTCTAGTTTACAGGTTACTGTTCTTTTAGCTGGAACTATATCCTGCTCTAGTAATTTGGATGGGGAGATTCCCATTGCCGTAATTTTCAGTTGTAAATTTTTTACCCATGGGCTCTGGAAATCATCTCTCCACATACATTGTATCAAGTACAAGTTTGGGAGATTGTGCCATAGAGATAACCAGTGACAAAGTATGTGCTTCCACAGAGTGTTTTCCAGGGATACAATATTAAGTTCCATGCGTAGCGCTGTATTACTTACACAGTTGGGCAGTTTCAATATCCCTCTTAAAAACTGATTTTGAATAACCTCTAGGTGAGATAGGTTGACAGAAGTCCCCCAAATTGAGATGGCATAAGCAATTGTCGGGATCACCTTGGCCTTGAAGACTTTCAACGCCGATGGGATATGAAGGGCCCCATCGGTGAAGAAAAATCTCAAGATCGCCAAGGAGATAGCTTTGGCTCTATTTGTAACATAGGCTACATGGGCCTTCCATCTAAGGTTATGTTGTAACCAAACTCCCAAGTATTGGAATCTATAGACTTGTTCGATGACTCTCCCATCAATTCTCCAATTATGGAGTTTCCGGCTCTTTGAGAAAATTAGGATTTTAGATTTTTCATAATTAATTGTAAGGGAATTTGCGTTACAATATGATCCAAAATTTTTTAAGGCCCTCATAAGACCTACTCTAGAAAAAGAAAGGATGACTGCGTCATCCGCATATAGTAACAAAGGGCAGCGATAAGATGCTAGGCGGGGTGCATGAATCCTTTCTTGAGCCTCTATTAGGGGAGTCCTCATGTCGCTTATGAACAAATTAAACAGGAATGGGGCCAATATACAACCCTGTCGGACACCTCTGTTAATGGGAATTGAATTGGTGAGATCACCCTCCGGGGTGAGTCTCACTCTAGCCGCTGAGTTCTCATGGAGTTTGATTATTAGCCAGAGAAGCCTTCTGTCGATGCCCCAGCGGGTGAGTTTTTCCCAGAGGATGCTCCTGGAGATACTATCGAATGCTGCCTTTAGGTCAATGAATGCCACACATAGTTGGCCACCCTTTGGGGTGGAATATTTCCAGGCAAGATGCTGTAAAATTAGAATATGATTAATTGTTGACTGTTTTGGGCGGAATCCAGCTTGTTCGGGCCCAATTAATTTTTTCTCTTCGGCCCATTGAATAAGTCTGTTCAACAGGAAGCGGGCATACAGTTTCCCCACTATTGAGAGCAGACTGATATTTCTGTAATTCCCCGGGTCATCTGGTGAGCCCATTTTGTGGATTGGAACGATAACAGCGTCCTTCCATACTTCCGGGATCATTCCAGAGTTGTTAACGGCATCGAAGATGGTTGCCAGGGCTTTGGCCCACCAGTCCGCGTGGTATTTTATAGCTTCTGCCGGGATCAGGTCTGGTCCAGGCGCTTTCCCTGTTTTGAGTTTAACGATCAAGTCATGGATGTCTTCCGGATCGGTAGGGGGCCAGAGGGGAAGCTGATCTTGAGATTCATCTCTTGTGTTAACAATACAGTCAGTTGTGGCAAAGTAGTTTTTTAAGTAAGATTCCCAAACCGGGGCAGGAATAATAGTTAAAGGGTATCTTTTAGTTCTTTTATTTACCAGGAGCCAAAATTGTCTGGAGTTCCGTGATGATGAGGCTTCTATGATTGCCCGCCATTGATTCACTTGCCATTCCTGTCTGGCTCCCTTTTGAGTTTGCTTGTAAGCCGATTTTGCTTGGAAATATTCTTTTGGCAGGACCGTTGCCCCGGAGGCTTTATACTCTTTGTATATGTTACCAAGAAGTTGTCTAGCCTGTTTACAAGCACTATTGAACCACAATGCACCTATCTTCCTTTGTGTTCGATTTATTTTATGCGTCGGGACAGAGAAAAAGGACGTTAGATCTTCCGACAGGTTCGAGAATAGTCTTAGAATTTGGTCATAATCATAATAATCCTCGATTAAACCTGAGTATGCTTGTTTTAGTCCTTGTTGGAAATATGCTGAGTATTTTTGGGCCTGTAGTTCGGACCATTTTATACTTTTGATTTGCAATGCTGAGTTCGTAATCAAATGTGTTGGGTGTCTGTCTCCATCTGGGGTCCAGTCTATAGTCATTGTGGCGACCAACGGTAGGTGGTCGCTCAGTTGAATATTTTCAACTTTAAAGTGGGAAAATTTGGGGAATATGTCATGAGATACTAACATATAATCCAGGACACTGTTTGCAGAGGAGCTTATGTGTGTAAACTCACCCGGTACTGTTGAATGGTTTATTTAAATGTAAAGGTTCATCATTGTTGCACCCGATGTGTATGTCTTTAAGGGGCCAGAGCAAGGGCCAGAGTAAGATAACGAGACCCAGCTTTACAGCTGTGAAGCACAGCAGGTGCTGCTGAGTTGTATTTGATTAAGGTGTGTCAGCATTTGGGTGTAGTATATAAGGAGCAGCACCTAGCTCTCCCATTACCCTGGGGGATGGGTTGGTGGTTGGGTCTGGTTTGGTTGTTAATGTATTTAGTGTAAAAGGAGTTTTTGTTTTTCTTATTAAAACCTTAAGTTATTTTTGAGTCCTTTCTTTTTAATGCATGGTCTCCCCAGCAAGCTCTCTGCGCTACTAAACTGCAAACAGCCAACATCTTTGGTTATGGGCCCAGCTGCTGAGTGGATGACTGCATATTTTTGGACTCTGAGAAAGGTTTGAAAACTCCTTCTCCTGTTAGTGTAGTTCTGTGGGTCTGGAAGAGTTCCAGAATGGTTGACCGGGTTCCTGAAGCTGAGAAGGCTCTGGTCTTCCCACAGCTAACAGATGAGAACTATAGTTTATGGTCTTTTCGGGTGGAGGCGCTTTTGACCTCTAGAGAAGTATGGACCTATGTAACTGATGACCCTCCTGACCCTGTGACTAATGCTTGGTCGAAAGGAGATGCAAAAGCCAGGGCGATAATTAATTTGGCAGTCAGCGACCAGCAAGTAGTCTATATAAGAAATAAGAAAACTGCCAAAGAAATGTGGGACAGTCTTGCAGCAGTGCATGTTAGAAAAGAGTCAGCATCTGCATTGACGTTTTTCAAGCAGTTGTACCAGACGAAGTTGCAGCCTGGTGGTGATTTGGCAGCACACTTGAGACGTCTGGAGGCTATACGCGGCGAATTAATTCGAAGGGACATGGAGATACCTGATATTCAGTATGTTTTTATCATTCTATGTTCCCTTAATGAGGACTTTGATGGTATAGCTAGCCAGATATCTGCTGTTCCACCAGCACAATTAACTGTGGAAGGGGTAACGGCAAGATTAATGGGCGAGTTGGACAGAAGGGAGGTTTGTGCCATAAGCACTCCTATTTCCAGAAGTAATGAGGAACGCCATATGCAAACTTGTGGTGATACGACTGCATTTAAAGCTCCCAAGCGTTGTTGGTTCTGCAATAAGCAAGGACATTTTGCAAAGGACTGCAGATCCAAAAGAAAGCAAAGTACTCCCAAGCCTGTTTCTGTTCGTCAGTCACGGTCGTCAGCCCAGCAGCCGACATCGTATTGTAGAGACAGAAACGAGCCGCGAGTTTTCCATGCTAGGACAACAGATCGTAAAAGACTTAAACGTGCCAAGTGGAAGTCTTTTGTTGTGGACTCAGGAGCATCTCAGCATATTTGCAACGATCGAAGCTTGTTTATTTCTTTCGAAGAGGAAATTGGTAATGTACATTTAGCCAATTCACAAGTCTTGCAGTCGCTTGGCAGGGGTACTGTTAAACTTGACTCTTTAAACATTACAATAGCGAACTGCATTTACTGCCCGTCAGTGGACAATTTATTATCAGTATGGTGTTTTGCTCGTCAAGGCATAACTGTGCGTTTCTTAAAGTCAATGTGTGAGTTTTTTGATGGAAACAAACGTCTATTATATGCCCGGGAATCTGATGGTTTATATAGACTGTATTTTCGCACCTACTCCCAATCGCCTATAAATTGCAGAGCAGCACAGTCAAGCCAGGGGTTGAGGAATGTAAGGCCTCATTCCGGGTGTGTCCATGAGGCACACAGAATTCTGGGACACCTGAATTTTGCTGATGTAATTAAGACAAAGAATATTGTTAATGGCCTCAACTTAAAACCATGTAAATTCTTTATGCAATGTCTATCCTGTTGCAAGAATAAGATTAAGGTTGCACGCAAGGGTAGGTGCTCAGATAGGAAAGTAACTGAGCCATTTGAGCGTGTACATTGTGATTTAGTTGGGCCACTCCCACCATCATTAGGAGGTTCTAAGTACTGGCTTACTCTGATAGACCAGTATAGTAGATATTGTTGGACTTATGCAATAGCTGAGAAGTCCCAAGCATTTGAGAAGTACAAAGTTTTTTGCAACTGGGTAAAAACGCACTTTAACAAACCAATTAAGAACCTATTTTCTGACCGGGGCGGGGAATTTGTTTCTGAGGATTTTGAGAAATTCCTGGAAGCGCAGGGGACTACTCATGAGTTATCTTGCCCCCGAAGTCCCTGGCAAAATGGGCTTGTTGAAGTTGTGCAGCGTGACCTACAGGCAGGGGTTAAAACGTATCTGCACGATGCTAATCTGCCCAAAGACTTTTGGGCTGAAGCGCTTAATGCGTTTTGTTATGTTAGAAATCGCAGTTATCATTCTGGTTTAGATGTCACCCCCTATGAGAAGCTGTTTAAAAAACGCCCTAATCTGAAATACCTACGCATTTGGGGTTCAGATGTAATTATGCATTATCCCGCTAAGCAGAAATTGGGTGAACGTAGTGTCCAGGGAAAATTAATGGGCTACCAGCAGGGGGCGTACAGAATTTACATACCAGCAACTGGCAAATTTCATATTACCAGAAGCATGATACAAACTGTAAATTGGAATGGAGTTGCTGTCTTCCAAGATACTGATGGTATAGATAATACTGAGGAAGAAGAGGAAGAAGCAGCAGCAGCAGGAAATGGTGCTTCTGAATTAATGGAAAAAGACAAAAAGTCTGTTGAATCTGATTTGTTTGATGATTTAAAGTCACAGGCACCCAAGGGGAGGTTAGATTCTCTTGAGTTTTCTGACCGTGAGCTTAGCTTACAGGCATCTCTTCAATCTGACAATGATTTACAACCTGAAACTAGTGGTTCACTTAGTCCCATTAAGTCTGAGGAGTCTGACTCTCCTTCCGGACTGAGACGTTCAGATAGAAAGAGGCAGAAGCCACAACGATTTGCAGATGAACATTTTAATACTGTGTATGCCAATAAGGCAGTTTTTGAGCCAAAAAGCTACAATGATGTTCAGAAATTACCTAAGCACCAAGCTGCAAATTGGTATAAAGCTATGAACTCTGAGATAGCTTCTTTAAAAGAGCATAACACTTGGTCTCTTGTACCACAAACCCCAGATATGAGACTTATTGATTCAAAGTGGGTTTATAGAGTTAAAATGAATGACAAAAATGAAGTTGTAAGGTACAAAGCAAGACTAGTTGCTAGGGGTTTTCAACAAATTCCAGGCGAAGATTATGATTTGTGTTATTCACCAAGCGTAAAATATGAAACAGTTAAGCTTTTGTTAAAAGATGCATCACAACGTGGACATTCTGTTTTGAAAGACATGTACAAAGTATGCTTTATGTTTTTGTTCCACAATGATGAACCGCAGGGGAAATGTTGAATGGTTTATTTAAATGTAAAGGTTCATCATTGTTGCACCCGATGTGTATGTCTTTAAGGGGCCAGAGCAAGGGCCAGAGTAAGATAACGAGACCCAGCTTTACAGCTGTGAAGCACAGCAGGTGCTGCTGAGTTGTATTTGATTAAGGTGTGTCAGCATTTGGGTGTAGTATATAAGGAGCAGCACCTAGCTCTCCCATTACCCTGGGGGATGGGTTGGTGGTTGGGTCTGGTTTGGTTGTTAATGTATTTAGTGTAAAAGGAGTTTTTGTTTTTCTTATTAAAACCTTAAGTTATTTTTGAGTCCTTTCTTTTTAATGCATGGTCTCCCCAGCAAGCTCTCTGCGCTACTAAACTGCAAACAGCCAACAGGTACGTCTGGCGGGCAGTTCCCGTTTAGAATCACTAAGTTTATTAGAATTTTTTTGTGTCTTCTAGCCACGTGCGTTTCTTGCAAACAAATAATATCCAAATTTTTCTTTTTCAAAAATTGTTCAATTTTATTCCTCTTTTTTTTATTATTCATCCCATTAATATTCCAGTTCCAAATTTTTAACCCCATGGTGCCCACCATTTGCGTGAGTTTCCTTTTCTTTATAAATTCGCCGAATCTCCTTCTTCCTCCTCTTCTTCCTCCTCCGTCTGTCTTCCACTCCTTTCTTCTTCTTCCTCCGTTTTTTGGTTCTCCTGGTGATCCTCCCTCCGCTCCCTTAGCTCCATTCACCTCTGATCTTAATTCCTTATATTTCCTCAAAAATTTCCCTGTTTCTTCTAAATTTGACAACCTGTGTCTCTTACTTCTATACACAAATGATATTCCTTCCGGGAACTCCCATCTAAATTCAATTTTGTTTTTCTTCAGTGTCTGTACCAGTGATTTATAAGAATCTCTTCGTTTAAGTAATCTAATTGGGATATCTTTAAAAATAATTATGTAGTTCCCATCTATGTTCAGCCTCTTTTCCCTGTTTTTTCCTAATATTCTATTTCTCATTTCTTTATCCTTAAATGTAATCAGACAATCTCCTGTAAATTTCTTTGCTTTTGTTGTATTCACACGCATTCTAAATGCATTCTGCACATTTTTGGCCATTTCTTCTATTGGTATATCCATCCATTCCGCCAATTCTGCTATCAGCCTCTCTTTGATGTTTTCACCTTGTATCTCTGGCACAGCTCTGAGCCTCAAGTTCACTTCCCTCTGTCGGAGTTCATTCATCGCAATAACATCTTTCATCTCTTCCTGTGCTTTATTTAAGTCCATCATTTCTGCTTTGATCTTTTCTTCCTCCCGTTTAATGTCTTTTAATTCCATTCTTGTCTTTTTTAACCCTTCCTCTGCATGTTGAGTTCTCCTAAATACTTCTTTTATTTGACCTTTCAACTCACTAACTGTTTCATCCATTTTTTTATCCATTTTTTCAATTTTATTATCTACCTGCTCTAGTTTTTCTCACTCTGTTTAATTTCCGCAAACATCCTTAAGATATCTGCCTTAAAATCCGTCTCTTGTTTAGATCCTTTCCTCTCACCAGGAGTCCCTCCATTCGGTCCTTTCTTCACTGTATGAGACATCTTATACTCTTATAATTCCCCTTTCCCCGTGCAGTACCCTCCTCCTCTTCCCCCCCGCCAGAATTATTCGCTTTAACCCTCTTAAATTATACAGTTTCCGTTTTACAAATTCTCCAATTCTAGTTCTTTTGCATTACCCTTCTTATCTATATGTAATCATCAATAATAATATTTCTCCCCTTATATATATTTCAAACAGTCAGTACAAAGTTCTTATTGTAGAGTCTTCTTGCCTCCACACAAATTGCGCCACTGCAGGGGGTTCTTCTTGCCTCCAATCAGGCTAATCCACACAAATGGGTGGGGGGGACACAAAAATAGCGAAGATAAAAGGTAACAAAAAAAAAAAGAAGGTGATGAGAAGGAAAGAAGGCTAAAAGCCAAGTTGTACAATCTTTGTCCCACCACTAGGTGTCACCAAGTCCCTTTAATATAGCATTGTTTCCAATAATGTAGCCGTGTCTTATTTCTCTGGCAACTTAGTTTCTCATACAAATCAAAAATTCCAAAAAGAAGAAGAAAGGAGGTAATATCTACAGGAAATCCAACGTACAGCTAATTTCCACAGCCAGTATTAATGTAGTTAACCTTTTTTAAACTTTCCTCAACGCGCCTCTATCCTCAGTTCTTAATGGCGTCGGAGCCTTCTCTTCCGGTTTCACTGTCCTTTACACTTTAAAGACAAGATGGAGAAGTACTCCTTTCTCACATTCAAACCCTCCGTTTCCTCAAGGACTCACAGTTCCAACCATTCGCCCCTGGTCCCCCTTCTCTTCCACAATCCTCTTGGTATAAAGTATCTACATAAAAGGTTGCTTTTAAGGAAAATTCAGAAAGGGGAAACAGAGTATCGCTATGGCAACTCACTTTCACTTTCCCCAGCACTGGAGTCACGCTGCGTCAGAATTGATTTCGGATTCGGCTGAACCCCGGTTACTTCTCTTATTGCTCCATGACTTCCTTGTTGTTATAACCATAAAATTCTAAATTCTTTGAGGTCGGAGTCCTTTAATTTGGGAGCGCAGCGCTTTCTCGGCAAGCTCGGGGCTTCGCTACTTGAAGGTGGATAATGGCTTCCCTCGACCTGCTAATCTGCTCCACCGTTCTCTTCACTTCTTCTGAAGCTACCTGACGGCCGGGTTGATCTCTTCTGGTCGTGCCGGGAACCGGACCTTCTGGACACCCTCCAGAAGTGTTTTTTGGGGGCCTCCACGCCCTGAAGCCCCCCTAATCCTTCAAAATAGCCCGGGATCTCCCTCTCGGTAAGATCCCCACTTGCTGTGAGATCGCGCTATTTGAATTTGAATCTTCAGACAAAGAAAAGAAAAGAGGGATGGTACTGTATGTTAAAAATAAGATTGAAGCCAAACAAATCTTTAAGGATGATGAGGGAAGGATGATTGCGATTCGAATCAATTGGCAAGGAGAAAATCTGGTCGTAGTGGGGGTCTATGCACCAAATGGTAACAAAACTGAATTCTTCGAAAACCTAGAAGAGAAATTACTCGAGTACATGGATCAGAAAATTATTTTAATGGGTGATATGAACGGGGTGGTCTCCTTAGAAATGGATAGACGGAGAGAAGGAGCAAGCAAAGAAGGGAAATTACCAAAATCTTTTTTTTCAATGGTAAAAAATTGTAACCTGATAGATATCTGGCGGTTTAGACACCCGTTGGATAAACAATTCACTTTCTATTCGGAACCAAATCAGTCGATGTCACGGTTAGATCAGGTCTGGATTTCAAGTGAATTGACACCAAGAACCAAACAAATAGAAATTAGACCCAAAGTAATTTCAGACCATAATCCGATTGAATTTGAGTTGGAGAGTTTTGAGAAAAGAACTTTTAGATGGAGATTAAAAGAATATCTTTTAGACGATCAAAAAATTGTAGAAAATGCACAGAAGAAGCTAACAGATTATTTTGCTGATAATTGTGATAAAGGAACAAAGAGTAAAGTGGTTTGGGACGCGAGCAAGGCCGTAATAAGAGGTTACTTCATCCAGCAGAATGCAATTAAAAACAGGAATAGAGAGAGAGGAAAAGAGGAAATTTTAAAGCAGATAATGGACAATGAACAAAAACTAATTAAGAAACCTAACTGTCAGAAAATAAAAGAAAAGATCAAAATTTTACAAGCCCGGTTTGCCACAATAATAAATAGAGAGGTGGAATGGAATATTAAAAGATTAAGACAAAGGAACTTTGAATTCTCAAACAAACCAGGCAAGTGGCTTGCGTGGCAAATTAAAAAAAGGAAAGAACAGAGCACAATAAATAAAATTACAGTAGAGGGAGAAGAAATAAGCGAACCAAAAGGAATCAGGAAAGAATTCTTGGACTACTATAGAAGCCTTTACAAAAACAAGGAGAGAAACAATTTGAGGAGAATAGAGAGATTTCTGAAGGATAAAAGGGTGCAGAAAATCCCAACAGATAAAAAACAACAATTGAACGCTCCTATTGAAACAGAAGAGATAGTAGAAGTAATCAAAGAATTGAAGAGAGGAAAAGCCCCAGGACCTGATGGATTCACTGCGGGTTATTACAAAGAGATGAAATCTATCTTGGTGAACCCATTGAAGGAGGTTATGAATAACATCCTAAGAGAAGAAGAAATTCCGGAAACATGGAAAGAGGCATATGTTACATTTATTCCAAAACAAGATGCAGATCCAACCCAAGTCAAAAATTATAGACCGATTTCACTGCTGAATATAGATTACAAAATCTTTGCAGGAGTTCTGGCGAGGAGGATGAAGATTTTGTTATCAGAAATTATCCACAAAGACCAAGCGGGTTTTCTTCCTGGCAGGCAGATGAGAGACAATATAAGGAACATAATTAATATGTTGGAATATCTGTCTGCCAGGTACGACAAACAAGCTATAATGATGTTTGTGGATGCAGAGAAAGCATTCGATAATGTGGCATGGGACTTTATGTTGAAAAATTTGGAATATATGGAAGTGGGCAAAGATTTTTTTAATGGGATAAAAGCAATTTATAGGGAGCAGAAAGCTAAATTGATCATAAATAATGTAGTAACGGAAGAAATAAAGATACAGAAAGGAACGAGACAGGGTTGCCCACTTTCCCCACTTCTATTTATAACGGTGCTAGAAGTCCTTCTGAACTCAATTAGGCAAAACAAAAAAATAAAAGGAGTAACAATCGGTCATAATGAGTACAAAATTAAAGCATTCGCAGACGACTTGGTAATAATGACTGAAGATCCCATAACTACAATTGAAGAAATCTTAAAGGAAATAGATCTGTTCGGAGATGTGGCAGGCTTCAAACTAAATAAGAAGAAAACGAAAATGATAGCCAAAAATATGGATCAGAGGGTAATAGAAACAATTCAACAACAGTCACAGATAGAGGTGGTTAAAAAAGTTAAATATCTTGGAATCTGGGTAACCCCTAAAAATATAGACTTATATAAGAACAATTATGAAACAGTGTGGAAAGAAATCAGAAAGGACCTAGAAGTGTGGGGAAGACTAAAACTGTCATTTTGGGGAAGGATTAACACAATTAAGATGAATGTGCTACCAAGGTTGTTGTTTCTATTTCAGACCATTCCAATAATTAAGGGGAATGGAGTCTTTAAGGAGTGGCAAAGGGTGCTCTCAAGATATATTTGGCAGGGCAAAAAACCGAGAATTCAATTTAAATTGTTAACAGATATAAGAGAAAGAGGAGGTTTTGCCCTGCCAGATTTGAAATTATACTATGAGGCATCATGTCTTTGCTGGCTGAAAGACTGGGTCAAGTTAGTGAACAATGAATTGCTAGATCTGGAGGGTTTCGACAACAGGTTCGGTTGGCACACCTACTTGTGGCACGGAAAAAGGAAAGTACATAAGGGATTCGAAAACCACATCTTTCGAGGTCCACTAATTGAAATATGGGAAAGGTACAAAAACCTGTTGGAGCCTAAAGTTCCACACTGGTTATCACCTCTTGAAGTGTTAAGTGTGAAAAAGATTAATATGAGAAGTAACTGGGTAACATACAGCCAATTATTAATTAAAGAAGGTGGGAAATGGAGATTGAAACCTTATGGGCAGGTTAAAGAACTAGTATTTGATTGGCTACAGTATTTCCAAATAAATGCAATGTTTAAAAAAAACAGCAAAGAAAGAGGATATGTGGATAAAGACTCTAAATTTCAGACGGAAATTATAGACGATGTGAAAATTTTATCTAAAATGTATAAGATGTTGTTAGATTGGAATTTAGTAGATGAGGAAGTCAAGTCCGTTATGATTCACTGGGCTAGAGATGTGGGCCATAGTACACAATTTGAAGATTGGGAAAAACTGTGGAAAGATGGATTAAACTTTACAGCATGTACGACAATAAAAGAAAATGTCATGAAGATGTTTTATAGGTGGTATATAACACCTATAAAATTATCGAAAATGTACAAGGTTTGTAATAAGTGCTGGAAATGCAAAGACAAGGAAGGCTCCTTTTACCACATGTGGTGGGAGTGTAGAAAAGTGAAAGAATTCTGGGAAAAAATATATATTGAACTCAAGAAGATCCTAAAATATACGTTTTTAAAGAAACCAGAAATCTTCCTATTGGGGATACTAGGGAACGAGATACAAAAGAAGGATTGTAAATTTGTGTACTACGCGGTTACAGCAGCAAGGGTAACGCTATCCCAGAAGTGGAAACAGCAGGAAATACCAACGGTGGATGAGTGGAGAGCAAAATTATTAGACTACGCGGAGTTGGATAAATTGACAGGAAAGATTAGATATTTAAGAGACCAAAAGTTCATTAAGGATTGGGGAAAATATGTAGATTACCTGGAATATATAAGTGAGGGACAAACACCGTTAAGAGGATTTAAAGAAGCATTGTGAAAGACGAAGAGTTATTGACTAAAGGGAATAGAAGAGAGAGAGATATATATTGTCAATATAAGCTAGGAAATGCGTAATTTTAATTATTACCACGAATGATTTACGGACAAGCTGAAGGAAGTCTTATAAGAGATGGAAATGTGAAATTTCTGATGTGAAATATGTAACGTGTATTTTTTTTTCTTTTTATTTTCTTCTTATATTTTTTGTTTATCTTTTATTTGTAAATCAATAAAAATTTAAACTCAAAAAAAATAAATAGAATCACTAAGTTTAGACGTAGTACCAATTGGTAAAGAAGGGTTCCTGCTTCATTTACCCTTTTGTCTTTGGAAAGTCTTTGATTATGGAGGGAGAGGTCATTAATGAATTCTGGGGTTATCCACCATTTGGCTTTGATTAAGGACTCCCAGTTTGTTGCAATGCGAGCATTGAAGTCCCCTGCTATAACATTGGGTATATTGGGGTATTTGGAGTGACAAAGAGTAAGATGTTCCTCCAAGATTCCCCATTTATTGTATAAGTCTGCAATGTTGCCTCCAGGAGGAAGATAAACATTTGTTATAACAAGTTCAAAGTTTTTCCCCGTAATCAGGGCTGTAATTGCAAAGGTGGAAGCGTTTACAAGCGTGAGTTTTGCCTGTATTTTCAAGGAAATTGCTATAACTAATCCTCCACTAGGCCGGCCTCCTTTAGTAGACGGGCATGCCGGTAATGATGTAACATCAAAACCATTAATGTCTACTCTCCCCTCTTCCCATGTTTCCTGCAAGAGAATTACTTGGTGTGAGTTTATTAGTTTTACAAGGTCCGGGTCAGATTTTTTCCCCTTCCAGCCTGCTATGTTCCAGCTTAAAAGAGAGAACGGGAGAGGATTTGACTGAGGTTTGGGTAGTCACAATGGAGAAGGGGGGAACGCTGATCTTGGTGGGTTGTCAAATTTAAAGAAGTCAGTAATTTTCTTTGCCTAATAGTAGATGACTTCTCTCCTTTTGGCACAGGTGTGCTTCTTGAGCTATTTGTAATTATGCTCTGCTCGCCCGATCCTATAGGGGTAGTGTCCTGGTTTGGTCTAGTCTCCTCTCTGAAATCCCTTATTTTATCAGAGAGCTTATCACCTAGGGGAGCAGAGATTAAGTCAGTACAAGTTTTAACTATTATTGGATTTTCCTTCCGTGGGTATATCATCTTATTTATATGGCCCAAGGGGTCTTCTGTCCAGTCCATATCGGTAGCGGATTGAACTTCTAAATCATCAGCTAGAGATTCTCCGTCCGATAATGATGACTCCAGGTCAGGCAATGAGGAATGTGTCGAAATTTTGTTTACATTTTGCTGTTCTTTAGTAGGTATTATGGGGCCAAATGGCGTCCGGCACTCTTCTTAGCTGCGTCACTGCTGTCCGTGCCGGTAACAATCTCTTCCAGCCTCTTTGGCCCTCTTAGCAGAGTTTACACAGCGGGGAAAGCTGTTGCTTGCGTGGGTAATAACTCAGACTGCAACGCAGGCTTTTCTCTTATCTCCAACAGCCTTTAATGAGTAGAATAACATCGTAACTTCAGCCCGGCGAAACGGCAGGCATCCTCTCCGCTTCTCAGCAAAAGCGAAAGAGAGAAGACACACAGAGAAACACTCCCCTCTGTGAACATAGCCACGCCTCAGAATGTGAGACGTCACTCAGAACTGTTTAACCCTGTAAGTTCTGATTCTCCTCACACCCCCTCTCGTCTCGCATCCTGAGGGAAATTGTGAGGACACATCTACAGACCTCTTTGAGTTCAACTCCTTTCCCATTGCCTCTTGCCCCTTCCTGGCTTTTGTCTCAGGCAACTGTTGAACCTCCTCAAAACTCCCAGGTTCGCACTGTGCGAAACCAACCCATGCGCTGGTGTCCTGAAACCTCTCAGGTGGTACCCCCTTCGTGGTGCGTGCGGACCGTCTGAGCACAGTCTCAGGTGCTCCTTCTGTCCCACTGGGTCCAGCAAGTGTTTCACTGGTACCAGAAGACTCCCCCTCTGACTTACTGCGTCTTTGGGCCTTCTGAACTTTGCTAACGGGAGACGAAGGCTCACTCTTGGGCTCTCTTTTAACAACCTGTGGAGATGCCCAACCCTGTTCTTCACAGGTATAACCATTCCGGCAGGTGCAGGAAGAGCTGGTTCCAGATTAACTAATAGGGGTGGCGGGACGATTGTCTGTATCGTTGCCTTGGATTTTATGGACCTATTTTGAGGCTGTGGGCTAAATTTAAGAAGGTTTGAATTTCTTTGTTTCCTATTTTGCTTTTGGCCTGAGACATCTTCTTCCTTAATTTGTCTAATTTATTTATTATTATTTTTCTTGTGACTGTAATTCGTCAAATGAATTCATAAGGGCGCTTTCATCATTGGATATTCTGGAACCACCCAAGTTCGTTCCTGGTTGTGGACTGCAGGCAATCTCCTCCGTTCTCTGTGGGGAAAGCAGCATCTCTTTGTCTGACGATTTTGTAGAGCTTATTTCTGAATCTAATATCTCTTTCTCTTTTTCCACAAGTAGCGGTTTTACTATGCTGTCCGCAAAAACCCTTGTGGGTATGATTTTTATTTTTATAAATTTCCATTTTTGTCTTATTATTAATAAGGGTAGTCTCAGCGAATGGAAGGCTAAAATAACTTTGTAAGAGCCATTTGATTGAGTTAGCGGAAGTAAAGCATGAAGATCAATATGAACTATGCTTATTCTCAGGATTTTACTTAGGGCAATTTTAGCTCCTTCCAAGCTTGACCAGTCCCATATCTCAGACCTTATCGTTAGGCATATCTTCTTAGGTTGCAATGTTAGATTTTGCTTACACATGAGATTGTTTAGTTTGTATTTTCCCATCCCCTTTGCCCCAGAGTTTGGTGGGGCTATCACTGGAGGTCCCCTCTGGTAGTTATTTTTGAGGGCAATTTTGGCATCCATATCCATCACTTTTTCCGTTAGCTTGGAAATTGAGCACGTCAGAAAGTCTATCTTTTTAAATATACAGTCCAGTGTCCTAATGACTAGTTGTAAATGGGAGGACTCATTTCCCAGCTGGTTTTCTTTATCCCGGATCTTTTTCCCATCCACATCGGGCCCGCCCTTGATGGGAGTGCTCATTAGATTACAAGTGTGTAAGGTGGTATTTTGGGACTTGGGAATGTTATTAGCTACATCCAAGTCACTTAGTGGAAGAAATCTATTGTATGTAGTAACTGCTGCTTGAAAATTTGATTGGTCTGTTCTTTCTTTCGCTTGTAGCTTAGGGCTAGGGAGAAGCAGTAATTCCTCTGCTTCTCTGAGGCGTTTCCTCTTGCCCATAGCTACAGTAGATATGAGCTAAATAATGTAAATAATACAGGAGAGAAGAAGGGGACTTCCTACCACAGTCAATGATTTAGCTATACAGCTGAGTATTTAACTCCAGGGATTTCTCCGCATGTCGTTAAAGAGCTATAATAAGAGTCAAATTCCGATAAAGATTTACCCCTGTTGAGGGCTCAAGTAGATCATCTCAGCTCAGCCCTCTTCACGATCAATTGTTCAAGGGAAGGGCTCTCAATTTGAATCTTTATCCAGTCCCCCATCCCTCCCCTATTCGGTCTCCGGGAAAAGTGCAGGCAGGCTTTACTTGGAACAGAAGGTCTCACCGCTTTGTGAACTTCCAGGCTTTTGTTTGATTGATTTAAACTTCCGTCTCCTCTCTCTTCACCCCTCTCTGCCGAAAACTTCTTCTTCACCTCTCGGAGTGTAATTTCAGCAACCCGAAGCCTCGCAGCCTCGCAGCTTTCCACTCTTGCCGCTTTCTTTCAGCCTCAGGTGGTCGTGAGACTGTGGAGAGACCTGGCGAGCGAGTGACGGGCGTACAGGGCAGCGTCAAGGCTGCTGCTGCTCTAGGCAAGTAATTAAAACCACTTTGCTGAGCTCCTTTGCCGTGGGGGTCACAGGCTTTCAAGATTAATGGTGTCGTCTATTGTTCCTTATCTGCAAGGCGCTGACTCATCCGGCACTTTCTCTGCTCAGAGCTCAACACTCTTCTGCTCTCAAGCTCCAGGTTAAAAGAAACAGTTGTGATTAAGAAAAATAAAATACTTGGTCTAAAACGAGTTAAAATGAGATAAAATCAATTAAAACTCAGTTAAAATTTGTGGAGCTCTGGAGCTGACTGCCTAGCCTGCCGCCATCTTGACCCGGCGGTGTACTTGGATGACATTCTGGTTTTCTCCCGAGACCCGGTTTGCCACGAGGGTCATGTCCGGACCGTGCTGCAGCGCTTGCGGGAGCACCGCTTGTATGCGAAGCTTAGCAAATGCGAGTTCCATCAGAGGTCAGTGGAATTCCTTGGTCACCGACTCTCTCCAGATGGGGTGCAGATGGATCCTGGGAAGGTGGCAGCGGTTCGGGAATGGGCGGCACCTCGGAACCTCAAGGACCTACAGTGATTCCTGGGGTTCGCCAACTATTACCGAACCTTCATTGCAGATTATGCTCATTGCACCACCCCGTTGACCCGGCTACTGCGGCCCAAGGCGCCATTTTCCTGGGACAAGGAGGCAGAGGAGGCATTTCAGGGGTTGAAAGCCTGTTTCCAGAGAGCGCCGATCTTGCAACATCCTGATCCCTCTCGACCTTTTGTGGTAGAGACTGACGCCTCCAGCACGGCTCTCGGTGCCGTCTTGTCCCAGCAGAACGGACCTGATGCGCCACTGTTACCCTGCGCCTTCTATTACCGCCAGCTCCTTCCGGCGGAGCGTAACTATACCGTGTGGGAGCGGGAACTACTGGCCATGAAGGTGGCCTTTGAGGTCTGGCGCTACCATCTTGAGGGGGCACGACACCCGGTGGAGGTGAGAACCGACCACCGGAACCTGGAGTACCTCCAGACCACCCGCAAGCTGAACCAAAGGCAGATCCGGTGGGCGTTGTTCTTTTCCTGGTTCCAGTTCCGGATCCGCTACATCCCTAGCTCCCAAAACCAGAAGGCGAATGCCCTGTCCTGGAAACCGGAAGACATCGCAGACACGGTACAGCAAGCAGTACCAACCACGATCCTACCACCGGCCGCGTTCCTGGCCACTCAGGAGGCTGAGCCACTGCAGGCTCGGGTGCGGGAACAGCAGCGGGTCGAGGCTTGGGCCCAGGAACGACTCCGGGAACTGGCCGAAGGGTCATGCCCTCAGTATCCGGGGCTGGTCTTGCACTAGGGCCTTCTGCTGCACCACGGTCGCCTGTACATCCCGCCAGGGCCACTGTGGGCTGAGGTTCTCCAGATGACCCATGATGCCCCAGCAGCGGGACACTTTGGGCGGTATCGGACCACCCATTTGGTAAGCCGCGAGTTTTGGTGGCCCCGCCTGAAGGCTGATGTGGCTCGCTATGTCGCTGGTTGTGACGTCTGCCGGTGGGCCAAGGGCAGACGTCAAGGGTTGTGATGTCTGCCGGCCTACTTCAGCCGTTGCCAGTCTCACTACGTCCTTGGCACACGGTTTTGCTGGACTTTGTAGTGGACTTACCCCCGTCTCGTGGCTGTAACTGCCTCCTAGTTTTCTCCGACCATTTCACTAAGATGGTGCACTGTGCCCCCTGCCCATCCGTACCCACAGCTAAGGAAACCGCTCAGCTGTACCTTCAGCATGTCTTCCGCCTGTATGAGCGTGTGGCGTGTGGTGTCCGACCGGGGCGTCCAGTTCACATCCCGTTTCTGGCGAGCATTTCACCAGACAGAGGCCTGTCTATCATCAGCCTACCACCCACAGACCGATGGCCAGACGGAACGGGCGAATGCGGTGCTGGAGCAGTACCTCCAGTGTTACTGCAGCTACCAGCAGGATGACTGGGTCGACCACCTAGCATTGGCGGAGTTCGCCTACAACAACGCGGTGAACGCGTCCACCCAGCAGACCCCGTTGCAGGCCAGTTACGGTTATCATCCGCGGCTGTTCCCAGAGTTCCCGACCACGCCCGGCTTCTTGCTTTGGATCCCGCTTCGCCCTGTGTGGACTGTCTTTAGACCCGTGACCCAGGACCAGACTCTGACCACGCCTCACGGTAACCTCCCCCCGGGACCAGCACACTTGGTTTAGATTAAATTTGAAAAAATCCTTTAAGTTTTCTTTTGCCTTCTGTAGAACTTTCTCATTGTTTAACAGACTTTCATTTATTCTCCATCTCTGTGTTTCGTTTCCCCTTTTCTTTCTCCCTTCAGTTCCATTGCCACTGGGTTGTGGTCAGAGATGGTCCTTGGTTGTATTTTGGTTTTTTTAACCTTTATTAGCAGTTCATTCAAAACCCAAATGGCATCAATTTGGCCCGCTGACTGGTTTGGGTCTGAGTAATGTGTGAAACTTTTTTCTGTTGGGTGTTGGAATCTCCAGGTATCTTTCAGATTGAAGTTTTCTGTCAGCTGAAAGAAGTTACGGTGTAGTTGCCCCTCATTAGCCTCTAATCCTCTTGTTCTGTCGATTTCTGGCGAGATTACTCCATTTAAATCTCCTAAAAGTATAGTTTTTCTTCGGCATGATGTAGCATCCTTTGTTCTAATGATTTAGAAAAATCTGTGTGTTTTTTTCACATTAGGTGCATAAAAGGTAAAGGTAAAGGGACCCCTGACCATTAGGTCCAGTCATGGCTGACTCTGGGGTTGCGGCACTCATCTCGCTTTATTGCCTGAGGGAGCTGGCGTACAGCTTCCGGTTCATGTGGCCAGCATGACTAAGCCGCTTCTGGCGAAGCAGAGCAGTGCACAGTAACACCTTTTATCTTCCCATCGGAGCAGTACCTATTTATCTACTTGCACTTTGACGTGCTTTTGAACTGCTAGGTTGGCAGGAGCAGGGACCGAGCAACGGGAGCTCACCCCGTCATGGGGATTCAAACCACCGACCTTCTGATCGGCAAGTCCTAGGCTCTGTGGTTTAACCCACAGCGCCACCCGCGTCCCTTATTAGGTGCATAGACTCCTACTATTATTATTTCACCTTGCACCGTTATTTTGGCCACCACTATTCTTCCTTCTTCATCCTTGTATACTAACTTCAGTTGCAACTCTGGTTTAATATAAATCACTAACCCTCTTTTTGTTAGATCTGCTGAGATAAACTCTAATCCCAGCTTTTTCTTTATCAGCACCCTCCTATGCTTTCTCACAACGTGTGTTTCCTGTAGACATATAATGCCTAATCTTTGATTTTGTAAATATATGTTCTACCATATTTTTCCGTGTATTAGACAAGGTTTTTTGACTAAAAAAGCTGGGGTCGTCCAATACACAGATAGTGGCATGGGAGGGAGAAGCGGCGCGCCCTTCAGCCAGCCGGTTGGTGGAGTGCAACTTCCCCTGATGTTGCTGCACCCGGGAAACAATCTAGGGAGTGTTTCCTGCCCGCAGCTGCGTTGGGGGGGGGAGAAGCTCAACAATTTTGGGCCATCTCCCCTCATTTTCTTAAAATTGAGTCCCCCAAAATAGTCTTATACATGGGGGCATCTTATAGGTGGAAAAGTACGGTACTTTGTTCCTTTTAACTTTGTCATTTAGTCCATTCACATTCCAGGTAATAAACTTTAAATTCATAGTTTAATAACAGTTCAGTATATTAAAACAATTACAGTTTGTGAGTCAACCAGGCCGTAAGCATCTAGTCCTCCTGTGTTTCTGTTGTTGGTTTAACATTCCTGTCTCCTCCCACCGACTGCTGTTCCCCTCCTAACTCTCTCCAGTATTTCCTCCAAAATTTGTCCGCTTTGTCCATTGTCACACACCTCCGCCTTTCCCCTTTAAAGAAGAAGGAGATTCCCTCTGGAAACTCCCACCTATAAACAATGGAGTTTGCCTTCAACGCTTCAGCCAGAAATGTATAGTTGTCTCTCTTTCTCAACAGGCCTGAAGGAATCTTCTTTAGGATAATGATGTCTTTCTCCCCAATTCTGAGTCTTCTTTTATTATTGGTTTGCAAAATTTTATCTCTAATTTGACTTCAGTTGAAAGATATCAAACAGTCTCCAGGCCATTTGTTTGCTTTAGCAACATTTGATTTCACTCTGAATGTTTTCTCTGTGCCTTTGATTATTTTGTCTTCTTGAAGCTCTAATCATTTGGCTAACTCCTTAATTATTCTTTCATCGATAACCTCCTCTGCCTCTTCAGGAATTCCTCTAAACCTCAAGGTAATCTTTCGCCTCTGCATCTGCACGTGGAAGTATAGTTTTATTTTAATTTAGTGGTCTATAATTGCCTCTTTCATTTCCTGCTTGTTTTATGATGCACTAACATGAGACAATGTTTTACTCTTGCATGTATGCAAAACGGATTTAGTTGGATTGGTTTTGCCCACTCTCAGCAGCTGTTTTTAAATAAGAGCATATGGAGTCACTGGAGTGGGTTTTTGGTCTTACTCTTTGCTGTCATTTGGAAGGGGAGAGCATTTAGTTGCTGTGATGCGTGGAAGTACTTTTCCCCAAAAAAAATTTTTATTGGTTTTCCAAATTTATAACAATAAAAGACATTGAAAACAAACGAACAAACGTACAAACATTTATCCTGACTGTAAAAATTCCAGTTTTGTAACATTGTTGGGTGACTTCCTCGAATCCCCCTGGCTGAGTTTCCATATAAGTCTTTGTAGCAGTTTTCCAAAACTAGTTTCACATAAAATTTACTTAGTCTATTAACATCATTCTTTTCATTTAAACTTTTAACCTAGTATTCTAAAATATCATATATTTAAATCCTAGGCCTGTCTGGTACTCGCAAGTAATTCTATTTAAGTTATCTTAAGATATTTAGCTAAATATTCTTTGAATTTCTTCCATTCCTCTTGGTACGCCTCCTCCTTCTGGTCACGGACTTTTCCCGTCAAGTCTGCTAGCTCCCAAAAGTCCATCATCTTCATCTGCCATTCCTCCACTGTTGGGACTTCTTGTGATTTCCAATTTTTGGCCAACAATATTCTAGCTGCAGCTGTGGCATACAAAAATAATCGTAACATCTTTCTTGGGCAATTCCAAACCTGTTATTCCAAGAAGAAAGGCCTCTGGTTTCTTAATAAATGTACCGTATTTTTCGCCCTATAGGACGCACTTTTCCCCCTCCAAAAATGAAGGGGAAATGTGTGTGCGTCCTATGGGGCGAATGCAGGCTTTCGCTGAAGCCTGCAGCCCAAAACCCAGGGAGCACAGCGGGCCGCCCCCGGGCTTTGGGCAGCTCTCCGCAAGCCTTGGGAGCCCGGTGCGACTTTCCGCCGGGCTCCCAAGGCTTGCAGACAGCAGCCTGCAGCCCGAAACCTGGGGAGCGCAGCGGGGCGCACCCCGGGCTCCGGGCAGATATCTGCAAGCCTGGAGAGCCCAGCGGGAGTTCCCGCTGGGCTCCCAAGGCTTGTGGATAGCAGCCTGTTCTGCGGGCTGGGGTCGGGGGAAGCTCGGGCTTCCTCCAGGACTGAAATAAAAAGCAGAGGGGAAAGTGGGCACCCTTGCCTGGTACCCTTTTCAGTTCTAATTTCCTCTGATGCCACATTATTTATTATAATTTTAGCTTTTTGTTCATGATAAATCGCATTAATACCATTTAAAAACTGCTGTCCAACCTCCATACTTTCTAAATTTTGTTTTTTTTATATAATAAATGTTTATTAGGATTTTACAAAACATAGAAATCATAGAATCACATAAATCAAACAATCACATATATCAAAACCGAAAACAGAAAGCAGAAAATACACACTTAGTAAAGAAAAGAAAAAAGAAAAAAGAAAAATCCACTTTTAAGTTTCAAGGTTCTATATCCCTCTTTCCTGACCTCCTCACATCTCCCTTTTTTGTGTTCCTCTTTATTCCGTCAAATTCAGCAAATTCTAGCCCTCTTTCAAACCTCATTTATAATTATATGTTTCCACTTATTATGTCTCTAATTTCCCTTATCTTGGTCCTTTACTCCACCTTATATACTTTGACATAATATTATTCTAGTCATACCCCCCTTCTCTTTTTTAAGATTCTTCTTTTCATAGCTCTTTTAACCATATCCAAAATGCCATGTTACCTTCACATCCCACATCATCTTAACACTCAAACAATTTACAATATTTTTGTAGATAATCCTTGAACTTTTTCCAATCCTCTTCCATCAATTCTTCTCCCTGGTCACGGATTCTGCCGGTCATTTCTGCCATTTCCATATAGTCAATCACTTGCATCTGCCACTCTTCCACGGTGGGTAAATCTTGTGTCTTCCAATACTTAACGAAAAGTATTCTTGCTGCTGTTGTTGCATACATAAAAAATGTTCTGTCTTTCTTTGGCACCAATTGGCCGACTATGCCCAAAAGGAAGGCCTCTGGTTTCTTAGGAAAGGTAAATTTAAATACCTTCTTCAGTTCATTATATATCATTTCCCAGTAAGCCTTAACCTTTGGGCACGTCCACCAAAGATGAAAGAATGTTCCCTCAGTTTCTTTACATTTCCAGCACTTGTTGTCAGGCAGGTGATAAATTTTTGCAAGCTTAACTGGGGTCATGTACCACCTGTAAATCATTTTCATAATAGTCCCCTTTAAGGCATTACATGCCGTAAACTTCATACCGGTGGTCCACAACTGCTCCCAGTCAGCAAACATAATGTTATGACCTATGTCCTGCGCCCATTTAATCATCGCTGATTTGACCGTTTCATCCTGTGTATTCCATTTTAACAGCAAGTTATACATTCTTGACAATGTCTTAGTTTTTGGTTCTAGCAATTCTATTTCCAATTTTGATTTCTCCACCTGGAAGCCAATTTTTTTATCCAAATTATAGGCCTCTCTTATTTGATAATAATGAAGCCAATCTCGCACTTTATCTTTTAATTTCTCAAAACTCTGCAATTTCAATTTGTCACCTTCTTGCTCCAAAATTTCCCAATATTTTGGCCATTTGGCCTCCATATTGAGCTTTTTCTGTGACTTAGCTTCCATTGGCGACAGCCACCTTGGGGTTTTACTTTCCAACAAGTCTTAATATCTTATCCAGACATTAAACAATGCTTTCCTGACAATATGGTTTTTAAATACTTTATGTGGTTTAACCTTGTCGTACCTCAAATATGCATGCCACCCAAAAACATTATTAAAACCTTCTAAATCCAAAATGTCTGTGTTCTCAAGAAGCAGCCAGTCTTTCAGCCAGCAGAAAGCTGCTGATTCATAGTACAATTTAAAGTCTGGCAGGGCAAATCCACCTCTTTCCTTCACATCAGTTATAATTTTAAACTTTATTCTAGGCTTCTTGCCCTGCCAGACAAATCTAGAAATATCTCTCTGCCACTTCTTGAAACAATCCATCTTGTCCAAAATTTGCAATGATTGAAACAAAAATAACATTTTTGGCAAAACATTCATCTTTATAGCTGCAATTCGACCCAACAAGGAAAGCTTCAAATTAGACCAAATTTCTAAATCTTTTTTAACTTCTAACCAACATTTCTCATAGTTATCTTTAAATAAATTCAAATTTTTCTCAGTCATATTAATCCCTAGGTATTTCACTTTCTTAACCACAGTTAAACCTGTTTCATTCTGAAACCTTTCCTTTTCCACTGGTGTTAAATTCTTCTCTAATACTTTAGTTTTTAACTTATTTAATCTAAATCCTGCCACATGACCAAATTCTTTAATCAATTCCAAAGCTCTTTTCGTACTAGATTCTGGCTCCTGTACTGTCAAAACCAAGTCATCTGCAAAAGCTTTCAATTTATATTGTTTACCTCCGACCTGAATTCCTTTAATAGACCATACTTTCTAAATTTTGTGTCATAAAACTCCAAGATACATTGTCAAAGGCCTTCTCTGCTTCAGTAAACATTAACATTGCTTTACAATTTTTTCTTGCTTCCAACTTTTCCAAAATGTTGACTATATTCCTAATATTATCTTTCACATGTCTTCCAGGCAGAAATCCTGCCTGGTCCTTATGAATATAGTCTGACAAGACCTTCTTCAACCTATTGGCCAAAATATTTGCAAAAATTTTATAATCCACATTAAGTAGTGAGATTGGTCTATAATTTCTAACATTAGATCAATCTTGATCTTGTTTTGGAATCAGGGTTATATAAGCTTGCTTCCAGGTTTCGGGTGCTTTATCCCCTCCTATTACAGTGGTGCCCGCGAGTCTCTTCGTCTTGCGGTTTTTTCGTCTTGCGAAGCAAGCCCATTAGCGGCTTAGCGGGCTTAGCGATCAGCTGTTAAGCGGCTTAGTGGCTTAGCGGATCAGCTGATAAGCAGCTTAGCGATCAGCTGTTAAGCGGCTTAGCGGATCAGCTGTTAAGCGGCTTAGCGGATCAGCTGATAAGCGGCTTAGAGGCTTGGGAAAAAGGGGGGGGGAGGAAAGAAACCCTGCAGGAACTCGCAAGACATTTTCGTCTTGCGAAGCAAGCCCATAGGAAATTCGTTTTGCGAAGCACCTCCAAAACGGAAAACCCTTTCGTCTAGCGGGTTTTCCGTCTTGCGAGGCATTCGTCTTGCGGGGCACCACTGTATCTTGTTGCAAACTTCTACCAGTGGTTGAATAAGCCAGTCTTTCATAGTCTTGTAGTATTTTGCCGACAGTCCATCTGGTCCTGGGGCTTTGCCAAGTTGCATTGAATTGATTGCATTTTCAACCTCCTGTCATGTAATTAAACCATTTAGTAGGATCCTTTTACCTTTGGGAATCTTCTGCAAACCATTAGTTTTTATAAATTGCTCAATTTTAACCTTATCTTCTTTGCCATTTTTATACAGTTGTTTGTGATACTTCTGAAAACATCTTCTTATCACCACAGGGTTCTCTACAGACTTTCCTTCTGATACAATATTTGTGATAGTACTTTCTTTTTGCCTCTTTTTTAACTGCCAAGCTAAGAATTTCCCACGTTTATTTGCAGATTCAAAATTCTTTTGTCTTATCGTTCTCAATTTCCATTCTATTTCTTGATTTATAATCTGCGAATATTGAGCCTGTAAAGCTTTAATTTCCTTCTGTATCTGCAAATTCTTAGGATTACTTCTAAGGTTCTTCTCTTTGTCTTTTAATTGTTCCAAAATCTTATCTTTCTTTTCATTCTGTATCTTTCTCTTAATTGAATTTTGTTGTATGAGGAATCCTCTCATTACTGCTTTACTTGCGTCCCAAATGACTCTTATTTCGATTCCATAGTTCATATTAATCTCAGAATAGTCTTTTAGAGTCTTTTGTTGTTGTTTTTTTATAATAATATTTATTAATTTTCCAACAAATTGAACACAACAATACAAAAAACCAAAAAAGAAAAAACATACAATAATACAATACAATAAATTAAAAAAAACACTGCAAAACACTAACATACAACTAACAAAACAAAACAAAAACCATTTAAAACACAGTCCAATTTCAATATTTTATCCTTCTTTCACTACCGTATTTTTCACTCTATAACACGCACTCGACCATAACACGCACGTAGTTTTTAGAGGAGGAAAAACCGTAGGCATGCCACCCGTAGGCATTTCCTCCATAACACGCACAGACATTTCCCCTTACTTTTTAGGAGGAAAAAAGTGAGTGTTATGGTGCAAAAAATACGGTAATTTTTTTTTTTTATGATGATTAATGAAATATTTATTTATTTATTTTTAAAGAAATATTTATTAAAGTTTTACAAAAAACATAAGTTTACAGAATAGAGAAAATTAAAAGAAAAATTAACAAACTAGAAAACACACATAGGAAAAAGGAAGAAAAAGGATACAAAATGCAAGAAAAAGACTAGTAGCTAAAAAGAAAAAAATTAAAGATAAATCCATTTTTCAATATCTTTAAGCTCGTTTCCTTATTTCCTTGACCTCCTCACACCTCCCCTTTTTGTATTCCCGTTTAGAAAATCCTTTCAGCAAATCCTTACCCTCTTTCATTTATCTTTACTCTATATCTTAACCTATTATAACTATGTATTTTCATCCATTATCAATCCGTATTTGCATATTCTTGTTAATCTTATTATTACCAATACCACTTATTTTCAATCCAACATCATTTTAACATTCATTAATTTTACAGTATTTCTGCAAGTAGTCTTTAAATTTCTTCCAATCTTCTTCCACCGACTCTTCTCCCTGGTCTCGGATTCTGCCAGTCATTTCTGCCAGTTCCATGTAGTCCATCACCTTCATCTGCCATTCTTCCAGGGTGGGTAGATCTTGTGTCTTCCAATACTTTGCGATAAGTATTCTTGCTGCTGTTGTTGCATACATAAAGAAAGTTCTATCCTTCTTTGACACCAATTGGCCGACTATGCCCAGGAAAAAGGCCTCTGGTTTCTTCAGGAAGGTATATTTAAATACCTTTTTCAATTCATTATAGATCATCTCCCAGAAAGCCTTAATCTTTGGGCACGTCCACCAAAGGTGAAAGAATGTACCTTCATTTTCTTTACATTTCCAACATTTATTATCGGGCAAATGATAGATTTTTGCAAGCTTGACTGGTGTCATGTACCACCTGTAAATCATTTTCATAATATTCTCTCTTAAGGCATTACATGCCGTAAATTTCATACCTGTGGTCCACAACTGTTCTCAGTCAGCAAACATAATGTTATGTCCAAGATCCTGTGCCCATTTAATCATAGCTGATTTAACCGTCTCATCCTGAGTATTCCATTTTAACAGCAAGTTATACATTCTTGAAAGTATCTTAGTTTTGGGATCTAACAATTCTGTTTCCAACTTTGATTTTTCCACCTGGAAGCCAATTTTTTTGTCCAGATTGTAAGCCTCTCTTATTTGATAATAGTGAAGCCAGTCTCGCACTTTGTCTTTTAATTTCTCAAAACTCTGCAATTTCAATTTGTCTCCTTCTTGCTCCAAAATTTCCCAATATTTCGGCCATTTGGCCTCCATATTGAGCTTTTTCTGAGCCTTTGCTTCCATCGGTGACAACCACCTTGGGGTTTTATTTTCAAGTAATTCTTTATATCTTATCCAAACATTGAACAATGCTTTCCTGACAATATGGTTTTTAAATGCTTTATGCGCTTTAACCTTGTCGTACCACAGATATGCATGCCACCCAAAAACATTATTGAAACCTTCTAGATCCAAAATGTCTGTGTTCTCAAGAAGCAGCCATTCTTTCAACTAATTTCCACGACCTCCTCACAACTCCCTTTTTGTATTCCACTTCTATTAATTGTTTCAGCAATTCCTTTCCATCTTCCTCTATTTTTTATCCTATAATTGTCTTAACACATTCTGACCTTATTTTTCCCTTTGATGCTCTAATAATCTATTTATACTTAATTCCTTATAACATTTCTACTAAAGCCATATAACTTCATTCCAACATTTTTCTAACATTCATTAATTTTACAGTATTTGTCAGGGAACTGACATCAGAGATTAGCGGAGAGGGAAGTCGCTCCAATGATGCAGGGGAGGGAACTAGCAAGGAGAGAGAGAGAGCTTCCGCTGGGGAAGGAAACCAAGGTGACACCAGGAAGAAAGGGGAGGCTGAGAGTACTTCGGAGGGAAGGCTCCGAGACTCTTCCAGTGAGATCAGTGGGGAGAGCACAGGACCTCCGCTTGGCACGCCTACTCTGCGCAGAAGGCTTCCGCACAGAGAAGCTAGGCGGAGACTGGCTGTCAAGGAATTTTTATGTTGGAAGAAGTTCAGGAAACGCCCACTGATGGATTCTGCCAGTGATTGAGACAGTCGCGTTGTAAGGGGCTGTCAAACTAGGGAAAGGTTTAGCTATACAACCCGCTTGGAGCAGTTTGGAGTTTTACGCATAAGCAACCCCAATTCCCACTACAGTATTTCTGTAAATAGTCTTTAAACTTTTTCCAGTCTTCTTCCACCGACTCTTCTCCCTGGTCTCGGATTCTGCCAGTCATTTCCGCCAATTCCATGTAGTCCATCAACTTCATCTGCCATTCTTCCCTGGTGGGTAAATCTTGTGTCTTCCAATATTTCACGATGAGTATTCTTGCTGCTGTTGTTGCATATATAAAAAAAGTTCTATCCTTCTTTAACACCAATTGGCTGACCATGCCCAGGAGAAAGGCCTCTGGTTTCTTCAGGAAGGTATATTTAAATACCTTCTTCATTTCATTATAAATCATCTCCCAGAATGCCTTAATCCTTGGGCATGTCCACCAAAGGTGAAAGAATGTACCTTCAGTCTCATTACATTTCCAACATTTATTATCGGGCAAATGGTAGATTTTTTGAAGCTTAACTGGTGTCATGTACCACCTATAAATCATTTTCATTAAATTTTCTCTTAAGGCATTACATGCCGTAAATTTCATACCTGTGGTCCATAACCGTTCCCAGTCAGCCATCATTATGTTATGTCCAACATCTTGTGCCCATTTAATCATAGCTGATTTCACCGTTTCATCCTGAGTGTTCCATTTCAACAGCAAGTTATACATTCTTGACAAATTCTTAGTTTTTGGATCTAACAATTCTGTTTCCAATTTTGATTTCTCCACCTGGAAACCAACTTTTTTGTCCAATTTGTATGCCTCCATTATTTGATAGTAATGGAGCCAATCTCGCACTTTGTTTTTCAATTTTTCAAAGCTCTGCAATTTTATTCTCTCTCCATCTTGTTCCAGAATTTCCCAATATTTCGGCCATTTGGCCTCCATATTGAGTTTTTTCTGTGCCTTTGCTTCCATTGATGACAACCATCTTGGGGTTTTTTTCCCCTAACAAATCCTTATATCTTATCCAAACATAAAACAATGCTTTTCTAACAATATGATTTTTAAATGCTTTATGTGCTTTTACCTTATCATACCACAAATATGCATGCCATCCGAATACATTGTTAAAACCTTCTAAATCCAACACTTCAGTATTTTCAAGAAGCAGCCATTCTCTCAGCCAACAAAAAGCAGCTGATTCATAATAAAGTTTAAGGTCTGGCAGGGCAAATCCACCTCTTTCTTTAGCATCCGTTAATATCTTAAATTTTATTCGAGGCTTCTTGCCCTGCCAAACAAATCTAGAAATATCCTTCTGCCACTTCTTGAAACAATCCATCTTATCCAAAATTTGCAATGTTTGGAACAAAAATAACATCCTTGGCAGCACATTCATTTTTATCACAGCAATTCGGCCTAACAATGATAACTTCAAATTTGTCCATACTTCTAAGTCCTTTTTCACTTCAGTCCAACATTTTTCATAATTATCCTTGAATAAGTTCACATTTTTCGCAGTCATGTTAACCCCTAAGTATTTCACTTTTTAAACCAATGTTAGCCCTGTCTCCTCCTGAAACTTCTCTCTCTCACTCATAGTTAAATTTTTCTCTAAAACTTTGGTTTTCCTCTTATTCAACTTAAAACCTGCAACCTGTCCAAAATCTTGAATCAGTTCCAATACCCTTTTAGTACTAGGTTCTGGCTCCTGTAAGGTCAATACTAAATCATCAGCAAATGCTTTCAATTAATACTGTTTAGCTCCCACCTGTATACCTTTAACCTCTTGGTCCTTTCTAATCATATTTAGCAAAACCTCCAGGACCGATATAAAAAGCAATGGAGAAATTGGGCAACCTTGTTGTGTCCCTTTTTCAATCTTAAACTCTTCTGTCATCACATTATTCACAATTAATTTTGCCTTTTGTTCTGAATAAATTGCACCTATACCATTTTCAAAACCTTATCCTACCCCCATCCCCTGTAAATTCTTCTTCATAAAACTCCAAGAAATATTGTCAAAGGCTTTCTCTGCATCCACGAATATCAAGACTGCTTTAGTATTGCTATTCACTTGTAGTTTTTCTAGAATATTAATTATATTCCTCGTATTGTCAGACAGATGTCTGCCTGGGAGAAAGCCCGCTTGGTCTGTATGAATTTCTTCTGCTAACACCTTTTTTAATCTTTTAGCCAAAATATCTGCAAAAATTTTGTAATCCACATTAAGCAGCGATATAGGGTGGTAGTTCTTGAGCTGTGTCTTTTCAGTCTCTGTTTTCGGTATAAGTGTAATGTAAGCTTCCTTCCACGACTCTGGTGCCTGTCTTCCTTCCATTATTTCATTGCAGACTTCCTTCAATGGTTGTATTAACCATTCTTTCAAAGATCTGTAATATCTTGAAGTCAAACCATCTGGTCCTGGAGATTTGCCTAGTTGCATGTTTTGGATGGCCCCTTCCACCTCCTGATCCGTTATTTTATAGCTCAACATTAACTGTTTTTCCTGAGAGATTTTACGTAGTCCATTCATTTTTAAAAATCGATCAATATCCATTTCTTTTTGCTTCTCCTGTGTATAGAGTTGTTTGAAGTATCTCTGAAAACACTTCCTGATCTCCACTGGGTTCTGTATATTCTTTCCTTCCACTTCCAAGTTCGTAATGGTATTGAGTTTTTGTCTTTTTTTCATCTGCCAGGCCAACAATTTTCCACACTTATTTGCCGATTCAAAAGTCTTTTGCCTCATCTGTTTGATCTTCCATTCTATTTCCTGGTTCATCAACTTCATATATTGTGTTTGGTATAGCTTTATCTCTTTCAGGATCTCCTGTGACTTTGGTTTTGCTCTAAGTTTTTTCTCTCCTTCCTTTATTTTCCCCAGGATTTTATCCTTTTTTTCATTCTGAATTCTCTTCTTAATTGCATTCTGTTGTATTAGGAATCCTCTCATAACCGCCTTGCTTGTGTCCCAAATTTCTCTTTTTTCCACTGTAGTATTCATATTTATCTCAAAATAATCTCTTAGAGTTTTTTGGGCCTTCTTGGTCACCTCTTCATTCCTAAACAAAGTATCATTCATCCTCCATCTAAAGGAACCAATTGACGTCAATTTCATTTCCATCTTCACAGCATTATGGTCAGAGCAAGTTTTAGGGCAAATCTTCATTTTGCAGATCTTTGGAACCAGTCCCCTAGTTACCCAAATTTGGTTGATTCTTGTCCAAGTCATTTTAGCCTCAGAGAAAAGAGTTCCCTCTCTTCCCAGAGGGTTCTTCATTCTCCAAATGTCAACTAAGTTCATGCTTTCAGTCATGTCAAAAAAGGTTTTTGGTAGTCTACCATCTTTGGTGACTACCTGTCTCTGTGCCTTGTCCATATTTGTAGACACCACTCCATTCATGTCTCCCATCAAGATCATATTATAGTCCATATAGTCCATCAAAATCTCATGTAGCTTCTTAAAGAACTCTGATTTTCCTTCATTTGGTGCATAAATACCTACAATCAAAAATTTCTCTCCTTGTAATTGAATTTCAATTGCAACGAATCTTCCTTGATCATCTTTAAATATGAATTTTGGTGATAGGCTCTCCTTTGCATAGAGGACCACTCTATGCTTCTCGGCCTTTTGGCTAAGATCAAGTGTAGTCTTTTAGAGTCTTTTGGGCCTTGTTGATTATTTGTTCATTTCTCAACAAGTCGTCATTCATTCTCCATCTGAAAGATCCCTGTAGAGACAGTTTCACTTCCATAAATACTGCATTATGGTCCTAGCAGGTTTTAGGGCAGATTTCCATTTTCGTTACTTAAGGAACCAAGTCATCAACCCAAACTTTTATTAGCTGCTAATTTCCATGTTACACCCCCCCCAAACTACATCACTAATACATCATGGTTACATCATGAAAGGGGAGGTCTGGTGGCAGTAATCTGAGCATCCTGGACCCTGCCACATTCCTCCCCTTGCCCTCCAACACACACCCATCAAGTGAAACAAAAGAGATATTTACATTTCCTTGTTTCCCAGCCAAGTTAATCATACCCTTTTGTCTTCATCTGGGTTTGTTATTTCTGGAATGGCTACCTGTCTGGCACTCAGGTATCAGGATGCCAGGGATTATCACTCAGGCAGAGGGGCTGCTGAGTAGCTGAGCTCACATGCCTATATGAATTTCTGAAGTTTTCCCAGTGAGCCAGTACAGAGATACATTTATTGGTGAATTCTTACATTTGGTATCATGCAGCAAAGGCCCTTTGAATAGATAGGAAGAAACTGTGGTGAAGTGTTTTGTAGGGACAAATCACAAAAGTCACAAAAGTGATTGCGCTGATTTTGGTAGTGGGCTGCATGTGCATGATATCTGCTGGAGGGGCAACCCCCCCATACATAAATTCCTGCAACATAAGTAGTCTGATTATGATTATTTGTTATATTTGTATACCATCCTTCATCTGAAGTTCACAACATTAAAAAAGCAAAATGAGAACACAAAGTACATAATAAAACATAAACAAACCAATAGCCCCCCCCCCGCTTCCCACAAACATTTTAAAAGACCATAGAAGGTTAATCAGAGGCTTGGTTATAGAGAAATGTTTTCACCTGGTGCCTAAAGATATGTAATGAAGACACAAGGTGAGCCTCCCTGGGAAGAGCATTCCACAAATGGGGAGCAACCCCAGAAAAGGCACATTCCCTTGTTCCCACTCTCTGCTCTTCTCATGGAGGAGGCACATGAAGAAGGACCTCAGAGGATGATTGCTGGGTCTGGGTTGGTTCATATGGGGGAGCAGTTGTCATTGAGGTATGTACGCTTAACTTGAGGGTAAAACCCATTGAATCCAGTGGGGAAGGGGCATAGCTCAGTATTGCAGCACCTAGTTTGCTTGCACAGGGGCGGTTCAATCTGTAGCATCTCCCAGTAGGGCTGGGAAAGATTCCTGCTCGGTACCTTGGAGAGCTGATTCCAGTCACTGCAAGCCAATACTGAACTTCATGGACTAATGGGCTGAGTGACAGATGAAGAGAAAGTGGCTGGGAGAGGATAGGAAGGGAGAGAATTGACTGAAATAGAGTGGGAAACTGAAAAGTGCAGCAGGTGGACCAGTAGACTTGATTCGGTGTATGATAAAGCTAATTCTTCTGTTGTAGCATGCAACTTTGACTATGTTGGTTGCAAGGGAACCCCCAGCTCAGCTTTATGTCACTTGCAAACAGATGGACAACAGAAGTAGAGGGTGTCTGTGTGTATGAGCAAATGTTAAATGAAAAGGAAAGGGGAAAGGGGTGTAACCATACGGTGTTTGCTTTGTTAGTTAAACACTTAAATGGGCTAATTGCCTGCCATAGAGCATATGGAAACATGAATTACATCTTTAAATCTAATTTTGTGTGTGTTTTGAAAAAGAGAAGCCATGTTTAGATGCCACACCATCTCTACTCTTCTGTGTATTTTAGCATATTCAAGAGCTAAAGTTGTTATAAAGATAACAGATAAAGAGGCAGTGGCCTGATTTGGACATGTTGCATGAATGAGCCTAAGTGAACATACTACCCATCCCACCCCATTATCCAGTTAAAGGTGGAGACTGCAAAGAGACTGGAAATACCTGCTTTTAAACTAATCAGATTTCCCTATAAAGACTCTCCTCCCTGAAAGAGAGGGGAGTGGTTGTGGGCGGGAACCCGAGCACCGCCCAGCAGGGGGCGTTGCCCCCTGCCTCCAGCTCACCTGGCTGGCACTCACGCCCCCCCGATGGCCACCCAACCAGGTGCCGTGGAGGGGGCGTGTTCAGCAGCCTTTTGCTGCAGTGCCAGCCTCTCCCTGGCCTCATTCCTCATCATCGTCCCATCGCAAGTCCTTCCCAGACCCACCCCCCTTTTGTGATAATTAGGCAACCAAATGTATCATTCCATAACACCTCATACAGGAATTATTTTTTCCTGGGGAACCTGCCTTTTCCGCCCAGATCAACTACAAGAGCAAGACCACAGCTTTAACAAAATGACAGCCCAAGCAGGAAGACACATGGGAGCAATGGTACTGCTTTGAAGTGTTCCAGATCCATTTCCTGTTCTCCCAATGAGCAGGGCAGCTGTGGACAAAATTGCAAAGAAGTACAATACTGATTTAGTCCTTAGTCCTAGAATCTAGTAAGCCTTTAAGCCCAACAGTCGGAATCGCATAATTTCAATGCTTTAACCATATTAGGGAACATGTATAGTTAGTAAACAAATTGCTAGTTTTGTGAGAAATAACACTTCACTGAAGTGGATAATGCTTTGGCCAAGAGCTCACCTTTGGGAATCTTCTAGAACATGTTGCATATGTAGCAGTTCTGTCTAGCTACTGTGAAACTGAAACCTGACATTTACAGTATCAGGTAGAATTGTTCTGGAATGTCCTGGCTGTGTCTGTTGTACAACAGTTTTGGAAATCTGTAGGAGAGTATCCCACCAATCTCTTGTCATACTAACAATCTTGTTATCAACTAACAATAAAAAATGCTAAAATTTTAGCTACATTGGCAACAGGATGTTGGCTAGAAGCAACTGGTTTTCTGAAGCTAAAACGTACAATTTTGTTCTAGGAGTTACTTGATCACAATATAGAACTATTTGTTTATTCCTTATGAGTTTTACACATGATGAAAACGTATACTCAAGCAGATATTCTTATAATCACTGTACTATACTATGATACAGTGCATAGTGAACATCCACATTCAGTTAGTCTGTGTGCCTCACGTACTTGGGCATAGAGCTGGACACAGTTGCCCAATCATCCCGCTTACCTAAGGAGAAGATTGACACCCTTAAGGAAATAATTCATACTACCCTTGCACTAACAAAAATCACCCTCAGACAGATACAATCCCTGTTAGGTCATTTCAATTTTGCTTGTAGAGTGGTTTTCCCCGCCTAGCCAGGCTTTCAGTGGGTCTCAAGCACCCACACCACAGGTTCCGTCTTCCAAAGACAGTTAAGGCCGACCTAGAGGTTTGGGTGACATTTTTGGAACACTACAATGGAGTATCCCTATGGCAGGATGTTCTTAACTTGTCCTCAGATTTTCAGGTCCATTCAGATGCGGCAGGGTCCCTGGGCTTTGGCTTGTATTTCAGGGACCGATGGGGCGCGCAACGTTGGCCAACGGGGTGGCAGGGCAAGGGCATCACGCGGGATCTCACTTTTCACGAGTTTTTTCCAATAGTAGTGGCCGTGCATATCTGGACGGAGGAGTTTCGAAATCGCCGGGTGTGCTTCAGAACCGACAACCTGGCAGTGGTGAACATACTGGCGAGACAGTCATCCCGATCTGCAAGGGTCTCCTCCCTTCTGCGATGTCTCGCTTCCGGTCGCTGGCACCTGGAGCACAGCTGTTGCCCAAACCCTTTCCGGAGCACCTGTGGAACGTTGGAGACGCAAAGTGATTAAGGGAGTATTAGCGTCTGTCGCACCCTCCACTCTCAGGTCTTACAAGAGGGCCTGGTGCGATTTATTGGGCTTCAGGTCTGGGACATCTGGGCTTTCGCCTAACGTGCCGCCCACCACTGACTACGTTCTGCAATACCTTTCACACCTCGATGACTTAGGACGTGCGCCTAAAACCTTAAAATACATGCCATTAGCTGCCATTAGCTTCTTCGCTAGGGCCACGTTCTCCTCCGATCCATGCAGTGACTTCCTGATCCGCAGAGCTATCGAGGGCTGGGGCAGGTTACGCGGGATCTCACCTTTCTTGAGTTCTTTCCAATAGTGGTGGCCGTTCACATCTGGACGGAAGAGTTTCGAGATCACCGCGTGTGCTTCAGGACCGACAACCTGGCGGTAGTGAACATTCTAGCCAGGCAGTCATCTCGGTCTGAGTGGGTCTCCTCCCTTCTGCGGGCGTTCGTCCTCCGGTGCCTTGAGTACAACATAATATTTTCAGCCAAATTCTTATCCGGAGCCAATAATGACATAGCCGATGCCTTGTCTCGATTTCAGATACCTCGCTTCCGGTCGCTTGCACCTGGAGCACAACTGTTGCCCGAACCCTTTCCGGAGTACCTGTGGAACGTTGGAGACGCAAAGTGATACAGGGAGTATTAGCGTCCGTGGCACCTTCCACTCTCAGGTCCTACAAGAAGGCCTGGTGTGATTTCCTTGGTTTCAGGTCTGGGTTATCTGGGCTCTCACATAACGTACCTCCTACCACTGACGATGTCTTGCAGTACCTTTCCCATCTCGATGATCTGGGACGTGCTCCTAAAACCTTAAAGATTCACGTAGCCGCCATCAGCTTCTTTTCAAAAGCTACATTTGCTCATGACCCGTGTAGTGACTTCTTGATCCGTAGAGCCATTGAGGGTTGGGGCAGGTTGCAACCTCCCAGGGCCGAGAGCCGTAAGCCGATTTCTTACGGGTTGTTATCTCAGATACGCATAAAACTCAGGTCAATTTGCTGGTCCAGGTTCGAGGCACGTCTCTTTTCCGCAGCATACGCTATCGCCTTTTTTTGGGGGCGCTCAGAGTTGGTGAGGTGGTGTTTGAAGTTGGTGCACGAGGTTCAACACGCGGCCTCCTGTGCGAGGACGTGCAGTTGTCCGAAACTACCGTGACAGTGCGTATACGTCAGTCCAAGACTGATCAGGCGGGTAAGGGTGTCCTAGTTAAGCTCACGGCGTCGGCACAGCAGGGCCCATGCCCGGTAAAGGACACTAGGAGGTACCTCTACCTCAGACCGCCCGGCCCGGGTCCGTTTCTGGTCCACGAAGATGGGTCACCCTTGTTGAGGCACCAATTCACCAGAGTGCTTCGCAAGGCTATTGAGGCTTGTGGTCTATCCTCCCAGGAGTACGCTGCGCACTCCTTTAGAATTGGCGCCGCAACCACGGCTGCGCACCTGGGGTTACCGGCGGACAGGATCAAAGAGAGGTGGAAATCCAATGCTTATAAGTCTTATATTCGCTAGTATGCGACCTGCCGCTTTACCCTACTTACCCGCCTTTTCTTTCTGTCTTTTACCCCCAGTTATGCTCAGAAGAAGCGTGTGGATTTGCGGCCACAGTATAGTTCATTGGGCCCGCGTACGAGCGGTGAGCTGCGGTCTTGCATCCAATCTTGGCCTTCCACATGGTGTTTGAGTTTCCTGGTTTTCGAGAAGAGGCATGCGTTGGGAGGAGCTGATGCCATTGCTGTGGGAGAAAGTAGCCAAGTTCGGCCCTCCCGACATCCTTGTGATTCATTTGGGGGAGAATGACCTTGCTAACAGAAGGAGTGTGGACTTGTTGTGGAGCATAAAAAGAGACTTGAATGCATTTGCAGCCTTGTGTCCCAGAACGACGGTGTTCTGGTCCTCCTTCCTGAAAAGAACTGTTTGGCGCGGTGCGCAAAGCTGTATGGCCATTGAAAGAACCAGGAAACTCGTAAACCGGGCGGTAGCCCGTTGAGTGCGCTTTATGTATGGCCAAGTCATTTATCATGACCGTATCCGGATCGGCGACCAAGCTTTATACCGGAATGACGGTGTCCACCTATCGGATTTGGGGAACGACATTTGGTTAGCTAGTGTCATCAAAAGTATCTGGGATTGGTTGCAGCTTTGAGGGTATTGGCGGCGAGCCTTTGGCTCGGGTGGCGGTTAGGCATTGGAATAATGTGTTGTGTGTCGAAGTGCTAGGTGTGGCCATCGCCTATGCCTTCAATTTTTAGGGGTATTCCGTTAAAGGAATCTGGCGGTCGTGTATTCTGTCCGATGCCTGCTTGGCGGGAGGCCATGGCACGACCCTCGGTGACAGCAGGGGTGAGCCTATAGTTGGATTAGCATCAACAGGCTCCACCTACTGGTGAATAAACCCACTTGTTTCGATCCAATGCCTAAGCCAATACCTTTTCATTGCTGTAATCAATAAAGTTGTGGCCTTTTCTAGCCCATCAACCTTATATCACTTGTCCTTGTGTCTTCATTTCACTTCGCGGGGGTCGGGTCCTCGAACCACAACATGTGAACTTGAAAACGATGGTTCGTTCAATTTTAAACTCTGCTTGGTTGAACAAGTCAAGATTGTTAAGTTGTAGTTTGATACAGGCTTGTTTAGATTAATCATAATTTGTTTTTGTTTTTCCAGTCCTCTGGGTGGTTTCTCTCAAGTATGGATGTAACGGGAACACTACTCAGTTTAATGGTGAATGCTTTCAATCTCTACTGTATGAGCTATGCCAAGGAGCAGAGGGGAGTGTGCCAGCTTGTAAATGTAAGACTCAACCAGGGGTAGGAATTTTTGGATCCTACTAGTAGGCCAGATCCTAACCTCCCCTAACCCCCGTGGGCCATTTGCATAATAGACCAGGGCTGACCACATGCCATCCATTTGACATCACCAAAGTTTTAGGTGCAGTGTTTTCACTTTCCTTTGTGGTTTGAAATAAAAATGTGAATTCTGTTTCCAAAAAAGTTTAGTAGAGACTTCAAGCAATCATTTGTAGCGTGCTTTTAATAAAAAGTTATAAAATTGTAGGTGGCATCAAAGAATGCACTTTGTTATGTATACATGGGGCTAATATTAATTAAATGCATGTGAGGATTCACTGTAGGAAAACACTATGTGTCAAAAGCTTATGCTCTGTGGTGTTGGAATGGGTGAAAAAATCTGTCTGAACTAACGCATTTGCAGCTGAATTCTTGAGTCACACCATTATATTAATTCAGGCTGAATTAGTAGGGATAGCTGTTTGAGGGCTTAAGTAGTTGAACTTTTTTATTCTAGTGCAGTTCATTATAATAGTAATACTAATATTGTTGTTGTTGCTTAGTCGTTTAGTCGTGTCCGCCTCTTCGTGACCCCATGGACCAGAGCACGCCAGGCACTCCTGTCTTCCTCCCGCAGTTTGGTCAAACTCATGCTGGTAGCTTCGAGAACACTGTCCAACCATCTCGTCCTCTGTCATCCCCTTCTTCTTGTGCCTTCAATCTTTCCCAACATCAGGGTCTTTTCCAGGGAATAATAATAATGATAATGATGATAATGATAATGATAATGATAATGATAATAATAATTTATTTTTTTCTACCCCGCCCATCTGGCTGGGTTTCCCCAGCCACTCTGGGTGGCTTCCAACAGAAGGCTAAAAATACATTAAAACATCAGTCATTACAAACTTCCCTAAACAGGGCTGCCTTCAGATGTCTACTAAATGTCATGTAGTTGTTTACAGTGGTACCTCGGGTTAAGTATTTAATTCGTTCCGGAGGTCCGTTCTTAACCTGAAACTGTTCTTAATCTGAAGCACCACTTTAGCTAATGGGGCCTCCTGCTGCTGCCGTGCCGCCGGAGCACGATTTCTGTTCTCATCCTGAAGCAAAGTTCTTAACCTGAAGCACTATTTCTGGGTTAGCGGAGTCTGTAACCTGAAGCGTATGTAACCCGAGGTCTGTAGATTTCTGTTTCCTCCGTCCGGCCGCTTCTCCTGCGCACACTCTGAGAAACACGACCTAGGTAGGAAAACAATTGCAGTCTGCCTTTTGTGTGAGAGCAGAGGGAGTGAGACAGTCCAGAGACAGCTTCTTCTATCTAAAAGCGTTTATTTACAAGCAGTAAATCACCATCGGAACATTCAGACATTTCCACACTCCGTTCCGTGCCGTAGCACGCTCAGACTAAACTGAAACCAAACTCACAGAACAAAGACCTGTGACGAAAGTACAGCGTCACATAGACGCTCCACCCCCAGAGCAGAACAGAAGAAGGTTAACCCTATATTTTTTTAAAAAAGATATTTATTAGGGTTTTACAAAATGAAAAAAGAAAAAAGAAAACATACAAATAAAAAACAATTCCATCTTTCCATCACATTCTTTCATTTGCTTGATTCCCGGACCTCCTCAAACCTCCCTTTTTGTATTCCAGTTTAATTTGTTAGTTCAGCAAATCCTTCCCCTCTTTACTTATCCTAATCTTTAATCTTAAAATAATGTAACATTAGATTTTTGTCTATTAATAGTCCAATTTTTTCATACTCCTTATAGCATTATTGCTAAAAACCACATAACTTTTCATCCAACATCATTCTAACATTCATTAATTTTGCAATATTTCTGTAAATAGTCTTTAAATTTCTTCCAATCTTCTTCCACCGACTCTTCTCCCTGGTCTCGGATTCTGCCGGTCATTTCTGCCAATTCCATGTAGTCCATCACCTTCATCTGCCATTCTTCCAAGGTGGGTAGATCTTGGGTCTTCCAATACATTGCGATAAGTATTCTTGCTGCTGTCGTAGCATACATAAAGAAAGTTCTATCCTTCTTTGGCACCAATTGGCCGACAATGCCCAGGAGAAAGGCCTCTGGTTTCTTCAGGAAGGTATATTTAAATACCTTTTTCATTTCATTATATATCATCTCCCAGAAAACCTTAATCCTTGGGCACGTCCACCAAAGGTGAAAGAATGTACCTTCTGTTTCTTTACATTTCCAACATTTGTTATCGGGCAAATGATAAATTTTTGCCAGCTTGACTGGGGTCATGTACCACCTGTATATCATTTTCATAATATTGTGGATCGAGGGCCCGACCCCCGCTATGTGAAATAAACACACAAGGACACGTGATATAAGGTTAATGGGCAAGAAAAGGCCACAACTTTATTGATTACAGCAGTGAAAAGGTATTGGCTTAGGCATTGGATGACTATAGGAGGTGGGTTTATTCAACAGTAGGTGGAGCCTGTTG
This sequence comes from Podarcis raffonei, assembly GCF_027172205.1. NCBI lineage: Eukaryota > Metazoa > Chordata > Lepidosauria > Squamata > Lacertidae > Podarcis > Podarcis raffonei. The sequence goes on from NC_070620.1 coordinate 25,916,550, forward strand.
ATGCTAATCCAACTATAGGCTCACCCCCTGATGTCACCGAGGGTCGTGCCATGGCCTCCCGCCAAGCAGGCATCGGACGGAATACACGACCGCCAGATTCCTTTAACGGAATAACCCACGGTAGATAGCATAGGCGATGGCCACACCTAGCCCTTGACACACATGAATCCAATGCCTAACCTACCCACCAATACCACAAAAGTTGTGACGATTGCTACGAGGTAGGCGAAAAAACCAAAAAGCCTAATGCCAAATGGAAAAATTCCTACCAGGCCCCCCAGACAACCGGGGCGACCAACCTAAGGTCCATAGCAAGGCCAAAAAACCTAGACCCTGAGCTAAATGGGAGTGGAGGGTGGGTGACTCGCTGCGGGACGACGACGACTGAGGAGGAGGCGGAGCTGGAGCCGCAGCATTAAGCTGCTAAACACGCCCCCCGGAGACACCTGGTTGGCTGCCTCCGGTGGGCGTGGGCACCAGCCAGGTGAGGAGGGGCGGGGGCTAAGGCCCCCGGCCAGGGGCGGAGCTCGGGCTCCCGCCCACAACCACTCCCCTCTCTTCCAGGGAGGAGAGTCTTTGTGGATCGAGGGCCCGACCCCCGCTATGTGAAATAAACACACAAGGACACGTGATATAAGGTTAATGGGCAAGAAAAGGCCACAACTTTATTGATTACAGCAGTGAAAAGGTATTGGCTTAGGCATTGGATGACTATAGGAGGTGGGTTTATTCAACAGTAGGTGGAGCCTGTTGATGCTAATCCAACTATAGGCTCACCCCCTGATGTCACCGAGGGTCGTGCCATGGCCTCCCGCCAAGCAGGCATCGGACGGAATACACGACCGCCAGATTCCTTTAACGGAATAACCCACGGTAGATAGCATAGGCGATGGCCACACCTAGCCCTTGACACACATGAATCCAATGCCTAACCGCCACCCGAGCCACAAAGGGGCTCGCCGCCAATACCCTCACAGCTGCAACCAATCCCTAATGCTACTAATGACGCTGTCCAACCAGATGTCATTCCCAATGTCTGTTAGATGAACTCAGTCATTCCGGTACATGGCTTGTTCGCCGATCCGGATACGGTCATGATAAATGACTTGGCCATACATAAAGCGTACACAACGGGCTACCGCCCGGTTCAAGAGTTTCCTGGTTTTTTCAATGGCCATACAGCTCTGCGCACCGCGCCAAGAAGGAGGACCAGAACACCATTGTTCTGGGGCACCAGGCCGCGATCGCCTCCAAGTCTCTCTTTATATTCCACAACAAGTCCACGCTTCTCCTATTAGCAAGGTCATTCTCTCACAAGTGAATGATAAGGATGTCAGGAGGGCCAAACGTGGCTACTCTGTCAATCCGCAATGGTATAAGCTCTTCCCAACGCATGCCGCGTCTCGAAAACCAGGAAACTCGCATCCCAGGTGGCAAACCAAAATGATGGGTAAGGCCGCAGCTGACCACCCGAACGCAGGCCCAATCGACTATACTGTGGCCACAAATCCACACACTTCACCTGGGAACAGCTGAGGACGAAAGGAAAAGGGGAAAACGGGTAAGTAGATTCAACATAGCGGAGGATATACTAGTGGATATACCCTTTATAAGCATTGGATTTCCATCGGCCCATTTCTTTAAACTTGTCCGCAGGCGAGCCCAAGCGTGCAGCAGTTGAGGCAGCGCCGTCCTAAAGGAGTGGGCAGCACAATCCCGGGAAGCTAAACCGCAAGCATCAATAGCTTTGCGGAGTACTCTTGTGAATTGGTGTCTCAATAAGGGGGACCCGTCTTCGTGAATCAAAAGCGGACCTTGGCCAGGCGGTCTGAGGCAAAGATACCGCCTAGTGTCCTTTACCGGGCATGGGCCCTGCTCCCCCAGACGCTGTGAGTTTAAGAAGGACACCCCTACCGGCCTGATCAGTTTTGGATTGACATTTCCGTACCATCATGCTCGTCTCGGACAGCTGCACGTCTTCCATAAGGAGGCCACGCATTAAACCATTTGCGCCACCTTCAACTACAACCTCGCCCACTCTTAGGGCGGCAAAAAAGCGATGGCATATGCCGAGGAAAAGAGGCGGGCCTCACACCGGGACCAACAGATTGACCTAAGTTTTTTTGTTTGTTTGTTTTGTTTTGTTTTTGCGTATTTGAGAGAGCAACCCGTAAGAAATTGGCTTACGGCCCTCAGCCGGTTGTAACCTGCCCCAGCCTTCGATAGCTCTGCGGATCAGGAAGTCACTGCATGGATCGGAGGAGAACGTGGCCTTAGCGAAGAAGCTAATGGCAGCTACATGTATTTTTAAGGTTTTAGGCGCACGTCCTAAGTCATCGAGGTGTGAAAGGTATTGCAGAACGTAGTCAGTGGTGGGCGACACGTTAGGCGAAAGCCCAGATGTCCCAGACCTGAAGCCCAATAAATCGCACCAGGCCTTCTTGTAAAACCTGAGGGTGGAGGGTGCGACAGACGCTAATACTCCCTTAATCACTTTGCATCTCCAACGTTCCACAGGTGCTCCGGAAAGGGTTCGGGCAACAGCTGTGCTCGAGGTGCCAGCGACCGGAAGCGAGACATCTGAAAGCGAGACAAGGCATCGGCTATATCATTAGTGACCCCCGGTATGAATTTGGCTGAAAAAACTATATTGTACTCAAGGCACCGGAGAACGAACAACCGCAGGAGGGAGGAGACCCTCTCAGACCGGGATGACTGCCTCGCTAGAATGTTCACCACTGCCAGGTTGTTGGTTCTGAAGCACACTCTGTGATTTTGGAACTCCTCCGTCCAGATATGCACGGCCACTACTATTGGAAAAAACTCGAGAAAAGTGAGATCCCGCGTGATGCCCTTGCCCTGCCACCCCGTTGGCCAATGTTGGGCGCATCATCGACCCTTGAAATACAAGCCAAATCCCAGAGAGCCTGCTGCATCCAATTGGACCTGAAAATCTGAGGACAAGTTAAGGACATCCTGCCATAGGGACACTCCATTATAGTGTTCCCAAAAATGTCGCCCAAACCTCCAGGTCGGCCTTAACTGTCTTTGAAAGACGGACTCTGTGGTGTGGGTGCTTGAGACCCACCGAGAGCCTGGCTAGGCGGGCACAGAAAGGGCGTCCAGGGGAAACCCCTCTACAAGCAAAATTGAAACGGCCTAACAGGGGTTGTATCTGTCTGATTGTATCTGTCTGAAATGGCCTAACAGGGATTGTATCTTTCCTAAGTGTGAGGGTAGCATGAATTAATTCCTTAAGGGTGTCAATCTTCTCTTCCGGTAAGCGGAATGATTGGGCAACTGTATCCAGCTCAATACCCAAATACGTGAGGCACGTAGTCGGACCTTCCAATTTTTTTTTTCCGGCTGCTAGGGGAACACCCTGGTCCTGAAAAGGCCCCAAGCAGAGAGGCGCATTCCCCAGTGTTTGGTTTCCCCACGAAAAGAAGTGTGTGACCCCATTGGCGTTAGTTCGGAATCGTAGGGCCCAATCCAAGAAGGTGCTAAATGATTCAAATGCCGAGCAAGCTACTGAGCAGCCCATTGGCATAGCCTTGTCAATGTAATACTTCTCTTGGAATTTGAAACCCAGCAGCCAAAAGTCCTTGGGGTGCACTGGCAAAAGGCGAAAAGCCGATTCTATATCACTTCAATTGAGCAAATTGGTCAAGCAGGCCAGGCACTGTTTAGAACCGCCAGCCTGTGTCTTTCCCTTTTAACTTAAGCCTTTATTACCAGAGGACACTTTAGCCCAGCCGGCCTAGTTCCGTATTGATTAAACCGACCACACTTGGAAAGAAATCAGATTCAAACCACTAATCCCTAATGGCAAATGAAACTGGGATCAATTGTTTATTATTTATGTATTTTAAAAGGGGTCCTCTAGTCCAGCCCCCTACAAGGCAGGAATCTTTTCCCCAATGTGGGGCTCGAACCCACAACTGTGAGATTAAGAGCCTGATGCTCTACTAACTGAGTTAACCCAGCTGCTTCAAATCTATAACAACTCAATAATGGACAGAGTTGTATTACCTTTCCGCCCCAAAAAAGGGCGTGAAAGATACTAAACAAACACCGGCCTTTATGAACAAATAACCCAAATCACTTACCATGAATTAATGTATTCAAGTAAACTGTGCTGGGCGTAAGGCAACAAAATTGCAATGAAATAATTAAATTATTATTATTATTATTATTATTATTATTATTATTATTATTAATGAATTCAATTTATTCTATTCTATTCTATTTATTTATTTATTTATTTATTTATTTATTTATTTATTATTTGTTTGTTTATTTATTTATTTATTTATTTTTGGTGTGCAGTCAACTGCGTTCGGTTCAATAGACTTGCCCCTAATGACTACGCCCAACTTCGGAAATAAATTGTAGAAAACAAGCTAATTAAAATGACCGTGCCAACATCAATTAATGAATGTATTAGATTAGCTTTGGTTAGTGATTGCTTTGAATTGCAATGAAATAATGCACCAAGCAACACTTGTGCTGTGCTCAGCTGTACCCAGACCAGTGTAACTTCAGTGCAATAAAGCCAAAAAGTACAGAAAAGCTGTGAAAACTCACGAAGACAAGGTTCCTAGTTCAAATATACAATCCCCCCCCCCCACTGGTCACGAGGTCACGAGGTTACTATAAAGGGGCACGCCGCCTTTTACTAATATACCCGAAAACTTAAATAAGCTGTATGAAACGTCAGTTGGCTACTATGAAATGATAGATGTATGAGCAGCCACTTGGTTTCCGAAGCACTATATAATTCTTGCCGCAAAGTAACAAACCGAGGAGTGGATGCTGCGAAAAGTAACTGGGACCTAGTCCGGACTGGCTCTGCCCTGGTGCTTACACCCGCCCTTGTTGGTTGAGAGTCACCAGAGAGTGCAACCGAGGTGCCGGGAAGGTCATCCCACTGAGAAGGAGGAGGGCTCTCTGGAACAACCTGAGAATAGGCTCCACTCTCTGGATTGTATCAGGAATGGCATCAGCGGATGGGGGTGGGCTGGGCTTTTGATCGGGAAAACGTTGCTCATAATCATCCATAATTGACCTAAATGCCTTGAGAAAATGGGAAATGGGCTTTTGGTTATAATTCCTTCCATGTAGCCCCCCGTGATGGATTTCCCGTCGCATTACGTGCTGTTTCTGATGCGTGCTTTCTTTAGGGCACCATGAGCTGTGTTGTGCTGTGATAAAGTGTAGTTGTTATTTAACGAGTTGGGTTGTTATTTAATATTTATTTATTTATTTTACTTTTTTGTTATTTTATTGTTTATTTTATTATTATTCATTAATATTTATTACTTATTATTGTTATTTATCATTATTAATATTTATTTATTACTTTTGTTATTATTATTTGTTCTATTATTTATTTATTTTATTATTACTATCGTTAAAATGATCAATATTATTACCAGCAATCAATTAATCACTTGATTGTAATGTTAATATGTAATTACTGTACAACCAATAGCGTCCACAGCAAGGTAGATGAATTCAATATTAAACAATTGTTATTAGTTCCTCAAGTAACCCCCAATGAAATTGTATCTATAACTTAGTTTTAATATTACTGTTATCAATAGCTCGCCGCCACTGGAGGCAAATGATTAAGCTGAATGTCAGTGAACTGCATTGTTGAAGCTATTTAAAATATAATAAATTGTATTTGCTTCCTCCCTCCTTTATTTATACTGTATATAAATTGCCACTGAGGCAGATGTGCTCAGAAGCTTACTTAATACAATAAATTGAATGATCTGAAGGCATTGAGGAACTGCGAAATGGGTTTGGGTTTATTATTATGACGGTTGCCATCTGCAATGTGTGCTGGTACTGCACCCGTGCGCTTCCTCTTGTAAAATGTGCCTACTATTTATTTCGTCACTAATTATTTTATTTTATTTTAAATTTAATTTTCATTTATTTATTTATTTATCTATATTTTTAATATTAATTATTATAATTTTTAATTTTTTATAATTATAATTACTTATTATTATTATTTATTATTATTTATTTTTCAAATTTATTTTATTTTATTATTGTTGTGGTTATTTTTAATTAGTATTAATATCACCAATCAATTAATAGCTTGACTGTAATTAAATGTCAGTATACAATTATTGTGCATCAATAAAGTTCAAAGCACGGTTGATGAATTAATTATTAATCGATAGTATCTCAATTAATAGCCAATGTATTTATAGCTATGAGTAGAAATTACTATTATCAATTGCTCCACGTAACTGCTGACAAAATGAACAAGCTATACGTCACTTAACTGCACCGCTTGTATTTATTTATATTTATTAAATCACAACCCAGCAAGAGTTCAAGCAGCAGCGCTCAGCTACATATTAGCACCTGGCTCCAAGGAACAATCCCATACCCAAAGCAACCCCAACTGCAGTCAAACAGAATTAGAAGATAATTGCCTACAATAAAAAGTTGCCCCTTTTAAATGATAGGCAAATCTAGGTGCAAAGCATTGCCAAGTAATCAAACAGAATTGAAAATAACTGCTTACAAGGGGATGCTCAGAAGCTGCAGCCAAATTAAGAGAAAAGGAAATCAATAAGATTCCAGGCCCACACCAGCGGCCCTCTGAAAAGGAGGGGTGAGGTTGCTCTTAAGGGGAAACTTACACCAAACAAAAGAAACTTTGCCAAACAAAGAAAGTAAATTTTTTGCCCACAAGGTCGGCTCAAGACCAGTTGATGGAAATAAAGGTGCTTAAATAGACAAAAGACTGTAATTGGTCAAACTGCTGGTTAGTTAAACTGACAATGCAACTAGAGCTGCTGAACTGCCCGGTGCTTAAAGACAATGCCTCACAATCTGCCGGTCACTCAAAGAACAATCAAGCCTGCCCAGCATTTGGAAAAAAACCTGTCTGGTAACTGTGATGACTCAGGCAAGAAGCAAAGGGAAATCCAAAGATGCCTTATTTTTTATTTATTTATTTATTAAGGTTAATGTGATGTATCTCTTTCCTGAAAGGGTGGGGGGTGGAGGGAGGGAGGAGGGGTGGAGGGAGGAGAAGGAAAGCGTGGGGGGGGGAGTTTGGAGGGAGGAGGGGTGGAGGGAGTAAAATGAAGGGGAAAGTTTGAAGAAAAGGAAAATAGCTGTCCTTTACAGTGAGCCAAAATGAAGTGGAAATATAAACCGTGAGTTAACCTGGACTTTTTAGTAAGGTACTATAAGCCAAAACCTTTTTTGTTGTTGTTGTTTAAAAGCAGTTTTCTTTAGGGAGCCTGTACTGGCAAATGCAGCCAATGACAAGAACCAGGCAAAGGCACACCCTCAAAGGTTCTAAACGTATAAACATGCAGTGCTGAGGAATGGTTCCCTGATCATAAACCCTGAATTGTCCACCCCAAGCCATGCCTTATTTCTTCCCCCAAACATCAAGCGATGGCTTAGAGGGGTGGCTTAGAGAAACCAAGAGGGGTGAGGTTTAAGTGCACAATGTATTCCAAGCCCCAGCAGCCTTTAAATTTTACAGTGGGCTCCCGATTTAAGTGGTACCAATGGAAGGGATGGCAGGGTAAATTAAACCCACGCTAGAAGAGTAACAATCAATAAACGGCAGGCACAAACACACGCTGCAAACACACACACACAACTTAAAATTGGAGAGGAGCCCTGAGGATCATCTAGTCCAACCCAAGCGATGCAGAAATATTTAGCTGTCCCATACAGGCTCTCAAGGACAATGGAGGGGAAAAACACATAAGCACCCTGGCCAACAAATTAAATGTAAGGCAAACCCACTCAGTCACCCAGACCAGCCATGCAATTGGACAGGCAAGGGCAATAGAGGGGAAAACATACAAGCATCCTGGCCAAAATGGAAGGAAAGTGAGGAGACGAGGGAGAAAGAAAGATGGAGCCACACTCACACTCAGACCTCGCTGGGGGCATGTGCTGGGCACAAACAAATCAAGCACCAGGAGTGGGGGGAAATAGAAGGTTAAATGTAGGTTTTTACACGGAAAAGAGAACACAGCAAGGCAAACCTGGATGCCTGGGTTTTTAAAAGCAGTAAAGCAATGAGCGCATGCAAGCCTCTTAAAGTTAAAAGGCATGCAAGGAACCAGACCCCCCCCCCCGACTCCAAACCTCATGGCTCTTCTCTGCTAGCTGATGACTCGCTGCGGGACGACGACGACTGAGGAGGAGGCGGAGCTGGAGCCGCAGCATTAAGCTGCTAAACACGCCCCCCGGAGACACCTGGTTGGCTGCCTCCGGTGGGCGTGGGCACCAGCCAGGTGAGGAGGGGCGGGGGCTAAGGCCCCCGGCCAGGGGCGGAGCTCGGGCTCCCGCCCACAACCACTCCCCTCTCTTCCAGGGAGGAGAGTCTTTCTCTCTTAGGGCATTGCATGCCGTAAACTTCATACCTGTGGTCCATAACTATTCCCAGTCAGCAAACATAATATTATGTCCAACATCTTGTGCCCACTTAATCATAGCAGATTTCACCGTTTCATCCTGTGTATTCCATTTCAACAGCAAGTTATACATCCTTGAAAAAATCTTAGTTTTGGGCTCTAACAGTTCTGTTTCCAATTTTGATTTTTCTACCTGGAATCCATTTTTTTTGTCCTGCTTATATGCCTCCATTATTTGATAATAATGAAGCCAATCTCGCACTTTATTCTTTAGTTTTTCATAACTCTGCAATTTCAATTTGTCTCCTGCTTGTTCCAAAATTTCGCAATATTTTGGCCATTTGGCCTCCATATTGAGCTTTTTCTGAGCCTTCGCTTCCATCGGTGACAGCCACCTTGGGGTTTTATTTTCAAGCAAGTCCTTATATCTTATCCAGACATTAAATAGTGCTTTCCTGACGATATGATTTTTAAATGCTTTATGTGCTTTGACCTTATCATACCACAGATATGCATGCCAACCAAATACATTGTTAAAGCCTTCCAAATCCAAAATGTCTGTGTTCTCAAGGAGTAGCCATTCTTTCAACCAGCAAAAAGCTGCTGATTCATAATACAGTTTAAGGTCTGGCAGGGCAAATCCACCTCTTTCCTTTGCATCCATTAAAATTTTAAAATTTATTCTGGGCTTCTTGCCCTGCCAGACAAATCTAGAAATATCTCTCTGCCACTTCTTGAAACAATCCATTTTGTCCAAAATTTGCAATGTTTGAAACAAAAATAACATTCTTGGCAATACATTCATCTTTATCGCAGCAATACGGCCTAGCAGTGAAAGCTTCAAATTTCCAAGTCTTTTTTCACTTCCGCCCAACATTTTTCATAATTATCTTTAAATAAATTCACATTTTTGGCAGTCATATTAATCCCCAGGTATTTCACTTTCTTAACCACTGTTAAACCTGTCTCATTCTGAAACCTCTCTCTTTCATTCTCTGTTAAATTTCCCCCCAAAACCTTTGTTTTTAGTTTGTTCAATTTAAATCCAGCAACCTGACCAAAATCTTGAATCAGTTCCAAAACTCTTTTAGTACTAGATTCTGGCTCCTGTAATGTCAGTACTAAATCGTCTGCAAATGCTCTCAATTTATACTGTTTAGCTCCGACTTGTATACCTTTAACCAACTGGTCCCTTCTAATCATATTCAGCAAAACCTCCAGGACTGATATAAAAAGCAATGGGGAAATTGGGCAACCTTGTTGTGTCCCTTTCTCTATCTTAAATTCCTCCGTCACCTCATTGTTAACAATTAGCTTGGCCTTTTGTTCAGAGTAAATTGCACTTATACCGTTTCCAAATCCTTCTCCCACCCCCATCCCCTGTAGATTTTTCTTCATAAAACTCCAAGAAATGTTGTCAAAGGCTTTCTCCGCGTCCACAAATATTAAGACTGCTTTAGTATTAATATTCACTTCTAACTTTTCCAAAATGTTAATTATATTCCTCAAATTATCAGACAAATGTCTACTCGGAAGAAAGCCTGCTTGGTCTTTATGAATCTCTTCCATCAACACATTTTTTAATCTCTTGGCCAAAATATCTGCAAAAATTTTGTAATCCACATTGAGTAGTGATATGGGGCGGTAGTTCTTAAGCTGAGTTTTTTCAGTTTCTGTTTTCGGTATAAGTGTAATATATGTTTATTTCCACGATTCTGGTACCTTTTTCCCTTCCAGTATTTCATTACAGACTTCTTTTAAAGGTTGTACTAACCATTCTTTTAAAGTTCTGTAATACCTTGAAGTCAGCCCATCTGGTCCTGGAGATTTGCCCAATTGCATGTTCTGAATGGCATCTTCTATTTCCTGTTCAGATATTTTACAGTTCAACATTAATTTACTTTCTTGAGAGATTTTTTGTAATCCATTTGTCTTCAAAAATCGATCTATATCAACTTATTTCTGTGGCCCTTGTGTATATAATTGTTTGAAGTACCTCTGGAAACATTTTTTAATCTCAGTTGGGTTCTGTATGTTCCTTCCTTCCACTTCTAAATTTGTAATAGTATTTAATTTTTGTCTTTTTTTCATTTGCCAAGCTAGCAACTTCCCACATTTATTAGCTGATTCAAATGTCTTTTGTCTCATTTGTTTTATCTTCCATTCTATTTCCTGATTCATCATTTTCATATATTGTACTTGGTATAACTTTATTTCTCTCAAGATCTCTTGCGACTTTGGTTTTGTTCTCAATTTCTTCTCACTTTTATTTTTTCCAAAATTTTGTCTGTCTTCTCATTTTGACTTCTCTTCTTAATTGCATTCTGTTGTATCAAGAACCCTCTCATAACGGCTTTGCTTGCGTCCCAGATTACTCTTTTTTCAACATTAGTGTTCATATTTATCTCAAAATAGTCTCTCATAGTTTTTTGGGCCTTCTTAATCACGTTTTCATCTCTAAATAAGGTGTCATTCATCCTCCATCTGAAAGAACCAGTGGAAGTCAGTTTCATCTCCATCTTCACGGGATTATGGTCAGAGCAAGTTCTTGGACAGATTTCTGCCTTCTTTATCTTTGGAGCCATTCCACTAGTTACCCATATTTGATCGATTCTGGTCCATGTCATTTTGGCTTCAGAGAAGAAAGTTCCCTCTCTAGCCAGGGGATGCTTTACTCTCCAAATATCAACTAAATCCAAATTGTCTGTCATCTCAAAAAAGGTTTTCGGTAGTCTACCATCCTTGGTGACCACCTGTCTTTGTGCCTTGTCCATGTTTGTTGATACTACTCCATTCATGTCTCCCATCAGGATCAAATTATAGTCCATGTAGTCCATTAAAGTCTCATGCAACTTTTTAAAGAATTCGGATTTCCCCTCATTTGGTGCATAAATTCCCACTATCAAGAATTTTTCTCCTTGAATTTGGATTTCAATTGCCACATATCTTCCTTGGTCGTCTTTAAAAATAAATTTCGGTGATAATCTCTCCTTTGCATAAATCACTACTCCTCTTTTTTTTTTACTTTATCAGATGAAATAAACTCTTGTCCCAATCTTTTATTAATCAGTACTTTTCTATGTAACCTAATCACATGTGTTTCCTGTAGGTAAATCAAGTCCAATTGTTCCTTTTTCAATAAATGAAAAACATTTTTCCTTTTCTGGGGGGAATTTAGACCATTACAATTCCAGCTTAATAGTTGCAGAGCCATAGTGTAGTTACTTTATTTTTCCTCCAACAGCGCCAAGTATCTGTTCTTGATCTGTCGGTGGCATCACTTTCTCTGAACCAGGTAATCCAAAAGATAAGTTTGCTATGTTACGAAAAAGGAGCAATGCAGCAGCGAGCTCCAGGTGGCTGGAAAGCCAAACAGGATGTTGATGTTTTGGGACTGTTCCGTGGGAACAAAGGAACAGTCTATTCACACCACTGAGCACCGGATGTTAGCTCAGAGTGTCATCTGACCTGTACTGGAAGTACATGGGAGGAGTTATTCTCTCTCTGCTGTTGGTGTTAAGAGAGTGCAGACACGTTTTCTCTGTACTGCTGGAAGGACAGAAATAAAGGCATGTAAATACATTTCTGTCTGTCTCTCCCCTCCCTGGGGATGGCAGGGGAGGAGTGGTGTGTTCTTCTCACGTTAGAGGAGGATCGCCGATTGAGATCTCGCCTGATCTTGCCAGGAGTCGCAGACGGGGAGGTCAACAAGGAACTCAAGCCGGGTGCCTGGAGTGTGGCAAATTCCTCTGACTAAGGCTTGATTCCGACAACTGGTAGCAGAAGCCGATGGTTCTAAAGATCCATGGGAATCAACATGAGAGGTTGATGGATCGTAAGTCATCCTCTGCACCAAAGAAGATAAGATAACGTCTGCGTGCAGCCAGAAGCTGAACAGACGCCTGGACACCGAGAGGGGGTGTTTCCCAGGCAACGGAGCCCCAAAAGGTATGCTGAATTTCGGGCTAAAAGTGTGAACGCAGATTGATTCATTCTCTGGTTCACGGGAGCTGCGTTTGGAAAAACAGCTCTGAAAGCAAAGGCTTGCATACCAGGAATTCTTGTGGTTGATAAGATTTCCTGTACGAAGAAAGGTATGCCCAATTGCTAGGCAACGACCGTCAGTAGGCTTGGAAAGTTACTGACAAATGGGGCTGGCTCAGTGAGAGCCTGGGAAGTGGAGTTGTTTTGGCTATCTTTGCAAGGACTTTGAGACAGCTTGCAGTTTGCCTGCCAGAGAAGGCAGTAAACAACCCAGAAGAGACTTTTGGATTTTACGGGCTCGAGAGTAAGAGCAGAGACTTGGTTTCAGAATGGATGCCAAGAAGGGGGGAGGTTTACCTTATCCACCTCCCCTGAGTGCCGTTGTTCTGAATGAACACGACCAGCTTGCTGCACTGGAAGTAAAGGACAGGGGGAGGGAGGAACGGAGTTCTAATTCCCCCACTGATGTTGCTACTGGAGAGAATGCTGTAGCTTTGAACGTTGTCCGATGTTACAATTGTGGACAGGCTGGGCATCTTCAGCGGAACTGTAAGAAGCCACGCCAGCCAAAAGGAGCTAAGGGCCGCTCAGCAAAGCCTGAGGCATCAGGCAGAGGTCATGCCAAGTCTTCGGTGAAACCTGCAAAGGCTTTGATGGCGAAAGGAACCACGCCAGATGTTGAAAACTCGTTTGTAATCGACACGGGGAGTACGTTTCATATGTCCCCACACAGAGGACTCTTTTCAACGTTTAAGAAGCAAAGCTTCGCTGTGAAACAGGCCAACGGTCAGGAGCTGGAAGCGACCGGGATAGGGACTGTGTATCTTAAGAGTCTGAACTTGACTATAAACAATGTTTACTTGGTTCCTGAGTTGAAGTTCAATCTGCTGAGTGTTTCGCAGATTGCAAAGAGAGGACTGAAACTGTCCTATGATGCTGAGAGCTGCAAGATCTTCAAAGATGGAGAGTTGTATCTTTCTGCCAGAGAGAAAGATGGACTGTATTTGTTGACTTATGAGCAAAGTGATTACATGAAATGTAATTCTGAGTCTAACTTGATTTCTCTCGCAGGTGTGACCAAAAAGGACACCAAGAAGCTGACCAGGGTCGACAGAGCATTTCAGCGGGTGTATGCTGATGTGATTGGTCCTCTAGAACCATCTAGAGGCAATGCAAGATTTTATCTTGTGTGTGTGGATCATTTCTCTAATTTTGTCTGGATTTATGTGTTAAAAAGGCCACAAGAAGCCGTAGAAAGGTTTCAGGAGTTTTGTGACAAGGTTAAAAACATGCATGATGCTAACATTGGTTGTCTTTTCACAGATGAAAAGCAGATTTTTCTTTTACAGGATTTTCAGGAGTTCCTGCAGAAGAAAGGGATAAGACACAAGGTTGCTGTTTCAGCGGAAGCGTGGAACAGGGGTGTCTGTGTACGGGTGAACAAAGAATTGCAAAAGGGGATGAAAGCGCAATTGCTTAGTTCACATCTGCCACATGAGTACTGGGCGGAGTCTCTAATGTCGTATTGTTATACGTGGTTGAGAAAGGTTTCAAAAGAGTTGGGAAGTTCTCCTTTTGAGAAACTGTTCCATAGAAAACCTTCTGTTGCCCATTTCAAGGTTTTTGGGTCTCATGTGAGAACAGAAGCTCCAGGTGGAGTAAAGAATGCCAGAGGCATTTTTGTGGGATATGAGAAGGGTCTCTACAGAGTAATTTTGTCTGAAACTGGTCAGGTGATTCTCACAAAATTTCTAGAGAGTGCTCCTGAACAGGATGATGATGAGTTTACAGATTACAGTGGTACTGAGAGCGACAGTGATAGCTCGGAGAGCTCAGTTGTCACAGTCATTGAGAGGAAATCTCACACAATAGATAGACCTTCACAGGTGAAGGATGAACCACTGTTTACTATTGGAACTGGTTCTCCAAAGAGTCCTGAGACTGAACCAGTGAGCAGAGAGAATCAGCACCTCATACGAAGGTCTGAGAGAGTTACAAAGGGTGTACCACCCAAGAGGTACTCAAAAGAGTTTGCTAACTTAGCTGTTGCATGTATTGCTGTTGTACACAACCGAGGACAGGTTGGAGCTGTGTCTAAGTCAGAGACAAAGACACAACAGAGAGTTGCTAGCCAAGGTAATGCAGATGCACTCATTCCTTGGAAGCCAGACAACCAGAGAGATACACTGGGGAAACCAGTGGCGGGGAGTTCCAAGGGTGGAACTGTAACAACAGGGGAGTGTTATGTGTATAACAACTGTTTGTTTTCTTCTCTGGATCACGCTTTGCTTGCCGCGACACGCATTGATTCTTTTGGGGGAGGATGTTACGAAAAAGGAGCAATGCAGCAGCGAGCTCCAGGTGGCTGGAAACAGTTTTGGGACTGTTCCGTGGGAACAAAGGAACAGTCTATTCACACCACTGAGCACTGGATGTTAGCTCAGAGTGTCATCTGACCTGTACTGGAAGTACATGGGAGGAGTTATTCTCTCTCTGCTGTTGGTGTTAAGAGAGTGCAGACACGTTTTCTCTGTACTGCTGGAAGGACAGAAATAAAGGCATGTAAATACATTTCTGTCTGTCTCTCTCCCCTCCCTGGGGATGGCAGGGGAGGAGTGGTGTGTTCTTCTCACGTTAGAGGAGGATCGCCGATTGAGATCTCGCCTGATCTTGGCGGGAGTCGCAGAAGGGGAGGTCAACAAGGAACTCAAGCCGGGTGCCTGGAGTGTGGCAAATTCCTTTGACTAAGGCTTGATTCCGACATTTAGACCATTACAATTCCAGCTTAATAGTTGCAGAGCCATAGTGTATTTACTTTATTTTTCCTCCAACAGCGCCAAGTATCTGTTCTTGATCTGTCGGTGGCGTCACTTTCTCTGAACCAGGTAATCCAAAAGATAAGTTTGCTATGTCTAATATTCCACTTTCCCGTGCTCTTGGCTCTTTCCCTATTTCCGCTTCTTTCTGCAAGTCTTCTCCACGGTCTCTCAGAAATCTATCTTTGTCATCCAGTGATCTTATTTTTATCTTCCTTCCTTTGTATTTAAAGGACAAGCCTTGAGGGAACTCCCACCTAAAAAGGATTCTGTTGCTTCTCAACAAAGCGACCAGCTCTCCGTAGTTAGACCTGAGGTCCAAAAGATGTTTCGGGATATCCTTAAAAATCTCAACACTTGACGGATAAATTTCCAAGGTCTTTTGGTAGTGCAAATTCAAAATTTTATCTCTCTCCTCTTTAGTTCGAAAAGTAATAAGGCAGTCTCTCACTTTATTCTTCTTTCCTCCTCTTCCAAGCCTATATGCGCTTACTATCTTGAATTCTTCTTTTCCCGAATCTAGTTGCCAAAAGTCTATAAATTCCTTAGTAAGAAAGTCAGCCAAATTCTCCTTCTCAAGTTCAGGTACAGCTCTGATCCTCAGATTGGTTTGTTTGTCCTTCAATTCAACCATGGAAAGCATCAAGCCGTAGTCGTCCAGTCGTCTGTGTATCGGTGGTATCTTCTCTTCAGTGGCAGTTGCTATCTCCTTTGCTTCCTCAGCAGTCTTTCAAATCTGAGTAGATTCTTGAAGCAATTTCTCAATAGCCTGTGTATTGGTATTCACCTGCTGTCCCAAGTTATTTATGCTTGTAGTATTCTGGTCAATTTTTGCCGATGCCTCAGCTACTTGTTTATTTGTTTCAGCCACCTGTATATTTGTTTCAGCTACTTGCCTGGTTAAATTTTCCAATGATTCATTAATTTTCCCTAATGCCAAAGCTAAAACCTCTTCAGACGGCATTCCTTTTGACTTCGCTTGTGCTGGTACAGCCCCTGATGGTCCAGATACCCCAGAGGCCCCAGATGCTGATGCTCTTCTTTGTGGCCCAATGTCTGTGCGAATTCTGCCAGACCTCAATATTTTCTCTTGAGTCGAATCTAACTTTTCTTTCCCATCTGCCATACCACTCCAGATAAATCCAAGGTCGCTCCCACAGCTGGGCTTTGTTATGAAGTGGAAAATTCCCTGGCTCAATTATTTTTGTAACAATGTCCTACTTCCTCTAGGGGGACACAGTTGCAGCCAAACTTGTAACTTTAAAAAATAACTTTTTAAAGTCCCCCAGTTCATCAAAAAAG
Source organism: Podarcis raffonei (assembly GCF_027172205.1). Lineage (NCBI taxonomy): Eukaryota > Metazoa > Chordata > Lepidosauria > Squamata > Lacertidae > Podarcis > Podarcis raffonei. The sequence continues at coordinate 25,933,066 of NC_070620.1, forward strand.
ACGACTGTATCAATTCCAACTATTTTAAGGTTACTCTAAAACCAGGAGAAGTCAGCCAGAAACACTGTATCTTTTTTTTGCAGAGTTAGCTGTCAAAAGCAGTTTATTGCGTGCCTTTCACAATGCGGCATTCATTTTCAAGGCAGTCCATTCCCAGGATCTAAGCAGTGGATTTCCAATTCCTTTCCCCACTTTCTTTACAGGAAAATAAAGTTCAAATCTTTTCCCCTCCTTTCCTGCAATCCGGAGGGGAAATCTTCTGTCTGACGTTCGGATTTTGACCCTTTTAAAAGTTACTTTCAAAGTTCTAGCTCACAGTCTCTTTGCTTTGTTCTGTATACAAGAAACGGGAAGCAGACTTCCTGTTTATACTTCCCCCGTTTCGGTGCCGAATTTGCTAATTTCCTTTCCTTTATAATCCAACTTAATCCTACTCACAGGTAGTTGTTTCTTGCAGCCAAATTGCCCAGGAAAAAGTCAGCGCTCTCCGATAACGGCTGTGCGGCTTCGCTCCGCGGAAGAAGCAGTCGTCGCTCACAGCACCGCGCAACAAGCATAGAACTCCAACTCTCTGCACATCTCAGATAGCGCACTGAACTCAGCCTCAGTGGATGAAAGCGCTATGAGACTTCGCTTCCTGGACCTCCACCCAACTAGTGAGTTCCCAAACCTCACCACTAGGCCGGACACGGACTTCCTATCCTGAAGGTTAGCCCAGTCCGAATCCACCCACGCGGTCAGCTTGACTTCAACCCGTGCTGACAACTTAAGGCAAAAATCTTTGGTATCTTGCAGATACCGCAGTACCCTCTTGATGCCATTCCAGGCCTGTACGCTAGGACTTGAAGCCTCCCTGCTGAGCAGATTGATAGCGAACGCTATATCTGGTCTGCTCCACTGGGACAAATACAGCAAACTACCTAGAGCTGACTGAAAGAGTTCAGCATTTTCGAACACAACGCGTTCTACTTGCTGTCTTTCACGTAACCAGTCGCCATAGGAGTTCTGACACCTGCACATTCATCCTGAACTTCTGAAGCAGTCGCTCAATTTTACCTCTTTGGCTGAGCAAAAAACTTCCATTCTCCATTCGTGACACATCCACGCCTAGATAAGTCCTAACAGCTCCAAGCTGCTTGAGCTTGAACCTTTTTCCAAGCTCCCTGGCGAACTTCTCTACCTGTTTACCTGTCTGTCCCAGGTATAAAAGATCGTCAACAAAGACTAAAACTGCTTCCTGCATCTCACCTGACCCTTTCAGGTACAGACAGCTATCAGCAACACTTCTTCTGAAACCTAGCTTCTCTAAGGCTTCATTCAGGCACATATTCCAGTTCCTGGCAGACTGGCGCAACCCATAAATAGATTTATGCAATCGCCAGACGATGCCTTGCCCATTGATCTCAAACCCTGGAGGAGGAAGCATGTACAACTCCTCCTGGAGATCTGAGTTCAAGTAGGCAACATCCACATCAAAGTGATTTACCTTCCAACCTCTTTGTGCAGCAACGGCTAAGAGCATGCACAGAGTTTCACTTCTGGAAGTAGGAGAATACACTTTCGAGAAATGGACTCCTTTTCTCTGTGTGAAACCCCTAGCAACTAGCCTAGCTTCGTACTGTGGTTCTCCAGACTCTCTGGGTTTAAGGCGATAAACCCATCTGCAACTCACAGCCTGTTTGCCAGCCGGCAACTGTGTGAGTGAGAACACACCCAGAGACTCCATTGATCTCATCTCCTTCTGCATCGCCTCATGCCATTTGCTGGCTTCTTCCTGAGGCAACTTCTGAACATCCTCAAAGGTTTCAGGCTCACACCTAGCCACACCAACCCACATACTAGTGGCCTCGAACCTGTCAGGTGGCTTGCCCTTGGTTGACCTTGTTGATCTCCTCAGCGTGAACTCTGGCGCCCCCTCTGACTCACTAGGGCCAGCAAGACCATCCTCAGTGCCAGAAACTTCCCCCTCTGACCTGCTGCACCTTTGGAACCTTACAGCTGGTCCTGCAGGTGAGGAAGGCTCACTCTTTGGCTCAGACTTGACTGTGGTCTGAGGAGGTGTTCTGGGCCTCCCCCTCTGAGGGATCCTGAGCTGCCCCTGTTGTGGACTCTGTTGCTCTGGACTTTGGTCCCCAGCAACAGGTTCCTCTTCCTCTTCACCATCTGAGTCAAAGAACTATGAAATCACATCTGGGTTTCCATGCAGACACGTCCACCCAGCTTGTTCACAGAACTCAGCACTGTTGCTGATTACCAGTCTGGACTGGTTTCCACTTGGGTATGCAAAACCGCCAAGCTTTTGAACCAGGTTCGTACCCCACAAAGATCATCTTCTTGGACCTTGGCTCATCCTTCCTGCGTAAGGCCTTTGGAATGAGGACCCAAGCCTCACAGCCAAACACATGTAAGAAATGCACCTTGGGTTTCTTACCGTGCAGCAGGAAATAGGGTGTGTCCCCTACACTTGAATTGAACACTCTGTTCTGCACAAAGGCCGCAAATTTCCAGGCTTCGGCCCAAAAGCGCTGTGGTAGCTAGCCCTGCATCAAATAAGATAGCAGAAACTGATTCCTGCAAAGTGCGATTCTTCCGCTCCACAATTCCATCCTGTTGCGGACTGTGAGGCGCTGTCAGCCGGTGGCTGATTCCCTTCTGGCAGAAGAAATTCTGCAACGCAGACCCAGTGAATTCTGCCCCCCTGTCACTTTGAAAACTTCTCACCTTGGTGTAAAAGGTCACCTCAACTGCTGTGATCCAATCTTTGATCAACCCAGCAGCCTCACCCTTGTGTTTTAAAGAAAAAACCCAAGAAGATCTTGAAAAGTCATTAAGTCTTTAGGAGAAGAACGAATTTTGAACCCCCTAAAGACTCAACAGACATGGGTCCACACAAATCTGCATGAACTAACTCAAAGGGACTAGTGGTCTTCCTGTTTGACCTGGGATAAGAGCATGTGACAACCTTCGATTGCTTGCAGGCTCTGCAATCCAGGAACCTGTCACAACTCTTAAATTTGCACCCTTCTGTTAGTTCTGGGGCCCTCTTAACATAACCCCAATTCAAATGGCAAAATCTGTGATGCCAGAGATGGGCACACCCACTATGTGGTGGTACGTTTACACATTGCACCCTTGGTTCTTCAGTGGCATCCTCAGCAACAATGGGTGTCTCAACCACAAAAAGTCTATTCTTGCATTCCACAGTATACAGCTCCTTGCCGTCCCTGGAAAAAGAACACATGTTATTTGCAAAAGTTACACAGAAACCGTCAGCAATTAGGGCAGATACACTTAAACAATTTGCTATTTCTGGAACAACAAAGGCTTGAATCTCATGATTTAGAAAACTACAATACAACATTCCAGATTCTGTCAGGGGCCGTTTGCTCCCATCAGCTAGAGAAACAAAGCGACCAGTTTTTACTTTCTTGCAGTTTCGAAGAAGGCCAGAAGATGGCACTAGGCAATGTTTGGCACCCGTGTCCACGATGAGAGACAAAGTAGCTGGCTGGCACTTATCCAGCGTTGCCATAGAAGCAGCACTCTCCCCCCGGCTGGGGCCATTGCCAGTGTCCTTCACGGTTGCCATAGTTGCAGCTCTGCCCGCAGCAGGGCCTCTCTCGATGTTCCCATGAGAACCATCATTTATCTGGCTTCCTTGCAGCTGCGTGACCTTGGAGTTCTCAGCAGAACAATGCCTCTTGCAGCCTGACTTTGACTCAGAGCAAAAACAACTTTTGGAGACTTTGGCTTTCTCAGAGCTTCTGCCTGCACCCTTGGGTGCAGGACTTCCAGAGGAACAGCCTGCCACTGCTTTCCTCTCTCCCAGCCCATCACACAGATGTGTTGGAGCTGTTCCAGGAACAGAAACAGTCCCTGCCCCCACTGGGCTCACAGGGCTCTCTGGGCTTCTTCCAGCCCACTCTGGTCTCAGTTCAGTCCCCGCTTGGACCTTGGCTTCCACTGCGGCCTCACATGCCTTCTGTAGTGCCTGCCAAGCGGCCCAGGGCTCCTTGACATGCTTAAGGATCGGCAAAAGACAAGCATCAACACTTGCTTCAAAAATGCCCAGCACCCTCTGCTCCTGCTCCTTTTCCTGAGCAGCTGCCAATTCTTCCTCAGCTTTCCCACTAGCTGCAGGCAGTGAGGGGTGCACACACAACCATAGCTGTTCTCCCAGCAAACAAGAACTTCATCCAAACAGACCACTCAGGCCAATTATGTCCATTTAGTCTCTCAAAGGGAACATTAAAAGATTCAAAAACATTTGCTTGGGGCTGAGCCATCTTTTCCCCCTTTTATGGCTTAATCTACTCACGCTTCCTGCCAACCGGGCTCCGAAAGATGCTTGGCTCCCCTTTCACCAGCGACCTCAGAACTGCCTTTCTTCTTCCTGGCAGGAGATCAGAGCTGGCAGCCATCCTCTTTACTCCCTTCTCACACTTAGCAACAAAGCGTCGGCTTCCATAACCTCTGTAGATTTATGTTTCCTCCGTCCGGCCGCTTCTCCTGCGCACACTCTGAGAAACACGACCTAGGTAGGAAAACAATTGCAGTTTGCCTTTTGTGTGAGAGCAGAGGGAGTGAGACAGTCCAGAGACAGCTTCTTCTATCTAAAAGCATTTATTTACAAGCAGTAAATCACCATCGGAACATTCAGACATTTCCACACTCCGTTCCGTGCCATAGCACGCTCAGACTAAACTGAAACCAAACTCACAGAACAAAGACCTGTGACGAAAGTACAGCGTCACATAGATGCTCCACCCCCAGAGCAGAACACAAGAAGGTTAACCCTATAACCACCAAACTCTACATGAGGTACCACTGTATTTCTTTGACATCTGATGGCAGGGCTTTCCACAGGGCAGGCGCCACTACCAAGAAGGCCCTCTGCCTGGTTCCCTGTAACTTTGCTCCTCACAGTGAAAGAACCGCCAGAAGGCCCTTTGGTGCTGGACCTCAGTGTTGAAAAATGGGGTGGAGACGCTCTTTCAGGTATATCGGACCGAGGCCGTTTAAGGCTTTAAAGGTCAGCACTAACACTTTGATTTGTGTTCGGAAACATACAGTGGTACCTCGGGTTAAGAACTTAATTCGTTCTGGAGGTCCGTTCTTAACCTGAAACTGTTCTTAACTTGGGACTTCCAGTTGATCGCGAAGCCGAGAGCAAGCGTAATTCAGCTCTTAGGGGAGAATCCAGCTTTTCGGGGGGCATTGCATGGGTGTCACAAGCCCCCCAAAACCTTAGGAGGAAGACTCTGAGGGCAGGTTTCCAGCGAAGCCGAAGAGCGGTCTCTCCACCACCTAAAACGCTCCTTTTAGGAGCGGGAAGACTGGCGAGATCGAGACACCGGTGCGGGACACCATTTTCTACTCCTGAGCAGCGCAGCCTCAAGCTCACCAGGCACAGCAATTGATTCCAAAAAAAAGGAAAATTCGGATTTAAATTGGTGAGAGATAAAAGCTTTTAAAATTATAATAATTTGGATGCAGCGGGGTGGAAAAAAGGAGGTCAGCCCTGTCTGGGAATTGTATTTGGATGCAGGACATTCCTATGGAACAAAAAACTTTTGATATTTCCTACAGCGGAACTCTTAGCTTTAATATAAACACATTTGCTGGAAAAGAGGATTGCATATAATTGACTCAAAGGAGGTGAAAGCCTCTTACCCTGGATATTGTTGATCTGTCTGAAAATCTCTGGGACGGCAGGAGGAGAACCTCCTGAGAACTTTTACTTTCATTTTTGGTAACTGCGCAGTTGAAATTAACAAGTTTAAAGTGAAGCTTTTATTTTTTGTGTTTTGAATGCACCAGACTGCAGAGGGTTGGAGACGCTACTGAGCCCAAATTAGAACGAAGTGGTTTTGTTTTTTTCCTGTTAATTTGAAGAGGAGCGGAGAATAAGACATTGAATCACCCTCCCCCCTTCTTTTGTGTGGATTGTTGGAGTTGGAGGACTGGATTCCTTTTTCTTCCTTTCCTTTTTATATATATATGTTGTTTGCACTTCTCCTTTCTTTGCTTTTTGGATTATTGGACCTGCACCTCCTCTTTTTCCTTACTTTTTGGACTAGTGGATTATAATTGGGTTATTGGATTGTGAGTGGAATTAAGCTGACAAGCGGCTGAAGAAGTGGTTTATTTTATTTTTGGTTTTTTCCTTTGTTTGAAGATAAAGAGTGCCTTTTTCCTTAATGAATATTAAACTCCACTGAATTCATTTTTAATACGCTGGGAAATTAACGGATTGGCCAGACAAGAGGCAGAATAAATTAATTTTTAATTTTAATTGGGTGATTTGTTGTTGTTGTTTAGTCGTTTAGTCTTCATGACCCCATGGACCAGAGCACGCCAGGCACCTCTCTCCTCCACTACCTCCCGCAGTTTGGTCAAACTCATGCTGGTAACCTCGAAAACACTATCCAACCATCTCGTCCTCTGTCGCCCCCTTCTCCTTGTGCCCTCCATCTTTCCCAGCATCAGTGTCTTCTCCAGGGAGTCTTCTCTTCTCATGAGGTGGCCAAAGTACTGGAGCCTCAGCTTCACGATCTGTCCTTCCAGTGAGCACTCAGGGCTGATTTCCTTAAGAATGGATGTGTTTGATCTTCTTGCAGTCCATGGGACTCTCAAGAGCCTTCTCCAGCACCATAATTCAAAAGCATCAATTCTTCGGCGATCAGCCTTCTTTATGGTCCAGCTCTCACTTCCATACATCACTACTGGGAAAACCATGGCTTTAACTATATGGACCTTTGTTGGCAAGGTGACGTCTCTACTTCTCAAGATGCTGTCTAGGCCTGTCATTGCCCTTCTCCCAAGAAGCAGGCGTCTTTTAATTTCGTGGCTGCTGTCACCATCTGCAGTGATCATGGAGCCCAAGAAAGTAAAATCTCTCACTGCCTCCATTTCTTCCCCTTCTATTTGCCAGGAGGTGATGGGCCCAGTGGCCATGATCTTCGTTTTTTTGATGTTGAGCTTCAGACCATATTTTGCACTCTCCTCTTTCACCCTCAATAAAAGGTTCTTTAATTCCTCCTCACTTTCTGTCATCAAGGTTGTGTCATCTGCATATCTGAGGTTGTTGATATTTCTTCCGGCAATCTTAATTCCATCTTGGGATTCATCCAGCCCAGCCTTTCGCATGATGAATTCTGCATATAAGTTAAATAAGCAGGGAGACAATATACAGCCTTGTCGTACTCCTTTCCCATTTTTGAACCAATCAGTTGTTCCATATCCAGTTCTAACTGTAGCTTCTTGTCCCACATAGAGATTTCTCAGGAGACAGATGAGGTGATCAGGCACTCCCATTTCTTTAAGAACTTGCCATAGTTTGCTGTGGTCGACACAGTCAAAGGCTTTTGCATAGTCAATGAAGCAGAAGTAGATGTCTTTCTGGAACTCTCTAGCTTTCTCCATAATCCAGTGCATGTTTGCAATTTGGTCTCTGGTTCCTCTGCCTCTTCTAAATCCAGCTTGCACTTCTGGGAGTTCTCGATCCACATACTGCTTGAGCCTTCCTTGTAGAATTTTAAGCATAACCTTGCTAGCGTGTGAAATGAGTGCAATTGTGCGGTAGTTGGAGCATTCTTTGGCACTGCCCTTCTTTGGGATTGCGATGTAGACTGATCTTCTCCAATCTTCTGGCCACTGCTGAGTTTTCCAAATTTGCTGGCATATTGAGTGTAGCACCTTAACAGCATCATCTTTTAAAATTTTAAATAGTTCAGCTGGAATACCATCACTTCCACTGGCGTTGTTATTTGCAGTGCTTCCTAAGGCCCATTTGACTTCACTTTCCAGGATGTCTGGCTCAAGGTCAGCAACCACACTACCTGGGGTGTACGAGACATCCATATGTTTCTGGGTGATTTGGGGGAGTTTAAATTTTTCCTTTCTTTCCGAGACAGTGGATTAGCCATACAAGAGGCAAGAAAACTTTCTTTAAAGAAGGTGGTTTGTTCTCCTTTCACTGACTATCTATTAAGGAAGGGTGACATCTAGTGGTGAAAAGTGAAATAACATCTAGGTATAATGTCAGAGGGGAAAAAAAGCAGAAGGAGGAACACCATTAGAAAGGAGAGGATCGAAATAAGAAAGTGAAAATAAAAGTGAAATTTTGAAAATGTTTGCAGAAATAAAAAAGACATAAAACAGAGTGAAAAGAAAAAATTTAAAGACTATTTACAGAGATACTGTAAAATTAATGAATGTTAGAATGATGTTGGATTGAAATTAAGTGGTTTCTAGCTAATGGTATAAAAGAATATGAAAAAATGGTTTTTTTATAAGTAAAAATTTAATGTTATAATAATTTAAGATTCAAGATCTGGGTAGAATAAAGAGGGAAAGAAACTGCTGAGCTAATAAATTGAACTGGAATACAAAAAAGGGAGGTATGAGGAGGTCCAGGAAACAAGTAAATGAAAAATAATGTGATGAAAGGATTGATTGTTTTTAACTATTTTTATTTTGTATTTTTCCTTTTTTCTTTTTCTATTTTGTAATGTAAAAACCTTAATAAATTTTTTATAAAAAAAATAAAAAAATAAAACAGAGTGAAAAGAATATAGAGACAAGACTGGAGCAATTGGTTAAAAAATATGATTTGACTGTTTCGGAACTGAAAGGCCAGTTGAAGGAGATAACAAAAAGAACACAAAGTTTAGAAGAAGGAATGAAGCAGACAAAGCAAGAAGTAAGTGATATGAAAAAATAGGAAGAAAAAGTCAAGGGTGAAGTTTCAGAAATGAACAAAACACAGGAGGAGTTGTGGGGTGCAATTGCTATGAATGAATTGAGACAAAGAGAAATTAACTTGAGGCTGAGATCTGTGCCAGAATCGCAAGGCAAAAATATTTTGGAAAAAATAACAACAGAAATTGCACAATGGTTAAATATGGAGGTAGAAGATGTGGCAGAAACAATACAAAATGCATTCAGGATTAAAACGAAGACAACAAAGGCAAAAAAATTCCCAGGAGATTGTTTGATTATATTTAAAGATAGAGAAATGAGAAATTTGATTTTGCAGAAAAATTGAGAAAAAAGATTATGTATTGAATATTCACAATCATATTTAAAGATGTCCCACTTAGGTTGTTAAAAAAAGCAACCAATATAAGGCATTAACTCAGACTTTGAGAAAAAATGGAATTGAATTTAAATGGGAATTGAATTCTTTGCCAGAGTGTGTCCGGAACGTCGCAACTGGCAGGGAATGGTGGGGGCTTCCTCCCAGGTGGGAGAGGGGGGAGTCCAAATGCAGGGAAACGCCAGTGCCTGGCTGGGAATGGAACGGGGCAGCAGCCAGGCAGGAATGGGACCGAACCAGAGCCCTGACCAGGACACCCCCAACCAGGCATAATTGTGAGGGTGTTGCTGGACCTCCCCAATGGACATGCTATGGAGGTCCATGCCCTGTTGGACTCAGGAGCGAGTGCCAATTTCTTCAGCAGGGACTTCGCTGCACAGCACCAATTGCATTTACTACCTTTGGACTTTCCGCTACAAGTGACCACCATTGATGGGCGGGAACTTTTGGGAGGGGAAGTGACCCATCAGACCCCCCCCATGAGAATGAGGATTTCAACGCATTCCAAAACGATTTCTTTCCATGTGGCCACGCTGGCGGGTCCGCCCATCATTCTGGGCATGAGCTGGTTGGCCTTGCACGATCCGGTGGTCTCCTGGCATCAGCGTAACCTGACGTTTGGATCGGCGCATTGCTTGGAGAACTGTTTGGGAGTAAAGGAGCCGCGAGTTGGTAGTGCCAGAGTGGCGGCTACACGTGCAGGAGAGAAAGGCGGCATTCCTCCAGAATATATGGACTTAGGGGAGGTTTTCAGCGAAAGAGAGGCAGACACGCTGCCGCCGCACAGGCCTTACGATTGTCAGATCAACTTGGTCCCGGGCGCCAAGTTACCGGCAGGAAAACTGTACTCTATGTCTGATCAGGAGATGGAGGACTTAAGAGCCTTTATCAACAAGAACTTAAGGAGAGGTTTCATCAGGGAGTCCAGGGCAGTGGGCGGAAGCCCCGTGTTCTTTGTGGACAAGAAGGCCACGCGAGAGGAGGCTGGTCGTGGATTTTCGGTGAATCAACACCCAGATGGTCCCCATGGCCTTCCCCATGCCTAGAATCGATGACGTATTGGCGCGGGTGCGAAAGGGGAAAATTTTTACGAAACTGGATCTGAGAGGAGCCTACAATCTCATCAGGGTGCGAGAGGGGGACGAGTGGAAGACTACCATGTTCACACCACTAGGAGCATTAGAATATCTCGTTATGCCCTTTGGTTTACAGTGTGGTAGCCCGTGCTTCCAAGCCTTCATGCACCACGTGTTGGGACCTTTGCTCTATAAAAACTGCGCTGCATTCTTGGATGACATACTTATCTACTCTCCAGACGAAGAACAGCACATCAAGGACGTGCAGGAAGTTCTAACTAGGCTCAAGGAGCATCGCCTATGGGTGAAACTGGAGAAGTGTCAGTTTCACACGAGAGAGGTCGAGTTCCTGGGCTACAGGCTGTCGGACAAGGATCTGGCAATGGACCCGGAGAAGGTCAAGGCGGTGGTGGAGTGGAAAAGTCCGAAAACAAGGAAGGATGTTCAGCGGTTCCTCGGCTTCAGTAACTTCTACTGGAAGTTCATCAAGAACTTCGCGTGGCTGGCGACCCCCATAACGGATTGCCTCAGTGGCAAGAAGAAGTTTGAGTGGACGGAGGCGGCGCAGAGGGCCTTTGAGAGTCTAAAGAGGGTCTTCGCCTCCGAGGAACAACTGCTGCATGTCAACCCTGAACTACCACTGTGGGTGGAGACAGATGCGTCGGATCGAGCGATTGGAGCAGCAGGATGGGGAGGGGGAGTGGCGACCGTGTGCCTTTTTCTCCCGGAAGCTTAATAAATCGGAAGTAAACTATAGTATCTATGATAAGGAATTGCTTGCTATTGTGGCTGCGTTCAAACAATGGCGCCATTTTTTGATTGGAGCGAAGCATCAGATACAGGTGTGCACGGATCACAAGAATTTGGAGTACTGGAGGACAGCGAGAGTGATGTGCCAGCGGCAAATACGCTGGGCACAGTTCTTTGCCAACTTTAACTTCAGGATTCAGTACGTACCGGGTGAGCAGAACTTGAGGGCGGACGCTTTATCCCGTAAACCAGAGTATTTGGCAGAAGAAGAACCGCCGGTAGCACGGTTCATGTTCCCCGAGCAGAGGTGGGCTTGCGGGGTGACACTGGTGAAGGACGACGAGCTGCTACGTTTGATGCGAGACGATGCTTTTGCCAGAGGAATGTTGGATGAACTTGGGCAAGGGAGAGGGGCTGAGGGAGGTTTGGAGGAAAGAGGGGGGCTACTGTTTTATCGGGGGGCTTTGTATGTACCAGGGGAACCTCTCCGGGCCCGAATCCTCCGACAACTTCACGACAGCTCGACGGCAGGACACTTTGGGCAACATAAAACCATGTTGTTGGTCACCAGGGAATTTTGGTGGCCCAAGGTGCGGGAAGATGTGAAGGAATATGTGCGAGGGTGTGAGACCTGTCAGAGAGCCAAAGGGGAGAGGGCAGCTCCGGCAGGGTTATTAGAGCCTCTGCCAACACCAGGGAGGCCATGGGAGGTGGTATCAGTAGATTTCATCACTGACCTGCCCCGGTCCAGGGGGAAAACAGCGGTGTTGGTGGTGGTGGATCTACTTACCAAAATGTGCCATTTTGTGGCGTGTTCTCATGCGGTAACTGCGGAGGAGACCGCCAAATTGTTTGTGGAGCACATGTTTAAGTTGCATGGGGTCCCTTCGAGGGTCATTTCGGACAGGGGAACACAATTTACCTCAAGGTTCTGGCGCAAACTCATGGGTTTGCTGCAGGTCGAGGTGAGTTTCACCACCGCCAGACATCCCGAAAGCAATGGGCAGGCGGAAAGGGTCAATGCAGTGCTACAGCAGTACCTGCGTTGTTATGTGGGGGAGAGGCAGAACGATTGGGTGGACAAATTAGCGTTGGCAGAGTTTGCATACAACTCTGAGAACGTGTCCACAGGGATGACTCCGTTTTTCGCTAATCACGGGTGTCATCCTAGGGCTTTCCCTGGGAGGGGGGAGGAGTCGTGGAGTGTGCCAGCCGCTGAACAGTTTGCGGAGGAAATGGAGGCAATTCAACAGCAACTGAAGTTGAACTTGGAAAGGGCCAAGGAGGTATACAAGAGGCAAGCAGACAAGCATCGGAGGGAAGGGGAAACCCTTCGGGTAGGGGATAAGGTGTGGTTATCAACGCAAGGTTTGCCTTGGAAAGGGGGCTGTAAGAAACTCAAACCCAGGAGGGTGGGTCCCTTTGAGATCATACAGCAAGTCAACCCGGTGGCCGTCAGGTTGAGGCTGCCAGAGAGCATGAAAATTCATCCCGTGTTTCACCGGTCGCTATTGTCGGCTTACCGGCCGGGCAGAAGGGAAGGGGAGGTGCCACCGCCCGAAGTCGAGGAAAGGGAGCGGGGACACCAGATAGAGGAAATACTGGACTCGCATTGGAAGGGTAATCAGCTGGAGTATCTTGTAGCTTGGGAGGGGGCTCCCAGTTCGGATAACACGTGGGTGCCGTCAGATTGGGTCACTGAGGAGGGTTTAGTGGAGGACTTCCACGAGCTATTTCCCCATAAGCCCCAACCCGCAGGGAGGTTCTCTGAGCAGGTGTTTGGGCCGACGGACTATGAAGAGGATTTCGAAGGGTTCCCAGTGTCGGACCAAGAGGAAACACAGTGGGGGGGAGGAGTGAGTGAAGATCGTCTGGGTCCATCAGGTGTTAGGGGTTGGGGTAACGTTTTTGATGATACCAAAGAGGAGGAGGAGATTTTCCTGGGATTTCCCCCCGAGAAGCATGAGGAGAACGCATCGGATGAGGCACCCTCTCAGGTAGAGGAGGGGAGGGGGGCCTTTGAGGAGGGGATGGATGTCAGGGAACTGCAGGCATTGAGGGAGGGAGGAAAGGGAGGATACAAAGAACGATCTCTTTTTTTTAAAAAAAAAGATATTTATTAAAAATTTTCCATTATAATACATTAAAAAATCAAAAAAGACGAAACAAAAAAGTTTAAAAACACATAGAATTCAAAATCCTTATTTTCAATAACATATTTCCCTGACTTCCCCACACCTCCCCCTCTTGTATTCAAATTCAAATTGTTGGTTCAACAAGTTCTTGTCCCCAATTTTTAACCTTTTTATATTTAATTCATTTTAGAAAGACCAATTTTAACTTATAAACATCAGTATTTAAACATCAGTTCAACAAGTTCTTGTCCCTAATTTTTAACCTTTTTATATTTTATATTTTATATTTAGTTCATTTTGAAAAACCAATTTTGCCTTATAGACATCAATGATTATACATCAGTGCTTATTCTTAAAGCCTTTTGCTAAAGTTGACCTAAATTCCCTTCCACGATTTCCTCAATTCTCATACAAATAACAAAACAAAATAAAAGCAAAACAGATTATAATTATACACCCTTTGGATTCCCAAACTCCACCCCCCCCTTTCCCGGTTCCAATCCCCAATAATCATCCATCAGTCAATCTACTATCAGCCTGGGGACCTCACGTCCGAGGCTCTTAATTCTCTCTCAATTCCTCTCTGCCGGTTTTTTTGATAGTTCTTGGTATTAAACACCAAATCTCGGAGAAGCTCTAGTCCAATAGAGTCCATGTTTCTTCCAGCCAGACCTCCATACTTAAATGTGGAGCCTGAATCTTGTTTCTTACTCCTTTCAAATCCAAATGTCTCCAAAGCTCCAACTTCCACCTTAATCAAATTTGTAATCCTTGGGTCTTCAGATCTCCACATAAGGAGATCTCTCCATTCTTCAGTCTCCAATTCAGACCAAATTTTCACCAAGTTCTTATTTTCCTTTGCAGCCATCATGTCAGGCCTCTGGCTCTCCTTTATCATCTGTAAAATTACAGCTCCTCCTTCCTTTTCCTCAGGAACAACATATATCTCTTTCTTCACACTCTCAGAACTCTCCAGTTTCTCTTCTTGTTCAGCTGCATGGGCTTCCTGAGTCAATTCCTTATCAAATTCAATGGATTTGTTTGTTTGTTTTTTTAATTAAATATTTATTAGCATTTTCAAATAACACACAACAAACAAAAACAAAAAATAAACAAAACAAAAAACACAAAAATACATAACATTCAAGACTAAACAAAAAAAAATAGAAAAAACACATAAAATTTCTAATACTTATTATTCTTAACCTTATTTCTCAGACTTCCTCACACCTCCCCTTCTTGTATTCCAATTTAAATTGTCAGTTCAGCAAGTCCTTAACTTATTTCTTTACCTTAGCTTAAACATTTGTTCTAACATACTATTGCTTTACTTTACTTCTTTTTTCCATTTCTTCAATTTATTTTTAACAGCCTTATTTTCAATTAATTTAAAAAGAAAAGAAACCAATTTTACCTTATTAAAATTACACATCAATACTTATACCTCATTGATTATTCTTAAACCTTTTTCCTAAAGTCGACCAAAATTTCCCTTCCACGATTTACCCAATTTCCTTACCACTAACAAAAAATATAAAAAGCAAATTATCCTTATGTACCCTTTGGATTCCCAACCTCCACCCACCCTTTTCCCGGTTCCAGTCCCCAACCAATATCCATCAGTCTTTATATTATTTATTTAGCCTGGAGATCTCACATCCGAGGCCCTTATATCTCTCTCAGTTCCTTTCTGCCGGTCTCTTTGATAGTCCTTGATGTTAAACCCCAAGTCTCGGAGGGGCTCCGGCCCAACAGAATCCATGTCGCTTCCAGCCAGTCCTCCATACTTAAAGGCAAAGCCTATGGGGTGCTCCAACTCTTGTTTCAAATTTCTTTCAAATCCAGATGTCCCCAAAGCTCCAGCTTTCACCAACAAATTTGTAATCCTCAGGTCTTCAGCTCTCCTCCAAAAGGGATCTCTCCATTTTCCAGACTCCCATTCAGACCAGGCTTTCCACATCCACTTTTTATTATCCTTTTTTATCATCATGTCAGGCCTCATATTGTAACTCTCCTTTGACTCCTGCAAATCTCCTGCTCCTCCTTCATTTTCTTCAAAGACAACATATTGCTCCATCGTATCTACACTTTCAGTTTCATTTATTTGTTCAGTTGAATGGGCTTCCTGTTTCAAGTCCTTATCAGGCTCAAAACTGTTGTTTACTGTCCAGTGTAGTAGTGATACCTTTGTAGACAAAGCATTGTACTCATCTTGCAAGTTTCCCAAGAGAACGAGTGCTCTGTCCAATTCTGCTTGGATTTTACATACTCCAGCCATTTTTGTGATGTAATGTCCCTATTACCCCTCTAGGGGGATTTTAGTTCCTTGTTGTTCCTTTCAGCTCAAAACCAAAAGTCCAGTTATTTTGTATCAGCCCTCCTTATTTTCAACAAGTTATACCAAGTAAACCAGCAAAAACAGCAGAAACAATTTTCTCTTTTTCCAGCTGACAACTAGCTGACTAGCAGCTCACTTGACAGCTGTCAAAATCTTCAATGCAACAGGCTTTCTCATAGGACGTTCCCGGGTCTCGGGGGGGGGGGTGAAATTTCAGCTCCCAAAATTCTTTTTATCCTCCAGTAAGTCTTCTTATAGTATCAAAACCGTGAAGTCAGGATCTTTCATTAAAAAACAAAAAACAGATTCTCTCGACCTTAGCTGCCCAGTCCTTTGCTTTAGATTGTTTACAAAGAGGGGGGGGGGTGAACTTCCTTTTTAGCCCCTTCCCGCTCGTTCCAAATCCAAAATTAAAAATTTTAAAAGTTCCAATCTCCGTATTACTCACGGGTTTATATTTTAGAGTCCAATCGGTCTTGGAAGAAGTTGGCGCTCTCTGTCAATGGCTTGCGGCTTCACTCCGTAGGCGAGGGAGTACTCTCAGCACCACGCCTCACCCTGCCTCCGTTCCGAAGCCTTTAAAAAGGCTCCGTCGCGGATTGGGGGGGCGCAAATGGTGCCCGCCGAGTCTCTGTGTTCACAGGCATCCGCGCCTGTGATTTTAAGGGTCCCCGCTTCGCCGCAGTGGCCAGACGGATTTGTTTACTGTTAAGTCCAGAGTTGCAACATTTGTAGCCAAAACATCAATTTGGCCTTGTAGCTTTCCCAAGAGAACAAAGACTCTGGCCAATTCAGCTTGAATTTCCCCTCCTTCAGCCATTCTTGTAATGTCCCAAAACCCCCTCTAGAGGGATTTTGGTTACTTAGTATTCTTTCCAGTTCAAATCCAAAAATCAAATTAGTTTGTATCAGTTCTTCCTTATTTTCAACAAAGTATAGTCAAATTGTAACAAATATAGCCAGCAGAAGCAGCAGAAACAAGGTTCTCTTTTTCCGTCTTGACAGCTAATTTGACAGCTGTCAAACTCTTCAATACCTTCAACAGGCTCTCTCGCGGATCACTCCCGGGTCCGGGGGGGGGTGGCACTTCAGCTCCCAAAATTAGCTCTTATCCTCCAGTAAGATTTCTTCTAGTGTCAAATCGTGAAATTAATGTCTTTTGCCCAATAATAAAAGAAAAAATTCTCTCGACCTTAGTTAGCAGGTCCTTGCTTTAGGTTGTTTACAGGACGAGGAGGTGGACTTCCTGTTTGCGCCTTCCCCGATCGTACCTAATTCACCAAAAAATTTTCTTTAAAAATCCAATTTCCGTACTACTCACGGGTTGTTATTTTGAAGTCCAAATCACAAGAAGAAGTCAGCGCTCTCCGGCCATGGCAGCGCGGCTTCACTCCACAGGAGAAGCAGTCGACTCTCAGCACCGCGCCGCTCACCCCGTCCCTTGTTCCGAAGCCTTTAAAAAGGCTCCTTTGCGGGTCAGGGGGCGCAAATGGTGCCCGCCAAGTCACCAGGTTCACAGGCTTCACCGCCTGTGATTTTTAGGGGTCCCCGCGTCGCCGCAGCGGAACGACCCTGATCCTGTGGAGCCGATTCCCTCCGGAGCTCGGAGGGAATCCGCCATTAGCCGCTGGCGCTAACCCAGAAGTCCCAAAGAACGATCTCCTCTGATTAGCACTGGCTCGTCCTCAGAGGACAGAGAAGAGGAAAGTGAGTCTGAGCAGGAGGGGGTGCTTCCTAGAGAGGGGGATCCACGTCACAGGGAAAGACAGAAAGGGTTGGGCCATTGGCTGTGCTGGTCTCGGGGGAGAGGGAAAAAAGAAACCAGTCGAAGCAATGCGTCATGAGAGACGGATCGCTTTGTTTATTCTGCCTGTAATCGTGTCAGAAGGAAATAAAGAATGGAATTTATGGCTGCCTGCCTGGAGTGCTTTCTCTGCTGAGAGCAGCAACGCGCTGCAGCTGGTTAGCTGACAGGCTATCCAGTGAATTAACACCAAGAGGTACAAAAATAGAAATACAACCAAAGATACTTACGGATCATAATGCAACTAAGTGTGAAATAAAAGAATTAGAGGAAAAGACCTTTTGATGGAGATTAAATGAAAATTTGTTAGAAAATGAAAAAATAAATGAGAAGGCTCAGAGAATGCTAGCAGAATACTTTTCAAACAATTTTAATAAAGAAACCAAAATGAGTGTTGTTTGGGATGCTAGTAAAGCTGTTACGTGTGGTTTCTTTATACAACAAAATAGCATCAGAGAGAAAGGGAAAAAAGAGATTTTAAATCGGATTATGGAAATTGAAAAAATAATAATAATAAATCAGAAAGATCAAAAAGTTAATCAAAATATTAAGATGTTACAAAGCCAATTTGCAATGATAATCAATCAAGAAGTGGAATGGTACATAAAAATATTGAGACAGAAGAATTTTGAATATGCTAACAAATCAGGCAAATGGTTGGCATGGCAAATTAAAAAAAGAAAAGTTCAAAGTAAAATAAATAAAATAATATTGGATGGAAAAGAAGTAGAAAATCCGAAAGAAATCAGAAAAGGATTTGTTAACTTTTATAAACAATTGTATTTAAAAAACTAGAAAAGATGTAAAGAAGATAGAAGAATTCTTGAAACAGAAAGGAGTGCAACAAATTCCGACAAAAATGAAAGAGCGGCTAAATGAAATGATAGAGGAAGAAGAAATTAAATTAAACAAAAGCAAGACTAAAATATTAGTTAAAAATATGAAACAAGACTTGGTTGATATGTTGCACCAGGAAATTGGTATAGAAGTAGTCAAAAATGTTAAGTATTTAGGAATTTGGTTAACCACAATGAACATAGATTTATTTCAAAATAACTATAGACCGGTGTGGAATGGAATTAGGAGAGACATGGAAATATGGGGAAGAATGAAATTATCATTTTGGGGAAGGATTTCAACTATAAAAATGAATGTGCTACCAAAGATGTTATTTTTGTTTCAATCAATTCCCATAATCAAGGGAGCAGCAATTTTTAAAGAATGGCAAAAAGCAATTTCAAGATATGTCTGGCAGAGGAAGAAAGCGAGAATACAATATAAATTGTTAACAGATGCTAAAGAAAGAGGGGGCTTCACCCTGCCAGACTTGAAATTGTATTATGAAGCGGCTTGCCTCTGTTGGTTAAAGGAATGGATGTTGTTAGAAAATACAGATTTGTTAGATCTGGAAGGATATGATAATAGATTTGGTTGGCATGCATATTTATGGTATAACAAACAAAAATCTGTAAAGGATTTGGTAATCATATATTTCGAAGATCTTTATATGAAGTATGGGACAGGTATAAAAATTTATTAGAACGTAAAACACCATGTGGCTATCTCCATTGGAAGCAATGAGTGTGAAAAAGATAAATATGAGTAAAATTTGGGTTCCCTATGAGAAATGGTTGCAAAAAGAAGGAAGTAAATGGAAATTGAAACCTTATGAGGAGGTTAAAGAGTATGTAAATGATTGGCTGCACTATCGCCAAGTCAATGAAATGTATAAGCAGAACTTAAAAGGAAAATGGATTTGATGATAGGAAATCAAAATTTAAAACAGAAATATTGAACAATGAATGTAAAATAATGTATAAAATACTGCTGGAATGGCACTTGAAAGATGAGGAGGTGAAATTGGTTATGATACATTGGGCAAAAGATTTTGGATATAACATAAAGCTAAAAGAATGGGAGAGATTGTGGAAAGAAAGAATAAAATTTACAGCTTGTAATGCCTTGAAAGAGAATGTGATGAAAATGATGTATAGATGGTATATTACACCTGTGAAATTAGCTAAAATGTATAAGATAAATAATAAATGTTGAAAATGTAAGGAAAAAGAAGGAACATTTTATCATATGTGGTGGGAATGTAAGAAAGTAAAAAAACTTCTGGGAAATTATGTATAATGAGATGAAAAAAGATGTTGAAATATACATTTTTTAAAAACCCAGAAGCATTTTTACTTGGTATTATAGGTGAGGACATTAATAGACAGGATGTCCAATTGTGTTTATATGCAACAACAGCGGCAAGAGTATTGTTGGCCCAGAAATGGAAGCAAGAAGAAATACCGACGAAAGAAGAATGGCAGACAAAATTAATGGACTACGCAGAATTGGATAAAATGACAGGAAGGATTCGAAACCTGCGGGACCAGAGATTTACAGAAGATTGGAAGAAATATACAAACTATCTGAAGAACAACTGTAATCAACAAATTACGCTAGTAGGATTGTTGAAAATGATACGTTAAAAAACTAATAGAAATATTTTTTAAAAAAGAGAAACTGTTCTTAACTGGAGGTACCACTTTAGCTAATGGGGCCTCCCACTGCCGCCGCCGCGTGATTTCTGTTCTCATCCTGAAGCAAACTTCTTAACCCGAGGTACTATTTCTGGGTTAGCAGAGTCTGTAAACTGAAGCATCTGTAACCTGAAGTGTCTGTAACCCGAGGTACCACTGTACTGGGAGCCAGTGTAGGTCTTTCAGGTTATGCGGTCTCGGTGGCTGCTCCCAGTCACCAGTCTAGCTGCCGCATTCTGGATTAGTTGTAGTTTCCGGGTCACCTTCAAAGGTAGCCCCACGTAGAGCAGATTGCAGTAGTCCAAGCGAGAGATAACCAGAGCATGCACCACTCTGGCGAGACAGTCCGCGAGCAGGTAGGGTCTCAGCCTGCGTACCAGATGGAGCTGATAAACAGCTGCCCTGGACACAGAATTGACCTGTGCCTCCATGGACAGCTGCAAGTCCAAAATGACTCCCAGGCTGTTGAAAAGCATGGAGGAGAGGACAGTACCCTGAGGCACCCCCCAAGTGAGAGCCCAGGGGTCTGAAACACTCACCCCCCCCTTTCTGAACACGGCCCAGGAGGAAGGAGCGAAACCACTGTATGACAGTGCCCCCAGCTCCCAGCCCCTCTAGACGGTCCAGAAGGATGTTATGGTCGATGGTGTCAAAAGCCGCTGAGAGGACTTCCGGGTTAGCGCCATCGACTAATGGCGGATTCCCTCTGAGCTCCGGAGGAAATCGGCTCTGCAGGATCGGGTCTTGCCGCTGCGGCGATGCGGGGACCCATAAAAATCACAGGCGGTGAAGCCTGTGAACCTGGTGACTCGGTGGGCACCATTTGCGCCCCCCGACCTGCGAAGGAGCCTTTTTAAAGGCTTCGGAACGGGGGACGGGGTGAGCGGCGCGGTGCAGAGAGTCGACTGCTTCTCCTGCAGAGTGAAGCCGCATTGCCATGGTCGGAGAGCGCTGACTTCTTCTTTTGAACAATTGGACTCTAAAAGTAACAACCAGTGAGTACTACGGAAATTGGTACTGTAAAGAAAATTTTGCTTTTAAGAATTAGGCACGATCGGGGAAGGTGTAAAAAGGAAGTCTGCCTCCCCGTCTTGTAAACAAGTTAAAGCAAAGACCTGCTAACTAAGGTCGAGAGAACCTTTTCTTCTTTCATTCTTTGGTAAAAGATTTTAATTTCACGATTTGGCAGTATAAGAAATTTTGCTGGAGGATAAAGAGCTAATTTTGGGAACCGAAGTGCCACCCTCCCGGACCCGGGAGTGTTCCGCGAGAGAGCCTGTCGATGAGGTACTAAAGAGTTTGACAGCTGTCAAAGTAGCTGTCAAAACGGAAAAAGAGAACTTTGTTTCTGTTGCTTCTGCTGGTTATATATGTTACAATTTTTGTTATAATTTGTTGAAAACAAGGAAGAACTGATACAAACTAGTTGGATTTTTGGACCTGGATTGGAATGAACACTAAGAAACCAAAATCCCTCTAGAGGGGGATTTGGGACATTACAAGAATGGCTGGAGAAGGGAGAATTCAGGCTGAATTGGACAGAGTCTTTGTTCTCTTGGGAAAGTTGCAAGGCCAAATTGATGTTTTGGCTATAAATGTTACAACTCTGGACTCAACTGTAAACAATATCATTGAAACTGATAAGGAGTTGAATCTGGAAGTTTATTCAACTGAACAGAAAGAGAAACTTGACAACTTTGAGAATTTGGAGAAGGAGACATATGTTGTCCCTGAAGAGCTGCAGATGATGAAGGAGGACTTGAGGCCTGATATGATGTTAATGAAGGAAAATAAGAATTTGATGTGGAAAATCTGGCCTGAATTGGAGATTGAAGAAAGGAAAGATCTCCTTATGTGGAGATCCGAAGACCTAAGGATTATAAATTTGTTCAAGGTGGAGGTTGGAGCCTTGGGGACATTTGGACTTAAAAGGAGTAAGAAACAAGATTTGGGTTCCACCTTTAAGTATGGAGGACTGGTTGAAAGAAACATGGATCCTGAAGGGCCAGAGCTTCTCCGAGAGTTGGTGTTTAATTTTAAGGACTATCAAAAAAACCAGCAGAGAGGAATTGAGAGAGAATTAAGAGCCTCAGATGTGAGATCTCCAGGCTAAATATTAGATTAAGACTGATGGACATTTGTTGGGGACTGGAACCGGGAAAGGGGGGGTGGGGTTTGGGAATCCAAAGAGTACATAAGTATAATGTGTTTTGCTTTTATTTTTGTTTTTGTAATGTTTATGAAATTTAGGAAATTCGTGGAAGGGAATTTGGGTCGACTTTAGAAAGAATGTTTTAAGAATATGTATTGATGTATAAGTATTGATGTTTAAGTTTGGATAAGGTAAAATTGGGTTTTTTTAAAAAAAATGAACTAAATTAAAGGAAAATAAGGTTAGCAAAAATAAATTGAGGAAATGGATGAAAGAGTAAAAGTAAAATAATAACATGTTAATTTATATGGTTAAGAATTATGGTTAAGGATTTGCTGAATCAATAACTTGAATTGGAATACAAAAAGGGGAGGTATGAGAAGGTCGGGAAAATATGTCAATGAAAGTAAATTTTGGTGAACTTAATGGGTTTTTAATTTTTATGTATTTTTTTCTGTTTTTTCGTATTTTTTTTCTTTTTCTTTTTGACTTTTTATATTCTTACTGTATTAATTTTGAAAATTTTAATAAATATCTTTTAAAAAAAAAAGCCGCTGAGGGATCCAGCAGAACTAGGAAACAGCTCTCACCTTTGTCCCTAGCCCGCCGGAGATCATCGACCAGTGCGACCACAGCAGTTTCAGTGCCACGATGAGGCCTGAATCCCAACTGGAAGGGATCCAAATGGGTTGGGCCAAAACAGTTATCTGATAATATATATTAAATGTAAATCTCACTAGTTTTGTGGAAATGAGAATTATGTTCTATAACAATGATGAATAAAAACAAAGTAGCACATGTAGAAACACCCATCATAGGAAGGGTTGAGGGAGTTGAATATGTTTAGCCTGGAGAAGAGGAGACTGAGAGGAGAGATGATATAATAATAATAATAATAATAATAATAATAATAATAATAATAATAATAAAAAATAATTTATTATTTGTACCCCGCCCATCTGGCTGGGTTTCCCCAGCCACTCCATAGAAACCAAAGATACAGTAAAATATCACAGATTAAAAACTTCCCTGAACAGGGCTGCCTTAAGATGTCTTCTGAATGTCAGGTAGTTATTTATCGCTTTGACATCTGATGGGAGGGCGTTCCACAGGGCGGGCGCCACTACCGAGAAGGCCCTCTGCCTGGTTCCCTGTAGCTTTGCTTCTCGCAATGAGACGATATCCATCTTTAAATATCTAAAGGGCTGTCACATGGAGCATGGAGCAAGCTTGTTTCCTTCTCCCGAAGCTGGGACCCAAACCAATGGATTCAAGTTACAAGAAATGAGATTCCAACTAAACATCAGGAAGAACTTTCTGACTGTAAGAGCTGTTTGACAGTGCAAGGACTCCCTCGACAGGTTGTGGACTCCGCCACTGTGCTTTATAAAGGAAGGTTAGGGTTATAAAGGAAGAACTTAGAATGCCACAAGCTGTGCTTTTGTTGAAGGGAACGTTTTGGTTCTGGGCTTAATCATGTATGTGTAGTGTGTAAAGTCCAAACTTGTGAAATGTTTCAAAGAGAAGGGTTATTAACTGATTCCATATCTTCTCTCCCTCTTTTCTAGTTGCAGTACCATGCAGGGCTGGCGTCTGGTCTTCTGAATCAGCAGTCTTTGAAACGGAAGCTTACATTACACTTATACCGAAAACTGAGTTTGAAAAAACCCAACTTACCGCCCCATATCCCTGCTTAATGTGGATTACAAAATTTTTGCAGATATATTGGCTAAAAGATTGAAAAAAGTTTTAGTTGAGGAGATACATAAAGACCAAGCTGGCTTTCTCCCGGGCAGACACTTGTCTGACAACACGAGAAATATAATTAACATTTTAGAGAAGCTGCAAGTGAACATTAATACTTGTAAAGGGAATTGGGGGTTGCTTGTGCGTAAAGGGTGCTGCAGCTCTAGGCAACGTTGCCTGGCTAAACCTTTCCCTGGCTGGACAGCCCTTTCTCCATGGCTGTGTCAGTCGCTGGCAGAATCCGTCAGTGGGCGTTTTCTGAACTTCTTCCAACATAAAAACTCTTTGACCCCAAGTCTCCTCCTAGCCTCTCTGCGCGGAAGTCTCCTGCGCAGAGTGGGCGTGCCCAACGGAGGTCCTGGGCTCTCCCCGCTGCTCTCTGTGGAAGAGTCTTGGAGCCCTCTCTCCGCAGTCTCCCCTTGCTTCCTGGTGTCCCTCCTATTTCCTTCCTCAAAGGAAGTTTGCTCTCTCTCCCTGCTGGTCCCTTCTCCTGCATCGTTAGGGAGCCTTACCTCCACTCTAGGCTCCGATGGCAGTTCCCTGACAATACTAAAGCAGTTTTGATATTTGTTGATGCGGAGAAAGCCTTTGATAATATTTCTTGGAGTTTTATGAAGAAAAATCTTCAGGGGATGGGGGTTGGTCAAGGTTTTGAAAATGGTATAGGTGCAATTTATTCAGAACAAAAGGCCAAATTGATTGTTAACAACGTGGTGACAGAAGAATTTAAGATGGAGAAAGGGACACGACAAGGCTGCCCAATTTCCCCTTTGCTTTTTATTTCAGTCCTGGAGGTTTTACTAAATATGATTAGAAGGGACCATTTGATCAAAGGTATTCAGGTCGGAGCTAAACAGTACAAACTTAAAGCTTTTGCAGATGATTTAGTATTGACATTGCAGGAGCCAGAATCTAGTACTAAAAGAGTATTAGAACTGATTGAGGAATTTGGTCAAGTGGCAGGATTTAAGCTGAACAAGTTAAAGACTAAGGTTCTTGAGAAAAATTTAACACCGTTTGAGAAAGAGAGGTTTCAGAAGGAGACGGGTTTAACACTAGTTAAGAAAGTAAAATACCTGGGGGTTACCATGACTGCTAAGAACTTGAATTTATTTAAAGATAACTATGAGAAATGCTGGTCAGAAGTGAAAAAGGATCTTGAAATATGGTCAAACTTGAAGCTTTCCTTGTTTGGTCGAATTGCTGCGATAAAAATGAATGTATTGCCCAGAATGTTATTTTTGTTTCAATCATTGCAAATTTTGGACAAAATGGACTGTTTCAAGAAGTGGCAGAGAGACATTTCTAGATTTGTCTGGCAGGGCAAGAAGCCTAGAATAAAATTTAAAATATTAACTGATGCAAAGGACAGAGGTGGATTTGCCCTGCCAGACTTAAAACTTTATTATGAATCAGCAGCATTTTGCTGGTTGAAAGAATGGCTGCTTCTTGAGAACACAGACATTTTGGATTTGGAAGGTTTTAATAATGTTTTTGGGTGGCATGCATATTTGTGGTATGACAAGGTTAAAGCACATAAAGCATTTAAAAACCATATTGTCAGAAGAGCATTGTTTAATGTCTGGATAAGATATAAAGACTTACTTGAAAATAAAACCCCAAGGTGGCTACCACCGATGGAGGCGAAGGCTCAGAAAAAACTCAATATGGAGGCCAAATGGCCAAAATATTGGGAGATTTTGGAACAGGAGGGTGACAAATTGAAATTGCAGAGTTTTGAGAAATTAAAAGACAGAGTGCAAGATTGGCTTCATTATTATCAAATAAGGGAGGTTTACAATTTGGACAAAAAAATTGGTTTCCAGGTGGAAAAATCAAAACTGGAAACAGAACTGTTAGATCCCAAAACTAAGATATTATCAAGAATGTATAACTTGCTGTTGAAATGGAATACTCAGGATGAAACGGTTAAATCTGCTATGATTAAATGGGCACAAGACGTTGGACATAATATAATGTTTGCTGACTGGGAACAGTTGTGGACCACAGGTATGAAATTTACGGCATGTAATGCCTTAAGAGAGAATATTATGAAAATGATATACAGGTGGTACATGACACCAGTCAAGCTTGCAAAAGTATATCATTTGCCCGATAATAAGTGTTGGAAATGTAAAGAAAATGAAGGTACATTCTTTCACCTTTGGTGGACGTGCCCAAGGATTAAGGCCTTCTGGGAGATGATCTATAATGAATTGAAAAAGGTATTTAAATAAACCTTCCTGAAGAAACCAGAGGCCTTTCTCCTGGGCATGGTCGGCCAATTGGTGTTAAAGAAGCATAGAACTTTCTTTATGTACGCTACAACAGCAGCAAGAATACTCATCGCAAAGTATTGGAAGACACAAGATTTACCCACCTTGGAAGAATGGCAGATGAAAGTGATAGACTACATGGAACTGGCGGAAATGTCTGGCAGAATCCGAGACCAGGGAGAAGAGTTGGTGGAAGAAGATTGGAAGAAATTTAAAGACTATTTGCAGAAATATTGTAAAATTAATGAATGTTAAAATGATGTTGGATTGAAATGAAACGGCTTTAGCAACAAGGTTAAAAAGAATATGTAAAAATGGATTGATAATTAGATGAAAATACGAAGTTATAATATGTTAAGATATAGAATTAAGATAAAAACAAAGAGGGAAAGGATTTGCTGAATTAACCATGTGAACTGGAATACGAAAAAGGGAGGTGTTAGGAGGTCAGGAAACAAGTAAATGAAAATATTGATCTGTTTTTAATTGTTTTTTTACTTTTTATGTATTTTGTATTTTGTATTTTTTCTTTGTATTTTTGTACCTTTTTTCTTCTTTTTTCTTTTTATTTTTTACTTGCTCTTTTTAAATTTTGTAACTCTTTTCTGTCTGTAAAATTTCAATAAATATCATTTTCAAAAACAAACAAACTTGTGAAATGTTTCAAAGAGAAGGGTTATTAACTGATTCCATATCTTCTCTCCCTCTTTTCTAGTTGCAGTACCATGCAGGGCTGGCGTCTGGTCTTCTGAATCAGCAGTCTTTGAAACGGTCAGCCAACCAAATGGGGTTGTCTGCCAAGCGGGGGCCGAAAGCCCAGCCTACCACCCTAATGCTACAACCTCACTAAGTACTAAAGATGTAGTGTGTGTGTGTGTGTGTGTGTGTGTGAGAGAGAGAGAGAGAGAGAGAGAGAGAGAGAGAGAGAGAGAGAGAATACACACAGAGAGAGAGAGAGAGAGAGAGAGAGAGAGAGAGAGAGAGAGAGAGAGAGAGAGAGAGAGAAAATAAATTGCAATACAATATCATTCTGGGACTTTCTATGTATGGGTTCATTCTCTCGGAGTTCTAACTGAAATACTAGGTTCAATCCCATTTGTCTCTAGGCAAGGCTGGGAAAGACTCCTGAGAGCTGCTGCCAGTCAGTTAGGATCATCCAGCACTTTCCCTGAAAGTTTGAGGAAAACACGGGGAGAAAGCCAGCCTGGTCTTTATGTATTATGGTTGGAGAATTTTTTTCATTCTTTCGGTTAAAATACAGGCGCAGAGTTTATAGTCGTTATTCAAAAACGAAATAGGCCTATAATTGGCTATTGACAGCTGGTCCTTTCCCTGTTTGGGAATCAGTGTGATGAAACTTTCCTTCCATGATTCAGGCATTATGCCATGTTCTAAGATGTTGTTCATTGTTGTTTTCAAGGGTTCGAACAATACCTCTTCTAATTTTTTATAGTAAATTGCCGGGAGGCCATCAGGCTCCAGTATTTTTCCTGATTTGGAATTCTTAATTGCCTGCTGGACTTCAAAAACTGTGATTGGATCATTCAGAATTTTGTTTTGTTCTTTTGTTCTTTGGTCCATATATTCTATTATATCTTCTAGTGTTTCTCCTCCTTCTCTATTGTTGTGTTCACAAAGTAAAGGAAGGGTTGAACTCTGATTAATAAGAATACACACAGAGACTTGAACCAGCAAGACTCTGGGAAGGGTGCGTATAATTGTCTCTCTGTGCCTGTCCGTCAGATCTCCGCAGCCCCCGGCCCAGGCCGTTTTATTCACAAAAAAGCTTTTTTACAGAGTGTTCAAAAGAACCAATCAGATTTCTTCTGAGCATTTCCACAAACCCACGTGGGGACAAAGTTAAACTACTAAAACTAATTAAGCACAGGGTAAACAAAGAACAGAACTACAAAGAAGAGCATTTGGCAACCCCGGAGGTGATAAACAAGCAACACATATGATAAGAAGGATGGCCAGGAGGACAGCGGATCATTATCACCTTCATGTGAGATCTGTTTCCTGGCCCTAAGATTAACATCCTACATCAAAGAAACTTGCCCACTGTCTCTGATGACCCAGGAGCCTGCCTGGCGACAACTGGGCTGTGTACGTGACTTGTTAGGCAAGGAGAAATGGGCAGCAGAGGCAAAAGGGCATGGATGTAGAATCTTATGGGATTTAATGAGAAACTATCGTCAATATATCAAACCCAGTCAATAATAATAATAATAATAATAATAATAATAATAATAATAATAATAATAATAATTTATTATTTGTACCCCGCCCATCTGGCTGGGTTTCCCCAGCCACTCTGGGCGGCTTCCAACAAAGATGAAAAATACACTAAAATGTCACATATTAAAAACTTCCCTGAACAGGGCTGCCTTCAGATGTCTTCTGAATGTCAGGTAGATGTTTATCGCTTTGACATCTGATGGGAGGGCGTTCCACAGGGCGGGCGCCACTACCGAAAAGGCCCTCTGCCTGGTTCCCTGTAACTTGGCCTCTCGCAGTGAGGGAACCGCCAGAAGGCCCTCGGAGCTGGACCTCAGTGTCCGGGCAGAACGATGGGGGAGGAGACGCTCCTTCAGATATACTGGACCGAGGCCGTTTAGGGCTTTAAAGGTCAGCACCAACACTTTGAATTGTGCTCGGAAACGTACTGGGAGCCAATGTAGGTCTTTCAAGACCGGTGTTATATGGTCTCAGCGGCCACTCCCAGTCACCAGTCTAGCTGCCGCATTCTGGATTAGTTGTAGTTTCTGGGTCACCTTCAAAGGTAGCCCCACATAGAGCGCATTGCAGTAGTCCAAGCGGGAGATAACCAGAGCATGTACCACTCTGGTGAGACAGTCTGCAGGCAGATAGGGTCTCAGCCTACATACCAGATGGAGCTGGTAAACAGCTGCCCTGGACACAGAGTTAACCTGCGCCTCCATGGACAGCTGTGAGTCCAAAATGACTCCCAAGCTGCGCACCTGGTCCTTCAGGGGCACAGTTACCCCATTCAGGACCAGGGAATCCTCCACACCTGCCCGCCTCCTGTCCCCCCAAAACAGTACTTCTGTCTTGTCAGGATTCAACCTCAATCTGTTAGCCGCCATCCATCCTCCAACCGCTTCCAGACACTCACACAGGACCTTCACCGCCTTCACTGGTGCTGATTTAAAAGAGAGGTAGAGCTGGGTATCATCCGCATACTGATGAACACCCAGCCCAAACCTCCTGATGATCTCTCCCAGTGGCTGCATGTAAATGTTGAAAAGCATGGGGGAGAGGACAGAACCCTGAGGCACCCCACAAGTGAGAGCCCAGGGGTCTGAACACTCATCCCCCACCACCACTTTCTGAACACGGCCCAGGAGGAAGGAGCGGAACCACTGTATGACAGTGCCCCTAGCTCCCAGCCCCTCAAGACGGTCCAGAAGGATGTTATGGTCGATGGTATCAAACGCCGCTGAGAGATCCAGCAGAACTAGGAAACAGCTCTCACCTTTGTCCCTAGCCCGCCGGAGATCATCAACCAGTGCGACCAAGGCAGTTTCAGTCCCATGATGAGGCCTGAATCCCGACTGGAAGGGATCCAAATGGTCCGCTTCTTCCAGGCGTGCCTGGAGTTGTTCGGCAACCACTCGCTCAATCACCTTGCCCAAGAATGGAAGATTTGAGACTGGGCGATAATTGGCAATCGTGGCCGCATCTAAAGATGGTTTTTTAAGAAGCGGTTTAATAACCGCCTCTTTCAGTGGGTCTGGGAAGGCTCCCTCACGGAGGGAAGCATTCACCACCCCACGAAGCCCATCGCCCAGTCCTTCCCGGCTAGCTTTTATAAGCCAGGATGGGCAAGGATCCAGGAGACAGGTGGTTGGCTTCACTCGTCCAAGCAGCCTGTCCACATCCTCGGAGGTAACAGATTGGAATTGATCCCACACAACTTGACTAGAAAGAACTCTAGCACTCTCCCGCCCTGGCCCTGCTCCCACGGTGGAGTCTACTTCTTCTTCTTCCCAAATCTGAGCGATTTTATCTGCTTTCACAATGCTTTCATCGTGGACACGATGGCTTGATGTATATTTTATAATTCCTCATGGTAATCCCATCTGATCTCTACACTCTATAAAGTTTCTTATAGAATTCCACAAATCGGTTTTCAATTTCCTTGGGATTGCTTATTATCTTATCCTCTATTTTAATTTTATTGATTATCCTTTCATTTTGTTGTTTTTAATTGCCACGCCAATAGTTTGCCTGGTTTATTGGCAAACTCAAAATTTCTTTGTTTCATTGATTTTAGTTTCCATTCAATCTCCTCATTTATAATCATGGAATACTGCGATTAGAGTAATTTAATATTTCATTTAATTACTCCACTATCCAGCTTCTTATAAAGCTCTTTTTCATTCTTACCGATCTCTTCCAGGATTTCTTGCTGCTTCTTTTCTTTCTGTTTTTTTTAAAAGAATTATATATTTTTTTAAAACAAAAAAGCCTCTAAGGACTGCTTTGATAGCGTTCCAGACAATTTTAATGTCTGTTCCTTTGTTTAAATTAAATTCAAAGAATCTTTGAGGCATACCAGCCTTAAGTCGCACTGGATTTTTGCTGATCAGATGTCCTCTGGGGACCCTCTGAAAAGAAAATATATACAGAACACGAACACTGCTTTTCTGGTGAGGTTGCTGGGACTTGTAGTTCCAATCCAGTCTTTGGTGGTAAAAGTTCTCCAGATGAGGAATGGGACAGCTTCTGCTTTTAAGTTTTTGAGGATGCTTTGGATCAGAGGGAGATGGAAGCTGTTCATGGGATTGTGGCAAAGAACTGTGTTCCTTCCAATTCCGCTCTGGAGATCTTGAAAGCAGCCTTGATCAAATGTTTGAGGCATTGAGTGAGGAAGGAGCATGGTTTGGATCTGTCTAAACAGTTATTTGAATCACAGCCTCTGACTTTACTTTTGGTGGGGGAATCCACAATGAAGCAAATAGGATGGGAAAACCTCTTTTTTCACTTGCTGATCAGAAACAAGAGACCTGAAGCTGAATGTATGGTTCTGTTAATCTAAACATGTTTTTTTATTTATAAAAAATAACCTTTATACAGGCTGCCTGTTTATTGTGTGTGTGTGTGTGTATATACACACACTTTAAATTTTTTATTAGAAATTTAAACAAAACATATTATCTGAAAACATATCATCCGTAATCCCCCTATTTTTCTCCCTCCCCCCTCCCTCCCATAAAGAAAAAAAAGCAGTGCCACAGGCTGATAGCATCCATGCCACGCCACATTGAGGCAGTAATTGATGCCAAAGGGGCCCAAACCAACTACTGTGTACATGTGCATGCTTCTACTTCTCAGAGGTCCAATATTGCTCTATTTGCAGTCCTCGTTTTGATGATTTCATTTAATATGCTAATTTTCTGAGATTGTTAATTTGGGGTTTTCATCAGCTGTACACCATGATCATCACAATTATAACAAATAAAGGCTTGACATATCTCGCTTTGCATGTCATGAGTCTATCTCATATATTAGTTTTACCTTTTAAGTTGAATTACTGAAATAAATGAACTTTTCCACAATATTCTAATTTTTTGAGTTTCACCTGTAAATCCTTAAATTGTCTAACTGGTTATTATCAATAAGAAGTTTGTGAGTGTTTATTCAAAACCTGGCAAGGAGTCCAATTCACTTTGTTGCGTCTTCAGATACTTTGTAAAGGGTTCCCATTCAACGTTAAAGTCACAGTTGTCCTTGTCCCGTAGCTTATGTGTCAATTTTGCCAGTTCTGCATAGTTCATCAGTTTCTCTTGCCATGATTCTTTAGTCAGGATTTCCTCAGTCTTCCATCCTTGTGCTATTAAGACTCGCACGGCTGTTGTCGCGTACATGAAGATATTTTTCAACTTTTTTGGCAGGTCTTTTCCTACAATCCCTAACAGAAATGCTTCAGGTTTTTTTTAGCAAATGTTAAATGGAACATTTTCTTCAATTCACTGTATAACATTTCCCCAAAATTTTTAATTTCCTTACAGTCCCACCACATATGATAAAATGTCCCCTCCTTTTCTTTACACTTCCAACACATATTCGAACTAGTTTTATACATTTTTCCTAACTGTACTGGTGTCATATACCATCTATGCATCATCTTCATATAATTTTCTTTCAACAAAGAACAATCTGTAAATTTTAGATCAGTTTTCCATAACCTTTCCCAATCTTCCATCATAATGTTGCAACCTATATCTTGTGCCCATTTGATCATGACTGATTCCACCTCTTCATCTTTCGTCTCCCATTCTAATAATGGGAAAAGTTTCACTTTTCCTTCAATCACTTCTATTTGAAACCTAGATCTTGTATAACTGAATCCTTTCTTGTTGTCTTCCTTATATGTTTCATATAAAGACTCTCCTCCCTGGAAGAGAGGGGAGTGGTTGTGGGCGGGAGCCCGAGCTCCGCCCCTGGCCGGGGGCCTTAGCCCCCGCCCCTCCTCACCTGGCTGGTGCCCACGCCCACCGGAGGCAGCCAACCAGGTGTCTCCGGGGGGCGTGTTTAGCAGCTTAATGCTGCGGCTCCAGCTCCGCCTCCTCCTCAGTCGTCGTCCCAGCGAGGTCTGAGTGTGAGTGTGGCTCCATCTTTCTTTCTCCCTCGTCTCCTCGCTTTCCTTCCATTTTGGCCAGGATGCTTGTATGTTTTCCCCTCTATTGCCCTTGCCTGTCCAATTGCATGGCTGGTCTGGGTGACTGAGTGGGTTTGCCTTACATTTAATTTGTTGGCCAGGGTGCTTATGTGTTTTCCCCCCTCCATTGTCCTTGAGAGCCTGTATGGGACAGCTAAATATTTCTGCATTGCTTGGGTTGGACTAAATGATCCTCAGGGCTCCTCTCCAATTTTAAGTCATGTGTGTGTGTTTGCAGCATGTGTTTGTGCCTGCCGTTTATTGATTATTACTCTTCTAGCGTGGGTTTAATTTACCCTGCCATCCCTTCCATTGGTACCACTTAAATCGGGAGCCCACTGTAAAATTAAAAGGCTGCTGGGGCTTGGAATACATTGTGCACTTAAACCTCACCCCTCTTGGTTTCTCTAAGCCACCCCCCCCCTTCGCTTGATGTTTGGGGGAAGAAATAAGGCAGGGCTTGGGGTGGACAATTCAGGGTTTATGATCAGGGAACCATTCCTCAGCACTGCATGTTTATACGTTTAGAACCTTTGAGGGTGTGCCTTTGCCTGGTTCTTGTCATTGGCTGCATTTGCCAGTACAGGCTCCCTAAAGAAAACTGCTTTTAAACAACAACAACAAAAAGGTTTTGGCTTATAGTACCTTACTAAAAAGTCCAGGTTAACTCACGGTTTATATTTCCACTTCATTTTGGCTCACTGTAAAGGACAGCTATTTTCCTTTTCTTCAAACTTCTTCCTTGCCACGCATCCTCATTTTACTCCCTCCACCCCTCCTCCCTCCAAACTCCCCCCCCACGCTTTCCTTCTCCTCCCTCCACCCCTCCTCCCTCCCTACACCCCCCACCCTTTCAGGAAAGAGATACATCACATTAACCTTAAAAAATAAATAAATAAATAAAAAATAAGGCATCTTTGGATTTCCCTTTGCTCCTTGCCTGAGTCATCACGGTTACCAGACAGGTTTTTTCAAATGCTGGGCAGGCTTGATTGTTCTTTGAGTGACCGGCAGATTGTGAGGCATTGTCTTTAAGCACCGGGCAGTTCAGCAGCTCTAGTTGCATTGTCAGTTTAACTAACCAGCAGTTTGACCAATTACAGTCTTTTGTCTATTTAAGCACCTTTATTTCCATCAACTGGTCTTCAGCCGACCTTGTGGGCAAAAAATTTACTTTCTTTGTTTGGCAAAGTTTCTTTTGTTTGGTGTAAGTTTCCCCTTAAGAGCAACCTCACCCCTCCTTTTCAGAGGGCCACTGGTGTGGGCCTGACTACGTTCTGCAATACCTTTCACACCTCGATGACTTAGGACGTGCGCCTAAAACCTTAAAAATACATGTAGCTGCCATTAGCTTCTTCGCTAAGGCCACGTTCTCCTCCGATCCATGCAGTGACTTCCTGATCCGCAGAGCTATCGAAGGCTGGGGCAGGTTACAACCGGCCGAGGGCCATAAGCCAATTTCTTACGGGTTGCTCTCTCAAATACGCAAAAACAAAACAAAACAAAAACTTAGGTCAATCTGTTGGTCCCGGTTTGAGGCCCGCCTCTTTTTCCTCGGCATATGCCATCGCTTTTTTGCCGCCCTAAGAGTGGGCGAGGTTGTAGTTGAAGGTGGCGCAAATGGTTTAATGCGTGGCCTCCTTATGGAAGACGTGCAGCTGTCCGAGACGAGCATGATGGTACGGAAATGTCAATCCAAAACTGATCAGGCCGGTAGGGGTGTCCTTCTTAAACTCACAGCGTCTGGGGGAGCAGGGCCCATGCCCGGTAAAGGACACTAGGCGGTATCTTTGCCTCAGACCGCCTGGCCAAGGTCCGCTTTTGATTCACGAAGACGGGTCCCCCTTATTGATGCTTGCGGTTTAGCTTCCCGGGATTGTGCTGCCCACTCCTTTAGGACGGCGCTGCCTCAACTGCTGCGCGCTTGGGCTCGCCTGCGGACAAGTTTAAAGAAATGGGCCGATGGAAATCCAATGCTTATAAAGGGTATATCCGCTAGTATATCCTCCGCTATGTTGAATCTACTTACCCGTTTTCCCCTTTTCCTTTCGTCCTCAGCTGTTCCCAGGTGAAGTGTGTGGATTTGTGGCCACAGTATAGTCCATTGGGCCCGCGTTCGGGCGGTCAGCTGCGGCCTTACCCATCATTTTGGTTTGCCACCTGGGATGCGAGTTTCCTGGTTTTCGAGACGCGGCATGCGTTGGGAAGAGCTTATACCATTGCGGATTGACAGAGTAGCCACGTTTGGCCCTCCTGACATCCTTATCATTCACTTGTGAGAGAATGACCTTGCTAATAGGAGAAGCGTGGACTTGTTGTGGAATATAAAGAGAGACTTGGAGGCGATCGCGGCCTGGTGCCCCAGAACAATGGTGTTCTGGTCCTCCTTCTTGGCGCGGTGCGCAGAGCTGTATGGCCATTGAAAAAACCAGGAAACTCTTGAACCGGGCGGTAGCCCGTTGTGTACGCTTTATGTATGGCCAAGTCATTTATCATGACCGTATCCGGATCGGCGAACAAGCCATGTACCGGAATGACTGAGTTCATCTAACAGACATTGGGAATGACATCTGGTTGGACAGCGTCATTAGTAGCATTAGGGATTGGTTGCAGCTGTGAGGGTATTGGCGGCGAGCCCCTTTGCGGCTCGGGTGGCGGTTAGGCATTGGATTCATGTGTGTCAAGGGCTAGGTGTGGCCATCGCCTATGCTATCTACCGTGGGTTATTCCGTTAAAGGAATCTGGCGGTCGTGTATTCCGTCCGATGCCTGCTTGGCGGGAGGCCATGGCACGACCCTCGGTGACATCAGGGGGTGAGCCTATAGTTGGATTAGCATCAACAGGCTCCACCTACTGTTGAATAAACCCACCTCCTATAGTCATCCAATGCCTAAGCCAATACCTTTTCACTGCTGTAATCAATAAAGTTGTGGCCTTTTCTTGCCCATTAACCTTATATCACGTGTCCTTGTGTGTTTATTTCACATAGCGGGGGTCGGGCCCTCGATCCACAATTGACGATAATGCAACCAACTCTGAAAGTGACCTTTAATCTCATGCCGTCCTTGCACATTTGGAGCAGCGGGGGGGTTATGCCAGACTGCTTTTTTTAGATTTCAGCTCGGCATTTAATACCATTCTACCACAGCGTCTGATGTCTAAACTGGAAGATCTGGGGCTTCCGTTATCACTTTGTGGGTGGATATTGGACTTTTTGTCAGACCGCCCCCAGAGGGTTCGGTTGGGCCCTTATACCTCTAATATGCTTAAGACTAACACAGGAACACCACAGGGATGCGTACTCAGTCTGCTCCTTTATATTCTCTACACGTACGACTGTGTCGCTACTCACCCTAGTAATAGGGTTGTCAAATTTGCAGATGACACAACCGTGATTGGGCTCATCCCTGAAAGGGAGGGTGAAACGGATTATAGAGATGAGGTGGAGCGGCTGACAGAGTGGTGCAGAGCTAACAACTTGCTCATAAATACAAGGAAGACAAAGGAGCTTGTGGTGGACTTCAGGAGACAGAAGAGCAATGTCCAGCCACTTTTGATTGATAGGGTCTGTGTGGAGAGGGTAACAACGTTCAGATTTTTGGGCACTGAATTACAAGAGGATCTGTCCTGGAGTGTCAACACAAGGGGGCTTGTGAAGAAGGCGCAGCAGAGACTGTACTTTTTGAGAATTCTAAGGAAAAACCATCTTCCGCAGAAACTGCTGCTTGCCTTCTATCACTGTGCCATTGAGAGCGTGCTCACTTATGGCTTATGTGTGTGGTACGGAAGCTGTACTACCCAGGACAGGATGGGGTTGTACAGAGTTGTTAAGGCAGCAGAGAGCATTGTTGGCTGCCCACTCTCCACCTTAGAGCAGATTTATGCCACAAGGTGCCATAGGAAGGCACTGGACATAGTAAAAGATCCATCGCATCCTGGTCACTGTCTCTTCGAGCTCCTGCCGTCAGGACGGAGATACAGGACGATGAAGACAAGAACGAGCCGTCTTAAGAACAGCTTCTTCTCCAGAGCGATCTCGGCCCTGAATGGGAAGCCTGGACTTTGAAAGTCATCTAATCTTCCTTGCTGTACTATACTGTATTGTTTAATTAGTGTTTTTATGGAGCAGTCAAGTAATTTCGTTGTCCCCGAGAGGGGGCAATGACAATAAAGATATTATTATTATTATTATTATTATTATTATTATTATTATTATTATTCTCTTAATTTCCATTTTCCATCATGGTCCTTTAATAAGTCAACATATGTGAGCCATTTTCCTTTCTTTCCAAGTGGTTTGAGCAGAAATGCTTCCTGTGGTGAAAGCCACCAAGGGGTCTTTTGTTCCAATAAATCTTTATATCTCTCCCATACTCTCATTAATGATTTCCTAATTATGTGATTGTAAAAACTTCTGTGAACCTTCCCTTTCCCATACCATAACTATGCATGCCAGCCAAATCTATTATCATGTCCTTCTAGTTCTAATGCCTCTTGCTTATCCAACCTCATCCAGTCCCTGATCCATTGGCAGTACACGCAGAATCCACAGAAGCAATTGGCAACTTGGCTGTAGACAGGATAGACGAAGCAGGAACCAGGAACTTGTAGTTAGGTGTTTATTATATACAGTGGACTATTTACAGGAACAGAACACGGATATTTTGCTAGCTCTCTCTGACACGACTCACAACTCCTACACTGACACAAAGAACACTGAACCTCTGAACACTGAACTAACACATTCCACTTAGTAGGCCATTAATTATCACTCCTTTGAGAGAGCTTGATCAATCAGGGAGCTGTCTCCATGCCTCTGTTATCACCAGGCAGACTTCCTCCTTCACATGACCTTCTGGCTGTCTGCCAAACCTTAATTGACTCTGTGTGAGTAGCTGCACGTACACAGTTTCCTAACACCCCCTCACAGCTCTCACACAGTGCAATTAACTTCTGAGCACATACAGAGTATTTTACCCAACTTTGTTCTGCAAACCGAAGCATTCACACATTTGCCTATTTTTTACAAACAGCAACGGTTTCGTAATTATGTCAGCAACATTTTCAGCACTCTGAACATATTCACATGCAATGACATTTCTCTGTACATTACATAACACATTTTGGTATTTTACGGCCAAATGTTTAGATCTGGATTTATAATAATAATAATAATAATAATAATAATAATAATAATAATAATAATAATTTATTATTTGTACCCCGCCCATCTGGCTGGGTTTCCCCAGCCACTCTGGGCGGCTTCCAACAAAGATGAAAAATACACTAAAATGTCACATATTAAAAACTTCCCTGAACAGGGCTGCCTTCAGATGTCTTCTGAATGTCAGGTAGTTGTTTATCGCTTTGACATCTGATGGGAGGGCGTTGTGGGGTCAATTACGTCCAGGGGTCCGGCACACTTCTCTTGCGCAGCTCTGGTCTTCCCCCCTGGGACCTTTGACTCAGCAGAGCGTAAAACACAGCGGAAGCAGAAGCTTGAACGTTCTTCGTGTGGTAATAACTCAGGCTGAAACGCAGCAGTCTCCTTATCTTAAAGACTTTATTCCTCAGCAAAACACAACAGCTATAAATCTCCCGCCTGGAGACAGAGCGGACATCTCGCTTGCTCTCTCCTTAGAGCAAACACGCACACTGAAAGCACACAGAGAAACCACTCCCTTTCCGTGTTCTATGCCCGCCCTCAGAATGTGAGGCGTCATCACTCAGAACTCTTAACCCTGTAAGTTCTGAGCCTCTCCTATCACCCCCTCTCGAATCACGTTCTGAGAGGACTTCTGAGTGTTCAACACCTTCCCCATTGCCTTCCGCCCCTTCCTGGCATCGTTGTTAGGCACCTGTTGAACCTCACAAACCTCAGGTTCGCACTGTGCGAAACCAACCCACGCATTTGTGACCTGAAACCTCTCAGGTGGAATTCCCTTTGTAGCCCGCGAAGACCGCCTGGGCACAAACTGGGGTGCTCCTCTTGACCCACTGGGGCCAGCATGTGCGTCTTCCTCATCAGAAGACTCCCCCTCTGACTTGACACGTCTGTGAGCTTTCTCCATTATGCGCACAGGAGATGAGGGCTCACTCTTGGACACTCCCTTAACAACCTGTGGAGACGCCCTACTCTGTTCAGGGACCTGGTCTCTACCAGCAGGTTCAGACTCTGGCTCTCCTTCCTCCTCAGAGTCGTACAGACAATCTGAGTGAAAGTCAGAGCGCACTTTGCGCCTTGCCCAACCATCCTGCTCAAAGAACTCAGCCTGTTTACTGACCAGAAGCTTGGTCTGATCACCTTCTGGATATGCGAATCTCCACCCTTTTGTCGCAGGCTCATATCCACAGAAGATCATTTCCTGGTACCTTGGACCACCCTCCTGCTGCAGAAACTTTGGTACAGGCACCATGGCTCTGCTACCAAAAGTGCGAAAGAAATGCACAAGCGGCTTCTGCCGATGAAGCAGGAAATACGGGGTGTCACCTACCACTGCATTGTAGCACCTGTTCATCGTGAAATTGGCCGTTTTTACCGCCTCCCCCCAAAAACTGTGAGGCAAACCAGAGTCATCCAGTAGGATCTCTGATGCTCGAACCAGAGCTTTACTCCTAAGCTCTGCCACGCCACTCTCCTGAGGAGAAGTCACCTTGTGACGTATCCCCCTCTGGCGAAAGAAACCCTTTAGAGCAGACCCAGTGACCTCTGAACCTCGGTCACATTTGAACCCTTGCACCTTGGTGGAGAACCTCAGTTCCACCTCTGCAACCCAATCTTTGATCAGTTGCGCTGCTTCCTCCTGCGTTGTCAGAGAAAAAGCCCAGGAGTTCCTAGTAAAATCATCGATCAAAATCAGCAGATGCCTGGCTTTGCCCAGACTTGGCTGAGGCATAGGCCCAAACAGGTCTGCGTGCACAAGCTCAAAAGGCTTTGTGGTTACCCTCTCCACTCTGGGATCATTAAAACCCTTGTTTCTGGCTTTTCTGCAAGCCTTGCAATTCAAAGGTTGACCACATTCTTTTACCTTGCAACCTTTGGTGCACTCTGATAACATCTGGACGTCCTCACAGGACCCATGTGACATCCTTTTGTGCCACACGCAAGCACACGACACATGAGTGTGATCAGTGGCTTTCCCAATATTCCCCTCACCCTCCAGTGGTGTTTCCAAAACAAAGAGGTTGTTTTGATTCTTTCCAACACTTACAAGTTTCTTCCCATCTCTGGAAATTGTACAAACATCTTTTTCAAAACTCACTGAATATCCCTCCTGTAAAAGACAAGGTACAGACAGCAGGCAATGTTTTATCTCAGGGAGAACATAAACCTTCAATTCAGCCTGCAAGAAAGAGACAAACATGTTAGAAACATGGGTTACACGTCCCTGTGAACCTGTAGCAAATTTAACTGTTTTCTCAGTTGAAACAGCCTTGCAGTTCCACATTTGTCCATCAGGTGGCGCTGTGACCAAATGGGCATTCGCAGCCGAGTCCACAACCCAACGTAGGACTCTCCCCCCTCCGGAGTTGTCCTTCTTTGTTGCCTTCGCAACTGACTTCCTGCTGCCCCCGACCTTGGGGCGATCGCTGCAGGTGTTCTCCAAAACAGCCATCGACGCAGTCAGCTGATAAGCTTTCTCACGCCTGCTCCCTCTGTTGCCATGGAAACCCGGCTGGTTCCCATGGGAAGCGACCTTGGAAACGTCCTGCCCTGGCTCCTTTGCTCTCTGTGGGCAGTTGGGACGCAGATGTTCAGTCGAAGCACAAACAAAACATCGCCTAGTGGAAAACTTTGCAAACGTGCCTTTGGTCTTCTCTGCCCCCCCAACCTTTCCAGCAGCCCTCCTCCTTGAGGCTTTTCTGCCGTTGGGAAAATGGCTTTTGGCTTCTGCTGTGGTTTCTCTGCAAACCCCCTCCAGCTCCTGCCAAACAGCCTGGGCACTCTCAAGACTCTTGGAATGGCTTGCAACCCCATTCTCTGGTGCAAAGCTCCTCTCTTCTCTCAGCTGTTCTCCAGCACGCAGCTCACATATTGGGGCATTCTGGCAGCCCTCCAACACAGTCCCAGCCCCCTCTGGGCCTCCAGCCCCCTCTGGGCTTCTTGGGCATGGTGCTTCCTCAGAGCAATTCTCAGCCCCCTCTCGCCTGGCTCCCACTGCTTTCTTCAGTGCCTGCCTTCTCCCGGCCCAGGGCTTGCTCCCGTCCACCTTATCAAAAGGGATTGACGATTTCTGGCTGTCTGCCATCTCTCCCCGGGGGCCCAGCTTACTTACAGGTACCTCCCGGTCCGGCAGATCTCAGCTCCTTAGCTGGCCTTCGGCTGCTCCTCAGCCGATTCTGCCTGCAGTTTCACTTCCCAGCGTCTCATCGGCTGGCCTCTGGCTGCAGCCTCCTCACACGCACGAACGTTGCTTATCTTTATTGCTGACCTCCATAACCTGTTGTGGGGTCAATTACGTCCAGGGGTCCGGCACACTTCTCTTGCGCAGCTCTGGTCTTCCCCCCTGGGACCTTTGACTCAGCAGAGCGTAAAACACAGCGGAAGCAGAAGCTTGAACGTTCTTCGTGTGGTAATAACTCAGGCTGAAACGCAGCAGTCTCCTTATCTTAAAGACTTTATTCCTCAGCAAAACACAACAGCTATAAATCTCCCGCCTGGAGACAGAGCGGACATCTCGCTTGCTCTCTCCTTAGAGCAAACACGCACACTGAAAGCACACAGAGAAACCACTCCCTTTCCGTGTTCTATGCCCGCCCTCAGAATGTGAGGCGTCATCACTCAGAACTCTTAACCCTGTAAGTTCTGAGCCTCTCCTATCAGGCGCCACTACCGAGAAGGCCCTCTGCCTGGTTCCCTGTAACTTGGCCTCTCGCAGTGAGGGAACCGCCAGAAGGCCCTCGGAGCTGGACCTCAGTGTCCAGGCAGAACGATGGGGGAGGAGAAGACGCTCCTTCAGATATACTGGACCGAGGCCATTTAGGGCTTTAAAGGTCAGCACCAACACTTTGAATTGTACTCGGAAACGTACTGGGAGCCAATGTAGGTCTTTCAAGACGGGTGTTATATGGCCTCAGCGGCCGCTCCCGATCACCAGTCTAGCTGCCGCATTCTGGATTAGTTGTAGTTTCTGGGTCACCTTCAAAGGTAGCCCCACGTAGAGCGCATTGCAGTAGTCCAAGCGGGAGATAACCAGAGCATGCACCACTCTGGCGAGACAGCCTGCAGGCAGATAGGGTCTCAGCCTACTTACCAGATGGAGCTGGTAAACAGCTGCCCTGGATAATAATAATAAATTTTATTTATATCCCGCCCTCCCCAGCCGAAGCCGGGCTCAGGGCGGCTAACAACAATAAAACAGTACAAAAGTACAGCATAAACAACACTCTAAAATCATTCATTATAAAATTAATTAATTCAAGCCACTGGCAACCATTGGGCCAGAGCTCCGCGAAGATTGCCAAGGGAGGGAGTCAGGCTGTGCCCTGGCCAAAGGCCTGGTGGAACAGCTCTGTCTTGCAGGTCCTGTGGAAAGATGTCAAGTCCCGCAGAGCCCTGGTCTCTTGTGACAGAGTGTTCCACCAGATTGGAGCCACAGCCGAAAAAGCCCTGGCTCTAGTTGAGGCCAGCCTAACTTCTCTGTGGCCTGGGACCTTCAAGATGTTTTTATTTGAAGACCGTAAGTTTCTCTGTGGGGCATACCAGGAGAGGCGGTCCCGTAGGTACGAGGGTCCTAGGCCGTATAGGGCTTTAAAGGTTAAAACCAGTACCTTAAACATGATTTTGTACTCCTCCGGGAGCCAGTGCAGCTTGTATAGCACTGGGTGAATGTGATCTTGCAGTGAGGACCTCGTAAGGAGTCTCGCTGCAGCATTCTGCACCCGCTGGAGTTTCTGGGTCAGTCTCAAGGGCAGCCCCACGTAGAACGAGTTACAATAATCCAGTCTGGAGGTGACTGTCGCGTGGATCACAGTGGCTAGGTCAGGGCGAGAGAGGTAAGGAGCCAACTGCTTAGCTTGGAGATGGAAAAATGCCGCCTTTGTTATAGCTGCAATCTGCGCCTACATGGAAAGGGAGGTGTCAAAGATTACACCCAAACTCTTAACGGACGGTGCTGGCACTAATTGCGCCCCCGCAAGAGATGGGAGTTGCCCCCCCAATCCCATATCGCCCCGTCCCAGCCACAGGACCTCTGTCTTCAAAGGATTTAGCTTCAACCGGCTCCCACGTAACCATCCAGCCACAGCTTCCAAACATCTGGTCAGTGTGTCTGGGGCCGAGTCAGGATGGCCATCCATCAACAGATAGAGTTGGGTGTCATCGGCATACTGATGGCAACCCAGCCCAAAACTCCGAACAAGCTGGGCGAGGGGGTGCATAAAGATGTTGAAAAGCATCGGGGAGAGTATCGCACCCTGAGGTACTCCACACACCAAGGAGTGGCGCAATAACAATTCCTCCCCAAGCGCCACCCTCTGTCCCCGACCAGAGAGAAACGAGCGCAGCCATTGAAGGACTGTGCCCTGGATCCCCACGTCGGCAAGGTGGTGGTCCAGAAGTTCGTGATCGACCATGTCGAAAGCTGCTGACAGATCTAGAAGAATCAGCAGCCCCAACCCGCCTCGATCCAACTGTCTACGAAGATCATCTGTTAGGGCAACCAGAGCTGTCTCGGTCCCATGACCAGCGCGGAAGCCAGACTGGAATGGATCCAGAGCCGATGTTTCATCCAGAAACCCACCAAGCTGTTCAGCAACCGCTCTCTCAATCACCTTACCCAGGAACGGAAGATTCGAAACCGGGCAGTAATTGGATAGATCTAAAGGATCTAATGATGTTTTCTTTAAGAGTGGGCGCACCACTGCCTCCTTCAGTTCCCCTGGGAATGTCCTCGTGCCAAGGGACAAATTGATGATATCCCCCAGGAGGGCCCGCACCTCGTCTGGACACGCTCTAATCAGCCAAGACGGGCACGGGTCGAGAGGACAGGTGGTGGGCTTTCCAGCTCGGAGAAGTCTGTCCACATCGGCTGGGGATATCCGGTCAAAGTGGTCCAATACTGGACCCGAGGACAGTCGAGGGGCCTCCAATTCCTTTATTGTATCCAAATTGGCAGGGAGGTCATGGCGGAGCAACAAGACCTTCTCCGCAAAAAAGCTCGCAAATGCCTCACAGCTGTGTGTCAAATTGTTATTATATTTGGCTGTCCCTCAAGGGACGTTAAAGACCTGATTATATTAAATACCGGTAATTGCGCTGAGCGAGAGCTAGCGGATGC
The DNA here is from genome assembly GCF_027172205.1 of Podarcis raffonei. Classification (NCBI taxonomy): domain Eukaryota; kingdom Metazoa; phylum Chordata; class Lepidosauria; order Squamata; family Lacertidae; genus Podarcis; species Podarcis raffonei. The sequence goes on from NC_070620.1 coordinate 25,976,941, forward strand.
AATGGAGGCCGAGAAGTATGACTTCTTAGCAGCCTTCACCGCCATCTCGTAGGTTTTCATAAAAGCCCTATAAGATGTTCTTGAGGTTCCGTCACGGGCACCCCGCCATACTCGCTCTAGCCGTCTGAGGTCCCGCTTCATTTTCCGGAGCTCCTCGGTAAACCAGGGAGCCCGGTTTCTGCGGGGTCGCAGAGGGCTCTTAGGTGCGCTCTCATCCATGGCTGCCAGGAGCTGGGTATTCCAGCCCTCAACAAGCTCAGTCAATGGGTCGCCAGGGGGAGCAAGGTCCCGCAAGGCTTGGCGGAATCTATCAGGGTCCATCAGCCTCTGCGGGCGAGCCCAAATCGGCTCGCCACCTAAGCAGGGTGGGGATGGAACGTCAATCCTGGCTTTCAGAGCGTAGTGATCAGACCATGGCACCTTCATCGAAGGAGACATGATCACATCTATATCTATGCCAAAGATCAAATCCAGCGTGTGGTCTGCTTGATGTGTGGGGCCCGAAACAAACTGGGAGAGCCTTAGTGTTGCCATGGAAGACACCAGGTCCAGAGCCTGTGAGGAGGGAGTGGCATCAGCATGGATGTTAAAGTCCCCCAATACCAATAGGTTAGGGAACTCCAAGGCCCAGCCGGCCACCGCCTCCAATAGGCCTGACAGGGTGGCTGCTGGTGCGCTAGGTGGCCGGTACACCAGCCACACAGCCAAGCTCTCCTCGGAGCCCTACACTAGGCCAACACATTCAATGCCGGGGATCGATGGCGATGGTAGAGCCCTGAAAGGACAATCTTCCCGGATTAATAATGCCACCCTTCCCCCCCGGCCCACAGTCCGCGACTGGTGGAGGACGGAGAAACCCGGGGGCGCCATCTCTCATAAGGTCACTGTTGCCCCTATGCACACCCAGGTCTCCGTCACACAAGCCAGGTCGACTCCCTGTGAGATAAAGAAATCTCGCAGGGTGGCGGTTTTATTGCCTATAGACCTGGCATTGCACAGCACCAGTGACGGAGGTGAGTAATCCTTGCTCACCCTACCCTCGTCCCTCGGGATGGGGCGCAGATTGGAAGGGGTACGAGCGTATCCATATCTCAATCCCCTTTGCCTATAACATCTGCCCCCACCGCCATACCTCCCTCGCCCCTCCACAGTAGCAATCCCAGGCCTCATAGTAGCCTCCACTGATGGCAATTAATGTTATTCTTTTGCAGCCTAAAACAATAAAACCTTAAAACAATAAAAACAAAAAACAAAAACAACCCAGAAAACAATAAAACAATACAGATAAAAACTGCAAAAATTACAAATTCATCAAAATCTAACAAATTCCCAAGCCCACCCAAACATCCATTCCACCCCCATATATAAAAAATCTAAAGGGAAAGGAATATATATATATATATATATATATATATATATATATATATATATATATATAAAAACATGTTAAAAAGAACTCTGCACCCCTCCGGGTCCTCCTGAGCAGTAGCAGCATCAGTGGCAACAACCATACTTGTGAGGCCCCACCCTGGGCCAGATAGTAAGTGGCAGGAGCAGTCCTTGTGAGGCCTGTCAGGCCCTCCCTGGGCCAGATGGTAAGTGGCAAGAGCAGGGCCCTCAGGCACTCACCACAGGGGAGTCTTCCTGGGCAGCAGGCAGCAAGCAGCAAGCAGTCCTTGTGAGGCTTCAGGCCCCGCCCCAGGCCAGATGGTAAGTGGCAAGAGCAGGGCCCTTAGGCACTCACCACAGGGGAGTCTTCCTGGGCAGCAGAGCAGTCCTTGTGAGGCTTCAGGCCCCGCCCCAGGCCAGATGGTACGTGGCAAGAGCAGGGCCCTCAGGCACTCACCACAGGGGGCAGTGGAGTGCATCTCTCCCTTCTCCTACCCTCCAACCTTTCAATGCAGTCAAAGGTGATCCACCCTCATCCCTCCCCTAAATAAATCCCTGCCCCTGTTAATCTAGATTCCAGAAATGGGGGAGATATGGGCTTGCTGCTCTGCAAATGTTCTCTGGCACCAGCCCCCTTCATCCCCAGCCCCAGGGGGCACCACAGGGGATACAGATTTGACCTGTGCCTCCATGGACAGCTGTGAGTCCAAAATGACTCCCAGGCTGTGCACCTGGTCCTTCAGGGGCACAGTTACCCCATTCAGGACCAGGGAATCCTCCACACCTGCCCGCCTCCTGTCCCCCAAAAACAGTACTTCTGTCTTGACAGGATTCAACCTCAATCTGTTAGCCGCCATCCATCCTCCAACCGCCTCCAGACACTCACACAGGACCTTCACCGCCTTCACTGGTTCTGATTTAAAAGAGAGGTAGAGCTGGGTATCATCCGCATACTGATGAACACCCAGCCCAAACCTCCTGATGATCTCTCCCAGTGGCTGCATGTAAATGTTGAAAAGCATGGGGGAGAGGACAGAACCCTGAGGCACCCCACAAGTGAGAGCCCAGGGGTCTGAACACTCATCCCCCCCCACCACTTTCTGAATACGGCCCAGGAGGAAGGATCGGAACCACTGTATGACAGTGCCCCCAGCTCCCAGCCCCTCTAGACGGTCCAGAAGGATGCTATGGTCGATGGTATCAAACGCCGCTGAGAGATCCAGCAGAACTAGGAAACAGCTCTCACCTTTGTCCCTAGCCCGCCGGAGATCATCAACCAGTGCGACCAAGGCAGTTTCAGTCCCATGATGAGCCCTGAATCCCGACTGGAAGGGATCCAAATGGTCCGCATCTTCCAGGCGTGCCTGGAGTTGTTCAGCAACCACTCGCTCAATCACCTTGCCCACTGTTCAGTTTTACTGAGCGTTATACACTCTTGATTGTCAACGTACACCTGAATTGGAGAATTGCATTGTATGCCCAAATCTCTCAGCAACTGCTTGTAATACACCAGCTCATTACAGAGCTCACTTAACGCTGCAAATTCTGCTTCAGTGGATGACACACTGACTATACTTTGTTTTCTGGACTTCCATTCAATCAGTGACCCACCAAGCAAAAACACTAATCCAGTAATTGATTTACGATCAGGTAAATTTGCCCAGTCGCTGTCTGAGTAACATGTAAGCGTCTCATCACCTGCTGAACTTAACTTTAAAACACTTCCAGCAGTATGCTTCAGATACCTCAGAACACGTTTTACTGCTTTCCAGGCACTTACAGTGGATTTAGACACTTGCCTGCTCAAAATCCCTACTGCATAGCTAATATCAGGCCTGCTCCACTGTGATATATACAGCAAACTCCCAATAGCTGATTGATACAAATCAGGTCGCTCAAGCTCAGAGCTTTCATCAGCTTGCAAAGCCTTAACAAAACCTAAATCCATGGGAGTAGTTGCCCCTTTGCAATCCTGCATTCCGTACGTTCTTAGCAGTTGTTTAATTTTCTTTTCCTGGCTAAGCAACAAACTGCCATCATCCGCCCAGTACACTTCCAGACCAAGATAACTTTTTGCAACACCAAGGTCTTTCACTTTGAACCTTTTGGCTAACTGCGTGGAAAACGCTTTGATCTGTTTATCTGTCTTAGAGAAAAATAACAAATCATCAACAAAGACCAGACAAAACTCTTGTTTATCATTAGTGCCATGCACATACAGACAGCTGTCTGCAACGCTGCGTTGGAAACCTAAAGAAACTAGAGCTTCATCTAAACACTTGTTCCAATTTCTTGCAGATTGTCGTACACCATACAAAACCTTGTGAAGTTTGTACACATTGCCTGACCCAGACTCAAAACCGGGGGGTTCTGCTAAATAGAGTTCTTCACTCAAACTAGCATGTAAATAAGCTGTCTGGATGTCAAAGTGGTTTACTTTTAACTTGCGTTTCACTGCAATTGCCAGCAGCAGACGCAAACTCTCACTTCTAGCTGTGGGAGCAAACACTTCGTCAAAATCAAGCCCTGGTCTTTGGGGAAAACCCTGAGCCACTAAGCGTGCCTTGTACTTAAAATCCCCAGTGGCTAACGGCTTGAGCTTGTAAACCCACCTGCACCCCACTATTTTAGCTCCTTTCGGTGGTGGTGTGGGTGTAAACACTTCATGCTCAACTAGAGAATCCATTTCCTCCTGCATAGTGCTTTTCCAGAGCAAAACTTGGTCCTCTGGTAACTCCAACATCTCTACATGAAAAACATTAGCAGTACCAGGCTTAAAACGAGGTGTTTCACCGCTCATCAGAACACTCAACCACGGCCATCACAAGTTGCGTTGTCTGCTTCTTCTTTGCAAACTTCTTCTGCTGCTTGCGCTGCTTTGGACCCTCAGATACGGCCTCCTCCGAACACTGCTTCCGCAGATGCCGAGTAGAACCACATGTTGTTTAGACTGTTTCGCATCAGAAATGCTGCCTGTATTCCTTACAAGCCCAATCGCTTGACGAAGCACTCCCTCGCAGCCAACAACTCCTTGCTGTCTCACTTCTGCCATTCCTCCAGCAGCTTGCCAGTAACATAATCCAGAGTCAGATCTTCTTCACGCATAGCTTCCAGCGTGAGAACGAGATTATCCCAGCTATCAGGGAGAGAACTTAGAATAATGCAGACTTTTTCCTCCTCTGGAAGATTACAGCCTCTCTCCTGAAGTGCCACAAACTTCAGCTGCAAATCGTGGAGATGGTCTTGCATTGTAACTCCTGGTTTTAGCTTAGACTTGTACAGAGCCTTCCGGATAGACAGCTTCAAACTAGCCATCTCCCGAATGTGGAGATTTCTCAGTGCCAACCACACATCTCGTGCAGAATCGAACCCACGCACATGTGGCAGCTGCAAATCATCCAGTCCCAGGATTATCGTGGCTTTTGCTCTTTTGCTCTTTGCTCTTTGTCTCTGTCTTCATCATCAGGCTTCAAAGGCGGCCTGTCCACTGACTCCCAGAGAAACTCTCTCTGCAACGTAGCCTGCATGCGCCGAAACCATAGCAAATAGTTGTGGTTGTTGAGCCGTTCAAATGGCATCGCAAACGGAAAAGCCATTGCTTCTGAGCAGTGTTCCGCAACAAACAGGAACCAGCAGCTGACAGCTCACAACTCCAGAGAGTGATCCGCAACATCCAGCTTCCAAACACTCCAGCTGGTGTCTGTCCTTAGCTGCTCCAAATGTCCAAACACTCAGGACACGCAGGTCTTGCCGGGTCAGCTTCTGGCGTCGACACACACACAACACAGCTACCGCTGATCACCTCTGGCCAGTCCTCGCCAGCTTCTACGCTAGGAATCTGGGAGACTGTTGACCCAGGCATCCACTTCTTCAGATCTCGCTGCAACCAATCTGCGCCAATCTGCGGTCCATAACCTATTGGCAAAACCTATTTGGTGTTTCGCAACTTTCTGACTAGTTGCAAGACCTTAGCCAGACCTAGCAGAATACACGCAGAATCCACGTAAGCAATTGGCAACTTGGCTGCAGACAGGATAGATGAAGCAGGAACCAGGAGCTTGTAGTTAGGTGTTTATTATATACAGTGGACTATTTCATAGAATCATAGAATCATAGAATCATAGAGTTGGAAGAGACCACAAGGGCCATCGAGTCCAACCCCCTGCCAAGCAGGAAACACCATCAGAGCACTCCTGACATATGGTTGTCAAGCCTCTGCTTAAAGACCTCCAAAGAAGGAGACTCCACCACACTCCTTGGCAGCAAATTCCACTGTCGAACAGCTCTTACTGTCAGGAAGTTCTTCCTAATGTTTAGGTGGAATCTTCTTTCTTGTAGTTTGGATCCATTGCTCCGTGTCCGCTTCTCTGGAGCAGCAGAAAACAACCTTTCTCCCTCCTCTATGTGACATCCTTTTATATATTTGAACATGGCTATCATATCACCCCTTAACCTCCTCTTCTCCAGGCTAAACATGCCCAGCTCCCTTAGCCGTTCCTCATAAGGCATCGTTTCCAGGCCTTTGACCATTTTGGTTGCCCTCCTCTGGACACGTTCCAGTTTGTCAATGTCCTTCTTGAACTGTGGTGCCCAGAACTGGACACAGTACTCCAGGTGAGGTCTGACCAGAGCAGAATACAGTGGCACTATTACTTCCCTTGATCTAGATGCTATACTCCTATTGATGCAGCCCAGAATTGCATTGGCTTTTTTAGCTGCCGCGTCACACTGTTGGCTCATGTCAAGTTTGTGGTCAACCAAGACTCCTAGATCCTTTTCACATGTAGTGCTCTCAAGCCAGGTGTCACCCATCTTGTATTTGTGCCTCTCATTTTTTTTGCCCAAGTGCAATACTTTACATTTCTCCCTGTTAAAATTCATCTTGTTTGTTTTGGCCCAGTTCTCTAATCTGTCAAGGTCGTTTTGAAGTGTGATCCTGTCCTCTGGGGTGTTAGCCACCCCTCCCAGTTTGGTGTCATCTGCAAATTTGATCAGGATGCCCTTGAGTCCATCATCCAAGTCGTTGATAAAGATGTTGAATAAGACCGGGCCCAAGACAGAACCCTGTGGCACCCCACTAGTCACTCTTCTCCAGGATGAAGAGGAACCATTGATGAGCACCCTTTGGGTTCGGTCAGTCAGCCAGTTACAAATCCACTGAGTGGTAGCATAGTCAAGACCGCATTTTACCAGCTTCTTTACAAGAATATCATGGGGCACCTTGTCAAATGCCTTGCTGAAATCAAGGTAGGCTACATCCACTGCGTTCCCTTCATCTACCAGGCTTGTAATTCTGTCAAAAAACGAGATCAGGTTAGTCTGACATGACTTATTTTTCAGAAATCCATGCTGACTATTGGTGATCACAGCATTCCTTTCTAGGTGCTCACAGACTGTTTGCTTAATGATCTGCTCCAGAATCTTCCCTGGTATTGATGTCAGACTGACTGGGCGGTAATTATTTGGGTCCTCTCTTTTCCCCTTTTTGAAAATAGGGACAACATTTGCCCTCCTCCAGTCTGCCGGGACTTCGCCTGTTCTCCAGGAATTCTCAAAGATGACTGCCAGTGGTTCTGAAATCACATCTGCATTTTTTACAGGAACAGAACACGGATCTTTTGCTAGCTCTCTCTGACACGACTCACAACTCCTACACTTACACACAGAACACTGAACCTCTGAACCCTGAACTAACACATTCCAGTTAGTAGGCCATTAATTATCACTCCTTTGAGAGAGCTTGGCCAATCGGGACTTCCGGTTGAGCCCGATCCCTGCGCAAGCGGGGATTTTTCCTCTTGGAGAATCTCGGGCTTTCCGAAGGAAAGGGGGGTGCTACGGGGCGCAGTAGCCCCTGAAAATACTCTCTGGAGGGTGTCCAGGAGTTCTGGTTCCCGCTGATGCTGAAACGCTGACCGTCTGGCCGTCAGGTAACTCCTGTTTGGAGCGAAGAGAACGGCGGGCAGGGAAAGCGGGCTGAGGGGAAGCCATTGCTGCCTTCGGAAAGCGAAGCCCCGAGCTTGCAGGGAAAGTGCTCAATTCTCAAAACGTAAGAAATTCGGACCTAATTTGAATAAAAAAGGATTGATTTGGATTTAAATCAAAAAGATAAAACTACGGAGGTCAGCCGTCTCCTGAAATCAGCTTGGACGTCTTGATAGATTTATTGCTTTATTGTTTGGCGCCCAGCCACGCTTCCCTTGCGGACCTCTGCAGCTTCTGTTTACGCAGTGTAGCTTTGGAGCGTCGTAAAGCAATTAGCAGAATTGCACAGCGTCTTTGTGCGAGGAAAGGGCAATGAAGCAGTCCAGGCTTTGCTTCTATTCTAGCAACTCTTTATTGGAAACAAATAACGTATTTACAATCCATAACAGCCATCAGAGTGCAGCTGCATTGTCTCTGCGTCCTTCTCTCTCAGTGCAGCGACTGATCTGCAGAAATTGAAAGCACTCTGCTCACAGCATAACAAGCTGTTTGCGTCACGTCCTGGCTTACTTCCCTTGTAAGCCCGTCCCCTCAAGCACGAGACATAGAAGGTTAACCCTTCACTACACCCAACACCCCCTATTGTCTCGCGCCTGAGGGGAGAATTGACCCTTAGTCATCCCAAACCCAGACCTTCGCAGAACTCCCCATGTCTTTGGAAGGAGAGTGGCTTCGTGAACCCATCAGCTAGGTTCTTGGCAGAGGGACAGTACTTCAGCGCAACTAATCAATCCTGAACACTCTGACACACATTCTGAAAGCGAATGTCTAGGTGTTTAGTTCTGGCCTTGAATTGACCTGACTCGGCCAAATGAAGGCATGGTTGATTGTCTTCGAAAACACGTATCGGCAGACAATCAACTCCGCAGAGTTCCTGGACCAAACAAGCATAGAACTCTACTTCTCTGCATACCTCTGAAAGAGCACTGAACTCAGCCTCGACCAAGGAAGATTTGTGGCAATTGAAATTCAAATACAAGGAGAGAAATTCTTGATAGTAGGAATTTATGCACCAAATGAGGGGAAATCTGAATTCTTTAAAAAGTTGCATGAGACCTTAATGGACTGTTTGGATTACAATCTGATTTTGATGGGGGATATGAACGGAGTGGTATCTACAAATATGGATAAGGCACAAAGACAGGTAGTCACCAAGGATGGTAGACTACCGAAAACATTTTTTGAGATGACAGACAACTTGGACTTAGTTGATATTTGGAGAACAAAGAATCCCTTGGGTAGAGAGGGAACTTTCTTTTCTGAAGCCAAAATGACATGGACCAGAATTGATCAAATATGGGTAACTAGAGGAATGGCACCAAAGATAAAGAAAGCAGAAATTTGTCCAAAAACCTGCTCCGACCATAATGCTGTGAAGATGGAGATGAAACTAATATCAACTGGCTCTTTCAGATGGAGGATGAATGACACCTTATTTAGAGATGAAGATGTGATTAAGAAGGCCCAAAAAACTCTGAGAGACTATTTTGAGATAAACATGAATACTAATGTTGAAAAAAGAGTAATCTGGGACGCAAGTAAAGCCGTTATGAGAGGGTTCTTGATACAACAGAATGCAATAAAGAAGAGAAGCCAAAATGAGAAGAAAGACAAAATTTTGGAGAAAATAAAAGAAAGTGAGAAGAAATTGAGAGCAAAACCAAAGTCGCAAGAGATCTTGAGAGAAATAAAGTTATATCAAGTACAATATATGAAAATGATGAATCAGGAAATAGAATGGAAAATTAAACAAATGAGACAAAAGACATTTGAATCAGCTAATAAATGTGGGAAATTGTTGGCCTGGCAAATGAAAAAAAGACAAAAATTAAATACTATTACAAATTTAGAAGTGGAAGGAAAGAACATACAGAACCCTGCCGTGATTAAAAACTGTTTCCAGAAGTACTTTAAACAATTATATGCACAAGGGCCACAGAAAGAAATTGACATAGATCGATTTTTGAAGATAAATGGATTACAAAAAATTTCCCAAGAAAATAAATTAATGTTGAACTATAAAATATCTGAACAGGAAGTAGAAGGTGCCATTCAGAACATGCAATTAGGTAAATCTCCAGGACCAGATGGACTGACTTCCAGATATTACAGATCTTTAAAATAATGGTTAGTACAACCTTTAAAGGAATTCTGTAATGAAATATTGGAAGGGAAAAGGGCACCAGAGTGGTGGAAAGAAGCATATATTACACTTATACCAAAAACAGAAACTGAAAAGACTACTGCCCCATATCATTACTTAATGTGGATTACAAAATCTTTGCAGATATTTTGGCCAAAAGATTAAAAAAAGTGTTGATGGAAGAGATTCATAAAGACCAAGCAGGCTTTCTTCCGGGTAGACATTTGTCTGACAATTTGAGGAATATAATTAACATTTTAGAAAAACTAGAAGTGAATATTAATACTAAGGCAGTTTTGATATTTGTGGACGCGGATAAAGCTTTTGACAATATTTCTTGGAGTTTTATGAAGAAGAACCTACAGGGGATGGGGGTGGGTGAAGAATTTGGAAATGGTATAAGTGCAATTTACTCTGAACAAAAGGCCAAGTTAATTGTTAACAATGAGGTGACAGAGGAATTTAAGATAGAAAAAGGAACACAACAAAGTTGCCCAATTTCCCCATTGCTTTTTATATCAGTCCTGGAGGTTTTGTTGAATATGATTAGAAGGGACCAGTTGGTTAAAGGTATACAAGTCGGAGCTAAACAGTATAAATTGAGAGCATTTGCAGACGATTTAGTATTGACATTACAGGAGCCAGAATCTAGTACTAAAAGAGTTTTGGAACTGATTCAAGATTTTGGTCAGGTTGCAGGATTTAAATTGAATAAATTAAAAACAAAGGTTTTAGAGAAAAATTTAACAGCGATTGAAAGAGAGAGGTTTCAGAATGAGACAGGTTTAACAGTGGTTAAGAAAGTGAAATACCTGGGGATTAATATGACAGCTAAAAATGGGAACTTATTTAAAGACAATTATGAAAAATGTTGGTCGGAAGTGAAAAAAGATTTAGAAATTTGGTCAAATCTGAAGCTTTCACTGCTAGGCCGTATTGCTGCGATAAAGATGAATGTATTGCCAAGAATGTTATTTTTGTTTCAAACATTGCAAATTCTGGATAAAATGGATTGTTTCAAGAAGTGGCAGAGAGATATTTCTAGATTTGTCTGGCAGGGCAAGAAGCCCAGAATAAAATTTAAAATATTAACGGATGCAAAGGAAAGAGGTGGATTTGCCCTGCCAGACCTTAAACTTTATTATGAAACAGCAGCGTTCTGCTGGTTGAAAGAATGGCTACTTCTTGAAAACACAGACATCTTGGATTTGGAAGGTTTTAATAATGTATTTGGATGGCATGCATATCTGTGGTATTATAAGGTCAAAGCACATAAAGCATTTAAAAACCATATTTTCAGGAAAGCATTGTTTAATGTCTGGATAAGATATAAGGACTTGCTTGAAAATAAAACCCCAAGGTGGTTGTCACCGATGGAAGCGAAGGCTCAGAAAAAACTCAATATGGAGGCCAAATGGCTGGAATATTGGGAAATTTTGGAACAAGTGGGAGACAAACTGAAATTGCAGAGTTATGAAAAACTAAAAAACAAAGTGTGAGATTGGCTTCATTATTATCAAATAATGGAGGCATACAATTTGGTCAAAAAAATTGGATTCCAGGTGGAAAAATCAAAATTGGAAACAGAATTGTTAGATTCCAAAGCTAAGACTTTGTCAAGGATGTATAACTTGCTGTTGAAATGGAATACTCAGGATGAAACAGTGAAATCTGTTATGATTAAATGGGCACAGGATGTTGGACATAACATTATGATGGCTGACTGGGAACAGTTATGGACCACAGGTATGAAGTTTACGGCATGTAATGCCTTAAGAGAGAATATTATGAAAATGATATACAGGACACCAGTCAAGCTTGCAAAAATCTATCATTTGCCCGATAATAAATGTTGGAAATGTAATGAGACTGAAGGTACATTCTTTCACCTTTAGTGGACATGCCCAAGGATTAAGGCATTCTGGGAGATGATTTATAATGAAATGAAGAAGGTATTTAAATATACCTTCCTGAAGAAACCAGAGGCCTTTCTCCTGGGCATGGTCGGCCAATTGGTGCCAAAGAAGGATAGAACTTTCTTTATGTATGCCACAACAGCAGCAAGAATACTTATCGCAAAGTAATGGAAGACACAAGAGCTACCCACCCGGGAAGAATGGCAGATGAAGGTGATGCACTATATGGAACTGGCGGAAATGACTGGCAGAATCCGAGACCAGGGAGAAGAGTCAGTGGAAGAAGATTGGAAAAAGTTTAAAGTCTACTTACAAAAATACTGTAAAATTAATGAATGTTAGAATGATGTTGGATAAGAAGTTAATGTTGGGATACTGCCAGGGAGACAAAGTCCATCATGGCCCCCAAGCCGGCTGCCGGACGTTCCATCGATCTCCCGTAGTCACGCAGTATCAGCAAATAGCGACACGAAGCCTCAAGAATAGAGTATTCCACATTCTTAGGCTGGTGCACACTCTGTCAGCAGAATTCACACAGCGAGAGATGCACAGCAGGAGAGCATATTTACAGTTTATTCAGCGTTGGTCAGAACAAAGAAACCATGACCGCCTGCATCGGTATGTTCAGGCAAGAAGAAAGAAATGAAAGCAACTGACAACATAAACATCCTGTGAACAGGAAATACGCAGACTCTGTGACTCACAAAGCCTGCTCCCTTTTAAGGTGGAATGGAAATATCCTAACATCCTCCCCCTTTCTGTGTAATCAGGTCTTTAACGTCCCTTGAAGGACAGCCAAATTTAAATAACAATTTGACACACGGCTGTGAGGCATTTGCGAGCTTTTTTGCGGAGAAGGTCTTGTTGCTCCGCCATGACCTCCCTGCCAATTTGGATACAATAAAGGAACTGGAGGCCCCTCGACTGTCCTTGGGTCCAGTATTGGACCACTTTGACCGGATATCCCCAGCCGATGTGGACAGACTTCTCCGAGCTGGAAAGCCCACCACCTGTCCTCTCGACCCGTGCCCGTCTTGGCTGATTAGAGCGTGTCCAGACGAGGTGCGGGCCCTCCTGGGGGATATCATCAATTTGTCCCTTAGCACGGGGACATTCCCAGGGGAACTGAAGGAGGCAGTGGTGCGCCCGCTCTTAAAGAAAACATCATTAGATCCTTTAGATCTATCCAATTACCGCCCGGTTTCGAATCTTCCGTTCCTGGGTGAGGTGATTGAGAGAGCGGTTGCTGAACAGCTTGGTGGGTTTCTGGATGAAACATCGGCTCTGGATCCATTCCAGTCTGGCTTCCGCGCTGGTCATGGGACCGAGACAGCTCTGGTTGCCCTAACAGATGATCTTCGTAGACAGCTGGATCGAGGCGGGTCGGGGCTCCTGATTCTCCTAGATCTGTCAGCAGCTTTCGACATGGTCGATCATGAACTTCTGGACCACCGCCTTGCCGACGTGGGGATCCAGGGCACAGTCCTTCAATGGCTGCGCTCGTTTCTCTCTGGTCGGGGACAGAGGGTGGTGCTTGGGGGGGAATTGTCATCGCGCCACTCCTTGGTGTGTGGAGTACCTCAGGGTGCGATACTCTCCCCAATGCTTTTCAACATCTTTATGCGCCCCCTCGCCCAGCTTGTCCGGAGTTTTGGGCTGGGTTGCCATCAGTATGCCGATGACACCCAACTCTATCTGTTGATGGATGGCCATCCTGACTCGGCCCCAGACACACTGACCAGATGTCTGGAAGCTGTGGCTGGATGGTTACGTGGGAGCCGGTTGAAGCTAAATCCTTCGAAGACAGAGGTCCTGTGGCTGGGACGGGACGATATGGGATTGGGGGGGCAACTCCCATCTCTTGCGGGGGCGCAGTTAGTGCCAGCACCGTCCGTTAAGAGTTTGGGTGTAATCTTCGACACCTCCCTTTCCATGGAGGCGCAGATTGCAGCTATAACAAAGGCGGCATTTTTCCATCTCCGCCAAGCTAAGCAGTTGGCTCCTTACCTCTCTCACCCTGACCTAGCCACTGTGATCCACGCGACGGTCACCTCCAGACTGGATTATTGTAACTCGCTCTACGTGGGGCTGCCCTTAAGACTGACCCAGAAACTCCAGCGGGTGCAGAATGCTGCAGCGAGACTCCTTACGGGGTCTTCGCTGCGAGATCACATTCATCCGGTGCTATATCAACTGCACTGGCTCCCGGTGGAGTACAGGATCAGGTTTAAGGTGCTGGTTTTAACCTTTAAAGCCCTATACGGCCTAGGACCCTCGTACCTGTTGGGATACTGCCAGGGAGATAAAGTCCATCTGAGCCCCCAAGCTCCTTGCCGGACGATCCATCGACCTCCCTTAGTCACGCAGTATCTAGCAATTATAGCGACACGAAGCCTCAAGAAAAGATAGCCAGATTCTTGGACTTGTGCACACTCTATCAGCAGAATTCACACAGCAAAAGTTGCACAGCATGAGAGCATATTTACAGTTTATTTGGCGTTGGTCAGAACAAAGAAAACATGACCGTCTGCTCCGACTGCTCAGGCAAAACAGCAGAAAACGAAAGGAACAGACAACATAAACATCCTGTGAGACAGGAAACGCGCAGGCTGTTATACAAACATCCTGCTCCCTTTTAAGGTGGAACGGAAATATCCTAACAGTACCTACGGGACCGCCTCTCCTGGTATGCCCCACAGAGAAACTTACGGTCTTCAAATAAAAACATCTTGAAGGTCCCAGGCCACAGAGAAGTTAGGCTGGCCTCAACTAGAGCCAGGGCTTTTTCGGCTGTGGCTCCGACCTGGTGGAACACTCTGTCACAAGAGACTAGGGCCCTGCGGGACTTGACATCTTCCCGCAGGGCCTGCAAGACAGAGCTGTTCCCCCAGGCCTTTGGCCAGGGCACAGCCTGACTCCCCCTCTCGGCAATCTTCGCGGAGCTCTGGCCCAGTGGTGGCCAGTGGCTTGAATTTAATTAATTTTATAATGAATGATTTTAGAGTGTTGTTTGTGTTGTACTTTTGTATTGTTTTATTGTTGTTAGCCGCCCTGAGCCCGACTTCGGCTGGGGAGGGCGGGATATAAATAAAATTTATTATTATTATTATTATTAACCTGTAGTACCTGTGGTTCAACCCAATTGCAACCTTTGTACGTAAACCTTAAGTTGTTCTCTGTTAACAACCTTAGACAACAGATCAGCAGGAATTTCATTTCCTGGCATGTAGGACACCTGAATGAGTCCTTTCTGAATACACTCTCTTGCACGATGTAGCTTAATCTGCAAGTACTTGGTTCTTTGCTTGCAACTCTCCGAGTTCAGCAAAGCCAAACAAGATCTATTGTCTTGATACACTTGTATAGGACATTTCACAGAAACCCCGATGTCCTTAAACAGTTGTATCAACCATTCACAATCCATGAGTGAAAATGACAGAGCATTGAGTTCTGCTTCACAGGAACTTAGGCTAACTGTCGTCTGCTTTTTGCACAACCAGTCAAACAGACAGTGGTTGTACATGTAGCATACTCCAGAAGTGCTTGTACCATCCGTGGTGTCACTTCCAAAACTCGCATCTGCAAAGATTTCAAGACCTCCAGTCTTCTGACTGGTGAACCTCAGCCTGTAGTGCAAAGTCCCTTTCAAATACCGGGCTATGCGCTTCAGAGCTTTCCAATCCTGAACAGTAGGATTGTTAGCATGTCTGCTAAGCAGGTTAGTGCTTACAGCAATGTCAGGTCTTGAACATCTAGCAATGAAATTCAACTTGCCTAGAATCCATCTGTACAGCGTAATGTCAGAAAACGCTTCAGCAGTACTATCTACCTGGTAACCTGTCACCATCGCTGTGTCTGCTGGGTTTGCATCAACCAAATTCAACCTGGTTAATACATCAGCAATTTTCTGTGTTTGGTGTACCAGAAAATTACCTGCTTGGTCCCTCTCCACCTGCAGAGAAAGATAGTTGGATACCTCACCAAGATCCTTCATGTCAAAGTGCTCCTTCAGCTGAGCTAGGGTGCTTTGATAGAAAGCCTGATTCTTCCAAAACATCAGAAGATCATCAACAAAACATAAACAATACAGTTTGTTTTGCCTCTCCTCCTTGACAAACACACACGGATCAGCTTTGCCCTAGTGAAAACCTAGAGAAAGCAACGTCTCAGTGAGTTTTGTGTTCCAACACCTGGCACTCTGCTTGAAACCATATAAGGATTTTCACAGTTTACAGACCATTCCCTTCTGTATCTGCATTCCAACAGGTGGAAGCATGTACAGCTCCTCCCCCAAAATCCCGTACAAAAAAGCTGTATTAATGTCATGATGGGAAACATGCAGTTTCTCCTCCGCAGCGATCTTGAGCATCAGCCGAACGCTCTCATATTTGATGGTGGGCGAGTAGGTCTCGTGGTAATCCTGTCCTGGTACCTGTGAAAAACCTCTGGCAACCAATCTGGCTTTGTGTCTGACAACCTTGCCATTCTGGTCTGTCTTGGCCTTGAAGACCCATTTGCTGCCAACCAGTCTCATCCCTGGGACTTCCGGTACCAGCTCCCAAGTTTGGTTCCTGAACAAGGAATCAACTTCAGCCTTCATGGCATTTAGCCAAGGCTCAGCATCAATAGAGGTTAACTCCTGAACCTCTTTGAAGCTTGAAGGTTCCCACACCTTCTCTGAGCTACTAAGAACAGCAGTTGCCGTCTTAGCAAACTCATCAGCAAATCTCTTTGGAGGTCTGCCTTTGGTCGCCCTTTCAGACCTGTGAACCAGACGCAAGTCTTCTGGACTCATCTCCTCCTTCTTAGGAGAAAAGTGACCAATGGTGAACAGTGGTTCTTCCAGTTCATTGTCAGACGCATCAGATGGTCTGACTGAGACCTTTGCGCTCTTGTAGTCTGCTGTGTCATCACTGTCGCTGACACCAGCAGCAGCACCGCCCACTGAACTGGAATCCGAACTCTGATCATCATCATCATCAGCTTCCTCAGCTTTATCTGCTTTCTTCACATCACCTTCATCCTCCTCTGGGTAACTCTGGAATATTCCCACATTTCCCCCCCACTTAGGATTGTACTCAACACTCCTTGTGAACTTTATGGATTTAGAGTCAGTCATCCATACCCTGTATGCACCTTTTTTGTACCCCATGAACAAACCATGTGCCCCACGCTTCCCAAGCTTGTTGCATTGTGGGGTGTGTACCCACATGTCAGAACCAAAGATTCTCATGTGCTTGACGCATGGTTTCTTACCAAACATCTTCTCATAGGGAGTGCAACCAATAGGTGATGACAGTCTCCTGTTAAAAGAATAAACAAAATTCGAGAGAGCCTCCCCCCAAAACTTCTCAGGGAGGTTGGCATCATGCAACAAGGTTTTTAGTCCTTGCAGCAACGTTTGATTTGCTCGCTCCGCAAGCCCATTCATCCATGGCGATCTAGGCGTTGACAAGTCATGCTGGGTTCCCTTCTCAGTCAGGAAAGCTTCAAACTGCTGAGAAGTGAATTCCCCACCTCGATCAGTAAACAGACAGCCGATACGTTTACCGTGAGCATTCTCCAACCAAGCACAGAATGCCTTGAACCTAGGAAATGCTTGCGATTTCTGCTCGAGCATAAACACATGAATGTACCTGGAAAAAGAATCAATTAGAACCATGAAGTACCTTGCTCCTCCCAAAGAGGGCGCAAGAGGACCAACCAGGTCTGCGTGCACTAGCTGGTAGGGTTTGGAAGCCTGCCTGCTAGACTCCTTGCCTTTTGGAGCAACCTTCACCTTGTTCTCTGCACAAGATACACATTTCATGTGAAACTTACAGGGTTTGATGTTCAAACCTTCAACCAACCCAGGCATCTTGGCCAGCGCTTGCCAAGACAGGTGACAAAATCTTCGATGTGCATCATGAATGCATCCTGCATGAAGAACTTTGTTAGTTTGTGCAACACAACAAGAATCAGCATCAGATATAACAGCATTGTCATCATAAGTTATACAGAATAAGCCATCCATAAACTTTGCATGCAAAATGTCCTCTTTGCCTTTTCTGATGTCACAGACGGTCCTCTTGAAGGATATCTCAAAACCACGCCCAGTCAGCTGTGGGACACTAAGCAAATTGTCCGCAGCTCCTGGAACAAAAAGTACATCTCTGATGGTAGTTTGCAGACTTGCAAGTTTCACAGTCCCAACTCCTGCAACTTGCAAAGTCCTTCCATCAGCCAGGTGGATCTCACCATCTTGAGGTGTGAAGGAGATAAACAGATGGCGGTCCTTCGAAAGATGGCGACTGGCACCAGAGTCAACAACAAACCTGGCCTTGTCCTTTGGAGCAGGTTTTCCAGCAAGCAAAACCTTGTTTCCCACCAGCGTGGGCTTTTGCAGCTTGCCTTTAGCCTTTGGTGAAGCTGTGCCAGCAAACAAAGCCTTGTTTTTCCCTGGCTTGGGCTTTCCACCCCCCTGCTCCTGGCCATCAGACGTGCCTTTAGCCTTTGGTGAAGTTGTACCAGCAAACAAAGCCTTGTTTTCCACTGGCGTGGGCTCTTCACCCTCCCTCTGCTTCTGGCCATCTGCAGGCATCTTGCTCTGTTTACCTCTGGCCTTCCGGCCTCTGTTAAGGCGATGACCTTGGTTCTCATGAGAAACAGAGCTAACAGCTGCCGACTCCTTGGCTCCCCCTGGAGGCTGGAATGCTGCCTGGGATGACGTGACAGTCTGCTCCCCCTGCAGCTTGCAACCGGTGCCCTCAGCATCCCTGCATTCACTCGCATTCTGGGAAACAGCCAGGACCTCCGATGCAGTCAAACTCTGGGCTGGGATGATTGGCAGATGGGCAGCTTTCAAAGCATTCCACATGTCACGCGCCGTCGAATTTCCAGCTAGCGTCTTTAATTCCTCCAGAGAGACGGACAAGACTATTACGTCTATGGCCCTCAAATTCTGGGCCTCCCATTTCTCTGTCAGAGGATCTGGAGGGGCTTCAGACACAGTTTGCCACTCTCCAAACTGACGCAGCAAACTCTCACACCATTTTGCCCAGGTTTGATAATTGTGCCGATTTAACTTTGGGCACTCAGTGGCCTCAGAAGCTTGGAAAAACTCCATTCCAGCTTTTTACTTGAGCCGTGAGCCTTTATGCCTTCAAAGACGTCTTATCTTGGCAGCCCATTAATCACGAATTCTCTGGCGCCGCTCCCAGATCTATTAGTCTTGCCGGACATCAAAAGCTCTTCCACGGCATTCAGAAAAGCCTCTGCTTTCGCTTTTCCAACACATACCTTTCAGCAGTCTGTCGCAGTCTTACTCTCCTGTAAGTGCTGTGAATCTGGGCCCGAAACCTGTTGTTGGGATACTGCCAGGGAGACAAAGTCCATCATGGCCCCCAAGCCGGCTGCCGGACGTTCCATCGATCTCCCGTAGTCACGCAGTATCAGCAAATAGGGACACAAAGCCTCAAGAATAGAGTATTCCACATTCTTAGGCTGGTGCACACTCTGTCAGCAGAATTCACACAGCGAGAGATGCACAGCAGGAGAGCATATTTACAGTTTATTCAGCGTTGGTCAGAACAAAGAAACCATGACCGCCTGCATCGGTATGTTCAGGCAAGAAGAAAGAAACGAAAGCAACTGACAACATAAACATCCTGTGAACAAGAAATACGCAGACTCTGTGACTCACAAAGCCTGCTCCCTTTTAAGGTGGAACGGAAATATCCTAACAGTTAAGTGGTTTTTAGCTATAATGCTATAAGGAATATGAAAAAATGGATTATTAACAGGTAAAAAATTTTATTTTGTATTTTTCTTTTTTCATTTTGTAATACTTTGAAAATCTTAATAAATATCTTTTTTTAAAAAAAAAGAAAGAGCACTGAACTCAGCCTCAGTGGATGAGAGCACTATAAGACTTTGCTTCTTGGACCTCCATCCAACTACTGAGTTTCCAAACTTCACCACTAGGCCAGACATGGACTTGCGGTCTTCCAGATTAGCCCAGTCCGAGTCCACAAAACAAGTCAGTTTGACTTCTCCTCGCGCTGGCAACCTAAGACAAAAGTCTTTGGTTTCCTGCAAATACCTCAGAACTCTCTTGATGCCATTCCAGGCTTGCACACTAGGGTTTGAAGCTTCCCTGCTGAGCAGATTGACAGCAAACGCTATATCAGGTCTGCTCCACTGGGCCAAGTACAGCAAACTCCCTAGGGCTGACTGAAACACTTCAGCATTTTTGAACACAGCGTGTTCTACTTGCTGACTGTCCTTCACAAAACTAGTCTCCATTGGACTTCTCACTCCTGCACAATCACTCATCCTGAATTTCTGAAGCAGTTGCTCAATTTTGCCTCTCTGGCTGAGCAAGAAGCTTCCATCCTGGGCTCTGTCAACACTTACACCTAGATAGGTTTTGACAGCCCCAAGCTGCTTAAGCTTGAACCGTTTACCTAGCTCTTTGGCAAACCTTTCTGCCTGTTTATCTGTCTCTGAAAAGAATAACAAATCATCAACCCAAAGTTGAAGAAACTCTTGTGTTGCACCTGATCCTCTCAAATAAAGGCAACTATCAGCAACACTTCTTCTGAAACCTAGCTCTTCTAAGGCTTCATTCAGGCACATGTTCCAGTTTCTGGCAGATTGACGTAATCCATAGATGTATTTGTGCAATCTCCACACAACATCCTGCCTCAAGTTCTCAAACCCTGGAGGAGGAATCATGTATAGCTCCTCCTGGAGATCTGAGTTTAGGTAGGCAACATCCACATCAAAGTGGTTTACCTTCCAGCCTCTCTGTGCTGCACAAGCTAAAAGCGTTCTCAGAGTCTCTGCTCGTGAGGTTGGCGAATACACCTCAGTGAAGTGTATTCCCTTTCTCTGAGTGAATCCTCAAGCAACTAACCTAGCTTTATACTGTGGTTCTCCAGCGTCAGTAGGCTGAAGACGGTAAACCCATCTGCAACTCACAGCCTTCTTGCCTGGTGGCAATTCTGTGAGTGAGAACACACCTAGATCTTCCAGGGACCTCATCTCTTTGTCCATTGCCCTGTGCCACTTACCTGCTTCTTCCTGAGGTAAACTCTGAATACCCTCGAAGGATTCAGGTTCACACCTGGCTGAACCTACCCAGACGCCTGAAGCGTCATACCGATCAGGAGGCCTCCTTGTCCTCGCTGATCTCCTCAGTGTGAACCCTGATGTCACTGCTGCCTCACTGGGTCCAGCTAAATCATCCTCAACTTCAGTGTCTTCCCCCTCTGACCTGCTGCGCCTCTTGGGCCTTACAACTGTTCCAGCAGGTGAGGAAGGCTCACTCTTTATCTCAGACTTGACACTTGCCTCCCAGTACGTTTCCGAGCACAATTCAAAGTGTTGGTGCTGACCTTTAAAGCCCTAAATGGCCTCGGTCCAGTATACCTGAAGGAGCATCTCCACCCCAATCATTCTGCCCGGACGCTGAGGTCCAGCACCGAGGGCCTTCTGGCGGTTCCCTCATTGCAAGAAGCAAAGCTACAGGGAACCAGGCAGAGGGCCTTCTCGGTAGTGGTGCCCACCCTGTGGAACACCCTTCCAGCAGATGTCAAAGCGATAAACAACTACCTGACATTCAGAAGACATCTTAAGGCAGTTCAGGGAAGTTTTTAACGTGTGATATTTTACTGTATTTTTGGTTTTTATGGAAGCCGCCCAGAGTGGCTGGGGAGGCCCAGCCAGATGGGCGGGGTATAAATAATAAATTATTATTATTATTATTATTATTATTATTATTATTATTATTATTATTATTGCCTGAGGAGGTGTCCTAGGTTCCCCCCTCTGAGGGATCCTGAGCTGTCCCTGCCTTGGACTCTCCCTGTGATGGACCTTGTTGCTCTGGACCACGGTCCCCAGCAACAAGTTCCTCTTCCTCCTCAGCATCTGAGTCATAGAACGGCTGTAGAATCACGTCTGGATTAGCGTGCAGACGTTTCCAACCAGCTTGCTCACAGAACTCAGCGCTATTGCTGATAACCAACCTTGACTGGTTTCCACTTGGGTACGCAAACCGCCAGGCCTTTGAGCCAGGCTCATACCCTACAAAGATCATTCTTTTAGATCTTGGCTCACCTTTCTTGCGTAGAGTCTTTGGAATAAGAATCCAGGCCTCACAACCAAACACACGAAGGTAGTGCACCTTAGGCTTCTTTCCATGCAGCAAGAAATAAGGTGTATTTCCTACACTTGAGTTGTACACTCTGTTCTGCATATGAACTACGTAGCGCCAGGCCTCGGACCAGAACCTCTGGGGTAGCCCTGCATCCCACAGAACAGAAGATACCGCTTCCTGCACCGTCCTGTTCTTTCTCTCTGCCAGCCCATTCTGTTGCGGAGAGTAAGGAACGGTCAATCGGTGGCTAATCCCCTTCTCCCTAAAGAAATCCTGTAAAGCAGAACCAGTGAACTCAGAACCTCTGTCACTTTGAAAGCCACACACTCTGGTGGAAAAGGTTACCTCAACTGCGGTGATCCAATCCCTGATTATTTTAGCTGCCTCCCCTTTAGTTTTCAGGGCAAATGTCCAAGCAGACCTCGAGAAATCATCAATCAGAAGCAGAGAGTACTTTGATCCCCCCAGTGACTCAACTGACATGGGGCCACACAAATCTGCATGAATCAATTCAAAGGGTTGCGTGGTCTGTCTCTCTGACTTTGGATAGGAGCATGTCACAATCTTCGCCTGCTTACAAGCATTACAGTCTAAAAATTTGTCACAAACTTTAAATTTGCACCCTTGTGTCAGTTCAGGTGCCTTCTTAACGAACCCCCAATTCAGATGTGCGAAGCGCCTGTGCCAAATATGCGGACAACCATCGTGGGGCGCTACATTCACACATTGCCCCTTTGCATCTTCGGTGTCTTCTTCTTCTGTAGAAACAGGCACATTTACAACAAACAAATTGCCCTTGGACTGCACTGTGTACAAGTGCTTCACATTCTTGGAAAACTCACATTGGGTACCTGCAAAAGACACACAAAAACCATCAGCAAGTAAATCATGCACACTTAACAAACAGTTGGCTAAACCGGGCACCGCAAAAGCTTTGACTTCATGTTTAAGAAAGGAACAGTAAAAAAGGCCTGACTGTGTGAGCCTTTTTCTACTTCCATCCGCAAGCGTCACATATTTATCAGGTTTTACTGTCCTGCAGTTGCTTAAAAGACCAGCAGATGTCACGAGCGTGTTTGTCGCTCCTGAGTCCACCACAATAGTCAGAACGTCTGGTTGTTGACATTCCTGGAGCATCGCCATAGCAACAATCCCCTTGCTGCCCCCCTCCTTGGGGCCTCTGCAGATGTCCTCTCTGGTTGTCACGGCAACAGACTCCCCCCGGCAGGGAGACTTGCCCACAAGCTTCACAGCTTCCGTAGATGCAACTCTCTCAGTTGCCATGGAGACTGGACTTGTCTCGGCATTCCCACACTTCTGCGAAGCTCTTATCTGTCTTTGCTGCAGGTGGCTGCCCTTGGAGCCTCTAGCTCTATTCAGCTTCCCATGGCTAAGCTCCGGCTCACGATGTAAACAACACTTGGCAGCTTTTGGAGAAAGAGGCTCCTCTGAGCTTTCACTGCTCACTGCCTCCCCACTGCTCACAGGGCTTCCAGGACCTTTGCCTGCACCCCCTCTGATGGGTACGGGGCTCCCAACTCGTGGCCTCTCTCCTGGCTCCTCACACAGACACGTTGCAGCATCCAAACAGCTCCCAGGCACAGCAGCAACAGCAACAGTCCCTTTGCCCCCCCGTGGGGGCTCAAAGCTCCTCTCAGCTTTGTATAAGCTCTCAAGAATGTGGCCGGCACCATCTTGGCTCTCTCTCTTTGTTGCAGCCACGTCTCGGCCCTTGCTTCCCACCCCAGCTTCACAAGCTTTCCAGAGTGCTTGCCAAGCGGCCTCTGGCTTTCTAGCACCCTGTAACACTGGCGCTAGATAAGCTTCCACATTTTCAGCCAAAATTTTGAACACACGCTGCTCCAAATCACTTTGAACTCCAGCCGTCTCTGCCTCTGCTTTCCCAGCTGCAGACTGTGGGGGCTGGACCAAGTCCCATAATTGCTCTCCCACCAGCAGAAATTCCATTTCAAAGTTCCATTCTAGCCAGTTTTGGCTACTCAGTTTCTGACACGGCATCTTAAACTCAAAGCCATGTCCCTGGGGCTGAGCCATGCTTTCCCTCTCCCTTCTGTGGCTTGAGTACTCACTCATTTCTGCCAACCGGGCGTCCTGGAAAGTCTTGGCATCAAAGCTCCTTCTCTCCGTCAGCCTCCTCCGATCTGCCCTCTGCTCTTTGAAGCCTTGGCAGTCGATCAAGCTGACACTCAGTCTTTTAAAGTCTTCCAAGCCCTTTCTCACACTCTTGGCGTTGACCCATAACCTCTTGATAGATTTATTGCTTTATTGTTTGGCGACCAGCCACGCTTCCCTTGCAGCTTCTGTTTACGCAGTGTAGCTTTGGAGCGTCGTAAAGCAATTAGCAGAATTGCACAACGTCTTTGTGCAAGGAAAGGGCAATGAAGCAGTCCAGGCTTTGCTTCTATTCTAGCAACTCTTTATTGGAAACAAATAATGTATTTACAATCCATAACAGCCATCAGAGTGCAGCTGCATTGGTAGCTCCAAAATGGCGACAGAGGTAGCAGCCTAGCCAGAACCTCCCATCTTCAATTAAGCTTTTAATTAGGTTTTAGCCATCTTCTGACCCTATGTTTTTAGTTGTCATTTTGTTTCCTTTGCTTTTAGCCTAATGGTTTATTGTTTTACTGTTTTATTATCTACTGTTTTATGGCTCAACTCGATTTAGCGTAACAAGGAACGCTAAAGAAGATAGATTGCAGTCTTTGCAACTAACGCACAGCTTTCATCCATTGAAGGGAGGCACGAACCCGCTGTATCATCAAGGATGAGGTAAATTATTCCCCTTCCCAAAAATATTTCCGCGGTGAGCGTTGAAAGCCTTAAAGCTGAGAACTAAAGACGGAAAAGGGAGCAGAAACCCTAGAGGCCCACCGAGATAAGGGGCAAGCATGAAACCTTGCTTGTAAAACAACCCTCCCCACCTTTCGAAGGTGGGAAACTGGAAGATAAACATAATCCGTCTTGTGAGTGAGACAAGTGAAGCCCAAAAACCCAGGACTAAGAGACTCCAGCAAACTGCTCCCAATTACCTTTTTCCACGCTCAATATGGTCCTTACAAGAAAGAACTATATGGACCTGGGAATTGCACCAATATCACCTCAGGGGGAGTGGGAGCCCCGAAGGAAGCAAAGTAAAATCACCAATTACTTCCCCCATAAAGAAGGGAGTAAGAATCCACAGCACGAGAGCACTCCAAAAGAAATTGCCCCTACTGTGCTGGATTGGTCATTACAACGCAAAGACTTACAAACTGAGCTTGAAAGACCAAATTATTCCATGAGCTGGGCGCAGGAACTGGACCTAGCTGAGACCGCCTTGATGACCAGTTCCCCCAACCCCAATGACCTCGAGCACCAAAAATCAACCCAGAATCTCAGGGAAAACATGCAAGACCCTCAGAATCTCAGGGGAAACCAGCAAGACCCTCAACCCACAGCGAATGCCAACAGTATAGAAGAGAGGGGTGACCAGTTACACGATCAAATAGATCAGATACGCACAGACCTCTACAATATAAAAAACTTCCTAGCAGTAACAAATGGCCTACTCCTGACGCTCGTGGAGAATTTCAAACAAGCAAAAAGAGCCACAGATCAGTCCTTGGACTCAGAGGCTAGAATCCACATACCACCCAAAAAGAACTCACGCAAAAGAAAACTGGAACCCAAGACAAAGAAAACTAAAAACATCAAAAATTTTAAGCCGTCTAGAAAAACCCAACACATCAGTAAAAAACAGTGGCAGAAACTCTTCAACTTATTATCATCACCTCCTATATCCACAAAAAAAATCAAAGCTCAAGGCACCAAAGAGATCGACAAGGGAGACTCGCCAAAGACCAAATTTGCGGAAATAAAACCCCTGCGTCCAGTCACGCTTCCCTTGCGTGGCTCTGCTTGGGAGCTGACCTGGCAGGAGAGCAGAGTAGCAGCGGTCCTGTGTCCGTGTGAGATGAGGGATAAATCAAGTCCAGAGACAGTTCGGTTCTTATCTCTAGAAGCGTTTATTTACAAGCCATAAATCAGTCTCATTCCATCGGAACTTGGAGGCATTCTCAGCCGTGCTCCAAAAGCACACACGCAGCCTCTGAGCTGAGCTGCGTCTCAGTCAGAATCGAAAGCAAGTCTGAAAGCAGACACACGCTGTGACTCACTTCTCTGCGACAAGCTCCTCCTCCCAGATAAAGGACACCACGGAGTTTTAACCCTGTCAGTTCCAAACTCCACACCCCCTCTTGTCCTGCATCTGGGGACAGTAGCCAACAAAGCTTTCCCCATACACAGACCCTCACAGAACTCCTCGTGCTTCTGGAAGGTTAATGGTTTTGTGAAACCATCAGCGAGGTTCTTGGTTGAGGGACAGTATTTCAGAGCAACTAGCCCCTCATGAACGCTCTGACATACATTCCGGAACCGTATGTCCAAATGTTTGGTCCTCGCCTTGAATTGCCCTGTCTCAGCCAATTTGAGGCATGGTTGATTGTCTTCATGCACCACAACGGGCAGACAATTCTCTCCACAGATTTCCTCGACCAAACACACATAGAACTCCAGTTCTCTGCAAACCTCTGATAGCGCACTGAACTCAGCTTCAGTAGATGAAAGCGCTATGAGACTTTGCTTCAGGGACCTCCACCCAATCACTGAGTCCCCAAACTTCACCACTAGGCCTGACACTGATTTGCGGTCCTCAAGGTTAGCCCAATCCGAATCCACCCAGGCGGTCAGCTTGACATCGCCCTCAGCTGACATCTTGAGGCAAAAGTCTTTGGTATCTTGCAGGTAACGTAGCACCCGCTTAACACCATTCCAGGCCTGCACACTAGGACTTGAAGCCTCTCTACTGAGCAGATTGACAGCAAACGCTATGTCTGGTCTGCTCCACTGTGACAGATACAACAGACTACCCAGAGCTGACTGAAAGAGCTCAGTATTTTCGAACACCACGCGTTCTACTTGCTGACACTCCTTCACGTACCCAGTCTCCATGGGTGATCTGGCACCTGCACATTCAGACATCCTGAACTTCTCAAGCAACTGTTCAATCTTACCTTTCTGGCGAAGCAAAAAGCTTCCATCACTTGTTCTCGTGATCTCTACGCCTAGATAGGACTTGACATCTCCAAGTTGCTTCAGCTTGAACCGCTTTCCAAGCTCCTTAGCAAACTTCTCCACCTGTTCACCTGTCCGTGCCATGAGCAAGATGTCATCAACAAACACCTGGGCCACTTGCTGTTGTAAGCCTGAATCTCTAATGTAAAGACAACTGTCTGCAAGAGATCTCTTAAAACCTAGCTCTTCTAAGGCTTCATGTAGGCACATATTCCAATTCCTGGCAGATTGGCGTAATCCATAGATGGATTTGTGCAACCGCCACACGACGCCTGGCTCACTGACTTCAAACCCTGGAGGAGGAAGCATGTACAACTCCTCCTGGAGATCTGAGTTCAGGTAGGCGACATCTACATCAAAATGGTTCACCTTCCAACCTCTCTGTGCTGCTATCGCCAAAAGCGTTCTCAAAGTCTCCGCTCTCGAGGTCGGCGAATATACCTCTGTGAAGTGGACACCCTTCCTCTGTGTGAATCCTCGGGCCACTAACCTCGCTTTATACTGTGGTTCTCCTGCTTCTGTGGGTTTAAGACGGTAAACCCATCTGCAGCCTACAGCTTGCTGGTTAGCCGGCAGCTGTGTGAGTGAGAACACTCCAAGAGACTCCATTGAGTTCATCTCCTTCTGCATCGCCTCATGCCATTTGCTGGCTTCTTCCCGAGGCAACTTCTGAACATCCTCAAAGGATTCAGGTTCACATCTAGCCACACCAACCCAGACACTCGTGGCTTCATACCTTTCAGGTGGCTTCCCTTTGGTTGATCTTGCTGACCTCCTCAGCGTGAATTCTGGAACTGCGCCTGATTCACCTGGATCAACCCTACTCTCCTCTGGAGCAGAAACATCCCCCTCTGACCTGCTGCGCCGTTTAGGGCGAACAGCTGGTTCTGCTGGCGAGGATGGTTCACTCCTTAGCTCAGACTTGACAGAGACCTGTGGAGGGGTCCTGGGACTCCCTTTTGGAGAGATACGGAGCCTCTCCCTTGGAGATCCCGGCTCTGGACTCTGTGGCTGTGGACTGTGCACCTCAGCAACAGGTTCAGCCTCGTCCTCCTCCTCTTCCTCATCTGAGTCTAACAGAACATCCGGATTCCCGTGAAGACGCTTCCACCCACTCTGCTCGCAAAACTCAGCACTGCTGCTAATAAGCAGCTTGGACTGGTTGCCAGTAGGGTATGCGAAACGCCACGCCTTTGAACCCGGCTCATAGCCTACAAAGATCATCTTCCTAGACCTTGGCTCACCCTTTCTGCGCATGGCCTTTGGAATGAGAACCCAAGCCGTAGACCCAAAAGTGCGCAGGAAATGCACTTTTGGTTGCTTCCCATGAAGCAGAAAGTACGGTGTGTCTCCTACACTTGGATTGAACACCCTGTTCTGCAGAAAACATGCTGTCTTATAACTCTCAGCCCAAAAGCGTTGTGGCAAACCCGAGTCTGCCAACATAGCATTCGCTGATTCCTGTAGCGTGCGAAATTTTCTCTCTGCAACCCCATTCTGTTGCGGAGAGTGGGGGGCCGTCAGTCGATGACTGATACCCTTCTGCCTGAAAAACGATTGCAGCGCAGAACCTGTGAACTCCCCCCCCCCCGATCAGATTGAAAGGAAATCACCCTGGTAGAGAACCGTAGCTCTACCGCTGTGATCCAATCCCTGATCAGTGCAGCTGCCTCTGACTTCTGTTGCAGCGCAAAAACCCAAGAATGTCTAGAAAAATCGTCAACCAGAAGCAAAACCCATTTAGATCCAGCTAAAGAAGGTGTCGGCATGGGGCCCGACAAATCTGCATGGACAAGTTCAAAGGGTTTACTGGTTCTCCTCTCTGACCTGGGGTATGTGCATGTTGTGACCTTTGATTGCTTACAGGCTTGACAATCTAGGTATTTGTCACATGCTTTGAACCTACACCCAATGGTGTTGCCTGTGGCCTTCCTCACATATGACCACCCTACGTGCCCAAATCTCCTGTGCCATAAGTGTATACAATCATGGTGTGGTGGGACATTAGCACACTGCCCTTGGGCGTCGTCAATGGACTCTCCACTAGCCCCATTTTCCACCAGCCCCATTTTCCCACCAGTCCCATTTTCAATGGGCATCTCCACCAGAAAGAGCCTGTCTTTTCTTTCGACACTGTAGATCTTCTTCCCATCCCTGTAGAAGGAACACAAATTGTTAGAGAACAGAACATCGAACCCAGCAGCCATAAGAGCTGGCACACTTAAAAGAGAGTGGGCAAGCTCTGGAACCACATAAGCTTGCACCCAATGATCTATAAAAGAACAATAAAGAAACCCAGATTCAGTCAGTGGTCTTTGAGACCCATCTGCTAAGGTGACATAGCGTCCAGTTTTAACTGTCTTGCAGTTCCTCAGGAGCCCTCTAGAGGTCACTAGGCAATGCGACGCTCCCGAATCGACAACAAGAGATAAAGAGTGTCTCTGCCTGTTTTCCAAAGATGCCGTGGCGTTGCTCGCACTCCCATCGGTTGCCATGGCCACAGCCTCCCCCCGACTGAGGCTTTTGCCTTTTCTCAGAGACACCATCGCAGCTGTGAGGTGATAAGACGCCTTGTCTTTGTTTTTCTCCTGGCCCGCTGCTTTCCCACGTCTTTGCTGGGAACTGGCCTTGGGAACCTGCTTTGTTGACATTCCACGCCGGCCGGTGTCCTCGGCAGCCTGGGCCTCTAGCAGATGCTTCCCAGCGCTGTTGGACGTCGTCTCAAAGCACAAACAACTTTCAGAGCCTTTGGCTTTCTCAGAGCTCTTGGAATGGCCTGCCTGGCCTGCACCCCCACTCCTTCTTGGGGTGCAGCCTGTGCCCTCTTTCACAGCTCTCAGCCGCTCTCCAGCACACAGTCCATCACACAGACGTGTCGAAGCGTTGCAACAGCCTTCCAACACAGTCCCAGCCCCCACTGGGCATTCTGGGCGTCCCTCAGCCCCTTCTGGGCTTCCAGCCCCCTCTGGTCTGGCTCTCACCTCGGCCTGAGGCTTGCTCCCTTGGCCCTCGGCTTCCTCCCGGCCCTTGGCTCCTGCTGAGCTTTCGCACAGACTCCTCAGCACCTGCCAGGCGGCCTGAGCCGATTTAACGCCCTCCAGGTGGGGCAACAGCAAAGCGTCCACACTTGCTTGCAACAGGCAGAGCTCTCTCTGCTCTCTCTCACTCAGCTGAGCAGTAGCATGCATGGGTGGGGCCGGCTCCTTCTGGACTGGACTCCAGAGCCCTGTGGCCACAAACCACCCCCTTGCTCTTCTTGACCAGGCCTCCCAGTTGGCCCCATTCAGCCTCTCACCGGGGTAGCTCTCTTGGCTCTGCTGTGCCTGTGCAGCAGCCATTCTCCTCCCCCCGGGGCTTCAGCGTACTCACACTGCCAGCAAGCTGGACCTTCGAAGCAGCCGTCCCTCTTGGCTCTTGGCTCCGCTCTCCAGCATCTCCCACTGCCCTTCCTGGCAGGAGATCACAGCAACTCACCGCTGGCAGCCTTCCTCCCTTCTCACACTTGTCAGGAAACACGTAGCGCCATAACCTTTGCGGAAATAAAACCCCTGCGTCCAGTCACGCTTCCCTTGCGTGGCTCTGCTTGGGAGCTGACCTGGCAGGAGAGCAGAGTAGCAGCGGTCCTGTGTCCGTGTGAGATGAGGGATAAATCAAGTCCAGAGACAGTTCGGTTCTTATCTCTAGAAGCGTTTATTTACAAGCCATAAATCAGTCTCATTCCATCGGAACTTGGAGGCATTCTCAGCCGTGCTCCAAAAGCACACACGCAGCCTCTGAGCTGAGCTGCGTCTCAGTCAGAATCGAAAGCAAGTCTGAAAGCAGACACACACTGTGACTCACTTCTCTGCGACAAGCTCCTCCTCCCAGATAAAGGACACCACGGAGTTTTAACCCTGTCAGTTCCAAACTCAACACCAAACCCCTCCCCATAGGTGAAAATAATTCCCCAAGTACATTCAAAGAAATAAGCCCCCCCACAGCTGTTCTCCCCCTGTGTTCGCCCAGCCTGACAAAAGCAACCAAACTACAGCTGTATGTGTTGTCTTGAATCCACCTAGGACCCCTGTAGCAACTGCAAACAGAAGTAAGTCGGGGATCTCCAATATAGACGGGAACCCGCGGGAACTCCAAGCCCGCAGTAGAAAGAAAGAATGGATCCTGGTCCTAAGCCCGGAAAAGATGGTATTCACGAACTATCCAAAACCACTGGGTTCTCGCACAGGGACAGACCGTGTGAGGCACCTACTGACTATTATAAACAACATTCTACCTGGGGCAGTTAAAGCAACCGACATAGACAGTATAGACTACCTATATCAAGATGGACATTCAGTCCGTGCCCTGATCACTTTCACAGATCATAATCTGGTCAACTTCATCTTTAGAACAAGAAATCTATTTTTAAAGAAAGGAATAGATTTATTAAGAATCTTTGAAAACAGAGCCCCGCTAACCTCCCTACTGGCGGCCAAGGGGATAGGGAGACCAGGAACAGAGGTACAAAACGATAGAGTGCACATGCAACAAAACCAGCAAAACCAGAGCCTAGTGCACCAAGCAGGAAAACATAGCTCCTACTGAGACTCAACTTCATTTGAACGACAGAGAGGACTCTTTTTCCATAGAAGAACATGCCCTAATAAATCGGTTCTGGTCACTGCAGATGCCAGCCCAAAAGGAAATCTTGGTCAGACTGGACACCCTGAGAAGCAGACTGACCAAAAAGGAGGCCCATGTTGAGACTACGGAAGGCTCACACATACGGCCTATATCCCCCAAGTGCCTAGTGGACAAGAGGACGGTGGGAGGCGCCTTTAAATGTGTAGATTCGGAAGACCAATCGCAGCCCCCACTGGTGTATGGTAAGGCAAAACTAAAACAGACTGTCACATCTCGGAGTACCTGGTTCAACTATCTAAAACTCTCCCCAAATGAAATAGGTACTCCCCCAAGTCCAAACCACCCCCTTAAGTCCCCAAGAGCTATGGATAATCATTCCCTTATGCAGCAGATGCCTATTGACAAACTTAATGGGAGTGTTTTTTTAGATGTAAAGGGGTCACTGGACACCGTGGACCCAACAAATCCACACCATGGAGGGACAGAGAATTAAAGCTGCTGTCCTGGAACATTGCAGGATGGCGCACTAAGAAAAGCAATCAACAACTTGCAATGTTTCTTAAGCGATTCGATATCATCCTCCTGCAGGAGACCTGGTACAGCGACCCCATTCTGTTCAATGGGTATTCTTGTCACTCCCTATTTGCTACTCCATCTGTGAGGGGAGGTAGGCCTAGTGGAGGTTTAGCTAGCCTTATCTCCACAGAGCTTGAACATTCCTTAAAAGCCCTCCCAAACTGCAATTCACTAGCCATGGCAGTCCTACTCAAATTTAAGAGAGATGCACTGGTAGTGGTCAATGTCTATCTGCCCCCCTGCCAAAAAAAATCTATAGTGAAAGCTAATGGGGCAGAGTTAGAGGCATTTCTAGAGTCCATAGAATCTTCCCACCCTTCTACACCGATTATAATCGGGGGGGATTTCAACGCCCATATGGGAATTGATGACAACAATCTTTACAGCCAATATAATCAGATTCAGGACCCTGAAAGTCCAACCGAAGCAGGCATTTCACGACTTTCTAAAGATAATAAATGCAACTTCTCGGGGCTATGTCTAGCCCAGGTTGCAAAAAGAAGGGAGCTGATGATAATAAACGGTAGTAAGGAAGAGGATCGCCCAGGGGAGTATACCCATTTTTCAAAGATGGGAGGAAGTGTGATAGACTATATTCTGATATCAAGATTCACCTATAACTCTGCAACAGCAGCAAGAATACTCATTGCAAAGTATTGGAAGACGCAAGATCTACCCACTCTGGAAGAATGGCAGATGAAACTGATTGACTGTATGGGACTGGCAGAATTGACGAGCAGAATCCGCGACCAGGGAGAAGAGTCGGCTGAAGAAGATTGGAAAAAATTTAAGGATTATTTACAGAAATACTGTAAAATTAAGGAAAGTTAAACGGTGTTGGATTGAAAATGAATGGTTTCTAGCTGTAATGATATAAAGGAACATAGATGGGAAAAAAGGGTTTGAAAAATAAGGTAATGTTATAAGCTGTAATGCTTTAAATGAAGGATTTGCTGAACGAATAATTTTAATTGGGATACAAGGAGGAGAAGTATGAGGAGGTCTGAGAAATTTGTTATTTAAGAGTATGGTTTATGAACTTTATGTCTTTTTTAAAGTGTTTGTTTGTTCTGTTTCTGTTTGTTTGTTTAAAAAATTGGAAAATTTAATAAATATCTTTTTTTAAAAAAAAAAAAGATTCACCTATAACTCTGTGTCGAAGTTTCAAGTGGGACATAACACCGAAAGTGACCACCTCCCACTAATTTTAGCGCTCAATGGCCCATCGTTTAACAACCCACGGCTAACCTTTGCTACGCCCCCATCGTTAATCTGGGATCAATGGCCCCCAGAAGAATTAAATGGACCCCCATGCTCAATACAGAGCTAACTCATCTCCTCCATTCGGAAGACGTGAAGACCATCTACACAGCCATTGTATCAGCTAATACCGGGGGAAAGGCCATGGACTCGTTCAACGAGTTATTAGCAAGACTAAAGACCTTTCTAACAACTGAGATACTTAATTCTGTTACAAAGCGGGCAAAGGATCAAGAGAGATGGTTTGATTTGGAGTGCAGACAAGCAAGGAAACGTCTGAGATCAACCTACCGGAATTACAGAAACACTGGAGCACCCTCACTATTTATGGCTTACGTCGATTTAAGACGAAACTATAAACAGCTATTAAAGGTAAAAAAACAAAAAGCTGAGAGATTGGCCTGGTGTAACTTAGTGAAGGCCTCCCTCGAATGAGAAAGACTCAACCTCCTTCTGGCGTACCATTATGGGCCTCCTGGGTCAGGAGCGGATTGGTCCCACATGTACTGTAGAACCCCAGGAGTGGATGAAATATTTTCAAACCCTCTTCTATGATGACAAAGCTCAGCACAATGATCCAAGTGCCTACTCCGAGAATTTACCATATTGGCCTCCTGTCTCCATAGAGGAGGTGGGGAAACTAATTGCCCAACTGAAAAACAACAAAGCCCCGGGCATAGACCACATTCCAGCAGAGCTCATGAAGAACAATATCAGTTGGTGGGCTCCTATAATGGCGTCAATATTCACATACATCAATTCAACAGGCATAATCCCTGGCTGCTGGACAGAGGCAGTAATCATTCCAATCTACAAAAAGGGTCCTATGGCAGATCCAGCGAGCTATAGACCCATTAGCCTCCTTACTATCCCCAGCAAATTGTATGCCAAAGCCACTCCCGACCTAAAGAGGGGGTGGGGTTGCGGTCGCACGCCCCCATCTACCGTATTTTTCGCTCTATAACACGCACCTGACCATAACACGCACGTAGTTTTTAGAGGAGGAAAATCCGTAGGCATGCCATCCGTAGGCATTCCCTCCATAACACGCACAGACATTTCCCCTTACTTTTTAGGAGGAAAAAAGTGAGTGTTATGGTGCAAAAAATACGGTACTTCTCGCGGGTCGCGGGGATTCCCTTAGCATTAATATTCATTGCCCACAGCGTCAGCCAATCGGCTGGCGCTGGGGGCGGGCCCACCAGGGAGCATTTAGGGTCGGGGCAGCCCTGGCTCGCCCCTTTTCTCTCTTACAGCTGCTGCGGTTTGTTTCTTCTAACTGATCCCTTTGTTGTCCGAGCATTTCTTCTGCCACGTGTAGCCTCTGAATTGCAAGCACTAGCCTTACAGGAGGGACGCTGCAGCTACTATTCTTCAATTTGAGCTGAAATCACCAAAGGAAGTTTATTTCCTTCTCCTTCCTTTTTGGAGCCTGGGGCTCCACCTCATTCACAACCTTTTATCCGGCTGGATTTACTTACGGTGCGGGGGTTGGGCTTTATTCTCGTAGGTCCTTTCGCAAGATACAGGCTGCTTCGCAGAAGACGGACTAGGATTTGGGTAACGTATTGAGTGCAGCAGCTGCGGGCGCTTTTATATTCTGATTGTGGCTTTGTTTTGATTTTTGTCTGGTTATTTACATCCAACCCGCACGTGGGTAGTGATAGATAAGGGGCCGCAAGGCTGCAAGCCAGCCCAGCGCCAGCCAGCTGATTTAGAGATAAGCCCTAAAGCTTATCTGGTCTTCGATAGAGCGTAGCGCTCAGGGAACGTCTCCCTATTTGGCGTCTGTGTCGGCAGCGTTTGCAATTAGGTGGGGAATTGGTTAGCGTTTCACTCCTTGCTTTGTTTCTGCCGTTGTTAAATCCAAGCTGCGCGTTAGCCACTGCCGGGAGGGAAGCTGTACCGTTGCTAGGCGACGGGATCTCCCCCGGCCGCCATCTTAACCGCCCACGTGTTTGGTAACGGCCGCCATCTTACCATAGGCAACCGTGCGTGGGAACTGTCTTGCTTTACCCTCTTTGAAGCATAGAAGACACAATAGGAACTTAATTAGCGATCCCTAGTCCTTGCACGCTACAGGAAGAGCACCGCTGGTAGCTGTCGCCTCCTCGCCTGTTAGAACTGGGTTGCGTAGCTGTGGGTAACCAGCCCACCCGGACGCCATTTTGCCCGCCCATGCGGCCTTCTGTGGCGGCCGCCATTTTGCTATAGGCAGTTCCTCGTGGGAATTTCTTTCACCAAGCCTCCTATTAAGCCTTATCGGTTGCAGCTAGGAGCAGTTGGCTTTAAGTATAATCGGAGGCAGCCGGGGCTGGTTTTCTGTGTGTTATTCTTGTTTCAAAGTTGATGCAGCTCTCCCAGTAGTTAATTAAAAGTTGTAGAGAATTTGGTTATTTAAGCCATCTGCCTTATTTGGTAAAGCCTGTTGTCTTTGTAAAAATTTTGTCATTCGCTGCTCATATTTAATATTTTATTGGGGGTTATTTTATCAGTCTGTCTTTCTGAAGAAGAACACTTAATCAGACATTGCTGCAGGCCTGGTTTATTCATTTTCGTGGAATCTAGTGCTTTAAGCCTAGGAGGCTTGCTTGCAGCCCCTTACTCTATCAGAGGTAGTATCGCAGAGGGGTCCCTGTTTGATTGGATCATAAATAATCGAAGTGATTAATTGAATACTGAATATCATAATAGTAATTAATAGATAAATATTAATAATTAAATAAATAATTAAAAATAAAAAATAAATAAAAATAAATAAAAATAAAAAATAAATAAAAATAAAATAAAAAATAAATAAGAATAAAATAAAATAAAATAAAATAAAAAATAAATAAGAATAAAATAATAAATAATAAATAAATAAATATTAATAACAACAACATTGATACTTTAAATAAATAATTAAATTTCACAATTCTAAGTTCAGTATTAATAACTAATTATATAAAAGTACGCATATACAGATTACTAGATAGGCCTTTTCTCGCATTCATACACATTCATACACACATACATCGGCACATAACACGAGATTGAGAGTATGGCAAACAGGGGCAATCCCCAGTTGCCACAATCAGGGGCTCTAGTACCCGTCGCACCCTGCAACCCTCAGGCTTTAGCCCAGCTGTTTTCGGCTCTACAAACTTTCTATGCGCAATGCACCCCTCCAGTTGCCCCGAATCCAAATATAGTAGAGGTGTCTCAGGATTGTATTCCGGACACCCCCCCCCCAGCCAACAGGGCCAGGCAGGGCCCTCCGCAGCCTTGGCAAGTACGTCCCATCAAAGCGCGGGGCAGCACAATCGGCCCCAAACGCGTTCGCAAACTGCTCACTCACAGAAGTCCAAGGCTTCTGCGCAGAAGGCCAGGTCTGGGCCACAAAAGTCTAAGGCCACGGCACATAAGTCCAAAGCTCCCAGGGCAGCCTCCTCTAACCCTAGCCACCAAGGAATTGGCGTACCTAGTGTTTTTCAGGATTCCACGGCCCGGCAAAGTCCTTCGGAGGGGTCTTCTTCAGAAGATGAGATACCTCCCCAGCAGGCGACCCCAGCGGCCAACGACTCAGCACCGCAAGATATCAGCAACCGAGGAGGGAAACGGAAGACTAAGAAGAAACATGTGGCAAAAAAGAGCAGGAGATGCGATCCATCTGACTCCGAAAATGAGACAGGTACTTCTTCTTCGGAGGGTGATAGTGATGCTCCCATGGAGGCTTATTGGGGGGAGGGTGAAGAGACAGGTGTTCCTTTGTGGGTACACGAGAGGAGGGCAAATTCCCACTGTAAAACCTTTAACGGTACCCTCGAATGGAAAGACGGGGCGCTAGTAGAAGATGTTAAAGTTTCTACGCATTTGTCTACGGATTTTATCTTGGGTAACCATCTTTCTAAGAGAAAGAGGGATAAGATACTGAATGGGGACTTCATAGATATGTTCACTCTGCTACCGCCGGCACAAATAAAAGGTAAAGGAGAGAAAAAGCGGTATTATGGCAAGAAGAGGTATAGGTCCCCTCGGGCAGAGCGCACATTCGAGAACTGGCTCAACGGCTACCAGGTTTTCATGGGGATAGTGGCAGGATGTTATCCAAAACGTGGTTTGCACCTTGCATCTTATCTGGCACATGTGAGAAGGGCCCGGGAATTAGCGGGAGATGAAGCTGCCATCTCGTACGACGAGGACTTTCGTAGGAATGCCTCGCTGTTGTCCTCTACACGCTGGGATCAGAGGGACAATAACTACTGGATGGAGCACGTGGGGCCTTACATCGAAAAGAAAACACTCGACCAAGCTAAATCTGGTAAGGTGGACACAAAACGTCGTAAGCAGTGCTGGGATTTCAATAAAGGCGCCTGCCAGCGCACCTCTTGTAAGTACTTGCACGAATGTGATAAGTGTTTAGGAAACCATCCGGCCGTTAGCTGTTACAAGAGTAAACAGCAGCCCTTTTGAGGCGGCAGGGGTCACCTCCATCAGGGAAACCGGGGTGCCCCCTCTGGCGCGTCAGGACCAACCCAAGGCGCAGCAGGTAATCGCTACTAATCTGTCGCTCGACCTGGCCCGCTCACCGATTAAGCTCCAACCCCTAAGAACCCTGTTAAACCTATATCCCAATAGACAGGCTGCCCTTCTTCTAGGAGAAGGGTTTTTCCAAGGTTTTAGAATTCCAGTGGCTTTCACCCCCAATTCCAGCAGCCCGCCCAATCAAAAGTCAATTTTAGAAAGACCCGACATTGCTATAAAAAAGATTCAGAAAGAAATTCAGGCCGGGAGGGTGGCTGGTTCTTTCGCAGTACCTCCCATCGATCAGCTACATATTTCACCGCTCGGCATTGTCCCAAAAAAGGCACCCGGGGAATTTCGGCTGATACACAATCTTTCTTACCCCAAGGGTGCTTCAGTCAATGACGCTATCCCCCAAGAACTTTGCACGGTGAAGTATGCATCCTTTGATCAAGCAGTGAAGCTGGTCAGGGGTTTCGGGAAGGGCGCCTACCTGGCCAAGTGTGACATAGAATCCGCATTTCGCCTCCTTCCAGTTCACCCAGAGGACTATCGTTGGCTAGGTTTTAAATTCCAAGGTTCCTACTTCATTGATAAAGCAATGCCCATGGGGTGTTCGATCGCCTGTGCGGCCTTTGAGACCTTCAGCACCTTCCTTGAATGGGCCCTGAAACTTAGAACTGGCGCTGAGGGGGTGGGGCATTACCTGGATGATTTTATTTTGGTGGCAAGTAATGCTAACGACTGCATGGCCTTGCTACAGGCCTTCAAGTCCATGGCCGAGGAGCTGGGCGTCCCTTTAGCAAACAAGAAGACCGAGGGCCCGGTCACTTCGATGACTTACCTAGGCATCGAGCTTGACACAGTGGCCCAAACTTCCCGTCTGCCCGCTGATAAGCTGGCGGCCTTAAAAGACCTTATTTCACAGCTCTTGCCCCTAAGGAAGCTTACCCTGAAGCAAATTCAATCCCTTTTGGGTCACCTCAACTTTGCGTGCTGCGTAGTTTCTCCCGGTCGCCCCTTCTGCAGACGGCTGGCAAAACTGTCAGCTGGTCTAAGATCGCCTCATCATAGGGTGCGCCTCTCGAAGGCTGTAAAATCAGATCTCCAGGTCTGGCTTCAATTCTTAGACGGCTACAACGGTATCTCTCTTTGGCAGGATAGCATGGCCCTGCAAGCTGACTTCCAAGTGCATTCGGATGCAGCAGGGTCCATGGGTTTTGGCGTCTATTTTAGAGGGCAGTGGTGCGCGCAGCGATGGCCCCCTTCATGGCAGGGCAAACCAATACTGCGCGATCTAACATTCTTAGAATTCTTCCCTATAGTAGTGGCAATTCATCTTTGGGCCGAGCAATTCAGAGACCGTAGGGTTTGCTTCTGGACAGACAATCAAGCTGTGGTGTCCGTGCTAAATAAGCAATCTTCCCGTTCGCCTAGAGTAGCGTCGCTGTTACAATATTTTGTTCTTTCTTGCCTTCGACTAAACTTATATGCTTCAGCCAAATTCGTACCTGGTATTGATAACAACATTGCGGATGCTCTGTCTCGATTCCAGATGGAGCGCTTTCGCTCATTGGCGCCGGATGCGCAGCAGCTGCCGCAACAGTTTCCGGAACACCTCTGGAGTATTGGCAACGAGAAGCAATAAAGGGAGTATTGTCAGCAGTTGCACCATCAACCCTGAGATCTTATAACAAAGCGTGGCTAGATTTCACACTCTTTCGCCAGAAAAAAGGGCTGTTTAAACTGGGCAGGCCCCCGACCAAGGCGGAGGTTATAGAATACCTTGTGCGCCTCCGTGACCTAGGGCGGGCCTTGAAAACCCTCAATATCCATTCCGCAGCAATATCGTTCTTCTCCAAAGCCTTGTTCTCTGTAGACCCCTGCGCGCACTTTGTGGTGCAGAAGATGTTAGAAGGCTGGCGTAGAGCCCAGCCCCCTGGCACTGATTCCAGGAGGCCCATAACGTTTGATATACTTATGCAAATATGTTCAAAGCTCCGGGCCATTTGTTGGTCCAAGTACGAGGCCAGGTTATTTTCTTCAGCATTTTCCTTCGCATTCTTTGGCGCCCTTCGCATTGGCGAGGTAGTTTGCGATGGCCAACCGGTTAATAATAATAGGGGGCTCCTCTTGGAGGATGTAACCTTGTCCAGCTCAGAGGTAATCCTAAAAATCCGTAGCTCAAAGACCGATCAGCTCGGTAGAGGGGCCCTAGTCCGCCTACAGGCGACCCAGAAGGACGGCCCCTGCCCGGTAAAGGATGCAAGAAAGTTCCTCTGCTTAAGACCTAGGGCAAGTGGCCCCTTTTTCATACATGCAGACGGCTCCCGCTTGTCAAAACACCAGTTCACCAGGGTTATGTGCAAGGCAATTGCGACTATTGGGCTCCCACCCAAGGACTACGCCGCGCACTCTTTCCGCATTGGGGCCGCCACCACCGCTGCGCACTTGGGCTTACCGGCTGAGAGAATAATGAACATGGGACGGTGGAAGTCGAATGCCTATAGGGGATACATCCGGAAATCATGCTAACCCTCCCTTGTTCATTAACCTAAAAAAAAAAAAAAAAAATCCCATCCGCCCCCCCCCCGACCTGGCTCTCTTTGTTTTATTGTTTGTAGGTGCAGGTGCTGTGCGTCTCTGGATCGTTGGCCATAGCATTGTCCACTGGGCAAGGCTGCGGGCGGTCACCATGGGCGCTTCCAGCTATCCCCAGCTCCCGAGCAATGTGGAAGTTTCCTGGATCGCACGGCGGGGAATGCGTTGGGAGGAATTTCTCCCAGCTGTATCTAAAAAAATTGCAGTTGAGGGCCCACCCGAGGCGCTGGTCATCCCACTGGGCGAGAACGACCTGGCTTACAGAAAAGGGGTGGACTTAATGTGGAACATTTGCAATGATTTGGAGGAGTTGCGGGCCTCCTATCCAAAGCTAACAATTATATGGTCATCTTTGCTCGAAAGGCGCTTTTGGCGGGATGCAGCAAATCCTGTGGCGGTCAATAAAGCCAGGAGGATCCTGGAGCGCTCGGTGGCGCGTAGAGTAGCGGCAATGGGTGGCCGGGTCATCAAACACCCAGGCATCCAGTTTAGCTCGGAAGCACTCTACCGCAGGGATGGCGTGCATCTTTCCGATGCGGGTAATGATATGTGGCTAGCCGACATTTTTCAGGGGATCAGGGATTGGTTACAGGTCTGAGGGTATTGGCGGCGAGCCTGGCTCGTGTGGCGGTTAGGCATTGGCAGGGGGCATTGTCATGCAAATGAAGTCGGGGGGGAGGAATGCCATCACCTCCCCCAAATCTTGAAGGGTGGTCTGTTAAAGGACTCCGAGGGGCGTCGCCTCGTCCGAAACCTACGGAGGCTAGGGCCTAAAGCGCGCTCCCGAGTGGTAACCCCTTGGGGAGTGCCTACGGATGTGCATCACGGGGGGCTCCCCCTGTTGGTGTTTAACCCTTCCCGGTTAGTCCGGATAGTCTGTTAGGGCCAATGCCTAAAGCCAATACCGCTCTTACCTGTAATCAATAAAGTTGTGGCCATTTTCGCCCATTAACCTAAATTCTTGTGTCCGGTGTCTTTATTTACTCCATCTGTGGGAGGGGGCGGGTATCGCCACGCAAACACCTCCACATCAAACTAATTGACTGGATGGAAACTGAGGCAGTTCTGGCAGAGGAGCAAGCCGGCTTCAGACAGGGCAGAACAACAATAGACCATTGTTTCGTATTAGCACACCTCATTGACAAATACGCCAATAAAACACGTGGGATTCTATACGCAGCATTTATTGACCTGAAGGCGGCCTTTGACTCGATCTCACGAGTCAAACTTTGGGCTAAACTCAATGCTACCAACATTGACAAAAGATTACTATTCTTGATAAAAAGCCTATATAAAGACTCCAAGTTATATGTAAGAACCTCAGTAAATGGGCAACTAATTGGCCCTGTACCAGCCACCAAAGGAGTCAAGCAGGGCTGTATTTTAGCCCCGGCCTTATTCAACTTATATATAAATGACATGGTCAAATACCTAACATCCCCGGAGTTTCATGCCCCCAAACTGGCCGAAAAACCAATTTCAGTACTCCTCTATGCGGACGACACGGTTCTCTTATCACGAACTAAAGTAGGCCTCAAAAGGCTACTAAGAGAATTCTCAGCCTACTGCAGGAGAGATCAATTGGTGGTTAATCACCAAAAAACCAAAGTCATGGTCTTCGCTAGGAGACACAGACATCACAGATGGGAGATGGACAATCAGCCAATAGAACAGGTCAAAATTTTCAAATACCTCGGAGTAGTTTTCCAGTCAACAGGGGCCTGGGAGGCCCATCATAAATATGCTAGGGAAAAAGCATCTCAAAGCGCCAAAATACTGTCTCACTTTTACTTTACGAAAGGGGGCAGACATATCCCAGCAGCTCTGGAGATCTTTCAAGCAAAACCCTTGGCGCAATTACTCTACGGGGCCCAAATCTGGACGGGAAATCATTGCCGCACACTTGAAACGGTCCAGTCTAAATTCTTAAGACAGATTCTAGCCGTTCCACCATGCGCACCAAATGCAGCCCTACGGCTGGAGACTGGCCTCCTCTCCGTTGAAACCCGAACCTGGTTAAGAACATTCAACTATTGGCTTCGCTTAAATTTAAACCTATCCGGACTACTACCTCTAGTAGCACGAGATGCTCATAGAAGTCGGTGGTCCAAAGTAGTGCATCAAAAACTACTTATATGTGACCTCCAAGCACAGCATCTCCTGAAAATGGGTCTCCCCAAGGCAAAAACTATTATTGACCAGCGCATGAAGGATATTGAGCAGCAGAATAATCTGGCCTATATTAAGAAATTTAGTGCTCGGTACGCTTATCTGCCCCCCTCCCACTTTGATTTTCGGGCACCTTATTTGTCTACCTTAACCATTCCAAAACTCAGACGGGCCTTTACACTGGCCAGACTAAATATGTTACCCTCAGCTGTTCTTGAAGGTAGATATCAAAAAATTTCATTCGAGAACCGGCTCTGCCCCTGTGGAGCTGGCTACGTAGAGACTGTGTCACACGTTCTCTTGTCTTGCTCCCTATATAAAGATCTCAGGGACGAG
Organism: Podarcis raffonei; assembly: GCF_027172205.1. Taxonomy (NCBI): domain Eukaryota; kingdom Metazoa; phylum Chordata; class Lepidosauria; order Squamata; family Lacertidae; genus Podarcis; species Podarcis raffonei. The sequence continues at coordinate 26,019,719 of NC_070620.1, forward strand.
ACCATCACGCCGCTCCTATCTGCCATCCCGGGCCACTCTTGTGAAGCCAAATTGTTCTCACTCCTAGCCGACCAGAACAGCTCGACAACAGAGAAGGTTGCCAAATTTATCGAGAGAGCAATGAGACTGAGAGCTGCTATCTGAATGACATTAGTGTCGTCACCCGGATTCCTCACCTAGGATCTTATTATTATTATCATTATGTTTTACTACTATTATTTTATTACCTCTGCCAAGTTTTAAGTATTGAGATTATTAATTTATCTGCATCTGGTTATTATTATCTTTCTCCCTGTCCTGACCATCCCTCTGAGGTTATATTTAATATTTATAATCTTGCAATTTGGCTGGTCTATTTACTTAACCGACCTGGAACAATCTACCAGAGAAAAGGCCGCCGCCCATGGGACAGAGGGTCGTTGATGAATGATAAACCAGTTTTTGCCTAAGGTTTTAATAGGTCATAAGATTTTATGGTATCTATATTTGTAATGTATTCTTGTCGATGTTTGTCCCTCGATGCTATGGCCTGTCGGCTACGCAAATAAAGTCTATTGATTGATTGCAGCTGCATTGTCTCTGCGTCCTTCTCTCTCAGTGCAGCGACTGATCTGTGGAAATCGAAAGCACTCTGCTCACAGCATAACAAGCTGTTTGCGTCACGTCCTGGCTTACTTCCCTTGTAAGCCCGTCCCCTCAAGCACGAGACATAGAAGGTTAACCCTTCACTACACCCAACAGGACGCAGCACCGTAAAGAGAGCTGGAAACGGGAAGTGAGTTGCCGCTAGCGGCTTTGATCTCTCTCCCTCTTTTGAAGTTTTTAAAAGTAACTCTTTGAGAAGTAGCAGTGGAAAATAACAAAGTTAAAAGGGGGAAGAGGGTTTTGAACTCTGAAAGTCCTCGTAGAGATAAAGTGTTGAATTAGAAGGAGTCTGTGAATAACTCAGGGTTCACTTTTGAAGTATCTGCGCAACGGAGCTTCAGACTCCATTGTTACTATTTTTAGATCTGCGTTTGTTGTTTGGGAAAGTAAAAGAAGAGAAGGCAATATTTGACTGCTATTTCGGTTGGTCTCTTTTTCTTTTTTGGAAGAACTGCAATTAGGCAATTATTATTATTTGGAATAGGGGAAAATTTAAAATATAAAGTCACCAAAAACTTTTTATATTACAAATATAACATCTGGGATTTAGAACCCTGTGGCCAAACAGGGGAACTACAACTTGTTTTTTTGTTCTGGCTTTTTTCTGGGTTGCTTTACTGGCTGCTGGATTTATAGTGGCTGGTATTGCTACCAATTGTTGGCGGCTTTTATTTTTCTATTGCAAATTTTTGGACTGACTGGATACAACGCATTTAATTGATTGGATATAGCACATTTAAATTGAGACTTTCAACCTATGGATTATATTTATGGATTATATTTTCCCCAAATTTAGAAACTGTTAAAATTATTCTTATTTGGACTTGAAATTATTTCTATTTGGACTTGAAATTCTTTCTTTTTGTGTGTGTACTTTTTGCAACTTTGGATCTATCTCTGCAAGAGACTTATGAGTGGTTTATATAATAATGGACTAATATCTTTTCACCCCATTTTTTATGCTCAACTTTCTCCTCTCTCCCTCTTCTGGAAGTTTTATTTCACACTTTTGGATTAATCTTGGTGGGAAATCTTCGTGAGACATAATTGGAATACAACTATTATAATTGGATTACAGTGGATTATGATTTTTATAAATGGATTATAACTTTTATAATCTGTTATAGTTTTTTTTTTCTCTTTACCGTGACTTATTTGCTCTGGATTATTTTGGATTTCGGTTTTTTGCTATCCTTATGCTAACTGGAAATAGCCTAATTGGTGGCAGAAGATATCTTTTTTTTATTTTAATCTTTATTTATACAACAACAAAAACACACACAAAGAAACACAAATACAAAATTACACACAAATTACAAAAATAACCATAGACACATAATTTTCTTGGCAAACAATAAAACATCTATTGGTCTTAACACTAAAGACCCAACTTCCCGTCTATTCCATATTTCAAATTCATATTACTTATTGCCAATACACATTTTCATAATTAAACTTATTCTCAATAAATCTAATTTCTTCTATCTACCTAGCAACTATTACTGAAGTTCCTTGAATGCTGCAACAGAATTTAAACTACTATATTTATTTTTCAGATATTCTTTAAAAACCTCCCATTTAGAAACAAATTCCTGTTTTGATTTATTCTTTATCTTTTCTGATAAACCATCTAATTCGGCATATTCTGTCAGCTTTTGGATCCAATCTTGTATAGAGGGGATTTCATTACTCTTCCATTTTACTGCGATCAAAACTCTTGCTGCCGCCGTCGCATATGAAAAGATACCCTTCCTCTTTTGTGGAATATCCAAATCTGTTATTCCCAGGAGGTAGGCCTCTGGTTTTTATTGAAAGAGATCTTCAGCATTTTTTGCAGTTCTGCATGTATACTCTCCCAGAATACCTGTATTTTCCTACATATCCACCACATATGGTAGAATGTTCCTGAGTCTCCACATCTCCAACAATTACTTGACACATTTTTATACATTTTTGAAAGTTTCCATGGTGTTAGATACCATCGATGTTGCATTTTTTGAAAGTTCTCTCTAATCATGTAACAGTTTGTGAATTTCCAATTGATCTTCCATAAATTTTCCCATTGGGCCATGGTTATTGAATGGCCAAAATCCTGGGACCACCTCACCATTGCCACTGTTACCTCCTCCTCCTTGACTGTCCAGTCAAGGAGGAGTCGGTAAGTTTTGGAAAGAGTTTTTCTTTTAGAACTTACAAGATCAGATTCAAATCGAGAAATTTCTACTGAGAACCCCTTTTGTTTGTCAGATTTAAATTTTTCAAATAATTGATGGTATTGGAACCAGTCTGAAATGTGTTCTCTTATTTCCTCAAATTTTTTAAATTTTATTTGGTTATCTTCATTTTTTAGAAGTATTTTATATGTTGGCCAGCTTTCCTGAGTATTTTTCCATTTTACTGCTATGGCTTCTACTGGAGAAGTCCACCACGGGACTTTAGGCTCCATCAGGTCTTTATATTTTTCCCATACAGCAAAGAGTGACTTTCTTATTATATGGTTGGTAAAATTTTTATGAATTTTCGCTTTTCCATATATTAGGTAGGCGTGCCAACCCCAACGGTTGTCGAAACCTTCCAGGTCCAGGAGGTCCGGATCCTGCAACGTGCACCAATCTTTTAGCCAGGTGAAACAGGCTGCCTCGTAGTAAAGTTTTAGGTCGGGTAGGGAAAAGCCTCCTCTCTCTTTTATGTCTATTAAGATCAGGTGTTTAATCCTAGGTTTCTTCCCTTCCCACAGGAATTTGGAAATTTCTCTTTGCCATATCTTGAGACAACCTGCTTCACCCAGTATCAGAATCATTTGAAATAAAAAGATTAATTTTGGAAGCACGTTCATCTTTATAATGGAAATCCTACCCAGAAATGTTAATTTTAGTTTATAATAATAATAATAATTATTATTATTATTATTATTATTATTATTATTATTATTTATTATTTATACCCCGCCCATCTGGCTGGGCCTCCCCAGCCACTCTGGGCGGCTTCCATAAAAACCAAAAATACAGTAAAATATCACACGTTAAAAACTTCCCTGAACAGGGCTGCCTTAAGATGTCTTCTGAGTGTCAGGTAGTTGTTTATCTCTTTGACATCTGCTGGAAGGGCATTCCACAGGGCGGGCGCCACTACCGAGAAGGCCCTCTGCCTGGTTCCCTGTAGCTTTGCTTCTCGCAATGAGGGAACCGCCAGAAGGCCCTCGGCGCTGGACCTCAGCGTCCGGGCAGAATGATGGGGGTGGAGACACTCCTTCAGGTATACTGGACCGAGGCCGTTTAGGGCTTTAAAGGTCAGCACCAACACTTTGAATTGTGCTCGGAAACGTACTGGGAGCCAATGTAGGTCTTTCAAGACCGGTGTTATATGGTCTCGGCGGCCGCCCCCAGTCACCAGTCTAGCTGCTGCATTCTGGATTAATTGTAGTTTCCGAGTCACCTTCAAAGGTAGCCCCACGTAGAGCGCATTGCAGTAATCCAAGCGGGAGATAACCAGAGCATGCACCACTCTGGCGAGACAGTCCGCAGGCAGATAGGGTCTCAGCCTACGTACCAGATGGAGCTGGTAAACAGCTGCCCTGGACACAGATTTGACCTGTGCCTCCATGGACAGCTGTGAGTCCAAAAGGACTCCCAGGCTGCGCACCTGGTCCTTCAGGGGCACAGTTACCCCATTCAGGACCAGGGAATCCTCCACACCTGCCCGCCTCCTGTCCCCCAAAAACAGTACTTCTGTCTTGTCAGGATTCAACCTCAATCTGTTAGCTGCCATCCATCCTCCAACCGCCTCCAGACACTCACACAGGACCTTCACCGCCCTCACTGGTTCTGATTTAAAAGAGAGGTAGAGCTGGGTATCATCCGCATACTGATGAACACCCAGCCCAAACCTCCTGATGATCTCTCCCAGCGGCTGCATGTAAATGTTGAAAAGCATGGGGGAGAGGACAGAACCCTGAGGCACCCCACAAGTGAGAGCCCAGGGGTCTGAACACTCATCCCCCACCACCACTTTCTGAACACAGCCCAGGAGGAAGGAGCGGAACCACTGTATGACAGTGCCCCCAGCTCCCAGCCCCTCAAGATGGTCCAGAAGGATGTTATGGTCGATGGTATCAAACGCCGCTGAGAGATCCAGCAGAAGTAGGAAACAGCTCTCACCTTTGTCTCTAGCCCGCCGGAGATCATCAACCAGTGCGACCAAGGCAGTTTCAGTCCCATGATGAGGCCTGAATCCCGACTGGAAGGGATCCAAATGGTCCGCTTCTTCCAGGCGTGCCTGGAGTTGTTCGGCAACCGCTCGCTCAATCACCTTGCCCAAGAATGGAAGATTTGAGACTGGGCGATAGTTGGCCATCGTGGCCGCATCTAAAGATGGTTTTTTAAGAAGCGGTTTAATAACCGCCTCTTTCAGCGGGTCTGGGAAGGCTCCCTCACGGAGGGAAGCATTCACCACCCCACGAAGCCCATCGCCCAGTCCTTCCCGGCTAGCTTTTATAAGCCAGGATGGGCAAGGATCCAGGAGACAGGTGGTTGGTTTCACTCGTCCAAGCAGCCTGTCCACATCCTCGGAGGTAACAGATTGGAATTGATCCCACTCAACTTGACTAGACAGAACTCTAGCACTCTCCCGCCCCGGCCCTGCTCCCACGGTGGAGTCTACTTCTTCCCGAATCTGAGCGATTTTATCTGCAAAAAACTTTGCAAAATCATTGCAGGAGAACATGTGGCCCATACTGGGCCCCGATGTTGCAGGTGGTTCCGCTAAATTGTGAACCACCTGAAAAAGTCTCCTGCTGCTGTTTTCTGCAGATGCAATAGAGGCGGTGAAGAAATTCTTCTTCGCCGTCGCTATCGCCACTTGGTAGGCTCGACGTTGAGCTCTAACCTGTGTCCGGTCAGATTCGGAATGAGTTATCCGCCACCGGCGCTCTAGCCGTCTCAACGATTGTTTCATTGCCCTCAGATCCGTGGAAAACCACGGGGCTGTCCGGGCTCCATGCAATCGGAGAGGGCGCTTCGGAGCCAAACAGTCAATAGCCCTGGTTAACTCCACATTCCAGCGGGCCACCAGGGAATCAGCTGAAAGGCCATCAACATGGGATAAAGCATCCCCTACCACTCTCTGGAAACCATTTGGATCCATTAAGTGGCGGGGGCGGACCATCCGAATTGGTCCCACCTCCCTGCAGAGGGGATGGGTTGCAGAGAAGTCCAGTTGCACCAGGAAGTGATCTGACCATGGCACTTCTTTCGTTTCGCTTTTACTTAGTGTCAGATCACCAACATCCATAGAGGTAAACACCAGGTCCAAGGCATGTCCGCGGCTATGGGTTGGGCCAGACTTATTCAGGGACAGCCCCATGGAGGCCATGCTTTCCACGAAGTCCCGAGCGGCCCCTTGTAAGGTCGTGTCGGCATGGATGTTAAAATCCCCTAGGACGACCAAGCTAGGTGTCTCCAGGAGAACATCCGCCACGACCTGAAGCAGCTCGGGCAGGGAATCCTTGGTGCAGCGGGGAGGTCGGTACACCAAAAGGAATCCTGTACTGCCCCTATTGCCCAACTTCCAGAACATGCACTCGGAAAACTGGGTCTTCCCAATAGGACGCCTGGTGCAAACTAATGACTTCCTAAAAATCACTGCAACCCCCCCTCCCCGCCCACATGACCTGGGTTGCTGTGCGTAAGAGAAACCTGGTGGACAAGCAGCGGCAAGGACAGGCCCATCTGCTTCATCTAACCAAGTCTCTGTTACACATGCCAGGTCAAGTCCTCCATCCATGATCAAGTCATGGATGGCAGTGGTCTTATGAATCATTGACCTGGCATTGCACAGCAGCACCTTCAGGTCATGTGGGTATCCCTTGCTGATTCTAGTATCCATCCGGTCAGGACCAGACCCGGAGGCAGGAATAGTCCTCAGACAACGACTAAACCTGCCTCCTCTGTAATGACGTGGTCTAGTCTTAGCGTAACTCCTCCTCCTACCCGTGATCACTGAGATCGGTTGCCCCAGTGCATCCCCCCCTGTGGAACATGCCCCAGCCATTTTGTGGGCTGGGGCCCACTCCCCGGCAGCCCTGACCCCTCCCCCTAAGAACAAAATAAGACCTTAAACAAACAAACAAAACCAATAAAACAATACAAACAGAAAATGTAAAAATTACAAAAACATCAAAATAAAAATAAAAAAATTCCCCAAGCCCAACCAAACATCCATCCCACCCCCACCCGCCACATACAAAAAATCCAAAAGAAAATTTTAAAAACATTTTAAAACCACTCTAAAAACACTCTGTGCCCCCCTGGCAGTAACAACTGTCCTGGTGAGGCCTGTCAGTTTACTCCAGGTTACCAAGTTTTTTCTAATCTCTAACCAAGTTTTGATGTAATTATCCTGAAATAAGTTTATGTTCTTGGGGGTGATCCAAATACCCAAGTATTTCACTTTTGAAGAGATTTTCAGGCCCAATATTTTTTCTAAGTCGTCCTTTTCTTCTGTGGTTACATTTTTAACAAGCATTTTTGTTTTTGTTATATTCAGCTTAAAGCCTGCCACTTCTCCAAATTCTTTAATCAGTTCCAGCACTCTTTTCAGACTTTCTTTAGGGTTTTCAGTCACAACAAGTAAATCGTCCGCGAAAGCTTTAATTTTATATGTTTTGTTTCCCAGAGTGATGCCTTTAACAAGCTGATCCCTTCTTATCTGATTGTTCAAGGCTTCCATCACCAAGATAAATATCAGTGGAGACAGTGGGCAGCCCTGTCTGGTTCCCTTGTTTATTTTGCACTCCTCAGTAATTCTTCCGTTGATGATCAATTTTGCATATTGTTCCGAATAGATGGCATTTATTCCTTTACAAATATTTTCTCCCAGTCCGATTTCTTCCATTAATTTTTTCATAAACTTCCAGGACACGTTATCAAAAGCTTTTTCAGCGTCCACCAACATAATAGCTGCTGGTTTATCAATTTTAATTTTCTGCCAAAATAGGTGGCAGAAGATATCATTAAGGAGTAGCCTAATTGGTGGCAAGAAGTTTATACGGTCCATACTATCTTCTCTCCATTACCATCTCCCAATGGAATTATATTTGATTTAAAGATAAGATTAGATAAGATCAGAAGGCAAAGTTTTGAATTAAGAATTGTTTTATAACTTCCACTTTCCCTTTAGTTGGGTTTGTCGATTATATCCTTTTCGACCCTTGGAGGGAGTGAATGTATTTATATTCTTGCTATTTGTTGCAATTTGATATTATCAAATTGTTGTTTGTTATAATTTGAAATTTGTTGTCTGTTACAATTTGATACTATCTGAAAAAAGGGGGGGAAAGATGAAAAAAGCGAGCGAAGGAACACCAGCGGATAGGAAAGGGTCGAAACAGGAGTCAGAATTTAGAGCGGAAATTTTGAGAATGTTTGCAGAAATTAAACAAAGTGAAAAGAATTTAGAAACTAAATTAGAACATGTGGATAATAGAATTGGTAAAATGGATAAAAAAATAGATGAAACAGTTAATGAACTTAAAGGTCAATTAAAAGATGTATCTAAAAGAACACAAAAATTAGAGGAAGGGTGGAAGAAAGCGAAAGTGGAAATGAAGGAGATGAAAAGAGAGGAAGAGAAAATAAAAACAGGTATGTCAGAGATTAACAAAACCCAGGAGGAAGTTTTGGATGCGATCGCAATGAATGAATTGAGGCAGAGAGAAGGCAATTTAAGGTTGAGAGCCATACTGGAGACACAGGGAGAGAATATTAAGGAGAAATTGATAAAAGAGTTGGCTCAATGGTTAGAGATAGAACCAGAGGAGGTTGCAAAAACAGTTCAAAGCGCATTCAGAATGAAAGTAAGATCAACTAAAACACGAAAATTTCCAGGTGACTGTCTAATAACATTTAAGGACAGAGATATGAGAAATCTGATATTACAAAAGAATAGAGAAAAAAGATTAAATGTTGACGGAAGCTTCATTATCATCTTCAAAGACATTCCAATAAGACTACTGAAACAGAGAGACCCATATAAAGCATTTGTTCAAATTCTTAAGAAAAATAATATAGAATTCAGATGGGAATTTCCTGAAGGAACCTCCTTCTTTTACAAAAGCAAGAAACATAGACTGACAAGCCCAGAAGAGACAAGCAAACTTCTGAGAAAATACAAGGAATTAAGATCAGAAGAAGAAGAAGAAGAAAAGGGAGCGGTGGGAGGAGCAGGAGCAATAGGAGGAGCTGCTTCGAAAGATGATGAAGAGGAGAATGGAAAAGAGACAGAGGAAGAAGAGGAAGAGGAGCAAGAAGGGTACCCCTGCCCGTACGGGCCAGTCTTGACAGACTCTAGGGTTGTGCGCTCATCTCACTCTATAGGCCGGGAGCCAGCGCTGTCCACAGACACTTCCGGGTCACGTGGCCAGCGTGACAAGCTGCATCTGGCAAGCCAGCACAGCACACGGAACGCCGTTTACCTTCCCACTAGTAAGCGGTCCCTATTTATCTACTTGCACCCGAGGGTGCTTTCGAACTGCTAGGTTGGCAGGCGCTGGGACTGAGCGACGGGAGCGCACCCCGCCGCGGGGATTCGAACCGCCGACCTTTCGATCGGCAAGTCCTAGGCGCTGAGGCTTTTACCCACAGCGCCACCCGCGTCATTTGGTGCATAGATCCCGACAATTATTATGCAAGAAAGCAAAGTGGCTGTCCAACGAGGCCTTACAAATAGCGGGGGAGAGAAGGCAAGCAAAATGTGAGGGAGATAGTGATAGATACAGGAAATTGAATGCAGATTTCCAAAGAATAGCAAGGAGAGACAAGAAGGCCTTCTTAAACGAGCAATGCAAAGAAATAGAGGGAAACAATAGAATGGGAAAAACCAGAGATCTGTTCAAGAAAATTGGAGATATGAAAGGAACATTTCGTACAAAGATTACCATAATAAAAGACAAAAGTGGAAAGGACCTAACAGAAGCAGAAGACATCAAGAAGAGGTGGCAAGAATACACAGAGGAATTATACCAGAAAGATATGGATGTCTCGTACACCCCAGGTAGTGTGGTTGCTGACCTTGAGCCAGACATCCTGGAGAGTGAAGTCAAATGGGCCTTAGAAAGCACTGCTAATAACAAGGCCAGTGGAAGTGATGATATTCCAGCTGAACTATTTAAAATTTTAAACAATGATGCTGTTAAGGTGCTACACTCAATATGCCAGCAAGTTTGGAAAACTCATCAGTGACCAGAGGATTGGAGAAGATCAGTCTACATCCCAATCCCAAAGAAGGGCAGCGCCAAAGAATGCTCCAACTACTGCACAATTGCACTCATTTCACAAGCTAGCAAGGTTATGCTTAAAATTCTAGAAGGCAGGCTTAAGCAGTATGTGGACCGAGAACTCCCAGAAGTGCAAGCTGGATTTCGAAGGGGCAGAGGAACCAGAGACCAAATTGCAAACATGCGCTGGATTATGGAAAAAGCTAGAGAGTTCCAGAAAGACATCTACTTCTGCTTCATTGACTATGCAAAAGCCTTTGACTGTGTTGACCACAGAAAACTATGGCAAGTTCTTAAAGAAATGGGAGTGCCTGATCACCTCATCTGTCTCCTGAGAAATCTCTATGTGGGACAAGAAGCTACAGTTAGAACTGGATATGGAACAACTGATTGGTTCAAAATTGGGAAAGGCTGCATATTGTCTCCCTGCTTATTTAATTTATGTGCAGAATTCATCATGCGAAAGGCTGGGCTGCATGAATCCCAAGCTGGAATTAAGATTGCCGGTAGAAATATCAACAACCTCAGATATGCAGATGACACAACCTTGATGGCAGAAAGTGAGGAGGAATTAAAGAACCTTTTAATGAGGGTGAAAGAGGAGAGCGCAAAATATGGTCTGAAGCTCAACATCAAAAAAACGAAGATCATGGCCACTGGTCCCATCACCTCCTGGCAAATAGAAGGGGAAGAAATGGAGGCAGTGAGAGATTTTACTTTCTTGGGCTCCATGATCACTGCAGATGGTGACAGCAGCCACGAAATTAAAAGACGCCTGCTTCTTGGGAGAAAAGCAATGACAAACCTAGACAGCATCTTAAAAAGTAGAGACATCACTTTGCCAACAAAGGTTCGTATAGTAAAAGCTATGGTTTTCCCAGTAGTGGTGTATGGAAGTGAAAGCTGGACCATAAAGAAGGCTGATCGCCGAAGAATTGATGCTTTTGAATTCTGGTGCTGGAGGAGACTCTTGAGAGTCCCATGGACGGCAAGAAGATCAAACGTATCCATTCTTAAGGAAATCAGCCCTGAGTGCTCACTGGAAGGACAGATCCTGAAGCTGAGGCTCCAAGACTTTGGCACCTCATGAGAAGAGAAGACTCCCTGGAAAAGACCCTTGATGTTGGGAAAGATGGAGGGCACAAGGAGAAGGGGACGACAGAGGACGAGATGGTTGGACGGTGTTCTCGAAGCTACAAACATGAGTCTGACCAAACTGCGGGAGGCAGTGGAAGACAGAAGTGCCTGGTGTGCTCTGGTCCATGGGGTCACGAAGAGTCGGACACGACTAAACGACTAAACAACAACAAAATAACATCAAACGAAACTGTTTGCGTAAAAAATGGAAAAAGGGAGGGAAGCTCTATTTTGCAAAAGGTTTACGATGGAAACTTAGAGCTGACTCATTCCCATCCTTTATTATTTACAAAGTGAACTGAATAACACTAAGAGGACTTGGAATTGAATTGAATTGGAAGTATAATTGCTTTCCATCCCTTAAAATGAACACTAAATTAGGGCCAAAAAATGAGTGTTTCCTGGCACAGCATTCCTGAAGGATTACTGTTTTGGGCAAGATACCCACAAGTCTTCTCATCTCTTCATTTTCTTTTACACCTTTTAACTAGGAGTTAGATAGTTGCTGGTTGGGCAGGTGCTAAAATAGTCTGTTGAGGAGCTTTGCTACATGTGCACAATGATAATTTGTGTTTCAAGGCATGTAGCTCAGAAAGATGAGACACACTGTTCCCATCCATTACTGGGCCAAATGTTTTACTTTGAATTTTGATTCAAGGGCCAATCCATATAACTTAAATGTGTATACAGGCAGCAACCAAAGAATGTGCGTCTGAATGATGCACATGAGCACAGTGCCAAACCTGGAAGTGACCGTAAAAATATCAGTAAACAGAGCAGAACGGAGGCAGGGTGGGAGCAGGGAAGCCACACTTATATGTAGTCCTCCCAACATGTGCAGGGGCTGGGAACGGAACCCCCGCACAAAATTGTCATTGACTGTACATTTAAGAAATGTCTTACACATGGCAATACAGTTGTCCGTGGGCTGTATCCACTGTTGGACCAATTCAGAGTAGACTATTTACTTTTTTAAAATCTTTATTGCGGTCCAAAGACCCATAGAGCAATTTCAGAAAAAAATACAGTTAAGACAGCCAACCACACAAGAAAGAGAAACCGAGGCGGTCATTTTGTTTTGTCTGTAGCATGATAATCTTTGTTTCATTAGATATTTAATATGGGAGGCTTCAGATTTTACTGGCAGATTTGCCAGTAGGGGTTTGATCAGTTGGTCCCTTTCTTGCTCGTACTGCCCACCATGCAGTAAGATATGCTTCATGCAATCGACGTCCTGAGAACATAAACAAAGCCTATTATGATAAGGGATGCCTCTCAGCCTACCATTTAGCACTTCCGATGGAAATACATTTAGTCTGGCTTTGGTAAATAAATGCCAAAAAGTTAGTACAGACAGGTTCCTAAGATATGAGGATATCTGAAAGGCGTACCCATATTGGATTCCTGCTGCTACTGGGCCACAAATTACATGAGATCGAGATTGCAGGTCACTATGTGAAATGTCCCAAAGCCTTTGCCTCAAGGATTCAAGGGCAGTATCATAGCCCCGATGATACAAGAGAGATGGTGGCAGTCCAATCGAGGTGGCTTTTCTGGCCATAGTTTTCAGCCATGGGCTGATAAACTCCTCATTGGTTAAATGTAGACATAATCCCTTCCCCAGGCTAAATACTGAGATCTTGAGCCAGTATCTCATGGCAGCCCACCATGCTTTAGTGGAAAGTGGGCATTCACCTGTTTCCAAAAATAGAATTGCGTTTGGGACCTGTAATAGGGACTGAAGAAACTTAGCCTGGAATCCATCTAACTTAGGAAATGAACCATTGTACCAGACGTTTGAAGCATAGAGAAGTTGGGAAACAGATTTTGCATTAAAGACCCTTATGGCTGATGGAACATAATGACCTCCCCTTGTAAAAAAGAATCAGGAGTATAGCAAGTTTGCTTAACTCCGCCTTTTGATAGGCGGTCTGCCAGTGAAAATTCCAGGACTTTGAGTGATGAAATAAAAGCCCTAGGTACTGGAAGTATTTAGTCTGCTCTAGATTATGGCCAACCAGTACTCATTCACACGGGGAGAATCTTTTCTCAAAAACCAGAATTTTTGATTTTTCATAATTGATGGATAACCCATTACCAGAGCAATAATCTGAGAACTTCCTCAGTTGGTATTTCAAGCCAGGTCTAGAGCGGGAGAGGATGCCTGCGTCATCCACATACAACAAAAGAGGGGTCTTTCTGGTTCCTATTTTTGGGAGATGGCCATCAGGGTCTATTAGGCTTACCTCTAAGTCATTCAAAAGCAAACTAAACAAAGTGGGGGCCAAAATGCAACCCTGTCTCACACCCCTGGTCATCCCGATATAGTTCGAGAGCTGACCCTGCAACCCACATCTAACCTGCAATTTGCTTCCACTGTACAGAGCTTTTATAAGGTAGAGGAGAGGTTTATGCTGCAATACCAGATGTAATTTGGTCCATAAACGGGATCTGGGGATAGAGTCAAAAGCAGATTTCAGATTCATAAAGGGCACAAATAGTTTTCCCTGTAGTGTACTTCTCAGCTAGGAGGGACAGCATTAGGCAGTGATCTGACGCTGAGTGTGACTATTTTTAAAATAAATAAAAAAAGCCACAGGGAACTTAGGCCTGTTAGTTTCAATGGGTCTACAGTGAGTAGAACTAAGTTGAATATAACCCCTGTTTTGAAAGCAGGTTTGCAAGCAGGTTTGACCACAAGATTGCTTAGAGAATCTTGATTGGGCAGAACAGCATATAGTCGGGGTGGCTTTCAGACATGCACATCATGAAGTGCTGCCATAACTTTTGTTGGCTTCTACATAGGAACTATAGGTGTGCAGTAGCATATCACAATTTAGAAGAGCAGTGCAAAGAACAGAGAGGGAATATGAGAGGAAATGAGAAGAAAGAGGTGTTATGTACTGAGTTGAATAGGATCCAAAAGGCAGCAGTCTGATTGGTGCTAGAACAATAGGATTCAGAATGCAGCAGTCTGATTGGTCCTAGAACAATGCAGCAGTATGATTGGTTGGCAGGAACTACCCAATCATGCTCCAGATAGAAGTGAATCCACAACCTGATTGGCTTACAGTAGAATTCCGGAATTAGCCAATCATGTGCAGCCCATTGTGTAAATAATGTATATAAAGCAGGTACTTTGAGGGGACATTCATTCATTCCTCCTCACCACTATGAGCTGAATAAAAAGCATGAAATCACTTTGCGACTCTGAGTATATTTCACTGGCGACGAAGGTGGGATCCCGCTGAGGTGACTGCCACACACAGCACCGCAGCACCGCCACCTGCCGCACCGCTGCCTCGCACCGTGTATCCAGGCTTCAGCTCCGGGACACAAGGAACTCAGAATGGCAACCGACAACAGCTTCTCGCCCTTCAACCCAGCATCTGGAGACTGGGAAGCGTACGCCTCTCGTTTCACCTTCCTCCTAGAAGCCAAAGGGGTCACCGACGAAGAAGACGCCAAGAAGAGGGCAATATTTTTCAGCATCTGCAGAGAGGAGACGTTTGAAATCGCCCAGGCTCTCCTTGCGCCTGAAGACGTCGCTACTGTTCCATACAAAACAATAATGGAACAGCTGAAGGGGCACTTTTCGCCACAGCCCTCAGTGGTGGCTCGTCGAAATGCCTTCTACGCAAAGCGGCAAGCCCCTGGGGAAACCATAACTAGGTTTGTGACCTCTCTCCACCAAGCCGCCCGGTTCTGCAACTTCTCAGAGCTGGAGAACATGCTTCGTGACCGCCTCGTCGGTGGCCTGAAGGATGAGAAGCTGCAACGACGCCTCTACGCTAAGAAGGACCTAATGTTCCAGGTCGCTCTGGAGGAGGCCCTGGCAACGGAAGCTGCCGAGAGGTCGACGCAAGAGGCACAGCTGAGCCTGCCATCCCAAACGAGGGTCCACCACGAAGACCTCACCGACGACTCAGGATCCGACAGGGAGGAGGTGCACCGAGTACAGCAGCACACTCAAGCAGCCCACATACCACAGCTGCCTCAACGAGAAGGAGGGAACTGTGCAAGCTGCGGAGAAAGTCACGAGAGGAGGACCTGCCGTTTCCGCAACGCAGAGTGCAGGCAGTGCAGAAAATCGGGACACATCGCCCGGGTGTGTCGGGCTCGGCCCACCCGACGCCAGGCATCAGATGACCAATCCAAGAGCCCCAGGTCCCGGGGCCCAACACACCAAGGCAACTCGACGGAGCTCACGGACTTCCAGGTATACCAGTTGCCCCACCCCAACGTAGAGAAAATTTATGTCGAGGTACAGATAGAGGGGGCCCCATGCCGCATGGAGCTGGACACGGGTTCAACTCTATCCATAATCTCGGCAAAGACCTTAAGAAAACTGTGTCCTACAGGGGGTCCTGAAGGGAAGTTCTCTTTCTGCACATAAGTTCTTTTATTGCACATAACTGTGGCTTTATGGGAATGGGAAGTATTGCTTCTTTTCTCTGGCATTCTGGGAAGTCTCGCTTATATTCTTTTCTCTGTTTCTGCACACACTGTACAAACTTGTTCCAAACACCAAGACATTTCTTCCTTGCTCAGTTCATCTTAAGTTCATGATGACCTGTTCTCAATGCATAGCTGACCACATCTACAGAACTTGATTATTATATTCTTTCATGTTATGATCAATCATTAGTAATTGTTTTATGCTATATTAATCTTTAGTTATAATTAATTAGGAGGTTTCATGCTTGTCTAGTCCCAACCTCGTTTCCCAGCCTTTAATCTATTGGAGATTAATGTTCACATGTAATTCCCACCTTTCACATGTAATTCCCGCCTTGTACTTATGTTAACCAATCAGCAACAAGTTTCTTTGTGTTTGTATCAACCAATCAGCCACAAGCACACCTGTGGCAATGCTTGTTAATACTCAATAAAAGTGAGACGCCTGGGGCTTGCCCAGTCAGACGCCTCATGTGACACCTACCTCTCGTCTGCCGTGTTTTTCATTCCTACATCTGGTGACCCCGACGTGATTGCCAGATCCCTTATGCAGCCAGCCCTCATACTTCACTCGACTGGAAAAGTCTTAGCGCGCTATTTCGTGAGTATGGGAGGGGAATTGACTAAGCTTCAAAAGGTACATGCTAAGGAATTACTGCAGCTAGTTAGGCAGAGGGTGGTGGGTGTGCATATTTCTTTAAAAGAGATTGAACAATTGCTATGTGAGATTGCGTGTCAATGTCCATTCTATCCAGAGACTGGTTCTTTGGAAGTAGAGACTTGGCAAAAGATCGGAAAAACCCTTTTTGCAGAACCGAGGGCTCCGATTCATTGTCTGCTCGCTTGGCAGAAATGTGCAGATGCCATTGCTAAATTAGGACCCCAGGTCCCCCTAGGACCCCAGGTCCCCCAGGCGTCTCCTTCGGCCCCTGCTCTTCTAGCTGTTGCAGACAATCCCCCACCTTACCCGAAGCTTTTGCCTCCTTTGCAACCCTGCCAAACCCTCCCTGCGTCTCAGCCACTTTCCTCCCTCACTCCTTCCCTCCCCCCTCCGCCTGTTTCAGCTCCTACAGGAGCTGTGCGTGCTGCACTTACTCAGGCTAGGCAGAAAGGTCTCCTTTCTTTGGAGGAGGAATCTGAGTGGGCTGGTGACATGCCATCAGCTTTCCCCATCACCTACACACACCCAGGCACTGCGCAACAACAGGTGTTGTACGAAACCCTTCCTTATTCTGTAATGAGGGAATTAAGGAGAGCCATTGCTGATTCCGGTTTAAAATCCTCCTATGTAATAGGAATGTTGGAAGGAATAGCAAATGGTTATACAATGCTACCTCAAGACTGGAAGGATCTGATGCGCATGCTGTTGACCCCAGCTCAATATGTAGTTTTTGAAAGTGAATTTAAACATAGCGCATCAGCCCTGTCTGATCAACAGCATATAGCCAATCAACTTTATGGTGCTGGTCCATATAATAATATAACAGCTCAGGCAACGCTGACACCTGTACATTTTAGTCGCACTGCGACCTGTGTACAGCGCGCCTTTCGGAAAGTCCCTGTCTCAGGGCAACCGCTGAGCTCCTTTGTCAATATTAAGCAACAGCATTCGGAGCCTTACCATCAATTTATAGATAGATTGAAAGAATCAGTTACTAGGCAGATTGATAACACCACAGCTCAAAATGAGTTGATGAAAAAATTGGCTTTTGAGAATGCTAACACAGATTGCAAAAAGGCTTTGCAGTCAGTCATCCATCGCGTTAAATATGACCTGGCCGACATGATTCAAGCCTGTGCAGATGTCGGTAGCCAGAGTCATGCGATGTCCTTGCTTGCTGGCGCAATCCAAGCTTCCAATAAGCCTACAGGTAATTGCTTTAATTGTAAGCGCCCAGGCCATTTTGCTAAGCAATGCAGAGCCCCTGGCGGGGGGGCCAACAAGGATGGGGCTGCCAACAAGGCTAGACCTTCCAAAAAATGCCTAAAATGCGGTAAAGGCTATCATTGGGCTAATCAATGCAGGAGTCCGGGAAACTCCATTGCGGCCCCGCTCTCGGGCCAGGGCAATTAGAGAGTTTTCCACCTTTAGTTTCCGCTGCTGAAAAATCTTCTAAAAATACACCCTCTGAATTTGCCATTGATTTGATCAATCAAGAGACCAAAGACACTGTTTTACCTGGTGAAATTGTGCTTATGCCTTCCCAATTGGCAGGCCCACTACCTCCTAAAGTCGCAGGTTTAATTTTACCCAAATTTTCTGCGGCAAAAGAAGGAATCCAGGTTATTCCAGGAGTTCTGGATCCTGACTATGTGGGCACAATAATGGTTCAATTTTGGAGCCATATGCCCATGCAGTTAAAAAAGGGTGAGTCTTGGGCGCATTTGGTGGTGCTCCCTTCTCATCCTACTGCTTCTATTATGGATAGTAATTTGCACGAGCTCTCTTCTTTCCCTCCACAGCTGTTAGCTGTTATCCAGTGGATTGGTCATCAGAAACTTCTTCGTAAGTATAAAATCAATGGCAAAGTTCTGGAAGGCTTGATTGACACGGGCGCAGACATTTCTGTCATTTCCAGTAATTGCTGGGACCCCACGTGGCCCCTTGAGTCTGCCTCTGCAGTCTGGGGTGTGTGTGGCCCCCAAAATTCTTCCAAAAGCTTACAGTGGCTGCCTGTTTCTCTGCCTGATAGCTCTGAAACCATTGCATATATCCAGCCCTGTGTGCTGAAAATCCACCTCAATCTGTGGGGCAGAGATTTATTACAACAATTAGAAGCTACCATTCAATTTAATGAGTAAGCTTGCATTCCCCCTCAACTGGAACCGCAAGGAATGCTGAATTCCTCTACCATATGCCAATATTATGTGAATCAAGCCGTCCAGCCTTTCCGTCTTCAGTATCCCTGCCAAATAAAATCACTCTCGTTTCAAGCTGAACAGCTTAGAAAGGAAAAACAGCTTGAAGCAACCCCATAGAATTTGCTCCTGTGCGTTATTTCCTGTCTTAATATTAATTCCATGATAGTGCTCATTCTCAGTGTTTTGTTTTTGCCTCTTTCTGCTTCCGCTCCTAATAGCGGTGGTTCCTCACCAATGAATGTGTGGGAATCTTTTGCAAAAACCCTCAATGTTTCTTCCTTTTGCCTAACTCAACAGGTATCCATAGGTGAAATCCTTGGTTCCTGTCTTATCCCTGTTTGTCATGACCCTCTCGATATACAAAATGATACCTGGTTTTATTCATCCCTACCCCAAAATGATTCTCTCCGCACCCTTGGTTATTCCGCTTACTCTACCTGGGGTAACCAAGTTCGCCGACGTCCATCTCTGGCCATTGATCTATCGACCCCATACGTGGCTTCTTTTAATGTTACTTGTGCCCGTATGGTGAATTGCACAAAAACCAATTGTGTGAAAATGGGCAAGGATAATTTTAATTGCTCTGATTATGTAAATATTTCTTATGTATATAAATATACAGAGCTGCCTGAAGGCTGGTTCTGGTCGTGTCCAGGCTATACATTTAATTACATTCCTGCCAACATTAGCCATGGCACACCTTGCTGTTTAAGCCGCTTGTCTATCATATTACCCAAAAAGCATCATTTGTTGCGGTCTCGATATCGCCGCTCTGTGGAACTGACTAATGATTGTGATGATTCTGTTTCTCTCCCTAGCAGATCTGAATATATTTCTCTAGCTGTCTCTCTCTTAGGAGTCCCTGGATTGGCTGCACGGAATAGCATGAACATTAACTCTTTAGCTTGTTCCGCAGCGAAAGCTCTGAACTTTACCTCACAAGCTCTTCATCTTCTGAATAAAGAGCAGAATGAACTCCAGCATGGTCTCCTGCAGAACCGCGCTGCTATCGATTATCTATTGATGCTTCATCATTATGGCTGTGAACAAGTGGCCGACATGTGTTGTTTTAATATCACAGATAATTCTAAAGCCATTCAAAGCCAAATTTCTCACTTGCAAAATCTTACACACCACATTAAACAAGATGTTGGATTTTCTGGCCTCTGGGATTCTTTCACCCAGTGGCTTACCGCTTGGTTGCCAAACTTTACTTGGCTTTGTAGTCTTTTTCAATATGCCATTGTCATTGTATGTATATTAATTTTGTTCTGTTGCTTCCTCCAATGCATTCCTGGCCTCATAAGTCTTTTCTCTCGGCTTCTCTCTCCCCCTCAGCCACCCAATAAACTACTTGCTGCCTACTTTGCGAAATGGAAACACCAACAGTAAACCAAAGGGGAGATGTGGTGAAATTACTTTGGGCATTCGCTGGCACACCACTAATCCCGAAGTATTTTTGTCCCCTCGACCCTGGCAATATTATTTTGGGCATTCGCTGGCATACCACTAATCCTGAAGTACTCTTGCCTTATTTACCGGGTTGCCTTACATCGCTAAACAAGAAAAGAAAGGGGGAGATGAAGGGAAGTTCTCTTTCTGCACATAAGTTCTTTTATTGCACATAACTGTGGCTTTATGGGAATGGGAAGTATTGCTTCTTTTCTCTGGCATTCTGGGAAGTCTCGCTTATATTCTTTTCTCTGTTTCTGCACACACTGCACAAACTTGTTCCAAACACTAAGACATTCTTTCCTTGCTCAGTTCATCTTAAGTTCATGATGACCTGTTCTCAATGCATAGCTGACCACATCTACAGAACTTGATTATTATATTCTTTCATGTTATGATCAATCATTAGTAATTGTTTTATGCTATATTAATCTTTAGTTATAATTAATTAGGAGGTTTCATGCTTGTCTAGTCCCAACCTCGTTTCCCAGCCTTTAATCTATTGGAGATTAATGTTCACATGTAATTCCCACCTTTCACATGTAATTCCCGCCTTGTACTTATGTTAACCAATCAGCAACAAGTTTCTTTGTGTTTGTATCAACCAATCAGCCACAAGCACACCTGTGGCAATGCTTGTTAATACTCAATAAAAGTGAGACGCCTGGGGCTTGCCCAGTCAGACGCCTCATGTGACACCTACCTCTCGTCTGCCGTGTTTTTCATTCCTACAGGGTCTCAAACTCAGGCCGGCCCCATTCACCCTCCGGGACTTCCAGAAACGTAAGGTCCCCACAATGGGGGTGGGGACCTTCAGGGTGCAATACCGAGGGCGGACGCGGCAACTGGACTTGCTTGTCGTCAAGGGCCCCTACATTAGCTTACTGGGATTGGCATGGTTTGGACCACTGGGGCTAGCCGTCACCGGGGTGAACCAGACTAGCTTACAAGTGGACGTGGACGCCATATGCAAGGAATTTCCGGGGGTTTTCGATGGGAAATTGGGACAGTATACGGGTCCCCCCATTGCTCTACAGCTTGACCCCGCAGTACGACCGGTCAGGCTCAAGGCCCGCCGGGTCCCTTTCGCCCTGAAACCACGTATAGACGAGGAATTGGACCGGCTCGTGGAGCAAGGAGTGCTGGAGCCAGTGCCTAATGCCCCCTGGGAAACCCCAATCGTCACACCCGTCAAGCCTAATGGTTCGGTCCGCATCTGCGCAGACTACAAATGTACCATAAACAAGGCCCTCACGGCCCATGCATACCCAGTGCCAGTGGTAAGCCATGTCCTTGCCACCCTGGCTGCGTCAAAATTTTTTGGTAAGCTGGACTTGGCCCAAGCATATCAACAGCTGCCAGTAGATGAGGCCACAGCAGAGGCACAGACGATTGTGATGCACAGAGGAGCGTTCAAGGTAAAGCGGCTGCAATTCGGTGTCAGTGTGGCACCAGGCATATTCCAGAATCTAATGGACTCGCTCCTTAAAGGGATTCCTGGCGTCACCCCCTTCTTCGATGTTGTGTTGATTGCCGGGCCCACACCAGAGGAGTTTGAGGACCGCCTCCGCACCGTTCTGCACCGTTTCCAGACGGCGGGTCTCAAGGTGAAGCGGGAAAAATGTCTACTAGGAGTGCCTCAGGTGGACTTTCTGGGTTTTATGGTGGACGCAGAAGGGGTCCACCCGACTGGGGACAAGGTACGGGCCATTTGTGATGCCCCAGCGCCCAAGAACAAGACTGAACTTCAGGCCTTCTTGGGACTATTGAACTTTTACCATTCCTTCCCCACAAGGCGGCGGTAGCGGAGCCCCTACACAGACTCCTGGACAAGCGGGCCCCTTGGGTGTGGGGCCAGCGCCAGGAGGCCGCATTCCAGGCAGTCAAGGACTTGCTTGTCTCAAACTCGGTCTTGGCACACTTCGACGAGAGGCTGCCGGTGGTGCTAGCATGCGACGCCTCGCCCTATGGAATTGGCGCTGTCCTGGGACACCAACTCCCGGATGGAAGAGAGGTACCAGTGGCATACTTTTCCCAGACACTCAACGCAACCGAGCGGAACTACTCGCAAATTGACAAGGAGGGTCTGGCAATCGTGAAGGGAGTAAAAAAAATCCATGATTTCTTGTACGGGCGGCCCTTCACCGTGGTGACTGACCACAAGCCGTTGCTTGGCTTGTTTGCCCCTGAAAAGCAGACCCCCCAAGTGCTGTCTCCTCGCGTCCTCAGGTGGTCAATTTTCCTTGCCAGCTACCAGTATGCACTGATGCACCGTCCGGGGAAGGCGATGGGCCATGCGGACGCCCTCAGCAGGCTACCACTACCGGAAACAGGCCCCGACCCAGCACCTGCACAAGAGGTTATGAGCCTGGAGCTGCTTCCCGACCGCCCCATTCAGGCACAAGAAGTTGCACACCATTCCAAGAAAGATAGGGTCATCTCCCGGGTCCTGGACTGGGTGTGGAGGGGATGGCCCAGCAGCAGCCCCGGGCCAGAATTCGCCGGCTACACAACCCACAAACATGAACTGTCGGCCCACAAGGGGTGCCTGTTATGGGGAAGCAGGGTCGTTGTTCCCCAGCCCCTCCGCAAAAGGGTCCTCATAGCCCTACACGAGACACACCCAGGGGTAGTAAGAATGAAGGCCCTTGCCAGGAGTTATGTGTGGTGGCCGGGGATCGACGGAGAGATAGAGGCCTGGGTCAAACACTGCCAGGCCTGCCAAGAATCCCGCCCAGATCCCCCAAGGGCCCCAGTCCAGTCCTGGGAGTCCGCCCGAGCACCATGGTCACGCCTGCATGTGGACTTCGCTGGCCCCTTTCAGGGGAAAACATTCTTCATAGTGGTGGACTCCTACACCAAATGGCTGGAAGTCGCACTGGTACCATCCACTTCTACGTCCGCAGCCATCCGGGTACTACGCAGGCTGTTTGCAACCCACGGGCTCCCTGACACTCTCGTCTCAGACAATGGGACTGCATTCACGTCAGGAGAATTCCAAACCTTCACAGCGCTGAACGCCATCCGCCACATCCGTTCGCCGCCATTCCACCCTGCCACCAATGGCCAAGCAGAACGCATGGTGCGGACCACCAAGGACACCCTTCGCTGCATGACGCAAGGGGATTGGGAGTACCGCCTTGCCACATTCCTTCTAGCACAGCACAGCACCCCCAGCTCAACGACTGGCCGGAGTCCCGCTGAACTACTAATGGGTCGGCGCCTTGCAATCAGATTGGACCGCCTTCACCCCGATAGAGCTCAGGATGAGGTAGCGGTGGGGGAAGGCAAGAACCCCCAGACCTTCGAGGCTCAGGACCCAGTGTACGCAAAGAATTTTGGGGCAGGCCCAGCATGGGTACCCGCCACAGTCACCAGGGTCACTGGCCCCGTGTCGTACGAGGTGCTAACAGATGGGGGGCAATGCTGGCGCCGCCACTGTGACCAGATACGGCGACGATTCCCGGGAGAAAACCAGGAGGAGGAAAGGGCAGAGGAGTCCCAAGGGAACAGAGGGGCAGTGAGGCCCATAGAGCACGAGGGGCCAGCAGGAGAGGCAGAATCAGTAAATACATAGAGGACCTGCGAGGCCGAAAGGACACCGGAACCAGAACCACGACTGAGCGAGCCGGTTGCGCCAGACCAAACAGCCCCATCACAGCCAGCATCCTTGGAACACGAGCCAGAACCTGAACCCCGGACCAGGGAACACCCCAGGCCGCAACGCACACGTAGGCCGCCGGCGTACCTTGAGGACTATGAATGTGACCTCCCGGGCAGGACTGGAACTTAGAGGGGAGGGGTGTTATGTACTGAGTTGAATAGGATCCAAAAGGCAGCAGTCTGATTGGTCCTAGAACAATAGGATCCAAAAGGCAGCAGTCTGATTGGTGCTAGAACAATAGGATTCAGAATGCAGCAGTCTGATTGGTCCTAGAACAATGCAGCAGTATGATTGGTTGGCAGGAACTACCCAATCATGCTCCAGATAGAAGTGAATCCACAACCTGATTGGCTTACAGTAGAATTCCGGAATTAGCCAATCATGTGCAGCCCATTGTGTAAATAATGTATATAAAGCAGGTACTTTGAGGGGACATTTATTCATTCCTCCTCACCACTATGAGCTGAATAAAGAGCATGAAATCACTTTGCGACTCTGAGTATATTTCAAGAGGCTATAAGGAATGTTCCAGGGAAGGAGAGGAAAGAATATTTGTGCTTTTTTAGTTCTGGTGAACCGGGTTCGCTTCCCCGCTCCTCCACATGCAGCTGCTGGGTGACCTTGGGCTAGTCACACTTCTCTGGAGTCTCTCAGCCCCACTCACCTCACAGAGTGATTGTTGTGGGGGAGGAAGGGAAAGGAGATTGTTGGCCGCTTTGAGACTCCTTGTTGTTGTTGTTTAGTCGTTTAGTCGTGTCCGCCTCTTCGTGACCCCCTGGACCAGAGCACGCCAGGCACTCCTGTCTTCCACTGCCTCCTGCAGTTTGGTCAAACTCATGCTGGTAGCTTCGAGAACACTGTCCCACCATCTCGTCCTCTGTCGTCCCCTTCTCCTAGTGCCCTCCATCTTTCCCAGCATCAGGATCTTTTCCAGGGAATCTTCTCTTCTCATAAGGTGAGACTCCTTAGGGTAGTGATAAAGCAGGATATCAAATCCAAACTCCTCTCCTTCTTCTTCTTCTTCATTTTTTAGGTACATTGTGATCAGTCGCATTGATAGAATGTTTCCTGAAATGTCCATCCACTTATCAAGGTCAAATGGGACCTCTGCAATGTTACTGGTATATTAAAGCTTTATACAAGCAAAACTGGTGGTGTACACACACAAAAATGAGAGTTCCTGGTTGGGAGATGGGGATAGCATGTGCTTTAAAAAATCTTAACTACTAATAATTGATCAGAAGATGCTGGCAAAAGTTTAAAAGTCATCTGTCATTGTAAAGGTTCAGATTCAGGTTAATGGTCTATCTAGCCTAGCATCCTGTTCTCACAATGGGCAGTGGGGAACTTGCTAGCAGGTCAAGAGCACAACAGTGACCTCCTCATCTGCACTTCCAGTAGGGCATCATCATTGTGGCTAGCAGTCATTGATAGCCTTGTCTCCCATGAACTTGTCTAATCCTCTTCTAAAGATATGTGATGTGGTGGCCAACACTACCTTCTTGCTGGTAGAAATTCCATAGTTTAAGTGTGTGCTTTGTGAAGAAGTACTTTCTCTGGCCTGTACTTAATCTTGCAATATTCAGGTTCCTTGGAGGACACTGAGTTCTAGTATTCTTCCTAACTACTGTATTTTCCCGTGTATAACACCCTTTTTTTTTGGCTAAATTTTGTTCAATGAAAAATTCGGGGTTGTTTTATAAATGGAAAAATATTTCCATTGATTTCCTTGATCTTTCTGCAGCTGCCATGAAAGCTTCTGCTACCAGAGACAAGCGTCGCCTACTCCTTCTCCCCGCCCCCCAGTCACACATGCCACTCTTTTTCACACACGCACAGGTGCCAGGTCACCAGGCTGCACCACAAACCATGTGAGGTTAAGGGCACCAAGTGGAGCACTGCAAGGAAAGTTCATCCAGGGCCTGCTCCACCCCTTTGCTCGGCGGGCAGCATCAGTGCCCTGGAGAAGGAAAGCAAGTGTGCACGGCTGCCTAGGGAGACTTCAGGCTCTCCAGCAGTAAAGCACAGTGCCCACTCAGTGCTACCGCCAAGCAACGGGGGCTGCAATCGCCCCCCAAAGCTGAACAACTTTGAGGGTGATTGCGCCCCCCCGAAACTTCTTAATTTCTCAGTTTGGGGTTCAAAAAAATAGGGGTTGTCTTATACATGGGAGCGTCTTATACATGGAAAAATACAGTACTTTCTCCACAACATGACTAGAAAGCTCCAAATATTGTTACTGTTCCTCATTGGGGAGTTGTACCAACCCCTTGATCATTTTGGTTGTCCTTTTCTGAACCAAATGTGTTTTAAGGTCCTAAGCTGGAGAGCTGCTAAGTTCATACAGAGGACTTGCAGCAAATCTATTGACTCCTTGACTGCGTAGAGCTGACTTCTACGCAGCATCACAAATGGCTTCTGATTCCACCCTTTCAGAATTAATAACAGCTTGCTGTGTAGCATTGAAGCTGTGTTGGTTTTCCACAGAAAACAGATCTTCCACCCCCAGTGTGATCTCCTGGAGTTCATTGCAGAGTTGTTTGGATCTTAACCAATGTAAACGGCTAAGATTTTTGTGGGTTGCATATGGAAATTTGATGGAAAATTCTAGGAAACAAATAACTGCACCAAACCACAAATATTTTAATCTGAAAAGGAAATAAAACCATAGAGTTTGAAGGAATCTTCCTGTGTTCCTATGTCATCAAGTGTGTGGCATCCAACTAATGTGCATAATCTATATTAATTTTGGAGAGCCAAAAAAATATTTTCATAAGAGATAATGGCTGTTGGCCAAATAAATAAATGATTTTCACAAGCATCTGAACGCAGGAGGCATACAGCCTAGATGAATCAAACCAAAAGAGAAGCTTGGTTTTAATGTCAAATTGTAGTGTAAATGAAAAACTATAAACACATTTATAGTTTACCAACTGCTTAGCTTCTCAGCAACTTCAGTTGAGAATTTAGCATTTTTATGTGAACATATTCTTAGTACAGCTCTTGAAAGAAGCAAGTTCCTTTAGTCATAATAAAAATCAGTTGTCATATTTCATTTATTGCTGGTCAGTTGTCTAATATTCAATTTTTTGATACTATTCCAGGATTGATTGAACTGGAGGGTTATTTTTTTAAAAAAGCTTGTTTCCCCTGGCATATTAATTTGTGGTTTCATGATTCACCAAGTGGAACAATATGCTATATGTAATGAATGAGTTCTCCTGGAGCATCCTGCAAAACCATTCAGTTTCAATAAACATTATATTTTTTTAATTGTCCATCAGTCTGCTGATACTCATAATGCTTTTGGTGTAAGCTCAAATTTGACATCCTCTGTATTTATTAGCAGGACCAAAATCTGTTTGGAATTTTGTATCTCTGGTGAGTTAGGAGTAATAGCACAGGGTTTTGCACCTGTGCTTGTGTGTACAGATTTGTATATACACACAAACACACATTCAAATAAACCCCGAGAGCAGCCTGGCAGGCATCCTAAGGATCTTGTACTGACATTAGAGGTGCTATCCAAGTTTTCACAGCAGATTTTGGCTGTGCCTAAATAATATTTATTTAGCACCAGTTTTAGCAAGACTCCATAGCTCTGTTCTCAATGAGTGATGGGTGCGTATAATCTCAATTTTTCTTTTCTTTTGGAAAATCCAAATGTAAGACCACAAATGCCTGAAACTTTAGTTTCAGGGATGAATCCAATGTTAATTCTACCTAGAAGAGACTCATTGAAAGAATGGGCATGAGTAGTTTATTTCTAGTAAAGAAGAAGAGGAGGAGGAGGAGGAGGAGGAGTTTGGATTTGATATCCCGCTTTCTCACTACCCTAAGGAGTCTCAAAGCAGCTAACAATCTCCTTTCCCTTCCTCCCCCACAACAATCACTCTGTGAGGTGAGTGGGGCTGAGAGACTTCAGAGAAGTGTGACTAGCCCAAGGTCACCCAGCAGCTGCATGTGCAGGAGCGGGGAAGCGAACCCGGTTCACCAGATTACGAGTCCACCACTCTTAACCACTACACCACACTGATAAACATTGTAAGCCACCTTGAATCACAATTTGGGAGATTCCCAATTCCAAATAGTATTTTGCTGGCCTGTAAACTGAACATTTGCATTTGTTTGATTGAAATTTAGTGGCTGATCTGTGTGTAATCATAATAAAAAAAGATTTGTGATTAGGAGAAGGTGAGATAAAAATATACTAAATAATAAACAATAAGAATCAAATAAATAAATAAATAACAGAACCAGCAGCACATATAGATATAATTCCCAGTGCATATATTTTGTCAAATTGTTAATACTACTAAAATTATCCCTTGGAGCTTTTCTTTTCCACCCCCGCTCACCTAAGATGCAAAGCCTTTTTTATGTTGTTTAGTCGTTTAGTTGTGTCCGCCTCTTCGTGACCCCATGGACCAGAGCACGCCAGGCGCTCCTGTCTTCCACTGCCTCCTGCAGTTTGGTCAAACTCATGCTGGTAGCTTCGAGAACACTATCCAACCATCTCATCCTCTGTCGTCCCCTTCTCCTTGTGCCCTCCATCTTTCCCAACATCAGGGTCTTTTCCAGGGAGTCTTCTCTTCCCATGAGGTGACCAAAGTATTGGAGCCTCAGCTTCACGATCTGTCCTTCCAGTGAGCACTCAGGGCTGATTTCCTTAAGAATGGATACGTTTGATCTTCTTGCAGTCCATGGGACTCTCAAGAGTCTCCTTCAGCACCATAATTCAAAAGCATCAATTCTTCGGCGATCAGCCTTCTTTATGGTCCAGCTCTCACTTCCATATATCACTACTGGGAAAACCATGGCTTTAACTATACGGACCTTTGTTGGCAAGGTGATGTCTCTACTTTTTAAGATGCTGTTTAGGTTTGTCATTGCTTTTCTCCCAAGAAGCAGGCGTCTTTTAATTTCGTGGCTGCTGTCACCATCTGCAGTGATCATGGAGCCCAAGAAAGTAAAATCTCTCACTGCCTCCATTTCTTCCCCTTCTAATTTGCCAGGAGGTGATGGGACCAGTGGCCATGATCTTTGTTTTTTGATGTTGAGCTTCAAACCATATTTTGCGCTCTCTTCTTTCACCCTCAATAAAAGGTTCTTTAATTCCTCCTCACTTTCTGCCATCAAGGTTGTGTCATCTGCATATCTGAGGTTGTTGATATTTATTCCGGCAATCTTAATTCCGGCTAGGGATTCATCCAGCCCAGCCTTTCGCATGTTGAATTCTGCATATAAATTAAATAAGCAGGGAGACAATATACAGCCTTGTCGTACTCCTTTCCCAATTTTGAACCAATCAGTTGTTCCATATCCAGTTCTAACTGTAGCTTCTTGTCCCACATAGAAATTTCTCAGGAGACAGATGAGGTGATCAGGCACTCCCATTTCTTTAAGAACTTGCCATAGTTTGCTGTGGTCGACACAGTCAAAGGCTTTTTGCAATTTGGTCTCTGGTTCCTCTGCCTCTTCTAAATCCAGCTTGCACTTCTGGGAGTTCTCGGTCCACATACTGCTTGAGCCTACCTTGTAGAATTTTAAGCATAACCTTGCGAAGTATTAAACACTTCCCTTGATGAAGAGTTTTCTTCAGGCACTTTGGGAACCAAAAGTTTTGGTGCACAAAGATGTTTTAGGCAGAAAGCATGATGTTGGAAGAAAACAAATTTTTCGCTTTAATTGCTCATTTGGCACTTTATTTTCTTATGAGTGCACACCCTTCCAACAGCCATGACTGGAATTTATCACAGGGACCTTTTTCCTTTCAAGCTGTACCAGGTGTAAAACGATCTGGCGGAATTCCTATGTTCTTCCTCTCTGATCTTCTTGGAGTAAAACTGGCCTCATCTTCACTATCATCCCCCTCAGATTTCCGCCCCCTTAGAGGAGAGTAAGACTCATCCTTTGATGTTGGTGAAAAATGACTAACATTCTGTTCACTAGCCTCAGGAGATGCAGATTTTACAGCCCTGTCACCTTTCTCTTCAGTGTTTACATTGCCTGGTTCCCTTTTAACACTCAAATGTGAGGAGCCACCCTTTGATGCCTGGAACCAAACCTCTGAATTAGCATGTAGCCCACTATTTCCAACCACAAACCTCCACCCTTTGCCCAAATCCTGGTAACCAACAAACATAAGCTGCTGTGCTTTGGGGTCACCCTTTCTGCACTGTGATCGTGGCACATGAACCCATGCCTTCACACTGAACGTGCGCAATGATCAGCTTTGGGCTTTTTTCTGAACAGCATAAAACAGGTGTTGGAACAGGTGTTGTTCCAATCGTGCTGTGGACCAAGCGGTTCTGAACATAATTGGCTGTCAAGATCGCCTCTCATCAATAGCGTTTGGACAAGCCAGAATCCTCTAGCATTGAGTCCATCATTTCTTGCAGAGACCTTTTCTTTCTCTCTGCCTCTCCATTCTTCTCTGGACTATGAGGGTTTGTCTTTCTGTGCCCAATTCCATGCCTTTGTAACCATGATTGGAATGCATCTGACAGAAATATGCTTCCACGGTCAGATTGAAACTTTTAAACTTTGTGTGGGAATTGCCTCTCAACATATGGCACCCAGTCTTTAAACTTAGAGGAAAACCTCTGCCTTGTGATTCATGGGATAAACCCAACTAAACCTTGTGGCATCATCAATTATAGTTAGCACATACTGGGAATTACCCCTGCTAAGTTTAAAAGGACCACACACATCAGCATGAACAAGCTGATAAGGTTTCTCACTCACCTTCTCACTTCAAGGATAAGACCCTTGGTGGCTCTTGACCTGTTTGCATACATTACAGTCAAGATAGCCTTGTAATTCACATCCATCACTCAAATCTGGCATTTTTGCTACACTACGCCAATTTGAATGACCAAGTCAGTGAGGCCACGGATGTAAACATTTTTTGTGTAACGCCTCATTTTTGCATGCAGGCTGTGCATCGCTGCTAGTAAGCACAGACTCCTGTACACCGTCCCTTAACACAAATAAACCATTTTCTTTTTTAAATAAATTTTATTAAATTTTCCACCGTGATAACACAAACCACAAAGCAAGATGATACACAAAAACAGAAAAGGAAAAAGGGAAAAGAAGAAAGGGGGGGAAGGGGGGAACAATAAACAGATAGACAATAATAACAAACTTAATTCTTCACAAGTCCAACCTTTTAAACATCTTGGTTGTCTTCCTCAAATCCCTCCCTTCTGAGTTTCCTTGTAATTAAAAGTAACAGCTTTCCAATATCATTATTAAACTAAAACAATTTCCAATTATAGTCCATCTTATTCACTTTTCTTAACATTCTGAATCCCATTTATTTAATTATAACTTAATTTAATCCTAGGCCTATTTGTTTCTTTCAAGTAATTTCTAATTTTTTATATTACAATATTTATTCAAATAGTCCTTGAATTTCCTCCAGTCCTCTTGAAACTCCTCTTCTTTCTGGTCGCGGACTCTTCCAGTCAGGTCAGCTAGCTCCGAAAAGTCCATCATCTTCATCTTCATCTGCCAACCTTCCACTGTTGGTAGTTCTTGTGTTTTCCAATTTTTAGCAAGTAATATTCGGGCGGCCGTTGTGGCATACAAAAACAATTTAACATCTTTCTTGGGCAATTCTAAACCTGTTATTCCAAGAAGAAAGGTCTCTGGTTTCTTAATAAATGTATATTTCAACATTTTTTTCAGTTCGTTATAAATCTTCTCCCAGAAGTCCTTCATCTTGGGACAGGTCCACCACATATGGAAAAAAGTACCTTCTTTTTCTTTACATTTCCAATAAAGATTATCACTATTGTGATAAATCTTTGCTAGTTTTACAGGGGTCAAGTACCATCTATACATCATCTTCATAATGTTTTCCTTTAACTTCCTTTAACCTTTAACTTCCTTTAACCCCTTTCCTCCATAGCCTCTCCCAGTCCTCCATCATTATATTATGTCCCACATCTCTTGCCCAATCAATCATAACCGATTTAACTTGTTCATCCTTAGTATGCCACTCCAACAACAAATTATACATTTTAGACATATTCTTATCATTAGTATCTAACAACTCCATTTCCAATTTGGTTTTTTCTGTTGCAAAACCAGTTCTCTTATCCATCTTATATAATTTGTTAATGTGATAATATTGCAACCAATTCACTTTATCTTTAATTTGTTCAAATGGTTTTAATTTAAAACCTTCCTGATCCTCTAACAAATCTGAATACCTCAACCATTTGTTTTCCATATTTAACTTTTTTTGGGCCTGTGCTTCCATTGGTGAAATCCATTTTGGTGTTTTTCTTACTAAGAGATCTTTGTATCTAGTCCATACATTGTATAACGCCTTTCTAATTACATGATTCTTAAAACCACTGTGGGCCTTTATCTTTTCATACGATAAATATGCATGCCATCCAAATTGATTATCCAGTCCCTCCACATCATCATTCTCTAATTGAATCCAATCCTTGATCCAGCAGAAGGCAGCAGCTTCAAAGTATATCTTCAAATCTGGTAGGGAAAAGCCCCCTCTTTCTTTTATATCTGTAAGTAATTTATATTTAATTCTAGGTTTTTTCTCCTGCCAGATAAATTTAGACAATGCCTTCTGCCATTCTTTAAAACATTTAACATTATCAATGATTGGTAAAGCTTGAAATAGAAACAACATCTTCGGCAATACATTCATCTTAACCACCGATATTCGGCCCATCAATGAAAGTTTTAGGTTTGACCATATCTCAAGATCTCTCTTGATTTCATTCCATAATTTTTCATAGTTATCTTTATAAAGATTCAAATTCTTTACCGATAAGTTCACACCCAAATATTTAACTTTTTTCACAGAAACAAGGCCTGTCCTTTCAAAAAGGGTTTTTCTTTCCTCATTATCTAAGTTTTTTTTCCAAAACTTTGGTTTTGCTCTTGTTTAATTTAAATCCTGCTACCTGCCCAAACTCTTGAATCAGCTCCAGTGCTTTTACTACACTGGTTTCTGGATCTTGTAAAGTTAAGACCAAGTCATCAGCAAAGGCTTTTAATTTATATTGCTTGGATCCTACTACAATGCCTTTAACCTCCTCTTTCCTCAACATGTTTAGCAAAACCTCCAGAACAGAGATAAACAGCAGAGGGGAAAGCGGGCACCCTTGCCTGGTTCCTTTCTCAATTCTGATTTCCTCTGAGACCACATTATTAACTATGATTTTTACTTTTTGTTCAAAATAGATCGCATTGATACCATTTAAAAATTCCTGGCCAACCTCAATTCTTTCTAGGTTTTTCATCATAAATAACCAAGAAACATTATCAAAGGCCTTTTCAGCATCAATAAACATTAACATTGCCTTACAATTTCTTTTCGCTTCCAACCTTTCTATTATATCAATTATATTTCTAATGTTATCTTTCATTTGTCTCCCTGGCAGAAATCCTGCCTGGTCCTTGTGTATATAATCTGATAGAACCTTTTTTAGTCTATTGGCCAAAATATTTGCAAAGATTTTATAATCCGCATTAAGTAATGAGATTGGTCTATAATTTTTTGCATCAGATCTATCTTGATCTGTTTTTCTTTTTTTAAAAAAAATAATTTTTATTAACAGGCCAATCACATCATATTGTTCAAATCACATTAGTTCCAAATTATACAGCCAAATTTTAAATTTTTTTGGGGGTACCCATATATCAAGCTCCACACGAGTCCAAAATTCCGGCTAAGTCCAGACTTCACTTATTTTACTGCATTAATTAATCAGTCCTATCCAGTTCAGTCCAGATAGTTCTTTATATATTTTCTTCATCTTGTTGTTGTCGTACATTCCTTTCTTTGCGATCTCTGATGATTCTCATAAGCAGACTGAAAACTGGTTTCTCTGTGTGGGATTAGTCCAGGACAGCCCTGTTCAACACCTCCGTAAACAAAATTAATCTTCATTGTCTTTTATTTTTCCAGGCTAGCCAAATAAATAAAATAGATCAAGGGGCTCTGTCAGATCAAACTTCAGTTTCATACTCCTTCTCTTTCCAGCATTCCTGATTCTCCTCCCCCATCTCTCTTTTCTTTTCTCCGGCAGCCTGTCATGGCGAGACGCCATTTTTTTACTGCGTCATAAAAATTCCTCAGCGTCCACCGATCTTATTTTCCACCTCCCACACAGTCTTAAACTTCTGCTTATGCTTCTTGAAAAAGACGCAACGATCTTGTTTCTTTCTGGAGTGGAGGGTTATTTTTGTCACATCATATAAAGAAAAAAAAAGAGTTTTTCCTCCACCCCCCCTTCGTTCCAAACATACAGTCTCTTGGTGATGACATATCAAAAGATTTACTTTTCCATCCGTCGCTTTCAGTCACAGAGATCCATTATTCAGCAGCCTTATCTGTCGAGCTTTGCTTGATATATGTGCTTCAGCTTCATTTCCAATCATCTGTTTCCAATTATAATTCCGGGCTGAAGCAACCAGCACGCGCTAATCGGAATCGGCGTCAGGAAGAGCTGACCTCACCGAGGGCTCGTGCCAAGTGTTCTGCACCCCCATCTCTCGGATCAGGGGGTGCATTGTGAACACCGCTGGCCAGGCAGCACCCCACCACATCCTGGTGGGGAGGGAAGGCTGCCTACTTCCCATAGCAGCCCCTAAACTACCTCATGTGGGTCAGAGAGATGTTATTGTCAGCCATCTTCCAACGCGCCCCCTGGTGGGCCCCCTATCTTGATCTGTTTTTCATGCCATTTAGTAGGAACCTTTTATCCTCGGGAATTTTCTGCATTTCATTTGCCTCAATAAATTGCTCAATTTTATCCTTATCTTCTTTACCTTTTTTATACAGCTGTTTAAAGTATTTCTGGAAACATTTTCTTATATCTGCAGGGTTTTCCATAGATTTTCCATCAGATACAATATTTGTAATAGTACTTTGCTTCTGTCTCTTTTTTAATTGCCAAGCCAACAATTTCCCACATTTATTCGCAGATTCAAAATTTCTCTGTTTCATCATTTTAATTTTCCATTCTATTTCCTGGTTAATAATTTGAGAAAATTGAATCTGCAATGCTTTAATTTCTTTTGGAATCTGTTGACTCTTTGGCATTAATCTTAAACTTTTCTCTTTGTCTTTTATTTGAGACAGAATTTTCTCTTTTTTCTCATCCTGTATCTTTTTCTTTATCGAGTTATGTTGTATGAGGAAACCTCTCATTACTGCCTTATTTGCATCCCAAATGACTCTTGTTTCAACCTCTGTGTTCATATTTAGTTCAAAATAGTCTTTTAGAGTCTTTTGGGCCTTACTAATCATCTGTTCATTCCTCAACAACTCATCATTCACCCTCCATCTAAAGGAGCCCTGCAGGTATAATTTCATCTCCAAAACCACTGCATTATGATCTGAGCAAGTCTTAGGGCAAATTTCTGTTTTAGTAACCTTAGGAACCAAATCTCTGGATATCCATATGTAGTCGTATCAAGAGAAAGATTGATTTGAATTTGAGAAAAAAGTGAAATCTCTCTCCATTGGATTTCGTAGCCTCCATACGTCCGACAAATCCTATTTATCAGTCATATCAAGGAAAATCTTTGGTAGTCTGCCGGAACTTGGATTTTTCTGTCCCTGTGTTTCATCCATTAATGTTGATGCTACTCTATTCAGGTCTCCCATTAAAATCAATTTGTAATCCATATAATCCATAAGTTTTAAGTCCAGATTCTTAAAGAATTCCACTTTGCCATCATTTGGTGCATAAATTCCCAGCAAAAGAAATTTATCGCCTTGTGCCGTAATTTCAACTGCAATGTACCTCCCTTCCTCATCTTTAAACAGCAATTTGGGGTTCCATTTTCTTTAACATAAAAAACCACGCCTCTTTTTTTCACTTTGTTGGATGAAATAAATTCCTGCCCAAGTTTCTTATTTTGGAGAATTTTCCTGTGAAGTCTTATAACATGTGTTTCTTGTAAACAGATTATATCCAAATTCTGTCTTGCCAATACATGATAAACTTGATTCCTTTTAAAACGTGAATTTAGACCATTTACATTCCAGGAGTAAATTTTCAAAGACATCCTGATTTGTTAGGGGCCCACTGCCCCTGCCCCCAGTAAAGGAGAACTTTCCAGTCCAAGCTCTTTTGCGTTTTTCTCCAGAAATCTTTCTTTCTCTCCGACAGTTCTTATTCTTTGTTTCCTTCCTTGAAATTTAAAAGATAGTCCTTCCGGGAACTCCCACCTGAAGAAAATGTTCTTTCTTCTTAGGGCACTAGCCAAATCCATATAATTATTTCTCAGGGCCAAAAAGTGTGTCGGAATGTCTTTAAACAGAATTCTTCCCTTCTCATCTATCTTTAAACCTTTTTTATCATGGTGGCCTAAAATAATATCTCTCTGCTCTTTAGTTTTAAAAAACACCATACAGTCATGTGTAATCTTAGTATCTGTTTTAGGTCCAAATCTGTAGGCCTTGTCAATCCAGGAATTTAATTCTTCTTTTGAGAGAACCCAGTACGTTGCAAATTCTTCAATTAACCAATCCTTCAAATTATCCTGC
The DNA here is from genome assembly GCF_027172205.1 of Podarcis raffonei. Taxonomy (NCBI): domain Eukaryota; kingdom Metazoa; phylum Chordata; class Lepidosauria; order Squamata; family Lacertidae; genus Podarcis; species Podarcis raffonei. The sequence goes on from NC_070620.1 coordinate 26,055,749, forward strand.
TCTTTCTGGGGTACGCCCCTCAATCTCAGATTACATTCCCTCTGTTTTAGTTGCAGAGACGCAATTGAAATTTGAGATTCTCGCTGAATTGTCTCTAAGTCAGGAATTCTCACAGTTTCCAAATGCACCAGTCCTGACTCATGTGCTGATACATCTGAGTTAAAGGTAAAGGTACTCCTGCCCGTACGGGCCAGTTGTATCTGACTCTAGGGTTGTGCGCCCATCTCACTTCAGAGGCCGGGGGCCAACGTGACAAGCTGCATCTGGCGAGCCAGCGCAGCACACGGAAACGCCGTTTACCTTCCCGCTAGTAAGCGGTCCCTATTTATCTACTTGCACCCAGGGGTGCTTTCGAACTGCTAGGTTGGCAGGCGCTGGGACCGAGCAACGGGAGCGCACCCCGCCGCAGGGATTCGAACCGCCGACCTGACGATCGGCAAGTCCTAGGCGCTGAGGTTTTACCCACAGCGCCACCCGCGTCCCACACATCTGAGTTAACTTGCATCAAATCTTGTCTTAATTGAGCAAAGTCACTTTTTAATTCCTTTATAGACTTTTGATTTCCTCTTACTTCTGTTTTAATTTCCTGAAGCAATTGCAACACAGACTCCTCAAAAGTTGGTGACTTAGAGTCCCTCCTTACTTTGGTTTTTGTTTTCTCTGTCTTTTCTCGTTTCTCTCCCCCATCCATAACTTGTAATTCTTTTGTTCAAGGTCAGTCTCAGACACAAGGGGGAGATAAGGAGGCAGACAGTTTCCCTTCTCAAGCCTCTCCACCAGTCTTAATATAAAAGTCAACAGTCTCTCTAACTTGTAATCCTTTTTTTTACTCCTTTCTTAATTCCCCAGAAGTTAATAACACAGTTACAATTTACAATTTATATCTGGAGGTAGGGGTACTGTTAAAAAAAAGAGAAAAGAAAAACCTTTGAGTTCGGGCAGCTGCAGTTACTTCCCCCCCCCCCAAAAAATAGGAAAACGAAAGTTGAAAGTGTCCTTTTTCTTTACGACGTCACAATGGAGTCTAGTCTCCCCGACTGAGTAGTCCGCTTCCACAAAGAAAATACCTCGTAAATCCAAACTGTCTGCAGGGATTATAAAAGTCAGAAAAGTATCTCCCCCCTTCCCCCTGCTAGAAGAGGGAATCCGAAAGTTAACTTGAAAGTCTTTAGAAAGTTGTATATTTTAGATCACGGCTTCGGCTAGTGTAGCTGTTTTCTCTCTTAATCAGAGGAAGGGACTGACCTCCGTTTTTAAGCCCCTATCCTTTCCAAATAGATGTCCAAATTTTTAATTTATTACTCACTCTTTTCCAATCAAAGTTGCTTGGAGAAAGTGGCCGCTCACAATCGCTGGACTCGGAGCTTCATGCGATGAAGGAAGCGAGTCTATTCCCAAGTGCCTCCGTCTCCAACCCCACTCGCTCTTGGAGCCCTTATCAAGAGCTTACCGGGGAGTGGGGGAGTCGTTCCAGGCACCCGCAGGAACACCAAGTCCTCGGAATGCTCAATCCAAGGTTTTTTATGGGGTACCACATCGCTCTAGCGGTTTCCCCGACCTTCAAAGCACCGGTGCTATTTCAGGCGAAAGAGCTCACCCTTCCAGCAGAACAGGCAGTCTGCTAGAGCCCTCTCCAATGTTACTCCGTCCCTCTGGATTTCACAACATGCGTCTTTGAAAAGAACATAAAACCCAGAATTCACCAGACAAGAGACAGACATCAGGTTGCTCTGCAGCGAGGGAATGCACAGTACATTGTCCAGCTGTGTGTGCAGACAGGGTACGAAGACAGATCCCTCCGATTTCACGTTGGACTTCCTCCCGTCTGCCAACACGACCTGTTTTCATGGCGAAGAGGCCTTCTTGGCAAAAAACACCTTTGAAGCGATCAGGTGTCTGGAACTGCCTGAATTGATGACCCAAGTGATTTGCTGCTCATCTTCGGAACTCTCGTCCACTGCAGTCACGAGGTGCACCGTCTGCTGCCTCTTGCTTCTTTTGCTGCTGTTGACGGTGCAAATGACCTTCGGAAGCAGCCCCCTCCGGACAGGACTTCCACAGATGCTTAGTCGAACAGCACTTGTAACAAATCTGGTGGCCACCAACAAGAAACATCTGACCTTTGTAACTGCCAACAAGGGTTTTGCCACCAAGTGCTAAGTCATCTTTTGCAAAGGGATCAAATTCTTATTTCACTCATTATAATGCACATCAATCTCTGACTTTTGTCTTCTGGGTTTCTGGGGGTTTTCCTGTTGTTATTGTGTCTCTCACAGCTACAATAAACCTACCATTAAAATTATGGACTGGTCATTTCTTTGTCAGAGGGCAAACGGGCAAATTTAGCAGGGGATCAAATACTTTCCCCCCTCACTGTATATGCTGCTATCAATTTTAGATCTTGCTGGCTATTAGACACTAGAAAACAACTAGATAGCGAGGAAAGCATATTGCAGAATTACAGCTGGCTATGTGTTTCTCCTTCTGAGCTTTGAAGAACAGGGTCAGACCAAGTGACACAAAGGGTGGGTTCTTGTGGCCAAGCAGCTGCTTTGCTTCTCTCCCAAAGGTGAGGGAAGATGTGGAGCAAAGTAAGAGCAGCACCAGCTGCTTTCCAGGGGAAACCCTGCCAGGTGGGTGGGGTATACATCGTCATCATCACCATCATATTATTCCCACTCCAACCAAGGGGAGGAAAGATTGCTGACTCAGAGCTGCTCTATTTTCAACAGAAAACAGAACCATGGCACAAATCCCAAAGTGACTCTCATCCTCAGTTGAAATGGGGCCTCTCACCCACAAAAGAAATAACCTTATGAAGTAAACTTCAAAATGGAATTGTATCCACTTTAATTCAAGTGGTGCCAGAACCCTGTTGCTACAAACCATGCAGGAACAGAAAAGATGGATCTAGGGGAGTGTGGTTGCACCGGACACGAGAGTTTCTAGCATGCTGCAGCAGGCACAACAACTATGACAGCCAATGGAAGGCAAGATGTGGGGGGCACCAGATTTTGACATCACGCAGGGTGCCACTGAAATTTGAGATGCCAAGGTCCACCACTGGGAACAGTCTTAGGGGCTCTGACTATCAACAAAGATGAGGTACTACCCAGTACTAAAGACTGCTCCACCATGGAACCACTACAGTATTTTCCATGCTACTGATCTGGGGCTACAGTCCCCATCATTCTCCGTCCTCAGCTTGCCAGAAGATCTCACACAGTACTTGTGAGCCTTTGTTTACATTGCTTGGCACAAAAACCACAAGAACATAAGAGCCTTGCTGGATCAGACCAGAGACCCATCTAGTCCAGCATCTTGTTCTCACAGTAGCCAGCTGAATGCCCCTGTGGAAAGAACACAACCAGGACCTAACAGCAAAAGCATTCTCTCCAATTTTGATTTCCAGCAACTGGTATTTGGAGGCATACTGTCTCCAAGAGTAAAGGTAGAACATAGTTCTATCCTCCACAGGGTTGTCTAATACACTTTAAAGTCATCCGGGTACTCACCTTGTTGCATAATTTTCACTCATGACTGTTTTTTAAGAGGTGTAGTACCATTGGCGACTTTTGCTCTCAGATGCTCCCCGTCAGATAAAGCACCTCCCACAAACTGCTGAATCATTTGGGAAATGCAGTTAAAAGGTCAAGAGCTACGTTGAAAAGCTCATTTGGCACAACATCATATTCTGCATTGGGAACAATATTTTTGTGAGCCATTAACACCATTTTAAAACTCTGGTGAACCCTCAATCCTATTTTGGTACCTAATTGTGACTACAGAGCTAACCTGGGTCATTTTTGAAAAGCTAATTGCAGCTGCTCAACATGCTCACCCTTTCAAGATTTCTGCATGTCAGAGTTTCAGGTCTGATCGCCATGGCGTTTGGCTGCTTTCTCAGAGCACCGGACCCCAATCATGCATTTATTCAGGGATGATATGGGGGTAATTATCCCTGCCAACCCCCCCAGGGTTGTCCGATAACTGCCGCTCACTACAGAATGCGGGGGCAGAGACACTGGGTGCTGAGCATTGCACAAATTGGAAACTCTCCAGAGCCATCGCCATGAGCAGGAGGATCCCTGTTCTTTAAAAATATTTGAATTCAGACTCTGAAACAGGCATGTTCTGGAAAGAAGGAGACAAAAAAAAGACCTGCTAAATAATTCAGTTGCTGAGTGCCAAGGCTTTGATCGGAGAAGGACTTTTGTCGTTTTGCTACAGTTTATGTGAGGTGAGCGACTGTTTCTTTCCTATACTTGCTAATTCATGATTTGAATTGATTAGAACTGGCAAAAACAAGATTGATGTGCTTCCAGTTTGGGACAATAAAATGGCAAACTGTGACACAGTTGAAAAAGAAAGGAGCCTAAGGGGCGGAAGACAGCTGGTAGATTACAATTGGGGTATATTTCACACAAAAACTGCATCTGCTTGTATGGATTTGTGTCGTATATGGATGAAGGTGAATCTATAAAGTGAAGGTGAATCTCTGGTCCTTGCGAGCTTTCCCTAGGGAGGGCAAGCTTGGATTTTAGAGGAACCAAATAATTATTAACTCTGGAATATACTCGATGGCATTGCCTTCTACAGAAGATTCTTATCTGGATCCGGGAAACATCCGCTCATTAAGAGACTTGAAAGACTACTTTGAATTTTATTAAAGGAAAGCTGGAAGACAGCCCAGAGTTTTAGAGATAAAAGCATGAAACGGTAAAGGGGCCCTCTGAGGGGGGACGGCGCCGAAAATGACTGACAACAAGAATAAAATTCCTCTTGCAAGCCAAGATATATATGGATTTGTTAAACACGATTGAAAGTCGCATACCAGTGATTGTGATGACGATAAAGGATTAAGATCGGAATTATGATCTTGGGAATAAACAACAGAGAAAAATGCAGGAACAAGAATAAAAGATTCTCTCCTTCCGGCCAGAACATGGGAAGTCCTTTTTAAATTATTTAATTTGGAATGTAGAATTGGCTTTATTATTTGTGTTATGATGTGGTATGATTTGACATGTTATTAATTGGAATGTTAAAGGTAAAGGTAAAGGTACCCCTGCCCGTACGGGCCAGTCTTGACAGACTCTAGGGTTGTGTGCCCATCTCACTCAAGAGGCCGGGGGCCAGCGCTGTCCGGAGACACTTCCGGGTCATGTGGCCAACGTGACATCGCTGCTCTGGCGAGCCAGAGCCGCACACGGAAACGCCGTTTACCTTCCCGCTAGTAAGCAGTCCCTATTTATCTACTTGCACCCGGGGGTGCTTTCGAACTGCTAGGTTGGCAGGCGCTGGGACTGAGCAACTGGAGCGTACCCCGCCACGGGGATTCGAACCACCGACCTTTCGATCGGCAAGCCCTAGGCGCTGAGGCTTTTACCCACAGCGCCACCCGCGTCCCCAATTGGAATGTTATTAATGGAAAATTAATAAAATTGTTTTTTTAAAAAAAGAGCTTCAGGTTTTCTCCCTTCTGTCACCTGCCTTTTGGCAGTGGCATCTCTGATCCCACAGGACTGCTCCTCATTTCCAAAACCACCATCATTTGCTGAAACGCTGTGCCTCTGCTTTTCCAGTCAACATAACAGCTGCTGGAATTCCATTGTCAATACGATATTGGCACAGAACTGGAAGCTTTTAATATTAACATGCCTGTTGTGAAAACTTTAGAAAAACCTGTGTTTTCATGAACAAATAGTGCTTAAGTGTTCAGCAGAAGTGAATGCACATTATATAAAGTTATTTCCTTCCTTAGATCTAGGAGTATAGGGCAGGTTGTGCTATCATTTTTATCAAGCAAAATGCCCCCAAAAGAGAGTCTGTTGAAGGCTTCAATTAATCTGCTTGTCTTTTCTTTTCTCTGCACAGCTACAGCTGTCGCTTATTTTACCCCCCAAAACAGTATACACTTCAACACATTATATTGTGGTAGAGAATACCACACTGTTATCACTGTGTTTATCAAGTGAGTTTTTTTGTATATCTCATGTTCTTCACCAAACCCTCCACTCAACTTGATCATTTTCCATCTTGCTCATCCCCCTCTCTTGAGCAGGTGGGCCTAGAGGCTTCTGGCTATTTTGGCATTTCTCTTGGGCTCTGTTTTAGTTTTATTTATTCATTTTGTGAAATGCAGAAATATTACTTTTCACAGCCTTTACTTGCCAGTGTTTTTCAAAATCAAAAGACATGATTTTGTGCTTTCTTTCCAGATTAGTTCCTGTTCTGGTTTTGGTAACCCAAAGCTCAACTTTAACTTTGGAGCTCAGGATGAGGTTGCTTCTGTTCTGACCCAAATATGACATCAGCAAATACTTTTAATAAATCCATGCTGAATACTATTTGCTCTATCCAAATCCATTGTTGAAGGTTCAAGAGTGGGGTAGGATTGATATGTGGAAAGTAATTGTGACATAAGTTTCCCCCTCCTTGGCTTGGACATCATCAGCCTCCCTGTTGGAAAGGGACTACTGGAAACAGAAAAACTTGCAAGGTGGTGGTATTTAGGAGCTAGATAACCCTAAATATTGGTGGGGGAGGAGGGGAGAACTCAACATGGGGATGCCATTTTGACATGCATAATATATAGTTCAGAACCTAAACACTATGACGAAAGGGTTCTTCTCTGATGCTCACATAGAAAATCCCCCATTTGCTTTTCAGTCTTTTAAATTATGGAGTATGTGTTTCTTACCATTGTCTTTTTTTGTCACATTTACTTCCCTACACCCCCCTGACAGGTCACATTAGGAAAAGTGTTAAAAGTCATAGTGATAATGCAGAGCCTCTTCATTTACCGAACAATTGTCAAGGGGTATCATGAAAATGTATACACGGACGATGGCAAGGTAAGTGTCTCTTCCATATTTCTCTTTGCTGTGGATGTTTATATGGAACTTGGTGCTCAGACATTTACAGAAGAGCAAGTCTCTACAACTGATGCATCTCTGGCCCAAGAAGCTGTCCTAATGTTATTTATGTAAAGCATCCCACTTTTAATTTTAGAGAACTTATCTACTGATTTACTACATCCTCAGCCCTTAGACCAGGTGTGAGGATCCTTGGCACCCCAGATGTTGCTGGATAGCAAGTATCACAATCCTTGGCCATTACCCATGCTTGCTAAAGCTGATGGGAGTTATCATTAAGCAGCTTCTGAATGGCCAAAGGTTCTCCACACTTGCCTTAGGCCCAAGTTGCATCATTATTAGTATCTACTAATGCTGGGGCACATCAGTTGTCCAGGCTTTGGATTTCTCTCCCCCCCCCCTGAGCCACCAGGAAATTGTACACAAATTTTCCATTCAAGAAGGAAAAACCTCTTTTTGGTGAGAAATCGGGGGCTTGTCCCAAGTTGGTTTAATCTGATGGCAGCCACAGCATTCTGAATGGCAGCTATTAAGGAAGTGCAACCTGCTTCCATCAGTGATCTGCTTTATTGGGGGGGGGATCACCTGGCTTGAACCCCTAATTTCTCTTGACTGCATGCACTCCATATGGCTTTCTGTGGCGCTTTAGAGGATGTTAATGGGACCTGACAGCCTTCAAGTTGGTTTCTTTCTCTCTTCAGAGTGGAATGGGCTCTTGCTGTCAGAGAAGTTCCCTCACTGAAAAGGGTAGATCAAGCAGGTACAGAGGCAGAGGGAAGAGAATGCCTCAGAGAGGAGGGAGAAGCGGGGAGTAGCAGGAATTTGACCTCTGTACAGAGAGGCACAGTGAACTGGAATGCAACTGACAGGCTCCAGTGAAGACAAAACAGAAGGAGAGGGGGAGATAGGAGGGGTGGAATCGCCCAGAAGCAGGAGACTTTTGAAGCTAGCTGAGAAGAGGGGGGCTGGAAGGAGGAAAAGGTGGGGGATTTCCTGCTGGGACAGGAAAGGGAGGAATCACCATGTTTCGGCAGCTGGATCATCATCAGAGGACTTACCAGAGCTCCTTGTAATGTAGTAATAAATCTGCAATAATTAACTGCCAGAGTTGTGTCGTGTGGGGGAGAGACACTTGCTGAGACACCCACATAGGCTCACCTTTTTGCCAATAATAAATAAGTACTAAGCACTCCTGAGGGACGCGGGTGGCACTGTGGTCTAAACCACAGAGCCTAGGGCTTGCACATCAGAAGGTTGGCGGTTCGAATCCCTGCGACGGGGTGAGCTCCCGTTGCTCGGTCCCTGCTCCTGCCAACCTAGCAGTTCGAAAGCACATCAAGGTGCAAGTAGATAAATAGGTACCACTCTGGCGGGAAAGTAAATGGTGTTTCCGTGCGCTGCTCTGGTTCGCCAGAAGCTGCTTAGTCATGCTGGCCACATGACCCGGAATAATAATAATAATAATAATAATAATAATAATAATAATAATAAATTTTATTTATATCCCGCCCTCCCCAGCCGAAGCCGGGCTCAGGGCGGCTAACAACAATCAAATAATCCAACATTCTAAAAACATTTCATGATAAAAATTAATTAAAATCAAATTGATGGCAACCGTTAAGCAAAATTCTGTGCAGATTGCCAGAGAAGGGAGTCAGGCTGCGCCCTGACCAAAGGCCTGGTGGAACAGCTCTATCTTGCAGGCCCTGCAGAAAGATGTCAGGTCCCGCAGGGCCCTAGTCTCTTGTGACAGAGCGTTCCACCAGATTGGAGCCGCAGCCGAGAAAGCCCTGGCTCTAGTTGAGGCCAGCCTAACCTTTCTGAGGCCTGGGACCTTCAGGATGTTTTTATTTGAAGACCGTAAGTTCCTCTGTGGGACATACCAGGAGAGGTGGTCCCGTAGGTACGAGAGTCCTAGGCCGTATAGGGCTTTAAAGGTTAAAACCAGCACCTTAAACCTGATCCTGTACTCCACCGGGAGCCAGTGCAGCTGGTATAGTACTGGGTGAATGTGATCTTGCAGCGAAGACCCCATAAGGAGTCTTGCCACGGCATTCTGCACCCGCTAGAGTTTCTGGGTCAGTTTCAAGGGCAGCCCCACGTAGAGCGAGTTACAATAATCCAGTCTGGAGGTGACCGTCGCGTGGATCACAGTGGCTAGGTCAGGGCGAGAGAGATAAGGAGCCAACTGCTTAGCTTGGCGGAGATGAAAAAATGCCGCCTTTGTTATAGCTGTAATCTGCGCCTCCATAGAGAGGGAGGTATCAAAGATTACACCCAAACTCTTAACGGACGGTGCTGGCACTAACTGCTTTGTGCTTTTTATAAAACAAATGCCCTACTGGAAGAGTTACATGAGAGGACAAATTTGACGACTGACCTGATCAGAAATCTTAGACAGGCAGTGGGAAATTTTGAACAGGCAGTGGAAAAAGGGATGGAGTCTACCCAGGAATCAAATCAGGAGTGTGCCCTGACAGAACAGATGAGAGAAGAGGATGCTGCTGAATTTTGGGAGCCAGAGATGGAGGAAGCTGCGGCCCTGCAGGAACATGAGCTTTTGGATTTGGCAAATGAATTTCGAAAAAACCAGACTTGGAAAGATAAAGTTTGGACTGGTTTGGAAATGGGTGGTTGGATTGACCCCCCTGGGCAGGGTTGTTTGGTCTTTTCGAGTCTGGCAATGGGCCGTGAGAGGATTGGAGCTGTGGGGGCTCTTCATTTTGGAGGGATTTTGAAACATGCTCTTAAATACCATGTGGAGTTTAGTCTGGACTATGGAAATGGGGCTGATTTGTTGAAAAGGGACAAAAATATTACTAGGCTGGAGTTCCCACAAGTGAAAGGAGAATATGAAGAAGAGCCGCAGAAGGGACATGGAAGAGACTTAAGGGCCTCGGATATAAGGTTACCAGGTTAATGTGCCAGATCAATGGGATAAAAAGGCCTGACAAAACCCGGGACCAGGAGGAAGGGACGCTGGATGAAGATTGGATTGTTTTATTTCTTCTTCTTTTTCTGTTATTAGGACTGTCTTATAAAATTGATGAATGTTAGAAAGATGTTGAAATGAAATTGCTTGGTTCTAGTAAAAATGTTTAAAGGATTAGGTAAGAATATAATGGTTATGAGAAGTTAGTAAAAATAAGATTTAAGTTTTGAGTTTTAAGGTTTTTCTTATAAGATAAGATGAAAATAGATTAAGGTAATGCAATGAAAGATTAGGATAAATAAAGAGGGAAAGGATTTGCTGAATTAACAAATTGAATTGGAATACAAAAAAGGGAGGGGTGAGGAGGTCCGGGAAATAAGCAAATGAAAGATATGCGAAGGAAAGATGGAATTGTTTTTAATTATTTTTATTTTGTATTTTTCTTTTTTCTTTTTTCATTTTGTAACACTTTAAAAATCTTAATAAATATCTACTAACTGCACCCCCGCAAGAGATGGGAGTTGCCCCCTCAGTCCCATATCGTCCTGTCCCAGCCAGAGGACCTCTGTCTTCGAAGGATTTAACTTCAACCGGCTCCCACGTAACCATCCAGCCACAGCTTCCAGATATCTGGTCAGTGTGTCTGGGGCCGAGTCAGGATGGCCATCCATCAACAGACAGAGTTGGGTGTCATCAGCATACTGATGGCAGCCCAGCCCAAAACTCCGGACAAGCTGGGCGAGGGGGCGCATAAAGATGTTAAAAAGCATCGGGGAGAGTATCACACCCTGAGGCACTCCACACACCAAGGAGTGGCATGATGACAATTACCCCCAAGCACCGTGTCTGCGGACAAATGCCGGCTCCCTCGGCCTATAGAGCGAGATGAGCATGCAACCCCAGAGTCGTCCGCGACTAGACCTAACGGTCAGGGGTCCCTTTACCTTTACCTTTAGGCACTCTTGTCTCTCACATTCTTCCCCCGCCCCTCTGGATCTCTCTCTCTCCTTATTACAAAACCCATTAAAAACATAAGGCTCATAATAACCAGAGAAGCACTTGCACTTCGAGGCCCCCAAGCCCTTCCCCTGAAAATAACTTCACACTGACACGTAATTTTAGTTTAAGTTATTGGGCAAAATTTAGGCCACAATGTTATTGATTACAGCAAAGTGAGCGGTGTTGGCTTAGGCATTGGCAACAGACTATAACTGACTCCTGCCTCTCTGGCTGGAAGTCTGAAAGGGTAAACACCAAACGAGGGAACAACATCGATGAAGACCAACCAAAGCTCACCCCAGGGTTCCTGTGGTCCTGGCATGGCCCTAGCCCCTCAAGCGGACTTCGGATGAGATCCAGGACCCCCAGATTCCTTTACCGGAATACCCTTATTCATGGAGGGGCAGGTGATGGCTGCACCTCCCCTCCCACACACTTCAATAAGCCAATGCCTAACTCCCACACGAGCCTAGTGCTCGCCGCCAACACCCTTACTTCGCAAACAGTCCTTCAAACCATCTGGGACCTCGGCCAACCACACATTGTTACCTTCATCAGTTAAATGCACTTCATCTGCCCTAAACAGGGCTGCATTAGAGAAGGTAATACCAGGGTGGGGGATCACCCTGCCACCCAGGGACAACACCTTACACACCAACTTGCGATAAACCCACTTCCGGGTATTATCAGTTGCAGCAGGGTTTATGCTGTTGCGCCACTTGCACCTCACCAGGAAACGTGACAAATAAATAAATAAATAAATAAATAAATAAATAACTTCATTGTGTTGGGGAAAGACACGGCCAGCTCCTGCAAGTCCCTTTCAATGCAGGACCGTAAGTCTACGCCCCTCAATAAGGGCAAGTCATTTTCGCCCAGCAGCATGATCATAGCAGACGGCAGGCCCACACTGGCCGCTTGAGGCAATCACCAATGGCAAGAGTTCTCTCCAGAGCATCCCTTGCCTGGTGAACCATGAGACTTTTACTTGAGCAGGTAGACTGAGATCGCACCCCAGGCCGGTCTCTACTGTTCGCACGCCCAATGCATGACACTGTGGCCAAGGATCCAAATGTGCAACGCCGGCAGCACTAAAAGAAAAGACAAACAGGTAAGTAAACTGGGGGGGGGGGGCGCCGAGGGATCTTAGCTAACGTAGCCTTTGTAAGCGTCCGGCTTCCAGTGGCCTAGATTCTTAATCCTATTGACCAACAGACCCCAATGAGCTGGGTCATGGCAGCACCAATTGGAAAAGAATGTGCTGTGTACTGTCCAGGAGAGAGCCCACAGGCCTGAATAGCCTTGCACATGACTCTCGTAAACTGGTTTCTGGACAAAGGGGTCCCATCCTCATGAACTAAAAACGGTCCCACGCCATGAGGTCTAACTTGCAAATCCTTCTTGTGTCCTTAACTGGACATGGGCCTCCATGAATGGACACTGGGAGCCGTAGCTGCGCTCCCAAAGCTCTCTGGTCAGTCTTTGACCTGCGAATGAAGACCAACAATTCGGCCTCCCTGAAGGCAACGTCCTCCAAATGGAGACCTTGAGGAAGCCCGCCTGGGACTGATACCGCCTGGGACTGATACTGGGACTGGGACTGATACTGCCGGGGAGACAGGGGCATCAGGAAGGCATCAGGAAGGCCCCCGGCTGGCTGCAGCCACCGGCCAGCAGCCAGTCTCCCTTGGAACAGCATCAATCAGCAACACAAGCCTCAAATATGTTTAGAGACCCATGCACGCTCTATCAGCAAAGTGAGTAAATCTTCTCACAGCAGAAGAGGCAGAGAAATGAGTAAGCATTATATTACAGCATTTTATTCAGCAGCAGGAACAAAGGAAAAAAATATGTCTGCTTCCCTTCGTTTCCAGCAAAAAAAGCAGTAACACAAAAGCTATATACAAAACGGAAGTTCCCAGCGAGAAGCTGGGAGTAAACAGGGATGTGATACACAACAATCATGCCTGACCCTTTAAGGTGGAACGGAACTGTCAGGGAACTGCCATCGGAGCCTAGGGTGGAGGTAAGGCTCCCTGACAATGCAGGAGAAGGAACCAGCAGGGAGAGAGAGAGAGCTTCCTTGGAGGAAGGAAATAGGAGGGACACCAGGAAGAAAGAGGAGGCTGCGGAGGGAGGGCTCCAAGACTCTTCCACAGAGAGCAGCAGGGAGAGCCCAGGACCTCCGTTGGGCACGCCCACTCTGCGCAGGAGACATCCGCGCAGAGAGGCTAGGCGGAGACTTGGAGTGAAGGAATTTTTATGTTGGAAGAAGTTCAGAAAACGCCCACTAACGGATTCTGCCAGTGACTGAGACAGTCATGGAGAAAGGGCTGTCCAGCCAGGGAAAGGTTTATCCAGGCAACGCTGTCTAGAGCTGCAGCACCCTTTACGCACAAGCAACCCCAATTCCCTTTACAGGAACTATCCTAACATCCTCCCCCTTTCCGTGTAACCTGTAGTACCTGTGGTTCAACCCAATTGCAACCTCTGTACATAAACCTTAAGTTGTTCTCTGTTAACAACCTTAGACAACAGATCAGCAGGAATTTCATTTCCTGGCATGTAGGACACCTGAATGAGTCCTTTCTGAATACACTCTCTTGCACGATGTAACTTAATCTGCAAGTACTTGGTTCTTTGCTTGCAACTCTCTGAGTTCAGCAAAGCCAAAAAGGATCTATTGTCTTGATACACCTGTGTCAGGGAACTGCCATCGGAGAAACAGGAGGTGAAAGGGCTCACAGAGGCTGAGAGAGACTTATCCGCTGAGGAGGGAACCAGCAGGGGGAGAGGAAGAGCTCCAAGGGAAAGTGAGTCGGAGGGAGGGCTCAGAGACACTTCCAGCGAAAATAGCGGGGAGGTTTCAGGACCTCCCATAGGGACACCCACTCCTCGCCGGAAACTGTCACGCCGAGAGTCCAGAAGACGCGTTTCCGTTAAGGAACTTTTATGCTGGAAGAAGTTCCGTAAACGCCCACTGTCCGATTCTACGAGCGACTGATGGAGCCATGCTTAAGGAGCTCCGTCACAGACAGAGGTTTGTGGACTTAGCCAAACTCTGAGGGACTAGGACTTTATGCACAAGCAGCTCATCATCCCATCACAACCTGTATAGGACATTTCACAGAAACCTTGATGTCCTGAAACAGTTGCATCAACCATTCACAATCCATGAGTGAAAATGACAGGACATTGAGTTCTGCTTCACAGGAACTTAGGCTTACTGTCGTCTGCTTTTTGCACAGCCAGTCAAACAGACAATGGTTGTACATGTAGCATACTCCAGAAGTGCTTGTACCATCCGTTGTGTCACTTCCAAAACTTGCATCTGCAAAGATTTCAAGACCTCCAGTCTTCTGACTTGTGAACCTCAGTCTGTAGTGCAAAGTCCCTTTCAAATAGAGGGCTATGCGCTTCAGAGCTTTCCAATTCTGAACAGTAGGATTGTTGGCATGTCTGCTAAGCAGGTTAGTGTTTACAGCTTTGTCAGGTCTTGAACATCTAGCAATGATATTCAGCTTGCCTAGAATGCATCTGTACAGTGTGGTGTCAGAAAATGCTTCAGCAGTACTATCTACCTGGTAACCTGTTACCATTGGTGTGTCTGCTGGGTTTGCATCAAGCAAATTCAGCCTGGTTAATACATCAGCAATTTTCTGTGTTTGGTGTACAGTGGTGCCCCGCAAGACGAATGCCTCGCAAGACGGAAAACCCGCTAGACGAAAGGGTTTTCCGTTTCTGAGTTGCTTCGCAAGACGATTTTCCCTATGGGCTTGCTTCGCAAGACGAAACGTCTTGCTAGTCTTGCGATTTTTTCCCCGCTTCCCCCCCCTTTTCTAAGCCACTAAGCCACTAATAGCCTTTTAGCAGCTTAGCCGCTAATCCTTTAATAGCCGCTAAGCCGCTAAACCGCTAATAGCGCTAATCCGCTTAGCCGCTAATAGGGATGCTTCGCAAGACGAAAAAACCGCTAGACAAAGAGAATCGCGGAACGGATTCTTTTCGTCTTGCGAGGCACCACTGTACCAGAAAATTACCTGCCTGGTCTTTCTCTACCAGCAGAGAAAGTTAGTTGGATACCTCACCAAGATCCTTCATGTCAAAGTGCTCCTTCACTTGAGCTAGGGTACTTTGGCACAAAGCCTGATTCTTCCAGAAAAGAAGAATAACATCAAAGCATAAACAATACAGTTTGCTTTGCCCCTCCTCTTTGACAACACACATGCCTTGGTGAAAACCTAGAGAAAGCAATGTCTCAGTGAGTTTTGTGTTCCAACACCTGGCACTCTGCTTGAGACCATATAAGGGCTCCCGAAGTTTACAGACCATTCCCTTCTGTATCTGCATCCCGTTAGGTGGAAGCATATACAGCTCCTCCCCCAAAACCCCATACAAAAAAGCTGTGTTCACATCATGATGAGAAACATGAAGTTTCTCTCCTGCAGCAATCTTGAGCATTAGCCTAATGCTCTCATATTTGACAGTGGGTGAGTAGGTCTCGTGGTAATCCTGTCCTGGTACCTGTGAAAAACCTCTGGCGACCAATCTGGCTTTGTGCCTGACAACCTTGCCAGTCTGGTCTGTCTTGGCCTTAAAGACCCATTTACTGCCAACCAGTCTCATTCCTGGGACTACTGGTACCAGCTCCCAGGTTTGGTTCCTATCCAAGGAATCAACTTCGGCCTTCATGGCATTAAGCCATGGTTCAGCATCCTTAGAGGTTAACTCCTGCACCTCTTGGAAGCTTGATGGTTCCCACACCTTCTCTGAGCTACTAACAACAGCTGTTGCTGTCTTAGCAAACTCATCAGCAAATCTCTTTGGAGGTTTGCCTTTTGTGGCCCTTTCACATCTGCGTACTAGACACAAGTCTTCTGCACTCATCTCCTCATTCTTAGGAGAAAAGTGGCCAATGGTGAACAGTGGTTCTTCCAGTTCAGTGTCAGATGCATCAGATGGTCTGAGTGAGGTCTTTGCCCTCTTGTAGTCTGCTGTGTCATCGCTGTCACTGACATCAGCAGCAGCGCCGCCCACTGAGCTGGAGTCGGAACTCTGATCATCATCCTCAGCTACCACATTATCCTCATCTTCTGAGTGACTCTGGAAAATTCCCACATTTCCCGCCCACTTGGGATTGTCCTTGTCAGGGAACTGACATCAGAGCGAGAGGCGAAGGGGAGGCTCCCAGATGATGCTGGTGAAGGACCCAGCACCAGAAGGAGAAGCAGCTCAGTAGAGGGGGGAGGAAATCAGCGCAACACCAGGGATAAAGGGGGGCAGATGGGGGAAGCGGAGAGAGAGCTCCAGGACTCTTCACTGGACATCAGTGAGGAGAGCACAGGTCCTCCATTACCCACGCCCTCCCTGCGCAGAAGACTCCTGCGAGGTGAGAGGAGGAGGCACCACGTGTTGGGGTCTCTGCTGTACAAGAACTGCGTAGCCTTCTTGGACGACGTCTTAATTTATTCAGACAACAAGGAGCAACATGTCAGAGACGTCAGGGAAGTGTTACAACGATTGCAGAAGCACCAGTTGTGGGTCAAGCTAGAAAAATGTCAGTTTCACGCCAGAGAAGTCGAGTTTCTGGGGTACAAGTTATCTGACAAAGGCCTAGCAATGGACCCAAGCAAGGTGCAGGCAGTGCTGGAGTGGAAGGCTCCCAAAACACGGAAGGACGTGCAGAGGTTCCTAGGGTTCAGCAACTTCTACAGGAAGTTCATCAAGAACTTGGTCCACTTGACAGCGCCCATCACGGATTGTCTCAGTAGCAAAAGGAAGTTCGTGTGGACAGAGGAAGCCCAGCAATCCTTTGAAAAACTGAAGAAGGCGTTCGCGTCGGAAGAGCAACTCCTGCACGTGGATTTGGAGAAACCCATGAGGCTAGAGACCAACGTGTCCGACAGGGACATCGGGGCGGTCCTCTTGCAGCAGGGGAGGAGAAAGCAGGAATGGAAACCGTGTGCCTTTTTCTCACGGAAGCTGAGCAAGTCGGAGCAAAACTATACCGTGTATGACCGAGAACTGCTTGTGATCTACGCGGCCTTTCGTCGTTGGCGTCATCTACTGATAGGGGCGCAACACCAAATCCAAGTTTGCACAGATCACAAGAACTTAGAGTACTGGAGGACTGCACAAGTACTCAACCAGAGACAAATTCGATGGGCACAGGAGTTCTCCAAGTTTTCCTTCGAAATCCGATATGTGCCAGGTGAGGAAAACGTAAGAGCAGACGCTCTCTCCCGGAAGCCGGAGTACTTGGAAGGAGAGGGGCCGCCGGAGACACGACACGTGATCCCCGAGGACCGATGGGTGTGTGGGGGAACCTTGGTGGGGCAATGAGAACTATCCGGGCTGACCAGAAACGACGTGTTCGCACAAACTAAAATCCAGGAACTCCGAGGTGGAAGAGGAACTCAAGAAGGGTTTGAGGAGAAGGATGGGGTCCTGTACTATAAGGGGGCGCTGTATGTACCGGGGGAAACCCTGAGGGGAAAGGTACTCAAACAACTCCACGACAACCCCACAGCGGGGCACTTTGGACAGCACAAAACCATGATGCTTGTCACCAGGCAGTTCTGGTGGCCCAGGGTGAGGGAGGATGTACGGGAATATGTACGGGGGTGCGACCGCTGCCAAAGGGCAAAGGGGGAGCGGGCTGCCCCCGCAGGATTACTAGAACCCTTACCCACGCCGGGAAAACCCTGGGAGGTGGTGTCCATTGATTTTATGACCGATTTGCCCAAGTCCCAGGGAAAGACAGCAGTCATGATAGTGGTCGATCTCCTGACAAAAATGTGCCATTTTATAGCTTGCTCACATGCGGTAACGGCAGAGGAAACAGCCCGGTTGTTTGTGGAGCACATCTTCAGGTTGCATGGCGCTCCCTCGAGGGTTATCTCCGACCGCGGGAAACAATTTACTTCCCGGTTCTGGAGGAAGCTCATGAGCTTGCTGCAGGTCGAAGTGGGCTTCTTGACGGCGAGACACCCGGAGACCAACGGGCAAGCAGAAAGAACGAACAGTATACTACAGCAATACCTACACTGCTACGTCAGCAAGAGGCAGAACGATTGGGTAGAGAAACTAGCGCTTGCTGAATTTGCGTACAACAACGCTGAACACGTGTCCACGGGAATGAGCCCGTTCATGGCCAATTATGGGTGTCATCCCAGGGCCTTCCCGGGGAGTGGGGAGGAAAGCTGGAGCGTACCTGCGGCAGAGCAGTTTGTGGAAGAAATGGAGGCCCTGCACCAGCAACTTAAGATGAACTTGGAGCGGGCCAAGGAAATTTACAAGAGGCAGGCAGACAAGCGCCGCAGGGAAGGGGAGACCATACGGGTGGGGGACCGGGTGTGGTTGTCCACCCAAGGGTTACCCTTCAAAGGGGGGTGCAAGAAGTTGCAGCCCAGACGGCTGGGACCATTTGAGGTAACAGAGCAGGTAAATCCCGTGGCATTTAAGCTCAAGTTGCCCGACAGCATGAAAATACACCCGGTGTTCCACAGGTCCCTACTCTCACCACACAGAGAGGGGCGGAAATTCCCGGGGTGAGAGGGAGAAGTCACCACACCCCCGCAGGTAGAAGAAAGGGAACACCATCACTTGGCCACGGAAATACTCGATTCAAGGTGGCGAGGGCGCCAGGTGGAGTACTTGGTAGCTTGGGAGGGGGAACCCGGGTCAGAAAACACGTGGGTTCCCGCGGAAGCCATTGATGACAGGTATCTGGTGGAGGTATTCCACCGCCAGTTCCCGGACAATCCCAACCCCCTAGCGAGATTCTGGGAGGAGCAATTTGGAACCACAGACGGCGAAGAGGGTTTTGAGGGGTTTTCTGACTCCGAAGGGGAGGGAGGAGAGGCTTTGGAGGAAGAAGAATCGGACTGGGAGGGCCACCCCGTTGGCAGGAATCAGAGCGGGTGGGAAGCGGGTTTCGAATCCACTGAGGATGGTGACAGTTCCTTCCGGGGGTTCCCTGCCTCGTCGGCCGAAGAAGGGGATGAAATTGGTTCCACAGGTCGGGCCGGGGGTGGAGGGGGTCCTGGGGGGGAGGTGGATGTCAGGGAACTGACATCAGAGCGAGAGGCGAAGGGGAGGCTCCCAGATGATGCTGGCGAAGGACACAGCACCAGAGGGAGAAGCAGTTCAGTAGAGGGGGAAGGAAATCAGCGCAACACCAGGAATAAAGGGGGGCAGATGGGGGAAGCGGAGAGAGAGCTCCAGGACTCTTCACTGGACATCAGTGAGGAGAGCACAGGTCCTCCATTACCCACGCCCTCCCTGCGCAGAAGACTCCCGCGCAGTGAGAGAAGGAGGAGACTGGGAGTCAAACAGCTTTTATGCTGGAAGAGGTTTAAGAAACGCCCACTGACAGATTCTGCTAGCGACTGAGGCAGCCGCGCGGAGATGGGCTGTGCAGTGAGAACGGTTTAACAAGGCAATTTAGCCTAGAGAGACGGCAGTTTACGCACGAGTAACTCATACCCATTACAGTCCTCAACACTCTTTGTGACCCTAATGGTCTTAGAGTCAGTCCTGAATACCCTGTATGCACCTTTTTCGTACCCCATGATCAAACCATGTGCCCCATGCTTCCCAAGCTTGCTGCTCTGTGGGGTGTGGACCCACATGTCAGAACCAAAGATTCTCATGTGCTTGACGTAAAGTTTCTTGCCAAACATCTTCTCATAGGGAGTACAGCCAATAGGTGAAGACAATCTCCTGTTATACGTGTAAACAAAAATAGAGAGCGATTCCGCCCAATATTTCTCAGGGAGATTGGCATCATGCAACAAGGTTTTTAGGCCTTGCAGCCAAGTTTGGTTTGCCCGCTCGCAAAGTCCATTCTCCCATGGAGATCTGGGGCTTGAGAGGTCATGTTGGATTCCCTTCTCAGTCAGAAAAGCTTCAAACTGGTGAGAAGTGAAATCCCCTCCTCGGTCAGTAAACAAACAACCGATATGTTTACTGTGGGCATTTTCCAACCAAGCACAGAAAGCCTTGAACCTAGGAAATGCTTCTGATTTCTGCTTCAACATGAACACATGAATGTACCCGGAAAAAGAATCAATCAAACCATGAAGTACCTTGCTCCACCCAAAGAGGGTGCAAGTGGACCAACCAGGTCTGCGTGGACTAGCTCATAGGGTTTGGAAGCCTGAATGCTAGACACTTTGCCTTTGGGTGCAACCTTAACTTTGTGTTCTGCACAAGAGACACATTACATGTAACACCTGCAGGGTTTGATGGTCATATCCTGAACCATCTCTGGCATCTTGGCAAGCGCCTGCCATGCCATATGACCAAATCTTCGGTGGTGGGTGTGAATACAATCTGAATGAAGAACTTTGTTAGTTTGTGCAACACAACAAGATTCAAAATTAGGCACATTAACACCAGTGTCATCATAAGTTATCAATAACAATTCATCTACAAAACTAGCATGCAAGATGTCTTCATTGTTCTTCCTGATGATGCAAGTCCCCTTCCTGAAGGAAATTTCAAAGTCTTGCTCAGTCAGCTGTGGGATACTGAGCAAATTGTCTGCTGAATCAGGAACATACAGTACCTTGCTGATGGTAGTATGCAAGCTTGCCAGTTTCATTGTCCCAATTTCAGCAACCTGCAAAGTCTTACCATCAGCCTGTTGAATTGCTCCATCCTGTGGCGTAAAGGAGATAAACAAGTGTCTGTCCCTGCATATGTGTCTGCTCACTCCCGAATTGTCAACAAATCAGCCTTTGGCCTTTGGAGAAGCAGTGCTAGCAATCAAAGCCTTGTTCTGCACTGTTTGGGGCTTTTGGCCCCCCTTCTTCTGGCCATCTGCAGACTTTTTCCTCTGTTTACCCTTTAAAGCCCTAAACGGCCTTGGACTTCCGGGTCACCGCAGCCACGGGAAGGAGCGCGAGGCTGCCCTCCGGGGGGGTCTTGATCAACACGGAGGTCTAGAGGGGTCACAAAGGCTCCGTGAACCTCAAAACCGTAGGAGGATTATCCTGGGGGACAGAGTACCCGGCGAGGCTGCTTGTGCTCTCCTGTGTTGTTGGCGTTTAACAGGATTAGAGCTGCAGCATGAAGGGGAAGCAACAGACTCCGTGTTGTGAAGCCTCAGGCTCCGTGTGAAAAGCGGTGAACCTCCGACAACAGCCAAAAGCTGGGAAATAACCAATGCAACTAAGCAGATAACAGACAGAAAACTTAATTAAGACAACCATCGGAAAAGGAATACGTGGGGTGAAAGGAGAAGGAGTCCACTGCCAGCGGTAAGAGTAAAATGGAGTATAGCAGAAGACTGGGAGAGAGAAAGTAACAAATTTGCCGCTAAGTGGGTGTAGAGGAGAGACCTCAGATACAAAGTATAAGGACTCTGAGGCAAGGTAATGGTTGAAAATAACTTAATGGACTAGAGAGAAGTGAAATGAATGTTTTTGTTCTGCCTGGTCGGAGAGCGTTGTGCCAGTGACTGGTTTGGGATAGACGGGCGGGTTTTTGTGCCCAGCTCTTTTGTTGCCTTACTTGAACAGTGGTTGAGTTAAACAATATTTGAACAGTGATTTTTACCTTCTTTACCTTCTACGTTCTACGTTCGAACAAAGGACAAAGACTGGTATATTACCGGGCCAGTTAAACTATTGAAAACTAAATTGATATTAGGAGGAGGGGAGACGCTGAGAGGCAGCGCCCTTCCGGTGAGGTTTGGGAAGGAAAAAATGAACGTTTGGGAGAAAGTCGAGAACACAGCGGGTTTCCGCACCGCCATTTCGCTCCTTGCTTTCTTCCGTCTTAAAGAGATATATCTCAATATATAAGCAGGAGAAGATGGAGGCTATGCTTTAGACTGAGCTACAGCTATAACGGAAAGAGACTGGGTGTTTTCGGAAAAGGAAGAGGCTTAACCAGGACAACTCGCCAGGTTCCTCCGTTACCTACGGAAGTCTCTCTCCCCCTTGGAGTTTCTCTCCACTTGGTCCCGCCCCGCGCCTCTGTGCTCACCCTCAGACTGAGACTCACCCCATATTCTGTCCAAGTCCCAGAGAACTATTTGGCTGCACAATCTCCCCCATCCGCTCCTGTAACTTCGGCAGTCTTTTTCCTCTGCGTTCTTTCCCCTTACTTTTTCCTTGCTCTCCCTACTTCCCTCCCCCCGTTGGTATATTATTTGAAACGCTGGCTTTCCCGCCTGTTTTTTCTTCTTTCTTCCTTTTTTAAAAAATTTTTTATTTTCTCCTTGAGCTTCCCCTCTGTTGGTTTTTTTTTTTTGTGTGTGTGTGTCTGTGGTTCTCCCCTAATTGTGTGATTTTCAATGCCACACGAGATCAGCTGCTTGGCCGTGTGTGGAGTGAGATATTCAACTTAGGAGTCTCACGGAAGAGAAAAGAATTAAGACTCGGAAGGCTAATAAGGCGCCACCGTGTGGGAACAAAGGAAATTACATTGGAAGAAATCAACGGGAGGAACAGAGGAATCCAGCAGTTTAATTTAGTGACCTTTAGGGGGGGAAGAACTTTCAATAATTAGTTAATATAAGTCGACCTATAAAATGAAAAAGGGGGTGGGAACGCCAGCAGAAAGGAGGCCATCCAGACAAGAAGATGGGAAGGAGGGGAAGGAAATTAAGGACTATGATAGTCTGATGGCCGAAATAAGGAAAGAATTCAAACATAATGAACATTATATTGAGAAAAAACTATTGGAAGTACAGGATACATTGGATAAGAGATTGGAAGGGGTGGTGGGAGAATTAACAGGAAAAGTTAAAGATTTATCGGTAAGAGCCAAAGCACTAGTGGATTCAATGAAAAGGGTGCAAAAGGATACGAAGGACAGTAAGAAAGATTTGGACAGGATTAAAACAGAGGTTAAGGAGATAAACAAGTGTGATGGGATGATGAGCTGCTTGTGCGTAAAGTCCTAGTCCCTCAGAGTTTGGCTAAGTCCACAAACCTCTGTCTGTGACGGAGCTCCTTAAGCATGGCTCCGTCAGTCGCTTGTAGAATCAGACAGTGGGCGTTTACGGAACTTCTTCCAGCATAAAAGTTCCTTAACGGAAACGCGTCTTCTGGACTCTCGGCGTGACAGTTTCCGGTGAGGAGTGGGTGTCCCTATGGGAGGTCCTGAAACCTCCCCACTGTTTTCGCTGGAAGTGTCTCTGAGCCCTCCCTCCGACTCACTTTCCCTTAGAGCTCCTCCTCTCCCCCTGCTGGTTCCCTCCTCAGCTGATAAGTCTCTCTCAGCCTCTGTGAGCCCTTTCACCTCCTGTTTCTCCGATGGCAGTTCCCTGACATCCACCTCCCCTCCAGGGCCCCCTTCACCACCTCCCCTCCCCTCCTCTGCGGGAGGCGAGGGAGCAAAACCCCTGAAAGAAGCTCCCTCATCTTCCGACGTCTCGAACACTTCCCTCCACCGGTTGCTGTTTCTGGTTTCTAAGTACTCCTCCTCATCGGAGTCTATTCCTTCTTCCAACTCCGATTCCCTGAATCCTTCCAGTTCCTCCTCCTCGTCGGTGGTGCCAAAGTACTCCCTCCGGAACCTCGCTACTGACTGAGGTTTCCTGGGGAACCTTTGGTGGAACATTTCGATCAAGATCTCGTCATTGACCTCCTCTGCCATCACCCAGGCGTTTTCCGACTCCGGTTCCCCTTCCCACGCGACCAAATACTCCACCTGATTACCCTTCCACCTGGAGTCGATGATTCCCGCCACATGGTTGCTGCTTTCCCTCTCTTCTAAGACTGGCCCCCGTGTGGAGACCCCTTCACCTTCCGCCCTATACGGTGACAGTAATGACCTGTGGAATACTGGGTGCAGTTTCATGTGGTTCGGTAACCGGAGTCTGAAAGCCACTGGGTTGACCTGTTGAATGACCTCAAATGGTCCCAATCTTTTGGGTCTCAATTTCTTGCAACCCCCCTTGAACGGCAACCCTTGGGTTGACAGCCACACCCGACTCCCCACCCTAATGGTTTCACCTTCCCTTCTGCTCTTGTCTGCCTGCCTCTTATATTCTTCTTTGGCCCTTTCTAAGTTGAGTTGGAGTTGACGATGGATCGCTTCCATTTCTTCTACAAAATGTTCGGCGGCCGGGACACTCCATCTCTCCCCTCCTCCCCCTGGAAACGCCCTGGGGTGGCACCCATAATTAGCCAAAAAGGGGCTCATCCCGGTGGACACATTCTCCGCATTATTGTAGGCAAATTCCGCTAGCGCCAACTTTTCGACCCAATCGTTCTCTCTGTCATTGACATAACACCTCAGGTATTGTTGGAGGATACCGTTTGCTCTCTCCGCCTGCCCGTTGGTTTCAGGGTGCCTGGCAGTCGAAAAATTGACCTCTACGTGCAGTAAGCTCATGAGCTTCCTCCAGAACCTGGACGTGAACTGTTTCCCTCTGTCTGAGACCACCCTCAAGGGGGCGCCATGCAGCCTAAAAATATGTTCTACAAACAATTTCGCTGTCTCTTCCGCCGTGACTGCATGTGAGCAAGCTACAAAGTGGCCCATCTTAGTTAACAGGACTACTACGACCAGTATGGCGGTTTTCCCCTTGGATTTCGGCAGATCAGTCATAAAATCTATCGATACCGCCTCCCACGGTCGTTCTGGTGTGGGTAACGGTTCTAATAACCCCGCCGGCGCCCGCCTTTCTCCTTTGGCTCTCTGGCATTGGTCACACCCTCTTACATACTCCCGTACATCCTCCCTCACCTTGGGCCACCAAAATTCCCTGGTAACCAACCACATGGTCTTGTGTTGCCCAAAATGCCCCGCTGTGGGGTTGTCGTGCAGCTGTTTGAGTACTCTCCCTCTCAATTCCCCTTCGGGTATATATAGTGCCCCTTTGTAATACAATGCCCCGTTTCTTTCTTCAAAACCTCCGGGGTCTTCTCCCTCTCTCCTTAAACCTCTGAGCTTATTCTGGGCGTATTCATCATTCACCGTTCCCTCTACCCCACCAAGGCCGCCCCACACACCCAGCGGTCCTCTGGGATGATATGTCTCTCTTCGGGTGCTCCCCCCCCTCCAAATATTCAGGTTTGCGTGAGAGAGCGTCCGCTCTGACGTTTTCTGGACCTGGCACATAGCAAATTTCAAAATGGAATTTGGAGAACTCTTGGGCCCACCTCACTTGTCGTTGGTTGAGCACTCGTGCCGTTCTCCAATACTCTAAATTCTTGTGGTCCTTGTTTTTTTTTGTCCACAAAAAACACTGGGCTGCCCCCCACCGCTCTGGACTCTCTGATGAAACCTCTCTTCAGGTTTTTATCAATAAACTCCCTTAACTCCTGCATTTCCCTGTCTGACATGGCGTACAGCTTGCCCACTGGGAGCTGGGCCCCAGGGACTAGATTGATTTGGCAGTCAAAGGCTCTATGCGGTGGTAGTTTGTCTGCTTCCCTTTCGCTGAAGACCTTGCTCAGGTCAGCGTATTGTTTGGGCACCTTCCCTTTGTCCGTTACTTCCGTCCCTACTAGAAAGGCTTTTGCCCCTTCTGGTGCCTTCCCCTCTTTGCAGTGTTCCAGGCAATGTGCTGACCCAAAGGAGACCACTCTCTGATGCCAGCCCACTAGCGGATCATGCAACGCTAGCCAGCTCATTCCCAAAATAATGGGAGCCCCTCCCAAGGTGGCCACATTGAACGCTATTCTTTCGGTGTGCCTGGCAACCCTCATAACCATTGGGACGGTCTGTAGGCTAACTTCTCCTCCCAACAGCTCCCTCCCATCGATCGTGGTCACCTGCAGGGGGTTACTTAAAGGGAGTGTCTGTATCTGGTGTTCAGCTGCAAACTCCTTACTCATAAAATTACAGGAGCTGCCTGAGTCCAATAGCGCCTTTGTCTTTAGTGGGTATCCGTTTGCCAGCTCTAGCAACACCTCTATCACTAGGGCTGGTCTTGGAGGTTCCGGCGTGGGCACTTTTACTGCTCCTTGGCCTGGCTGCTGTGCCCTGACGGTGTCAGCCAGGCGTTGGCTTTTACTTGCTCCTGGACTTCCTCCTCCTTTCCCCCAACAGCTCCCGCCATCCCTTGCCATTCCTTTCTTTGCGGGCAGACTCTGGCAAAGTGACCTGGCTGCTGGCAGAGATAACATTTCTTGGCGCTCTTCCCCTCCTTCTTCCGCCCTTCACTGGGATTTGAAACTGCGCGCGCGCGCGCTGTTCCAATTTCCATCGGCTCTCCTGGCAGGAAAGTAGGCTCCGGAATCTCTGGAATGCGGAAATCCCTCCAACGCTCTCCTTTCCCTTCCCGCTTCTCCAAGGCTCTCGCCACCTGGCGCGCTCCAATGGTCAGCGCTGATTTGGTCAGCTGGTCCATAGACTCCGCCCTGGGCGCCCAGGAAAGTTCGTCTTTCACCGCCGAAGAAAGCCCCTCTTCGAAAAGCATTTGAATGGGTTCCGCCGATAGGTCCCACCCCACTTTATGTATCAGCATGGTAAACTCAGTCCAGTACTCACGAACAGATCGGCTCCCCTGTTTACAAGCCATCAACTGTCTGCGCACCACTCCCTGCTCAATCTCGCTGGAAAACATCAGGTCCATGGCGCGAAAAAACTTCCTCGTGTCCTTCAGGATTTCATTATTCCCTGCCATCAGGGGTCTAACCCAGTCTCTCGCCCCCCCTTCGAGATGGCCAACCACAAACGCCACTCGCGATTCCTCATCGGGAAAGTCGTCAAACTGCAGATTGAGAGCATACTGCATCTCTGTCCTAAAGGCTTGATAGTTCCTGGGGTCCCCCCCAAACTTCTGCACCAATCCTGGCATCTTTCTTGCTAGTGGGGCGCCTTTTGCCTTTTCTGCATCCTGCGCCCTCCTCTCCTCTAGCCTCACCGTTTGCAGCGCTAGCTGGACCTCCAACATCCGGTACCTTTCTTCCAGGCTTGGACCCTCTCCAGCTCCTCCTGCTCCTCCGGTTCCGGCTGGGTTGCTCATGATGCCTCTCTGCACAAGCTGCTTTCAGGGACTGTCTGATTGCTGTGATGGGATGATGAGCTGCTTGTGCGTAAAGTCCTAGTCCCTCAGAGTCTGGCTAAGTCCACAAACCTCTGTCTGTGACGGAGCTCCTTAAGCATGGCTCCGTCAGTCGCTTGTAGAATCAGACAGTGGGCGTTTACGGAACTTCTTCCAGCATAAAAGTTCCTTAACGGAAACGCGTCTTCTGGACTCTCGGCGTGACAGTTTCCGGCGAGGAGTGGGTGTCCCTATGGGAGGTCCTGAAACCTCCCCACTGTTTTCGCTGGAAGTGTCTCTGAGCCCTCCCTCCGACTCACTTTCCCTTGGAGCTCCTCCTCTCCCCCTGCTGGTTCCCTCCTCAGCTGATAAGTCTCTCTCAGCCTCTGTGAGCCCTTTCACCTCCTGTTTCTCCGATGGCAGTTCCCTGACAACAAGGTACAGGAAGAATTGCTGGATAGCATGGCAATGACTCAGATGAGACAGAATCAATCAAACCTGAAGTTCAGGGGGATTCCAGAGGACCCAAATGAAAATATAAGATCTAAAATGGTTAAAGAACTGGCAACCTGGTTAGATATGAAGGAAGAAGTGTTAAGATACTCAATAGCAAACATCTTTCGGATAAAAACAAAATCGGCTAAAGCCGGGGGGGGGGGGGGACTGCCAGGAGATGTATTAGTCATGTTTAATTCGTTGGATATCAGGAACGAAGTACTGAAACAGAACTACAACAAAAAGTTATGTATTGAAGGAAAATCAATTATTATATTTAAAGAGATCCCTTCGAGATTTCTTCGAAGGAGGGATGTTTATAAAAAATTAACTAACCAGTTGAAAAAAATGGGATCTTATATAGATGGGAATTCCCGGAAGGAATTTCATTCTATTTTAAGGAAAAAAGATTTAAACTGTCCAGTCCCTCAGAAATGGAAAAATTTGCAAGAAGATACGAGAAGGAACTTGGAAAGATGGGTGGGTGGGAGGAGGTAGGGGAACGGTTGGGGGAGGGGGTGGGGGTGGGGGGAGTGGAGAGGGAGAGAGGGAGACAAATTCAGGAGAAGAAAGGGAAGAGGAAGAGACAGATGACAAAGAACAGTAGACTTAACCCAGACTCGATAACTCACTAATCGCATATAATTTATGGCTTTAAAAACACTGTCTTGGAACGTCAATGGGCTTAACAATAACAATAAAAGGAATCAGATTGCTCATATATTATTGAAAAAGAACCTTGATCTAATCTGCTTACAAGAGACTCATGTAACAAGAAAACACAAGAGAATTTTGAGTAATAAGAGATTAGGGTTAGACTTTGTGGCGTCAGATAAGGTGAAGAAAAGAGCAGTGGTATTATACATAAAAGAAAAATTCAACCCAAAATTATTGTATAAAGAGGAACAAGGGAGAATGATAGTAGTACAGATTACATTCCAAGGAGTAAAAATAATTGCCGCCGGAATATATGCGCCTAATGATAATAAATCGGCTTTCTTCTCCGAATTAGGCAATAAGTTACTAGAGTGGACGGACCAAAAAATGATATTGATGGGGGACTTTAATGGAGTGGTGTTGCCAAATTTAGATAGATCAACAAAAAAGCAAGAGATGAAGGAAAGCAAGTTACCCCGAACGTTTTTTGATTTGGTCGATAACATGGGATTAATTGATGCTTGGAGATTTAAAAATCCTACTACAAAACAGTATACTTTTTTCTCAAACCCAAATCAGAGTTGGGGGAGAATAGATTATATTTGGATATCGAAGGAATTGACACAGAGTCTAAGCAAATCTGAAATTCTCCCACAAACTATATCCGATCATAATCCAGTATTTATAGAGATAAAGGGTAAAGACGTCAGAGCAGTCAGATGGAGAATGAATATCTATTTAATGATCAAAAGATAGTAAGCAAGGCAAAAGAAACAATTGAAGAATACTTCAAGTGGAACTTAATAATAATAATAATAATAATAATAATAATAATAATAATAATAATAAATTTTATTTATATCCCGCCCTCCCCAGCCGAAGCCAGGCTCAGGGCGGCTAACAACAATAAAACAGTACAAAAGTACAACACAAACAACACTCTAAAATCATTCATTATAAAATTAATTAAATTCAAGCCACTGGCCACCATTGGGCCAGAGCTCCGCGAAGATTGCTGAGGGAGGGAGTCAGGCTGTGCCCTGGCCAAAGGCCTGGCGGAACAGCTCTGTCTTGCAGGCCCTGCGGAAAGATGTCAAGTAAAGGGACAGCTATAGAAACGGTTTGGGATGCAGGAAAGGCTGTTATGAGGGGCTTCCTAATTCAGAAAAATAGCCACTTAAGAAAAGGAAAAGAGAAAAAGAAAGAGGAGATTCTAACACAGCTTATGGAGAATGAAAGACAATTAACTATTAAACCAGGAGAGGAGACAATAAAACAAAATATAAAGATACTACAAGCTCAATTTTCTATGATAGTAAACCAGGAAATTGAGTGGAGAATCAAAATGATGAAACAAAAAAGCTTTGAATCAGCTAATAAAATAGGGAAATATCTGGCGTGGCAAATAAGAGAAAGGAAAAAACAAAATACGATTTGCAAGATAAGGGACGGAGAAAGGATAGTGGAAGATCCAAAAGAAATAAAAAGGATATTTCAGAAGTATTATAAGGACTTATATAAGAAAGAGGAGGAAACAGAGCATGAGATAGAACACTATCTGGAAAAACATCATTTACAACAGATTGCTATGGAAGAAAAAGAGCTATTAAACCAGATGATTACAGAAGAAGAGATTAGGAAGGCAATAAAAAAAATGAAAATAGGAAAAGTGCCGGGGCCGGATGGCTTACCGGCCAAATATTATAAAACATTAAGTGACCAACTATGTCCAATATTATGTGAAGTGATGAATAACACCCTAAAAGAAGGAAGGATTCCGAACACCTGGAAGGAAGCCTATATTACTTTAATCCCTAAAAAAGATGTGGACACCCTAGAGGTGAAAAACTACAGGCCGATTTCGTTATTGAATAACGACTATAAACTGTTCGCGGATGTAATGGCAGAAAGATTTTAAAAAGTATTAAGTAGAAGAATTCACAAAGATCAAACGGGCTTCCTACCGGGGAGACAACTAAAGGACAACGTAAGAAATGTAATAGATATTATTGAATACCTGGAAAGCAGAATAGATAAGCCGAAAAGGCATTCGATAACGTTTCTTGGCGTTTCTTGAAAGAAAATTTGAAAATGATGGGGATGGGAGAAAGATTCAGAAAAGGTATTGAAGCTATCTACCATGAGCAAAAAGTGAAACTTGTAATAAATAATACTACATCAGAATTTTTTGATATATCCAAAGGGACTAGACAAGGCTGTCCCTTGTCTCCTTTATTATTTATAACGGTATTGGAAGTACTTACTAAGAGATTGAAGGAAACAACAGAGGTTAAAGGAGTCAGGGTAGGGACTAAGGAACACAAAATCAAAGCCTTTGCGGACAATATTGTATTAACATTAGAAGACCCAAAGAATAGTGTGCAAGAAGCCTTACAAAAATTTGAAGAATTTGGCGTAGTGTCAGGCCTTAAAATCAACAAGAATAAGACTAAAATGCTGACCAAAAATGTAACCAAAGAAGATATAGTAGAATTAGAACAAAAAACGGGAATTATGACAGCAAAGAAGGTGAAATATCTTGGAGTATGGATCACGGTTAAAAATATTAATTTATATAAGGACAATTACGAGGTCACGTGGAAGAATATTAAGAAAGATTTAGAAATCTGGGAGAGAATGAGACTATCCTTTTTGGGGAGGGTAGCGGTCATCAAAATGAATGTTTTGCCCAGAATGTTATTTTTATTTCAAACTATTCCTGTACTCAAAGGGTTAAAGCAGTGTAAAGAGTGGCAAAGAGCCTTGGCGAGATACATCTGGCAGGGGAAAAGACCGTGAATAAAAATGAAAATATTAGTAGACAAAAAAGGAAGAGGGGGGTTTTCCCTACCGGATTTAAGCTTATACTATGAAGCGGCGTGTTTAACGTGGCTGAAAGATTGGATAAGATTAGAAAACATGGACATTTTGGATTTGGAAGGCTTCGATAACAGGTACGGGTGGCACTCGTACCTGTGGTATGATAAGGTGAAAGTACATAGAGGCTTTCTAAATCATATATTTAGAGGACCAATATTCCAAGTATGGGAAAGAAATAAAAATCTATTGGAAAGGAAGACACCTTGGTGGATTTCACCAATAGAGGTGTTAACTGTTAAAAAAATTAATATGGAAGAGAAAAACGCCACTTACGAAGAACTTACGCGGAAAACTGAACAAGGCGTTAAACTTAAACCTTATGAAGAGATAAAGAACGCATTTACAGGGTGGCTGCAATACCACCAGGTAAATGATTTGCTAAAAGAAGATAAAAAGAAACTAGGATTTGAACATAGAAAATCTAAATTCAATGTGGAAATTATA
This sequence comes from Podarcis raffonei, assembly GCF_027172205.1. Lineage (NCBI taxonomy): Eukaryota > Metazoa > Chordata > Lepidosauria > Squamata > Lacertidae > Podarcis > Podarcis raffonei. Next base: position 26,086,986 of record NC_070620.1, read on the forward strand.
GAAGGTAAAAATAAAACATTGTCCAGGATGTATGATATTTTACTGGAGTGGTACACAAAAGACGAGGAGGTGAAGGAGGTCATGACTAAATGGGCGATAGACATTGGCTATAACATTGACTTTGAGAGATGGCTGGAATTGTGGAATGTCAATATGAAGTTCACGGCGTGTATGGCATTAAGGGAAAACCTGTGGAAAATTATCTACAGGTGGTATCACACACCAGTGAAGCTAGCTAAGATCTATAGATTGAAGAACAAAAAATGCTGGAAATGTGGGGAGGTAGAAGGAGACTTCTACCATATGTGGTGGTCATGCAGCAAAGTGAAAGGCTTTTGGGAATCAATCTATAAAGAGCTTAAAAAAAATCTTTAAATACACTTTTCTCAAAAAGCCTGAAGCTTTTCTGTTAGGAATGATGGGCAAAGAAATTTTAAAAGAAGATAAAACATTATTCTTATATGCCACAAGAATTATGTTAGCACAAAACTGGAAAACGGAGGTAATACCCACTATAAATGACTGGCAGGTTAAAGTGATAAACTATGCCGAGCTGGCTAGAATAACAGGAAGATTAAGGGATCAAGACGAACAGAAATTTCATGATAATTGGAACAAATATTTGATGTATATTGGAACTAAATTTCAGACGACACTGGCGGGGTTGGAATAACTCTAACAGTAAATGATTACTATGCAAAAAAGATAAAATACGTGACCATAAAATTTATTTGATACTTACCAAAGGAGTGGAGGGAAGTTCAAGGCTCAGTAGAGCCTAATTCAACTGTGTAATTTACACATGATTTATGGAATGGATATAATATGTGTAAGCTATGTAATGGACTTGGTATATGTTTATTTGTATATACATGTAATATCAATAAAAATTTATTGGCAAAAAAAAAAGAAGCCCTAAACGGCCTCAGCCCAGTATACCTGAAGGAGTGTCTCCACCCCCATTGTTCTGCCCGGACACTGAGATCCAGCGCCAAGGGCCTTCTGGCGGTTCCCTCACTGTGAGAAGCAAAGTTACAGGGAACCAGGCAGAGGGCCTTCTCGATAGTGGCTCCCGCCCTGTGGAACGCCCTCCCATCAGATGTCAAAGAAATAAACCACTATCGGACTTTTAGAAGACATCTGAAGGCAGCCCTGTTTGTTTAGGGAAGCTTTTAATATTTGATGAATCATTGCATTTTAATATTCTGTTGGAAGCCACCCAGAGTGGCTGGGGAAACCCAGGCAGATGGGTGGGGTATAAATAACAAAGTATTATATTTATTATTATCAGTTAAATTCCTGAACTGGTGCCTGGAAGCTGTTTTGGGCTAAATGAGGGAGAACAAGCAGAGACTTTAGTCCAGACAAAATGGAGGCACTATAAGTAGGGAAACAGACTGCACGGGTGTCAGGGAACTGCCATCAGTGCTGGAGGGAGAGAGAGAGCTCCAGAGGGATCCCAGAGAGCGTCCCGGGATTGGGAGAGGCAGCCCATCTTCTGGGGAAGGGAATCAGCTCAGCTCCAGTGGAGAAGGGGGGCAGATGGGGGGAATCTGAGAGGGAGTCACATGACTCCTTGCCGGGAACCAGCGGGGGGAGGAAGGGTCCTCCGCTGCCTACGCCCTCCTTGCACAGAAGGCTTCTGCGCAGGGAGAGTAGGAGGAGACTGGGTGTGAAAGAACTTCTATGTTGGAAGAAGTTTAGGAAACGCCCACGGACGGATTCTGTCAGCGATTGAGACAACCACGGGTGAGTGGCTGTCCGGACAGGAAAGGTTCACTCAGGCAACCCAGCCATGTGTTGGCACCGGCTTACGCATGAGCAACCCCTAGAACCATTACAGCAATCCGTCAGTCCCTGACGTTGCTTGTGCGCAGCCCCGGAGAGGCAGCACGATGAGCCAAACAGAGCCGGCCAGAGGAACGGAGCAAGAAGCCTTGGTGCGAGGTCTGGTCGAGAGAAACCGAGACCTGGAGGCACATGTAGCTACCCTGATGGCGCGGCTGGAGAAGAGACGGGCTCAGGATGCCCAGGTCAGAGCCACCCCAATAGGGAGGAAGGTTCAGGGGCTGGTACACAAATTTGGTGGAAAGCCCCAAGACTACAATGCATTCCGAACGGAAATCCAGTACGCTTTAGAACTGCAGAAAGATGACTTTGCTGATGACGGGGAGAGGGTGGCTTACATTGTGGGACATCTGCAGGATGGAGCGAGTGAGTGGATCAGGCCCCTAATGGCGATGCACAATGATGCATTGAAAGATCTCAAGAAATTCTACCACGCAATGTACTCCAGCGAGGTTGAGCAAAGCGTGACACGCCGGGAGCTGATGGGGTGCAAGCAGGGGAGCCTGTCCGTCAGAAACTACTGGTCACGTTTTGCGATGTTAGTCCACAAGCTTGGGTGGGATCTGGGCTCTGAACCAATGCAAATGTTGTTTGAGGGGGTTTTGTCCCCTGAAGTGAAAGACGAATTGTCCCAAGCGCCCCGCCTGCAGTCGATGGATGAACTCACAAAGACTGTGCTTGCGATCGGTGTACGCCAGGAAGCGCGGGCTCAGGAGAAGCGGGAGATAAGAGCGGGACGTTTCCATGACAACTGCATTCCTGAAATGCCGAGGGAGCCTTCCCAGGCGGCGGAGCCGATGGAAATTGATGCAGCGCGTGCGCTGGCGAAGGTCGGAAGAGGGAGGGTAAGGACTGGAAAACTACCAAGAAGTGTTTCCTCTGTCAGCGACCGGGACATTTTGCAAAGGTCTGCCCTCAACGGAAGGTCTGGCAAGGCATGATGGGGGCTGCAGGCCACGACGAGAAGGGGGAGGAGGGGCAGGCGCAGGGAAAAGCCAACGCCTGGCTGCCAACCAGTGGGGCCAGCAGCCAGGCCAGCAACCAATAGAAGTGCCCCAGCCTGACCCTCCCAAGGCAGCAATAGCCGTAGAGGTGCTGCTAGAACTCCCAAACGGGCACCCCGTCAAGGTGGAGGGTCTGCTAGATTCTGGCAGCTCGTGTAATTTCTTCAGCAGAGACTTTGCTCTGGAGCACCGACTCCACCTGTTGCCATTAGATTTTCCCTTGCAGGTGAACACCATAGATGGCAGGGAACTCCTGGGAGGAGAAGTGACACACCAGACACCGCCAATGTGAATGAGGGTCGGCAAGCACACGGAAACCATTGCCTTTCACGTGGCCACGCTGGCAGGACCCCCAATAATACTCGGAATGAGCTGGCTGGCAATGCATGACCCGGTGGTGTCATGGCATCAGCGGTCGGTCTTCAGTGAAAGGGAGGCAGACAAACGACCCCCCCCCCACAGGCCCTTTGACTGCCAAATCAACCTGCTTCCAGGGGCTCAGTTACCAGTGGGTAAGCTGTATGCCATGTCCGACCGGGAGATGCAGGAGCTGAGGCAGTTCATTGACAAGAATCTGAAGAGAGGTTTCATAAGGGAATCTAACGCGGTGGGGGGCAGTCCAGTGTTCTTTGTGGACAAAAAGGAGACTAATCAGCCCAGACTAGTTGTGGATTACAGGGCCCTGAACCTGGTATCAGAACCCGTGACTTTCTCAATGCCCAGGATTGACGATATTTTGACACGTGTGAGGCAGGGGGAGATTTTTACCAAGCTAGACCTCAGGGGAGCGTACAATCTGATTAGGATAAGGGAGGGGGACGAATGGAAAACGACCATGTTCACCCCCCTGGGGGCTTTTGAGTACTTAGTTATGCCTTTTGGATTACAGTCGGGCTCCGCCTGCTTTCAAGCGTTCATGCACCATGTGTTGGGGCCCCTGCTGTACAAGAATTGTGTAGCCTTTTTGGATGACGTCTTAATCTATTCAGACAATGAAAGGCAACACGTCAGAGACGTCAGGGAGGTGCTACAGAGATTGAAGAAGCATCAGTTGTGGGTCAAGCTGGAAAAATGCCAATTCCACGCCAGGGAGGTCGAGTTCCTGGGGTACAGGCTGTCAGACAAGGGACTAGCCATGGATCCGGGCAAGGTGAAGGCAGTGCTGGAATGGAAAGCCCCCCAAAACAGAAAGGATGTGCAAAGGTTCCTAGGCTTCAGCAACTTCTATAGGAAGTTCATAAAGAACGCAGCGCGTTCTACTTGCTGGCTGTCCTTCACAAAACTAGTCTCCATAGGACTTCTCACTCCTGCACAATCACTCATCCTGAATTTCTGAAGCAATTGCTCAATTTTACCTCTCTGGCTGAGCAAGAAGCTTCCATCCTGTGCACGCTCAACATTGACACCTAGATAGGTTTTGACAGCACCAAGCTGTTTGAGCTTGAACCGTTTACCTAGCTCTTTGGCAAACTTCTCTGCCTATTCATCTGTCTCTGAGAAAAACAACAAATCATCAACCCAAATCTGCAAATACTCTTGTGTTGCCCCTGATCCTCTCAAATAAAAGCAACTATCAGCAACACTTCTCCTGAAACCTAGCTCTTCTAAGGCTTTATTCAGGCACATGTTCCAGTTTTTGGCAGATTGACGTAATCCATAGATGTATTTGTGCAATCTCCACACAACATCCTGCCTCAAGTTCTCAAACCCCGGAGGAGGAATCATGTATAGCTCCTCCTGGAGATCTGAGTTTAGGTAGGCAACATCCACATCAAAGTGGTTTACCTTCCAGCCTCTCTGTGCTGCACAAGCTAAAACCGTTCTCAGAGTCTCCGCTCGTGACGTTGGCGAATACACCTCCGTGAAGTGTATTCCCTTCCTCTGAGTAAATCCTCGAGCAACTAACCTGGCTTTATACTGTGGCTCTCCAGCGTCAGTGGGTTTTAAGCGGTAAACCCACCTGTAACTCACAGCCTGCTTGCCCAGTGGCAACTCTGTGAGTGAGAACACACCTAGATCTTTCATGGACTTCATCTCTTTGTCCATTGCCCCATGCCACTTACCTGCTTCTTCCTCAGGTAAACTCTGAATATCCTCGAAGGATTCAGGTTCACATCTGGCTGAACCTACCCAGATGCTAGAAGCGTCGTACCGATCAGGAGGCCTCCTTGTCCTCGCTGATCTCCTCAGTGTGAATCTTGGTGACCCTTGCTGCTTCACTTGGTCCAGCTAAATCATCCTCAACTTCAGTGTCTTCCCCCTCTGACCTGCTGCGCCTCTTGGGCCTTACAGCTGGTTCAGCAGGTGAAGAAGGCTCACTCTTTGGCTCAAACTTGACACTTGCCTGAGGAGGTGTCCTAGGTTCCCCCCTCTGAGGGATCCTGAGCTGTCCCTGCCTTGGACTCTGTACCTGTGGTGGACCCTGTTGCTCTGGACCATGGTCCCCAGCACCAAGTTCCTCTTCCTCCTCAACGTCTGAGTCATAGAACTGCTGTGGAATCACGTCTGGATTAGCGTGCAGACATTTCCAACCAGCTTGCTCACAGAACTCAGCGCTATTGCTGATAACCAACCTTGACTGGTTTCCACTTGGGTACGCAAACCGCCAGGCCTTTGAGCCAGGCTCATACCCTACAAAGATCATTCTTTTAGATCTTGGCTCACCTTTCTTGCGTAGAGCCTTTGGAATAAGCACCCAAGCCTCACAACCAAACACACGAAGGTAGTGTACCTTGGGCTTCTTTCCATGCAGTAAGAAACGGTGTGTTTCCTACACTAGAGTTGTACACTCTGTTCTGCGTATGGACCACAAATCTCCAAGCTTCAGACCAATATTTCTGGGGTAGCCCTGCGTCCCACAGGATTGCAGACACAGCTTCCTGCACCGTCCTGTTCTTCCTCTCTGCCAGCCCATTCTGTTGCGGAGAGTAAGGAGCGGTCAATCTGTGGCTAATCCCCTTCTCCCTAAAGAAATCCTGTAAAGCAGAACCAGTGAACTCAGCACCTCTGTCACTTTGAAAACCACGAACTTTGGTGGAAAAGGTTACCTCAACTGAGGTGATCCAATCCCTGATCATTTTAGCCGCCTCCCCTTTCGTTTTAAGAGCAAAGGTCCAAGCAGACCTCGAAAAATCATCAATCAGAAGCAGAGAATACTTTGATCCTCCCAGTGACTCAACTGACATGGGTCCACACAAATCTGAATGAATTAATTCAAAGGGTTGTGTGGTCTGCCTCTCTGACTTTGGATATGAGCATGTCACAATTTTCGCCTGTTTACATGCATTGCAATCTAAAAATTTGTCACAAACATTAAATTTGCACCCTTGTGTCAGCTCTGGTGCTTTCTGAAGATATCTCCAATTCAAATGGGCGAAGCGTCGGTGCCAAATATGTGAACAACCATGGTGAGGCGCCACATTCACACATTGGCCCTTTGCATCTTCGGTGTCATCCTCTCCTGTGGAAAAAGGCACATTTACAGCAAACAAATTGTCTTTAGACTGCACTGTGTACACGTGTTTCCCATCCTTGGAAAACTCACACTTGTCACCTGCAAAAGAGACATGAAAACCATCAACGAGTAGATCATGCACACTTAACAAACAGTTAGTTAAACCGGGCACTGCATAAGCTTTGACTTCATGCTTAAGAAAGGGACAGAAGAAAAAGCCTGTCTCTGTTAGTCTTTTTCTGCTTCCATCTGCGATCGTTACAAACTTCTGAGTTTTTACTGTCCTGCAATTTCTCAAAAGACCAGGAGATGGCACCAGCGAGTTGGTGGCTCCACTGTCGATTATTACAGTGAGAAAGTCTTGTTGATGACATTCCTGGGTCGTCATGGCAACAAGTTTCTCACTACCCCCCTCCTTGGGGCTTCTGCAGATGTTCTCTCTGGTTGTCACGGCAACAGACTCCCCCCGGCAGGAAGACTTGCCCACGACCTTCACAGCTTCCGTAGACGCAACTCTCTCAGTTGCCTTGGAGACCGGACTTGTCTCAGCGTTCCCACACAACTCCACAGCTCTTATCTCTCTTTGTTGCAGGTGGCTGCCCTTGGAGCCTCTAGCTCTTTTCAGCTCTTGGCGTAAACAACTCTTAGCAGCTTTTGGAGAAAGAGGCGTCTCTGAGCTTTCATTGCTCACTGCCCCCCCCACTGCTCACGGGGTTCCCAGGACGTTTTCCTGCACCCCCTCTGATGGGTAATGGGCTCCCAACACTTGGCCTCTCTCCTGGCTCCTCACACAGACACGTTGCAGCATCCATACAGCTCCCAGACTCAGCAAAAGCACCAGCAGCATTGCCAGCAACAGCAACAGTCCCTTCGCCCCCTGTGGGGGCTCCCAGCTCCTCCCAGCTGTGTATCGGCTCTCAAGAATGTGGCCGGCGCCATCTTGCCTCTCCCTTTCGGATGCAGCCACTTTTCGGCCCTTGCTTCCCACCCCAGCTCCACAAGCTTCTCGGAGTGCTAGCCAAGCGGCCTCTGGCCTTCTTGCACCCAGGACAACTGGCACCAGCTGAGCATCCACATTTTCTGCCAAAAAAGCAAGCACACGCTTCTCAACTTCACTTTGCTCTGCAGCCCTCTTAGTCTCTGCTTTCCCAGCTGCATTCTGTGGGGGCTGTACTACGTCCCAAAGCTGCTCCCCCACCAGCAAAAGCTCCACTTGAAAGCTCCACTGCAGCCAATTTTGGCTGGTCAGTTTCTGACATGGCAGTTTAAACTCAAAGCCATGTGTATGGGGCTGAGCCATTGTCTTCCCTTCCCTTCTGTTGGCCTCTTGCAAAAGTACTCACTCTGCAGCCAAACCGGGCTCTCCGGACGACGTGGCTTCCAGCTCCCACTCTGTCAGCCTCCTCCGATCTGCCCTTTGCTCTCTTTGAAGCCTTGGCAGTCGATCAAACTGACGTTCAGCCTTTTAAAGTTTTCCAAGCCCTTTCTCACACGCTCCACGTTGACCCATAACCATGTTAGGTAGATTTATTGCTTTATTGTTCTGCGCCCAGACACGTTTCCCCTGGGAGCCTCTGCAGATCGTAAAGCAATTAGCAGAATTACACAGCGTCCGTGTTGAAAGGGCAGTAAACAAGCCCAGGCGTTTCTTCTGTCTTAATATCTCTTTATTTGCTCAAAAGTAGCATATTTACACAGTCCAATTTCCATCCGATTCAAGCTGCATTTTCTCTGCGTCCTTCTCTCTCAGTGCAGCGACTGAACAAACTGCTTTCGCTTTTCACTCAGCTCACAGCATTCCAAGCTGCTTTCGTCACGTCCTGGCTTACTTCCCTTGTAAGCACCTCCTCTCTCTCTCTTTTTTTTATAAAAAATATTTATTAAAGTTTCAAACAAAATTACAGTAATACAAGAAAAAACAAAAAGAGAAAAAGAGAAAATAAAATACAAAAAACAGAAAAAATAGAATAACAATTAAAAACAAATCAGTATTTCCATATGTTGTCTTTCATTCACTTATTTCCCGGACCTCCTCACACCTCCATTTTTTGCATCCCAAATCAGTTAATTAATTCAGCAAATCCTTTCCCTTTTTGTTCTTATCTTAATCCTTGATCTTAGTATCTTATTACTTCAAGTTCCCATCTATTAACAATCCATTTTTACATAAACCTTAATAACATTGCTGCTAAAACCACTTAACTTCATTCCAACATCATTCTAACATTCATTAATTTTGCAATATTTCTGTAGATAGTCTTTAAATTTCTTCCAATCTTCTTCCACCGACTCTTCTCCCTGGTCTCGGATTCTGCCAGTTATCTCCGCCAGTTCCATGTAGTCCATCACCTTCATCTGCCATTCTTCCAGTGTGGGTAGATCTTGTGTCTTCCAATACTTTGCAATAAGTATTCTCGCTGCTGTTGTAGCATACATAAAGAAAGTTCTATCCTTCTTTGGCACCAATTGGCCGACAATGCCCAGGAGGAAGGCCTCTGGTTTCTTCAGGAAGGTATATTTAAATACCTTTTTCATTTCATTATATATCATCTTCCAGAAAGCCTTAATCCTTGGGCATGTCCACCAGAGGTGAAAGAATGTACCTTCAGTTTCTTTACATTTCCAACACTTATTATCGGGCAAGTGATAGATTTTTGCAAGCTTGACTGGTGTCATGTACCACCTGTATATCATTTTCATAATATTCTCTCTTAAGGCATTACATGCCGTGAATTTCATACCTGTGGTCCATAACTGTTCCCAGTCAGCCATCATTATGTTATGTCCAACATCTTGTGCCCATTTAATCATAGCAGATTTCACCGTTTCATCCTGAGTATTCCATTTCAACAGCAAGTTATACATTCTTGACAAAGTCTTAGTTTTAGGATCTAACAGTTCTGTTTCCAATTTTGATTTTTCCACCTGGAAGCCAATTTTCTTATCTGCATTAAATGCCTCCATTATTTTATAATAATGAAGCCAATCTCGCACTTTGTTTTTTAGTTTTTCAAAGCTCTGCAATTTCAATTTATCTCCCTCTTGTTCCAAAATTTCACAATATTTCGGCCATTTGGCCTCCATATTGAGCTTTTTCTGAGCCTTTGCTTCCATCGGTGACAACCACCTTGGGGTTTTATTTTCATGTAAGTCCTTATATCTTATCCAGACATTAAACAATGCTTTCCTGACAATATGGTTTTTAAATGCTTTATGTGCTTTGACCTTATCATACCACAGATATGCATGCCACCCAAATACATTGTTAAAACCTTCTAAATCCAAAATGTCTGTGTTTTCAAGAAGCAGCCAATCTCTCAGCCAGCAAAATGCTGCCGACTCATAATAAAGTTTAAGGTCTGGCAGGGCAAATCCGCCTCTTTCTTTTGCATCCGTTAGTATTTTAAATTTTATTCTAGGCTTCTTGCCCTGCCAGACAAATCTAGAAATATCTCTCTGCCACTTCTTGAAACAATCCATTTTATCCAAAATTTGCAATGTTTGAAACAAAAACAACATTCTTGGCAATACATTCATTTTTATCACAGCTATACGGCCTAGCAGTGAAAGCTGCAGATTTGACCATATTTCTAAATCTTTTTTCACTTCCGCCCAGCATTTCTCATAGTTGTCTTTAAATAGGTTCACATTCTTAGCTGTCATATTAACCCCCAGGTATTTCACTTTCTTAACCAATGTCAAACCTGTCTCCTTCTGAAACCTCTCTCTCTCAATCGCTGTTAGATTTTTCCCTAAAACCTTAGTTTTTAACTTATTCAACTTGAATCCTGCAACTTGACCAAATTCTTGAATCAATTCCAATACTCTTTTGGTACTAGATTCTGGCTCCTGTAATGTCAATACTAAATCATCTGCAAATGCTCTCAATTTGTACTGTTTAGCTCCGACTTGTATACCTTTAACCAATTGGTCCCTTCTAATTATATTTAAAAGGACCTCCAGGACCGATATAAAAAGCAATGGGGAAATTGGGCAACCTTGTCGTGTCCCTTTCTCTATCTTAAATTCCTCCGTCACCACATTATTGACAATTAGTTTAGCCTTTTGTTCAGAGTATATTGCACTTATACCATTTCCAAAACCTTGACCAACCCCCATCCCCTGTAGGTTCTTCTTCATAAAACTCCAAGAGATATTGTCAAAAGCTTTCTCCGCGTCCACAAATATCAAAAATGCCTTTGTATTTATATTCACTTGCAATTTTTCTAAAATATTAATTATGTTTCTTGTATTATCAGACAAGTGTCTACCCGGGAGAAAGCCTGCTTGGTCTTTATGAATCTCTTCCATTAATACTTTTTTAATCTTTTTGCCAAAATGTCTGCAAAAATTTTGTAATCCACATTAAGCAATGATATGGGGCGGTAGTTCTTGAGCTGTGTTTTTTCAGTCTCTGTTTCGGTATAAGTGTGATATACGCTTCCTTCCACGTCTCCGGTGCCCTTTTCCCTTCCAATATTTCATTACAGACTTCCTTTAAAGGTTGTATTAACCATTCTTTCAAAGTTCTGTAATATCTGGAAGTCAATCCATCCGGTCCTGGAGATTTACCTAGTTACATACTCTGAATGGCACCTTCTACCTCCTGTTCAGTTACTTTATAATTCAGCAATAATTTATTTTCTTGAGAAATCTTTTGTAATCCATTTATTTTCAAAAACCGATCTATGTCAATTTCTTTCTGTGGCCCTTGTGTATATAATTGTTTAAAGTATCTCTGGAAACAATTTCTAATCTCCACTGGGTTCTGTATATTCTTTCCTTCCACTTCTAAATTTGTGATGGTATTAAGTTTTTGTCTTTTTTTCATTTGCCAAGCCAACAATTTCCCACATTTATTAGCCGACTCAAATGTCTTTTGTTTCATCTGTTTAATTTTCCATTCTATTTCCTGATTCATCATTTTCATATATTGTACTTGGTATAACTTTATTTCTCTCAAGATCTCTTGCGACTTTGGTTTTACTCTCAATTTCTTCTCACTTTCCTTTATTTTCTCCAAAATTTTATCTTTCTTCTCGTTTTGAGTTCTCTTCTTTATAGCATTCTGTTGTATCAGAAACCCTCTCATGACCGCTTTACTTGCGTCCCAGATTACTCTTTTTTCAACAGTGGTATTCATATTTATCTCAAAGTAGTCTCTCAAGGTTTTTTGGGCCTTCTTAGTCACTTCTTCATCCCTAAACAAGGTGTCATTCATCCTCCATCTGAAAGAGCCAGTTGGTGTTAGTTTCATCTCCATCTTCACGGCATTATGGGTGGAGCAGGTTTCTGGGCAAATTTCCACTTTTCTTGTCTTTGGGGCCAGTACTCTAGTTACCCATATTTGGTCAATTCTTGTCCATGTCATTTTGGCTTCAGAGAAGAAAGTTCCCTCTCTACCCAAGGGGTTCTTTGTTCTCCAAATGTCAACTAAATCCAAATTGTCAGTCATCTCAAAAAAAGTTTTCGGTAGTCTACTGTCCTTAGTAACTGTAATGCTTATGGGTTGCTCGTGCGTAAACTGCCACCTCTCCAGGCTAAATTGCCTTGTCAAACCTTTCTGACTGGACAGCCCTTCTCACCGTGGCTGCCTCAGTCACTAGCAGAATCCGTCAGTGGGCGTTTCTTAAACCTCTTCCAACATAAAAGTTGTTTGACGCCCAGTCTCCTCCTCCTCTCCCTGCGCGGGAGTCTTCTGCGCAGGGAGGGCGTGGGTAGCGGAGGACCTGTGCTCTCCCCGCTGATGTCCAGTGAAGAGTCCTGGAGCTCTCTCTCCGCTTCCCCCATCTGCCCCCCTTTATTCCTGGTGTTGCGCTGATTTCCTTCCCCCTCTACTGAACTGCTTCTCCCTCTGGTGCTGGGTCCTTCGCCAGCATCATCTGGGAGCCTCCCCTTCGCCTCTCGCTCTGATGTCAGTTCCCTGACATCCACCTCCCCCCCAGGACCCCCTCCACCCCCGGCCCAACCTGTAGAACCAACTTTGTCCCTTTCTTCGGCCGACGAGGCGGGGAACCCCCGGAAGGAGCTGTCGCCATCCTCGGAGGATTCGAAACCCGCTTCCCACCCGCTCTGATTCCTGCCTACGGGGTGGGCCTCCCAGTCTGATTCTTCTTCCTCCGAAACCTCTCCTCCCTCCCCCTCGGAGGCAGAAAACCCCTCAAAATCCTCTTCATCGTCTGTGGTTCCAAATTGCTCCTCCCAGAATCTCGCTAGGGGTTTGGGTTTGTCCGGGAACAGGCGGTGGAATTCCTCCACCAGATACCTGTCATCGATTGCTTCCGCGGGAATCCACGTGTTTTCCGACCCGGGTTCCCCCTCCCAAGCTACCAAGTACTCCACCTGGCGTCCTCGCCACCTTGAGTCAAGTATTTCCGTGGCCAAGTGTTGGTGTTCCCTTTCTTCTACCTGCGGGGGTGTGGTGACTTCTCCCTCTCGCCCCGGGAATTCCCGCCCCTCCCTGTGCGGTGAGAGTAGGGACCTGTGGAACACCGGGTGTATTTTCATGCTGTCGGGCAACTTGAGCTTAAATGCCACGGGATTCACCTGCTGTGTTACCTCAAATGGTCCCAGCCGCCTGGGCTGCAACTTCTTGCACCCCCCCTTAAAGGGTAACCCTTGGGTGGACAACCACACCCGGTCCCCCACCCGTATGGTCTCCCCTTCCCTGCGGCGCTTGTCTGCCTGCCTCTTGTAAATTTCCTTGGCCCGCTCCAAGTTCATCTTAAGTTGCTGGTGCAGGGCCTCCATTTCTTCCACAAACTGCTCTGCCGCAGGTACGCTCCAGCTTTCCTCCCCACTCCCCGGGAAGGCCCTGGGATGACACCCATAATTGGCCATGAATGGGCTCATTCCCGTGGACACGTGTTCAGCGTTGTTGTACGCAAATTCAGCAAGCGCTAGTTTCTCTACCCAATCGTTCTGCCTCTCGCTGACGTAGCAGCATAGGTATTGCTGGAGTATACTGTTCGTTCTTTCTGCTTGCCCGTTGGTCTCCGGGTGTCTCGCCGTCAAGAAGCCCACTTCGACCTGCAGCAAGCTCATGAGCTTCCTCCAGAACCGGGAAGTAAATTGTTTCCCGCGGTCGGAGATAACCCTCGAGGGAGCGCCATGCAACCTGAAGATGTGCTCCACAAACTACCGGGCTGTTTCCTCTGCCGTTACCGCATGTGAGCAAGCTATAAAATGGCACATTTTTGTCAGTAGATCGACCACTATCATGACTGCTGTCTTTCCCTGGGACTTGGGCAAATCGGTCATAAAATCAAGGGACACCACCTCCCAGGGTTTTCCCGGCGTGGGTAAGGGTTCTAGTAATCCTGCGGGGGCAGCCCGCTCCCCCTTTGGCCTTTGGCAGCGGTCACACCCCCGTAAATATTCCCGTACATCCTCCCTCACCCTGGGCCACCAGAACTGCCTGGTGACAAGCATCATGGTTTTGTGCTGTCCAAAGTGCCCAGCTGTGGGGTTGTCGTGGAGTTGTTTGAGTACCTTTCCCCTCAGGGTCTACCCCGGTACATACAGCGCCCCTTTATAGTACAGCACCCCTTCCTTCTCCTCAAACCCTTATTGGGCCCCTCTTCTGTTTCGGAGTTCCCGGATTTTAGTTTGTGTGAACACGTTGTTTCTGGTAAGCCCGGCCAGTTCTCGTTTCCCCACCAAGGTTCCCCCACACACCCATCGGTCCTCGGGAATCACGTGTCGTTTCTCCGGCGGCCCCTCTCCTTCCATGTACTCCGGCTTCCGGGAGAGAGCATCTGCTCTTACGTTTTCCTCTCCTGTTACGTATCGGATTTCGAAGGAAAACTTAGAGAACTCCTGTGCCCACTGAATCTGTCTCTGGTTGAGTACTCGTGCGGTCCTCCAGTACTCCAAGTTCTTGTGATCTGTGCACACCTAGATCTGGTGTTGTGCCCCTATCAGTAGATGGCGCCATCGACAAAAGGCCGCATAGATCGCAAGCAGTTCGCGGTCATACACGGTATAGTTTTGCTCCGACTTGCTCAGCTTTCTCGAGAAAAAGGCACACGGTTTCCATTCCTGCTTTCTCCTCCCCGGCTGCAAAAGGACCGCCCCAATGGCTCGGTCGGACGCGTCAGTCTCTAGCCTCATGGGTTTCTCCAGATCTACGTGCAGGAGTTGCTCTTCCGATGCGAACGCCTTTTTCAGTCTTTCAAAGGATTGCTGGGCCCCCTCTGTCCAGATGAACTTCCTTTTGCTACTGAGACAATCTGTGATGGGCGCTGTCAAGTGGGCGAAGTTCTTGATGAACTTCCTGTAGAAGTTGCTGAACCCTAGGAACCTCTGCATGTCCTTCCGTGTTTTGGGAGCCTTCCACTCCAGCACTGCCTGCACCTTGCTTGGGTCCATCGCTAGGCCCTTGTCTGACAACTTGTACCCCAGAAACTCGACTTCTCTGGCGTGAAACACATTTTTCCAGCTTGACCCACAACTGGTGCTTCTGCAGTCGTTTTAGCACTTCCCTGACGTCTCTGACATGTTGCTCCTCGTTCTCCGAATAAATTAAGACGTCGTCCAAGAAGGCTACGCAGTTCTTGTACAGCAGAGACCCCAACACGTGGTGCATGAAAGCTTGAAAACAGGCGGAGCCCAACTGTAATCCAAAAGGCATAACTAAGTACTCAAAGGCCCCTAGGGGTGTGAACATTGTGGTCTTCCATTCATCCCCCTCCCTCATACTAATCAAATTGTATGCTCCCCTGAGGTCCAGCTTGGTAAAAATTTTCCCCTTCCTCACTCGCGTTAAAATGTCGTCAATCCTGGGCATTGGGAAGGTCACGGGTTCCGACACCAAATTAACGGCCCTATAGTCCACAACGAGCCTGGGTTTATTAGTGTCTTTTTTGTCCACAAAGAACACCGGACTGCCTCCCACCGCTTTTGATTCTCTTATGAAGCCTCTTTTCAGGTTCTTGTCAATAAATTCCCACAACTCCTTCATCTCCCTGTCCGACATGGCATACAGTTTACCCACCGGCAGCTGCACCCCCGGGAGCAAGTTGATCTGGCAGTCAAAGGGCCTATGGGGGGGTAGTCTATCCGCCTCCTTCTCGCTGAAGACCTCCTGCAGATCTGCATATTGTGGTGGCACCTCCCCTTTCCGCTCCACCGCCATCCCAGCCACCCTGGCCACGGTCATCCTTGGGGTTTCCCCTCCTAGACAGTGTTCCAGGCAGTAGGCTGACCCAAAGGTGACTGTCCTCTGATGCCATGCCACCACTGGATCATGTCGTGCTAGCCAGCTCATCCCTAATATTATTGGGGGCCCTGCCAGTGAGGCGACGTGAAAGGCGATGGTCTCCGAGTGCCTGGAAACCCTCATTCTCATCGGTGGGGTCTGGTGTGTCACTGTTGGGATACTGCCAGGGAGATAAAGTCCATCTGAGCCCCCAAGCTCGGTGCCGGACGATCGATCGACCTCCCGTAGTCACGCAGTACCAGCAATTTAGCGACACTAAGCCTCAGGCTTAGTGCACACTCTAACAGCAGAATTCACACAGCAAAAAGTTGCACAAGCATGAGAGCAGAACATGCATATTTACAGTTTATTTGGCGTTGGTCAGAACAAAGAAAACATGACCGTCTGCTCTGACTGCTCAGGCAAAACAGCAGAAAACGAAAGGAACTTACAACATAAACATCCTGTGAGACAGGAAACGCGCAGGCTGTTATACAAACATCCTGCTCCCTTTTAAGGTGGAACGGAAATATCCTAACAGTCACTTCCCCTCCCAGAAGCTCCCTGCCATCGATGGTGGTTACTTGCAAGGGGAAATCCAAGGGCAGCAGGTGGAGCTGGTGCTCTAGTGCAAAGTCTTTGCTGAAGAAATTGCAGGAACTGCCTGAATCCAGCATCCCTTTCACCTTGACTGGGTGCCCATTCGGGAGTTCTAGCACCACTTTGATGGCTATAGCCGCCTTGGGGGGGTCTGGTTGGGGCACTTCTACTGGTTGCTGGCCTGGCTGCTGTGCCCGCTGAGTGGCAGCCAAGCGTTCCCGTTTCCCTGTTCCTGTGCCTTTTCCACCTCCTCCTCACCCCCTGCGGCTCCCACCATTCCTTGCCAGGCCTTTCTTTGAGGGCAGGCCCTGGCAAAATGTCCTGGCCGCTGGCAAAGGAAACACTTCTTGGTGGTTTTCCAATCCTTTGCCTCCTTTTTGCGACCTTCGCTGGAACTTGCACTGATTTGCTTCCCCCTCTACTGAGCTGCCTCTCCCCCTGCTGGGCCCTTCGCCAGCATCATCTGGGAGCCTTCCCTTCGCCTCTCGCTCTGATGTCAGTTCCCTGACAGTAACTACCTGTCTTTGTGCCTTGTCCATATTTATAGATACCACTCCATTCATATCCCCCATCAGGATCACATTGTAATCCAAATAGTCCATCAAGGTCTCATACAACTTTTTAAAGAATTCTGATTTTCCCTCATTTGGTGCATAAACTCCTACTATCAGAAATTTCTCTCCTTGTATTTGAATTTCAATTGCCACAAATCTTCCTTGGTCATCTTTAAAGATAAATTTCGGTGATAAACTCTCCTTTGCATAAATCACTACTCCTCTTTTTTTAACTTTGTCCGATGAGATAAACTCTTGACCCAGTCTTTTATTGATCAGTACTTTCCTGTGTAACCTTATTACATGTGTTTCCTGTAAACAAATCAAGTCCAATTGTTCCTTTTTTAATAAATGAAAAATTCTTTTCCTTTTCTGGGGGGAGTTGAGACCATTAGTATTCCAGCTTAATAGTTGCAGCGCCATGATGTACCGTATTTTTCGCACGATTGGACGCACCGGACCATAGGGCGCACCTAGTTTTTTTGGGGGGAAATAAAGGAAAAAAAATTTCCCTTTATTTCCCCCCCCAAAAGCAGGTCAGGGAAACCGAACCAGGTCGAGGAACAGCGGGATAGTGGCGCTGCGCCTCCCTGCTGTCCCCCGAGCTTGTGGGGCTGGCTGATGTCTGCCTGGCGTGAGGGGCGCTCTGCTTCAGGGCGCCCCACCTGCCGGGCGGCAGACTGCTATCCGCAGCTTGGAGAGCCTTGCAGGGAACTCCTGCAGGGCTCCCCACCCTGCGGATGTCTGCCCGGCGCGAGGGGCGCTCTGATTCAGGGCGCCCCACCCGCCGGGCGGCAGGCTGCTATCCGCAGCTTGGGGAGCCTTGCAGGGAACTCCTGCAGGGCTCCCCACCCTGCGGATGTCTGCCCGGCGCGAGGGGCGCTCTGATTCAGGGCGCCCCACCCGCCGGGCGGCAGGCTGCTATCCGCAGCTTGGAGAGCCTTGCGGGGAACTCCTGCAGGGCTCCCCAAGCTGCGGATGTCTGCCCGGCGCGAGGGGCGCTCTGATTCAGGGCGCCCCGCCCGCCGGGCGGCAGGCTGCTATCCGCAGCTTGGGGAGCCTTGCAGGGAACTCCTGCAGGGCTCCCCACCCTGCGGATGTGTTCCCGAAGCGCCGGGCGCTCTGCTTTCAGGGCGCCCGACGCTCCGGGAAGCAGGCTGCTATCCGCAGCCTAGACATCCCTGCGGGACCTCCCGCAGGGTTGCCTAGGCTGCGGATGTGTTCCCGAAGCGCTGGGCGCTCTGCTTTCAGGGCGCCCGACGCTCCGGGAAGCAGGCTGCTATCCGCAGCCTAGACATCCCTGCGGGACCTCCCGCAGGGTTGCCTAGGCTGCGGATGAGTTCCCGAAGCGCCGGGCGCTCTGCTTTCAGGGCGCCCGACGCTCCGGGAAGCAGGCTGCTATCCGCAGCCTAGACATCCCTGCGGGACCTCCCGCAGGGTTGCCTAGGCTGCGGATGTGTTCCCGAAGCGCCGGGCGCTCTGCTTTCAGGGCGCCCGACGCTCCGGGAAGCAGGCTGCTATCCGCAGCCTAGACATCCCTGCGGGATCTCCCGCAGGGTTGCCTAGGCTGCGGATGTGTTCCCGAAGCGCCGGGCACTCTGCTTTCAGGGCGCCCGACGCTCCGGGAAGCAGGCTGCTATCCGCAGCCTAGACATCCCTGCGGGATCTCCCGCAGGGTTGCCTAGGCTGCGGATGAGTTCCCGAAGCGCCGGGCGCTCAGCTTTCAGGGCGCCCGACGCTCCAGGAAGCAGGCTGCTATCCGCAGCCTAGACATCCCTGCGGGATCTCCCGCAGGGTTGCCTAGGCTGCGGGTGAGTTCCCGAAGTGCCGGGCGCTCTGCTTTCAGGGCGCCCGATGCTCCGGGAAGCAGGCTGCTATCCGCAGCCTAGACACAGCTAGCGGAGCGCTAATCCCGAAGCTTGGGGCTGCGGAGCTCAGCGCGCCCCAAGCTTCTGGGTGCCGGCAAGGTCTAGACGGCTAGCGGAGACCTTGCCGGCACCCAGAAGCTTGGGGCGCGCTGAGCTCCGCACGCCCCAAGCTTCGGGATTAATGCAGCGCTCCACTAGCCGTGGGAGAGCTGGGTCTCCCACGGCTAGCGGATAGCTTCCTGAAGCCTGGAGAGCGAGAGGAGTCGGTGCGCACCCACCCCTCTCACTTTCCAGGCTTCAGCGAAAGCCTGCATTCGCTCCATAGGACGCACACACATTTTCCCTTGCTTTTTAGGAGGGAAAAAGTGCGTCCTATGGTGCGAAAAATACGGTAGTTACTTTGCTTTTCCTCCAACTGCACCAAGTGCTTGTTCTTCTTCTGTCGGTGGTGTCACTTTCTTTAGGTAGTCCAATTCAAAAGGTAGTATTGCTTTATCCAGTATTCCTCTTTCTAATGCTCCTGGCTCTTCTCCAGATTCTTTCTGCAAATCTTCTCCGTAATCTTTCAAAAATCTTTCTTTGTCATCCACTGATCTTATTTTTATCTTTCTTCCTTTAAAGCTAAAAGATAGGCCTTGGGGGAATTCCCACCTGAAGAG
Source organism: Podarcis raffonei (assembly GCF_027172205.1). NCBI lineage: Eukaryota > Metazoa > Chordata > Lepidosauria > Squamata > Lacertidae > Podarcis > Podarcis raffonei. The sequence continues at coordinate 26,106,172 of NC_070620.1, forward strand.
AATTCTGTTGCTTCTCAACAGGGCAACCAAATCTCTGTAGTTGGATCTAAGGTCCAAAAGATATTTTGGGATGTCTTTAAATATCTCCACACTTGACTGATGTATTTGCTAGGTCTTCTGAAAGTGCAGACTCAAGATTTTGTCTCTCTCCTCTTTTGTTCGGAGGGTAATCAAACAGTCTCTCACCCTGTTCTTCTTCCCCCCTCTTCCAAGCCTAAAAGCACTCACTATCTTAAATTCTTCCTTCTCCAAATCTGGTTTCCAAAAGTGCAAATTCCTGCGTAAGAAAGTCAATCAGGTTATCTTTCTCAAGTTCTGGCACAGCCCTAATCCTCAGGTTCGTTTGTTTCTCCTTCAATTCAATCATAGACAGCATCGACCTGTGGTCCTCTAATTGTCTTTGTATAGGTGGTATCTTCTCCTCTACAGCAACTGCTTTTTCCTTAGCTTCTTCAGCTGTCTGTCGGGTCACAGTAGATTCCTGTAGCAATTTCTCAATAGTTTCTGTATTAGTGTTCACCTTCTGTCCCAAATTATTAATACTTATGGTGTTTTGATCGATTTTAATTGATGCTTCAGCTACTTGTTTACTTAACTTTTCCAAAGATTCATTTATTTTACCTAGTGCAAGTGCTAAAACATCTTCAGATGCCATTACTTTCGACTTAGGTTGTGCAGATGCTGCTGCTGCTGATGTAACAGAAGGGCCAGATGCTGATGCTCTTCGCTGCCATGATTTACCAGACCTCGTTGTTTTTTCTTGAAGCAAGTCTATCTTTTCTTTCCCATCTGCCATAACACTTTAACTGGAGCCCAAGGTCAATCCCACGGTCAGGATTTGTTTTGAAGTGGAAAATTCCCCTGGCCCAGTTGTTGTAACAATTTCAAACTTCCTCTAGGGGGACACAATAACAGTCAAAACTTGTTGCATTAGAAAATAACTCTTTTTAAACCCCCATTTCGCAAAATAAGCAACAGTTCCAAATTCAGTTACTTTTCAGTTACTTTAAAGTTAGGAGAAGCCAACCAGGAACAATGTATCTCTCTTGCAGAATTAGCTGTCAAAAAGTACTCTATTCACAAACAGCGCATTTCACAAAACGGCAGTCTTATCGTCCATTGGCAGCCCGTTCCCAGGTTTTAAGCGGTGGATTTTTATTTCCTTCCCTCTCTTTTTGCAGGAAAATATAGTTCAAACCTTTCCCCCCTCCTCTCCTGCTGCCAAGGGGGGAAATCACTTGTTTTGATGTTCGAATTTTAGTCCTTCCCAATCGGCTTTCAAAGTCTTTAGCTTACAGTCTCTTTGCTTTAGTCTATTTACAAGAAATGGAAGGCGGACTTCCTGTTTATGCCTCCCCGCTTCGGTTCTGAATTAAGCCTTTCCCCCCTTCCTTTATTTCCAATTTTATCCTACTCACGGGTAGTTGCTTTTGTGGCCGGATTGTCACAGGAAAAAGTCAGCGCTCTCTGGTAACGGCTGTGTGGCTTCACTCCGCGGAAGAAGCAGTTGACTCTCAGCACCGCGCCGCTCGCCCCGCTTCGCTCCGGAGCCTGTAGTTGGGTTCCTTTGCAAATTGGGGTGGCGCGAAAGGTGCCCGCCGAGTCCCACGCTCACAGGCTTCACCCTCCTGTGATTTTTGAAGGGTCCCCACTTTGCCATAGCGGTGCAGACCTGATTCCCGCAGAGCTAGTCCCTCAGAGTCAGAGGGAATCCGCCATTACCGATGGCGCTAACCCGGAAGTCCTAAGCGCCTCCTCTCAGGCTTGAGGCACAGAAGGTTAACCCTTCACTACACTCAACAGAGTACTTGGTAGCCTGGGAGTGGGAACCCAGGTCGGAAAACACGTGGGTCCCTGTTGAATCAATCACTGACGAGTATCTGGTGGAAGAATTCCACAGTTTGTTCCCGGATAAGCCCAAACCATTAGCTAGATTTTGGGAGGAAGAATTTGGACCCACAGACGACGAAGGGGACTTTGTGGGTTTTCCTGCCTCCGAAGAGGAGGGAGAGGAGGTGTCCAAGGGTGAAGAATCAGACTGGGAAGTTCAACCAGCGGGTAGAGATCCGAGCGGATGGGAGGCTGGTTTTGAATCCTCAGAAGAGGATGACAGCTTTTTCAGGGGATTCCCCGCATCGTCGGCCGAGGAGAGAGAGGAGGTTGTGTCGGAAAATCACGCCGGGGTGGGAGGGGTCCTGGGGAGGAGGTGGATGTCAGGGAACTGCCATCAGTGCCGGAGGGAGAGAGAGAGCTCCAGAGGGATCCCAGAGAGCGTCCCGGGATTGGGAGAGGCAGTCCATCTTCTGGGGAAGGGAATCAGCTCAGCTCCAGTGGAGAAGGGGGGCAGATGGGGGAATCTGAGAGGGAGTCACATGACTCTTTGCCGGGAACCAGCGGGGGGAGGAAGAGTCCTCTGCTGCCTACGCCCTCCTTGCGCAGAAGGCTTCCGCGCAGGGAGAGTAGGAGGAGAATGGGTGTGAAAGAACTTCTATGTTGGAAGAAGTTTAAGAAACGCCCACTGACGGATTCTGCCAGCGATTGAGACAGCCACGGGTGAGTGGCTGTCTGGACAGGAAAGGTTCACTCAGGCAACCCAGCCAGGTGTTGGCACCGGCTTACGCACGAGCAACCCCTAGAACCATTACAACGGGATAGAGGTTTTTGGCTGGTCTTAGATGGAGGTTGCACTCTCCCCTGAAGGACCAACCAAGTTTGCTCAGATGATGGCAGCCAAGAATCCTTTATAGGAGCTAGGGAAGGTATGCCAGTTGTCTCAGTTATCTGTGCACTAGTGGGATCCTGACTATTGTAATGCACTGAGGCTGCCCAGACAACATGAGGTTGACTTTGAAGACGGCTTGGAAATTTCAGCTGGTGCAAAATTGTGGCCACCTAGGTACTGTTCGGTGCCAGTCAGTCAGTTCACATTATGTTTATAGTGTATTAATTATGCTGTTTGCCAGTGTATTTCCAGTCCCCATTTTAAAATTCTGGTGCTCAGAGTTACAGGTCACAGGGACAGCTGATACATGTTCAGGAGGTTTTTCCACAATAGGCTTATCTCTAGCATGCAGGCAGCATTTGTGAGGGAATGGTTTGGGTGTCTAAGCAGGGTCAACATGCACAGACCCACTCTCCCACTCAGGGCTGGCCCAATACATTGTAGCACCTGAGGCAAGCCATAAAATGGTGTCCCCCACACCAGGGAAGAAGGGAGGAGTGAAGATCTACATCGAAAACAAGGGTGAGGGTCAAAGCAACTTTACCTGATGGTTGGACTGGTAATCAAAGGCAGGTGCAGAGTCCAGGAGACCCCAGAGGGCAGTCTCCATAGGAGGAAGACCAGCAGTCCCTCCTATTTGCCAAGAGGCCATTGTGGAGGCAACATTTGGAGCAGCTGCTGAGGAGGCAGCAGATTGGGCCTCCAAGGAACCCTGGCACTGCAGCAGCAACAGAGGCAATGCATTCCTCAGAGGCTTGATTTGCCACTTCTGTGGATCCTGCTGACAGAGGCAGTTGCCTCACCTTGCTATATGAGTAGGCCAACCCTGCTCCTACCTCATGTGAGGCTGGATGCCTGAATAGGCCTTACGTTGCATGTGCACTGTGTTGGGATCGTCCTACTCTCGTGTAGGACCCTGGCAGAGACACATGCCCAACTGGCAAGTTCTCTCCCTCCTGGTCTGTCGTTTGGCAGCTTCAAAAGCTTTCTTCAGCCTGAACATCACAGTGATTGATACCAAAAGCCATCAGCACACTTAGGAACCTGCAGAGTATTTGCAGTTTGCATAACGAAACTCAGTATCACAGCATTTTGGCTAATCTACTTTATTTACATATACACTTGGAGCATTCTACCTTAGCTCCTTCCTCTTTCTCATCAGACAGCAAAGAGAGAAAGAACAAAGGACAATAGTCCCACTTCACGGAACACAGTAACACAAAACATCCTGTCTCTGTCACTTCCCATACTGTGGAATGAAAACATACACCATCATGTGATAGACAACAATCCCATGACTGCAAACACGGAGCAAGAATCCTCTGTCTAGTGGAAAGGTTTAGGATTCCAGTTTAAATTTGGTTGTCAGGTATAATTCCAAGAGGAATCAGTCTAATAAAAAGGTGGACTGAATCTGTGTTTCTTAATATTTCATGTATGTTGATATTGCTTGCATCCGCCAGGACCTTGATTCCACTGTTACAGCAGATGAATTTCAAGAGATGTCCAGAGTACTGTTATGTTGGAAGAGTTTCCGTTAGTAAGTTTCAAGGATGCAAACAAGGTGCTTGGATTGGTCAGGGTGACAGTTTGCATTCTAGACCCATGGCCCTCTTGGCTCAGAAAAACTTAACAGGGAAGGGACAGCTGGCTGGCCCAGGGAAGTATTAATGCTTCCTTGTGAGAGGGACAGGGCCCTGTCTGCTTGAAGAAGGCAGTGGCAAATTCACTCATTAAGAAACTCTCCCTGGATTCAGAAAATCTAAGTAATTACCAGCCAGTTGCCAATTTCCCCTTCTTGGGCAAGGTTCTTGAGCAAGTGGTCACGGGACAGATCCAGGCACTGTTGGAGGAAATTGATTTTCTTTAAAAAATATGTGTGTTTGTGTATGTATGTATGTGTGTGTATGTGTGTGGGGGGGGGGTTCTCCCCATGTATACATCCTCTAGCAATATTTCTCTAACAATTTTTCATATTTCCCCCCCTCCTCCCCTGGACTTCCCTCATATTCCCATTTTGTTTTATTTCCATATTACTCACCCTGCGTGTTGTTTCCCAAAATTTTCCCCATACATATGATCTTACTTTTTGTTATATACAATTGTGTTTGTTGATTCAAACCCTGCCAGTGAGTCCAATTCTTTATGTTGCCTCTTTATATATGTTGTAAATCATGTAATGTATCTGTTAATTTTGCCAGTTCTGCATATTCCATTAGTTTCCCTTGCCATTGTTCTTTCGTTGGTATTTCTTCTGTCTTCCAAACTTGTGCTAATATAATTCTTGCTGCTATTGTTGCATACATAAATAATTTCCAATTTTCTGTTTTTAAATCTTGATCTAAAATTCCTAAGAGGAATGCTTCTGGTTTCTTAACAGGAGATTATACAGTTTTTAAAGTAATTTCATATCACTCTCAATTATCTCTTTTTGAAAGTTTGACACAGTAGCTCAAACCTTTCTTCCTTAAACTGTTCAATTGTCTATGATGTAACCATCTTTGCAATGTAGTCTTTAGTTCCTCATATTCTTTCAGCTTTAACCCTTTTCCAGCCCCTATTAATAATTCTCTGTACGTCAGCCAACTTGAGGAAATTGATTTTCTAGATCCATATCAGTCAGGATTTAGGCCCAGTTTTTGCACAGAAACCGCTTTGGTCACCCCGTATGATGATCTCTGTCGAGAGGCAGGCAAGGGAAATGTGTCCCTGTTGCTTCTCCCCAACCTCTCAGTGTATTTTGATACCATCAACCATAGTATCCTTCTACTTGGATGGTCCAGAGGGTGATGCTTGGTGAGTGCTCTTCGTCTCCATTTGGAGTTCCTCAGGTTTTGATTTTATCCCCTGTGTTGTTGAACATGTATCTCTGAGTGAGGTCAACTGGAGTTTTGGAGTACGTTGTCAGCAATATGCTGATGACACACATCTCTATTCCTCCTTTGCATCTGCAGGTGTGGCAGTGGATGTGTTGGACCATTGTCTTGCCTCTGTAATGGACTGGACGAGAGCCAGTAAAGTGAAGCTTAATCCGGATAAGGCTCAGGCACTGTTAGTGGGTCATTCTCTGGACTGGATAGAGTGGAGGTTGCCCATTCTTGATGGGTTTGCACTCCCCCTGAGGGAATGGGTACACAGCTTGGGAGTACTCCTGGGTCCATTGCTGTCACTTGAGGCTCAGGTGACCTTGGTGGGGCAGAGTGCCTTCCATAAGCTTTGGCTGATGGTCCAGCTGCACCCCTATCTGGACAGGGCTAACCTAACTTCTATCATCTGTGCTTTGGCAAGATCTAGGTTAGATTTCTGCAATGTGTTATACATAGGACTGCCTCTGAAGAAAGCTGCTGCAAAATTTGGTAGTCTGATTGCTCACCAAGGCAATTACACTTTGAGCATAAAATGCCAACCCTAACCCAACTGCACTGCGTGCAAGTTAGTTTCTGGGCCCAATTCAGAGTACTGGTTTTGACCTATAAAGCCTTAACCAGCTCAGGAATGCAATAACTCAAGGACCACCTCTCCCTATATGCGCCGTCTCTGATGCTCTTGCTTGTGTGCCTCCACCATGAGAGGTCTGGAGGGCAGCAAAATGAGAATGGGCCTCTTCTGTGGTGGCTTCCCACTTGTGGAAGGCTTTCCCCAGAGAGGCTTGCCTGACGCCATCGTTGCATACCTTTAGGCACCAGACAAAAACATTCCTCTTCTTCCAGGCCTAATTAAACAACCTATGGCCTTTTAAACTGGGGGGGGGGTACTGTTTTTGCTTATTACTATGTTACATATTTTTGTGTTTTTATATTGTAAACTTCCCTGTAATCCTCAGATGAAGATGAAGATATACATTTAATGATGATGATATGGGACTTGTTTCTTTTTCTGCAGCTTGACATATGGTCCAAGTCCAACTATCAAGTGTTTCAAAAGGCAAGTTTCTTTGTTTCTAAATGGTGTCTGCTTTATGTTATGTTATGTTATTTCATATTTGAATATGACCTTGTATATACACCGTTTTCAAAATGTGCACATACAGTGGAACCTCGTTTTGTGGCTGGGATCCGTTCCGGAGCCCCGGTCCCTAACCAAAAATGATGCAGGCCAAAGTGCATGCACGAGCGGCAAACCTGGAAGTAACCCGTTCCTGTACTTCTGGGTTTGCTGCGGACGTTCACCGGAATGGACGCAAGCGGAGGCAGACGCAGGACGAGGTTTGACTGTACTGTCTCTTAGGTTGCATATGCATTCTGAAGTAAGTGAATGCTTGTTTAGTTAAATGTTCTGGCAACTGTTCTGGATTCCACCTTCCTCAACACACTTGGAGCTTCACAGATGTGCTAGAAGGCAAAGGTGGCCATTTTAAGAACAGGTTGAAGTAATTCTCTGCATATGCAGAGAGCTCACAATTTGGTTTAAAAGAAAACACTCAATTTCATTCTGTCTCCTGTATTATGTCTGTGAAGTATTAGGATGTTGAGTCTATAGATCCAGTAGTCAACTCTTCTAAATTCCCAAGCAAAATATAAAGCATATGTACGTGTGCATGTACTATATATGATTGGTAAAAAGTATTTATCCACCCACATGTCAGAAAAATAAATTAGATGTTTGCTGCATGAGGTGGGAATGTCTGGAAGCAATAAGGTTTTGGAAAACAATAGTCGACTAAAGGTTTTAGAATATGAGACTCCTTATGACTCGGTTTTTGTTTATTTTTGTTGAATCGTATGAAATGTTTTTCAATGGTAACAGCACCTAGAATTTTATATGCAGAAAATAGGGATTGTCAAAAGCACCATTTATTAAGGAAGGGTGTGATAAAATATAGGAACTTGTCTCAATGGGTAATTAACACATTTAAATTATATTTAAAAAATAATCATGGATTTACAGTATTTTTAAATATTACATTTATGTCAAGATTAATTTTGGTTATTCTGTTCCTAGCAGGTAGCCTATATTATCATTTTTGCCTTGAACTTTGTTTGTAAACATTGTAGAGTTGGAAGGGATTCCAAGGGTCATCTAGTCCAACCCCCTGCAATGCAGGAATGTAACATGTAACAACCAGGATTGGTTGGATGGTTCAGTTTTCATGTGAATTTTCATTTTAAGCCTCTTTAAATTTGGGGCATGAATTGTTGTTGCTGTTCTTAAACTTCATATGTAAGCTGAGCTATTGATACATACTCTCTAATACACACACACACACACACACACACACACACACAAATTACAAGACATTTGGTCCATTATAAGAGCTATTGAAACTGTAGTAATTGTATTGTAAATGGCCACTTGCTTGGCAGGGTCACAGTTGGTGAGTAAAGATTACCACGTGTGTACAACATGTTAGGCTTTAGCAGGTGTTGTTTACCACGTCCAAGAAACAGGTTGCGTGGCAAGTCCCCTCCCCCATGTAAAATGAAGACACTGGACACATTATTTAAGGTTAATGGGCATAAAAAGGCCACAACTTTATTGATTACAGAATTGGAAGGTATTGGCTTTAGGCATTGGCTCCTATCGACTACCCGGCATGGAGACCTGGAAGGGTTATCCACAAGCCGTGGGAGTCCTGTTGAAGTACGCCAACTAGGATCCCACGGGTGTCACCGCTCGGGGGCGTGCCAGAGGCCCTTACCTCCCTAGGTTTCAGACAAGGCAACGCCCCCCGGAGTCCTCTACTGGACTACCCTTTTCCTTGGGGGAAGGTGATGGCGCTTTCTCCCCCCCCCCATTCATTTGCATAACAATTAACCCCTGCCAATGCCTAACCGCCACTCGAGCAAAGCTCGCCGCCAATACCTTCAAACCTGTAACCAACTCCTAATCCCTGCTATGATGTCCCCCAACCAAATATCGTTTCCAGCATCTGACAGATGCACACCATCCCATCTGTAGAGGGCCTTGTTGCTGTACTGGATGCCTGGGTGTCCTATGACGCACCTGCCCAGAGCCGCCACTCTACGTTCCACAGCCCGCTCCAAGACCTTTCTTGCTTTATTGATTCCAACCGGGCTCACACAATCCCTCCATGTCCTCCTCTCAAGCAACGAGGACCACAAGATAGTAATGTTTGGGTAAACTGCCATCAGATCAGCAAAATAGTCAAAAATGTTCCATCTCAAGTCAATAGCTTTGCGGTACGCTAGGTTGTTTCCCCCCAACTGGATAACCAGGGCATCAGGTGGGCCCTCAGAGGCAGCTCTCGCCATCACGGCAGGCTTGAATTCGCTCCAGCGCATCCCTCTTCGCGCTATCCACGCCAGCTCCACATTTGCAGGCAAGTTCAAGTTTAGTCCCAACCCGGTACTCATGGCACGATTCTTGGCCCAATGCACAATGCTGTGGCCCACCAACGAAATGCGCACCCTCTTGTATTCTGAAAAGCAAATAGACAGAAAAAACCAAGGCCAGGAGAACAACCGCTAGTCATAGATTCTTTCTCACATACGCTTCCATGGAGTGAAGCCGCATGGCCATCGTCGGAGAGCGCTGATTTCTTCCTGGCAATTGGACTCTAAAGCAACTACTCGTGAGTAGGATTAAGTCAATTAATTCGAGGAAAAAAATTTTTTTAAAAAAATTTGGCACCGAAACGGGAAAGGTAAAAACAGGAAGTCTACCTTTCCGGCTTGTAAGCAGATCAAAGCAAAGAGACTCTAAAGCTGTAACTTTGAAAGACGTCTTTTTAAAGGTCTAAAATCCAGCACCAAAAAAGCGATTTTTGATACAACTCTGTGAAAGATACAGTGTTTCTGGAACTGCTTTTGACTAAAAAGTAACTTTTAAGGACACTGAATTTGTGGCTTTTAAGGGTACTGGGGACCTATAAGGACCATATTTGTTTTAAAAGTTGCAAAGTGAAGTTGGAAGTGTGTCCCCCTAGAGGAGACTATGTTGCAACAACAACTAAGCCACTAAGTAACCAAGCTTGGAAAATTCCTCTTCAAAACAAATATACCAGGCGTGAGACTGACCTTGGGTTTTGCATGAGAGTGTTATGGCAAATGAGAAAGGGAAGATAGAGCTGGCACAGGAAAAAACTACCAGGTCCGGTAGACAATACAAGACTGATATTACACATCAGAGAAGGGCTTCAACATCTGGAGCAGCAGGCACAGTAGGAGCTACTGCTTTGCAAGCAAAACCAAAAGCTATGTCATCTGAAGATTTATTGGCTCAGGCACTCGGCAAAATTAATGCATCTTTGGAAAACTTAGCCAAACAGGTTGCAGAGACAAATAAACAAGTAGCTGAGGCCTCAGCAAAAATTGACTTGAACACTACAAGTATTAATGAACTGGGAAAGAAGGTGAATTCTAACACACAGTCCATTGAAAAACTATTGGAGGAACCGGCCTCGACTCGAAAGATAGCAGAGGAAGCTAAGGAAATTGCAACCACTGCTCAAGAGAAGATACCACCGGTATATAAGAAACTAGAGGATCACGACCTAACACTGTCTATGATTGAATTACAAGGAAAGGAGAGAAATTTAAGAATCAGAGCAGTACCTGAAAGCGAGAAAGACAACCTGGCAGGCTTCCTTACAAAGGAATTTACAGATTTTTGGCAACAGGACCTGGGGAAGGAAGAATTCAAGATAGTGAGTGCATTTAGGCTTGATAAAAGACAAAGAAAGAACAAAGCAAGAGACTGTTTGATTACCTTAAGAACAAAAGAAGAAAGAGACAAAATCTTGAATTTGCACTATCAAAGAACTCTGGAAATTGAAGATTCATTCGTGGAGATCTTTAAGGATATACCCAAATATATTTTGGATGTAAGGGCCTACTACAGAGATCTTGTTGTTCTATTGAGAAGAAACAGAATACTCTTCAGGTGGGAATTCCCCCAAGGTCTATCCTTCAAATACAAAGGAAGAAAAATAAGAATAAGGACAGTGAATGATAAAGACAAGTTCTTGAAAGACCACGAGGAGGATCTACAGAAGGAAGTGGAATCTGGTGAGGAGCCAATCGCATCAGGAAAAGGAATTTTAGACATAGCAAACTTATCATTTGGACTCCTTGGCCCAGGGAAAGACACACCACCAACAGAAGAAGAACAACAACTCGGTGCAGTTGGAGGGAAAACTAAGTAACTCACCATGGCTCTGCAACTTCTAAGTTGGAATTGTAATGGACTTAACTCCCCTCGAAAGAGAAAAGGTGTTTTTCATATATTAAGAAAAGAACAATTGGACTTGATTTGTTTACAGGAAACACATGTAATGAGGCTACACAGGAAAATACTTATTAATAAGAGATTGGGACAAGAATTTATTTCGTCTGATAAGGTCAAAAAGAGAGGAGTGGTGATATATGCAAATGAGAAATTTTCACCGAAATTAATTTTTAAAGATGAACAAGGAAGATATTTGGCAATCGAAATTCAATTTCAAGGAGAGAAATTTCTGATTGTAGGGGTGTATGCACCGAACGAGGGGAAATCTGAATTTTTTAAGAAGTTGCATGAGACTCTTTTGGACTATATGGACTATAATATAATATTGATGGGGGATATGAATGGAGTTGTATCTACAAACATGGACAAGGCACAAAAACAGGTAGTCACCAAAGATGGTAGACTACCAAAAACTTTCTTTGAATTGACTGACAATATGGACTTGATTGACATTTGGAGAAGTAAGAACCCCCTGGGGAGAGAGGGAACTTTCTTCTCTGAAGCTAAGATGACATGGACTAGAATTGACCAAATTTGGATTACTAGAGGAATGGCACCAAAGATAAAGAAAGTGGAAATCTGCCCTAAAACTTGCTCAGACCATAAGGCTGTAAAGATGGAGATGAAGCAAACAACACCTTTATATGGAGGATGAATGACACCCTATTTAGAGATGAAGAAGTATACAAAAAGGCCCAAAAAACTTTGAGAGACTATTTTGAAATAAATATGACTACTAATGTTGAAAAAAGAGTAATCTGGGATGCAAGTAAAGCTGTGATGAGAGGTTTCTTGATACAACAGAACGCAATAAAAAAGAGAAGTCGAAATGAGAAAAAAGATAAAATTTTGGAGAAAATAAAAGAAGGGGAGAAAAAACTGAGAGTAAAGCCAAAGTCGCAGGAGATTTTGAGAGAAATAAAATTATATCAAGTACAATATATGGAATTGATGAATGAGGAAATAGAATGGAAAATTAAACAAATGAGACAGAAGACATTTGAATCAGCGAATAAATGTGGGAAACTACTGGCTTGGCAATTGAAAAAAAGACAAAAACTAAATACCATCACAAATTTGGAAGTAGAAGGAAAAGATATACACAATCCAATTGAGATTAGAAATTGCTTCCAGAAATACTTCAAACAATTATATGCACAAGGGCCACAGAATGAAATAGACATTGAATGCTTTTTGAAAACAAATGGATTACAAAAAATTTCACAAGAAAGCAAACTAATGTTGAATTGCAAAATATCTGACCAGGAGATAGAAGGTGCCATTCAAAATATGCAATTAGGCAAGTCTCCAGGACCGGATGGGCTGACTTCCAGATATTACAGATCTTTGAAAGAGTGGTTATTACAACCTTTGAAGGAAGTCTGTAATGAAATTTTGGAAGGGAAAAGAGCACCAGAATCGTGGAAAGAGGCGTATATTACACTTATACCGAAAACGGAAACTGAAAAGACACAACTTAAGAACTACCATCCCATATCCTTATTAAATGTGGATTACAAAATTTTTGTTGATATTTTGGCTAAGAGACTGAAAAAAGTATTGATTGAGGAGATTCATAAGGACCAAGCGGGCTTTCTACCGGGAAGACATCTATCTGATAATTTGAGGAACATAATTGACATTTTGGAAAAGCTAGAAGTGAATATAAACACTAAAGCAGTTCTGATATTTGTGGATGCGGAGAAAGCTTTTGACAATATCTCTTGGAGTTTTATGAAAAAGAACCTACAGGGTATGGGGGTAGGCCAAGGCTTTGAGAATGGTATAGGTGCAATATACTCTGAACAAAATGCTAAATTAATTGTAAATAACGTGGTTACGGAACAATTTAAGATAGAAAAAGGGACACGACAAGGGTGCCCAATTTCCCCATTGCTTTTTATATCGGTCCTGGAGGTCCTGCTGAACATGATTAGAAGGGACCGGTCGGTTAAAGGTATACAGGTCGGAGCTAAACAGTATAAACTGAGAGCATTTGCAGATGACCTAGTTTTGACGTTACAAGAGCCAGAATCTAGTACTAAAAGAGTTTTAGAACTAATTCAAGAATTTGGTCAGGTGGCAGGATTCAAATTGAACCAGTCAAAAACTAAGGTTTTAGAGAAAAACTTAACATTGACTGAAAGAGAGAAGTTTCAGAGTGAAACAGGTTTAACTGTGGTTAAGAAAGTGAAATACCTGGGGATTAACATGACTGCTAAAAATGGGAATTTGTTTAAAGACAACTATGAAAAATGTTGGATGGAAGTGAAAAAAGATTTAGAAATTTGGTCAAATTTGAAGCTTTCCTTGTTGGGTCGAATTGCAGCTATAAAGATGAATGTATTGCCTAGAATGTTGTTTTTGTTTCAAACATTGCAAATTGTGGACAAGATGGACTGTTTCAAGAAGTGGCAGAAAGACATTTCTAAATTTGTCTGGCAGGGCAAGAAGCCCAGAATAAAATTTAAGATATTAACTGATGCAAAGGAAAGGGGTGGATTTGCCCTGCCAGACTTTAAACTTTACTATGAATCAGCAGCGTTCTGCTGGTTGAAAGACTGGCTGCTTCTTGAGAACACAGACATTTTGGATTTAGATTTGGGTGGCATGCATATTTGTGGTATGACAAGGTTAAAGCACATAAAGCATTTAAAAACCATATTGTTAGGAAAGCATTGTTTAATGTTTGGATTAGATATAAAGATTTATTGGAAAATAAAACCCCAAGGTGGTTGTCACCAATGGAAGCGAAAGCTCAGAAAAAGCTCAATATGGAGGCCAGATGGCCGAAGTATTGGGAAATTTTGGAACAAGAAGGAGATAGACTGAAACTGCAGAGTTTTGAGAAACTAAAAAACAAAGTGCAAGACTGGCTTCATTATTATCAGATAATGGAGGCTTACAATTTGGATAAGAAAGTTGGCTTCCAGGTGGAAAAATCTAAATTGGAAACAGAACTGTTAGAACCCAAAACTAAGATTTTGTCAAAAATGTATAACTTGCTGCTGAAATGGAACACTCAGGATGAGACTGTCAAATCAGCTATGATTAAATGGGCACAAGATGTTGGACATAACATTATGTTTGCTGACTGGGAACAGTTGTGGACCACTGGGATGAAATTTACGGCATGTAATGCCTTAAGAGAAAATATTATGAAAATGATATACAGGTGGTACATGACCCCAGTCAAGCTTGCAAAAATTTACCATTTGCCCGATAATAAATGTTGGAAATGTAAAGAAAATGAAGGTACATTTTTTCACCTTTGGTGGACGTGCCCTAAGATTAAGGCTTTCTGGGAAATGATCTATAATGAATTGAAAAAGGTATTTAAATATACCTTCTTGAAGAAACCAGAGGCCTTTCTCTTGGGTATGGTCGGCCAGTTGGTGTCAAAAAAGGATAGAACTTTCTTTTTTTTTTAAAGATATTTATTGAGTTTTTCCACCTTTATACATTAAAAAATCAAAAAGAAAAAACAAAAAAGTTAAAAACACATAAAGTTTACAATCCTTATTTTCAGTAACATATTTCCCTGACTTCCCCACACCTCCCCTTCTTATATTCCAATTCAAATTGTTAATTCAACAAGTTCTTGTCCCCAATTTTTGACCTTTTTATATTTAATTCATTTTAATAAAAAAAACCAATTTTAACTTATAAACATCAGCATTTAAACATCAGTGCTCATTCTTAAAACTTTTTTCTAAAGTCGACCCAAATTCCCTTCCACGAATTCCCCAATTTTCATACTAATAACAAAACAAAATTTAAAAAAAACGGATTATTATTCTACACCCTTTGGATTCCCAAACCCCACCCCACCCTTTCCCGGTTTCAATCCCCAACAAATGACCATCAGTCTTAGTCTACTATCAGCCTGGAGACCTCACGTCCGAGGCTCTTAATTCTCTCTCAATTCCTCTCTGCCGGTTTTTTTGGTAGTCCTTAATCAAATCAAATTTTATTAAATGGTCACAGACCAGATTAACTCGTACAGCTAGTCAACAAAGCATAACACCGGAAAAAACAAAGGACAATTTCAATACAGATTAGGCCATAACAGCAATTTAAAATTAGACAGCATAAATAAAATTAAGTATTTGCCTTCGCCTGCATATTGGCATTGGAAAGCTCTTGTTTCCTGCGCCTAATAGCGGCTACACAGAATTTGGCAACATTGATCGTAATTTCAGGAACCTTATCTTCTACCAAGGCTCTCATACGTTGGAGTTCTGGTTCATTTTTAAGCTTTTGTAGAACTGGGACAATAAGGGTCAGGCGTAGATCCTCGTAGTAACTACAGTGCAGCAATACATGCAGACTTGTTTCCACTTCCGATGAGCCACATGGGCAAACACGTGACTCATATGGTTTGCCCTCATATCTGCCTAGCAGCAGGGCAGAGGGCAGAACGTTAAATCTGGCCAGGGTAAAGGAGTGTCTGTATTTAGGTATTTGTAAATCAGCCAGATAATTTGCGGGTGAGAACCCTCTCCCAAAGTCTCTAATTGTGGCATGTTTATCCATTTTGCCCATATGACATTGCAGCTCTATGTCCCTAATGCGTTGAAGCACTTGACTTCTGGCTCTCTCATATCCTGCCGCTATCAAGATCTGCGGGGAGAAGCCCAAGCTTATTATCTTTTCAAACAGGGAAGCTTTCCAGGTAGAATGAAAGGTGTCTACGAGTGTTAAAGGAGCCAAACCGGCCGGGGGAAAAATAAGTTTTAACCAGTAGTGTATCTTTAGAATCCACAACCACGCGTTGGCGGGTGGTTGTCCAACTTCTAAGCGGACAGCTATATTAGATACACAGGGGGGGATCCCCAATAAACACCGATAGAATTTTGTTTGAAATGCCTCCATAGGCGCAAAAATTTTAAAACTGCAAACCTGGGATCCATAAGTGAGTTGTGGGAGTATTTTTGCAGCAAAAACCTGGGAGGCCTCCGGAACGTATTTACCCCCTTTCCCATGAAAAAATCTTGTAAGGGCTTTATTGGCCCTTCCTGCGTTGGCAATGGCGTTTTTCATCTGTTGGTGCCACGAGACCCTTTCCTGAAAAGTTATTCCCAGATATTTGAAAGTTGCTACCTGGTCAATAGGTTGACCATTAATTCTCCATTTGTGTTTCCTTCTTTTTTTTGAAAACACCATAATTTTAGATTTGCTGTAATTTATTGATAGTTGTTCCGCTTGACAATAGTCAGCAAGTGATCTCAAAAGCTTCCTCAAGCCAACGCAGGAAAAGGAGAGGACTGCGTCGTCCGCATACAGAAGCACCGGGAGGGGCATACCTGCCAGATTGGGAAGGTGGTCATTTTCTTTCGCCATATTTACTGCTAGAGAGTTGATATAAAAATTAAATAGCGTTGGCACGAGGACACATCCTTGTTTAACCCCATAGTGCGTTTGAATTTCTTTAGTCAGATGGCCTGACTGATCGCATCTTACCCTCACCCTGGTGTTTTCGTATAGACCACGGATAAGGCGTAATAAGCGTTTATCTATGTTTGTAGCGCCAAGCTTTTCCCAGAGTCTGTCCCTTGGTATTAGATCAAAAGCCGATTTAAAATCCACAAAAGCTGCATATAAAGACCCCCCCCCCTTTTCTAGAGTATTTGTCTGCCAGGTGTTGAAGGATAAGGGCCTGGTCTATAGTTGAACGCTTTGCTCTAAAACCAGCTTGAGCTTCTGATAGAATATGCTCTCTTTCCATCCACTCCACTAATTTATCACATAAATGAGCAGCGTACAGTTTGCTAATAATACTTAATAGACTGATTGGTCTGTAGTTAGCTGGCTCAGTTCTGTTTCCTTTCTTGAATATTGGAATGATGATGGCTAGACCCCAGTCCTCGGGGATAATAGCCTCTTGATTTATACTAGTAAACAAGGCGGCTAGCACAGGGGCCCACCATTCAACATTTGCCTTAAGAATTTCTGGTGGGATATTGTCAGCTCCCGGGGCTTTCCCTGATTTAAGGGATTGAATAAGGCCAGTAATTTCTTCTGTAGTTACAGGGGGCCATTCCTTGCCAAATTCACTTGAAGCAGGAGGCAGAACTGGGACCAGTTGATTTGATGAATATAATGAGAGGAAATAGGCCTCCCATGCTCCAGCGGGTATAGAGTATTTGATTTCAATCGGGGAGTCTCTCCAGCTTTTTGCAATTGTTTTCCAAAACGTGGCAGAATCTTTCCTTTGGGAGGCCTCCACTAGGCACTGCCATTCCTCCCTTTGTGCCTGGAGCTTTTTCTTGTTAATCAGAGCTTTATAACTGCGTTTTAACTCAAACCAGTCTAATGGAAGCGAAGGTAAGTTCACTAATCTATAGTTCCTGTACTTATCCAGCAGGAGGCGTTTCATAGCCATGCTTGGTCAAACCAAGGTTTGGATTTATTAAAGTGTAGAGATTGCCGTGGCGTTTTTTTGTTGGTCAGATAAGGTTGTAGAGACGAAATCAGTTCCCGGAACATATCTAATCTAGCCTCAGGAGTTGGGGAATTAACGAGGTTCTCCTTTCTAGCAAGAAAAGTATCTGAGTGAAGTCTTTCCGATATTTCATCACTCAATTTGCTGGACCATTTAATACGTGAATATCTTAGCTCCATGTTTTCGAAACATGGGGCTACAAGTTTACCAGAGCAGAATAAATCTTTTCTTACATCCAGTATTAAACAGAGCGGTAGATGGTCGCTTAATATTAAACACCAGATCTCAGAGAAGCTCTGTCCCGATAGGGTCCATATTTCTTCCAGCCAGACCTCCATACTTAAAAGTGGAGCCTGAATCTTGTTTCTTACTCCTTTTAAGTCCAAATGTCCCAAAAGCTCCAACTTTCACCTTAATCAAATTTGTAATCCATAGGTCTTCACATCTCCACATAAGGAGATCTCTCCATTCTTCAATCTTCAATTCAAAACAGATTTTCATCATCCAGTACTTATTTTCCTTTGAAGCCATCATGTCAGGCCTCTGGCTCTCCTTTGTCATCTGCAACATTACATCTCCTCCTTCCTTTTCCTCAGAAACAACATATATCTCTTTCTCCACACTCTCAAATCTTTCAAGTTTCTCTTCTTGTCCAGCTGCATGGACTTCATGAGTCAAGTCCTTATCAAATTCAATGGATTTGTTTACTGTTAAGTCCAGAGTTGCAACGTTTGTAGCCAAAACATCAATTTGGCCTTGTAACTTTCCCAAGAGAAGAAACACTCTGTCCAATTTAGCTTGAATTTTTCCTCCTTCAGCCATTCTTGTAATGTCCCAAAACCCCCTCTAGAGGGATTTTGGTTACTTTATCTTCCTTCCAGTTCAAATCCAAAAATCAAGTTAGTTTGTATCAGTTCTTCCTTGTTTTCAACAAAATATAACCAAATTGTAGCAAATATATCCAGCAGAGATAGCAGAAACAAAGTTCTCTTTTTCCTTCTTGACAGCTAATTTGACAGCTGTCAAACTCTTCTATATCTCCTCAACAGGCTCTCTCACGGATCACTCCCGGGTCTGGGGGGGTGGCACTTCAGCTCTCAAAATTAGCTCTTATCCTCCAGTGAAAATAATTATACTGCCAAATCGTGAAATTAATGTCTTTTACCCAATAAAGAAGAAGAAATTCTCTCGACCTTAGTTAGCTAGTCCTTGCTTTAGATTATTTATAAGACGGGGAGACGGACTTCCTGTTTGCGCCTTCCCCGATCGTGCCTAATTAAAAAAAAAATTTCCTTTACAAATCCAATTTCCGAATTACTCACGGGTTGTTGCTTTTAGAGTCCAATTGTTCACAAGAAGAAGTCAGCGCTCTCCGACCATGGCATGCGGCTTCACTCCGCAGGAGAAGCAGTCGACTCTCAGCACCGCGCCGCTCACCCTGTCCCCCGTTCCGAAGCCTTTAAAAAGGCTCCTTCGCAGGTCGGGGGGGCGCAAATGGTGCCCGCCGAGTCACCAAGTTCACAGGCTTCAACGCCTGTGATTTCTGAGGGTCCCCGCGTCGCCGCAGCGGGAAGACCCGGATCCTGCGGAGCCGATTCCCTCCGGAGCTCGGAGGGAATCCGCCATTAGCCGATGGCACTAACCTGGAAGTCAGGATAGAACTTTCTTTATGTATGCTACAACAGCAGCAAGAATACTTATTGCAAAGTACTGGAAGATGCAAGATTTACCCACTCTGGAAGAATGGCAGATGAAGATGATTGACTGCATGGGATTGGCAGAAATGACTGGCAGAATCCGTGACCAGGGAGAAGAGTCGGCGGAAGAAGATTGGAAGAAATTCAAGGACTGTTTACAGAAATATTGTAAAATTAATGAATGTTGAATGATGTCGGATAGAAATTAAGGGGTTTTTTAGCTGTAATGCTTTGAGATAAGGATTTGCTGAATAAATAATTTGAATTGGACTACAAGAAGGGGAGGTATGAGGAGGTCAGGGAAATATGTCATTGAAAACTAAGTATTGTGAACTATATGTGTTTTTAAACTTTTTTGTTTTTTGTTTGTATAAAAATTGGAAATTTTAATAAATATCTTAAAAAATAAAAAAAATTCTTTCTCACATAAGCTTTGTATGCATTAGATTTCCACCGCCCTAAGTCCTTTATCCTCTCTGTGGAGAGCCCAAGGTGCACTGCAGTGGTAGCTGCCCCGATCCGAAAGGAGTGAGCCGCAAATTCAGCCGCGGGCAGTCCGCATGCTGCCAAAGCCATGCGCATCACCCGTGTAAACTGGTGTCTGGCCAAGAGCGATCCATCCGCTTGAATAAAAAAGGGGCCGGGGCTATTGGGTCTTACGTAGAGGAAACGCCTCGTATCCCTAACCGGACAGGGACCACTAGCTTGCGTGGCTGGTAACCGAAGGAGGGCCCCCCTACCCTGTTGGTCCGTCTTAGAGCACCGTACTTGAACAATTAGGTCAGTCCCTGATAGGGTCAGATCGCTTAAGAGGATGCCCCTCTGGCAGTGGGCAACCCCTCCCTCGCAGACTACCTCCCCTATGCACAGGGCACCAAAGAAGGCTATGGAATAAGCGGCAGAGAATAGGTGAGCTTCATATTTTGACCAGCATATTTCTCGTAATTTTTGTGTATCTGGGTCAGAATATCATAAGTTATGGGCCTCCTCTTGTCAGAGCTGGGGGGCTGCAGCCGGCGCCAACCCTCTAAAGTCTTACGCACGATAAATTCAGCGCACGGGTCGGTGGCGAAAAAGGCTTTACAATGAATGACACCTTATTTAGAGATGAAGAAGTATATAAAAAGGCCCAAAAAACATTGAGAGACTATTTTGAAATAAATATGAATACCAATGTTGAAAAAAGAGTAATCTGGGACGCAAGTAAAGCTGTTATGCGAGGATTTCTGATACAACAAAATGCAATAAAAAAGAGAAGCCAAAATGAGAAAAAAGATAAGATTTTGGAGAAGATAAAAGAAGGGGAAGGGAAACTAAGATCAAAACCAAAGTTTAAAGAGATTTTGAGAGAAATCAAATTATACCAAACACAATATATGGAACTGATGAATCAAGAAATAGAATGGAAAATTAAACAAATGAGACAAAAGACATTTGAATCAGCAGACAAATGTGGCAAACTATTGGCTTGGCAAATGAGGAAAAGACAAAAATTAAATACGGTTACAAATTTAGAAGTGGAAGGAAAGAACATATATAAGCCAAATGAGATCAGAAATTGCTTCCAGAGATATTTTAAACAATTATACACACAAGGGCCGCAGAAAGAAATGGACATAGACAAATTTCTTAAGACTTATGGATTACAAAAAATTTCTCATGAAAGTAAAATAGTTTTGAATCAGAAAATAACTGAGCAGGAAATAGAAGGTGCCATTCAAAACATGCAATTGGGCAAGTCCCCGGGACCGGACGGGCTCACTTCCAGATATTATAAAATGTTGAAGGAGTGGCTATTACAACCTATGAAGGAAGTCTGCAATGAAATTTTGGAGGGGAAAAGGGCACCAGAAACGTGGAAAGAAGCTTATATTACACTTATACCGAAGACTGAGACTGAAAAGACTCAACTTAAGAACTACCGCCCTATTTCGTTACTAAATGTGGGCTTTCTCCCGAGAAGACATATGTCAGACAATGTAAGGAATATAATGGACATTTTGGAAAAGTTAGAAGTGAATATAAATGTCAGGGAACTGATATCGGAGATCAACGGAGAGGGAAGACGCTCCGAGGATGCAGGGGAGGGGACCAGCAAGGAGAGAGGGAGAGCTTCGGCTGGGGAAGGAAACCAAGGTGACACCAGGAAGAAAGGGGAGGCTGAGAGTACTTCGGAGGGAAGGCTCCGAGACTCTGCCAGTGAGACCAGTGGGGAGAGCGCAGGACCTCCGCTTGGCACGCCTACTCTGCGCAGAAGGCTTCCGCGCAGAGAAGCTAGGCGGAGACTGGTGGTTAAGGAATTCTTATGTTGGAAGAAGTTCAGGAAACGCCCACTGACGGAATCTAGCAGTGATTAAGACAGTGGCATTTGCTAGGCGCTGTCAAACCAGGGAAGTTTGAGCTATATAACTTGCTTGGAGGCAGTTTGGAGTTTTACGCATGAGCAACACCTTTTCCCATTACAGCATTCCGTCAGTCCTCTGAGTTGCTCGTGCACAGAGAAACAGGGGCAGCATCATGAGTCAAACTGGAGGAGCTGGGGCCGGAGAACAGGGGGGCAGAGGAGGACCTACTCTCGAGGAGAGAAACAGAGAGTTGGAGCAGCAACTCGCCCTACTAGCGGCTCGGCTGGACGAAAGGCGCACTCAGGATGCCCAGGGGAAGCCCACACCCATCGCAAGGAAGGTACCGGGACTAGTGCCGAAGTTTGGGGGCAATCCCAGAGACTATAATGCATTTAAGACAGATGTGCAGTATGCGCTGGACCTGCAACACGGGGATTTTGTAGACGATGCAGAGAGGGTAGCCTTCGTGGTGGGGCATCTGGAAGGGCGCGCCAGAGATTGGGTCAGACCCTTGATGGCGTCGGAGAATGCTGCCTTGAAGGATTTGAGAAGGTTTTTTATCGCCATGGACCATATGTTCTCGAGTGATGTTGAGCAGAGCGTGACGCGCAAAGAACTGATGGGGTGCAAACAAGGGAACCAATCAGTGAGAGAGTACTGGTCACGCTTTGCGATGCTGATTCATAGACTTGGTTGGGAACTTAGTTCTGCGCCAGTGCAAATGCTATTTGAGGAAGGATTATCTCCTTGGGTTAAAGATGAACTCTCCCGCGCGCCCCGTCCGGAATCGATGGACCAGCTGACCAAGATGGCGTTGGCGGTGGGAGTACGCCAAGAGGCGCGCGCTCTAGAAAGGCGGGAAGGGAGAGCAGAACGTTGGTATGACAACCGCATTCCGGACGTGCCTGAGCAACCCGCGCTGCCCGCGGAACCAATGGAGATTGGAGGAGCGCGCGCGCGTGGGGTTTCAAACTCCAGTGAGGCTCGCAAGAAGGAGGGGAAAACGACAAAGAAATGCTTTCTCTGCCAGCAGCCGGGACATTTTGCCAGAGTCTGCCCGCAGAAGAAGGCGTGGCAAGGAATGGTGGGGGCAGTGGAGGGGGAGGAGGAAAGAAATAAAGAGCAGGGAAACGGGAATGCCTGTCTGCCAGTGAGTGGGCACAGCAGCCAGGCGAGCAACCAGTAAAGGTGCCCAAACCTGACCCTCCCCGAGCTGCCATAGCCATAGAGGTGATACTAGAACTCCCTAACGGACATCCTATGAAGGTGAAGGCGTTGCTGGACTCTGGCAGCTCTTGTAACTTTTTTAGCAGGGATTTTGCACTAGAGCACCAGCTCCAAGTAGTGCCTCTAGAACACCCCCTGCAAGTAACTACTATTGATGGTAGAGAACTTCTGGGGGGGGGGGAAGTGACCCACCAGACCCCCCCCCATGAAAATGAGGGTTGCCAGACACAGTGAGACAATTGCCTTTCATGTAGCCACCCTAGCAGGACCACCAATCATACTGGGAATGAGTTGGCTGGGACTGCACGACCCAGTGGTGGGATGGCACCAGCGAACCGTCACCTTTGGATCTGCTTACTGTGTGGAGCACTGCCAGGGGGGAGAGACCCAAAGGATGGCAGTAGCAAGGGTGGCAGGGATGGCGGTAGGAGAGAAGGGTAGAATACCAGTTCAGTACGCAGATCTGGAAGAAGTCTTCAGTGAGAAGGAGGCTGATAAACTACCCCCTCACAGGCCCTTTGACTGTCAAATCAACCTACTCCCTGGAGCTCAGCTGCCTGTGGGTAAGCTGTACGCCATGTCGGACAGGGAAATGCAGGAGTTGCGGAACTTTATTGACAAGAACCTGAAGAGGGGTTTCATACGGGAATCAAGGGCGGTGGGGGGCAGTCCAGTGTTCTTTGTGGACAAGAAGAACTCTAAAGAGCCCAGGTTGGTCGTAGACTTTCGGCAGTTGAACCGGGTGTCGGAACCAGTGACATTTCCAATGCTCAGAATTGACGACATTTTGGCCAGAGTAAGGAAAGGGAAGGTCTTTACCAAGTTGGACCTTCGGGGGGCATACAATTTGATAAGGATGAGGGAGGGGGATGAATGGAAAACCACCATGTTCACCCCTCTGGGGGCCTTTGAGTACTTAGTTATGCCCTTCGGATTACAATCAGGCTCAAGCACATTTCAAGCCTTCATGCACCACGTGCTGGGGTCCCTACTGTACAAGAATTGCGTAGCTTTCTTGGACGACGTGCTAATCTTCTCGGAGAACGAAGAGCAGCACATAAAGGACGTCAGGGAGGTCCTGAAAAAGCTGCAGGAGCACCAGCTGTGGGTCAAATTAGAGAAATGCCAATTCCATGCCCGAGAGGTGGAGTTCCTGGGTTACAGGTTGTCTGACAAAGGCTTAGCCATGGACCCAGGCAAGGTGCAAGCGGTGCTAGAATGGAGGACCCCCAAGAACCGGAAGGATGTGCAGAGGTTCCTGGGGTTTGGCAACTTCTATAGGAAGTTCATCAGGAACTTCGCCCATTTAACAGCTCCCATAACTGATTGCCTCAGCAGCAAGAAGAAGTTTGAGTGGACGGAAGAGGCTCAGCAAGCCTTCAAACAGCTAAAGAGGGTGTTCACTTCGGAAGAGCAACTCTTACACGTGGATCTGCAGAAACCGATGAGGCTGGAGACAGACGCTTCAGACAGAGCGGTGGGAGCGGTTTTGCTCCAGCAGGGAAGGCGGGGAGAGTGGCAGCCGTGCGCTTTTTTTTCAAGGAAGCTGAACAAGTCAGAACAAAACTACACGGTGTACGACAAGGAACTGCTGGCTATTCATGAGGCCTTTCGCCGCTGGAGACATTTTCTAATAGGTGCACAGCACAAAATACAGGTGTGCACGGATCATAAGAACCTGGAATATTGGAGGACTGCGCGAGTCCTGAACCAAAGACAGGTGAGGTGGGCACAGGAGTTTTCCAAGTTTTTTTTTGAAATTAGGTACGTGCCGGGGAGGGAAAACGTCAGAGCAGACGCTCTCTCTCGCAAACCGGAGTACTGGGAAGGAGAGGAAGTACCAGAAGTACGTCATGTCATCCCAGAGGACCGGTGGGTGTGTGGGGCAGTGTTGGTAGGGAAACAAGAACTAGCCGGTTTAACGAGGGATGACCAGTACGCCCAAAACAAAATCAGGGAGATTCGAGATGCTGAATATCAGGGGGGTTTTGAGGTTAAGGAGGGGGCTTTGTACTACAAGGGTGCGTTGTACATACCGGAAGGAGACTTGAGGAGAAGAATACTCAAACAACTGCATGACAACCCCACGGCGGGACATTTCGGTCAACACAAAACCATGTTGCTGGTCACCAGGCAGTTCTGGTGGCCAAGGGTAAGGGAGGATGTGCGGGAATACGTACGGGGGTGCGTGTGCTGCCAGCGAGCTAAAGCGGAGAGGGCAGCACCCGCGGGGTTACTGGAACCCTTGCCCACACCAGAAAGACCATGGGAAGGGGTTTCAATTGATTTTATGACTGATTTACCCAAGTCCAGGGGGAAGACAGCAATTATGGTGGTAGTTGACTTGATGACCAAAATGTGCCATTTTATTGCTTGCTCGCATGCATTGACCGCAGAGGAAACAGCTAGGCTGTTCGTGGATCATGTCTTCAGGTTGCATGGCGCCCCCTTGAGGATTTTATCCGACAGAGGCCGCCAATTTACTTCCAGATTTTGGAGGAAGCTTATGAGTCTGCTGGAAGTTGAAGTGAGTTTTTCGACGGCCAGGCACCCAGAGACCAACGGACAAGCAGAAAGAGCTAATAGCATACTTCAACAGTATCTACGCTGCTACGTCAACGAAAGGGAGAACGATTGGGTGGACAAACTAGCGCTGGCCGAATTTGCCTACAATAACGCGGAACATGTGTCCACGGGAATGAGTCCATTCATGGCCAATTACGGGTATCATCCCAGGGCCTTCCCAGGGGAGGAGGGGGGTAGGTGGAGTGTACCGGCAGCCGAACAATTTGTGGAAGAAATGCAGGCTTTACACCAACTACTTAAGGTCAACCTGGAGCAGGCGAAGGAAGCGTACAAGAGGCAGGCAGACAAGCACCGCATAGAAGGGGAAACTATAAGAGTGGGGGACCAGGTGTGGTTGTCTACCCAAGGGTTACCGTTCAAAGGGGGGTGTAAGAAACTACGACCAAGGCATTTGGGACCTTTCGAGGTCATACAACAGGTTAATCCTGTGACCTTTAGACTCCGATTGCCCACCAACATGAAACTGCACCCTGTGTTCCACCGGTCATTACTCTCACCATACAGGGAAGGATATATGGGACAAGAAAGAGAAGTTCCCAGGCATCCCCGGGTAGAGGAAAGGGAACTCAGTGGCCATGCAGCTGAAATTCTCGATTCCAGGTGGAGAGGGAGGAGGGTGGAATATTTGGTGGCGTGGGAGGGGAAACCAGAATCAGAGAACACGTGGGTTCCGGCAGAAGAGATCAGGGATGAGTATCTGCAGGAGGAATTTCACCGCAGGTTTCCAAGGAAGCCCAAGCCCTTAGGGAGGTTCTGGGAGGAGCAATTTGGGGACACGGAGGATGAAGAAGAGTTTGTGGGATTTCCCGCCTCAGAAGAGGAGGGAGGGGAGAGATCCGAGGAAGAGGAATCAGACTGGGGAGATTGGGCTGAGGAAAGAGAGAACAGCAGGTGGAGAGCGGTGTTGGAATCATCTGAGGAGGAGGATAGCTCCTTCCGGGGCTTTCCCGCTTCGCCGTCCCCGGGACGGGAGGGGGAGGAAGAGGGGCCTGGGAGGGAGGTGGATGTCAGGGAACTGACATCGGAGATCAACGGAGAGGGAAGACGCTCCGAGGATGCAGGGGAGGGGACCAGCAAGGAGAGAGGGAGAGCTTCGGCTGGGGAAGGAAACCAAGGTGACACCAGGAAGAAAGGGGAGGCTGAGAGTACTTCGGAGGGAAGGCTCCGAGACTCTGCCAGTGAGACCAGTGGGGAGAGCGCAGGACCTCCGCTTGGCACGCCTACTCTGCGCAGAAGGCTTCCGCGCAGAGAAGCTAGGCGGAGACTGGTGGTTAAGGAATTCTTATGTTGGAAGAAGTTCAGGAAACGCCCACTGACGGAATCTAGCAGTGATTAAGACAGTGGCATTTGCTAGGCGCTGTCAAACCAGGGAAGTTTGAGCTATATAACCTGCTTGGAGGCAGTTTGGAGTTTTACGCATGAGCAACACCTTTTCCCATTACAATAAATACTAAAGCAGTTTTGATATTTGTGGACGCGGAGAAAGCCTTTGACAATATTTCTTGGAGTTTTATGAAGAAGAATCTCCAGGGGATGGGAGTAGGCCAAGGATTTGAAAACGGTATAGGTGCAATATATTCAGAGCAGAAAGCAAAGTTAATTGTAAATAATGTGGTTACGGAAGAGTTTAAGATAGAAAAAGGGACACGTCAGGGGTGCCCAATCTCCCCATTACTTTTTATATCGGTCCTGGAGGTTTTGTTAAATATGATCAGAAGGGATCAGCTGGTTAAAGGGGTACAGGTCGGAGCTAAACAATACAAATTGAGAGCATTTGCAGATGATTTGGTACTTACGTTACAAGAGCCAGAATCTAGTACCAAAAGGGTTTTAGAACTAATTCAAGAGTTTGGCCAAGTAGCAGGATTTAAACTGAACAAATCTAAAACTAAGGTATTGGAGAAAAATTTAACACCTATGGAAAAGGAGAGGTTTCAGAATGAGACAGGTTTAACTGTGGTTAAGAAAGTGAAATACTTGGGGATTAATATGACAGCTAAAAATGTGAATTTATTTAAAGATAATTATGAAAAATGCTGGACAGAAGAAAAAAAAGATTTAGAAATTTGGTCAAAATTGAAGCTTTCCTTGTTGGGTCGAATTGCAGTTATAAAGATGAATGTATTGCCTAGAATGTTATTTTTGTTCCAAACATTACAAATTGTAGATAAGATGGACTGTTTCAAGAAGTGGCAGAAAGATATTTCTAAATTTGTCTGGCAGGGCAAGAAGCCCAGGATAAAATTCAAGATATTAACTGATGTAAAAGAAAGGGGGGGATTTGCCCTGCCAGATTTTAAACTTTATTATGAATCAGCAGCTTTCTGCTGGTTGAAAGACTGGCTACTTCTGGAGAATACAGATATTTTGGACCTAGAAGGGTTTAATAATACTTTTGGGTGGCATGCATACTTGTGGTACGACAAGGTTAAAGCTCATAAAGCTTTTAAAAACCATATTGTCAGGAAAGCATTGTATAATGTCTGGATCAGGTATAAAGATTTGCTGGAAAACAAAACTCCTAGGTGGTTGTCCCCAATGGAGGCAAAGGCTGTGAAAAAACTTAATATGGAGTCTAAATGGCCGAAATATTGGGAAATTTTGGAACAAGAAGGGGATATACTGAAATTGCAGAGTTATGAGAAATTGAAAGATAAAGTGCGAGACTGGCTTCATTATTATCAAATAATGGAGGTTTTTAAGTTAGACAGGAGAATTGGTTTCCAGGTGGAAAAATCAAAATTGGAGACAGAATTGTTAGAATCCAAAACTAAGAACTTGTCAAAAATGTATAACTTGCTGTTGGAATGGAATACACAGGATGAAACAGTTAAATCAGCTATGATCAAGTGGGCACAAGATATTGGTCATAACATTATGTTTGAGGACTGGGAACGGTTGTGGACCACTGGTATAAAATTTACGGCATGTAATGCCTTAAAAGAAAATATTATGAAAATGATTTATAGGTGGTACATGACCCCAGTCAAGCTTGCAAAAATTTACCACTTGCCTGATAATAAGTGTTGGAAATGTAAAGAGACTGAAGGTACATTCTTTCACCTTTGGTGGACATGCCCAAGGATTAAGGCTTTCTGGGAAGTGATTTATAATGGAATGAAAAAGGTATTTAAATATACCTTTTTGAAGAAACCAGAGGCCTTTCTCCTGGGTATGGTCGGCCAATTGGTGTCAAAGAAGGACAGAACATTTTTTATGTATGCTACAACAGCAGCAAGAATACTCATCGCAAAGTATTGGAAGACAGAAGATCTACCCACCGTGGAAGAATGGCAGATGAAGGTAATAGATTATATGGGACTGGCAGAAATGACCGGCAGAATCCGAGACCAGGGAAAAGAGACGGCGAAAGAAGATTGGAAGAAATTTAAGGACTATCTTAAGAAACATTGTAAAATTATTGAATGTTAGAACGATGTTGATTTTGAAATTAAGTGGTTTTTAGCTGTAATGATTATGTAATTAAGAAAAGAAAGGTCAAAAATTATATAGAAATTAGGGGAAGGATTTGCTGAATTGAACTAATTAGAGATTGGAATACAGAAAGGGGAGGTATGAGGAGGTCGGGAAAGTAAGTTTTATGAATATAGGGGATTGAAATTATACTTGTTGTTGTATGTGTTTTGTACGTATTTTTGTTGTTACTGTTTGTTCTTTTGTTTTTTCTATTTTATATAAATCTTTAAAACTTTAATAAATATCTTATAAAAAAAGAAAGAAAAAGGCTTTACAAAAATATGAAATCCCCGCAGACTGAATATTGAGAGTCTTTGGTGCCCTGCCCAGCTCCTTCAGGTGGGCTAAGTAGCGGAGGACCTCCCTCGTTGAGGGAATGGAATTCTGCCTTGTGCTGGGTAATTTGCTGCGGAACTTTAAGAAGTCAGCCCAAGCCTTCTTGTATGATCTCATTGTGGAAGGGGCCACTGCACCAAATACTCCCTTCATCACTTCTTGCTCCCAAGACTCCAGAGATACTCCGGGAAAGGCATCGATGATTGCTCCGCATCCGGTGCTAACGAGCGGAAGCGCTCCATCTGAAAACGAGACAGAGCATCCGCGATGTCATTATTAATGCCAGGTACGAATTTGGCTGAAAAATATATATTCTGTTTCAGACACAGAAGGACGAAGGACCGTAACAAGTTCCCCACCCTGGTGGAGCGCGCGGACTGTCTAGAAAGAACCGCTACTACTGCCTGGTTATCTGTGTTGAAACAAACCCTATGATTGCGGAACTGCTCTGCCCAAAGATGTACTGCCACTACAATAGGGAAAAATTCCAAGAATGTAAGGTCCCGAGTAATGGGCTGGCCCTGCCAGTCTGCAGGCCACTTTTGGGCACACCACTGGCCCTTAAAATAAACTCCAAAATCCAAGGAACCTGCCGCATCTGACTGGACTTGGAAGTCAGCATTGAGTGCCATGGAATCTTGCCATAAGGATATACCGTTGTACTTGTCGAGGAATTGTAGCCAAACTCCCAGATCCGCCTTAACTTCTTTGGAGAGCCG
Organism: Podarcis raffonei; assembly: GCF_027172205.1. Taxonomy (NCBI): domain Eukaryota; kingdom Metazoa; phylum Chordata; class Lepidosauria; order Squamata; family Lacertidae; genus Podarcis; species Podarcis raffonei. Next base: position 26,135,913 of record NC_070620.1, read on the forward strand.
CACCCTATGCTGTGGTGCCCTGAGACCTGCCGACAATCTGGCCAGGCGGCCGCAAAAGGGCGACCCGGCGCCACTACCCTACAAGCGAAATTTAGGTGGCCTAGCAGGGATTGAATTTGCCTTAGGGTAACCTTCCTTAGGGGCAGTAGCTGTTGTATCAGTGCTTTAAGGGTGATCAGTTTATTCCCGGGCAACCTAGACGTTTGGGCCACGGTGTCCAACTCAATGCCCAGATAGACCATGGAAGTGGCTGGACCCTCCATTTTCTCGGCGGCCAGCAGCACCCCCAGCTCCCCAGCCAGGGCTGTGAAAGCCTCCAAGAGGGCGGAGCATCGTTGCCTGTTATCTGCCACCAAAATAAAGTCGTCCAGGTAATGCGACACGCCCAACGACCCTGTCCTGAAGCGTAGGGCCCAATCAAGAAACGTACTGAACGACTCAAAGGCTGAGCAAGCCACGGAGCAGCCCATAGGCATTGCTTTGTCAATGAAATACGCCCCCTCAAATCTAAGGCCCAACCAACGGAAGTCAGCTGGATGGACGGGAAGAAGGCGGAATGCCGACTCAATGTCACATTTGGCTAGAAGTGCCCCTTGCCCAAATCTGCGAATCATTTTAACTGCTTGGTCAAAGGAGGCGTATTTCACTGTACAAAATTCCTGGGGGATCGCGTCATTGACCGAGCCTCCCCTTGGGTAAGAGAGGTTGTGGATCATGCGGAATTCCCCTGGGGTCTTTTTTGGTACAATGCCCAGAGGGGATAGGTGAAGTCCTTCCAAGGGAGGTTCGGCAAAGGGGCTTGCTACCCTACCTGCCCTGATTTCTTTCTCTATCTTTTTTCTGACTATCTCGGGCCTTTCCCTAACTGATTTTTGATTTTGTGGGTCCCCGGTGTTAGGGGGGAAAGCCATGGGGATTCTGAACCCCATAGAGAACCCCTCCCAAAGGTATTGTGCGGCTTTTCGATCGGGATATTGATCTAGCAGGGTTTTGAGGGGCTGAAGGCGGATAGGGGAGGAGGCCAAACCAAGATACAAGTTACTGGCGGTTACCGGGTCCCTGGTGGATGGATCCGGGGGCACCTCTGGTATTCTTGTGGAAGTACCCCCTGCCCCCTTGAAAGGGCTGCTATTTATTCTTAAAGCATGCAGAGGTGGGGTGGTTTCCCAAGCACCGCTCACATTCATGAAGATACTTACAGGAGGGTCGTGAGCATACACCCCTGTTGAACTCCCAGCACTGGCGGCGCCGTTTCGCCTCTGTCTTACCCGCCTTGGCTGATTCCTGGTTTTTCTTTTTGATGTAGGGATTGACGTCCTCGCCCCAGTAGTTAGGATCCCTTAGATCCCATCGGGTGGAAGGCAGGAGAGAAGCATTTCTATGGAAATTCTCATCGTACGTTAAAGCGGCATTTCCCCCTGCGAGCGTGTGAGCCCGCCTCACATGAGCCAAATAAGCAACCAAATCCATGGAGCGCCGAGGACAAGCCACGCAAACAACTCCCATGAAAACCTGGTACCCATCCAACCAATTCTCAAACCAATTCCGCCCTAGGTGTCCTATACCTCCGCTTACCAAAAGAGCGCCTCTTTTCACCTTTCCCCATTACCTTAGTAGGAGGGAGAAGGGTAAACATGTCCACATAGTCCCCGTTGAGGATCTTATTCCTCTTCTTCTGGGACAAATGGTTCCCCAGTATAAAATCGGTGGACTGATTGGTGGAAACCTTAACATCCTCGACCAACGCCCCATCCTTCCATTCCAGTACTCCATTGAAGGTCTTACGATGGGAATTGGCCCTCCTTTCATGCGCCCAAAGTGGGATCCCGTGATTACCTTCACCAAAACCCCAGTAACCATCCATGGGGCCCTCGCTATCCGAATCAGAGGATGACGTACCTGACTCGTCTTCCGTCTCGGACTGCTTACTTCTTTTCTTCTTCGCAGACGTGTGCTTCTTCTTGGATTTTCTTTTACCTCCTTGCACCTCTACGTTGGCCGGGTTCACACTGGCCGCTGGCTGAGCAATTTGAGGTTCCATGTGCTCCTCCTCCAAGCTGGAACCCGCACTGTCCTCGGTAGAGCTGTGCTGGGGCTGCTGTTCCTGAAACGCACTAGGAATGTCTACCACTTGTGAAAAGGCATTGCTGCTGGTCCCTTTGGCAATAGCCTTCCCCTTGCCGGGAGCTTTTGCCAGTGCCTTACCCTTTCCAACGCTTTGGTTGGCTTTCTTAGTAATGGCTGCCTGGGCACGGGTATTAGGGCGACCTACATTTGCGGTTTCTGACTGGGCACTGCCCACTGCAGCGGCTGGGATGCCCTGCTGCCCTTGATTGTTAGGAGGAGTGTCGGGTATTACCTCCTGTGATGGTTCCGGGGCCGGGAGCGCCAAAGCCCCAGGCCTACATTGCCCATAAAATGTTTCAAACGCCCTGAAAAATTGAGCAAAGGCTTGAGGGTCACAGGGCATGGCCACTATTTGGGTGCTACCATTACTTGTGGCAGGTGCCAACTGATTGCCAAAGGTGGATGCCTGCTGGTCCCCGCCAGAAGCCATTACAAACTAGTTCAGTATAACCTACGCTGACTTACAGCACAGAACCACAATGCTAGTTTGGTATTACCTACTCTAGCCACCAGCCGTTAGAGGCTCTCTCTATATATGGTGGAAAATTTGGCAGATTTGCTTTGTTCAAATTTATTTGTTTGTTTGTTTGTTTGTTTGTTTGTTTGTTTGTTTACCTCCAATCAATAAGCAACTGTGCAAGGCAACAAGCTGCCCACTAAGGTAAGCCTGTTGAGTAGGGACCAAATCGCCAGCAAAGAAGAAAGCTATAAATTATCATTATTATTCTCTATAGATTTATTCGTTTATTTATTTATTTATTTATTTATTATTCTTATTTTTTATTATTATTATTATTATTATTATTATTATTATTATTTATTCTTATTCTTATTCTTATTCTTATTCTTATTCTTATTCTTATTCTTATTCTTATTATTTTATTTTATTAATTTACCCTAATTAAATCCGACTGATGAATTATTCAACTGATGGTGTACGTTGGCTGTGGCAAAACAATCCCCCGATGAAAGGCAATTAACTTTAAAGGCAGCTGTAAGGTAAATAAGCCTTAACTCCCAGCTGTAGTGAGCCTCTGAGATTCCCTAAATCGGTGATAAAATATAAACAATTGTATAAAGCACAGAAAAGAATCAAGGAACTGGCACCAGCACTTTAACGGAATCAGGAAATCCCGCTGTTCCCTTGTCCCACGTCCCTAGCACTTGCTAAATCTGCTAAAATTTATTTCCCAAACCTCTTCTGCTTGCCCGCAGTGTGTGCCTATCCTATGTTAAAATGCAGCGATTGCCCCTTATAACTAGCAACAAAGTATTCAAATCAGGGGGGCTGGGCTAGGCTCTACCGCCCTTATTACCGCCCTTACCCAAGATGGCCGCCGTCACTTCTCCACGTGGCGTCTCCCATAAAATGGCGGCCGCTCGCTCCCCCAGCACCCAGTGACAATTAGGAATGGCAGAAACCAAGTTAAACTGTACCAACGAACCAGCCCCCAGCCGGGGAAAACAAATAAGCACCAAGCAAGCAAGCAGCAGGGGCAAGCAGGGAGCCCTTAGTGTGCGTTGCTAGCAAGGAATGGGGAAGGGCAAAGCTCTATCGCCCTCACCAAAAATGGCGGATCGCGCCTCACCACGTGGTGTCACCCAAAATGGCGCCGGCGCGTTACCCTGGCAACCGAAAACAAACCGGTAAGGAAGAGTTCCCTGTAAAATTTCCTTTAAAATGCAAGAAAGAGTAGAGGCTATAGAAGGCAAACGGCGACCCTAAGACAATGGTTGGGGCAGGAGGGGGGGTATCGGCGCCCCCTCTGTAGTAGAGACTCGTTAGTTTTCCGGGAGCTCTTTTTGCCGGCACACAGACGGCAGCGAAGTTTCCAATCGCTTAAAGGCGCAGCGCTGCCGCTCAGGCGGCTCAGAATTCAGGAAAGTAAAGGAAAAGACGGAGATCGCAAAAGACAGGGGAGAAAGCTACTAAGCAGCCAAGAACCCTTAGAACGCAGCAGTAAAGCGTGCTGCTACGGGAAACACGTGGTATGGAAATTAGAAGAACGCTGTTGGGGGGGAGAGGGGGGTCGGGTTTCTGCGAGAGAAGCGTCCAGATACGCGTACTTTACCCTTCCAGCGCCCAACCGTCAGCATAAGAGAAGCTCCCCGTTCCGTGCAACAGTCTCCTCCTCCGTGTTCTCCTCGATAGATCCAGAGACCAGGTGAGTCTCTCAGCAAGCCCCAAACAAAGGTTCCAAAACGAACTAAGGTAAAAGGGACCTCCTTCACCGATCGCTCCCACCGCCTCTTTGCGGCCAGCCGCCCGTGCACAGTGCACGCAGTGATTTCAGCTCGCACAGGGACTGAAGTCTCTGAAGTGATTTCAGCTCAAATTGGCCACGAGGCAACGGTGGACCACGATGGTGCAGAGACGCCGAAGATGATGACCAAAACCGCTCAGCTGGAAAGGGGAAAGAGGGCGGTCCCCGGGCATGCCTGGCCTTAAGTAGGCTAGGCCATGCCTCCCCAGCCCACCGATTGGCGGGCCGGGTCGAAGGCACGCCCGGGATTCCCTGGATCTCGCGGGGGCAAAAGGCCAGCCTCCGCATGTGTGGGAGGGGGTAGCCCGCAACCCCCTCTCCTCCCAAGCTCGGAAATGGCTTTGTCAACCCAAGGAAGGGCAGAGATCTCATCGGCACTGGAACAACAGTAAAGAAGACAGTGCTCAGGACAAAGCAAAATACTCAGACTCTTGACAAGTTGCTTAGGCCCTAGAAGCTGGTTTTGAGCCTGGGGCTTTATAGGTCCTTGTTGATCCTGTTTGACCTGTGCAGCTAATAATATTCACTCTGTCTGGTTCTACATTCCATTGAGCTTTGTTTGACAGGCTTACCTGGCAAGTTAGAGTGCTGGTGACGAAGGTCCTAGTTTCAGGTGTGGGCAGACACACACATGCATCTACATGTATATGTTTAAACTTACTATTTTTCTTTCAAAATAAGAAAGATTATTATTTTAAGTGTCCATCTTAAATGTGATTTGACACAGCAGGGAGAGAAATGCTTAAATCATTCCCCTATGAACCTATACAATGTTGGTTTCTATGCCTATTTCAAGTTCTAGGGATTGATGAATGACCTAAGAATTACAAGACTTTTGGTGCATTAAAAGACCTATTGATGATGTGGTGTAAGTAACCACTTGCCTAATGGTGTCTGTGGTGTGGAGTAAAATTCACTACCATAAGGAGACGAGGTCAAAGATGGTAGACACTAGCAGATTTGCCTCAACTGCTTTAATCCCAACCCCAAGGGGATGACTTGACATTCCAAGTTTAAGCTAAACCCATTCTCATTTTATGGGATCCAAGCCTTAAGTTGAAGGAACTTAAAAAGTCCAATATACTTTGCATAATTTTCTGTCCCATTTCCCCCCTCTGGTACAGTGGCTTACAAACTGTTCTGAAGAACCTTGTGATACGTCAGAGTGTATTGATGGTTTCTCAGTAGGAAGTGTTGGCAAGGAAACGGGGGCAGTTGGCAGGCCCCCATCTGGCTCCAGCCCACAGGCTGGTGTGCCGGGCAATCTCCAGTCCTTGGATCAGCATGAATCTGTGACCCGAGCCCAGGCTTTTGAAGACTGAGCACACTGCTCAGCAGCGTAAATGCTCAAACAGAAGTGGCAGGAGAGGTTGTGTGAGCATATTTACAAGCAGTTTATTCAGCATACATCAGGACAAAAGGAAACATGTCTGATCTCCTTTGTGTCCAAAGCAAGACAGCTAAAGCAAAAGCAATGCACAAACGGAAGTTCCCAGCAAGCTGTGCTGGACTGTAAACAGACATGTGACATGCAACAATCCACACGTCTGTTCTTAAGGTGGAACGGAATATCTCAACATCCTCCCCCTTTCCGTGTAACCTGTGTTGCAGTATTTCAACCCAGCTGCAACCGCTGTATATAAACCTTAAGTTATTCTCTGTTAACAACCTTAGACAACAGATCTGCAGGAATTTTGTTTCCTGGCATGTAGGACACCTGAATGAGTCCTTTCTGGATACACTCCCTTGCACAATGTAACTTTATCTGCAAGTATTTGGTTCTTTGCTTGCAACTCTCTGAGGCCAGCAAAGCCAAACAGGATCTGTTATCTCGATACACCTGTATAGGACATGTCACTTTGACTCTGACATCCTGAAACAGTTGCATCAACAATTCACAATCCATGAGTGAAAATGACAGGGCATTGAGTTCTGTTTCACATGAACTTAAGCTTAATGTCGTCTGCTTCTTGCACAGCCAGTCAAACAGACAGGGGTTGTACAGAAGTGCTTGTGAACTTCAGTCTGTAGTGCAAAGTGCCCTTCAGATAGTGTGCAGTAAGACAGTAAGAGCTGTTTGACAGTGGAATTTGCTGCCAAGGAGTGTGGTGGAGTCTCCTTCTTTGGAGGTCTTTAAGCAGAGGCTTGACAACCATATGTCAGGAGTGCTCTGATGGTGTTTCCTGCTTGGCAGGGGGTTGGACTCGATGGCCCTTGTGGTCTATTCCAACTCTATGATTCTATGATTCTATACGCTTGAGAGCTTTCCAATTCTGAACAGTAGGATTGTTGGCATGTCTGCTAAGCAGGTTAGTGTTTACAGCTATGTCAGGTCTTGAACATCTAGCAATGAAATTCAGCTTGCCTAGAATGCATCTGTACAGTGTGGTGTCAGAAAATGCTTCAGCAGTACTATCTACCTGGTAATCTGTTACCATCAGTGTGTCTACAGGATTTGCATCAACCAAATTCAGCCTGGTTAATACATCAGCAATTTTCTGTGTTTGGTGTACCAGAAAATTACCTGCCTGGTCTTTCTCTACCAGCAGAGAAAGTTAGTTGGATACCTCACCAAGATCCTTCATGTCAAAGTGTTCCTTCACTTGAGCTAGGGTGCTTTGGTACAAAGCCTGATTCTTCCAGAAAAGAAGAATATCATCAAAGCATAAACAATACAGTTTGCTTTGCCCCTCCTCTTTGACAAACACACATGCCTTGGTGAAAACCTAGAGAAAGCAACGTCTCAGTGAGTTTTGTGTTCCAACACCTGGCACTCTGCTTGAGACCATATAAGGACTTCCGAAGTTTACAGACCATTCCCTTCGGTATCTGCATCCCGTCAGGTAGAAGCATATACAGCTCCTCCCCCAAAACCCTGTACAAAAAAGCTGTGTTCACATCGTGATGAGAAACATGAAGTTTCTCTCCTGCAGCAATCTTGAGCATTAGCCTAATGCTCTCATACTTGACAGTGGGTGAGTAGGTCTCGTGGTAATCCGGTCCTGGTACCTGTGAAAAACCTCTGGCGACCAATCTGGCTTTGTGCCTGACAACCTTGCCAGTCTGGTCTGTCTTGGCCTTAAAGACCCATTTACTGCCAACTAGTCTCATTCCTGGGACTACTGGTACCAGCTCCCAGGTTTGGTTCCTATCCAAGGAATCAACTTCGGCCTTCATGGCATTAAGCCATGGTTCAGCATCCTTAGAGGTTAACTCCTGCACCTCTTGGAAGCTTGATGGTTCCCACACCTTCTCTGAGCTACTAACAACAGCTGTTGCTGTCTTAGCAAACTCATCAGCAAATCTCTTTGGAGGTTTGCCTTTTGTGGCCCTTTCACATCTGCGTACTAGACACAAGTCTTCTGCACTCATCTCCTCATTCTTAGGAGAAAAGTGGCCAATGGTGAACAGTGGTTCTTCCAGTTCAGTGTCAGATGCATCAGATGGTCTGAGTGAGGTCTTTGCCCTCTTGTAGTTTGCTGTGTCATCGCTGTCACTGACATCAGCAGCAGTGCCGCCCACTGAGCTGGAGTCCGAACTCTGATCATCATCCTCAGCTACCACATTATCCTCATCTTCTGAGTGACTCTGGAAAATTCCCACATTTCCCACCCACTTGGGATTGTCCTCAACACTCTTTGTGACCCTAATGGTCTTAGAGTCAGTCCTGAATACCCTGTATGCACCTTTTTCGTACCCCATGAACAAACCATGTGCCCCACGCTTCCCAAGCTTGCTGCTCTGTGGGGTGTGGACCCACATGTCAGAACCAAAGATTCTCATGTGCTTGATGTAAGGTTTCTTGCCAAACATCTTCTCATAGGGAGTACAGCCAATAGGTGAAGACAATCTCCTGTTATACGTGTAAACAAAAATAGAGAGCGATTCCGCCCAATATTTCTCAGGGAGATTGGCATCATGCAACAAGGTTTTTAGGCCTTGCAGCCAAGTTTGGTTTGCCCGCTCGCAAAGTCCATTCTCCCATGGAGATCTGGGGCTTGAGAGGTCATGTTGGATTCCCTTCTCAGTCAGAAAAGCTTCAAACTGGTGAGAAGTGAAATCCCCTCCTCGGTCAGTAAACAAACAACCGATATGTTTACTGTGGGCATTTTCCAACCAAGCACAGAAAGCCTTGAACCTAGGAAATGCTTCTGATTTCTGCTTCAACATGAACACATGAATGTACCCGGAAAAAGAATCAATCAAACCATGAAGTACCTTGCTCCACCCAAAGAGGGTGCAAGTGGACCAACCAGGTCTGTGTGGACTAGCTCATAGGGTTTGGAAGCCTGAATGCTAGACACTTTGCCTTTGGGTGCAACCTTAACTTTGTGTTCTGCACAAGAGACACATTACATGTAACACCTGCAGGGTTTGATGGTCATATCCTGAACCATCTCTGGCATCTTGGCAAGCGCCTGCCATGCCATATGACCAAATCTTCGGTGGTGGGTGTGAATACAATCTGAATGAAGAACTTTGTTAGTTTGTGCAACACAACAAGATTCAAAATTAGGCACATTAACACCAGTGTCATCATAAGTTATCAATAACAATTCATCTACAAAACTAGCATGCAAGATGTCTTCATTGTTCTTCCTGATGATGCAAGTCCCCTTCCTGAAGGAAATTTCAAAGTCTTGCTCAGTCAGCTGTGGGATACTGAGCAAATTGTCTGCTGAATCAGGAACATACAGTACCTTGCTGATGGTAGTATGCAAGCTTGCCAGTTTCATTGTCCCAATTTCAGCAACCTGCAAAGTCTTACCATCAGCCTGTTGAATTGCTCCATCCTGTGGCGTAAAGGAGATAAACAAGTGTCTGTCCCTGCATATGTGTCTGCTCACTCCCGAATTGTCAACAAATCAGCCTTTGGCCTTTGGAGAAGCAGTGCTAGCAATCAAAGCCCTGTTCTGCACTGTTTGGGGCTTTTGGCCCCCCTTCTTCTGGCCATCTGCAGACTTTTTCCTCTGTTTACCCTACGCCTTTGGACAATTCTGTTGAACGTGACCTAGATTCCCACAGGACCGGGACTTCACAGCTGCCAACCCCTTAGCTCCCCTGGTGGCTGCAATGCTGTTCCAGGTGACGTCGCAGTCTGCTTCCCCTGAAGCACACAATTGGGTTCTGCATCCCTCCAATCATACTCTTTTTGGAGGACAGCCAAAACCTTTGCTGCAGTCAGGTCTTGAGCAGGTAGAGTAGCCAGCTGGCTTTCCATAGCGTGGTAACTCTCATCCAGGGAGTCCAAGATCAGGACCACAAATAAAGACTCAGGCATAGTGAAACCTCTATGCACTAATTCCTGTCTTAACTTCTGCAAGTCCAATACATGGGCACTCAGGTTTCCCCCTGGCTCAAGCTTCTTTCTGTGCAGCTTTCTGAAGTAAAGCAATACAGACCCAGCTTCTTGTCTCAGATGCGATTCATGCAACCCGTCCCACATTTGGCGTGAAGATGCATTGCCAGCCAGGGTAATTAACTCCTCCGGAGCAACAGACAGAAGAATCGCCCCCATTGCTTTGGAGTCGGCTGCAGACCATGCATCTGTTAGAGGAGCGGGGGGATCCTCAGACACAGTGTGTCACACTCCAAGCCCCATCTGACGCAGTCTGTAATAGATCCATTCCTGCTTTGTACTTCAGCCAGGAACTGAGCGCTCTTCACAGCCACTTATCTTAGCAGGTCGTAAATCAACGTAGCCTGCTTCTCTCCAGCCTTAATTGCTTGGCACAGACATCAAAGGCCCTCTAGCTGCAGCTGTGGAACGCTTCACTCCACATACCTCTTTCCTTGCCAGATCGACGCAGCAGCCATCAGCATCCTTACTCTCGTGTAAGTGCTTTGGATCTGGGCCCATAACCCTGTTGTTGGCATGCACCCAAGGAAACGGGGGCAATTGGCAGGCCCCGAGCTGGCACCAGCCCACCGGCCGGTGTGCCAGGCAATCTCCAGTCCTTGGATCAGCATGAATCTGTGACCCGAGCCCAGGCTTTTGAAGACTGAGTACGCTACTCAGCAGCGTAAATGCTCAAACAGAAGTGGCAGGAGAGGTTGTGTGAGCATATTTACAAGCAGTTTATTCAACATACATCAGGACAAAAGGAAACATGTCTGATCTCCTTTGTGTCCAAACCAAGACAGCTAAAGCAAAAGCAATACATAAACGGAAGTTCCCAGCAAGCTATGCTGGACTGTAAACAGACATGTGACATGCAACAATCCACACATCTGTTCTTAAGGTGGAATGGAATATCCAAACAGGAAGATCAGGAAGATTGCTGATCTTTCCCTGCAATATATGGCTGACAGTGTTATACACACGCTAAGGAACCTGGTTCACATGGAATGACATTGAGGGGCCTAATAGGATCTGTCCATGTGGAAAATAGTTCACTAAAAGTTGAAAGTTTCGAAAAGCCATTGCTCAAGTTTGTCAAACAAATACTAGCAGGAGACTCTTGAGCTTGGGCCTGGCCTGGAGGCATTCCACTACAATTCCTGTATAGATATCTCTTGAAACTTTTGGTGCCAGGATTCTGTGTTCACCCAGAAGTAAATAATTTTGACCTGTGATGCCAGCTTCCTCCAGATCATAGAATAGCTTCAGGGAGGTAGGTATCAGCCCATTCCCTGACTAGCATTAAGAGGCAGAATAACACAGTAAGTTAGTCTGTTACCCGAGAGACAAGTGAGAATTAACAGATGATTGAGAAAAAAATGGTCAAGCCGTAAGACTGAGAGAGGGTGAGAGCTTAGCATAAGTTTACCAGACGTCCCCGTTTCCCAGGGACAGTCCCTGGATTTACAAATCAGTCCCCTGACAAAATCCATCTATTTAGTAGGAAGTTGAAATGTGTCCCCGGATTCGTTGAAAAAAGTCTGGTAACCTTAGCTTAGCAGATAAGATGGGAACTCTGGAGTGGAAATAAATGGTGTGCTGGTTAGAGTGTTGGACTAGGACCTGGGAGACCAAGCTTCAAACCCCCACTCAGACATGTAGCTTTATGGGTGATCTTGGGCCAGTCACCATCTCCCAGCCTACCTATTGCACAAGGCTGGTTGTCAGGATGCTATGGGTTTGGGAAGAGAGAGAGCGAAAGAGAGATGCCACCCTGAGCTTCTTGGAAAATAAGGCTGATGTTTCAGTTATTTATTTGCTTTTCTCTGTTTTTACGCCACCCTTCAGCAAAGCTACCAGGGCAGTATACAAAGAAATAGTAAAACCTTTTCTTTTCTTTTTTACAATGAAATACAAAAACACAGACAAAACAGACCAGGAGCATAGAAACTCCGCAGAACAAGTAAAACCTAACCAGCCACTTTGCACATTCCATTGTGGAAGGCAAATCATCAGCATCTTTGCTTAAAACGCAGCATAGTTGGCACTAGGCAAACCTTCTTGGAAAAGGGAAATAGTTTTAAGGGTGCTTCAGTGCATAGTCAGAGGCTACAGGCGACCACCTCCCTTCAGGGTTACACACAGCAGCTGCTGGGTGCTATATGAATCACCCCTAGAAACACAACATGGGAGGCAGCCCCCATTCTGCATGGTGGGACCAACACAAGTCCAGACATGCTTTACACAAATGAGAATAAGCTTCTTACATCTTTCTCAACAACAGAGGGCTAAGCATCGGATTACAGTGGTACCTCGGGTTACATGCGCTTCAGGTTACATACGCTTCAGGTTACACACTCTGCTAACCCAGAAATAGTGCTTCAGGTTAAGAACTTTGCTTCAGGATAAGAACAGAAATTGGGCTCCGGCGGCGCAATGACAGCAGGAGGCCCCATTAGGTAAAGTGGTGCTTCAGGTTAAGAACAGTTTCAGGTTAAGAATGGACCTCCAGAATGAATTAAGTACTTAACCCGAGGTACCACAGTATATAGAAAAAATGATGCATTTAAATATAACCATTATTGTGGGTGGGTGTTTTGTTTGAGGAGGAGACCCAACAGTACATCATAGAATCTTTGTGAACGCCTTTATTTTTCTTTTTTTTTGTAATAACATAATTTATTAATTATTGTTTCCCTTCCCATCCCAAGAGCTTGGGAGCAGACTGTGAATATAGCTTTAAAAATAAAGAAAAAGAATCAGGTAACATCGTCATCAATAATTGTTTCCCAACCCAATAACTTGGGATTGGCAACAATTGTTTGTTTGTTATTTCTATTTCAGTGTATGTATATTCGTTAAAACCCACTGACTCTAATCCTGTCCACCAAAACCCAGTTTAAATGAAGAATTTTCCCACTGCTTCCAGAATACACTTCGCCTTGAGATTGGGCCAGGTCTCAATGTGACAGGAATTTCAAAGTAGAGGGGCTGCCACCACAAGCAACCCTGGACCCCTGACGATCCTGGCCTGGTTTTGCATCCAGGTTGTCTCTCTGTAAGGTTTGCAGTCCTAAAGTATCGTTTTCCTCCAGTACAAGGGCACATAAGTATTGTAATGTATGAAGATGTATTCCTGTCATTAACCTCTGTGAATAGGTGTGTGGAATGAATGCATGTATGAGTCAACTATATATTGACAGTATCTGCTCAAGGACAGGTGATGGGCAGTTCCAGGGTCAGCCTATAGAATTGTTACCCTGCATGGCTGAATTGTGAAACTGCAACAACTGGATTTTTTTAATTTTTCAAAGGCTGTTAACTGGAAGGTTGGTGGTTTAAGCCCATCCAGGGATGTCTGAGGGCAGAATTCCTGCATTGCAGGGGGTTGGACTTAGATGACCCTCAGGGGCCCCATCCAGCTCTACAATTCTGTGATTCTAATTTTTATTGATTGCAGCCAATGGCCATTACAATATAAACATAAAACACATACAGTAAGCCCACAACTTGTGCTCGATTTATTTACACGTTCACAACTTTACACTGGGAGTGTGTGGGGAATATATACCGTGGTACCTCGGGTTACAAACACAAGCTTCCCAGACCCCAGTTAGTAGCACTCCAATATCACACAGGGGGGCAGTTCTGGGGGGTTCCTGACTTTGCATGATCTTGCGTTTGCCCATGAATCCCCAGAACTGAACCCCCTCATAAGGGGCAGGCCCACTGTATGTGTAAAACATAGGGTAGCAGTCATTGGCCCAGTAAGACAGGGATAAACGCTGAGAATACAAATAGACAGGTTTCAAAACATTCATTTAGTTTAGTCTGGTGGTTCTCAATTTAACTCAGAGCAGGGAATTGGATAGGCATCAAATAAATAAAATAGATATGTTTTAAATTTTAGGTGTGGCGTAGTGGTTAAGAGCGGTAGACTCCTAATCTGGGGAACCGGGTTCGCGTCTCCGCTCCTCCACATGCAGCTGCTGGGTGACCTTGGGCTAGTCACACTTCTTTGAAGTCTCTCAGCCCCACTCACCTCACAGAGTGTTTGTTGTGGGGGAGGAAGGGAAAGGAGAATGTTAGCCGCTTTGAGACTCCTTTGGGTAGTGATAAAGCAGGATATCAAATCCAAACTCCTCTTCTTCTTCTTCTATGTCAGGTTGTTTTTAATGTTTAATTTTATCTGCATTTTTAAAATGAAAATTATATGATGTTTGATGTAAACAGCTTAGAGTACCAGTTGCTGGTACTGTTTTTATTTAAGCAGTATCTAAATGTTATGAAATAGGCATTGACTTGATCCACGCATGTGGTAGCAGTAGTCTCCACAATCAGGTCTTTCCTATGCTATCATGATTTTGGAATTTTATGAAACATGTGCTTCTGAATTCTATTTCCAGCACAGAAATGGAGGCAAACATGATCAAAGGAAACACCATTTAAGAATCCCAGCTTAGTATTGTGTAAACCAGGAATCCTGGTTTACAAGAAGCAATGCTTACATGTTAAACAAAACAACTTGCAACGAATATTCCACTATTAAATAAAGTCAATCCTTTTTAATCAGTCTATCACTGTAAATACCTTGCAGGAAAACCCCTTGCACCTGACCTTCTAAAGTTTGTCAGTAGGGACTGTGATACCTGCAGTTTTCAGCCAATTGTGTCAAAAAGAGCAAAAGTAATAGCCATTTATTTATTTCCCCATGATAGCCCATGGAGCAGCAGAGAACTTCAATTTTTCCTGAATTGCAGTTTTGATTTGGACATGAGGCAGGCAGCTTCCAAAATATTCCAAGCTGAATTGAGTCAGGTTCCAAAGTGCCAAACTCAGTTCCAAATGGATTCTTGTGGATCTCTTAAAGGAGTTTTCTGCTTCCCAGAGCTGTAGTAATCCAAAATGTTCACCTTTGCAACTCTCCTTCTCAGTAAAACTTAAATCCAAGGAAGAAGAAGTTTGGCTTAGATGGCAAAATAATGTTTAAAATGAACAGCAATTGTGGGACTATGCTAATAAGTGAAATTGAGAAGTATTACAGGATGTCAGCCACATAACATTGCAGATAAATGTTGGAGAGGAGGGTGAAACTTCCCCATGGGACATATGCATTAATGAAACTTTTGCAGTCTGGTTGTTTTTTATCCTTTTGTCAGAGAGAATGTGTATTTGAAAGAGTTTTAATTTGAGGAGCACTAGTGTGAAGTTTCTACTCCCCTAAGTCAGGTTGGGTTTTTTTCTCATCACTTTGCAGCACTCAGCATCACAATGTTTGGTGCTACTTCTGTGGGGTTCAGGGTGTTCCCACCCCTTCCTCTTTCTGTTTGGAGCCCACTTTGATCTGTGCTCGAAATGCTTCCCCCCCCCCCCATTTGCTTCTGGTACCAATCACCTGCTTTTTCATTGAAAAAACATTATTAGTATTCCAGCAGTGCTGGGGTGGCTTTTATCTCCCAGTGGAATCTCATTAGCTCTGCATTACAATAGGTGGCGCTGTGGGTTAAACCACAGAGCCTAGGACTTGCCAATCGGAAGGTTGGCGGTTCGAATCCCCGCAACAGGGTGAGTTCCTGTTGCTCAGTCCCTGCTCTTGCCAACCTAGCAGTTCGAAAGCACGTCAAAGTACAAGTAGATAAATAGGTACCGCTCCGGAAGGAAGGTAAACAGCATTTCCGTGCGCTGCTCTGGTTCGCCAGAAGCGGCTTAGTCATGCTGGCCACATGACCCAGAAGCTGTACGCTGGCTCCCTCGGCCAATAAAGCGAAATGAGCGTCACAACCCCAGAGTCGGCCACAACTGGACCTAATGGTCAGGGGTCCCTTTACCTTTACCTTTACCTTTACAATAGGAACAGCATGTGTTTGCTATGCCCAAGTAGTCAGTCAGTTTGTGAATGGCAACGCTTTATTTTTCCCTCACAGCAAAGTTTTCTCCACATCTTCAATGCTAATAATACCCCCAAAAAGCAACTTTGTTGTGGAAGCGTTAAAAAGAAAAAACAAAACTCCACAAAATCAATTCATTGGAGGTTGAAATGTAGCAGAAGGAGAGCTGTTGCTAACGGTTTGCTTTTATGTGTGCCTGTTATGTAACTAGGAATCTAAGCATGTTGTGTGAAGGGGGAAACTAGGGCATGATAGATAGCTTGCAAGTTAGAATGGGAATAAGCTAATTACTAGCAGTTGGAAGAAAGGCAGTGTGCAATTATACTGTGGCTTTTTAAGACTTTTTATTGTGCGTGTCTGAATATATCAGCTTTTTCAACCTGGTGCCCTTCAGGTGCTTTGAACTATAACTCCATCGTCTGGATCCATCCAAAGCACCAGGTTATGGAAAGGCTAACATACATGTTAGAGGTAGTATACATTTTGTGGATGAGGTGGGTCTTGTTGATCTCATCTAACTTCTATAGCAAGGGGGGAAACTTAGGTTGTTGTTGTTGTTTAGTCGTTTAGTCATGTCCGCCTCTTTGTGACCCCCTGGACCAGAGCACGCCAGGCCCTCCTGTCTTCCACTGCCTCCCGCAGTTTGGTCAAACTCATGCTGGTAGCTTCGAGAACACTGTCCAATATGTAGGAAATGCTAAATCAGGAGCTGAGCACAAGAGCACAGTTTCCAGAAACTGGTATTCAGAAGGATTCCTGCTTCCATCCATGGAGGCAGAGCATAGCCATCATTTCTAGTGGCCACTAATGGCCTTCTCCATCAATTTGTCTAATCCTTTTTTAAGGTCCTCTAGGTTGGTGGCCATCATTGCTTCCTGTAGGAGTGAGTTCCATAGTCTTAACTATGCACTGTGTGAATATGTCCTTTCTTTTATCTGTCCTGAATCTTCTATAGTTCAGCTTTATTGCGTGTCCACAAGTTCTAGTATTGTGAGAGAGGGAGAAAAACTTTTCTCTACCCACTTTCCTCTATGCCATGCCAAATTTTGTAAATTTGTTATGCAAGTTTTGTTCCAGTAAAACCATTAGGAGGGGGAATTGTCCCAACCCCAGCGGGTGGCTACCTCACCACCTCTGTTTCTTTAAGCTATCCATACCCTGGCTTTTGGGTTATAACCATGGCAAGGCAGCTCACAGCAATGAATAAATACAATACATTCTGGCATTGCTAACCTGCTCTCCCTCCTCTCCTATTTGCTTTGAGAGATTGGCGGTGATTTGCACCTATCCCTGCATGGCACCAAGTCCAGCCTGACCAAGGCCAGGCCACAAGTTCAGTGCTATAGTGCAGTAGCAGTTGGTTATCCAAGACAATCCTGCCTCCCTTGCTACCATATAGAGGGGTATATGAGAGAGCATGGAGAAGAGACATAGCTTAGTGGTAGATTATCTGCTTTCCCCCCAAAAATTGTTTATTGATTTTCCACATTAATCACAAAAATAACATAACAAAACACACAACAAAGAAAAACACATTGTTGTTTAGTCGTTTAGTCGTGTCCCATTCTTCGTGACCCCATGAACCAGAGCACACCAGGCACTCCTGTCTTCCACTGCCTCCCGCAGTTTGGCCAAACTCATGCTGGTAGCTTCGAGAACACTGTCCAACCATCTCGTCCTCTGTCCCCTTCTCCTTGTGCCCTCCATCTTTCCCAGCATCAGGGTCTTTTCCAGGGAGTCTTCTCTTCTCATGAGGTGACCAAAGTATTGGAGCCTCAGCTTCACGATCTGTCCTTCCAGTGAGCACTCAGGGCTGATTTCCTTAAGAATGGATACGTTTGATCTTCTTGCAGTCCATGGGACTCTCAAGAGTCTCCTCCAGCACCATAATTCAAAAGCATCAATTCTTCGGCGATCAGCCTTCTTTATGGTCCAGCTCTCACTTCCATCCATCACTACTGGGAAAACCATGGCTTTAACTACACGGACCTTTGTTGGTAAGGTGATGTCTCTGCTTTTTAAGATGCTGTCTAGGTTTGCCATCGCCTTTCTCCCAAGGAGCAGGCGTCTTTTAATTTCGTGACTGCTGTCACCGTCTGCAGTGATCATGGAGCCCAAGAAAGTAAAATCTCTCACTGCCTCCATTTCTTCCCCTTCTATTTGCCAGGAGGTGATGGGACCAGTGGCCATGATCTTCGTTTTTTTGATGTTGAGCTTCAGACCATATTTTGCGCTCTCCTCTTTCACCCTCATTAAAAGGTTCTTTAATTCCTCCTCACTTTCTGCCATCAAGGTTGTGTCATCTGCATATCTGAGGTTGTTGATATTTCTTCCGGCGATCTTAATTCCGGCTTTAGATTCATGCAGCCCAGCCTTTCGCATGATGAATTCTGCATATAAGTTAAATAAGCAGGGGGTCAATATACAGCCTTGCCGTACTCCTTTCCCAATTTTGAACCAATCAGTTGTTCCATATCCAGTACTAACTATAGCTTCTTGTCCCACATAGAGATTTCTTAGGAGACAGATGAGGTGATCAGGCACTCCCATTTCTTTAAGAACTTGCCATAGGTTGCTGTGGTCGACACAGTCAAAGGCTTTTGCATTGTCAATGAAGCAGAAGTAGATGTCTTTCTGGAACTCTCTAGCTTTCTCCATAATCCAGCGCATGTTTGCAATTTGGTCTCTGGTTCCTCTGCCTCTTCTAAATCCAGCTTGCACTTCTGGGAGTTCTCGGTCCACATACTGCTTAAGCCTGCCTTGCAGAATTTTAAGCATAATCTTGCTAGTGTGTGAAATGAGTGCAATTGTGCGGTAGTTGGAGCATTCTTTGGCGCTGCCCTTCTTTGGGATTGGGATGTAGACTGATCTTCTCCAATCCTCTGGCCACTGCTGAGTTTTCCAAATTTGCTGGCATATTGAGTGTAGCACCTTAACAGCATCATCTTTTAAAATTTTAAATAGTTCAGCTGGAATATCATCACTTCCACTGGCCTTGTTATTAGCAATGCTTTCTAAGGCCCATTTGACTTCACTCTCCAGGATGTCAGGCTCAAGGTCAGCAACCACACTACCTGGGGTATACGAGACATCCATTTCTTTCTGGTATAGTTCCTCTGTGTATTCTTGCCACCTCTTCTTGATGTCTTCTGCTTCTGTTAGGTCCTTTCCACTTTTGTCTTTTATTATGGTAATCTTTGTACGAAATGTTCCTTTCATATCTCCAATTTTCTTGAACAGATCTCTGGTTTTTCCCATTCTATTGTTTTCCTCTATTTCTTTGCATTGCTTGTTTAAGAAGGCCTTCTTGTCTCTCCTTGCTATTTTTTGGAAATCTGCATTCAATTTCCTGTATCTTTCACTATCTCCCTCGCATTTTGCTTACCTTCTCTCCCCGCTATTTGTAAGGCCTCGCTGGACAGCCACTTTGCTTTCTTGCATTTCCTTTTCTTTCTTTTTTTAAATTATATTTTATTAATTTTCCATACATTTATACCACATTAACAATTTGCATTAAACTTTTCGGTTTTTTGACTTCCTTCGGCTTTTCTGCCAATCATTCAAATTCTGATTTTTTTAAATACACATTTCCAAATTTTAGTATTGCCTTTATACCATCCCCCCTCTTATATTTTGCTTTTTTACAATATTTCTCATTCTGTTACAGAGCTTCTTTAAATGCCACTAACGTTATTCCGTTATCACTTATACATTCCCAGTATTCTACTAATTTTCTCCAGTCCTCGATGAATTTTGGGTCTCGTTGATATCTAATCTTCCCAGTCAGTTTATCAAGTTCTGCATAGTCCATCAGCTTCGTTCTCCATTCCTCCAACGTTGGTATTTGTTCTTGTTTCCATTTCTGGGCCAGTAGTATTCTTGCCGCTGTCACTGCATATTGGAAAATTTTGTAATCCTTTCTATTTATTTCATTACCAACAATTCCTAAGAGAAAAGCCTCTGGTTTCTTAACAAATGTATATTTCAACATTTTTTCCAACTCATTATATATCAATTCCCAGAAGCTTTTCACTTTCTTGCATTCCCACCACATATGAAAGAATGTACCATCTTTTTCTTTACATTTCCAACACTTCTTACATGTTTTGTACATTTTTGCAAGTTTTACTGGTGTGATATACCATCTATATATCATTTTCATAACCTTTTCCTTTAATGCAGTACATGCAGTAAATTTAATACTTTCATTCCATAGTTTTATCCAGTCGTTAAATTGCATATTGTGTCCAATATCTCTGGCCCATTTTATCATAACTGATTTAACTTCTTCATCCTTTGTATGCCATTCCAACAATATCTTATACATTTTGGATAGGATTTTATATTCATTATTTATTATTTCTTCTTGCATTTCCTTTTCATTGGGATAGTTTTAGTTGCTGCCTCTTGTATAATGTTACGAGCCTCCATCCATAGTTCTTCAGGCACTCTGTCCACCAAATCTAAATCCTTAAACCTGTTCCTCACTTCCACTGTGTATTCATAAGGGATTTGACTTAGATTGTATCTTACCGGCCCAGTGGTTTTAACTACTTTCTTCAGTTTAAGCTTGAATTTTGCTATAAGAAACTGATGATCTGAGCCACAGTCAGCTCCAGGTCTTGTTTTAGCTGACTGTATAGAGCTTCTCCATCTTTGGCTGCAGAGAATATAATCAATCTGATTTCGATGCTGCCCATCTGGTGATGTCCACGTGTACAGTCGTTGTCGGAGCCAGCCGTCACAATGGCGCTTGTTTAGCATAAAATAAAGACACAGAGAGCCAGCAATATTTTCATGGACAGAGGGCAGCTCATTCAGACTTCTTCTCCTCTCCGGTCACTTTTTATTATCCTTTGTTCTCTCCTCCCGCATGGCCGTTTGCCAATGTCTCACGTTACCTACATCCGGTCATGGCTTTTCCCCACCCTTCACCATATATGGTCATCACTTTATACACTGCAAGGCACGGACATGCAGGTTACTGAGGTCAGCGAGGCACCAGGTGGCGCTATTTGCCATGACTTCCTGGCTCCCACATGCCCTCTTTCTTTATATTTTAATCAGAATCATATATATCAGTACCAATACGGTTATATCGAGAGCGGTAGGCGACTCTTGTGAGACCGGAAGCGGGCCGCGGACTGGAGAACCATGCAGTACACATAGGAATTAAAGAAGGAAGACATTGTATACAGCAACACAAAATAATGCAAATAACTACTATAATGATCACTATAATCAATAAATGTCGAAGCCAACTTCTGTCCAGAAGCCAAGAATATAACCATGCCCATGGATCAACGGAAGGAGGGGGGGCAAACGGATTGTGGGCTACCATGGTTTCCATATGGTCGATCGTCGCAGATATGCTGACATTATTATCAGGAATAAACATACAACAGTGAGAATGAACAAGTGCACAAACTCCTCCTTTTGAGGCTAAAATCACATCCAAAGCAAAGCGATTCGGTAAAACCACTTCTCTCATTTCAGACAACTCCTGGTTGAGTTTCCTCAAAGCTTTTATGGTATCATTGAATAATTCTTCAGTCCAATTTGCTAGCCGATGGAGGTCCCTATAGTTCATTGCTGCACCCACTGAGGGCAGCAAGGCCCGAGAGACCTGGGTACCGATATATTGATTTATGGGTGAATTAACCTCCCGACGATTTCATACTCTAAGAGAAGATGGTAACTTATCAACCTTATACAACAACGGAACCACGAGACCCAAGGTACATGTGCCTGTGAGGTTTCGAGGAATGGCTTTGTATGCTTTTTCGCCACAAAGCAACCATAACTCTCTTTGGAGTAAATAGCTGATATTACTACTCTCGAGGAATGGCTTTGTATGCTTTTTCGCCACAAAGCAACCATAACTCTCTTTGGAGTAAATAGCTGATATTACTACTCTGTTGGGACCAGTTAAAGGCTGCATTAAATAAGGAACTGATATGAAATTGCTCATCTGTGGTATTTGCTAAGCCAGGGATAGAAGAATTCAGACTCCAATTTGCATGGTAGGTTTCTTTCCTAGTTTTTAGCCATGCACTGGTATCGCTTCTATAGCACTGAGATTGGTCACTATATGTTCCTGTAAGAGAACAAGAGCTATTAAACATGAATTTCAATGTATATTGACAGTTTGGATATATGCCCCATGATTCTTTCCCCTCTTTAATTTGAAAACAAATGGGGGCAGGCTCATGGAGGGTCAATTGTACTGGAGGCCAAAAAGTTTGCTATGGGGATATAATATTAGTAAATTGAAAAGATCCATTGACAGGCACACCATGAAGCATTATGCCTGAATGACTGGCAAAGGGTGGCATGTGCATACATAACCAACATTTAGAAGCATGCAATAAACTGGTAAACTTAATCATATCTTGTACAAAAATATTATTCCTCCATATCTTATGATAATTTTCTCCCCTAAAAGTCTTATTCAACAACACTGTTCTTATAGTTCGAGAGTGGCTGAGCCGTGGATACTGCCAGCCAGAGTAGGATTCAGGCGACAGCTGCTTGCCAGCCGATAAGGTGAAATATGGTGGTTTCAACTGGTCTGTGTTGTCTGCTTCTCTTCCTTGTATAACGGTGCAGCAAAGGATGGCAAGGCAAATGGTTAGGAAGGCAAACACTGCCAGATGCAGCTCGAGTGCAGCACCTCTAGGTGGCGCATGCAGAAAGGTTTCAATGCTTCATCCACAAAATGCTGACAAAGTGTAGGGGAGTTCCACATGCTGTGAGGCAGGACAACCCACTGATATCGCTGGGTGGGCTGCAAATTGTTATATACTGGCAATGTAAAAGCAAACCGTTCCCTGTCTGCTGGATCCAGTGGGATAGAAAAAAAACAGTCCTTTAAATCAAGCACCGCCAACTGATATTCTCGTGGGAGCATATTTGGATTTGGCATGCCAGGTTGTAAAGTTCCCATTGGCTGTATTTGTTGATTAATTCTCCTCATATCCTGTAAAAGACGCCATCCGACTGATTTTTTCTTAATAATGAAAATTGGGGAGTTTCAGGGAGATGAGGACGGTTCAATGTGGCCAAGGGTCAATTGTTCAGAAATAAGCTGGGCCGCCGCTGCTAATTTTTCTTTTGGTAGAGGCCATTGTTCTACCCATACTGGGGTAGTGGTGATCCATCGTAACGGCAGTGCGGTGCGTGGAAGTGCAGGGGTGGCCCTTAGAATAAATTTGACTCCAATTTGGTGTCTGCAATAGCCAAAATATCGCGCCCCCATAAGGAGACTGGAATGTCCATTATTAATGGATAGAGGGTGATCTGCACCCCGCTATTGCTTTGGATGAGTATTGGGTGGAGATTGCGCCGTGCCTGTGATTCACCTCCCACACCAATAACTTGTGAGGCTGGACAGGTGGGCCAACTGGATGGCCATGCAGATTTTACCACGACTGTTACATCCGCCCCTGTGTCCAGAACTCCCACAATGCGTCGACCTCCCACTGTCAGAGACACAGAAGGGCGCGAGGCTGTAATGTTCATGGCTGCTGCAATTAGGGGTAGTTGTTCGGATGGGGGGGAAATGATAATCTTCGCCACTGAAGTATTTGACTGTATTCTGCATGGACGATCCGCATATAGCGTGATCTCAGGGAAATTCACATATGGTCCGTGTGTTAGCATCGGTACCGCATGAATTCCTGTTGCTTGTGCAGATAATAAAGGCAATACCAGACAAGTGGCATGATTGTCTAACCCTGCTTCAGTGAGAACATGAGTCTTTAAAGGGCAGAAAGGCAAATGGAATTCCACGTCCTGAGTCAGGCAAAGTCGTGGTGCTGTTTCCCTGGACTCCGGGGGGTCCCCTATTGATTTGTCTGGGCCCGGGGTGGGCCCTGCTGCCAGTTTCCCTGCTGTTGTCCTTGCTGATTTCGGGCAGTGTGCTGACCCTGCTGTTGGTTTTGAGGAAGCGATCTGCATTGATTGGCCCAATGAAAGCCTTTTTTGCAGATTGGACATTTGGTAGAAGGACGCCTAGGCCGTTGTGTGGATCTACATTGCGCCTTAAAGTGTCCTGGTCTGCCACACTGGAAACAAGTTTTATCGGTGGCTACAGGCTGGTTTTTATTTAGCGCTGCTGCCAGCAGATGAGCTGCTGTACCTACAGACTGACAAATGCGAAGCATGGCTGCTGTGTCTGTGGCAGGATTGTGTATTATCGGGCGCAACGCAACCTTACAAAGACTCTCCTCCCTGAAAGAGAGGGGAGTGGTTGTGGGCGGGAGCCCGAGCACCGCCCAGCAGGGGGCGTTGCCCCCTGCCTCCAGCTCACCTGGCTGGCGCTCACGCCCCCCCCGATGGCCACCCAACCAGGTGCCGTGGAGGGGGCGTGTTCAGCAGCCTTTTGCTGCAGTGCCAGCCTCTCCCTGGCCTCATTCCTCATCGTCGTCCCTTCTTGAGTCATCAGCTAGGAGACAGAGAAGAGCCATGAGGTTTGGAGTCGGGGGGGGTCTGGTTCCTTGCATGCCTTTTAACTTTAAGAGGCTTGCGTGCGCTCATTGCTTTACTGCTTTTAAAAACCCAGGCATCCAGGTTTGCCTTGCTGTGTCCTCTTTTCCGTGTAAAAACCTACATTTAACCTTCTATTTCCCCCCACTCCTGGTGCTTGATTTGTTTGTGCCCAGCACGTGCCCCCAGCGAGGTCTGAGTGTGAGTGTGGCTCCATCTTTCTTTCTCCCTCGTCTCCTCGCTTTCCTTCCCCTGCCTCTGCCTTGGTGGCTTTTAATTTTTGGCCAGGAGGCTTGTATGTTTTCCCCTCTATTGCCCTTGCCTGTCCAACTGCATGGCTGGTCTGGGTGACTGAGAGGGTTTGCCTTACATTTAATTTGTTGGCCAGGGTGCTTATGTGTTTTCCCCCTCCATTGTCCTTGAGAGCCTGTATGGGACAGCTAAATATTTCTGCATTGCTGGGGTTGGACTAGATGATCCCCAGGGCTCCTCTCCAATTTTAAGTCGTGTGTGTGTGTGTGCTTGCAGCGTGTGTTTGTGCCTGCCGTTTATTGATTATTACTCTTCTAGCGTGGGTTTAATTTACCCTGCCATCCCTTCCATTGGTACCACTTAAATCGGGAGCCCACTGTAAAATTTAAAGGCTGCTGGGGCTTGGAATACATTGTGCACTTAAACCTCACCCCCCTTGGTTTCTCTAAGCCACCACCCCCCTTCGCTTGATGTTTGGGAGAAGAAGAAATAAGGCAGGGCTTGGGGTGGACAATTCAGGGTTTATGATCAGGGAACCATTCCTCAGCACTGCACGTTTATACGTTTAGAACCTTTGAAGGTGTGCCTTTGCCTGGTTCTTGTCATTGGCTGCATTTGCCAGTACAGGCTCCCTAAAGAAAACTGCTTTTAAACAACAACAACAAAAAAGGTTTCGGCTTATAGTACCTTACTAAAAAGTCCAGGTTAACTCACGGTTTATATTTCCACTTCATTTTGGCTCACTGTAAAGGACAGCTATTTTCCTTTTCTTCAAACTTTTTCCTTGCCTCCGCATCTTCATTTTACTCCCTCCACCCCTCCTCCCTCCAAACTCCCCCCCACGCTTTCCTTCTCCTCCTTCCACCCCTCCTCCCTCCCTACACCCCCCACCCTTTCAGGAAAGAGATACATCACATTAACCTTAAAAAAAAAAAGGCGTCTTTGGATTTCCCTTTGCTTCTTGCCTGAGTCATCACAGTTACCAGACAGGTTTTTTTCAACTGCCGGGCAGGCTTGATCGCTCTTTGAGTGACCGGCAGATTGTGAGGCATTGTCTTTAAGCACCTGGCAGTTCAGCAGCTCTAGTTGCATTGTCAGTTTAACTAACCAGCAGTTTGACCAATTGCAGTCTTTTGTCTATTTAAGCACCTTTATTTCCATCAACTGGTCTTGAGCCGACCTTGTGGGCAAAAATTTACTTTCTTTGTTTGGCAAAGTTTCCTTTGTTTGCTGTAAGATATTCCCCTTAAGAGCAACCGCACCCCTCCTTTTCAGAGGGCCGCTGGTGTGGGCCTGGAATCTTATTGATTTCCTTTTCTCTTAATTTGGCTGCAGCTTCTGAGCATCTCCTTGTAAGCAGTTATTTTCAATTCTGTTTGATTACTTGGCAATGCTTTGCGCCTAGATTTGCCTATCATTTAAAAGGGGCAACTTTTTATTGTAGGCAATTATCTTCTAATTCTGTTTGACTGCAGTTGGGGTTGCTTTGTGTATGGGATTGTTCCTTGGAGCCAGGTGCTAATATGTAGCTGAGCGCTGCTGCTTGAACTCTTGCTGGGTTGTGATTTAATAAATATAAATAAATACAAGCGGTGCAGTTAAGTGACGTATAGCTTGTTCATTTTGTCAGCAGTTACGTTGAGCAATTGATAATAGTAATTTCTACTCATAGCTATAAATCCATTGGCTATTAATTGAGATACTATCGATTAATAATTAATTCATCAACCGTGCTCTGAACTTTATTGATGCACAATAATTGTATACTGACATTTAATTACAGTCAACTTATTAATTGACTGGTGATATTAGTACTAATTAAAAAATAACAACAACAATAATAAAATAAAATAATAAAATAAAATAAATTTGAAAAGTAAATAAATAATAATAAATAATAATAATAAATAATAATAATTATAAAAAATAAAAAAAAATATAATAATAATTAATATTAAAAATATAGATAAATAATAAATAAATGAAAATTAAATTTAAAATAAAATAAAATAATTAGTGACGAAATAAATAGTAGGCGCATTTTACTAGTGCACAGAGCAGCTCATGGCGCCCAAGAGGAAGCGCACGGGTGCAGTACCAGCACACACTGCAGATGGCAACCGTCGTAATAATAAACCCAAACCCATTTCGCAGTTCCTCAATGCCTTCAGATCATTCATTGTTGACTATGAACAGCACTTTCTCCTAGCTATTCTTTAGTTCTATTTGCCTTGTGTTTCTTACTTCCTTGTTTCGCAAACCAGTGGCCAGCCTTTAAACTACCCAGGTGCAGGCCCAAGCCCTCAGACAGGAACGGCGGCTGTGCAAACTAGGTCTCAGGCTTGCTCGGCGACTTTCAGAAACGCATCGGAGCGCCTGCGGGGAGGCTTCCGGCCCGTATCAATAGCCTCGTTGCTTTCAGTTCTTCTAGTTCTTTGCAGAATAGGCAGCCCAGGGTCCAGCTTCCAGAATCAGGCACCTCATCAGCCGGTGATGATGAGTCAGAATGGCTTACGCCCTTTCTGGGGAGGCCGCTGCTCTTAGCATCTGGCAGTTAGCCCGTATGTCGGGAAGAAGCCATCAGAGGTGTATCACACTGGAAAGCTGGACCTTAGAAAGGATTTAAAACGTAAGGTGTGCTGGTAATTCAATAAAGGGCAATGCCAAAGGCAGTCTTGTAAGTACCCGCACGAGTGTGAGAGATGTGCAGGGGCTCACCCAGCCACGGCGTGTTACTAAGGGAAGCGGCCCTTTCAGGGAGGTCAGGGCTTCCACCACTCTAGTTCCAGATGAGCCCCCGCAGCAGGGAACCATCGTTAAAGTCCTTCTGGGTCTAGCATTTTCTCCAATTCAGCTTTCTCCTCTCCTCAACCTCTTGTCTATCCATCTGGACAGAAGTGCAGCATCCTATCTTTGGAAGGGTTTCTCAGAGGGTTTCAGAATCCCGGTAGTGGCTCCTTAACCGCGAAGGACTCTCCTAATCAGAAGTCAGTAAGGGAAAGGACGCTCGCCTCACCCCACGGGTAGCTAGCCCCACCCCTGGGTGCACACCACGTGTGCCACTCCGAGTGCCAGAGCAGCTAGCTCCGCCTCTGGAGTGACACTATGGCATACAGCTAATTGGGATGAACCCAACAGGGCCGCCACTTAGCCCCTGCTTGGTCTCCAGGACAGAGGCACCCCTTCCCAGACCCACCCCCCTTTTGTGATAATTAGGCAACCAAATGTATCATTCCATAACACCTCATACAGGAATTATTTTTTCCTGGGGAACCTGCCTTTTCCGCCCAGATCAACTACAAGAGCAAGACCACAGCTTTAACAAAATGACAGCCCAAGCAGGAAGACACATGGGAGCAATGGTACTGCTTTGAAGTGTTCCAGATCCATTTCCTGTTCTCCCAATGAGCAGGGCAGCTGTGGACAAAATTGCAAACAAGTACAATAATGATTTAGTCCTTAGTCCTAGAATCTAGTAAGCCTTTAAGCCCAACAGTCGGAATCACATAATTTCAATGCTTTAACCATATTAGGGAACATGTATAGTTAGTAAACAAATTGCTAGTTTTGTGAGAAATAACACTTCACTGAAGTGGATAATGCTTTGGCCAAGAGCTCACCTTTGGGAATCTTCTAGAACATGTTGCATATGTAGCAGTTCTGTCTAGCTAGAGTGAAACTGAAACCTGACATTTCAGTATCAGATAGAATTGTTCTGGAATGTCCTGGCTGTGTCTGTTGTACAACAGTTTTGGAAATCTGTAGGAGAGTATCCCACCAATCTCTTGTCATACTAACAATCTTGTTATCAACTAACAATCAAAAATGCTAAAATTTTAGCTACATTGGCAACAGGATGTTGGCTAGAAGCAATTGGTTTTCTGAAGCTAAAACGTACAATTTTGTTCTAGGAGTTACTTGATCACAATATAGAACTATTTGTTTATTCCTTATGAGTTTTACACATGAAAACGTATACTCAAGCAGATATTCTTATAATCACTGTACTATACTATGATACAGTGCATAATGAACATCCACATTCAGTTAGTCTGTGTGCCTCACATACTTGGGCATAGAGCTGGGCACAGTTGCCCAATCATCCCGCTTACCTAAGGAGAAGATTGACACCCTTAAGGAAATAATTCATACTACCCTTGCACTAACAAAAATCACCCTCAGACAGATACAATCCCTGTTAGGTCATTTCAATTTTGCTTGTAGAGTGGTTTCCCCCGCCTAGCCAGGCTTTCAGTGGGTTTCAAGCACCCACACCACAGGGTCCGTCTTCCAAAGACAGTTAAGGCCGACCTAGAGGTTTGGGTGACATTTTTGGAACACTACAATGGAGTATCCCTACGGCAGGATGTTCTTAACTTGTCCTCAGATTTTCAGGTCCATTCAGATGCGGCAGGGTCCCTGGGCTTTGGCTTGTATTTCAGGGGCCGATGGGGCGCGCAACGTAGGCCAACGGGGTGGCAGGGCAAGGGCATCACGCGGGATCTCACTTTTCTCGAGTTTTTTCCAATAGTAGTGGCCGTGCATATCTGGACAGAGGAGTTTCGAAATCGCCGGGTGTGCTTCAGAACCGACAACCTGGCAGTGGTGAACAGACAGTCATCCCGATCTGCGAGGGTCTCCTCCCTTCTGCGATGTCTCGCTTCCGGTCGCTGGCACCTGGAGCACAGCTGTTGCCCAAACCCTTTCCGGAGCACCTGTGGAACGTTGGAGACGCAAAGTGATTAAGGGAGTATTAGCGTCTGTCGCACCCTCCACTCTCAGGTCTTACAAGAGGGCCTGGTGCGATTTCTTGGGCTTCAGGTCTGGGACATCTGGGCTTTCGCCTAACGTGCCGCCCACCACTGACTACGTTCTGCAATACCTTTCACACCTTGATCACTTAGGACGTGCGCCTAAAACCTTAAAATACATGCCATTAGCTGCCATTAGCTTCTTTGCTAGGGCCACGTTCTCCTCCGATCCATGCAGTGACTTCCTGATCCGCAGAGCTATCGAGGGCTGGGGCAGGTTACGCGGGATCTCACCTTTCTTGAGTTCTTTCCAATAGTGGTGGCCGTTCACATCTGGACGGAAGAGTTTCGAGATCACCGCGTGTGCTTCAGAACCGACAACCTGGCGGTGGTGAACATTCTAGCCAGGCAGTCATCTCGGTCTGAGTGGGTCTCCTCCCTTCTGCGGGCGTTCGTCCTCCGGTGCCTTGAGTACAACATAATATTTTCAGCCAAATTCTTACCCGGAGCCAATAATGACATAGCCGATGCCTTGTCTCGATTTCAGATACCTCGCTTCCGGTCGCTTGCACCTGGAGCACAACTGTTGCCCGAACCCTTTCCGGAGTACCTGTGGAACGTTGGAGACGCAAAGTGATACAGGGAGTATTAGCGTCCATGGCACGTTCCACTCTCAGGTCCTACAAGAAGGCCTGGTGTGATTTCCTTGGTTTCAGGTCTGGGTTATCTGGGCTCTCACATAACGTACCTCCTACCACTGACGACGTCTTGCAGTACCTTTCCCATCTCGATGATCTGGGACGTGCTCCTAAAACCTTAAAGATTCACGTAGCCGCCATCAGCTTCTTTTCAAAAGCTACATTTGCTCATGACCCGTGTAGTGACTTCTTGATCCGTAGAGCCATTGAGGGTTGGGGCAGGTTGCAACCTCCCAGGGCCGAGAGCCGTAAGCCGATTTCTTACGGGTTGTTATCTCAGATACGCATAAAACTCAGGTCGATTTGCTGGTCCAGGTTCGAGGCACGTCTCTTTTCCGCAGCATACGCTATCGCCTTTTTTTGGTGCGCTCAGAGTTGGTGAGGTGGTGTTTGAAGTTGGTGCACGAGGTTCAACACGCGGCCTCCTGTGCGAGGACGTGCAGTTGTCCGAAACTACCGTGACAGTGCGTATACGTCAGTCCAAGACTGATCAGGCGGGTAAGGGTGTCCTAGTTAAGCTCACGGCGTCGGCACAGCAGGGCCCATGCCCGGTAAAGGACACTAGGAGGTACCTCTACCTCAGACCGCCCGGCCCAGGTCCGTTTCTGGTCCACGAAGATGGGTCACCCTTGTTGAGGCACCAATTCACCAGAGTGCTTCGCAAGGCTATTGAGGCTTGTGGTCTATCCTCCCAGGAGTACGCTGCGCACTCCTTTAGAATTGGCGCCGCAACCACGGCTGCGCACCTGGGGTTACCGGCGGACAGGATCAAAGAGATGGGCCGGTGGAAATCCAATGCTTATACCGTATTTTTCGCTCGATAACACGCACCTGACCATAACACGCACATAGTTTTTAGAGGAGGAAAACAAGAAAAAAAAATTCTGAATGAAACAGTGGATGTATCATTTTTGTGCTTCATGCTGCGGCCACAGACATGTGATTTGACGGTGAGTTTGGGGTAGCCCAATGCAAAGATCCTGAGGATCCATGTTGATCCATGCTTTGTAACCACGTTTTTGCACCATTGCAGCCCCAGGCAACAGTGGGTGCGTGATTTTTTTGGTGCAGGCTGTAGCCATGGACATGCTATGTGATCTGATGGTGAATTTGGGGTGACCCAATGCAAAGATCCTGAGGATCCATGTGGATCCGTGCTTTGTAACCACGTTTTTGCACCATTGCAGCCCCAGGCAACAGTGGGTGCGTGATTTTTTTGGTGCAGGCTGTAGCCATGGACATGCTATGTGATCTGATGGTGAATTTGGGGTGACCCAATGCAAAGATCCTGAGGATCCATGTGGATCCGTGCTTTGTAACCACGTTTTTGCACCATTGCAGCCCCAGGCAACAGTGGGTGCGTGATTTTTTTGGTGCCGGCTGTAGCCATGGACATGCTATGTGATCTGATGGTGAATTTGGGGTGACCCAATGCAAAGATCCTGAGGATCCATGTGGATCCGTGCTTTGTAACCATGTTTTTGCACCATTGCAGCCCTGTTTTTGCATCAGATCATTGCTATGTGATCTGATGGTGAATTTGGGGTGACTCAATGCAAAGATCCTGAGGATCCATGTGGATCCGTGATTGGAACCACGTTTTAAGTAGGGAGGGAAGGAAAAACATAGAAGCGACAAGGAGAGGGGTGTGCAGAGAAGCAGCTGGCTAAGAATGCAGGAGAGGGGTTTTACCGGAGGGAGGAAAGGAAGGCAAAAGTCCCCCCCCCACAAGCCAGCCAGCTCTCTCTCTCTCTCTCTCCCCCCCCCCAACCTGCATGTTGCCTTCGAGTCCCAGACGCACGGAGAGGAATTAGAAGGAAGGACGCTCTGCTTGCCTGGAGGGGAGGGGTTTTCTCTGCTCTTTGTTCCGTTTGAGCAAACACAGTAAGGAAACAGAAGCGGGTGGGCAGTAAGACCCTGAGGCAGAATGCAGGAAAGCAGCAGCTTCCTCCTTTCCTCCCTTCTCCGGACGATTTGATATTTGCCTGATTTTTGCCTTCACTCGCGCTTGTCAGCTCCAGGGACCACACATTCGCTCAATAACACGCACAGACATTTCCCCTTACTTTTTAGGAGAAAAAATCTGCGTGTAATAGAGGGAAAAATACGGTAAGTCTTATATTCGCTAGTATGCGACCTGCCGCTTTACCCTACTTACCCGCCTTTTCTTTCTGTCTTTTACCCCCAGTTATGCTCAGAAGAAGCGTGTGGATTTGCGGCCACAGTATAGTTCATTGGGCCCGCGTACGAGCGGTGAGCTGCGGTCTTGCATCCAATCTTGGCCTTCCACATGGTGTTCGAGTTTCCTGGTTTTCGAGAAGAGGCATGCGTTGGGAGGAGCTGATGCCATTGCTGTGGGAGAAAGTAGCCAAGTTCGGCCCTCCCGACATCCTTGTGATTCATTTGGGGGAGAATGACCTCGCTAACAGAAGGAGTGTGGACTTGTTGTGGAGCATAAAAAGAGACTTGAATGCATTTGCAGCCTTGTGTCCCAGAACGACGGTGTTCTGGTCCTCCTTCCTGAAAAGAACTGTTTGGCGCGGTGCGCAAAGCTGTATGGCCATTGAAAGAACCAGGAAACTCGTAAACCGGGCGGTAGCCCGTTGGGTGCGCTTTATGTATGGCCAAGTCATTTATCATGACCGTATCCGGATCGGCGACCAAGCTTTATACCGGAATGACGGTGTCCACCTATCGGATTTGGGGAACGACATTTGGTTAGCTAGTGTCATCAAAAGTATCTGGGATTGGTTGCAGCTTTGAGGGTATTGGCGGCGAGCCTTTGGCTCGGGTGGCGGTTAGGCATTGGAATAATGTGTTGTGTGTCGAAGTGCTAGGTGTGGCCATCGCCTATGCCTTCAATTTTTAGGGGTATTCCGTTAAAGGAATCTGGCGGTCGTGTATTCTGTCCGATGCCTGCTTGGCGGGAGGCCATGGCACGACCCTCAGTGACAGCAGGGGTGAGCCTATAGTTGGATTAGCATCAACAGGCTCCACCTACTGGTGAATAAACCCACTTGTTTCGATCCAATGCCTAAGCCAATACCTTTTCATTGCTGTAATCAATAAAGTTGTGGCCTTTTCTAGCCCATCAACCTTATATCACTTGTCCTTGTGTCCTCATTTCACTTCGCGGGGGTCGGGTCCTCGAACCACAATCCTCATTTGCATTTTCAAAGGCCAATTGTTTGATAATTATTTGTTTGGCTTCAGGATTTTCAATTTGACGACTCACTGCTGTAATCAGCCTGTCCATAAAGGAAGAATATGATTCTCTAGGTTCTTGTCTGATTGAACCCCACCTAGACTGAATACTGGTGGGTTCTGGGATTTTTCTCATTGCTTGTTGAGCAGCAAGAGCAGTATCCCTCAATAAGATCTGCAGCGGTGTGGCTTGTACTGAAGCCTGAGCGAGGGGGCCACGCCCCATCATGGCATCTATGACGTCTGCAAGAGTAAGGTTAGGATTATTCCCTCTTGCTTGTTGTAATAATGCTGGAGCATAAGCACGGCAGGCGATTTCCCATTCATGGGCAAACAATACACCAGCTGATGGGGGTAAAACTGTACGTGCCAAAAGCTTGATGTCATCTGGAACCAACAGCTGGGCTAATGTGGCTTCCAAAAGAGCCTGTGTAAATGGGGCTTGAAGTCCATTTGTCCTTACTGACAATTGGAGCTCTTTCAAGATTTTAAAGTCAAAAGGTTGGTGCTGGGCTTGAGTTCCTGCTGGAGCACCAGCAGGGGGCACAATAACAGGGAATGCCATAGTATCCTGAATTAAGGAGCAGGCAAGGACTGCACGTTGAAAAGGGGTAGCTGGTTCTGCCGCTGAAAGAGCAGGGTCATTTCCAGCCAGACCACGGTATTTTTGCAGGATTGGGTCCTCTGGTGAGGAACTGTAGTCCGGAGGTTTGGGTTCTGGAGCTGCTGGCAAAGCGAGTATTGGAACAGATGCCAGCACAGCAGGCTGAATTAAAGAAGCTGAAGGTTGTGTTGCCAATGCAGCCATGGAGATATTTTTTGGTGATAAAGAGCCCATGGCATAACGAACCTTGCACCATGCATTTAAAATCCGAACACCTATGCTGGGGTGCCCATGAAAATGTGTCCCGATCTTATCCTAATGTTTTAATTCCCATGTCCCATCGGCAGGAAACCAGGGACAATGTTCATCAATGTACAGAATGAGCTGTATCAAATCACCCTCTGGAACTTCCAATTTGTTGGAGGAGAGGAGAAATTTTAAGTCTTTTAAAAATTTCTGTTGGGGAGTAGACAAAGAGCTGCCCATTCTAAAATCAATATAAAAAAGGAAGGGATCGAACTCACCGGGATCTTTTTTTAAGATGCCTCAGCGCTGTGGAACCCTTGCCGGGCGTAGTGAGCCGATGATATCCACTGCTTGGATCGAAAATCCTCTCACAGTGTCTTTTAAAATCCTCTTAGTCTGCCTCAGACTGTTTGCTTTAAGTTGCCTCTTAGCTCTCTTTTAAAAGCCTCAGTCGTATTCTTTTATTCAGCCTCACACGGGGCACCACTTGTTGGAGCCAGCCGTCACAATGGCACTTGTTTAGCATAAAATAAAGACACAGAGAGCCAGCAATATTTTCATGGACGGAAGGCAGCTCATTCAGACTTCTTCTCCTCTCCGGTCACTTTTTATTATCCTTTGTTCTCTCCTCCCGCATGGCCGTTTGCCAATGTCTCACGTTACCTACATCCGGTCATGGCTTTTCCCCACCCTTCACCATATATGGTCATCACTTTATACACTGCAAGGCACGGACATGCAGGTTACTGAGGTCAGCGAGGCACCAGGTGGCGCTATTTGCCATGACTTCCTGGCTCCCACAAGTCGTCTCTTGTGTTGTTGGGAAAGCGTGTTTGTGATGACCAGCTTGTTCTCTTGACAGAACTCTATTAGCCTTTGCCCTGCTTCGTTTTGATCTCCAAGGCCAAACTTGCCAGTTGTTCCTTTTATCTCTTGATTCCCTACTTTAGCATTCCAATCCCCTATAATGAGAAGAACATCCTTCTTTGGTGTCACTTCTATAAGGTGTTGTAAGTCTTCATAGAATTGCTCAATTTCAGTTTCTTCAGCACCAGTAGTTGGTGCATAAACTTGGATTACTGTGATGTTAAAAGGTCTGCCTTGGATTCGTATCGAGATCATTCTATCATTTTTGAGATTGCATCCCAGTACAGCTTTCGCCACTCTTTTGTTGACTATGAGGGCCACTCCATTTCTTTTACGGGATTCTTGCCCACAGTAGTAGATATGATGGTCATCCGAACTGAATTCACCCATTCCCGTCCATTTTAGTTCACTGATGCCCAGGATGTCAATATTTATTCTTGCCATCTCATTTTTGACCACCTCCAACTTACCCAGGTTCATGGTTCTTACATTCCAGGTTCCTATGCAATATTTTTCTTTACAGCATTGGACTTTCCTTTTGCTTCCAGGCACATCCGCAACTGAGCGTCCTTTCGGCTTTGGCCCAGCCGCTTCATCAGCTCTGAATCTACTTGTACTTGTCCTCCGCTCTTCCTCAGTAGCATGTTGGACGCCTTCTGACCTGAGGGGCTCATCTTCCAGCGTCATAACTTTTATATGCCTGTTGTCTTTGTCCATTGAGTTTTCTTGGCAGGGATACTGGAGTGGCTTGCTGGTTCCTGCTCCAGGTGGATCACGTTTGGT
Organism: Podarcis raffonei; assembly: GCF_027172205.1. Lineage (NCBI taxonomy): Eukaryota > Metazoa > Chordata > Lepidosauria > Squamata > Lacertidae > Podarcis > Podarcis raffonei. The sequence continues at coordinate 26,171,425 of NC_070620.1, forward strand.
CAAAACTCTCCACTATGACCTGTCCATCTTGGGTGGCCCTGCACGGCATAGCTCATAGCTTCTCTGAGTTATTCAAGCCCCTTCGCCATGGCAAGGCAGTGATCCATGAAGGGGGGGAACACATTACACAACAATAAACTAAACACAAAGAAAATTTGTTTCTTCAAATACCTAATTTTCATTACATTGATAACTGACTTCCTCAAATCCCCTCTAACTGAATTTCATTATATCACCTGTATAACAGTTCTCCAAATTCATATTTCTAATAATATTAACTCCTTTCATTTACTAACCTCTTTTCCTTTATTAATATTCTAATCCTTAATATTTACTACCACATATTCTTATTCTACCCCTAGGCCTATTTATTGTTAGTTTCTGTTTGCCACTGTGCAGCTGCTTAGAGTCACAAGACTCTGTTTACATTCCAGGGACATTCCAGGCTGTTGGAAGTCTCACGGAAGACAGGAGACGGATGTGAAGTTACTGGTTTCCTGTTCCTTTGTTTGTTTCAGTTGCTCTCTGCTCTCACAGAGAGAGAATGTGTTTTCTGTCTGCGTAGTAAGAAATACCGGACCTGACTTTATATTATGAAGCCTCTTGCTTGGTATGGTTAAAAGAATGTCTGACTTTGGAAAATACTGACCTATTAGATTTAGAGGGCCGCGACAATAGATATGGTTGGCATTCGTACCTATGGTACAATAAAGTAAAAGTTCATAAGGGTTTCCTGAACCATGTGGTTAGAAAATCTTTATATGAAGTGTAGGATTGGAATAAAAACCTCCTGGAAAGAAGAACACCGTGGTGGATATCACCAATTGAGGTGCTGACAATGAAAAAAGTAAATATGGAAGGGAAAAGAGTAACATATGAGGATATTACCAGGAAAACTGATCAGGGGATAAAGCTCAAACCATATGAACAAATTGGAAAGATGCTAACATGGTGGCTACAATATCACCAATGAAGACAAAAAGAGAAATGGGCTTGAAGACAAAAAAATCAAAATTCCAAATCAAGTTAATAGAGTATAAAGGTAAAACTTTATCTAGAATATATAGTCTATTGCTTGAATGGTATACAAAAGACGAAGAAGTAAAGGAATCAATGATAAAATGGGCGATCGATATTGAGCATAACATTGAATTGGACGCGTGGAAAAGACTACGGAAGGAGGGTTTGAGATTTACAGGATGTATGGCTCTAAAGGAAAACGTTTTAAAAATTATGTATAGATGGCACTTGACGCCAGTAAAGTTAGCTAAAATGTATAGAAAAAGAGAAAGAAAATGTTGGAAAAGTAAAAAAGTAGATGGGGATTATTTTCATATGTCGTGGACCTGTGACAAGGTTAAAAAATGTTGGGAATCAATTTATAATGAACTCAAAAAAATATTTAGGTATACTTTCCCCAAAAGACCGGAAGCGTGTCTATTAGGCTTAATAGGAATGGAAATCAAAATGGAAGACCAAAATCTGTTCATGTATGCTACGGCCCGCACAAGAACCCTCCTGGCCCAAAGATGGAAAACACAAGACATACCAACCATCCAGGAGTGTCAGGTGAAGTTGACAGAATATGCAGAACTTGCCAAATTGTCAGGGAGGATCCAGGACCAGGAAGATCAAAGATACCAAAATAACTGGAGTAAATTTATTGAATATTTAAAGGAGAATTGTAAAGAGGTTAAGACACTAGCAGGATTGACATAATACCTTCAATGTATAACAGTACTATTGTGAGAATGATGTGCGCGATAGAAAGGGGTTAAATATACCAATTGCAGGGAGGGAGGGGAGTCGTGACTCAGCAGAGTCAAAGGGAATGTATGGCATTAATATGGTTTGTTGGAAAAGAATATGTAAGGAAAACAATAAAAATTTACTTGGAAAAAAAAAGAAATAAAGCATAGTGATGTAGCCATAAATCTCATCACTTCTGCTTGCTGCTTTGATTCTCTGCTGAATGGGAATGTGCCTGAGGCCTCATCAAAGGCTCAGGTCGTTAATCACGTCAGAGGGCGATTCTGGAAGATGAGCTTTATCAGCTCAGTCGAACGCAGATTCCGACATTTATTACTTCCAAGAATTTTCTATTTATCTTATATCACAATATTTAGCTAAATATTCTTTAAATTTCTTCCAATCCTCTTGTATCTCCTCTTCTTTCTGGTTGCGGATTATTCCACTCAGGTCGGCCAGCTCCCCAAAATCCAACATCTTCATCTGCCATTCTTCTATTGTTGGTATTTCTTGCAATTTCCAGTTTTTGGCTAATAAAAGTCTTGCTGCTGTGGTGGCATACGAAAACAGTCTAGCATCTTTTTTTGGCAATTCCAGTCCTAGTATTCCAAGTAGAAAGGCTTCTGGTTTCTTAATAAATGTATTTTTCAACATTTATTTCAACTCATTATAAATCTTTCCCTAGAAGTCTTTCACTTTAGGACACATCCACCACATATGATAAAAAGTACCTTCTTTTTCTTTGCATTTCCAACATTGATTATCATTTGTATGATAGATCTTTGCTAATTTCATCGGGGTTAAGTACCATCTATACATCATTTTCATAATATTTTTTTTAAAAATAATATTTATTACTTTTACAACAATTTAAACACTTACCCAAAAAAAAACAAAGAAAAAACAATACATTACAATACAAATACACTACCTAACACTAAAAACATTAAACTAACAAGACAAAACAAAAACAATTTAAAAACACATCAAAAAAGGGGGAAAAAAGAAAAAGAAATTTCAATATCTTATCTTTCTTTCACATATTTCCACGACCTCCTCACACCTCCCTTTTTGTATTCCACTTCTATTAATTATTTCAGCAATTCCTCTCCATCTTCCCCTGTTTTCTGTCCTATAATTATCTTAACACATTTTAACCTTCTGGGTTGGTGCCTCCAGTAATGGCGGAATTCCTCTGATCGGGAGGAATTTGCCCTGTGGGAATTTGGGTCTGGCCGCCACGGCGAAGGCGGAGACCCGAAAAAATCACAGGCAGGAGAAGCCTGTGAACGTGGGATTCGGCAGGCACCTTTTGCGCCTCCCCTACTCGCGGGTAAACCCAGTTTCGGGGATCTGGAGCTAAGTGGGGTGAGCGGCGCGGTGCTTTGAGTCATCTGCTTTTTCCATGGAGCGAAGCCGCATAGCTGTTGCCGGAGAGCACTGACTTTTTCCTGTGGACAATTTGACTTCAAAGTAATTACCCGTGAGTAGAGCTGAAGTGGGAGAATTGGATTTTAAAAGTTTAATTTGATATCGAAACGGGGAGGTTCAACACAGGAAGTCCGCCTTCCCTATTTGTAAATAGACTGAAGCAATGGCTGCAAGCTGAAGTCTTGGAAAGCCTTTTGTAAAAGACTAAATTTCCATTGGTAAGGAGTATAACCCCCCCCCCCGGTGGCAGGAGAAGAGGGGGGGAAGTTGTGGACTGAATATGCCTGCAGGAGAGAGTGAGGAGAGTAAAAATACCGCCGCTCTGACCCTGGAAACGGGCTGCTAGCAGGACTGACGTTTTGGAATGTTCATTGACAGCGCTTAGAACGTTCCTTGACAGCTAGTAAAATAAGAGAAATACACTGTTTCTACTGTCTCCGGCTGTTTCTAAAAAGGAGTGAAAGTAACTGAAAGTAACTGAAAATTGAAACTAACTTTGGATTTGTGTTTAAAAGAGGATACTAATTGACTATTATAAATAGAAACTGTTTCCCCCTAGTGGAAGTCCTCGAAATTGGTTGCTTTACAAGAGCTGGGCTAGGGGAATTTCCAGCCACAAGATAAAAAACTGTGAGACTTTGGGACTGACCTTGAATTTGTTAAGTGTTATGGCAAATGGAAAGGGAAAAACAGACCAGCCAACACCTGAAAAAACATTAAGATCCGGTAGGACTTGGCAGCAACCCAGGAGAGCTTCAACATCAGGCCCCCCTGCTTCTTCCGCTGCTGCTGCTTCTGTATCAGTACATTCAAAACCAAGAGGAATGTCGACAGAAGAGGCTTTAGCGGTTGCATTAAGTAAGATAAATAATTCACTGGAACAGCTTAACAAGAAAGTGGATGCTGCAACTAATAAAATTGTTTTAAATACAGAAAGTATAAATAACCTGGGACAAAAGGTGAACACCAATACAGAAACCATCCAGAAATTGATCCAGGAATCTACTTTGACACGGCAAACTGCAGAGGAAGCTAGGGAGAAAGCAGCTGCAGCTGAATGCAAAGTAACGCAATTGGAGAAAGAGATAGTTCCGACCCTGCAGAGGCAACTTGACGAACATAAGTTGACGCTGGCTATGATTGAACTTAAAGAAAAATAGACAAATTTGCGGATTAGAGCCATACCTGAATTGGAGAAGGAAAGCCTGATAGATTTTCTCACACAGGAATTTGCTGACTTCTGGACTTCCGGGTTAGCGCCATCGACTAATGGAGGATTCCCTCTGAGCTCCAGAGGGAATCGGCTCCGCAGGATTGGGTCTTGCCGCTGCGGCGACGCAGGGACCCTTAAAAATCACAGGCGGTGAAGCCTGTGAGCGTGGTGACTCGGCGGGCACCATTTGCGCCCCCCCGAGCTGCGAAGGAGCCTTTTTAAAGGCTTCGGAACGGGGACGGGGTGAGCGGCGTGGTGCTGAGAGTCGACTGCTCCTGCGGAGTGAAGCCACACTGCCGTTGTCGGAGAGCGCTGACTTCTTCTTGTGGGCAATTGGACTTTAAAGTAACAACCCGTGAGTAGTACGGAAATTGGAATTGTAAAGAAAATTTTTATGAATTAGGCACAATCGGGGAAGGTGTAAACAGGAAGTCCGCCTCCCCTCCTTGTAAATAATTTAAAGCAAGGACCTGCTAACTAAGGTCGAGAGAACCCTTTTTTTTCCTTCTTTGGTAAAAGACTTTAATTTCACGGTTTGGCAGTATAAGAAATCTTACTGGAGGATAAAGAGCTAATTTTGGGAGCTGAAGTGCCACCCTCCCGGACCCGGGAGTGCTCCGCGAGAGAGCCTGTTGATGAGGTACGGAAGAGTTTGACAGCTGTCAAATTAGCTGTCAAGACGGAAAAAGAGAACTTTGTTTCTGTTGTTTCTGCTGGTTATATTTGCTACAACTTTGTTACAATTTGTTGAAAACAAGGAAGAGCTGATACAAACTAACTTGATTTTTGGATTTGAACTGGAATGAATATCAAGGAACCAAAATCCCTCTAGAGGGGGTTTTGGGACATTACAAGAATGGCTGGAGGAGGGAAAATTCAGGCTGAATTGGACAGAGTATTTGTTCTCTTGGGAAAGTTACAAGGCCAAATTGATGTTTTGGCTACAAATGTTACAACTCTGGACTCAACTGTAAACAACATCATTGAAGTTGATAAAGACTTGAATCAGGAAGTCTATTCAACTGGACAAAAAGAGAAACTTGAGAGCTTGGAGAATTTGGAGAAGGAGATATATGTTGTCCCTGAAGAAAAGGAAGGAGGAGCTGTAATTTTGCAGATGACAAAGGAGAGCTTGAGGCTTGACATGATGGCAACAAAGGAAAATAAAAACTTGATGTGGAAGATCTGGCCTGAATTGGAGATTGAAAAATGGAGAGATCCCCTTATGTGGAGATCTGAAGACCTAAGGATTACAAATTTGCTTAAGGTGGAAGTTGGAGCTTTGGGGACATTTGGACTTGAAAGGAGTAAGAAACAAGATTCGGGCTCCACTTTTAAGTATGGAGGTCTGGCTGGAAGAAACATGGATCCCGTAGGGCCAGAGCTTCTCCGAGATTTGGTGTTCAATATCAAGGACTATCAAAAAAACAGGCAGAGAGGAATTGAGAGAGAACTAAGAGCCTCGGATGTGAGATCTCCAGGCTAATAGTAGATTAAGACTGATGGACATTGGTCGGGGACTGAAACCGGGAAAGGGGGGGTGGAGTTTGGGAATCCAAAGGGTACATAATTATAATTTGTTCTGTTTTTATTTTGTTTTTGTTATGTGTATGAAAATTGGGAAATTCGTGGAAGGGAATTTGGGTCGACTTTAGAAAAAATGTTTTAAGAATGAGTACTGATGTATAAGTATTGATGTTTAAGTTTGGATAAGGTAAAATTGGTTTTTGAAAATGAACTAAATTAAATGAAAATAAGGTTAGCAAAAATAAAATTGAGGAAATGGATGAAAGAGAAAAAGTAAAATAATAATATGTTAAATTAAGTATAGAAATAGGTTAAAAATTACAGATAAGGATTTGCTGAATTAACAATTTGAATTGGAATACAAGAAGGGGAGGTATGAGGAGGTCAGGGAAATATGTTATTGAAAAATAAGTATTGTGAACTTTATGTGTTTTTAAACTTTTTTGCTTTTTCCTTTTTGATTCTTTTTTTATTTGTATTAAATTTGAAAACTTTAATATATATATATATATTTTAAAACAAGGAATTTGCTGACTTCTGGGACTTGGACTTGGGTAAAGAAGAGTTTAGAATTGTGAGGGCATTTAGGCTTTGGAAGAGGAGGGAAAAAAGAGAAGAATAGAATAAGAGACTGCTTGATTTCCCTTTGGACCAAAGAAGAGAGAGACAAAATCTTGGGTTGGCACTACCAGAAGAACCTAGAAGTACAACAGTCAAGAGTGGAAATTTTTAAAGACGTTCCGAAATACCTTTTGGATCTCAGGCCCAACTACGGAGATATTGTTGCTCTGTTGAGAAGGAATAAAATCATCTTTAGGTGGGAGTTTCCCCAAGGTCTATCTTTTAGCTTCAAAGGAAGGAAAATAAAAATAAGATCAGTAGAAGATAAAGTAAAGTTTTTGTTTAAATATGAAGAAGATTTGCAGAAGGAACTTGGAAAAGAGCCAACAGCATTGGATAGAAGATCACCAGATAGAGGACCAGAGCAAAGAGCAGCGAACAGAAGATCACCAAACAGGAGAATACTGGATATATCAGCATTATCCTTTGGATTGGACCCAGGGAACGTGTCATCACCACCACCAACAGAAGAAGAGCAAGCATTGGGCGCAGTTGGGGGGATACCAGAGTAACTACATGATGGCGTTGCAGGTTTTGAGCTGGAATGTAAATGGCCTTAACTCCCCCGAAAAGAGGCGGAGAGTATTTCATTTATTGAAAAAAGAACATTTGGACTTGATTTGTTTACATAATATTTTCTTTTAATACAGTACATGCAGTGAACTTAACCCCTTTCTTCTACAGCCTTTCCCAATCTTCCAACATTATATTGTGTCCAACATCACTTGCCCATTCAATCATCACAGATTTAACTTGTTGATTCTCTGTATGCCATTCCAACAATAAATTGTACATTTTAGAGAGATTTTTAACATTGGTATCTAACAGTTCCGTTTTCAATTTGGATTTTTCAAACGCAAAACCATTTTTCTTATCAAGCTTACACAATTCATTAGTCTAATAATATTGTAACCATCCATCCAATTTATCTTTAATTTGATCAAATGGTCTCAATTTAAATCCTTCATTATCTTCCAACAATAAATCAGCATATTTCAACCATTTAGTCTCCATATTCAGCTTTTTCTGTGCCTTTGCTTCCATTGGTGAAAGCCACCTGGGTGTTCTCCTTTCTAAGAGATTTTTATATCTTATTCATACATTATATATAGTTTTTCTAATTACATTGTTTTTTAAACCTTTGTCATACCATAAATATGCATGTCATATTTGTCATTGTCAAATCCTTCCAAATCTAACACATCAGCATTATCTAGTTGAATTCATTCCTTGATCCAGCAGAAAGCTGCAGCTTCAAAATATATCTTTAAATCTGGCAGGGAAAATCCCCCCTCTCTTTTGAATCTGTTAATATTTTATATTTAATTCTGGGGGGTTTTTTTCCTGCCAGATAAATTTAGACAATGCTTTCTGCCATTCTTTAAAGCATCTTACATTATCGACAATTGGTATAGCTTGGAATAAAAACAACATCTTTGGCAATACATTCATCTTAACCACCGATATTCGGCCCATTAGTGACAATTTTAAATTTGACCAGACCTCAAGATCTCTCTTAATTTCATTCCATAATTTTTCATAATTATCTTTATATAAATTCAATTTTTTCACCGATAAATTTACACCCAAATATTTCACTTTTTTCACAAAAACAAGGCCTGTCTTTTCCTGGAGGATTTTTTTCCTCCTCATTATCTAAATTTTTTTCCAACACTTTGGTTTTGCTCTTATTTAATTTAAATCCTGCTACTTGCCCAAACTCCTGAATCAGCTCCAGTGCTTTCACTGCACTGGTATCTGGATCTTGTAAAGTTATCACCAAATCATCAGCAAAGGCTTTTAGCTTATATTGTTTAGATCCTACTGTTATACCTTTAACCTCTTCCTCTTTCCTTAGCATGTTTAGCAAAACCTCCAGAGCCGAAACAAAAAGCAGAGGGGAAAGTGGTCACCCTTGCCTGGTTCCTTTCTCAATTCTAATTGCTTCTGAAACCACATTATTAACTATAATTTTTGCTTTTTGCTCAAAATAGATTGCATTAATACCATTTAGAAATTCTTGTCCAACCTCAATACTAAATTCCTTTTCATAAAACTCCATGAGACATTATCAAAGGCCTTCTTAGCATCAATGAACATTAACATCGCTTTACAATTTTTTTTAACTTCCAACCTTTCTAACACATTGATTATATTCCTAATATTATCTTTCATATGCCTCCCAGGCAGAAATCCTGCCTGGTCCTTATGAATATAATCTGTTAGCACCTTCTTCAACCTATTGGCGAAAATGTTAGCAAAAAATTTATAATCCACATTGAGTAATGAGATTAGTCTATAATTTTTCACATTGGATCTATCTTGATCTGGTTTTGGTATCAGGGTTATAAATGCTTCCTTCCAGGTTTCAGGTGCTTTGTCCCCTCTTAATATCTTATTGCATACATCCACCAACGGCTGAATAAGCCAATCTTTCAAAGTCTCATAATACTTTGCTGACAAACCACCTGGCCCTGGGGCTTTGCCAAGCTGCATCTGATTCATTGCCTTCTCAACCTCTTGTCTTGTAATCAATCCATTAAGCAGGATCTTTTTATTTTCGGGAATTTTTTGCAGTCCATTTACTTTTATAAATTGCTCGATTTTTTCTTTATCTTCTTTTCCACTTTTATACAGCTGTTTATAATATTTCTGAAAACATCTTCTTATCTCTGCAGGTTTCTCCAAAGACTTTCCCTCTGATACAATATTAATAATAATACTTTGTTTCTGTCTCTTTTTTAATTGCCAAGCGAGCAATTTTCCACATTTTTTGCAGATTCAAAATTTGTTTGTCTCATCATCCTTAATTTCCATTCTATTTCCTGATTTATAATCTGAGAATACTGAGTCTGTAAAGCTTTGATTTCCTTTTGGGTCTGCTGATTCTTTGGGTTGCGTCTCAAATTCTTCTCTTTATCTTTTAATTGAGACAAAATATCTTTTTTCTCATTCTGTATCTTTTTCTTAATCAAATTTTGTTGTATGAGGAATCCTCTCATCACCACCCTACATGCATCCCAAATGACTCTTGTTTCCACCTCAGAATTCATATTTTTCTCAAAGTAATCCTTTAGAGTCTTTTGGGCCTTTCCGATCGTCTGTTCATTCCTCAAGAAATCATCATTCATTCTCCATCTGTAGGATCCCTGCAGAAATACTTTCATTTCCAACAACACTGCTTTATAGTCGAAGCAAGTCTTTGGGCAAATTTCAACTTTAGTTACTCCGGGAACAAAGTCTCTGGATATCCATAAATAATCAGTTCTTGAAAATGCTTGATTTGCATCTAAATAGAACGTGAAGTCTTTTTCAGTTGGATTTCTCACTCTCCATATGTCTGACAGATCAAATTTATCCACCATTTCAAAAAAAGCCTTTGGTAATCTGCCAGCATTCATTACTTTCTGTCTCTGTGTTCTAGCCATAAGCGTTGATGCCACTCTATTCAAGTCCCCCATCAATATCAATTTGTAATCCAAATAGTCCAGAGGTCTTGTTTCCAGGTTCTTAAAAATTTCTGCTTTGCCCTCATTTGGTGCATAAATTCCCAACAGCAAGTATTTTTCGCCTTGTGCTTTAATTTCTACTGCAATATATCTTCCCTCCTCATCTTTAAACAACATTTTGGGATTCCTTTTTTCTGTTACATAGGAAACCACTCCTCTTTTCTTCACTTTGTCAGATGAAATAAATTCCTGACCAAGTCTCTTATTCTGGAGGACTTTTCTATGTAATCTAATAACATGGGTTTCTTGCAAACAAATTATGTCCAAATTCTGTTTTGCTAACACATGATATACTTCGTTTCTTTTTGGTCATGAGTTCAAACCATTAACATTCCAAGAGTAGATTCTCAATGCCATCTTGTACTATTAGAGAGCTCCTGCCCCTGCCCCTGGTGTCTGCACTTTCCAATCCAAAATTCTTAACGTTTTTTCCCCAAAAACCTTGTTTTTTCTTTGACGATCCTAATTCTTTGTTTCTTTCCTTGAATTTGAAGGAGAGGCCCTCTGGAAACTCCCACCTGAAAAAGATGTTCTTCCTTCTCAGAGCTCCAGCCAAATCTGTGTAATTATTCCTTAAATTCAGGAAATGTTTTGGGATCTCCTTAAACAAAACAATTGGCTTATCTTTAATCTTCAAACTTTTTTTATAATGTAGACCCAGAATATTGTCCCTCTGTTCCTTCGTCTTGAAGACCACTATATAGTCATGTACATTTTTTGAGTCTTTCTTAAGCCCAAACCTATAGGCCCTCTCAATCCAAGATTTTAGCTCTTCTTTTCCCAGATCCCAACATACTGCAAACTCCTCAACTAGCCAGTCCTTAAGATTATCTTGTTCCAATTGGGGTGCGCCTCTCACTCTCAGTTGGTTCTCCCGTTCCTTCATCTGTAATAAAGCGATTGCAATGAGCGCATCCTGTTGAATTTTCTCCACGTCAGGCACTCTCACTGTTTCCAATTCAGTCAATCTTGTTTTGTGACCAGCAACTTCTTCCCTGACCTCTTGAACACCTTTTTTCAAATCCACAAATTCTTGTTTAAGCTCCTGTACACTCTGCTGCGTTCCTCTGACATCTGTTCTTATGTCCGTTAACATTTGCATCACCGCCTCTTCAAAATTTGGTGTTTTGGAGCCTCTTCTGTCTTTAATTTTACTTTTATCAGGCTTATTTACACCATTAGCCATAACTATTCCAATGTATCAAGGTCAACTCACCCAGTCACAGTCAACAAGATTTTTAGTGTGCAGGCAGCAGCAGACAACTCAGCAGCTCCCCCCTTTCAAAGTCTTATTCTCTTTACTCTTCTTATTCTTTTTAGGAACCATCCAAAATTAATTCAAGCACTTGTATCCAATTCAGGGAGGGTAAAAGAAACACTGTGTACTGTTTTAAGAAGCTCAGACGGCAGCAGTTACCTTGTAATCCCCAAAGAGGAAAACGAAAGTTGAATGTATCCGCTCCCTTTGTGACACAATAATGGAGTCTAGCCTTCCCCCGCCGGGAAGTCCGCTTCCAAAAAGCAAGAGCCTATTCCACTGTCAAATCTATCTCATGCAGGGTCTCTCAATTCAATCCAATTCTCCCCCTTGCCCCTGCAGAAAGAGGGGTTTAAATTATTTCCTTGGAAGTTTTAACAAGTCTTTTAAAGTTACAGCTTCGGTCAGCAGTGACTGCTTTCACTTCTACTTCATCGGAAAGGGATTGACCTCTGTAATTTAAATCCCTTCCAATCCAATTAACAGTCCAAATTTGAAACCTTTTTTACTCACAATTATCCAATCTTTTGTAATTTGGTCGGAGAAATTGGTAGCTCACAATTGCCGGACTTTGGAGCTTCACACGATGAAGAAAGCGAATAGATTCCACAGTACCCACGTCTCCAACTCAGCTCGCGCTCGGGGCTCTTATTAGAGCTTACTGGGGAGCAGGGGAGTCGCAAAGGGTACCCGCTGGAACACTAGGTCCTCAGAATCTGAGGTTTTTTTCAGGGTTCCGCGATGCTCTCGCGGTCACTCCAATCTTCAAAGCGCAGGGGCTCTTTCATCCGAAAGAGCTCCAGTCTGCCATTAAATGTGCGGCCAACCAGTACAATGTAACTAAAGGATTTTTTACATTGCCATATCTTATCACAATTTGTTTACTTTTACTCTTAAAGTTCTGTTGGTTAGCAAGCTGTTGTGCTGCCATGTTATCACTGAGCACAGTGATTGGCATTTCAGAAGGTATTCCTAGTTCTTTTATTAGGCAAGCAAACCACTCTAGTTGTGATGCACATTTGCTTATGGCCGAGTACTCTGCTTCACAAGTACTTGTGGCAACAAAAGTTTGTTTCTGGGATTTCCACTGAACCAGGGCATTTCCAATATAGATAGCATAGCCAGTGGTAGACTTTCCATTTTCTCTGTCTCCCCAGCTGGCATCAGCGTATGCATACACTTGCTGATCATATCCTGTATTCAGCACCAGTTTGTAATCTTTTGTGCCTTTCAGATACCTTAGGATTCTTTTAAGTGCTGCCCAATCTCTCTGAGCACTGCCAATGTTATGTCGGGTCTTGTCCAGCAACTTAAATATAACAGAGAACCTAACAAAGAATGAAAAGCTGTTGCATTCTCACATTTTTGTCCTTCTGGTTCATTTTTGTACTGTTTAGTTATGGGAGTGTCAACCTCATTTGCCCTCTCCATTCCATATGTCTTCAGTAACTTTTTGATCTTTTCCTTCTGGCTTAGAGAGTAGACACCCTCTTCATTTATCTGAATCTCTAATCCTAAGTAATTTTGAATCTCACCCAAATACTTCAGTTTGTATTTGTTACATAGGCTGTTTATAAACCAAGACACTTGCTTTTGTGCAGTTGTTATTAGACAGATATTGGCAACATACAAAAGTAAATAACAAACGCTTCCTTGCACCATTGCTGAATATAAACAGGAATCAGCCAGGCTTTGTTTGAATCCCATCTTTTTCAGAGTTGTGTCTATGCATTCATGCCATAGACGTGCACTTTGGTGTAAACCATATAGTGCCCTTTGCATCTTTAACACAATGTTGTCTTTTTCCAGCTCATAACCTGGTATTTGCTGTAAATACACCTCAGCATCAAGAGGAGCATTTAAATACACTGAGGCAACATCAAAATGATTAACTTTCAATCCCCTCAGACTTGCCATTGCTAAAACTGATTTTACTATTTCAGCCTTTGCTGTTGGGGCAAAGACTTCATCACAATGCATCGTTTTCCTTTGTGTAAAGCCCCTTGTGACCAACCTGGCTTTCCTTTGACAACTACCATCAGCCAGCTTTTTCACTTTAAAAACCCCCTTACAGCTTATGGGCTTTTTACCTTCAGGCAATTCTGTAGGTACAAACACGTTGTTTAGCAGAGAGTTATACTCTGCCTGCATTGCCTTTAACCACACCTCTTTCTCTAGAGTAGGTAACTCTTGCACTTCTTCAAAGTTTTCTGGCTCAGTTACATAAACCTGGTTTATGGGGGCTGGGAACCCATAACGGACTGGAGGTTGACCTTTATTACTTCTTTCAGACCTCCTTGGTTCATTAATCTCACCCCCTGGGCTATCTTCAGGACTGCTTTTGGGGTGGATTGACTCTGGAGATTTACCTCCTCCTGTCCCGGTTGCACTTTCTTTTTCCCCCTGCTCCACATGAGCAGCTGGAGAAAAATGCTCAGTCATTACCCCCTCCCTTTCAATTTTCCTGGGAGCGCTGCCAATTCTTAGCTTTGTTTCAACTGCCTTATTTGGTACGCTCGGTAGTAAAACCTTTTCTGGCAGTTGGTTTTCATGTATCTTGGGCCAATTTCTTTGCTCATTAAAGCTGGCTGACCGACTATAACTCAAATGATTTTGATTGTCTTCAAACCTATAGGCTTTCATTCCGCTTTCATACCCAAGAAATAACAACTACTGTGCCCTTTTCCCACCTTTTCTTTGGTTTTTTTTACAGATATGCCAACCCATGCCTTTGTCCCAAAAATTCTCAAATGTTGCAAACTGGGACTTTTGTTATAGAGAATCTTGTAGGGTATGTCGTCTAATACCCTTGACCAGAAACGATTTCCAATATAATTGGCTGTCTTAATACTCTCAGCCCAATATTTTATTGGAAGATTTGCATCTGCTAACAATGCTTTCATTTGTGTCTGCAAGACACCTCCCCTACACTCTGCTACTCTGTTCTCCTGAGGAGTAGGTAAGTCTATGTTTAATCCCTTGGGATCGCAACCAGTTTTTTAGGGAGCTTGCTATAAATTCTCCTCCTCTGTCTGTCTGAAAAGAGCACATCTTTTGGCCAAGCTGCCTCTCTACCCTTCTTACCCAGAACTTCAAAGTTTGGGCAACTTCAGACTTTTGCTTCAGTGGGTAGACCCAGCCGAACCTAGAATAGTCATCCACTAGGATCACACAATACTTGTTACGGGAGACACTTGGTGGGAAAGGACCAGTTACATCAGCATGAATCAACTCCAGTGGTTTTTTTGTTTCTCTCTGGCTTGCTCTTGCTACTGGGCAAGCCCTGCTTTTAACCTCCTTGCAAATATTGCAGTCTAAGTAATTATCACAATTTTTAATGTTTTTCATCCCCCCCAACTCCAAAGTTTTGTTCAGCACCTTAAAGCTAGCATGAGCCAGACGCCTGTGCAGCAGATGAATGCACATATCATGGGGCGTGACATTTTGCACGTTCGCAACCTTAGACTTGTGGAGAGAATCAGAACTTACAGGGTTAAGAAGTTCTGAGTGACGTCTCACATTCTGAGGCGTGGTTTAGTATACTGAGGGGAGTGTTTCCCTGTGTCTCAGTGTGTTGTTCCGTTACTGGAGGAGAGACGGGCAAAATGTGTGCTCTGTCACCAGGAGGGTTCTGAGTTGTTTTTCTACACGAATAAAGACTTTGAGAAGATAAGGAAGACACCGTGCGTTAAGCCTGATTTATTACACGCACACACACAGCAACTGCTTCTACGCTGCGTACACTCTGCTACAAGTAGCTGTGGGAGTCCTGGGAGCAGAGCGCTGAGCGGAAGCGTGTGGGCTCCAGAAAGAAAAGCTACAAATCAAACATTCCATAGGTTATGGGTGGTCAGCAAACGCTTTGAAGCAGAGACGTGCCGGTGTGTGTGTTGCAGCCAGCTGAGGAGAAGCTGGAGCCAGTTGGAGCTGTGCCTAATGTTTGAGGCAGAGAGGAGCTCGCTGGGGAGGATCTGGTCTGCTGAACCGGGTGCCGGAGAAGCTACTGCTGTTACGTGAGTACGCTGGGCCCCGGGGGAGAAGATGGCAGACAGCCATGAATCGTATGCAGTCCCATTTGAAAAATTGGACGGAAAGAACTGGGAGGAGTGGAGTAGGAAGCTGAAGGCCTGGCTGGTAGCCAAGGGTCTGTGGGAGGCGGTCCGAGGGCCTCCACAGCAAGCGGCGGCCGGAGCTTCGGCAGCAGATGTTGCAAACGCACACGCCTCACAGAGGAGGAACCAGAAAGCCCTGGGAGCTATAATGCTCAGTTTGGAAGGCTCACAGCTACCTTTGGTGGAGGGTCTTGATAGTGCCCAGGCTGTTTGGCAGGAGCTGGAGAGGGTTTGCCGAGAAACCACAGCGGAAGCCAAAAGCCACGTCCCCAGATGCAGTACAGCCTCAAGGAGAGCTGCTGGCAAGGTTGGGGGGGGGCAGAGAAGACCAAAGGCAAGTTTGCAAAGTTTTCCACCGGTTGTTTGTGTGACGAGGAGGAACGCTGCCTAAGAGGGGCCCGAGCCGGCACAGTGAGCCCATCCAGTTGCAGAGGGGGGGGCAGGCCAGCGGAAGGCACAGTTCAGGCTTTTTCCACTCGTCGTTGCTTTGTTTGCAATTCTCCTGACCATCTGCGTCGCTACTGCCCACAGAGAGCAAGGGAGACAGGGCAGGATGTTTCCAAGGTCGCTTCCCATGGGAACCAGTCGGGTTTCCATGGCAACCAGTCCAGCAAGGGAGGCAGGTGTGGGAAGACGCAGGGAGGACGTGGCTCAGAGGAGGAAGACGGCGCTTATCAGCTATCTGCATCCATGGCGGTTTTAGAGGACACCTGCCAAGGCCCCAAGGACAGGGGCAGCGGGAAGACTGTTGCTAAGGCAACAATGAAGGACAGCTCCAGTGAAGACAAAGTGATGCGTTGGGTTGTGGACTCTGCGACCAATAGGCATCTCATAACTGAGACACCTGGTGTCAAGATGTGGAACTGCAAACCTGTTTCAGCTGGGAAATCAGTGTGTTTTGCAGATGGTGTACAAAAGCCATTGTCTGATGTTGGAAATGTTTATGTTTCTGTTTTGCAGGCGCAGCTGGAAGTCTATGTGTCGCCAGGGATAAAACATTGTCTTTTATCTGTACCTTGTCTCTTACAGGAGGGGTATAAGGTTTGTTTTGAAGAGAATGTCTGTACAATTTCCAGAGGGGGGAAGCAACTAGTAAGTGTTGAGAAAAATCAGAACAACCTCTTTGTTCTGGAAACACCTCTGGAGGGTGAAGGGAATGCTGGGAAAGCCACCGTTCACACTCATGTTTCATGTGCTTGCGTGTGGCACAAGAGAATGTCACATGGTTCTTGTGAAGACATCCAGATGTTATCAGAGTGCACTAAAGGGTGCAAAGTGAAGGAATGTGGTAAACCCCTAAATTGCAGGGCTTGCAGGAAAGCCAAGACCAAGGGATACAGTTATCCCAGGGTGGAGAGAGTAACCACAAAACCTTTTGAGCTTGTGCACGCAGACCTTTTTGGTCCCATGCCAAAGCCAAGTCTGGGCGAGGCCAGGTTTCTGCTGACGCTGTCAGATGATTTTACTCAGAACGCATGGGCGTTCACGCTGAGAACGAAGGAGGAAGCAACGCAACTGATCAAAGATTGGATTGCAGAGGTGGAACTACGGTTCTCCACCAAGGTGCAGGGGTTCAAGTGTGACCGAGGTTCAGAGGTCACTGGGTCTGCTCTAAAGAGTTTTTTTCGCCAGAGAGGGATACGTCACAAGGTGACTTCTCCTCAGGAGAGGGGCGTGGCAGAGCTTAGGAGTAGAGCTCTGGTTCAAGCATCAGAGATTCAGCTGTGTGACTCTGGTTTGCCTCAGGGGTTTTGGGCTGAATCGATTAAATCTGCAAATTTCACGATGAACAGGTGCTACAATCCAGTGGTAGGTGAAACCCCGTATTTTGCACTCCACGGAGAGAGACCGCAGGTGCATTTCCTCCGTGCGTTTGGTTGCCGAGCCTTGGTGCCTGTACCAAAGTTTCAGCAGAAGGAGGGTGGCCCAAGGTACCAGGAAATGATCTTCTGTGGGTATGAACCTGCGACAAAGGCGTGGAGGTTCGCATATCCAGAAGGTGATCAGACCAAGCTTCTGATCAGTAAACATGCTGAGTTCTGTGAGCAGGATGGGTGGGCAAGGCGCAAAGTGAGCCCTGACGTTCACTCAGATTGTCTGTCTGAATCTGAGGAGGAGGGAGAGCCAGAGGCTGAACCTGTTGATGAGGACCAGGTCCATGATCAGGGTCAGGAACAAGGTTGGGCGTCTCCACAGGTTGTTAAAAGAGTGTCCAAGAGTGAGCCTTCATCTCCTGTTAGCATAATGGAGAAAGCTCACAGATGGGTCAAGTCAGAGGGGGAGTCGTCTGATGAAGAAGACACACTTGCTGGCCCCAGTGGGTCAGAAGAAGCACCCCAATTTGTGCCCAGGCGATCATCTCGGGCAACAAAGGGAATTCCACCTAAGAGGTTTCAGGTCACCAATGCGTGGGTTGGTTTCACACTGCAATACATACATATTAGTTCTAAGGTTAGCATTTGCCAACACTGCCCCATTTTGCTTTATCTGGCACTGATCTCCCACAAAGTTTACTTCAAAGCCTGCTTTTGCCAATTCAGGAATACTCAGGAGATTGTTTTGCAAACTAGGTACACACAACACATTCCTGAGTGTGTGTCCCAGCTGTGGGAACACAATCTCCCCCTCACAGATCACATTAGCTTTCTGGCCTGCAGCAAGACTTACATGTTTTTTGTTTGAAGCCCTAGCATCAGTCAGCAATGCTTTTCTTTTACAAAAAGTTTGAGAAGCTCCGCTGTCCAGAACCCACAGCTCTTCATTTTCTTGGACATCTGCAGACAACCCAACACTCTCTCTGCTGCCTCCTGCGCTTCTGCTGTTTTTGTTGTTTCCTCGGGCAGTCCTGAAGCAGATGTCCACTGGACTTGCAGCAAAAGCACCTTTTTACTTTGTTGACCACTGGCTGGTCTACAGCAGCTCCTCCTGGCTGTTTCTCCAGCTCCCGACACCTCTGCTCTTCCCGGCTGTTGTTCCCTCTGGGATGCTCCGACAGCTGGGCTGAGGCCATCTTTCGTTCTGCACCCCTGTCCTCTGCAGACAACCATCTGGTAACGTATTCCAGAGTCAGCTTATCAATCTCTACCGACTCAAGGGAATTGACCAGCATATCATAGCTGTCATCAAGGGAACTCAGGACTATAAAGACTTTGTCTTCTTCCCCCACAGGCCTCCCTCTTAAGGCTAGCTCCTGGAAACAGCCTGTTAGGAACTTTAGGTGGTTTACCAGGGAGTCACCCGGTTTGATCCAACACCGGTACATTCTCCTGGTCAGTGTTATCAGCGAGCCAGCACATGGAGAGCCTTGAGCGCATTCCACGCCTCACTTGCCATCACCTTATCTGCTACGTAGACTAGTTGGCTGCCGTCCACTCCAAGGATGATCGTAGCCAAATCTTTCTCATCCTTTTCTAGTTGGGCCTCTGCTCGTGCCAGCTTTTCATCTTCGTCCTCATCCTCCTCAGGGGGCTGCGGTGGATCTTCCATCACTTTCCACAGGCCCTCACGCTTGAGGAAGTGTTGCATGCGGACCGACCAGATGCTGTAGTTTGTGGTCGTCAGCTTCTCCAGCTACATGCCAGCTCTGGACTGCTCCATACCTGCAGCTCACCTCCAGCACCCACAGCTAGATAACTGCTACCTGTACTCTTGCGCAGTGGAAGCGTGCTGGGCCCGTAACCCTGTCACAAATTCTTTGTGGCGCTTTAGCAAAAATGCTCAGAGTTCCAGGTCCTTCAGTGCAGTATATTTATTGTGAGCTATATATACAAATATCTACAGGCTATAATACACAAGCAGTTCATACAGTCAGAGTACCTGGCTGCACCTTAAGGCAAATAGGAAGGCCTTTCTATCTCTCTCTCTTTGACCACACTCTTCTACACCACACCCTTCCTGCTGGACAGGTTTCCCATTTAAACCGATGACAGCCAACTGTCAGCATATTACTGCTGAGTCATTCTGACCCAGCACTTCCATAGAAAGTATTGCAGGCTGATTGCATCAGCCAGTTGCATCAGCTAGCAAACTCAAGCCTGCAGACTTACTATCTCACACAGCATTCTGAGAATCCCGACACCCCTTCCCTCTTGTAGATGGTACAGAGATAGATGGACCAATGATCAGGCTTTGTATAAGGCAGGTTGCTAGGTAACATTGGCTGATGATGAAATGCCCAAGCCTCCTTGTGCATTTTGTATCTGAGCTGCTGTAGCTTAGTGGGTAACAGTTTAAGCTGTGAACTTGCCATATGGCTTTCCTTGTCCCAATCCCACCTCCACATCTGTAACATGGGAATGATAATACTGGCTTACTGTATTGGGTTGGGTGCTTCTGAATGATTGCTGGCCTCATGTATTTGAATTCTGCTTGCTTCTAGAGGGCATTCCGCACCCAGGGATGGCACCTTCCTCTGATCTGGATTAGTCGGGATCCACTCCAATCTCATGCTCTACAGTGGAAGGGGCCTTCCCACCCTTCAGGCCAGCCCTACCTATGACTGGAGTAGATTAGGTCTCTTGGTACTCCAAAAGAGCCCAGTTGACATCACTATTTTTTTGTGGTGGAGGGGGGGTTGCTTCTTCTGTCTCCTTGTGTATTTTGCCTTCTGTGTTTTTGATGTGCCTTGGTTCTCCATTCATTGTTGCTTTCTAGTCTGTGTTACCTTTGATCACGTAGATACTTGTGTTCAAGGGGGTAGGGTGTCATGGTATTGCCAGAGAATGCAGGGGAGGAGCAGACAGGCAGAGGGAGGGGGGCAGGAAGTGGTGATTGAGGAAAGAGGGGAAAGCCAGGAGGCGGGACAGCTCACAGATGTTGAACCAGAGCCTCAACACTGCACAGGAAGTTCTGGCACAGACAGTGCGACAATGCCTATTCCATCTGCCAAAGAAAGGAGAGTGTTAAAGAGGAAGGGGGAGAGGCATCACATGAAACTTCCCCGCCTTTTCTGTTGGAGGAGAAGCCGGCAGAACCTGAACCAGAGGATTTGGATGCATGATTGTAATGGACTGCTTGTACATATGTAAAATAAAGACTGTATACCGTAATTTTCGCTC
This sequence comes from Podarcis raffonei, assembly GCF_027172205.1. Taxonomy (NCBI): domain Eukaryota; kingdom Metazoa; phylum Chordata; class Lepidosauria; order Squamata; family Lacertidae; genus Podarcis; species Podarcis raffonei. The sequence goes on from NC_070620.1 coordinate 26,191,902, forward strand.
CAAAACACGCACTTTTTTGCTCCTAGAAAGTAAGAGAAAATGCCTGTGCGTGTTACGGAGCGAATGCACGGATTGGAGCCATGGCTGCCGTCAGTCAAGCAAAGCGGGAGCCGCTTACACGCTCTACGAGGCTCTCGAGGCTCTCGCTTTGCTTGCTTTAAAGCGACCTGGAGCCGGGGAGGAGGGAGGGAAGGAGAGCCATGGCAGCAAAGCGGGCAGCAGCCCCTTACACGGGAGGAGGGACAGCCGCTAGCAAAGGTCCGCGCGCTCTCTAAACAGAGGAATGAGGCTGCAGAGGGATGGCAGGAAAGATAAAATTTAAGCAACCAGCAGCAAAATGAAACCAACCTCGAGCTCTGAGCCAGCGCAGTGAAAACCAGGAAGTAAAAAAAAAGCCTGGGGAGGGCATGAGGGAGAGGGGAAAACTTCGCAAATCCCCCACGTCTCAGCTGATCCGCTGGGACGGAGCAGCTTGCTTTCAGGCAGGATAGATTTGAGCATTGTCTGGGTCCTAGTGCCCCTACCGCTTTTTTGTGCTCCATTCTATTGCTGCTGGTGGCTGCTTATCATTCAGGCTGCAAGGAGGAGTGCTTTTACACAGCTAATGGCGAATCCCCTGCAATCCAAGTCCTCCTCACTTGCTCAAATCTATTCTGCCTCAAAACAAGGAGCGGAAGAAAAAGGCTGCAAACTGTTAAATGGAAAAAAACCCAGGCACAGGGCAAATACCTTAAGTATACCTTTAAAGCAACAGTGCTCTTTCTTTCCCTCCCTCCTCCCTGCTCCCTGCTCAGCTTGCCGAAAAGCTCCTTCTCCACACACACCCCACGCGTGCTCCTTGTCCCTTGAGTTCTTTTCCTTCCCTCCCCACTTAAAACGTGGTTACAAAGCACGGATCCACATGGATCCTCAGGATTTTTGCACTGAGTCACCCCAAATTCACCATCAGATCACATAGCAGGTCCATGGCTATAGCCTGCACCAAAAAACACACACGCACCCACTGTTTCATGGGGCCGCAATGGCGCAAAAATGTGGTTACAAAGCATGGATCCACATGGATCCTCAGGATTTTTGTATTGGGCTACCCCAAACTCACCGTCAGATCACATGTCTGTGGCCACAGCATGAACCATAAAAATCATACATCCACTGTTTCGTTTAGAATATTTTTTCCTTGTTTTCCTCCTCTAAAAACTACGTGCGTGTTATGGTCAGATGCGTGTTATAGAGCGAAAAATACGGTATATGTATCTCTGAGTGAGTAGGGGCATTTCTTGCGAAGAGCATTCACAAGCCATCACATAGGGTTTCCCAATTCTCCCTTCCAGCTGCAACCCCACATGCTACAGCATCCTAAGTCTTTCTAGAAAATCCAATGAACCTCAATAATGACTTTTTGGGGGGGTGGATGGGACTACTGGCTGTAGCAGAACAGTGGGGCACAGGAAAGCCCAATACTGTGAACATTCATTATTCATTAATATTTTGTAATAATATCCCCTGTCCTACCACCTAGCTATTTGACACCAAAATACTTTGGATACCTGAAGTCATGCTCTACTAGTCTACTTCATTGCGACCGCTTCTGTTAGACAAGTCAAGAGAAGGGCCAAGTGGAAGGAAGGAGTTGTATGTTGTCAAAACATCACTGACAAGTCTTCCTCTCTCCCTCCCTCTCCCCTTTCTTGTCACCTCCAGGTAACTGATCATGCTACTGCTGCTTTACTGCATTACCAGTTGCCTCAAATGCCGGATGTAGTGGTCAGGTCATTTATGGTAAGTTTGATACAAACTCTCTCAACTGGCATAACTTTGCATGTTGGGTTTTTATGAATGTCTTGAAAGGCTGTTTTGGTCAAAGCAAGAGTCTGTATCACGAAAGGGAAGCAGTGTTGTCTGTTGTTCATCCCCACCTCAGGATGCTGTGGGAAGATGTTGGAAGTCTGGACAGGGGGCATATTGGAAACTACAGCCATTGGTGTTTACCAGAGCATGTCTGAAAGTGTATCGGTGGAGCTGTTCAACAATATAATGGGGAGAGAAAGCAAGGAGCACAAGCTAATCCTGGATAGAGTAATTACAGAATGATGCCTTTTGCCCTTCAAAAAGGGCTAGTGTGTCTGCTGAAGAATCCTACCCTGGATCCTATGTTTTACAACAGCTATCATCTCATTGTATTAATTTACAAGACCCTTAACAACTTGGGTCCATGATACCTCAGATACCACCTGAACCTTTATATCCCATGTAATCACTGAGGTATTTGGAGGAGCCACTGTTAGAGGTCCCTCATGCCTCGAATGCACCTTTCATATACACCAGGAGCCAGGCATTCAGTATTGTGAGCCCAAGTCTGTGGAACTCCCTGTTGGGAGAGCACTATCTGCAGCCCCCCCCCCCGATCTCCGAGCGTCCTCCGGTGAGCATAGCTCTGGAAAAGGCATCCTCTTCTTCTCCAGGGCGCTCCAGCGACATAAACCAGCTTGGTTTATGCACACTAGCCTTCTGGCTTAACACAGCAAAAGGAAAGAGGCATCGTAGTTCTAAACTACTATTTATTTACAGAATATTTACAGACAACAGCATTATGGCGTCTGTCCTTGCCAGCTCAAAGAACAAACAGAACAGCGTAAAAGTGAAAGTAAAGTTTCACAGACTCACACCGGAAGAGAGATAAGACAGACTTCCTTTCTCACACTCCTCTCAGACAGGCATGTGAAATATACCAATCACAAAATCAACATCGGGGAGCATGAAATCCTAACATCCTCCCCCATTTCAGGTAACCGATGCCGCATAAGCTAAGGCAGCAGTAAGTGAAGTAAACTTACAGTTGTCAAACACATAGTATACCCCTGTAGTACCCGTTCTACCTTTGGAACTTCATGCAACTGGACTGGCCTTGTGCCTGACCATTTTGCACTTCTGGTTACCTTCCTTCCATGGGACTAGAGCCTTAGCTCTTTTCCTGTCTGAGAAAACAGTGTTGGCCCTTGCAGCCTTTGAGCGTGCTTTCGCGTCCTTTGAAGACAAACCTTGTACCCCTTGCAAGACCTCAGGTTCTGAAACCTGTTTCGTGCTACTACCCACAGCTATATTTGAACAGCTGTGTTACCAAACTCATGAGCATATTTGATGGGTCTTCTACCCTTTGGTGCTCTCTCTGACCTGCACATTAAGCTCATGTCTTCCTTACTGCGCTTCTCCTGTGGAGAATGGTGACCTATTGTGAACAGTGGTTCCTCCAGGTCAGACTGTTCAGATGGTCTAATCATCGTGACTGCACTCTTATAGTCTGCCGTATCAGTTGAATCGCTACCTGTGCCCCCACTGTCACTGTCAGTGTCAGATCCCTCACCTGAGCCATCATCAACAGGATAACTTTGTTTTTTTAAAAAATATATTTATTGAAATTTTCAAAAAAAAATAAAAAAGAAAGACAAAAAAGAGAAAAGAGAGAAAAAAGAAAAAGAAAAGCAACAATAGAAAAAGTTTACATTACTTACTTTCCATAACCAATTTCCTTGACTTCCCCACACTGCCCTTCTTGTATTCCAATTCCAATTTTTAGCTCAGCAAATTCTTGTCCCCACACTTTACCTTATTTTCTATAATTCATTTTAATTAACCAATTTTAACTTATAAACCTCAATCTTTATATATCAATACTTATTCTTAAAATACTTTTCCTAAATTCACCCCATCAATTTAATTAACCCATTTTAACTTAAAAACCTCAATCTTTATACGTCAACGCTTATTCTTAACCATCTTTTTCTAAGGTCGGCCCCAAATCCCTTCCCCAAAATCCCCATTTTTATGTTAGTGGCAAAACCAACTTAATTAAAACAAAATATATTTATACACCCTTTGGATTCCCAAAACCCCACCACCCCCTTTCCCGGTTTCGAACCCCAACCAAAGTCCATCAGTCCATCTGCAATCAGCCTGGCGACCTCACATCTGAGGCGCTTAACTCTCTCTCAATTTCTCTCTGCCGGTTTTTTTGATAGTCCTTTATTTTAAATTCCAAATCTCGAAGAAGCTCTGTTCCAATAAGGTCCATATTTCTTCCAGCCAGACCTCCATATTTAACAATGGAGCCAAAGTCTTGTTTCTTACTTCTCATAGGTCGAAATGTCCCAAAGGCTCCAATTTCCACATTAGCCAAATTTGTATTCCATATGTCTTCAGATCTCCATATAAGGAGATCTCTCCAATTTCCATTCTTCAATTCGAACCAAATTTTCTTCATCCTGTTCTTATTTTCCTTTGTATCCATCTTAACAGGCCTCTGGCTCTCCTTGATCATCTGCGACATCATAGCTCCTCCTTCTTTTTCCTTCAGATCCTCATGTTCCTCTTTAAACACATTCTCAGATAACTCAAATTCCTTTTCTTGTTTGGCTGTAAGGATTTTTAGATCAACAACAACACTTCCCTGTTCATCTGCAGGAACTTGAATCATATCCCTTCCAGGCTCAGCAACTTTATTTACTGTTCCCTTCAGTATTGTGACATTCACAGTCAAAACATCCGTCTGTTCCTGCAGTTTTCCCAGGAGAGAGAAGGTCTTCTCCAGTTCAGCCAGTATTTTTCCACTTACAGCCATTTTTGTAATGTCCTGAACCCCCTCTAGAGGGATTCTAGTTTCTTAATGTCTTCCAATTCCCACCCAAAAGCCAAGTTAGCCTTTTCTTCTTTATTTTAACAGTTTGTTACCAAATTGTAGCAAATATAACCAGCAAAGTCAGCAAAAACAAAATTTCCCTTTTCTTCAACTTTGACAGCTAGTTTGACAGCTGTCAAAGTCTTTATGCCTCTTCCGCAGGCTCTCTCCCCGATCGCTCCCGGGTCTTGGGGGAGGGGTAAATTCCGTTCTCAATGTTAGCTCTTATCCTCCAGCACGAACACTTAAATTGCCCCAACGTAAAATTAATTGCTTTTCTCCACAAAGAAGAAAGGTATTCTCACAACCTTAGTAATAAAATCCTTGCTTTACGATGTTTACAAGGCGGGTAGGCAGACTTCCTTTTAACACCTTACCCGATCGTGCCTAATTCCCAAAGAAAATTTCCCTTTTAAGTCGAATTACCGTGTTACTCACGGGTCGTTACTTTTAATCCAAATGTTCAAAGGAAGAAGTTAGCGCTCTCCGTCCATGGCTTGCGGCTTCACTCAGCAGGGGAAGCAGTCGACTCACAGCACCACGCCACTCTCCATCCCCCGTTCCAGAGCCTTTAAAAAGGCTCCTTTGCGGGTCGGGGGGGCGCAAATGGTGCCCGCCGAGTCACCAGGTCCACGGGCTTCAGCGCCTGTGGTTTCTAAGGGTCCCCGCGTCGCCGCCGCCGCCGCAGAACCCGACCCCTGTTGAGCCGATTCCCTCCGGAGCTCGGAGGGAACCCGCCATTAGACGATGGCGCCAACCCGGAAGTCCCATCAACAGGATAACTTTGGAAAATAGTTACATTTGTTGGCATGCACCCAAGGAAATGGGGGCCATTGGCAGGCCCCCAACTGGCTCCAGCCCACTGGCCGGTGTGCTGGGCGAACTCCGGTCCTTGGTGCAGCATAAATCTACGGCCAAGGCTTTTGAAGACTGAGCACGCAATTCAGCAGAGAAAATGCTGTGCAAACAGAAGTGGCACGAGAGGCTGTGTGAGCATATTTACAAGCAGGTTTATTCAGTGTAGATCAGGACAAAAGGAAACATGATCTCCTTCATGTCCAAAGCAAAACAGAAAGCTATGCACAAATGGAAGTTCCCAGCATGCAATGCTGGTATGTGTTACAGACATGTGACACGCAACAGTCCCACGTCTGTTCCTTACGGTGGAATGGAACATCCCAACAACACCCCCCCCCCCCGTTTTGCAGTGTAATTCACATCTCTATCGAGTAGAACTGTGTTGTTGTTAAGACATCAGTACTCTGTACTGGCCTTTTTTGTACCCCAGAAATATACCATGTGCACCACTTTTGCTGAGCTTCTCACTCTGTGGTGTCTCCACCCACATGTCAGACCCAAAAACCCTAAGGTGTTTGACAAAAGGCTCTTTCTAGAACAGTTTCTCATAGGGTGTGCATTTGACAGCTTTGGAGTATCTCCTGTTATAAGAATACACATAACAATTCAGAGATTCAGCCCAAAACTCATTTGGCAAGCCTGCACTAAGCAGTAACACTCTCATGGCTTTTTGTAACTCCATGTTTACCCTTACACACAAATTGTTGTTCCATGAAGTCTCCTGGGCAATAATAATAATAATAATAATAATAATAATAATAATAATAATAATTTATACCCCGCCCATCTGGCTGGGCTTCCCCAGCCACTCTGGGCGGCTTCCAAAAAAAATTAAAATACTGTAATACATCGAACATTAAAAGCTTCCCTAAACAGGGCTGCCTTCAGATGTCTTCTAAACATCAGATAGTTGTTTATTCCTTTGACATCTGATGGGAGGGCGTTCCAGAGGACGGGAGCCACTACCGAGAAGGCCCTCTGCCTGGTTCCCTGTAAATTGGCCTCTCGCAGTGAGGGAACCGCCAGAAGGCCCTCGGTGCTGGACCTCAGTGTCTGGGTAGAACGATGGGGGTGGAGACGCTCCTTCAGGTATACTGGACCGAGGCCGTTTAGGGCTTTAAAGGTCAGCACCAACACTATGAATTGTGCTCGGAAACGTACTGGGAGCCAATGTAGGTCTTTCAAGACTGGTGTTATATGGTCTCGGCGGCCGCTCCCGGTCACCAGTCTAGCTGCCGCATTCTGGATTAGTTGTAGTTTCCGGGTCACCTTCAAAGGTAGCCCCACATAGAGCGCATTACAGTAGTCCAAGCGGGAGATAACCAGAGCATGCACCACTCTGGCAAGACAGTCCACAGGCAGATAGGGTCTCAGCCTACGTACCAGATGGAGCTGGTAAACAGCTGCCCTGGACACAGATTTGACCTGTGCCTCCATGGACAGCTTTGAGTCCAAAATGACTCCCAGGCTGCACACCTGGTCCTTCAGGGACACGGTTACCCCATTCAGGACCAGGGAATCCTCCACACCTGCCCACCTCCTGTCCCCAAAAAACAGTACTTCTGTTTTGTCAGGATTCAACCTCAATCTGTTAGCCGCTGTCAGAGGCTCAGGAGCAGAAGCACAGGGGAGAGAGCAAATAGAGAGCGGAGGAGAGGAATCCGAGGGGAGCGTAGGGGAATATGACAGTGACCCGAGAGATTCCATGAGCTTCTCCAGCGAATCAGAAGATTCTCAGAAGGGGGCACCTATGGTAAGGGCAAGGGGGATCCCAGGGGGGACGCTCCAGAAACAAGGGGCCAGCGGGGACTCCCAAGGGAGCAGCGGAGGATCAGGACCAGTTCCCCCACCAGAGCACAGTGGGGGGGAAGAGTCACATGAGTCAGGACCAGCCTCTCCTCCAGCAGGGAGAGAAGATGAGTCAGGGATAACCACGCCCCCATCGGAAAGTGGGGAAACGGAGGGAAGGCCGGGTCCAGCTAGCCCCCCCCCCGAAGGAGGGAGCAGTGACACAAGTGTAACGGTCAGAAGGAAAGTGGGAGGCTGCGCGCGCGCGCGCGCCAAGTTCAAATGTGCAGGAGCACGGGACAGCAGAAGACCCGGATTGGGAGCCAGGTCCTAAAGCCCGAAGGAGGGAGGGGGAAGAGTCAGGGGACTCAGTGTCAGAGGAGTCTAGGAAGAGTGAGACTCCGACTAGCAGGCGGACCCAGAGAAGGAAGGAACAGAGGAAGAGGTGGAGTAAGGCTAGAATCTTAAACTGGTGTCAGGGGGGAGGAGATTCAGATGGAGCTTCGGCGGTCTAAGGTACAGACGTAGCGTTGCACGCTGCGCGTGTGGAAGTGAAACTGAACTTCAATAAAGACTTTTATACTAGAGAAAGAAGCAGCGTTGGTCTTGTGTGAGCTGGGACCTTGGGCAGCGCTGACAGCCGCCATCCATCCTCCAACCGCCTCCAGACACTCACACAGGACCTTCACCACCTTCACTGGTTCTGATTTAAAAGAGAGGTAGAGCTGGGTATCATCCGCATACTGATGAACACCCAACCCAAACCTCCTGATGATCTCTTCCAGAGGCTGCATGTAAATGTTGAAAAGCATAAGGGAGAGGACGGAACCCTGAGGCACCCCACAAGTGAGAGCCCAGGGGTCTGAACACTCATCCCCCACCACCACTTTCTGGACACGGCCCAGGAGGAAGGAGCGGAACCACTGTATGACAGTGCCCCCAGCTCCCAGCCCCTCAAGACGGTCCAGAAGGATGTTATGGTCGATGGTATCAAACGGCGCTGAGAGATCCAGCAGAACTAGGAAACAGCTCTCACCTTTGTCCCTAGCCCGCCGGAGATCATCGACCAGTGCGACCAAGGCAGTTTCAGTCCCATGATGAGGCCTGAATCCCGACTGGAAGGGATCCAAATGGTCCGCTTCTTCCAGGCGTGCCTGGAGTTGTTCAGCAACCACTTGCTCAATCATCTTGCCCAAGAATGGAAGATTTGAGACTGGGCGATAGTTGGCCATCGTGGCCGCATCTAAAGATGTTTTTTTAAGAAGCGGTTTAATGACCGCCTCTTTCAGCGGGTCTGGGAAGGCTCCCTCACAGAGAGAAGCATTCACCACCCCACGAAGCCTATCACCCAGTACTTCCCGGCTAGCTTTTATAAGCCAGGATGGGCAAGGATCAAGGAGACAGGTGGTTGGTTTCACTCGTCCAAGCAGCCTGTCCACATCCTCGGAGGTAACAGATTGGAATTGATCCCACGCAACTTAACTAAACAGGACTCTAGCACTCTCCCACCCCGGCCCTGCTCCCACGGTGGAGTCTACTTCTTCCCGAATCTGAGCGATTTTATCTGCAAAAAACTTTGCAAAATCATTGCAGGAGATCATGTGGCCTGTACTGGGCCCCGATGTCACAGGTGGTTCCGCTAAAGTGTGAACCACCTGAAAAAGTCTCCTGCTGCTGTTTTCTGCAGATGCAATAGAGGCGGTGAAGAAAGTCTTCTTCGCCGTCGCTATCGGCACTTGGTAGGCTCGACGTTGAGCTCTAACCTGTGTCTGGTCAGATTCGGAACGAGTTATCCACCACTGGCACACTAGCCGTCTCAACGATTGTTTCATTGCCCTCAGATCCGTGGAAAACCACGGGGCTGTCCGGGCTCCATGCAATCGGAGAGGGCACTTTGGAGCCAAACAGTCAATAGCCCTGGTTAACTCCACATTCCAGCGGGCCACCAGGGAATCAGCTGAAAGGCCATCAACATGGGATAAAGCATCCTCTACCACTCTCTGGAAACCATTTGGATCCATTAAGTGGCGGGGGCGGACCATCCGAATTGGTCCCACCTCCCTGCAGAGGGGATGGGTTGCAGAGAAGTCCAGTTGCACCAGGAAGTGATCTGACCATGGCACTTCTTTCGTTTCGCTTTTACTTAGTGTCAGATCACTAACATCCATAGAGGTAAACACCAGGTCCCAGCAACTTTGTGCTTCATCCCTTGTGCAGCCAGGAAACTTCCAAATTCCTGTGAAACAAAATCCTGTTTCTGACCTGTGAAAAGACAATCAATTTGCACATCATGGACAGATTTTACCCATGCACAAAATTCATTGAACCTTGTCAACACTTGATTTCTCTTCTCTAGCATATAGACCCATGCATATTTAGAATGAGAATCAACCAAAATCAGGTAATACTTGGCATTGCCTCTAGAGGGTGATAGAGGACCAATTACATCAGCATACACCTGCTGAAAAGCAATTTTGGCTGTCTTACTAGGATTTTTGCCTTTCTTTTTTTAAAAAAAAGATATTTATTGAGATTTTCCACCTTAATACATTAAAAAATCAAAAAAGAAAAAACAAAAAAGTTAAAAACACATAAAGTTTACAATCCGTATTTTCAATAACATATTTCCTTGACTTCCCCACACCTCCCCTTCTTATATTCCAATTCAAATTGTTAGTTCAACAAGTTCTTATCCCCAATTTTTGACCTTTTTATATTTAATTCATTTTAGAAAAACCAATTTTAACTTATAAACATCAATATTTGTACATCAGTGCTCATTCTTATAACTTTTTTCTAAAGTCGACCCAAATTCCCTTCCACGAATTCCCCAATTTTCATACTAATAACAAAACAAAATAAAAAACAGATTATAATTGTACACCCTTTGGATTCCCAACCCCCCCCCCTTCCCGGTTTCGATCCCCAACAAATGTCCATCAGTCTTAGTCTACTATCAGCCTGGAGACCTCACGTCCGAGGCTCTTAATTCTCTCTCAATTCCTCTCTGCCGGTTTTTTTGGTAGTCCTTAGTATTAAACACCAGATCTCGGAGAAGCTCTGTCCCAATAGGGTCCATGTTTCTTCCAGCCAGACCTCCATACTTAAAAGTGGAGCCCGAATCTTGTTTCTTACTCCTTTTAAGTCCAAATGTCCCGAAAGCTCCAACTTCCACCTTAATCAAATTTGTAATCCATAGGTCTTCAGATCAGATCTCCACATAAGGAGATCTCTCCATTCTTCAATCTCCAATTCAGACCAGATTTTCATCATCCAGTACTTATTTTCCTTTGTAACCATCATGTCAGGCCTCTGGCTCTCCTTTGTCATCTGCAACATTACATCTCCTCCTTCCTTTTCCCCAGAAACAACATATATCTCTTTCTCCACACTCTCAAATCTCTCAAGTTTCTCTTCTTGTCCAGCTGCATGAACTTCCTGAGTCAAATCCTTATCAAATTCAATGGATTTGTTTACTGTTAAGTCCAGAGTTGCAACATTGGTAGCCAAAACATCAATTTGGCCTTGTAACTTTCCCAAGAGAAGAAAAACTCTGTCCAATTTAGCTTGAATTTTTCCTCCTTCAGCCATTCTTGTAATGTCCCAAAACCCCCTCTAGAGGGATTTTGGAATCTTCCTTCCAGTTCAAATCCAAAAATCAAGTTAGTTTGTATCAGTTCTTCCTTGTTTTCAACAAAATATAACCAAATTGTAGCAAATATATCCAGCAGAGACAGCAGAAACAAAGTTCTCTTTTTCCTTCTTGTCAGCTAATTTGACAGCTGTCAAACTCTTCTATATCTCCTCAACAGGCTCTCTCGCAGATCACTCCCGGGTCTGGGGGGGTGGCACTTCAGCTCTCAAAATTAGCTCTTATCCTCCAGTAAAATTACTTATACTGCCAAATCATGAAATTAATGTCTTTTACCCAATAAAGAAGAAGAATTTCTCTCGACCTTAGTTAACTAGTCCTTGCTTTAAATTATTTACAAGACGGGGAGACGGACTTCCTGCTTGCGCCTTCCCCGATCGTGCCTAATTCAAAAAAATTTTTTCTTTGCAAATCCAATTTCTGTACTACTCACAGGTTGTTGCTTTTAAAGTCCAATTGTTCACAAGAAGAAGTCAGCGCTCTCCGACCATGGCATGCGGCTTCACTCCGCAGGAGAAGCAGTCGACTCTCAGCACCGCGCCGCTCGCCCCGTCCCCCGTTCCGAAGCCTTTAAAAAGGCTCCTTCGCAGGTCGGGGGGGCGCAAATGGTGCCCACCGAGTCACCAGGTTCACAGGCTTCAGCGCCTGTGATATCTGAGGGTCCCCGCGTTGCCGCAGCGGCAAGACCCAAATCCTGCGGAGCCGATTCCCTCCGGAGCTCGGAGGGAATCCACCATTAGTCGATGGTGCTAACCCGGAAGTCCCTAGGATTTTTGCCTTTCAGAGCCACATTGACTCTTACCTCTTGTGTCACATTATAATGACACATTATATTGTGTCATCATTATCAAATGAAAGTAAATACAAGCCGTCCTCATTGTAAGCATACAGAAGATCATGTCCATTCTTAGCAATGACGCAATTCTACCTGTCAAAAGAAACACAATAATCTTGCACCGTTAGCTGAGACACACTGAGCAAATTATAAATCAGTCCTGGGATATACAATACATTGTCCACTGTGGTCTGGATGCCCTGAAGGAATATTTTCCTGATCCCTTCACTTCTCAGACAACGACCATCTGCTTGCTTGATGGTGTCATGTTGCTCCTTTCTGTCCAGTTAGATGGACTGTCACCTCAGTATCTATGACAAAGCCATTCTGGGTAGTTGGGGAGGTGCTTGGTGTGATTAAAGCAGATGTGCTTCATGTAAAGCAAGCCACACCTCCTGTGCTGTATTCAATCCTTGAATTATGGATAAGCTGACACAGACAAGGTGATCGCAGCTCTCGCTTGTTTGTTTGTTTTTTAACTTTTATTTTGCTTTAAATAGGTACATATAAATATAGACAACCAAAATTACAAAGGAAAATTCCTTAATAGTAATGGGGGAAAAACTTTTAAAAACCACAAAAAATATCAAAGTACATGACACAGAACATAAGCAACTATAGGAAAGATAAAATAAAAGGAAAAAGAAAAATAGAAAAAAAGGAAAAAGGAAAAGGAAAAAAAGGAAGATGAGCCAAAGCAGGAAAGGTCATCTATTGTACACTTCCGTCAAGCTCACAACAGATCATTATTCTTATCAATTATCTCTATCTGCATTCCAAAGGAATCCCTCATCTTGGTATCAGGGAACATTTCTCTATGCGGTATCATTTTAAACATATCCAGATCTTTCTTGTTGAGCCCTTGTCCCCTAAATAATTATTTAAACATTCCCATTCTTCTTTCACCAGTTTTTTAGGTTTATCTCTTATTGCATCTGTCAGCTTTGCGAGCTCCAAGTACTCGCACAATTTGACTACCCATTCCTCTTTAGTGGGTGTATTTTTATCTTTCCAGTGTTTTGCCACTATAACCCTTGCTGCTGACGTTGCATACATAAATAGCCTAGTTTTGTTTTGGGGAATATTATCTGAAACCATTCCTAGTAAAAATTCTTCCGGTTTCTTGCTAGATGTAGTTTTTATCAATCTCTTTATCTCTTCATAAATCATGTTCAAAAATCTTTGTATCTCTAGACAGGACCACCACATATGGTAGTATGTTCCTATCTGTTCCTTACACCGCCAGCACTTGTTATTGTTTGATTTATTTTTGCAAGTTTTACAGGGGTCAGGTACCACCTATAGTACATTTTTATATGATTTCCCCTTATAAGGAAACAAGCCATGAATTTTATATTTTTAGTCCATAATTCATTCCAAATATTGGGTTTGATCGTATGTCCCAGGTCCCTCTCCCATTTTACTGTAATTTCTTTTATATCTTCCTCCTTTCTTTGCCAATTCATAAGTAGTTTGTACATTTTTGAAAGTGTCTTTTGATTATTATATAAAATATCCTTCTCCAGATAGGATATTTTTTTGTCAAATCCTTTGGTTCTTTTATGGTTTTCAAGGGCAGCTTTTAGTTGATAGTACTGCAGCCAGGTTATTCCCTTCTGTTTCAATTCGCTTAGGTCCTTTATTTTCGGATCACTACTTGTTTCCTCTACTAAATCCTTATATGTTAGCCAATCGCTGTTCATATTTATCCTGTTGAAGGAATGGGTTTCCAAAACCCAAAACTGACTGTGCAGGCAGTTTTTAAACTGCACCAAAATCCCCATTTCTCCTTAGCTAAAATGCATAAACTTTAGCCGTTGAGCAAATGCAAAACAAGAACACAGCTCTCTCCCTTATCAGCTTGACGGCAAGACTGGCCTTGACTTTACCAGTAGAACAGAAACAGACATATCTTATGTCCTGACCACAAATGACGCAGAGACCCAAGTCTGGGACTAACGCCAGAGCATGTTCTCGGAAGTAGTGACCTCTTGCTCCAAGATAGGAGTAGGAACAGGAATATCCTTTTATGGTCAGGAGTGCAGGAAGGAAATCCCTTTTATGGTTAAGAGTGCCGGAGCAGGAACATAAGTGATGTCAACCTACGTATACAAGCTGACGTGGTTGGAAGGAGGGAGAGGGTGCCTGGAGGATATATATACTGCATGAAACTTGTCATTTCTTTGGACTTGCTGTGGATTTGATCACGCAAGTGCCTTCTGCTATCCGGAGAGCAGAATAAACTCTTTCTTTAAATCAACCTCAGGTGTATTTTATCTTCCTTCCTCCTGTCCCGGAGCAACGCTGACCCAATCAGTGAATTCCAATAAGGCTACACTGTGAACCGACATAGATTCCATTGGTGACAGCCACCATGGTGTTTTGGTTACTACTGATTTTTTACTCCTCTCCCATACTTCATATAATGCCCTTCTCACAATATGATTTAAAAATCCTTTGTGGGATTTAACCTTGTCATAGCCTATGTAGCCATGCCACCCGTACACAATATCCCATCCCTCCAGATCTAGGACTTTCGTGTTTTTAATTAATATCCAGTCCTTAATCCATGTCCAGCTCGCTGCCTCAAAGTACAGTTTAAGGTCAGGGACCACAAAGCCTCCTTTTTCCTTCAACTCTGTTAGTAGCTTGAATTTTATGCGTGGTTTTTTCCCTTGCCAAATAAACTTGGCAAGGTCTTTCTGCCATTCCTTAAAACACTTTACGCCTCTAATTATAGGTATTGCTTGGAACATAAAAATCATCTTTGGCAATACCATCATTTTAACTGTGGATATTCTCCCCCACAGGGACAAATTCAATTTTCCCCAAGTCTCTAATTCTTTTTTTATTTCCTTCCACTTCTTCTCATAATTGTCCTTATATAAGTTTATATTCTTATTGGTGATCCAAACCCCCAAATAATTTACCTTATTGGCTACCTTTAAACCTGATGTTCCGACTTACGTAAATTTTTCGTTAATAATTTGGATTTTCCTTTATTCAGTTTGAACCCGGAGACCTTCCCAAATTCTTCCAGTTGTGCAAGCGTTTTTTGGATACTTTCCACTGGGTTTTCAGTGGTTACGATTATATCATCTGCAAAGGCTTTAATTTTGTAGTATCGAGTTCCTAGGTTAATTCCTCTTATGTTTTTATCCTTTCTTATTGCTATTAAAAGTGGTTCCAAGGTGGCAATAAAAAGAAGTGGGGAGAGAGCGCACCCCTGTCTTGTCCCCCTTTCGATGCTGAACTCTTCGGTGATCTCGTTATTTATTAGCAATTTTGCTTTTTGGTTATCGTATATCACCCTAATTCCATTAATTTTTTTTCTCCCCTATGTCCAGACCTTTGAAAGTTTCCAATAGGAAATTCCATGATATTCTATCAAAAGCTTTTTCTGCATCAACCAATAACATGACCATCTTTTTACTTGGTTTCATTTCCACATACTCCAACAGGTCAATTATTATTCTTGTATTGTCTTTTATATGTCTATCCGGTAAGAAGCCCGCCTGGTCTCTGCTGATTATTTTGTTTAGAGTCTTTTTTAATCTATTAGCCATCACCCCAGCATAGATTTTATAGTCTGTATTCAACAGGGAGATTGGTCTATAATTTTTCATATCTGTCAACTCCACTCCCTGTTTCGGGATTAGAGTGATCAGTGCTTCTTTCCATGATTGTGGTATATCTTTCCCTCCCAGTATATTATTCATTATTCTTTGTAATATAGGGAGGATTACTTCTTCCAGGTTCTTATAGTACATTAATGTAATTCCGTCAAGACCTGGCGATTTGCCACGCTTCATTTTTTTTATTACTTGTGCCATTTCATCTATTTCTATATTGGAATTTAGGGCCTCAACTTCTTCTTTT
Organism: Podarcis raffonei; assembly: GCF_027172205.1. Classification (NCBI taxonomy): domain Eukaryota; kingdom Metazoa; phylum Chordata; class Lepidosauria; order Squamata; family Lacertidae; genus Podarcis; species Podarcis raffonei. The sequence goes on from NC_070620.1 coordinate 26,207,586, forward strand.
TCAATTCTTGGTAATTTATTTTGTTGTAAATACTCTTCCATTTTATTAACCTCTAATTGTTCTTGTTTATACAAATCTTTATAAAAGTTTAAGAATTTTATTTTTATTTTTACTGGGTTTGTTATTTCCTCCCCTTGGTCCAAAATTTTATTTATAACTTTTTTTGTTTGCTTTTCCTTTATCATCCATGTCAACAACTTGCCGGGCTTATTGGCGGACTCAAAATAACTTTGTTTTGCCCATTTAATTTTATTTTCTACTTCCTTATTTAATATACTAGAGATATGGGATTGCAATATCTTTATTTTTTGCAATATTTCATGACTTTTTGGATTTTTGATCAACTCTTTTTCATTAATTCTTATCTGTTTAGTTAGCTCTTGGATATTATTGTCTTTTATCTTCTTCAGCCTAGCCATTTGTTGTATTCCAAGACCCCTCATGTACGCTTTACTTGTGTCCCAAACTACATTTATATCTGTATTTTGTTTCCCATTTATCTCAAAAAATTCCGCTAACTTGATTTTTGCTTGCGTCACCCATTGGTCATCTCTCCATATCTCATCATTCATCCTCCACCTTCCCTTTGTTTGCTTTTTAATTTCCATATGTATTGTTACTGGATTATGGTCTGATATAGTCCTTCCCAGAATTTCTGCTTTTTCTAAGAAGAGGGTCAGCCCTTTAGAAATCCAAATAGCATCTAACCCCCCCCCCCTGATTTTTTTAGCTTCCGAGAAGTGTGTAATATCTTTCCCATTAGGGTGTTTAATTCTCCATGAGTCATAGAGGTCAAAATTGTCCACCATCTGGAAAAAGGAGAGCGGCAATTTACCTTCATTGGTAGGTTTCCCTCTAAAAGTTCTATCCCATTCGACCGAGACCACTCCATTCCAATCTCCCATAAGAACAATATTCTCCCCAATATAATTCCATAACTTCTTTTCCAGCTCCTTAAAAAACTCTGATTTATTATTGTTCGGGGCATAAATGCCCACTATGATTATTTTTTCCCCTTCTATAGTAATCCGCACTCCTACAGTTCTACCTTCTTCATCCACAAAAAGTAATTAGGGGTCTAGGCTTGCTTTAACATAAATCACAACACCCCTCTTTCTCTCTGTTCCTGATGCAATAAACTCTAGACCCAGGTTTCTATTCTGTAAGACCCTTGTATTACTTTTAGAGCTATGGGTCTCTTGTAGGCATATGATATCCCATTTTTTCCTCTTTAATACATGATTTATTTTATTCCTTTTAAGTTTACTGTTTAACCCATTTACGTTCCAAGAAATGCACTTTAGTGCCATAAAGTCTTAATGAACATACTGTTGGGACTGTGAAACTTGCAAGTCTGCACACTACCATCAGAAATGTACTTTTTGTTCCAGGAGCTGCGGACAATTTGATTAGTGTCCCACAGCTGACTGGGCGTGGTTTTGAGGTTTCCTTCAAGAGAACCGTCTGTGTCATCAGAAAAGGCAAAGATGACACAGACACATACGTCACCTTATCAAAATTAAAATTTAGAAATAAAGTCCTATTTTCCAGTTCTGTTACAATCTTGCTTCTTCGGCTTCTTGTGGTCCCCCCCCCCCAAGTCGTTCCAGTTTTTTTTTAACGAAAAGTGTCTGCTTCTTCTGCCGATCTGAAGGTCTTGCGTCTTCCTTTATAGGTAAAAGTTAACCCTTCGGGGAATTCCCATCTAAATAAATTTTTGTTTTTCTTTAGAGCAGTTGTCAGGGGTTTGTAGTATTCCCTTTTCTTCAGGAAGCGAGTTGGGACCTCTTTCATTATTTCTATGACTTTGTCATCTATACATAAGGCATTACTTCTACTTTTCAGTAACATTTTTTCTTTAATAAGTCTTGAGTTCAAGAAGACCAGGCAGTCTCCTGGTCCTTTTTTGGTTTTAGATTTATGCAGTTTTATCCTGAAGATTTTATCAATATCAAGCGATAAGTCCTCCTCCTGAACCCCCAACCAGTCTGCCAGGACTTTTAATAATTTTGTCGAAATGTCCTCATCCTGGCTCTCTGGTATTCCTCTCAGGCAGAGAATCATTTCCTTTTGTCTCAACTCAAGGACTGCCAATTCGTCCCAAATCTCCTCCTGCATCTTCCTTAGGTCCTCTATTTCCCCCTTGTTTTTGTCTTCGGTTTTTTTCAGTTCTTTTTGCTCAGCCCACATCTTTTTGGTTATTTCCTCTTGCTTCAATGTCTTTGCCTTCACTTCTTGCACTGTCTTATCAATTTCTTTATTCTTCGTTGTCAATTGGTTCATTTGATGTGTAAGGTCCATTATAAGAGCTGAATTTTTTTCAATTTTATTGCACATAGTTACTACTTTCTCTTCCAGTGATTTTATGTTTCCGCCTACTGAGTTTATTCTGTCCCCATAGTCTTTCTGCATGGCAATAATCAAATCCTTTACATCCATACTTGCTTCACTTTCCACCACCAAAGTTCTCCTTGCTTGGCTGGCAATTAAAGTTTGGCCAATTGTTGATTGCGTTTTCTTTGAACCCATTTGGGTGTTTGGGTATTTTTGGATGGCTGGTTGTTTTGAGATTGAGTTCACTTGTCTTTCGATTCCGCTTCTCCGCCTCAGATTCTATATAGTCTCCAAAGATTAAAGCTATTGGGAGTTCCCCTGTGGGAAGTTTAATTGGATCTAATTTTCATGGGTAATTAATTTTATCTTTATGCTGGATATATTTGGAATTTTAATTTTCCCCTTTATTTATATCTGATGTTTATGCTTTACAGTTCCCCTAAGCAAGTATTGGTGTTGCGGGTATGGCTATTACTTTTCCTCTTGGCTGTTGTATCTTTTCCTTCCACAAGTGGCCGCTGTGTCGCTCTTCCTACTGTTCTTGAGTATTATGTCTCTTGGCTGTTATGTCTTCTTCCTCCACTAGTGGCCGCTGTGTCGCTCTTCCTGCTATTTTTAATTATTATGCCTCTTGGCTGTTATGTCTTTTTCTTCCACTAGTGGCCGCTGTGTTGCTCTTCCTGCCCTTCCTCACTCTATCTTTCTCTGGTGTTAAAGCGTCTCTTTGAAGTCTTTTCCAGTGTTGTCTTTCAGTAATGGCCGCCGCCCACCTCACTCAATCTGCTGACTCACTCCTCCAGCCTTCTCCTCGCCTCTCCAGATCTCCGCAAGTCTCTGGTAAAGAGCTCTCCTTATTTCTGTTGTCTGTTTAGCTGGTCTAAACTGTTCCCCCGCTCCAAACTCCAGTGACACTTCTTGGGTTAACTGTGTTGTTTTGGGAGCACAGAGAAGCCCCCCAAGATCTCTACCGCACTGCCGGTTCTGCAGCGTTAATTTCTGTTGTGAGGGATGACCCCCTTTTAGCATTCCACTTGCAACTTCTTAATTTTATCTGTTTGTTAGATTCCCCCTTTTTTCTGATGTATTGTTGGGGCTTAGATAACCCCTTTCTCACTGTATAAATTGGGGGGGGGCGCTCCTTGTATTTGTGTCAATATCTTACTGGAGAATCCAGCGCTAGCTCATGGGGTCTGGAGGCGAAGGTACCGGAGGGCGGTGTCGCTCCTTTGCACAGAGGTTCTCCCCTAAATTTCTTCTTTTTTAAAAGTGTCTTAAAGTCTAGTTCTAGTGTGGGGAAACCCCTTTTTTGAGCTGCTGAGCCTCTGCTCCCAGGAAATCCACCCAAGTAGGGGCAACTTACGCCTCCTGTTGCTCCTGCTTCGCCTCTCCAGGTGCTGAGTCTTGTTTATCAGCTTCGCGCCACCCTCTGTTTGGTACCTGTGGCATGGGGTCACCTATAACATGCCATACGTGTGGTCTTATTAAGACAGCTTGCAGAGAGAGTGTGCATGCTCTAGCTCGAGCCTGTCATCTGCCCTGGAACTCCCCTGTGAAGCTAAACAATTTATGGTCTAAAGGAATGTAAGATAAACTGAAAAAAGAAAATAAAGACTAAAGAGAGAGTGTGAAGTTGTAGAGAAACCAGGGGTGCCGAATTCAAGCCTGCTAACTTGGTAAGAAAGTCGCTAAATTAACTTCAAGCCTAACGGAGACGCCCAACAGTTCCCTCTTATTTACGACTCTATTTAACAACCTAAGGATGGCAAAAACGTTGAAAGATTTATCAGTTCAGCTAGCAACTTTTCAGAACTTAATGCCTACCTCCCAAAACAACATTACAGAAGATATCAAGTCGGTGAAGGAGGATGTCTTACGGATAGGAGTCGAAATTAAGGGGGTGAAGCAATTAGCAATTCAAGCTAAAGAGCTAGCCCAGAAAAATGAAAAAAGGTAACTACTCTGTCTAAACAGGTGGCAGAATTGTCGGACCGCCAGAGAAGAGCTAAAGACTCTCCTCCCTGCAAGAGAGGGGAGTGGTTGTGGCCGGGAGCCGGACTCCGCCTCAAGCAGGGGGCGTTTGCCCCCTGCCTCCCACTCACCTGGCTGGCGCCCACGCCCTCGGTCAAGCACTCAACCAGGTGCCTTCAAGGGGGCGTGTACAGCAGCCTGAATTGCTGCGGCGCCAGCCTCCAGCCCTCACTTTTGTCGTCCCGTCGCGAGTCAACAGGTCTAACCTCCTTGCTGTCTGCAGAAGCCAGGGAAGTATTTCGCAAGGCTTAGAGTGGGGGGGGGGGCTGTTTATTGCTATTGGAGCTAATTCCTTGTGATTGTAGTACTGGGAGAGTTTGGATCTTTGCTTGGATGTAAATTGCTTCAGTTTACTTTTCGTTGAGCTAACTTCCCTATTTCCCCCCACTTCTGGTGTGCGGTTTAATTTCAGGGTTGTTAAGCAGGGGGTTCCTAATTTTCTAAATCCAAATCTGCTAGTCTGCTGTCTTCCCCCCCCCCACTCCTAGTGCCTGGTTACACACACACACACACACAAACACACACATACACATACACAAAAGTATCCTTTTCTGTAACCCCTTCTTTTATTACGTTACCCTCCGTTTGCCTTAGCCCACGAGGCCGCTACCGTTTATCCGCAGCTACTTTTAAGCCTCCCGCCAAACAGCTGATGGGAGCAATTTAAACAGCTGTTTTGGCAGTAATTCTCCAGAGTTGCTGTAGACAGCGGGACATTTGTTGGGGCTCCCCAGGGGGTTCCCCCCCCCAGCTGCGGCCTGCAGCGTGCGCGGCTCACGTTGCTTGGGTTCACTGTTGTTTTCTTGCAACGAAAAACCACTGTTAAATTACAGTTCTTCAAACCCCCCCCCATTCACTCCTCCTGCGTCAGTGATTTTAAAAAACAAAACAAAACGCTTGCTTCTCCCCCTCCCCGCCGTGGCTTTAACAAAGCAGTGAGAGCACGGGGAGTGTTGTGGGAGCGCGTGCTGGGCTGCCTGCTGTCTATATTCTTGCCGTTCAGGTCGTCTAACCCCCACCCTTGAAATTTTATGAGTCTGTATTAGTGGTTTTATACTCTCGGTACTGAAGCTGTATTCACCTCTTGCCTCATCTGTGGCTGAGGATAAGTGCGATTCAGAGCATAGCGACTTTCCACCAGCCTCTCTTTTTTCTTTTAAATGGTATTTTGTTGAAGGGCTTCGCCTAGCCAGGCTGCTTCTGCTCCTTGGAGCTTCTTTAACTATATATTATATTATATTATATTATATTATATTATATTATATTATATTATATTATATTATATTATATTATATTATATTATATTATATTATATTATATTATATTATAATATAATATAATATAATATAATATAATATAATATAATATAATATAATATAATAATATAATATAATATAATATAATATAATATAATATAATATAATATAATATAATATAATATAATATAATATAATATAATATAATATAATATAATATAATATAATATAATAATATATATCCCCCTTGTGCTCTGAGTTGTTGCTGCTGACCAGCAGGAAACTTAGTAGCTAACGAGCGATAGTTAAGGGCATTGTTCTTCAGCCTTCCCATTTGTAAAGAGGCAACGTTCCCTGCAGCTGCATTCTCAGGGTTACCCTTTGTCTCTGGTGGCATAAGTGATAGCTAGATAACTGAAAGGCAGACTGAAACGCTCTGCCTAAGGGGTATTGGGAAAGAAAGATGGAGCTTTGTCCTGTGTGTGTGCTGAACACTTCCCCGGCTCCTTACCACCCCCCCTCTAGTTCCTTACTGAGAGCCACTGGGCTACTGCCTAGAACATATATCTAAGGCTGGTGGCACGTTTGAACAGACAGGGCTAGCGTGCGTGATTCCCCAAGTGTGTAGAGTGAGCATGTTTCCTCTTCAATCCGCTCCCTCCTCTTACATTTTGAGTGCCAACTGGGGCACTAGTGCGCGTGATTCCCTATGCGTGTGTGGCTACTGTGTGGTACAATTTGTGCCCTTACGCACAGCTGAAGACTGCGCTCTTTATAAGTCCCTGCTTGCCATTCTTTGTGCCTGTAGCTGCCTCTTTAAAAAGTCCCTGCCTTCCATTTCTTCTGTTCTGCCGTTTCTTGGCTTGCAGCTGCTGCATTTTTGTTTCTGCTCCTCCCCCAATTGACTAATCAGCGTTAGTGTTCGGGAGAAAGCTTCAAGTCCCAACAAGTTTTTTGTTGTTATTGTTTCCAACTTGTTTCAATAATCCAGGGGCTTGCTTTGGGGGATAGAAGCATACAAGCATATCTTTGTGAATCTCGCTATAGCAGATAGCCCTAGGAGTTACGCCTGAGCCTTCTGCGGCAGGCAGACGACGTCCCATATTGTTTAAATAAGAATGCCACCCCCTTTTTGAGTCGTGCTAAAGCATGAGCCTTTCCCTGCCGGTTTTGACTCAACATGTGGGCTGCGTTTAGTGAGTTATAATGGGCAGCCGGTCTAGTAGCTATCTCCTTGTTAGCCTGCCTTGTACCTTATATTCAGCAGCTTTTTACCCGCGTTCTGTTTCTGGTGTTGAGCCTTATTTCCTGATTCCCCCCCCCCCCAGTCCCTGTCTTAAGCTCTGCTCTGCGCAATTCATAAGGATTCTCTTTTAAGATTCCCCTTCGTGTAGTCCCTTACTTTTACATTTCGCTTGCAAGCTCTTGGACAGTAACTGCAGCAGTGCAAACTAGGTATCGGGCTCACTCGGCATCATCTGGTCCTCAGAACCGCATTGGGTCGCCTGCGAGGAGGCCGCCGGCCTGTGTCAATAACCCTGTTGTGTTCAGTTCTTCCAGTCCTTCGCGGAATAAGCAGCCCTGGGTCCAGCTTCCAGAATTGGGCACCTCGTCGGCCGGTGAGGAGGAACAGCAGCTGGAGGGGGAACTTCAGACAGCTGAGGGGGACAAACCGTCAGGCAAGAGACGCACCAAGAAGAAGCATGTGTGTAAGAAGAGCAAGTTGAAAGCGGGCAACACGGATGATGAGTCAGAACAGTCTATGTGCCTTCTGGGGGGCTGCCACCATTAGCTATGATAAAAGTTCTGAAGGAAGGCTTCCAGGATCCCGCTAGCACTCTGGGATCAATTTGAAAGGGGCATCTGGTCTGTGGTGGTCATCCCGTATGTTGAGTAGAAGCCATTAGATTCTCATCGCATGGGTAAGCCAGACTTAAGAAGGGAGCCAAAGTGCAAGGTGTGTTGGAAATTCAATAAGGGGTCATGCCAAAGGCAGTCTTGTAAGTATCCGCACGAGTGCGAGAAGTGTGCATGGGTACACCCAGCCGCAGCGTGTTACAAAGAGAAGGGAGGTCTGGGGTTCCACCATTCTAGCTCCAGAGGAGCCCCCGCAGCAGGGAACAGATGATAGGGACCCTCCGGGTCTAGCATTTTCACTGATCCAGCTCCCTCCTCTCCGCAACCTCTTGTCTAGCTATCCAGACGAAAGCGCAGCATCCTTTCGTTGGAAGGGTTTTGTCAGAGGGTTTCAGAATACCAGTAACCGACTCTTTAATTGCAAAGGATTTCCCCTAACCAGATGTCAGTAAGGGAAAGGTTTGAGGTTGCAGAAAAAGGAAATAGCTAAGGAAGTGGCCGCAGGGGGGGTGGCTGGTCCATTCGTACACCCCCCTATCCCAAACCAGCATATCTCGCCCCTTGGTATTGTACCCAAAAAGACCCATGGTGAGTTCAGATTAATCCACAACCTTTCTTACCCTAAGGGTCTCGCTTTCAGATGTCTCGCTTCCGGTTGCTAGCACCTGGAGCTCAACTGTTGCCCGAACCCTTTCCGGAGCACCTGTGGAACCTTGGAGACGCAAAGTGATTAAGGGAGTATTAGCATCGGTCGCACCCTCCACCCTTAGATCTTACAAAAAAGCGTGGTGCGATTTCATGGGCTTCAGGTCAGGGATATTGGGGCTTTCGCCTAGCGTGCCACCCACCACGGATGACGTTCTGCAATACCTTTCCCATCTTGACGATTTGGGTTGGGCCCCCAAAACTTTAAAGATACACGTAGCCGCCATCAGCTAAAGCCATGTTTTCCTCTGACCCGTGCAGTGACTTCCTGACCCGCAGAGCTATTGAGGGTTGGGGCAGGCTACAACCCCCCCTAGAACCGTAAGCCAATTTCTTACAGGCTGCTATCTCAGATACGCACAAAGCTTAGGTCAATCTGCTGGGCCAAGTTCGAGGCCCGCCTCTTTTCCGCAGCATATGCAATCGCCTTCTTTGGCGCCTTGAGGGTCGGTGAAGTGGTAGCCGAGGTTAACGCAAGTGGGAGGAAGTGCAGTTGACCGAAGCTAGCATGACTGTGCAGATACGTCAATCCATAACGGACCAGGCAGGTAGGGGTTCTCTCGTAAAACTTACAGCTTCAGCGCAGCGGGGCCCATGCCCGGTCAAAGACACTAGATGGTACCTTTACCTCAGACTGCCCGGTCCGGGCCCGCTCCTGGTTCACGAGGATGGGTCACCTTTGTTGAGACACCAATTCACAAGGGCACTCCGCAAAGCTATTGATGCCTGTGGTTTATCTTCCCAGGATTATGCGGCACACTCATTCAGGATTGGCGCTGCCACAACAGCTGCACGCTTGGGCCTGCCAGCGGATAAGATTAAGGAAATGGGCCGGTGGAAATCCGACGCTTATAAAGGTTACACTCGTTAGAATGCGCTCTGCTCCTTTACCTCTACTTATCCGTAATTTTTTACTTTCCTTTATTCTCAGCCGTTCTCAGAAGTGTCTGGATTTGTGGCCATGGTATAGTCCATTCGGCCCACGTACGGTCAGTTAGCTGTGGCCTCACCCCTAACCTTGGATTGCCACCTGGAGTGCGAGTTTCCTGGTTTTCGAGACGAGGCATTGCTTATGCCATTGCTGAGTGCGAGTTTCCTGGTTTTCGAGACGAGGCATTGCTTATGCCATTGCTGAGAGGGAGAGTTGCCACGTTTGGCCCTCCTGACATCCTTATCCTTCAATTAGGGGGAAATGACCTTGTTAGCAGAAGAAGTGTGGACTTGTCGTGGCACATAAAAAGAGATTTGGATGAGATTGCTGCCTTGTGTCCCGGAACAACGGTGTTCTGGTCCTCCTTCCTGAAGAGAATTGTGTGGCACAGTGTGCAGAACTGTATGGCCATTGAAAAATCCAGGAAACTCTTAAATCGTGCAATAGCCCGTTGGGTGCACTTTTTGTATGGCCGAGTCATCTCTCACAACCGTATCCGGATTGGCGACCAAGCCTTGTACCGGAATGATGGGGTCCAACTTTCAGACCAAGGGAATGACATTTGGTTAACTAGCATCATCAGCAGCATCAGGGATTGGTTACAGCTGTGAGGGTATTGGCGGCGAGCCCCTTTTGGGCTCGGGTGGCAGTTAGGCATTGGAATAATGTGTTGTGGTGTGTTGAAGGGCTAGGTGTGGCCATCGCCTGCGCCTTCAATTTTTGGGTATTCCGTTAAAGGAATCCGGCGGTCGTGTATTCTGTCCGATGCCTGCTTGGCGGGAGGCCATGGCACGACCCTCGGTGACATCAGGGGAGAGCCTATAGTTGGATTAGCATCAACAGGCTCCACCTACTGGTGAATAAACCCCCTTTGTTTGTTTGTTTGTTTTTTAGACTCACCCCTCTCCGAGTGGGTGGAGTCAGCTGACGTAATGCAATGCCTAAGCCAATACCTTTTCACTTGCTGTAATCAATAAAGTTGTGGCCTTTTCTTGCCCATTAACCTTATATCACGTGTCCTTGTGTTTCATTCCACTGTGCGGGGTTCGGGTCCTTGAACCACAATATGATTTTGGGAGGAATTCCGGAAGAAATACAGGCTAAAGAGTTGGAAGAAACTTTGAGACCCTGGCTATGTACTCAAGGAGTTAGTTTGAAGTCAGAAGATGTGGAACGAGCCCATCGCTGTCGGGGGCCCAAGGGGAGAAAATCCCCCAGGAATGTAATAGTTAAATTTTATAGAGAGAAGCTGCAACAGCAGGTATACCAGACTTTGAAGAAAATTAAAGAGCTGAGTTTCCAAGGGGAAAGAGTTTGGGTGAGTTGAGATGTATGCCATGCTGCTCTAAGGCAAAAAAGCCAAATGAAACCTTATGCACAAAAACTGCATAATAACGACATAAGGTTTACCTGGCTATACCCTGCCTCTATACTGATTTTTAAAGATGGTAAAAGGTTTATAGCCAAGAACCCAACAGAGGCTGGGACTTTATTGACGCAGCTGGGAATCAAACTCGATGAGTTACTACTACAGGTAATGGAGAAGGAGGAGGCGGAAGAGGAGGATGCAGGAGAAGGACACTCAGGTGAAGCTTCAACACGACCAGGTTACATGAAGCTGTTCCAGGCTCCATGCCAGCGCTGCGGAAGGTATCTGCAAGATGGTCTACCACCCACATGGCGGGACTTTCGGACACTGGAGGAGTTCCATGACACCTGTAGGCAGTAGTACCACCTGGAGGCTGACGGAAGTCTGTGGAGGAAACAGACTCAGAAGTTGGGTCCCAAGAAACACCTCTTTACTGTTTCTCCAAATATCTGTATGGACAACTCACAACTTAATTTGTACAAAATCAGCTTTATGCACTTGGCTGGGGGGGGGGGTAAAAATAAACACGGGGTGGGTGTTGGGGGCTGGAGGAGTTGGCAGTCCCTCCCATCATTGCACTCATCTTAGAGGGAGCATTTGGAGGTGCAGGGAGACAGTGTAGTGGCCTTTGTAGTGGCCTAAATTATTGGCAAATAATTTAAATTTTGATTCCTTTTCCCATATTTATTTTTGTTTCAGATACAGCAGGCTTTTTGTTATTTGTTGAATTTCTATAGTTTCCGATTTCTGACATGTAACTTTGATTTATAGAACCAATTGCTTTATGGTGCTGTTCTAATTGTTTCAATTCAATATGTAAGGATGTTGCTGTTTGTTCATGTTGTTTACATATCTTATTCTTTCCTGCCATACTGCTGCTTTCATAGTACCACACATCATTTTTTCTGGTAAATCTATATCTGCAATATGTTCAAAATGTTCTGAGATGGTTGTGGAGATGGCTTCCACAGCTAATTGGCTGGTTAGTAATTTAGCGTCAAAATGCCATGATTGTGTGGTTCCATGCATGTTTAAAATAGGATTAGTAGACCAGACTGGAGAAGGATCAGGTACCAGGCAGTGGTGGAGAAAGGGGGGTGGGGGCAAGCTGCCCTGGGTGCCATCATGAGGGGGGAGACAAAATGCTCAATGTGCCCGCTACTGGCCCCGAAAGAAAGCAGTGGCTTTGGGTGAACAATGCTGCCACGTTCCTTCTACTGCCGCCAGTTGCCCTGGTGGGAAAGGAGAAGTGGGGCGGGGTGGGGGTGGAGGGTGAGGCTGAGGGTGAGGAGAGGTCAGCACTGTTACGAAAAAGGACCAATGCAGAAGCAAGCACCAGGTGGCTGGAATGGTAAACAGGAAACTGATGTTATTGGATTGTACCGTGGGAACCAGGGACTGTTTGTAAAGTGCTCTGAGAGCCGGATGTTACCTCAGAGCAGCACATGACCCTGTACTGGAAGTACATGGGTGGAGTTTATTTCTCTCTCTGCACTGGGAAGCAGAGTGTGCAGACATGTTTTCTCTGTACTGGTGAACGACAGGAATAAAGACATGTAGATATATTTCTGTCAGTCTCTCTCCCCCTCCCTGGGAGAGGAGTGAGGGGGAGTGGTGTGTTCTCCTTCACGTTGAGGAGAATCGCCGATTGGAGACCTCCTTTGATCTTGCCGGGAGTCGCAGACAGGAGGTCATAAGGATTCAAGCCGGGCACCTGGAGGGTGGCCAAATTCCTCTGGACTAAGAGCTAAGCTGGAGGCTCTGACCTTTGGCTTGAATCCCGACAACTGGTAGCAGACCGATGGTTATCTGATCTATGAGAATCTGCTTGAGAGGTGAGAGGTCGATGAATCGTTGCCATCCTCTGCACCTAAGGAGATAAAGAAAAGCGTCTGCCTGCAGCCAGAAAGCTGAAACAGACAGCTGGACACCGAGAGGAGTGTATTTCAAGGCAACGGAGCCAGAAAAAGGTATGCTGCATTTCGGGCAAGAGAGAATGAACGCAGAAAGATTTATTTTCTGGTTCACAAGCTGCGTAAGAAAAACAGCTCTGAAAGAGCAAGCTTGCATACCAGGAATTCCTGTGGTTTAGATAAGGAGTTCCGTCCTGAGCAGGTTGCTAGGCAACGTCTGCCAGTTACTGAGTGGCCTAAAAAGAGCCTGGGAAATCGAAAGTGTATCTGCGCAGCTGTGCAAGGGTTTTGAAAACAGCGTAAAGTTTGCCTGCCTGTAAAAAGCAGTAAACAGAAGAGAACTTTTGGAGTTTACTGGCTTGAAAAGTGAAAGCTGGCTTGAGATTGAGTGCAAACTGACCCTTGGATTCAGCATGGATTCCAAGAAGGGGGGAGTGCCCCTAAGTGCCGTGGTTCTAGAAGAACACAGCCGGCATGCTGCACTGGAAGTAAAGCACAGGGGGAGGGAGGAACGGAGTTCTAATTCCCCCACCGATGAAGCTACTGGAGAGAATGCTGTAGCTTTGAATGTTGTCCAGTGTTACAGTTGTGGACAGGCTGGGCATCTTCAGCGGAGCTGCAAGAAGCCACGTCAGCCAAAAGGAGCGAAGGGCCGCTCGGCAAAGCCTGAGGCGTCAGGCAAAGGTCGTACCAAGCCTATGGTGGAACCTGCAAAGGCTTTGATGGCGAAAGGAACCACGCCAGATGTTGGGAACGCGTTTATTATTGACACTGGATGCACGTTTCATATGTCCCCACACAGAGAACTCTTTTCAACGTTTAAGAAGCAAAGCTTCACTGTGACACAGGCCAATGGTCAGGAGCTGGAAGCGGCCGGCGTGGGGAGTGTCTATCTTAAGAGTCTGGACTTGACAATAAACAATGTTTACTTGGTTCCTGAATTGAAGTTCAATCTGCTGAGTGTTTCGCAGATTGCGAAAAGAGGACTGAAACTGTCCTACGATGCTGAGAGCTGCGAGATCTACAAAGATGGAGAGTTATATCTTTCAGCCAGGGAGAAGGATGGACTTTATATGTTGACTTTTGCACAAAGTGATTACATGGAATGTAATTCATCTGTGTCTAACCTAGTTTCTCTTGCAGGTGTGAGCAAGAAGGTGACCGGAGTCAACAGAGCATTTCAGCGGGTGTATGCTGATGTGATTGGTCCTCTAGAACCATCTAGAGGCAAAGCAAGATATTATCTTGTGTGTGTGGATCATTTCTCTAACTATGTCTGGGTTTATGTGTTGAGAAAGCCAAAGGAAGCCTTGGAGAGGTTTCAGGAGTTTTGTGACAAAGTTAAGAGTATGCATGATGCTAACATTGATTGTCTATTCACAGATGAGAAGCAGATTTTTCTTTTGCAGGATTTCCAAAGGTTCCTGCAGAAGAAGGGAATAAGACACAAGGTTTCTGTTTCAGCGGAAGCGTGGAACAGGGGTGTCTGTGTACGGGTGAACAGAGAATTGCAAAAGGGGATGGAAGCGCAATTGCTAAGTTCACATCTGCCACATGAGTACTGGGCCGAGTCTCTAATGTCGTTCTGTTATACGAAAGTGAGAAAGGTTTCAAAAGAGTTGGGACGTTCTCCTTTTGAGAAACTGTTCCACAGAAAACCTTCTGTTGCCCATTTCAAGGTTTTTGGGTCTCATGTGAGAACAGAAGCTCCAGGTGGAGTAAAGAATGCCAGAGGCATTTTTGTGGGGTATGAAAAGGGTCTCTACAGAGTAATTTTGTCTGAATCTGGTCAGGTGATTCTCACAAAGTTTCTAGAGAGTACTCCTGAACAGGAGAGAGTGATAGTACACACTTTTCCCACTGATGACGATTCAGATGATGATGATTTCATTGATTTCAGCTGTACAGAAAGTGATGACACTGATAGCTCGGAGAGCTCAGTTGTCACAGTCATTGAGAGTAAGTCTCACACAATAGATAGGCCTTCACAACTGAAGGATGAACCACTGTTTACCATTGGAACTAGTTCTCCAAAGAGTCCTGAGACTGGACCAGTGAGCAGAGAGGATCAGCACCTCATACGTAGGTCTGAGAGAGTTACAAAGGGTCAACCACCCAAGAGGTACTCAAAAGAGTTTGCTAACTTAGCTGTTGCATGTGTTGCTGTTGTAAACAACCGAGGACAGGTTGGAGCTGTGTCTAAGTCAGAGACAAAGACACAACAGAGAGTTGCTAGCCAAGGTAATGCAGATGCACTCATTCCTTGGAAACCAGACAACCAGAGAGGTACACTGGGGAAACCAGTGGCGGGGAGTTCCAAGAGTGGAACTGAAACAACAGGGGAGTGTTGTGTGTATAACAACTGTTTGTTTTCTTCTCTGGATCATGCTTTGCTTGCTGCAACACGCATTGATTCTTTTGGGGGAGGATGTTACGAAAAAGGACCAATGCAGAAGCAAGCACCAGGTGGCTGGAATGGTAAACAGGAAACTGATGTTATTGGATTGTACCGTGGGAACCAGGGACTGTTTGTAAAGTGCTCTGAGAGCCGGATGTTACCTCAGAGCAGCACATGACCCTGTACTGGAAGTACATGGGTGGAGTTTATTTCTCTCTCTGCACTGGGAAGCAGAGTGTGCAGACATGTTTTCTCTGTACTGGTGAACGACAGGAATAAAGACATGTAGATATATTTCTGTCAGTCTCTCTCCCCCTCCCTGGGAGAGGAGTGAGGGGGAGTGGTGTGTTCTCCTTCACGTTGAGGAGAATCGCCGATTGGAGACCTCCTTTGATCTTGCCGGGAGTCGCAGACAGGAGGTCATAAGGATTCAAGCCGGGCACCTGGAGGGTGGCCAAATTCCTCTGGACTAAGAGCTAAGCTGGAGGCTCTGACTTTTGGCTTGAATCCCGACTCCCGAATCCTGGAGCCCAAAACTCCAGGACACTGACCCTCGAGCCTGGCCGTGGCTCTGCCTCCTCCTCTTCTCAGGAAGGACACCTGACCGGCCAGCTACGCACGTGTTGCCTTGGACCGTGAATGTGCCTCCAGTTTGGGCTCAGGCAGAGGCTGGAGAGAGGAGGGACCTCACAGCCGGCTTCAAGGGGCGGGCACACGTGCATTTGGAGCGCCCGTGTGTAGCTGTTTGCTCTCGCCACGTCCCGCCTGCCTCCAAGGCTGCTCGTGATGGCCTGGGATTCGGACTCGGAGGCTGAACCTGAGGAATCCCAGCCTGCACAGGACTCCCTGCCTCCAGAACCAGCTGAGCCGGGGCTGGGGCTTGAGCCTGAAGGGTCCTCACCTGTGCCAGATCCTCAGGTGCAGGCACCAGCTGAGTCTGCTATGGCTCCTGAGGAGATGAAGGACCCATTGCCTGCAAGTGCTCCACTCTCAGCCCTGTCAGAGGAAGCTGAGGTTGCCTCTGGGTCTGGTAACCCTCCAGCCTCTCCTGGGCTGCAGAGGCTCAGGGCAGAGAGGTGGAGGGAACTAAGTTCTTGCAGGAGGAGTGCTCGCCTCCAGGCTAGGAGAGGCAAGTCACCTGTGGACCGGGGCCGCCCTATGCCTCGGGGCAGATAAAAGCCAGCCAGTCCCAAGTTGCGGGAACAACGTTGTTGGTAGCCTGTTCCTGCCTGCACCCTGTCCTGCTCTTCTGCCAGAGTTCCTGACATCACCCGACTCCCTGCCTTGGACCCAGCTTCAGCTTTGACGGACTGCCTCCAAACCACACCCTCGACCTCGGACTGGACTCTGACCTCACCGCACGGATAACCCTTGGCACCAGCACACTGCTGCTTGCTCCTTTCCCCAGTGATTGACAGGGAAGGAGGCACTTCCGCGCCAGCGGCTGCAGACGGCAGGGGGCGGACGCCTGTGTGACTCCTTGCTTTTCTCTCTCTCTCTTTCTCTCTCCATTTCCTCCAAGGAAATGATAAAATGGAGGGAGCAGGACTCTGAGCCAAAAAGAAAAGGGAAAGGAGTAGGGAGAGAGAAGGCAGCGTTGGCATGAAGTTAAGCCGGGTCTAAAGATGTTTTTTAAGAAGCGGTTTAACGACCGCCTCTTTCAGCGGGTCTGGGAAGGCTCCCTCACAGAGAGAAGCATTCACCACCCCACAGAGCCCATCGCCCAGCCCTTCCTGGCTCACTTTTATTAGCCAGGATCAAGGAGACAGGTGGTTGGTTTCACTCGTCCAAGCAGCCTGTCCTTTTTTTTTATAATATTTTTATTAAGCAATTTTTATATTCATACATACAAAACATACATAAACAAACAATAGACAAAAAACAAAACAAAAAACAAGTACCATTTCATATCCTAATTTCTTAAACCTTTCTTCTTCGACTTCCTCATGCCTCCCGTTTCTGTATTCCAAATTCTAATCAATTGTTCAGCAAATCTTCCCTTATTTTACTGTAAATTTAAGCTAATCATCTTTGTTCTCCTTGTCTTAACCATTACTGATAGTAACCATTTACTTTAGTCCAACATCATTCTAACTGTCATTGATTTTGTAATATTTCTTTAAATAGTCCTTAAACTTTTTCCATTCTTCTTCCGCCGCTTCTTTTCCCTGGTTTCGGATTCTGCTCGTCATTTCTGCCAAGCCCATGTAGTCCATCACCTTCACCAAGCAGCCTGTCCACATCCTCGGAGGTAACAGATTTGAATTGATTTGATGCAACTCGAGTAGACAGGACTCTAGCACTCTCCCGCCCCGGCCCTGATCCCACGGTGGAGTCCACCTCTCTCTGAATCTGAGCTATTTCATCTGCAAAAAACTGCAGATCTTGGAGTCTTTGCCAGGCTCTGATGTCAAAGGTGGTTCCATTAAATTGCGAACCACCTGTGTGGTATCCCCCCCCCCCAACCAGTCCTCTAGACACCAGCAGGACCTGGCAGGAAGAGGAAGAGTTCGCTAGGTGTTGCAAGTCACAAGCCAAACGGTAAAGCTACCACCACCTCCTTTCCTGGGCCACCCTCAAATGGGGTTCAAGGAGGAGAACCCCCCTTCGATATTTACCAGGTTGCACAGGCCTGAGTCACTTTACCGTGACGCAGACAGAAATTTAACAGGTAGGTGTCCAAACGGTAAGGCACCAGTTCAGCTTCTCCTAGCAAAGGCACAAAATACAAAAGGCAAAAGTCCTTTTCCAGGTTTATTGAAAAAGCCACTCAAAAAGTTTGCACAGTTCTTGAAAGGGTTGTTGTTGTTGTTGTTTAGTCGTTTAGTCGTGTCCGACTCTTCGTGACCCCATGGACCAGAGCACGCCAGGCACATCTGTCCTTCACTACTTCCCGCAGTTTGGTCAAACTCATGCTGGTAACCTCGAAAACACTATCCAACCATCTCGTCCTCTGTCGCCCCCTTCTCCTTGTGCCCTCCATCTTTCCCAGCATCAGTGTCTTCTCCAGGGAGTCTTCTCTTCTCATGAGGTGGCCAAAGTACTGGAGCCTCAGCTTCACGATCTGTCCTTCCAGTGAGCACTCAGGGCTGATTTCCTTAAGAATGGATAGGTTTGATCTTCTTGCAGTCCATGGGACTCTCAAGAGCCTTCTCCAGCACCATAATTCAAAAGCATCAATTCTTCGGCGATCAGCCTTCTTTATGGTCCAGCTCTCACTTCCATACATCACTACTGGGAAAACCATGGCTTTAACTATACGGACCTTTGTTGACAAGGTGACGTCTCTACTTCTCAAGATGCTGTCTAGGCCTGTCATTGCCCTTCTCCCAAGAAGCAGGCGTCTTTTAATTTCGTGGCTGCTGTCACCATCTGCAGTGATCATGGAGCCCAAGAAAGTAAAATCTCTCACTGCCTCCATTTCTTCCCCTTCTATTTGCCAGGAGGTGATGGGACCAGTGGCCATGATCTTCGTTTGTTTGATGTTGAGCTTCAGACCATATTTTGCGCTCTCCTCTTTCACCCTCATTAAAAGGTTCTTTAATTCCTCCTCACTTTCTGCCATCAAGGTTGTGTCATCTGCATATCTGAGGTTGTTGATATTTCTTCCGGCGATCTTAATTCCGGCTTTAGATTCATCCAGCCCATCCTTTCGCATGATGAATTCTGCATATAAGTTAAATAAGCAGGGGGTCAATATACAGCCTTGCCGTACTCCTTTCCCAATTTTGAACCAATCAGTTGTTCCATATCCATAGTCAATGAAGCAGAAGTAGATGTCTTTCTGGAACTCTCTAGCTTTCTCCATAATCCAGCGCATGTTTGCAATTTGGTCTCTGGTTCCTCTGCCTCTTCTAAATCCAGCTTGCACTTCTGGGAGTTCTCGATCCACATACTGCTTGAGCCTTCCTTGTAGAATTTTAAGCATAACCTTGCTAGCGTGTGAAATGAGTGCAATTGTGCGGTAGTTTGAGCATTCTTTGGCACTGCCCTTCTTTGGGACTGGGATGTAGACTGATCTTCTCCAATCTTCCGGCCACTGCCGAGTTTTCCAAATTTGCTGGCATATTGAGTGTAGCACCTTAACAGCATCATCTTTTAAAATTTTAAATAGTTCAGCTGGAATACCATCACTTCCACTGGCCTTGTTATTTGCAGTGCTTTCTAAGGCCCATTTGACTTCACTCTCCAGGATGTCTGGCTCAAGGTCAGCAACCGCACTACCTGGGGTGTACGAGACATCCATATCTTTCTGGTATAATTCCTCTGTATATTCTTGCCACCTCTTCTTGATGTCTTCTGCTTCTGTTAGGTCCTTACTACTTTTGTCCTTTATTATGGTAATCTTTGTACGAAAGCCTGACAGAAAATAAAAACGTTGAAAAATATAGCTAACTAAAATCATACTCACACAGTAACAGTTCAAAGCACAGCGAGTAGTCAAAGTCCTTTCACTGGTCGA
Organism: Podarcis raffonei; assembly: GCF_027172205.1. NCBI lineage: Eukaryota > Metazoa > Chordata > Lepidosauria > Squamata > Lacertidae > Podarcis > Podarcis raffonei. Next base: position 26,226,839 of record NC_070620.1, read on the forward strand.
ACACCCTCAGGTGAAACAGCAGGGCAAGATGTTCTGCAGTTTGCATCTGAATTCCCCAAACCTTTATCCTTGAAAACCCCACGTGGAGGACAGGTTTAGGGACCAATCATTTCTTTAGGTTAATTACCAATTTACCAATGGTTGTATGATGAGACAATATCTCTTGATTGTCAGGAGACCAGCACAGCTGAACTATGTTTAGACTCAGAGGCCTTGAGATCAAAAGGCTCCCGCTCTGTTCCCAGCTCTCTCTGACAGGTACCAGGCTCTTGACTTGTAAATTACTTGATAGCCTTTTGTACCTTTTCACACCCAATCCACATTCAAGCCCCCAGCTGCCAGGATCTGCAAATCAGATAACATCCCATCCTGCCTAAAGTCAGGTTGTAATTGATTCACACTTCTAAAGACAGGGAGTTTTACAGTTAAAGAGACCAGACACCCCTTCCCCAGAAGGCCACAGTTTTAGCTCTCCCACAATGCCTCACACCTGCGTGAACCAACGTTTTGACATACCAAAATTTCCCAACTTCATTACAACCTGAAAGAGTCTCCTGCTACTATTTTCTGCAGATGCAATAGAGGCAGTGAAGAAAGCCCTCTTCGCCGTCGCTATCGCCATTTGGTAGGCTTGTCGTTGAGCTCTAACCCGTGTCCAGTCTGATTCAAAATGAGTTTTCCGCCACCAGTGCTCTAGCCTTCTCAGCTATTGTTTCACTGCCCTCAGCTCCGGGGAAAACCACGGGGCTGTCCAGGCTTCATGCAATTGGAGAGGGTGCTTTGGAGCCAGACAGTCAATAGCCCTGGTTAACTTCGCATTCCAGCGGGCCACCAGGGAATCAGCTGAAAGGCCATCAACATGGGATAAAACATCCCCTACCACTCTCTGGAAACCATTTGGGGGCGGACCATCCAAATCGCTCCCACCTCCCTGCAGAGGGGCAGGGTCACAGAGAAGTCCACTTGCACCAGGAAGTGATCTGACCATGGCACTTCTTTGTTTCACTTTTACTTAGTGTCAGTTCACCCACGTCACTAGAGATGAACACCAGGTCTAAGGCATGTCCGCGGCTATGTGTTGGGCCAAACCTATTCAGGGACAGCCCCATGGAGGCCATGCTTTCCACAAAGTCCCGATCGGCCCCTTGTAAGGTCGTGTCGGCATGGATGTTAAAATCCCCTAGGACAACCAAACTAGGTGTCTCCAGGAGAACATCCTCCACGACCTGAAGCAGCTCGGGCAGGGAATCCTTGGTGCAGCGGGGAGGTCGGTACACCGAAAGGAATCCTGTACTGCCCCTATTGCCCAGCTTCCAGAACCTGCACTCAGAAAACTGGGTCTTCCCAATATGACACCCGGTGTAAACCAGTGACTTCCTAAAAATCACTTTACCCCCCCTCCCCGCCCACATGACCTGGGTTGCTGTGCATACTAGAAACCTAGTGGACGAGCAGCGGCAAGGACAGGCGCATCTGCTTCATTCAACCAAGTCTCTGTCACACATGCCAGGTCAAGTCCTCCATCCACAATCAAGCCGTGGATGGCAGTGGTCTTATGAATCATTGACCTGGCATTGCACAGCAACACCTTCAGGTCATGTGGGTCTCCCTTGTTGATTCCGATATCCATTCGGTCAAGACCAGACCTGGAGGCAGAGATAGTCTTCGGAGAACAACTAAACCTGCCTCCTCAGTAATAATGTGGTCTGGTCTTAGCATAGCTCCTCCTACCTGTGATCACTGAGATCAAGTGTCCCAGCAAATCTTCACCTGTGGAACCTGCCCCAGCCATTCTATTGGCTGTGGCCCACTCCCCAACAGCCCTGACCCTCTCCCTTTAAGAACCAGATACAAACTATATAAAACAATAGAAATAAAACCCCAGCAAACCAAAGAACCAAAAAGAAAAACAATTCAAAAAGAAAAACAAAGCTGACAAATAATAAATCATATAGCCATTAAGCCTATGAATAATCTAACAACGTGGATCAATGAAAAATAAGAAACGAGCAAGCTATCTGCTTATCTGTTTCTGTAACTGCAAGCTTCGCTTAGTACAAAGTAGGCCGTTGGCTGAAAGCGGGTGGGGTGCTTAAAGTCAACAGAAGTTCAAACTGTACCCACGTTTATAGTGTGGTTAGAATGCTTGATAGTGTAATAGATAGTACAGGCAAGTGTGATAAAATAAGTGGTATCTCAAAAACACCCATGGGTCATGACCCAGAAAAACAGAAACTAGAACATCTAGTGGTTTTTGTGGGTTTGCATACACACACAACTACCAAAGCTAATGGGGTGACATACCATATAAGGTTTAAAGTAAATAGCAGGCAAAAGGTAAAGGGACCCCTGACCATTAGGTCCAGTCGTGGCCAACTCTGGGGTTGCGGCGCTCATCTCGCTTTATTGGCTGAGGGAGCCAGCGTACAGCTTCCGGGTCATGTGGCCAGCATGACTAAGCCGCTTCTGGTGAACCAGAGCAGTGCATGGAAACGCAGTTTACCTTCCCGCTGGAGTGGTACCTATTTATTTACTTGCACTTTGACGTGCTTTCAAACTGCTAGGTTGGCAGGAGCAGGGACCGAGCAACGGGAGCTCACTCCGTCGCGGGTATTTGAACCGCCGACCTTCTGATCGGCAAGTCCTAGGCTCTGTGGTTTAACTCACAGTGCCACCCACGTCCAAAATAGCAGGTAAAGGTCTGCAAAATGATGGTGAGGGGAGATATCAACAAAGGTGGGCTAATTATATGCTTCATTATTGCCTCTAATACGCTATTTGGGGCAAAAACAGTTAACCAATAGAAGTAAGGGGGTGGGTAAGCTAAGAGCTGAGGCGTGCTTAGCAAAATGTAGAAAGATGTGGCCATCATGTCAATCGGGGCTCTCTCCTACTTTGCAGCATGAGCTGGGGACGGGGGCCCGTGCAGCGTTGTTTGTGAAATGAAGCTTCGTTTTGCCTGGCAAGTGTTGTTTGTCTCCTTTTCACAGACCAATTGAGTCCATCTGGGAAAAGATCTGAGGGGGCAAATTTGTCCAACACTGTGGCAACACTTTTTGGGATGTGGTTCTTTGCGGGCACATTTGTATTTCAATAAAGGCCTATCTTTCCACTTGGAGACTTCATTCTTTTCTTTTGGGTTTCTGTAGGTAACCTCCAGTCTAGGAACCTCTTTTTGAATTTCTCCTGCATATACATGACTGGATTTAAAAAATAAATAAATTTGAAACTGATTTATAATGAGACTAGACTGAAACACTAAAATTATTGGTAGCGACAACTCTTTAAAACATTCAAAAAATGAATTGGCAATAAATTTGAAAAAAGATTTTTTTCTTAACGTGAAGTTCAGTTTACAGATGGTTGGGGGGAGGGGCAACATGCCAAAAAAGAGCTCATCTTTTTCACAGGATCCTTATTAAACTTGGGAATGTCTGCATGTGATCCCATCTCTACAGCTCACATAAACACCACAGGGAAGGTGGCCGGAGCCTGAAAGGCGAAAGCATTGGCCTTTAATGCAGGCCTCAGTGACGCTTCCTCCCGTTTCCCCCATGGAGGCCTGGGACCCCTTCTCCTTCGGAAGGGACCTCCGAGGAAGAAGACAGGGTGGATCAATCCCTAGACCTTTGAGGCGATTCCTAGACTCATCTGGAAAGATGCCATATGAAGTTCCTTTCCCCATTTGCCAGGAGCCTGAGCTCCATTTGGGGTTCCTCATTCTGCACCCCAAGGTTCCTTCAAGGCATTGCAGCCCCCAGGAAGCCTTTTCAGAAAGGCAGGTGACCCTCAGCAGAGAACAGCCAAGTCCAGTTCTTCTCCGCAATGGCTTCCTCTTCTGAGAGCTCCCTCTCTTTCTTGTCTGGGCTATACTGGGAGGACCCCAGTTAAGCCAGTTCCCCAGAGTCCCCCCACTGGGCTCCAGTGGCCCCCTGACACCTGCAGGGATCTGAAGGGGGAGCAACTTCCCCTGTGGAAATACCGCCTGAGGGAGAGGAACAGACGTCTTGGCCCATTTTGGAGGCAAGTGAGGGCTGTCCAGAAAGGGCTCCTGGGACCCCGAGAAGCCAGAAGGGGAGCCTCCAGCCTTGTCTGGGGAAGAGCCCCCTTTTCCCTATTCTTGCAGCTGGAGCCCTTCTGCTTGTGTTGACTCTTGGGGTGATGAAGGAAGAAGAAGAAGAAGAGTTTGGATTTGATATCCCGCCTTTCACTCCCCTTCAGGAGTCTCAAAGCGGCTAACAATCTCCTTTCCCTTCCTCCCCCACAACAAACACTCTGTGAGGTGAGTGGGGCTGAGAGACTTCAAAGAAGTGTGACTGGCCCAAGGTCACCCAGCAGCTGCATGTGGAGGAGCGGAGACGCGAACCCGGTTCCCCAGATTACGTGACTACCGCTCTTAACCACTACACCACTACAGGAAGCTTGTCTGGAGGTCAAACTCCCCTGAGGGAACCATCCACCTCTGAGGAGATAAAGCCCTTATTATTATATTTATTCTCCTTTTTTAAAAAAAAGATATTTATTAAAATTTTCAATTTTTATACAAACAAAAAACAAAGAAAATTTAAAAACACATATAGTTCACAATACTTAATTTTCAATGACATATTTCCCTGACCTCCTCATACCTCCCCTTCTTGTAGTCCAATTCAAATTATTTGTTCAGCAAATCCTTATCTCAAAGCATTATGGCTTATCAAAACACCTTATTTTGTATCTTAGGTTATTATAACCTTAAACTTTTACTTATAAAAAACGATTTTTTCATACTCCTTTATACCATTACAGCTAAAAACCACTTAATTTCAATCCAACATCATTCAACATTCCTTAATTTTACAATATTTCTGTAAATAGTCCTTAAATTTTTTCCAATCTTCTTCTGCCGACTCTTCTCCCTGGTCACGGATTCTGCCAGTCATTTCTGCCAATCCCATACAGTCAATCAACTTCATCTGCCATTCTTCCAAAGTGGGTAAATCTTGCGTCTTCCAGTACTTTGCAATAAGTATTCTTGCTGCTGTTGTAGCATACATAAAGAAAGTTCTATCCTTTTTTTACACCAACTGGCCGACCATACCCAAGAGAAAGGCCTCTGGTTTCTTCAAGAAGGTATATTTAAATACCTTTTTCAATTCGTTATAAATCATTTCCCAGAAAGCCTTGATCTTAGGGCACGTCCACCAAAGGTGAAAAAATGTACCTTCATTTTCTTTACATTTCCAACATTTATTATCGGGCAAATGGTAAATTTTTGCAAGCTTGACTGGGGTCATGTACCACCTGTATATCATTTTCATAATATTTTCCCTTAAGGCATTACATGCCGTAAATTTCATCCCAGTGGTCCACAACTGTTCCCAGTCAGCAAACATAATGTTATGTCCAACATCTTGTGCCCATTTAATCATAACTGATTTGACAGTCTCATCCTGAGTGTTCCATTTCAGCAGCAAGTTATACATTTTTGACAAAATCTTAGTTTTGAGTTCTAACAGTTCTGTTTCCAATTTAGATTTTTCCACCTGGAAGCCAACTTTCTTATCCAAATTGTAAGCCTCCATTATCTGATAATAATGAAGCCAGTCTTGCACTTTGTTTTTTAATTTCTCAAAACTCTGCAGTTTCAGTCTATCTCCTTCTTGTTCCAAAATTTCCCAATACTTCGGCCATCTGGCCTCCATATTGAGCTTTTTCTGAGCTTTCGCTTCCATTGGTGACAACCACCTTGGGGTTTTATTTTCCAATAAATCTTTATATCTAATCCAAACATTAAACAATGCTTTCCTAACAATATGGTTTTTAAATGTTTTATGTGCTTTAACCTTGTCATACCACAAATATGCATGCCACCCAAAAACACTGTTGAAACCTTCTAAATCCAAAATGTCTGTGTTCTCAAGAAGCAGCCAGTCTTTCAACCAGCAGAACGCTGCTGATTCATAGTAAAGTTTAAAGTCTGGCAGGGCAAATCCACCCCTTTCCTTTGCATCAGTTAATATCTTAAATTTTATTCTGGGCTTCTTGCCCTGCCAGACAAATTTAGAAATGTCTTTCTGCCACTTCTTGAAACAGTCCATCTTGTCCACAATTTGCAATGTTTGAAACAAAAACAACATTCTAGGCAATACATTCATCTTTATAGCTGCAATTCGACCCAACAAGGAAAGCTTCAAATTTGACCAAATTTCTAAATCTTTTTTCACTTCCATCCAACATTTTTCATAGTTGTCTTTAAACAAATTCCCATTTTTAGCAGTCATGTTAATCCCCAGGTATTTCACTTTCTTAACCACAGTTAAACCTGTTTCACTCTGAAACTTCTCTCTTTCAGTCAATGTGAAGTTTTTCTCTAAAACCTTAGTTTTTGACTTGTTCAATTTGAATCCTGCCACCTGACCAAATTCTTGAATTAGTTCTAAAACTCTTTTAGTACTAGATTCTAGCTCTTGTAACGTCAAAACTAGGTCATCTGCAAATGCTCTCAGTTTATACTGTTTAGCTCCAACCTGTATACCTTTAACCAACCGATCCCTTCTAATCATGTTCAGCAGGACCTCTTTATTCTCCTTCTTAGGCCTCAGAGACAGAGAGGGGATTTCCCTCCTCGCCCCCTTCACCTGTCCTAGTGGAGAACCTGGCGGATCCCCCAAGGCCGCTTGCCTGGCATATCCCAATGGAGAGGCCTTCTCCATTGGGCCAACATGGTGAGGAGAGAGGCTGCCTTGTGGAGGCCAAGACATCATGGCAGGTTATCTAAAAGCAATTCCCGTGGGAACGACCTTGGGACATGAGTGGCCCAGCAGAAGAGATAACAACAAGAGCTAAAAGTTAAATTGCACAAAAGAAAAGGGGCTCTATATCAGGCTCAGTTCCAGCAGGCGCAGCTGGACAGGAAAAAGTGTCAACCATACCTATGGATCCAGTGACACAAGCATTAGTCAAAATAAATGAGGCCCTGGAAGCTCTGACTAAGCAGAGCACAGAAAACTCCAAACAGCTGACAGAGCTGTCAACAAAATTAGACTTAAACACCAAAAGTGTCACATCCAATACAGAGACTATAAATAAATCAATTGAAGAAAATGCTACAATTCGAAAGATTGCTGAAGAGGCAAAAACTACTGCAGAAACTACACAGGAAAAGCTAGTACCAGTCTGCAAAAAGCTGGATGAGCATGAGGCGGCCCTGTCCCTACTGGAACTACAGAGAAAGGAGAGAAACTTGAGACTGAGATTGGTTCCAGAAAGTGAAAAAGATAATTTGGTAGACTTTCTTACAAAAGAACTTTCGGAATTTTGGCAGGTAAATTTGAAGGAGGAGGAATTTAAGATAGTAACTGCTTTCAGACTGGGCAGGAGACAAAATAGAAAGAAGCCAAGGGATTGTCTGATAACTTTAAGATCTAAAGAGGAAAGAGATAAAATATTAAACCTACAATTTCAAAAAACTTTGGAGATTGAAGATTCCCATGTGCAGATATATAAAGACATCCCTAAATATATTCTGGAGGTGAGAGCGTACTACAAGGATTTGGTCAATCTGCTGAACAAGAACAACATACTATTTAGATGGGAGTTCCCACAAGGCCTGTCTTTTAGCTACAAAGGAAAGAAAATTAAAATAAAAACAGTGCAAGACAAAGAACAATTTCTGGAAAGAAACGAGGAGGACCTCATGAAGGAAGTGGTGGAACAATCTACAAAAGCAAAGGAAGTAACAGATATTTTGAATTTAACATTTGGACTCAAAGCACAGACAGAGGAAGAACAACTGCTTGGGGCAGTTGGAGGAGCAACTAAGTAAACAACAAGATGGCTCTGCAATTTCTAAGTTGGAATTGTAATGGACTGAAGCTTCCCAGAAAAAGGTGTGAGGTTTTTCATATTTTAAAAAGAGAACAATTGGACTTGATTTGTTTGCAAGAAACCCACGTGACTAGAGCACATAGAAAATTGCTTGTTAATAAAAGATTAGGACAGGAATTTATTTCATCAGATAAAGTGAAGAAAAGAGGAGTGGTGATCTATGCAAAGGAAAAGTTGGCCCCTAAGTTAATTTTTAAAGATGAACAAGGAAGATATTTGGCAATTGAAATACAAATCCAAGGAGAAAAATTATTGATAATAGGGATCTATGCTCCAAATGACGAGAAGTCAGAGTTTTTCAAGAAATTGCATGAGACATTAATGGACTATTTGGACTACAATGTAATTATGATGGGAGATATGAATGGAGTGGTCTCTACAAATATGGATAAAGCACAAAGACAGGTGGTTTCCAAGGATGGGAGACTACCAAAGACTTTTTTTTGAAATGACAGATAACATGGATCTGATTGACATTTGGAGAACAAGGAACCCTCTTGAGAGAGAGGGAACTTTCTTTTCTGAAGCAAAAATGACCTGGACTAGAATTGACCAAATTTGGGTAACTAGTGGGATGGCACCAAAGATAAAGAAAGTGGAAATCTGCTGTCAGGGAACTGCCATCGGAAGAACAGGAGGTGAAAGGGCTCACAGAGGTTGGGAGAGACTTATCAGCTGAGGAGGGAACCAGCAGGGGGAGAGAAGGAGCTCCAAGGGAAAGTGAGTCGGAGGGAGGGCTCAGAGACACTTCCAGCGAAAATAGTGGGGAGGTTTCAGGACCTCCCATAGGGACACCCACTCCTCGCCGGAAACTGTCACGCCGAGAGTCCAGAAGACGCGTTTCCGTTAAGGAACTTTTATGCTGGAAGAAGTTCCGTAAACGCCCACTGTCCGATTCTACAAGCGACTGACGGAGCCATGCTTAAGGAGCTCCGTCACAGACAGAGGTTTGTGGACTTAGCCAAACTCTGAGGGACTTGGAATTTCACGCACAAGCAGCTCATCATCCCATCACAGCAATCCGACAGTCCCTGAAGGCAGCTTGTGCAGAGAGGCATCATGAGCAACCCAGCCGGAACCGGAGAAGCGGGAGGAGCTGGAGCGGGTCCAAGCCTGGAAGAAAGGTACCGGGTGTTGGAGGTCCAGCTAGCGCTGCAAACGGCGAGGCTCGAGGAGAGGAGGGCGCAGGATGCAGAAAAGGCAAAAGGCGCTACACTAGCAAGAAAGATGCCAGGATTGGTGCAGAAGTTTGGGGGGGATCCCAGGAACTATCAAGCCTTTAGGACAGAGATGCAGTATGCTCTCAATCTGCAGTTTGACGACTTTCCCGACAAGGAATCGCGAGTGGCGTTTGTGGTTGGCCATCTCGAAGGGGGGGCGAGAGACTGGGTTAGACCCCTGATGGCAGGAAATAATGACATCCTGAAGGACACGAGGAAGTTTTTTCGCACCATGGACCTGATGTTTTCCAGCGACATTGAGCAGGGAGTGGTGCGCAGACAGTTGATGGCTTATAAACAGGGGAGCCGATCTGTCTGTGAGTACTGGACTGAGTTTACCATGTTGATACATAATTTGGGGTGGGATCTATCGGCGGAACCCATTCAAATGCTATTCGAAGAGGGGCTTTCTTCGGCGGTGAAAGACGAACTTTCCCGGGCGCCCAGGGCGGAGTCTATGGACCAGCTGACCAAATCAGCGCTGACCATTGGAGCGCGCCAGGAGGCGAGAGCCTTGGAGAAGCGGGAAGGGAAAGGGGAGCGTTGGAGGGATTTCCGCATTCCAGAGATTCCGGAGCCTACTTTCCCGCCAGGAGAGCCGATGGAAATTGGAACAGCGCGCGCGCGCGCAGTTTCAAATCCCAGTGAAGGGCGGAAGAAGGAGGGGAAGAGTGCCAAGAAATGTTATCTCTGCCAGCAGCCAGGTCACTTTGCCAGAGTCTGCCCGCAAAGAAAGGAATGGCAAGGGATGGCGGGAGCTGTTGGGGGAAAGGAGGAGGAAGTCCAGGAGCAAGTAAAAGCCAACGCCTGGCTGACACCGTCAGGGCACAGCAGCCAGGCCAAGGAGCAGTAAAAGTGCCCACGCCGGAACCTCCAAGACCAGCCCTAGTGATAGAGGTGTTGCTAGAGCTGCCAAACGGACACCCACTAAAGATAAAGGCGCTATTGGACTCAGGCAGCTCCTGTAATTTTATGAGTAAGGAGTTTGCAGCTGAACACCAGATACAGACAATCCCTTTAAGTAACCCCCTGCAGGTGACCACGATCGATGGGAGGGAGCTGTTGGGAGGAGAAGTTAGCCTACAGACCGTCCCAATGGTAATGAGGGTGGCCAGGCACACCGAAAGAATAGCGTTCAATGTGGCCACCTTGGGAGGGGCTCCCATTATTTTGGGAATGAGCTGGCTAGCGTTGCATGATCCGCTAGTGGGCTGGCATCAGAGAGTGGTCTCCTTTGGGTCAGCACATTGCCTGGAACACTGCAAAGAGGGGAAGGCTTCGGAAGGGGCAAAAGCCTTTCTAGCAGGGACGGAAGTAACGGACAAAGGGAAGGTGCCCAAACAATACGCTGACCTGAGCAAGGTCTTCAGCGAAAGGGAAGCAGACAAACTACCACCGCATAGAGCCTTTGACTGCCAAATCAATCTAGTCCCTGGGGCCCAGCTCCCAGTGGGCAAGCTGTACGCCATGTCAGACAGGGAAATGCAGGAGTTAAGGGAGTTTATTGATAAAAACCTGAAGCGAGGTTTCATCAGAGAGTCCAGAGCGGTGGGGGGCAGCCCAGTTTTTTTTGTAGACAAAAAAAACACGGATAAACTGAGACTTGTAGTGGACTACCGGGCCCTAAATGCAGTGTCGGAACCAGTGGCTTTCCCCATGCCCAGAATTGATGACATTTTGACCAGGGTGAGGAAGGGAAAGATTTTTACTAAACTGGACCTGAGGGGGGCATACAACCTGATACGGATAAGAAAGGGGGATGAATGGAAAACCACCATGTTCACCCCTTTGGGGGCTTTTGAATATCTCGTTATGCCCTTCGGATTACAAGGAGTCTCAGCATGTTTTCAATCGTTCATAAACCACGTCCTGGGACCTCTGCTCTACAAGAATTGCGTGGCCTTCCTAGATGACGTGTTAGTATATTCAGAGAATGAGGAGCAGCATGTAAAGGATGTCAGGGAAGTGTTGAGCCAACTGCAAGCAAACCAGCTGTGGGTGAAATTGGAGAAGTGTCAGTTTCACACCAAGGAGGTGGAATTCCTGGGGTACCGCTTGTCAGACAAGGGATTAGCCATGGATCCAGGCAAGGTCCAGGCGGTGCTGGAATGGAAGACACCGAAAACGAAAAAGGATGTGCAAAGATTCTTAGGGTTTGGGAACTTTTATCGTAAGTTCATCAAGAACTTTGCCCACTTAACGGCTCCCATTACGGACTGTCTCAGCAGCAAGAAGTAATTTGTTTGGACGGCGGAGGCGGAGCAAGCATTTGAAGAATTGAAAAAGGCATTCGCTTCGGAAGAACAGCTCCTGCATGTGGATTTACAAAAACCAATGAGAGTGGAAACTGATGCATCAGACCGGGCGGTGGGGGCGGTGCTTCTTCAGCCGGGGAAGAGTAAGTCGGCGTGGAGACCGTGTGCCTTCTTCTCGCGTAAGCTAAACAAATCCGAGAGGAACTACACGGTATATGACCGAGAACTACTCGCCATTCACGAAGCGTTCCGGAGATGGAGACACTTACTAATTGGTGCACAACATAAGGTGCAAGTGTGCACGGACCACAAGAATTTAGAGTATTGGAGAACGGCACGAGTGCTCAACCAACGACAAGTGAGGTGGGCCCAGGAGTTCTCCAAATTCCATTTTGAAATTTGCTATGTGCCAGGTCCAGAAAACGTCAGGGCGGACGCTCTCTCACGCAAACCTGAATATTTGGAGGGGGAGGGAGCACCCGAAGAGAGACATATCATCCCAGAGGACCGCTGGGTGTGTGGGGCGGCATTGGTGGGGCAAAGGGAACTGGTAGAGGGAACGGAGAATGATGAATACGCCCAGAATAAGCTCAGATGTCTAAGGAGAGAGGGAGAAAACCCCGGAGGTTTTGAAGAAAGAAACGGGGCATTGTATTACAAAGGGGCACTATATATACCCGAAGGGGAATTGAGAGGGAGAGTACTCAAACAGCTGCACGACAGCCCCACAGCGGGGCATTTTGGGCAACACAAGACCATGTGGTTGGTTACCAGGGAATTTTGGTGGCCCAAGGTGAGGGAAGATGTACGGGAGTATGTAAGAGGGTGTGACCAATGCCAGCGAGCCAAAGGAGAAAGGCGGGCGCCGGCGGGGTTATTAGAACCGTTACCCACACCAGAACGACCGTGGGAGGCGGTATCGATAGATTTTATGACTGATCTGCCGAAATCCAAGGGGGAAACCGCCATCCTGGTCGTAGTAGACCTGTTAACTAAGATGTGCCACTTTGTAGCTTGCTCACATGCAGTCACGGCGGAAGAGACAGCGAAATTGTTTGTAGAACATATTTTTAGGCTGCATGGCGCCCCCTTGAGGGTGGTTTCAGACAGAGGCAAACAGTTCACGTCCAGGTTCTGGAGGAAGCTCATGAGCTTACTGCACGTAGAGGTCAATTTTTCGACTGCCAGGCACCCTGAAACCAACGGGCAGGCGGAGAGAGCAAACGGTATCCTCCAACAATACCTGAGGTGTTATGTCAATGACAGAGAGAACGATTGGGTCGAAAAGTTGGCGCTGGCGGAATTTGCCTACAATAATGCGGAGAATGTGTCCACCGGGATGAGCCCCTTTTTGGCTAATTATGGGTGCCACCCCAGGGCGTTTCCAGGGGGAGGAGGGGAGAGATGGAGCGTCCCGGCCGCCGAACAGTTTGTAGAAGAAATGGAAGCGATCCATCGTCAACTCCAACTCAACTTAGAAAGGGCTAAAGAAGAATATAAGAGGCAGGCAGACAAGAGCAGAAGGGAAGGGGAAACCATAAGGGTGGGGAGTCAGGTGTGGCTGTCAACCCAAGGGTTGCCGTTCAAGGGGGGTTGCAAGAAATTGAGACCCAAAAGATTGGGACCATTTGAGGTCATTCAACAGGTCAACCCAGTGGCTTTCAGACTCCGGTTGCCGAACCACATGAAACTGCACCCAGTATTCCACAGGTCATTACTGTCACCGTATGGGGGGAAGGTGAAGGGGTTTCCACACGGGGACCAGTCTTAGAAGAGAGGGAAAGCAGCAACCATGTGGCGGAAATCATCGACTCCAGGTGGAAGGGTAATCAGGTGGAGTATTTGGTAGCGTGGGAAGGGGAACCGGAGTCAGAAAACGCCTGGGTGACGGCAGAGGAGGTCAATGACGAGATCTTGATCGAAATGTTCCATCAAAGGTTCCCCAGGAAACCTCAGTCAGTAGCGAGGTTCCGGAGGGAGTACTTTGGCACCACCGATGAGGAGGAGGAACTGGAAGGATTCACGGAATCGGGGTTGGAAGAAGGAATAGACTCCGATGAGGAGGAGTACTTAGAAACCAGAAACAGCAACCGGTGGAGGGAAATGTTTGAGACTTCGGAAGATGAGGGAGGTTCTTTCAGGGGTTTTGCTCCCTCGCCGCCCGCAGAGGAGGGGAGGGGAGGGGTGAAGGGGGCCCTGGAGGGGAGGTGGATGTCAGGGAACTGCCATCGGAAGAACAGGAGGTGAAAGGGCTCACAGAGGTTGGGAGAGACTTATCAGCTGAGGAGGGAACCAGCAGGGGGAGAGAAGGAGCTCCAAGGGAAAGTGAGTCGGAGGGATGGCTCAGAGACACTTCCAGCGAAAACAGTGGGGAGGTTTCAGGACCTCCTATAGGGACACCCACTCCTCGCCGGAAACTGTCGCGCCGAGAGTCCAGAAGGCGCGTTTCCGTTAAGGAGCTTTTATGCTGGAAGAAGTTCCGTAAACGCCCACTGTCAGATTCTACCAGCGACTGACGGAGCCATGCTTAAGGAGCTCCGTTACAGACAGAGGTTTGTGGACTTAGCCAAACTCTGAGGGACTTGGAATTTCACGCACAAGCAGCTCATCATCCCATCACATCTGCCCAAAGACTTGCTCCGACCATAACGCCGTAAGGATGGAAATGAACATAACAACAGCTGGTTCCTTCAGATGGAGGATGAATGACTCCCTATTTAGAGATGAAGAGGTGTACAAAAAGGCCCAGAAAACTGTGAAAGATTATTTTGAGATAAATCTGAGAACAGAGGTGGAGAAAAGAGTAATTTGGGATGCAAGTAAAGCCGTTATGCGAGGATTTTTGATACAGCAGAATACTTTAAAAAGGAAGAGACAGAATGAGAAGAAGGATAAGATTCTGGAAAGAATAAAAGAAGGAGAAAAAAAACTGAGATCAAAGCCAAAGTCTCATGAAATTTTGAGAGAAATTAAGTTTTATCAGAGGCAGTATATGGAACTGATGAACCAGGGGATAGAATGGAAAATAAAGCAAATGAGTCAAAAGACATTTGAATCGGCAGACAAATGTGGGAAACTTCTGGCTTGGCAATTGAAGAAAAGACAAAAATGGAATATGGTTACAAGCTTAGAGATTGAAGGAAAGAACATTTACAGACCAAACGAGATTAGAAACTGTTTTCAGAGTTATTTCAGAAGACTTTATGCACAAGGGCCGGTGGATGAAAAAGAGATAGAAGAATTTCTTAAAAAATATGGATTACAAAAAATATCTGAACAAAGTAAAGTGATTTTGAACCAGAAAATAACTGAGCAAGAAATAGAGGGAGCCATTCAAAATATGCAATTGGGAAAATCTCCAGGACCAGATGGATTGACTTCCAGATACTACAAAGCTCTGAAAGAATGGCTGGTACAACTGTTCAAGGAAGTCTGTAATGAAATTTTAGAGGGGAAGAAGGCACCCGAATCCTGGAAAGAAGCGTATATTACACTTATACCAAAATCGGAGACTGAGAAGAATCAGATTAAGAACTACCGCCCTATATCATTGCTTAATGTGGATTACAAAATTTTTGCAGACATTTTGGCAAAAAGACTGAAGAGGGTTTTGGTGGGTGAGATTCATAAAGACCAGGCTGGCTTTCTTCCAGGAAGACATTTATCTGACAATGTGAGAAACATTATAGATATTATGGAATTACTGGAAGCCAATATTAATACCAAGGCAGTATTAATATTTGTGGACGCGGAGAAAGCCTTTGACAATATCTCTTGGAGTTTTATGAAAAAGAATCTTAAAGGGATGGGGGTAGGCCAAGGTTTTGAGAATGGTATAGGTGCAATTTATTCTGAACAAAAAGCAAAATTAATTGTAAATAATGTGGTTACTGAAGAATTTGCTATTGAAAAAGGGACACGACAGGGGTGCCCAATATCCCCATTACTTTTTATATCTGTCTTGGAGGTTTTATTAAACATGATCAGAGGGGACCAGCTGGTCAAAGGGATTCAGGTTGGAGCTAAACAATACAAACTGAGAGCGTTTGCAGATGATCTAGTATTAACTTTACAAGAGCCAGACACTAGTACAAAAAGAGTTTTAGAGCTAATACAAGTATTTGGTCAAGTAGCAGGCTTTAAGCTGAATAAACAAAAAACGAAGGTACTGGAAAAAAATCTAACAGCTGCGGAAAGAGAGAGGTTTCATAGTGAAACCGGATTAACGGTAGCAAAGAAAGTGAAATACCTGGGGATCAATTTAACATCTAAGAATGTGAACCTATTTAAAGATAATTATGAGAAATGTTGGACAGAAATTAAGAAAGACTTAGAAATATGGTCAAACTTGAGACTTTCCTTGTTAGGCCGAATTGCTGTTATTAAGATGAATGTTTTGCCGAGAATGTTGTTTTTGTTTCAAACATTGCAGATTGTGGATAAAATGGACTGTTTCAGGAGGTGGCAGAAAGATATATCTAGATTTGTCTGGCAGGGCAAAAAGCCCAGAATAAAATTTAAGATATTAACTGATGCAAAAGAAAGAGGGGGGGTTTGCCCTGCCAGACTTAAAACTGTATTATGAATCAGCGGCTTTTTGCTGGCTGAAAAGCTGGCTACTTCTTGAGAACACAGACATTTTGGATCTGGAAGGGTTTAACAATAGGTTTGGTTGGCATGCATATATATGGTATGACAAGGTAAAGACTCATAAAGGTTTTAAAAATCATATTGTTAGGAAAGCACTATATAATGTCTGGATTCGGTATAAAGATCTGTTGGAAAATAAAACCCCCAGGTGGTTGTCACCAATGGAAGCTAAGGAAGTGAAAAAACTTAATATGGAATCTAAATGGCCAAAATACTGGGAAATTATAGAACAAGGGGGGGGGGGAGTGAAATTACAGAGTTATGAGAAATTGAAGTTTAAAGTAAGAGACTGGCTTCACTATTACCAGATAAATGAAGTATTCAAACAGGACAGGAAAATTGGCTTCCAGGTGGAAAGATCAAAATTAGAAACAGAACTGTTAGAACCCAATACTAAGAATTTGTCAAGAATGTACAACTTGCTGTTGAAGTGGAATACACAGGATGAAACGGTTAAATCAGCTATGATTAAATGGGCACAAGACATTGGTCATGACATTATGTTTGCTGACTGGGAGCAGTTATGGACCACCGGTATAAAGTTCACGGCATGTAATGCCTTAAGAGAGAATATTATGAAAATGATTTATAGGTGGTACATGACCCCAGTCAAGCTTGCAAAAATCTATCATTTTCCCAATAATAAATGCTGGAAATGTAAGGAAACTGAAGGTACTTTCTATCACCTTTGGTGGAAGTGCCCAAGGATTAAGGTATTTTGGGAGATGATCTATAATGAAATTAAGAAGGTCCTTAAGTGTACCTTTCATAAGAAACCAGAGGCTTTTCTCCTGGGCATGGTGGGCCAAATGGTGTCAAGGAAAGATAGGACGTTTTTTATGTACGCTACAACAGCAGCAAGAGTTCTTTTAGCAAAGTATTGGAAGACACAAGAACTACCCACGTTGGAAGAGTGGCAGACGAAGGTGATTGATTATATGGGACTGGCTGAGATGACGGGCAGAATCCGTGACCAAGGAAAAGAAACGGTGGAAGAAGATTGGAAGAAATTTAAACTTTATCTTAAGAACTGTTGTAAAATTAATGAGTGCTAAAATGTCATGGGTAATGTAAAACAGATTTGCAGTGGTAAATGATTGGGTAAGAGAAAAAGGATTAAAGAAAGTGAATTACAAGTAATTGGGATTAGGGGTTGCTGAAAAAGTTTAAAACAGGGATGCAGAAAAGGGAGGCATGGGGAAGTTGTTGAAATTGGGTTTAAGAAAAAGAGGTTATGAAATTATACGTGTTTATATGTTTGTTTGTCTATGTATTGTGATTGTAATGTGTCTTGATTTATGTTGGAAAATCAATAAAATTTATAATAAAAAAAAAGACATCATGGCAGGAAGGAGACCCCATGAGCGCTGGCACAGCTTGGGAGGAATCGAATTCTCAACACCGTGTGTTGCCTTTTTCTTTTCTTTTTGGAACAACTTTTTATTTGCTTTTAAAAATAAGGAACATAGGAATAATAAATGATACAAACATGTAGACCAAGTCTTCTCATGTCATTTGTATATAAACTAGCAGAATAAATTTGCCGGAATATCTATAACATATGGTTCATCATTAGTGGTCAGTGTATGAGTTGTGGTTCATGAATTGGTTTAAACTGAAACAAAAAAGGGGGAAACAGGAGAGAACAGAGGACATTCAACATCGCATAGCCGAATGCCTAGTCAGCAGCCCTTGTGGCCGTTGTGCTTAGATTAAGCGTGAGTTATAGTCATTTTTCCTCTTCTGTTGCCAACGAAACAATACAGATTTGGTCTCCTCATGAACATGGTGGGGGGATTCAAAGTGAAGAAAGAGATTTACGGATTAATTTAAATTTAGACCAAGAAGATTGAGGCAACAGCTGATGGGGAGTGTGCAGGTGAAGATGTTGCTGTTTGTTTCACAGACGAGGTGTGGAGGTTGCTGGATCCTGACCAGAGAGCTCTGCATAATGAAGTCAATGAGGAGAATCGTGGGATCCTGGACCCTCTCGGTAAAACTCCCTGTTGGGTCATAAGATCAGTTTTGAAATTCCATACATACCTCTATGTGATGAACCTCCACTATTTGGATGGAGACCAGCAGCATCTAACATCCCCACTGTGAATGGAGGGATATCAACTGTTTTCTCTGTGAATTTTCTTTGTCTAGTCATGCCTTTTAAAACAATGACCAGGCTAGTCTGAACTGCTCAGGCCTACTTCACTGTTGACTTCAGAGTTTTTAGGAAAGTTGAAGTAACTTCTGTCAGGTTTGTTGTTTTTGCTTCTGCCTGCATTTGGTTGACCAAAGAGATGACTGACTTTGGAGATGGAGTGGATTCCATGATTGAGCCAAACAAAATCTATCCCAGTAAAAGCCAAGCAATATGTCAGTTAATACTAGCCAACAAAGCCAGTGAAAATGATAGTAAGGCCTCACATCTAACTCTCTTCAGTTCTTCCTCTATCACAAGCATTCATTAACTTTATTCAATGATCTGGAGCTCCATTTCTTCCTGAGGCTCTAATTAGCTTCTCTCTTCATTGCAGATGGTGATGAATGGGAAGGGAAGAACAAGGGGGACCATAACAGAATGCACATAGTGGAGAAGTCAAATAAATATTCAGAGTGTGGAGAGAACATCGGTCAGAGCTCCCAGTCCACCTCCCATCAAGGAAAGAGCTTCGTTCAGAAGGATAGCATCACTTCACATGAAAGAACTCACAGTGGAGAGAAATTGTATCAGTGCAGAGAATGTGGGAAGAGCTTCAGTCAGAAGGACAGTTTCACTTCCCATCAAATAATTCATACATGGGAGAAACCCTATCAGTGCTTGGAATGTGGAAAGAACTTTCGTCTGAGTGGTGATCTCACTTCCCATCACAGAATTCATATGGGGGGGGAGAGATATCAGTGCTTGGAATGTGGGAAGAGCTTTAGTCAAAGCACACATCTCACTTCCCATCAAATAATTCTTTTTTTTCTTTCTCTTTATTAATTTTCATACACACATATACACACATATGTACAGAAAATAAATTCTTCACGGAAAAAAATAATAATAAGAACAACATAACTTAATTATAAGAAAACAAAAACAAACAAACAAACAAACAAACATGTAAGTTATTGACTTCCCTCCACCTCAGTTTTGGGTTATGTAATACATTTTCCCCCACAGTTTTTCTTTAAAACTTTTGTATGTCGAAGGGTTATATTAAGCCTACTGTGATCTTTGGATTTTTTAAATCTTCTTCAATATAGGTTATGAATTTATTCCATTCTTTAATAAACTTTGTTTCTTTCTGGTCTCTAATTTTTTGTGTTAATTTTGCCAATTCTGAATATTCAAATAATTTACTTTGCCAATCTCTTACTGTTGGGATATTGGTTGATTTCCAATTTTGGGCAATTAAAATTCTAGCAGCTGTTGTTGCATACTGGAATAAGGTCTGGTCCTCTTTCTTAATTTCATTGCCAATCATTCCCAGAAGAAAATTTTCAGTTTTTTAAACAAAAGTATATTTAAACATTTTTTTTAGTTTATTATAAATGAGCTCCCAGAAGTTCTTGATTTTTTCACAAGTCCACCACATGTAGTAAAAACTACCTTCCTTGTTTTTACACCTCCAGCACATTTTATCTCCATTCTTATAGATTTTTCCTAATTTTACAGGGGTGATGTACCATCTGTACATCATTTTTTCCATGTTTTCTCTTAAGGCAACACAAGCAGTGAACTTCATATCTTTATTCCAGAGCTTAATCCAACTATCGTATTCCAAATTATATCCCAGATATATCGCCCATTTCACCATAACTTCTTTTATTTCCTCGTCCTTAGTATCCCATTCTAACAGTTGATTATACATTTTTGATAAGAGTTTTGAATTTCCTTCCAGTATTTCTATCTGGAATCTTGATTTCTTTTCGTTTATCCCGATCTTTTTATCTTCTGTCCACAGTGCATTAATTTGATGGAATTGTAACCAACTCGTTAATTTATCTCCTAGTTCTTCATACGTTTTGATCTGCCAACCTTTTTCTGTTCTCACCAATAAATCTTCATATGTCCATCTCTTACCTTCTATGTTTGTTTTTTTAATTGTTAAAATATCTATTGGTGACAACCACCAGGGAGTTTTCCTTTCAAGAAGATTTTTATTTCTTTCCCAAACCTCTAGCAGAGGTCCTCTAATGATGTGACTGGAGAATTCTTTATGTACTTTTGCTTTATTATGCCACAAATATGCATGCCAACCGAATCTGGTGTTAAAGCCTTTTTTATTACAATCCATTCTTTAATCCAACAGAGGCATGAGGCCTCGTAATACAGTTTCAAATTCGGTACCGCAAAACCTCCTCTTTCTCTTCTATCTGTAAGCAATTTAAATTTAATTCTAGGCCTTTTTCCCTGCCAAATGAATTTAGATAAAATTGTCTGCCAATCTTTAAATACTTTGTTTCCTCTTATCACCGGAATATTTTGAAATAGAAATAACAACTTTGGAAGTATATTCATCTTAATTGCGGCCATTCTTCCTGACCATGATAATTTTATTCTGTTCCATATATCTAAATCTTTTTTAATTTCTTTCCAGGTTGTTTCATAATTGTCCGTCATTAAATTTATGTTCTTCATAGTTAGCCAAATTCCCAGGTATTTTACTTTTTTTACCGCTTTAATTCCAATTTTAGCCTGTAGCTGGTTTTTCATAGCTTCTTCCATGTTCTTTGTCATCATTTTAGTTTTTGATTTGTTTAACTTAAAACCCGATAACTTTCCAAATTCTTCTAACAATTCTATTACCTTATGGACACTTTTTTGTGGAACTTCTAATGATACCATCAGATCATCAGCGTATGCTTTCAGTTTGTATTCTTTTGTTCCAATTTTAATTCCACGTTATTTCTGGAGTTGTTCGTATCTTATTTGCTATAATTTCTAGTATCATTATAAATAGAAGAGGTGACAGAGGGCACCCCTGTCTCGTACCCTTTGAAATTTCGAAATAATCAGTTAAATCATTATTAATAATCAATTTTGCTTTCTGGCTTGAATAAATAGCTTTTATCCCTTCCAGGAAGGCGCCCTCTATCCCTACTGTTTCTAGACATCTTACAAGGAATTGCCAAGATACATTATCGAAGGCCTTTTCGGCGTCAATAAAAATTAGTGCCGCAGGTATTTCATTCTTGGCCTCTAGATATTCAATGATGTTAATTATATGTCTTATGTTGTCTTTTAATTGTCTATTGGGTAAGAATCCAACTTGATCTGTATGGATAAAGTTTCTTAAACATTTCTTAAGACGGTTGGCCATTACTTCCGCAAATAATTTATAATCATTATTTAATAATGATATTGGTCTGTAGTTTTTCATATCTAATTTATCTGTGTCAGGCTTAGATATTAATGTAATATAGGCTTCCTTCCATGAGTCTGGTGTCTTTCCGCCGCTTAAGATGTTATTCGCTACTTCACACAGCACCGGGGCCAAATATTCCTCTAGAAGTTTGTAGTATTTAGCTGAAAGGCCGTCAGGCCCTGGAGCCTTTCCTAATTTCGTTCTTTTTATCGCATCCTGGATTTCTTCAATTTTTATAGGATTATTTAATTGTGTTATTTCTTCTTCTGTTAATCCTTTTAGTCTATTTTCTTCTAAATATTTCTTTATTTCTGTGCTGTCTTCTTTTTCTCTTTTATATAATTTTCTATAAAATTTGATGAAATTTTCCTTTATTTTCTTAGGTTCTTCCACAATTTGCTCTTCTATTCTTAATTTGTTAATCATATTTTGTTTTTTGTTTTTTCGTCATTGCCACGCTAATAATTTTCCGGTTTTATTTGCTGATTCGAAGAATTTTTGCTTCCATATCTTGATTCTTCATTCTACTTCTTGGCCTACTAAATTTGAGTATTGCGTTTGTAATATTCTATAAGTTTGTTTAACCTGCTCCTCAGTTGGATTTATTGCTAGTTTTCTTTCGCAATCTCTTAATTGATTGAGTATTTCTTCTTTTTTTGCTCTCTTAACTTTATCCTATGGCTGTTCTGATTAATTAAAAATCCTCTTAACACTGCCTTACTGGCATCCCAAACTATCTCTATATTAGTCTCTTTATTTAAATTCATCTCAAAATATTCTTTTAACGTTCTTTTGGCCTTCTCAATTATTACTTCATTTTCAAAAAGATAATCGTTCATTCTCCATCTGTATGTTCCTTGTAATCTGCTTTTTATCTCCTACGTTACTGAGCTATGATCTGAAAGAGTTCTGGGTTGGATTTCACATTTAAGTGCTCTTAATGTTAATTCTCTTGAGATCCATATTTGATCCAACCTGGCCCAACTTTGGTGTGGTTCTGACAGGTGTGTATATTGTTTCGTTGTTGGATTTTTATGTCTCCAGATGTCTATCAGATCTAGATTTTCCACCAGATTATTAAATGTTCTTGGTAATTTCCCCTGCTTAAGTTTTCTTCTTTTCACGCTTCTATCTAATTCAGGTGTTGGCACGGCATTCAAATCTCCAAGTAAAATCATCTTATGATCCTCCAATTCTGTTAGCATTTGTTCCAATTTTTTAAAGAATTCAGCTTTATTCATATTTGGTGCATAAACATTTATAACGTTAATCTTTTCTCCCTGATGGTTGATTTGTACTCCTAAGATCCTTCCTTCATCGTTCTTGCATATTAATATTGGGTCCCATTTCTCCTTCACGTATATCACAACTCCTCTTTTTTTATTAGTGTCTGAATTAACAAACTCTACCCCCAACCTTTTATTTGCTAGTATATGTTTGTGTTTTTTTGCCACGTGTGTTTCCTGAAAACAGATCACATCATAATTTTTATTCTTTAACACCTTTTGAATTTTATTCCTTTTAGATTTTTCATTCAAACCATTTACATTCCAGGA
Organism: Podarcis raffonei; assembly: GCF_027172205.1. Lineage (NCBI taxonomy): Eukaryota > Metazoa > Chordata > Lepidosauria > Squamata > Lacertidae > Podarcis > Podarcis raffonei. The sequence continues at coordinate 26,249,740 of NC_070620.1, forward strand.
CAGAACCTTTAACGACATTATATTGTTTGACTTTAATTTATATTCTAGTCGACCTCTTCTCCGTTAACTCTTCTTCTTCCTCCTCCTCTTCTTCTCCTCCTGCTGCTCCTTCCTCTTCCACTTCCACTTCTTCCTCTTCTCTCTCTCTCTTTTGCTTCTCTGTGTTTTTTGCCTTCTTTTCCTTCCTCCTTTCTGTATATCTCCCTCCTCCTCTGTACCTTTCTTCCCCTTTTCCTAGCTCCTTCTCATATCTTCTCAAAAAAAATTCTGCTTCTTGTGTATCTGTCAATCTGAATCTTTTATCTTTATAATAGAAGGTAATTCCTTCGGGAAACTCCCATCTATATTGAATATTGTTTCTCTGTAAGACACTTACTATTTGTCGGTATCCTTGTCTTTTACGCAAAAGTCTAATTGGTATTTCTTTGTATATAATAATTGTTCTGTTTTCAATTATAAATTTTTTCCGGTAACTTGTTCTTAATAACATATTTTTCATCTCAATTGAGTTGAAAATCATCAAACAATCACCAGGAGATTTTTTTAGTTTGAGCTGCTGGGATTTCACCTTTATTCTAAATGCGCTTTCTACAGTACAGGCTACTTCTTCCTCTTTTATTTCCAACCATTTTGCTAACTCTCTTATCATTTTTTCTTTTATATTCTCATTGATTTCTTCTTCTACTCCTCTGAATTTTAAATTGAGTTGTTTCTGACGCATTTCTGTCATAGCTAAGCTATCCTCAATCTGTTCTTGTGATTTGTTCAAATCTCTTATTTCCTCCTTCATTTTTTCTGTCTCCCTTTTATGTTCCTTCATTTCTTTTTAAATTTTCTTGTTTGATTCCTCTATTACCTTTGATCTAACTGATAGGTCTTGTATTTTATTAGTGAGTTCTCCCACAGCTCCTTCAATTTTTTTTATCTATCTGTTCCTGCACCTCTCCTAATTTACTTTCCATATGCAATTCACTCTGTTTAAATTCCTCTTTGATCTTTAACCATAATATGTCTAGGTCTTTAATTTCCTCTTGTTGTGAGGCCTTTCTGTCTCCAGGAGTCCCTCCTACCTTTTTTCCGTTTTCCCCTGACATTTTGTGATTATTTACACGATAGTCTGTGTTAATTTTCTGTCTCTCCCCTGAGGGGCGCACAATCTTTTTTTTTTTTTTTTTTGGTTATTCTTATTTTTCTATGTCTTAACCACTCTCCTTTAATTTACCTTATTACGCCCATGCGATTTTGTTTTTCTTATTTTATATTCTTACAATTTCTTTTATATCACTTTCTATTGTATTTCCTTTTGTTCAGACAGAGTATTACCTTTGAAGTCAATTAATTCAGCTGTATCCTAAAGTACAACCATAATATCTCCGATTACCACCAGAAAATATGTACTATTATAATAAACAGTTACAGATCCAGTTGGATAATAAAATGTCCAGAAATAAAAAAAAATAGCTTCACTTATAATCCCAGTATATCTCAACCTTGGTAATCTTAAAGTCTTGTTTATACACCTTAGTACCTTCCTTAGGCTCTTGTTTTTCTTCAAATGATTCCCTCCTCCTAGGGTATTATTAATAGTATATGACAATATAGTTTGTGTTTTCCCAAACCGTCCCTTAAAACATTAACACCCTCTGAAAGTTTGGTAAATTTCTCCAAGACTCAAATAATTATTACTTATGTATGAGTTACTCCTGTTAAAGTGGTTTTCTAAAGTCCACGTAGATTGATGGAAGAGCAGTAGTTCCGTTTCTAAAAATTAATTAATTAATTAATTAATTAATTAATTAATTAATGTTCAGTTCCGATTTCTTTTAATTTCTTTAATCTTCCACCACTTGCCGGTTTAATCCATCACGTGTAAAGGATATTCTATAACTTAGTCCATGTCCTAATCCAAGGTCTAGTAAGGCTAATAATTCAGGCTTTAATCCATTATCTAAATCAGACCTGTAAACCAATTAGATCCCAATATCACGAAATCACTGGTCCGGTCTCTATCACGAAATCACTGTTTCAGTCTCTGTCCCTGAAGAAAAGGAGATCACTGGTCCAATCTCTATCATCAAATCACTGTTTCAGTCTCTATCACAAAAAAGAAGAAATCACTGGTCCCGTCTCTGTCACCAAATCACTGGTCCGGATTCTGTCCCAATTTCCTGTTTATATTTTCAAGTCCATAAGAGATGTGAATGTCCAATTCAAAATGTTGTAAATATCCAATTATAGTCTACTGGGGTGTAAAGCCCCCTGTTTTTAACACTCAAAGTTATTTTCCAAAATTTCCCAGGGTTTATCGGGTGATATTTTCCGCATTCCAATTATTTCTGGTTTTTTCTAGCTCCAACGCTTAAATGTGAATCTTTCCCAGAGCGAAAAAAAAAACAACGAAAAAGAAAACGGGAAAGAGGGGGTTAACTTAAGTAGAGTTTTTCAGCAGTAAGGATCGAAAGAGTACCCAGGATCATTGCAGTCAAATATAACCTTTTTTCTTAGGCAGTTCTTATTTAAAAGAGAAGAGACGTTTCTGCCAATCTTCCCTTATTCTTGTCTTTACTGTAACTTTGTTGTTTTTAATGCAGCTTCCAAGCTTTCCCTGTTTTCCTTTAAATTAAACTTCTACTAGTCGTCTCAAGCTGCTCTTTCAATCAGCTCTGTGGTTATTACATTTCTAAGTATCTCTCTCGATCACTGCAGATGGTGACAGCAGCCACGAAATTAAAAGACGCCTGCTTCTTGGGAGAAGGGCAATGACAGGCCTAGACAGCATCTTGAGAAGTAGAGACGTCACCTTGTCAACAAAGGTCCGTATAGTTAAAGCCATGGTTTTCCCAGTAGTGATGTATGGAAGTGAGAGCTGGACCATAAAGAAGGCTGATCGCCATATGTTGTCTCTGGTAAAACTTAATTTCTCTCAAGATTTCATATGACTTTGGTTTGGAGCTCAATTTTTTTCCCCTTCTTTTATCTTTTCCAAGATCTTATCCTTCTTCTCGTTATATCTCTTCCTTTTTATAGAATTCTGTTGTATTAAAAATCCTCGCATGACGGCTTTACTTGCGTCCCAAATTACTCTTTTTTCCACTTGTGTTCTCAGATTTATCTCAAAGTAATCCTTCAATACCTTCTGGGCCTTTTTATACACCTCTGCATCTCTAAACAGGGAGTCATTCATCCTCCATCTAAAGGATCCAGCTGTTGTTATGTTCATTTCCATCTTTACGGCGTTATGGTCGGAGCAAGTCTTTGGGCAGATTTCCACTTTCTTTATCTTAGATGCCATTCCACTAGTTACCCAAATTTGGTCAATTCGAGTCCAAGTCATTTTTGCCTCAGAAAAGAAAGTTCCCTCTCTCTCAAGAGGGTTCCTTGTTCTCCAAATGTCAATCAGGTTCATGTTGTCAGTCATTTCAAAAAAGGTCTTAGGTAGTCTCCCATCTTTGGAGACCACCTGTCTTTGTGCTTTGTCCATATTTGTAGAGACCACTCCATTCATGTCTCCCATTAAAACTACATTATAATCCAAATAGTCCATTAATGTCTCATGCAATTTCTTGAAAAATTCTGACTTCCCTTCATTCGGTGCATAAACTCCTATAATCAATAATTTTTCTCCTTGAACTTGAATTTCAATTGCCAAATATCTTCCTTGTTCATCTTTAAATACAAATTTAGGGGCCAACTTTTCCTTTGCATAAATCACCACTCCTCTTTTCTTCACTTTGTCCGATGAAACAAATTCTTGTCCTAATCTTTTGTTAATAAGTAATTTTCGGTGAACTCTGGTCACGTGGGTTTCTTGTAAACAAATCAAGTCCAATTGTTCTTTTTTCAAGATATGGAAAACCTCACGTCTTTTTCTAGGGAGATTCAGTCCATTACAATTCCAACTTAGAATTTGCAGAGACATCTTGTTATTTATTTAGTTATTCCTCCAGCTGCTCCCAGCAAGTCTTCTTCTGTTGGTGTTTTGATCCCAAAGGATAGGTTTGAAATGTCTGGTACTTCTGCTAGGTCCGTAGGTTCCGTCGTTTCCTTCAAAAGGTCCTCCTCGTTCCTTGCCAAAAATTGTTCTTTATCTTGCACTGTTTTTATCTTGATTTTCTTTCCCTTATAGTTGAAAGACAGGCCTTGTGGGAACTCCCATCTGAATGGTATATTGTTCTTTCTTAATAGGGTGACCAATATGGATTTGATGAATCAAGAGATAGAATGGAAAATAAAACAAATGAGACAAAGGACATTTGAATCGGCTGATAAATGTGGGAAACTTCTGGCATGGCAATTGAAGAAGAGACAAAAACTGAATACGGTTACAAATCTAGAAGTGGAAGGAAAGAACATTTATAAACCAAATGAGATTAGAAACTGTTTTCAGAGTTATTTCAGGAGACTTTATGCACAAGGGCCGGTGAATGAAAAAGAAATAGAAGAATTTCTTAAAAAATACGGATTACAAAAAATTTCTGAACAAAGTAAAGTGATTTTAAACCAGAAGATTACTGATCAAGAAATTGAGGGAGCCATTCAAAGTATGCAATTGGGAAAATCTCCAGGACCTGATGGACTAACCTCCAGATACTACAAAGCTTTGAAAGAATGGCTTATACAACCATTGAAGGAGGTTTGTAATGAAATTTTAGAGGGGAAAAAGGCACCTGAATCGTGGAAAGAGGCTTACATTACACTTATACCAAAGTCAGAGACTGAGAAGAACCAGGTTAAGAACTACCGCCCTATATCATTACTCAATGTGGATTACAAAATTTTTGCAGACATTTTAGCAAAAAGATTGAAAAGAGTTTTGGTGGGGGAGATTCATAAAGACCAAGCGGGCTTTCTTCCAGGAAGACATTTGTCAGATAATGTGAGAAACATAATAGACATTATGGAGTTACTGGAAGTTAATATTAACACCAAGGCAGTATTAATATTTGTAGATGCGGAGAAAGCCTTTGACAACATTTCTTGGAGCTTTATGAAAAAGAATCTCCAAGGGATGGGGGTAGGCCAAGGTTTCGAGAATGGTATAAGTGCGATTTACTCTGAACAAAAAGCAAAACTGATTGTAAATAATGTGGTTACAGAAGAATTTGCTATTGAAAAAGGGACATGACAGGGATGCCCAATATCCCCACTGCTTTTTATATCTGTCCTGGAGGTTTTATTAAACATGATTAGAGGGGACCAGCTGGTTAAAGGGATTCAGGTCGGAGCTAAACAGTACAAACTGAGAGCATTTGCAGATGACCTAGTTTTAACTTTACAAGAGCCAGACACTAGTACGAGAAGAGTTTTAGAGTTAATACAAGGATTTGGTCAAGTAGCAGGCTTTAAGCTGAACAAACAGAAAACGAAAGTATTGGATAAAAATTTAACAGTTGCAGAAAGAGAGAAATTCCAGAGCGATACTGGTTTATCGGTAGCAAAGAAGGTGAAATACCTGGGGATAAATTTGACATCCAAGAATGTGAATTTATTTAAAGATAACTATGAGAAATGCTGGGCAGAAGTGAAAAAAGACTTAGAAATATGGTCAAGTTTGAAACTTTCCTTGTTAGGCCGAATTGCTGTTATCAAGATGAATGTTTTGCCGAGAATGTTATTTCTGTTTCAAACATTGCAGATTGTGGACAAAATGGATTGTTTCAAGAGGTGGCAAAAAGATATATCTAGATTTGTCTGGCAGGGCAAAAAGCCCAGAATAAAATTTAAGATACTAACTGATGCAAAAGAAAGAGGGGGGTTTGCCCTGCCGGACTTAAAACTGTACTATGAATCAGCGGCTTTTTGCTGGCTGAAAAATTGGCTGCTTCTTGAAAATACAGATATTTTGGATTTGGAAGGGTTCAATAATAGATTTGGCTGGCATGCATATATATGGTATGACAAGGTTAAAATCCACCAAGGTTTTAAAAACCATATTGTTAGAAAAGCCCTATACAATGTATGGATTAGGTATAAAGATCTGTTGGAAAATAAAACCCCCAGGTGGTTGTCACCGATGGAAGCTAAGGAAGTGAAAAAATTAAATATGGAATCCAAATGGCCGAAATATTGGGAAATTATAGAGCATGAGGAGGGAAAAGTTAAATTGCAGAGTTATGAGAAATTGAAGTCTAAAGTAAGAGACTGGCTTCATTATTACCAGATAAATGAAGTTTTTAAACAGGACAGGAAAATTGGCTTTCAGGTGGAGAGGTCGAAATTAGAAACAGAGCTTTTGGAACCCAGTACTAAGAATTTGTCAAGAATGTATAACTTGCTGTTGAAATGGAACACACAGGATGAGATGGTTAAATCAGCTATGATTAAATGGGCACAGGACATTGGACATGACATTATGTTTGCTGACTGGGAACAGTTATGGACCACCGGTACAAAGTTTACGGCATGTAATGCCTTAAGAGAGAATATTATGAAAATGATTTATAGGTGGTACATGACCCCAGTCAAGCTTGCAAAAATTTATCATTTGCCCAATAACAAATGCTGGAAATGTAATGAAACTGAAGGTACTTTTTATCACCTTTGGTGGACGTGCCCAAAGATTAAGGCTTTCTGGGAAAGGATTTATAATGAAATGAAAAAGGTGCTTAAATGCACTTTTGTGAAGAAACCAGAAGCCTTTCTCCTGGGCATGGTAGGCCAATTGGTGTCAAAGAAAGATAGGACGTTTTTTTATGTATGCGACAACAGCAGCAAGAGTACTTTTAGCAAAGTACTGGAAGACACAAGAACTACCCACACTGGAAGAATGGCAGACGAAGGTGATTGACTACATGGGACTGGCTGAGATGACCGGCAGAATCCGCGACCAAGGGAAAGAGACGGTGGAAGAAGATTGGAAGAAATTTAAAGTTTATCTTAAGAACTGTTGTAAAATTAATGAGTGTTAAAATGTTTTGAGTAATGCAAAATAGAATTGCAGCGATAAACAATTGGACATGAGAAAAAGGATTTAAAGGAAGTGTTATAAGTAATTAAAATTAGGGGTTGCTGGAAAGATTTAAAACAGGGATGCAGAAAAAGGAGGTATGGGGAAGTCGCTGAAAGAAGGCTTAAGGAAAAGAAGGTTAAGAAATTATACGTGTTTATATGTTTGTTTGTTTATGTATTGTTTTGTATTGTCTTTTAATATGTGTTGGAAAATTAATAAAAATTTATTAAAAAAAAAAAAAAAAGAAGGCTGATCGCCGAAGAATTGATGCTTTTGAATTATGGTGCTGGAGAAGACTCTTGAGAGTCCCATGGACTGCAAGAAGATCAAACGCATCCATTCTTAAGGAAATCAGCCCTGAGTGCTCACTGGAAGGACAGATCGTGAAGCTGAGGCTCCAGTACTTTGGCCACCTCATGAGAAGAGAAGACTCCCTGGAGAAGACACTGATGCTGGGAAAGATGGAGGGCACAAGGAGAAGGGGGCGACAGAGGACGAGATGGTTGGATAGTGTTTTCGAGGTTACCAGCATGAGTTTGACCAAACTGCGGGAAGTAGTGGAGGACAGAGGTGCCTGGCGTGCTCTGGTCCATGGGGTCACGAAGAGTCGGACACGACTAAACGACTAAACAACAACAAGTATCTCTCTCACCAAGAGGGAACAACAAAGTTTCTGGATAGTCCTTAATCTGTTGCTTTGTTTTACAAATTCAAAAGTCTATTTGCCTCGACAGAAGCTGCCGTGGGCTTTTGTTATGTACTCACGCAGTCAGGCTAAAGGTGCTTCCTTCCTTTACTCCTGCGACTTTGTATCCTGCGCCATTTTAACTCCTCCACCGGGATGGATTCCTTAATTTAATCCTTCAACATCCAGCGTTCACTTAGTGTGTTCTTAAAAAATTTAATTTTAAATACTTCTCTCACACTAAGGGTCCGTTCTTAAATTTTTGGAGATTCGTCGCTTTCTCTAGCGAGAGCCAGAGGCATCGCAACACAGGGTCGGTACCTTCCTCTTGCGCTTGCAATCCCGTCGTCTTCGGGCTCTTCAAGGAAAAAAACCCGAAAAAACGGCCGGACCGCTTCCACACTGCCGGTTAGCCATCCCTCAAGGGTATACCCCTTGAGATTTTTGGGGGGTGCAGTGCCTTTGCAACTCCCCCAAGCCCCTGTGTTGTTCAGAAAACCCCGATGAGGCTTTCCACGCTCCCTTTCTATCCGCAGCGGAAATCGGAAGTCCAAATAATTCATAAAGGGAAGAAACCCTATCAGTGCTTAGAATGTGGGAAGAGCTTCATTTGGAATGATAGTCTCACTTCTCATCACGTTCTTCTCATCATATTCATGCCTGGAATGTGGGAAGAGCTTCAGTCTCAGGCACAGTCTGACTTTGCATCAAAGAATTCATACAGGAAGGAAACCATATCAGTGTTTGGAATGTGGAAAGAGCTTCTGAGAGGGGACTAAGCTCACTATCCATCAGAGAATTCATACAGGGGAGAAACCTTTTCAATGCCTTGAGTGTGGAAAGAGCTTTCGTCACAGTGCCAATCTCATGTCCCATCAAAGAACTCATACAGGTCAGAAACCATATCAATGCTTTGAATGTGGGAAGAGCTTCAGTCAAAGCACACATCTCACAACCCATCAAAGAATTCATACAGAGGGAAAACATAAAAAGAAATATAATAAAGCAAAAATTATTAAACAACACTTACAAAACACAATTGTATAGAAAAGAGAAGGGGGGGAGAATAACTAAAAATACCCTTTATCACATTTGTATCATATACGTATCATATCATTTGTCAACACATAGAAAGGCAGGCTCCCCCACCTCTCCCCTGGGTGCCCCCTCTTCTCCCCGTCTTCCGCCCTGAGAGATCCTTCCCTGCATTCCTTGCAGGTCCTTCCCACCTCCAACTGTCCTCTTCCTATGTTTGTCCTCCTTAATTCAAAATAAAGGAATCTTAATATAAAAAAATACAAAAAATGAAAAGGAAACTCCCATCTCCATCTGAAAATCACCTGTAGCATCAATTATTCAGAATATGCACTCCAGAATAAACCCAGCTGTATTTAGTATCCAGCCTTTCTCCTCCCCTTCAGCAAGATGACACTTTCCCTTCATCTCCCTCCCTAGCCCAGCCTTCAAATCTTAACCACTCAGACAGTGCAATATGACACTTATAATGATCATTTAATAATCCAAATTAGTATTTCTCCAGTTTCTAGATCCAGTTTCTATAAAGCCTTATTAAAACCATTACAACAAATCTCAGCCAAGTCACAGTCCAAAATTATTGTCTCTTAATGTTCATCCAATCCTGCTTCCTCTTCTTTCTTCTTTTCCTAATCTTTGGACATTTTAATCCACTGGGGATGGGGAAGAAGGAATCTTAAGTCCCTTTCCTCATACAAGATCATAGCTTGCATTGTTAACAGTTTCAGGAGTTGCACTGCATCCCCTTTTGCTGGATGTACATATTTCTCTGCTGACAATTCCCACACCAGCTCATCCCAATGCAGCCTTGTCTTTCTATGGAGCTCTTTCTCTCTCCTCCTGTTCTTCCCTCACCTGCTCAACAGAACCTTCTGCCACTCCCAGTGACTCCTTTCCAACGACTCCCAGCTTATGACCCACACATTCCACTCAGTCTATTTTTCTGTTACCTGTCTTGGTCTTAAATTCCAAGGCACTCCATGTTTTGATGGAGAGCAGAGCTGCAGAAGCTTCTTTGGAGTGGATGCATCTGGTTCTCCATAAATCTCACAGAGGCAAAGTTCATTGGCAAAAGAACAACTTTCTACTAAAGGTTTTTCAGCTTCGTTACTGGAAAAAACTTCAGGAAACTTAGCAAACGTGAAATTAAGAAACAGAAACCAGCCCACTGAGCTCACAGATTTATCTTTCTGGCTCAGCATGACCTTGAGATAACAAAACACAAATAATAATATATCCAGCTGCCTCAGCAGACAAGAACAGAACCTTCCGGAAGGAACCAGTATTTTCCAGTATTTTCCAGTTTCTGCCCTCAAGACTTTAGCCATGTCCCACTGCCAGCAAAGCATCTTTAGCTCCCTAGTTTCTGTGGCAACACATTTTGGGATGTGGTTCTTTGCAGGCACATTTTGCAGACCTATGTTTCCACATGGAGACCTCATCCTTTTCTTTTGGGTTTCTGTGTGGGTATCCTCCAGTCTAGGAACCTTTTTTTTTAATTTCTCCTACATATACATGACTGGATTTAAAAAAAATTAAAGCGATTCATAATGAGACTGAAACACTTGGACTTCCTGTTTCCTGCCATGGGAAATGGCTGCCTCCCACGAGATAGGACCCTCAGTAGTGCCAGAAATTCAGGGTTAATATATTAACCCTGCCGACCCCCCACCCAGGGTGGGGGGGACTTAGTTGCCCGCAGATCATCCGTTATCTGCCTCTTGCAACAAGATGCGGGGGCTGGGACACTGGGCAAAGCACGGCACAAACAGAGAACTCAACAGAGCCACTCTCACATGCAGGGGATACCTGTTTTCTAAAAATTAAAATGATTTCGACAAAAAATAGGCATGTTCTGGACGGAAAGAGATGAAAGAAAAATCTGCTAAACTACACAGTTGCTGAAGGTCAAGCTTTGGACTTCAAAAAGACTCATCTTGGCGTCTTGCTGTACTTTTGGATTTGTTATATTTGCTCTTTCATGATTTGGCAAACCTCACCAAGAAATAATTAATTACCCAAAGGGAAATGCAGGAGGTGTAAAATTAATTGGATGTATGGCGGAGAGCCCCAATCAAAATTGACAGAAGAAGATCAGATATGAAAGTGGCTCAGGCTGAAGAGAGAAAATGGCGTTGGTAAGAGTTGTGGCGCAGAAAGAAAAAGAGAAAAAGAAGAAGACTCCTTTATTTGAGGGAGGCTGGAGATAATTTTTATTTGGGGGTGTACTTCACAAAAGATGCATTTGCTTGCACAGAATATTTTCATATACGGTTTGGAAAGAGAGTGATGGTGATTTCTAGATGCCTGCCAACTCTCTTGGGGCCCCAGGAGAACTGACGTGAGAAACCGAAACAATCTTTATATAATTCACTGACTGCCAAGTACATCCCATGGTATAATACAATTGAAACATCAGCTTATTAAGAAAGATCAAAGACAATACGGCGTTATTAATCTCAATCTTGGATGGAAGCCCAGAGTCTTTCAGAGCAAGAAACGGCAGAGAAAGGAGGGGCTATCGAAAGAGAGCTGCGCTTCAAAATAATATGACTGAGAATAACATGGAATAAAATTTGCCTCCTGCGTGATTATAGAAATATGGACTCGTCAAACAAAACAAGATAGAGAGTCACATCTAGTGACTGACTGATTGTGAGATGAAGATGGTTAAGATCAAAATTAGAAAACTGGAAAACAACAAGGAAGAAAGCAGAAAATAGACAAATGACATCATCTATTTAAATTCAGAACATGGGAAGTCCCCCTTGAAATTAATTAATTCGGACTGTTTAATTGGCTGTAATTTTTTTTAATGTGGCAAGATTTGGTTTGATTTGTTATTAATATGAATTATTATTAGTAGTAGTATTGGAAAATGAATAAAAATTATGTACAAAAAAAGAGACCGAAACACTAAAATTATTGGTAGCGACAACTCTTTAAAACATTCAAAAAATGAATTGGCAATAAATTTGAAAAAAAAAAATTTCTTAACGTGAAGTTCAGTTTACAGATGGTTGGGGGGAGGGGCAACATGCCAAAGCAGAGCTCATCTTTTTCAAGGGACCCTTATTAAACTTGGGAATGTCTGCATGTGATCCCATCTCTACAGCTCACATAAACACCACAGAGAAGGTGGCTGGAGCCTGAAAGGCGAAAGCATTGGCCTCGAACACAGGTCTCGGGGACACTTCCCCCATGGAGACCTGGGACCCCTTCTCCTTCTGAAGGGACCTCCGAGGAAGAAGACAGGGTGGATCAATCCCTAGACCCCCCGTTTTTCCCCAAAGCCTTTTTTTAGAAGTCCATGAGAAAAATGACAAAGAGGAAGAGGAAGAAGAAATGGAAAAGGATAGCAGTAGTTCAGAAAATGAGATAGAATAAACTGTATATGTTGTTTCTTCTGGTTTTGTTTTTGTTTTGGAATTTGTTTTGGATAATTTTTTTAAGCACTACTCAAAGGGTAGACCTTCTATGGAGCTTAAATATTGAGATGGACCTTAACTTTATTTGCTGTTGGTTCTAAGGGGCAAATCTGATTATTTTTAATGTTGATGGTTTCTTGCTTTTTTTGTTGCTTTTGAGGAAAAGGGGTTGGTTACCTGTTTTATTGCAAGCATAATACTTTTATCTACACTGTGTTTTACGCAATTTGTAAAAGTATTCCACACTGAACTTTTTTTCAATTTTTCCAAAACTTCCATTTTCCCCCAGGAAAAAACAGAGGGAAAACATTTTTTTCTCGTGGCTTCAAAATTTCCGGAAATTTTACATCTCTACTCCTGACGGACACGCAGAGACCCCGTCCCCCCACTGCATGTGTTTGACTTTTTGCCCCTCACCATGGGCTTAGCCAGGATTTATGGGGGGGGGGGCGGAACCTCATTTAAGTATTTTGTATGGATTTACTTGATTTAGGGGGGCAACTGCCCCCCTTGGCTACGCCCATGCCCTCAACGGACATATTTTCTCACCTCATTTGTTCTCCATGCGACTCAGTTTCCCCCTCACAGCAGGCACACAGGAGCCCCCCTTTCCGCATTTTCTTCCCCCGCCCTTTTTTTTATCTCTCTTGCACGGGCACACACACACAAACAAACAACACCCCATGCATTTGCTGCTTCCCTTCTAATACACACCTGGGGAGAGCCCCCAAATATGTGACTTTCCTTCTTGATCTGCACACACACAGGAGAGGGTTCTTGTGTGTTTGACCTCCTATGACACATACTTCAACCCACCAGAGAACTGCCCATTTATATTTCCCCACCCCCATCCCCACTGCAACCACCTAGGCTGAAATAATTTCCTGGTAGAGCATATACAGTATTTCACATGCAGAAGGTCCCAGTTTAAATCCCCAGCATCTCCAGATGGCCCTGGAAATGTCCTCTGTGTGAAACTCTGGATGGTTGCTGCTAGTCTGTGTAAACAGTGGTCTGAATTGGTTTAAAAGAGAGCCTGATGGGACAGGCTATGGCCCTGTCACTTGCTGGGAATTGGAGTGGGGAGCGTTTTAGATAGTATCCTAAATACAGAGCTATATTGTATCGTTGCACAATTGGGGTTTTTTATACTGTAACTTAAGCATGCAAGGGCGTCTACTTGAATAAAACATTGGGGGGCAGGTTAGGGACTTGAATCCATTTCTCCCCATCTGGTTGCCTCCACACACCCCCCCCCACAAAAAAAATCAACAAGGGTTGGCTGGTTGCAAAATTATGCATTTGCCTGCTTGGGCATATTTTTAGAACCCACCTTATTTCTGTGACAGTAAATTGTTTTAAATTGCTTTTAAATAATTGTTTTCCCTAAGTCCCATAGCTTCCACACTATCTGCAGCCTCTTTGTTTTGTTGGTCCATCTTCTGTTCTAAGGACCCTTTATTCTGGATGCTTTTTGGAGTCTGGGGAGAGTCTTGTAAGTCTACTTACTGACTCCCTCAACTGAGTCATAGTCCCCGTTTTCTGTGAGGTATGTAAATCTGGTCTTGTTGCTATGGAGATGGGAGCTTTTGTTCCTCTGGCTTTGCTGTTCTTGGCTGAGCTCTTTATCTCACCAAGGTCATTGTTCCATTCCTATGGCAGTTGCTTGTTCCCTGGATCTGTTTAACCCTTAGTTTGCACAATGGAGGGCAGGTACTGTCTTTAAAAACTCTTGTCAAGTATATTTGGGACTTTGCCAAAAGATCTTGCATTTGCAAAAGCTTAGATGGAGTTCTATTCTGGTGAAACGTCTTTTATGGTAATTGTTCCTTGGCAGCCAATATAAGTTTTTAAAGTCTAAATTTGATTGTTCATAGTGGAGAATTTGGCTTGGAGAGTATAAAACTGCTTTCTTGCTTCCCCAGCGGTCAGATATATAATCAAAGAACGAATTTGGGACATAGAATTCCGTACCGATTTTATCCAATCTTCTAAAATCTATAAATCTCTACACGAACCCCAACGATCCCATCCAGCAAATTACATAAGTACACTGGATACCCTAAACCAGGCATAGGCAAACTTGGCCCTCCAGATGTTTTGGGACTACAACTCCCATGATCCCTAGCTAACAGGACCAGTGGTCAGGGATGATGGGAATTGTAGTCTCAAAACATCTGGAGGGCTGAGTTTGCCTATGCCTGCCCTAAACATCGTTGGACATCTTCCAGAGCTTGTCTTAATGTTCTCGCTTCAGCACTACTAGAGTGCAGATACCATGACCCCTGTTGAACAAATGTTATGTCCATGCAACTCTAGTGAGGTTGAATCCATTGGACACATTCTTATATACTGCCCGCTGTACTGTGGTGCTCGAAGAGAGCTAATTTTACCGTTATTAAGGAAATTACCTGGCCGCTCATAGGAAATCATAGAATCTTAGAGTTGGAAGGGGTCCCGAGGGTCATCTAGTCCAACCCCCTGCAATGCAGGAAGCTCAGCTAAAGCATCCATGACAGATGGCCATCCAACCTCTGCTTAAAAACCTCCAAGGAAGGGGTGGGTAAAGGAGGCGAGGCATACCTGACAGAGATGTTGTAAAGATTAAAAGAATACATACCTGCAGCATCTGAACACTTGAGCACAATGCAAACACTTGTTACTGTTACTATATTTAATGTTTACTTGCTGTATTAACTCTTAACTGTTGCAGTGTTTGAATGTGCTTGCTCTTATTTTTTATATGTGGATGCTTATTTTAATGTTTCAATGAAATGATTTTATTGTGCATATTTATTACATATTTTGTAATTTGTTTTATACTTGTAAGACTACTGTGGATTATTATTACTATTATTATTGTTACTATTATTACTGAACTTGAAAGAAATTTGAGAAAGTGAAACAAATGTGCAACTACTAGATTATTTGGAGAGGGGCTGTGAGAAGAGGAGGGAGGGGAAGTAGAAATATAGTTTTATGAGCAGTTCCTCCTAAAAAATGGGGTTGGGGGAACAGATGATGTCTCAGACCTCTCCAAAGTTGCCTTCCAGCCTTACTTAAAACAAGAAAGGAACTTGCCAGCCTCTCCACCCCCCCAACTCCCAAAACAAAGCTCATTTTGCTTAAAAATCATGGAACTTTGAAGTGTCAGGCATAGCTCTAATGGCTTTAGCCCAAACGTAGCAGAGTTTTCCTGCACAGCGAAGAAGCTAGTTGAGGTGGAAATGACTAGTCAGCTAGACTCAGAATAACTATTTACAGGATTTATTAAAAGGAAAAATAAAACCAGCAGAGTTTCTGCATACAAAACAAAGCAAAATAAATCCTTTCTTTCTCTCTCTCTCTTAACCATGCACAGCACTCCTACTCCTAACACACCCCTAACACACCAAACTGTGCTAGCAATCCCTAGATAACAGAGTTGAGTGCTGGTCGTTAACCAATCAGAGTAAGTAGTTTCTAGGTCAAGCTGACCTTGGCTTTCTGCCAAGACTAAATTGACACTGCCTTGAGTTAATTGTGTGAAGCCAGAATCTGTAAGTTTCCCATGAGAACCAATTAACAGAAACTGAACAAAAAACACACACTCATACACACCCCTTCTCTTCTTTTGGCTCTTCTCTTCTGACAAAAGGGGGTGGTAGCAGAAAGTGGGGTAGGGAAGTTGACCGCCCAGGGAAGAATGAAGAAGCAGAGAGAAACCAATCCACCCCCTCTCCAAAAACGTGCCCCGTTAAAAGAGCGACAAAAAACTGCTGGCTTAAACACAAGCAGCTCTGGAGGGGAGGTGTGGGGGTGGGCTGAAAAACCAGCTGCTCTGCTGTTTTTTCTACAGCAGACCAGCAGACAATTTGCTTTGCAGCTCTTGCAAACAGTAGCACAATGGAATCAGATTTCTTCTTCCTGCGTATCTAAAGGCTTCTTGCAGAGTGCCTTAAGCTCAACAACCTGGTAACAGGTTTTCAGCTTTTGTGCTTGCTCTTAGGGATGTTGCCCTTGCTGGAGATTTTAGTCGCAACATTGCAACAGGAAATCTAAACTTGGTTGCAAGGTGGCGCTATTGAATTGCAAAAAGCACGTGTTCGTTTTGAACCCTGGGCCGAATGTACCTCGACCCCAAGGAGTTGGCCAAGTGAATGATATGGATATGGATATGGATACCCAAGTTGATACCCAAGTGAATGATATGGACATCAGTGCTTCTGGAGATGTAAGCCTTTGTAGTTTTCAGTGGTGCCCTCAGGGAAGTGGTTCAGTGTAGCTAATACTCTGCCCTCCAACATTCCACATCCTCACCCGTTCTCCAGCAGCCGCTATGAGCTACCCAAGGGAGGGGGTTGGTGGCGGCGGCAATGGCCATGGAGAGTCCATAGGATGCTCCCTCACCGCCGCAGCTCCTCCCTGAGTTTGGTGGCGGCAGCACTGACATGGGGAAACAGGGACATTCCCAGATCAAATCAGAAGCCAGGATGGCTTTCGTAATTCTGGGACTCTCCCTGGAAAATAGGGATACTTGAAGGGTGTTGGGCCAATGGTCCTCAGCAGCACAAAGCAACTTCCTATGTCCTCTCTGTCACTTATACTTCCAAACAGACAAGTATATGAAATTGAGCCCCAGTCCTGACTTGGTTTCTAGGTTGCTCCCCACTGCCTCTGAGTATCTTCCTCTGCTACTGCATTCCCACCAGCCTCTGTCTGGGCTCTCACCCTCCTAACTACCCCCATAGCAGCAGAGCATGTCTCTCTCCCTCCCCTTCACCACCCTCTCAAGTCCCCTACGTGGGAAGCAGAATGCCTTCCAAATGTTGGTGTGGGACTCTGGGAGAAAAAGGGGGCCACTGCCTCCATACAAGGCAAGTGAGTGTTACTGTGCCACCTATAAATTTCCGGTGAAGCAGTGAGGTGGCTGCTCCTGTGTTCACCATCTGGATGAGCCCTGGAAGATTGAAAGAGCAGGTGTGGAGTGGACAGTGGCAGCAGTAGCAGGATACTCTTGGTGATGGGCTCTGGGAAGCCATTCTGGGATGCTCTGCATGTTGTCTCTTCTCTGTACACTGCCCAAAGCAAAGGTGTGTGGCAGATGGGCAAATCCTTTATCACCTTTGTGGGAAGCTTTTGCTGCTTTGCCTGTCTGTGTTCTCTGTACAGTAAATCATAAACAACTTGTCTGCAAAGACAAAAAGATTTCTGGGGCTGGGTCTTCCAATCACTTTGCTACTTTCCCTCCCTTGCCTTCCCTGCAGTTCACAAGTTCAGGCGAGATGGTGCTTGCTTGCCGGTGTAGGGAATCAGTCACTGTTTGTTCCAAACAAGTCTCCCCGTTATGTTAATTGCTCTCACTTACAGAATCTGGTTTTCTTTTCTTTAATGCTGCTCTCCCTTTATCTGTCCCCATATGATGTCTGCACTCTGTGGTGCCCATGCTGCCCAATGTGAAATTCATAGTTACACACAGCAAAGCAAGCTTTTCTTGAATGAAAAGTTTACTTTCTGTGAGGAATGTAGGAGGCACTCTGTATACACTAGTGGCCAAAATTGTGGAAACCTTTTGGAAAAAGTGTATTTCCGAGGTTTGATGGCTCATAACACCACTATTTTTTGGAGTAATACCATAAAATTATATATCAATGGAAAGATAATTTAATGAAGAATGTAATGCAATAAATTTTATGAAGGATTATTTATTACAACAGCAGTCATCAAGAAGAAACATGAAACACATAGAAAAAATGAGATATACAAAAATTCTCACCATGTCAGTTAATACTTAGTTGGGTAACCTTTAGCTTTAATTACGGTCTTACAACGCCTTCCCATGGAGTGAACCAAGCTTCTTTAGTTCTGCAGCTGTAATAATGTGAAACCCAGATTGAATTATTGTTTTATTGCTGAGTTGCTTCTGACTAACAAGGTTCTTTAGTCGGCTCCATAGATTTTGGATTGGGTTAAGGCATGGGTAGGCAAACTAAGGCCCGGGGGCCAGATCCGGCCCAATCACCTTCTAAATCTGGCCCGCGGGTGGTCCGGGAATCAGCATGTTTTTACATGAGTAGAATGTGTCCTTTTATTTAAAATGCATCTCTGGGTTATTTGTGGGGCATAGGAATGCATTAATTCCTTTTTTTCAAAATATAGTCCGGCCCCCCACAAGGTCTGAGGGACAGTGGACCGGCCACCTGCTGAAAAAGTTTGCTGAGCCCTGGGTTAAGGTCTCTAGGCTATGTATTTTGGGGCATTTACATTCCCATTAATGATGCAAATTCTGCTCACACCTTTTGCTGTCACACAACCCCAGTTCATAACACTAACTGGGTGTTTCATGGTAGGTGTAATGCAAGTAGGATGTAAATCTCCTCTGATTCTTCTCACATATTTCATGCCATCACTACTAAGCAAAGAGATTTGGGTTTCATCACTCCAAATAGCACTGTCCCATTGTTCCGCAATGCAAAGAAATAGAGGAAAACAACAGAATGGGAAGAACCAGAGATCTGTTCAAGAAAATCAGAAATATGAAAGGAACATTTCGTACAAAGATTACCATAATATTTTTTTATAATAATATTTATTACTTTTACAACAATTTAAACACTTACAAAAAAAACAAAGAAAAAACAGTACATTACAATACAAAAACACTACATAAAAATTAACAAAACAAAACAAAAACAATTTAAAAACACATCAAAAGAAAAAAAAACTTCCAATATCTTATCTTTCTTTCACATAGTTCCACGGCCTCCTCACACCTCCCTTTTTGTATTCCACTTCTATTAATTATTTCAGCAATTCCTTTCCATCTTCCCCTGTTTTCTATCCTATAATTATCTTAACACATTTTAACCTTATTTTCCTTTAATACTCTATTAATCTATTTATACTTAATTCCTTATAACATTTCTACTGAAGCCATATAACTTCATTCCAACATTCTTCTAACATTCATTAATTTTACAATATTTCTATAAATAGTTTTTAAACTTTTCCCAGTCTTCTTCCACCAACTCTTCTCCCTGGTCTCGGATCTTGCCAGTCTTTTCCGCCAATTCCATCTAGTCCATCAACTTCATCTGCCATTATCCATCACTTCAGTGCTTTCAAGAAACAGCCATTCTCTCAGCCAGCAAAAAGCAGATGATTCACAACAAAGTTTAGGGGTCTGGCAGGGCAGGTCCACCTCCTTCTTTGGCATCCGTCAATATCTTAAATTTTACTCGAGACTTCCTGCCCTGCCAAACAAATCCAGAAACATCCCTCTGCCACCTCCTGAAACAATCCATCCCATCCAAAACTTGCACTGTTTGAAACAAAAGCAACATCCCCGGCAACACAGCAACCCTCATCCCCACCACAACAGCTTGGCCCAACAATAACAACTTCAGATTTGTCCATATTTCCCAATCCCCCTTCTCTTCAATCCAACGTCCTTCACAATTACCCTTAAATAAATTCACATTTTTGGCGGTCATACTGACCCCCAAAAACCTCTCTTTCTCAACCGATGTTAGTTCTGTCTCCTCCTGAAGCTCTATCAAACTTTCCTTTCCCAGTTCAGGTAGGGCTCTGGTCCTCAAATTCATCTGTTTTTCTTTAAGTTCCATCATAACAAATGTCAACTTATGTTCGTTGAGTTGCCTTTGAATGGATGGGGCTCTCTCACACTCCAGTTGAATTTTTTTACATTCAGCAGCAAGGGTTTTCTCCCTGACTTCATCCGCAGTTTGCCTTATCAAGGTAGATTCCTGTATCAATTTCTGGATGGTTTCTGTGTTGGTGTTCACCTTTTGTCCCAGATTATTTAAACTTTCTACAAATAAGTCGATTTTATTATTTGCAGCGTCCACTTTCACATTCATCACGTCTGTTTTCCTGTGAAGCTGTTCCAGCGAATCGTTTATTTTCACTAATGCAACCACTAAGGCCTCTTCTGTCGACATTTCACCTGTTTTTTCCTTTCCATTTGCCATAACACTTAAGATATTCAAGGTCAATCCCAGAGTCTCACGATTTTTTATCTTGCAGCTGGAAATCCCCCTAGCCCAGCTCTTATAAAGTACCGTATTTTTCGCTCTATAACACGCACCCGACCATAACACGCACGTAGTTTTTAGAGGAGGAAAATCCGTAGGCATGCCACCCGTAGGCATTCCCTCCATAACACGCACAGACATTTCCCCTTACTTTTTAGGAGGAAAAAAGTGAGTGTTATGGTGCAAAAAATACGGTAACCAATTTCAGAGACTTCCACTAGGGGGAAACAGTTTCTATTTATAATAGTCAATAATGTCCCCTTTAAACGCAATTCATACAATCTAAAGTTAGTTTCAGTTTTCAGTTACTTTTTACTCCTTTTTAGAAACAGCTGGAGACAATAGAAACAATGTATTTCTCTTGCTTTGCTAGCTGTCAAGGAACGTTCTAAGTGCTGTCAATGAACATTCCAAAACGTCAGTCCTACTAGCAGCCCGTTTCCAGGGTCAGAGCAGCGGTATTTTAACTCCCTTCACTCTCTCCTGCAGGCATACTCAGTCCACGACTTCCCCCCTCTTCTCCTGCCTCCAAGGGGGGTTTTATGCTCTTTACCGATGGAAATTTAGTCTTTTACAAAAGGCTTTCCAAGACTTCAGCTTGCAGCTTCCTTGCCTCAGTCTATTTACAAATAGGGAAGGCGGACTTCCTGTTTTGAACCTCCCCATTTCGATGCCAAATTAAACGTTTAAAATCCGATTCTCCCGTTTCAGCTCTACTCACGGGTAATTACTTTGGAGTCAAATTGTCCACAGGAAAAAGTCAGTGCTCTCCGGCAACAGCTATGCGGCTTCGCTCCGTGGAAGAAGCAGACGATTCGAAGCACCACGGCGCTCACCCCACATCGCTCCGGATCCCCGAAACCGGGTTTCCCCGTGAGTAGGGGAGGCGCAAAAGGTGCCCGCCAAATGCCACGTTCACAGGCTTCTCCTGCCTGTGATTTTTAAGGTTCTCCGCCTTCGCCGTGGCGGTACAGACCCAAATTCCCACGGGGCAGATTCCTCCCTATCAGAGGAATTCCGCCATTGCCAGAGGCACCAACCCGAAAGTCCAAAGATTACCATAATAAAGGACAAAAGTGGTAAGGACCTAACAGAAGCAGAAGACATCAAGAAGAGGTGGCAAGAATACACAGAGGAACTATACCAGAAAGATATGGATGTCTCGTACACCCCAGGTAGTGTGGTTGCTGACCTTGAGCCAGACATCCTGGAGAGTGAAGTCAAATGGGCCTTAGAAAGCACTGCAAATAACAGGCCAGTGGAAGTGATGGTATTCCAGCTGAACTATTTAAAATTTTAAAAGATGATGCTGTCAAGGTGCTACACTCAATATGCCAGCAAGTTTGGAAAACTCAGCAGTGGCCAGAGGATTGGAGAAGATCAGTCTACATCCCAATCCCAAAGAAAGGCAGTGCCAAAGAATGCTCCAACTACCGCACAATTGCACTCATTTCGCACGCTAGCAAGGTTATGCTTAAAATTCTACAAGGAAGGCTCAAGCACTATGTGGATCGAGAACTCCCAGAAGTGCAAGCTGGATTTAGAAGAGGCAGAGGAACCAGAGACCAAATTGCAAACATGCACTGGATTATGGAGAAAGCTAGAGAGTTCCAGAAAGACATCTACTTCTGCTTCATTGACCATCTACTTCTGCTTCATTGACCATGGGGTCACGAAGAGTCGGACACGACTAAACGACTAAACAACAAATTGTTCCGCTGTCCAGTTAACATGGGTTTTAGCCATGGGTTTTAACCGTTGTTTGAAAGATAACAATGCCTTTTTTAAAAACAATGGTGACAGGGAGCGGCTGCCAAGACCGCATAACACCAGTCGTGAAAGACCTACATTGGCTCCCAGTACGTTTCCAAGCACAATTCAGAGTGTTGGTGCCGACCTATAAAGCCCTAAACGGCCTTGGTCCAGGATACCTGAAGGAGCGTCTCCACCCCCATCATTCCCTCACTGTGAGAAGCGAAGTTACAGGGAACCAGGCAGAGGGCCTTCTCGGTAGTGGCATCCGCCCTGTGGAACACCCTCCCATCAGATGTCAAAGAAATAAACAACTAACTGACATTTAGTAGACATCTGAAGGCAGCCCTGTTTAGGGAAGTTTTTAATGACTGATGTTTTAATGTATTTTTAATCTTTTGTTGGAAGCCTCCCAGAGCATAGCTGTCAAGTGTCCCTTATTTGAAGGGACAGTCCCTTATTCCAGCGCCATGTCCCGCTGCTGTCCCTTATTGATGGATGTCCCTTAAATGTCCCTTAAATGATGTCCCTTAAATTTCAAAGGAAGCAACTCCTCTCCCTCCCTCCCTGCCGGCCAGGGAGGAGGGAGGCTCCAACTGTGTTGCTTGGCTGTGTTGCTCACCCAATAAGAAGTCTAAGAATGACTGGGGGGTGGAGCTTGCATGCCTTGTGTCTGGCTAGTTAATGCAAGCTGAGGGGGGTTTTGAATGCTGGACACCATTTTGTTGCACGTGCTGCTGCAAGCTTTGCAGTGCAAAGCCAGGCCGGGGAGCCATCTTAAGTTGAGGCTGCATAGGCCTTGTGATGCATGTGATTCGGATTCTATTCAGTTGAACTTCTGGTTACAAAGTTGGTTGGACAGTGTTCTTGAAGCTACCCAGCATGAGTTTGACCGGACTGCAGGAGGACAGGAAGACTGGAGTGCCTGGAACAGGTGAGGCTGCAGGTCCCTTATTTTGGCTGCTGGTCCCTTATTTTCAAATCTGTAAGTTGACAGCTATGTCCCAGAGTGGCTGGGGAAACCCAACCAGATGGGCGGGGTAGAGATAATAAATTATTGTCAGGATGATTGGTAGGTGCTAGAAGAGATAACAGCCCGGGACTCCTGCCAGCTTTACAAGATTTATTAAGTCCATGATACTATGTACAATCCGGAGCTCTTAAAAGCATGTCCTCCTAATTCGGTGTCAGTTGCCGAGACTGGCCCCTCCCTTTTACCTCTCCAGCATAACAACTTCCTGAAGCCTCCCCTATTCCTTCCTCCTTTACGTAAAGAGCAAAGCCCCGGAAGTTGTTCCTCTCTCCCAGATTCATTGTTTCCTGACAGCCCCTCCTCATCTTCCCTGTCTGACGAAGTGCAGCTGCTCATTATCGGAGGCTGATCTCTGTACATTCCTTTTTTAAAAAAATATTTTTATTGGTTTTTAACATACGAAATTATAAAACATACCACACAATTTATCACAAATACATTCTTATTGGACTTCCATCAGCACCTCTGATAATCCTCCGTCTTAATCACTTCTTACACATTTCCTAACTTAATATTGCCTTTACCTTCTTAACATAGCACGCCTCCTTCTCCATTTTTGCAATATTTCTAATATTATTCCTCACAGAACTTCTTGCAAACCTACAAACGTCGTCTGGTCGTCACAAATACTTTTCAAATAATCTGTAAATTTACTCCAGTCCTTGGTAAACTTCTGGTCCAGCCGGTTTCGGATCCTTCCCATTAGTTTGTCAAGTTCCACATAGTCCATTAATTTCATTCTCCATTCTTCCATCGTTGGTAATTCTTCTTGCCTCCATTTTTGGGCCAATAGTATTCTTGCTGCTGTTACTGCATATAGAAAAAGCTTACATTCCTTTCTATTTATATCGTTTCCAACAATACCCAAGAGAAATGCTTCTGGTTTCTTTATAAATGTATATTTCAACATTTTTTTCAACTCATTATATATCATCTCCCAGAAGCATTTCACCTTTTTACATTCCCACCACATGTGATAAAATGTTCCCTCTTTTTCCTTACATTTCCAACATTTATTGCTGACTTTATACATTTTTGCTAACTTCACTGGTGTAATATACCATCTTTACATCATTTTCATCACATTTTCTTTTAGTGCATTACATTCAGTAAATTTTAAGCCTTCCTTCCATAATTTAATCCAATCACTCAACTGTATGTTATACCCAAAATCTTTGACCCAATGAATCATAACCAACTTAACCTCCTCTTCTTTCAAGTGCCATTCAAGCAGCAATTTATACATTTTGGACAAAATTTTTAAATCATTTTTCAATATCTCTTGTTGAAACTTCGATTATTTTTCAAAAAAAACTTTTTCTTTAAAGTCTTGTTTAAACATTTCATTGATCTGATAATAATGTAACCAATCATTAACATACTCTTTCACTTCTTCATATGGTTTCAATTTCCATTTTCCTCCTTCTCTAATTATTAATTTCCCATATGTTATCCATTTCCCACTCATATTGACCTTTTTTACACTCATCGCTTCTAATGGAGATAACCAATGTGGAATTTTTTGTTCCAATAGGTTTTTATACCTATCCCAAACTTCTATGAGAGATCTTCAAAATATGTGGTTTCCAAATCCTTTATGGACTTTTTTCTTATCATACCATAAATATGCATGCCAACCAAATCTATTATCATAACCTTCCAGGTCCAGCAGTTCAGTATTTTCTAATTTCATCCATTCCTTTAACCAACAGAGACACGACGCTTCATAATACAATTTCAAGTCTGGCAGGGCGAAGCCTCCTCTTTCTTTAGCATCTGTTAATAATTTAAATTGAATTCTCGGCTTCTTACCCTGCCAGATATATCTTGAAATTATCTTTTGCCACTCTTTAAATATTGCTGCCCCTTTGATTATTGGAATTGTCTGGAACAAAAATAACATCCTTGGTAGCACGTTCATCTTTATCGCTGAAATCCTACCCCAAAATGATAACTTCAACCTTTCCCATACCTCTAGATCTCTTTTGACACTGTTCCACATTGGTGTGTAATTATTTTGAAATAGATCAATATTTTGGAGGGTTAACCAAATTCCTAAATATTTAACTTTCTTAACCACTTCTATACCTATTTGTTGTTGCACTATTTCAACCAGGTCCTGTTTCATATTTTTAACAATTATCTTAGTTTTCTTTTTATTCAATTTAAAGCAGGTCACTTGCCTGAACTGTACTATTTCCTCTAATACCTCTTTCATACTTGTAGATGGTTCTTCAATTGTTAATACCAAGTCATCAGCAAAGGCTTTTACCTTGTACTCATTTCGACCGACTGTAACACCCTTTATTAACTCATTTCTCCTTATTGATCTTAAAAAGACTTCCAGTGCCGATATGAATAATAGTGCTGAAAGGGGACATCCTTGTCTTGTGCCTTTAGTAATTACAATATTTTCTGTTACTATATTATTTACAATCAGTTTTACTCTCTTTTCAGTATATATCCCTTTTACTCCATTTAGGAAGAATTGACCTGTCAGGGAACTGCCATCAGAGCCAGAGGGAGAGGGAGGGCTCCAGAGGGATTCCGGAGAGCGTCCCGGGAGGGAGAGAAGCAGCACATCTTCTGGGGAAGGAAATCAGCGTAGCACCAGTGGAGAAGGGGGGCAGATGGGGGAATCGGCGAGGTGGCTCCAAGACTCCTCGCCGGGGACCAGCGGGGAGAGCACGGGTCCTCCGATGCCCACACCCTCCCTGTGCAGAAGGCTTCCACGCAGCGAAAGTAGGCGGAGACTAGGCGTCAAAGAGCTTCTTTGCTGGAAGAAGTTCAAGAAATGCCCACTGACGGATTCTGCCAGCGATTGAGACAGCCACGGGTGAGTGGCTGTCCAGACAGAAAGGGTTCACTCAGGCAACCAGCCAGGTGTGGCGCCGATTTACGCACAAGCAACCCCTAGAACCATTACAGCAATCCGTTAGTCCCTGACGTTGCTTGTGCGCAGCCCCGGAGAGGCAGCAAGATGAGCCAAACAGGAACAGCCGGAGAGACGGAGCAACCAGCTGTGGTGCGGAGTCTGGTCGAGAGGAACCGAGACTTGGAGACGCACGTAGCTATCCTGACGGCGCGGCTGGAGGAAAGACGGGCTCAGGATGCACAGGTCAGAGCCACCCCCATCGCAAGGAAGGTACCGGGGCTGGTACACAAATTTGGTGGAAAGCCCCAAGACTACAATGCTTTCCAAACGGAAGTGCAGTACGCTTTGGAGCTGCAGAAAAATGACTTTGCTGATGACGGGGAGAGGGTGGCTTACATTGTGGGGAATCTGCAGGATGGGGCGCGCGAATGGATCAGGCCCCTAATGGCGACGCAAAATGATGCCTTGAAGGACCTTAAGAAATTCCTTCAGGGAATGGATGCGATGTTCTCCAGCGAGGTGGGGCAAAGCGTGACACGGCAGGAACTGATGGGGTGCAAGCAGGGGAGCCAGTCCATCAGAAGCTACTGGTCGCATTTTGCAATGTTAGTACACCGGCTCGGGTGGGATCTGGACTCTGAACCGATACAAATGTTGTTTGAGGCGGGTCTTTCCCCCAAAGTGAAAGACGAGTTGTCCCGAGCGCCCCGGCCACGGTCGATGGATGAGCTCACAAAGGCTGTGCTCGCGATAGGCGTACGCCAAGAAGCACGGGCTCAGGAGAAGCGGGAAATGAAAGGGGAACGTTTCCATGACTACCGCATTCCTGAGATACCGAGGGAGCCTCCCCAGGCGGCAGAGCCAATGGAAATTGATGGTGCGCGCACGAGGTTTCAAACTCCGGTGGAGGTCGTAAAAGGGAGGGAAAGGAGTGGAAAACTAGCAAGAAGTGTTTCCTCTGTGAACGACCAGGACGTTTTGCTAAGGTCTGCCCTCAACGAAAAGCCTGGCAAGGGATGGTGGGGGCTGCAGGCCACGACGAGAAGGGGGAGGAAGGGCAGGCGCAGGGAAATGACAACGCCTGGCTGCCAATCAGCAGGGGCAGCAGCCAGGCCAGCAACCAATAGAAGTGTCCCAGCCTGACCCCCCCAAAGCAGCTATAGCCATAGAAGTGGTGCTAGAACTCCCGAATGAGCACCCTGTCAAAGTTAAGGGACTGCTGGATTTGGGCAGCTTGTGTAATTTCTTCAGCAGAGACTTCGCTCTGGAGCACCAACTCCACCTGTTGCCTCTGGATTTTCCCTTGCAGGTGACAACCATTGATGGCAGGGAACTTCTGGGAGGGGAAGTGACACACCAGACCCCGCCAATGCGAATGAGGGTTTCCAGGCACACGGAGACCATTGCCTTTCACGTGGGCACACTGACAGGACCCCCAATAATACTAGGAATGAGCTGGCTGGCACTGCATGATCCAGTAGTGTCATGGCATCAGCGGTCAGTCACCTTTGGGTCAGCTTACTGCTTAGGACACTGTCTGGGAGGGGAGAACCCAAGAATGACGGTAGCCAGGGTGGCTGGGCTGGCCGTGGAACAAAAAGGGGAGGTGCCACCACAATATGCTGATCTGAAGGAGGTCTTCAGCGAGAGGGAGGCAGATAGACTACCCCCCCACAGGCCCTTTGACTGCCAAATCAACCTACTCCCAGGGACTCAGTTGCCGGTGGGTAAGCTGTACGCCATGTCCGACCGGGAGATGCAGGAGTTGCGGCAGTTTATTGACAAGAACCTGAAGAGGGGGTTCATAAGGGAATCAAAGGCGGTGGGGGGCAGTCCGGTGTTCTTTGTGGACAAAAAGGAGACCAATCAGCCCAGGTTGGTCGTAGATTATAGGGCCTTGAACCGGGTGTCAGAACCCATGACCTTCCCAATGCCAAGGATTGACGACATTTTAACCCGGGTGAGGCAGGGGAAGATTTTTTACCAAGCTGGACCTCAGGGGGGCATACAATTTAATTAGGATAAGGGAGGGGGACGAATGGAAAACGACCATGTTCACCCCCCTGGGGGCCTTCGAGTACTTAGTCATGCTATTTGGATTACAATCGGGCTCCGCCTGCTTTCAAGGATTCATGCACCACATGTTGGGGCCCCTGCTGTACAAGAATTGCGTAGCCTTTTTGGATGACGTCTTAATCTATTCGGACAATGAGAGGCAACACGTCAGAGACGTCAGGGAAGTGCTACAGAGACTGCAGAAGCATCAGTTGTGGGTCAAGCTGGAAAAATGACAATTTCACGCCAGGGAGGTCGAGTTTCTGGGGTACAAGTTGTCAGACAAGGGCCTAGCTATGGACCCAGGCAAGGTGAAGGCAGTGCTGGAATGGAAAGCCCCCAAAACCCAGAAAGATGTGCAGAGGTTCTTAGGGTTCAGCAACTTCTACAGGAAGTTCATAAAGAACTTCGCTCACTTGACAGCGCCCATAACAGATTGTCTCAGTAGCAAAAAGAAGTTCGCGTGGACAGAAAGTGCCCAGCAATCCTTTGAAAGGCTGAAGAAGGCGTTCGCTTTGGAAGAGCAGCTCCTGCACGTTGATCTGGAGAAGCCCATGAGACTGGAGACGGACGCGTCCGACCGAGCTGTGGGAGCGGTCCTTTTGCAGCCCGGGGCTAAGCAGGACTGGAGGCCGTGTGCCTTTTTCTCAAGGAAGCTAAGCAAGTCAGAGCAAAACTACACGGTGTATGACCGCGAACTGCTTGCGATCTACGCTGCGTTTCGGCAATGGAGACATCTGTTGATAGGGGCGCGGCACAAGATCCAGGTTTGTACTGACCACAAGAACCTGGAATATTGGCGGACCGCGCGAGTGCTCAACCAGAGACAGGTTCGATGGGCCCAGGAGTTCGCCAAGTTTTCCTTCGAGATCAGATACGTGCCGGGAGAGGAAAACGTAAGAGCAGATGCTCTCTCCCGGAAACCGGAATACCTGGAGGGAGAGGGACCATCGGAAACCCGACACGTGTTTCCCGAGGACCGGTGTGTGTGGGGGGGAACGTTGGTTGGGAAACGAGAACTGGCAGGGCTTACTAGAGACGACGCGTTTGCTCAAGCAAAAATCAGGGAACTCCGGGACGGAAGGGAAGACCATGGAGGGTTTGAGGAAAAGGAAGGGGTACTGTACTATATGGGGGCACTGTATGTACCGGGGGAGACCTTGAGGGGGAAGGTACTTAAACAGCTCCATGACAACCCAACAGCTGGGCACTTTGGACAGCACAAGACCATGCTGCTCGTCACCAGGCAGTTCTGGTGGCCAAAGGTGAGGGAAACACGTGTCGGGAATATGTACGGGGGTGCGACCAATGCCAGAGGGCAAAGGGAGAGAGGGCTGCCCCCGCAGGGTTACTGGAACCCTTACCTACACCGGGAAGGCCCTGGGAGGTGGTGTCCATTGATTTTATGACAGATTTGCCCAAGTCAAGGGGGAAGACAGCAGTCATGGTAGTCGTCGATCTACTGACAAAAATGTGCCATTTCATAGCTTGTTTGCATGCGGTGACGGCAGAGGAGACAGCCCGGTTGTTTGTGGATCACATTTTCAGACTGCATGGGGATCCCTCGAGGGTAATCTCGGATCGTGGGAAACAATTTACTTCCAGGTTCTGGAGGAAGCTCATGAGCTTGCTACAGGTCGAGGTGAGCTTCTCGACGGCCAGACACCAAGAAACCAACGGGCAAGCAGAGAGAGCGAACAGTATACTCCAGCAATACCTACGCTGCTACGTCAGCGAGAGACAGAACGATTGGGTAGAGAAATTAGCTTTGGCTGAATTTGCGTACAATAACGCTGAACACGTGTCCACGAGAATGAGCCCGTTCATGGCCAATTATGGGTGTCACCCCAGGGCCTTCCCGGGGAGGGGGGAGGAAGCATGGAGTGTACCCGCGGCCGAGCAGTTTGTAGAAGAAATGGAGGCCTTGCACCAACAACTCAAGATGAACTTGGAGCGGGCCAAGGAAGTTTACAAGAGGCAGGCGGACAAGCACCGTAGGGAGGGGGAGGCCATACGGGTAGGAGACCAGGTGTGGTTGTCATCCCAAGGGTTGCCCCTAAAGGGAGGGTGCAAGAAGTTGCAGCCGAGGCGGCTGGGGCCTTTTGAGGTAACACAGCAGGTGAACCCAGTGGCATTTAAACTCAAGTTGCCAGACAGCATGAAGATACACCCGGTGTTCCATAGGTCCCTACTCACACCGTACATGGAGGGGCGAGAGTTTCCGGGGCGGGAGGGAGAAGTCACCACCCACCCGCGGGTAGAGGAGAGGGAACACCGCAACCAAGCCACGGAAATCCTCGATTCAAGGTGGCGAGGTCGCCAGGTGGAGTACTTGGTAGCTTGGGAGGGAGAACCCAGGTCAGAAAACACGTGGGTCCCCGCTGAGTCAATCAATGACGGGTATCTGGTGGAAGAATTCCACAGTTTGTTCCCGGATAAGCCAAAACCACTAGCAAGATTCTGGGAGGAAGAATTTGGAACCACAGACGACGAAGGGGACTTTGTGGGTTTTCCTGCCTCCGAAGAGGAGGGAGGTGAGGTGTCAGAGGGAGAAGAATCAGACTGGGAGGTCCACCCTGCGGGGAGAGATCGGAGCGGGTGGGAGGCTGGTTTTGAATCCTCAGAGGATGGTGACAGCTCCTTCAGGGGATTCCCCGCATCGTCGGCCGAGGAGAGAGAGGAGGTTGTGTCGGAAAATCGCACCGGGGGTGGGAGGGGTCCTGAGGAGGAGGTGGATGTCAGGGAACTGCCATCAGTACCGGAGGGAGAGAGCAAGCTCCAGAGGGATCCCAGAGAGCGTCCCGGGATTGGGAGAGGCAGCCCATCTTCTGGGGAAGGGAATCAGCTCAGCTCCAGTGGAGAAGGGGGGCAGATGGGGGAATCTGAGAGGGAGTCACATGACTCCTTGCCGGGGACCAGCGGGGAGAGGAAGGGTCCTCCGCTGCCTACGCCCTCCTTGCGCAGAAGGCTTCCGCGCAGGGAGAGTAGGAGGAGACTGGGCGTCAAAGAACTTCTTTGCTGGAAGAAGTTTAAGAAACGCCCACTGACGGATTCTGCCAGCGATTGAGACAGCCACGGGTGAGTGGCTGTCCGGACAGGAAAGGTTCACTTAGGCAACCCAGCCAGGTGTTGGCACAGGCTTACGCACGAGGAACCCCTAGAACCATTACACCACCATAAGTGATAAAAAGTACCATCCTTCTCTTTACACTTCCAGCACTATACATTTTTGCCATTTTCATAGATGTAATATACCAATGGTACATCATTTTCATATAATTATCTTTTAACAAAGTAAAATCTGTAAATTTCAAGTTCACTTTCCATAATTTCTGCCAGTCCTCCATTCGTATATTGTGTCCTATATCTTGTGCCCACTTAATCATCATGGATTTCACCTCCTCATCTTTGGTCTCCCATTCTAATAAAATATTACATCTTTTTTAATGGTTTAAAAATTTCATCTACAATTTCTTTTTGAAATCTAGATACTGTATAACTAAAACCTTTCTTATTATCTTCTTTAAACACCTCATTTAATTGTCGATATTGCAGCCAGTCTTGAACATATTTTCTTAAGTTTCCATTTTCCTTCTTTTTCCTCTAACAGCTCTCCATATGTTGGCCATTCCTTTTCTCTATTTAATTTTTTAACTGTTAATATTTATATTGGGAACAGCCACTATGGTGTCCTTTGTTCTAATAGATCTTTACTTTCCCCCCATACTTTCAGGAGTGATTTCCTAATTATATGATTTTGGAATGCTTTATGTAGCCCATATCTATTATCGTGTCCTCCCAAATCTAAGAGCTCTTTGTTTTCTAATTTGATCGATTCCCATATCCAAGGAATGCAAGCTGCTTCGTAATAAAGTTTAAAATCTAGAAGGGAAAATCCTCCTTTTTCTTTATTATCTGTAAGTATTTTGTTTTTTATCCTCGGCCTTTTCCCATTCCAGATAAATTTTGAGATATCTTTTTGCCATTTTTTAAAGCAAGCTGCGTTACTTATCACCGGGATTGTTTGAAACAAGAACAGCATTTTTGGCAATGGTTTCATCTTAATTGCTGCAATTCTTCCTAATAACGATAGGTTCATTCTACTCCATATTTCTAGGTTCCTTTTTATTTCATTACAAGATTTCTCATAATTGTCTTTATAAATATTAACATTTCTAGTTGAGAGCCAAATTCCCAAATATTTGACACTTTTGTGGATCTCTATTACTGTAATTTGAGATAATTCTTTCTTATCTATTTCTGTTAGATTCTTAACTAATAACTTGGTCTTGTTTTTGTTTAATTTAAAACCTGCAACTTGCCCAAACTCCTGAATTTTTTCTAGAACTCTAGGAGGAGAATTCTTTGGGTCTTCCACTGTGATGACCAGGTCATCTGCATATGCTTTCAATTTATATGAATTTTTTCCTACCCTAATTCCTGTAATGTCTTGGTCTGCTCTTATATTTCTCACCAGAACCTCCAGGACTAAAATAAATAACAATGGTAGACTTCCGGGTTAGCGCCATCGGCAATGGCAGAGTTCCTTTGACCGGGAGGAACCCACTCCGCAAAAATCGGGTCTTGCCGCCGCAGCGAAGGCGGAGACTCCTCAAAAATCCCAGGCAGATGAAGCCTGGGAACGTGGGATTCGGCTGACACCAGGAGTGCCTCTCCTACTCGCAGGGAACCCCTTTTTCGAGGTTCTGAAACGACGTGGGGTGAGCAGCGCGGTGTTTTGAATCGACTGCTACTTTTGTGGAGTGAAGCCGCATAGCCATTGCCGGAGAGCGCTGACTTTTTCCTGTGGACAATTGGACTCTAAAACAAGTACCCGTGAGTAGAAACGGAAAAATTGGATCAAGAAACATGTTAATTAGGCACCGAAGCGGGAAGGTTCAAAACAGGAAGTCCGCCTTCCGCTTTTTGTAAATAGACTGAAGCAAAACCTTGTAAGCTAATAGCCTGGAAAGTCGCTTATAAAGGTCGAAATTTCCTTCATTTACAATCACTAAAACCCCCTTGGAAGCAGGAGAAAAGGGGGGAATTTTGACTGTTCAAGCCTGCAGGAGGGAGTAAAGAAAGATAATTTTCCATTGTCTCTAACCTGGGAACGGGGTGTCAGAGACAGAAATTGTCGGAGACGTTCATTGACTGTGAATGGAGCATTTTGACAGATAGCTAAAAGAAAAGAGAAACAATCTGATTCCAATGTTGCCTTTTGCATTTTAAAGAAACAAAGTATTTGAAAAACAAAAGTAATCCTTCTTTGTTGGACTCGCTTTAAAAAGATGGATACAAATAAAAATTGTCTCCTCTAGAGGGAGCTTGTTAAATTGTTGCTGCAGTCTGCTTGGGGACTCTACAGCTGTAAGATTAAGATCGTGGGATCAGTCTTTTGACCTTGGATAATAATGTGTCGGGAGGAAGCTTTGGTGCTTGCTCTGCTGGAGCAGTTGCATGAGAGTCAGGAGTCAGGCAAGGGTGCCTATTGGCCCCTCTACTATTCAATTTCTATCTAAATAACTTAGTATCTGCACTCAATGACTCAGAACTCCACCCACCAAAGCTTGCAAATCGGCATATTTCGGTCCTGCTATATGCCGATGAGGCAGTAATTCTATCTAGAACCCCCATTGGACTCAAAAGAGCACTAAGGAAGCTCGCAGCATACTGCGAATCGGAACGTCTCAAAATCAACTATCAGAAGACCAAGATACTCGCTTTTGGGGGAAAACCAAAGCTTAGAAGCTGGGAACTCCAAGGCCATAAATTAGAACAAGTCACAAATTATAAGTATCTAGGAATGGTGGTACAGGCCTCAGGAACCAACAAACTTCACATAAACTCCATCGGGAGTTCAGTGGAAAAAACCACATCTATAAGCATAATTGCTGCTTGTTTGTCATGTCTCACTTCCAGGTATTCTATAATGATCAGATAATGTTCTTGGCTTTATTTATATTTTTTTACTATTAATTCCAATTCTATAGACATCCAATGGCATCTATTTGAGCACTGCTTTCATGTATATGCAAATAAAACGTGAATTCCCTGTCTAATGGGTGTTTGTTTCTCCAAATTTCTATTAAATTTAAATTTTCTACCATTTCACAGAAAGTCTTTTGAAGTCTACCTTCTTTCGTCTCCTTTTTCCTAATTGTTCTATCCATTTCTAATGAGAAGATCCCATTCAGATCTCCCATCAGAATTATTTTCTGATCTGCAAATTCCATTGCGGTTACAGCGCTTCAGCAGCGGCTGGATGCCTTACCGGCTCCTGGGGCTGACGCCCCAGCTTCTGGCAAGTACCCAGTGGCCCTGCCAGAGAAATTTGATGGGTCCCCGGCCAGCTTTCCCATGTTCCTCGCCCAAGCCAATTCAGGAGCGAGCCCGGAATTTTCCTGACGATCACACCAAGGTGCACTTTTTTTAAAATATATTTTTTATTCTTTTTCCATAACAAATTATACATCCAAAACCTCTTTTTTACATGCAAATTCCTCCTTATTGACTTCCCTCCTCCCGCCTGAAAAACCTTCCTAGTACTTACTTTCTCCACATTTCTTAAATTTAAATTACACCACCATATTATTAATTAATTTTTTACAATCTAACAATATTCCTACCTTTTCTCTTCACAGAGCTTCCTTAAAACTTTCAAACGTTATCTGATTATCACTTAATTTTTGCATATATTCAGTAAATTTCATCCAATCTTCTGTAAATCTTTGATCACGTCGGTTCCGGATCCTTCATGTTAGTCTATCGAGTTCCGCATAATCCATCATTTTCATTCTCCATTCTTCCATCGTAGGTAACTCTTCTTGTTTCCACTTCTGGGCCATCAAAGTTCTTGCTGCTGACACTGCATATAAAAATATCTTCCTATCTTTCTTACCTATCTCATTACCTATTATTCCTAGTAAAAACACTTCTGGTTTCTTTACAAATGTATATTTCAATACTTTCTTCAATTCATTATAAATCATTTCCCAAAAGTTTTTAACTTTTTTACAGTCCCACCACATATGGTAAAACGTTCCTTCCTTTTCTCTACATTTCCAACATTTATTACTTATCTTATACATCTTTGCCAGTTTTACAGGTGTCATATACCATCGATACATCATCTTCATTACATTTTCTTTTATAGCAGTGCACGCCATAAATCTTATTCCATCTTTCCACAATTTTAACCAATCATCTATTTGTATATTATATCCAAAATCTTTGGCCCAGTCAATCATGACCAATTTCACCTCTTCAGCCTTTGTATACCATTCCAACAATAATTTATACATTCTTGCTAAACTTTTGAATTCATTATTCAATATTTATTTCTGAAATTTAGACTCTTTATCAGCAAAACCTCTTTGTAGCATATCTTTCTTAAACATTTCATTAATTTGAAAATAATGCAACCAATCATTAACATATTCTTTAACCTCTTCATATGGTCTTATTTTCCATTTACTTCCTTCTCTTTCAATTAACTTCTCATATGTTGCCCATCCCCCCCTCATATTAATTTTCTTTACACTCATTGCCTCCAATGGCGATAACCAATATGGAGTTTTTGACTCCAATAAATTTTTATACCTCTCCCAGATTTCTATAAGAGACCTTCGTATTACATGGTTTTCATACCACATGAAAACGTTTCTTGTCATACCACAAATATGCATGCCGGATGTCAGGGAACTGACATCAGAGCGAGAGGCGAAGGGGAGGCTCCCAGATGATGCTGGCGAAGGACCCAGCACCAGGGGGAGAAGCAGCTCAGTAGAGGGGGAAGGAAATCAGCGCAACACCAGGGATAAAGGGGGGCAGATGGGGGAAGCGGAGAGAGAGCTCCAGGACTCTTCACTGGACATCAGTGAGGAGAGCACAGGTCCTCCACTACCCACGCCCTCCCTGCGCAGAAGACTTCCGCGCAGTGAGAGGAGGAGGAGACTGGGAGTCAAACAGCTTTTATGCTGGAAGAGGTTTAAGAAACGCCCACTGACAGATTCTGCTAGCGACTGAGGCAGCCACGCTGAAATGGGCTGTGCAGTCAGAACGGTTTAACAAGGCAATTTAGCCTAGAGAGGCGGCAGTTTACGCACGAGTAACTCATACCCATCACACCACCCAAATCTATTATCAAAACCTTCCAAATCTAACAGTTCTGTGTTTTCTAATTTCATCCATTCCTTCAACCAACAGAGGCATGACGCTTCATAATATAATTTCAAGTCTGGCAGGGCGAAGCCTCCTCTTTCTTTTGCATCTGTCAATAACTTAAACTTTATTCTCGGCTTCTTACACTGCCAGATATACCTTGAAATTACTCTTTGCCATTCTTTAAAAATTGCTGCCCCTTTGATTATTGGAATTGTTTGAAACAGAAATAGTAATTTCGGTAGCACATTCATCTTAATTGTTGCAATTCTTCCCCAAAATGACAGTTTCATTCTTCCCCACACCTCAAGGTCTCTTTTAATCTTGTTCCAAATTAGGGTATAATTATTCTGAAATAAATCAATACTCTTGGGGGTCAACCACACTCCTAAATATTTCACTTTTTTAACTACTTCCATCTCTACTTGTTGCTGCATTTTATCCGTTATTTCTTGGTCCATATTTTTGACAATTATTTTGGTTTTTTCCTTATTCAGTTTGAATCCTGCCACTTGACCAAACTGATCTATCTCTTTCAACACTTCTATTACTGAATTTATGGGATCCTCCACAGTAATAACCAAGTCATCGGCAAAAGCCTTAACTTTAGATTCCTTACATCCCACTGACACACCTTTTATTTGTTCATTATTTCTTATCGTCTTAAGTAAAACCTCCAGCACCACGATGAATAACAACGGTGAAAGAGGACACCCCTGTCTTGTACCTTTCCTTATTGCAATATTTTCAGTTGTCACATTGTTAACTATTAATTTTGCTCTTTGCTCCGTATATATTGCCTTAATACCATTTAAAAACGTTTTAAAACCAAGGTGCACTTCTTGATCAGCTTGCTGAAGGACCAGGCAGCCAAGTGGGCTTTGCCTCTGCTCCGGCAAGAGTCTCCTTTGCTGACAGACTATGTGGGGTTTTGTCACCACTTGGAGGCTGCGTTTGGCAACCCTCTGAAGGGGAGCCAAGCCAATCGGGCGATTCGTCGGTTGAGACAGGACAAGTCCACAGCCGCCGCCTACACCACAGAATTTCGGCTGTGGGCGCAGGACTTGTCCTGGAATGACTCTGCACTGCGGGACCAGTATCTTGAGGGGCTTTCGGATGAGATACTGGACCAGCTGGCCACGATGGATCGCCCCACCACGCTGGACGTCCTCATTCAGTGGAGCCTGCAGATAGACGATCGGTTGGAGGACCGTCACCAGGCCCGGGACCGCCAGCACTCCCGGCTCCTGGCTCCAGTCCTTCCCAGGAGGTCCATGGCCACAGCCGAGTTGCCGGACGAGCCAACGCAGCTCGGGGCAGCGCGACCTCGCCTCTCCCCCTCAGAGAAGACGTGGCGTCGGGAGGGGAACATGTGTCTCTACTGCGGTGGGAGTGGACATTACGCTCGATCCTGTCCTGAGAAGTGTTAGGATATTTCCGTTCCACCTTAAAAGGGAGCAGGATGTTTGTATAACAGCCTGCGTAATTTCCTGTCTCACAGGATGTTTATGTTGTCTGTTCCTTTCGTTTTCTGCTGTTTTGCCTGAGCAGTCGGAGCAGACGGTCATGTCTTCTTTGTTCTGACCAACGCCAAATAAACTGTAAATATGCTCTCATGCTTGTGCAACTTTTGCTGTGTGAATTCTGCTGATAGAGTGTGCACAAGTCCAAGAATGTGGCTATCTTTTCTTGAGGCTTCGTGTCGCTATAATTGCTAGATACTGCGTGACTAAGGGAGGTCGATGGATCGTCCGGCAAGGAGCTTGGGGGCTCAGATGGACTTTATCTCCCTGGCAGTATCCCAGGGAGGCCCTGGGTACCCAGGGTCCCAAACCATGCAAGAGGGGCCCTCACTGGTGGAATTGTGACACCTCATGGTTCCGGTGCGCCTATACCCCCCTGGCGGGCCCTGGATTCTCACCCATGCTCTGGTGGATTCAGGGCAACTCGCTCGTATATGGACTCTGCCTTTGACGGGCGGCTCCTGCGCTCGGGCGCCGTTACTCAGGAGACACAGCCCTTGGTTCTGTGTCACCAGCAGCACCGGGAGGTGCGAACTTTGGACATTGCTACCATGCCCCGGTTTCCCCTGGTTCTCGGGATGGACTGGCTGGAGTCTCACAATGTTCAGATTGACTGGGTCAATCGGACTGTGCACTTCCCAGACCCATGTCCCCATGCTCGATCTGAGATGCTAGCAGCCGCCCCCACTGAGGAGGCTGCGTCAATGCTCCCTTCTGTTTACCGGGACTACCAAGACATGTTCGAGGAACGGGGGGCAGACCAGCTGCCACCCCATTGGTCTTTTGACTGTGGCATAGACCTCCAGCCCAGAGCGCCCCTGCCTGTGAGTCGCCTATACTCTCTTACGGAGCCGGAAAGCGAAGCTTTGCAGGACTTCCTTTGCAAGAACCTGGAGCGTGGGTTCATTCGGCCTTCCACCTCGCCCACCGCTGCTCCAGTGCTCTTCGTTAAGAAGAAGTGTGGGGAGCTTCATCTTTTCCATGATTACCGGGCCCTGAACAAGATTACTATCCGACACCGGTACCCCTTGCCCCTTATCTCGGAGTTGCTGGAGCGGGTGCAAGGGACGCAGGTGTTCACCAAGCTAGACCTTCGGGGGGCCTACAATTTAATTTGAATCCGAGCCGGGGATGAGTGGAAGACGGCATTCGGGACCCGGTATGGGCAGTTCGAATACCTGGTAATGCCCTTCGGATTGTGCAACGCGCCCGCTGTGTTCCAACGGTACATCAACCACGTGTTCCAGGACTTGCTAGACAAGTACGTGGTGGTGTACTTGGATGACATTCTGGTTTTCTCCTGTGACCCGGCTTGCCACGAGGGTCATGTCCGGACCGTGCTGCAGCGCTTGCGGGAGCACCGCTTGTATGCGAAGCTTAGCAAATGCGAGTTCCATCAGCGGTCAGTGGACTTCCTCGGTCACCGACTTTCTCCAGATGGGGTGCAGATGGATCCTGGGAAGGTGGCAGTGGTTCGGGAATGGGCGGCACCTCGGAACTGCAAGGACCTACAGCGATTCCTGGGGTTCGCCAACTATTACCGGACCTTCATTGCAGATTATTCTCATCGCACCACCCCGTTGACCCGGCTACTGCGCCCCAAGACGCCATTTTCCTGGGACAAGGAGGCAGAGGAGGCGTTTCAGGGGTTGAAAGCCTGTTTCCGGAGAGCCTGATCCCTCTCGACCTTTTGTGGTAGAGACTGACGCCTCCAGCATGGCTCTCGGTGCTGTCTTGTCCCAGCAGCACGGACCTGATGCGCCACTGGTACCCTGCGCCTTCTATTCCCGCCAGCTCCTTCCGGCAGAGCGTAACTATACCGTGTGGGAGCGGGAACTACTGGCCATGAAGGTGGCCTTTGAGGTCTGGCGCCACCATCTTGAGGGGGCACGACACCCGGTGGAGGTGAGAACCGACCACCGGAACCTGGAGTACCTCCAGACCACCCGCAAGTTGAACCAAAGGCAGATCCGGTGGGCGTTGTTCTTTTCCTGGTTCCAGTTCTGGATCTGCTACATCCCTAGCTCCAAAATCAGAAGGCGGATGCCCTGTCCCGGAAACCTGAAGACATCGCAGACACGGTACAGCAAGCAGTACCAACAACGATTTTACCACCGGCCGCATTCCTGGCCACTCAGGAGGCTGAGCCACTGCTGGCTCGGGTGCGGGAACAGGAACGGGTCGACGCTTGGGCCCAACAACGACTCCGGGAACTGGCCGAAGGGTCATGCCCTCAGTATCTGGGGCTGGTCTTGCACCACGGCCTACTGCTGCACCAAGGTCGCCTGTACATCCCGCCAGGGCCACTGCGGGCTGAGGTTCTCTGGATGCCCCATGATGCCCCAGCAGCGGGACACTTCGGGCGGTATCGGACCACCCATCTGGTAAGCCGGGAGTTTTGGTGGCCCCGCCTGAAGGCTGACGTGGCTCGCTACGTCACTGGTTGTGACGTCTGCCGGCGGGCCAAGGGCCCTACCGGGCGACCCCCCGGCCTACTTCAGCCGTTACCAGTCCCACCACGTCCTTGGCACACGGTCTCGCTGGACTTTGTGGTGGACCCACGGCTAAGGAAACCGCTCAGCTATACCTTCAGCATGTCTTCCGCCTGCATGGCCTTCCCGAGCGTGTGGTTTCCGACTGGGGCATCCAGTTCACATCCCGCTTCTGGCGAGCATTGCACCAGACCCTCGGGACAGAGGTCTGTCTCTCATCAGCCTACCACCCACAGACCGATGGCCAGACGGAACGGGCGAACGCGGTGCTGGAGCAGTACCTTCGGTGTTACTGCAGCTACCAGCAGGATGACTGGGTCGACCACCTAGCATTGGCGGAGTTCGCCTACAACAACGTGGTGAATGCGTCCACCCAGCAGACCCCGTTCCAGGCCAGTTACGGTTACCATCCGCGGTTGTTCCCGGATGTGCTGCCGGTATCCGCAGTCCCTGCAGTGACAGAGTGGCTTCAGAAGCTCCAGTCTCAGCAACAACTATTGATGGAGCAACTGTGCCAGGCCAAGGAGGCGTACAAGACCCAGGCCGACCGCCACCTCCAGGTGGGGCCGGAACTCCATGTCGGTGACCTGGTATGGCTCTCCACTCGTCACCTCCACCCCTCTCGGCCTTCGCGGAAGCTGGACGCCCGCTTCACCGGCCCGTTTCCTATCGTGGACCAGGTCTCGCCTGTGGCATTCCGTCTCCGGTTGCCCGCAACCCTGAAGGTTCACCCAGTATTTCACAGGTCCCTTCTTAGTCCAGTGGCCCCGCCCAACGAGTTCCACCCGAACCGTCCCCGACTGCAGCCAGTTTTGGTTCAGGGGGAGCCCGAGTACGAGATGGAACGCATTCTGGACTCCCGATACCGCAGGGGAAAGCTGCAGTATCTCATAGACTGGAAGGGGTATGGACCTGAGGACCGTTCCTGGGAACCAGCAGCCAATGTCCACACGCCTGCCTGCCTGCCTCCATGATTTCCATGCGGCATACCCCAGCAAGCCGGTTCCAGACCCTCGGTTGAGGGGGGGGCCTGGGAGGGGGAATGGTGTGATGGCCTGGGAATCTGATTCAGAGGCTGAATCTGAGGAGTCCCGGCCTGCACAGGAGTCCCCGCCTCCAGGGCTGGCTGAGCTGGGGCAGGGCCTTGAATCTGAAGGGCCTGCACCTGTGCCGGATCCTCAGGAGCAGACACCCGATGAATCCACTCTGGCTCCGGAGGTGATTGAGGACCCATTGCCTGCAGGTGCTCCTCTCCCAGCTCTGTCAGGAGAAGGTGAGGCTGCCTCTGGGTCCAGTAATCCTCCAGCCTCTCCTGAGCTGCAGAGGCTCAGGGCAGAGAGGCGGAGGGAACTAAGTTCTCTCAGGAGGAGTGCTCGCCTTAAGGCCAGGAGAAGTGGGTCACCTGTGGGCCGGGACCGCCCCTGGCCTCAGAGGAGATAAAGGCCAGTCAGCCCAGTCTCAGGTTGCGGGAGCAACGACATTGGAAACCTGTTTCTGCCAGCACCCAGACCTGTTTTTCCCAGAGTCCCCGACCACGCCCGGCTTCTTGCTTTGGACCCCGCTACTCCCTTGGTGGGCAGACTCCAGACCCTCGGCCCAGGACCTGACCACGCCTCACGGTAACACCCCCCCCCCCGGAACCAGCACAACGATGAAACTAAACTTTTTTGGCAACTGGTCTCCGACTCAATGAAAAATAGCTCTTCAGCCCCCAGCTGTGCCATTCCAGCTCAGGTTTGGGAGAACCACTTCAGAAATATATTTATGGAAAATCCAAACCTCCCTTCCAGCTTCCAGGATGATGACAGTGTAGAATTGTCACTGCTCCCTCATTGGAGGCCGGTTACTGTGGAGGAAGTCTATACATTAATTGGGAATCTGAAGAGCGGAAAGGCTCCGGGGGAAAGACTTTATACCAGGCCTCTACAGGGTAAACTCTTTGTGGCCTTCATGGATCTGAAATCAGCATTCGATTCCATCCCCAGATCCCAGCTATGGTCCAAATTAAATCTGATTTTGCAGGACAAACAACTCCCCTTACTTATAAAAGCCCTGTACAATGGAACCAAACTGCAGGTCCGATGCGGTCAACAGGGACAGTTATCGAACAGTATCGAGATGACTAGGGGGGTGAGACAGGGATGCATTTTGGCCCCCACACTGTTTTGCCTATTCTTAAATTACCTAGAAGAGAGCTTAATGGACCCAGATGGACACATTCCAAAAACAGGAATGAGAAGGACCCCCTTGTTGTTATATGCGGATGATGTGGCCATCATCTCCAGACTGGGTTTGAAATATCTGCTGAGGAAGTTTTCTGATTACTGTTCTGGAAATGGTTTATCCATTATTTTTGAAAAATCTAAAATTTTAGTACAGTGGTACCTTGGGTTACATACGCTTCAG
The DNA here is from genome assembly GCF_027172205.1 of Podarcis raffonei. Taxonomy (NCBI): domain Eukaryota; kingdom Metazoa; phylum Chordata; class Lepidosauria; order Squamata; family Lacertidae; genus Podarcis; species Podarcis raffonei. Next base: position 26,292,169 of record NC_070620.1, read on the forward strand.
GTTACAGACTCCACTAACCAAGAAATAGTACCTCGGGTTAAGAACTTTGCTTCAGGATGAGAACAGAAATCGTGCTCCGGCGGCACGGCAGCAGCGGGAGGCCCCATTAGCTAAAGCGGTGCTTCAGGTTAAGAACAGTTTCAGGTTAAGAACGGACCTCCAGAATGAATTAAGTTCTTAACCCAAGGTACCACTGTATTCAAAAGAAGCTTCTCTTGGTCTAAATGGGTGCTGGAATGGCCATAACCTTGAACAGATCAAATACTTCAGTTATCTAGGGCTCACATTCCATCATACAGGATCTTGGAAGCACCACTGGCAAACCTCCCTTCAAAAGGTGGAGATCACAAAGCTAGACATACTCAGATTCTTTTTCACAAAGGGCGGCAAATATGTTCCAGCAGCCTTAAGGGTTTTCAACGCAAAACCCGTTTCCCAACTCCTGTACGCTGCAAATGTCTGGCATAATGGGGACCTGCCAAAGCTAGATGGCTTTCGGGCAAAATTTCTACAATCTCTGCTGCAAGTACCCAACTGTGTCCCCAACTCCATACTTCTGTTAGAAGCTGGTTAATGCCCAATTTCAACTAAAGCGTGGTGGTCTGCCCTAAAACATTGGCTCAGGATTTCAGTGTTTGATCTAGGGAAGGGTTTGTACCAACACCTGACCAATGAGGAGTTTGTCAGCAAATGGCAGAAAACCATGGCTAGAAAAGCCACCTCTATTGGTCTGTCACCCCCCCAACTGTATTACCTGGGTTATGAAGGTGCCCTAAAGACGTTAAAGCAAAGATTATGGGATAATGCACACAGTGACTTGCGAGCTCGAACACACACAGTCTGTAGTCCGCTGGCAGTAGGAGTACAATATGGGCATGTCTTTAAGTTAACACCTTACATTAAAAACCTGACGGTACCAAATTATCAAAGGTTATTCACCAAAGCCAGACTAAACGTCTTTCCTTCTGCAGTGTTGGATGGCAGGTTGAGAGGAGTTCCCTACCAGGACAGACTTTGCTTGTGGAGAGAATCAGAACTTACAGGGTTAAGAAGTTCTGAGTGACGTCTCACATTCTGAGGCGTGGTTTAGAATACTGAGGGGAGTGTTTTACTGTGTCTCTCAGTGTGTGTGTTGTTCCGTTGCCGGAGAGGAGCAAGATGTGTGCTCTGTCACCAGGAGAGTTATGAACTGTTTTTGCTACACGAATAAAGCTATTTGTAAGATAAGGAAGACACCGTGCGTTAAGCCTGATTTATTACGCACACACAGCAACTGCTTCTACGCTGCGTATACACTCTGCTGCTGTAGCTGTGAGGAGTCCTTTGGAGCAGAGCGCTGAGGCGGAAGCGTGTGGACTCCAGGAGCTGGAAAAGCTACACATCAATCATCGCATTGTTCGTGTGCTCAAGACATCGATTCTATAAAACATATTTTGCTGCACTGTGCGAAATACGAGGAAGCCAGGACTGAACTGATATTACCCTTGCTGGTACCTTTCCTGGGAAAATCAGAGGCTCACTATGTCAGGTTCCTATTGGAAGACCGGACAAATGCTAGAACATTAGCAGTGGCAAAGTTTTTATCGGTGGTTGCAAGAACCAATGATCCCTATCTTTAGGTCTGAACAAAATGCTTGTTTAACCTGGAGGTAGGCTGTCTGAATTGTGCATTGCTTTGTAATGATTTGTTGGGTCTCTGGGCCATAATAAAGGATGGATTGATTGATTGATTGATTGATTGATTGATTGATTGATTGATTGATTATTTCAATGGCAAGTATGAGCCTGCTTTTGGCTAATGAGATGGTAAATATCTGGTTCCATATTTGTCACTGCTAGTCGCAGCAAGTGATGCAAGTGATGCAAGTGGGACCATCGGCTGTGGTGAGGACTGCAGGGCCTGCTCCCTTCCAGGGCCTTTTCCAAGTGGGCCAGGGGGCGTGGCCCAGGCCCTCACTCTCCCAGCTATATAGGGACTCCTGCTATGGTGAGGCCTTGGACCATCGGCTATGGTGAGGACTGCAGGGCCTGCTCCCTTCCAGGGCCTTTTCCAAGTGGGCCAGGGGGCGTGGCCCAGGCCCTCTCTCCCAGCTATAAAGGGACTCCTGCTGCGGTGAGGCCTCGGACCATCGGCTGTGGGGAGGACTGCAGGGCCTGCTCCCTTCCAAGGCCTTTTCCAACTGGCCCAGGGGGCGTGGCCCAGGCCCTTATTTGGAACAAACCTTTGGGGAAGTCTGGGAAGTTGTTCTGCCATTGCTTCCCTGTTCCAAGTGGTTAATGTGTTTTAAAATGTCCTCAAGCAGTCGGTGGCATTTTAAATTTTTATTTCTTTTTTTTCCTTTTTTGCTTTGTTGGGGGTGGGTGGGTGGGATGGATATTTGGTTGGGGATTAATTTTAGTATAATTGTTCTGTTTTTGTTTGAAATATACTCAGAGTCGCGAAGTGATTTCATGCTCTTTATTCAGCTCATAGTGGTGAGGAGGAATGAATGAAAGTCCCCTCAAAGTATCTGCTTTATATACATTATTTACACAATGGGCTGCACATGATTGGCTAATTCCGGAATTCTACTGTAAGCCAATCAGGTTGTGGATTCACTTCTATCTGGAGCATGATTGGGTAGTTCCTGCCAACCAATCATACTGCTGCATTGTTCTAGGACCAATCAGACTGCTGCATTCTGAATCCTATTGTTCTAGGACCAATCAGACTGCTGCCTTTTGGATCCTATTGTTCTAGGACCAATCAGACTGCTGCAGTTTGGATCCTATTCAACTCAGTACATAACACCCCTCCCCTCTAAGTTCCAGTCCTGCCCGGGAGGTCGCATTCATAGTCCTCGAGGTACGCTGGCGGCCTACGTGTGCGTTGCGGCCTGGGGTGTTCCCTGGTCCGGGGTTCAGGTTCTGGCTCGTGTTCCAAGGATGCTGGCTGTGATGGGGCTATTTGGTCTGGCGCAACCGGCTCGCTCAGTCGTGGTTCTGGTTCCGGTGTCCTTTCGGCCTCGCAGGTCCTCTCTGTATTTACTGATTCTGCCTCTCCTGCTGGCCCCTCGTGCTCTATGGGCCTCACTGCCCCTCTGTTCCCTTGGGACTCCTCTGACCTTTCCTCCTCCTGGTTTTCTCCCGGGAATCGTCGCCGTATCTGGTCGCAGTGGCGGCGCCAGCATTGCCCCCCATCTGTTAGCACCTCGTACGACACGGGGCCAGTGACCCTGGTGACTGTGGCGGGTACCCATGCTGGGCCTGCCCCAAAATTCTTTGCGTACACTGGGTCCTGGGCCTCAAAGGTCCGGGGGTTCCTGCCTTCCCCCACCACTACCTCATCCTGAGCTCTATCGGGGTGAATGCGGTCCAATCTGATTGCAAGGCGCCGACCCATTAGTAGTTCAGCGGGGCTCCGGCCAGTTGTTGAGCTGGGGGTGCTGTGCTGTGCTAGAAGGAATGTGGCAAGGCGGTACTCCCAATCCCCTTGCGTCATGCGGCGAAGGGTGTCCTTGGTGGTCCGCACCATGCGTTCTGCTTGGCCATTGGTGGCAGGATGGAATGGCGCCGAACGGATGTGGCGGATGGCGTTCTGCGCTGTGAAGGTTTGGAATTCTCCTGACGTAAATGCAGTCCCGTTGTCTGAGACGAGAGTGTCAGGGAGCCCGTGGGTTGCAAACAGCCTGCGTAGTACCCGGATGGCTGCGGACGTAGAAGTGGACGGTACCAGTGCGACTTCCAGCCATTTGGTGTAGGAGTCCACCACTATGAAGAATGTTTTCCCCTGAAAGGGGCCAGCGAAGTCCACATGCAGGCGTGACCATGGTGCTCGGGCGGACTCCCAGGACTGGACTGGGGCCCTTGGGGGATCTGGGCGGGATTCTTGGCAGGCCTGGCAGTGTTTGACCCAGGCCTCTATCTCTCCGTCGATCCCCGGCCACCACACATAACTCCTGGCAAGGGCCTTCATTCTTACTACCCCTGGGTGTGTCTCGTGTAGGGCTGTGAGGACCCTTTTGCGGAGGGGCTGGGGAACAACGACCCTGCTTCCCCATAACAGGCACCCCTTGTGGGCCGACAGTTCATGTTTGCGGGTTGTGTAGCCGGCGAATTCTGGCCCGGGGCTGCTGCTGGGCCATCCCCTCCACACCCAGTCCAGGACCCGGGAGATGACCCTATCTTTCTTGGAATGGTGTGCAACTTCTTGTGCCTGAATGGGGCGGTCGGGAAGCAGCTCCAGGCTCATAACCTCTTGTGCAGGTGCTGGGTCGGGGCCTGTTTCCGGTAGTGGTAGCCTGCTGAGGGCATCCGCATGGCCCATCGCCTTCCCCGGACGGTGAATCAGTGCATACTGGTAGCTGGCAAGGAAAATTGACCACCTGAGGACGCGAGGAGACAGCACTTGGGGGGGCTGCTTTTCAGGGGCAAATAAGCCAAGCAACGGCTTGTGGTCAGTCACCACGGTGAAGGGCCGCCCGTACAAGAAATCATGGAATTTTTTTACTCCCTTCACGATTGCCAGACCCTCCTTGTCGATTTGCGAGTAGTTCCGCTCGGTTGCGTTGAGTGTCTGGGAAAAGTATGCCACCGGTACCTCTCTTCCATCCGGGAGTTGGTGTCCCAGGACAGCGCCAATTCCATAGGGCGAGGCATCGCATGCTAGCACCACCGGCAGCCTCTCGTCGAAGTGTGCCAAGACCGAGTTTGAGACAAGCAAGTCCTTGACTGCCTGGAATGCGGCCTCCTGGCGCTGGCCCCACACCCAAGGGGCCCGCTTGTCCAGGAGTCTGTGTAGGGGCTCTGCTACCGCCGCCTTGTGGGGAAGGAAGGAATGGTAAAAGTTCAATAGTCCCAAGAAGGCCTGAAGTTCAGTCTTGTTCTTGGGCGCTGGGGCATCACAAATGGCCCGTACCTTGTCCCCAGTCGGGTGGACCCCTTCTGCGTCCACCATAAATCCCAGAAAGTCCACCTGAGGCACTCCTAGTAGACATTTTTCCCGCTTCACCTTGAGACCCGCCGTCTGGAAACGGTGCAGAACGGTGCGGAGGCGGTCCTCAAACTCCTCTGGTGTGGGCCCGGCAATCAACACATCATCGAAGAAGGGGGTGACGCCAGGAATCCCTTTAAGTAGAGAGTCCATTAGATTCTGGAATATGCCTGGTGCCACGCTGACACCGAATTGCAGCCGCTTTACCCTGAATGCTCCTCTGTGCGTCACAATCGTCTGTGCCTCTGCTGTGGCCTCATCTACTGGCAGCTGTTGATATGCTTGGGCCAAGTCCAGCTTGCCAAAAATTTTCGACCCAGCCAGGGTGGCAAGAACATGGCTGACCACTGGCACTGGGTATGCATGGGCCGTGAGGGCCTTGTTTATGGTACATTTGTAGTCTGCGCAGATGCGGACTGAACCATTAGGCTTGACGGGCGTGACGATTGGGGTTTCCCAGGGGGCATTAGGCACCGGCTCCAGCACTCCTTGCTCCACGAGCCGGTCCAATTCCTCGTCTATACGGGGTTTCAGGGCGAACGGGACCCGGCGGGCCTTGAGCCTGACCGGTCGTACTGCGGGGTCAAGCTGTAGAGCAATGGGGGGGGCCCGTATACTGTCCCAATTTCCCATCGAAAACCCCCGGAAATTCCTTGCATATGGCGTCCACGTCCACTTGTAAGCTAGTGTGGTTCACCCCGGTGACGGCTAGCCCCAGTGGTCCAAACCATGCCAATCCCAGTAAGCTAATGTAGGGGCCCTTGACCACAAGCAAGTCCAGTTGCCGCGTCCGCCCTCGGTATTGCACCCTGAAGGTCCCCACCCCCATTGTGGGGACCTTACGTTTTTGGAAGTCCCGGAGGGTGAATGGGGCCGGCCTGAGTTTGGGACCCCCAGTAGGACACAGTTTCCTTAAGGTCCTTGCCGAGATTATGGATAGAGTTGAACCCGTGTCAAGCTCCATGCGGCATGGGGCCCCCTCTATCTGTACGTCAACATAAATTTTCTCTACGTTGGGGTGGGGCAACTGGTATACCTGGAAGTCCGTGAGCTCTGTCGAGTTGCCTTGGTGCGTTGGGCCCCGGGACCTGGGGCTCTTGGATTGGTCATCTGATGCCTGGCGTCGGGTGGGCCGAGCCCGACACACCCGGGCGATGTGTCCCAATTTTCTGCACTGCCTGCACTCTGCGTTGCGGAAACGGCAGGTCCTCCTCTCGTGACTTTCTCCACAGCTTGCGCAGTTCCCTCCTTCTCGTCGAGGCAGCTGTGGTATGTGGGCTGCTTGAGTGCGCTGCTGTACTCGGTGCACCTCCTCCCTGTCGGATCCTGAGTCGTCGGTGAGGTCTTCGTGGTGGACCCTCGGTTGGGACAGCTGGCTCGGCCGTGCCTCTTGCGTCGACCTCTCGGCAGCTTCCGTTGCCAGGGCCTCCTCCAGAGCGACCTGGAACGTTAGGTCCTTCTTAGCGTAGAGGCGTCGTTGCAGCTTCTCATCCTTCAGGCCACCGACGAGGCGGTCACGAAGCATGTTCTCCAGCTCTGAGAAGTTGCAGAACCGGGCGGCTTGGCGGAGAGAGGTCACAAACCCAGTTATGGTTTCCCCAGGGGCTTGCCGCTTTGCGTAGAAGGCATTTCGACGAGCCACCACTGAGGGCTGCGGCGAAAAGTGCCCCTTCAGCTGTTCCATTATTGTTTTGTATGGAACAGTAGCGACGTCTTCAGGCGCAAGGAGAGCCCGGGCAATTTCAAACGTCTCCTCTCCGCAGACGCTGAAGAATATCGCCCTCTTCTTGGCGTCTTCTTCGTCGGTGACCCCTTTGGCTTCTAGGAGGAAGGTGAAACGGGAGGCGTACGCTTCCCAGTCTCCAGATGCTGGGTTGAATGGCGAGAAGCTGTTGTCGGTTGCCATTCTGAGTTCCTTGTGTCCCGGAGCTGAAGCCTGGATACACGGTGCGAGGCAGCGGTGCGGCAGGTGGCGGTGCTGCGGTGCTGTGTGTGGCAGTCAGCTCAGCGGGATCCCATCCTCGTCGCCAGTGAAATATACTCAGAGTCGCGAAGTGATTTCATGCTCTTTATTCAGCTCATAGTGGTGAGGAGGAATGAATGAAAGTCCCCTCAAAGTATCTGCTTTATATACATTATTTACACAATGGGCTGCACATGATTGGCTAATTCCGGAATTCTACTGTAAGCCAATCAGGTTGTGGATTCACTTCTATCTGGAGCATGATTGGGTAGTTCCTGCCAACCAATCATACTGCTGCATTGTTCTAGGACCAATCAGACTGCTGCATTCTGAATCCTATTGTTCTAGGACCAATCAGACTGCTGCCTTTTGGATCCTATTGTTCTAGGACCAATCAGACTGCTGCAGTTTGGATCCTATTCAACTCAGTACATAACATTGTTTTTTGTTGTTTTATTGGTTCTGTATAGTTTGTGTTTTGTTTTTAAGGGGCAGGATCAGGGCTGCCTGGGAGTGGAGCCCCAGCCCAACACGATGGCTGGGACAAGTTCCACAGGGGGGGAAGCACTGGGACATCTGATCTCAGTGATCATGGGCAGGAGGCGGAGTTACGCTAAGACCAGATCATGTCATTACCGAGGAGGCAGGTTTAGTCGGTGTTTGAAGACTATCCCTGCCTCCAGGTCTGGCCTTGACCGGATGGATACTGGAATCAACAGGGGAAACCCACATGACCTGAAGGTGTTGCTGTGTAATGCCAGGTCAATGATGAATAAAACCACTGCCATCCACGACCTGATTGTGGATGGAGGATTTGACCTGGCATGTGTGACAGAGACCTGGTTGGAGGAAGCAGATGGGCCTGTCCTTGAAGCTGCTTGCCCACCAGGTTTCTCTTACGCACAGCAACCCAGGTCATGTGGGCGGGGAGGGGGTGTTGCAGTGATTTTTAGGAAGTCATTAGCTTGCATCAGGCGTCCTACTGGGAAGACCCAGTTTTCTGAGTGCATGTTCTGGAAGTTGGGCAATAGGGGCAGTACAGGATTCCTTTTGGTGTACCAACCTCCCCGCTGCACCAAGGATTCCCTGTCCAAGCTGCTTCAGGTCGTGGCGGATGTTCTCCTGGAGACACCTAGTTTGGTTGTCCTAGGGGTTTTAACATCCATGCCAACACAACCTTACAAGGGGCCGCTCGGAACAGGCTGTTTGGACGCGTGAAACCAACCACCTGTCTCCTCGATCCTTGCCCATCCTGGCTAATAAAAGCAAGCCGGGAAGGGCTGGGCGAAGGGCTCTGCGGGGTGGTGAATGCTTCCCTCTGTGAGGGAACATTCCCAGATCCACTGAAAGAGGCGGTCATTAAACCGCTTCTTAAAAATACATCTTTAGACCCAGCCAATATGGCCAACTATCGCCCAGTCTCAAATCTTCCATTCTTGGGCAAGGTGATTGAGCGAGTGGTTGCTGAACAACTCCAGGCACGCCTGGAGGATGCGGACCATTTGGATCCCTTCCAATCGGGATTCAGGCCTCATCATGGGACTGAAACTGCCTTGGTCGCGCTGGTTGATGATCTCCGGCAAGCTAGGGACAAAGGTGAGAGCTGTTTCCTAGTTCTGCTGGATCTCTCAGCCGCCTTTGTTACCACCGACCATAACATCCTTCTGGACCGTCTAGAGGGGCTGGGAGCTGGGGGCACTGTCATACAGTGGTTTCGCTCCTTCCTCCTGGGCCGTGTCCAGAAAGTGGTGGTGGGGGATGAGTGTTCAGACCCCTGGGCCCTCACTTGTGGGGTGCCTCAGGGTTCCGTCCTTTCCCCCATGCTTTTTAACATCTATATGAAGCCGCTGGGAGAGATCATCAGGGGGTTTGGACTGGGTGTCCATCAATATGCAGATGATACCCAGCTCTACCTCTCTTTCAAATCAGAACCAGTGAAGGCGGTGAAGGTCCTGTGTGAGTGCCTGGAGGCAGTTGGAGGATGGATGGCGGCTAATGGATTGAGGTTGAATCCTGACAAGACAGAAGTACTGTTTTGGGGGGACAGGGGGCGGGCTGGTGTGGAGGACCCCCTGGTCTTGAATGGGGTAACTGTGCCCCTGAAGGACCAGGTGCGCAGCCTGGGAGTCATTTTGGACTCACAGCTGTCCACTCACAGAAGGCTTCCACGCAGGGAAAGTAGGCGGAGACTAGGCGTCAAAGAGCTTCTTTGCTGGAAGAAGTTCAAGAAACGCCCACTGACAGATTCTGCCAGCCATTGAGACAGCCACGGGCGAGTGGCTGTCCAGACAGAAAGGGTTCACTCAGGCAACCAGCCAGGTGTGGCGCCGATTTACGCACAAGCAACCCCTAGAACCATTACATGACCTATTTCCATAAATTCTAAATTTTTTAACATAAATTCCCAAGATATATTATCAAAAGCCTTTTCGGCATCCTCAAAAATTAACATTGCTTGTTTTTCATTCCTGGCTGTCAGATATTCAATTATATTAACTATATTTCTTATATTATCTTTCATCTGTCTACCAGGAAGAAAACCTGCCTGGTCTTTAGGTATAATTTCTTTCAATATTTTTTTCATCCTGTTTGCTAATATACTTGCAAATAACTTATAATCATTATTTAACAAAGAAATCGGCCGATAATTCTTTACTTGTGTTAAATCCAAATCTTGCTTCGGAATGAGTGTAATATAAGCTTCTTTCCATGTTTCTGGTAATTCTCCCTTCTTTAATATATTATTCATAACTTCTTTCATTGGCACAAGTAGGGTGTGTTTCATTTCTTTGTAATATCTTGCAGTAAATCCATCCAGTCCCGGTGTCTTTCCGCTTTTTAATTCCTTTATAGCATCTTTAATTTCTTCTACATCAATTGGGTCGTTCAGTCCGTCTTTTTTGTCAGTCGGGATTTTCTGCACCTCCTTCTGTCTCAGGAAAACTATTTTTTTAACGTCACTTTTCCCAGTTTTTTTATATAAGTGTCTATATAAGTCCACAAATCCTTTTCTAATTTCTTTTCTATTTCCTTTCCTTCTTATTGATTGTATTCTGTTCCTTTCTTTTTCTAATCTGCCATGCCAGCCACTTTCCAGATTTATTTGCATATTCAAAGTTCTTTTGTTTCATTCTTTTAATGTTCCATTCTACTTCCTTATTTATTATCATTGAAAATTGAGTTTGTAAAATATCTTAATATTCTGTTTTATTTTCAAATGATTTGGTCTTTTAATTAAATTCTTCTCATTTTCCATTATTTGTTTTAGAATTTCTTTTCTCCCTTTTTCTCTAAAACTATTTTTTATAGTATTCTGCTGTATAAAAAAGCCTCGCATTACTGCTTTGCTGGCATCCCATACTGTACTCATTTTTGTACCCTTATTACAGTTATTCACAAAATAGTCTGTTAAGTTCTTCTGTGCCTTTTCTATTATTTTCTGATCATCAAATAAACTCTCATTTATTCTCCATCGAAAGGATTTTTCTTCCGTTCCTTTTATTACACATTTTATTGCATTATGATCCGAAAGTATCTTTGTTTGTATTTCTATTTTTGAAACTCTTGGTGTTAATTCACTGGAAATCGAAACTTGATTGATTCTTGACATTGATTGATTTGGTTCTGATAAATAAGTAAATTGTCTATCTAATGGGTGTCTTAATCTCCAAATGTCTATCAAATTACAGTTCTCTATCATAGAAAAAAAGGTCTTAGGTAATTTTCCATCCCTAACTTTACCAATTGCTCTCAACCTATCCATTTCCATTGATACCACTCCATTCATATCACCCATTATTATAATCTTCTGATCCATAAATTCAAATAACTTTTCCTCCAAATCTTTGTAAAAGTCAGTTTTGTTTCCATTCCATATACCCCGACTATTATCATTTTTTCGCCTTGCCATTTGACTTGAACTGCAATTATCCTGCCTTCCTCATCTTTAAAAATCTGTGGAGCTTCAAATTTATTTTTTATATACAAAACCACTCCTCTCTTCCTGCTTCTGTCCGATGAAATAAATTCGTTTCCTATTTTTTTGTTAATCAATACTTTTCTATGTCTTCTCGCCACATGAGTCTCTTGTAAACAAATAATATCCAAATTCTTTCTCTTCAAGTAATGTTCAATTTTATTGTGTTTTTTATCATTCATCCCATTAATATTCCAAGACCATAATTTCAGCGCCATTTTGTACTCTTTTTTATAAACCAAAGTTTTAGAGTCTTAAACCTGCTCCTCCTCCTCCTCTTCTTCTTCTTCTTCCTCCTCCTCCTCTTCTTCTTCTTCTTCCTCCTCCTCTTCTTCTTCTTCCTCTTCCTCTTCTTCTTCTTCTTCCTCCTCCTCTTCTTCCTCCTCTTCTTCCTCCTCTTCCTCCTCTTCCTCTTCTTCCTCTTCTTCCTCTTCCTCTTCTTCCTCTTCCTCTTCTTCCTCTTCCTCCTCGTCTTCCTCGTCTTCCTCTTCTTCTTCTTCCTCTTCTTCCTCTTCCTCTTCTTCCTCCTCTTCTTCCTCTTCTTCCTCTTCCTCTTCTTCCTCCTCTTCTTCCTCCTCTTCTTCCTCCTCTTCTTCCTCTTCTTCTTCCTCTTCTTCCTCCTCTTCTTCCTCTTCTTCTTCCTCTTCTTCCTCCTCTTCCTCTTCTTCCTCTTCCTCTTCTTCCTCTTCCTCTTCTTCCTCCTCTTCTTCCTCTTCTTCCTCCTCTTCTTCCTCTTCTTCTTCCTCTTCTTCTTCTTCCTCTTCCTCTTCTTCCTCTTCTTCCTCTTCCTCTTCTTCCTCTTCTTCTTCCTCTTCTTCTTCCTCTTCTTCCTCCTTTTCTCCCTTTTCCTCCTTACGATCTTTCTCCTCTTCTTCCGATCCTATCGGACCCCCTGCTCCTGCTCCAGCCTTTTCTTCTCCCCTTCCCAGTTCCTTGTATCTTCTCAGAAATTTCTGTGTTTCATCCACATTTGTAAATTTAAACTTCTTTCCTTTGTAAAAAAAGGAAATCCCTTCCGGGAATTTCCATTTGAATTCAATTTCATTTTTCCTCAAAGTCTGTGTCAATGGTTTGTAAGGGTCTCGTTTTTTTACTACCCCGCTGCTTCTGAATTGTTCCAAATCTCCATAATCCCGTTAAGTGTTGCCAATTGAATTCGGGTTTCTTACTGTTTGAGAATCAATCGCTAAGACGTGCAAGCTTGAGGCTGAGCTTTCCGGAGTCAGAGAATGGCGTCCCATGCTCCTAAAAGGAGCTACCTGACGGCGGAGAGACTGCAAAATGGCTTAGCTGGGAGCCTGTCCCCTGGATCTTCCTCCAGGGGTATTGGGTGTTGGGTGTTTGCAGTATGGTAGCGCAGCGGAAAGCTTGCTGGGGAGACCATGCATTTTTAAAAAAAGGACTCAAAAATAACTTAAACAAGGTTTTAATAAGAAAAACAAAAACTCCTTTTACACTAAACACATTAACAACCAAACCAGACCCAACCACCAACCCATCCCCCAGGGTAATGGGAGAGCTAGGTGCTGCTCCTTATATACTACACCCAAATGCTGACACACCTTAATCAAATACAACTCAGCAGCACCTGCTATGTTTCACAGCTGTAAAGCTGGGTCTCGTTATCTTGCTCTGGCCCTTGATCTGGCCCCTTAAAAACATACACATTGAGTGGAACAATGATGAACCTTTACATTTAAAGAAACCATTCAATATTTTTGGGGGGGCTGTGGTGCCCTTACAGCACCCCCCTTTTCCTCCAGAAAGCTGGAGTGTTTTTAACACTGATTGGGAGCCGCCCAGAGTGGCTGGGGAAACTCAGCCAGATGGGCGGGGTATAAATAATAAATTATTATTATTATTATTCTCTCCGAGGAGCTGAATCCCGCTTGCGCCCGCTCCGCGATCAACAGGAAGTCCGATCTCTGTACATTCCAAGCTTTTCCCCCTTCTCAGCCAACAGTTCCCTGACAATTATTATTATTATTCCTTGGAATTCTAGCATTTAGACCATATTCCTGCAATCTGCGCTGAACAGTGCTAGCAGTCAACTTCACATTACGTTGCGCCATGTCATCTTGTATACAACCAGATGATTTTCTTCTGTCACGTGGGCACAGTCTCTCAGTTCTTCTATCGTCACTTGCTCTTGTGCACCTTTTCCTGCCTTTACCAGTCTGATTTTGGAGTGACTAAGTCTCGTTACACCTCATCAAAAATTTTATTCTAATTTCTTCATAACTGTTCACTTGATAGTACGGACGGTGCTGTGCAATGCCAGGTCTATAGGCAACAAAACCGCCACCCTGCAAGATTTCTTTACGTCGCAGGGGGGTCGACCTGGCTTGTGTGACGGAGACCTGGGTGCGCGAAGGGGAAACAGTTACCTTATGAGAGATGGCGCCCCCGGGTTTCTCCGTCCTCCACCAGTCACGGACTGTGGGCCGGGGGGGAGGGGTGGCATTATTAATCCGGGAAGATTGTCCTTTCAGGGCTCTACCATCGCCATCAATCCCCGGCATTGAATGTGTTGGCCTAGTGTGGGGCTCCGAGGAGAGCTTGGCTGTCTGGCTGGTGTACCAGCCACCTAGCGCACCAGCAGCCACCCTATCAGGCCTACTGGAGGCGGTGGCCGGCTGGGCCTTGGAGTTCCCTAACCTATTGGTATTGGGGGACTTCAACATCCATGCTGATGCCACTCCCTCCTCACAGGCTCTGGACCTGGTGTCTTCCATGGCGACACTAGGGCTCTCCCAGTTTGTTTCGGGCCCCACACATCAAGCAGGCCACACGCTGGATTTGATCTTTGGCGCCAGTATAGATGTGATCATGTCTCCTTCGATGAAGGTGCCATGGTCTGATCACTACGCTCTGAAAGCCAGGATTGACTTTCCACCCCCACCCTGCTTAGGTGGCGAGCCGATTTGGGCTCACCCGCAGAGGCTGATGGACCCTGATAGATTCCGCCAAGCCTTGCGGGACCTTGCTCCCCCTGGCGACTCATTGACTGAGCTTGTTGAGGGCTGGAATGCTCCTGGCAGCCATTGATGAGAGCGCACCTAAGCACCCTCTGCGACCCTGCAGAAACCGGGCTCCCTGGTTTACCGAGGAGCTTCGGAAAATGAAGCGGGACCTCAGACGGCTAGAGCGAGTATGGCGGGGTGCCCGCGACGGAGCCTCAAGAACATCTTATAGGGCTTTTATGAAAACCTACGAGATGGCAGTGAAGGCTGCTAAGAAGTCTTACTTCTCGGCCTCCATTGCATCCGCTAGCTCTCGCCCGGTGCAATTATTTAGTATAATTAGGTCTCTAACGTCCCATGAGGGACAGCCAAATTTAAATAACAATTTGACACACAGCTTTGAGGCATGTGCGAGCTTTTTTGCGGAGAAGGTCCTGTTGCTCCGCCATGACCTCCCTGCCAATTTGGATACAATAAAGGAACTGGAGGCCCCTCGACTGTCCTCGGGTCCAGTATTGGACCACTTCGACCGGATATCTCCAGCTGATGTGGACAGACTCCTCCGAGCTGGAAAGCCCACCACCTGTCCTCTCGACCTGTGCCCGTCTTGGCTAATTAGAGCGTGTCCAGATGAGGTGCGGGGCCCCCTAGGGGATATCATCAATTTGTCCCTTGGCACGGGGACATTCCCAGGGGAACTGAAGGAGGCAGTGGTGCGCCTGGTCTTAAAGAAAACATCATTAGATCCTTTAGATCTAACCAATTACCGCCCGGTTTTGAATCTTCCGTTCCTGGGTAAGGTGATTGAGAGAGTGGTTGCTGAACAGCTTGGTTCGTTTCTGGATGAAACATCGGCTCTGGATCCATTCCAGTCCGGCTTCCATGCTGGTCATGGGACTGAGACGGCTCTGGTTGCCCTAACAGATGATCTTCGTAGACAGCTGGATCGAGGCGGGTCGGGGCTGCTGATTCTTCTAGATCTGTCAGCAGCTTTCAACATGGTCGATCACGAACTCCTGCACCACCGCCTTGCCGACGTGGGGATCCAGGGCACAGTCCTTCAATGGCTGCGCTCGTTTCTCTCTGGTCGGGGACAGAGGGTGGCGCTTGGGGGGGAATTGTCATCGCGCCACTCCTTCGTGTGTGGAGTGCCTCAGGGTGCGATACTCTCCCCGATGCTTTTCAACATCTTTATGCGCCCCCTCGCCCAGCTTGTCCAGAGTTTTGGGCTGGGCTGCCATCAGTATGCTGATGACACCCAACTCTATCTGTTGATGGATGGCCATCCTGACTCGGCCCCAGACACACTGACCAGATGTTTGGAAGCTGTGGCTGGATGGTTACGTGGGAGCCGGTTGAAGCTAAATCCTTCGAAGACAGAGGTCCTGTGGCTGGGATGGGACGATATGGGATTGGGGGGGGGCAACTCCCATCTCTTACGGGGGCGCAATTAGTGCCAGCACCGTCCGTTAAGAGTTTGGGTGTAATCTTCAACACTTCCCTTTCCATGGAGGCACAGATTGCAGCTATAACAAAGGCGGCATTTTTCCATCTCTGCCAAGCTAAGCAGTTGGCTCCTTACCTCTCTCGCCCTGACCTAGCCACTGTGATCCACGCAACGGTCACCTCCAGACTGGATTATTGTAACTCGCTCTACGTGGGGCTGCCCTTGAGACTGACCCAGAAACTCCAGCGGGTGCAGAATGCTGCAGCGAGACTCCTTACGGGGTCCTCGCTGCGAGATCACATTCACCCGGTGCTATACCAGCTGCACTGGCTCCCGGTGGAGTACAGGATCAGGTTTAAGGCGCTGGTTTTAACCTTTAAAGCCCTATACGGCCTAGGACCCTTGTACCTACCGGACCACCTCTCCTGGTATGTCCCAATGGTTGCCATTGGTTTGATTTGAATTAATTTTATAATGTATGATTTTAGAGTGTTGTGTTGTGTTGTGTTGTACTGTTTTATTGTTGTTAGCCGCTCTGAGCCCGGCTTCGGCTGGGGAGGGCGGGATATAAATAATTTATTATTATTATTATTATTATTATTATTATTATTATTATTATTATTATTACTATTTTACATCACTTTCTGGGTGACCAGTCAACTCTTTGTGCCATTCCTTTAATTTTATTACGTTTTACAAGCTCACTAAATGAAAGAACACACACACAAAAATCAACTTGATAGCAATCACATAAAAACACTGGCAAATGTCCTCCTCTCAGCTCCAGTACATAACATCAATAGCTGAATCCTCCTCCTCCTTCTTTGGCAATCACTCGTAGCTGAGTAAGATTGTCTTCCATAAACACGGATTTAACAATGAGTCTGTAAGTGACTATGAAAGCCAATTCTGGACCCATAAGTCCTTCCACAGTGGGGACATTGGTTTCCGGGCGGGAATTGATCACAGTGTGGATTTGCCAGGTGTGCCTTCCTCTTAGCATGTTTCTCCCTTGCGTCCTGAGTTCGAGTGTCTTCAAAGCCCAGGACACCTTTGGTAAAGGCTGTTCTCCAATTGGAGTGCTTGCAGGCCAGTGTTTCCCAGATGTCTGCGTTTATACTACTTTTTAAAGATTTGCCTTGAGACAGTCTTCAGACCTCTTTTGTTGACCACCAGCATTACGCTTTCCATTTTTAAGTTCAGAATAGAGTAGTTGCTTTGGAAGACGATAATCAAGCATCCACACAACATGACCAGTCCAACGAAGTTGATGTTGAAGAATCATTGCTTCAAGACTGGTGATCTTTGCTGTGTAAAATTTTTCGGAGACACTGTTGATGCTATCTAAACACTCATGCTCATTGGCTACCTTCCAATGAAGGAAAGCTGCAGCATATCAACCTAAGCAAGTTGTGCTTCCTTTTTCTGGTTATTTGGCTATAACCTTTGATAGAATACAGATAATTGAACAAACTTTCTTGTATTGCATTCTTCCTAAAATTATCTTTCCATTGATATATAATTATATATATATATATGTGCTTGTAAAAAATAAACATCCTGTGGTCGTCATAGTGCAGGGTTCACTAACCCATAACTCCCACCATAGGAAACCTAGGAAGCTGTCTTATACTGAATCAGACCTTTGGTCCATCTAGCCAAGTATTGTCTACACTGACTGGCAGCAGCTCTCCAGGGTTTCAGGCAGGGTTACCTGGCAGTTTTACCTGGAGATGTTGGAGATTGAACCTGGGACCTTCTGCATGCAAAGCATGTGCTCTAACCACTGAGATACAGCCCTTTCCTACCATTGGCCATGCTGACTGGGGCTAATGGATACTGGAGTCCCAGCAACAGTGTTAGAAACTGGGATAGGAAAGCTAGGAGCCATGTGGCTTCTGGGACCTAGGTTGTGGGTGCCAAAACAAAATGTCTAGGTGCCATTTATTTTTTATTTTTACTGCCGTGCCACCCCGCAGAACACCTGATTTGGTTTCAGGAATATTGGGGGAGAAGCAAAAAGGTTACAGATGGTGAATAAATGAGGCTGTATTAAATAATTCAGAAGTAGTAACCAAAGGGAAGGCGATTCTAAGATAACAATTTGAACTTAATCTCAACAAAGACGTAGATGCAAATGTGGTGTGGGACACAGGCACGGTGGTCATGAAGGGGATATATGATCCAACAGAATGCATACCAAAAAATAAGAGAGGCAATTATTCAAGGTATTTTAAAGGAACTAACAAAAAGAAAGAAAGAGATTAGTAAGAAATCAGGTAATAGAGTTAGAACAAGAGATACAAATATTACAAACACAATACTCTGTTAATTAACCAAGACATAGAATCAGGTGGTCTGCAGCCACGCTAACCCACAAAAGAGGCGCTGCATCAGAGAAAAGAGGCATCTTGCGTATTTTGCTGCTGTGGTGCCCGGCAAACCAGCTGACTGTAGCCAGGCAGGTGGAGATACTAGGCCCCAAGGGTGGCACCCGGACATCTCCATCCAGTCACAAAAGGCCGGTTGCCAGTTGCAAAATGCGATTGGCGCCCAGCTAATTTTGAACACTGCTATTATGGTGCTTGTTGATATATGGCAGGCATGTCCAACTTCAAGTAGCCTGTGATCTACATCTACCATCCATTATCAAAAACTGGCAGTGATCTACCACACTCTTCCATTGGCATTCTTCAACTGTGAGAACAGGATGCTGGACTTGGTGGGTACTTAGCCTGAGCCAACAGGCTCTTCTTATGTTCTATTTTCTCCACCACTTAGGCTGGGTTCAAACATCATTACCTTGGAGGTGTGAGAGACACAGCAGCAATGCTCCTTCCCACTTCACCCCAGAAAGCCCAGGGAAGAGCCCATGCTGTGGCTTCCCACTGTGCCACAGTTTGACCCACTTTCCTGAGGTTTAGGCTTGCTGTGGGGGGAGGTGACCTTCTCTGGCCAGCTCCTATAGCACCAAGATAACTTGAAGGATTTTAAAAACACTGAAAAGAGAGGAGTAAAAGCTGAGATGTAATACTAGTTCCTGAATGATATTAAGATACCGTATTTTTCGCTCTATAACACGCACCAGACCATAACACGCACGTAGTTTTTAGAGGAGGAAAACAAGAAAAAAAATATTCTAAACAAAATAGTGGATATATGATTTTTGTGGTTCATGCTGTGGCCACAGACATGTGATCTGACAGTGAGTTTGGAGTAGCCCAATGCAAAAATCCTGAGGATCCATGTGGATCCATGCTTTGTAACCATGTAGGAGGGAAGGAAGGGGAACCATGGATCCTCTGCTCACGACTGTAGCAGATCCCCCCCGCCACCCGCAGGCATTCGCTCCATAACACGCACAGACATTTCCCCTTACTTTCTAGGAGGAAAAAAGTGAGTGTTATGGTGCAAAAAATACGGTAACTCCTTGGTTCCCCATTACCTATCAGTGCCCTGAGATAGCAGGAGCAAAGGTATGCTTCACTTCTGCCAGGAAGTGTGCCATGCCTTGAGGCAGAATCCCCAGCCTGCTGCCACCCAGCTGCTTGGGAGCACAATACTCACCAGCCAGTGTCCTGCCTGGAGGAAGGCTGCCTTAAGGCAGAAGTGCACAAGCTACAAAGGTTGCCGTGAGTGCATTAAATAAAGACATTTGCAAGTCTGAGAGACCCAAACTTCTGTGGCCTGATGAATTTCTTCACCTTTTACTGACACTTGCCAAAGAAAGCACTACTTTGTTTTTACATGTGGTGGGCTCATTGCAGGCAGGGCTCCTTCCCTTCCTCCTCCAAGACATTTGCAGCTCAGTATTGTCTGTGAAGATGAATGAACTTGGCAGAGGACTCAGAAACCCACCACTTTCGAGGTGCCTGTATGGAAGGAATCAATCAATAGACTTTATTTGCGTAGCCGACAGGCCATAGCATTGAAGGACAAACATCGACAAGAATACATTACAAATATAGATACCATAAAATCTTATGACCTATTAAAACCTTAGGTAAAAACTGCCTGTATGTATCTCGCAAGGTCCATTTCTTTTTTTAAAAAAAAAATTATGTTTATTGAAATTTTCACAAAAGAGTATAAAAGAAAAACAGAAAAGAAAAAAAAGAAGAAAGAAAAAAGAAAAGAAGAAGAAAATACAACAGTTAAAAAAGTTTACCTTAATTACATTCCATACCCCATTTCCTTGACTTCCCCACACCTGCCCTTCTTGTATTCCAATTCCAATTTTTAGCTCAGCAATTTTTATCCCTCCCACTTTACCTTATTTCCTCTAATTCAATTTACTTAATCAAATTTTAACTTCTAAACCTCAATCTTTATATTTCAAAACTTATTCTTAACCTACTTTTCCTAAATTCCTCCATCAATCTAATTAACCTATTTAAACTTAAAAATCTCAGTCTTTATGCACCAAGACTTAAACTTGACAATCTTTAGCTAAGGTCGGCCCTAAATCTCTCCCCAAAATTCCCCATTTTTGTGTTAGTGGCAAAAGCCAACTTAATTAAAACAAAATTATATTTTTACACCCTTTGGATTCCCGAAGCCCTACCACCCCCTTTCCCGGTTTGATCCCCAACCAAAGTCCATCAGTCCATCCAAAATCAGCCTGGCGATCTCACATCCGAGGCACTTAACCCTCTCTCAATTTCTCTCTGCCGGTTTTCTTGATAGTCCTTTATTTTAAATTCCGAATCTCGAAGAGGCTCTGTTCCAATAAGGTCCATATTTCTTCCAGCCAGACCTCCACATTTAACAATGGAGCCAAAATCTTGTTTCTTACTTCTCATAAGTCCAGATGTCCCAAAGGCTCCAAATTCAACATTGGCCATATTTATATTCCATATGTCTTCAGATCCCCATAAGAGGAGATCTCTCCAATTTCCATTCTTCACTTCCAACCAAACTTTCATCGTCATGTTCTTATTTTCCATTATTTCCAGCTTAACAGGCCTCTGGCTCTCTTTAGTCATCTGCAACATCCCAGCGCCTCCTTCTTTCTCATGTTCCTCTTTAAATGACTCAGACTCTTTCTCCTGTTTGGCTATAAGGATTTTTGGATCAGCAACAACACTTCCCTGTTCATCTGCAGGAGCTTGAATCATATCCTTTCCAGGTTCAGCAATTTTGTTTACTGTTCCCTTCATTGTTATTACATTCATAGTCAAAACATTTGTCTGCTCCTGTAGACTTCCCAAGAGACGGAAGGTCTTTTCCAGTTCAGCCAGTATTTTTCCACTTACAGCCATTTTTGTAATGTCCTGAACCCCCTCTAGAGGGATTCTAGTTACTTTATGACAAATTAACCTTTTCTTCTTTATTTTTAACAATTTGTTACCAAATTGTATCAAATGTAACCAGCAAAGACAGCAAAGACACAGTTCTCCTTTTTTCCCCAACTTTGACAGCTAGTTTGACAGCTGTCAAAATCTATAAACCTCTTCCGCAGGCTCTCTCCCCGATCGCTCCCGGGTTTTGGGGGAGGGGTGAATTCCGTTCTCTTATCCTCCAGCACAGTCACTTAAATTGGCCCAATATAAAGTTAATTGCTCTTTTCCACAAAAAGAAAGGCATTCTCACAACCTTAGTAATAAAATCCTTGCTTTACGATGTTTACAAGGCGGGTAGGCTGACTTCCTTTTAAGCACCTTGCCCGATCTTGCCAAATTCCCAGAAATAAATTTCCCTTTTAAGTCCAATTACCGTGTTACTCACGGGTCGTTGTTTTTAATCCAAATGTTCAAAAGAAGAAGTTAGCGCTCTCCATCCATGGCATGCGGCTTCACTCAGCAGGGGAAGCAGTCAAACTCTCAGCACCACGCCACTCCCGTCCCCCGTTCCGAAGCCTTTAAAAAGGCTTCTTTGCGGGTCGGGGGGCGCGCAAATGGTGCCCACCGAGTCACCAGGTCCACAGGCTTCAGCGCCTGTGGTTTCTAAGGGTCCCCGCGTCGCCGCCGCGGCAGGACCCGACCCCTGTTGAGCAGATTCCCTCCGGAGCTCGGAGGGAATCCGCCATTAGACGATGGTGCCAACCCGGAAGTCCTCCTCGCAAGGTCCATTTCCTTCCTCCCTGTCAAAGGGAGCCGTGCAGCTGATGCTGTTCATAGAATCAAAGAGTTGGAATAGACCACAAGAGCCATCGAGTCCAACCCCCTGCCAAGCAGGAAACACCATCAGAGCACTCCTGACATATGGTTGTCAAGCCTCTGCTTAAAGACCTCCAAAGAAGGAGACTCCACCACACTCCACCACACTCCTTGGCAGCAAATTCCACTGTCGAACAGCTCTTACTGTCAGGAAGTTCTTCCTAATGTTTAGGTGGAATCTTCTTTCTTGTAGTTTGGATCCATTGCTCCGTGTCCGCTTCTCTGGTGCAGCAGAAAACAACCTTTCTCCCTCCTCTATGTGACATCCTTTTATATATTTGAACATGGCTATCATATCACCCCTTAACCTCCTCTTCTCCAGGCTAAACATGCCCAGCTCCCTTAGCCGTTCCTCATAAGGCATCGTTTCCAGGCCTTTGACCATTTTGGTTGCCCTCCTCTGGACACGTTCCAGTTTGTCAGTGTCCTTCTTGAACTGTGGTGCCCAGAACTGGACACAGTACTCCAGGTGAGGTCTGACCAGAGCAGAATACAGTGGCACTATTACTTCCCTTGATCTAGATGCTATACTCCTATTGATGCAGCCCAGAATTGCATTGGCTTTTTCAGCTGCCGCGTCACACTGTTGGCTCATGTCAAGTTTGTGGTCCACCAAGACTCCTAGATCCTTTTCACATGTACTGCTCTCAAGCCAGGTGTCACCCATCTTGTATTTGTGCCTCTCATTTTTTTTTGCCCAAGTGCAATACTTTACATTTCTCCCTGTTAAAGTTCATCTTGTTTGTTTTGGCCCAGTTCTCTAATCTGTCAAGGTCGTTTTGAAGTGTGATCCTGTCCTCTGGGGTGTTAGCCACCCCTCCCAGTTTGGTGTCATCTGCAAATTTGATCAGGATGCTCTTGAGTCCATCATCCAAGTCGTTGATAAAGATGTTGAATAAGACCGGGCCCAAGACAGAACCCTGTGGCACCCCACTAGTCACTCTTCTCCAGGATGAAGAGGAACCATTGATGAGCACCCTTTGGGTTCGGTCAGTCAGCCAGTTACAAATCCACTGAGTGGTAGCATAGTCAAGACCGCATTTTACCAGCTTCTTTACAAGAATATCATGGGGCACCTTGTCGAATGCCTTGCTGAAATCAAGGTAGGCTACATCCACTGCGTTCCCTTCATCTACCAGGCTTGTAATTCTGTCAAAAAACGAGATCAGGTTAGTCTGACATGACTTATTTTTCAGAAATCCATGCTGACTATTGGTGATCACAGCATTCCTTTCTAGGTGCTCACAGACTGTTAGCTTAATGATCTGCTCCAGAATCTTCCCTGGTATTGATGTCAGACTGACTGGGCGATAATTATTTGTGTCATCTCTTTTCCCCTTTTTGAAAATAGGGACAACATTTGCCCTCCTCCAGTCTGCCGGGACTTCACCTGTTCTCCAGGATTTCTCAAAGATGACTGCCAGTGGTTCTGAGATCACATCTGCCAGTTCTTTTAATACTCTTGGATGCAGTTCGTCTGGCCCTGGAGACTTGAATACATCTAAACTAGCCAAGTATTCTTGTACTATCTCCTTAGTTATTCTGGGCTGTGTTTCCTCTGCTGAATCATTTGCTCCAAATTCTTCAGGTCGGGCATTGTTTTCTTTATCGGAGAAGACTGAGGCAAAGAAGGCATTGAGGAGTTCAGCCCTTTCTGTGTCCCCTGTTTGCATTTCACCATCTTCTCCTCTGAGTGACCCCACTGTTTCTTTGTTCTTCCTTTTGCTACGGACATACCCATAAAAGCCTTTTTTGTTGCTTTTAACCTCTCTAGCAAGCCTGAGTTCATTCTGTGCTTTAGCTTTTCTGACTTTGTGTCTACATGTGCTGGCTATTTGTTTGAATTCCTCTTTGGTGGTTTCCCCCCTTTTCAATTTTTTGTACACATCCTTTTTTAATCTTAACTCGGTTAAAAGTTCTTTAGATAGCCACCCTGGCTTTTTTAGGCACCTTCCATGTTTCCGTCTCATTGGTATTACCTGAAGTTGTGGTTTTACAGTGGTGCCCCGCAAGACGAATGCCTCGCAAGACGAAAAACCCGCTAGATGAAAGGGTTTTCCGTTTTTGAGTTGCTTCGCAATACGATTTTCCCTATGGGCTTGCTTCGCAAGACGAAAACGTCTTGCGAGTCTTGCAATTTTTTTCCGCTCCCCCCTTTTTCTAAGCTGCTGAGCCACTAATAGCCTTTTAGCCGCTAAGCCGCTAAGCCTTTAATAGCCGCTAAGCCGCTAAACCGCTAATAGCACTAATCCGCTAAGCCGCTAATAGGGTTGCTTCGCAAGACGAAAAAACCGCTAGACGAAGATACTCGCGGAACGGATTATTTTCGTCTTGCGAGGCACCACTGTACTATCTCCCTCTTAACAAACTGCCAGCCATCATGAACTCCCTTTCCTTTTAGTATTACTGTCCATGGGATCTCACCCAGCACTTCCCTAAGTTTTATGAAGTCGGCTTTCTTAAAGTCAAGAAATTGAGTCCTAGTATGCTTGGCTGCTCCTTTCCGCTGTATAGTAAACTTCAGAAGAGCATGATCACTCGCGCCTAATGATCCTTCCACTTCTACCCCACTAACCAGGTCATCAACATTGGTTAGGACCAGATCTAAAATGGCTGTTCCTCTTGTTGCTTCTCCCACTTTCTGGACAATGAAGTTGTCTGCAAGGCCAGTGAGGAATCTGTTTGACCTTATGCTCTTGGCTGAGTTAGACATCCAACAAATATCCGGGTAATTGAAGTCCCCCATTACTACTATCTCCCTTCCTTTTGCATGCTTGGCCATCTGTTCCAGGAAGGCATCATCTATGTCCTCCGTTTGGCTTGGGGATCTATAGTAAACTCCCACAATGAGTTCTCTGTTATTCTTCTCTCCCTTAATTTTGACCCAAATGCTCTCACTTTGGCTTTGAGGTTCTAAATCTTGGATCTCTTCACAGGTATACACATCCCTGGCATATAACGCCACTCCTCCTCCTTTCTTGTCTGGTCTGTTTCTCTGAAATAGATTGTATCCCTCCATTATTACATTCCAATCGTGGGACTTATCCCACCAGGTTTCAGTGATGCCTATTATGTCATATTTAGTTTGCTGTACCAAGAGCTCAAGCTCATCTTGTTTATTTCCCATGCTTTGCGCATTAGCGTACAGACATTGAAGTCCATTAATCATTCCCTCGTGTCTCTTATTTAAGGATTTTTTTCTCCCACCACTAGGTCTGCGTGCTGTTTGCTCCATTTGGTCTATGACATTTGGATGATCATCTTCATCAATTGATAGACTCCTACCTTCAGGAGCACTGTCTCCCTCCCCCACATTAGTCAGTTTAAAGCCCTCCTGATGAGGTTTCTGAGATTTTTGGCAAAAACATTCCTCCCAACCGTTGTGAGGTGCAGCCCATCACTTGCCAGAAGTCCATCTTCAAGAAACTGCAGTCTGTGATCTAAGAATCCAAACTGTTCCTGTTTACACCATTTGCGAAGCCAGCTGTTCACTTCCACTATTTTTCCCTCTCTCCCTGGGCCACGTCGTTCAACTGGGAGGACAGATGAGATGACAATTTGTGCATTTAATTGCTTCAATTTCCTGCCCAGAGGCTCGTAGTCTCTTTTGATCTTCTGGAGGCTATTGCTTGCAGTGTCATTGGTTCCCACATGAACCAAGAGGAAGGGGTATTTGTCAGTGGGTTTTATGATTCCTTGCAGTCGTTCAGTTACATCTTGGATCTTAGCCCCGGGGAGACAGCACACCTCCTGAGACATCTTGTCAGGCCCACAGATCACTGCTTCTGTTCCCCTCAGTAGGGAATCCCCTATCACCACTACACGCCTCCTCTTAGGTTTGGTCGGGGTTCTTCCGTGAGCTGTCCGTTCCAAGGTCGCCTGCACATTCCCTGAGGACTGACTTTGCTGCTCGTCTTCATATACCTGATAGACTGTAATGAGGGAGAGATCCTCAAATGGAGTCTGTTCTTCGTCGTCCATGCTAGGGGAGAGGACTTCAAAGCGATTGTGTATTTCTAAACAATCAGAGCGAACCCTGGGCCTCCTACTTCTTTGAGTCACGTTTCTCCATATATCTGGCACCTGTGTTGGTGAACTAGCCTCCTTCTCAGGGGTGTCCCCTGTCTCCTCCTTGTTGGAGACGGTGTTCTCTGTTGCTTCCAAGAAGAGCTCCAGCTCTCTAATTCTTTGGAGCGTAGCTACACGTTCCTCCAGTTGCTGGACTTTGTCTTCTAAGAGGGCAATCAACATACAGTCAGTCAGTTTTATTGCACATAGCCAAAGGCTGCCGCAATGTACACAGAATTATTTGACAATTAAAAGAAAATATACTGAATTGGTAAAAAAAGACTTAAAACATTTATATTATTAAAACATTACGTACTCTAAACAAAGCTATAAAAGTACCCCAATGTACAAATAAAAACATTAAACAGTAAAATTCATAAGCTAAAATCATCACATGGTCACGAATGTTAAAAACAATATCAATTAATACAGTGTGCAATTTATACTCAGAGTTTGGTGACAAAGATAGAGCATAGCCTGAGGTAGATAGATAGGATCAAATAAATTCATCTCCTTTACAGTTAATGGCTACCTTGGCTATATAATTTGCTCTAATTTTCCTAGCAGCAGTTGCAAAAAGTGCTACCTGCCAGGTCACATACTTATCTGTGTCTGCAAGGAGATATAACATCATATCAAGGGGGTTCTGGCCAGGGGACCCTGTCATTATAGGTACCAAAAATCTTTTTCTTGCATCATTGTATAACGGACAGTGCAAGATATAATGCATAAGGTCCTCTACTTCAGAACATCCCCTTATGCAAACACGTTCGTTTTTTGGTATGCCTCTATGTCTCCCATCTCTATAAGCAGAGCTTATTGTATTTAGTCGTAGCTCTGTAAAAGCTTTTCGAAGCTGTGCAAAAGTCAATTCATTAAAATAAGAGATGTGTTCATTGACCTCTCTAAGTTTAAAATACAATGGGGCGCATGTGGATGTGCACATAGAGTTTAGATCGTTTTTAGTTGCCACTGCCCTTATGGTTCGTTTAAAAATATTTTTCTGTGAATATAAGGGGAGTTCTTTAATCTCAGTCACTGAGAGATCATATTTGCCCATCAGTTGGGCAGCATGATGTACCCAGTTTTTAAGGGGTAATCCATTTGAGAGCTCAATCAGGCATTTTTTTGGTAGCCTAGTGTTATCCATCTGTTGAACTCTAAACCAGTAGCAGAGAATTCTTTTATCTATTTGGCTCTCTATGCTCAACATGCGAGTTTCCAACCTGACCATGGCAGATTGCACGTCTTTGGGTAAACCTAAAAGAACTCTTAAAAAATAATTCTGTGGGGGTTCCAGACCGGAGACCTTTGAGGTACCCCAAACCTCTGCACCATATAAAATCTGGGCCATTGTTTTTGCTTTATACACAGATAGAGCCGGGTTGACCAGATTTCCACCTTTACATGCAGCGAATTTCAGAATGGCTTTTGCTGATTTAAAGGCTTGCAATTTAATATTGGATAGCTGTGTATTCCAAGATGCCGTTTCTGAATAAATCAATCCCAGATACTTAAACGTATTTACTTGGTTTATGATGTGTTCATCCAGGTGCCAAACATGCTTTTTGGAACGCTTCCCAAATACAATGACCTGCGTCTTATCATAGTTTATAGATAAAGCATTCCTCTTGCAATATGAACTTAATTTTGCAAGCAGCCGTCTCAGGCCCACCTGGGTTCTAGATACCAGTACTAGGTCATCAGCATACATTAAAACTGAGAGTTTTTGGTCGAGAATTGTGACAGGGGCAAACTGTGGGCCCTCCAGTTCTTTAACCATGTCATTAATATAAAAATTGAACAGGAAAGGTGCCAAAATGCATCCCTGTTTGACTCCAGTAGTGGTCTTAATTCTAGCGGTGAGATGGCCAGCCAGATCCACCTTTACTTGTATTGATGTGTCAGTATATAATGTTTTGATGAGAAATAATAGACGGAGGTCTATATTTGTCTTTTCCAATTTTTGCCACAATGCGTGTCTTGGGACCGTATCAAAAGCTGACTTTAGATCGATAAAAGCAACATATAACTTTTGCTTCAAATTATGGATGTATTTACATAGCAGAAAGTTCAGCACAAAGCACTGGTCCAATGTGGATTTCCCTCTTTGGAAACCTGCCTGGACTTCAGATATCACCTTATTTGTTTCTGCCCATTCTTCTAGTCTCCCAAGAAGGAGCCTGGCATATAGTTTGGAGGCTACATCTAACAAACTAATGGGTCTATAATTGGCAGGGTTTTTCTTATCGCCCTTTTTATATATTGGGGCAATTATACTCAACTTCCACCCTTCAGGTATACGACCTGAGCTGTTAATGTATGAAAACAATTTTGCAAATATGGGTGACCAGAAGTCAGGTCTTATCTTATAGATCTCCATTGGGATCATGTCTTCTCCTGGAGCTTTATTAGCTAGTTGGCTTGCGATTAGCCTCTTAATCTGATTGGGCGTGACGTCTGGCCATTCTGGCAGTTCTGATAACTGAGTATAGTAGACTAGTGGGGGTAGGTCAGGACAGGGGCCATATATTTCTGTAAAATATGTCACCCAATCCTTTCCTTGGACAGATGCTTCTAACGAGTAGCCCAGCCCATTTGTGCCTTGGGCAACCAGATGCCAAAATTTCCGTGAGTCCTTCTGAAGTGCTGCATCTCCCAATTCTTTCCACTGTTGTTCATAATATATTTGTTTCTTGCTTTTAAGTAATAATTTATAGTTGTTTCGTAACTGGGCTACCTCAGCTTGTAGGGCAAGATTGTGCTTATCCTGTTTTAACTTCAATTTTCTAAGTACCCTAGCTAGGGATTTTTTGCTATTCTGACATTCCTTATCAAACCAAGTCTGTCTCTTAAACTTTTTGGTTTTTATCACACTAGCTGTGGTCATCAGTGGGCGCATTCGGTTGATTATGTTCTCATAAAGTCCAATTACGTTTCCTGTTTCTAACAACATTTCCCCCTTTAATAAAGCAAATTCATAGGAATCCAGGATCTGAATCATTTTTTCTTGGACCTGTGCATTCCATTTTAGCCTTCTATTTCCAAGTATCAGATATTCTGTTTCATCCAATAATTTAGGAAAGGCAGGAGAAAAGAATAATGTCAGAGATAACTCAAGTGGAAAGTGGTCACTTTCAGCTCTGGGAATTATCCTGAAGGTATCTCGGTTAACTGGCACATTATTAGATGTTAGGATATAATCTATGGTGCTAGTAAATCCTCTGGGGGAGATAAAAGTAAAATAACCCTCTTGATCCCCTTGACCGTGCCCGTTGCATAACAAAAGGTTATGCTTTATTATAAGTTCACAAAGATGTTTCCCAGCGCGATTAGAGGTGGTGTCCATTGCTGCCCTCTGACTGATTTCAGGTTCGTCCTCCAAGTTTTGACCACGTTCCTCCAGTTGCTGGACTTTGTCTTCTAAGAGGGCAATCAACATACAATTGCTGCGGGTAAAGCTGCCTGCAACCTTTGGCAAGATGGCAAACATTGCGCAGGAACCGCAGGCGACTGCAGCTGTTCCCTCACCCTCCATCTTGAAAACGTGTCGTTGGGGGTGGCTACAGTGGTCCTCCATCTTAAAAAGCGTGAAGACAGGACAAATAACCCCCCCCCCAAAAAAAAACCTAGGTCTCCCACAACAAATGTTTGAGACTAGCTCCCCTAAATCTAAAAGATGGATCAAACTGCGCGCGCCGCCACACGCGCGTTGCTGCCCTGCAAGCTCTGATCCTGCCTTCCCTTGGCAGAGATGCGGCTCCTCATCGTGCCTGGATGAAGTCCCTCCCTCGCCCCACCTGCTTCTCATTGCTGCCTCCATTTCCTGCGCTCCTGCCTCACACATGCCTCAGTTTTTCTCCCCTTATACCACCTCGCAGATCATTTCTATATATGTTTTCACACTGTGTTCAGGAGGGCTTCCTCCCCAGTAAATGTACCTTTTTCTTTCTTTTTTTTAATTCATTAATAACAATCCAATGGAGGCCACATCAATAAAATACCAAATCATGCCAAATCACATACACTCAAAAAAGCCAATTAATCAATTCTGAATTCAATTTTTCGGATGACTTCCCGTGTTCCAGTTATCTGGAGTTGATGTTAATCCTTGGTCCTGCTCCAATTCTCTTAATTAGTCCAAATTCCACAATTCCGATCTTAATCCTTGGTCTTAGCAGCCACTGGTGTGATGACTTTCATTTGTATTTAATAAATCCATATCCATTAGCTTGCAGAGGGAATTTATATCCTGTAATTTCTGTTTGAAATATTTGTTTACCTTCTTTTCTTTCATGTTGTCTGCCTTCGAAAACTCATTTATAAGTACGCCACAACTTTGTCTCTCCAAAACCGAAAGCTCTCCAGGGTCTGGCCACGACTCCTGGCTTACTTCCAGCATTTATCTCCTCTGATCCTTTCAAACTTTCTCGCCAAAACCATAATAAATCAGAATTAGAGCTCTCTTTGGTAGGCAATGTCACAAATCACCACAGTACTTCACGAAGTCTATTATTTCAAGTTCATTGACTATGCAAAAGCCTTTGACTGTGTCGACCACAGCAAACTATGGCAAGTTCTTAAAGAAATGGGAGTGCCTGATCACCTCATCTGTCTCCTGAGAAATCTCTATGTGAGACAAGAAGCTACAGTTAGAACTGGATATGGAACAACTGATTGGTTCAAAATTGGGAAAGGAGTACGGCAAGGCTGTATATTGTCTCCCTGCTTATTTAACTTATATGCAGAATTCATTATGCGAAAGGCTGGGCTGGATGAATCCCAAGCCAGAATTAAGATCGCCGGAAGAAATATCAACAACCTCAGATATGCAGATGACACAACCATGATGGCAGAAAGTGAAGAGGAATTAAAGAACCTTTTAATGAGGGTGAAAGAGGAGAGCACAAAATATGGTCTGAAGCTCAACATCAAAAAAACGAAGATCATGGCCACTGGGCCCATCACCTCCTGGCAAATAGAAGGGGAAGAAATGGAGGCAGTGGGAGATTTTACTTTCTTGGGCTCCATGATCACTGCAGAAGATGACAGCAGTCACGAAATTAAAAGCCGCCTGCTCCTTGGCAGAAAGGCGATGGCAAACCTAGACAGCATCTTAAAAAGCAGAGACATCACCTTGCCAACAAAGGTCCGTATAGTTAAAGCCATGGTTTTCCCAGTAGTGATGTATGGAAGTGAGAGCTGGACCATCAAGAAGGCTGATCGCCGAAGAATTGATGCTTTTGAATTATGGTGCTGGAGGAGACTCTTGAGAGTCCCATGGACTGCAAGAAGATCAAACCTATCCATTCTTAAGGAAATCAGCCCTGAGTGCTCACTGGAAGGACAGATCGTGAAGCTGAGGCTCCAGTACTTTGGCCACCTCATGGGAAGAGAAGACTCCCTGGAAAAGACCCTGATGTTGGGAAAGATGGAGGGCACAAGGAGAAGGGGACGACAGAGGACGAGATGGCTGGACAGTGTTCTCGAAGCTGCAAACATGAGCCTGACCAAACTGCGGGAGGCAGTAGAAGACAGGAGTGCCTGGCGTGCTCTGGTCCATGCGGTCACAAAGAGTCGGACACGACTAAACGACTAAACAACAACAACATTCTTTCAAGTACTCTGTAAATAAAATTATAGGTTTTTGTTGAATCCCTCTTGCATTCCATATATAGTTGTAGTCCATTCAGTGCAGGCTTGCCGAATCATAGCACAGCGAATATAATGTAAATATAATGTAAAAAGAGAACAAAGGCTCCCCTTCACTTACATAGCATTACGGTTACGATAACGAGAGTCCTCTCCAGATCAAAACCTTGGCATTCAGTGGCTGATTCATTTAGCAGGTTATCTTTCTCCTTCATGCAGAACACATCTGTTTCTTAAATCCAAATTGAGATCCGTCTTAAAAGAAACAGAAGTACCTCCGCTCATGGTGACTGCATTGGGGATTTTCCAATATGTGCAGTGCTATGCACTCTGCGTCCCTGCCCCCCCCATTCCATCGGAGCGAGAGGCAGTTATTTGACGATCCGCGAGTGAAAGCTCTCCCCCCTCCAACGCGGGGGGGGGCGGGCTTGCAAGGATAATTACTCCCAGATTATCCTTAATTAACTGCGCTGCTGGCATCTGCTATCATGGGATCCACAGTTTGCCATGGCGGCAGCACCAGAAGTCCCACCAGTAAATGTGTAAATGGTGGGGGAACTGTAGCCAAGCTCCCTGGCTTCCTTCCTAGAGGAGGAAGAGGCGAGCAGCAATCCTCCAGCGCGATCGACCAAAATGCATCCCACGATCCATGAGTCGATCACGATTGATGTGTTGGGCATGCCTGATATATGGCATAGACGTTGTATTGAGGCATCTGATCAAGATTTGTATTTTAAAATGAGCTTAATATATATATATATTTGTAAATGTTTGTATCTCTCATGCCAGGCAGAAACCATACTCTGGCAGCTGTTTATCTTCTTGATCAAGGGCCCCCCTGATCTATAGCAGTGTTTCAGGGTTGTAAAAGGAAATTATAGGCTAGGAGCAAAAGGTTACACTGACCATACAAATTACAGAATAATCAAGTTGCAAAACACAATTAAGAGTTGGTAAATAGTAAGAATTATTGTGCCTCCCATTAGAGACTTGAGCCACATTTTCATAAGGTTAAAAGGGCAAATAGAAACAGCAACTAGACTAGGCAAAGCAGCTCTCTGAAACTGCTTTGAATCTTTAGAATTTAGAATTTAGCTTAGCTTTTACTAAGTTCCCTTTCTTCTAAAAAAACTATATATGTTATGAAATATATTGGCTTAAATGTAATTATGCAAAGGACTTAGAAAGTAAGAAATGTTAGATTCTTATTTCATAGAATCATAGAATCATAAAGTTGGAAGAGACCACAAGGGCCATCGAGTCCAAGCCCCTACCGAGCAGGAAACACCATCAGAACACTCCTGACATATGGTTGTCGAGCCTTTGCTTAAAGACCTCCAAAG
Source organism: Podarcis raffonei (assembly GCF_027172205.1). Taxonomy (NCBI): domain Eukaryota; kingdom Metazoa; phylum Chordata; class Lepidosauria; order Squamata; family Lacertidae; genus Podarcis; species Podarcis raffonei. Next base: position 26,324,711 of record NC_070620.1, read on the forward strand.
AAGGAGATCTTTCATAGATGGTGTGTGAGGAGGTGAACCCAAAATATCTGTTTAAGATAAAAATTAGAACCATTAGCCATCTGTTTTGCAGGGAATAGGGCAAGAGGGGCCAAAGGTTATCTGGTAATTAAGGTGCCTGGTCGAGGTAAATGTAAGATATATGACTACTTATTTGCCATTTATAAATAGAAGAAAATATAGCTCTCTGTCTCCCATAAAAGGTAATAGGAAATGGGTGTATCTTTTATGATTGGTTCTAGCAAACAGCCAATAGGAATTTCAACCAGGCTGATTGGACAGAGGCAGCCAAAGGGAGGAGAAAGGGGGCTGGATTGAGGAAATATAAGTGCTGGCCATAATGGCAGGAGGGCAGGCCAGAGCTTGGTAACCATATACCACTGTGCCTCTTATTTATTTGTCCGACAAATAAATTATTATTTTAATTTCTCTATTGCTGCGTTGAATATTTCATTCCAGCTAAGCGTTAACCACAAGCAGGGTGCTACATTTTATGGTGCCTCTGTGACTCGGATAAGTGGTCTGCTGGAACGCAGCCCCTTCGCCCTAGCGGGCAGGGTACAAGAGGGAGGACCACTAACTGCTTACCCAGCGCGCACTGGAACATTTTTCCAGGGGAACGCAGAAGTCTCGTCTGCCTGATACCCTGCTCACTGGCGGCGACGGACCGGGGGTAACCAGAGAAATAAACAGGGAACCAGCTAAGGGTAAGTGCACCAAAGGGTTTTGGCCCTCCAATTAATTAGGAGGAAGAGAAGTCCTGATCAAACTTCTGCGTCTCAGTAAGGGGAAACTGAGTACGCTACATGGCTGGGTACATCAGATGGTGATCTGGTGTAGGGAAAGGGAAAGGTTGGAAGGTAGAGTGTGGTGAAGTATCCAGCGCATTGTATGTGTGAGAAAGTACAATCTGTAGCTGACCTAAGTGTGAAGTGGGTACTACTTCGTTTCCCAGTAAGGCGAATGTGTGAGTGACTGAGTGGATACTTCACAGGGCCATACAATGGGAGTTGGAGGTTCAAAGGGGGGAAATACACCTCTTGAATGTATGTTAAATAATTTTAAGAAAGCCTTCTCAGGAACATATGGAGTCAAAATGACGCCAGAGCGCTTGAGAACGTTATGTGAATTAGAGTGGCCGAAACAAAATACTGAATGGCCATCTCAGGGAACCTTTGATATAAATTTAGTAAGCAAACTTTGGTCTAACATCGCCAAAGAAACTGGAGGGTGCCCAGAACAATTTTCATATATAGACTCTTGGCTGAGCACATTAAATAAAAATCCTCCATGGATAAGGGAATGCAAAGTCCAATGATGCAAATTATTGGCTGTAAAAGCCGAAGCTAGGAAAGGAATCTTGCCAAATAAACTCAAACCCATTTTTGAGGGACCAGAGCAAGAGGTGCTTCCACCTCCACCCTATGCTCCACATCGAGGGAAGCCTAATCCAAACACCCCACCAGTTGTAACCCCAAGGCAAGAAAGTGGAATGAATAATGGGGCTGGAGTCACAGAGCTTGATTCCTTGATGGATTATGATAAATATCTTCAGGAGGCATTGGAGTCCTATAATAAAGCCCAAGCAGAAGTGGTTATTCCACCTGTGAGTCCCAGTAGAACTCCATCTACAGTCTCCTTTAGTGGACCAACTAATTGCCCACCCCAAACCCCTGTACATCCAAGTCCTAGAGAATTATTACAGAAGTTACAGGGAGACCTTGATCGGTCAGCAAGCTGTACAGCCAGGCGTATAAAGCTGCTAAAAGAACGCCTTGGGACAGATACCATCCCCTATGATTTGAGGCCCCTAGAGCAAAGCGAAGAGAAAGGTCATGTAGTAGCCCCTCTTAGAAGAGTATTTGATGCACTTGAGGAGCCTGTGCTGGTTAACGGGCAACCCGGACCACGGCCACCTCGAACTTCGACCCTCCAGTACATTCCATTCACAACTACGGATCTGATGAATTGGAAAACACACACCCCATCTTTCGCAGAAAAACCTCAGGCTATGATGGACTTGGTGACTTCAATAGTAAATACTCATAGTCCTACTTGGACAGATTGCCGCCAACTCCTGAATACTCTGTTCACCACTGAGGAAAGGAGAGACATAATTGAGAAGGCACAGATATATTTGCGTGAGCAGGCCAGAGTGGGAAATATTTATAATATTGACCGTCATCTCCAGGACAACTTTCCTTTGGAAGATCCTAATTGGGATCCAAACAATGCAATTCACCTGGCCAGGCTTACCACCTACCGCCAGACGCTTGTGCAAGGTATCCGCAGGGCATGCCAGAAGCCCACTAATATGTCTAAAGTCTCAGAAGTAGAACAGAAACCTAATGAGAGTCCGGGAGACTTTTTTAGAGAGGCTGCAGGAAGCCTATCGTATATGGACTCCTTTTGACCCTGAAGCCCCTGAAAACAGCAGAATGATTACTGCTACTTTTGTGGCCCAGTGCGCTTCTGACATTCGTAAGAAAATTCAGAAATCAGAAGGATGGGAAGGGATGCTGATGAGCCAAATTATGGCCATTGCACGCCGAGTTTATCGGAATAGGGATGAGGCTGAGAAACAAGAGAAGAAGAAGTGGCAGAAGGAAAAGATGGTAATGCTGGCCACAGCAGTGATGTGTTACCCATAACACTGTTTCGTGTTCGGTGCACCCACAAAAGACTTAAGTTGTCACCTTTTGAGCTCCTGTATGGGAGGCCACCCTCCTTTGTTCAGGATATTCCAGCTGACCTCAAACAAATAGGAGACCATGTGACACAGGGACAAGTGCAATCTCTCTCCCGTGTTTTTGTCTCTCTCCCGTGTTTTTTGTTTGTTTCTCTTAACAGGTGGGCCCTCAAGCACACGCCTTGCAGCATTGCCGAGCCATTCATCCGTTCCAGGCTGGCATAGCGTATGGGTGAAAGAGTGGAAACGTGATCCACTTGCACCTAAGTGGCGTGGACCTTACACCGTCTTGCTCTCTACTCCAACAGCGGTGAAGGTAGCTGAGGTGACCCCCTGGATTCATCACTCCCGTTTGAAGATGTCCGAAGGCAGTTGGACATGCAAAGGTGACCCCTCTAATCCTTTTAAAACTGACTCTCTCCAAAAACCCCTGTATCTAGCCCTACGGGGAACGGGCTAGGTCACGGGCAACATTAGACGACCGGCCTGCTGCAGCCACAACCTGGAAGCTGGCTGACATGCGCACGCCTGAAGCTTGAGGAGCATCTGAACCAGCGATTGTGAACGGGAAGATTCTCTTATACAATTGATTGACTGCCCCCCCTTTTTGTGGAACAATTATTAGGGATGTTACTCATTGGGGATCCTCGGGATATATGTTTTGGTCTTGGTGGTTCCCCATTTCTGTCACTGGGGGAATTATATTGGGGCTAATATTTTTTTGCTATCACAATAAGGTAATCTTTTGTGGAAGGAATGCATATACTAGACATCAACATGATTTTATTGTTAATCCTGATCCCTTGGGAAGGGGAAGGGTCCTTGAATCTGACCAAATTTGCTAAATATGGATTCCGCCATGACCACAATATGTGGGTAGGCTTAGCTGAGATGGTAGCCAATGTTACAAATAGGACCAATTGCCTTGTTTGCTCTCTTGGGCCAGATGATTCAGAGGGAGGTATGCCCTTATTACTGATACCATTAAATGCCATTGGTATGGTAAGCGAAATGCCACACCAAACAGAAGTACAGAATTTCCCCGGATGGAACTCAACTAAACCAATACGAGTTATACCTGTACAAGGGGAATTCTGTGTACATAAATCATCAGAGGCAGCTGATTCTACCATGGTAGGCACTTCTCATTGCCACTATACTTGGGATTATAGTAAGAATAGTCAAACCCGGGCAAATGGTACTACCTATCGAACTCGGAATACCTTGCCCTGTGCACCTCCTCTTATTCATGCATGGAAAATGGTGTGGAACATAACTGTGACAGCAAAAGGCAATCTAACATACTGCACTGTGAACTCTGTACCCCTTTTGATATTTCGCCTTATGCACTCCACATACCAAAAACCTCAGACCCGATGGTTGTGGTGGATATGTGGAGAATGGGCATACAAGAAACTCCCTTCCAAATGGAGTGGGACTTGTTTCCTGGGATGGGTATTACCACCAATGTGGATTATGCCCACTAGTTCGGCCAAGCGTACACGAAGAAATGCCGATATTTCTCATATAGCAGGAGGAAGTACCCAAAGTTGGAGCGATACTGATGATTGGCCACCAGAGCGCATTATAGCCTATTATGAACCTGCCTCCTGGAATCCTGATGAGCTCATACAAGGGGCACGGGATCCTATTTATAATCTAAACAGAATAATTCGATTGCAAGCAGTAGTGGAACTTGTAACCAATGCAACGGCCCAGAGTTTGAGACTTATTGCACAACAGTTGGATGAAAGTAGAGCCGCCATTTTGCAGCTGAAAATGGGAATGGATTATGTACTTGCCAGGCAGGGAGGCCTATGTGGAGTCTTGAACTTGACAGGGAATGCCTGTTGCTTTAACATTTCTGATAATGGTGAGGCAATCCGTGTGTTGGCTACAAAGATGGAGAGTATAGCACATGTCCCAGTACAAACATGGGAAGGATGGGATATGGGATGGCTCATCAACTGGTTACCCAATGTTGCGGGACTCAAAGGGATACTATTGTCTTGCTTGTTTTTCTTGACGGTAGTAGTAATGGTTTTATGTATGGTGCCATGTATCATTTCATGTTTTAGAAGTACAATTAGCAAGTTGATTTCAAATGAAACTTTACCTCATATCATGGCCCTATACAGAGCTTTACCTCAGGAATATGATGAAGGTCAAGCTATCAAGGACACTTGGGATGAAGGTCCTTGAGCTTGAAAGGGGGGAATGAGGCATCTGATCAAGATTTGTATTTTAAAATGAGCTTAAAAAATATATATATTTGTAAATGTTTGTATCTCTCATGCCAGGCAGAAACCATACTCTGGCAGCTGTTTATCTTCTTGATCAAGGGCCCCCCTGATCTATAGCAGTGTTTCAGGGTTGTAAAAGGAAATTACAGGCTAGGAGCAAAAGGTTACACTGACCATACAAATTACAGAATAATCAAGTTGCAAAACACAATTAAGAGTTGGTAAATAGTAAGAATTATTGTGCCTCCCATTAGAGACTTGAGCCACATTTTCATAAGGTTAAAAGGGCAAATAGAAACAGCAACTAGACTAGGCAAAGCAGCTCTCTGAAACTGCTTTGAATCTTTAGAATTTAGAATTTAGCTTAGCTTTTACTAAGTTCCCTTTCTTCTAAAAAAAACTATATATGTTATGAAATATATTGGCTTAAATGTAATTATGCAAAGGATTTAGAAAGTAAGAAATGTTAGATTCTTATTTCATAGAATCATAGAATCATAAAGTTGGAAGAGACCACAAGGGCCATCGAGTCCAAACCCCTACCGAGCAGGAAACACCATCATTATTTGCCATTTATAAATAGAAGAAAATATAGCTCTCTGTCTCCCATAAAAGGTAATAGGAAATGGGTGTATCTTTTATGATTGGTTCTAGCAAACAGCCAATAGGAATTTCAACCAGGCTGATTGGACAGAGGCAGCCAAAGGGAGGAGAAAGGGGGCTGGATTGAGGAAATATAAGTGCTGGCCATAATGGCAGGAGGGCAGGCCAGAGCTTGGTAACCATATACCACTGTGCCTCTTATTTATTTGTCCGACAAATAAATTATTATTTTAATTTCTCTATTGCTGCGTTGAATATTTCATTCCAGCTAAGCGTTAACCACAAGCAGGGTGCTACAGTATAAGCCTCATTCTTCTGAGTCTTTGGTAAAGTAAATCATGTTTTCCTAGACTAGGGGTCAGCAACCTTTTTCAGCTGTGGGCCGTTCTACCGTCCCTCAGACCATGTGGTGGGCCGGACTATATTTTTTTGGGGGGAATGAACAAATTCCTCTGCCCCACAAATAACCCAGAGATGCATTTTAAATAAAAGCACACATTCTACTCATGTAAAAACACGCTGATTCCCGGACTATCCGCGGGCCGGATTGAGAAGGCGATTGGGCCGCATCCGGCCCACGGGCCTTAGGTTGCCTACCCCTTTCCTATACTGACCTTCTTGAACTTGGAAGTGTCTCAAAGACCTACATAATTCAGGTCACACAAATTCTCTCAATCACATGACTTTTCTCATAAGAATTGCTGGGCCGTGTCAGTATGTGAGGAGCTATGGTCTTTGCCAGTGTTGGAAACCGGGATAGAAAAGCTATCCATCACATGGCTCCCCGAACCTAGGTTGCAGGTGCAAAAACAGAATGACTAGTCACCATTTTTTACTCAATTTGAATTTTGTATTGCTTTCTGAACACACTCACATGCTGTTAGTCACATACATGCACATGCACACATGCACCATTGCTTGAACCAATTGAGTTATGCTACTGGCCTAAAGAAATAACTCCCACCACATAGCAGTTCTTCATAAATCACAGTACTTCAATTGTACCAGCTTTACAGATACACACATGCACACACTATATTCCTGCATTGCAGGGGGTTGGACTAGATGACCCTTGGGTCTGGGGCATAGGAAGGGGTGTGTGTGAGATGCGGACCACCCCGGGTGTCATCCTGAAGGGGGGGTGACATTCGGTGCCCCCTGCACCAAGTTCGGCCCCCAGGGAGGATGGCGGGGCGTTGCACCCAGCTTCGCCACTGCCTTGGGGTACCTTCCTACTATGATTCTATGACTACCTAGATTTATTCAAACTACAATGAAAGCTAGTTTTCATACTTGAGATTTTATAATTAAATATGAAAACGGGAATTATCTCAAATACTTGAAAGCCTTTCCTGCAATATAATAATAATTAATAATAATAATAATAATAATAATTTATACCCCACCCATCTGGCTGGCTTTCCCCAGCCATTCTGGGTGGCTTCCAACAAAAGGGGAGGATTGCGGACCACCCTGGGTGTCATCCTGAAGGGGGGTGACATTTGGCGCCCCCCGCGCCAAGATCGGCCCCTGGGGAGGATTGTGCAGCCGCGCCGAGATTTCTTGGAAATTTATGATAACCATGATACAACAAATGGAATTTGGAGAACTTTTTTGTAATGGAATCCAGGCAATCTATACTAAACAAAAGGCAAGAATAATTATTAATGGTAACATAACTGAAGAGTGTGAGATAAATAAAGGGACCAGACAGGGATGTCCTCTCTTGCTGTTAATATTCATCTTAGTGATGGAAGTGCTAAATAAGAAAATTAGAGAGGAGGGAAAACATTAAGGGAATAACACTCAGAAATAAAACATACAAACTACGGGCATTTGCGGACAATCTCGTTATAACAATGGAAAATCCTAAAGAAAGCATCAACAAAATTTTAGAAATAATTAGCGACTATGGGAGGGTGGCGGGGTTTAAACTAAATAGTATAAAGACCAAACTTATGGCTAAGAACCTCACGGTTCAAGAGAAAGAAGGAATTGAGAGGATAACACAATTGAGGTTCTGCCAAAAAAAATGAAATATCTCGGAATATGGCTAACATTGAAAAACATTAATCTTTATCAATACAATTATATTAATACATGGTCCGAAGTAAAAAGGAATATGGAGATTTGGAGTAGACTAAATTTGTCTTTTTGGGGACGCGTATCGGCTATAAAAATGAATATCTTGCCAAAGCTACTCTTTCTGTTTCAAACCATTGCAATTATCGGGGGCAGAGGCTGTATAACAAAATGGCAGAAGGAAATCTCTTAAATTTATTTGGCAGGGGTGCAGACCGAGGATAAAACATACTCTACTTATTGATATCAAGGAGGGGGGATTCGGCCTTCCTGATTTAAAATTATATTATGAAGCCGCCTGTCTCTCTTGGATAAAAGATTGGTGTCAACTTAAGAATACAGATGCACTGGATCTCGAAGGGCATGATCTCCGTTTCTGTTGGCATGCCTATTTAAATTACGACAAGTCAAAAGTACATAAGAGCTTTACCAACCACATAATAAGAAATTCGTTGTTTAAAGTATGGGCAAAATATAAAGCCCTGTTGGAACCAAAAACCCCACGTTGGATTTCTCCCTTAGAGGCTAAGGCAGTTAAAAAGAAAAATATGACAGGAAATTGGCCGACTTACAATTCGTTATTAATACAAGACGGTAATCAAATAAAATTAAAGAGATATGAAGAAATAAAAGATCAAATATCAGGATGGCTAGAATACCACCAGCTCTTTGAGACATTTAAGCAAGATAAAAAGTGGATTTAACAACGAGCCCTCAAAATTAGAAAAATAATTGTTAAATAACAATACCAAAATTATTTCCAGAATGTACTGACTCCTCCTTGACCGGGAAGTCAAGGAGGAGGAGGTGAAGGCGGTAATGATTAAATGGGCGCAAGACATCGGACGCACCATTATGATGAGTGAATGGGAAACTCTTTGGAAAACTAACATGAATTTTACGGCATGTTACACAATTAAAGAAAATATGATGAAAATGCAGTTCAGGAGGTACCTTACACCATCCAAACTCTCCAAGATGTATAAAAATATTTCAGACAAATTTTGGCAGTGTGGAGAAACAAAAGGAGATATGTACCATATGTGGTGGACATGCCGAAAAATTAAAGAGTTCTGGAACCTCATCTATGATGAGATGAAAAAGATCTTTAAATTAACATTTGCAAAGAAGCCAGAAGCATTTCTTACTGGAATTTTAGGCAATGATATAAGAGAAATCTTTTTATATGCAATAGCCACTTAATTGCATCAAACTGGAAAGGGGGGAAAGTACCAACAGTAAGGGAATAGCAGAATAAGTTATTAGACTATGCAGAATTGGCTCAGTTGACAGAGAGATTAAGGGGAAATACAAAACAATCATTCACTCAAAAATGGGATATGTTCAAGAAATACCTGCAAAAATATATAACAACATCTATGGCAGCGTTTGTGTAAATTAAATACTACTAAGCAAGGGAAAACGGTATGATATGTTATAAGAAAGTACTAGAAACTATAGTAAGAGTAAGGTAAGAAGTATAAGTACATTCAATGTCATAAATGTAACTTACATCGGGAAATGAGAGGAAGTCTGTTTTCATATAATTTAGTTTATTGGATTTTTTACTTTGGTTTATTTTTGTTTAGTTAGAAATTATAAGAAAAGAATATGTACAAATACAAGTTTAAATCAATATTTAATGGTATAACTATTTAAGGCTATAGAGGTACCTAAGATTGTGTATGGATGTAAATTAATTAAAAAAAGAGAGAGATCGGCCCTCAGGGAGGATTGCGGCGCCAACAAAATATTAAAATACAATAGTCTTTCAGATATTAAAAGCTTCCCTAAACAGGGCTGCCTTCAGATGTCTTCTAAAAGTCTGGTAGTTGTTTTTCTCTTTGACATTTGCTGGGAGGGCATTCCACAGGGCGGGCGCCACTACCGAGAAGGCCCTCTGCCTGGTTCCCTGTAACTAGGCTTCTCGCAGCGAGGGAACTGTCAGAAGGCCCTCCGGGCTGGACCTCAGTGTCTGGGCTGAACAATGGCTTTGACAGGGGCGCCAGTCATATCAGCCGAAAAATCCCCCAGACCTGTTTGGAATCCCGCTGGATCCATCAGCCTCCGAGGGCGGGCCTTCCTAATAGGTCCCCCGCCTCTGCGGAGGGGAAAAGGTGCTGACATCCTAAATCTCAACAGGAAGTGATCTGACCACAACAAGGGACTGATGTCCATGTCCCCCACCTTCACCCTCTTCCTGTCCAGTCCAGAAAACAAGGTCCAGAGTGTGGCCTGCCTTGTGTGTTGGGCCGGTGACATGTTGGAACAGCCCCATGGTTGTCATGGCAGCCATGAAGTCCTGAGACGCCCCAGAGCCAGCTGTCTCAACATGGATGTTGAAGTCTCCCAGAACCAGTAGTCTGGGAGTCCCCAACACTGCCTCCAAGACCAACTCTGTCATCTCAGGAAGGGAGACTGCTGGGCAGTGAGGCGGGTGGAAACTAGCAGAATCCCTAATCTGTCCTGATTGCCCAACGCCAGGAACAAACACTCTAGGTCCCCCCCAAAAAAACAGGACAGAGAGCCGTGAGATAGAGAATCTCTATGTTGTTGTTGTTTAGTCGTTTAGTCGTGTCCGACTCTTCGTGACCCCATGGACCAGAGCACGCCAGGCACTCCTGTCTTCCACTGCCTCCCACAGTTTGGTCAGACTCATGTTTGTAGCTTCAAGAACACTGTCCAACAATCTTGTCCTCTGTCGTCCCCTTCTCCTTGTGTCCTCCATCTTTCCTAACATCAGTGACTTTTCCAGGGAGTCTTCTCTTCTCATGAGTATTGGAGCCTCAGCTTCAGGATCCGTCCTTCCAGTGAGCACTCACTTCCAGTGAGGAGGAATTAAATAACCTTTTAATGAGGGTGAAAGAGGAGAGTGCAAAATATGGTCTGAAGCCCAACATCAAAAAAACGAAGATCATGGCCACTGGTCCCAACACCTCCTGGCAAATAGAAGGGGAAGAAATGGAGGCAGTGAGAGATTTTACTTTCTTGGGCTCCATGATCACTGCAGATGGTGACAGCAGCCATGAAATTAAAAGACGCCTGCTTCTTGGGAGAAAAGCAATGACAAACCTAGACAGCATCTTAAAAAGTAGAGACATCACCTTGCCAACAAAGGTCCGTATAGTAAAAGCTATGGTTTTCCCAGTAGTCATGTATGGAAGTGAAAGCTGGACCATAAAGAAGGCTGATCGCCGAAGAATTGATGCTTTAGAATTCTGGTGCTGGAGGAGACTCTTGAGAGTCCCATGGACTGCAAGAAGATCAAACCTATTCTTCATTCTGAAGGAAATCAGCCCTGAGTGCTCACTGGAAGGACAGATCCTGAAGCTGAGGCTCCAATACTTTGGCCACCTCATGAGAAGAGAAGATTCCCTGGAAAAGACCCTGATGTTGGGAAAGATGGAGGGCACAAGGAGAAGGGGACGACAGAGGACGAGATGGTTGGACAGTGTTCTCGAAGCTACCAGCATGAGTTTGACCAAACTGTGGGAGGCAGTGGAAGACAAGAGTGCCTGGCGTGCTCTGGTCCATGGGGTCACGAAGAGTCGGACACGAGTAAACTACCAAACAACAACAACATCATATCTCCTCTCAGTCTCCTCTTTTCCAGGCTAAACAGGCCCAGCTCCTTCAAGTATTCCTCGTAAGGCTTGGTTTCCAGACCCTTGATCATCTCGGTTGCCCTCCTCTGAACACATTCCAGCTTGTCAACATCCTTCTTAAATTGTGGTGCCCAGAACTGGACACAGTATTCTAGGTGTGGTCTGACCAAGGCAGAATAGAGTGGTACTATTACTTCCCTGGATCTGGACACTATACTTCTGTTGATGCAGCCTAGAAGAGAGTTAGCTTTTTTTGCTGCTGCATCACACCGTTGACTCATGTTCAGCTTGTGGTCCACCAAGACCTCTAGATCCTTTCCTCATGTACTGCTAGTAAGCCAGGTGTCCCCCATCCTATATTTGTGCATCTGGTTCTATTGATGTGTGCACAGCATATATTCTTCTCATAACCTTACAGCAGAGTTTCTTTTCTATTGAGCATCTTTATTATTTACAAAGATTTATATTTTGTCAAATTCAAATAAAATAACATTATCCTTTCCTTCTTCCAGCCATCTGGCTCCGAGACTCAATGCTGAATCATGTACAATTCTCACGCTGACACTTTACATTCTCAGTCAGTCAGTCAGTCTGACTCTTATTGATCACATGCCCTTGTTGCTGGGCAGATTTCATTGTTGCCCAGCAACCTGCTCAAGACTGATTTTCAAGTTCTTTTCTGGAATATTCCAACAGGTTCTTCCTGCCTAAGTGCAGAATCTTACATTTGTCCCTATTGGAATTCATTTTGTAAGTGTGCACCCAGTTCTCCAATCTCTTAAGGTCATTACAGTGGTACCTTGGTTTGCAACCAATCTCGCTTGGGTTACTGCAATGCGCTCTACGTGGGACTACCTTTGAAGGTGACCCGGAAACTACAACTAATCCAAAATGCGGCAGCTAGACTGGTGACTGGGAGCGGCTGCCGAGACCACATAACACCAGTCTTGAAAGATCTACGTTGGTTCCCAGTACGTTTCCGAGCACAATTCAAAGTGTTGGTGCTGACCTTTAAAGCCCTAAACAGCCTCGGTCCAGTAGACCTGAAGGAGCGTCTCCACCCCCATCGTTCTGCCCGGACACTGAGGTCCAGCACCAAGGGCCTTCTGGCAGTTCCCTCACTGCGAGAAGCCAAATTGCAGGGAACCAGGCAGAGGGCCTTCTCAGTAGTGGTACCCGCCCTGTGGAACGCCCTCCCACAAGATGTCAATGAAAAAACGACTACCAGACTTAGAAAACATCTCAAGGCAGCCCTGTTTAGGGAAGTTTTTAATGTTTAACAGACCACTGTATTTTAATACTTTGTTGGAAGCCACCCAGAGTGGCTGGGGAAGCCCTGCCAGATGGGCGGGGTATAAATAATAAATTATTATTATTATTGCAACTGCTTTGGATTACAACCATTTTGGATTACAACCACGTCAAACCCGGAAGTGCGTGTTCCTTTTTTGGGGGGGGGGGTTACAACCCATTTTTTTGGGGGGGGGTAGGCCCCATTGGTGAAAGCTCACCTTGGGTTACAACCTGTTTTGGTTTACAACCAGACCTCCAGAACGGATTATGGTTGTAAACCAAGGTACCACTGTATTGGTAGTTCTTGTATGTACAAGTATGGGTTTGTGTGTGGGAGCTTCTCCCTGAGATAACTTGGGAAGGGCTGTAGCTCAGTGGTGGACCATCTGCTTTGAATTTAAACAGTCCCAGAGTCAGTTCTCAGTATCTCCAGGTAGGGCTGGGTGTTGTCCTCTGTAGGAAACGCTGGAGAGCTGGTGCCAGTCAGTGCAGACAATATTGTCTTAGATGGAACACAACGATCCAACAGGAGGCAATGATGGCCACCAAATCAGATGGCTTTAAAAGAGGTTTGGGCAAATTCAAGGAGCATAATGCGGTCAATGACTACTAGCTATGACAGCTATGCTCTGCCTCCATGGTTGGAGGCAATAATACTTCTGAATGCCAGTTTCGGGAAACAGCAGGAGGGGAGAGTGCAGTTGTGCTTGGGTGTTGCTTGCCAGTCTCCCACAGGCATCTGGTTGGCAACTGAAAACAGGGTGCTGGACTAGATGGGTGATTGGCCTGATATGTCAGGCTCATCTGTGTTCTTTTGTGTGGCTCGATATAAAGCAGCTTTCTATGTTGTTGAACTTTACTCAGAACATTTCTGTGTTCGTGTTTTCAAATAATTACAAATAATTATTTCTCTTTCTCTTTTTTATTTTTGTGTTTATCTGCAGAATGGGTGCATGTCGTTGGTGCACCTCTGATGATTCAGTCGTCAACCTGCTAAAAAGTTATGCTTCCTCTACATTGCCTGCAAATGAATTTGCTTCAGCCAATAATGACCTCTGTTACTGCATAGAGTGTGTGGATGAGTACCACAAAGCAAAGGATGAGTTGCCATCCTTCCATGAGGTAATTTGCTTTGATTGATAGCCCACTATATCCTGGCTGTGTTGGGGCTGGCTGATGACAGAGACAGTCATAGCAGATTTGGGCAGGCAGAAGGCCAGTAGTTATTTGATAGCTTCAGGGGTGGGTAGCTTGATTCAGCTGGTGGTAGAGGTTGGTGGGGTTGCTCACCTGAAGTCGCAGTGATGTCATCAGGTGACTCATTCCACCCTCCCCTATGTGATGTGCAGCACTTTGAAGCCGCAACAACAACAAAATATTGGGGGTGCCAAACAAATCTCTTCCTTACCTTCCTCCCGCCTGCTGAAATCTGCTTTGGGCTGTAAAGTGGGTGGTAGCCACCCACCCTGGTGTATGATCCTAAGAACTGGCTTAAAATAAGATCTCCAATTAAAAAAAGACAGCCCACATGACTGCCCCCTGGAGAGCTGATGGTCAAGCAGAGCAGGCAATACTTGGATAAATGGGCCAGTGATACAAAGCTGGTTTATATGTAAGAAATAGGATCTGTAAAGGTGCCCTTAGGAATGTAAGCACTGCGCAGTTCCAGCTCACTTAGAATAATAATAATAATAATTTAATTTATTATTTATACCCCGCCCATCTGGCTGGGTTTCCCCAGCCACTCAGGGCAGGTCCCAATTGGATATTAAAAACACAATACAGCATTAAACATTAAAAACTTCCCTAAACAGGGCTGCCTTCAGATGTCTTTTCCTTGACATCTGATGGGAGGGCGTTCCACAGGGCAGGCACCACTACTGAGAAGGCCCTCTGCCTGGTTCCCTGTAACCTCACTTCTTGCAGTGAGGGAACCGCCATAAGGCCCTTGGCGCTGGATCTCAGTGTCCGGGCTGGACTGAGGCCGTTTAGGGGTTTAAAGGTCAGCACCAACACTTTGAATTGTGCTCAGAAACGTACTGGGAGCCAATGCAGATCTCTTAGGACCAGTGTTATATGGTCCCAGAGGCCACTCCCAGTCACCAGTCTAGCTGCCGCATTCTGGATTAATTGCAGTTTCTGAGTCACCTTCAAAGGTAGCCCCACGTAGAGCGCATTGCAGTAGTCCAAGCGGGAGATAACTGGAGCATGCACCACTCTGGCGAGACAGGTAGGGTCTCATCCTGCCTAGCAGGTGGAGCTGGTAGACAGCTGCCCTGGACACAGAATTGACCTGCGCCTCCATGGACAGCTGTGAGTCCAAAATGACTCCCAGGCTGCACACCTGGTCCTTCAGGGGGACAGTTAACCCATTCAGGACCAGGGAGTCCCCCACACCTGTCCACCCCCTGTCCCCCCAAAACAGTATTTCTGTCTTGTCAGGATTCAACCTTAATCTGTTAGCCGCCATCCATCCTCCAACCGCCTCCAGGCACTCACACAGGATCTTCACCGCCTTCACTGGTTCTGATTTAAAAGAGAGGTAGAGCTGGGTATCATCTGCATATTGAAAGACACCCAGCCGAAACCCCTGATGATCTCTCCCAGTGGCTTCATATAGATATTAAAAAGCATGGGGGAGAGGACAGAACCCTGAGGTACCCCACAAGTGAGGGCCCAGGGGTCTGAACACTCATCCCCCCCCACCACTTTCTGGACACAGCCCAGGAGGAAGGAGCAGAACCACTGTATAACAGTGCCCCCAGCTCCCAGCCCCTCTAGACGGTCCAGAAGGATGTTATGGTCGGTGGTAACAAAGGCAGCTGAGAGATCCAGCAGAACTAGAAAACAGCTCTCACCTTTGTCCCTAGCTTGCCGGAGATCATCAACCAGCGCGACCAAGGCAGTTTCAGTCCCATGATGAGGCCTGAATCCCGATTGGAAGGGATCCAAATGGTTTGCATCCTCCAGGTGTGCTTGGAGTTGTTCAGCAACCACCCGCTCAATCACCTTGCCCAAGAATGGAAGATTTGAGACTGGGCGATAGTTGGCCATATTGGCTGGGCCTAAAGATGTTTTTTTTTAAAAGAAGCAGTTTAATGACCGCCTCTTTCATGGGTCTGGGAAGGCTCCCTCACAGAGAGAAGCATTCACCACCCTGCAGAGCCCATCGCCCAGCCCTTCCCAGCTCGCTTTTATTAGCCAGGATGGGCAAGGATAAAGGAGTCAGGTGGTTGGTTTCACTCGTCCAAGCAGCCTGTCCACATCCTCGGAGGTAACAGATTGGACTTGGTCCCATATAACATGACTAGACAGGACTCCAGCACTCTCCCACCCTGGCCCTGCTGCCACAGTGGAGTCTACCTCCTTCTGAATCTGAGCGACTTTATCTGCAAAATACTTAGCAAAAGCATTGCAGGAGATCTTGTGGTCCCTACCAGGCCCCAGTGACGAAGGTGGTTTCAATAGATTGCGAACCACCTGAAAGAGTCTCCTGCTGCTGTTTTCTGCAGATGCAATAGAGGCAGTGAAGAAGGTCTTCTTTGCCATTGCCACTTGGTAGGCTTGACGTTGAGCTCTAACCCATGTCCGATCCGATTCAGAATGAGTTTTCCGCCACCGGCGCTCTAGCCATCTCTTTTTTTTTTATATAATTATTTTTTATTCAAATTTTCAATAACCAATCCAATTACAATTTAACATCCAATTTAACTTATACATCTTATAGACTTCCGTCAGCCTATCTGACAATTTCCATATTTTTCACAACTTTTCACATTCCTTAAATTTATGTTGCACTTTAACAATCCTTATTTTATCTTTTCATTTAAGCGACATTCCTTACTATTCTCTTCACAAAGCTTCCTGAAATCCAACAAGCGTTATTTCCTGATCACACACAGTTTTGATATACTCTGTAAATTTGTTCCAGTCCTCGGTGAATCTCTGATCGCGTTGGTCTCGAATTTTACATGTTAATTTGTCCATTTCTGCGTATTCCATCAATTTCATTCTCCATTCCTCCCTCGTTGGCATTTCTTCCTGTTTCCATTTTTGGGCCATCAAAATTCTGGCAGCTGCAACTGCATATCTAAATAACTTCACATCTTTCTTTTCAACATCGTTACCTAATATGCCTAGTAACAATGCTTCTGGTTTCTTTACAAAAGTATATCTCAGCATTTTTTTCATCTCGTTATAAATCATTTCCCAAAAGCTTTTCACTTTCTTACATTCCCACCACATGTGATAAAATGTTCCTTCTTTCTCTTGACATTTCCAACATTTATTACTAACTTTAAACATCTTTCCTAATTTCACTGGGGTTATATACCATCTATATAACATTTTCATCACATTTTCTTTTATCGTAGTACATGCGGTGAATTTCATTCCCTCTTTCCATAACCTTATCCAATCCTCAAATTGTATATTATAACCAAAATCTTTAGCCCATTGAATCATTACCGTTTTAACTTCCTCATCCTTTGTGTGCCATTCGAGTAATAGTTTATACATTTTTGACAATACTTTTACATCACTATTCAAAATTTCTTGCTGAAACCTTGATTTTTTTCCTGAATAACCTTTCTCCCGCATCTCTTTTTTAAACATTGCATTCAATTGAAAATAATGCAGCCAATCATACACCTTTTCTTTAACCTCTTCATATGGTTTCAAATTCCATTTATCACCTTCTTTAATTATTAAATTTTCATATGTGATCCAATCTCCTGTCATATTGACTTTTTTCGTACTCATTATCTCCAGTGGGGATAACCACATTGGCGTTTTCGGCTCTAATAGGTTTTTGTACCTATTCCATACTTCAATTAACGTTCCTCTAAAAATATGACTTTCAAAACCTTTATGCATTCTGTTTTTATCACACCATAGATAAGCGTGCCACCCAAATCTGTTGTCATATCCCTCTAAATCCAACAATTCCGTGTTCTCCAATTTTATCCATTCTTTCAACCAGCAAAGACACGAAGCCTCATAATATAACTTCAAGTCTGGCAGGGCAAAGCCTCCTCTTTCTTTTGCATCTGTTAATATCTTAAATTTAATTCTCGGCTTTTTGCCCTGCCAGATATATTTTGACATTGTTCTTTGCCATTCTTTAAATATAGTCACACCTTTAATTATTGGTATCGTCTGGAACAAAAACAACATTTTCGGTAGCACGCTCATTTTTATCGTTGCAATTCTTCCCCAAAACGATAATCTCATTCTTGCCCATACATCTAAGTCACGTTTAATCTTATTCCAGACTGGTACATAATTATTTTGAAACAAGTCAATATTTCTAGGAGTTAACGTGATTCCTAAATACTTTACTTTTTTTACCACATTCATTTCTGTTTGTTGCTGTATTTCTTCTATAACTTCTTGATCTAAATTTTTAACCATTATTTTGGTTTTTTTCCTATTTAGTTTGAAACCCGACACCTGACCAAAATATTCAATTTCTTCTAACACCTCTTTAACACTCTGTATAGGATCTTCAATAGTTATAACCAAGTCATCGGCAAAGGCTTTAACCTTATATTGATTGCCACCCACAGTTACTCCTTTTATATTTTCGTTGTTTCTTATAGTTCTTAGGAAAACCTCCAGGACCGAGATGAATAACAGCGGGGATAACGGACATCCTTGTCTTGTACCTTTCATTATGGCAATATCTTCTGTTATAACGTTATTCACAATTAGTTTTGCTCTCTGTTCTGAATATATTGCCTTTATACCACTTAAGAAGGATTGACCCACATCCATATATTCTAAGTTCTTTAACATAAATTCCCAAAAGATGTTATCAAAGGCCTTCTCAGCATCCACAAAAATCAACATCGCTTGTTTATCCTTCCCGCTGGACAGATATTCAATTATGTTAATTACATTTCTTATATTATCTTTCATTTGTCTCCCGGGAAGGAAACCCGCTTGATCCTTATGTATCATTTCATTCAGAACCTTTTTCATCCTATTTGCCAAAATATTTGCAAACATTTTATAGTCATTGTTCAATAACGAGATTGGCCTATAGTTTTTAACCTGCATTAAATCCGAATCTTGTTTGGGAATTAACGTTATGTATGCTTCTTTCCAAGTTTCAGGTAGTTCTCCTTTTTCCAATATCTTGTTCATTACTTCTTTCAATGGTACAAGTAGAGTGTGTTTCATTTCTTTATAGTCTCTTGCACTGAATCCATCCGGCCCTGGCGCCTTCCCATTTTTTAAGTCCTTTATTGCTCTTGAGACCTCTTCCAATTCTATTGGTTCATTCAATTTAATTTTATTACTGTCTGATACTTTTTGCACCCTTTTCTTCTTTAGATATTCTTCTATTGCTTTAATGTTAAGTTTCTCTTTTCTTTTATATAGATCTTTATAAAAGTCCACAAAGCCTTTCCTTATTCCCTTCGGGTTCTCTATCTCTTGATCTTCTATTTTGATTTTCTTAATCATACTTTGTTCCTTCCTCTTTTTAATTTGCCACGCAAGCCATTTTCCAGATTTGTTTGCATATTCAAAATTCTTTTGCTTCATTCTTCTTATATTCCATTCCACTTCTTTGTTAATTATCATTGCAAATTGTGTCTGTAACATTTTTATACTCTGTTTTACTTTCTCATCACCTGGCCTTATCGTTAATTTCTTTTCATTTTCCATTATTTGTTTTAAAATTTCCTTCTTCCCTTTTTCTCTCACTCTATTTTTAATTGAATTTTGTTGAATGAAGAATCCTCTCATTACGGCTTTGCTGGCGTCCCAAACCACACTCGTCTTCGTTCCTTTATTAGAGTTGTTTACAAAATAATCCGTCAAACATTTCTTCGCCATATCCACAATTTTTTGGTCATCTAGAAGGTTTTCGCTTAGCCTCCACCTGAAGGACTTTTCTTCACTCCCTTTTAGAATGGCTTTAACCGCATTATGGTCTGATAGTACTTTGGGTTGAATCTCAATCTTTAATATTCTTGTAGTTAACTCACCAGAAACCCAGATCTGATCAATTCGAGACATTGCTTGATTAACTTCTGAATAGAAAGTGAATTGTTTTTCTAACGGATGTCTCAATCGCCAAATATCCACCAAATTACAGTTTTCCGCCATATCAAAAAAGGTTTTTGGTAATTTCCCTTCTTTCGATTTACCTTTGGCCCGAAGTCTGTCCATTTCCATTGAGACCACCCCATTGAGGTCTCCCATTATTATTATTTTCTGATCCAAATATTCAAATAATTTTTCCTCCAGTCCTTTGAAAAAATCTGCTTTGCTTCCATTTGGTGCATAAACTCCAATAATTATTAATTTTTCGCCTAGCCAGTTGACTTGTACTGCTATGATCCTTCCTTCCTCATCTTTGAATAGTTGCTGTGCCTCTAATTTACTTTTTATATACAAAACCACCCCTCTCTTCTTACTTTTGTCCGATGAAACAAATTCATTTCCCAATTTTTTATTAACCAAGATTTTTCTATGCGCTTTTTTAACATGAGTCTCTTGTAAACAAATAATGTCCAAATTCTTCTGTTTTAAATATTGTATCACTTTATTCCTTTTTTTCCTTTCATTCAAGCCATTTGTATTCCATGTCCATAATTTTAATGCCATGATGTCTATCAATTAAATATATTCTTTTTCCTCTTATTACTTCTCTTCCTCTTCCTTATCTTCTTCACTTTCCTCTTCTTCGTCCTTTCTTCCTCCTCTTCCTTTTCTTTTTTCCTTACTGCCTCGCTCTTCTTCCTCCTCCAGCTCCACCGAATCTCCCTCGCCACCTCTAGCTCCCAGCACTTCTGCCTCTTCTCCAACTCTGGTCAGCTCTCTGTATCTTCTGAAATTTTTTTCCACATCTTCTGGTTTAATCAGTCTGTGCCTCTTCCCTTTGTATGCAAATGTCACTCCTTCTGGAAATTCCCACTTAAATTCTATTCCATTTTTCTTCAATGTTTGTACTAATTGTCTGTATCGGTCCCTTTTTTTCAATAGTCTCACCGGCACGTCTTTAAAAATAATTATATAATTTCCGCCGATGTTTAGACGCTTCTCTCTATTTCTTTGCAAGATCAAATCTCTCATTTCTCTGTCTCTAAAAATAATCAAACAGTCACCGGGAAATTTTTTTGCTTTAGTCGTTCTTGTTTTAATCCTAAATGCATTTTGTATCATTTTCTCCACTTCTTCAATTTTCATATCCAACCATTGGGCAATTTCTGCCGTCAATTTTTCTTTAATCTTTTCTCCCTGGGTTTCTGGCACCGATCTTAATCTCAAGTTAGACTCCCGTTGCCGAAGTTCATTCATCGCAACCGCGTCCCAGAGCTCTTCCTGCGTCCTATTCACTTCTGACATTTCTGCTCTTATTTTTTCCTCTTCCTTTCGCACCTCTCTCATTTCTAATTTTGTCCTTTTCATTCCTTCTTCCAGGTTTTGTGTTCTTTTAACAATCTCAGTGTTTTTCTTTGCAATTTCCTTCATTTGGTCTTTCAGTTCATTCACTGTTAAATCAATTTTATTGTCCATTTGTTCTAATTTAGTTTCCATATTACCCAGTTTACTCTCAAGATTTTTCTCGCTACTTTTTATATCTGTCTTAAGTTCTGAAAACATCTTTACAATATCTGCCTTCCATTCCGGCTCTTGTCTTGAACCCTTTCTCTCTCCTGGTGTTGCTCCTTCTATCTTTTTCTGGGTATACGACATTTTACCTTCCCCTTCCCTTTTTATCTTTCACACCGATAAATGATAATACAGAAAGAAAAACCAATAATTTTGTTTTACACAACCCTAATAGATATCAACAAACTATTTTTGTTCAATATACAACCAAAATAAAATCCTTAAGCTCAATATCAATTAAACAGTTTCCATATCTTATACATCTATGTCATAAACAAAGTCAGAATATATTTAGTTCTGGTAGGGGGAAAAGTTAGTCACTTTGTTGATATAAAAGCAACAGTCGAATAAACCAGAAGACCCTTCTATATCTTCTTGCCACTTGCTTGGCTAAATCCCAGGAGTTGGTTGCGTAGTTTAAACTAAAACAATAACGATTATCTGTTCTTTTCTTCTATCTTTCCCAAGAGTCTCTTACAAAAATCTTAAATTCCAGTAACCCAGGTTCCAAACAAAATGAGTGACGTAGCTCCCAAAAAAAAGAACAAAAAAAAACCCAGAAAGCAAACAAACTGATATTCCTTATATAGGGAGGAAAAAAGACGAAGAGGAGCAAAACCACAAAAATCCGTTGTAGAGGAGTAGAAGAAGTTCTTTCCCTTGGTAACTAAATAGCCACCAGGGTGTTCTCTTTTGGCAACAAAATGGCGTTTTGTATCCCTTGCTTGTAGCTTCAAAGAGACGGGGGGTTGCACTCACAAGCTGGCTGCAGCAATTATGAAAGTAAATTCTCTGCATTTAACCCACTTTGTAAATGAGTCTTTCCTTGTGTGAAAAATAAAATTGCCTGCAAGTCCTTTTCTTCCCCTTGCAACCCTAATGTATGACTCTGTTTCTCTGTCTCTGTCTGTCTGTCTCTCTCTTCCTCTCTCCCTCTCCTTAAAAAGAAACGCCTGAGTTCCTCTTTGCTCTGAAAACAGAACTCAGATTTACTGTTGCTGTTTAGACTTTCAAGTGGGAGCAGCTGCTTAGTTTTGTTTTGTCCCAGTCACCCTTGGTGTAACTCGAAATCTGAATTGCACAAAGCATGATCTAACTAATTAAGTCTGCTTAAGTGTACTATACAAAAAGCTATTACCAGCTGCAAACTTTGGAGGAGTTTTTTCACCATGCCCAGCTTTTTCCTCTCCTCTGTCTCATTCTTCTGGCATAAACATTTTAATACTTATCTAACCCTGAAAAAGAGTTCCGGGGAATGCCAAGACTTGCTGACTACATTCTGACATTTCAGCTTCTAACAACAAGAAAAAACTAATTAAAATTGATTAAGAACGCTGATTAAGAATGCTGCAAACCCAGAAGTAGGTGTTTTGGTTTGTGA
Organism: Podarcis raffonei; assembly: GCF_027172205.1. NCBI lineage: Eukaryota > Metazoa > Chordata > Lepidosauria > Squamata > Lacertidae > Podarcis > Podarcis raffonei. Next base: position 26,347,250 of record NC_070620.1, read on the forward strand.
ACTTTGCTTTGGAAGCAGAACATGTTCCGCTTCCTGTTGAGTGTAAATTGAGTCCCCTGCTGCTATGGGAAAGCATGCCTTGGTTTAAGAACAGACTTCCAAAACGGATTAAGTTCGTAAACCAGTTCTCCGCTCGGCCAAGCTGATAAAGCTCATTTTCCTCCGACGAGTCCTTCGGAATCGCCTCCCGATGATAATTAATGACCTGAGCCTTTGATGAGGGCTCAGGCACATTCCCATCCAGCAGAGAATCAAAGCAGCATGCGGAAGTGATGAGATTTATGGCTAAAGAGTTTTATTTCTCGCTACGCAGACAGAAAAGAAACATCCTCTCTCTATGAAAGCAGAGAGCGACTGAAACAAAGGAACAGGAAACCAGTAAACATCACATCCGTCTCCTGTCTTCCGTGAGACTTCCAAAAGCCTGGACTGTCTCTGGAATGTGTGGAATGTAAAGAGTCTTGTGACTCCAAAGCACTGCTCAGTGGCAAACAGAAACTAACATCCTCCCCCTTTCTGTGAACACCACTGGGCAGTGTGTCAGTACAATCTCAGTACAAACCCAGTTTCTGTACATAGGTACAGTGTTGATCCTTCGGAACCACCTTGGACAATAAATCAGCAGGAATTTCATTACCTGGCATGTAGTACACTGTTATGAGTCCTTTCTGAACACATTCTCTAGCATGTTGCAGCTTCAATTGCAAGTGCTTTGTGCTTTGCTTACAACCTTCAGAAGTCAGCAAAGCCAAACATGCTTTGTTTGTGAGCAAGAATCCCGTAAAAGAAATGGAGTGGCCCTCATAGTGGCCCTCAAACTAGCATGTAAATAAGCTGTCTGGATGTCAAAGTCATTTACTTTCAGCTTGTGTTTTGCTGCAATTGCAAGCAGCAGATGCAGACTTTCGCTTCTAGCCGTAGGAGCGAACACTTCATCGAAATCAAGCCCTGGTCTTTGGGGAAAACTCTGCTATCTACTTGCACTTTTGACATGCTTTCGAACTGTGAGGTTGACAGGAGCAGGGACCGAGCAATGGGAGCTCACCCCGTCACGGGGATTCGAACCGCCAACCTTCTGTTTGGCAAGTCCTAGGCGCTGTAACCCACAGCGCCACCCGCGTCCCTAGCATTTTCCTTTAGGACGTCCCTATTTTCATGGCAGAATGGTTGGAGGAGATAGTCTAGGATGTCCCAATTTTCATCAGGGAAATATCAGAGGGGTGACCGGATGTCCCTATTTTCACTGGAGAGGATTGACTATCTATGGAATCGTAGTTGTTTGCATATATGAGACCTCAGAGTATAGGGCAGTTTAACAATTCAATAAATAAGAATAATAACATAGACATCTTTTCTTTTTCTTTGTTCCCTTTCCACGCTCCTCTTATTTCCTTCCGTCGAAATATTCTCAGTAGAAAAACAGAATGAATGTGTGCTTTTGGGGTGCCAATGGGATGCTTCTCCCGCCCAGCTGGATAAAAGCAGCCCGTTTAAAAAAGGTAAAAAAAAAGAAGAAGAGGTGAATCGTAGAATATTTTTATTGGCACTCTGAGTTTGGTTTGCAGAGGGCATGGAAAGATCTGGCGAGATGCAGGAACTCGGCTCAGAGGAACTGGATGGTCCCGTTCTGGATGGCCTGCAAGGAAAAGAAAAGGGACCCTTTGGACTCGGGTTCAAGCTGAGAGACATTCCAGGCGGAATCTTCTTCCTTGGAGGAGGAGGAGAAGAGTTTGGATTTGATATCCCGCTTAAGTAGTGGCGCCTTCCCTGTGGAACGCCCTCCCATCAGATGTCAAAGCGATAAGCAACTACCTGACATTCAGAAGACATCTTAAGGCAGCCCTGTTCAGGGAAGTTTTTAATGTGTGATTTTAGTGTATTTTTGGTTTCTGTGGAAGCCGCCCAGAGTGGCTGGGGAAACCCAGCCAGATGGGCGGGGTACAAATAATAAATTATTATTATTATTATTATTATTATTATTATTGAGTCTCAAAGCGGCTTGCAATCTCCTTTTCTTTCCTCCCCACAACACACACTCTGTGAGGTGAGTGAGGCTGAGAGACTTCAGAGAAGTTGACCAGCCCAAGGTCACCCAGCAGCTGCAGGTGGAGGAGCGGAGACGTGAACCCAGATCCCCAGATTACGAGTCCACCGCTCTCAACCACACTGGAGGTTTCGAAGCCTAGCTTGGGGTCCCATCCAGCTTGACTGTTTCTAGGATCCCACGTTGAGACTTCTGCCCCGGATGGGGGTTAGGCTAGATGACCCTCGGGTCCCTTCCATGAATATTCTTTGTCACCCAGCCTAAAAAACTCATCCTTTTTGGCAACCCGATTGTACCTTCTTCCAATTTTCCCTTCTGGAGGTTCGGTCCTCGTCTGTCCTCCTCTTCATATCGGCACAATCTGCAAACACAACCAAGAGACAGGTTGGATGAGCCTCGGGGGTCCCCTTCAACTCGATGCTTCTACTTTGAGATTCCTGCCTTGCGGTCGGGTCCCTGACAGCTCTCATTCTACAATTATACAATTCCTCCTGTGAGATCCATATGATTGATTGATTGATTGATTGACCTGAACGGAACCGATTGACCTGAACTGGGCGAAACGGAGGCTCATCTAGTCCAACTGCACAGCAATCTCAACACAGAATCATACAATGGCAGAGCTGGAAGGGACCCTTAAAGGTCATCCAGTCCAACCCGCAGCAAGGCCAAACCCGCCCCATTGGAGGGCCGGAATTCAGATTGCCGGAAGAAATATCAACAACCTCGGATATGCAGATGACACAACCTTGATGGCAGAAAGTGAGGAGGAATTAAAGAACCTTTTAATGAGGGTGAAAGAGGAGAGTGCAAAATATGGTCTGAAACTCGACATCAAAAAATGAAGATCATGGCCACTGATCCCATCACCTCCTGGCAAATAGAAGGGGAAGAAATGGAGGCAGTGAGAGATTTTACTTTCTTGGGCTCCATGATCACTGCAGATGGTGACAGCAGTCACGAAATTAAGGACGCCTGCTTCTTGGGAGAAAAGCAATGACAAACCTAGACAGCATCTTCAAAAGCAGAGACATCACCTTGCCAACAAAGGTCCGTATAGTTAAAGCTATGGTTTCCCCAGTAGTGATGTATGGAAGTGAGAGCTGGACCATAAAGTAGGTTGATCGCCGAAGAATTGATGCTTTTGAATTATGGTGCTGGAGGAGACTCTTGAGAGTCCCATGGACTGCAAGAAGATCAAACGCATCCATTCTTAAGGAAATCAGCCCTGAGTGCTCACTGAAAGGACAGATCCTGAAGCTGAGGCGCCAAGACTTTGGCCACCTCATGAGAAGAGAAGACTCCCTGGAAAAGACCCTGATGTTGGGAAAGATGGAGGGCACAAGGAGAAGGGGAGGACGGAGGACGAGATGGTGGGACAGTGTTCTCGAAGCTACCAGCATGAGTTTGACCAAACTGTGGGAGGCAGTGGAAGACAGGAGTGCCTGGCATGCTCTGGTCCATGGGGTCACGAAGAGTCGGACACGACTAAACAGCTAAACAACAACAACAACAACAACAAAGGGACCCCTGACCATTAGGTCCAGTTGTGGCTGACTCTGGGGTTGCGGTGCTCATCTCGCTTTACTGGCCGAGTACAGCTTCCAGGTCATGTGGCCAGCACGACTAAGCCGCTTCTGGCGAACCAGAGCAGCACACGGAAAAGCCGTTTACCTTCCTGCCGGAGTGGTACCTATTTATCTACTTGCACTTGCTTTCGAACTGCTAGGTTGGCAGGAGCTGGGACCGAGCAACGGGAGCTCACCCCATCGAGGGGATTCGAACCGCCGACCTCCTGATCGGCAAGTCCTAGGCTCTGTGGTTTAACGCACAGGTACCACTGTAGGAACGTCCTAAAGAAAAATGGGACCTTCCTGGATCAAATCAGAAACTGGGGCGGCTTCTGTATATCTGGGTCTGTCTCTGGGAAATACGAGGGTCGTTCATTCAAGATTTCCCCTGTCCCAGTTACCATAGGAGGATGAAATTGCACATGTATAACAATACATCTCACCACTGGTAACGTGGTCATTTGTAGCTCTGAACGCCTCACAGTTTCTCTACGTCTGATAATGGAACCAGCTGGATGCAGAGTGGTTGTCAGGCTGCTATACTTGAAAGGGAAACATTCGATGAGATGAAAGGGTGAAATTGGCCAAAATTTAAATTAAATTAAAATCAAATACCTGTTGGAGATGAAAGAAAGAAATAGGAACAATGTTTCATATGCGGTGGGAATTTTGGAATGAAATATATGGAGAAATCCAAAAGATGTTTAAAATATCTTTCAGTCAAAAACCGGAGGCATTCCTTTTAGGTATAATCACAAATGATATACCTGACAATCAAAGGAAAGTCTTCCTTTCTGCAACGACAGCTGCCAGGATGCTTGTAGGAAAAAATCGGAAAGGGGGAAAAATTCCATCAATAAAAGAAGGGCAAATTAAATTTTGTGAATATATAAATCTGGCAAGACTCACGGCATTCATAAGAGGACAATCAGAGCAGAAATTATGAAAATAATGGGAATGCACTAAAGAGTATATGAAAAAACATTGTTCTGGAAGCATATCGGTATGTAATGAATGATGCTTTGCAGGGTTAAAGAAAAAGAAAAATGATGTAAAATAGAGGTCTTCTACATTAGACACCACAATTTAGAAAGAGTCACATTTTTGAGGTCTTAGAACAAAGGAAGGAAGTCAATATGTGTATATGCATGTAAGTTCTTAAAGAAATGGGGGTGCCTGATCACCTCATCTGTCTCCTGAGAAATCTCTATGTGGGACAAGAAGCTACAGTTAGAACAGGATATGGAACAACTGATTGGTTCAAAATTGGGAAAGGAGTACGACAAGGCTGTATATTGTCTCCCTGCTTATTTAACTTATATGCAGAATTCATCATGTGAAAGGCTGGGCTGGATGAATCCCAAACCGGAATTAAGATTGCCGGAATATCTATCAACAACCTCAGATATGCTGATGACACAACCTTGATGGCAGAAAGTGAGGAGGAATTAAAGAATCTTTTATTGAGGGTGAAAGAGGAGAGCCAAAATATGGTTTGAAGCTCAACATAAAAAAAAACAAAGATCATGGCCACTGGTCCCATCACCTCCTGGCAAATTAGAAGGGGAAGAAATGGAGGCAGTGAGAGATTTTACTTTCTTGGGCTCCATGATCACTGCAGATGGTGACAGCAGCCACGAAATTAAAAGACGCCTGCTTCTTGGGAGAAAAGCAATGACAAACCTAGACAGCATCTTCAAAAGCAGAGACATCACCTTGCCAACAAAGGTCCGTATAGTAAAAGCTATGGTTTTCCCAGTAGTGGTTTTCCCAAGCCTTGCAGGACCTTGCTCCCACTGGCGACTCATTGACTGAGCTTGTTGAGGGCTGGAATATCCAGCTCCTGGCAGCCATCGATGAGATCACACCTAAGCACCCTCTGTGACCCCACAGAAACCGGGCTCCCTGGTTTACCGAGGAGCTCCAGAAAATGAAGCGGGACCTCAGACGGCTAGAGCGAGTATGGCGGGGTGCCCGTGACGGAGCTTCAAGAACATCTTATAGGGTTTTTGTGAAAACCTACGAGATGGCAGTGAAGGCTGCTAAGAAGTCTTACTTCTCGGCCTCCATTGCATCCGCTAGCTTTCGCCCGGCACAATTATTTAGTATAATTAGGTCTTTAACGTCCCTGGAGGGACAGCCAAATTTAAATAACAATTTGACACACAGCTGTGAGGCATTTGCAAGCTTTTTTGCGGAGAAGGTCCTGTTGCTCCGCCATGACCTCCCTGCCAATTTGGATACAATAAAGGAACTGGAGGCCCCTCGACTGTCCTCGGGTCCAGTATTGGACCACTTTGACCGGATATCCCCAGCTGATGTGGACAGACTCCTCCGAGCTGGAAAGCCAACCACCTGTCCTCTTGACCCGTGCCCGTCTTGGCTAATTAGAACGTGTCCAGACGAGGTGCGGGTGCCCCTAGGGGATATCATAAATTTGTCCTTTGGCACCAGGACATTCCCAGGGGAACTGAAGGAGGTAGTGGTGCGTCCGATCTTAAAGAAAACATCATTAGATCCTTTAGATCTATCCAATTACCGCCCGGTTTCGAATCTTCCATTCCTGGGTAAGGTGATTGAGAGAGCGGTTGCTGAACAGCTTGGTGGGTTTCTGGATGAAACATCGGCCCTGGATCCATTCCAGTCCGGCTTCCGCGCTGGTCATGGGACTGAGACGGCTCTGGTTGCCCTAACAGATGATCTTCGTAGACACCTGGATCGAGGCGGGTTGGGGCTGCTGATTTTTTTATACCTGGCAACAGCCTTCGACATGGTCGCTCACGAAAACCTGGACCACCGCCTCGCCGACGTGGGGATCCAGGGCACAGTCCTTCAATGGCTGCGCTCATTTTTCTCTGGTCGGGGACAGAGGGTGGCGCTTGGGGGGGGGAACTGTCATCGTGCCACTCCTTGGTGTGTGGAGTGCCTCAGGGTGCAATACTCTCCCCGATGCTTTTCAACATCTTTATGCACTTGTCCGGAGTTTTGGGCTGGGCTGCCATCAGTATGTTGATGACACCCAACTCTATCTGTTGATGGATGGCCATCCTGACTCGGCCCCAGACACAGTGATCAGATGTTTAGAAGCTGTGGCTGGATGGTTACGTGGGAGCCGGTTGAAGCTAAATCCTTCAAAGACAGAGGTCCTGTGGCTGGGACGGGGCGATATGGGATTGGGGGGGCAACTCCCATCTCTTGCGGGGGCGCAATTAGTGCCAGCACCATCCGTTAAGAGTTTGGGTGTAATCTTCGACACCTCCCTTTCCATGGAGGCACAGATTGCAGCTATAACAAAGGCGGCATTTTTCCATCTCCGCCAAGCTAAGCAGTTGGCTCCTTACCTCTCTCGCCCTGACCTAGCCACTGTGATCCACGCGACGGTCACCTCCAGACTGGATTATTGTAACTCGCTCTACGTGGGGCTGCCCTTGAGACTGACCCAGAAACTCCAGTGGGTGCAGAATGCTGCAGCGAGACTCCTTACGGGGTCCTCGCTGCGAGATCACATTCACCCGGTGCTATACCAGCTGCACTGTCTCCCGGTGGAGTACAGGATCAGGTTTAAGGTGCTGGTTTTAACCTTTAAAGCCCTATACGGCCTAGGACCCTCGTACCTACGGGACCGCCTCTCCTGGTATGTCCCACAGAGGAACTTACGGTCTTCAAATAAAAACATCCTGAAGGTCCCAGGCCACAGAGAGGTTAGGCTGGCCTCAACTAGAGCCAGGGCTTTTTCGGCTGTGGCTCCAATCTGGTGGAACACTCTGTCACAAGAGACTAGGGGCCTGCGGGGGCTGTTCTGCCAGGCCTTTGGTTGGGGTTCAGTCTGACTCCCTCTCCCCTTTTGTAGCACCCTGCTTGTGGTTAACGCTTAGCTGGAATGAAATATTCAACGCAGCAATAGAGAAATTAAAATAATAATTTATTTGTCAGACAAATAAATGAGAGGCACAGTGGTATATGGTTACCAAGCTCTGGCCTGCCTTCCTGCCATTATGGCCAGCACTTATATTCCCTCAGCCCAGCCCCCTTGCTCCTCCTTTGGCTGCCTCTGTCCAATCAGCCTGGTTGAAATTCCTATTGGCTGTTTGCTAGAACCAATCATAAAAGATACACCCATTTCCTATTACCTTTTATGGGAGACAGAGAGCTATATTTTCTTCTATTTATAAATGGCAAATAAGTAGTCATATATCTTACATTTACCTCGACCAGGCACCTTAATTACCAGATAACCTTTGGCCCCTCTTGCCCTATTCCCTGCAAAACAGATGGCTAATGGTTCTAATTTTATCTGAACAGATCTTTTGTTCACCTTCTCACACACCATCTATGAAAGAGCTCCTTCTTTGGAGGTCATATGTCAGGAGTGCTCTGATGGTGTTTCCTGCTTGGCAGGGGTTTGGACTCAATGGCCCTTGTGGTCTATTCCAACTCTTCTATGATTCTATGAAATAAGAATTTAACATTTATTACTTTCTAGATGCTTACTGCATTCAGGCAACAGAATATCATATTATACATAACATAAATAACCTTTTAAGAGGAAAAGAAATCTTTGCAGAGTAAAAGGATCTCAATTTAAAAGGAACAAGGAACAGCTTAAAAAACGGCTCTTTGCTCCCCCTCTTGCCAGCCAGATGCTTTGACCTTTTTGACCTTTAGGCAAATGACTCTTTGTATGATGAGAGGCCAAATGGCAAAACCTTTTACTATTTACTAATTCTTAATTTAGCCGCTTTATTACAGCTTAATTATATTCTGTAATATGTAGGGTCAGTGACCTTTTGCTCTCAGCTTTTTTTTTATGACCGCAATAAACCAAAGGGGCCTCTGACAAAGACCTTGCCTGCTGGTTTCCTGCCTCGAAAGAAACATTTGTGAATTTAAGCTCATTTTTAGAATACAGGAATCTGATCAAAATATAAGCCTTGATTAAAATGCAGGCTATGATCAGATGCCTCATTCCCCCCTTTCAAGCTCAAGGACCTTCATCCCAAGTGTCAGCGCTGCCCAAGGTCCCAGCTCACACAAGACCAACGCTGCTCCTTGCTCAAGTTTAAAAGTCTTTATTGAAGTTCAGTCTCATTTCTAGACGCGCAGCGCGCAACGCTACATCTATCCGTCAGACCGTAGAACTCCCATCTGAGTCTCCTCCCCCCTGACACCAGCTTAAGATTCTAGCCTTACTCCACCTCTTCCTCTGTTCCTTCTTTCTCTGGGTCTTTCTGCTAGTCGGAGTCTCAGCCCTCCGAGATTCTTCTGACGCTGATTCTCCCGACTCCTCCCCCCCCCTCTTTCGGGCTTTAGGACCTGGCTCCCAATCCGGGTTTTCTGCTGTCCCGCGCTCCTCCACATTTGAACTTGGCGCGCGCGCGCAGCCTCCCACTTTCCTTCTGACCGTTACACTTGTGTCACTGCTCCCCCTTTCGGGGAGGCTAGCTGGACCTGGCCTTCCCTCCGTCTCCCCACTCCCCGATGGAGGAGAAGCTGGCCCTGACTCACGTGACTCTTCCCCCCCACTGTGCTCTGGTGGGGGAACTGGCCCTACTGCTCCGCTACTCCCTTGGGACTCCCCTCTGGTTCCTTGTTTATGGATCGTCCCCTCTGGGATTCGCCTCGCCCTTACCATAGGCGCCCCCTCCTGGGAATCTTCAGATTCGCTGGAGAAGCTCATGGAATCTCTCGGTCCACTGTCATATTCCCCTACGCTCCCCTCCGATTCCTCTCCTCCGCTCTCTATTTGCTCTCTCCCCTGCTCTTCTGCTCCTGAACCTCTGACATCCATCCCCCCCTCGAAGCCCCCCCTTCCCCCCTCCCCCTCTTCGGGTGTGGGTTCCAGGTGCTCCAGCGCTGGGGGTGTGAGTGCTGGCTTCCGTTCTCTCCCCCTGGTGTGCAACCGGCCAGCGGGATCAGGCCCCCCCACGATGGGTTCGTCGACGTCGACTTCCTCTGCTTCCATTTCTCTGCTGTCGTGCTCAAAACCAAGATCCTCCCCCCACACGTCCATGTCCTCCTCTCCACCCGGTCCCTCGGGTGAGGCTGTGTGCAAGGGCCCCCTCAGCAGTTCCCTGCTCCACCCCACTTCTGGTTGAGTGTCCCACCAATAGGAGCGGTCCGTGGCAAACCCCGAGAGCGACCCCTCCGGGGAGCTCATCCCCGGCGTCGGCTCCTCATCTGAGGAGAAACCCTGGAACGTGCTGGCTGACAGTGTGGGTGTGAAAAGCCAGTCGTCGAAATACTCCTCCGGCATGGGTCTGTGTGGGAAGATCGAATGGAACTCGTCTTTGAGGTAGTGCTCCTCCACGGCGTAGCACGGCACCCACTCGTTGGCGCTGGCCGGAGTACCCTCCCTGGCGAGGAGATATTCAACTCCCTCTTCCCCCCATCTGGAGTCCAAAATCTGTGTGACCTCGTTGAGTGGGGTCGCCCTCTGTGGTCCCTCCCCTGTTGGCGATGGGCTACGTGGAGCTGGTGCAGTCCCTGGCGCCTGAAACCTGTGGGGCGCCTTGTAAGGCGTGAGCACTGACCTGTGAAAGACTGGGTGCATTCTGGAGCCCTCCGGGAGTGTCAACCGGTAGGCCACTGGATTGATTTGTGCCGCGACCTGGTAAGGTCCCAGCTGCTTGTGTCCTAGCTTCCTCTTAGCTAGCGTTCTGGCCGGCACTGCCTGAGCTGCTAGCCAGACCCAGTCCCCTACCTGTATGTCTTCCCCAACCCTCCTGTGCCTGTCTGCCTGCATCTTGTAGGCGTGTTTCGCGAGTTCCAAGTGCCTTCGGAGTTGCTCATGGACCTCCTGTAACTCTGCGGCTAAGTGCTCTGCCCCCCGTGGCTCCCCCTCTGCATCGGTCTCCAACCCCGGGAAGGTTCTGGGGTGGCGCCCATTGTTGGCGAAGAACGGTGTCACCCCTGTAGACCCGTGCTTCGTGTTGTTGTAGGCAAACTCGGCTAGCGGTAGGTAGTCCACCCAGGTCGAGGGCTGTTGATTGGCGTAGCATCGCAGGTACTGCTGCATGATGGCGTTGACCCTCTCCGCTTGTCCGTTGGTCTGCGGGTGTCGTGCCGACGCTAAGTTGATCTTGACGTTCAGGATGCCCAGCAGCTTCTGCCAGAAGTTCGAGATGAATTGGCGGCCCCGGTCGGACAGGATGGACCGCGGCAGGCCGTGAGCTTTGAACACGTGGTCTATGAACAACTTGGCGGTCTGTTCCGCTGTGGCCACCTTCGCGCACGGAATGAAATGCGCCATCTTGGTGAAGAGGTCTACGACCACGAGTACCGCTGTTTTGCCGCGCGAACTGGGCAGATCTGTAACAAAGTCCAGGGCCACTTTCTCCCATGGTTCGAGCGGCGTCTGCAGCGGTTCCAGCAGACCTGCCGGCTTCCTGTGTACTGGCTTGGCCCTTTGGCAGGTGTCACACCTGGCAACGTAATCCGCAACTTCTCCCCGCACCTTGGGCCACCAAAAGTCCCTGGTGACTAATTCCGCCGTCTTGTCCTTGCCGAAGTGCCCAGCGCTGGGCGCGTCGTGCAGCTGCTGCAAGACTCTCGCGCGAAGGTCGTCTCCCGGTACGTAGAGAGCCCCTTTGCGGAGGAGTAGTCCGTCGCGTATCTGGAACTCGTCGTCCCTCGCTGTGCCGTTTTGCACCTCCTCCATCTTGGATTGCGCAAACGAATCCGCCTGTAGCGCGCGACGGACTGCGTCCAGGTCCACTGCGGCTGAAGCGCACGCCCACACCTCTGGTGCGAAAATGTGTTTGGCCGCTGCCGGTGCCGCTTCCTCGAGATACTGCGGCTTCCTGGATAGCGCATCCGCCATGACGTTGTTGTCTCCCGGGATGTATTCTATCCGGAAATCGAAATCTGCAAAGAACTCCGCCCAGCGGATGTGTCTCTGGTTCAGGAACTTCGCCGTGCGCCAGTACTCCAGGTTCTTGTGGTCCGTGCGGACCTGCACTGTGTGTCTGGCTCCGACGAGGAAGTGCCGCCACGCCTTGAAGGCTGCATGAATGGCCAGCAACTCCCTGTCCCAGATGGTGTAGTTCTGCTCCGACGTGCTGAGCTTCCTGGAGTAGAATGCGCACGGTCTCCAGTCCCCTTGCGGATCTTGCTGCAACAGGACCGCCCCCACCGCTCTGTCCGAGGCGTCCGTTTCAACCCTCATCGGTTTGCTGGGGTTTACGTGTAGCAGCTGTTCTTCGGACGCGAAGAGACGCTTGAGCCTCCGAAAGGACTGCTCCGCCTGGTCCGTCCAGGTGAACTTCTTCTTCTTGGAGCTGAGGGTGTCCGTGATGGCCGCCGTCTCCTTCGCGAACCCCTTGATGAACTTGCGATAAAAGTTGGCGAAACCGACGAACTTCTGGACCTCCTTCCGGTTGCGCGGGCTCTTCCAGTCCAACAGTGAGCGGACCTTGGCGCTGTCCATGGCAAGTCCCTTGTCGGACAGCTTGTAGCCCAGGAAATCCACCTCTGTCATGTCGAACTGGCACTTCTCCAGTTTGGCATAAAGTCTGTGCTCCCGTAGTCTCTGCAGGACCTCCTTGACGTCCTCCTCGTGCGCCTCCTGCGAGTCCGAAAAGATCAGGATATCATCTAAAAAGCAGACGCACTTCTTGTAGAGGAGTCCCGCTAGCACGTGGTGCATGAAAGCTTGGAAACAATGGGAGCCATTTTGGAGACCAAACGGCATGACTCTGTATTCATAGGTTCCTAAAGGCGTAAACATGGCTGTCTTCCACTCGTCGCCCTCCCGCATGCGTATAAGGTTGTAGGCCCCTCGTAGATCCAACTTGGTGAAGATCCGTCCCTTCCTCACCGTCGCGAGCAGGTCGTCAATTTTGGGCATGGGGAATGCTGTGGGCTTTGTCCTGGAATTGATGAGTCTATAATCCACTATGAGCCTCCGTTCGGGCGTGTCTCTCTTCTTCACGAAAAACACGGGACTGCCCCCCACTGCTTTGGATTCCCGGATGAATCCCCGCTTCAAATTGCGATCTATGAACTCCCTGAGTTCTTGCATTTCGTCTTCAGACATGGAGTACAGTCTCCCAGTCGGCAGCGTCGCCCCTGGCAGGAGGTCAATCTTGCAGTCGTAGGGTCTGTGGGGAGGCAGCTTGTCTGCTTCCTTCTCGCAGAAGACTTCCAAAAAGGCCTTGTACTTGTTGGGTACCGCTTGCACCATGCCTAGGTGTAGCTGCGGTGCATCCTCTTGCCCCTCTTCTTCCTGGCAGGTCTGGATGCAGTGCGCTGCGCAGTAGGAAGAGCAGAAGGTCAATTGCCGCTGGTACCACGCTAATGCCGGGCTGTGCCTATCCAGCCAACTCATGCCCAACACTATGGGCGTGTCCGACAGGTGGGTGACGTTGAAACTGATGACTTCGCGGTGGTTCCCAATTTGCATCACCAGAGGCGGTGTCTGCTGTACCACCTCTCCTCCCAGTATCTTCCTGCCATCTACCGTGACAACATTTAGGGGCGTCGTGGCTGGCAGGAGTGCTATGCGATGCTGCTTGACGAAGTCCAACCCTACAAAGTCTGCGTTGCTACCAGAGTCAATGGTAATAGGGACCTCCAGGGTGATCCCATCGGGCAGCTGGAGCGATGCAGTGAGTTGCACCACTGGTTTGGGTGGGAGGGGGTCTGTGGGCTGCAAAATCTCTGGGGACTGCTTCACTGACTTGCCTGGTTGAGCCCCAGAGCCTCCATCTCCAACCAGGCGTCGCCTTTTCCCTGCTGCTCAACTCCCTGCTGAATTCCTCCTTTAACAGTTGCTGAGGCTGCAGTGTGCTTCTGGAGCCTCTGGGGACACTCTTTCGCCATGTGCTGTGCACTGTCGCAGATGTAACACTTCCTGCTCCCTCTAGGAGCCTTCGCCTTGACTGCTCCTGGTGTTTGGGCTCTGCTTGCTGTCTGAGCCCTTGCACCTCCGATTTCCATTGGCTCCTCTCCACTCATGAGAGGAGGCGTGGACTGAGCGCGCTCTGTCTCTCTGGGTAGGAAGGGAGTCGTTCTAACTGACGTGTTTGCTCTTCGCCCCTCCTCCCTGCTCCACGGGCGTTCTTCCAGGCGCACCCCAATTGCGAGCGCCCTCTGGACTACTTCTGCTGTATTTTGGGGTCTCTCTCCCCTGGCCAGCTCATCTTTCACGGCTCCATTCAGCCCCTCCCAGAACAGATCCCTGACGGCAGCTGAGTCCTTCTGCCAGCCCAGCACATTTACTAACCCAAAAAAGCGGGAATGATACTGGCGCACCGTCGCTCTTCCTTGTCGCAATCCATGCATTTCCCTTCTAGCGACATCCACATCCACCGTTGATTTAAAGCAAGCGTCCATGGCTCCAATAAAAGCGCTTGAATCTTTGAGGGCGGGGTCATTTTCGCGTAGCAAGGTTCGCAGCCACGACTTAGCTTCCCCATGCAGATGAGTGATTATGAAACCCACTTTCTCCTCCTCATCTCTAAAATCTTTCCGAAGCAAATTGAGCGCGAAGACTACTTCTGCTCTGAAGTTAGGGTACTGCTGCAGGTTCCCGTCAAAATGGGTCACAAGGCTCGCCCCCCCTTTCCCCATTTGTCCCACCTGGCTTGCAGATCCTGGCAGAGCGCAGCTGTGTCTTCTTCTTTTTTCTTAGACGCAGCCAATTCTGCGTAGAGCGTTGACACCGCTTCCTGCAATTGCTTGACTTTTTCCTCAGTCGTCATCTTTGCCTATCTCCGTGAGCTCGCAGAGTTTACTGGAGATGGGAGTTACTGTCAGCACTGCCCAAGGTCCCAGCTCACACAAGACCAACGCTGCTCCTTGCTCAAGTTTAAAAGTCTTTATTGAAGTTCAGTCTCATTTCTAGACGCGCAGCGCGCAACGCTACATCTATCCGTCAGACCGTAGAACTCCCATCTGAGTCTCCTCCCCCCTGACACCAGCTTAAGATTCTAGCCTTACTCCACCTCTTCCTCTGTTCCTTCTTTCTCTGGGTCTTTCTGCTAGTCGGAGTCTCAGCCGTCCGAGATTCTTCTGACGCTGATTCTCCCGACTCCTCCCCCCCCCTCTTTCGGGCTTTAGGACCTGGCTCCCAATCCGGGTTTTCTGCTGTCCCGCGCTCCTCCACATTTGAACTTGGCGCGCGCGCGCAGCCTCCCACTTTCCTTCTGACCGTTACACTTGTGTCACTGCTCCCCCTTTCGGGGAGGCTAGCTGGACCTGGCCTTCCCTCCGTCTCCCCACTCCCCGATGGAGGAGAAGCTGGCCCTGACTCACGTGACTCTTCCCCCCCACTGTGCTCTGGTGGGGGAACTGGCCCTACTGCTCCGCTACTCCCTTGGGACTCCCCTCTGGTTCCTTGTTTATGGATCGTCCCCTCTGGGATTCGCCTCGCCCTTACCATAGGCGCCCCCTCCTGGGAATCTTCAGATTCGCTGGAGAAGCTCATGGAATCTCTCGGTCCACTGTCATATTCCCCTACGCTCCCCTCCGATTCCTCTCCTCCGCTCTCTATTTGCTCTCTCCCCTGCTCTTCTGCTCCTGAACCTCTGACACCAAGTGTCCTTGATAGCTTGACCTTCATCATATTCCTGAGGTAAAGCTCTGTATAGAGCCATGATATGAGGTAGAGTTTCATTTGAAATCATCTTGCTAATTGTACTTCTAAAACATGAAATGATACATGGCACCATACACAAAACCATTACTACTACCGTCAAGAAAAACAAGCAAGACAATAGTATCCCTTTGAGTCCCGCAACATTGGGTAACCAATTGGTGAGCCATCCCATATCCCATCCTTCCCATGTTTGTACTGGGACATGTGCTATATTCTCCATCTTTGTAGCCAACACACGGATTGCCTCACCATTATCAGAAATGTTAAAGCAACAGGCATTCCCTGTCAAGTTCAAGACTCCACATAGGCCTCCCTGCCTGGCAAGTACATAATCCATTCCCATTTTCAGCTGCAAAATGGCGGCTCTACTTTCATCCAACTGTTGTGCAATAAGTCTCAAACTCTGGGCCGTTGCATTGGTTACAAGTTCCACTACTGCTTGCAATTGAATTATTCTGTTTAGATTATAAATAGGATCCCGTGCCCCTTGTATGAGCTCATCAGGATTCCAGGAGGCAGGTTCATAATAGGCTATAATGCGCTCTGGTGGCCAATCATCAGTATCGCTCCAACTTTGGGTACTTCCTCCTGCTATATGAGAAATATCAGCGTTTCTTCGTGTACGCTTGGCCGAACTAGTGGGCATAATCCACATTGGTGGTAATACCCATCCCAGGAAACAAGTCCCACTCCATTTGGAAGGGAGTTTCTTGTATGCCCATTCTCCACATATCCACCACAACCATCGGGTCTGAGGTTTTTGGTATGTGGAGTGCATAAGGCGAAATATCAAAAGGGGTACAGAGTTCACAGTGCAGTATGTTAGATTGCCTTTTGCTGTCACAGTTATGTTCCACACCATTTTCCATGCATGAATAAAAGGAGGTGCACAGGGCAAGGTATTCCGAGTTCGATAGGTAGTACCATTTGCCCAGGTTTGACTATTCTTAATATAATCCCAAGTATAGTGGCAATGAGAAGAGCCTATCATGGTAGAATCAGCTGCCTCTGATTATTTATGTACACAGAATTCCCCTTGTACAGGTATAACTCGTATTGGTTTAGTTGAGTTCCATCCGGGGAAATTCTGTACTTCTGTTTGGTGTGGCATTTCGCTTACCATACCAATGGCATTTAATGGTATCGGTAATAAGGGCATACCTCCCTCTGAATCATCTGGCCCAAGAGAGCAAACAAGGCAATTGGTCCTATTTGTAACATTGGCTACCATCTCAGCTAAGCCTACCCACATATTGTGGTTTTGACTGAATCCATATTTAGCAAATTTGGTCAGATTCAAGGACCCTTCCCCTTCCCAAGGGATCAGGATTAACAATAAAATCATGTTGATGTCTAGTATATGCATTCCTTCCACAAAAGATTACCTTATTGTGATAGCAAAAAAATATTAGCCCCAATATAATTCCCCCAGTGACAGAAATGGGAAACCACCAAGACCAAAACATATATCCCGAGGATCCCCAATGAGTAATATCCCTGATAATTGTTCCACAGGGGGGGCAGTCAATCAATTGTATAAGAGAATCTTCCCGTTCACAATCGCTGGTTCAGATGCTCCTCAAGCTTCAGGCGTGCGCAGGTCAGCCAGCTTCCAGGTTGTGGCTGCAGCAGGCCGGTCGTCTAATGTTGCCCGTGACCTAGCCCGTTCCCCGTAGGGCTAGATACAGGGGTTTTTGGAGAGAGTCAGTTTAAAAGGATTAGAGGGGTCACCTTTGCACGTCCAACTGCCTTCGGACTTCTTCAAACGGGAGTGATGAATCCAGGGGGTCACCTCAGCTACCTTCACCGCTGTTGGAGTAGAGAGCAAGATGGTGTAAGGTCCACGCCACTTAGGTGCAAGTGGATCGCGTTTCCACTCTTTCACCCATACGCTATGCCAGCCTGGAACGGATGAATCGGCTCGGCAATGCTGCAAGGCGTGTGCTTGAGGGCCCACCTGTTAAGATAAACAACAACAAAAACACGGGAGAGAGACAAAAACACGGGAGAGAGATTGCACTTGTCCCTGTGTCACATGGTCTCCTATTTGTTTGAGGTCAGCTGGAATATCCTGAACAAAGGAGGTTGGCCTCCCATACAGGAGCTCAAAAGGTGACAACTTAAGTCTTTTTGTGGGTGCGCACCGAACACGAAACAGTGTTATGGGTAACACATCACTGCTGTGGCCAGCATTACCATCTTTTCCTTCTGCCACTTCTTCTTCTCTTGTTTCTCAGCCTCATCCCTATTCCGCTCACTTACTCACTTTCATAAGAACTTGCATGGAAGTGGCCTCCCAATTTTTCTCACAGGCCCATATAATTTCAGCACAAACAGTTGGGCCTGGTGAGCATCTAAGGTCCCCAACCCTAATCTGCAGGTTGCCATCTGATTGGATTTTATTCTGATCCTGATCTGATTTGAGGATGTATTTTAATTGTCTGATTTTATGTTAATGTGTTATACATTCAATGTTAGCCGCTCTGAGCCCGGCTTCAGCTGGGGAGGGCGGGATATAAATAAAATTTATTATTATTATGATTATTAGTGATGTATGGAAGTGAGAGCTGGACCATAAAGAAGGCTGATTACCAAAGAATTGATGCTTTTGAATTCTGGTGCTGGAAGAGACTCTTGAGAGTCCCATGGACTGCAAGAAGATCAAACCTCTCTATTCTGAAGGAAATCAGCCCTGAGTGCTCACTGGAAGGACAGATCGTGAAGCTGAGGCTCCAGTACTTTGGCCACCTCATGAGAAGAGAAGACTCCCTGGAAAAGACCCTGATGTTGGGAAAGATGGAGGGCACAAGGAGAAGGGGGTGACAGAGGACGAGATGGTTGGACAGTGTTCTCAAAGCTACTAGCATAAGTTTGACCAAACTGCGGGAGGCAGTGGAAGACAGGAGTACCTGGCATGCTCTGGTCCATGGGGTCACGAAGAGTCGGACACGACTAAACGACTAAACAGCAACAAGAAGATGAAAAAAGAGACGCATAATTGTAAGAGACTCAGGAGTCTGCATGGGATGGGACAGCGATGCTGCAAATGCAGCAGAGAGAGATAGAATCATAGAATCATAGAATCATAGAATCATAGAGTTGGAAGAGACCACAAGGGCCATCGAGTCCAACCCCCTGCCAAGCAGGAAACACCATCAGAGCACTCCTGACATATGGTTGTCAAGCCCTAAGATTTCAAGGTCTCCCAGAGGAGTTGATAGAAGAAAAAATTACCAAAGAATTGACCAAGTGGCTACATTTACAAGAAGATGAAATCTCCAGCGGCATCTGGGGGATATTAGAATCAAATCGAGCATAGCAAAAGCCAATAAATGGCCCGGTGACTGTTTGGTGTCTTTCAGCTCGAGTGGTATCAGAGATAAAGTCTTACAGACCAGAAATAAAAGAAAACTCAGAATAGATAATAATAATAATAATAATAATAATAATAATAATAATAATTTATTGTTTGTACCCTGCCCATCTGGCTGGGTTTCCCCAGCCACTCTGGGCGGCTTCCACAGAGACCAAAAATAAACTAAAATGTCACACATTAAAAACTTCCCTGAACAGAGCTGCCTTCAGATGTCTTCTGAATGTCAGGTAGTTGTTTATTCCTTTGACATCTGATGGGAGGGCGTTCCACAGGGTGGGCGCCACTACCGAGAAGGCCCTCTGCCTGGTTCCCTGTAGCTTTGCTTCTCGCAATGAGGGAACCGCCAGAAGGCCCTCAGCGCTGGACCTCAGTGTCCAGGCAGAACAATGGGGGTGGAGACATTCCTTCAGGTATACAGGACCGAGGCCGTTTAGGGCTTTAAAGGTCAACACCAACACTTTGAATTGTGCTCGGAAACGTACTGGGAGCCAATGTAGGTCTTTCAAGACCGGTGTTATGTGGTCTCGGCGGCCGCCCCCAGTCACCAGTCTAGCTGCCGCATTCTGGATTAGTTGTAGTTTCCGGGTCACCTTCAAAGGTAGCCCACATAGAGCGCATTGCAGTAGTCCAAGCGGGAGATAACTAGGCTCCAATACTTTGGCCACCTCATGAGAAGAGAAGACTCCCTGGAAAAGACCCTGATGTTTGGAGACAGTGAGAAAGAAGCAGGCTGTGTGTGGTGACCTTGAAGAACTGATAAGACTTTCTCTGTGAGGCCAGTGTTTTGAGAATAGCACGAAATTGTAAGTACAAGGGGGGGGGAGGCGGCGGCGAAATGACAGACAGGCAAACAAGGAAAAAGTACCCTTCGGCTACTGCCCCAGTGACAGCACTGGCTAGAAGGGGCTCAGCCCAAGAAGAGGGTCCCACCTCAGAAATGGTGACCTACCTCTCAGGCTTTAAACGGAAAATGTTTAAAGATATGCAAAAGCAATTTGAACAGGTCAGGGAAGAAAGACATGAAGCAGGTTAGAAAGGATATGAAGGCGAATAGAACTAAAGTGACAGACAAATTGGAGGCTTTGGATTCCTTGGTTAAAAAACTGGAGGAAAAATCTAAAAAAACTGAAAATCAGAGTGAAGAACTGAGGGAGGAACAGCAAATGATACATGGGAATATGAGAGGACTATCTGGTAGTCAGGATCAGCTGGAGGACCAGCTTGCCCTCTTGAATTAAGGCAAAATTCCAATGTTCTGAGAATAAAAGGTCCCCCAGAGGGAGAAGGTGACCCAAATCTGTTGATGTATATTGCTAATTGGATGGGAGAGGAGCAGGCCTATGTGGAGCTTGTTTGGAGGTTCTAGCAGGGGAGCGCCGCTATCGTATACCCTTGACCGAAGAACGGTACACTCCTTCTATCTGGGATGGTCGTCCTCTTCCACCAAGCGCGCAGCTTCGGGAGGGACGCACATGGAGCGGTGAGGGAGGAAGGGGACACCCGCCTAGCCAGCCAGATCAGCCAAATCAACCCTGGCGATCAATGGGGTGACAGATGTCGCAGCCAGATCGCCCTCACATCCATCTGGCCTATGTGGAAGATGCTATAGAGCAGGGGCCCTCAAACTATGGTCTGTGGGTCAGATCCAGCCTGCCAGGGATCTGAACCCGGCCCGCCCGGCAATTGCAGAACCCACCACTGTCTAACGGGTCTATGGGGAAAGGAAGTACGCCATCCCGTGCACGAGCGCGACCTCTGCATCCGGCGTCCATTGATACCGCGAGTGGTTGGTTGGTTGCAGGGAGGGGAGGCGGTGTGCAAGCAAGAGTAGGGATGATGCAATCCTGCGCACGCGCAGCAGGCGGGCCAGCGCTTTTGCGTTCTCTCTCTCCATGGTTCATGGCTGCGCAAGGCAAGCGACTCGGGTGAGGGAAGTGGCCATTTCGGGGCCGGAGAGCCTCATTCTGCCACTCAGCACAGCAGGTGGGAGGAGGCCCCACCTCAAGCAGCATCACTAATTTCTTTGCATTTCTCCCCTCTGAGACATATCTTAATCTCAGGAACCATGCACTCAAAATTGCAACCATCTTTGGCAGCACCTATGGCTGTGAACAGACTGTTTTCTGAATGAAACATCTGAAATCTACAACCAGATCCAGACTAACTGATAATAATAATAATAATAATAATAATAATAATAATAATAATAATAATAATAATTTATTACTTGTACCCCGCACATCTGGCTGGGTTTCCCCAGCCACTCTGGGCGGCTTCCACAGAACCCAAAAATACACTAAAATATCACACATTAAAAACTTCCCTGAAGAGGGCTGCCTTAAGATGTCTTCTGAATGTCAGGTAGTTGTTTATCGCTTTGACATCTGATGGGAGGGCGTTGCACAGGATGGGAGCCACTACCGAGAAGGCACTCTGCCTGGTTCCCTGTAGCTTTGCTTCTCGCAATGAGGGAACCGCCAGAAGGCCCTCGGAGCTGGACCTCAGCATCCGGGCAGAACGATGGGGGTGGAGACGCTCCTTCAGGTATACTGGGCCGAAGCCGTTTAGGGCTTTAAAAGTCAACACCAGCACTTTGAATTGTGCTCGGAAATGTACTGGGAGCCAATGTAGGTCTTTCAAGACCGGTGTTATGTGGTCTCGGCGTCAGCCCCCAGTCACCAGTCTAGCTGCCGCATTCTGGATTAGTTGTAGTTTCCGGGTCAACTTCAAAGGTAGCCCCACGTAGAGCGCATTGCAGTAGTCCAAGCAGGAGATAACGAGAGCATGCACCACTCTCGCGAGACAGTCCGCGGGAAGGTAGGGTCTCAGCCTGCGTACCAGGTGGAGTTGGTAGACAGCTGCCCTGGATACAGAATTGACCTGTTGTGAGTGGACAGCTGTGAGTCCAAAATGACTCCCAGGCTGCGCACCTGGTCCTTCAGGGGCACAGTTACCCCATTCAAGACCAGGGGGTCCTCCACACCAGCCCGCCCCCTGTCCCCCCAAAACAGTACTTCTGTCTTGTCAGGATTCAACCTCAATCCATTAGCCGCCATCCATCCTCCAACCGCCTCCAGGCACTCACACAGGACCTTCACTGCCTTCACTGGTTCTGATTTGAAAGAGAGGTAGAGCTGGGTATCATCTGCATATTGATGGACACCCAGTCCAAACCCCCTGATGATCTCTCCCAGCGGCTTCATATAGATTTTAAAAAGCATGGGGGAAAGGACGGAACCCTGAGGCACCCCACAAGTGAGGGCCCAGGGGTCTGAACACTCATCCCCCCCCACCACTTTCTGGACACGGCCCAGGAGGAAGGAGCGAAACCACTGTATGACAGTGCCCCCAGCTCCCAGCCCCTCTAGACGGTCCAGAAGGATGTTATGGTCGATTGTATCAAAGGCGGCTGAGAGATCCAGCAGAACTAGGAAACAGCTCTCACCTTTGTCCCTAGCTCGCCGGAGATCATCAACCAGCGCGACCAAGGCAGTTTCAGTCCCATGATGAGGCCTGAATCCCGATTGGAAGGGATCCAAATGGTCCGCATCCTCCAGGCGTGCCTGGAGTTGTTCAGCAACCACTCGCTCAATCACCTTGCCCAAGAATGGAAGATTTGAGACTGGGCGATAGTTGGCCATATTGGCTGGGTCTAAAGATGTATTTTTAAGAAGCGGTTTAATGGCTGCCTCTTTCAGTGGATCTGGGAATGTTCCCTCACAGAGGGAAGCATTCACCACCCCGCAGAGCCCATCGCCCAGCCCTTCCCGGCTTGCTTTTATTAGCCAGGATGGGCAAGGATCAAGGAGACAGGTGGTTGGTTTCACGCGTCCAAACAGCCTGTCCCGAGCGGCCCCTTGTAAGGTCGTGTTGGCATGAATGTTAAAACCCCTAGGACAACCAAACTAGGTGTCTCCAGGAGAACATCCGCCACGACCTGAAGCAGCTTGGACAGGGAATCCTTGGTGCAGCGGGGAGGTTGGTACACCAAAAGGAATCCTGTACTGCCCCTATTGCCCAACTTCCAGAACATGCACTCAGAAAACTGGGTCTTCCCAGTAGGACGCCTGATGCAAGCTAATGACTTCCTAAAAATCACTGCAACACCCCCTCCCCGCCCACATGACCTGGGTTGCTGTGTGTAAGAGAAACCTGGTGGGCAAGCAGCTTCAAGGACAGGCCCATCTGCTTCCTCCAACCAGGTCTCTGTCACACATGCCAGGTTAAATCCTCCATCCACAATCAGGTCGTGGATGGCAGTGGTTTTATTCATCATTGACCTGGCATTACACAGCAACACCTTCAGGTCATGTGGGTTTCCCCTGTTGATTCCAGTATCCATCCGGTCAAGGCCAGACCTGGAGGCAGGGATAGTCTTCAAACACCGACTAAACCTGCCTCCTCGGTAATGACATGATCTGGTCTTAGCGTAACTCCGCCTCCTGCCCATGATCACTGAGATCAGATGTCCCAGTGCTTCCCCCCCTGTGGAACTTGTCCCAGCCATCGTGTTGGGCTGGGGCTCCACTCCCAGGCAGCCCTGATCCTGCCCCTTAAAAACAAAACACAAACTATACAGAACCAATAAAACAACAAAAAACAAAAACAGAACAATTATACTAAAATTAATCCCCAACCAAATATCCATCCCACCCACCCACCCCCAACAAAGCAAAAAGGGGAAAAAAAGAAATAAAAATTTAAAATGCCTTGAGGACATTTTAAAACACATTAACCACTTGGAACAGTGAAGCAATGGCAGAACAACTTCCCAGACTTCCCCAAAGGTTTGTTCCAAATAAGGGCCTGGGCCACGCCCCCTGGGCCAGTTGGAAAAGGCCCTGGAAGGGAGCAGGCCCTGCAGTCCTCACCACAGCCGATGGTCCCACTTGCATCACTTGCTGCGACTAGCAGTGACAAATATGGAACCAGATATTTACCATCTCATTAGCCAAAAGCAGGCTCATACTTGCCATTGAAATAATCAATCAATCAATCAATCAATCAATCAATCAATCCATCCTTTATTATGGCCCAGAGACCCAACAAATCATTACAAAGCAATGCACAATTCAGACAGCCTACCTCCAGGTTAAACAAGCATTTTGTTCAGACCTAAAGATAGGGATCATTGGTTCTTGCAACCACCGATAAAAACTTTGCCACTGCTAATGTTCTAGCATTTGTCCGGTCTTCCAATAGGAACCTGACATAGTGAGCCTCTGATTTTCCCGGGAAAGGTACCAGCAAGGGTAATATCAGTTCAGCCCTGGCTTGCACGTATTTCGCACAGTGCAGCAAAATATGTTTTATAGAATGGATGTCTTGAGCACACGAGCAAAGTCTGTCCTGGTAGGGAACTCCTCTCAACGTGCCATCCAACACTGCAGAAGGAAAGACGTTTAGTCTGGCTTTGGTGAATAACCTTTGATAATTTGGTACCGTCAGGTTTTTAATGTAAGGTGTTAACTTAAAGACATGCCCATATTGTACTCCTACTGCCAGCGGACTACAGACTGTGTGTGTTCGAGCTCGCAAGTCACTGTGTGCATTATCCCATAATCTTTGCTTTAACGTCTTTAGGGCACCTTCATAACCCAGGTAATACAGTTGGGGGGGTGACAGACCAATAGAGGTGGCTTTTCTAGCCATGGTTTTCTGCCATTTGCTGACAAACTCCTCATTGGTCAGGTGTTGGTACAAACCCTTCCCTAGATCAAACACTGAAATCCTGAGCCAATGTTTTAGGGCAGACCACCACGCTTTAGTTGAAATTGGGCATTAACCAGCTTCTAACAGAAGTATGGAGTTGGGGACACAGTTGGGTACTTGCAGCAGAGATTGTAGAAATTTTGCCCGAAAGCCATCTAGCTTTGGCAGGTCCCCATTATGCCAGACATTTGCAGCGTACAGGAGTTGGGAAACGGGTTTTGCGTTGAAAACCCTTAAGGCTGCTGGAACATATTTGCCACCCTTTGTGAAAAAGAATCTGAGTATGTCTAGCTTTGTGATCTCCACCTTTTGAAGGGAGGTTTGCCAGTGGTGCTTCCAAGATCCTGTATGATGGAATGTGAGCCCTAGATAACTGAAGTATTTGATCTGTTCAAGGTTATGGCCATTCCAGCACCCATTTAGACCAAGAGAAGCTTCTTTTGAATACAGTGGTACCTTGGGTTAAGAACTTAATTCATTCTGGAGGTCCGTTCTTAACCTGAAACTGTTCTTAACCTGAAGCACCACTTTAGCTAATGGGGCCTCCCGCTGCTGCCGTGCCGCCGGAGCACGATTTCTGTTCTCATCCTGAAGCAAAGTTCTTAACCCGAGGTACTATTTCTTGGTTAGTGGAGTCTGTAACCTGAAGCGTATGTAACCCAAGGTACCACTGTACTAAAATTTTAGATTTTTCAAAAATAATGGATAAACCATTTCCAGAACAGTAATCAGAAAACTTCCTCAGCAGATATTTCAAACCCAGTCTGGAGATGATGGCCACATCATCCGCATATAACAACAAGGGGGTCCTTCTCATTCCTGTTTTTGGAATGTGTCCATCTGGGTCCATTAAGCTCTCTTCTAGGTAATTTAAGAATAGGCAAAACAGTGTGGGGGCCAAAATGCATCCCTGTCTCACCCCCCTAGTCATCTCGATACTGTTCGATAACTGTCCCTGTTGACCGCATCGGACCTGCAGTTTGGTTCCATTGTACAGGGCTTTTATAAGAAAGGGGAGTTGTTTGTCCTGCAAAATCAGATTTAATTTGGACCATAGCTGGGATCTGGGGATGGAATCGAATGCTGATTTCAGATCCATGAAGGCCACAAAGAGTTTACCCTGTAGAGGCCTGGTATAAAGTCTTTCCCCCGGAGCCTTTCCGCTCTTCAGATTCCCAATTAATGTATAGACTTCCTCCACAGTAACCGGCCTCCAGTGAGGGAGCAGTGACAATTCTACACTGTCATCATCCTGGAAGCTGGAAGGGAGGTTTGGATTTTCCATAAATATATTTCTGAAGTGGTTCTCCCAAACCTGAGCTGGAATGGCACAGCTGGGGGCTGAAGAGCTATTTTTCATTGAGTCGGAGACCAGTTGCCAAAAAAGTTTAGTTTCATCGTTGTGCTGGTCCCGGGGGGGGGTGTTACCGTGAGGCATGGTCAGGTCCTGGGCCGAGGGTCTGGAGTCTGCCCACCAAGGGAGTAGCGGGGTCCAAAGCAAGAAGCCGGGCGTGGTCGGGGACTCTGGGAAAAACAGGTCTGGGTGCTGGCAGAAACAGGTTTCCAATGTCGTTGCTCCCGCAACCTGAGACTGGGCTGACTGGCCTTTATCTCCTCTGAGGCCAGGGGCGGTCCTGGCCCACAGGTGACCCACTTCTCCTGGCCTTAAGGCGAGCACTCCTCCTGAGAGAACTTAGTTCCCTCCGCCTCTCTGCCCTGAGCCTCTGCAGCTCAGGAGAGGCTGGAGGATTACTGGACCCAGAGGCAGCCTCACCTTCTCCTGACAGAGCTGGGAGAGGAGCACCTGCAGGCAATGGGTCCTCAATCACCTCCGGAGCCAGAGTGGATTCATCGGGTGTCTGCTCCTGAGGATCCGGCACAGGTGCAGGCCCTTCAGATTCAAGGCCCTGCCCCAGCTCAGCCAGCCCTGGAGGCGGGGACTCCTGTGCAGGCCGGGACTCCTCAGATTCAGCCTCTGAATCAGATTCCCAGGCCATCACACCATTCCCCCTCCCAGGCCCCCCCCTCAACCGAGGGTCTGGAACCGGCTTGCTGGGGTATGCCGCATGGAAATCATGGAGGCAGGCAGGCAGGCGTGTGGACATTGGCTGCTGGTTCCCAGGAACGGTCCTCAGGTCCATACCCCTTCCAGTCTATGAGATACTGCAGCTTTCCCCTGCGGTATCGGGAGTCCAGAATGCGTTCCATCTCGTACTCGGGCTCCCCCTGAACCAAAACTGGCTGCGGTCGGGGACGGTTCGGGTGGAACTCGTTGGGCGGGGCCACTGGACTAAGAAGGGACCTGTGAAATACTGGGTGAACCTTCAGGGTTGCGGGCAACCGGAGACGGAATGCCACAGGCGAGACCTGGTCCACGATAGGAAACGGGCCGGTGAAGCGGGCGTCCAGCTTCCGCGAAGGCCGAGAGGGGTGGAGGTGACGAGTGGAGAGCCATACCAGGTCACCGACATGGAGTTCCGGCCCCACCTGGAGGTGGCGGTCGGCCTGGGTCTTGTACGCCTCCTTGGCCTGGCACAGTTGCTCCATCAATAGTTGTTGCTGAGACTGGAGCTTCTGAAGCCACTCTGTCACTGCAGGGACTGCGGATACCGGCAGCACATCCGGGAACAACCGCGGATGGTAACCGTAACTGGCCTGGAACGGGGTCTGCTGGGTGGACGCATTCACCACGTTGTTGTAGGCGAACTCCGCCAATGCTAGGTGGTCGACCCAGTCATCCTGCTGGTAGCTGCAGTAACACCGAAGGTACTGCTCCAGCACCGCGTTCGCCCGTTCCGTCTGGCCATCGGTCTGTGGGTGGTAGGCTGATGAGAGACAGACCTCTGTCCTGAGGGTCTGGTGCAATGCTCGCCAGAAGCGGGATGTGAACTGGATGCCCCAGTCGGAAACCACACGCTCGGGAAGGCCATGCAGGCGGAAGACATGCTGAAGGTATAGCTGAGCGGTTTCCTTAGCCGTGGGTCCACCACAAAGTCCAGCGAGACCGTGTGCCAAGGACGTGGTGGGACTGGTAACGGCTGAAGTAGGCCGGGGGGTCGCCCGGTAGGGCCCTTGGCCCGCCGGCAGACGTCACAATCAGTGACGTAGCGAGCCACGTCAGCCTTCAGGCGGGGCCACCAAAACTCCCGGCTTACCAGATGGGTGGTCCGATACCGCCCGAAGTGTCCCGCTGCTGGGGCATCATGGGGCATCCAGAGAACCTCAGCCCGCAGTGGCCCTGGCGGGATGTACAGGCGACCTTGGTGCAGCAGTAGGCCGTGGTGCAAGACCAGCCCCAGATACTGAGGGCATGACCCTTCGGCCAGTTCCCGGAGTCGTTGTTGGGCCCAAGCGTCGACCCGTTCCTGTTCCCGCACCCGAGCCAGCAGTGGCTCAGCCTCCTGAGTGGCCAGGAACGCGGCCGGTGGTAAAATCGTTGTTGGTACTGCTTGCTGTACCGTGTCTGCGATGTCTTCAGGTTTCCGGGACAGGGCATCCGCCTTCTGATTTTGGAGCTAGGGATGTAGCAGATCCAGAACTGGAACCAGGAAAAGAACAACGCCCACCGGATCTGCCTTTGGTTCAACTTGCGGGTGGTCTGGAGGTACTCCAGGTTCCGGTGGTCGGTTCTCACCTCCACCGGGTGTCGTGCCCCCTCAAGATGGTGGCGCCAGACCTCAAAGGCCACCTTCATGGCCAGTAGTTCCCGCTCCCACACGGTATAGTTACGCTCTGCCGGAAGGAGCTGGCGGGAATAGAAGGCGCAGGGTACCAGTGGCGCATCAGGTCTGTGCTGCTGGGACAAGACAGCACCGAGAGCCATGCTGGAGGCGTCAGTCTCTACCACAAAAGGTCGAGAGGGATCAGGCTCTCCGGAAACAGGCTTTCAACCCCTGAAACGCCTCCTCTGCCTCCTTGTCCCAGGAAAATGGCGTCTTGGGGCGCAGTAGCCGGGTCAACGGGGTGGTGCGATGAGAATAATCTGCAATGAAGGTCCGGTAATAGTTGGCGAACCCCAGGAATCGCTGTAGGTCCTTGCAGTTCCGAGGTGCCGCCCATTCCCGAACCACTGCCACCTTCCCAGGATCCATCTGCACCCCATCTGGAGAAAGTCGGTGACCGAGGAAGTCCACTGACCGCTGATGGAACTCGCATTTGCTAAGCTTCGCATACAAGCGGTGCTCCCGCAAGCGCTGCAGCACGGTCCGGACATGACCCTCGTGGCAAGCCGGGTCACAGGAGAAAACCAGAATGTCATCCAAGTACACCACCACGTACTTGTCTAGCAAGTCCTGGAACACGTGGTTGATGTACCGTTGGAACACAGCGGGCGCGTTGCACAATCCGAAGGGCATTACCAGGTATTCGAACTGCCCATACCGGGTCCCGAATGCCGTCTTCCACTCATCCCCGGCTCGGATTCAAATTAAATTGTAGGCCCCCCGAAGGTCTAGCTTGGTGAACACCTGCGTCCCTTGCACCCGCTCCAGCAACTCCGAGATAAGGGGCAAGGGGTACCGGTGTCGGATAGTAATCTTGTTCAGGGCCCGGTAATCATGGAAAAGATGAAGCTCCCCACACTTCTTCTTAACGAAGAGCACTGGAGCAGCGGTGGGCGAGGTGGAAGGCCGAATGAACCCACGCTCCAGGTTCTTGCAAAGGAAGTCCTGCAAAGCTTCGCTTTCCGGCTCCGTAAGAGAGTATAGGCGACTCACAGGCAGGGGCGCTCTGGGCTGGAGGTCTATGCCACAGTCAAAAGACCAATGGGGTGGCAGCTGGTCTGCCCCCCGTTCCTCGAACATGTCTTGGTAGTCCCGGTAAACAGAAGGGAGCATTGACGCAGCCTCCTCAGTGGGGGCGGCTGCTAGCATCTCAGATCGAGCATGGGGACATGGGTCTGGGAAGTGCACAGTCCGATTGACCCAGTCAATCTGAACATTGTGAGACTCCAGCCAGTCCATCCCGAGAACCAGGGGAAACCGGGGCATGGTAGCAATGTCCAAAGTTCGCACCTCCCGGTGCTGCTGGTGACACAGAACCAAGGGCTGTGTCTCCTGAGTAACGGCGCCCGAGCGCAGGAGCCGCCCGTCAAAGGCAGAGTCCATATACGAGCGAGTTGCCCTGAATCCACCAGAGCATGGGTGAGAATCCAGGGCCCGCCAGGGGGGTATAGGCGCACCGGAACCATGAGGTGTCACAATTCCACCAGTGAGGGCCCCTCTTGCATGGTTTGGGACCCTGGGTACCCAGGGCCTCCCTGGGATACTGCCAGGGAGATAAAGTCCATCTGAGCCCCCAAGCTCCTTGCCGGACGATCCATCGACCTCCCTTAGTCACGCAGTATCTAGCAATTATAGCGACACGAAGCCTCAAGAAAAGATAGCCACATTCTTGGACTTGTGCACACTCTATCAGCAGAATTCACACAGCAAAAGTTGCACAAGCATGAGAGCATATTTACAGTTTATTTGGCGTTGGTCAGAACAAAGAAGACATGACCGTCTGCTCCGACTGCTCAGGCAAAACAGCAGAAAACGAAAGGAACAGACAACATAAACATCCTGTGAGACAGGAAATTACGCAGGCTGTTATACAAACATCCTGCTCCCTTTTAAGGTGGAACGGAAATATCCTAACACTTCTCAGGACAGGATCGAGCGTAATGTCCACTCCCACCGCAGTAGAGACACATGTTCCCCTCCCGACGCCACGTCTTCTCTGAGGGGGAGAGGCGAGGTCGCGCTGCCCCGAGCTGCGTTGGCTCGTCCGGCAACTCGGCTGTGGCCATGGACCTCCTGGGAAGGACTGGAGCCAGGAGCCGGGAGTGCTGGCGGTCCCGGGCCTGGTGACGGTCCTCCAACCGATCGTCTATCTGCAGGCTCCGCTGAATGAGGACGTCCAGCGTGGTGGGGCGATCCATCGTGGCCAGCTGGTCCAGTATCTCATCCGAAAGCCCCTCAAGATACTGGTCCCGCAGTGCAGAGTCATTCCAGGACAAGTCCTGCGCCCACAGCCGAAATTCTGTGGTGTAGGCGGCGGCTGTGGACTTGTCCTGTCTCAACCGACGAATCGCCCGATTGGCTTGGCTCCCCTTCAGAGGGTTGCCAAACGCAGCCTCCAAGTGGTGACAAAACCCCACATAGTCTGTCAGCAAAGGAGACTCTTGCCGGAGCAGAGGCAAAGCCCACTTGGCTGCCTGGTCCTTCAGCAAGCTGATCAAGAAGTGCACCTTGGTTTTAAAACGTTTTTAAATGGTATTAAGGCAATATATACGGAGCAAAGAGCAAAATTAATAGTTAACAATGTGACAACTGAAAATATTGCAATAAGGAAAGGTACAAGACAGGGGTGTCCTCTTTCACCGTTGTTATTCATCGTGGTGCTGGAGGTTTTACTTAAGACGATAAGAAATAATGAACAAATAAAAGGTGTGTCAGTGGGATGTAAGGAATCTAAAGTTAAGGCTTTTGCCGATGACTTGGTTATTACTGTGGAGGATCCCATAAATTCAGTAATAGAAGTGTTGAAAGAGATAGATCAGTTTGGTCAAGTGGCAGGATTCAAACTGAATAAGGAAAAAACCAAAATAATTGTCAAAAATATGGACCAAGAAATAACGGATAAAATGCAGCAACAAGTAGAGATGGAAGTAGTTAAAAAAGTGAAATATTTAGGAGTGTGGTTGACCCCCAAGAGTATTGATTTATTTCAGAATAATTATACCCTAATTTGGAACAAGATTAAAAGAGACCTTGAGGTGTGGGGAAGAATGAAACTGTCATTTTGGGGAAGAATTGCAACAATTAAGATGAATGTGCTACCGAAATTACTATTTCTGTTTCAAACAATTCCAATAATCAAAGGGGCAGCAATTTTTAAAGAATGGCAAAGAGTAATTTCAAGGTATATCTGGCAGGGTAAGAAGCCGAGAATAAAGTTTAAGTTATTGACAGATGCAAAAGAAAGAGGAGGCTTCGCCCTGCCAGACTTGAAATTATATTATGAAGCGTCATGCCTCTGTTGGTTGAAGGAATGGATGAAATTAGAAAACACAGAACTGTTAGATTTGGAAGGTTTTGATAATAGATTTGGGTGGTGTGATGGGTATGAGTTACTCGTGCGTAAACTGCCGCCTCTCTAGGCTAAATTGCCTTGTTAAACCGTTCTGACTGCACAGCCCATCTCAGCGTGGCTGCCTCAGTCGCTAGCAGAATCTGTCAGTGGGCATTTCTTAAACCTCTTCCAGCATAAAAGCTGTTTGACTCCCAGTCTCCTCCTCCTCTCACTGCGCGGAAGTCTTCTGCGCAGGGAGGGCGTGGGTAGTGGAGGACCTGTGCTCTCCTCACTGATGTCCAGTGAAGAGTCCTGGAGCTCTCTCTCCGCTTCCCCCATCTGCCCCCCTTTATCCCTGGTGTTGCGCTGATTTCCTTCCTCCTCTACTGAGCTGCTTCTCCCCCTGGTGCTGGGTCCTTCGCCAGCATCATCTGGGAGCCTCCCCTTCGCTTCTCGCTCTGATGTCAGTTCCCTGACATCCACCTCCCCCCCAGGACCCCCTCCACCCCCGGCCCGACCTGTGGAACCAATTTCATCCCCTTCTTCGTCCGACGAGGCAGGGAACCCCCGGAAGGAACTGTCACCATCCTCAGTGGATTCGAAACCCGCTTCCCACCCGCTCTGATTCCTGCCAACGGGGTGGCCCTCCCAGTCCGATTCTTCTTCCTCCAAAGCCTCTCCTCCCTCCCCCTCGGAGTCAGAAAACCCCTCAAAACCCTCTTCGTCGTCTGTGGTTCCAAATTGCTCCTCCCAGAATCTCTCTAGGGGTTTGGGCTTGTCCGGGAACTGGCGGTGGAATACCTCCACCAGATACCTGTCATTGATAGCTTCCGCGGGAATCCACGTGTTTTCTGACCCGGGTTCCCCCTCCCAAGCCACCAAGTACTCCACCTGGCGCCCTCGCCACCTTGAATCGAGTATTTCCGTGGTCAAGTGATGGTGTTCCCTTTCTTCTACCTGCGGGTGTGTGGTAACTTCTCCCTCTCGCCCCAGGAATTCCCGCCCCTCTCTGTGTGGTGAGAGTAGGGACCTGTGGAACACCGGGTGTATTTTCATGCTGTCGGGCAACTTGAGCTTAAATATTATTGGAGGCCCTGCTAGTGAGGCGACGTGAAAGGCGATGGTCTCCGAGTGCCTGGACACCCTCATTCTCATTGGTGGGGTCTGGTGTGTCACTTCCCCTCCTAGAAGCTCCCTGCCATCAATGGTGGTTACTTGCAAGGGGAAATCCAAAGGCAATAAGTGGAGCTGGTGCTCTAATGCAAAGTCTTTGCTGAAGAAATTACAGGAGCTGCCTGAATCCAGCATCCCTTTCACCTTGACTGGGTGCCCATTCGGGAGTTCTAGCACCACTTCGATGGCTATAGCCGCCCTGGGGGGGGGGTCTGGTTGGGGCACTTCTACTGGTTGCTGGCCTGGCTGCTGTGCCCACTGAGTGGCAGCCAAGCGTTCCCGTTTCCCTGTTCCTGTGCCTTTTCCACCTCCTCCTCACCCCCTGCGGCTCCCACCATTCCTTGCCAGGCCTTTCTTTGAGGGCAGGCCCTGGCAAAATGTCCTGGCCGCTGGCAAAGGAAACACTTCTTGGTGGTTTTCCAATCCTTTCCCTCCTTTTTGCGACCTTCGCTGGAACTTGAAACTTCCTGCTTGCGCGCCCCATCTATTTCCATTGGCTCCGCCGGCGGGGAAGGCTGCCTTGGTATTTCAGGAATGCGGTAGTCATGGCAACGCTGCTCTCTCCCTTCCCGCCTCTCCTGGGCCCGCGCTTCCTGCCTTACGCCAATCGAAAGCACAGCCTTGGTCAGCTGATCCATGGACTGTGGGCGGGGTGCGCGCGAAAGCTCATCCTTGACCGTTGGGGACAACCCCTCCTCAAATAACATTTGTATGGGTTCAGAGTCCAGCTGCCACCCGAGACGGTGAACTATCATTGCAAAGCGTGACCAGTAGTCTCTAACTGACTGGTTTCCCTGTTTACAGTTCATCAGTTCCCGTTTTGTCACACTTTGTTGTACTTCACTGGAAAACATTGCGTCCATTGCCTGGAAGAATTTCCTCAGGTCCTGCATGGCGGCATTCTGCATTGCCATAAGGGGCCTGATCCACTCTCTGGCCCCATCCTGCAGGTGACCCACAATGTAGGCAACCCTCGCCCCATCGTCTGCAAAATCATCGTGCTGCAGTTCCAATGCGTATTCTATTTCCGTTCGGAACGCACTATAGTCCTGGGGCCTCCCTCCAAATTTATGCACCAGTCCCGGTACCTTCCTTGCTATGGGGGTGGGCCTGACCTGTGCATCTTGAGACCGCCTTTCGTCCAGCCACGCCGTCAGAAGGGCCACATGCTGTTCCAACTCTCGGTTCCTCTCCACCAGAGATTGACCTCCAGCTGCCCCTTCCGTGGCTTTCGCTTCTCTTGTTTTGCTCATGATGCTGTCTGCCTGCTGCTGTGCACGAGCAACTTTCAGGGACTGACAGATTGCTGTGATGGGTATGAGTTACTTGTGCGTAAACTGCCGCCTCTCTAGGCTAAATTGCCTTGTTAAACCGTTCTGACTGCACAGCCCATCTCAGCGTGGCTGCCTCAGTCACTAGCAGAATCTGTCAGTGGGCATTTCTTAAACCTCTTCCAGCATAAAAGCTGTTTGACTCCCAGTCTCCTCCTCCTCTCACTGCGCGGAAGTCTTCTGCGCAGGGAGGGCGTGGGTAGTGGAGGACCTGTGCTCTCCTCACTGATGTCCAGTGAAGAGTCCTGGAGCTCTCTCTCCGCTTCCCC
This sequence comes from Podarcis raffonei, assembly GCF_027172205.1. Taxonomy (NCBI): domain Eukaryota; kingdom Metazoa; phylum Chordata; class Lepidosauria; order Squamata; family Lacertidae; genus Podarcis; species Podarcis raffonei. The sequence goes on from NC_070620.1 coordinate 26,381,375, forward strand.
CATCTGCCCCCCTTTATCCCTGGTGTTGCGCTGATTTCCTTCCCCCTCTACTGAGCTGCTTCTCCCCCTGGTGCTGGGTCCTTCGCCAGCATCATCTGGGAGCCTCCCCTTCGCCTCTCGCTCTGATGTCAGTTCCCTGACATCCGGCATGCATATTTGTGGTATGACAAGAAACGTTTTCATGTGGTATGAAAACCATGTAATACGAAGGTCTCTTATAGAAATCTGGGAGAGGTATAAAAATTTATTGGAGTCAAAAACTCCATATTGGTTATCGCCATTGGAGGCAATGAGTGTAAAGAAAATTAATATGAGGGGGGGATGGGCAACATATGAGAAGTTAATTGAAAGAGAAGGAAGTAAATGGAAAATAAGACCATATGAAGAGGTTAAAGAATATGTTAATGATTGGTTGCATTATTTTCAAATTAATGAAATGTTTAAGAAAGATATGCTACAAAGAGGTTTTGCTGATAAAGAGTCTAAATTTCAGAAATAAATATTGAATAATGAATTCAAAAGTTTAGCAAGAATGTATAAATTATTGTTGGAATGGTATACAAAGGCTGAAGAGGTGAAATTGGTCGTGATTGACTGGGCCAAAGATTTTGGATATAATATACAAATAGATGATTGGTTAAAATTGTGGAAAGATGGAATAAGATTTATGGCGTGCACTGCTATAAAAGAAAATGTAATGAAGATGATGTATCGATGGTATATGACACCTGTAAAACTGGCAAAGATGTATAAGATAAGTAATAAATGTTGGAAATGTAGAGAAAAGGAAGGAACGTTTTACCATATGTGGTGGGACTGTAAAAAAGTTAAAAACTTTTGGGAAATGATTTATAATGAATTGAAGAAAGTATTGAAATATACATTTGTAAAGAAACCAGAAGTGTTTTTACTAGGAATAATAGGTAATGAGATAGATAAGAAAGATAGGAAGATATTTTTATATGCAGTGTCAGCAGCAAGAACTTTGATGGCCCAGAAGTGGAAACAAGAAGAGTTACCTACGATGGAAGAATGGAGAATGAAAATGATGGATTATGCGGAACTCGATAGACTAACATGAAGGATCCGGAACCGACGTGATCAAAGATTTACAGAAGATTGGATGAAATTTACTGAATATATGCAAAAATTAAGTGATAATCAGATAACGTTTGAAAGTTTTAAGGAAACTCTGTGAAGAGAAAAGGTAGGAATATTGTTAGATTGTAAAAAATTAATTAATAATATGGTGGTGTAATTTAAATTTAAGAAATGTGGAGAAAGTAAGTACTAGGAAGGTTTTTCAGGCGGGAGGAGGGAAGTCAATAAGGAGGAATTTGCATGTAAAAAAGAGGTTTTGGATGTATAATTTGTTATGGAAAAAGAATAAAAAATATATTTTAAAAAAAGTGCACCTTGGTGTGATCGTCAGGAAAATTCCGGGCTCGCTCCTGAATTGGCTTGGGCGAGGAACATGGGAAAGCTGGCCGGGGACCCATCAAATTTCTCTGGCAGGGCCACTGGGTACTTGCCAGAAGCTGGGGCGTCAGCCCCAGGAGCCGGTAAGGCATCCAGCCGCTGCTGAAGCGCTGTAACCGCAATGGAATTTGCAGATCAGAAAATAATTCTGATGGGAGATCTGAATGGGATCTTCTCATTAGAAATGGATAGAACAATTAGGAAAAAGGAGACGAAAGAAGGTAGACTTCAAAAGACTTTCTGTGAAATGGTAGAAAATTTAAATTTAATAGAAATTTGGAGAAACAAACACCCATTAGACAGGGAATTCACGTTTTATTTGCATATACATGAAAGCAGTGCTCAAATAGATGCCATTGGATGTCTATAGAATTGGAATTAATAGTAAAAAAATATAAATAAAGCCAAGAACATTATCTGATCATAATACATTATTATTGGAATTGCAATATGGAAAAAAAATCCACTTTTTGATGGAGACTAAATGAAGATTTATTAGATGACCAAAACTTTCTGGAGAAAGAAGAAAAGATTTTAGGATAATATTTTGAGCAAAATCTCAATAAAGAGACAAATGTCTAGACAGTATGGGAAGCTAGTAAAGTTGTAATGAGGGAATTATTTAGCCAACAGAATGCATACCAAAGGAAAATGAGAGAGAAAAACAAGAAAGAAATCCTAGAAGCCCTAATGAAAAAAGAAAAAGAATTAATAAGTAAGCCAAATAAAGAAACTACGAAACAGGCGATTAAAATTTTACAAACTCAGTACTCTGATTGCCAATTATGAAATAGAGTGGAGAATCAAAAGAATGAAACAAAAATATTTTGAACATGCAAATAAACCAGGGAAACTATTAGCATGGCAAATGAGGGGAAATGTGCAAAAAAATACTATAAATAAAACTAAATGAAATGAAAAAAATATAGACAATCCCAAAGAAATTAGGAAAGCTTTTATTAAATATTTCACAGAACTATACAGGAAAGGAAGTGAAAAATGACTAGAAATAGAGGGATATCTGAAAGCTAGCAATTTACAAAAATTAAAGAGGAGAAATTATTAAATCTGAACGCACCAATAACATCTCAGTAAATCTTAAGAGGCAATTAAGCAGGCAAAGACAGGGAAATCACCAGGACCAGATGGATTACCAGCCAAGTATTATCAAAAGCTAAACAAACAAGTATTAATACCATTCCAGGACATCATGAACGAAATTTTAAGATTAGGTAAAGTCCCAGAGACGTGTTGGAATTCATAGCCTACGTGCAGCTTGGCAAGTGAGCAATTAGTGTCTCCACTACAGGCTAGGGAGATGGAGCACGGAAGGAATCTGCCTAGAGATAAGAGGACTCAGTAACAGCTCAGTGATTGGCTGAGGTCTCTGATACAGGCAGCATGACCTATGACATTCGTTAGTTAGTAGTATTCTGAGTGCTTGGAGAGTGAAGAAGTCGTGTCTAGATATAGTAACTTGTATATAGCTTGTGAGTTTACTGCCATATATACTAAACTACAAAAATCAAGTTACTAGTCGTCAGTCTTTGTTCCTGATCGTCGTCCTGACTGAGCAGTCTCGAGCGTTGCCTAAGAAAAGCTGCAATACTCTGCTAAGCTGTGCAGCAGGCGAAAGCACTTCACAAGTTCACAGGCTTCAAAGTTTTTAACGTCTGTAACATTAATTCCTAAACAAGAGGTGGATCCAACCTTAATAAAAAATTACAGGCCAATTTCATTATTAAACAATGATTATAAACTGTTTGCCTATATAATGGCCAATAGAATGAAAACAATTTTGAAGGAATATATTCATCATGACCAAGCAGGATTCCTTCCAGGGAGACAAATGAAAGATAATATAAGGAATATTATTGACATTATAGAATACCTGGAAGTGAGACATGACAAACAAGCAGCAATTATGCTTATAGATGTGGTTTTTTCCACTGAACTCCCGATGGAGTTTATGTGAAGTTTGTTGGTTCCTGAGGCCTGTACCACCATTCCTAGATACTTATAATTTGTGACTTGTTCTAATTTATGGCCTTGGAGTTCCCAGCTTCTAAGCTTTGGTTTTCCCCCAAAAGCGAGTATCTTGGTCTTCTGATAGTTGATTTTGAGACGTTCCGATTCGCAGTATGCTGCGAGCTTCCTTAGTGCTCTTTTGAGTCCAATGGGGGTTCTAGATAGAATTACCGCATCATCGGCATATAGCAGGACCGAAATATGCCGATTTGCAAGCTTTGGTGGGTGGAGTTCTGAGTCATTGAGTGCAGATACTAAGTTATTTAGATAGAAATTGAATAGTAGAGGGGCCAATAGGCACCCTTGCCTGACTCCTTTGAAGGTTTTAATGGGGTCTGTTAGGTGTCCTAGGCGGCTGCACCTGACTCTAAGGGCCGTGTTTGCATGCAGTGCCTGAATTAGGAGCAGGAGCCTTCTATCTATATTGGTACCCTGTAGTCAACTCCCTGGGATAGTTTATTGTTGCACAGTGTGTCTAAATTCATTGTTGTACATTGTTTTAATTGTCTGTTTTACTGAATGTTTTTTATTTGTTTTTAGTTTTTATCTGTTTTGATTGTCAGTTTTATTTTTTATCCACTTAATATTCTATTCTCTGACTGCTGGTCTATGACTGTAATAAACTGATTGATTGATGCTTATAGATGCAAAAAAAGCCTTTGACAATGTTTCTTGGGAGTCTATGAAAAAAGTTCTTGAAATAATGAATTTTGGAGAAAATTTCAAAAAAGGAATACAGGCAATATATTCAGATCAAAAAGCAAAATTAATTGTTAATCAAGTGGTGATGGATGAATGCAAAATACAAAAGGCAACAAGACAAGGATGTCCGTTATCACCATTGTTATTTATTTTATTTTTTTTGAAATAATATTTATTAATAGTTTCAAGATTACAGAAAGAAAGAGAAAAAGAAAAAAGAAAAAATAAGAAAAAACAACACCACAATATATGAAAAGGAAAAAAAGAAAAAATACATAAAAAAACAATACATCATCACAACAAAAAAAGGAAAAAAAATCAATCCTTTTTTTGCCTATCTTTACCTTTCATTTGCTTGTTTCATTGACCTCCTCACACCTCCCTTTTTGTATTTTAGCTTAATTAGTTGTTTCAGCAAATTCTTTCCATCTTTCTAACTTTTTATTAAACAATTTATCTTAACCGTCTAACCTATTACTTAACTCAACAGATCCTTTCCATCTTTCACCATATTCTGTTATTCAATTTACCTCAATTTATTTAACCTTATCTTACCATAAGATACCTTAAAGCTTAAAACTTAAAACTTATTTATACATAACTCCTTATATCATTTCTACTAAAGCCAGATAGTTTCTTTTCTTTTTTTTATAATAATATTTTATTAAGTTTAACAGTAAAAAGATACAACCAAACATAGAACAGTAAAAACACAGGAAAAATATAAGACACAACAATACAAGTAAAGCCAGATAGTTTCATTCCAACATTTTCCCCAATATTCATTAATTTACACTAATTCCCAATATAACAATTTTTCTTTATAAACTTTCCCCCCCCCAATCTCCATACAACATCCCTTCTTCCTGGACTCGGGTAATGTCAGACCTTACTGTCCATTCCATCTAGTTCATCAACCTGGTAATCTTATGTCCGAGGCTCTTAAGTCTCTTCCATGCCCCTTCTGCAGATCTTCTTCATCTTGATTATACTTGCACTTTTCCTTGTCTTTTGTTGGTCTCTTTCCTGGTTTCTTTCCTTTCTCATTGGAGAGTAGGTCTCTGGGGGATTCCAAACCAAAATTATCTCCGCTCATCCGACCAGCCCATTCCCCAGAGTCCCACTCCCCGCAGTCATCAGAATAATCCAAAAAGTATTTAACAACATGTTTCAAAGTCCCTCCGAAATTAAGAGCCTCCTCCTCTCCAGACTTCTCCTGGCCCATTCCAAATTCAATCTTCAAAGACAACAGCTTATGCTCCTGCGGGGCCTCAGATCTCTCCATTTGTATTGCTTGAGGTGCAACCACAACCTCGTCCATTATCTTCTGCACTTGTACTTGCCCAGTTAAGACAGGTTTCTGAGTTAGTTCCTGCCCTACAGCCGTCATCAAATCCAGTTTTTTGTTCATCAAATCTACCTTCTCATGCAACTGCTCCAGCAGAGCATTTGTCTTACAGAGAGCAAGCACCAAAGCTTCCTCCCGACACATTATTATCCAAGGTCAAAAGACTGATCCCACGATCTTAATCTTACAGCTGTAGAGTCCCCAAGCAGACTGCAGCAACAATTTAACAAGCTCCCTCTAGAGGAGACAATTTTTATTTGTATCCATCTTTTTAAAGCGAGTCCAACAAAGAAGGATTACTTTTGTTTTTCAAATACTTTGTTTCTTTAAAATGCAAAAGGCAACATTGGAATCAGATTGTTTCTCTTTTCTTTTAGCTATCTGTCAAAATGCTCCATTCACAGTCAATGAACGTCTCCGACAATTTCTTTTTTTAATATTTTTATTCAAAGAGTTTTCCATATAAACATAACATACATGAACATACATAAACATACAAAAACAGAAACAAAAACAAAACAAAAAACATGTACCATTTCATATCCTAATTTCTTATACCTTCCTTCCCCGACTTCCTCATGCCTCCCTTTTCTGTATTCCAAATTCTTATCAATTACTCAGCAAATCTTCCCTTATTTTAATTTAAGTTTAAGCTAACCTTCCTTGTTCTCCTTGTCTTAACCATTACTAATAGTAACCATTTACTTTCAGTCCATCATCATTCTAACTTTCATTAACTTTGTGATATTTCTTTAAATAGTCCTTGAATTTTTTCCATTCTTCTTGCGCTGTTTCTCTTCCCTGGTTTCGGATTCTGCTCGTCATTTCTGCCAAGCCCATATAGTCTATCACCTTCATCTGCCATTCTTCCAGTGTGGGTAGATCTTTCGTCTTCCAGTACTTCGCAATAAGTATTCTAGCTGCTGTTGTAGCATACATAAAAAAAGTTATATCTGTCTTTAACACCCCTTGGCCAACAATACCCAAGAGAAAGGCCTCTGGTTTCTTGGTGAAAGTATATTTAAATACCTTTTTAAGTTCATTATAGATCATTTCCCAGAATGCCTTAATCTTCGGGCACGTCCACCAAAGGTGAAAAAATGTACCTTCCTTTTCTTTACACTTCCAACATTTATTGTCAGGCAAATGGTAAATCTTTGCAAGCTTGACTGGGGTTATGTACCACCTATAGATCATTTTCATAATATTTTCTCTTAAGGCATTACATGCCGTAAATTTCATCCCGGTGGTCCACAACTTTTCCCAATCAGCAAACAAAATATTATGACCAATGTCCTGAGCCCATTTAATCATAGCTGATTTAACCGTTTCATCTTCTGTATTCCATTTCAGCAGCAAATTATACATCTTTGACAAATTCTTAGTACTGGGTTCTAACAGTTCTGTCTCCAATTTTGATTTTTCCACCTGAAAGCCAATTTTACTGTCCACTTTAAACGCTTCATTTATTTGATGATAGTGCAACCAATCTCTCACCTTCCCTTTTAATTTCTCAAAACTCTGCAATCTCAGTTTGTCCCCTTCCTTTTCCAAAATTTCCCAATATCTTGGCCACTTAGACTCCATGTTTAACTTTTTAACTGCCTTAGCTTCCATTGGCGACAGCCACCTTGGAGTTTTACTTTCCAGCAAATCTTTATATCTGACCCAGACATTTAATAATGCTTTCCTGACAATATGGTTTTTAAAACTTTTGTGTGCTTTAACCTTGTCATACCACAAGTATGCATGCCACCCAAAAATATTATTAAAACCTTCCAAATCCAAAATGTCTGTGTTTTCAAGAAGCAGCCATTCTTTCAGCCAGCAGAAAGCTGCCGCTTCATAGTACAATTTAAAATCTGGCAGGGCAAACCCCCCTCTTTCCTTTGAGTCCGTTAATATCTTAAATTTAATTCTGGGCTTTTTGCCCTGCCAGACAAATTTAGATATGTCTTTTTGCCACTTCTTGAAACAGTCCATTTTATCCATTATTTGCAATGCTTGAAACAAAAACAACATTCTTGGCAATACATTCATCTTTATAACTGCAATTCGACCTAACAAGGAAAGCTTAAGATTTGACCAAATCTCCAAGTCTTTTTTCACTTCTATCCAAGTTTTTTCATAGTTATCTTTAAATAAATTCACATTCTTAGCTGTCATGTTTATCCCCAAATATTTCACTTTTTTAACCACAGACAACCCCGTCTCATTCTGAAACCTTTCTTTTTCAATCTGTGTTAGATTTTTCTCCAATACTTTAGTCTTTAACTTATTCAGTTTAAATCCTGCCAATTGACCAAACTCTTGGATTATTTCCAAAACTCTTTTCATACTAGCTTCTGGCTCCTGTAATGTAAGTACCAGGTCATCTGCAAATGCTCTCAATTTGTATTGTTTGACTCCGACCTGAATGCCTTTAACCAACTGGTCCCTCCTGATCATATTAAGCAAAACCTCGAGGACCGATATAAAAAGTAATGGGGAAATAGGGCACCCCTGTCGTGTCCCTTTTTCAATCTTAAACTCTTCTGTAATAACATTATTTACAATCAATTTTGCTTTCTGTTCAGAATATATTGCACCTATACCATTTTCAAACCCTTGGCCTACCCCCATCCCCCGGAGGTTCTTCAACATAAAACTCCAAGAAATGTTGTCAAAGGCTTTCTCGGCATCCACAAATATCAAAACAGCCTTAGTGTTTATATTCACTTCCAGCTTCTCCAAAATGTCAATTATATTCCTTACATTGTCCGACAAATGCCTTTTCGGGAGAAAGCCCGCTTGGTCCCCATGAATCTCCTCCATCAAAACTCTTTTCAGTCTCTTTGCTAAAACATCAGCAAAGATTTTGTAATCCACATTTAGTAAGGAGATGGGTCGGTAGTTCTTAAGTTGGGTCTTTTCAGTCTCTGTCTTTGGTATAAGTGTAATGTAGGCCTCTCTCCACGTATCGGGTGCCCTTTTCCCCTTCATGATCTCATTACAGACTTCCTTCAAAGGTTGTATAAGTCCTTCCTTCAAAACTTTGTAATATTTGGAAGTCAGTCCATCCGGTCCAGGTGATTTGCCCAACGTCATATTTTGAATGGCATCTTCTATTTCCTGTGCTGTTATCTCCTGGTTCAAAATTGTCTTACTTTCCTGCGAAATCTTTTTCAGCCCATTTTTCTCGAGGAATTGTTGTATATCTGTTTCTTTTTGCGGCCCTTGTGTGTAAAGTTGTCTAAAGTAGTTCTGAAAACAGTTTCTAATTTCAGCTGGGTTGCTTATATTCTTTCCTTCCACTTCTATGTTTGTTACCGTGTTGAGTTTTTGTCTCTTCTTTATTTGCCAAGCCAGTAGCTTGCCACATTTATCAGCAGATTCAAAAGTCTTTTGTCTCATTTGCTTAATTTTCCACTCTAGTTCTTGATTCGTCAGTTCCATATATTGTGTTTGATAAAATTTAATTTCTCTTAGAATCTCTTGTGATTTTGGCTTCAATCTTAGTTTCTTTTCCCCTTCTCTTATCTTTTCCAAAAAATTTTCCTTCCTCTCGTTTTGTTTTCTTTTCTTCAGTGTATTTTGTTGTATCAGAAACCCTCTCATCACGGCTTTACTTGCGTCCCATACTATTCTTTTTTCTACTTTAGTCCTGAGGTTAATTTCAAAATAGTCTTTCAAAGTTTTTTGGGCCTTCTTGCAAATCTCCTCATCTCTAAGTAAGGTGTCATTCATTCTCCATCTAAAGGAGCCAGTTGTTGTTTGCCTCATCACCATCTTTACTGCATTATGGTCGGAGAAAGTTTTTGTGCAGATTTCCACTCTCTTTATGTTCTGCGCCATATTGCTAGTCACCCAAATTTGGTCGATCCTTGTCCATGTCATTTTGGCTTCAGAAAAGAAGGTTCCCTCTCTTTCTAATGGGTGTTTTGTTCTCCATATATCGATCAAGTCCATATTGTCAGTCATTTCAAAAAAGGTCTTTGGTAGTCTTCCATCTTTTGTTACAACCTGTCTTTGTGCTTTATCCATATTTGTTGAAACTACTCCATTCATGTCTCCCATCATGATTAGTTTGTAATCCATATAATCCAACAAAATCTCGTGCAGCTTCTTAAAAAATTCAGCTTTCCCTTCATTTGGTGCATAAATTCCCACTATCAAATACTTCTCTCCTTGAAATTGAATTTCAATTGCCAAATATCTTCCTTGGTCATCTTTAAAAATTTGTTTCGGTTGCAGCTTCTCCTTTGCATAAATCACCACTCCTCTCTTTTTTACTCTGTCTGAAGAAATAAATTCTTGTCCCAATCTTTTATTTATTAATAACTTTCTATGAGCTCTTGTCACATGGGTCTCCTGTAAACAAATTAGGTCCAATTGGTCTTTCTTCAAAGCATGAAATATATTTTTTCTCTTTCTAGGGATGTTCAAACCGTTACAATTCCAGGTAAGAAGCTGCAGATCCATGATGGGGTTATTTGCTCTTTCCTCCTACAGCTCCCAATTTTTGTTCTTCGTTTGTCGGTGGTTCCGTATCCGTATCTAATGAAGGATGCCCTTGTCCTGGATGCGTCTCTTTCTGTAGGTCTTCTTCGTGTTCTCCCAAGAACTTGTCTTTATCACTCACAGTCTTTATTCTTCTCTTCTTCCCCTTGTATTTAAAAGACAGGCCTTGGGGGAACTCCCACCTGAATGGTATGTAGTTCCTTCTCAGCAGTATCACCAAGTCCTTGTAGTGTCCTCTTGCATCCAAGATACTCTTAGGAATGTCTTTGAAGATCTCAATATGAAAATCTTCAATTCGAAGGGTTGTTTGGTAATGCAGGTTCAATATTTTGTCTCGCTCCTCCTTTGATCTTAGAGTTATAAGACAATCTCTGGGTCGATTCTTCCTCTGCCTTGCTCCCAGTCTGAAAGCGCTTTCTATCTTAAATGCTTCTTTATCCAGCTCCTGCTTCCAAAAGTCAGAAAATTCTTTTGTCAAATAGTCCACCAGGTTGTCTTCTTCCTTTTCCGGCACAAGTCTGATCCTTAAATTCCTCTCCTTGCGTTGCATATCCTGCATAGAAAATGCCAGTTCATATTCGTCTAGTTTCTTAAACACTGGTGGAAATTTTCCTTCAGCAGCAGTTGCAATTTCTTTAGCTTCCTCAGCTATCTTTCTTGTTGTAGATGATTCTTCCAGTATTTTCCCAATTGCTTCTGCATTTGAGTTCACTTTATTCCCAAGGTCAGTTATACTTTTTGTATTTGAGTCAATTTTCCCAGAGATTTCTTCAATTTTCTTATTTGTTTCAGCAACTTGTATTTTAGTTTCAGCCACTTGTGCTTTAGTTTCTGCACCTTGCTTTTTTAGTTCCTCCAAAGAGTCATTTATCTTCTCCAGTACCTTGGCAAATGATTCTTCTGTAGACATTGTTTTCACTCTTGCCTTTGGAGCAGCTGTAGTTCCAGAGGCTCCTGATACAGAAGCCCTTCTCTGCATGAAAGAGTCAATTTTATATTGTTTGCCAGATCTCAAAGTTGTTTCTTGTAAATCCCCTTTGTCTTTACCATCTGCCATAACAAAGTCTTTTAGTCAAGGTCATTCCCACACTCTTAAACTGTCAGACAAAAGTTCTCAAATTTTACACTTCACTTGTTGCTGTAACAATTTATAAATCCTCTAGAGGGCGCAGAGTCAATTTATTACTTCTCCAAATAGTCCCACACTCTCTTAAAAATAAACAAAAGTTTTCCTAGTCCCTTCCAATTGTTCTTTTCTCTTTCTAAGGGATCCAAGTCAATAATGTCCAATAAGTAACTTTACAATGCAACAAAATAAATATTTCAAGTTGAGAGTAACCAAAGTCAATTAAAGATACTTTTTAACCTTCTTATAGCAACAGTCCTTAGCCGGTACCTTCCCTCCGGCAGTCCGATCCCAGGTATAAGAACAGCGATATTTAACTCAGTTCTTTAAAAATTGGCAGATAAACACTTTAAAGTCTTCTTCCCCCCCCTTCTGCCTTCGGGGAGGGAGTTCTTTGCTTTGGTGGTGGATTTCTTAGTTTCCGCAAATTTCCTCTCAAGCAGTTACAGCTAGAGTGCCTTTCGCTTTGATCTTGCTACAGAACGGAAAGCAGACTTCCTTTTTAGTGCTTATCCGTCTCGGTACCCAATTTCTTTAATTTTAATGTCCAATTGTATTTTAGCGGTCAATCCTACTCACGGATAGTTGTTTTTTGATCCAATTTTCGCCGGAAGAAATCAGCGCTCTCCGCTAATGGCGACGCGGCTTCGCTTCGCAGGCTGGGTGAAGACGACTCTCAGCACCGCTCCTCACACCCTCCGCTGATCCGCAGCCTTTAAAAAGGCTATTTCACAGCGTTGGGGGGGGCGCAAAGGTGCCCGCCGAGTCTCCAGTTCACAGGCAACACGCCTGTGATTTTTGAGGGTCCCCGCTCCGCCGTAGCTGACAGGACCCGAACCTACGAAGCAGACCTCTCCCGGAGCTCCGGGTGAGATCCGCCATTAAGCGCTGGCGCTAACCGGAAGTCCGTCTCCGACAATTTCTGTCTCTGACACCCTGTTCCCAGGTTAGAGACGATGGAAACTTATCTTTCTTTACTCCCTCCTGCAGGCTTGAACAGTCAAAATTCCCCCCCTTTTCTCCTGCTTCCAAGGGGGTTTTAGTGATTGTAAATGAAGGAAATTTCGACCTTTATAAGCAACTTTCCAGGCTATTAGCTTACAAGGTTTTGCTTCAGTCTATTTACAAAAAGTGGAAGGCGGACTTCCTGTTTTGAACCTTCCCGCTTCGGTGCCAAATTAACATGTTTCTTGATCCAATTTTTCCGTTTCTACTCACGGGTACTTGTTTTAGAGTCCAATTGTCCACAGGAAAAAGTCAGCGCTCTCCGGCAACGGCTATGCGGCTTCACTCCACAAAAGTAGCAGTTGATTCAAAACACCACGCTGCTCACCCCATGTCGTTTCAGAACCCCGAAAAAGGGGTTCCCTGCGAGTAGGAGAGGCACTCCTTGTGTCAGCCGAATCCCACGTTCCCAGGCTTCATCCGCCTGGGATTTTTGAGGGGTCTCCGCCTTCGCTGCGGCGGCAAGACCCGATTTTTGCGGAGTGGGTTCCTCCCGGTCAAAGGAACTCTGCCATTGCCGATGGCGCTAACCTGGAAGTCTACCATTGTTATTTATTTTAGTTCTGGAGGTTCTGGTGAGAAATATAAGAGCAGACCAAGACATTACAGGAATTAGGGTAGGAAAAAATTCATATAAATTGAAAGCATATGCAGATGACCTGGTCATCACAGTGGAAGACCCAAAGAATTCTCCTCCTAGAGTTCTAGAAAAAATTCAGGAGTTTGGGCAAGTTGCAGGTTTTAAATTAAACAAAAACAAGACCAAGTTATTAGTTAAGAATCTAACAGAAATAGATAAGAAAGAATTATCTCAAATTACAGTAATAGAGATCCACAAAAGAGTCAAATATTTGGGAATTTGGCTCTCAACTAGAAATGTTAATATTTATAAAGACAATTATGAGAAATCTTGTAATGAAATAAAAAGGAACCTAGAAATATGGAGTAGAATGAACCTATCGTTATTAGGAAGAATTGCAGCAATTAAGATGAAACCATTGCCAAAAATGCTGTTCTTGTTTCAAACAATCCCGGTGATAAGTAACGCAGCTTGCTTTAAAAAATGGCAAAAAGATATCTCAAAATTTATCTGGAATTGGAAAAGGCCGAGGATAAAAAACAAAATACTTACAGATAATAAAGAAAAAGGAGGATTTTCCCTTCTAGATCGGAGGCAGGAAAACCCACAAAGTCCCCTTCGTCGTCTGTGGGTCCAAATTCTTCCTCCCAAAATCTAGCTAATGGTTTGGGCTTATCCGGGAACAAACTGTGGAATTCTTCCACCAGATACCCGTCAGTGATTGATTCAGCCGGGACCCACGTGTTTTCCGATGTAGGTTCCCCCTCCCAGGCTACCAAGTACTCTACCTGGCGACCTCGCCACCTTGAATCGAGTATTTCCGTGGCTTCGTTACAGTGTTCCCTCTCCTCTACCCGCGGGTGGGTGGTAACCCCTCCCTCCCGTCCCGGGAATTCCCGCCCCTCCCTGTAAGGTGAAAGTAGGGACCTGTGGAACACCGGATGTATCTTCATGCTGTCAGGCAACTTGAGTTTAAATGCCACTGGGTTCACCTGCTGTATTACCTCAAAAGGCCCCAGCCGCCTCGGCTGCAACTTCTTGCACCCTCCCTTTAGCGGCAACCCTTGGGATGACAACCACACCCGGTCTCCCACTCATATAGCCTCCCCTTCCCGACGGTGCCTGTCTGCCTGCCTCTTGTAAACTTCCTTGGCCCGCTCCAAGTTCAGCCTGAGTTGCTGGTGTAAGGCCTCCATTTCCTCCACAAATTGCTCAGCCGCAGGTACGCTCCATCCTTCCTCCCCCCGCCCCGGGAATGCCCTGGGGTGACACCCGTAATTGGCGATGAAAGGGCTCATTCCCATGGACACGTGTTCAGCGTTATTGTACGCAAATTCAGCCAAAGCTAATTTCTCTACCCAATCATTCTGCCTCTCGCTGACATAGCAGCGTAGGTATTGCTGGAGTATGCCGTTCGCTCTTTCGGCTTGTCCGTTGGTTTCCGGGTGCCTCGCCGTCGAGAAGCCCACCTCGACCTGTAGCAAGCTCATGAGTTTCCGCCAGAACCGGGAAGTAAATTGTTTCCCGCGATCTGAGATTACCCTCAAGGGAGCTCCATGCAGTCTAAAAATGTGGTCCACAGTCTGGCTGTCTCCTCTGCCGTTGCTGCATGTGAGCAAGCTACGAAATGGCACATTTTTGTCAGTGGATCGACTACTACCATGACCACTGTCTTTCCCCTTGACTTGGGCAGATCTGTCATAAAATCAATGGACACCACCTCCCAGGGCCTTTCTGGTGTGGGTAAGGGTTCCAGTAACCCCGCGGGGGCAGCCCTTTCCCCCTTAGCCCTCTGGCATCGGTCGCACCCTCGTACATATTCTCTTACGTCTTCCCTCACCTTTGGCCACCAGAACTGCCTGGTGACAAGTAGCATGGTCTTGTGCTGTCCAAAGTGCCCAGCTGTTGGGTTGTTGTGGAGTTGTTTAAGTACCTTCCCCCTCAAAGTCTCCTCCGGTACATACAGCGCCCCCTTATAGTACAATAGCCCTTCCTTTTCCTCGAACCCTCCATTGACTTCCTTTCCGTCCCTGAGTTCCCTGATTTTTGTCTGAGCAAACTCATCGTCTCTGGTGAGCCCTGCCAGTTCTCGTTTCCCAACCAACGCTCCCCCACACACCCACTGGTCCTCAGGGAACACGTGCCTGGTCTCTGGTGGCCCCTCTCCTTCCATGTACTCCGGTTTCCGGGAGAGAGCATCTGCCCTTACGTTTTCCTCTCCCGGCACGTATCGGATCTTGAAGGAAAACTTGGCGAACTCCTGGGACCATCTGATCTGCCTCTGGTTGAGCACTCGCGCGGTCCGCCAGTATTCCAAGTTCTTGTGGTCAGTTCGGACCTGGATCTTGTGCCGCGCCCCTATCAGCAGATGTCTCCATTGCCGAAATGCCGCATAGATAGCAAGCAGTTCTCGGTCATACACTGTGTAGTTTTGCTCTGACTTGCTCAGCTTCCTCGAGAAAAAGGCACACGGCCTCCAGTTCTGCTTGGCCCCGGGCTGCAAAAGGACCGCTCCAATGGCGCGGTCGGACGCGTCCGTCTCCAGTCTCATGGGCTTCTCCAGATCAACGTGCAGGAGCTGCTCTTCCGAGCCAAATGCCCTCTTCAGTTTTTCAAAGGATTGCTGCGCTCCCTCTGTCCACGCGAACTTCTTTTTGCTACTAAGAAAATCCGTTATGGGTGCTGTCAAGTGAGCGAAGTTCTTTATGAACTTCCTATAGAAGTTGCTGAAGCCTAGGAACCTTTGCACATCCTTTCTGTTTTGGGGGGCTTTCCATTCCAGCACTGCCTTCACCTTGCCCGGATCCATGGCTAGTCCCTTGTCTGACAGCCTGTACCCCAGGAACTCGACCTCCCTGGCGTGGAATTAGCATTTTTCCAGCTTGACTCACAACTGATGCTTCTTCAATCTCTGTAGCGCCTCCCTGACGTCTCTGATGTGTTGCTTTTCATCGTCCGAATAGATTAAGACGTCATCCAAAAAGGCTACGCAATTCTTGTACAGCAGGGGCCCCAACACATGGTGCATGAAGGCTTGAAAGCAGGCTGAGCCCGATTGTAATCCAAATGGCATGACTAAGTACTCGAAGGCCCCCAGGGGGGTGAACATGGTCGTTTTCCATTCATCCCCCTCCCTTATCCTAATTAAATTGTATGCCCCCCTGAGGTCCAGCTTGGTAAAAATCTTCCCCTGCCTCACACGTGTCAAAATATCGTCAATCCTGGGCATTGGGAAAGTCACGGGTTCTGATACCAGATTCAGGGCCCTGTAATCCACGACTAATCTGGGCTGATTAGTCTCTTTTTTGTCCACAAAGAACACTGGACTGCCCCCCACCGCCTTAGATTCCCTTATGAAACCTCTCTTCAGGTTCTTGTCAATAAACTGCCGCAGCTCCTGCAGCTCCTGGTCGGACATGGCATACAGCTTACCCACTGGTAACTGAGCCCCTGGAAGCAGGTTGATTTGGCAGTCAAAGGGCCTGTGGGGGGCAGTTTTTCTGCCTCCCTTTTGCTGAAGACCTCCTTCAAATCAGCATATTGTGGTGGCACCTGCCCTTTTTGCTCCAGGGCCAACCCCGCCACCCTGGCTACAGTCATCCTTGGTTCCTTCCCTCCCAGACAGTGTTCTGAGCAGTAAGCTGACCCAAAAGTGACCGTCCGCTGATGCCATGACACCACCGGGTCATGTATTGCCAGCCAGCTCATTCCCAGTATTATTGGGGTCCTGCCAGTGTGGCCACGTGAAAGGCAATGGTTTCCGTGTGCCTGCCGACCCTCATTCGCATTGGCGGTGTCTGGTGTGTCACTTCTCCTCCCAGGAGTTCCCTGCCATCTATGGTGTTCACCTGCAAGGGAAAATCTAGTGGCAACAGGTGGAGTTGGTGCTCCAGAGCGAAGTCTCTGCTGAAGAAATTACACGAGCTGCCAGAATCTAGCAGTCCCTCCACCTTGACGGGGTGCCCGTTTGGGAGTTCTAGCACCACCTCTATGGCTATCGCTGCCTTGGGGGGGGTCAGGCTGGGGCACTTCTATTGGTTGCTGGCCTGGCTGCTGGCCCTGCTGGTTGGCAGCCAGGCGTTGGCTTTTCCCTTCGCCTGCCCCTCCTCCCCCTTCTTGTCGTGGCCTGCAGCCCCCATCATGCCTTGCCAGGCCTTTCGTTGAGGGCAGACCTTTGCAAAATGTCCCGGTCACTGACAGAGGAAACACTTCTTGGTAGTTTTCCACTCCTTTCCCTCCCTTTTCCGACCTTCACCAGCGTTTGAAACTTTGCGTGCTCGCTGCATCAATTTCCATCGGCTCCGCTGCCTGGGAAGGCTCCCTCGGCATCTCAGGAATGCAGTTGTCATGGAAACGTTCCGCCCTTATCTCCCGCTTCTCTTGAGCCCGCGCTTCCTGGCGTACACCGATCATCTTTGTGAGTTCATCCATCGATCGCGGGCGGGGCGCTCGGGACAATTCGTCTTTCACTTCAGGGGACAAACCCGCCTCAAACAACATTTGCATTGGTTCAGAGCCCAGATCCCACCCGAGCTTGTGGACTAACATAATAATAATAATAATAATAATAATAATAATAATAATAATAATAATAATAATTTATTATTTGTACCCCGCCATAGAAACCAAAGATACAGTAAAATATCACAGATTAAAAACTTCCCTGAACAGGGCTGACTAACATCGCGAAACGCGACCAGTAGTTTCTGACGGACAGGCTCCCCTGCTTGCACCCCATCAGCTCCCGTCGTGTCATGCTTTGCTCAACCTCGCTGGAGAAGATCGCGTCCATTCCCTGAAGGAATTTCTTGAGATCTTTCAATGCATCATTCTGCGTTGCCATTAGGGGTCTGATCCATTCCCGCGCCCCATCCTGCAGATGTCCCACAATGTAAGCCACCCTCTCCCATCATCAGCAAAGTCATTTTTCTGCAATTCCAAAGCGTACTGGATTTCCGTTCGGAAGGCATTGTAGTCTTGGGGCTTTCCACCAAATTTGTGTACCAGCCCCTGAACCTTCCTCCCTATCGGGGTGGCTCTGACCTGTGCACCCTGAGCCCGTCTCTCCTCCAGCCGTGCCGTCAGGGTAGCTACATGCGCCTCCAGGTCTCAGTTCCTCTCAACCAGACCTTGTACCAAGGCTTCTTGCTCTGTTCCTCCGGCTGGCTCTGTTTGGCTCATCATGCTGCCTCTCCAGGGCTGCGCACAAGCAACGTCATGGACTGACGGATTGCTGTAATGGTTCTAGGGGTTTCTCGTGCCTAAGCCTGTGCCAACACCTGGCTGGGTTGCCTGAGTGAACCTTTCCTGTCCGGACAGCCACTCACCCGTGGCTGTCTCAATCGCTGACAGAATCTGTCAGTGGGCGTTTCTTAAACTTCTTCCAGCAAAGAAGTTCTTTGACGCCCAGTCTCCTCCTACTCTCCCTGCATGGAAGCCTTCTGCGCAAGGAGGGCGTAGGCAGCGGAGGACCCTTCCTCTCCCCGCTGGTCCCTGGCAAGGAGTCATGTGACTGCCTCTCTGATTCCCCCATCTGCCCCCCTTCTCCACTGGAGCTAAGCTGATTCCCTTCCCCAGAAGATGGGCTGCCTCTCCCAATCCCGGGACGCTCTCTGGGATCCCTCTGGAGCTTGCTCTCTCCCTCCGGCACTGATGGCAGTTCCCTGACAGGTGGAATTGTAAAATGGTTTAAAATTATTGGGAAATGATATATAATGAAATGGAAAAAAATGTTCAAGATAACCTTTGTTAAAAGCCCAGAAGCCTTTTCGTTAGGAATTTTAGGTCAAGACCTGCCAAAAAGCAAACAAAAACTCTTCATGTATGCTACAACCGTGGCAAGGTTGTTACTGGCACAAAGAAAAACTTATGGAATATGCTGAAATGGCAAAACTAACTGAAAGACTTTGAAATAAGGACAAAAAATCCTTTAAGAAGGACTGGGAACCATTTTTGGCGTACATAAAGAATCAATGCAAAGAATTGAACTCATTAGCAGGTTTTGAATAATCAGTTAGAATCAGCAAAAAATATATAATTTATAAGTTAAAATAGAAAAAAGGAGTGAAAAAGGAAATATGCAGGAAATGATAATATTTTGAAACAAACCAGAGAGGGTGGGTGAGGGAAGTCCAGTGGGAATGGGGAAATTTTGGAATTTTGAATTATGTTATTTGTTATAATGTAATATTGATAAAAATGGAAAACTTAAAAAAAAGGTTTTGCTGAAGAGGACTTAATACTTGCCATATCTCTACACTATCAACAGACAATGAGGTTTGTTGCTCTGACTGCAACTTGACACCATGAGTTCTGTCAGTTATAAGCTGTGACTTTATGTATTTTCTTCCCATTTCCGTCTTCTGGACATTTGTCAAGATAACTTTGGGTTGTCTGCCATACATGGTGTTACAGAACTGCGGGGTGGGTGGGTGTCCCCCTAAACACTGCAATTAATAAATTCTAGGATTTGGGGTTATTTGTGATATGAGGGGAGAATACAAACTGCAAATGGATTCCTGGGTAGCCTGGCCAAACTAGGGAAATGCAGAAGACAATTGTATTTCGAGGAGTTAGGTGGCATGTCCCTTTCCCTTTAACATTCCTAGTTGGATTCTTGTGTTTCACACACCTGTCAGGAGTTTCTTAGGTTCTTCTGTGTTGCAAGTGCTGGCTGGATGCCGGCTGCAGGTAGTGGAAGACTCTTAGCCACTCTGTATTAATCATGAGTAATGCCAGGTGCACTTGATTACATCAAGGCAGGCTATAAAAGCCATAGGTGGGAGGGGCCCGGGGAGCTTCTGCCCAGATCAAAGGACCTGATGCTGGGTCTTTCTCCTGCTGCTCTACCTGGGGCTCTGGGCAGGGGTGGCCCCTGTCGGGTATGTTTTATGTTATGCTTTGTATGTTGGTTTGTTTGTTAATAAAACTGTTTTGGTTCCCCTTCCCCTTCCTCATTCCTTTGGTCCTGATATTCTTGGAAAAGAACTGCTGCATTTGGCAGCACATTTAGAGAGCCATTGTGGGTTGTTAGCAAGACAATGGCACTTCTAGCCCCCAGTGTGACCAGAGACTGGAGATTTGGAAAGCTGCCCAGGAGGAGGGCAAGGGGCTTCTGGGAAGAAGAAAGGGAAAGAAAGAGGAAGATCCATCTTGTCGAGGAGGGAAGAAGGAAGGACTTCCTGCAATGATTTGGGCCATGCTGTAAGATCTGAATGAGGGTGTAAATAGATGAATAAATCCTGTTTCTTAAAGCCACTAGCAATGGGCTAACTTTTATCCTGGGGATGCTGTAGTTTGTTAATTATAAATGTTTATATTCCCCCAACTAGCAAAACCATTAACACTGAGAGTAAGTGGAAAAATCTGGACATATGTCAGGTTGCTGCTTTCGGATCACCCGGGGGCAAAGGTCCTGTTGGTGGATGACCTAAATGCAAGGATAGGGCCAGATGATTGCAGTTTAGCAAGCAAACACAGATATAAAATTGGGTTTTCCGATGTGCCTGGCCTAGACATTCGACAGCAACCAAGGTTATCAAAGGACCAACACTCAAATTATGCCAGTGCCTGTCTCTTCAAATTTTCACGGCATCTAAGTTTATACATTCTAAATGGCTGCACTAGTGGCGATATTCCTGGGGAATATGCTTTCCTGTCAGGGTCAAAAATCAGTACAATTAACTACATGCTGGTTGATAGCAAATTGCTAGCAAAAACTGTGCGATTACAAGTGCTTCCATATGTAGAGGGGGATCACTTCCCCTTATACCTGCAGGTATCCTGCAAAAACAAGACAGTCTTTCTTAAAACAGTATACCCCGCAGAGATTGCTGCTTTAGAGCGCCCTGGATGCCGGGTCAAATGGACCCCCGCACTTGATAAATTGAAGGAGATTTTAGCTTCTGAAAATCTGTGCACACTCAAATGGCTCTGGGAACAATTCTAACCCAGAGGACCCACTTTTTGAAAATGAGAGCCTGCTAAACCTATAACAATAAATAAACCTTGGTTTGATCATACCTGTATGCAGGCCAAGAAAGCCTTGCAAAACGCTTATAAAACCGCCCAGACATCTGATAACTATGCTAGGCAGCAAGCCTATCTCTCCGAATACAAAGCCCCTGATAACCCTCCAAAAGAATGTTTACAGCAGAAAATGCTGGTCGGAAAATGCCTCCCCCTTATCCTCACATATTCCACCCGATCGATGTGTCGCCTTTTTCCAATCTATGTATGAGGACATTGAACATCCCATCCAGAAGCAGGAAATAGAGCAGTTGGCCAAATGGCCGGCAGTATCGGCAACAGAAGTGAAATTGTACATAAACCAACTGAAAATGTCCAAAGCCCCTGGCCCGGATGGTATTCTTCCAGAAATGATAAAATCACAGGCGGATTGGTGGGCTCCTTTTCTAGCCACCCTTTTTATCCATGTAGATGATACTGGCCGCTTCCCAAGGAATTGGGGAACAGCCATAGTGGTCCCATCCTATATAAAGGGCAACAGAGGGGATCCAGCAAATTTTAGGCCGATCAGTTTATTAAGTGTGATAAGCAAACTTTATACAAAGCACTTGAAAAGTTCACAGAGTGGCTAGAAAATGAAGACATTCTGGCAGTAGAACAAGCGGGCTTCAGACCCGGCAGGTCCACGATAGACCACTGTTTAACGTTACAACATCTGATAGAAAAATGGAAATCAGGGGGGCAGGCTTCACTCTTTGCCACTTTTGTAGATCTAAAAGCAGCCTTTGACACAGTCACCAGAACCAGACTATGGGACAGACTTCGGGCCACCACCATCGATAGGCTATTGTACTTAATACAGGCTGTTCACTCAAACACGGCTCTTAGAGTTAGGTGTAGCTATTTAGGGCACCTAACAGACCTCATTAAAACCTTTAAGGGTACAGGCATGACGTTTGTGTATCACATGCCTGTTTACTCTCAGCACTGTCTGCTGGGAATAATGCTTACATCTGCCTCTGTCCACCTCATCTGCTGTGTGGTGATTTACACACTCTGCTGACAGAGTGTGCATGGGTCTCTAAACGTATCTGAAGCTTGTGTCGCTAACTGACTGATGCTGTTCCACAGGAGACCGGTGATTGTCCGGAGCCAGCTGGGGGCCTGCCTGACGCCCCCGTCTCCCCGGCAGTATCCCAACAGCAGTGTTTCGGGTCCAGATCCATGGCATTTACAGGAGAGTAAGACCGCTGATGGCTGCAATCCGATCCCAGCAGCGACAGAGGTATGTGAAGCAAGGCTTTTCTGTGCCATGGCAGAGAGTCTTTGAAGTCCGAGCCAAGTAATTAGGCCGGAGAGAGAAGCAAGCAAGTCTGATTTACGACCTGCTAAAGATAAGGCTGATTGTAAAGTGTATCCAGTTCACAGCTGAAGTAAAGAGCTGTAATGGAGCTTTTACAAGCCTCAGATGGGGCTCCGTGCCCAAAGCTTAATGGCCACAATTTTTTATTTTTTTAAAAAAAAATTTTATTAAGGATTTTCTTGTTTTACAGAAGTGTAGTGCCTCGTATTTTTTCTTCTTCCATGTAACATTTTTACAAATCCGTTTCATTTGTTGAGGCATTAGGGGGACCTGGGCAAGGTACTGTGAGCGCCAGATGAGAAGGCTTGGTGCGTGGCACACTGTTTCTGAGGATCCCCCAGCGCCTCTGACGGATGCATGGGTAGCACAAGATTCAAGAGCCATGGGAGTCATTTTGCTCTCAGTAGCTCCAGAAGAGTTAATTACCCTAGCTGGCAAGACCAGCTATTGTAAGATGTGGGAAAGGCTTCAGGCCTGTCCTCTCCGACAAGAGGCTGGGTCTGTGTTGCTTTACTTCAGAAAACGGCACAAGAAGCGTTTGGGGCCAGGGGAAGACCTTAGAGCCCACGTTTTGCATTTGCAGCATCTCATCAGGAATTGACTCAGAGAGGTTTTAATATGCCTGAGTCTCTGTTTGCTATCCTTATATTGGACTCCCTGGATGAGAGCTGCCACGCTGTGGCAAGCCAGCTGGCAACTCTTACTGCGTAGGAACTCACTGCTCCAAAGGTTTTGGCAACCTTGCAAAACGAATATGATAGGAGGAATGCAGCTGAACCAGCTTGTGTGCTTCAGGGGGAGCAGTGTGGCACAGCATTCCAGCCTCCAGGGGGAGCCAAGGCGTTGGCAGCTATGAAGTGCTGGATCTGTGGGGACCAAGGTCACATACAGCGTCATTGCCCAAAGGCTGGAGGGAAACAAAAGAAGCCTGCAGATGGCCAGAAGCAGGGGGGCAAGAAACCCAAGCTGGTGAAAAACAAGGCTTTGTTTGCTGGAACTGCTTCTCCAAAGGCCAAAGGCAGATTGGTTGTGGATTCAGGAGCGTTGACGCACGTAGCGAAGGATCGGCATCTGTTTATTTCCTTCACACCTCAGGATGGGGAAATTCAGCAGGCTGATGGTAAGACTCTGAGAGTTGCAGGAGTCGGGAGAGTGAAACTGGCAAGTCTGCATACAATCATCAGCAAAGTACTTTTTGTTCCAGATTCTGCAGACAATTTGCTCAGCATCCCACAGCTGACTGAGCAAGACTTTGAGATTTCTTTCAAGAAGGGCATCTGTGTCATCAGGAAGGGCAAAGAGGACATTTTGCATGCAAAGTTTGTTGATGGCTTGTTCTTGATAACTTATGATGACAAAGCTGTTGGTGTGTCTAATGTTGAATCTTGTTGTGTTGCACAAACTAACAAAGTTCTTCATGCAGGATGTATTCACGAGGCGCACCGAAGATTTGGTCACATGTCTTGGCAGGCACTGGCCAAAATGCCTGGGTTGGTTCAGGGTTTGAACATCAAGCCCTGTAAGTTTCACATGAAATGTGTATCTTGTGCAGAAAACAAGGTGAAGGTTGCTCCAAAAGGCAAGGAGTCTAGCAGGCAGGCTTCCAAACCCTACCAGCTAGTCCACGCAGACCTGGTTGGTCCACTTGCGCCCTCTTTGGGTGGAGCAAGGTACTTCATGGTGTTGATTCTTTTTCCAGGTACATTCATGTGTTTATGCTCCAGCAGAAGTCAGAAGCGTTTCCTAGGTTCAAGGTGTTCTGTGCTTGGTTGGAGAATGCTCACAGTAAACGCATCAGCTGTTTATTTTCTGATGGAGGCGCTGAATTCACTTCTCAGAAGTTTGAGGCTTTCCTGACTGAGAAGGGACTCCAGCACGACCTCTCAAGTCCCAGATCTCCATGGGAGAATGGACTTTGCGAGCGGGCAAACCAAACTTGGCTGCAAGGCCTAAAAACCTTGTTGCATGATGCCAATCTCCCTGAGAAGTATTGGGCTGAAGCTTTATCGTGTTTCCTTTATTCCTATAACAGGAGACTGTCATCACCTATTGGTTGTGCTCCCTATGAGAAGATGTTTGGTAAGAAACCTTACGTCAAGCACATGAGAATATTTGGTTCTGACATGTGGGTCCACACCCCACAGAACAGCAAGCTTTGGAAGCGTGGGGCACATGGTTTGTTCATGGGGTACGAAAATGGTGCATACAGGGTATTCATGACTGACTCTAAGACCATTAGGTTCACAAAGAGTGTTGAGTACAATCCCAAGTGGGCGGGAAATGTCGGAATTTTCCAGAGTCACTCAGAGGGGGATGAAGATGATGAGGTAGAAGAGGAACCTGAGGATGATGATCAGAGTTTGGATTCCAGCTCAGTGGGCAGCACTGCTTCTGCTGTCAGCGACAGTCATGACATAGCAGACTACAAGAGCGCAAAGGCCTCACTCAGACCATCTGATGCTGAACTGGAAGAACCACTGTTTACCATTGGCCACTTTTCTCCCAAGAAAGAGGAGATGAGTGCAGAAGATTTGCGTCTTGTACGCAGATCTGAAAGGGCCACAAAAGGCAAACCTCCAAAGAGATTTGCTGATGAGTTTGCTAAGACAGCAACAGCTGTTCTTGGTAGCTCAGAAAAGGTGTGGGAACCATCAAGCTTCAAAGAGGTCCAGGAGTTAATCTCTAAGGATGCTGAACCATGGCTTAATGCAATGAAGCCCGAAGTTGATTCCTTGAATAGGAACCAAACTTGGGAGCTGGTACCGGTAGTCCCAGGAATGAGGCTGGTTGGCAGCAAATGGGTCTTCAAGGCCAAGACAGACCAGACTGGCAAGGTCGTCAGGCACAAAGCCAGATTGGTTGCCAGAGGTTTTTCACAGGTACCAGGACAGGATTACCATGAGACCTACTCGCCCACCGTCAAATATGAGAGCATTAGACTAATGCTCAAGATTGCTGCAGAGGAGGGGGGCCTTGGAAGATGGCGGATAATAACATCTATCCAGCTCGCCGAGGTAATTAGAGACTGATTATGGGGAGTATATCAGTCTCCCTCATCTCTCCAGGGAAGGGAGAGGTGCAGTTTTCACCCGCGGTTGCCATAAATCACCCCCGAGTTCGGAAGAAGGAGGGGGTGAGAGGCACTGGGTGCATAACCCTCGCCGGGTCTCGGAACTCCTCCGAAGCTGCTTCCAGGAGCGAAACTAGTTGCGTTACTTAAAAGGAAAAAAATCTGGAGAAAGTTAACGCACATGCTTCGAGAGAGGCAGGTTTTTATCTGCTAATAATTTTACCACTGAAATGAAGAAGATTGAGACGGAAGATTACATCAAAGTACTACAGATATGCTGGTATGTGGTTCGTGGAATGCAACGGAATGGAACGGGGACGACGACTTTTTATTTTCTGTTTTATGTGATTACCTAACAACCCTCCCCCTTAGAACATCCATCACAACAACTAATTGGCAAATGGGACTAAAAATGAACTGTGTGGGAATAATATGAATTTAAAGGTTTTACTCTGTGAAGGATTTGGAAAGAAGAAAGGCTCTCTTTGTGACGCAGCAAGAATTGAGATTTGATACGGAAGGACAGACCTTCTTTGCAGGGAGTTTGGTCTTAGGGAGGGTGAGCCGAAGATTTGTTATCTGGATGGGATTGTGAACTGGAAGGGGCAGCCCTCCTGGAAAAGACTAATTTACGATGCAACAGGTCGGGAAAGTTAACAAGCGGGCTTTTAGACTGTATTTCATTGGAACGGCAAGATGGCGATTGCTTGCTCGAGTGGAAATGCCTGGACTATTGGATGAGAGTGATTTACGAGAGAGCAATACAAAGTCCACACAGAAATACAAATAAGACTGTTTTTTTTTTAACCCACTTGCGGAGCAACTCAGAGGTGAATGAAAAGGAAAATGAGTAACGACAAGGATTGAGAGGGGCCTGAAAATATTGTAAATATGAAAGCAGCAGAAATATTGGAAGATTGAACTCCTGCTGATCAGGAAGCATGGGTACCCCCCACAAAATTTTATAATTCGGAAAACAATTGGATTATATGATGTGTATTGTTATAATTTGGATTAATTGGTTTGATGTGTTTATAATTTGGTAATATGGAAACTTAAAAAAAAATATTTTTTAAAAAAAGATTGCTGCAGAGGAGAAACTGCACGTTTCTCATCACGATGTGAACACAGCTTTTTTGTACGGGATTTTGGGGGAGGAACTGAAAATGCTTCCACCTGATGGAGCGCAGGTACAGAAGGTCATGGTCTGTAAACTACGAGAGTCCCTATATAGTCTCAAGCAATGTGCCAGGTGTTGGAACACAAAACTCACTGAGACATTGCTTTCTCTAGGTTTTCACCAAGGCAAAGCTGATCCATGTGTGTTTGTCAAGGAGGAGGGGCAAAACAAACTGTATCGTTTATGTTTTGTTGATGATCTTCTTTTGTTTTGGAAGAATCAGGCTTTGTATCAAAGCACCCTAGCTCAGCTGAAGGAGCACTTTGACATGAAGGATCTTGGTGAGGTATCCAACTATCTTTCTCTGCAGGTGGAGAAGGACCAAGCAGGTAATTTTCTGGTACACCAGATGCAGAAAATTGCTGATGTATTAACCAGGCTGAATTTGGTTGATGCAAACCCAGCAGACACACCGATGGTGACAGGTTACCAGGTAGATAGTACTGCTGAAGCATTTTCTGACACCACACTGTACAGTTGCATTCTAGGCAAGCTGAATTTCATTGCTAGATGTTCAAGACCTGACAAAGCTGTAAGCACTAACCTGCTTAGCAGACATACCAACAATCCTACTGTTCAGGATTGGAAAGCTCTGAAGCGCATAGCCCGCTATTTGAAGGGGACTTTGCACTACAGACTGAGGTTCAGAAGACTGGAGGTCCTGGAATCTTTGCAGAAGCTAGTTTTGGAAGTGACACCATGGATGGTACAAGCACTTCTGGAGTGTGCTACATGTACAACCACTGCCTGTTTGACTGGTTGTGCAAAAAGCAGACGACAGTAAGCGTAAGTTCCTGTGAAGCAGAACTCAATGTCCTGTCATTTTCACTCATGGATTGTGAATGGTTGATGCAACTGTTTCAGGACATCAGAGTTTCTGTGAAATGTCCTATACAGGTGTATCAAGACAATATAGTTCTATTCCACCTTAAAAGGGTACAGGCATGGCGTTTGTGTATCACATGCCTGTTTACTCCCAGCACTGTCTGCTGGGAACTTCCGTTGTATGTAGCTTTTGTATTACTGCTGTTCTGCCGGAGACGAAGGGATGCAGACACGTTTTCCTTTGTTCCTGAACTATGCTGAATAAATGCTGTAAATAATGCTGACATCTGCCTCTGTCTGCCTCATCTGCTGTGTAGTGATTTACACACTCTGCTGACAGGGCGTGCACGGGTCTTTAAACGTATCTGAGGCTTGTGTCGCTAACTGACTGATGCTGTTCCACAGGAGACCAGTGATCGTCTGGAGCCAGCTGGGGGCCTGCCTGATGCCCCTGTCTCCCCGGCAGTATCCCAACAGGCAAGGGTGCCTTTTGGCCCCCTTACTATCCAATTTCTATCTCAATAACCTAGTAAACACTCTCAATAACCCCGAACTCCATCCCCCGAGGATAGCAAATTGGCATATCACAGTTCTGCTATACACAAATGACGCGGTAATAGTTTCTAGAACCCCGGTAGGGCTCAGAAGAGCTTTAAGAAAACTTGCAGCCTATTGTGAAACTGAATGCCTTAAAATAAATTATCAGAAGACCAAGATTCTCGCTTTTGGGGGAAAACCAAAGCCCAGAAGCTGGGAACTCCAAGGTCACAAATTAGAACAAGTTTCGAGCTATAAGTATCTAGGAATGGTGGTCCAGGCCTCAGGATCCAACAAAATCCATATAAATTCCATTGGGAGTGTTGTGGAAAGATCTGCAAACTGTATCCTCAAATTCTTTAGAACTCAAGGGGGCTTTTTCGTCCCCACAGCCCTAAAACTATATAAGGCCAAAACGTTGGCACAGCTCCTTCTTGGGCCCGCCATCCTCTTCCTTCACTCCCCT
This sequence comes from Podarcis raffonei, assembly GCF_027172205.1. Classification (NCBI taxonomy): domain Eukaryota; kingdom Metazoa; phylum Chordata; class Lepidosauria; order Squamata; family Lacertidae; genus Podarcis; species Podarcis raffonei. Next base: position 26,409,552 of record NC_070620.1, read on the forward strand.
TCAGAGAGTGCAATCCAAACTCCTCAGAGCCCTCCTAAAGTCCCCAGATGCTTTTCAAATTCATGGGTCAGATTAGAAACAGGGATGATGAGAGTAGAGGCTTATATTAGTTTAACATCGATCTATAATCTATAAATGGCTGACGCTGAAACTGCTCCCCCGAGGAATAGCTCCACTGATTCTATGCGATTGGTTCAAGTCTGGCTGGCAGACAGCAGTTCTGAACACTCTCCAGAAATTGGGCTTTGCTCCTCAAGCCCTTCTAAACTTGGGCCTGGGCCAAGCAAGATCTGTGGTCAGGCAAAGAATCATGGACACAGAGAGACAACAGGACTGCTTGAGGTCCCCTGATTACATAATCATAGAAAATGAGAGGTATGTTGCGGCCCCGGCAGCATACTTCTATTTTCTCTTATCAAGAAACATAGGAAGGGCCTTTACTCTAGCCAGAAGCTCAGCCTTGCCCTCGCCGGTTTTGGAAGGAGCATTTGGAAAAGTCCCATATGCTCAGAGACTTTTTCAAATCAAATATCCTTTATTAGGCATAGCAAACCACACATTATCAAACAGACACCATATACAAATTGTGCAAACTATGAGCTCAGCATAACAAGGTTTGTCCCAATCATATCTTTAACTCCAGAGAAAATCAATTTGCAAAAATAATACAATGCAACACTACCACATCACTGATCAATTAAAAACCACTAAATCTCTTTACAGTGGCCCAATCTTTCTACATGGACAGCACTCAAAAATTCAGCCACTATTAAAGTAATTTGATCATTCCTGTCCGAAAGCCGTTAGGGTCCTGAACCGTTGGTAGCATAGAAATCAGCCTATTAAGTTGTAAGACCTTTAATAATTGTCTTCTGGCATAAATGCCAAAATCACAAGAAAAGAAAATATGCTCCAAAGTATCAGGTTCCTGTTTATTACATTTGCAGAGATGCTCTGATTCTGGGAGAGCTAAATATCTTCCTCTCACTATCATCGAGGGAAACATATTAAATCTGGCTAACATAAACAGCCTGCACAATTCATGATTCTTCAGATTTGTCATGTATCCCTTTTGAAAATCTCTACACAAAGGGAGATTTAAATAGAGAGGAGAGCAAGTGCTGTGCTTTGCAACCTCAAGAGTGGAGAGAACACTTTTTCCTGTAAGATTCTTCCTGATAATTTCCCAAGTATCTTTGGGGTCAGAATTTTCAAAGTCAGTCAGATTAAGCCCTATCGAGTTCAATTTTCTCCTACAAATCAGTGATAGATTGTAAATTACATTATCACTTAAGAGGTCGTAAAGGAGAGAATTATGAGATAGAGCTCTATAATGGAGGAAGATCCAATATTTCAAGGTCCTCAGCCATGCTCTTACTGATAAAGGCAGTATTCCCAGCTCCCAACGTATTGATTCATATTTTACAGAGTTTGCAAGTCCTAATAATGACCTCAGAAGGGATGCATGAAATTTATCCAACCTCTTGAGGTCACCTGAAATCCACACTGGGGTGCCATATAAAAGTTGGGCACGAAGTTTCATATCAAGCACTTGCAATACAGCTGGAATATATCTATTTCCTACTGGAGGAAAAAAAGATTTAATATGGTGAGCTGTCACTTTATTTTTTTCCAAATTTTTTTAATTGATTTTCCAAATTTCTATCAAACATAACAACAAACTAAAACAAGAAAAACATATCAAAAAACATACAAACACATTTATCCTAAATGTAATTATACCACTTTCATTATCATTGTTGGGTGACTTCCTCGAATCCCCCTGGCTGAGTTTCCATGTAAATAATTGTAGCAGTTTTCCAAAACTATTTTCACTTAAATTTATTTGGTCACTTAACATCTTTTTTTTTCTTATCATTTGACTTTTGACTATAATATGTTACACCATCACATATTTAAATCCTAGGCCAATCTGTTAAAGGTAAAGGTAAAGGGACCCCTGACAGTTAAGTCCAGTCGTTGCCGACTCTGGGGTTGCGGCGCTCATCTCGCTTTATCGGCCGAGGGAGCCGGCGTACAGCTTCTGGGTCATGTGGCCAGCACGACTAAGCCGCTTCTGGCGAACCAGAGCAGCGCACAGAAACGCCGTTTACTTTCCCGCCGGAGCACTTTGCACTTTGACGTGCTTTCAAACTGCTAGGTTGGCAGGAGCTAGGACCGAGCAACGGGAGCTCACCCCGTCGCGGGGATTCGAACCGCCGACCTTCTGATTGGCAAGTCCTAGGCTCTGTGGTTTAACCCACAGTGCCACCTGCATCCCAACCAATCTGTTACTCGCAAGTAATTCTATTTAGATATCTTAGCATATTTACCTAAATAGTCTTTAAATTTCTTCCATTCCTCTTGATATTCCTCCTCCTTCTGGCCGCGGACTCTTCCGGTCAGGTCGGCTAGCTCCAAAAAGTCCATCATCTTCATCTGCCATTCCTCCACTGTTGGTACTTCTTGTAATTTCCAATTTTTGGCCAGCAAAATTCTAGCTGCAATTGTGGTATACAAAAACAATCTAACATATTTCTTGGGCAATTCCAAACCTATTATTCCAAGTAGAAAGGCCTCTGGTTTCTTAATAAATGTATATTTCAACATTTTTTTCAATTCATTATAAATCTTTTCCCAGAAGTCTTTCACCTTGGGACACGTCCACCACATATGGTAAAAGGAACCCTCTTTTTCTTTACATTTCCAACAAAAATTATCACTCGTATGGTAAATCTTTGCTAATTTTACAGGGGTTAAGTACCATCTATACATCATTTTCATAACATTTTCCTTTAACACCATACATGCAGTGAACTTGACCCTTTTCCTCCACAACCTTTCCCAATCTTCAAACATTATATTATGTCCAACATCTCTTGCCCAGCCCAGATTTAACTTGTTCATCCTTTGTATGCCACTCTAACAGTAAATTATACATTTTAGACAAATTTATAACATTAGAATCTAACAACTCCGTTTCCAGTTTGGTTTTTTCCGATGCAAAACCATTTTTCTTATCTAGTTTATATAATTCATTAATCTGGTGATAATGTAACCAATTTATTTTATCTTTGATTTGATCAAATGGTCTTAGTTTAAATCCTTCTTTGTCTTCCAACAATAAATCTGAATATCTCAACCAATGAGTCTCCATATTTAACTTTTTCTGAGCCTTTGCTTCCATTGGTGAAAGCCACCTGGGTGTTTTCCTTTCTAGGAGATTTTTGTATTTTGTCCACACATTATATAAAGATTTTCTAATCACATGATTTTTAAAACCATTATGGGCCTTTATCTTATCATACCATAGGTAAGCATGCCAACCAAAAACATTGTCAAACCCCTCCAAATCAAGAACATCAGCATTATCTAATTGTATCCATTCCTTAACCCAACAAAGAGCTGCTGCTTCAAAGTATATCTTCAGGTCCAGCAGGGAAAATCCCCCTCTTTCGAGTCCGTTAATAATTTGTATTTAATTCTGGGTTTTTTTCCCTGCCAGATAAATTTAGACAAAACTTTCTGCCACTCTTTAAAACATTTCACATTATCAATAATTGGTAGAGCTTGAAACAAAAACAACATCTTTGGCAATACATTCATCTTGACCACCGATATTCAGCCCATTAATGACAATTTTAAATTTGACCAAATCTCAAGATCTCTTTTAATTTCATTCCATAATTTATCATAGTTATCTTTAAATAAGTTCAAAATTTTCACCGACAAATTTACACCCAGATATTTAACTTTTTTCACAAAAACTAGGCCCGTCTTTTCTTGAAGAGTTTTCCTCTCTTCATTACCAGTTTCCCCCCCCCCCCCAATCCTTTGGTTTTGCTCTTATTTAACTTAAATCCTGCTAGCTGTCCGAACTCCTGTATCAACTCCAGTGCTTTTACTGCACTGGAGTCTGGGCCCTGAAGTGTTAACACCAAATCATCAGCAAAGGCTTTTAATTTACCGTATTTTTCGCTCTATAAGACGCACCAGACCACAAGACACACCTAGTTTTTGGAGGAGGAAAACAAGAAAAAAAATATTCTGAATCTCAGAAGCCAGAACAGCAAGGTGGATCGCTGCGCAGTGAAAGCAGCAATCCCTCTTGCTATTCTGGCTTCTGGGATAGCTGTGCAGCCTGCATTCGCTCCATAAGACGCACACACATTTCCCCGTACTTTTTAGGAGGGAAAAAGTGAGTCTCATAGAGCAAAAAATATGGTATATTGTTTAGAGCCTACTGTTAAACCTTTAACTTGTTCCTCCTTCCTTATACTTAACAAAACCTCCAGGACCGAAATAAAAAGCAGAGGGGAAAGTGGGCACCCTTGCCTGGTACCCTTCTCAATTCTTATTTCCTCTGATACCACATTATTTATTATAATTTTGGCTTTTTGCTCATGATAGATCACATTAATACCATTTAAAAACTCCTGTCCAACCCCAATACTTTCTAAATTTTGCATCATAAAACTCCAAGACACGTTGTCAAAGGCCTTCTCCGCATCAATAAACATTAACATTGCTTTACAATTTTTTCTTGCTTCCAACTTTTCCAAAATGTTGACTTTATTCCTAATATTATCTTTCATATGTCTTCCAGGCAGAAATCGTGCCTGGTCTTTATGTATATAATCTGACAAAACCTTCTTCAGTCTATTGACCAAAATATGAGCAAAAATTTTATAATCCACATTAAGTAATGAGATTGGCCTATAGTTTTTAACATTAGATCTATCATGATCTTGTTTTGGAATAAGGGCTATATAAGCTTCCTTCCAGGTTTCGGGTGCTTTGTCGTCTCCTATTATCTTATTGCAGATTTCTACCAATGGCTGAATAAGCCAGTCTTTCATAGTCTTGTAATATTTTGTTGACAGTCCATATGGTCCCGGGGCTTTGCCAAGTTACATTTAATTTATTGCATTATCGACCTCCTGCTGTGTAATTAAACCATTTAGTAGGATCCTTTTTCCTTCGGGAATTTTCTGCAAACCATTAGTTTTGATAAATTGCTCAATTTTAACCTTGTCTTCTTTACCATTTTTATAAAGTTGTTTATAGTACTTCTGGAAACTTTTTATCTCCACAGGGTTCTCTGCAGACTTTCCTTCTGATACAATATTTGTGATAGTACTTTGTTTTTGCCTCTTTTTTAACTGCCAAGCTAAGAGTTTCCCACATTTATTTGTGGATTCAAAAAAAATTTGTCTCATCATTCTCAGTTTCCATTCTATTTCTTGATTTATAATCTGTGAATACTGAGTCTGTAAAGCTTTAATTTCCTTTTGTATCTGCAAATTCTTTGGATTACTTCTAAGGTTCTTCTCTTTGTCTTTTAATTGATCCAAAATTTTGTCTTTCTTTTCATTCTGTATCTTTCTTTTAATTGGATTTTGTTGAATGAGGAATCCTCTTATTACTGCTTTGCTTGCTTCCCAAATGACTCTTGTTTCCATTCCAGAGTTCATAATAATCTCAAAATAGTCTTTTAGAGTCTTTTGGGCCTTGTTAATTATTTGTTCATTCCTCAATAAATCATCATTCATTCTCCATCTGAAAGATCCCTGTAGAGACAATTTCACTTCCATAAATACTGCATTATGATCTGAGCAAGTTTTGGGGCAGATTTCTCTTTTTGTTACTCTGGGAACCAACTCTCTGGATAGCCATAAATAACTGATTCTCGAAAAGGATTGATTTGCATCTGAATAGAAAGTGAAGTCTTTTCCAGTTGGATTTCTAACACTGGTCAACAACAAATTTGTTGTCTGCGTTTTTTCAGTTGATTTAGGACGAATCTGATGCGCTGAATCCAAAAATCTCATTGGTTTTGCTCAATCAGGTCAAGTTTTTGAGCTATGGCCACATGTCTTTTTTTACGTTTTTGTTCACATGTACGCTTGTGTGGAGCATTTTAGAAGAAGAAGAAGAAGAGTTTGGATTTGATATCCCGCCTTTCACTCCCCTTCAGGAGTCTCAAAGCGGCTAACATTCTCCTTTCCCTTCCTCCCCCACAACAAACACTCTGTGAGGTGACTGGGGCTGAGAGACTTCAAAGAAGTGTGACTGGCCCAAGGTCACCCAGCAGCTGCATGTGGAGGAGCGGAGACGCGAACCCGGTTCCCCAGATTATGAGACTACCGCTCTTAACCACTACACCACACTGGCTGAAGAAGTTGGTGGGGGTAAAATGCCATGTCGAATAATTGTTTTGATTGGAAATGATTATTTTAATGACATTCAGGTCCAATAGTTCTGGGTGATTATGTCGAAAATGGATCAGTTTGAAGTCATAAAACCTCGAAATCTTCCATAAATTGGTGCGGCAAAGCATAAAGTTATTTTGGTATTAAACTTGGTGACCAGGATAAAGCTTGGGCGCCACACATGGTGTGCAAGGCATGCACCGAGACTCTATGTGGGTGGACCAATGGCAAGAGGAGTTTGAACTTTGGAATTCCCATGGTTTGGAGGGAGCCGACAAACCATGTCACTGACTGATACTTCTGCACTGTTGATGTGACTGGGATCAACAGAAAGAACCGGAGCAGCCTCAAGTATCCTGATCTTCAATCAGCACGTCCTCCTGTAGCTCATTGTGATGAAATTCCAGTGCCTATCTTCGGAGAACTTCCTGACATTAGAGGATTCCAAGATGGCCACTGATCTGTGAGGCAGTGTGAGGCAGCTGCTCTCACCATTTTATAGTTTTATTATCCTTTTATTGTTTTATTTTATTGTTTTACTGCCCTATTTTATCATTTCATGGTTTTACTTCCTTGTTATCTTGGATGCTCTCCACCGCCACGGCAAAGGAGCTCAGCAAATTGGCCTCAATTACTTGCCTACCTTGGAAGTAGCCTCGCGGAGAATACTGCTGCTGCAACACCCGACAGAGCTAATGAACCGAGGTGAGATTTTTACCAACTTGACCTCTACAAGATAAATAATGGTGACGACCAGGAGTGGCAGAACACCAGGCTTTTATCGGAGTGATCTAAGACCTCTCTCTAAAAGAGCTACCCTAAAGGGAGCTCAAACAAAAAGCACTCGGCCCTTTAAGAATAGGGGTAAAGTCAAGACGAGTGAGAATAAGCAGGAAACTGAAACTTCTCCCTCCTGCACTGAAGGGCCGGCTGTGCAGAGAGGGGCTTGTGTAGAAGAATGCCACAACAAAGGGCCAATAAAGCCCAAAGTAAATCCAAACATAATTGGTACAGTCACCAAAGTACTCCCAAAACAGAGACTTAAATCCCAAACTTCTCCTGAACCATCCCAAGTCCGAGAAGTGGAAGAACTAATGTTGAAACAAATTGCAGAGATGTCTTCGGGAAACCCTAAAACATCAAGAGACTCCTGCTTCCAACTTGAGACAAATGAGGATGAGGATTTATCAGTTATCAAATGGCTTGTGCTTTTAACTGAGGTTATCGAAAATATAAAATCTTATCTGGCCACCTGTACAAAAATCCTCACTATAATGATGGACGCTTGCAAAACTCTCTGTAGGGAATCCAGCGGGGCGACTGTAGAATTAGAAAGTAATAACAACTTCCTTCCTACCACCTGCAAAAACAGATCACCAGGGAAGGCCAAGAGATCTTGTAGGGCTACTGCCTTGAAAAGGAGGCCCATAAGGGTAAAAAAGAGCAGAAATGTTAAAAATTTTAAGGCAGTGCGTTACAAAATCTTCTCAAGAGTATCCCAATAACCGAGACCAGTGGGAACACTGAGAAACTTCTAACCAGGAGATCTTCTAAGCAAGAACGTCCTATAAACCCTTGCCCTGACGCTGCTATGGATTGCTTGGAACCCTTAACACCTACCCCAACACCTAACTCCAAGCAATACATTTTTCCTGCTTGGCAGGGGTTTGGACTCGATGGCCCTTGTGGTCTCTTCCAACTCTATGATTCTATGATCCAAGACCCATGGTCTTACATTCTATCTGTAGATGAAACCAATCCCTCTAAGAAGAGAAATTTGACAAATCTAACAAATAAAAACTGGAATCTGGTGCTGTACCGAAACAAACTCATTTTATCAAATTATCCTAAGCCCCCAGGACTCCTGTCACAAGAAGAGCGAAAAGCCCATCTATTGAACCTTTTAAAGATCTATATGCCGGGTATCCTTAATAACCCTACTGATTTGGCCCAAGTGGAATATCTGTACTTCAACGGATTCCTTGCCAGAGCGGTGGTCTCTTTCTACGAGGGGAGACTGGCAAAACTAGTGTACAAATGTAGAGAACATCTGGAGACGAGTGGTATAAGAATCTCAAGGTACTTTAAAAATGAAGCACCTCCAATTCCACTTATCCCCCATATTGTAAGTTTGCCAAAAACTCAACATGAGATTGACCAACACGTTCTAATTGATATAAACTCTGCGGAGGACATCTCCAAACATCCTACTGGTCTGGTTGCCAAGGACTCTCAAAGGTTGGACTCCCTTGGGCCCAGGTATGCGGAGAATCAGGGAATCGACCTTGATAGCTTTGATAATAAATTACTCCACTCTTATAGCGTTCTCCCGCAAGAAGCTCAGAAAGAAATACTTCATAAAATTGATACCCTTTACTTCTGTCTGACAAAAGTGACGGAGGAACAGCTGAGATTACCTAAACAAAATATGCTTGATAGAGACTGTGGTCCAGATTCTGTCCCACGCTTATACCACCAAGAACTGGACCTGTGGGTTGGGAAGGCACCCACCCCTACCAGCCAACTGGTTGTTGCGGAGATGAATCCACTCTTCCATATTCTGGAGGCGGAAACCCCATCACCAGACCCACCTATCATGCATCCCATCTCTGAGGCAAATATGGCTACAACATCTGCCTGGGACAAAATGAGGGAACTTAACGAATCTGAATTAGGCTCTCCATGTAAAGTGCCCCACTTACTTGTAACTTTATTAACCCACTCTCTTCTAACGTGTGAAAGTTGAATAAATCCATAGATACCATCGAACCGGCAACAGAACCAGCTGAACCAGACCAACAAAGGAGAGACGACTCCATTTTATTTTTAGCCCCGAAGAGTGATCTGGTTGAAGACCCGACAGGTCGTATTAACAAAACTATCCAAACAATTAATGATCACTCAACTAGTGGTACGATACCTGTTGACTTAATTTCGCTCTAAGTAATACCCCCCTAATTCTACCATCTGGCTCTGAAAAGTCGACTATCTTAGGCCTAACATCTGCCTTTAGCGAGACGAGTGGCACGACTTTACAGCCAAACCACCCCAATAAATCTAAACAGTTGGGATGTATAGCACGATTGCCACCTTCTCAAAGGAAAATTACTGATTTTTTTGAAGCTGAAACTCCCCCAAATTTAGAATCCCATTCCCACATGATCTGACTACCTAACGACCAACCCAGCCACTCCTCGATGTCATTTTTATGCTGGAATATTGTGGGATGGAGGGGGAAGAAATCTGATCCAGACTTCCTAAAATTTGTTAATTTATTCCAAGTAATTCTCCTACAAGAAACTTGGGAAGAGGAGGCGATTGACATAAATGGATACGATACCATTTTGCTTCCAGCTAGCCCCTCTCTTAAAGGTGGACGCCCTAGGGGAGGTTTGGTAATAGCCATTTCCCTCAAATTGCAAGCAAAACTTACACTTGTTAAATCTTCCTCTCCTTACGCGATTACAGGATTGATTTCAGGAGGGAAATTTGAATTACTGGTAACAAATGTTTATTTCCCCCCTGGGGGGCAGGTAGTGGACCTCCATTCCAAATGGGAAACACTTGAGGATCACCTAGCTTTCTGTTACACTAAGTTCCCAAACATCTCAGCAGTCATGGGAGGTGATTTTAATGCTCGTACAGCTGCAAACTGGGAAGCGCTAGGCAAGGCCAAATGGTGGGTCATACCTGATCACCAGAACTTGGATTTATCCCCTCATATACAGAGAAAATCAAAAGATAATAGGGTTAACGAAGCGGGAACCCTTCTTTATCAGCTGATTTTACGTTTGAATTTGATAATTTTAAACGGAAATTGTCCCCCGGATATTCTGGGTGAGTTTACCCATTTGAGCACACTTACAAATAGTGTTCTCGATTATTTTATTGTTTCCAGAGATTTATTCCCAAATTTTTCTTATTTTAAAATAGAAAACGTCCAAATGAGCGACCATCTCCCCTTGAGTGCCAAGCTTTCCCTAGACTGGCAGTCTATCAAGTCTAGACACCCCATATATATGGGAATAAATACTGCAGAACAAGTGAGAGGAATAAAATGGTCAGTAACTCAAGCCCAAAAATATATGGAATTCTTCCAACAAGAGATAATTCAAACTCATGTTGTTTTAGATTTAGATCTGTACGGGCATGAACAAATTATTAATTCATTCTCTCTGCTTACAGAAGATCTTATGTCCTTTTTTACAGTACCAGCCAGCCAAGTAAATCGGGCCCATTTTAAGACCGGTGCCCCTTGGTTTAACTTAAAATGCAAACAAGCTAGACGACATCTCTGTGCCATTTACAATGAATATAAATCTTCTGGTGCTTTAGTATTACCTAGGAATTACCAACAAGCAAAAACAGCATATAAGCAAGCCCAGAGAATGGCTAAGCAAGAGTGGCAACAAAATCGCTGGCAGGCGCTTATAGTCGCCTCTAGTTCAGGTAGCTCACGGCAATTTTGGCAATTGGTTAATAGAAGATCAAGGAGATACCCCTTAACAATAATTCCTGCCCCGGCCTGGGAATCCTTTTTAAAGAAATATTTTGCGTCATCAGATTCCAACACCAACGCCCTTGATGATGTATTTGATCATCTCCCCATCTGGCCTCCTACTGACCCCGATGAAATCTTAAATTTAATCTCTAAACTTAAAATCGGCAAAGCCCCTGGGCCAGATTTGGTTCCGGCGGAAGCCATAAAACTACATTCCGACTGGTGGGCAAAAATCCTGGCTGCTACTTTCGATGCTATTAATGCAACTGGAAGGGTGCCAAAAATATGGAAGGACGCTATTATAATTCCAATATATAAAAAAGGCTCCCCAGACGATCCGGAAAATTATAGGAATATTAGTTTACTGTCAATAGTTGGAAAGATATACGCACGTTTTCTGCTAAACAGACTTACCCAATGGGCTGAAGAAAAGAAACTGATAGGCCCCGAACAAGCAGCTTTTATTTATTTTATTTATTTATTTACGGCTATTAGCCCATAAAATATGTACAAACATAAAAACACAGAGACATAAAAACCGATATATCCGACAACAGAAGGTGAACACCACGATGCAAGTGTGGGTCATTGAGCAGAGCCAAATGACAGCTTGGGGCCAGGAGAGCTCCAGGGGACGGATCACAGGAAAAGGAAAACTGAAGACGAAATCCGACATGCACTCTCATCATAACAGTCCGATTAGTTTTGCTGTTGTTGTTGTTTTTTGGTGGTTTTTGAGTGTGAGATAACCGCATTCAGGAATCTCGCCACCTGCAGAGTTACAGAAGGATCTGTATCCTGCAAAAGCAGTGCGGCGTGTGACTCAACAGGCCTGCCAACCAAGCGCAGTAAAGCAGGACCCAGGAATTTAGTCCTGGCTATGCTATGTAGGGGACAGTTGAACATTATATGTGTAAGAGATTCTACAGTTTCCCCGTCACACACGCATAGCGGAGACACCAAACCCTTGGAAAATCTGTGGCTCAGCTGATTCGATGGAAGGACATTGAACCTTGCACGAATAAATGCAAGTCGGTGTGGTACTGATGAAAGAGATGACATGTATGATGGAAGGCCAAGTGGTGGGGTTATTCCATGATACCTGGGGGAGCAGACACCCCCACCACTGGCGAGGTTGTGTTGGTTTTCAATGTCCGCTAATCTTTGCTCAATAAGGCTTTTGGCTGAGCGCAAGTTCATCTTTAAGGAGTCCGCTGGGGAAATTCCGATGCTCAGAAGTTTGGCATGGATTTTTCCTACCCACGGATTGACAAAGACGTCCCGCCAGAGGCACTGAAAAAGGTAATGGTCGGGAAGCCTATGCCAGCTGGACAGCCAATAGCCAAAGACTCGCTTCCAGATGACAGTCTCCAATGATGCAATCCTTAACTCCAGACGTATGGCTGCATTGCTCACACACATGGGGAGTTTCAGAAGGCGACGGAGAAACTGATTCTGCAATGTCCCCAGCGATGTTAAATTGGACCCTGGGGCCCAGAGCGGGGCAGCATAACAGAGGGTGGAGACCACTTTTGCGTGGTATACCTTCAATGCAGAAGGGATGTGAGAGGCTCCGTCAGCCGCAAAAAATTGGAGTAGAGTATAAAGTATTGTTTTCCCTTTGTTTAGTAAATACTGTATCTGTGGCTTCCAGCTTAGATTGTAATGAAAAAAGACTCCCAGGTATTTAAATTTGAAAACCTGTTCTAATTGGACTCCATCTAACTTCCAACTGTAAGTTTTCCGAGACCTGGAAAAGACCAGGACTTTAGATTTCCCATGATTAATTGTCAGATGGTTAAGTTTGCAATAAGCCGCAAAAATCTTTAGAGCTCTGCATAAACCAACTCTAGAGTAGGAGAGGATCGCTGCATCATCGGCATATAGGAGCAGAGGGCAGCGAAAATCAGCTAGGCGGGGGGCATGAATGTTGGCTTGAGACTCATTCAGAAAGAGCTTCATATCGCTAATAAACAAGTTGAAGAGGAGTGGGGCCAAAATGCAGCCTTGGCGCACACCTCTATTTATTGGGACCTCGTTGGATAGGTTTCCCGCCGGTGTGAGTCTCACTCTAGCCGACGACCCATGGTGTAATTGGGTTATAAGCCATAACAGCCTTCTATCTATGCCCCATCTCTCTAATTTCTTCCATAGGCAGTTTCTTGGGATACTGTCGAAGGCAGCCTTTAGGTCTATAAAAGCGACACATAGGCGCCCCCGACTCGGGGCAGGCCCCGAACAAGCAGGATTCAGACCGAACCAGTCAACTACGGACCATGTTTTAGTCTTGCACCATCTAGCCCGGAAATATTCCTCTTCAAACCGTGGCCAACTTTGTGCGGCTTTTATCGACCTTAAGGCTGCATTTGACAGCATCCCCAGAAGGTTACTCTGGGAAAAGTTGGCCCGATGGGGAATTGATAGAAGACTTTTATGGTTAATAATCCAGCTGCATGAGGGGTCTGCTGCTAGGGTGAAAATAACCCCAGCCGGCGATCTCACAAACTCTGTGCCCATCAACAGAGGAGTCCGGCAAGGATGTATCCTAGCTCCTTTTCTTTTCAATTTACTCATTAGTGACATGAGAATACCATTGGCTGAATCTCAGGAAATCACCCATGCCCCCCATCTCGCAAACTATCGTTGCCCATTATTACTCTATGCTGACGATGCTGTGATTTTATCCTTCTCAAGAATTGGCCTCAGGAGAGCATTAAAACTCCTTGTTTCATATTGTAAAACAAATTCCCTCACTATAAATCAATCTAAATCAAAAGTACTAATTTTCTCAAAAAGTCGGAAATCCTATAAGTGGCAATTAGATGGAAAACCTATTGAACAGGTCTATAAATTTCAATACCTGGGAGTTTTTCTCCAATATAATCTGGGTTGGAAGGTGCATATTGCACATATTTTAAACAAGGCCAAGGCCCTATCCTTTGCGCTTTTGCGCTTTTTCTTTTCGGACGGGGCTCTTCATGTTCCATCTGCCTTGAAAGTATTCAAAGCTAAAGTAATTGCAACATTGGCATATGCTGTTCCTTTATGGGGGACCGCAGTAAACTTGATGCCCTTGGAGGTAATTCAAAATCAATTTCTAAGACGACTGCTAAAACTTCCTCAGTGCGTCAGTAACGCAGCTATTCGCTTAGAATTAAAAACTACATCTTTAGAAAATACTCTTTGGAGGCGCAGCTTTTGTTACTGGTTGTCCTTAAGGCATAGGCTCCCGAATCTGTATTTGATCCAATGCCTCTGGAGAGATAATTTTCCCGTCCTAGGGGCAAAAGAGATCCATTCTAAAGTAGTGACCTATGGATTGTCTCCATCAGAATTATTGGAATTGGACCTAGCCACAGCAAAAAAAAAAACCTCACTCAGAAACTTGAGGAGATTGACCTACAACAAAACACCATTTTGGGTAGTGGCACTTGCTCACCATTAAATCTTGGCATAGTGCCCTCACAGCAGATACCATCTTATTTGACTTCTTTGTCTGTAGCGGCCCACAGATATGCCTTTATTAAGGCAAGATTTAACGCCTTTCCTTCCAATGTCTTGAATAATAGATTTTCCAATGGTCGGATCTCAGCGGTGTGTGTATGTGATAATAGATCTATAGAATCTTTACAACATATACTACTCTGTTGTTCACTACATTCAGTTTCCCGGATCAGATTTTTGTCCCCTTTACTATTGGAAATCTCAGGTGACTCCTTGGAAACACAGCTAATACATTTACTGCAAGATTCTGATCCGAGTAGGTCCCTTTCTGTTGCCAGATTCTGATAACAGTTTTAGCCTATAAAAGGAAAAATGGATTACTCTATGATTATTGATTTTGCCTAAATAATATTGATTTATACTGATAATTTGATATTTTAAGCGCTATATTGTTCTTATTTTAATGGAATTTAGAAACTTACGGTTTGAGATGTACTTGATTTAAACGTAATTTAATTTATTAATTTTATCTTGTTATACCTGTCTTGCTGTATGATGTATTGAATATGGGCCTATGGCCGTAATAAACTATCTATCTATCTATCTATCTATCTATCTATCTATCTATCTGACATTAGTGACGAAGATGCCTCCGGTGTTGAAGCACATGAAGAAGAAGAAGTGGTTCTTGAAGATGATGCTCTATATCCATTTTCCCAAAAGGAGTTGAATGATCTAGTTCATGACCTCAGCTTGTCAAAGGACTCTGCCGAACTGTTGGCATCCAGGTTGAAGGAAAAAAACCTCCTCTCTGGCAGTGCTCGCATCAGCTTCTTCCGCAAAAGGCATCAAGAGTACCTCCGTTTTTTCTCGGAAGAGAGGGACTTGGTGTACTGTGCAGATATTGCGCAGCTTCTGCTCAAGCTTGGAGTGCCACAGTACGAACCCAAAGATTGGAGACTGTTCATTGACAGCAGCAAGCAATCACTGAAATGTGTTCTGCTACACAACGGCAACCAGTTTGTCTCTATACCCCTGTCTCACTCGACTACACTGAAGGAGCACTATGAAGCGGTGAAGTATGTGCTGGAGAAAATTGGTTATGATCAGCATAAGTGGTTTATTTGTGTTGACCCGAAGATGGTGAACTTTTTGTTGGGACAACAGTCTGACTTCACCAAGTACCCATGTTTTCTGTGCATGTGGGATAGTAGGGACTGTGCTCAGCATTACATGAAGAACGACTGGCCTGTGAGGGAGGAATTGGTGCCTTGCAAAGAAAGGAACGTCATCAACGACCCTCTGGTGGACAGAGACAGAATACTCTTCCCACCGCTGCACATCAAGCTCGGCTTAATCAAGCAGTTCACCAAGGCTCTGGACAAGGATGGTGACTGCTTCACTTACTTGTGCCAGGCTTTTCTCTTTTTTCCCCTCTTTTTTTAAAAGATATTTATTCAGATTTTACAAAAAAGAAAACATAAGTTTACAAAATAGAGAAAATTATAACAACAATTAACAAACTAAAATTATAACAACAATTAACAAACTAAAAAAACACACATAGAAAAAAGGATAAAAAGAGTACAAAATACAAAAAACAGGCAGCTGAAAAAGAAATTTAAAAAGAAAAAATATCCATTTTTCAATATCTTTGGACTCATTTACTTCTTTCCTTGACCTCCTCTCACCTCCCCTTTTTGTATTCCCATTCACAAAGACATTTCAGCAAATCCTTATCCTCTTTCAACCATCTTTACTCTATATCTTAACCTATTATAGCTATATATTTTCATCCATTATCAATCCATATTTGCATATTCTTGTTAATCTTAATACCAATACCACTTATTTTCAATCCAACATCATTTTAACATTCATTAATTTTACATTATTTCTGCAAATAGTCTTTAAATTTCTTCCAATCTTCTTCCACCAACTCTTCTCCCTGGTCTCGGATTCTGCCAGTCATTTCTGCCAATTCCATATACTCGATCACCTTCGTCTGCCACTCTTCCAGTGTGGGTAAATCTTGTGTCTTCCAATACTTTGCAATCAGTATTCTTGCTGCTGTTGTTGCATACATAAAAAAAGTTCTATCCTTCTTTGGCACCAGTTGGCCGACTATGCCCAAGAGAAAGGCCTCTGGTTTCTTCGGGAAGGTATATTTAAATACCTTTTTCATTTGTGCCAGGCTTTTCCAGGATTGACCATGGAGAAGTTGAAAGCTGGCATCTTTGACGGTCCTCAGATCCATCAGCTCATCAGAGATCCAGAGTTCGGAAGCTCTGACTGCTTTCAGAAACCTGGGCTGCAACATGAGCGTCAAGATGCACTACCTATTTTCACATCTGGACCGGTTTCCTGAGAACCTGGGTTCAATGAGTGACGAGCAGGGGGAGAGATTCCATCAGGACATGAAAGAGATGGAGACCAGGTATCAGGGTCACTGGGACACAGTCATGATGGCTGACTACTGTTGGACTCTGAAGAGAGACCTCCCTGCTGCTGAGCATTCCAGGAGTTCCAAGAAACGAAAGTTCAAGCCCTCAAGTTTGAAAAATGGTGAAGCAACATGCAATTTACGTGTACTTACCTTTATCAATGCCCACCATTCAGTTTACAGTAATCAATGTTTCTATCAGGTAATCAATATATGTTGTTGGAAAAACATTTTTTTCTCTTAAAAACATATTTAGGATGATATGTGTTGACAAAAATCAGCTGATAATGCCACAAAAATGTAATTGATTTTGTCACAAGATCTGATTTTTTAGAAATCAACATAACACAAAAATTCAAGCTTAAACTGAAGAAAGTAGGAAAAACCACTGGGCCGGTAAGATACAATCTAAATCAAATCCCTTATGAATACACAGTGGAAGTGAGGAACAGGTTTAAGGATTTAGATTTGGTGGACAGAGTGCCTGAAGAACTATGGATGGAGGCTCGTAACATTATACAGGAGGCAGCAACTAAAACCATCCCAATGAAAAGGAAATGCAAGAAAGCAAAGTGGCTGTCCAACGAGGCCTTACAAATAGCGGGGGAAAGAAGGCAAGCAAAATGCGAGGGAGATAGTGAAAGATACAGGAAATTGAATGCAGATTTCCAAAAAATAGCAAGGAGAGACAAGAACGCCTTCTTAAACGAGCAGTGCAAAGAAATAGAGGAAAACAAGAGAATGGGGAAAACCAGAGATCTGTTCAAGAAAATTGGAGACACGAAAGGAACATTTCGTACAAAGATTACCATAATAAAAGACAAAAGTGGTAAGGACCTAACAGAAGCAGAAGACATCAGGAAGAGGTGGCAAGAATACACAGAGGAATTATACCAGAAAGATATGGATGTCTCGTACACCCCAGGTAGTGTGGTTGCTGACCTTGAGCCAGACATCCTGGAGAGTGAAGTCAAATGGGCCTTAGAAAGCACTGCTAATAACAAGGCCAGTGGAAGTGAAGATATTCCAGCTGAACTATTTAAAATTTTAAAAGATGATGCTGTTAAGGTGCTACACTCAATATGCCAGCAAATTTGGAAAACTCAGCAGTGGCCAGAGGATTGGAGAAGATCAGTCTACATCCCAATCCCAAAGAAGGGCAGTGCCAAAGAATGCTCCAACTACTGCACAATTGCACTCATTTCACACGCTAGCAAGGTTATGCTTAAAATTCTACAAGGAAGGCTTAAGCAGTATGTGGACCGAGAACTCCCAGAAGTGCAAGCTGGATTTAGAAGAGGCAGAGGAACCAGAGACCAAATTGCAAACATGCGCTGGATTATGGAGAAAGCTAGAGTTCCAGAAAGACATCTACTTCTGCTTCATTGACTATGCAAAAGCCTTTGACTGTGTCGACCACAGCAAACTATGGCAAGTTCTTAAAGAAATGGGAGTGCCTGATCACTTCATCTGTCTCCTGAGAAATCTCTATGTGGCACAAGAAGCTACAGTTAGAACTGGATATGGAACAACTGATTGGTTCAAAATTGGGAAAGGAGTACGGCAAGGCTGTATATTGACCCCCTGCTTATTTAACTTATATGCAGAATTCATCATGCGAAAGGCTGGGCTTGATGAATCCCAAGCCGGAATTAAAATAGCCCGAAGAAATATCAACAACCTCAGATATGCAGATGACACAACCTTGATGGCAGAAAGTGAGGAGGAATTAAAGAACCTTTTATTGAGGGTGAAAGAGTAGAGCGCAATATATGGTCTGAAGCTCAACATCAAAAAAACGAAGATCATGGCCACTGGTCCCATCACCTCCTGGCAAATAGAAGGGGAAGAAATGGAGGCAGTGAGAGATTTTACTTTCTTGGGCCCCATGATCACTGCAGTGTTAGGATATTTCCGTTCCACCTTAAAAGGGAGCAGGATGTTTGTGTCACAGCCTGCGTATTTTCTGTCTCACAGGATGTTTCTGTTGTGTCGTTGCTTTCGTTTCTTGCTTGTTGCCTGAACATACCGATGCAGGCGGTCATGGTTTCTTTGTTCTGACCAATGCTGAATAAACTGTAAATATGCTCTCCTGCTGTGCATCTTTTGCTGTGTGAATTCTGCTGATAGAGTGTGCACCAGCCTAAGAATGTGGCAATCTTTTCTGAGGCTTCGTGTCGCTAAATGCTGATACTGCGTGACTACGGGAGATCGATGGATCGTCCGGCAGGAGCTTGGGGGCTCAGATGGACTTTGTCTCCTTGGCAGTATCCCAACAAAAGGTTATGGGCCCAGATTCACGGCACTTACAGGAGAGTAAGACTGCGACAGACTGCTGAAAGGTATGTGTTGGAAAAGCGAAAGCAGAGGCTTTTCTGAATGCTGTGGAAAAGCTTTTGATGTCCGGCTGGTCTAATTGGCCTGGGAGCCGAGCCAGAGGCATCGTGATTAATGGGCTGCCGAGATAAGACGTCTTCGAAGGCATAAAAGACTCACGGCTCAAGTAAAAAGCTGGAATGGAGTTTTTCCAAGCTTCTGAGGCCACTGAGTGCCCAAAGTTAAATCGGCACAATTATCAGACCTGGGCAAAATGGTGTGAGAGTTTGCTGCATCAGTTTGGAGTGTGGCATACTGTGTCTGAAGCCGCTCCAGTTCCTCTAACAGAGAAATGGGAGGCCCAGAATTTGAGGGCCATAGACGTAATAGTCTTGTCCGTCTCTCTGGAGGAAATAAAAACACTAGCTCGAAATATGACTGCACGTGAGATGTGGAATGCTTTGAAAAAAGCCCATCTGCCAGTCATCCCAGCCCAGAGTTTGACTGCATCGGAGGTCCTGGCTGTTTCCCAGAATGCGAGTGAATGCAGGGATGCTGAGGGCACCGGTTGCAAGCTGCAGGGGGAGCAGACTGTCACGTCATCCCAGGCAGCATTCCAGCCTCCAGGGGGAGCCAAAGCGTTGGCAGCTGTGAAGTGCTGAAACTGTGGGAACCAAGGTCATACTCAGAAGTTTTGTCCAAAGACTGGAAATAAACAAAGGAAAAAGCCTGCAGATGGCCAGAAGCAGAGGGAGGGTGAAGAGCCCACGCCAGTGGAAAACAAGGCTTTGTTTGCTGGCACAGCTTCACCAAAGGCTAAAGGCACGTCTGATGGCCAGGAGCAGGGGGGTGGAAAGCCCAAGCCAGGGAAAAACAAGGCTTTGTTTGCTGGCACAGCTTCACCAAAGGCTAAAGGCAAGCTGCAAAAGCCCACGCCGGTGGGAAACAAGGTTTTGCTTGCTGGAAAACCTGCTCCAAAGGCCAAGGCCAGCTTTGTTATGGACTCTGGTGCCAGTCGCCATATTGCGAAGGACCGCCATCTGTTTATCTCCTTCACACCTCAAGATGGTGAGATCCACCTGGCTGATGGAAGGACTTTGCAAATTGCAGGAGTTGGGACTGTGAAACTTGCAAGTCTGCAAACTACCATCAGAGATGTACTTTTTGTTCCAGGAGCTGCGGGCAATTTGCTTAGTGTCCCACAGCTAACTGGGCGTGGTTTTGAGATATCCTTCAAGAGGAGCGTCTGTGACATCAGGAAAGGCAAAGAGGACATTTTGCATGCAAAGTTTATGGATGGCTTATTCTGTATAACTTATGGTGACAATGTTGTTGCTGTGTCTAATGCTGATTCTTGTTGTGTTGCACAAACTAACAAAGTTCTTCATGCAGGATGCATTCACGATGCACATCGAAGATTTTGTCACATGTCTTGGCAAGCGCTGGCCAAGATTCCTGGGTTGGTTGAAGGTTTGAACATCAAACCCTGTAAGTTTCACATGAAATGTGTATCTTGTGCAGAGAACAAGGTGAAGGTTGCTCCAAAAGGCAAGGAGTCTAGCAGGCAGGCTTCCAAACCCTACCAGCTAGTGCACGCAGACCTGGTTGGTCCTCTTGCGCCCTCTTTGGGAGGAGCAAGGTACTTCATGGTTCTAATTGATTCTTTTTCAAGGTACATTCATTTTTGTTTTCAAAATCCTTTATTAGGCATATCACACCTCACATTAACAAACAAACATCATATACAGACTGTATAAAATACGGGCTCAGCAAACACAATTTATCCCAGTCCTATTCTTAACTCCAAAAAATAAATCAATGTACATAAATAATATAATACAACACAGCAACATCACCTACCATTAAAACCACTAAGTCTCTTTATCATGGCCCATTCTTTCTTCATGGACAGCACTTAAAAATTCAGCCGCTATTAAAGTAATTTGATCATCGCTGTCCGCCAGCAGGTCCTGAACAGTTGGTTGTGTAAATAACTGTCTATTAAATTTTAGGGCCTCAAATAATTGTCTTCTGGCATAGCTGCCAAAATCACAGGAAAAGAATATATGCTCTAGAGTATCGGGTTCCTGTTTTCTGCATTTACAGAGACGCTCTGATTCTGGGATAGCTAAGTATCTTCCTCTCACTACCGCCGAGGGAAACATGTTAAATCTGGCCAACATAAACAGCCTACACGATTCATGTTTCTTCAGATTTGTCATGTATCCCTTTTGGAAATCTCTACACAAAGGGAGATTTAGGTGGATAGGAGAGCAGGTGCTGCGCTTTGCAACCTCAAGCATGGCGAGAACACTTTTTTCTGTGAGGGTCTTCCTGATAATTTCCCATATATCTTTGGGATCAGAGGTTTCAAAATCAGTTAGAGTGAGCCCTATCGAATCCAGTTTTCTCCTACAAATCACTGATAGATTGTAGATTGCCCTATCACTTAGAAGATCGTAAAGTATAGTATTAGGGGATAGGGCTCTATAATGGAGGAAGATCCAATATTTCAAGGTCCTCAGCCATGCCCTTACTGATAAAGGCAGTATTCCCAGCTCACAACATATTGTTTCATATTTTACAGAGTTTGCAAGTCCTAATAATGACCTCA
Organism: Podarcis raffonei; assembly: GCF_027172205.1. Taxonomy (NCBI): domain Eukaryota; kingdom Metazoa; phylum Chordata; class Lepidosauria; order Squamata; family Lacertidae; genus Podarcis; species Podarcis raffonei. The sequence continues at coordinate 26,431,082 of NC_070620.1, forward strand.
AAAGGGATGCGTGAAATTTATCCAACCTCTTGAGGTCACCTGAAATCCACACTGGTGTGCCGTATAGAAGTTGGGCACAGAGTTTCATGTCAATCACTTGCAATACAGCTGGAATAAATCTGTTTCCTACTGGAGAAAAAAAATAGGATTTAATATGGTGGGCTGTCACTTTGGCCTTAGCTATTGCAGCACATATATGTGTATTCCAATTCATATTATTTTTGAATGTGATTCCCAGATAATTGAAGTGCTTAACTTCCTGTATTAGATGTCCATTAATTATACAGCCTTTTGGGTTCCCTCTCTTTCTGAATTGCATAATCTTTGTCTTATCATAATTAATTTTGAGATTATTGAGAGAGCAGTAGTTTGAGAAACTCTTAAATAATTTTTTTAAACCCAAAACAGAGAGTGAAATAATTACAGCATCATCTGCATAAAGTAATAAAAAGAGTGGGCTATTGTTTAAATAAGGAGTATGAGTGGTTGCGTTTTGAAGAAATAATGGTAGGTCAGATAGAAATAAATTAAATAGGGTAGGGGCCAAGATACAGCCTTGCCTAACTCCTCAATTATTCAGAATAGGACCTGCAAGTCTACCATCTTTTGATACTTTAACATATATTTGGTTATTAGAATGTAAACTTTGAATCAGTGTAAGTAGATATGGGTCGATACCAAGGTGTTCTAGTTTAGTCCATAGTTTATTGCGGTCGACCGAATCAAAGGCACTTTTTAAATCCACAAATGCCACAAAGAGTTTACGTTTATTTCTCATGACATATTTATCCACAAGATGACTTAACACTAGACACTGGTCAAGAGTTGACGAGCCTGCCTTAAAACCAGCCTGCTCTTTACCAGGTAGACCTTTTGTCAGCATCCATTCTTCCAATTTAATAAGCAGAGATTTGGCATAGATTTTACTTATGCATGGTAACAAACTTATAGGCCTGTAGTTCTCTTGGCAATTCCTATCACCTTTTTTAAAGATTGGTACCACTATTGAGTTGTTCCACGACTTAGGTACAAGAGCTGAGTGATAGATAGAATTAAAAAGCGGTACAAGTTTATTGGCCCACCATTCTACATCTAATCTCAACAGGTCTATTGGAATGCCATCCATACCAGGTGATTTCCCTTGCTTAAACGAAAAGATTATCCTTTTCATCTCCTCAACAGTAATTTGAAATTGTGTGGTTTTTGCCAGAGAAAATTTAAAATTTTCCTTTTTACAAGCTTGGTGATCATAAAAAACGGCAGTAAAATGTGAAATCCAAGCCTCATCGCTTATATTAGGGAAATCAATGATATCTTTTATTGAGAGAAGTGACCAAAAAGTTTTGGTATCTTTAATTTCTAATGCAGTAACAATTTTAGACCATTTGGCTAGTGCGAACTCAGATTTTTTTTCCAGGAGCATGTTCTTAAAAGCTTTTTTCATTTCAAAATAAGTCTTCCTGAGACCTTGAGAGTTGGTAATATAGGCTTCTTTTAGACAAGTTCTAAGTTCTTTCTTATAGTTAATGCAATCTTTATCAAACCAGTTATACTTATTTGAAGGTTTGTTGCTGAACTGAGGGTCTAAAAAAGAAGAAAATAAATCCTGGATAGTCTTATAATAACAATCATTATCCTCCAGGGGCATCAAATTTTGGTTAGCCACAGGTTCAAGAATAACTGGGTTATTTTCAAATACTGCTAATAGATCCTCCCTATTTTTATCACTTATATAAACTCTTTTGGCATAGATAGTCTTATCAATACTAATAAGAGGACTAATATCATTATTTCTAGGATTCATGTACATCTCTAAAACTATTGGGAAGTGGTCACTTTCTGAGCGAGGTACAACTGTAAAAGAGGCAACTTCATTTAACATTTCAACGGAAACTAGAGAATAGTCGATTACGCTCCTACCCCTTTTGGAGCTGAAGGTAAAATTTCCTGGAATATCCGGCCACATTGAGCCATTCAAAAATGAGAGGTTAAATTCTAAAACCAATTGTAAGAGTTTTCCTCCCGCTTTATTAATAATGATGTCCTTTGAATTCCTCCCTATTCTCAATGGAAGAGGGGCGTCTTCAGCTAGATTTGAGACATAGTGTTTATAGAGAGCTGTATTATCTGATCCAATTCGAGCATTGGTGTCTCCCATTACAATCAGGGGGATATTTGGGGATTTACTACGTATTAAATACAACTCTTCAGAGACTATATTCCAACCATAATCTGGTCTAATTTCTAACTCTAAGGGAGGAAAATATATATTTAAAAGAAGAATTTCCCTGTAAACAATGGAAAATGATAATAGTTGTGCATACTGTCCAATATTTCTGATATAATTAATTTTAAGGTTAGAGGACTGTTTGATACCACAGATCAAACCAGCTTTAGGGCGACCTTTTGTTGACATTTTAGTAGCAGGTAAATTATAAGTAATAAAATTAGGAATATTTAAAGGTTTAAGAGACCAGGTTTCCTGCAGAAGTATTATATCATAAGACTCAAGAAAATTTATAAAATCAGAATCAGCTAATTTACATGAGAGTCCAGCTACATTCCAGGACATAATAGAAAGAGTTTGGAGAGATCTTTGATTTAAGGGTGCTAGTGAGGTATGCGTGGTGCATTCCGGATGTCACACCAAGTTCCTCTGATTCTTACTATTAGCCCTTTCATCGGGTTCAGATAGTTCAGATGATAATTCGATGATGTTTAAAGAAGTATGCTCACATTTGAGGAGGGTGGAATGCTAAGATTGCAACCTGGCGCACCCATGCTGGGGACTTTATTTGGGGAGCCCAATTCAGTCTCATTTAATTCTCTCATTTTATCCCATGCTAATGTAGTGACCAGGTTTGCCTCTGAGATGAGTTGCATGCGAGCTGGGTTATAGGAGGGGCGTTTCGATTCCAAGATCTGAGAGGATGGATTCATCTCCGCAACAACCAATTGGCGTGGGGTGACGGAGGGTTTCCCGACCCATAAATCCAGCTCGTGACGATAGAAGCATGAAGCCTGATCTGGGACATAATCAGATATGTTTTGGTTGTGTGGTCCCAGTTGGTCCTTCGTCAGCTTTGTCAGACAAGAACGAAGGTTATTCAGTCTATAGAGTATTTTGTTCTGAGTTTCTTGAGCGCAGTAGGAGTTAATTAAGTTATTTTCAAAACTATCGAACCCGTTACCTTGGCTCGCCTCATATAAAGTCCCAGGAGAGTCTGGTCTTAGAAGATCATTAGTAAGTAACTCTGGATGGTGATTAGGCGAGTCCTCATTGGCTTTTATATCAATTAAAGTGTGGTATTCAGCCTTTTGATGAGGTGCTGCAGTCGAGGATTCAGGACTGGGGAATAGTGGGATAGGAGAGGCCTCATTTTTAAAGTATCTTGATATTTTTACACCACTTGTCTTTAGGTGTTCTCTGTGTTTATATATCAGTTTTGCCAATCTCCGATCATGGAATGTAACCACCGCCCTGGCAAGCAAGCCATCAAAATATAGATATTCCACTTTGTCCAACTCCGAGGGATTACTCAAAGTACCTGGCATGTATGCCTTAAGGAAGTTCAGTAAATGGACTTTGCGATCCTCTTGTGCTATAAATCCTGGAGGCTTAGGATAGCTTGAAAAAACAAGCTTGTTTTGAAGCAACACCAGCTTCCAGTTCTTATTTGTTGGAATGCTCTCCTTATTGGATTTGGAGTTGTCTATGGTTAAAACGTAGGACCATGGGTCTTGGGGCAATAAATCTTGCTTAGGGCTTGGTGGTGGAGCATGCGCTGAAGGTTTTAGACAATCCAGAGCTTTATCAGCACAGACGTTTGGGGGCAAATCCTGTTTAACTGACTTCTTGGCTAAAGACTTCACCAGGTTCCCTCTAGTCCCAGAGGCTGTTGTGCTCTCAAGTAGGTTAAAAAGCTTTTTAAAAACCATTTTTTTATAATGCACTGACTTAAAATTTTTTATGTTTTTACTTTTTTTAACATTCTTTACAACTATGGGTCTTCTTTTACAAGCATTAGCTCTGCAGGCTTTCTTACCCTTCCTTAATGGGCCACTCCTACAGAGGGTGGAGGCGAGGCCAAGGTTACTTTCTGATTCTGCAGGCATTCCGACGGGTTTTCTCCAGAAAGTTTTACAGGAGTCAGCCATGATGGTAAGAATTTTTGTGCAAATGTCCAGGTAGGACTTTATGGATTCAATGTCCTCAGTAAGGAGCACCAGCCATTTGATGATTGAGAGACCCTCTTCATTTGTCTCATGGGAATGAGGATAAGAGTCTTTCGAAGGTTTATTGTTTCCCGAGGCCAATTCCGAAATTTGTTTTAACATTAGTTCCTCCATTTTTTGATCTAACGATGGTTTGGGGGGAACTTGGGATTTGGCTTTCAGTTTCGGGGATGCCTCATCGGCTGTATCGAGGATATTTTGTGTTGCTTCCAATATATTCAGGCTTTTATCACTGCTTTTAGTACACTCCTTTCTTTGCATAACCAGTCCTTCACTATGGCTGTAAGAGAGATTGGTAGGAGAGAGTAGAATTTCTCTTCCCTTCTTGTTCTTTTTCTCACTCATTTCAGTCGTTTCCTCATTTGTTTCACATTTTGCTTTGTTCATGTAGAAGCGAGTGATTTTTGTTTGCGCATTCTTTAGAGTGGTTCTTTTAAAGGTGGGTCTTACAGCCTTCAGAGAAAAGCCTGAGGTTTTGCAACCACTTCTGGTCATCACCATTGTTTCTTTAAAGTTGTAAATTATTTCTTTATTGTTGTAATAAACACGCTACAATGCTCAGCTGCATTAAAAGTTCACAGCAGGTTTCCTTCAGCTATTAGCCTTCCTTATCACTTAAAACAATGATAAAACACTCAGTGTATCTTCTTAAAAAGTTACTTTTTTAAAAAGTTAGTAGGGGGAAAGAAACAATGGCCGCTAGGGCAACTCACTTTCCTTTTTCAGCTCTGCATATAGCTTTGCGTCTGTGCTGATTTCGGCTGTCAGCTGAACTCCACGAAATTTTTCTCTCCGGGTTCTCCTTGTTGCTCCGAGACTTCACTTTATGCTCCAGATTTCTTTAACTTGAGAGCAAGGTGCTTTCTCTGCGAGCTTGGGGCATCGCTATTCGGAGGTAGAAAGTGGCTTTCCTCAACCCACTGCTCCGCCCCGCCGTTCTCCAGTCAAACAATAAAACAATAAAACAATAAAACAATAAACTAAAAAGAAAGCGAGGAGGTAATAAAACAGCTAGTAAAACGTTAAAACTGAGAGTTTAAAACCAGGAAGTGGTTAAAAACTACTTAAAAACTACTTAAAAGCTTAGTTAAAAGCAGAGGAGTCTGACTAGCCTGCTGTCTCCGTCGCCATCTTTGTTTGTTACTTTGTTTGGTACATTCATGTGTTTATGCTCGAGCAGAAATCGCAAGCATTTCCTAGGTTCAAGGTATTCTGTGCTTGGTTGGAGAATGCTCACGGTAAACGTATCGGCTGTCTGTTTACTGATCGGGGCGGGGAGTTCACTTCTCAGCACTTTGAAGCTTTCCTGACTGAGAAGGGAATCCAGCATGACTTGTCAACGCCTAGATCGCCATGGATGAATGGGCTTGCGGAGCGAGCAAATCAAACGTTGCTGCAAGGACTAAAAACCTTGTTGCATGATGCCAACCTCCCTGAGAAGTTCTGGGGGGAGGCTCTCTCGAATTTTGTTTATTCTTTTAACAGGAGACTGTCATCACCTATTGGTTGTACTCCCTATGAGAAGATGTTTGGTAAGAAACCTAACGTCAAGCACATGAGAATCTTTGGTTCTGACATGTGGGTACACACCCCACAAAGCAACAAGCTTGGGAAGCGTGGGGCACATGGTTTGTTCATGGGGTACGAAAAAGGTGCATACAGGATATGGATGACTGACTCTAAATCCATTAAGTTCACAAGGAGTGTTGAGTACAATCCTAAGTGGGGGGGAAATGTGGGAATTTTCCAGAGTTACCCAGAGGAGGATGAAGGTGATGTGAAGAAAGCAGATCATGCTGAGGAAGCTGAGGAAGCTGAGGATGAGGATGATGATGATCAGAGTTCGGATTCCAGTTCAGTGGGCGGCGCTGCTGCTGGTGTCAGTGACAGTGATGACACAGCAGACTACAAGAGCGCAAAGGCCTCAGTCAGACCATCTGATGCGTCTGACAATGAACTGGAAGAACCACTGTTCACCATTGGTCACTTTTCTCCTAAGAAGGAGGAGATGAGTCCAGAAGACTTGCGTCTGGTTCGCAGGTCTGAAAGGGCGACCAAGGGCAGACCTCCAAAGAGATTTGCTGATGAGTTTGCTAAGACGGCAACTGCTGTTCTTAGTAGCTCAGAGAAGGTGTGGGAACCTTCAAGCTTCAAAGAGGTTCAGGAGTTAACCTCTAAAGATGCTGAGCCTTGGCTAAATGCCATGAAGGCTGAAGTTGATTCCTTGAACAGGAACCAAACTTGGGAGCTGGTACCAGAAGTCCCAGGGATGAGACTGGTTGGCAGCAAATGGGTCTTCAAGGCCAAGACAGACCAGAATGGCAAGGTTGTCAGACACAAAGCCAGATTGGTTGCCAGAGGTTTTTCACAGGTACCAGGACAGGATTACCACGAGACCTTCTCGCCCACCATCAAATATGAGAGCATCCGGCTGATGCTCAAGATCGCTGCGGAGGAGAAACTGCATGTTTCCCATCATGACATTAATACAGCTTTTTTGTACGGGATTTTGGGGGAGGAGCTGTACATGCTTCCACCTGACGGGATGCAGATACAGAAGGGAATGGTCTGTAAACTGCGGAAATCCTTATATGGTCTCAAGCAGAGTGCCAGGTGTTGGAACACAAAACTCACTGAGACGTTGCTTTCTCTAGGTTTTCACCAGGGCAAAGCTGATCCGTGTGTGTTTGTCAAGGAGGAGGGGCAAAACAAACTGTATTGTTTATGTTTTGTTGATGATCTTCTGATGTTTTGGAAGAATCAGGCTTTTTACCAAAGCACCCTAGCTCAGCTGAAGGAGCACTTTGACATGAAGGATCTTGGTGAGGTATCCAACTATCTTTCTCTGCAGGTGGAGAGGGACCAAGCAGGTAATTTTCTGGTACACCAAACACAGAAAATTGCTGATGTATTAACAAGGTTGAATTTGGTTGATGCAAACCCAGCAGACACACCGATGGTGAGAGGTTACCAGGTAGATAGTACTGCTGAAGCGTTTTCTGACACTACGCTGTACAGATGCATTCTAGGCAAGTTGAATTTCATTGCTAGATGTTCAAGACCTGACATTGCTGTAAGCACTAACCTGCTTAGCAGACATGCTAACAATCCTACTGTTCAGGATTGGAAAGCTCTGAAGCGCATAGCCCGCTATTTGAAAGGGACTATGCACTACAGACTGAGATTCACCAGTCAGAAGACTGGAGGTCTTGAAATCTTTGCAGATGCAAGTTTTGGAAGTGACACCACGGATGGTACAAGCACTTCTGGAGTATGCTACATGTACAACCACTGCCTGTTTGACTGGTTGTGCAAAAAGCAGGTGACAGTAAGCCTAAGTTCCTGTGAAGCAGAACTCAATGCTCTGTCATTTTCACTCATGGATTGTGAATGGTTGATGCAACTGTTTAAGGACATCGGGGTTTCTGTGAAATGTCCTATACACGTGTATCAAGACAATAGATCTTGTTTGGCTTTGCTGAACTCGGAGAGTTGCAAGCAAAGAACCAAGTACTTGCAGATTAAGCTACATCGTGCAAGAGAGTGTATTCAGAAAGGACTCATTCAGGTGTCCTACATGCCAGGAAATGAAATTCCTGCTGATCTGTTGTCTAAGGTTGTTAACAGAGAACAACTTAAGGTTTACGTACAAAGGTTGCAATTGGGTTGAACCACAGGTACTACAGGTTACACGGAAAGGGGGAGGATGTTAGGATATTTCCGTTCCACCTTAAAAGGGAGCAGGATGTTTGTGTCACAGCTGTTGGTACTAAAGGGTTAAGAGGTAACAAGTCGCTCTAATCACTGAGCAGCTGGAAGTCATTAAGCATCCAAGAATGTGAGTTAGTTTGTATAAATAGTCAGTTCACTCAGTTTGTGGCCTGTGGGCTGATATGAGTTAGGTTTAGAGTAAAGTTTTCTTTATGCCGGAGATAAAAGCATGTGTGCTTTATCGCCAGGGTTTTTCTTTTGTAAATAAAGTTTTTTTCCTGAGTTCCAAAGTGCTTGCTCCAGGATTCTTCATTGAAAGGTACTGACTCTCCTGCCTTCTTCAACCGCTGCACGAAATTCTCTGCTGAGATAAGACTTATGGCGTTGGAAGCGCACTGGACGTTTACTTAACATTAAACTAATTAAAGTTTAATGGACAACAGCCTGCGTATTTCCTGTCTCACAGGATGTTTCTGTTGTGTCGTTGCTTTCGTTTCTTGCTTGTTGCCTGAACATACCGATGCAGGCGGTCATGGTTTCTTTGTTCTGACCAATGCTGAATAAACTGTAAATATGCTCTCCTGCTGTGCATCTTTTGCTGTGTGAATTCTGCTGATAGAGTGTGCACCAGCCTAAGAATGTGGCAATCTTTTCTGAGGCTTCGTGTCGCTAAATGCTGATACTGCGTGACTACGGGAGATGGATGGATCGTCCGGCAGGAGCTTGGGGGCTCAGATGGACTTTGTCTCCCTGGCAGTATCCCAACATGCAGATGGTGACAGCAGTCACGAAATTAAAAGACGCCTGCTCCTTGGGAGAAAGGCAATGGCAAACCTAGACAGCATCTTAAAAAGCAGAGACATCACCTTGCCAACAAAGGTCCATATAGTTAAAGCCATGGTTTTCTCAGTAGTGATGTATGGAAGTGAGAGCTGGACCATAAAGTAGGTTGATCGCCGAAGAATTGATGCTTTTGAATTATGGTGCTGGAGGAGACTCTTCAGAGTCCCATGGACTGCAAGAAGATCAAACCTCTCCATTTTTAAGGAAATCAGCCCTGAGTGCTCACTGGAAGGACAGATTGTGAAGCTGAGGCTCTAATACTTTGGCCACCTCATGAGAAGAGAAGACTCCCTGGAAAAAACCCTGATGTTGGGAAAGATGGAGGGCACAAGGAGAAGGGGACAGAGGACGAGATGGTTGGACAGTGTTCTCGAAGCTACAAACATGAGTCTGATCAAACTGTGGGAGGCAGTGGAAGACAGGAGTGCCTGGCGTGCTCTGGTCCAGGGGGTCATGAAGAGTTGGACACTACTCAACGACTAAACAACAACAAATGTATCTTCCCTCCTCATCTTTAAAGATCAGTTTTGGATTCCATTTTTCTTTAATATAAAAGACCACTCCTCTTTTTTTAACTTTATCTGAAGAAATAAATTCTTGGCCAAGCTTCTTATTCAAGAGTATTTTTCTATGTAGTCTTGTAATGTGTGTTTCCTGTAAACAAATTACATCCAAATTCTGCTTTGACAAAACATATTAAATCTGAGTCCTTTTTTGTGGAGAATTTAAACCATTCCCATTCCAAGAATAAATTCTCAAAGCCATCGTGACAAGTTAGGGGGCCGCTGCCCCTGGTGGCTGTGGGCTTTCCAACCCGAGTTCAACTGAGTGCTTTTGCAGACACCCGTCTTTCTCTCCAACAGGCTTGTTTCCTTCCCTCGAATTTGAAGGAGAGGCTCTCCAGGAATTCCCACCTAAAGAATATATTTTTCCTTCTTAGGGTGGTTGCCAAATCTGTGTAATTGGTTCTCAAATTCAGAAAATGTTTAGGGATCTCCTTAAAAAGAACAATTGCTTTGTCTTGAATTTTTAAACCTTTTTTATAATGCAGGCCCAAGATGATATCTCTTTGTTCTTTAGTCTTGAAGACCACAATACAGTCGTAGGTAATTTTAGAGTCTTTTTTTGGAGCAAATCTGTAAGCCTTTTCTATACAAGAGTCTACTTCGTCTTTTTTCAAGTCCCACCACGCCACAAATTGATCTGTCAGCCACTCTTTAAGTCGATCCTGTTCTAGTTGAGGTACTCCTCTCAATCTTAGCTGAGATTCCTGAAGAAATGCAATCGAATTTGAATTTTCATACTGTAATCTTTCTAAGTCGGTCACTCTCGAGTCAGTCTCGAGTTGTGTCAGTCTCGTCTCGGGGCTTGTAACCTCTGTTTTCACCTCTTTTAGTTCCACTCTCAATTCATCAAAATCTTTGCTCAATTTTTCGATACCCTGCGTATTTGCTTTTATATCATCTTTTATTTCAGTCAACAATTGCATCACACTATCCTCAAAAGTTGCACTTCTAGAACCTCATCTTACTGCACCCTTGTCTCCTTTCTCCCAACTCATAATTGCTCAGGAATGTCAAGGTCAGCCCCACAGTTAGAGGGAGAAAGGAAGAAAACAAGTTCCCACAACAGTCAGATTTATAAAATATTACAAAAAATTATATAAAGTAGAATTGAAAGAGGAAAAGAAAACCCAAAAATACCTATTAGAAAATAGATTACCAGATATAGAAGAAGAATATGCAATTTTAAATTCAAATATTGAACTTGAAGAGATTAAAAAAGTGATTAAAAATATGAAGGTTGGGAAATCGCTGGGACCAGATGGAATTTCAGTAACATATTATAAAAAAATTAGAGGAAATAATAACACCCAAATTACAATTAATTATGAATGAAATTTTAGACAAAGGAGAAATACCCAATTCGTGGCAAGAAGCATTGATAACCCTTATCCCAAAGCAAGGTACGGATTTGAGACTTATAAAAAACTACAGGCCAATATCTTTATTGAATATAGACTATAAAATATTTACTGGAGTTCTTGCAAATAGAATGAAAACTCTGCTAAAAAGGGTAATTAAAAAAGATCAGGAGGTTTTTTGCCAGCCAGACTAATAATAATAATAATAATAATAATAATAATAATTATTATTATTATTATTATTATTATTTATATCCCGCCCTCCCCAGCCGAAGCCGGGCTCAGGGCAGCTAACAACACTAAAATAGTGCAACATTCTAAAAACATTATAAAAATTAGTTAAAATCAAAATTGATGGCAACCATAAACTAAAGTTCTGTAAAAATTGCCAAAGGAGGGAGTCAGGCTGCGCCCTGATCAAAGGCCTGGTGGAACAGCTCTGTCTTGCAGGCCCTGCGGAAAGATGTCAAATCCTGCAGGACCCTTGTCTCTTGTGACAGAGCATTCCACCAGGTTGGAGCCGCAGCCGAAAAAGCCCTGGCTCTAGTTGAGGCCAGCCTAACTTCTCTGTGGCCTGGGACCTTCAAGATGTTTTCATTTGAAGACCGTAAGTTCCTCTGTGGGGCATACCAGGAGAGGCGGTCCCGTAGGTACGAGGGTCCTAGGCCGTATAGGGCTTTGAAGGTTAAAACCAGCACCTTAAACCTGATCCTGTACTCCACCGGGAGCCAGTGCAGCTGGTATAGCACCGGATGAATGTGATCTCGCAGTGAAGACCTCGTAAGGAGTCTCGCCGCGGCATTCTGCACCCGCTGGAGTTTCTGGGTCAGTCTCAAGGGCAGCCCCATGTAGAGCGAGTTACAATAATCCAGTCTGGAGGTGACCGTCGCGTGGATCACAGTGGCTAGGTCAGGACGAGAGAGGTAAGGAGCCAACTGCTTAGCTTGGCAGAGATGGAAAAATGCCGCCTTTGTTATAGCTGCAATCTGCGCCTCCATGGAGAGGGAGGTATCGAAGATTACACCCAAACTCTTAACGGACGGTGCTGGCACTAATTGCACCCCCGCAAGAGATGGGAGTTGCCCCCTCAATCCCATATCGTCCCGTCCCAGCCAGAGGATCTCTGTCTTCGAAGGATTTAACTTCAACCGGCTCCCACGTAACCATCCAGCCACAGCTTCCAAGCATCTGATCAGTGTGTCTGGGGCCGAGTCAGGATGGCCATCCATCAACAGATAGAGTTGGGTGTCATCAGCATACTGATGGCAGCCCAGCCCAAAACTCTGGACAAGCTGGGCGAGGGGGCGCATAAAGATGTTGAAAAGCATCGGGGAGAGTATCGCACCCTGAGGCACTCCACACACCAAGGAGTGGCGCGATGACAATTCCCCCCCAAGCGCCACCCTCTGTCCCCGACCAGAGAGCTGTGAGATTTTTTATTGCGGCCATTGGCCCATATCGAAAACAATACATCAAAATTTATCCATAAACAATACAATTTAAAGAGTTCCAAGTTAAAACACCCATATAAAACCAATTTTACTTCAGTTAAGTAAACACTATACACAATAAGCTCCCTCTATGTAAACCGCAATTCAAATCCATCAGATTTTGGAGGGTATGCGTCTTAGTTCTGGCACTTATTGATGGTTCTTAAGTTTAGCTAAGCTGTCAGAGTCATACAGTGATCCATTTCTCCTCTTTTGAAATAAAACATTAATCAGGTATCTAGCGACTGCAAGGGATCTACTTGTATCTTCGTCGTTTAATAAGTATATTATTTGGGCTTCCTGAGGTCCGTCAGCAATTCTCGATAAATATGGGGCCAGAAACTTGGACCGTGAAGCCGAATGTAATGGACAACAGAAGATTATATGATACAACGATTCTATAGATCCACTTTTACAGTCACAGAGGAGTGAAATCTGTCCGTTGGAGAGTCTGTTACCCAACACGTTTGATGGGAAAGCATTGCATCTAGCCTTTATAAAGGCATACCTGTGCGTCACCACAGATAAGGTAGTTAAATAAGATGGAAGTTTCGTTGGTGGTGTTAAGCCAAGGTTTATCGGCGAACAGGTGCCACCACCTGTCGCAATATTAAATTGTGAATCCATCTCCTCTAATTTGTGAGTTATAATTCTCTTGGCAGAAATTAAATCCAATTTTAATAGTTCAGATGGTCCCCGACCAGAGAGAAATAAGCGCAGCCATTGAAGGACTGTGCCCTGGATCCCCACTTTGGCAAGGCGGTGGTCCAGGAGTTCATGATCGACCATGTCGAAGGCTGCTGACAGGTCTAGAAGAATCAGCAGCCCCGACCCGCCTCGATCCAGCTGCCTGTGGAGATCATCTGTTAGGGCGACCAGAGCCGTCTCGGTCCCATGACCAGCGCGGAAGCCGGACTGGAATGGATCCAGAGCCGATGTTTCATCCAGAAACCTACCAAGCTGTTCAGCAACCGCTCTCTCAATCACCTTACCCAGGAATGGAAGATTCGAAACCGGGCGGTAATTGGATAGATCTAAGGGATCTAGTGATGTTTTCTTTAAGAGCGGGTGCACCACTGCCTCCTTCAGTTCCCCAGGGAATGTCCCGGTACCAAGGGACAAATTGATGATATCCCCCAGGGGGGCCCGCACCTCGTCTGGACACGCTCTAATCAGCCAAGACGGGCACGGGTCGAGAGGACAAGTGGTGGGCTTTCCAGCTCGGAGGAGTCTGTCCACATCGGCTGGGGATATCCAGTCAAAGTGGTCCAATACTGGACCCGAGGACAGTCGAGGGGCCTCCAGTTCCTTTATTGTTATCAAATTGGCAGGGAGGTCATGGCGGAGCAACAGGACCTTCTCCGCAAAAAAGCTCGCAAATGCCTCACAGCTGTGTGTCAAATTGTTATTTAAATTTGGCTGTCCCTCAAGGGACGTTAAAGACCGAATTATACAAAATAATTGCGCCGGGCGAGAGCTAGCGGATGCAATGGAGGCCGAGAAGTATGACTTCTTAGCAGCCTTCACCGCCATCTCGTAGGTTTTCATAAAAACCCTATAAGATGTTCTTGAAGCTCCGTCACGGGCACCCTGCCATACTCGCTCTAGCTGTCTGAGGTCCCGCTTCATTTTCTGGAGCTCCTTGGTAAACCAGGGAGCCCGGTTTCTGCGGGGTCGCAGAGGGCGCTTAGGTGCGATCTCATCAATGGCTGCCAGGAGCATTCCAGCCCTCAACAAGCTCAGTCAATGAGTCGCCAGGGGGAGCAAGGTCCCGCAAGGCTTGACGGAATCTATCAGGGTCCATCAGCCTCTGCGGGTGAGCCCAAATTGGCTCGCCACCTAAGCAGGGTGGGGGTGGAAAGTCAATCCTGGCTTTCAGAGTGTAGTGATCAGACCATGGCACCTTCATCGAAGGAGACATGATCACATCTATACCTACGCCAAAGATCAAATCCAGCGTGTGGCCTGCTTGATGTGTGGGGCCCGAAACAAACTGGGAGAGCCCTAGTGTCGCCATGGAAGACACCAGGTCCAGAGCCTGTGAGGAGGGAGTGGCATCAGCATGGATGTTGAAGTCCCCCAATACCAATAGGTTAGGGAACTCCAAGGCCCAGCCAGCCACCGCGTCCTCCCCAAGACTCACCGGCAAAGCGGCAGCAGCAATGTCCTGAGGCCTCCTTGGAGCCTTGTATGCTGTGGTGGAGTATGGGGCCCGCCCCCAGGCCCAAGGTGGAGAATGGGCTTCCAGGGGGAGCGGTCCTCCCCAAGACTCACCGGCAACACTAGAATAATTATAGACTTAATAGAATATGCCGAAATGAATCCAAGTAAAGAAATTTCAATGCTTTTGGTAGACGCTGAAAAGGCAGTGTCTCTTGGAAATTTATGATCAAAACCTGCAAAAGTTTAAATTTAGGTAAAAGAATTATGAATGGAATTCAAGCAATTTACAAAAAACAAAGAGCCAAATTAATCCTAAACAACGAAATTACAGAAGAATTTGACATCGAGAGAGGGACACGACAGGGATGTCCTTTATCCCCACTCCTATTTATAACAATATTAGAAACCCTATTAATAGCTCTGAGAAAGGACGAAGAAATAAAGGGCATATGTCTTTGGACACAGTGCTACAAAGTAAGAGCATTTGCAGATGATGTGATCATTACAACCAAAACACCAAAAGAAAGTATAAAAAGCATTAGAAAGAATGAAAGAATTTGGCGAAGTAGCAGGATTCAAATTGAACAAAGATAAATCGAAATTGATAACTAAAAATATAGGCGAGAAAGGGGAAAAGGAATTAGAGGAAACAACAGGACTAAAAATAGAAAATAAAGTGAACTACTTAGGGAAATGGATTACAAATAAAAATACAAATTTATTTAAGGATAATTATATCAAAAAATGGAAAGAAATTAAAGGAAGTATGGGTAAATGGGGAAAACTAAAATTATCATTAGGAGGAAGAATATGATTAAAATGATGATACTCCCCAAAATTCTATTTTTATTTCAAACGATTCCAATTGTAATAGGAACTAAATATTTTGTAAGCTGGCATAGAGATCTTGCAAATTTTATACGGCAGGGGGAAAAGGCAAGAACAAAATTAGAAGTAATGACGGGCCCAAAGGAAAGTGGAGGATTCGCAGTGCCAGATTTAAAAAAGTATTTTGAGGCAGCGTGTTGGTGTTGGATAAAAAAATGGATATTATTAAAAGATAATGAAGTCCTAACACTAGAGGGCTGGGACAAAATATGCGGCTGGCACGGCTATTTATTCTATGACAAAAAAGAACAACATAAAAAATTTACAAATCACATAGTAAGAAAGGCTCTATTGGATGTCTGGGAAAGAACAAAAGGAAAAAATATTGAGAAAACTCCCCAATGGGTTTCGCCAGTGGAAGCAACCACAACATTAAAGAGTAATGTAAAAGAGACTTGGCCAACATATAGGGAAATATTAGAGGATGCAGACAGAAATATTAAATTAAAAACTTACCAACAATTACAAACATTTGGAATAAATTGGTTACAATATTTTTAATTAAAAGCAACATATGAAAAAGACATAAAAAGGGGGGTTTTGAAAATAAAACTTCAAAATTAGAAAAGGAAATATTGCAAAGCGATCAAAAAATACTTGCAAAAATGTATAGATTATTAATGAAAACCACCTTAGAACAAGAGACGAAAGGGGAAAACATGTTAAAATGGGAGCACGATTTGGGATATGAGATAGATCTGGAAAGATGGAAAACTTTTTGGGAGAGAAACATAAATTTTACTGTGTGTGATTCATTAAGGGAGAATTTCAGAAAAAATCACCACAGATGGTACCTATCTCCTGACAGATTGTCAAAAATAAATAAAAGGAACAATGACAAATGTTGGAAATGTAACAGAACAAAAGGTACGTTATACCACATGTGGTGGACTTGCCCAAAGATTAAAACCTTTTGGGACATGATCCACGACGAAATAAAAAAATTGATAAGGGCATCACACACAAAAAGGCAGAGGCATATCTATTAGGAACTCTAGATAAATATATCCCAAAAGATAAAACTAACTTATTTTTATACGCGACAACAGCGGCAAGAATTTTGATTGCTAGCTATTGGAAAAAAGACAGCATACCAACAAAAAGAGAATGGTTGGGGAAACTTTGCGAGTACCTGGAACTAGCAAAACTGACGGATATAATAAGGAGAAAATCCAAAACTATGGTTATGAAGCACGATTATTTACAAAACCAGGGCTCAACTACAAAAATCTGGTTGTGTTTAGAATAATCTTGTGCGTAATATAAAGTGTCAGGGAACTGCCATCGGAGAAACAGGAGGTGAAAGGGCTCACAGAGGCTGAGAGAGACTTATCAGCTGAGGAGGGAACCAGCAGGGGGAGAGGAAGAGCTCCAAGGGAAAGTGAGTCGGAGGGAGGGCTCAGAGACACTTCCAGCGAAAATAGCGGGGAGGTTTCAGGACCTCCCATAGGGACACCCACTCCTCGCCGGAAACTGTCACGCCGAGAGTCCAGAAGACGCGTTTCCGTTAAGGAACTTTTATTCTGGAAGAAGTTCCGTAAACGCCCACTGTCCGATTCTATGAGCGACTGATGGAGCCATGCTTAAGGAGCTCCGTCACAGACAGAGGTTTGTGGACTTAGCCAAACTCTGAGGGACTAGGACTTTATGCACAAGCAGCTCATCATCCCATCACAGCAATCGGACAGTCCCTGAAAGCAGCTTGTGCAGAGAGGCATTATGAGCAACCCAGCCGGAACCGGAGGAGCAGGAGGAGCTGGAGAGGGTCCAAGCCTGGAAGAAAGGTACCGGCTGTTGGAGGTCCAGCTAGCGCTGCAAACGGCGAGGCTAGAGGAAAGGAGGGCGCAGGATGCAGAAAAGGCAAAAGGCGCCCCACTAGCAAGAAAGATGCCAGGATTGGTGCAGAAGTTTGGGGGGGGACCCCAGGAACTATCAAGCCTTTAGGACAGAGATGCAGTATGCTCTCAATCTGCAGTTTGACGACTTTCCCGACGAGGCATCGCGAGTGGCGTTTGTGGTTGGCCATCTCGAAGGGGGGGCGAGAGACTGGGTTAGACCCCTGATGGCAGGGAATAGTGAAATGCTGAAGGACACGAGGAAGTTTTTTCGCGCCATGGATTTGATGTTTTCCAGCGAGATTGAGCAGGGAGTGGTGCGCAGACAGTTGATGGCTTGTAAACAGGGGAGCCGATCGGTTCGTGAGTACTGGACTGAGTTTACCATGCTGATACATAAATTGGGGTGGGACCTATCGGCGGAACCCATTCAAATGCTTTTCGAAGAGGGGCTTTCTTCGGCGGTGAAAGACGAACTTTCCCGGGCGCCCAGGGCGGAGTCTATGGACCAGCTGACCAAATCAGCGCTGACCATTGGAGCGCGCCAGGAGGCGAGAGCCTTGGAGAAGCGGGAAGGGAAAGGAGAGCGTTGGAGGGATTTCCGCATTCCAGAGATTCCGGAGCCAAATTTCCCGCCAGGAGAGCCGATGGAAATTGGAACAGCGCGCGCGCGCGCAGTTTCAAATCCCAGTGAAGGGCGGAAGAAGGAGGGGAAGAGCACCAAGAAATGTTATCTCTGCCAGCAGCCAGGTCACTTTGCCAGAGTCTGCCCGCAAAGAAAGGAATGGCAAGGGATGGCGGGAGCTGTTGGGGGAAAGGAGGAGGGAGTCCAGGAGCAAGTAAAAGCCAACGCCTGGCTGCCACCGTCAGGGCACAGCAGCCAGGCCAAGGAGCAGTAAAAGTGCCCACGCCGGAACCTCCAAGACCAGCCCTAGTGATAGAGGTGTTGCTAGAGCTGGCAAAGGACACCCACTAAAGACAAAGGCGCTATTGGACTCAGGCAGCTCCTGTAATTTTATGAGTAAGGAGTTTGCAGCTGAACACCAGATACAGATACTCCCTTTAAGTAACCCCCTGCAGGTGACCACGATCGATGGGAGGGAGCTGTTGGGAGGAGAAGTTAGCCTACAGACCGTCCCAATGGTTATGAGGGTGGCCAGGCACACCGAAAGGATAGCGTTCAATGTGGCCACCCTGGGAGGGGCTCCCGTTATTTTGGGAATGAGCTGGCTAGCGTTGCATGATCCGCTAGTGGGCTGGCATCAGAGAGTGGTCTCCTTTGGGTCAGCACATTGCCTGGAACACTGCAAAGAGGGAAAGGCGCCGGAAGGGGCAAAAGCCTTTCTAGCAGGGACGGAAGTAACGGACAAAGGGAAGGTGCCCAAACAATACGCTGACCTGAGCAAGGTCTTCAGCGAAAGGGAAGCAGATAAACTACCACCGCATAGAGCCTTTGACTGCCAAATCAACCTGGTCCCTGGAGCCCAGCTCCCAGTGGGCAAGCTGTACGCCATGTCAGACAGGGAAATGCAGGAGTTAAGGGAGTTTATTGATAAAAACCTGAAGAGAGGCTTCATCAGAGAGTCCAGAGCGGTGGGGGGCAGCCCAGTGTTTTTTGTGGACAAAAAAACACACGGATAAACCCAGACTTGTAGTGGACTTTAGAGCCTTAAATGCAGTGTCAGAACCAGTGGCTTTCCCCATGCCCAGAATTGATGACATTTTGACCAGGGTGAGGAAGGGAAAGATATTCACTAAACTGGACCTGAGAGGGGCATACAACCTGATACGGATAAGGAAAGGGGATGAATGGAAAACCACCATGTTCACCCCTTTGGGGGCTTTTGAATATTTAGTTATGCCCTTCGGATTACAAGGAGGCTCAGCATGTTTTCAATCGTTCATGAACCACGTCCTGGGACCTCTGCTCTACAAGAATTGCGTGGCCTTCCTAGATGACGTGTTGATATATTCAGAGAATGAGGAGCAGCATGTAAAGGATGTCAGGGAAGTGCTGAGCCAACTGCAAGCAAAGCAGCTGTGGGTGAAATTGGAGAAGTGTCAGTTTCACACCAAGGAGGTGGAATTCCTGGGGTACCGCTTGTCAGACAAGGGATTAGCCATGGATCCAGGCAAGGTCCAGGCGGTGCTGGAATGGAAGACACAGAAAACGAAAAAGGATGTGCAAAGGTTCTTAGGGTTTGGGAACTTTTACCGTAAGTTCATCAAGAACTTTGCCCACTTAACGGCTCCCATCACGGACTGTCTCAGCAGCAAGAAGAAATTTGTTTGGACGGCGGAGGCGGAGCAAGCATTTGAGGAATTGAAAAGGGCATTCACTTCGGAAGAACAGCTCCTGCATGTGGATTTACAAAAACCAATGAGAGTGGAAACTGATGCATCAGACCGGGCGGTGGGGGCGGTGCTTCTTCAGCCGGGGAAGAATAAGTCGGAGTGGAGACCGTGTGCCTTCTTTTCGCGTAAGCTAAACAAATCCAAGAGGAACTACACGGTATATGACCGAGAACTACTCGCCATTCACGAAGCGTTCCGGAGATGGAGACATTTACTAATTGGTGCACAGCATAAGGTGCAAGTGTGTACGGACCACAAGAATTTGGAGTATTGGAGAACGGCACGAGTGCTCAACCAACGACAAGTGAGGTGGGCCCAGGAGTTCTCCAAATTCCATTTTGAAATTTGCTATGTGCCAGGTCCAGAAAACGTCAGAGCGGACGCTCTCTCACGCAAACCTGAATATTTGGAGGGGGAGGGAGCACCTGAAGAGAGACATATCATCCCAGAGGACCGCTGGGTGTGTGGAGCGGCCTGGGTGGGGCAAAGGGAACTGGTAGAGGGAACGGAGAATGATGAATACGCCCAGAATAAGCTCAGAGGTTTAAGGAGAGAGGGAGAAGACCCCGGAGGTTTTGAAGAAAGAAACGGGGTATTGTATTACAAAGGGGCACTTTATATACCCGAAGGGGAATTGAGGGGGAGAGTACTCAAACAGCTGCACGACAACCCCACAGCGGGGCATTTTGGGCAACACAAGACCATGTGGTTGGTGACCAGGGAATTTTGGTGACCCAAGGTGAGGGAGGATGTACGGGAGTATGTAAGAGGCTGTGACCAATGCCAGAGAGCCAAAGGAGAAAGGCGGGCGCCGGCGGGGTTATTAGAACCGTTACCCACACCAGAACGACCGTGGGAGGCGGTATCAATAGATTTTATGACTGATCTGCCGAAATCCCAGGGGAAAACCGCCATACTGGTCGTAGTAGACCTGTTAACTAAGATGGGCCACTTTGTAGCTTGCTCACATGCAGTCACGGCGGAAGAGACAGCGAAATTGTTTGTAGAACATATTTTTAGGCTGCATGGCGCCCCCTTGAGGGTGGTCTCCGACAGAGGGAAACAGTTCACGTCCAGGTTCTGGAGGAAACTTATGAGCTTACTGCACGTAGAGGTCAATTTTTCGACTGCCAGGCACCCTGAGACCAATGGGCAGGCGGAGAGAGCAAACGGTATCCTCCAACAATACCTGAGGTGTTATGTCAATGACAGAGAGAACGATTGGGTCGAAAAGTTGGCGCTGGCGGAATTTGCCTACAATAATGCGGAGAATGTGTCCACCGGGATGAGCCCCTTTTTGGCTAATTATGGGTGCCACCCCAGGGCGTTTCCAGGGGGAGGAGGGGAGAGATGGAGTGTCCCGGCCGCCGAACATTTTGTAGAAGAAATGGAAGCGATCCATCGTCAACTCCAACTCAACTTAGAAAGGGCCAAAGAAGAATATAAGAGGCAGGCAGACAAGAGCAGAAGGGAAGGTGAAACCATTAGGGTGGGGAGTCAGGTCTGGCTGTCAACCCAAGGGTTGCCGTTCAAGGGGGGTTGCAAGAAATTGAGACCCAAAAGATTGGGACCATTTGAGGTCATTCAACAGGTCAACCCAGTGGCTTTCAGACTCCGGTTACCGAACCACATGAAACTGCACCCAGTATTCCACAGGTCATTACTGTCACCATATAGGGGGGAAGGTGAAGGGGTCTCCACACAGGGGCCAGTCTTAGAAGAAAGGGAAAGCAGCAACCATGTGGCGGAGATCATCGACTCCAGGTGGAAGGGTAATCAGGTGGAGTATTTGGTCGCGTGGGAAGGGGAACCGGAGTCGGAAAACACCTGGGTGACGGCAGAGAAGGTCAGTGACGAGATCTTGATCGAAACGTTCCACCAAAGGTTCCCCAGGAAACCTCAGCCAGTAGCGAGGTTCCGGAGGGAGTACTTTGGCACCACCGATGAGGAGGAGGAACTGGAAGGATTCAGGGAATCGGAGTTGGAAGAAGGAACAGACTCCGATGAGGAGGAGTACTTAGAAACCGGAAACAGCAACCGGTGGAGGGAAGTGTTCGAAACTTCGGAAGATGAGGGAGGTTCTTTCAGGGGTTTTGCTCCCTCGCCTCCCGCAGAGGAGGGAAGGGGAGGTGGTGAAGGGGGCCCTGGAGGGGAGGTGGATGTCAGGGAACTGCCATCGGAGAAACAGGAGGTGAAAGGGCTCACAGAGGCTGAGAGAGACTTATCAGCTGAGGAGGGAACCAGCAGGGGGAGAGGAAGAGCTCCAATGGAAAGTGAGTCGGAGGGAGGGCTCAGAGACACTTCCAGCGAAAATAGCGGGGAGGTTTCAGGACCTCCCATAGGGACACCCACTCCTCGCTGGAAACTGTCACGCCGAGAGTCCAGAAGACGCGTTTCCGTTAAGGAGCTTTTATGCTGGAAGAAGTTCCATAAACGCCCACTGTCCGATTCTACGAGCGACTGATGGAGCCATGCTTAAGGAGCTCCGTCACAGACAGAGGTTTGTGGACTTAGCCAAACTCTGAGGGACTAGGACTTTATGCACAAGCAGCTCATCATCCCATCACATAAAGAATACAAAGTGAGACATTATGGAAATCCAAAGGGAAAATATGAAGAACAGAGGATCTGACGAACGGTTTATTAAAAACGTGTGAGGCAAATGGTGGAAGTCTTTTAAAAAACAACACTTTTTAAGGTAGATAAGGACAAGATGAAATTATACAATTGAATATAACTATACATGGAAAACGGTAATGTATTGTGAGTACTTATCTACTTTTAAAAATTTTCACCTATGATCTTTTTCTTTTACTTCTTTATTTTTTCTTTGTTCTTTGTTCTTTTTTCTGATATCTTTCATTTCACTCCTTTGTTGTGAATAGCATTTTATAGAGGTATAAATAACTGTAAATATGAAAAGAGACAAAATATTCTCTAAATTTTTTTCCTTGGTTATATGTATTTTCTTTTTCTTTTGTATTTTCTTTTGTTGTAAATATTTGTTTTCTAATTTGTACTTAATAAAAATTAGTTTTTTAAAAATTAAAAAAAATCAGTTGCAGCCAGTAGCTCCTCTTTTTCCTTTTTATTATAAAAACAGGCTGCTGAATACTCTTCACAGTCCCTTCAAATTTTTTAAAGGGGTTATGGAGGTAAAAGAGGTAAAAGATACTTTTTGCAACACAAAAGCCAGTTCAGACAGCAACAGGATACTTTGTATCAAACAAAGAGGAAGCAAAAGTTGAAAGTTTCCTCTCCCTTTGTGACGTCACAATGGAGTCTAGCCTTTCCCTACCGGGGAGTCCGCTGCAGAAGAAAAGAGTCTCTTTGGCTTAAAGCTCAGTCTGGAAGGGTTCTTTTAAAGTAAAAGTTCTCCCCCCTCCCCCCTGCCAGAAGGGGGGATTTTAAAGTTTACTTGCAAGTTTTCTGACAGTCTTTTCTCACTTGCGGCTTCGGTCAACAGTACCGCTTTCACTTTTAAGTCAGTGAAAAGGGATCAACCTCTGTTTTTAAATCCCTTTCTGTCTGAATTATTGCCCAATTTCCCCCCCCTTTTTTTCTCTTTACTCACGGCTCCAAATGTTTAATCCTCCCCCCCCCCGAAGAAATTGGCCGCTCACGATTGCCAGACTCGGAGCTTCGCTCTGTGAAGGAAGCGAGTCATTTCCGCTGTGCCTGTGTCTCCGACCCCACTCACTCTCGGGGCTCTTTTCCAGAGCTTACCGGGGAGTAGGGAAGTCGCAGAGGGCACCCGCCAGAAACCAAGCCCTCAGAATGCTCAGTCTGAGGTTTCCTGGGGTACCGCGTCACTTTAGCCTTAGCTATTGCAGCACAGATATGTGTTCCAGTTCATGTTATTTTTAAATACAATTCCCAGATAATTGAAATGCTTAACTTCTTGTATTAGATGTCCATTAATTATCCAATTTTTTGGGTTCCCTCTGTTTGTAAATTGCATAATTTTTGTCTTTTCATAGTTAATTTTGAGGTTATTTGTCAGGGGCTCAGGAGCAGAAGCACAGGGGAGAGAGGAAATGGAGAGCGAAGGGGAGGAATCCGAGGGCAGCGTAGGGGAGTATGACAGTGACCCGAGAGATTCCATGAGCTTCTCCAGCGAATCAGAAGATTCCCAGAAGGGGGCGCCGATGGTCAGGACAAGGGGGGTCCCAGGGGGGACGCACCAGAAGCAAGGGGCCAGCGGGGACTCCCAAAGCAGCAGCGGGGGATCAGGACCAGCTTCCCCACCAGAGCGTAGTGGGGGGGAAGAGTCACATGTGTCAGGACCAGCGTCTCCTCCAGCGGGGAGAGAAGATGAGTCAGGGCTGACCACGCCTCCATCGGAAAGTGGGGAAACGGAGGGGAGGTCAGTTCCAGCTAGCCTCCCCGAAGGGGGGAGCAGTGACAGCAGTGTAACGGTCAGAAGGAAGGTGGCAGGCTGGGCGCGTGCGCCAAGTTCAAATGTACAGGCGCGCGGGACAGCAGGAAACCCGGATTGGGAACCAGGTCCTAAAGCCCGCCGGAGGGAGGGGGAAGACTCAGGGGACTCAGCGTCAGAAGAGTCTAGGAAGGGCGAGACCCCGACGGACAGGCGGACCCAGAGGAGGAAAGAACAAAGGAAGAGGTGGAGCAAGGCTAGAATCTTAAACTGGTGTCAGGGGGGAGGAGATTCAGATGGAGCTTCGGTGGTCTAGAGTTTGAGACGTAGGGCTGCGCGCTGCGGCTGTGGAAGTGAAACTGAACTTCAATAAAGACTTTGATACTTAACAAAGAAACGGCGTTGGTCCTTTGTGAGCTGGGACCTAGGGCAGCTCTGACATTATTGATAGAGCAAAAGTTTGAGAAACTCTTAAAAAAAAATTAAAACCCAAAGAGGAAAGTGAGATAATTACCGCATCATCTGCATAAAGTAATAAAAAAAACTGGGATATTGTTTAAATAAGGGATATGAGTGGTTACATTTTGAAGAAATAATGGGAGGTCAGATAAAAAAAGATTAAATAGGGTAGGGGCCAAGATACAGCCTTGCCTAACTCCTCAGTTATTCGGAATTGAAGCTGCAAGTCTACCATTTTTTGAGACTTTAACATATATTTGGTTACTGGAATGTAAACTTTGAATCAATGTAAGTAGGTATTGACCCATGTCAATACCGAGGTGTTCCAATTTGGTCCACAGTTTATTACGATTGACCATATCAAAGGCACTTTTTAAATCTACAAACGCCACAAAGAGACTTTGCTCCTGCCCATTAGGGGAACTAGGAGGCCCCAAACATTTATTTTTTAGATGTCCCTTTTATGACGAGGTACGCAGAGATACCATTGACCCCCAGCTGGTGAGGTTTGCTGGCCTTCCAGATAAGTCTAAACTCAATTTTCTCCTCTTAGGCAAAGACCACAAGATGACCTGGATGGTCGACAGAATCTGCGCACAGATTTGCAGGCGCAGACCACCCCCCAAAAGAAATTAGTTTGCTAACAAAACAGTTGAAGTTGGCCTCCAGGGTGTCAGGGTCAATTTGTACGGTAGCCCAAATTTTTAGGTCTTTATGTGTATATGCGTTTATCTTAGATTTTAATCTTAAAGCTGTTGTTGTACAACGCTTTAAATGTATATTTTATTCTTGTGAAAGCTGTCCAGTTGAGATTTTTTAGCTGGTCTTTGACTGTAATAAATTAAGATGATGATGAACCGAAGCAGGGCAAACAGAGCTGCACAAAATGAAATAAAAACATTTATGGAAATGTTCTTTGCTCCGTGTAGTTATACCTATAATCGACATAACCTGCCCACTTCAAAAATTCTGTTTTGTCACACACTTTGAAGCCCAAGCCAAGGCTCCCCTGTGCTGACTTTAAGCCAAGAAGCAGAACCCAGAGAGCCACCCAGCAGATCTCCCTTATCCCTCATAATTATAGGCTTAGCTCCAGCTAGTTAGAATAGTTTCTATAAGAACCAAGAAGCATTACTTAAGTAAGGATGAAGCACTAATGCTAACCTTTTAAGAAAGAAAATAGAATTCTTCTAGGATGGCACTTGCCATCTAGCTTCTATAATTTACAAAAACTAAAAATCTTCTACCTGGTTTTTGTTTGCAGGCTTTTTCAATGGGTTTCAATTACCGTATTTTTCACTCTATAGGACGCACCGGACCATAGGAGGGGGAGAACGGGGGGGGGAATTCTCCCCCTCTCTGCTCAGCGCCCCTTCAGGAGATAGCCACATGAAGCCTTTGGAGCGCAGTGGGACCTCCAAAGGCTTCAGGCGGCTATCCCTGAAGCCTGGAGAGCAAGAGGGGTCGGTGCGCACCGCCCCCTCTCGCTCTCCAGGCTTCAGCGAAAGCAATGCGAAGCCTCCGGAGCGCGGAGGGAGCGCTCCCTCTGCGCTTTGGAGGCTTCGCGTTGCTATTGCTGAAGCCAAGGAGCCTGCATTCGCTCCATAGGACGCACACACATTTCCCCTTAATTTCTGGAGGGGGGGAAAGTGTGTCCTATAGAGCGAAAAATACGGTATATGCGATTTCACTGATGTGCACGGCGCCTCGGAATGTAACCCTCATGTAAATGGGAGGCTGCCTGTCTATATTTTTTAAATACAAATGTTCGGAATTTTTTAATACAAAGCTGGCATACTGCAATCTGCATGTGTAGTTAAAGGCTGAGATCCCAGACCTTGCACATGTGGTGCAGGGTGCAGAATGATCTATTGTAAGAAGTCAGGATAGCCTCCCTTCTAACACCATGACTCTGTGCTTAGTGCACCACCATTGAGCAAAACATGTAGAGACTTGGCAAACCTGCCTTTCTCAATAAGAGAAATTCGAATAAGGGATTTCGAAGCCTATGGTCCTCCTGATATTGCTGGACTGTTAACTTCCATCATAGTCTTTGCAGACTATGCAAGTCTCTGAAAGAAGCAACAGGTCAGATTCTTATCTGGTGAAAACAAGCCGTAAAGCTTTGTTTTATGACGTCCAACGCTGCCCAAGTGGTCCCCAAACTGACGTAGTGAACAAAGACTTTCAGAGACTTATAAGACTTATGTTTATTTGGTTCTACGTTTTCAATAGAATCCATCAAGAGTACACATTTTGTGACTTTCAGAGATTTATAAGATTTCTGTTGATTTGGTTTTGCAGAGAGTGCATGTTTCGTATATTTCATATTGTTCAATGTTCCGTATAGATTATATAAAGAGTTGCATTGTTGTACTTGGTCATCGTGTTGCCTTGGATATTACTGATATTTTTTTGCAACAAAAAATAAGTCAGCATGAGTCAGCGGCCTACAATGACTCATGCAACCTTTCACCTAATTGTACCTGTATATATAGAGTGGTCAATGTTTGTGTTGTGTTGTGGGTTGTGTCAGGTGGTGGTGTGGCTGCTCGAGAGCAAACAGGCAAGACTCCGACCTGTCTTTTCCAGGCTTTATTATTAGTGCAAACTATTTACAGTGAAGAACGTTGCAAGTTCATGTCCGGCTCGTCGCTAGCAGAATCTGGGAGTGGGCGGTCCTTGTACCTCCCCCAGCATAACAGTTGCGTGACGCCCAGCCTCCTTTCCTTGCACCGAAACCTACTGCACAGACTGGGCGCTGGCAAAGGGGTACTTCCCTCCTCTCCGGCTTGCTCAGCCTCTGCGTTGAGGCTCTCCCTAGCATCCCCTGGTCCTACCACCTCCTCTCCACTGGAAGTGGGGCTTTCCGCCTTGCCAGAGGAGGAGCTGCTTCGCAAGATCTTCGGAGGTTCCCTATAACACAACTGCCCTTTCCCCTCTCGCCTCTGACCTGATGGCAGTTCCCTGACAGGTTGGTTGGTTGGTTAGAGAAAGCTGGTAGTGTTGATGTGTCGTTTTGCAGTTGGTTGGTCGTTTTGCAGATAAAGTCTTTTAAGAATAAAAGCAGAAAATACTCTGCAAGGACACTCTTCTTGTGGACTCTTTTTTGCCAACAAGGGTCCGAGGACCAGGCTGAGGAGGCAAAGGAAGTCAGGACCGTTGCTTTTTTCAAACACTGGCAGGTTATGGGCCCAGTGTTTCTAAATATGTGCAGAGTGCAGAACAACAGACTGCATCTCAGCGAGGAGCTGGTGAGTCCTGGTGGTGCATGAAGCCAGTGGCTGTGTGTTGGAGCAGTTGGTGACAAGCTGCAGCTGTCTGCAGCAAGGCTGGAAGACAGGGAGACACCCAGTCAGCTACTGGAACAGCTTGATTTGCTACAGGACCGCAGCAGGTGACTCACAGAGCAGCTACACTGGTTGCAGAGCCAGGTGGAACCTGAGGATCGACAGAGGCAGCAGCTAGAAGCGGGTGACTGCCAGCCAGGACCATCCAGTCGGACTCTAAAGAGAGAGTCAGGAGAGATTCCTGGAGGCCCTACAGAAGGGGCTCAGCAAGCACCAGCAGAGATGGCAGATTTCCAGTCTCCCCAAGTTGTAATTCTTGGGGGAGGCATTCCTTTTGAACTTCTCTCAGAGAGCAACTGGCTGAGTTGGTCGATAAAAATGCAGCAGTTGCTAAGAAGAGATGGTTTGTGGGACTGTGTTGAAACTGAGATTTCGAGAACTGACTCTGCTGAGAAAAAAACGGCTGGATGAAAGGGCTCGTGCCCAAATTATGCTGTGTTTGAGCAACTTTCAGTTATTGCATGTAGCAAATGCCAGCACAGCGTCTGAGTGCTGGAATTTATTAAGGGCAGTGCATGTCAGAGAAACTGCTGGAACTATAATTTCTCTGACCAGAAGGCTGTTCAGGACTGTTATAAAAGAAGGTGAGAGTTTGGCAACTCATCTTCAAATGCTGAAATCTGTTTCTTCAACTGCAGCAGAGTGGTAAGCGTTATGATGAGACTGACCAAACACACATTATCCTTTCAAGTTGGCCTGAAAGCTGATTGCCCGTGATTAACGGCATGGAGATTATGCGCCTCGAGATCTGACCCTTGCGTATGTGGTTGGAAGATTGACCGAAGAAGCAGAAAGGAGGTCAGATAGACAGGCTGAACTCCAAGAGTGAAGGAGTTACAGTCGAGGGGGGCAGCAGCAGAATCTGCCAATGCAGCAATGCCAAGATTTGGACTTGGCCATGGCGGTGAGGAGATGCTATAGATGCAACCAACCTGGGCATCTCCAGTGTCAATGCAAGGCAAGACTTCCAGGAGACGACGTGGAGCAGAGACAGCAATCGACACAGAAACGACACAGAAACGTAAGCAGAAGGGGTTCTCTTCAGGGAAGAAGAACACGCGTTCTGCTCAGTTTTCAGCATTTTCTCGAGAGGAGAGGATACCTCGAGGAATGTGGTTGCTGGACTCTGGCAGAAGCAGGGTTATCTGCAACAATAAGGAGGACTTTAGGACCCTCAAGAAGCCAGTCGGTGGAAAAGACTCGATCTATCTTGCTGATGGTCGTAGGAGCAAGATTGATGGCCAGGGAATATGTTTCCTGCAGTGCTTGAACACTACTCTACCAGAGACTCTGTTTGTCAGCAGTTTGGATTATTGTTTACTGTAAATGAACCAGAACTCCAACGTATGAGAGCCTTGGTAGAAGATAAGGTTCCTGAAATTACGATTAATGTTGCCAAATTCTGTGTAGCCGCTATTAGGCGCAGGAAACAAGAGCTTTCCAATGCCAATATGCAGGCGAAGGCAAATACTTAATTTTATTTATGCTGTCTAATTTTAAATTGCTGTTATGGCCTAATCTGTATTGAAATTGTCCTTTGTTTTTTCCGGTGTTATGCTTTGCTGACTAGCTGTACGAGTTAATCTGGTCTGTGACCGTTTAATAAAATTTGATTTGATTGTTTACTGTCTGTAAGCTGTTTGATTAATGCAGGGTATAGTGTTAAGTTCACGCGGGATGGTTGTCTCATAAAGAATGGAACACAGGTATGTGGCCATGCAAAGATGAAAAATGGGTTATATGTAATGCAGGACAAGCCTGTTAAAGCAGCCTAGGTGGTTCAGGATAATTTGCCAGTTCATAAGGAGTGTGTACATGAACTACATAGGAAAGTGGGTCATGCAAATTTCCGTGTGCTTTCAAAGATGCAAAAGGTGTGCAAGAACCTAAAAGTAAATAGCTGTAGCTGTTTCCTAGATTGCAATGTATGTAAAATGGCCAAATCTAAGAGGAAGCCTGTGGCTACTAAAAGTGACAGAGTATCTAAAGAAGTTTTAGAACTTGTCCATTGTGACATGATAGGTCCTTTCCCACAGAAGACTGAAGGGGGCACCAGATATGTTTTTCTGGTAATAGATGATAAATCACATTTTAGTTGGTTGTTGTTGTTAAAGCAGAAATCGGAGTGTTTCCCCACATTCAGAGAATGGGTTGCCCAAGCTGAAAAGCTCTTTGCTCACCCTGTTGTGCAGTTGCAAACAGATGGGGCGGAGAATTTCTGAACAAACAATTTGGGGCATGGTTGCGACGTAAGGGTATCATTTGACTAACCCTTACAGCCCTGCTGGAAATGGTCTGTGCAAAAGACGTGGGGCTGTAATACAGTCAGTAAAGGACTGCCTGCTAGTGGATGCAGGATCAGGTCAAAACCATAGGCTGTGGGGTGATGCTTTCCTCACAGCAAACTTTCTGATTAAGAGAACCTGGTCGAGCTCTATAAAGGATTTTCCTTATCGTGTGTTGTTTGGGAAAGAACCAGAGTGGTCGATGATCATAACTGGGGTTCTTGGGCACATGTAAATATCCCCAAAGCTAAACGCCCAAAAGGGGGTGCTAGAGTGCAGAGACTGCGGTTTGTGGGGTATCAGTCCTATGGCAAAGGGTGGTGTTTCAATTTACTCCCAGGATGCGTGGTTTTGTCACGAAGCGCAGACTTTGCTGACCAGGACAGATGGACTACGATCCATGCCAACCCAGATTGCCTACTGCCCCTGCAAGAGAAGAGGTTTCTTCTCAGCCATTGGCAACACAGGAGCAGGATGAGGAGGAGGCAGATTTTCCCAAAAGATGGGGCAATAGATAATATTTCTCTAGAGGTAGGGGAAGAAGAGCCAGAGATAAGGGAGCAGGAAGTAGTTGTGGCTAGACGCTCTCAGTGTTCAAACAAGGGTTTACCTCCTCAACGTTTGACCCTAGGAGGAGCGAAAGTATGCAATGTGAGTTGTGTGGAACCACAAAGTTATAATGAAGTCTTAGACTTACCCCCTGGGGGAACGTGCTTTGTGGCAACAAGCTATGAAAGAAGAAATGGACTCTTTTAAACGTAACAGTGTTTGAGGTCATAATGCTGCCACCTGGTGGCAGAGTGGTGTCATGCAAGTGGGTTTATAAAAGGAAAACCCTTGCATCTGGGGAACCATGTTTTCAAGACAGAGGGTTCACTCAGATTAAAGGGGAGAGTTATGATGAAGTAAGCGGCTGGGCCAAAGCCGAAAGGAAAGGAAAGAAGCGAAAGGAAAGTCCAATGCTGTAAAGAAAAATATTGCATAGGAACCTGGAATGTAAGAACCATGAACCTGGGTAAGTTGGATGTGGTCAAAAATGAGATGGCAAGAATAAATATTGACATCCTGGGCATCAATGAACTAAAATGGACAGGAATGGGCGAATTCAGTTCGGATGACCATCATATCTACTACTGTGGGTAAGAATCCCGTAAAAGAAATGGAGTGGCCCTCATAGTCAACAAAAGAGTGGCGAAAGCTGTACTGGGATGCAATCTCAAAAATGATAGAATGATCTCGATACGAATCCAAGGCAGACCTTTTAACATCACAGTAATCCAAGTTTATGCACCAACTACTGGTGCTGAAGAAACTGAAATTGAGCAGTTCTATGAAGACTTACAACACCTTATAGAAGTGACACCAAAGAAGGATGTTCTTATTATAGGGCTTTGGAATGCTAAAGTAGGGAATCAAGAGATAAAAGGAACAACTGGCAAGTTTGGCCTTGGAGATCAAAACGAAGCAGGGCAAAGGCTAATAGAGTTCTGTCAAGAGAACAAGCTGGTCATCACAAACATGCTTTTCCAACAACACAAGAGACGACTCTACACATGGACATCACCAGATGGGCAGCATCGAAATCAGATTGATTATATTCTCTGCACCCAAAGATGGAGAAGCTCTATACAGTCAGCAAAAACAAGACCTGGAGCTCACTGTGGCTCAGATCATCAGCTTCTTATAGCAAAATTCAAGCTTAAACTGAAGAAAGTAGGAAAAACCACTGGGCCGGTAAGATACAATCTAAATCAAATCCCTTATGAATACACAGTGGAAGTGAGGAACAGGTTTAAGGATTTAGATTTGGTGGACAGAGTGCCTGAAGAACTATGGATGGAGGCTCGTAACATTATACAGGAGGCAGCAATGAAAACCATCCCAATGAAAAGGAAATGCAAGAAAGCAAAGTGGCTGTCCAACGAGGCCTTACAAATAGCGGGGGAAAGAAGGCAAGCAAAATGCGAGGGAGATAGTGAAAGATACAGGAAATTGAATGGAGGCGGCGCCATCGGCAATGGCGGATTCCCTCTAGCTTTGAGGGAGTAGCTCCGCGGAAATCGGGTCTTGCCGCTACGGCGAAGCGGGGACCCTTCGAAAACCACAGACGGGTGAAGCCTGTGACCGTGGGACTCAGCAGGCACCTTTAGCGCCCCCCCAAATTGCGAGGGAACCCTGCTGTTGTGTATGCTGTTGTAGCATACATAAATAAGTTCTTTGTTTTTCTTGGCAGGTCTTGTCCTACAATCCCTAACAAAAATGCTTCTGGATTTTTTACAAATGTCATTTTAAACATTTTTTTTCCAATTCATTATATATCATTTCCCATTTTTAAAAAAACTTCTCTACATTCCCACCACGTGTGATTAAAAGTCCCTTCTTTTTCTTTACATTTCCAACATATGTTTGACCCAGTTTTGTACATTTTTGCTACTTGTACTGGTGTGATATACCATCTGTACATCATTTTCATATAGTTTTCTTTCAAAAGAGAACAATCTGTAAATTTCAGATCTACTTTCCACAATTTTCCACAGTCCTCAAATTGTATATTATGTCCTATATCTTGTGCCCATTTGATCACGACCGATTTGACCTCCTCGTCTTTTGTTTCCCATTCTAACAGAATACTACAGGTATATGCTTTCTTCAGCAGCTTCACTTCTTCTATAACTTCCTTTTGAAATCTGGAAGTTGTATAACTGAACCTTTTCTTGTTATCTTCCTTATACATCTCGTGTAATTGCCTGTAGTGTAACCAACTCTGAAAATTATCTTTAATTTCCTCATAATCTTTTAATTTCAGTTTCCCTTCTTGATCCCTCAGCAAGTCTCTATATGTAGGCTACTTCCCCTTTTTGCCAAGCAGTTTAAGTAACAAAACTTCAATTGGTGATAACCACAAGGATGTTTTTTGTTCTATTAAATCTTTATACTCTGAAGCCTCACAAGGGCTGCTTGCTGCTTGCTGCCTGCTGCCCAGGAAGACTCCCCTGTGGTGAGCGCCTGAGGGCCCTGCTCTTGCCACTTACCATCTGGCCTGGGGCGGGGCCTGAAGCCTCACAAGGACTGCTTGCTGCCTGCTGCCCAGGAAGACTCCCCTGTGTGAGTGCCTGAGGACCCTGCTCCTTCTTGCCACTTACCACCTGGCCCAGGGAGGGCCTGACAGGCCTCACAAGGACTGTTCCTGCCACTTACTATCTGGCCCAGGGTGGGGCCTCACAAGGATGGTTGTTGCCACTGATGCTGCTACTGCCCAGGAGGACCCGGACGGGTGCAGAGTTCTTTTTAACATTTTTTTAAAAGAAATATTTTCCTTTTCCTTTAGATTTTTTATATATGGGGGTGGGATGTATGTTTGGGTGGGCTTGGGAATTTGTTAGATTTTGATGAATTTGTAATTTTTGCAGTTTTTATTTGTATTGTTTTATTGTTTTCTGGGTTGTTGTTTTTTTGTTTTTATTGTTTCAATGTTTTATTGTTTTAGGCTGCAAAAGAATAACATTAATTGCCATCAATGGAGGCTACTATGAGGCCTGGGATTGCTACCGTGGAGGGGCGAGGGAGGTATGGCGGTGGGGGCAGATGTTATAGACGAAGGGGATCAAGATATGGATACGCTCGTACCCCTTCCAATCTGCGCCCCATCCCGAGGGACGAGGGTAGGGCGAGCAAGGATTACTCACCTCCGTCACTGGTGCTGTGCAATGCCAGGTCTATAGGCAACAAAACCGCCACCCTGCGAGATTTCTTTATCTCGCAGGGGGTCGACCTGGCTTGTGTGACGGAGACCTGGGTGCGCGAAGGGGCAACAGTTACCTTACGAGAGATGGCGCCCCCGGGTTTCTCCGTCCTCCACCAGTCACGGACTGTGGGCCGGGGGGGAGGGGTGGCATTATTAATCCGGGAAGATTGTCCTTTCAGGGCTCTACCATCGCCATCAATCCCCGGCATTGAATGTGTTGGCCTAGTGTGGGGCTCCGAGGAGAGCTTGGCTGTCTGGCTGGTGTACCAGCCACCTAGCGCACCAGCAGCCACCCTGTCAGGCCTATTGGAGGCGGTGGCCGGCTGGGCCTTGGAGTTCCCTAACCTATTGGTATTGGGGGACTTCAACATCCATGCTGATGCCACTCCCTCCTCACAGGCTCTGGACCTGGTGTCTTCCATGGCGACACTAGGGCTCTCCCAGTTTGTTTCGGGCCCCACACATCAAGCAGGCCACACGCTGGATTTGATCTTTGGCGCCAGTATAGATGTGATCATGTCTCCTTCGATGAAGGTGCCATGGTCTGATCACTACGCTCTGAAAGCCAGGATTGACTTTCCACCCCCACCCTGCTTAGGTGGCGAGCCAATTTGGGCTCGCCCGCAGAGGCTGATGGACCCTGATAGATTCCGCCAAGCCTTGCGGGACCTTGCTCCCCCTGGCGACTCATTGACTGAGCTTGTTGAGGGCTGGAATATCCAGCTCCTGGCAGCCATCAATGAGATCGCACCTAAGCGCCCTCTGCGACCCCGCAGAAACCGGGCTCCCTGGTTTACCAAGGAGCTCCGGAAAATGAAGCGGGACCTCAGACGGCTAGAGCGAGTATGGCGGGGTGCCCGTGACGGAGCCTCAAGAACATCTTATAGGGCTTTTATGAAAACCTACGAGATGGCGGTGAAGGCTGCTAAGAAGTCATACTTCTCGGCCTCCATTGCATCCGCTAGCTCTCGCCCAGCGCAATTATTTAGTATAATCAGGTCTTTAACGTCCCTTGAGGGACAGCCAAATTTAAATAACAATTTGACACATAGCTGTGAGGCATTTGCGAGCTTTTTTGCGGAGAAGGTCTTGTTGCTCCACCATGACCTCCCTGCCAATTTGGATACAATAAAGGAACTGGAGGCCCCTCGACTGTCCTCGGGTCCAGTATTGGACCACTTTAACTGGATATCCCCAGCCGATGTGGACAGACTCCTCCGAGCTGGAAAGCCCACCACCTGTCCTCTCGACCCGTGCCCGTCTTGGCTGATTAGAGCGTGTCCAGACGAGGTGCGGGCCCCCCTGGGGGATATCATCAATTTGTCCCTTGGCACGGGGACATTCCCAGGGGAACTGAAGGAGGCAGTGGTCTCCCCGATGCTTTTCAACATCTTTATGCGCCCCCTCGCCCAGCTTGTTCGGAGTTTTGGGCTGGGTTGCCATCAGTATGCCGATGACACCCAACTCTATCTGTTGATGGATGGCCATCCTGACTCGGCCCCAGACACACTGATCAGATGTTCGGAAGCTGTGGCTGGATGGTTACGTGGGAGCTGGTTGAAGCTAAATCCTTCGAAGACAGAGGTCCTGTGGCTGGGACGGGGTGATATGGGATTGGGGGGGCAACTCCCATCTCTTGCGGGGGCGCAATTAGTGCCAGCACCGTCCGTTAAGAGTTTGGGTGTAATCTTCGACACCTCCCTTTCCATGGAGGCGCAGATTGCAGCTATAACAAAGGCGGCATTTTTTCATCTCCGCCAAGCTAAGTAGTTGGCCCCTTACCTCTCTCGCCCTGACCTAGCCACTGTGATCCACGCGACGGTCACCTCCAGACTGGATTATTGTAACTCGCTCTACGTGGGGCTGCCCTTGAGACTGACCCAGAAACTCCAGCGGGTGCAGAATGCCGCGGCGAGACTCCTTACGAGGTCTTCACTGCGAGATCACATTCACCCGGTGCTATACCAGCTGCACTGGCTCCCGGTGGAGTACAGGATCAGGTTTAAGGTGCTGGCTTTAACCTTTAAAGCCCTATACGGCCTAGGACCCTCGTACCTACGGGACCGCCTCTCCTGGTATGCCCCACAGAGAAACTTACGGTCTTCAAATAAAAACATCTTGAAGGTCCCAGGCCACAGAGAAGTTAGGCTGGCCTCAACTAGAGCCAGGGCTTTTTCGGCTGTGGCTCCGATCTGGTAGAACACTCTGTCACAAGAGACCAGGGCCCTGCGGGACTTGACATCTTTCCGCAGGGCCTGCAAGACAGAGCTGTTCCACCAGGCCTTTGGCCAGGGCACAGCCTGACTCCCTCCCTCGGCAATCTTCGCGGAGCTCTGGCCCAATGGTTGCCAGTGGCTTGAATTAATTAATTTTATAATGAATGATTTTAGAATATTGTTTATGCTGTACTTTTGTACTGTTTTATTGTTGTTAGCCGCCCTGAGCCCGGCTTCGGCTGGGGAGGGCAGGATATAAATAAAAATTATTATTATTATTATTATTATTATTATTATTATTATTATTATTATTATTATTCTGCTCCCACACCCTCATTAGTGATCTCCTGATTATATGGTTGTAAAATCCTTTTTGCACTTTCCCTTTCCCATGCCATAAGTATGCATGCCATCCAAATCTATTATTGTGACCTTCCAAATCTAATGCTTCTTCCTTTTCCAGTTTTATCTAGTCCCTCATCCACACTCTTTCTTTTGTATCTGTAAGTATCTTATATTTAATCCTTGGCCTTTTGCCCCCCCCCCCGACAAACTTAGAAATATCCTTTGTTTTTCATTTGGTTAATAGCTGTACACAACTCTCCCAGATTTGGAGATACTGCAAGCTCATCTCTCACTTGGTGTTGCGGAATTTGCAAGAGGACCTCAGCAGCTACGGGGGAGTTGCGGTTGAGGAGATGTTGGTAATGTTCTTTCCAGCGCAGTGCAATAGCTTCTTTTATCTTTTAGAAGTGTGGTACCGTCTGTTGAGCATAGGGGGCATATGCCATGATTTATTGGTTCATAGATGGTCTTTGTGGCTTAAAGAAACTCTGTGCATCATGAGTGTCGGCTAAGTGTTGGATATCTTGAGCTTTTTTTTATCCAACAGGTGTTCTTTAGTTCTCTGGTTCTTCTTTGAACCTCGGCCTTAGTGTTGGCATGTTTTTACTTAGTGGCATAGTTTCTATCTCTTTGCCAGATCTGAAAGGCCTTCCTTTTCTTGTTCATAAGGCGTTCAGTCTCACTGTTATTCTCATCAAACCAGTCCTGGTGTTTCTTGGTTTGGTATCCAATAATTTGTTCACAGGCTGCACTAATGGATGTTTTAGCTTGGCCCAGTGTTCCTCAATGTTATCAGGGAATTCTGAAAACAGGTGGTCCTTAAGAGTTGTTTGGAAGCAATCCTGCTTAATAGGATCTTGAAGGGCTTGAGTGTTTATTTT
This sequence comes from Podarcis raffonei, assembly GCF_027172205.1. Taxonomy (NCBI): domain Eukaryota; kingdom Metazoa; phylum Chordata; class Lepidosauria; order Squamata; family Lacertidae; genus Podarcis; species Podarcis raffonei. Next base: position 26,468,186 of record NC_070620.1, read on the forward strand.
ACGCCTTGGTTTCCTTCCTTGAAGCCTGCGTTGAGGTATAATCTTGATAGACATCATGGAGTGTATTAACACTGGGAAACAATTTTTTTGTTGCATTGACACCTGCAGTTGTTCTAACCTAATTTTGACGTGCTGTTTTCATATCTGAAGTTGGTTTTGTTCTGTAAGCTCTAGTTTTTTTGCAATTCATGTTTTTCACTTTTCACCATAAGCTTTGTTTTTCACAATGCAAGAATTCAATATTTTATTAAACACATAGTCAAAGTAGTACAATATGAGTATAAATGTAAGTGACTTATATAGCATTGAACATGACATGTATAGCATTGAAAATGACATGTATATCTATGTACAGTTGGAGGTATGCAAAAAAAATGTATTCCCTTGGGATACACAGTATACTGGGGAACAATTTTTTTTCAATTTTCTGTTGCATGAGATTTTTCAACTGTTCTTTTATGTTCTTTCAATGCTGATTTCAAATTTTGAAATTGATTTTTGTGTACGTGCTATAGTTATCTTTCAATTTCCGACTTTTGCCGATATGTCATATTTACACTGGGGATAAGTGAACACTGACACGTTGATCTACCCTAACCACATGGTAATTATTGTTTTGCAAACTTAATTTTCCTTTATTTTTATAGTTTTGTAACCTGAATATTTGTATTTTTCAGATCGGACCATGGCTTCTTCAAGTAGACAAAAATGTATAAGCGCTAATGGAATGTGGAAAACATCACATTGTTTTGGCAAAAACAGTGTGTGCCGGGAACAGTACAGCAAGGAGGCTTGGAGGTGGGCTGCAAAACTTTACACAACATTCAGATAAGAGTTGTGAGATGATGCCAAGGACAAGGATATGAGATGCCAAAAACACGCTAAAAACAAGGAGCAAGGAGTTGTGTAATGCCACACATCAAATGAACAAGGTGTATAAATGACAAAGCTCTCCAGCCTCAGTTGCGTGCCAGACATTTGACAGCGCTGTCGTCTGGTCACCCGTGACTCTTACTGAATCTGGCCCATTCAGTGAAGAGTGGTGAGTATGGGAGATGTATGGATGCGTATATGACTGAGTGCATGTTCCCTGTCTTGTCATGTTTGTTGATCAATAAAGCAATGTTACAGTGGTGCTCCGCAAGACGAATGCCTCGCAAGACGGAAAACCCGCTAGACGAAAGGGTTTTCTGTTTTGGAGGTGCTTCACAAAACAAATTTCCTATGGGCTTGCTTCGCAAGACGAAAATGTCTTGCGAGTTCCTGCAGGGTTTTTTTCCTTTCCCCCCCCTTTTTCCCAAGCCGCTAAGCCGCTAAGCCGCTTAACAGCTGATCGCTAAGCCGCTTATCAGCTGATCCGCTAAGCCGCTTAACAGCTGATCTGCTAAGCCGCTAAACAGCTGATCACTAAGCCGCTAAGCCGCTGATCCGCTGATCCGCTAAGCCGCTAAGCCGCTGATCCGCTAAGCCCGCTAAGCCGCTAATAGCGCTAATCCGCTAAGCCGCTAATGGGCTTGCTTCGCAAGACGAAAAAACCGCAAGACGAAGAGACTCGCAGAACGGATTCTTTTCTTCTTGCGAGGCACCACTGTATAGAGAAAATCCAGTATTGGTTGTCTGGGGTTTACTTGTGCCTTCCTAGAGTGTACTGGGTCTCATCTATGCTAAACATGTAAACCGATTAAAAGGACCTAATTGGTCATAACAGGTTTGGGACTGGCTTTTGGAAGATGCCTGTTTGTGAATTTGTTTTGTGTGTGTAGATCAGTGCACGCTGACCAACGTGCAGTCTTCGCAGTAAGCCTCTATTCTGATGGCCTGAGTAATCACGACAACCAGTAGATTCTTATCTGCTGCAGCCTTCATCCACCCTCACAGCCATTGTAGCATACCATTATCATCCGCCTGTTCTGCCGTTGAGGACTTATTGGATCATTCTTTGTCTAGCTCCTTTCCTTTGACCTTACCGCCTTGGGTACAGCACACTAAACAGCTGTAAGGCCACTGAGGTTACTTCACAAGTTGGACACAAGAGAGAGCATGAGGGAAATAGCTGAAGGGAACTCCTCTCTGTTAAAAATCATCTCTGAGGCCAACACACATACAATTCAGAAAAAGCAGAACATATTGCACCAGGTTAGATTACAGTCTCTCCTGCCAAAGCTCATCTTGCCAGACTGCTGGATGTCAATTTGTCGGGGAGGCTGCAATGTGAGGATGCACTTGGCCCATAAGTGGCAGCAGATCCAATGCAAAAGGAAATCTTCATCTTTTACACTTGCAGAAATCTGCACAAATCACTTCTATGAAATGCCTGCTATGTTCCCTGTTGCAACATTATGTACACAGCGCCTTCTTTTTAAATTATTATCTATAAATATTTTTATCATGTATACAAAAGAATAAAAATGTGAACTAAGAAATAAGTGGTGTCGCTCTCGCCAAATTAAATTTTAGGGCCAGAAAGAAATATGGCAGCAGGAACAACTTCAGCACTCACCCAGGCGTGCTGGCCCAATGAGGGCTGGACATGCTAACCTGAGACACCAGCAAGCCAAACTCTCATGGTGAGCTGTCTGCATGTGACGAGGCACATGTCAGGACACTCACCCCAGGGGCATGTGATTTAACTGTGGCCACAGCCAGGCCTGTTTCACCTCTAAAAGATAAGTTTCTCTACATGCCGTACAAATATACACTACACCCAACATTTACAGTGTGTGATTTCTTGAAGTTTACAGCACAGGAAGCAGGCTGCCTAACTCTCCATGATATAGAAAACAATCACTCAAAATGCATTATCTTTCAGGCAGATGACCTTGCAATCCAGGAAAAGGCTGTGGAGCAAAGTACACCAGCAGCCACAATAAAAGGTTCTGAGTATACGGGAGGGACTGTGGGGCTACTGCATTGTCCTCTGTCGCTTGGCATTAAGGGGGGCCTAGATTTCCAGCAATTCATCTGAGGCCTTCACTTTCATTGCTGGATCTTTTGGCCAGCTCTTGGACAGGTTTAGCCTGTGTAGGAAAGAATGGCTTTAGGGAAGAGGAATCCTGAGATACTGGCAAGGGCCATGCCTCACTGTTTCCTGGAGCAGGAGCACCAGCTGAGTATTGTCGTCCACCAGCTGAGGTATGTCGTCCAGGAGCTCCATGCAACTCAGATGCTGCACTCACCTGTCCTTGTTTGGCTCTGCTGGACTGCCATGGGCTTCAAGATCTTCTTAGCATCACTTGCATAGCAAGGAACATTGTATTTGGCACTGGAGGTCTTGATGATGGCACCTCTTTTCTGAGCATCTTGAATCAAAGCATTCCAATCTTCATTTTCCTACAATGGTTTTTATTTTATTTTAAGAAACAATAAATTATTAGGTCAGGAGACTGGGCAGGTGCGGTAGTGACGGTTTATAAACAAGAGTTGGGAAAATTCATGGATTCAAAGTTAATCCTGCTGCCTCAAAGTAGAGGCTGTTGTAGCTTGCTCCCAGTTCTCTTTTCTTCAAAGGCAGGGACAGGAACCTGGTGACCAAATCAGTCCCCCCCAGCATTCCCAGTCAGCCCACCACCCTTCAACTTGTCAATCCCACCTGCTCCCTCTAAGGAGATTCTTCTAACTTCTGTTGCACTGCAGGAGAGGGCGAGTGTGATTGTGTGGGTCTCTGGCTCCATCTGCTTTTGGAGTATGCCTCTCAACAGCATTCCACAAGGAAAAATGGAGGAGACCTTAGCTTGAAAAAGACTGGCTAAATTAATCTGAAATACTAAAGACCACTAATAATGGGTGTCTGTCCAAATTAGGACACAGAACTTCCTTTGGATTGCACTCACTGGTAAACAGTGGCTTCTGAACACACAACAGAGAATCCCTCCAATTCATTTGTACATAGGCTACAATTATCCTTCCCTCCCCACTGCAGCTATAGAACCACCAGTGACAGAGAAACAAGTATTGTTTAATGCAAGTCCACTAACAACTCTGCCACTTTACAGGAGCAACAGCAAACCATCATCACCAGGACTTCCAAATGGAGAAATCTGGATTGGAGGCCCTCTAGTGGCAAAGTCATTGCAGTACAAGACTGACAAAAGTGACCATAATAAGACTGAGTGCATACGTATGTGAGTGATTGATTTCACACAGAAAAGTGGCAGGATGGGAAAGAGGGTGCTGAAGTCTCCCCCACTCCACCTACTTTTCTCCCGACAGGGCTCACTCCCAGTCCAAGAGCCTGACTGGGAGAAAAGTGTCAGGATAGAGAAGAGTCTGATGGCGCAGAAGCAACTGGCATGGTAGAGAACCTGATCCCTTTCTCTGCTTGAAATAGACCCTCCCCACCACACAGTTTGGCATTTTAAAACACTGAGACGAGTGGAGAACTTCTGTGGCCCTCTATATGCTGCTTAACTACATCTCCCACCATCCCTTGACCATTGGCTTGTCGCGTATTCCACACGGCGCTTTCAGCGAAACACTAAGAGTTCCAGGTTTTTCCAGTGCAGTCTTTTTTTAATGTGAGCTATATACAGGCACTTACAAAAGAAACAGTCCATACAGAGTACTTACAAACGAATACTCTCCACCACAGCACCACCACACTACAGCACAACCACCACACCCACTGTTAAACAGGCTTTCCTTTTAAAACAGGTGATAGCCAATTACACTAATCACACTCCTGCTGAGTCACTCTGACCCAGCAGAGTATTGCATCATCCTGTTGAAGCCTGCAGACTTATCCAGTATCCTGCGAATCCCAACATGGCTATGCTGGCTGTGGCTGATGGGAGTTGTACAACATCTGTAGGGCTGTAGGATTCCCAGTCCCTGCCCTTACAGCCTCTCACGAACAACCTTGGTGGATCAGATCAAATGGTCCACCCCCTGAAGTGCCATGCTTGGTCTTGCATGAAAAATAGCAGTGGTGGGGAAGCTGTGTTGTTGGGTTCCAATTCCCACCAGCCCCAGCCAGCATAGCTAAAGGTCAGAAGACGGGAGTTGTAGTCCAGCAACACTGGGAGGCAGCAGAGCTTCCTTAGCTCTGGAATATAGTATTGCCAGTTTAAGCTCAATTGTGGAAAGACCTAAAGTAACCTAATTGTTTTATAATTTATGAAACCTGAGTTTCAGGTTCCTCTGGGCACCCACAAGCGACAGGGCCTTCTCAGTGGTGGCTCCCTTTTTGTGGAATGCCCTCCCTGGGGAGCTATGCCTTTCTGCCTCATCATTGCCTTTCAGGAGGCATTTGAAAACATGTTTGTTTAGCCAGGCACTTTTGGTGGTTGAAGAACACTGTTCCTAGCAATGCTGAGATCACAGGATGAGAGAAAGGTCCCCCCCGCCCCCGATTTTTAATCGTAGCTGTTTTTAGAATGCTTTAACATTTATTCTGTGGGTGGCATGTTTACCACACTGGGCTCATTTGGGCAGAACATAAATTCAATAAATAAGCAAATGCTGCCCAATATTTTCCCTAACACTGCTGATTCAAAATACATAATTACTTACGACACCTTTTGGCCAGCCTGATGCTTTCCAGATGTTTTGAACTACCACTCCCACTTGCCACAGCCAGCAGAGCCAACGTGTGCCCTCTTTTGCAAGTGTGGGCAGAGGGCCCAATCTATACAGGGTACTGTGCTCAGAAAATCCTGTGGGCACCCCTGAATCCTGTTATGCTCTCCTTCCAAACAACCCTATGAAGTAGGCTTGATTTATAGCTTTTGGAGGTGATATGGGGAGTTTGTGTGTGTGTATAAATCCAGGTGTCTTTGGGCCAAGCCCAGGACATCACCATTAACCCTCCACAAAGGTGTTTATTTCTTCTTCCACGTACCATGAGCGTTTGCAGGTGTCCAAGGATGAAGAGACTGTACTTGGCTCGGGTGATGGTGATATTCAGTTGCTGCAGACTCTTCAGAAACCTAGAGACGGGGAAAAACCCTGTATGTAAGGCTGGCTCAGGATGGGCAGCTATGTCCACAGTGCCCTACTAGCTACCACTGTGGGGTTCAACTAAATCCCTGTTTAAATTTCAAAGGCATTAAAAAAGTTTCAGGCATTCCCACCAAGGAGGAATAAATCTTAAAATCAGTCCATGCTCTGCTTTTGCAATTTCAGCTGCTCCCTACCCGCCACCATGTGGCTTCCGAGCGCAGACACCCCCACCACCATAAAAAAACCCACATGTGGAAAGGAAGTGGGCTGGTGGTGGAAACCAGCTTCATTCCATGTCAGGACCTTCAGCTGCCTATCCAGCACAACCTGTTGGTGGAGTAATACTATTTGTTGTGATTCAGGTGACTTGAAAAACAGAAATGCATCGTTAGCACAACAGTGAATTTTTTTTCTCCTTCTAACCCCCCCCCCAAACTTTTAAATAAAATAATAAAAAGAAGTCCAACCCTGCTTGCCTGATTTCAGCCCCTTGTGAGTTATTCCTGACCTGCTCTCGACTCCCACCTTGACACTTGAACAGCAGTTCTTCTGGGGCGCATCTAAAAGCACTGGACCCATTGAAGCCAGGAGCCCTCTGATAGGGGCTCCCCATTTTGTGACCCATCTGAAGCTACAGAAGAGGAGAGGCAAGAGGGTGTCTGCACTCTGCCCTCCATTCTGCCCCAAAGCCCAATGCTTCCTTCTGGCCTTGCCAACCCACTAACTTGCGGATTCGTTTGAAATATAAATGTTATTTATATCCCGCCCTCCCCAGCCAAAGCCGGGCTCAGGGTGGCTAACAACAATAAAATAATGCAACATTAGAAACCATTTATTTCTAAAATTAATTCAAATCAAATTGATGGCAACCATTGGGCTAGAGTTCTGTGAAGATTGCCAAAGGAGGGAGTCAGGCTGTGCCCTGGCCAAAGGCCTGGTGGAACAGCTCTGTCTTGCAGGCCCTGCGGAAAGATGTCAAGTCCCGCAGGGCCCTAGTCTCTTGTGACAGAGCGTTCCACCAGATCGGAGCCACAGCTGAAAAAGCCCTGGCTCTAGTTGAGGCCAGCCTAACCTCTCTGTGGCCCGGGACCTCCAAGATGTTTTTGTTTGAAGACCGTAAGTTCCTCTGTGGGACATACCAGGAGAGGCGGTCCCGTAGGTATGAGGGTCCTAGGCCGTATAGGGCTTTAAAGGTTAAAGCCAGCACCTTAAACCTGATCCTGTACTCCACCGGGAGCCAGTGCAGCTGGTATAGCACCGGGTGAATGTGATCTTGCAGCAAGGACCCCGTAAGGAGTCTCGCGGCGGCATTCTGCACCCACTGGAGTTTCTGGGTCCCTCTCAAGGGCAGCCCCACGTAGAGTGAGTTAGACTAATCCAGTCTGGAGGTGACCGTCGCGTGGATCACAGTGGCTAGGTCAGGGCGAGAGAGGTAAGGAGCCAACTGCTTAGCTTGGCGGAGATGAAAAAATGCCGCCTTTGTTATAGCTGCAATCTGCGCCTCCATGGAAAGGGAGGTGTCAAAGATTACACCCAAACTCTTAACGGACGGTGCTGGCACTAATTGCACCCCCGCAAGAGATGGGAGTTGCCCCCTCAATCCCATATCGTCCCGTCCCAGCCAGAGGACCTCTGTCTTCGAAGGATTTAACTTCAACCGGCTCCCACGTAACCATCCAGCCACAGCTTCCAAGCATCTGATCAGTGTGTCTGGGGCCGAATCAGGATGGCCATCCATCAACAGATAGAGTTGGGTGTCATCAGCATACTGATGGCAGCCCAGCCCAAAACTCCGGACAAGCTGGGCGAGGGGGCGCATAAAGATGTTGAAAAGCATCGGGGAGAGTATCGCACCCTGAGGCACTCCACACACCAAGGAGTGGCGCGATGACAATTCCCCCCCAAGCGCCACCTTCTGTCCCCGACCAGAGAGAAACGAGCGCAGCCACTGAAGGACTGTGCCCTGGATCCCCACGTCGGCGAGGCGGTGGTCCAGGAGTTTGTGATCGACCATGTCGAAGGCTGCTGACAGGTCTAGAAGAATCAGCAGCCCCGACCCGCCTCGATCCAGCTGCCTGCGGAGATCATCTGTTAGGGCGACCAGAGCCGTCTCGGTCGCATGACCAGCGCGGAAGCCGGACTGGAATGGATCCAAACCCACCAAGCTGTTCAGCAACTGCTCTCTCAATCACCTTACCCAGGAATGGAAGATTCGAAATCAGGCGGTAATTGGATAGATCTAAGGGATCTAACGATGTTTTCTTTAAGAGCGGACGCACCACTGCCTCCTTCAGTTCCCCTGGGAATGTCCTGGTGCCAAGGGACAAATTCATGATACCCCCCAGGGGGGCCCGCACCTCGTCTGGACACACTCTAATCAGCCAAGACGGGCACGGGTCAAGAGGACAGGTGGTGGGCTTTCCAGCTCGGAGGAGTCTGTCCACATTGGCTGGGGATATCCGGTCAAAGTGGTCCAATAATGGACCCGAGGACAGTCGAGGGGCCTCCAGTTCCGTTATTGTATCCAAATTGGCAGGGAGGCCACAGTGGAGCAACAGGGAGAGATATAAAGATTTAATAGAACAGAAGACACCTTGGTGGCTCTCACCACTTGAAGCTTTGCTGCTCAAGCCACTTGGTAAAAAAGGAAAATGGCTTACATACAGTGATTTACTAAAGGACCGAGAAGGAAAATGGAAGCTAAAAGAGTATGAGGAAATAAAAGATCATTTTCAGAGTTGGTTACATTACAGGCAATTACACAAGATATACAAAGAAGACAACAAGAAAGGATTTAGTTATACTACTTCTAGATTTCAAAAGGAAGTAATAGAAGGAAAAGTGAAGTTGCTGAACGGTGCATATAGTATTCTGCTAGACTGGGAAACAAAAGATGAGGTGAAATCGGTCATGATCAAATGGGCACAAGATATAGGACATAATATACAATTTGAAGATTGGGTTAAATTGTGGAGAATAGATTTAAAATTTACAGACTGTTCTCTTTTGAAAGAAAATTATATGAAAGTGATGTATAGATGGTATATAACACCAGTACAGATTGCAGGAATGTATAAAACCGGGTCAAATGGAAGTGTAAAGAAATAGAAGGGACTTTTTACCAAATGCGGTGGGAATGTAGAGAAATTAAAAATTTTGGGGAAATGATATATAATGAGTTGAAGAAAATGTTTAAATTAACATTTGTAAAAAAACCAGAAGCACTTTTGTTAAGGATTGTAGGGAAAGACCTGCCAAGGAAAAGAAATAACTTATTTATGTATGTGACAACAGCGGCAAGAGTCTTGATTGCACAAGGATGGAAGAATGAGGAAATCCTGACAAAAGAACAGTGGCAAGAGAAACTGATGAACTATGCAGAACTGGCGAAATTGACATGCAAACTACGAGACAAGGACAACTGTGACTTCAAAGAAGAATGGGAACCTTTTACAAATTACCTAAAAAAACAACAAAATGAATTGGACTCCCTGGCAGGTTTTGAATAAACATACACAAATTTATTGAGGGATAACATAGAAGATAGATAATATAAGGATGTATACAGTTTTATAATATGTGAAAGTTAACACTGGATGAGAAATCAGAGAGGAGCTGAGGGAAGTCGTGGGGGGAGGGAGGGAGGGAGGGAGGGTTTGTTGGGGAGGTGGGAGGGAAAAAATGGGGGGGGGAATAAGGAAGATGATTTGTTTTGATAATTTGCTATGTTGAAAAAATTCAAAAGAAAGAAAGAAAAAAAGACTGGTGTTATATGCTCCTGGCGGCCACTCCCAGTCACCAGTCTAGCTGCCGCATTCTGGATTAATTGCAGTTTCCGGGTCACCTTCAAAGGTAGCCCCATGTAGAGTGCATTGCAATAGTTCAAGCGGGAGATAACTAGAGCATGCACCACTCTGGTGAGACAGTTCGCGGGCAGGTAGGGTCTCAGCCTGCGTACCAGGTGGAGTTGGTAGACAGCCGCCCTGGACACAGAATTGACCTGCGCCTCCATGGACAGCTGTGCGTCCAAAATGACTCCCAGGCTGCACACCTGGTCCTTCAGGGGCACAGTTGCCCCATTCAGAACCAGGGAGTCCTCCACACCCACCTCCCCCCTGTCCCCCCAAAACAGTACTTCTGTCTTGTCAGGATTCAGCCTCAATCTGTTAGCCGCCACCCATCCTGCAACCACGTCCAGACACTCACATAAGACCTTCACTGCCTTCACTGGTTCTGATTTGGAAGAGAGGTAGAGCTGGGTAACATTCGCATACTGATGAACACATAGCCCAAACCCCCTGATGATCTCTCCCAGAGGCTTCAGATAGATGTTAGAAAACATGGGGGAGAGGACGGAACCCTGAGGCACCCCACAAGTGAGAGCCCAGGGGTCCAAACATCCATCCCCTAACTCCACTTTCTGAACACGGCCCAGGAGGAAGGAGAGGAATCACTGTCTAACAGTGCCCCCAGCTCCCACCCCCTCTAGACGGTCCAGAAGGATGTCGTGGTCGATGGTGTCAAAGGCCGCTGAGAGATCCAGCAGAACTAGGAAACAGCTTTCACCTCTGTCCCTAGCCTGCCGGAGATCATCGACCAGCACGACCAAGGCAGTTTCAGTCCCATGGTGAGGCCTGAATCGCAAATGGAAGGGATCCAAATGGTCCGCATCCTCCAGGCGTGCCTGGAGCTGTTCCGCAACCTGTTGGAAAACGCCCTGGGGAGGCTCCTTCAGATGGCAACTGAATGATGATCTGTTGAGAAGTTCATTAATTGTTAATAAGGCCCAAAAAACCCTAAAGGATTATTTTGAACTTAATATGAATCAAGGAACGGAAATAAGGGTTATTTGGGAGGCCAGCAAAGCGGTAATGAGAGGGTTTCTGATACAACAAAACACAATTAGAAGAAAGTCACAGAATGAGACAAAAGATAAAATTATGGAACAACTAAACGATAAAGAGAAGAAGCTTAGAGGAAACCCAAAGAATTTGCAGATCCAAAAAGAAATTAAAGCCCTACAGGTTCAATATTCACAGTTAGTAAATCAAGAAATTGAATGGAAGATAAGAAGGATGAGACAAATAAATTTTGAATCTGCAAATAAATGTGGGAAATTATTAGCCTGGCAACTAAAGAAGAGACAAAAACAAAGTACTATTACAAGCATTGATGCAGAAGGAAAATCTGTAGAGAACCCTGCAGACATTAGAAAATGCTTTTACAAATATTATAAACAACTGTATAAAAAGGATAAAGAAGATATAGGGAAAATCGAGCAATTTATAAAGACTAATGGGTTGCAACAGATTCCGGAGGATAAAAAGAATCTACTAAAAGGTTTAATTACAAACCAGGAAGTGGAACAGGCAATAAATTCAATGCAACTTGGCAAGACACCAGGACCTGATGGTCTATCAGCGAAATATTATAAGACATTGAAAGACTGGCTCATTCAACCTCTGTTAGAAGTATTTAATTCGATTTTGGGAGGGGGCAAAGCACCTGAAACCTGGAAGCAAGCTTATATTACTCTGATTCCTAAACAGGGTCAAGATAGATCCAATGTTAAAAACTACAGACCAATCTCCCTACTCAATGTGGATTATAAATTTTTTGCAAACATACTGGCCAACAGGCTAAAGAAGGTTTTATCTGAGTATATTTCCAAAGACCAGGCAGGATTTCTGCCTGGAAGACATATGAAAGACAACATCAGAAATGCTGTAGATATTTTGGAAAAGTTAGAAGCAAGAAAGAGTTGTAAAGCAATGTTAATGTTTATTGATGCAGAGAAAGCCTTTGACAATGTTTCTTGGAGTTTTAAGTTACATAATTTAGAGAGTATGGGGATAGGTCATGATTTTTAAAATGGTATTAAAGCGATCTATCTAGAACAAAAAGCCAAAATTATTGTAAATAATGTGGTTTCAGAGGAAATTAGAATTGAGAAAGGAACCAGGCAAGGGTGCCCACTTTCCCCTCTGCTGTTTATTTCAGTCCTGGAGGTCTATGATTAGAAAAGATGAACAAGTCAAAGGTATTACAGTAGGTTCAAAACAATATAAATTAAAAGTCTTTGCCAATGATCTAGTTCTGACATTACAAGATCCAGATTCCAGTGCAGTCAAAGCACTGGAGCTGATACAAGAGTTTGGTCAGGTAGCAGGATTTAAATTAAACAAGAGCAAGACCAAAGTAATTGAGAAAAATCTGGATAATGAAGAAAGAAAACTATTACAAGAAAAAACGGGCCTAGATTTTGTGGAAAATGTTAAATATTTGGGCGTGAACCTGTCTGGGAAAAATCTGAACTTGTACAAAGATAATTATGAGAAATTATGGAATGAAATTAAGAGAGATTTGGAGATATGGTCACATTTAAAATTGTCATTAATGGGCCGGATTTCTGTGATTAAGATGAATGTGCTGCCAAAGATGCTCTTCCTGTTTCAAGCCCTCCCAATTATAGATAATGCGAAATGCTTTAAAGAATGGCAGAAAGCACTCTCTAGATTTATCTGGCAGGGGAGGAAACCCAGAATTAAATATAAATTAGTTACTGCCAGGGGCTCAGGAGCAGAAGCACAGGGGAGAGAGGAAATGGAGAGCGAAGGGGAGGGATCCGAGGGGAGCGTAGGGGAGTATGACAGTGACCCGAGAGATTCCATGAGCTTCTCCAGCGAATCAGAAGATTCCCAGAAGGGGGCGCCGATGGTGAGGGCAAGGGGGGTCCCAGGGGGGACGCACCAGAAGCAGGGGGCCAGCGGGGACTCCCAAGGCAGCAGCGGGGGATCAGGACCAGCTCCCCCACCAGAGCGCAGTGGGGGGGAAGAGTCACATGTGTCAGGGCCAGCCTCTCCTCCAGCAGGGAGAGAAGATGAGTCAGGGCTGACCACGCCCCAATCGGAAAGTGGGGAAACGGAGGGGAGGTCAGTTCCAGCTAGCCTCCCCAAAGGAGGGAGTAGTGACAGCAGTGTAACGGTCAGAAGGAAAGTGGGAGGCTCGGCGCGCGCGCCAAGTTCAAATGTACAGGCGCGCGGGACAGCAGGAGACCCGGAGTGGGAGCCAGGTCCTAAAGCCCGACGGAGGGAGGGGGAAGAGTCAGGGGACTCAGCGTCAGAGGAGTCTAGGAAGGGAGAGACCCCGACGGGCAGGCGGACCCAGAGGAATCATAGAATCATAGAATCATAGAATCATAGAGTTGGAAGAGACCACAAGGGCCATCGAGTCCAACCCCCTGCCAAGCAGGAAACACCATCAGAGCACTCCTGACATATGGTTGTCAAGCCTCTGCTTAAAGACCTCCAAAGAAGGAGAAAAGAACAAAGGAGGAGGTGGAGCAAGGCTAGAATCTTAAGCTGGTGTCAGGGGGGAGGAGATTCAGATGGAGCTTCGGCGGTCTAAGGTTAGAGACGTAGCGTTGCACGCTGCGCCAGTGGAAGTGAAACTGAACTTCAATAAAGACTTTTATACTAAACAACGACGCAGCGTTGGTCTTCTGTGAGCTGGGACCTCGGGCAGCGCTGACAGTAAGCTCCATCTCCCTTAAAAAAGTATTCAACCCTCGCAGTGAGGGGCAAAACTTGGTGTTTTGCAAGCTCACGAAGATAGGCAAAGATGACTACAGAGGAGAAGGTGACACAACTGCAGGATGCAGTCTCAACGCTTTATGCAGAATTAGCAGCATCAAAGAAAAGAGAAGAAGAAACAGCAGCGCTCTACCGGGATCTGCAAGCCAGGTGGGACCATTGGGACAAGGAGGGGCTGCCAGGAGCCAAGCCGGAGGGAGTTGGCCTCGGGAAACGGGGGGGCAGCATAGTAGCCCACTTCGATGGGAACCTGCAGCAGTATCCTAACTTCAGAGCAGACATAGTTTTCGCGCTCAATTTGCTTCGGAAAGACTTTAGAGATGAGGAGGAGAAAGTGGGATTCATAATAAGTCATCTGCATGGGGAAGCTAAATCGTGGCTGCGGACCTTATTGCGTGAAAATGATCCCGCCCTCAAAGATTCAAGCGCTTTTATTGAAGCTATGGACGCTTGTTTTAAATCAACGGTAGATGTGGATGTGGCCAGAAGGGAAATGCATGGACTGAGGCAAGGGAAAGCAACGGTGCGACAATATCACTCCCGCTTTTTTGCGTTAGTAAATGTGCTGGGCTGGCAGAAGGAATCCGCTGCCGTCAGGGATCTGTTCTGGGAGGGGCTGAATGGGGCCGTGAAAGATGAGCTGGCAAGGGGAGAGAGGCCCAAAAGCACCACAGAAGTAGTCCAAAGAGCGCTCGCTATAGGGGTGCGCCTGGAAGACCGCCCTTGGAGCAGGGAGGAGGGATGTAGGGCAAACACGCTAGCCAGAACAACTCCCTTCCTACCCAGAGAGACAGAGCGCGCTCAATCCACGCCTCCGCTGGGGAGGGGAGAAGAGCCGATGGAGATAGGTGGTGCCAGGGCTCAGACAGCAAGCAGAGCCCAAACACCAGGAGCAGTCAAGACGAAGGCTCCTAGAGGGAGCAGGAAGTGTTACATCTGCGACAGTGCACTGCACATGGCCAAAGAGTGTCCCCAGAGGATCCAGAAGCACACTGCAGCCTCAGCAACTGTAAAAGGAGCAATTCAGCAGGGGGAACAGCTGCAGGGAAACGACGAAGCCTGGTTGGAAGCAGAAGCACTGGGGCTCAACCAGGCGAGTCAGTGAAGCAGTCCCCAGAGATTTTGCAGCCCACAGACCCCCTCCCACCCAAACCAGTGGTGCAACTCACCGCATCGCTCCAGCTGCCCGATGGGCTCACCCTGGAGGTCCCTATTACCATTGACTCTGGTAGCAATGCAGACTTTGTAGGAGTGGACTTCGTCAAGCAGCATTGCATAGCACTCCTGCCAGCCACGATGCCCCTAAATGTCGTCACGGTAGATGGCAGGAAGATACTGGGAGGAGAGGTGGTACAGCAAACACCGCCTCTGGTGATGCAAATTGGAAATCACCGCGAAGTCATCAGCTTCAACGTCACCCACCTGTCGGACACGCCCATAGTGTTGGGCATGAGTTGGCTGGATAGGCACAGCCCGGCATTAGCATGGTACCAGCGGCAATTGACCTTCTGCTCTTCCTACTGAGCAGAACACTGCGTCCAGACCTGCCAGGAAGAAGAGGGGCAAGGGGATGACCCGCAGCTACACCTAGGCATGGTACAAGCGGTACCCAACAAGTACAAGGCCTTTTTGGAGGTCTTCTGCGAGAAGGAAGTGGACAAGCTGCCTCCCCACCGGCCCTACGACTGCAAGATTGACCTCCTGCCGGGGGCGACGCTGCCGACTGGGAAACTGTATTCCATGTCTGAAGACGAAATGCAAGAACTCAGGGAGTTCATAGATCACAACTTGAAGCGGGGATTCATCCGGGAATCCAAAGCAGTGGGGGGCAGTCCCGTGTTTTTCGTGAAGAAGAAGGACACGCCCGAACGGAGGCTCATAGTGGATTATCGGATCATCAATTCCAGGACAAAGCCCACGGCATTCCCCATGCCCAAGATTGACGACCTGCTCGCGACGGTGAGGAAGGGACGGATCTTCACCAAGTTGGATCTACGAGGGGCCTACAACCTTATACGCATGCGGGAGGGCGATGAGTGGAAGACAGCCATGTTTACGCCTTTAGGCACCTATGAATATCGAGTCATGCCGTTTGGTCTGCAAAATGGCTCCCATTGTTTCCAAGCCTTCATGCACCACGTGTTAGCGGGACTCCTCTACAAGAAGTGCGTCTGCTTCTTAGATGACATCCTGATCTTCTCGGAATCGCAGGAGACTCACGAGGAGGACGTCAAGGAGGTCCTGCAGAGACTACGGGAGCACAGACTTTACGCCAAGCTGGAGAAGTGCCAGTTCGACATGACGGAGGTGGATTTCCTGGGCTACAAGCTGTCCGACAAGGGACTCGCCATGGACAGCGCCAAGGTCCGCTCGGTGTTGGACTGGAAGAGCCCGTGCAATCGGAAGGAGGTCCAGAAGTTCGTCGGTTTCGCCAACTTTTATCGCAAGTTCATCAAGGGGTTCGCGAAGGAGACGGCGGCCATCACGGACACCCTCAGCTCCAAGAAAAAGAAGTTCACCTGGACGGACCAGGCGGAGCAGTCCTTTCGGAGGCTCAAGCGTCTCTTCGTGTCCGAAGAACAGCTGCTACACGTAAACCCCAGCAAACCAATAAGGGTTGAAACGGACGCCTCAGACAGAGCGGTGGGGGCGGTCCTGTTGCAGCAAGATCCACAAGGGGACTGGAGACCGTGCGCATTCTACTCCAGGAAGCTCAGCAAGTCGGAGCAGAACTACACCATCTGGGACAGGGAGTTGCTGGCCATTCATGCAGCCTTCAAGGCGTGGCGGCACTTCCTCATCGGAGCCAGACACACAGTGCAGGTCCGCACGGACCATAAGAACCTGGAGTACTGGCGCACGGCGAGGTTCCTGAACCAGAGACACATCCGCTGGGCGGAGTTCTTTGCGGATTTCGATTTCCGGATAGAATACATCCCGGGAGACAACAACGTCATGGCGGATGCGCTATCCAGGAAGCCGCAGTATCTCGAGGAAGCGGCACCGGCAGCAGCCAAACACATTTTCGCACCAAAAGCGTGGGCGTGCGCTTCAGCCGCCGTGGACCTGGACGCAGTGCGTCGCGCGCTGCTGGCGGATTCGTTTGCACAATCCAAGATGGAGGAGGTGCGAAACGGCACAGCGAAGGACGACGAGTTCCAGATACGCAACGGACTACTCCTCCTCAAAGGGGCTCTCTACGTACCGGGAGACGACCTTCGCGCGAAAGTCCTGCAGCAGCTACACGACGCGCCCAGCGCTGGGCACTTCGGCAAGGACAAGACGGCGGAATTAGTCACCAGGGACTTTTGGTGGCCCAAGGTGAGGGGAGAAGTCGCGGATTACGTTTCCAGGTGTGACACCTGCCAAAGGGCCAAACCAGTACACAGGAAGCCGGCGGGTCTGCTGGAACCGCTGCAGACGCCGCTCGAACCATGGGAGAAAGTGGCCCTGGACTTTGTTACAGATCTGCCCAGCTCGCGTGGATTTTGTAATCCACATTAAGCAATGATATAGGGCGGTAGTTCTTAATCTGACTCTTTTCAGTCTCAGATTTTGGTATAAGTGTAATATATGCTTCTTTCCACGATTCAGGTGCCTTCTTCCCCTCTAAAATTTCATTACAGACTTCCTTAAACGGTTGTATCAGCCAATCTTTCAAAGCTTTGTAGTATCTGGAAGTCAGGCCGTCTGGTCCGACAGTTACGGATTCTAAAGAAAGAGGGGGATTTTCCCCGCCAGATTTAAAAATCTATTTTGAAGCTGCTGCACTTTGTTGGATTAAAGAATGGATGCAACTAGAAGACACAGATCTATTAGATTTGGAGGGATTCAACAATGTGTTCGGTTGGCATGCATATTTATGGTATGACAAGGTAAAGGCCCATAATGCATTTAAAAACCATGCAATTAGGAAATCGTTGTATAATGTTTGTATAAAATATAAAGAACTCTTAGAAAGAAAGACGCCCAGATGGCTTTCACCAATGAAGGCAAAGGCCCAGAAAAAACTAAATATGGACACCAAATGGTTGAGATATTATGATTTATTAATAGAAGAAGAAGGAGGTTACAAATTAAAAGCATTTGATCAAGTTAAAGATAAGCTAAACTGGTTACATTACCACCAGATCAATGAATTGTATAAATTGGATAAGAAAAATGGTTTTGCTTATGAAAAATCTAAGTTGGAGACCGAGTTGTTGGATACTAAAGATAAAAAATTATCTAAAATGTACAAGCTATTGTTGGAGTGGCACACAAAAGATGAACAAGTTAAATCTGTGGTGATAGATTGGGCAAGAGATGAAGAAAATAATATGTTTGAGGACTGGGAAAGATTGTGGAAGAAAGGGGTCAAGTTCACCGCATGTAAAGGAAAATATAATGAAAATGATGTATAGATGGTATTTGACTCCTGTAAAATTAGCAAAGATATATCATAATTGTGACAATATATGTTGGAAATGTAAAGAAAAGAAAGGAACCTTTTATCATATATGGTGGACCTGTCCCAAGGTGAAAGACTTCTGGGAAAAGATTTATAATGAATTGAAAAAAATGTTGAAATATACATTTATAAAGAAACCAGAGGCCTTTCTTCTTGGAATAACAGGTTTGGAATTGCCCAAGAAAGATGTTAAATTATTTTTGTATGCCACAACTGCTGCTTGTATTTTGTTAGCTAAAAAGTGGAAAACCCAAGAATTACCAATGATAGAAGAAAGGGATTTTAATGCCATTCAAGGCTTGTGAAATTCTTACCTATTTTCTCCAAATTCTTTCTCCAGCTGGCTCAGGATCCTTCTTTTCTGAGCACTGCATGGGGTGATGATCCCAATGTTGCGAAAGCTGATGTCTCTCTTTTTGCTCTTAATTAACTTCATTAATTCTATTACCAGCTTAACTTCCTGGAGATTAATGAAGGAACTGAACAAGAAAGAAATAGAAGGGGAGGGAGAAAGGGATGAGCTGAAGGCCTTGTATTTGGATGTGTGCCTCATTTTAAAAGTTATCACAGATTCTCTCTCTTAGGGTTCTTTTGGGACATACACTCAAAGAACTGTAGAGTTGGAAGGGACCCCAAGGGTAATCTAGTCCAACCCCCCTGCAATGCAGGAATTCCAACTAAAGCACTCATGACAGATGGCCATCCAACCTCTGCTTAAAATCCTGCAAGGAAGGAGAGTCCACAGTCACCTGAGGGAGTCCATTTCACTGTCAAGCAGCTCTTACTGTCATAAAGTTCTGCCAGGTATATAGTTGGAGTCTCCTTTATTGTAACCTGAAGCCATTGGTTTGAGTCCTACCCTCCAGAGAAGGAGAAAACAAGCTTGCTCCATCCTCCATGTGACAGCCCTTGAAATATTTGAAGATGACGGTCATATCTCCTCTCAGTCTCCTCTTTACCAGGCTAAACATACCAAATTCCCTCAATGGTTCCTCATAAAACTTGGTTTCCAGACCCTTGATCATCTTGGTCACCCTGCTCTGCACATGTTCCAGCTTGTCATCACCCTTCTTAAATTGTGGTGCCCAGTACGAGACATTGTATTCCAGGTGTGGTCTGACCAAGGCAGAATAGAGTGGTACTATTACTTTCCTTGATCTGGACACTAGACTTGCGTGGCAAGTCCCCTCCCCCATGTGAAATGAAGACACTGGACAGATTATTTAAGGTTAATGGGCATAAAAAGGCCACAAATTTATTGATTACAGAATTGAAAGGTATTGGCTTTAGGCATTGGCTCCTATCGACTACCCGGCATGGGGACCGGGAAGGGTTGTCCACAAGCCGTGGGAGTCCTGTTGAAGTACGCCAACTAGGAACCCACGGGTGTCACCGCTCGGGGGCGTGCCGGAGGCCCTTACCTCCCTAGGTTTCGGACAAGGCAACGCCCCCCCGGAGTCCTCTACCGGACTACCCCTTTCATTGGGGGGAAGGTGATGGCGCTTCCTTCCCCCCCTCATTCATTTGCATAACAATTAACCCCTGCCAATGCCTAACCGCCACCCGAGCGAAGCTCGCCGCCAATACCTTCAAACCTGTAACCAATTCCTAATCCCTGCTATGATGTCCCCCAACCAAATATCGTTTCCAGCATCTGAAAGATGCACGCCATCCCATCTGTAGAGGGCCTCGTTGCTGTACTGGATGCTTGGGTGGCCAATGACGCACCCGCCCAGAGCCACCACTCTACGCTCCACAGCCCGCTGCAAGACTTTTCTTGCTTTATTGATTCCGACCGGGCTCGCACAATCCTTCCATGTCCTCCTTTCAAGCAACAAGGACCACAATATAGTAATGTTTGGGTAAATCGCCCTCAGATCAGCAAAATCGTCAAAAATGTTCCATCTCAAGTCAATGGCTTTGCGGTACGCTAGGTCGTTTTCCCCCAACTGGATAACCAAGGCATCAGGTGGGCCCTCAGAGGCAGCTCTTGCCATCACGGCAGGCTTAAATTCGCACCATCGCATCCATCTTCGCGCTATCCACGTCAGCTCAACACTTGCAGGTAAGTTCAAGTTTTGCCCCAGCCCGGAACTCATTGCACGATTCTTGGCCCAATGCACAATGCTGTGGCCCACCAACCAAATGCGTACCTTTTGGAGTTCTGAAAAGCAAATAGACAGAAACCGAGGTCAGGCGTACGACCGCTAGTCATAGATTCTTTCTTACGTAAGCTCTGTATGCATTAGATTTCCACCGGCCCAGGTCCTTTATCCTCTCCGTGGAGAGCCTGAGGTGCACAGCAGTGGTCGCAGCACCGATCCGAAAGGAGTGAGCCGCAAATTCGGCCACTGGCAGCCCGCAAGCGGCCAAAGCCCTGGGCATCACCCGTGTAAACTGGTGTCTAGCCAAAGGTGATCCGTCGGCGTGAATTAAAAGGGGGCCTGGGCTACTGGGTCTTAGGTAGAGGAAACGCCTCGTATCCCTAACCGGGCAGGGGCCACTGCCTTGCGCGGCTGGTAGCCGTAGAAGGGCCCCCCTGCCCTGCTGATCAGTCTTGGAGCTCCTAACCTGGACTATAAGATCGTTTGTTGATAGGGTCATGTCAGGGAACTGCCATCGGAAAAACAGGAGGTGAAAGGGCTCACAGAGGCTGAGAGAGACTTATCAGCTGGGGAGGGAACCAGCAGGGGGAGAGGAGGAGCTCCAAGGGAAAGTGAGTCGGAGGGAGGGCTCAGAGATACTTCCAGCGAAAACAGTGGGGAGGTTTCAGGACCTCCTATAGGGACACCCACTCCTCGCCGGAAACTGTCGCGCCGAGAGTCCAGAAGACGCGTTTCCGTTAAGGAACTTTTATGCTGGAAGAAGTTCCATAAACGCCCACTGTCGGATTCTACAAGCGACTGACGGAGCCATGCTTAAGGAGCTCCGTTACAGACAGAGGTTTGTGGACTTAGCCAAACTCTGAGGGACTAGGAATTTCACGCACAAGCAGCTCATCATCCCATCACAGGTCAGATCACTTAAGAGGATGCCCCTCTGGCCGTGGGCAACTCCTCCCTCACAAACCACTTCTCCTATGGAATAAGCGGCCGAAAATAGGCGAGCTTCGTATTTTGACCAGCATATTGCTCGTAAGTGTATCTGGGTCAGAATATCAAAAGTTATGGGCCTCCTCCTGTCAGAGCTGGGGGGCTGGAGCCGGTGCCACCCTTCTAAAGTCTTACGCACTATAAATTTAGCACACGGGTAATTTATTGCGGAACTTTAGGAAGTCAGCCCACGCTTTCTTGTATGATCTCATTGCTGAAGGGGCGACTGCACCGAATACTCCCTTCATTACTTCTTCCTCCCAAGACTCCAGAGATGCTCCAGGAAAGGCATTGATGATTGTTCCGCATCCGGCGCTAATGAGCGGAAGCGCTCCATCTGAAAGCGAGACAGGGCATCCGCGATGTCGTTATTAATGCCAGGTACGAATTTGGCTGAGAAATATATATTTTGCTCGAGACACAGGAGGACGAAGGACCGTAACAAGTTTCCCACCCTGGTGGATCGCGCGGACTGCCTGGAGAGAACCACTACTACTGCCTGGTTATCTGTGTTGAAACAGACCCTATGATTGCGGAACTGCTCTGCGCACAGATGTACTGCCACTACAATATGGAAAAATTCCAAGAATGTAAGGTCCCGAGAAATGGGCTGGCCCTGCCAGTCTTCTGGCCACCTTTTAGCACACCACTGGCCCCTGAAATAAACTCCAAAACCCAAGGACCCTGCTGCATCTGACTGGACTTGGAAGTCAGCATTGAGTGCCATGGAGTCTTGCCACAAGGATATACCATTGTATTTTTTGAGGAATTGTAACCATATTTCCAAATCTGCCTTGACTTCCTTAGAGAGGCGCACCCTATGCTGTGGTGCCCTGAGACCTGCCGACAATCTGGCCAGACGGCCACAAAAAGGTCGACCCGGTGCCACTACCCTACAAGCGAAATTTAGGTGACCTAGCAGGGATTGAATTTGCCTTAGGGTAACCTTCTTTAGAGGCAGTAGCTGTTGTATCAATTCCTTAAGGGCTAACAGTTTTTCCCGAGGCAGCCTGGACGTTTGGGCCACGGTGTCTAACTCAATGCCTAGATAAACCAATGAGGTAGATGGACCCTCCGTTTTCTCCGCGGCCAGTGGCACCCCCAGCTCACCTGCCAGGGCCGTGAAAGCCTCCAAGAGGGCGGAGCATCGTTGCCTGTTATCTGCTACCAAAAAAAAATCATCGAGGTAATGCGATACGCCCGACGACCCTGTCCTAAGGCGTAGGGCCCAATCAAGAAAGGTACTGAACGACTCAAAAGCTGAGCAAGCCACGGAGCAGCCCATAGGCATTGCCTTGTCAATGAAATACGCCCCCTCAAATCTAAAGCCCAACCAACGGAAGTCCGCTGGATGGACGGGAAGAAGACGAAACGCTGACTCAATGTCACATTTGGCAAGAAGTGCCCCTTGCCCAAATCTGCGGATCATTTTTACTGCTTGGTCGAAGGAGGCGTATTTCACCGTACAAAGCTCCTGGGGGATCGCGTCATTGACCGAGCCTCCCCTAGGGTAAGAGAGGTTGTGGATCATGCGGAATTCCCCTGGGGTCTTTTTTGGTACAATGCCCAACGGGGATAGGTGAAGTCCTTCCACTGGAGGCTCGGCAAAGGGACCTGCTACCCTACCTGCACTGATTTCCTTCTCTATATTTTTCCTTACTATCTCTGGCCTTTCCCTAACTGATTTTTGATTTTGTGGGTCACCGGTGTTAGGGGGAAAAGACACGGGGATTCTGAACCCCATGGAGAACCCCTCCCAAAGGTATTGCGCGGCTTTTCGATCGGGATATTGATCCAGCAGGGTTTTGAGGGGCTGAAGACGGATGGGGGAGGAGGCTAAACCAAGATGCAAGTTACTGGCGGTTACCAGGCCCCTGGTGGGAGGATCCGGGGGCGCCCCTGTTATTGTTGTGGAAGAACCCCCTGCCCCCACGAAAGGGCTGCTGTTTATTCTTGAAGCACGCAGAGGCGGGGTGGTTACCCCAGCACCGTTCACACTCATGAAGATACTTACAGGAGGGTCGCGAGCATACACCCATGTTGTACTCCCAGCACTGGCGGTGCCGCTTCGCCTCTGTCTTACCTGCCTTGGCTGAATCCAGGTTTTTCTTTTCGATGTAGGGATTGCCGTCTTCGCCCCAGTAATTAGGATCCGTTAGATCCCATCGGGTGGAAGGCAGGAGAGAAGCATTTCTACGGAAATTCTCATCATATGTTAAGGCGGCAATTTCCCCCACGAGCGCATGGGCCCTCCTCACGTGAGCCAAATAAGCAACCAAATCCATGGAGCGCTGAGGATAAGCCGCGCAAACAACTCCCATGAAAACCTGGTACCCATCCAACCAATTCTCAAAGGTGCGCTCTGCCCTAGGCGTCCTATACCTCCGCTTACCAAAGGAGCGCCTCTTTTCACCTTTCCCTGTTAGCTTAGTCGGAGGGAGAAGGGTAAACATGTCCACATAGTCCCCATTGAGGATCTTATTCCTCTTCTTCTGGGACAAATGGTTCCCCAATATAAAATCAGTGGACTGATTGGTGGCAACTTTTACATCCTCAACTAAAGCCCCATCCTTCCAGTCCAGTACACCATTGAAGGTCTTACGATGGGAATTGGCCCTCCTTTCATGCGCCCAAAGTGGGATCCCATGATTAGCTGACCCCAGTAGCTATCCATGGGGCCCTCGCTATCCGAATCCGAGGATGACGTACCTGACTCGTCCTCCGTCTCAGACTGCTTACTTCTCTTCTTCTTTGAAGACATGTGCTTCTTCTTGGACTTTCTTTTCCCTCCTTGCACCTCGATGTTGGCTGGGTTCACACTGGCCGCTGGCTGAGGAATTTGAGGTTCAATGTGCTCCTCCTCCAAGGCGGAACCCGCGCTGTCCTTGGTAGAACTGTGCTGGGGCTGCTGTTCCTTTGCCAATGCTTTGGTTGGTTTTCTTAGCCATGGCTGCCTGGGCACGGGTATTAGGGCGACCTACATTTGCCGTCTCTGACTGGTTGCTGCCCCCAGCAATGGCTGGGATGTCCTGCTGAACTTGATAGCTAGGAGGAGTGTCGGGTATCACCTCCTGTGATGGCTCGGGGCTGGAAGCGCCAAAGCCCCCCTAGGCCTACACTGTCTGTAAAATGTTTCAAAAGCCATGAAAAATTGGGCAAAGGCTTGAGGGTCACAGGGCATGGCCAGCACTTGGGCGCCCCATTGCCTGTGGGAGGTGCCAGCTGATTGGCGGAAGTGGATGCCTGCTGGTCTCCACCGGAAGCCATTTCTTATTCTGAAACGCCAACAGTAACCACTAAAATTATTCGCCTACTAGTTCAGTGTTGCCCGACCTAGGTGGACTGTGTACTATCCCCTAGTTCAGCATTCGCCTACTAGTTCAGTGTTGCCCGACCTAGGTGGACTGTGTACTATCCCCTAGTTCAGTATAACCTACGCTGACTTAAGTGCAACTGCTAGCCCCTGCTAGGGATCAGCAACACAGCCTAACAGTTGCACCCAGCTCAATATTATCAACACTGGCTTAGCTCTAACTTAAATCCAGAAAGGCTAGCTGCAACCTAATTCGGTATTATCAACACTGGCTTAACTGTTACTTAAATCTTTAGAAGCTAGCAGCACCTAGTTCAATAATATCAACACCGGTTCAGCTGTGACCTAATCTATAGAAGCTAGTTCAGTACCACCAGCTTTTTTTTTTTTTAGGTTAATGTATTAATTTTATATATATATTATTATTGTTATTATTAGATCCTTTATCTATATACTGTATTTTATTTTATATCATATAAATCCAGATTAGATTTCACCTAATTCAATTGGCTCCAGCAACCCAAATCCCAGTGAGCAGGGACGCTTATACTCACAGAAACTATGCGAAAACCTTGCTTGCCTAATCGCAGCTTGCTTGTGGGGCTATCCCCATTTAGAGAAATATGAGGCTTGTGTTTAAAATGTATTCCTACCAGCGCGCGCCACACCTAAGATGGCCGCCCGGGCTTCTACACATGGACCTTACCAAGATGGCGACCGCTATCAGTGTTTCCCCCTCGCCTCAACAAAAATGGCCGCTCGCGCCACTACCATGTGTGCCCACAAAGATGGCGCCAATTCTCCGCCCTTATCAAAGCCCTTAACAGAAATGGGAGCCGCAGCTTCAAAACACACGCCTAGGGGAGGCGGGCGGCTGCTGTATCCACGGCAACCAGCAAACAAATCCAGCGGGGGAAGGCAAGCGAAGTTGGAGAGCAGGAACGCGAGGACAAAATGCAATGCTAACCGGGCGCCTCAAGGAACAGCTGGGGGGGATTTAGGACGGAGAAGGGCAGCTCAGTGCTGCAGCTCTGTGAGCTCCAAGAGCGCCTGCCTAGCGCTACAAGGGAGAAAAGCCGGGGGGGAAGCCAGGGGAGGTAACCGGCCGGTAAAAGTCGGGGGAAGTAAAAGCTGGGGGAGGACACCAGAGAGGAAAGCAGGGAAAGACCGCCAGGATGTAATCCCACGACACACAGAGAGAAGGAAGGAGCAAAGGGTAGCTGCGGACCAGGGCGCTCCGCTGCGCGTACTTTACCCCTCTTGCTCTCCGATGGCAATCACGATGCTCTTGCTCTCCGGTGACAATCACGAAGCAAAGAGAAAAAATTCCAGCGCAGCCGCTCGGGTCTCCCGACCTTCTTTCTGCCGGCAACCCCCCCCCCCCAGCACAAGTGATTTCAGTTCAAGTGGAGACCATGGTCTCGTCAGTGATTTCAGCTCAGGGGAGGTGAAGCCAAGCACGAGGCAGAAGGTGAGGCTCACAACGGCTCAGAGCAGCGACAAAACCCTCTCAGCTGGAAAGGGGGAAAGAGGGCGGTCCCTGGGCGTGCCTGGCCTTAAATAGGCTAGACCCCACCTCCCCGGCCTGCTGATTGGCAAGCCGGGTCGAAGACGCGCCCGGGGATTCCCTGTTCGCGCGGGGGCAAGGGCCAGCTCTCGTGTGTGTGTGGGAGGGATTAGCCCGCAACCCCCTCTCCTCCCAGGTCGGAAATGGCTTTCTGTTGATGCAGTTTAGAAGATCATTATATTTTTTTGCTGCCGCATCACACTGCTGACTCATGTTAAGCTTGTGATCTACTAAGACACATACTACTAACAATGCCTTGTTAGTAATATAAGATGGTGTCCCCCATCTTATATTTGTGCCCTGAACAGTGCTACATGACCTCAAAGATTGCTTCAATCTTAGCTTTTTAAAAAACTCTTAAGTGTGCCCACCCACCAACAGCTAAGGAGAACATGGCCACAAAAGCTGCCACATGCTCTTATTGTGGTGGAAAGTGGGAAAACACCAGATCATGATTGCTGCAGCCTTCCCATTGGGACATCTGGTTGCTCACTGTGAGGACAGGATGTGGGATTTCATAGAATCATAGAATCATAGAATCATAGAATCATAGAATCATAGAGTTGGAAGAGACCACAAGGGCCATCGAGTCCAACCCCCTGCCAAGCAGGAAACACCATCAGAGCACTCCTGACATATGGTTGTCAAGCCTCTGCTTAAAGACCTCCAAAGAAGGAGACTCCACCACACTCCTTGGCAGCAAATTCCACTGTCGAACAGCTCTTACTGTCAGGAAGTTCTTCCTAATGTTTAGGTGGAATCTTCTTTCTTGTAGTTTGGATCCATTGCTCCGTGTCCGCTTCTCTGGAGCAGCAGAAAACAACCTTTCTCCCTCCTCTATGTGACATCCTTTTATATATTTGAACATGGCTATCATATCACCCCTTAACCTCCTCTTCTCCAGGCTAAACATGCCCAGCTCCCTTAGCCGTTCCTCATAAGGCATCGTTTCCAGGCCTTTGACCATTTTGGTTGCCCTCCTCTGGACACGTTCCAGTTTGTCAATGTCCTTCTTGAACTGTGGTGCCCAGAACTGGACACAGTACTCCAGGTGAGGTCTGACCAGAGCAGAATACAGATTTGATGGGA
This sequence comes from Podarcis raffonei, assembly GCF_027172205.1. Classification (NCBI taxonomy): domain Eukaryota; kingdom Metazoa; phylum Chordata; class Lepidosauria; order Squamata; family Lacertidae; genus Podarcis; species Podarcis raffonei. The sequence goes on from NC_070620.1 coordinate 26,495,226, forward strand.
TTCTGGCCTGATCCAGCAAGCAAGCTCTTCTTATGTTTTTGATCAAATCAATCTGTGGCAGGTAAGTTACCCAAAGATCAGATCGTGAAGCTGAGGCTCCAATACTTTGGCCACCTCATGAGAAGAGAAGACTCCCTGGAAAAGACCCTGGTGTTGGGAAAGATGGAGGGCACAAGGAGAAGGGGACGACAGAGGACGAGATGGCTGGACAGTGTTCTTGAAGCTACGAACATGAGTTTGACCAAACTGCGGGAGGCAGTGGAAGACAGGAGTGCCTGGCGTGCTCTGGTCCATGGGGTCACGAAGAGTCGGACACGACTAAATAACAACAACAAGTTACCCAAATTGTCCACCAAGCCAGAGTTCCACACCACACAGCAGACCTTTCAAATGTAGCAGGGATGACACCATATACCTGTAGTCCAGCAACAATCTGGGTTTATAACAGCACCTCTGGGAGGGAAACAGGTTCCCCCATTCCTGTCCTACAATAGAGTTCAGGACTAAATCAGGGGTGGTGCACCTTTTGTTGGGACTCCCAACTCTCATAGCTCAGGGTGGGGATGGTAAGAGATTGCAGACCAGCCATGAGCTCCTTACTCTAGGATGAGAGAGGGACCCTTGGGGTGGGGGGCTAAGCAGGGCTCTTTAGCTTTTTCTGAGGGCTGGATTAGATGGCCAGTGAGTGTGTGGCAGCTGTGAAAATGCTATGCTAGGGAACATTAGGAAAGGAATGAAAAATAAAACTGCCAACATCACAATGCAGTTACACAAATCTACAGTGAGACTGTATTTGGGAGACTTCCGGGTTGGCGCCATCGGTAATGGCGGATTCCCTCTGACTCTGAGGGACCAGCTCTGCGGGAATCGGGTCTGCACCGCTACGGCGAAGCGGGGACCCTTCAAAAATCACAGGCGGGTGAAGCCTGTGAGCGTGGGACTCGGCGGGCACCTTTCGCGCGCCCCCAATTTGCAAAGGAACCCAACTACGGGCTCCGGAGCGAAGCGGGGCGAGCGGCGCGGTGCTGTGAGTCAACTGCTTCTTCCGCAGAGCGAAGCCGCACAGCCGTTACCGGAGAGCGCTGACTTTTTCCTGTGACAATCCGGCCACAAAAGCAACTACCCGTGAGTAGGATAAAATTGGAAATAAAGGAAGAAAAAAAAGAGGCTCAATTCAGCACCGAAGCGGAGAGGCATAAACAGGAAGTCCGCCTTCCGTTTCTTGTAAATAGACTAAAGCAAAGAGGCTGTAAGCTAAAGATCTGGAAAGTCGATTGGGAAGGACTATAATCCTAACATCAAAACAAGTGCTTTCCCCCCTTGGCTGCAGGAGAGGAGGGGGGAAAGGTTTGAACTATATTTTCCTGCAAAAAGAGAGGGAAGGAAATAAAAATCCACCGCTTAAAACCTGGGAACGGGCTGCCAATGGACAATAAGACTGCCGTTTTGTGAAATGCGCTGTTTGTGAATAGAGTACTTTTTGACAGCTAATTCTGCAAGAGAGATACATTGTTCCTGGTTGGCTTCTCCTGATCTTAAAGTAACTGAAAAGTAACTGAAATTGAAATTGTTGCTTATTTTGTGAAATGGGGGTTTAAAAAGAGTTACTCTTTAATGCCACAAGTCTTGACTGTTACTGTGTCCCCCTAGAGGAAGTTTCAAATTGTTACAACAATTGGGCCAGGGGAATTTTCCACTTCAAAACAAACTCTGACCGTGGGATTGACCTTGGGTTTTAGCTAAAGTGTTATGGCAGATGGGAAAGAAAAAATAGATTTGCTTCAAGAAAAAACAACGAGGTCTGGTAAATCTTGGCAGCGAAGAGCATCAGCATCTGGCCCTTCTGCACCATCAGCGGCTGCATCTGCACAATCTAAGTCAAAAGTAATGGCATCTGAAGATGTTTTAGCACTTGCATTAGGTAAAATAAATGAATCCTTGGAAAAGTTAAGTAAACAAGTAGCTGAAGCATCAATTAAAATCGATCAAAACACCACAAGCATTAATAATTTGGGACAGAAGGTGAACACTAATACAGAAACTATTGAGAAATTGCTACAGGAATCTACTTTAACCCGACAGACAGCTGAAGAAGCTAAGGAAAAAGCAGTTGCTGTAGAGGAGAAGATACCACCTATACATAGGCAACTCGAGGACCACAGGTCGATGCTGTCTATGATTGAATTGAAGGAGAAACAAACGAACTTGAGGATCAGGGCTGTGCCTGAACTTGAGAAAGATAACCTGATTGATTTTCTTATGCAGGAATTTGCAGACTTTTGGAAACCAGATTTGGAGAAGGAAGAATTTAAGATAGTGAGTGCTTTTAGGCTTGGAAGAGGGGGGAAGAAGAACAGGGTGAGAGACTGTTTGATTACCCTCCGAACAAAAGAGGAGAGAGACAAAATCTTGAGTCTGCACTTTCAGAAGACCTTGGATTGGGAAATTTTGGAACAGGAGGGAAATAAATTGAAATTGCAGAGCTTTGAAAAACTAAAAAACAAAGTGCGAGATTGGCTTCATTATTATCAGATAATGGAAGCATACAATTTGGACAAGAAAATTGGCTTCCAGGTGGAAAAATCAAAATTGGAAACAGAACTGTTAGATTCCAAAACTAAGATTCTGTCAAAGATGTATAACTTGCTGTTGAAATGGAATACTCAGGATGAAACGGTGAAATCTGCTATGATTAAATGGGCACAAGATGTTGGACATAACATAATGATGGCTGACTGGGAACAGTTATGGACCACAGGTATGAGGTTCACGGCATGTAATGCCTTAAGAGAGAATATTATGAAAATGATATACAGGTGGTACATGACACCAGTCAAGCTTGCAAAAATCTATCATTTGCCCGATAATAAATGTTGGAAATGTAAAGAAACTGAAGGCACATTCTTTCACCTTTGGTGGTCGTGCCCAAGGATTAAGGCTTTCTGGGAGATGATCTATAATGAAATAAAAAAGGTATTTAAATATACCTTTCTGAAGAAACCAGAGGCCTTTCTCCTGGGCATGGTTGGCCAATTGGTGCCAAAGAAGGATAGAACTTTCTTTATGTATGCTACAACAGCAGCAAGAATACTTATTGCAAAGTATTGGAAGACACAAGATCTACCCACCCTGGAAGAATGGCAGATGAAGGTGATGGACTATATGGAACTGGCGGAAATGACCAGCAGAATCCGAGACCAGGGAGAAGAGTCGGTGGAAGAAGATTGGAAGAAATTTAAAGACTATTTACAGAAATACTGCAAAATTAATGAATGTTAGAATGATGTCGGAATGAAGTTAAGTGGTTTTTAGCAGCAATGTTATAAAGGAATATGTAAAAATGGATTGTTAACAGGTGATAATCTAAAGTTATAATATATTAAGATAAAGGATTAAGATAAAAACAAAGAGGGAAAGGATTTGCTGAATTAACTATTTGAACTGGAATACAAAAAAGGGAGGTGTGAGTGTCGAATTCAAGCCAGCGGAGCCAGCGAAGCTCTGAGGAATTTGGCCACCCTCCAGGTGCCCGGCTTGAATCCTTGTTGACCTCCCCTGCCAGCGTCTCCCGGCAGGATCAAGGGAGGTCTCCAATCGGCGATTCTTCTCAACATGAAGAAGAACACACCATTCCTCCCCCTCCTCTCCCAGGGAGGGGAAAGAGACAGACAGAAATATATCTACATACTTTTATTCCTGTCTTTCCAGCAGTACAGAGAAAACGTGTCTGTACTCTCTCATCACAACTGCAGAGACAGAAGAACTCCACCCATGTACTTCCAGTACAGGGTCATGTGCCACTCTGAGCTAACATCCGGTGCTCAGTACACTGTCCCTTGTTCCCACGGTATAGTCCAATAACATCAGTTTCCTGTTTACCATTCCAGCCACCTGGAGCTCGCTTCTGCATTGCTCCTTTTTCGTAACATCCTCCCCCAAAAGAATCAATGCGTGTTGCAGCAAGCAAAGCGTGATCCAGAGAAGAAAACAAACAGTTGTTATACACATAACACTCCCCTGTTGTTTCAGTTCCACCCTTGGAACTCCCCGCCACTGGTTTCCCCAGTGTACCTCTCTGGTTGTCTGGCTTCCAAGGAATGAGTGCATCTGCATTACCTTGGCTAGCAACTCTCTGTTGTGTCTTTGTCTCTGACTTAGACACAGCTCCAACCTGTCCTCGGTTGTTTACAACAGCAACACATGCAACAGCTAAGTTAGCAAACTCTTTTGAGTACCTCTTGGGTGGTTGACCCTTTGTAACTCTCTCAGACCTACGTATGAGGTGCTGATCCTCTCTGCTCACTGGTCCAGTCTCAGGACTCTTTGGAGAACCAGTTCCAATAGTAAACAGTGGCTCATCCTTCACTTGTGAAGGCCTATCCATTGTGTGAGATTTCCTCTCAATGACTGTGACAACTGAGCTCTCCGAGCTATCACTGTCACTCTCAGTACCACTGTAATCTGTAAAATCATCATCATCTGAATCGTCCTCAGTGGGAAATGTGTGTACTATCACTCTCTCCTGTTCAGGAGCACTCTCTAGAAATTTTGTGAGAATCACCTGACCAGATTCAGACAAAATTACTCTGTAGAGACCCTTTTCATACCCCACAAAAATGCCTCTGGCATTCTTTACTCCACCTGGAGCTTCTGTCCTCACATGAGACCCAAACACCTTGAAATGGGCAACAGAAGGTTTTCTATGGAACAGTTTCTCAAAAGGAGAACTTCCCAACTCTTTTGAAACCTTTCTCATCTTCGTATAACAGAACGACATTAGAGACTCGGCCCAGTACTCATGTGGCAGATGTGAACTAAGCAATTGCGCTTCCATCCCCTTTCGCAATTCTCTGTTCACCCGTACACAGACACCCCTGTTCCACGCTTCCTCTGAAACAGCAATCTTGTGTCTGATCCCTTTCTTCTGCAGGAACCTCTGGAAATCCTGTAAAAGAAAAATCTGCTTCTTGTCTGTGAATAGACAATCAATGTTAGCATCATGCATACTCTTAACCTTATCACAAAACTCCTGAAACCTTTCTAAGGCTTTGTGTGGCTTTCTCAACACATAAATCCAGGCATAGTTAGAGAAATGATCCACACACACAAGATAATATCTTGCATTGCCTCTAGATGGTTCTAGAGGACCAATCACATCAGCATACACCCGCTGAAATGCTCTGTTGACTCCGGTCACCTTCTTGGTAACACCTGCAAGAGAAACTAGGTTAGACACAGATGAATTACATTCCATGTAATCACTTTTGTCAAAAGTCAACAAATATAATCCATCTTTCTCTCTGGCAGAAAGAAATAACTCTCCATCTTTGTAGATCTTGCAGCTCTCAGCATCATAGGACAGTCTCAGTCCTTTCTTTGCAATCTGCGAAACACTCAGCAGATTGAACTTCAATTCAGGAACCAAATAAACATTGTTTATAGTCAAGTTCAGACTCTTAAGATACACAGACCCTACGCCGGTCGCTTCCAGCTCCTGACCGTTGGCCTGTTTCACAGCGAAGCTTTGCTTCTTAAACGTTGAAAAGAGTCCTCTGTGAAGAGTCCTCATATGAACGGTGCATCCAGTGTCAATAACAAACGAGTTCCCAACGTCTGGCGTGGTTCCTTTCGCCATCAAAGCCTTTGCAGGTTTCACCATAGGCTTGGTATGACCTTTGCCTGACGCCTCAGGCTTTGCTGAGCGGCCCTTCGCTCCTTTTGGCTGACGTGGCTTCTTACAGCTCCACTGAAGATGCCCAGCCTGTCCACAACTGTAACACTGGACAACGTTCAAAGCTACAGCTTCCTCTCCAGTAGCTTCATCTGCGGGGGAATTAGAACTCCGTTCCTCCCTCCCCCTGTCCTTTTCTTCCAGTGCAGCATGCCGGCTGTGTTCATGCAGAACCACGGCACTCAGGGGAGGTGGATAGGGCAACCCTCCCGTCTTCTTGGCATTCATGCTGAATCCAAGTGTTTGCGCTCTCACTCCCAAGCCAGTAAAATCCAAAAGTTCTCTTCTGGGCTGTTTACTGCTTTTTACAGGCAGGCAAACTTTTGGGCTGTTTTCAAAATCCTTGCACAGCTGCGCAGAATTCAAAACAATTCCACTTCCCAGGCTCTTTCCCAGCCATTCAGTAACTTTACAAGTACTGGCGGTCGTTGCCTAGCAACCTGCTCGGGACGGGAATCTTATCTCACCACAAGAATTCCTGGTATGCAACCCTTCTTCCAGAGCTTGTTTTTTTCCAAACGCAGCTCTCCCGTGAACAGAGAATAACCTTTCTGTGTTCACTCACTTTAGCCCGAAATTGCAGCATACCTTTTTGGGGCTCCGTTGCCTTTCGGTGTCCAGCTGTCTGTTCAGCTTTCTGGCTGCAGGCAGACGCTTTCTTTATCTCCTTAGGTGCAGAGGATGGCAACGATTCATCGACCTCTCACCTCTCATGCTGATTCTCATAGATCATTATCCATCGGCTCTGCTACCAGATGTCGAATTCAAGCCAGCAGAGCCAGCGAAGCTCTGAGGAATTTGGCCACCCTCCAGGTGCCCGGCTTGAATCCTTGTTGACCTCCCCTGCCAGCGTCTCCCGGCAGGATCAAGGGAGGTCTCCAATCGGCGATTCTTCTCAACGTGAAGAAGAACACACCATTCCTCCCCCTCCTCTCCCAGGGAGGGGAAAGAGACAGACAGAAATATATCTACATACTTTTATTCCTGTCTTTCCAGCAGTACAGAGAAAACGTGTCTGTACTCTCTCATCACAACTGCAGAGACAGAAGAACTCCACCCATGTACTTCCAGTACAGGGTCATGTGCCACTCTGAGCTAACATCCGGTGCTCAGTACACTGTCCCTTGTTCCCACGGTATAGTCCAATAACATCAGTTTCCTGTTTACCATTCCAGCCACCTGGAGCTCGCTTCTGCATTGCTCCTTTTTCGTAACAGTGAGGAGGTCAGGGAAACAAGCAAACGAAAGACAAGATATGGAAAGATTGATTTGTTTTTAACTGTTTTTATTTTTCTGTACTTTGTATTTTCTTTTTTCTTCTTTTTTTTCTTTCTTATTTTTGTAACATTTTGAAACTTTAATAAATATCTTTTAAAAAAAGAGAGAGAGAGACTGCATTTGGAATACTATGTAGAGTTTTGGTCGCCTCCTCAAAAAGGAAAAGGTTCAGGAAAAGGGCAGCCCAAATGATGAGGGGGATGGAGTGACTCCCCTATGAGGAAAGGTGGCAGCATTTGGGACTTTTTACTTTAGAAAACAGGCGACATGATAGAAGTGTATGAAATTACACATTGTGTTTTAAGTTTTCATTGTTTTTATCTGTTAAGTTGCTTTGAGATTTGTTTGTGTAAAAAGCAGCTAACAAATGTAATTAATAAAAAACGGTGTTGGCTTTATGTGGGATTTTAAATTTTGTTTCTTTATTTTACTCCTGCTAGCCACTTTGAAAAGTGCGACTACAAATTCACAAAGCAAATAAATGAAAAACTTACTTGCTCTCCTGTTCTTCCTGGCCATCCAAAACATCAAAGAGGAGGTACGGTAGGAAGGGCCATTCCAAAGAGAATCGGCTCTCTTCTGTCCATCTATAATGCAATGAGAAATCATAATAGCTTTTAAAAAGCAGTGTGCTGAGGTCTATTTGCTCAATTCTTCACTGCAGGAGGAAACACTATCCGTCACATAATCATTCACATGATGTTCCCCACATAGAGAAAACTAGCATGTCAGGGAGGTGGTGTGGGGGATGACAGAAACTGTTCTCCCTGATGTCATCGTTTTCTACATGAAGGGGAATATTCAAACAGCATGACAAACATATTCAGTGAATAGCAGTGGAAGGGCAAAAAATCCAGAGGCTTATACAGAAAAATCCAGAGGCTTATACAACCTCTTACAATAGCAGAAATGCAAGTACGTTTAGTAAATAATCAAATTTCATGGCTGTTAGGATATCAGCCAAGATCATTTCTTACAAATACACAGATTAAAAATGAAGCTACAAGTAAACTAAGAGAATATGAAAATATAGTAATAAGAGATAGCATTTCCCTTTTATACAAAACACTTATTGAGAACCAATTTTGCCCCCAAAAAAATCTAAAAAGCTGGTGGGAATTAAATTGGGATATAAACACTGAAGAGGTTAAACAGAACAATTTATGGACAAAAGCACCATATAAATTTCTGTCAGCAACTATTAGGGAACGTTCACTAAAAATTGTACATGGATGGAATTTAACACCATCATTTTTAATATACAGTATATTAAAAAAGAAAGAACAAGAAAGTGGTTAGAATGGAAGAAAAAAATTAAAGTATCTGTCAGGGGCTCAGGAGCAGAAGCACAGGGGAGAGAGGAAATGGAGAGCGAAGGGGAAGAATCTGAGGGCAGCGTAGGGGAGTATGACAGTGACCCGAGAGATTCCATGAGCTTCTCCAGCGAATCAGAAGATTCCCAGAAGGGGGCGCCGATGGTCAGGGCAAGGGGGGGTCCCAGGGGGGACGCACCAGAAACAAGGGGCCAGCGGGGACTCCCAAAGCAGCAGCGGGAGATCAAGACCAGCTTCCCCACCAGAGCGTAGTGGGGGGGAAGAGTCCCATGTGTCAGGACCAGCGTCTCCTCCAGCGGGGAGAGAAGATGAGTCAGGGCTGACCACGCCTCTATCGGAGAGTGGGGGAACGGAGGGGAGGTCAGTTCCAGCTAGCCTCCCCGAAGGGGGAAGCAGTGACAGGAGCAGTGTAACGGTCAGGAGGAAGGTTGCCGGCTGGGCGCGCACGCCAAGTTCGAATGTACAGGCGCGCGGGACAGCAGAAAACCCGGATTGGGAACCAGGTCCCAAAGCCCGCCGGAGGCAGGGGGAAGACTCAGGGGACTCAGCGTCAGAAGAGTCTAGGAAGGGCGAGACCCCGACGGACAGGCGGAACCAGAGGAGGAAAGAGCAAAGGAAGAGGTGGAGCAAGGCTAGAGTCTTAAACTGGTGTCAGGGGGAGGAGATTCAGACGGAGCTTCAGCGGTCTAGAGTTTGAGACGTAGAGCTGCACGCTGCGGCTGTGAAAGCGAAACTGAACTTCAATAAAGACTTTCGTACATAACAACGAACCGGCGTTGGTCCTTTGTGAGCTGGGACCTCGGGCAGCTCTGACAGTAAGCTCCGTCTCCATTATAGAATTTAACCCTCGCAGCGTGAGTTGGCGCAGCGAGGGGCAAAACTTGGTGTTTTGCGAGCTCACGAAGATAGCCAAAGATGACTACAGAGGAGAAGGTGACAGAACTGCAAGAAGCAGTCACGACGCTTTACGCAGAAGTAGCAGCATCCAGAAAGAGAGAAGAAGAAGCAGTAGCACTCTGCCGGGATCTGCAAACCAGGTGGGAACGTTTGGGCAAGGAGGGGCTGCCAGGACCCAAGCCGGAGTGAGTTGGCCTCGGGAAGAGGGGGGGCAGCATAGTAGCCCACTTCGACGGGAACCTGCAGCAGTATCCTAACTTCAGAGCCGACATAGTTTTCGCGCTCAATTTGCTTCGGAAAGACTTTAGAGATGAGGAGGAGAAAGTAGGCTTCATAATAACTCATCTGCATGGGGAAGCTAAATCGTGGCTGCGCAATTTATGGCGCGAAAATGATCCCGCCCTCCAAGATTCAAAAGCATTTATCAAGGCTATGGATGCTTGTTTTAAATCAATGGTAGATGTGGATGTGGCCAGGAGGGAAATGCATGGGCTGAAGCAGGGCAAAGCCACGGTGAGACAATATCACTCCCGCTTTTTTGCGTTAGTAAATGTGCTGGGCTGGGAGAAGAACTCCGCTGCCGTAAGGGATCTGTTCTGGGAGGGACTAAATGGGGCCGTGAAAGATGAGCTGGCGAGGGGAGAGAGACCTAAAAGCACCACAGAAGTCGTCCAGAGAGCACTGGCGATAGGGGTGCGCCTGGAAGAACGCCCTTGGAGCAGGGACGAGGGACGTATGGCACGCACACCAGCCAGAACAACTCCCTTCCTACCCAGAGAGACAGGGCGCGCGCAATCCACGCCTCCACTGGAGGGGGGGGAGAGCCGATGGAGATAGGTGGTGCCAGGGCTCAGACAGCAAGCAGAGCCCAAACACCAGGAGCAGTCAAAGCGAAGGCTCCTAGAGGGAGCAGGAAGTGTTATATCTGCGACAGTGCACAGCACATGGCCAAAGAGTGTCCCCAGAGGATCCAGAAGCACACTGCAGCCTCAGCAACAGTAAGGGGCGCAGTTCAGCAGGGGGAACAGCTACAGGGAAACGACGAAGCCTGGTTGGAGGCAGAGGCACTGGGGCCCAGCCAGGCGAGTCAGTGAAGCAGTCCCCAGAGATTTTACAGCCCACAGACCCCCTCCCACCCAAACCAGTGGTGCAACTCACCGCATCGCTCCAGCTGCCCAATGGACTCACCCTGGAAGTCCCTATTGCCATTGACTCTGGTAGTAATGCAGACTTTGTAGGAGTGGACTTCATCCGGCAACATCGCATAGCACTCCTACCAGCCACGATGCCCCTAAACGTCGTCACGGTCGATGGCAGGGAGATACTGGGAGGAGAGGTGGTACAGCAAACACCGCCTATGGTAATGCAAATTGGAAATCACCGCGAGGTCATCAGTTTCAACGTCACCCACCTGTCGGACACGCCCATAGTGTTGGGCATGAGTTGGCTGGATAGGCACAGCCCGGCATTAGCATGGTACCAACGGCAATTGACCTTCTGCTCCTCCTACTGCGCAGAACACTGCGTCCGGACCAGCCAGGAAGAAGAGGGGCAAGGGGATGAACCGCAGCTACACCTAGGCATGGTACAAGCGGTACCCAACAAGTACAAGGCGTTTTTGGAGGTCTTCTGCGAGAAGGAAGCGGACAAGCTGCCTCCCCACAGGCCCTACGACTGCAAGATTGACTTCCTGCCGGGGGCGACGCTGCCGACTGGAAAACTGTATTCCATGTCTGAAGACGAACTGCAAGAACTCAGGGAGTTCATAGATCACAACTTGAAGCGGGGATTCATCCAAGAATCCAAAGCAGTGGGGGGCAGTCCCGTGTTTTTCGTGAAGAAGAAAGACACGCCCCAACGGAGGCTGGTAGTTGATTACAGAATCATCAATTCCAGGACAAAGCCCACAGCATTCCCCATGCCCAAGATCGACGACCTGCTCGCGACGGTGAGGAAGGGACGAATCTTCACCAAGTTGGATCTACGAGGGGCATACAACCTTATACGCATGCGGGAGGGCGATGAGTGGAAGACGGCCATGTTTACGCCTTTTGGCACCTATGAATATCGAGTCATGCCGTTTGGTCTGCAAAATGGCTCCCATTGTTTCCAAGCCTTCATGCACCACGTGTTAGCGGGACTCCTCTACAAGAAGTGCATCTGCTTCCTAGACGACATCCTGATCTTCTCGGAATCGCAGGAGGCTCACGAGGGGGACGTCAAGGAGGTGCTGCAGAGACTACGGGAGCACAGACTTTACGCCAAACTGGAGAAGTGCCAGTTCGACATGACGGAGGTGGATTTCCTGGGCTACAAGCTGTCTGACAAGGGACTCGCCATGGACAGCACCAAGGTCCGCTCGGTGTTGGACTGGAAGAGCCCGCGCAATCGGAAGGAGGTCCAGAAGTTCGTCGGCTTCGCCAACTTTTATCGCAAGTTCATCAAGGGGTTCGCGAAGGAGACGGCGGCCATCACGGACACCCTCAGCTCCAAGAAGAAGAAGTTCACCTGGACGGACCAGGCGGAGCAGTCCTTTCGGAGACTCAAGCGTCTCTTCGCGTCCGAAGAACAGCTGCTACACGTAAACCCCAGCAAACCAATGAGGGTTGAAACGGACGCCTCGGACAGAGCAGTGGGGGCGGTCCTGTTGCAGCAAGATCCGCAAGGGGACTGGAGGCCATGCGCATTCTACTCCAGGAAACTCAGCAAGTCGGAACAGAACTACGCCATCTGGGACAAGGAGTTGCTGGCCATTCATGCAGCCTTCAAGGCGTGGCGGCACTTCCTCATCGGAGCCAGACACACAGTGCAGGTCCGCACGGACCATAAGAACCTGGAGTACTGGCGCACGGCGCGATTCCTGAACCAGAGACACATCCGCTGGGCGGAGTTCTTTGCGGATTTCGATTTCCGGATAGAATACATCCCGGGAGACAACAACGTCATGGCGGATGCACTATCCAGGAAGCCGCAGTATCTCGAGGAAGCGGCACCGGTGGCGGCCAAACACATTTTCGCACCGAAAGCGTGGGCGTGCGCTTCAGCCACCGTGGACCTGGACGCGGTGCGTAGCGCTCTGCAGACGGATTCGTTCGCACAATTCAAGATGGAGGAGGTGCAAAGAGGCACAGTGAAGGACGACGAGTTCCAGATACGCGACGGACTGCTCATCCGCAAAGGGGCTCTCTACGTACCGGGCGACGACCTCCGCGTGAAAGTCCTGCAGCAGTTACACGACGCGCCCAGCGCTGGGCACTTCGGCAAGGACAAGACGGCGGAATTAGTAACCAGAGACTTTTGGTGGCCCAAGATGAGGGGAGAAGTCGTGGGTTACGTCTCTAGGTGTGACACATGCCAAAGGGCCAAACCAGTACACAGGAAGCCGGCGGGACTGCTGGAACCGCTACAGACGCCGCTCGAGCCGTGGGAGAAAGTGGCCCTGGACTTTGTCACAGATCTGCCCAGCTCGCGAGGCAAAACAGCGGTACTCGTGGTCGTAGACCTGTTCACCAAGATGGCGCACTTCATTCCTTGCGCGAAGGTGGCCACAGCGGAACAGACCGCCAAGCTGTTCATAGACCACGTGTTCAAAGTTCACGGCTTACCGCGGTCCATCCTGTCCGACCGGGGTCGCCAATTCATCTCGAGCTTCTGGCAGAAGCTGCTGGGCATCCTGAACGTCAAGATCAACTTAGCGTCGGCACGACACCCGCAGACCAACGGACAAGCGGAGAGGGTCAACGCCATCATGCAGCAGTACCTGCGATGCTACGCGAATCAACAGCCCTCGACCTGGGTGGACTACCTACCGCTGGCCGAGTTTGCCTACAACAACACGAAGCACGGGTCTACAGGGGTGACACCGTTCTTCGCCAACAATGGGCGGCATCCCAGAACCTTCCCGGGGTTAGAGACGAAGGGGGAGGGGGAGCCACGGGGAGCAGAGCACTTAGCAGCAGAGTTACAGGAGGTCCACGAGCAACTCCGAAGGCGCTTGGAACTAGCAAAACACGCCTACAAAATGCAGGCAGACAGGCACAGGAGAGTCAGGGAAGACATCCAGGTGGGGGACTGGGTCTGGTTAGCAGCCCAGGCAGTGCCGGCCAGAACGTTAGCTAAGAAGAAGCTCAGACACAAGCAGCTGGGGCCTTACCAAGTCGCGGCACAAATCAATCCAGTGGCCTTCCGGTTGACACTCCCGGAGGGCTCCAGAATGCACCCGGTCTTTCATAGGTCAGTGCTCACACCCTACAAGGAACCCCACAGGTTTCAGGCGCCAGGGAACGCACCAGACCCACTCAGCAAATCGCCAACAGGGGAGGGGTCACCGAGGGCGGCGCCACTCAATGAGGTCACGGAGATTTTAGACTCGAGATGGGGGGAAGAGGGAGTTGAATATCTCCTCGCCAGGGAAGGTACCCCGGCCAGCGCCAACAGGTGGGTACCGTACTATGCCGTGGAGGAGCACTACATCAAAGACGAGTTCCATGCACTCTTCCCACACAGACCTATGCCGGCAGATTATTTCGACGACTGTCTTTTCACACCCACACTTTCAGCCAGTACGTTCCAGGGGTTCTCATCAGCTGAGGAAACGGCGCCAGAAACAAGCTCCCCAGAGGGATCACTCTCGGGGTTTGTCACAGACCGCTCTTATTGGTGGGACAATCAACCGGAGGTGGGGTGGAGCAGGGAACTGCTGAGGGGGCCCTTACACGCAGCATCACCCGAGGTAACAGGGGGAGGGAAGGACATGGACGTGTTGGGGGAGGATCCTGGGTTCGAGCACAACTGCAGAGAGATGGAAGCAGAGGAGATCGACGTCGTCGAGCCCATTGCAGGCTGGCCGGATCCCGCTGGCCGGCTGCACACCAGGGGGAAAGAACGGTATCCCGCACTCACCCCCACAGCACTGGAGCACCCGGAACCCGCACCCGAAGAGGGGGAGGGGGGAAGGGGGGCTTCGAGGGGGGGATGGATGTCAGGGGCTCAGGAGCAGAAGCACAGGGGAGAGAGGAAATGGAGAGCGAAGGGGAAGAATCTGAGGGCAGCGTAGGGGAGTATGACAGTGACCCGAGAGATTCCATGAGCTTCTCCAGCGAATCAGAAGATTCCCAGAAGGGGGCGCCGATGGTGAGGGCAAGGGGGGTCCCAGGGGGGACGCACCAGAAACAAGGGGCCAGTGGGGACTCCCAAAGCAGCAGCGGGAGATCAGGACCAGCTTCCCCACCAGTGGGGGGGAAGAGTCCCATGTGTCAGGACCAGCGTCTCCTCCAATGGGGAGAGAAGATGAGTCAGGGCTGACCACGCCTCTATCGGAGAGTGGAGGAACGGAGGGGAGGTCAGTTCCAGCTAGCCTCCCCGAAGGGGGAAGCAGTGACAGGAGCAGTGTAATGGTCAGGAGGAAGGTTGCCGGCTGGGCGCGCACGCCAAGTTCGAATGTACAGGCACGCGGGACAGCAGAAAACCCGGATTGGGAACCAGGTCCCAAAGCCCGCCGGAGGCAGGGGGAAGACTCAGGGGACTCAGCGTCAGAAGAGTCTAGGAAGGGCGAGACCCCGACGGACAGGCGGAACCAGAGGAGGAAAGAGCAAAGGAAGAGGTGGAGCAAGGCTAGAGTCTTAAACTGGTGTCAGGGGGGAGGAGATTCAGACGGAGCTTCAGCGGTCTAGAGTTTGAGACGTAGAGCTGCACGCTGCGGCTGTGAAAGCGAAACTGAACTTCAATAAAGACTTTCGTACATAACAACGAACCGGCGTTGGTCCTTTGTGAGCTGGGACCTCGGGCAGCTCTGACAGTATCAAATTAGGTTTGAGGCCTATGATCATGCACAGAATTTTCATTCAACTAAGTACTCACCAGTAGTGTCAGAGCAAGTACATTCATTCACACAAAGCCATTTCCGACCTGGGAGGAGAGGGGGTTGCGGGCTAATCCCTCCCACACACGCGCAGGGGCCGGCCTTTGCCCCCGCGTGAACAGGGAATCCCCGGGCGTGTCTCCGACCCGGCCCGCCAATCAGCGGGTCGGGGAGGTGGGGCATAGCCTATTTAAGCCCAGGCACGCCCGGGGACTGCCCTCTTTTCCCCTTGCCAGCTGTGAGGTTTTTGTCGCTGTTTTGGAGCCGTTGCGAGCCTCACCTTCTGCCTCGTGCTTGGCTTCACCCCTACAGAGCTAAATCACTAAGGAGACCACGGTCTCCTCTAGAGCTGAAATCACTTTTGCTGGGGTGGTTTGCCGGCAGAAAGAAGGTTGGGAGACTCCAGTGGCTCCATGGGAACTTTACGCTTTGCTTCTTACCTCGTCAGTTTGGGAGTCGCAGGAGGATCAGTGCAGCGGCTGGAACACCCCACGATCAGGCAACGCAGGGAGCGTCACGTTTGAAACCGGAGAGCAGGAGGGGTAAAGTACACGGAGCGGAGCGCCCCGGTCCGCAGCCACCTTCCGCTCCTTCCTTCTCGCTTGTGTCGTGGGAGTACTTGCTGGCAGTTTTGTTTTCTTGTCTTCCCTGCTTTGCTCACAGGTTCCCTGGTTTTTCCCCTTCAGTTTTTTTTTTACTTTCTTAGGTTTACCGGCTGGTTGCCTTGCTTAGCTGTCCCCCTGCTTTTCTCCCTCTTAGCGCCAGGTTTGCGCATCCCGTTCTAAATCCCCCACGCTGTTTTTCAGCCCCCTGGTTCACATTGCATTTTGTCCTCGCGTTTCTGCTTTCCAACTTCGCTTGCCTCGTCTCGCTGGATTGGTTTGCCGGGTTGCTACAGCATCCGCCCGCCTCCCCTGGGCGTGGGTTTTGAAGCTGCGGCTTCCATTTCTGTTAAGGGCTTTGTTAAGGGCACAGAACCGGCGCCATCTTTGTGGGCACACGTGGTAGTAGTGTGAGCGGCCATCTTTGTTTTTTTTTTTTTTTATAATATTTTTTATTACGTTTCTTTCCAAATTTTATACATTACAAACAAATAAGGAGTTTACAAGAAACCATTTTTTTTTTTTTTAACAAAAATCCCAACTTGGACTTCCCCACCCCTTCCGATTCTGCGTTCTTTATATTAACAATGTCAGCAATTTGTTACCTTATGTCATACCTTATTGTAACTTTTACATGTTATGTATCTATATTCAATGTATTATGTCACAATTTTTATACCTTTAAAATAAACGTAACATGTTCAATTTCATATTATCTCCTTTTCTCTTTTATCACTTAGTTTACTATTTACTTAATCATAATTGCTAAAGCGTATCATTTCCAAATCATGCACCGTCTTAAGATTCATACAGTTTGTAATACTTTTGCAAGTAGTCTTTAAACTTTTTCCAGTCCACCTCAATTGTTTCTACATCCAAATCTCGGATTCTGCCGGTCAGTTCAGCTATCTCCATGTAGTCCATCAACTGCATCTGCCATTCCTCCAGCGTGGGTAAATCTTGTGTCTTCCAGTTCTTTGCGATGAGTATTCTTGCTGCTGTACTAGCATACATAAACAAAGTTCTGTCCTTCTTTAACACTTTCTGGTCTACCATGCCCAACAGGAAGGCCTCTGGTTTCTTGGGAAAGGTATACCTAAATACCTTTTTCAACTCATTGTAAATCATTTCCCAGAAAGCCTTAACCTTTGGGCATGTCCACCAGAGGTGAAAGAAAGTCCCCTCTGCTTCCTTACACTTCCAACATTTATTGTCAGACAGGTGATGTATCTTAGCTAACTTGACTGGGGTCATGTACCACCGGTATATCATTTTCATAATGTTTTCCTTCAAGGCCGTACTGGCCGTGAATTTCATTCCGGTGTTCCATAACCTTTCCCAGTCTTCAAACATAATGTTGTGTCCAACATCCTGTGCCCATTTAATCATAGCAGATTTAACTGTCTCATCCTGTAAATTCCACATAAGCAGCAAGTTATACATTCTAGATAACAGCTTTGTCTTTGGTTCTAACAATTCTGTCTCTAGTTTCGACTTTTCCACCTGGAAACCAACTTTTTTGTCCATTTTGAAAACCTCTTGAATTTGAGCATAATGTAGCCAATCTCGCACCTTATTTTTTAGTTTGTCCTGGCTCTGCAACTTCCAATTGTCTCCAATTTTTTCAGTCAATTCCCAATATTTCGGCCAATAGGCCTCCATATTGGGTCTTTTTCGGGCCTTGGCCTCCACTGGTGATAGCCACCTCGGAGTTTTACTCTCTAGTAAGTCTTTATATTTCATCCAGACTGCAAAAATTGCTTTTCTGACAATGTGGCTTTTAAACAATTTATGTGCTTTAACCTTGTCGTACCATAGGTATGCGTGCCATCCAAAAGCATTATTAAAACCTTCCAGATCTAGGACATCGGTGTTTTCCAACAAAAACCAATCTTTCAGCCAGCAGAAGGCTGCAGCTTCATAATACAACCTCAAGTCCGGCAGGGCAAACCCCCCTCTTTCTTTCGAATCTGTTAATATTTTAAACTTTATTCGGGGCTTTTTGCCCTGCCAGATAAATCTAGATATATCCTTCTGCCATTTTCCAAAGCAATCCACTCTGTCCACGATCTGTAAGGTTTGAAACAAAAATAACATTTTCGGCAACACATTCATTTTTATAGCTGCAATTCTTCCCAACAAGGAAAGTTTCAATCTTGACCAAATTTCTAAATCCTTTTTAACTTCCAACCAACATTTCTCATAATTATCCTTAAATAAATTCAAATTCTTGGAGGACAAATAGATCCCAAGGTATTTCACTTTTTTAACCACATTCAGTTCTGTTTCTCTCTGAAACCCCTCTGTTTCTGTAATTGTTAAATTTTTGGTCAGAACCTTAGTTTTTTGTTTATTCAACCTAAATCCCGCCACCCGACCAAATTCAGATATAAGTTCGAGAACTCTTTTTGTACTGGATTCTGGCTCCTGCAGTGTCAAAACTAGGTCATCTGCAAAAGCTTTCAGTTTATATTGTTTCACTCCGACCTCTATCCCTTGTACCAACCGGTCCTCTCTGATCATATTCAATAGCACCTCCAGGACTGAAATAAATAACAGAGGGGATAGAGGGCACCCTTGTCGTGTCCCTTTTTCAATTTTAAATTCCTCCGTCACCACATTGTTCACTATTAATTTAGCTTTTTGTTCTGAATAGATTGCATGTAATCCATTCTCAAACCCCCGTCCCACTCCCATCCCTTCCAAGTTCTTCTTCATAAACATCCAAGATATGTTGTCAAATGCTTTCTCCGCATCAATAAAGATTAACACCGCCCTTGTGTTCCTGTTAGTCTGCAAAAGTTCTAAAATGTCAATGATGTTTCTAGTGTTCTCATATAAATGTCTACCAGGGAGAAAGCCAGCTTGGTCTTTATGAATTACTTCATTTAAGACTTTTTTAAGTCTATTTGCCAAAATGTCTGCAAATATTTTGTAATCCACATTTAGGAGTGAGATGGGACGGTAGTTTTTAAGCTGAGTCTTTTCAGATTCTGACTTAGGTATCAATGTGATGAAGGCTTCTTTCCACGTTTCTGGTGCCCTCTTCCCATCCATAATCTGGTTACATACCTCCAACAAAGGTTGTATCAAATAGTCCTTCAGAACCTTGTAATATTTGGAGGTAAGTCCATCCGGGCCTGGAGATTTGCCTAGTTGCATATTCTGAATGGCACCTTCAATTTCCTGTGAGGTTATTGTAGAGTTCAAGATTGATCTTTTATCTTGAGTTATTTTTGATAGTCCATTTATCTTTAAAAATTGATCTATCTCTGATTCTTTCTGGGGCCCCTGTGCATACAGTTCTTTGAAGTATCTGTGGAAGCACCTCCTAATTTCTTCTGGTTTCTGTACGATCCTTCCATCAATCTCTAGATTTGTTATCGTGTTTAGCTTTTGTCTTTTTTTCAGCTGCCAAGCTAGCAGCTTTCCACATTTATTTGCTGATTCAAAAGATCTTTGCTTCATCTGTTTTATTTTCCATTCAATCTCCTGATTAATCAATTTTGAGTATTCTGCTTGGTGGAATTTAATTTCTCTCAGCACCTCCTTGAACTTTGGTTTGGTTCTCAGTTTTTTTTCTCCTTGGTGTATTTTCTCCAATATTTTGTCCTTCTTTCCGTTCCAGAGTTTTTTCTTGATTGAATTCTGTTGTATCAGAAACCCTCTCATAAGAGCTTTGCTTGCGTCCCAGATCGTTCTTTTTTCAACTGTAGTATTCAGATTTATCTCAAAATAGTCCTTTAATGTTTTTTGGGCCTTTTTCACAATCTCTTGATCTCTTAGTAGTGTGTCATTCATTCTCCATCTGAAGGAACCGGGTTGAGTTAATCTAAGTTCTATTTTCAAGGCGTTGTGGTCGGAGCATGTTTTTGGGCAGATTTCCACCTTTTTAGTCTTGGGTGCCAGCCCCCTGGAGGTCCAGATTTGGTCGATCCTTGACCAAGACAGGTGGGCCTCAGAGAAAAAAGTTCCTTCTTTACCTAGGGGGTTCTTTGTCCTCCATATGTCGATCAAATCCAGATTGTCAGTCAGTTCGAAAAAAGTTTTGGGCAGTCTGCCGTCTGATGTTAAGTTTTGGTTGTAAGACTTATCCATATGTGTAGACACCACTCCATTCATATCTCCCATCATTATGATGTTAGCATAATCCAGATAGTCCAGCAACGTCTCATGCAGCTTCTTGAAAAATTCTGATTTCCCGTCATTTGGGGCATAAATTCCTAATATCAATATTTTTTCTCCTTGGGTTTGAATTTCAATTGCCAAAATTCTTCCTTGTTCATCCTTAAATAGAAATTTGGGTATCAGGCTCTCCTTAGCGTAGATCACCACTCCTCTTTTCTTTACTTTGTCAGACGAAATAAATTCTTGGCCTAATCTTTTATTTACCAAAACCTTCCTGTGGAGCCTGGTCACATGGGTTTCTTGTAGGCAAATAATGTCCAATTGTTCTTTCTTCAATATGTGAAATAACCTCCTTCTTTTCTCCGGGGAATTTCCGCCATTTATATTCCAACTGAGTAGCCGCAGAGACATCCTGAACTATTCTGCTACACCTAGAGCGGTGTATCTTCTTTCTCCTCTGGTTCCGAAGGTGCAGGTATTGCTCCACCTGGGTTGAGTATAGGCCAATTAGCTGCTGCTTCTTTTTGGAGGTCTTCTCCGTGATCGTGCTGGAACTTTTGTAAGTCCTCTGGTGATCTTATTTTAACCTTCTTCTGTTTGTAAGTGAATGATAGCCCTTGTGGGAACTCCCACCTGTAAGGAATTGTGTTGAGTCTCAGCAACTTAGCCAAATCTGAGTAGGTGGCTCTCAAGTCCAATAACTGTTTAGGAATATCTCGGTAAATTTCCACCCTTTTCTCTTGTATCACAATTGAGTTTTTGAAGTGTAGGCCTAGTATTTTGTCTCTCTCCTCCCTTGATCTCAAAGCTATTAAGCAGTCTCTGGATCTATCTTTTCTTACTAATCTTCCCAACCGAAAAGCCGATACAATTTTGAAATCAATTTCTTCTTTTAAGTCCCAGAACTTTGTAAACTCTGTTGTCAAAAGTCCTTTCAAATCTTCTTGTTCAATTTCTGGGACTGCCCTTAGTCTGAGGTTGGTCTCGCGATTTTTCAATTCCACCAACGAGAGATAGGTTTGTTGGTCCCCTATCTGTTTATGAAGAGGCTTGACTTCCGCTTTAACTTCCTCGACTTCTTTTTTAGCTGATGTTGCAATTTGAACGGCTTCCCCTGCCAGTTTACGATTCTCTTCTGTTGCTCCTTGCAATTTTTCAATTGCTTGGGTATGTTGGGAAACCTGATCTGTCAATTTCTGGATCGAGGATGTTGCTTGGTCAATTTTTGTTGATTGGTTATCAATTTTTTGATTTATTGCTGACAATTGTTCCAAAACTTGTTTCAGTACTGCCTCAGCTCCTCCTGCTGCCATATCTTCCTCTTCAGATTTTTCAGGCTTTTCGGTTTCTACTTTTTGTGTCGCAAGCACAGCTGGAACTGATAATCTACGTCCCTGAGTTAAAGTTGTTTGCAAAAGCTGTGCTTGCTTTTTTGCTTTCTCTTTCTCCTTAGCTTCCTTAGCTTTGGCTGCTCTTGTCTTTCCTGTGCCACTCATCAGTCAACGTTCAAGGTCAAGTGTTGTAATCCCATGGGAAAGGCAAGTCCAGAATTAAAAACAGTCTATTGAGAGAAGGTAAACAGAGAAACTTTCCCAGGCCTCTATATTCCCAATGTCCTCTAGGGGGAGTGCCACCAAAGTTTTAGTAAGAAGAAGGTAACTTTCCGCAATTAAAGTCTCTTTGTTCCAACTTTAAAAACAATTTTAAAAGCAAATTAGTTCCAGCACGCTAAAAGAAAGGTCCTGCAGAGCCCTTTTAAACATATAACAAAGTTCCAGCAAGGTGCCTGCAATTGTATCCACTTCAGCTAGGTGAGCTCAAAATTACACTATCCAGTTACAAAAGTATCTGGAAGCTTGCAACAGTTCCGCAGTTTAAACAACTTTACCCGGCCCCCCGGGAATTTGGGGTTAGAGTCTTCCCTTGCCCTTGGGGTGTCCGCTCCAGGTCAATTTTATGCTGTATTTATTCTTTAAAAGTAAAATTCAAATGTGCACGAAAGTCCCGATTTAAAGCTTCAAAGCTTCCCTGTTCACAGCGCTTTCCGCTCTTTAGACCGTCTGCTTTGATCTTGAAAGCAGTGTCGGAAGACGGACTTCCTCTTTCTCGTCTCCCGTTTTTAGCCAAATTTTCCGATTTGATTTGTAGAATCTTAGGTCCTTACTCACGGGTTTGATGTTTCAGCCCGATGTTTCTTGGAAGAAAGGTCAGCGCTCATCCGTGACAGCCGCGCGGCTTCGCCTCCGCAGAAAGAGCGATGAACCCACAGCACCGCTCCCCCTCCTTCACTCCGGAGCCCCTTACGGGGTTCCTTTTGTGATTTCGGGGTCGCTCCAGGTGCCCGCCGGGTCCCACGGCCACGGACTCACTCTGCCCGTGGTTTATCTTGATGGGTTGCCGCTGCGCCGTCGCGAGCAACCCTTTTCTGCGGTGCCCCTCTTCAGAGCTCGAAGAGGTCCGCCATCACGGTTTTGCGCCGCCTCCGGAAGTCGTGAGCGGCCATCTTTGTTGAGGTGAGGGGAAAAGACTACGGTCGCCATCTTGGGAAGGGACACTAGTAGAGGCCCCGGCGGCCATTTTAGGTGTGGCGGTAGGAATATATTCTGAACGCAAGCAGAGTATTCTTTGAAAAAAGCGGAGGTAGCAGCCTAAGCAAGCGGTGATCAGGCAAGCAAGGTTTTCGCACAGTTCAATCAGACCCTTTACGTACGCGGTTTTATAGTTTTACTGCTTAGGAACTTTCCTTTTTGGGGTTTAGTTGCGCATTGATTTTGGCAGTAAGTCTGAAGGCATTGGGAGTTAATTCTTTTGATTGCTTGGTTTTCATTCGTCTGGGGGGCTAAAGTGCTGAGTGCTGTAAATATTTTTAAGTGGCCTTTATGCTGTTGGGGCACAGTGCCTGGTATAGTGGAGATTATTTGGCAGTGGTTAGTTAAGCCCTCTCCTTCATTCAAGAAGTGGAACTAATAGCCTTCTACAAATATAAACGTCCTCTCTCACTGGGATTTGGGTTTTGCCTGAACCAATTGGTGTAGGGAAATTTAATTTGAGCTTACTGGATAGGAAATACAATTCAATATATAGTTAAAGCCTAATAATAGCAGTATTTAATATATATAGGAAAAATTTAATTCTTTTACTGAAGAGGGCTAGTGGTTCTGAACTAGCTTTTATTGATTTAAGTTACAGCTGCACCGGCGTAGGTAGTATTAGAATAGGTTCTGCTAACGTCTAAAGAGTTAAGTAACAGCTAAGCCAGTGTTGAGATTATCGAATTTGGTCGCAGCTAGCATTTCTAATTTTAAGTTGAACCTTAGCCAGTGCTGATAATACTGAACTTGGCAGCCAGTACCACAGGTAAAGGAACAGCTGGGTCAGTGTTGATAATACTGAACTAGGGCAACCAGCCCTTCCAGATTCAACCTGGTGCCAAGTCACTGTAGACAATACTGAGCTGGGTGCAGCTTTAGGCGGTGTTGCCGATCGCTGGCAGTGGCCGGTGGTGGCATTTAAGTGCTTAGGATTTACTGAACTAGGGGGGAGTACACAGTCCACCTAGGTGGGTGACACCATATATTTGGGTGATTAATTTCAGTGGCTATTGTTTGACGCTCTAGCTTAAGTAATGGCTTCCGGTGGGGACCAACAGCCATCCACCTCCAGTAATCAGATGGCACCTCTCACAGGCAATGGGGGCGCCCAGCTGCCGGCCATGCCATGTGACCCTCAAGCCTTCGCCCAATTTTTCATGGCTTTTGAAACCTTTTACAGACAGTGTAGGCCTAGGGGGGCTTTTGCCCTTCCAGCCCCGGAACCATCACAAGACGTGATACCCGATACTCCGCCCAGCGGTCAGGGTCAGCAAGACATCCCAGTCGTTGCAGGCGCTAGCAACCAGTCAGACACGGCGATCGTAGGTCGCCCTAATACCCGTGCCCAGGCAGCCATGGCTAGGAAAACCAACCAAAGCAGTGGAAAAGGAAAGGCTCCTGCAAAAGGTCCCGGCAAAGGGGGGGCTATGGCCAAGGGTGCCAGTGGTAACGTGGTTTCACAGGTTGTAGACATTCCTAGTGTGTTTCAGGAGCAGCAGCCCCAGCACAGCTCTACCGATGACAGCGCGGGTTCCGTCATGGAGGAGGAGCATGTGCAACCTCAAGGTGCTCAGACAGCCACCAGTGTGAACCCAGCCAACGTCGAGGCGCAAGGAGGAAAAAGAAAGTCCAAAAAGAAGCACACGTCTTCGAAGAAGAAAAGAAGTAAGCAGTCCGAGACTGAAGACGACTCAGGTACGTCATCCTCGGATTCGGATAGCGAGGGCCCCATGGATAGCTACTGGGGTCTGGGGGAAGCGAATCATGGGATCCCACTTTGGGCGCATGAAAGGAAGGCCAATTCTCATCGTAAGACCTTTAACGGTGTGCTGGACTGGAAGGATGGGGCTTTAGTGGAGGATGTAAAAGTTGCCACCAATCAGTCCACCGACTTTATATTGGGGAACCATTTGTCCCAGAAGAAGAGGAATAAGATCCTCAATGGGGACTACGTGGACATGTTCACCCTTCTCCCTCCGACTAAACTAACAGGAAAAGGTGAGAAGAGGCGCTCCTTCGGTAAGCGGAGGTATAGGACGCCTAGGGCGGAGCGCACCTTTGAGAATTGGCTGGATGGGTACCAGGTTTTCATGGGAGTCGTTTGCGCGGCTTATCCTCGGCGCTCCATGGATTTGGTTGCCTATCTGGCTCACGTGAGGAGGGCACACGCGCTTGCTGGAGAAAATGCCGCCTTGACTTATGATGAGAATTTCCGTAGAAATGCATCTCTCCTGCCTTCTACCCGATGGGATCTAACTGATCCTAATTACTGGGGCGAAGACGTCAATCCTTACATCGAAAAGAAAAACCAGGATTCAGCCAAGGCGGGTAAGACAGAGGTGAAACGGCGCCGCCAGTGCTGGGAGTACAACGGGGGTGTTTGCTCGCGACCCTCCTGTAAGTATCTTCATGAATGTGAGCGGTGCTGGGGCAACCACCCCGCCTCTGCGTGCTTCAAGAACAAACAGCAGCCCTTTCGTGGGGGCAGGGGGTTCTTCCACAACAATAACAGGGGCGCCCCCGGATCCTCACACCAAGGGCCCGGTAGCCGCCAGTAACTTGCATCTTGGCTTGGCCTTCTCCCCCATCCGTCTTCAGCCCCTCAGAACCCTGTTGGATCAATATCCCGATTGGAAAGCCGCGCAGTACCTTTGGGAGGGGTTCTCCGCGGGTTTCAGAATCCCAGTGTCTTTCCCCCCTAACACCGGGGACCCACAAAATCAAAAATCAGTCAGGGAAAGGCCAGAGATAGTCAGGAAAAAGACAGAGAAAGAAATCAGTGCAGGTAGGGTAGGAGGTCCCTTTGCGGAGCCTCCAGTAGAAGGACTTCATCTATCCCCGTTAGGCATTGTACCAAAAAAGACCCCAGGGGAATTCCGCATGATCCACAACCTCTCTTACCCTAGGGGAGGCTCGGTCAATGACGCGATCCCCCAGGAGCTTTGTACAGTGAAATACGCCTCCTTCGACCAAGCAGTAAAAATGATCCGCAAGTTTGGGCGAGGGGCACTCCTTGCCAAGTGTGACATTGAGTCAGCGTTTCGCCTTCTTCCCGTCCACCCAGCGGACTTCCGTTGGCTGGGCTTTAGATTTGAGGGGGCATATTTCATTGACAAAGCAATGCCTATGGGCTGCTCCATGGCTTGTTCAGCTTTTGAGTCGTTTAGTACCTTTCTGGATTGGGCCTTACGCCTCAGGACAGGGTAGTCGGGCGTATCGCATTACCTCGATGATTTTATTTTGGTAGCAGATAACAGGCAACGGTGCTCCGCCCTTCTGGAGGCTTTTACGGCGCTGGCAGGTGAGCTGGGGGTGCCTCTGGCCGCGGAGAAAACGGAGGGTCCATCTACTTCATTGGTCTATCTAGGCATTGAGTTAGACACCGTGGCCCAAACGTCCAGGCTGCCTCGGGAAAAATTGTCAGCCCTTAAGGAATTGATACAACAGCTGCTGCCTCTAAAGAAGGTGACTCTAAGGCAAATTCAATCCCTGCTCGGTCACCTAAATTTCGCCTGTAGGGTAGTGGCTCCGGGTCGTCCTTTTTGTGGCCGTCCGGCCAGGCTGTCGGCAGGTCTTAGGGCACCGCAACATAGGGTCCGCCTCTCTAAGGAAGTCAAGGCAGATTTGGAAGTCTGGCTGCAATTCCTCGATAAATACAACGGCATATGCCTGTGGCAGGACTCCATGGCACTCAATGCTGACTTCCAAGTCCAGTCAGATGCAGCAGGGTCCTTGGGTGTCGGAGTTTATTTCAGGGGTCAGTGGTATGCAGAAAGGTGGCCAGAAGACTGGCAGGGCCAGCCGATTTCTCGTGACCTTACATTCTTGGAATTTTTCCCTATCCTAGTGGCAGTACATCTCTGGGCAGAGCAGTTTCGCAATCATAGGGTCTGTTTCAACACAGATAACCAGGCAGTGGTAGCGATTCTTTCCAGGCAGTCCGCGCGCTCCTCTAGGGTGGGAAACTTGTTGCGGTCCTTCGTCCTCCTGTGTCTCGAGAACAATATATATTTCTCTGCCAAATTTGTACCCGGTATTAATAATGACATCGCGGATGCTCTGTCTCGCTTTCAGATGGAGCGCTTCCGTTCATTAGCGCCGGACGCGGAACAATCATCGATGCCTTTCCCGGAGCATCTCTGGAGTCTTGGGAGGAAGAAGTGATGAAGGGAGTATTCGGTGCAGTCGCCCCCTCCACAATGAGATCCTACAAGAAAGCGTGGGCCGACTTCCTAAAGTTCCGCAATAAGTTTCCCAGCGCAAAACGGAACTCTGTTCCCTCAACGAGGGAGGTCCTCCACTATTTAGCCCACCTGAAGGAACTGGGCAAGGTGCCCAAGACTCTCAACATTCAGTCCGCAGGAATTTCTTATTTTTGCAAAACCTTTTTCGCCACCGACCCGTGCGCTAAATTCATAGTGCGTAAGACTTTAGAAGGGTGGCGCCGGCTGCAGCCCCCCAGCTCTGACATGAGGAGGCCCATAACTTTTGACATTCTGACCCAGATACACAAAAAATTACGTGCAATATGCTGGTCAAAATACGAAGCTCGCCTGTTCTCGGCTGCTTATACCATAGCCTTCTTTGGGGCCTTCGCATAGGGGAAGTGGTTTGCGAGGGAGGGGCTCCCCGCGCCCAGAGGGGTATCCTCTTAAGTGATCTGACCCTGTCAGCAAACAAGCTTATAGTCCAAGTTCGGAGCTCCAAGACTGATCAGCTGGGCAGGGGGGCCCTTCTACGGCTACCAGCCGCGCAAGGCAGTGGCCCCTGCCCGGTTAGGGATACGAGGCGTTTCCTCTACCTAAGACCCAGTAGCCCAGGCCCCCTTTTAATTCATGCCGATGGCTCGCTTTTGGCTAGGCACCAGTTTACACGGGTGATACGCAGGGCTTTGGCTGCATGCGGGCTGCCCGCGGCTGAATTTGCGGCTCACTCCTTTCGGATCGGTGCTGCAACCACTGCGGTGCACCTCGGGCTCTCCACAGAGAGGATAAAGGATCTGGGCCGGTGGAAATCTAATGCATACAGAGCTTACGTAAGAGAGAATCTATGACTAGTGGGCGCGCGCCTGACCTCGATTTCTCTGTCTATTTGCTTTTCAGAATGCCGAAAGGTACGCATTTGGTTGGTGGGCCATAGCATCGTGCATTGGGCCAGGCATCGGGCAATGAGTTAGGGGCAAACTTGAACTTACCCGAAGGTGTTCAGCTGACGTGGATGGCGAGAAGAGGCATGCGATGGCGCGAATTTAAGCCCGCCGTGTTGGCGAGAGCCGCCTCTGAGGGCCCACCTGATGCTTTGGTTATCCAGTTGGGGGAGAACGACCTGGCGTACCGCAAAGCGATTGATTTGAGATGGAACATTTTTGACGATTTTGCTGATCTGAGGGCGGTTTACCCAAACATTGCTATATTGTGGTCCTCATTGCTTGAAAGGAGGATATGGAAGGATTGTTCGAGCCCAGTCGGAATCAATAAAGCAAGAAAAGTCTTGCAGCGGGCTGTGGAGCGTAGAGTGGCGGCTCTGGGCGGGTGTGTCATCGGACACCCTGGCATCCAGTACAGCAACGAGGCCCTCTACAGACGGGATGGTGTGCATCTTTCAGATGCTGGAAACGATATTTGGTTAGAGGACATCATAGCAGGGATTAGGAATTGGTTACAGGTTTGAAGGTATTGGCGGCGAGCTTCGCTCGGGTGGCGGTTAGGCATTGGCAGGGGTTAATTGTTATGCAAATGAATGGGGGGAAGGAAGCGCCATCACCTTCCCCCCAATGAAAGGGGTAGTCCGGTAGAGGACTCCGGGGGGCGTGGCCTTGTCCGAAACCTAGGGAGGTAAGGGCCTCCGGCACGCCCCCGAGCGGTGACACCCGTGGGATCCTAGTTGGCGTACTTCAACAGGACTCCCACGGCTTGTGGACAACCCTTCCCGGTTCCCATGCCGGGTAGTCGATAGGAGCCAATGCCTAAAGCCAATACCTTTCAATTCTGTAATCAATAAAGTTGTGGCCTTTTATGCCCATTAACCTTAAATAATGTGTCCAGTGTCTTCATTTCACATGGGGGAGGGGACTTGCCACGCAAACACACCAGGTATGATGAGCTAAAGCAGGGCCCTCCAGGTGTTGCTGGAATACAACCCCCACCATCCCTGACCACCAGCCAAAATTCCAGGGTAATATGGAACCTATGTCCACACTTAGGTCACCTTTTCATGAAATGCCTGTTGCCTTGAGGCAAGGTAAAAAAATTAGTAAGATGTCTACATACTGGTCAGTTTTCAGGGCATGGTCGTAGATGTAATTGGAAGGGAAGAGGCAGATCTCTGGGTGCATCCTGTACTGAGTCCTCAAGCACAGGACTGGAAGCCTGTCACTGTGTTTTTCTTGGATTTGCCCATTCAGGTGTCTGCAGAGTCGGCTCATCAGAGACTGCCTGTAGCCGTAATCCTCAGCTTTCTGCCAAAGCAAGGGAGGGGAGGAGGAGTAAAACTTTCAGGGAATGGGTTAAGCACAGGCAGCAACAATTAAAGAACAAGAGATGAGAAGTAGAAACATGCATATGTACTCAGTACTTGGTCTGGGCCCCTTTTGCATCAATTACTGCCTCAATGCGGCGTGGCATGGATGCTATCAGCCTGTGGCACTGCTGAGGTGTTATGGAAGACCAGGATGCTTCAATAGCAGCCTTCAGCTCTTCTGCATTGCTCGGTCTCATGTCTCAGAGGTCCAATATTGCTCTATTTGCAATCCTTGTTTTGCTGATTTCATTTAATATTCTAATTTTCTGAGATTGTTAATTTGGGGTTTTCGTCAGCTGTACGCCATGATCATCACAATTATAACAAATAAAGGCTTGACATATCTCGCTTTGCATGTCATGAGTCTATCTCATATATTAGTTTCACCTTTTAAGTTGAATTACTGAAATAAATGAACTTTTCCATGATATTCTAATTTTCCGAGTTTCACCTGTATTTGAACTAGAGATTAGGAATGAGTGAACTATTCTGGGCTACCCAAGAGGCTTGGGAAACAGTCCCACAAAATAACCCAATTTATTTTATTTATTTGAAAGTGGGAAAGATGGCAGCGTAAGAGGGTGCAGGAACTTCTCCCCTCTCCTTATGCTCTTTGCAGCATATCAGAACTAAGAGAAATGGTGGTGCTTGAGAAAAATAAAAGTCTCTCAAAGACTACTGCTGTGGGAATATCCCTTGATATACATATAAAAAAATACATTCTTAAAGCATTGGCCCTATCTACTCTTGCCTCTGCCCTACCAGCCATTGGAGTGTCTCCCAGAAAAACAGTACTTGGTATATACACTTCTTTTTAACCAAAAGGGATGTTGTCTACTAACATGGTAATCACACAGGCTGATTTCACAGAAACTGACAGAATTGTGTAAATAATTTGATCAGATAAACTAACTGAATCATTTTCACCGTAGGCAGCTCATACACCATTAAGGACCTGATAGATGTTTTACTTTATTTATGCCAAAAGCAGGGTCATTAGATGCTTATAAACAGCCTGTCAGTTTTCAGCTCTACAACTTTTTTCTGGGATAGTCAAAACACCTTAATTGTTGACATACTCACCATAGATTTAACTGTAGGAGGGAGCTGCTTTGGGTCTCCAACCAGGACCAGCTTTTTGCAGCCATGAATGAGTGGGATGATAGTTTCAACCTCACAAGCCTGCATGGCCTTTTAAAAAGACAAAGGGACCAGTTTAAATGAGAGAGATCGAGAGAGATCTTAAGATCTCGCCGCACAAGTCGCCTTGTATCAAATCCTGCTATACCACATCTGCAACTCATCCATTCTGACATAATAGCCTCCCCTGACCCTCTGGATCCAGTTTTCAGGAGTCTGGGGTGGAAGGGAAGAGGCCAGGATCTTTCGATCCAATCCATAGCAGGGAGCTACTCAAGGATCTTGCTTAAAAAAAATAAATTCCTAGCTCTCCAACATTTATTTGGTTGCCTCCAACTTCAATACAATTTGCTTTCCCTGTATGATTACTTTGATATAGTTCAGCTTTCCCACCCCAGCTGGTGCCTTCCAAAAATGTTGGAACGACAAGTTCCATCAACTGAAGCTGTATCACATAATGCTAAACCACACATCTTAATGTTAGCGTGCAAAAAAGACTAGTAGAACACTGGCTGAACCCCCCCCCCCCCAATGGGGTAGATCACTGCCAGTTTTTAGCTCTGTGAGTAGATCGCAGTCTCTTGGGAGTTGGCCACCCCTGGACTACAGCAACTGAATTCTGAAGTGTGTGTGGGGGGGTTCTGTTTCTGTTTTTTGTTTTTAAAGGGTGGCAGCAGCGTCTTCAACTTGAGATTTAAGTTACCTAGGCATGGAAGTCAAAATTTCCACCCTCAAAATGTGCAAAGCACTCATGACCAGGGCTAGGGATGGTGTCAACTTTTGCTAAATGGTACAACTGGGAACCTGCATGGTTGAAGACCGAGTGCTTTCAACTGATGGCCTACATTTATAATGCGGACACTTAATTTAGGCATCAGGCTGTCAGGTGAGAAGCGTGTCTTGGCAGAATTGCAGAGTTATGAGAAACTGAAGTCTAAAGTAAGAGACTGGCTTCATTATTACCAGATAAATGAAGTTTTTAAACAGGACAGGAAAATTGGCTTTCAGGTGGAGAGGTCGAAATTAGAAACAGAGCTTTTGGAATCCAGTACTAAGAATTTGTCAAGAATGTATAACTTGCTGTTGAAATGGAACACACAGGACGAGATGGTTAAATCATCTATGATTAAATGGGCACAAGACATTGGACACGACATTATGTTTGCTGACTGGGAACAGTTATGGACCACCAGTATAAAGTTCACGGCATGTAATGCCTTAAGAGAGAATATTATGAAAATGATTTATAGGTGGTACATGACCCCAGTCAAGCTTGCAAAAATTTATCATTTGCCCAATAACAAATGCTGGAAATGTAATGAAACTGAAGGTACTTTTTATCACCTTTGGTGGACGTGCCCAAAGATTAAGGCTTTCTGGGAAAGGATTTATAATGAAATGAAAAAGGTGCTTAAATGCACTTTTGTGAAGAAACCAGAAGCCTTCCTCCTGGGCATGGTAGGCCAATTGGTGTCAAAGAAAGATAGGACGTTTTTTATGTATGCGACAACAGCAGCAAGAGTACTTTTAGCAAAGTACTGGAAGACACAAGAACTACCCACACTGGAAGAATGGCAGACGAAGGTGATTGACTACATGGGACTGGCTGAGATGACCGGCAGAATCCGTGACCAAGGGAAAGAGACGGTGGAAGAAGATTGGAATAAATTTAAAGTTTATCTTAAGAACTGTTGTAAAATTAATGAGTGTTAAAATGTTTTGAGTAATGCAAAATAGAATTGCAGCGATAAACAACTGGACATGAGAAAAAGGATTTAAAGGAAGTGTTATAAGTAATTAAAATCAGGGGTTGCTGGAAAGATTTAAAACAGGGATGCAGAAAAAGGAGGTATGGGGAAGTCGCTGAAAGAAGGCTTAAGGAAAAGAAGGTTAAGAAATTATACGTGTTTATATGTTTGTTTGTTTATGTATTGTTTTGTATTGTCTTTTAATATGTGTTGAAAAATTAATAAAAAATTTATTATAAAAAAAAGAGAGAAGCGTGTCTTGGCAGCCTACAGCTGTTCATATAATTCTATAAAGCTGTTAATATAGTTCTATAAAATTCCATGCTCACCCCTTCCTGCCCCAGGTATCTTTGGGTATGACTCCTCTGGAAGAATTTTCAATGAGGGGCATGCTGCTCAGCACCAACATGCTTGGGCTGGATGAACAGCAAAAGGAAGGCTTTCAATGTAGTGATTAGGCCCAGGGTCAGAGAAAGAGGAGGCAAGCTACTGTGCTTACTGATTAAAGTTTAAAAAAACAAAACCAAAAAAACCCCAACAACAAACTGTAAACCTGATTCATTGTAGAGGTGCAGAAAGAAAAAAAGGTTGCTTCATAGATTATTCAGAGCCGTTTTCTGAGCTCAGGTTTACAGAAGAGAGTGTTTCTGGGTCTAAGGAATTTGTAAGCATTTAAAGCTCCTGAAGGGAGTTATGTACTCTGAAACGTATAGAGCAGCAACAGTAAAAATACATTTAATCAGTAAGCACAGCAGCTTGCCTCCTCTTTCTCTCTTTTTGTCTTCATGCACACACCAGGCCCACGGTACCAACCACTACAGAACAAGTGCCAATCAGGGATTTAGGTGAGATGCTTTCCCCACTGTGACATGCTATTAGGGTTAGGCTGGTCAGGTGAATTAGCGGGTGATCATCTGGTTGGATCAAGTGGTTCATGGCCTCCCAGGCTTAGAGCTTGACTGGAGCTGCTTCGCTGACATAAATGTTATTTAGTACTTATGTAGCAATTTTCCATAAGCATGCAAAGAGCTTTCTGTAATTTTGTAAAAGGTTCTTGCAGAGAGGGGCTTGCCTAAGGCTACTCATGGGTAGCTGACATGATGTCCTCCAGAAGGCAGCTGTCTTGTGTGCAGAAGGTCCCAGGTTCAGTCCTTGGCATCTCCAGGTAGGGCTGGGAGAGATTCCTGCCTAAAACCTCGGAGAGCTGCTGTAAGTCAGTGTGGACAATACTGAGCAAGATGGACCAACGGTCTGATTTAGTATAAGGCACATTCCTATGTTCCTAAGGAGTCCCCAACCTTTTTGGGCTCAAGGGCAGATTTGGAAATCTACTGTATTTTTCGCTCTATAGGATGCACTTTCCCCCCTCCAAAAATGAAGGGGAAATGTGTCTGCGTCCTATGGAGCGAATGCAGGCTTCAGGCAGCTATCCGCAAGCCTTCGGAGCGCAGCGGGTGTTCCCGCCGGGCTCCAAAGGCTTGCGGATAGCTGCCTGAAGCCGGATAGCAGCCTGCAGCCTGAAACCCAGGGAGCGCAGTGCCAACTCCCGCTGTGCTCCCCCGGCTTCAGGCAGCTATCCGCAAGCCTTCGGAGCCCGGCGGGAACTCCCGCTGCGCTCAGAAGGCTTGCGGATAGCTGTCTGTTCTGGGGGCTGGGGTCGGGGGAAGCTCGATCTTCCCCTGCCCCCAGCCCAGCAAGCTCCAGGAGTGGCGGCGAGGTTGCGCACAATCTTGCCGCCGCTCCTGGACCTGTTTTGGGGGCTTCCCCTGCCCCAGCCCCACGGCTAAAAACGAAGCCGCGCACAGCCTCTCCTGGCTGGAGAGGTTGCACGTGGCTAAAGAGGAAGCCAAGACAGCCAGCAGGATGGATCCCACTCGCTGTCTTGGCTTCTTTGCTCTTTGGAGCTGGGGGGGGGGGAAAATAATTTTATTTTTTCTTTATCCCCCCCCCAAAAAAAACCCTAGGTGCACCCTATGGTCCGGTGTGCCCCATGGAGCGAAAAATACGGTAAGTAACAGTTAAGGACACAAGAAAATACTTATTTCACAAAAGAAAAACTGGCAATGATCTGACTCCCCCGTCTGCCCACCCACCCCCCTTTGGCAAACCACCTATGCACGCCTTGAAATAAAAAAGAGGAAAAAAAGCAGGCAACACCACAAAAAACAGTCAAAACACATCAAACAAAAAAGCTGCCTTGAGGGCTTTTAATGTCAGAAGAGGGTCTGGTGGTGGGGAAACATTTGTATAAATACAAAACAAGGCAGCCAAAGTGAACAGGGCTGTTTCTGCAATCTGTAAAAGGTACTAAAGACACCCTCCATCCTCCTGCCCCAAATATGCCCTTGCTACTGTAGTGCCTATATCCCCCACTAACCATGTCCATGATGACGCAGCTCAGAGGATCACAGTCCAGCCGCTGGAATACTGCACCCAGCAGGCTGCTCCCGCTGGTGCTCAGTGTGCAGCAGATGATGTGAGACTCCAGGATGATGTTCGTTTTCATGTCGCTTTGCGATCGCCCACAAACCTGGGAAACACAAGAGCCAGGAACTTCCTTTTTAAGAGCACCTAATTTTTAGACAGAGACCAGTTTTCTTTCAGCTGCCTGTTTTGTTTTTGCAACAGCAGCCATGGTCAGGCAGGCAAAACAAGTCCATGCTCAGTGTGTGGTTGAAGATGAAGTCAGCTGCTTTTAGAAGAAGAACTGGATTGGATGCTAAAATGACAGGCCATAGTTCTGTGAAGGGGTGCCCATTTTGCATGCAGGAGGTGTCAGCTTCAATCGCCAATATCTCCAGATAGGGCAAACAATACTGACCAAGTTAGATCAATGGCCTGACTCAGTATAAAGCAGCTTCCCAATGCTCCTATGACTCAGGATAAACACAGCCAAATACCTGCTTAGAGTCCGTATGAAGGTGTATGTGTTCACCCATGTGGTGCTCAGGAATGCAACAGTGCCCCTTAGAATTTCTCTCGGTGCCCACCAAGCCACAGCCTCACCTTCTATGGCATGAGGTGGTGAGGAAAGTTACCCTAACCCAGCTTGGAAAGCACATAGGGTTGTATCCAATCCAGTGAATGAACATGACGAGCCCATTAGGCTCATTAATCTAAGTGGGTAAAAATTAATTGTATACAGTCCATAGAGCTGAAAGAGGAAGTGGGAGAAAGCCACCAGCGCCCAAGCCTCCCATGCCCAAGCCAAACACAAACAAACAAACAAGCAAACCAGCCCCCCCCCCAACCCAGACATTTCCTTTAAAATGTAAAAATCCCCCGGGGTGGGCATGTTGGCCCAACAAAAGATGACATGTCCAGGATTTCCCAGACCTATGGCAACCCTAGTCTATGATTTGGCTGAGATAATGGCACGTGGCTGATGTGCAACAGAGTAGCAGCACAATCAGTGATCTGTACTAACAGGAGAGATATTCTGATTTCCTAGCTGGAGCTAATCCAAGACACAAGCACTTTTTTGCATGATGAGATGAAGCAGTTCACCAAGGTTGTTTTTAAGAGCATCTTAGTGATGAAACTCATACCTCCTTCAGTTGAACAGTGAGCCTCTTGCTCTCTTCTGCAAGCCTGCGAGTTTCCTGCTCTAACTGTTGTTTCTGAAAGAAAGATGAGGTGGGTGGGAATTTACTCGTTTTTGACATGAATACTCAACCAATCATGGGGAAGGGCATAGCTCAGTGGTAGAGCATCTACTTTGGATGCAAAAGGTCCCAGATTCAATCCCCAATGGTATCTCTAGGTAGGGCTGCCAGGTAACCCTGTCTGAAACCCTGGAGAGTTGCTGCCTGTCAATGTTGACAATAATGAGCTAGATCAGGCTTCCTGAACCTCAGCACTCCCGATGTTTTTTGGCCTACAACTCCCATGATCCCTAGCTAGCAGAACCAGTGGTCAGGGATGATGGGAATTGTAGTCTCAAAACATCTGGAGGGCCGAGCTTGAGGAAGCCTGAGCTAGATGGATCTATTTTCTGACTCAATATAGGGCTGCTTACGGAAAGAAAGAAAAAAGTTCTGAACAGCCTCCCTGCTACTTGATCCCCACTTTAACTGAAGACTGAGCATTTGAGCAAGTAAAACATGTGTCTCCCCACTACCCCACAGCAGGTTTCGGCCCATCCGCTGTGCCTCCAAGCCTTCACACTTTTAACTGAAGAGCATGTCTGAACTACAGTTTCAGACCACAGCCTACTGGACAGACTGAGTAGGATATAATAATCCTGGTCAAATTACACATGGCAACTAACAAGTACCTTCTCTTTGCTTTGACTTTCGTCTATAGCACACTAGCAAGAAAGAGCATCCAGTCGTTGATCTATCTCTTTCTTCCACTTGTGGATGTCTTGATCTTTCCCAAGGGCTGCTCGGCCTAAGGAATCCAACCAAATGCTTTTAATTTAGAAATTGATATCCCACTTTCAAAATGGAACTTTGGTTGCTTACCATTCTCACACTGAAATTCAATGCTTCTGACATTCATTAAACTGTGGGTTTATACTGTTATATTGTTATATGGTGGGGGGGGGATCCCTAGAAATTAATAAATGGTAAGGATTTGATTATTTGGGATATGAAGGGAATATACAAGCTGCAGAGGAATTCCTGGGCTAGCCTATGCAAAGCCAAGCTATGGCCATTAAGAAACAATTGTTGTTGTTTAGTCATTTAGTTGTGTCCGACTCTTCGTGACCCCATGGACCAGAGCACGCCAGGCACTCCTGTCTTCCACTGCCTCCCGCAGTTTGGTCAAACTCATGTTCGTAGCTTCAAGAACACTGTCCAGCCATCTCGTCCTCTGTCGTCCCCTTCTCCTTGTGCCCTCCATCTTTCCCAACATCAGGGTCTTTTCCAGGGAGTCTTCTCTTCTCATGAGGTGGCCAAAGTATTGGAGTCTCAACTTCAGGATCTGTCCTTCCAGTGAGCACTCAGGGCTGATTTCCTTAAGAATGGATAGGTTTGATCTTCTTGCAGTCCATGGGACTCTCAAGAGTCTCCTCCAGCACCATAACTCAAAAGCATCAATTCTTCGGCGATCAGCCTTCTTTATGGTCCAGCTCTCACTTCCATACCTCACTACTGGGAAAACCATAGCTTTAACTATACGGACCTTTGTTGGCAAGGTAATGTATCTGCTTTTGAAGATGCTGTTTAGGTTTGTCATTGCTTTTCTCCCAAGAAGCAAGCGTCTTTTAATTTCATGGCTGCTGTCACCATCTGCAGTGATCATGGAGCCCAAGAAAGTAAAATCTCTCACTGCCTCCATTTCTTCCCCTCCTACCTGCCAGGAGGTGATGGGACCAGTGGCCATGATCTTCTTTTTTTTGATGTTGAGCTTCAGACCATATTTTGCGCTCTCCTCTTTCACCCTCATTAAAAGGTTCTTTAATTCCTCCTCACTTTCTGCCATCAAGGTTGTGTCATCTGCATATCTGAGGTTGTTGATGTTTCTTCCGGCAATCTTAATTCCGGCTATGGATTCATCCAGCCCCGCCTTTCGCATGATGAACAATACAGGGCCATTAAGGGCCATTGGCAATGCAAGAGAGCTGTCCTTCCCCACTGTCCTGAGGTGTGAACAGTAACCAGGGATTTAGAAGGCTTCCCTGGGTGACTGTATTTGAGGTAACATGAAGAGAGTGCCTTTAGCAAGGTGTGCTGGGAAGAAGAAAGGGAGGCAGAGAGAGAAAGTTCCATCTTGAGCAGGCAGGCTGGGAGAACAGGGAACAAGCCCTTCTTGAGATGACCATGCTGTAAGATCTGGACTCCCTTTATCTAAACTCAGGTGTAAATATGTGAATAAATCATATTTCTTAAAGCTACACAAGCCTCTGCCGCACCTTGATTCTCAAAGGAACACAGATCCTGGGTGAGCACCTGGAACACCGCCTAGAATTTTGCTACTGCTTAGCAGAGTGGGGGGTGACACCCAATCTTTATAAGAATATCCAGTGTCAGTCAGCTCCATTGATTTCAATGGGTCTACTAACATTACAACCCAGAGGT
The DNA here is from genome assembly GCF_027172205.1 of Podarcis raffonei. NCBI lineage: Eukaryota > Metazoa > Chordata > Lepidosauria > Squamata > Lacertidae > Podarcis > Podarcis raffonei. Next base: position 26,533,080 of record NC_070620.1, read on the forward strand.
TCCTGTTATACCCCAATTACGAAACTGATTTAAAACTGCTGGGAATGACTTTTAAGAAGACTTTATAGCTGAAGTGATTTCAGTTATATTTTTTGTTTTGTGTGTGATGCTTTATTGTTTAATTATACTTAGATAAAGCCAGAGTAAAAGCCAGAGTATATATTTGATAAAATAAACATCTTTGGCTGCAGACCAGGATAGGATGGGAGGGATAGGATGGTGTTACGGGATTTCATCCCTGCTCACAATCTGGGAAAGGTCTGTCCCAGATAGAACAGAGACTGGGGGCTATGAAGAACCAACTTTTGAACCCCACTGTTAAGCAGACTAATTAGGAGACAGCAAATGATGTGAGGGAGGAACCCTTTACAAACTACTCACTCATTCTGCGATTGGCCTGGGCATCCAGACTGAATTTCTGTACGTCCTTGCTGATCCATTTTTCTTCCCCCAGCCTCACCAGGTTGATGGTCACCACAGTTTCCTGGGTGTGAAACAGACACTTAGAGCCCTGCTGAAGTACAGCTAGCTTTTTTAAACTAGAAAGACATTTGGCAAATAAATACTTTTGATCTGCTTAGCAAATCCTGAAATCTGTATCTTGCACAGTTAGAAAAAGTTCAAGAAATGGCAACCAAAATGACCAAGGGGATACAGCAACTCCCCTACAAGGAAAGGTTGTAACATTTGGGACTTTTTGGTTTAGAGAAAAGGCAAGAGGCAACAAGCCAGATGTTTATAGAATTATGCAAGGCATGGAGAGAGTGGCTACAGAAAAGTTTCTCCCTCTGTCTCATAACACTGGAACTCGTGGGTATCTTAAAATGCTAAATGCTGGAAGTCTTAGGACAGATTTTAAAAATTACTTATTCACACAGTGCACAGTTAACTAGGAAACTCGTTCCTCGTCAAGGTTCTTTGGCTGCAGACACCCTTAGGGCAGCTTACAGAAAACAAGACAAAACAACAAAATAAAAATACAACACTAAAACCAGTAAAAATAAGTGCAGCAAAGCTTTTAGTAGGTAAGTGCAGCACTAAAAGGATCCCAAAGAACCTTTAAAAAGTGTAAGGATGTACAAGAAAGGCTTTGCTTGGAGTCTACAGGATAAACAGAGGGCATCAGGGAGATTAGATTGGGGGCCTTCAGCATTCCAAACACATGGTCCACCACCAAGATCCAACCCTGTCCCAAAGGATTTCAGATGGATTCTCTGCAAGGACAAATGCCTTAGGAAAAGCAAAGCACCCACTACCTATACTGGCAGGTGGGGGGGGGGCTAAGTGACTTAAACGCGGAATAATGTCTTATTCTTCAGTTATGACCAAGCCAATTGCTCCCTCCAGCTATGAATTCCACAGATGAGAACTGGCCAAGAACTCATCATACCCAAAGGCTTTTCCTTGTCCTGACATTTTTCCTTGAACTCAACAATCATTATTTTCATGAGGTGATCTAGAGCAGCGTTGGACGGAGCACAGACCAGCACACGGTTCCTCTTGGTCTTGCTTTCTACAGGATTCTCTTTCCCAGATCTCTGGAGATTTAAAGGGGGGGGGGGAGTCATAGGGTTGTAAAATATACCTAGAATATACCCATTGAAACAAATCAACCATATAGTCATGCCCAGACTAGGAGTGCATACGGTAATTGAAGTTGGGTCTTTCAGAGGTCATCTAGTCCAATCCCCTGCCGGACAAAGGGTCTAAAATGCAGGCTGCAACCACAACATCCCTGAAAAAATAGCTGGGTAAAAGACCCACTGTAATGGAAAGCCTGCCCACCTCCAGAGGCAGTCCTGTGCACTTTTGAAAAGCTCCTGCCCCTGTGAAGTACCCTCTAATATTTAGCCATTAGTTCTAGTTCTGCACTCTGGGCATAAAGAAGACTGAGAAAAAGTTAAGTGCAATAATGCAGGGCAGTCGTCTTCCACCTTTTCAGATCAAAGTCCCTTTTTAAAGCCCAAGGGTCATATCCAACTGAAATATACTCGGAGTCGAGTGTGGATTTCATGCTCTTTATTCAGCTCATAGTGGTGAGGAGGAATGGAAGTTCCCCCAAACTGTCTGCTTTATATACATTATTTCAACAATGGGTCGCACGTGATTGGCTAATTCCGGGATTCTCCTGTAGGCCAATCAGGTTGCGGATTCACTTCCACCTGGAGCTGGATTGGGTGGCTCCTGCGGATCAATCAGACTGCTGCATTTTGGATCCTATTCAACTCAGTACATAGCACCAACTAAGTTTTATTCAAAGTGCACACATTAAAATTATGGGGCCTACGGTATGTTACTCATGCACAGTAATTTCAAAGGGTCTATTCCAAGTAGGACTAAAAAGAGCCTGCTGGACTACTCCAATGACCCATCTAGTCCAGCATCCTGTTCCCATGGGGGCCACCCAGATGCCTGTGGGAAACCAGAGAGCAAAACATGAGCATACGAGCACCTTCCCCTCCTGTGGTTTCAAGAAACTAGTATTCAGAAGGATTACTGCCTCTGACAATGGAAACAGAGCATAGCCTAGCCATCATGGCAAGAAGCCATTGATTGCCCTTCCATGAATTTATCCAATCCTCTTTTAACATCACTGCCTCCTATAGATACACCCCAGATGTGCACTCTGAAATTTATTTTTAAAGGAAAATGACACAAAAAAGGAGTCCTTAACCATTTAGAGTTGTCACTTCCCCCCCCCCTTGCATCTTTTGTGTCCTTGTGTGACCCAATACATAGCAATTTAGAAGGCTTAGTATTCTCCAGCATTTTACAGTGCTACCTCTGGTTACGTACTTAATTTGTTCCGGAGGTCCTTTCTTAACCTGAAACTGTTCTTAACCTGAAGCACCACTTTAGCTAATGGGGCCTCCTGCTGCCATTGCGCTGCCGGAGCACAATTTCTGTTCTTAACCTGAAGCAATATTTCTGGGTTAGCGGAGTCTGTAACCTGAAGCGTATGTAACCTGAAGCGTATGTAACCCGAGCTACCACTGCATTTCTCTCCAAAGAAAAACAGTGCCTGCATATTTTCTGTTTTTTTTTTATTTAACATGTTTTATATACTGCTTAATTAAAAATATATACATAGAGTGAAATAAAACATTCATACAAAATAGCAAAAAAATCAGACTTTAAAAATAGTAAAATAATAAAGCAACAAAAGAAAGAGATAAAAATCAACATTTTTTTAAAAAAACAAATGTACATAATAAAATTGTACAGCTGGGTAGGCTTGCCTAAATGGAAATGTTTTGAGTACGGCACTTGTAAGGTTAAAACTAAATCATCTGCAAATGCTCTCAGTTTATACTGTTTAGCTCCGACCTGAATCCCTTTAACCAGCTGGTCCTCTCTAATCATGTTTAATAAAACCTCCAGGACAGATATAAAAAGTAGTGGGGATATTGGGCATCCCTGTCGTGTCCCTTTTTCAATAGCAAATTCTTCTGTAACCACATTATTTACAATCAATTTTGCTTTTTGCTCAGAATAAATTGCACTTATACCATTTTCAAAACCTTGGCCTACCCCCATCCCTTGGAGATTCTTTTTCATAAAACTCCAAGAAATATTGTCAAAGGCTTTCTCCGCATCCACAAATATTAATACTGCCTTAGTATTAATATTAACTTCCAGTAACTCCATAATGTCTATTATATTTCTCACATTGTCTGACAAATGTCTTCCTGGAAGAAAGCCCGCTTGGTCTTTATGAATCTCCCCCACCAAAACTCTTTTCAGTCTTTTTGCCAAAATGTCTGCAAAAATTTTGTAATCCACATTGAGTAATGATATAGGGCGGTAGTTCTTGACCTGGTTCTTCTCGGTCTCTGTCTTTGGTATAAGTGTAATATAAGCTTCTTTCCATGATTCAGGTGCCTTCTTCCCCTCCAAAATTTCGTTACAGACCTCCTTCAGCGGTTGCATAAGCCATTCTTTCAAAGCTTTGTAGTATCTGGAGGTCAGTCCATCCGGTCCTGGAGATTTTCCCAATTGCATATTTTGAATGGCTCCCTCAATTTCTTGATCAGTTATCTTCTGATTCAAAATCACTCTACTTTGTTCCGAATTTTTTTGTAATCCATATTTTTAAAGAAATTCTTCAATTTCTTTTTCGTTCACCGGCCCTTGTGCATAGAGTCTCCTGAAATAGCTCTGAAAACAGTTTCTAATCTCATTTGGTTTATAAATGTTCTTTCCCTCAACTTCTAAGTTGGTAACCGTATTCTGTTTTTGTCTCTTCTTCAATTGCCATGCCAAAAGTTTCCCACATTTATCTGCCGATTCAAATGTCTTTTGTCTCATTTGTTTTATTTTCCATTCTATCTCTTGATTCATCAATTCCATATATTGTCTCTGATGAAACTTAATTTCTCTCAAAATTTCATGAGACTTTGGTTTAGATCTCAGTCTTTTTTCTCCTTCTTTTATCTTTTCCATGATCTTATCCTTTCTCTCATTCTGTCTCTTCCTTTTTATGGCATTCTGTTGTATTAAAAATCCTCTCATGACAGCTTTACTTGCGTCCCAAACTATTCTTTTTTCCACTTCTGTTCTCAGATTTATCTCAAAGTAGTCCTTAACCGCCTTCTGGGCCTTTTTATATACCTCTTCATCTCTAAATAGGGAGTCATTCATCCTCCATCTGAAGGAACCAGCTGTTGTTGGGTTCATTTCCATCTTTACAGCGTTATGGTCGGAGCAAGTCTTTGGGCAGATTTCCACTTTCTTGATCTTTGATGCCATCCCACTAGTTATCCATATTTGGTCAATTCTCGTCCATGTCATTTTTGCTTCAGAGAAAAAGGTTCCCTCTCTCTCGAGAGGGTTCCTTGTTCTCCAAATGTCAATCAGGTTCATATTATCAGTCATTTCAAAAAATGTCTTAGGTAATCTCCCATCCTTGGAGATCACCTGTTTTTGTGCTTTGTCCATATTTGTGGAGACCACTCCATTCATGTCTCCCATTAAGATTACATTGTAGTCCAAAAAGTCTATTAGTGTCTCATGCAGTTTCTTAAAGAATTCCGACTTCCCTTCGTTTGGTGCATAGACTCCTATTATCAATAGTTTTTCTCCTTGTACTTGGATTTCAATTGCCAAATACCTTCCTTGTTCATCTTTAAATATTAATTTAGGGGCCAACTTCTCCTTTGCATAAATCACCACTCCTCTTTTCTTCACTTTATCCGATGAAATAAATTCTTGTCCTAATCTTTTATTAATAAGTAATTTTCGGTGTACTCTAGTCACATGGGTTTCCTGTAAACAAATCAAGTCCAATTGTTCTTTTTTTAAGATATGAAAGACTTCTCGTCTCTTTCTAGGAAGATTCAAACCATTACAGTTCCAACTTAAAAATTTCAGAGACATCTTGTTATTTATTTGGTTACCCCTCCAACAGCACCAAGGAGATCTTCTTCTGTTGATTTTCTAGCTCCAAAAGATAGATTTGAAATATCTGGTAGATTTTCTAGATCCGTAGGTTCCGCCGTTTCCTTAAAAAGATCCTCCTCATTCCTTGTCAGGAACTGTTCTTTGTCTTGCACTGTTTTTATCTTGATTTTCTTTCCTTTGTAGTTAAAAGACAGGCCTTGTGGGAACTCCCATCTGAATAGTATGTTGTTCTTTCTCAATAGAGTGACCAAATCCTTGTAGTGGGTCCTCGCTTCCAAGATATTTTTAGGAATATCTTTAAAAATCTGCACACGCAAGTCTTCAATTTCAAGGGCTGTTTGAAAATGTAAATTCAATATCTTATCTCTCTCCTCCTGAGATCTCAGAGTTATAAGGCAGTCTCTTGGGCTCTTTCTGTTCTGTTTCCTTCCCAGTCTGAAAGCAGTTGTTATCTTAAATTCCTGCTCTTTCAAGCTGTCCTGCCAAAAATCCAGAAATTCTTTTGTCAAATAGTCTATCAAATTATCCTTTTCATTTTCTGGAATCGATCTCAGTCTCAAATTTTTATTTTTTCTCTGTAGTTCCAATAAAGACAGAGCAGCATCATGTTCTTCCAGCTTTTTACAGACTGGTACTATCTTTTCCTGTGTATTTCCTGCAGAAAGTTTTGCTTCCTCTGCCGAAACTTTTGCCTCCTCTGCAATCTTTCTAGTTATCTCATTCTCTTGAACTAATTTATTTATAGTCTCTGTATTCAAGTCCAATTTTGTTGATAATTGATTCAACTGTTTGGAATTTTCAGTGCTCTGCTTTGTTAGCACTTCTAGAGTTTCATTTATCTTGACTAATGCCTTTGTTATTGTTACTGTATCCATGGAGGGAGTTAAAGGAGCTGCAGGTGGTACAATTGAACCTCTTCTCTTTTGTTCAACTTTACTTTTGGCCCTTGTTATTCTCTCCTCTGTTGGGCCACTCATATCCCAAGGTCTTTCCCATGAGAATCACTTTCAGATGGAAAATTCCACAAGTCTGTTCCTTACAGTGAAAAGTAATGGCTATTTCCCTACAGCCTCTAGATGGAGCAGTTCAAAATTTCCAATACAAAGTAACAAAAGTTCCCTTCCTAGATAAACAAAGGTGGCAACCAAATGTCCAATATCTTCTAAATTGCCAAATTGTATCTTTCCAAAGTTCCAGACTTCTATCAAATCAGATCTTTAATTGTAATCCAGCAAAACACCTACTTTGTAGCAAGTCTCAAATGACAGTTCTCAGTCCCGGTAGCTCACTCCCAGGCAGTCCTCCCCAAGGGTTTAAAACGGCAGAACTTTCCCTTCTAAGCCTCTTTCATGCAGGTGAGACAGATCATAAATCTTCCCCCCCTGCCCCTGCCTGCTAAGGGGGGGAGCTGAGTCCAATGCCTGAGTCCGTCACTTTTAAAGCACTTTCTGTCAATTGCAGCTTCTTGTTTCGATGCTTTATTTACATGCAGTCCGGAGAAGGCAGACTTCCTTATTTTTTACCTTCTCCGCTTTCAGCCAATTTGTAGTTATTTCCTTTTAAATTTGTTGCTCAGTCTTACTCACGGTAGTCCAATTTGTAATCCAAATGTCAGGAAGAAGTCGGCGCTCTCCGTCAATGGCGACGCGGCTTCACTTCACGGGCTGGGTAGCGGCTCTCAGCACCGCGCTCCCCGCTGCCACTCCGGAGCCTTTAAAAAGGCTCCTTTGCAGTAAAGAGGGGCGCTTAAGGTGCCCACCGAGCCTCCTTGCTCTCAGGCTTCTGCGCCTGAGATTTTAAGGGTCCCCGCTTCGCCGTAGCGGTCAGACCCGAACTCGTGAAGAAGCCTCCCTGAGCGGAGCTCAGCGGGAGGCGGCCATTAGCGCTGGCGCCAACCAGACACTAGTACGAAAAGAGTTTTAGAACTAATACAAGCATTTGGTCAAGCAGCAGGTTTTAAGTTGAACAAACAGAAAACGAAAGTACTGGACAAAAATTTAACAGCTGGTGAAAGGGAAAAGTTTCAGAGTGAAACGGGTTTAATGGTAGCAAAGAAGGTGAAATACCTGGGGATTAATTTGACATCTAAGAATGTGAATTTATTTAAAGATAACTATGAGAAATGCTGGTCAGAAATTAAGAAAGATCTAGAAGTATGGTCAAATTTGAGACTTTCCTTGTTAGGCCGTATTGCTGTTATTAAGATGAATGTCTTGCCTAGAATGTTGTTTTTGTTTCAAACATTGCAGATTTTAGACAAAATGGATTGTTTCAAGAGGTGGCAAAAAGACATATCTAGATTTGTCTGGCAGGGCAAAAAGCCCAGAATAAAATTTAAGATATTAACTGATGCAAAAGAAAGAGGGGGGTTTGCCCTGCCGGACTTAAAGTTGTACTATGAATCAGCGGCGTTTTGCTGGCTGAAAAGCTGGCTGCTTCTTGAAAACACAGACATTTTGGATTTGGAAGGGTTTAACAACAGATTTGGCTGGCATGCATATATATGGTATGACAAGGTAAAAATTCATCAAGGTTTCAAGAACCATATTGTTAGGAAAGCATTGTACAAGGTTTGGACTCAATATAAAGATCTGTTGGAAAACAAAACCCCCAGGTGGCTGTCACCAATGGAAGCTAAGGAAGTGAAAAAACTTAATATGGAATCCAAATGGCCAAAGTACTGGGAAATTATAGAACAGGAGGAGGGAAAAGTGAAATTGCAGAGCTATGAGAAATTGAAGTCAAAAGTAAGAGACTGGCTTCATTATTATCAGATAAATGAAGTCTTCAAACAGGACAGGAAAATTGGCTTCCAGGTGGAGAGGTCAAAATTAGAAACAGAGCTATTGGAACCCAATACTAAGAACTTGTCAAGAATGTATAACTTGCTGTTGAAATGGAATACACAGGATGAGACGGTTAAATCAGCTATGATTAAATGGGCACAAGACATTGGTCATAACATTATGTTTGCTGACTGGGAACAGTTATGGACCACCGGTATAAAGTTCACGGCATGTAATGCCTTGAGAGAGAACATTATGAAAATGATTTATAGGTGGTACATGACCCCAGTCAAGCTTGCAAAAATTTATCACATGCCCGATAATAAATGTTGGAAATGTAAGGAAACTGAAGGTACTTTCTACCACCTTTGGTGGACGTGCCCAAGGATCAAGGTATTCTGGGAAATGATTTATAATGAAATGAAAAAGGTGCTTAAATGCACGTTCGTGAAGAAACCAGAAGCCTTCCTCCTGGGCATGGTAGGCCAATTGGTGTCAAGGAAAGATAGGACGTTTTTTATGTACGCTACAACAGCAGCAAGAGTACTATTAGCGAAGTATTGGAAGACACAAGAACTACCCACACTGGAAGAATGGCAGACTAAGGTAATAGACTATATGGGACTGGCTGAGATGACCGGCAGAATCCGTGACCAAGGGAAAGAGACGGTGGAAGAAGATTGGAAGAAGTTTAAAATCTATCTTAAGAACTGTTGTAAAATTAATGAATGCTAAAATGTTTTGGGTAACGCAAAATAGAATTGCAGCGATTAGCAATTGGATATGAGAAATAAGACCTAAAGAAAGTATTATATTGAAATTAGGGGATGCTGAAAAGATTGATAACAGGGATGCAGAAAGGGGAGGTATGGGGAAGTCGCTGAAAGAAGGCTTAAGAAATGAAAGGTCAAGAAATTATACGTGTTTACATGTTTGTATGTCTTGTATCGTGTTGTATTGTCTTGTATTATGTGTGGAAAAAACCAATAAAAATTTTTTTTTTAAAAAAAGGAAATGTTTTGAGTACGTCTAAAATGGTACAAGGAAGGCACCTGCTTAATTTCAGTGGGCAGGGGATTCCAGAGAGTAGGTGCCGCGTCCTGGGAGAATTGGTTCCTTGCAAGTACAAAATGGACAAGAACAGGCCCAATTAAAAGAGAAGAAAGTGTTGGGATGTGAATAGATGCTAGCAGAGGATATATTTATTAGATATTGTCCTTTCCTAGCATCTATTCACATCCCAACAAATGGGGTCCAAGGGATGTGGGTTGCGCTGTGGTCTAAACCACTGAGCCTCTGAGCTCCCATTGCTTTGTCCAAGCTTCTGCCAACCCAGCAGTTTGAAAGTGCACCAGCGTGAGTAGATAAGTAGATAACACTGCAGCAGGAAGGTAAATTGTGTTTCCGTGCGCTCTGGCACTTATCACGGTGTCCCGTTGCGCCAGAAGTGGTTAGTCATGCTGGCCGCATGACCCGGAAAGCTGTCTGTGAACAAACACCGGCTCCCTCAGCCTGAAGCGAGATGAGCGCCACACCCCATAGTCGCCTTTGACTGGACTTAACTGTCCAGGGGTCCTTTACCTTTTAACCTTTAATGGGGTCCAGATTAGATTATTTCAACCCTATCTAATATAAAAAAACCAGCACCAGTCTAAAACCAGTATATAATAGAGGAGCATTCATTCATTAATTTATTGAACACTGTTTATATGGAAACATTGGAAGCGTCCTTATACTGGCCGAACTCCTTAAATATTGTGTATACTGTTACGAAAAAGGAGCAATGCAGCAGAGTGCTCCAGATGGCTGGAAAGCCAAACAGGATGCTGATGTTTTGGGACTGTACCGTGGGAACAAAGGACAGTCTATTCAGTGTACTGAGCACCGGATGTTAGCTCAGAGTCTCACATGATCTGTACTGGAAGTACATGGGAGGAGTATTCTCTCTCTGCTGTTGGTGTTAAGAGAGAGCAGTCACGTTTCTCTGTACTGCTGGAAGGACAGAAATAAAGGCATGTAAATACATTTCTGTCTGTCTCCTTCCCCTCCCTGGGATGGCAGGGGAGAGGGGAGGAGTGGTGTGTTCTTCTCACGTTGAGGAGGATCGCCGATTGAGATCTCGCCTGATCTTGCCGGGAGTCGCAGACAGGGAGGTCAACAAGGAACTCAGCCGGGTGCCTGGAGAATGGCCAATTCCTCTGATAAGGCTTGAGATTCCGACAACTGGTAGCATAAGCCGATGGTTCCAAAGGTCCATGGGAATCAGCATGAGAGGTGAGAGGTAGATGGATCGTTGCCATCCTCTGCACCAAAGGAAAGAAGATAACGTCTGCGTGCAGCCAGAAGCTGAACAGACGGCTGGACACCGAGAGGGGGTGTTTTCCAAGCAACGGAGCCCCAAAAGGTATGCTGAATTTCGGGCTATAAGTGTGAACGCAGATTGATTCATTCTCTGGTTCACGGGAGCTGCGTTTGGAAAAACAGCTCTGAGAGCAAAGGCTTGCATACCAGGAATTCTTGTGGTTGATAAGATTTCCTGTCCCAAGAATGGTATGCACAGTTGCTAGGCAACGACAGTCAGTACAGTGGAACGTTACTGGCTCAGTCAGAGAGCCTGGGAAGTGGAATTGTTTTGAGTATCTTAGCAAGAACTTTAAAACAGCGTGCAGTTTGCCTGCCAGAGAAGGCAGTAAACAACCCAAAAGAAACTTTTGGATTTTACAGGCTCCAAAGTGAGAGCAGTGACTTGGATTCAGAATGGATGCCAAGAAGGGGGGAGGTTTACCCTATCCACCTCCCCTGACTAATGACAATTATTCATCTTGGTCTATAAAGATGAAGGCCCTGCTGCAGAATCAGAGGATCTTTGAGGTGATTGAGAACCCCATCCCTGCAGCACCAACGCGAGGTTGGGAATCACAGAATCTAAAGGCCAGGACGGCTATAATTCTGTGTGTCTCAGATAGCCAATTGGTGCATATTCAGAATTTAGAGTATACGCGAGAGATTTGGGAGACGCTGCGTAGAACACATCAGAGGGATGCTGGTTCTTCAGCGTTGCTGTATTTTGAGAAGCTGACCAATCTGAGGCTTGCGCCTGATGGAGATGTTCAAGCGCACCTGACAGACATGAAATATCTGCGCCAACAGATGGTGAAACGCAATTTCCGTCTACAGGAGGAAGTGTTTTGCTTCATGATGATAAACAGCCTAAATCGGACTTACAAAACCATTGCCAGTCAGCTTGGTTCCCTCCCGGCTCAAGATTTGACCGCGGAGAGGGTGTGTGCTGTTGTTTTGAATGAACACGACAGGCTTGCTGCACTGGAAGTAAAGGACAGGGGGAGGGAGGAACGGAGTTCTAATTCCCCCGCTGATGTTGCTACTGGAGAGAATGCTGTAGCTTTGAACGTTGTACGATGTTACAATTGTGGACAGGCTGGGCATCTTCAGCAGAACTGTAAGAAGCCACGCCAGCCAAAAGGAGCTAAGGGCCGCTCAGCAAAGCCTGAGGCAGCAGGCAAAAGTCATACCAAGCCTTCGGTGAAACCTGCAAAGGCTTTGATGGCGAAAGGAACCACGCCAGATGTTGGGAACTCGTTTGTAATCGACGCGGGGAGCACGGTTCATATGTCCCCACACAGAGGACTATTTTAACGTTTAAGAAGCAAAGCTTCGCTGTGAAACAGGCCAACGGTCAGGAGCTGGAAGCGACCGGGATAGGGACTGTGTTTCTTAAGAGTCTGAACCTGACTATAAACAATGTTTACTTGGTTCCTGAATTGAAGTTCAATCTGCTGAGTGTTTCGCAGATTGCAAAGAAAGGACTGAAACTGTCCTATGATGCTGAGAGCTGCAAGATCTTCAAAGATGGAGAGTTGTATCTTACTGCCAAAGAGAAAGATGGACTGTATTTGTTGACTTATGACCAAAGTGATTACATGGAATGTAATTCATCTGTGTCTAACTTGATTTCTCTCGCAGGTGTGACCAAAACGAGCACCGAGAAGATGGCCAGGGTCGACAGAGCGTTTCAGCGGGTGTATGCTGATGTGATTGGTCCTCTAGCACCATCTAGAGGCAATGCAAGATTTTATCTTGTGTGTGTGGATCATTTCTCTAATTTTGTCTGGATTTATGTGTTAAAAAGGCCACAACAAGCCTTAGAAAGGTTTCAGGAGTTTTGTGACAAGGTTGAAAATATGCATGATGTTAACATTGATTTTCTTCTCACAGATGAGAAGCAAATATTTCTTTTACAGGATTTTCAGGAGTTCCTGCAGAAGAAAGGGATAAGACACAAGGTTGCTGTTTCAGCGGAAGCGTGGAACAGGGGTGTCTGTGTACAGGTAAACAAAGAATTGCAAAAGGGGATGAATGCGCAATTGCTTAGTTCACATCTGTCACATGAGTACTGGGCGGAGTCGCTAATGTCGTATAATTATACGTGGTTGAGAAAGGTTTCAAAAGAGTTGGGAAGTTCTCCTTTTGAGAAACTGTTCCATAGAAAACCTTCTGTTGCCCATTTCAAGGTTTTTGGGTCTCATGTGAGGACAGAAGCTCCAGGTGGAGTAAAGAATGCCAGAGGCATTTTTGTGGGATATGAAAAGGGTCTCTACAGAGTAATTTTGTCTGAATCTGGTCAGGTGATTCTCACAAAATTTCTAGAGAGTGCTCCTGAACAGGAGAGAGTGATAGTACACACATTTCCCACAGAGGACAATTCAGATGATGATGATTTTACAAATTACAGTGGTACTGAGAGTGATGACAGTGATAGCTCAAAGAGCTCAGTTGTCACAGTCATTGAGAGGAAATCTCACACAATGGATAGACCTTCACAGGTGAAGGATGAACCACTGTTTACTATTGGAACTGGTTCTCCAAAGAGTCCTGAGACTGAACCAGTGAGCAGAGAGAATCAGCACCTCATACGAAGGTCTGAGAGAGTTACAAAGGGTGAACCACCCAAAAGGTACTCAAAAGAGTTTGCTAACTTAGCTGTTGCATGTGTTGCTGTTGTACACAACCGAGGACAGGTTGGAGCTGTGTCTAAGTCAGAGACAAAGACACAACAGAGAGTTGCTAGCCAAGGTAATGCAGATGCACTCATTCCTTGGAAGCCAGACAACCAGAGAGGTACACTGGGGAAACCAGTGGCGGGGAGTTCCAAGGGTGGAACTGTAACAACAGGGGAATGTTATGTGTATAGCAACTGTTTGTTTTCTTCTCTGGATCATGCTTTGCTTGCCGCAACACGCATTGATTCTTTTGGGGGAGGATGTTACGAAAAAGGAGCAATGCAGCAGCGAGCTCCAGGTGGCTGGAAAGCCAAACAGGATGTTGATGTTTTGGGACTGTACCGTGGGAACAAAGGACAGTCTATTCGGTGTACTGAGCACCGGATGTTAGCTCAGAGTCTCACATGATCTGTACTGGAAGTACATGGGAGGAGTATTCTCTCTCTGCTGTTGGTGTTAAGAGAGAGCAGTCACGTTTCTCTGTACTGCTGGAAGGACAGAAATAAAGGCATGTAAATACATTTCTGTCTGTCTCCTTCCCCTCCCTGGGATGGCAGGGGAGAGGGGAGGAGTGGTGTGTTCTTCTCACGTTGAGGAGGATCGCCGATTGAGATCTCGCCTGATCTTGCCAGGAGTCGCAGACGGGGAGGTCAACAAGGAACTCAGCCGGGTGCCTGGAGAATGGCCAATTCCTCTGATAAGGCTTGAGATTCCGACATCAGCAAGGATGCCTCCAGCAGGGCAACACCAAAGGGTGTGGGCCAATGAGGGTGTGGGCCAACCCCCTTTTGCAAAAATAATGGTGTTAATGGGGATGGGATTTTAACTTGGGTGGGTGTTGCTTATTTGAGGGGTAGGGTTGTTTTTAGTTGTTCTTAAATGTTATGTGTTACATGTTAATTTGTATTTTGTTTTTGTATTTTTTGGTTTTATAAGACTATTTTACAGCCTTTTAAATGTGTTTGTGGGAGGGGGCGTATTGTTTTGTTTTTATTTTAACTATTTACCTTGCATTTTCATCCTGTGAACAGCCCTGAGATAGTGTGAGGAAGGACGGTATATAAATCTAATAAATAATAATAATAATAATAATAATAATAATAATAATAATAATCAGAAGGTCTCCAGGGTTTTAAGCGGGAAGCCTTTCCTAGCTCTATCTGAATATGCCAGGGATTGAACACGGGACCCTTTCTGCATGCAGATCAGATGCTCTACCACTTTAGCTATGTCCCTTCCCATTAATTAACAACAATAACCCAGCACCCCACATTTTACGTAAGATAATATATGTGGTTCTTGTTATTTGCCATTGAAATAAGACAGCCTGGATCACTTCCTGGTGCAACTAGACTTCTCCATGACCCTTCCCCACTGCAGGAAGGTGGGACCTACTTGGATGGTCTGCCCCACCACGTAACGGATCCAAATGGTTTCCAAAGGGTGGCAGGGAATGTCTTATCCCATGTTGATGGCCTTTCAGCTGATTCGCAGGTGGCCCGCTGGAATGCGGAGTTAACCAGGGCTATCGACTGTCTGGCTCCAAAGCGCCCTCTCAGATTGCATGGAACCCAGACAGCCCCGTGGGTTTCCACGGATCTGAGGGCAATGAAACAACCGTTGAGACGGCTAGAGAGCCAGTGGGAGAAATCCCACTCCAAATCAGACAGAACATGGGTTAGAGCTCAACGTTGAGCCTTTCTTAGCCGCCTCTATTGCATCTGCAGAAAACAGCAGCAGAAGACTCAGGTGGTTTGCAATCTAACGGAACAACCTTCGCCATTGGGGCCTGGTGAGGACCCCAAGATCTCCTGCAATGGTTTTTTTGCAATGTTTTTTTGCAGATAAAGTTGCTCAGGTTCGGAAAGAGGTAGACTCCACCGTGGGAACAGGGCTGGGGCGGGAGAGTGCTAGAGTCCTGTCTAGTCAAGTTGCAAGGGATCAATTCCAATCTGTTACCTCCGAGAATGTGGACAGGCTGCTTGGACGAGTGAAACCGACCACCTGTCTCCTTGATCCTTGCCCATCCTGGCTAATAAAAGAGAGCTGGGAAGGGCTGGGCGATGGACTCTGCGGGGTGGTGAATGCTTCCCTTTGTAAGGGAGTCATCCCAGACCCACTGAAAGAAGTGGTTATTAAACCGCTTCTTAAAAAAAACATCTTTGGACTCAGCCCATATGGCCAACTATCACCCAGTATCAAATCTTCCATTCTTGGGCAAGGAAACTGAGCGGGTGGTTGCTGAACAATGTATGGAGGATGTGGACCATTTGGATCCCTTCTAGTCAGGATTCAGGCCTCATCAGGGGACTGAAATTACATTGGTTGCGCTTGTCAATTACCTCCGCCAGGCTAGGGACTAAGGTGAAAGCTTTTTCCTAGTTCTGCTGGATCTTTCAGCAGCCTTTGAGATCATTGACCATGACATCCTTCTGGACAGTCTAGAGGGGTTGGGAGCTGAGGGCAGTATTATACAGTGGTTCCGCTCCTTCCTCCTGGGCTGTGCCCAGAAAGTGGTGTTGGGGGATGAGTGTTCAGACCCCTGGGTGCTCACTTGTGGAGTGCCTCAGGGCTCTGTCCCCCACAAGTTGCAGTATAAGTTACAATGTCAGCTGAATTTGGGAAAACCACTTGAAGAATCTGTAGTGTTGAGCTATTTCAATTGCTTTTGTTTTATTTGCTCATTGCAAACAGTTTAAAGTCTGTAAATTTTGATAATAAACCTGATGAGCAATGGGGATTGAATAATTTCAATTGCAACTGTATATGAAGTCATTAGAAGAGATCATCAGGGCGTTTGGGCTGGGTGTTCACCAGTATGCAGACAATACCCAGCTCTACCTCTCATTTAAATCACAAGCCCTGTCGTGTTTCAAGTGTAGGGAGAAAGGCCACCTGCAACGTGACTGCAGGAAGCGCCAGAAGCCCAAGGAAGCTACAAGGAGCGGAGGGGTCAGAGGCAAGAATTGTGCCAAGCCCAGCTCTACCTAGGCATTTGCTTTGATCATGCAATGCACCACCTCACCTACTCATAATGCTTTTGTGGTAGATAGGGGGGGAGCCTCTATAGCCGCGCGTCACCTCTCCAGCCAGGAGAGCGCACGCGGGGCTAAAGAAGCCATAGCCCCGCGACCCTCTCCCGGCTGGAGAGGTGACGCGCGGCTATGGCAGGAGCCTCTTTAGCCGCGCGCCACCTCTTCAGCCGAGAGAGCGCGCGTGGGGCTAAAGAAGCCCCGCTTACCCTCTCCCGGCTGGAGAGGTGACACGCGGCTATGGCAGGAGCCTCTTTAGCTGCTCGCCACCTCTCCAGCTGGGAGAGCGCATGCGGGGCTAAAGAAGCCACAGCCCCGAGCCCCTCTCCCAGCTGTAGAGGTGACGCGCGACTATGGCAGCAGCCTCTCCGCTGCGCCTTTCCGCTGCTCCCTGACCGCCGCCAGCCCCAAAGAGCAGGTCGAAAGGAACCTGAAGCCTGGAGAGCGAGAGGGGTCGGTGCACACGGCCCCCTCTTGCTCTCCAGGCTTCCAAGGTAGCCGACTGAACGACTTAAACGGCACCTTGTTTTAGAGCGGGAAAACAAGAGGGGGGAAATTCTCCCCCTCTCTGCGCAGCGCCTCCTGCCGCTTCGCTGAAGGGGCGCTGGGCAGAGAGGGGGAGATTTTTTTTTCTTGTTCTCCCCCCTCTAAAACAAGGTGCGTCCTATTGTCCGGTGCGTCCTATGGTGCGAAAAATACGGTAAATCATGTGCAGAACATGATTGCTCCAAAGGGTAAAATATCTGACAGGGAAGCCAAAGAGCCCTACCAAATTGTGCACGCAGCCATCTTTAGGTAAAGCACAATATTTCATGGTATGGATAGACCAGTTTTCAAGATATATTTATGTTTTCTTGCTCAAGTAGAAGTCAGAAGCGTTTCCTAAGTTCTTTTTTTTAAAAAAAAAAAAGATATTTATTAGAATTTTACAAAATGAAAAAAGAAAAAAGAAAAATACAAAGTAAAAATAGATAAAAGAGGGGGGATCACCAGGAGAACCAAAGATGGAGGAAGAAGAAGAAAGGAGTGGAAGACAGTCGGAGGAGGAGGAAGAGGAGGAGGAAGAAGGAGACTCGGCGAATTTATAAAGAAAAGGAAACTCACGCAAATGGTGGGCACCATGGGGTTAAAAATTTGGAACTGGAATATTAATGGGATGAATAATAAAAAAAGAGGAATAAAATTGAACAATTTTTGAAAAAGAAAAACCTGGATATTATTTGTATGCCAGAAACGCATGTGGCTAGAAGACACAAAAAAATTCTAATTAATAAAAGATTAGGGAATGAATTTGAATCTTCAGATAAAGAAAAGAAAAGAGGGGTGGTATTGTATGTTAAAAATAAGATTGAAGCCAAACAAATCTTTAAGGATGATGAAGGAAGGATGATTGCGATTCGAATCAACTGGCAAGGAGAAAATTTGGTTGTAGTGGGGGTCTATTTGGTTGTAGTGGGGGTCTATGCACCAAACGGTAACAAAACTGAATTCTTTGAAAACCTAGAAGAGAAATTACTCGAGTACATGGATCAGAAAATTATTTTAATGGGTGATATGAATGGGGTGGTTTCCTTAGAAATGGACAGACGGAGAGAAGGAGCAAGCAAAGAAGGGAAATTACCAAAATCTTTTTTTTCAATGGTAAAAAATTGCAACCTGATAGATATCTGGCGGTTTAGGCACCCGTTGGACAAACAATTCACTTTCTATTCGGAACCAAATCAGTCGATGTCACGGTTAGATCAGGTCTGGATTTCAAGTGAATTGATACCAAGAACTAAACAAATAGAAATCAGACCTAAAGTAATTTCAGACCATAATCCGATTGAATTTGAGTTGGAGAGTTTTGAGAAAAGAACTTTTAGATGGAGATTAAAAGAATATCTCTTAGATGACCAAAAAATTGTAGAAAATGCACAGAAGAAGCTAACAGATTATTTTGCTGATAATTGTGATAAAGGTACAAAGAGTAAAGTGGTCTGGGACGCGAGTAAGGCTGTAATAAGAGGTTACTTTATCCAACAGAATGCAATTAAAAATCGGAATAGAGAGAGAGGAAAAGAGGAAATTTTAAAGCAAATATTGGACAATGAACTAAAACTAATCAAGAAACCTAACTGCCGGAAAATAAAATAAAAGATCAAAATTTTACAAGCCCAGTTTGCCACAATAATAAATAGAGAGGTGGAATGGAATATTAAAAGATTAAGACAAAGGAACTTTGAATTCTCAAATAAACCTGGCAAGTGGCTTGCGTGGCAAATTAAGAAAAGGAAAGAACAGAGCACAATAAATAAAATTATTGTAGAGGGAGAAGAAATAAGCGATCCAAAAGGAATTAGGAAAGAATTTTTGGACTATTATAGAAGTCTTTATAAAAACAAGGAGAGAAACAATTCGAGGAGAATAGAGAGATTTCTGAAGGATAAAAGGGTGCAGAAAATCCCAACAGATAAAAAACAACAATTGAACGCTCCTATCGAAACAGATGAGATAGTAGAAGTAATTAAAGAACTGAAGAGAGGGAAAGCCCCAGGACCTGATGGATTCACTGCGGGTTATTACAAAGAGATGAAATCTATCTTGGTGAACCCTCTGAAGGAGGTGATGAATAATATCCTAAGAGAAGAAGAAATTCCGGAAACATGGAAAGAGGCATATGTTACATTTATTCCAAAACAAGATGCAGATCCAACCCAAGTCAAAAATTATAGACCGATTTCACTGCTGAATATAGATTATAAAATCTTTGCAGGAGTTCTGGCGAGGAGGATGAAGACTCTATTATCAGAAATTATCCACAAGGATCAAGCGGGCTTCCTTCCTGGCAGGCAGATGAGAGACAATATAAGGAACATAATTAATATGTTGGAATATCTGTCTGCCAGGTACGACAAACAAGCTATAATGATGTTTGTGGATGCAGAGAAAGCATTCGATAATGTGGCATGAGACTTTATGTTGAAAAATTTGGAATATATGGAAGTGGGCAAAGATTTTCTTAATGGGATAAAAGCAATTTATAGGGAGCAGAAAGCTAAACTGATCATAAACAATGTAGTAACGGAAGAAATAAAGATACAGAAAGGAACGAGACAGGGCTGCCCACTCTCCCCACTTCTATTTATAACGGTGCTAGAAGTCCTTCTGAATTCAATTAGGCAAAACAAAAAAATAAAAGGAGTAACAATCGGTCACAACGAGTACAAAATTAAAGCATTCACAGACGACTTGGTAATAATGACTGAAGATCCCTTAACTACAATCGAAGAAATTTTAAAGGAAATAGATTTGTTCGGAGATGTGGCAGGCTTCAAATTAAATAAGAGGAAAACCAAAATGATAGTTAAAAATATGGACCAGAGGGCAATAGAAACAATTCAACAACACTCACAGATAGAGGTGGTTAAAAAAGTGAAATATCTTGGAATTTGGGTAACTCCTAAAAATATAGATTTATATAAGAACAATTATGAAACAGTGTGGAAAGAAATCAGAAAGGACCTGGAAGTGTGGGGAAGTCTAAAATTGTCATTCTGGGGAAGGATCAACACAATTAAGATGAATGTGCTACCAAGGTTGTTGTTTTTATTTCAGACCATTCCAATAATTAAGGGGAACGGAGTCTTTAAGGAGTGGCAAAGGGTGCTCTCGAGATATATTTGGCAGGGCAAAAAACCGAGAATTCAGTTTAAATTGTTAACAGATATAAGAGAAAGAGGAGGTTTTGCCCTGCCAGATTTGAAATTATACTATGAGGCATCATGTCTCTGCTGGCTGAAAGAATGGGTAAAGCTAGTAAATAATGAATTGTTAGATTTGGAGGGTTTCGACAACAGGTTCAGCTGGCACACTTATTTGTGGCACGGAAAAAGGAAAGTACATAAGGGATTCGAAAATCACATCTTTCGAGGTCCATTAATTGAAGTATGGGAAAGGTACAAAAACCTGCTGGAGCCTAAAGTTCCACACTGGTTATCACCTCTTGAAATGTTAAGTGTGAAAAAGATTAATATGAGAAGTAACTGGGTAACATACAGCCAATTACTAATTAAGGAAGGGGGGAAATGGAGATTGAAACCTTATGGGCAGGTCAAAGAATTAGTATTTGATTGGTTACAGTATTTCCAAATAAATGCAATGTTTATAAAAGACAGTAAAGAAAGAGGATATGTGGATAAAGACTCCAAATTTCAGACGGAAATTATAGATAATGATGTGAAAATTTTATCTAAAATGTATAAGATGTTGTTAGATTGGAATTTAGTAGATGAGGAAGTCAAGTCCGTTATGATTCACTGGGCTAGAGATGTGGGTCATAGTATACAATTCGAAGACTGGGAAAAACTCTGGAAAGATGGATTAAATTTTACAGCATGTACGACAATAAAAGAAAATGTCATGAAGATGTTTTATAGGTGGTATATAACACCTATAAAATTATCGAAAATGTACAAAGTTTGTAATAAGTGCTGGAAATGCAAAGACAAGGAAGGCTCCTTTTACCACATGTGGTGGGAGTGCAGAAAAGTGAAAGAATTCTGGGAAAAAATATATAGTGAACTCAAGAAGATTCTAAAATATACGTTTTTAAAGAAACCAGAAATCTTCCTATTGGGGATTTTAGGGAACGAGATACAAAAGAAGGATTGTAAATTTGTGTACTATGCGGTTACAGCAGCAAGGGTAACGCTAGCCCAGAAGTGGAAACAGCAGGAAATACCAACGGTGGATGAGTGGAGAGCAAAATTATTAGATTACGCGGAGTTGGATAAATTGACAGGAAAGATTAGATATCTAAGAGACCAAAAGTTCATTAAGGACTGGGGAAAATATGTAGACTACCTGGAATATATAAGTGAGGGTCAAACAACGTTAAGGGGATTTAAAGAAGCATTGTGAAAGACGAAGAGTTATTGACTAAAGGGAATAGAAGAGAGAGAGAGATATATTGTCAATACAAGCCAGGAAATGCGTAATTTTAATTATTTCCACGAATGATTTACGGATAAGTTGAAGGAAGTCTTATAAGAGATGGAAATGTGAAATTTTTGAGGTGAATTATGTAATGTGTATGTTTTTTCTTCTTTTTCTTTATTTTTTGGTTTATTTTTTATTTGTAAATCAATAAAAATTTACGATGTAAAAAAAAAAAAAAGAATTTATGTAATGTGCTGAAGAACTTTTTACTTTGTGCTTTTTCACAAACACTTAATATACTTCTTTTGCGTTGAACTAAAATTGGAACTTCGAAAAAAAAAATAGATAAAAGAAAAAACAATTCCATCTTTCCATCACTTTCTTTCTTTTTTTTTAAATAAAATTTTTATTAGTTTTTCAACATATAATATAAGACAATACAAACAACAAACACTAACAAACAAACATATAAACATGTATAATTTCATAAGTTTTTTCGTATACCCAATTTCAACGACTTCCCCATGCCTCCCTTTTCTGCATCCCTGTTTTAAACTTTTTTCAGCAACCCCTAGTCTGAATTACTTATAAATTCCTTTCTGTAACCCTTTTCTTTCCTCTTATCCAATCATATCTCTGCAAATCTGCTATACTTTACCCATAACATTTTAACACTCAGTAATTTTGCAAGAATTTTTAAGATAAAATTTAATTTCCATCACTTTCTTTCGTTTGCCTATTTCCCGGACCTCCTCACACCTCCCTTTTTGTATTCCAGTTCAGTTTGTTAGTTCAGCAAATCCTTCCCCTCTTTGTTTATCCTAATCTTTAATCTTAAAATAATATAACATTAAATTTTTGTCTGTTAATAGTCCATTTTTTTTTCATACTCCTTATAGCATTATAGCTAAAAACCACATAACTTTCATCCAACATCATTTTAACACTCATTAATTTTACAATATTTCTGTAGGTAGTCTTTAAATTTCTTCCAATCTTCTTCAACCGACTCTTCTCCCTGGTCTCGGATTCTGCCGGTCATTTCTGCCAGTTCCATGTAGTCCATCACCTTCATCTGCCATTCTTCCAGGGTGGGTAGATCTTGTGTCTTCCAATACTTTGCAATAAGTATTCTTGCTGCTGTCGTAGCATACATAAAGAAAGTTCTATCCTTCTTTGGCACCAGTTGGCCGACAATGCCCAGGAGAAAGGCCTCTGGCTTCTTCAGAAAGGTATATTTAAATACCTTTTTCATTTCATTATATATCATCTCCCAGAAAGCCTTAATCCTTGGGCACGTCCACCAAAGGTGAAAGAATGTACCTTCAGTTTCTTTACATTTCCAACACTTATTATCGGGCAAATGATAGATTTTTGCAAGCTTGACTGGTGTCATGTACCACCTGTATATCATTTTCATAATATTCTCTCTTAAGGCATTACATGCCGTAAACTTCATACCTGTGGTCCACAACTGTTCCCAGTCAGCAAACATAATGTTATGTCCAACATCTTGTGCCCATTTAATCATAGCAGATTTCACCGTTTCATCCTGAATATTCCATTTCAACAGCAAGTTATACATCTTTGACAGAATCTTAGTTTTGGGATCTAACAGTTCCGTTTCCAATTTTGATTTTTCCACCTGGAATCCAATTTTCTTATCCGAATTGTATGCCTCAGAAGCGTTTCCTAAGTTCAAGGAATTCTGCGCTTGGCTGCAGAATGCCCACAAGAGACAAGTGGGTTGTCTTTTCACTGACGGCAGAATTCTCTTCTCAGCAGTTTGAAGCTTTTCTAGCTGAGAAAGGAATCCAACAGAGCTCCATGGCAAAATGGTCTCTGTGAAAGGGCAAATCAAACGCTCCAGCAGGGCATGAAATCTCTCGAGTGATGCTAATTTGCCTGATTCATATTGGGCCGAAGTTTTCAATTGTTTTACTTATGTGCATAACAGAAAAAAATCTTCACCAATAGGTTGCATACCTTATGAAAAGTTGTTTGGCAGGAAACCATTTGTTAAACAGTTGAGAATTTTTGGTTCTGACATGTGGGTTCACACACCTCAGAGCACCAAGCTGAGCAAACGTGGTATGCATGGAATATTCGTGGGATACGAAAAAGGTGCTTACAGAGTATTAATGTCTGACACGAAGACAGTGAGATTCACTAGGAGTGTTGAATATAATGCAAAGTGGGGAGAAAATGTAGGAATTTTCCAATGTTATCCTGATACTAATAATGATGAGAAATCTGATGATGACACAGGTTCAGACACCAGTTCAGTGAGAGGTGGTAGTGCTGCTGATGACAGTGATGACACGGCAGACTACAAGAGTGCAAAGGCCTCACTCAGACCATCCGAAGAGTCTGACACTGATTGGGGTCTGGAGCCACAGTTTACTATTGGCCGCAATTCTCCTAAGAAAGAGGAGATTAGTCCTGAAGACTTGTGCATAATTCGCAGATCTGAAAGAGCCACAAAGGGCAGACCACCTAAAAGATTTGTTGATGAGTTTGAAAAGACAGCTACAACTGTTATAAATAACTCAGGGAAGATTCAAGAGCCTTCAAGCTTCCAAGAGGTCAAAGAGTTAACCTCGAAGGATGCTGAACCATGGTTAAATGCCATGCAGGCTGAGCTAAATTCCTTAGAGAGAAACAAAACATGGGAACTAGTTCCAATGGTACCAGGAATGAAGCTAATTGATAGCAAATGGGTCTTTAAGGCCAAGACAAACCAGAGTGGCAAGGTAGTGAGACATAAGGCCAGGTTGGTCGCAAGAGGATTTTCGCAGGTACTAGGTCAAGATTATCACGAGACCTACTCTCCCACCATGAAGTATGAGAGCATTAGGCTTATGCTCAAAATTGCTGCAAAGGAGAAACTAAACGTTTCTCATCATGATGTCAACACTGCATTTCTGTGCGGGGACCTGGGTGAACAGATTTATATGCATTCACCTGACGGAATATAGGTAAAGAAAGGATTGATTTGTGTTCTAAAAAAATCCTTGTATGGTCTCAAACAAAGTGCCCGGTGTTGGAATACTTAATTAACAGAGACGTTTTCTCTAGACTTTCATCAAGGCAAAGCAGATCCATGTTTGTTTATCAAAACAAACTGTATTGTGTATGCTTTGTTGATGATCTTTTCTTTTGGAAAGATCAGGCTTTGTACAAAATAACCCTAGCTCAACTGAAGGAGCATTTTGATATGAAAGATCGTGGCAATGTAACAAACTATCTTTCTCTGGAGGTAGAAAGAAACCAGGGAGGTGATATCTTGGTACACCAATCACAGAAAACTGCTAATGTATTGACCAAACTGAATTTGGTTGACGCAAACCCTGTAGATACACCAATGGTGACAGGCTGTTAGATGACACTGACAAAGCATTTTCTGATGTTGCTCTGTACAGATGTATTCTAGGCAAGCTAAATTTTATTGCCCGGTGTTCGAGGCCTGATATAGCTGTCAGCATTAATTTGCTGAGCAGACACACTAACAATCCTACGATTAAAGACTGGAAGGCACTGAAACACATAGCACGCTATGTAAAGAGGTCTATGCACTACAGACTAAAATTTACCAACCAAAAATCTGGAGGTCTTGAGATTTTTGCAGATGCAAGTTTCAGAGGTGACATCACAGACAGCAAGAGCACTTCTGGAGTGTGCTACATGTATAACCAATGTATTTTCAAATGGTCATGTAAAAAGCAGACAACAGTAAGCCTAAATTCTTACAAGGTTGAATTGAATGCACTGTCATATGCACTTCTGGATTGTGAATAGTTATTACAGCTGTTTAAAGACCTAAGAGTGAATGTGAAATGTCCTATTTAAATGTATCAGGACAATAGAGCATGTTTGTCTTTACTCACTACAGAGGGATGTAAGCAAAGAACACTTACAATTAAGATTACAACGTGCAAGGGAGTGTATTCAGAAAGGACTTATTCAAGTATCATACATGCTGGGAAATGAAATTCCAGCCGATCTGTTATCAAAAGTTGTTAACAGGGAACAACTTCAGATTTATATACAGCGGTTGCAATTAGGCTGAAACACTGCAGCTGCGGGTTACTTGAAATGGGGGAGGATGTTAGGATTTCACCCCTCCCTATGCTGCAGTTATAGGATTGTTGGATCACGTGTCTGTATGCAATGCATTTCAGCTGCTGATTGTTACAGCTATATAAGCAGAAAGGGAGATATACTGTTTGCTCCATTCCTCCCACTGTTCTCTCACAGTGATGTTTTGTTTCAGCATTCTCTCCGAGGAAGAGAAAGAGGAACCATGTTTATTTTGTAGTGTTTGTACTGTTATGTTTGATTTCGTTACAATAAATAAGGATTAGATGTTACACCTCAAGGCTAACGTGTCTATTTTGGACTCTGCTGGTCGTGTGCTCATGTCCCAGGAGGGTATGGGTCGCATCAGCGTGACGGGAGACTGGAGTGATAAATCCTGGGCGGCGCTGCATTGGGGGAAGGCACAAGGCCTTGGCGTTATCTCCCAACAAATGTAACTATTTTCCAAACTTATCCCATTGATGATGGCTCAGATGGGGAATCTGATAATGACAGTGACAGTGGGAGCACAGGTAGAAGTTCCACTGATGCAGCAGATTACCAGAGTGCAATTACATCGCTCAGACCATCAGAACAGACTGATCGAGAATTGGAGGAACCACTGTTCACTATGAGTCACTATTCTCTCAAAGAAGAGAAGCCCTATAAAGAAGACCTGTGCCTGATGCGCAGATCTGAAAGAGCTATGGGGGGAAAGCCCACTAGGTATGCTCGTGAGTTTGCTAACACAGCTATTGCAAATATAGCTGTGGCTAGTAGCTCAGGACAGGTTTCAGAGCCTGAGGTCTTGCAAGGGGTACAGGGTTTGTCCTCAAAGGATGCGAAACCACACTCAAAGGCTGCAAGGGTCAACACTGTTTCTTCAGACAGGAACAGAGCTAAGGCTCTAGTCCCATGGAAGGAAGGTAACCAGAAGTGCAAAATGGTCAGGCACGAGGCCAGTCCAGCTGCAGGGAGTTCCAAACGTGGAACGGGTACTACAGGGGTATATTATGTGTATGACAACAGTATGTTCACTTCACTTACTGCTGTGTTAGCCTATGCAGCATTGGTTACCTGAAATGGGGGAGAGTGTTAACATTTCACTCCACCGACGCTGCATTTGAGTTTGTTGTAAATCACATGCCTGTCTGAGAAGACTGTGGGAATGGAAGACAGCCTTATCTCTCTTTCATTGTATGTACATTGGACTGTACTTTCACTTCTTCTGTTCTCTCGGCGCTGGAGAGAACGGACGCCATTATGCTGTAGTCTGTGTTAGGATTCTTACTCCATGTTTGAAGCCTTGGGATTGTTGTCTATCACATGACGGTGTGTTTTCATCCCACAGTGTGGGAAGTGATGGAGACAGGATGTTTATGTTACTGTGTTCCGTGAAGTGGGACTATTGTCTTTTGTTCTTTTTCTCTTTGCCGTCTGATGAGAAAGAGGAAGCAGCTAAGTCAGAATGCTCCAAGTGTATTATATGTAAATAAAAGTAGATTAGCCAAAATGCTGTGCTGCTGAGTTCTGTTACGCAAACTGCAAATACTCTGCAGGATCCCTAAGTGTGCTGATGCTTCTTGGTATCAGTCGCTGTGATGTTCCGTCTGAAGAAAGCTTTTGAAGCTCCCGAACGACCGACCAGGAGGGAGAGAAAATGCCAGTCGGGCATGTGTCTCTGCCAGGGTCCTACACGCGAGTAGGATGATCCTAACATGGTCATGGGCCCAGGGATTGGGGCCACAGACCCAGTGCCAGCAGAGGAAGGACCGGGGGCTGTTTTTGTCCCAGTTGGAGTCTCCTGGAACTGGCAGAGTGAAGGCAGAAGGAGACAGTCTGTGAGTATAGCAAATGCCTAAAAGTGAAAGTAAAGACAGGCTGGACTGTTTTTGTGCCCGTGAACAGAAGAAGGCAAGAGGCCTTTGAAGTTCTTGCCAGGCACTAATTACAGCTGGCAGAAGCAGAAGTAGGCTTGATTTATAGTGGCCATCTGATAAGGACTGTAAAAAGGTAGTTTCAGCTTGAACTAAGCTGTGGAATAGACCTTTCTAGAAGGGGCAAAAATCCCACTCCCTAAGTTACATAGAGGAAATGGGAAAAGCTCCTTTTCGACAGAGAGAGAAAAGCTGCTTGGTGCTGCAAGCCTTTGCCAAGAATGTAGCCCTGGTTTATGTGCTACAAAGGGAGGACATTTCCCGATGCTTCTGAATCATTCCCTGAGCAGAGAATGGGTAGTGGCAGAAAGTGAAAGCTGGAGGAGTGCTGCGGCAAGACTTGTGAAGCTATGGGGGAGTAAGTCCCCCGATGAAGCTGCATAATAGCAGACAAGGCAAAAGGCCTGGGAAGAATTGGGGGGGGGCGGGGCGGGCGGGTTGTTTTGTTCCCAGAACTGAAAAGGCAGTTTGAGACAAAGGCTGTGTCTTATGCCAGACAGTGTGTATGTTCAGCAGGAATTGAAGCTGCGTCACACGATGGACACTTCAAGATGGCGGGGGCTGCTAAACGGGATGCCAGAGAGGTTCAGAGGGCTAGATTTGCTGTCTCCGACGCCCACACGCAGTGGGAGGCAATTGCTGAGCGGACTGCCAGAAGTAATACCCCAGGGAAAGCTGATACAGTATCCCAGAGAGGGTTGCGTTCCTGACACTGAAAGCTTCACAGAAGAGAGGCTTTTGAAGGAAGAATGCACAAGGGGGGTGTTTCCTGTTCCTGTTAAGGGCGAGAAATCTCCAAAGCAGGAGTAGCAAGGGGAGTTGACTGCCATGTCATCCCAATCTTCACTGCAACCAGCAGGTGGCACTGCTGTGTTTGAAGCAGTGGAAAGTTTTTCCTGTGAGAAGTTTGGACAGAGTTCAAAAGTCAGGAACATTTGCAGCGTTTCCAACAGGGGACATGAAGCAAGGCCAGAGATGCAAAGATGCAGCGCAGATATGGTGACTAGCTGTTCCAGTACAGAGATGCAAGAATCTTTTGTGCTAGATTCTGAGGCAAAGAAACACCTTTGTGGAAGATGGAACTGGTTCACCGCGTGTACACCACAGAAGGGTCTGATCCACCAGTCGGGTGGAGACTTCTTGGAGGTACATAGCACCGGGATCGTGGAACCGAAAAGCTGTAAAGTTGTGATGTCTAATGTGTTTTTCATTCCAGGTTGAGAAGCCCAGCTGATGCAGCCTGGATGTTCTGTTTATGTCAACAAACAGCGTGCAACCATCCAGAAGAACGAAAGCGACATTATAAATGGCTTGTTCTTACTATGTTGTGATGTTAACATGGGGGATGGTGGGAAAGTTGGAGAGACAAGTGATGCCATGTCTGATAACCATCTTTTTCATGCAGGATGTGTGCATGGGTCTTCCAGGTTGCTGGTGTCTGACACAAAGATGGTCAGGTGTACCAAATGTGCTCAGGACAAAGCAAAGGAAGGAGGCGATATGGGTATCTTACAAAGGCACCCTATTGGTAATGGAGATTCTGATGTATGGATTCAGAGGCAACAGAGTGACACGCTCAGCAAACATAGTTTGCAAGGCCTTTCCCTGGATTCAGACAAAAGTTCTGCTAGGGACTGCGACAAGGTAAACCCAAGATGTGCAAAGGGACCAACAGATGGGTCTGACATGTGGGTGCAGACGTCACAAGGCAGGAAGCATAGATTCTTCCTCGGGTATGGTGGCTTGTACAAAGTACTGAGACCTCATGCCAAGATGATTTTACTCACGAGGGATGTTGAGTGCAGTGAAAAATGGGGAGGAAATGTGTGTGTTTTCCAAGGCAACCCCATTGCTTCAGACTCAGATACTGAGTCTACTGCTGATGCTGAAAGTGAGGCGAGTTCCACTGATACAGTGAAAGACATGCGCCTGGTGTACAGATCTGAGACAGCTACCACCAGGTATGCTCAGGAGTTTGCTAACACAGCTATTGCAGTTTTAGCTGTGGCTAGTGGCTCGACACAGGTCTTGGAATCCGAAGTCTTGAAAGGGATACAGGGTTTGTCCTCAAAGGACGGGAAACCACACCCAAAGGCTGTAAGGGTAGACACTGTTTCCTTGGAGAAGAAAGCTGAACCATGTCCAAAGGCCATGTGTGCCAACACCGATTCCTCAGAGAGGAACGAGGCTAGGGTTCGAGTCCCAACAAAGCCAGGTGTGAAACTTCTTGATAGTCAGGAGAACTATGACGCCAAGACTAGTCAGAAGTGCAAGATGGTAAGGCCCAAGGCCAATCCAGTTGCATGTAGTTCCAAGGGTGGAACGGATGGTACAGGGGTATACTGTGTGTATGACATCTGTATGGTTGTTGCAGTTACACTGATGACTACAACACTGCTCATGCATCGGGGGAGGATGTTAGGATTCTTGCTCCGTGTCTGCAGTCATGGGATTGTTGTCTATCACATGATGGTGTACGTTTTCATTCCACAGTATGGGAAGTGACGGAGACAGGATGTTTATGTCACTGTGTTCCGTGAAGTGGGACTATTGTTTTTTGTTCTTTTTCTTTTTGCTGTCTGATGAGAAAGAGGAAGTATTATATGTAAATAAAAGTAAATTAGCCAAAATGCTGTGCTACTGAGTTCTGTTACGCAAACTGCAAATACTCTGTAGGATCCCTAAGTGTGCTGATGCTTCTTGGTATCAGCCACTGTGATGTTTGGGCTGAAGAAAGCTTTTGAAGCTCCCGAACGACTGACCAGGAGGGAGAGAACATGCCAGTCAGGCATGTGTCTCTGCCAGTGTCCTACACCTGAGTAGGACGATCCTAACAGTCTGTATATAGAGTGTAAATAAATAGTAGCTTAGATCTACAATGTCCCACGCTTCTTGCTGTGTAACGCTAGAAGTATAGTGTGCATAAATCAAGCTGATTTATGTTGCTGGAGCACCCTGGAGAAGAAGGGAGATGCCTTTTCCAGTGCCGCACACATCGGAGGACGCTCGGAGTTTCAGGGGCTTGCAGGCGGCCCCAGGGCAAATTCCAGCAGTTGAATCCCAACACTAAGTAAAAGCAAAAACAAAAGAAGTGCCATGGTCGGATCACTTCCTGCGATCCTTCACTTTTCTGCGATCCATCACTTTTCCGCGACCCTTCCCCTCTGCAGGGAGGTGGGACCGATTCGGATGGTCCGCCCCCGCCACTTAATGGATCCAAATGTGTCAGGGGTCTGCCTTCAAGGGAGGGAAGAGAGACAGGAACGTACAGACAGCCTCCTCCTTTGTTGAGCAGCTGCACCTTGTCAGAGTCTGGTGAAAGCGAGCCTTTAGGAGAAACGGATGACGAGAGAAAGGGGGGGGGGAGGATGCAAGGGCTCAGTCAGGCTGAGATGAGCCACGACACCGCTCCCAGGGAGTTGGAAGTGCCTCTTCCGTCGCATAGTTTTTGCCAGGGAATTACACGTAAGGAAAAGAGGCGGAGAGGGGTTTCCCCGGGCTTTTATGCTGGAGGGCAAACAGGAAGAAGGCACTTCCGGAATCTGCTAGTGATTGAGGCAGACATTGATTTTGGACCTCTGGACTGTACATAGTTTTGCACTCAATAAAACCTGTAAAAGACAGGTGGGAGTCCTGGCTGTTATCTTCGTGAGCAACCACACACACTCCTCACAAAAAGGTTTCCAGAGAGTGGTAGGGAATGTTTTATCCCATGTTGATGGCCTTTCAGCGGATTCCCTGGTGGACTGCTGGAATGCGGAGTTAACCAGGGCTATTGACTGTCTGGCTCCAAAGCACTCCAACTGAATGGAGCCCGGACAGCCCCGTGATTTTCTCCAGAGCTGAGGGCGATGAAACAATCACTGAGACAGCTAGAGAACCAGAACCAGTGAAGGGGGTGAATGTCTTGCGTGAGTGTGTGGAGGCGGTTGGAGGATGGATGGCGGCTAACAGATTGAGATTGAATCCTGACAAGACAGAAGTACTGTTTCAGGGGGGTAGGGGGTGGGTGGGGGACTGTCACCATCAGTGTTTCTGCTGGGTTTGCATCAACCAAATTCAGCCTGGTTAATACACCAGCAATTTTCTGTGTTTGGTGTACCAGAAAATTACCTGCTTGGTCCTTCTCCACCTGCAGAGAAAGATAGTTGGATACCTCACCAAGATCCTTCATGTCAAAGTGCTCCTTCAGCTGAGCTAGGGTGCTTTGGTACAAAGCCTGATTCTTCCAAAACAAAAGAAGATCATCAAAAAAACATAAACAATACAGTTTGTTTTGCCCCTCCTCTTTGACAAACACACATGCCTTGGTGAAAACCTAGAGAAAGCAATGTCTCAGTGAGTTTTGTGTCACAACACCTAGCAACTCTGCTTGAGGCCATATAGGGACTTCCGTAGTTTACAGACCATTCCCTTCTGTACCTGCACTCCATCAGGTAGAAGCATATACAGCTCCTCCCCCAAAATCCCATACAAAAAAAGCTGTGTTCACATCGTGATGAGAAACGTGCAGTTTCTCCTATGCAACAATCTTGAGCATTAGTCTAATGCTCTCATACTTGACGGTGGGTGAGTAGGTCTCGTGGTATTCCTGTCCTGGTATCTGTGAAAAACCTCTGGCGACCAGTCTGCCTTTGTGCCTGACAACCTTGCCATTCTGGTCTGTCTTGGGCTTGAAGACCCATTTGCTGCCAACCAGCCTCATTCCTGGGACTGTTGGCACCAGCTCCCAGGTTTGGTTCCTATTCAAGGAATCAACTTCAGCCTTCATGGCATTAAGCCATGGTTCAGCATCCTTCGAGGTTAACTCCTGGAAGCTTGAAGGTTCCCACACCTTTTCTGAGCTACCAAGAACAGCAGTTGCTGTCTTAGCAAACTCATCAGCAAATCTCTTTGGAGGTTTGCCTTTTGTGGCCCTTTCAGATCTGCGTGCTAGACGCAAGTCTTCTGGACTCATCTCCTCCTTCTTAGGAGAAAAGTGGCCAATGGTGAACAGTGGTTCTTCCAGTTCAATGTCAGACGCATCAGATGGTCTGACTGAGGCCTTTGCGCTCTTGTAGTCTGCTGTGTCATCACTGTCACTGACAGCAGCAGCAGCGCCGCCCACTGAGCTAGAATCTGAACTCTGATCATCATCCTCAGCTTCCTCATCATCTTCATCCCCCTCTGAGTGACTCTGGAAAATTCCCACATTCCCCCCCCCTTAGGATTGTACTCAACACTCTTTGTGAACCTAATGGACAGTCATGAATAGCCTGTATGCACCTTTTTCGTACCCCATGAACAAACCATGTGCCCCACGCTTCCCAAGCTTGCTGCTCTGTGGGGTGCGGACCCACATGTCAGAACCAAAGATTCTCATGTGCTTGACGTAAGGTTTCTTACCAAACATCTTCTCATAGGGAGCACAACCAATAGGCGATGACAGTCTCCTATTATACGTATAAACAAAAGTATTCAAAGACTCCGCCCAATATTTCTCAGGGAGTTTGGCATCATGCAACAAGGTTTTTAGGCCTTGCAGCAAAGTTTGGTTTGCCCACTCGCAAAGTCCATTCTCCCATGGAGATCTGGGACTTGAGAGTTCGTGCTGGAGTCCCTTCTCAGTCAGGAAAGCTTCAAACTGCTGAGAAGTGAATTCACCGCCTCGATCAGTAAACAAACAGCCAATGAGTTTACTGTGAGCATTCTCCAACCAAGCACAGAACGCCTTGAACCTAGGAAACACTTCTGACTTCTGCTGGAGCATAAACACATGAATGTACCTAGAAAAAGAATCAATTAAAACCATGAAGTACCTTGCTCCACCCAAAGAGGGAGCAAGTGGACCAACCAGGTCTGCGTGGACTAGCTGGTAGGGTTTGGAAGCCTGTCTGCTAGACACCTTGCCTTTTGGAGCAACCTTCACCTTGTTCTCTGCACAAGATACACATTTCATGTGAAACTTACAGGGCTTGATGTTCAAACCCTGAACCAACCCAGGCATTTTGGCCAGTGCCTGCCAAGACATGTGACCAAATCTTCGGTGCGCCTCGTGAATACATCCTGCATGAAGAACTTTGTTAGTTTGTGCAACACAACAAGATTCAACATTAGACACACCAACAGCTTTGTCATCATAAGTTATCAAGAACAAGCCATCAACAAACTTTGCATGCAAAATGTCCTCTTTGCCCTTCCTGATGACACAGATGCCCTTCTTGAAAGAAATCTCAAAGTCTTGCTCAGTCAGCTGTGGGATGCTGAGCAAATTGTCTGCAGAATCTGGAACAAAAAGTACTTTGCTGATGATTGTATGCAGACTTGCCAGTTTCACTCTCCCGACTCCTGCAACTCTCAG
Source organism: Podarcis raffonei (assembly GCF_027172205.1). Lineage (NCBI taxonomy): Eukaryota > Metazoa > Chordata > Lepidosauria > Squamata > Lacertidae > Podarcis > Podarcis raffonei. The sequence continues at coordinate 26,566,593 of NC_070620.1, forward strand.
AGTCTTACCATCAGCCTGCTGAATTTCCCCATCCTGAGGTGTGAAGGAAATAAACAGATGCCGATCCTTCGCTACGTGCGTCAACGCTCCTGAATCCACAACCAATCTGCCTTTGGCCTTTGGAGAAGCAGTTCCAGCAAACAAAGCCTTGTTTTTCACCAGCTTGGGTTTCTTGCCCCCCTGCTTCTGGCCATCTGCAGGCTTCTTCTTTTGTTTCCCTCCAGCCTTTGGGCAATGACACTGAATGTGACCTTGATTTCCACAGTTGCAGCACTTCACAGCTGCCAACGCCTTGGCTCCCCCTGGAGGCTGGAATGCTGTGCCACACTGCTCCCCCCGAAGCACACAAGCTGGTTCAGCTGCATTCCTCTAATCATATTCGTTTTGCAAGGTCACCAAAACTTTTGAAGCAGTGAGCTCCTGCACAGGAAGAGTTGCCAGCTGGCTCGCCACAGCGCGGCAGCTCACATCTAAAGAATCCAGGATAAGGATTGCAAACAGAGATTCTGGCATGTTGAAACCTCTTTGAGTCAATTCCTGTCTGAGTTTCTGTAACTCTAGGACATGACTTCTGAGGTCCCCCCCCCCCGGCTCCAAACACTTCTTGTGCAGCTTTTTGAAGTAAAGCAACACAGACCTAGCTTCTTTTTGGAGATGTGAGGCCTGAAGCCCACATCTCACGCGAGCTGGTCTTGCCAGCCAGGGTAATTAACTCTTCTGGAGCTACTGAGAGCAGAATTACCCCCATGGCTCTTGAATCTTGTACAACCCATGCATCAATCAGAGGTGCTTGGGGGTCCTCAGAAACAGTGTGCCACACACCAAGCCTTCACTTTTTTAAAAAATAATAATTTTTATTCATTTTCCAAACAAGTTTTATACAGTCAACAAATTATTTTACACTCATGCTTCAATTTTTGACTTCCCTCAGATTCTCTGTCAATCTTTCGAAAAATTTCTATTTATTGACGCATTTCTAAACATGATATTGCCTTTCCCTGCTCCTTTTCCTCTTACTCTCTTTTTTGCAATATTTCTTACTATTTCACAGAGTCTCTTCAAAACCAACAAGCGTTGTCTGTGCATCACATATATTTTTCAGATATTCTGTAAATTTCCCCCAGTCCTCGATAAACTTTTGGTCTTTCTGGTATCGAATCTTCCCAGTCAATTTGTCCAATTCTGCATATTCGGTCAATTTCCTTCTCCATTCTTCCACTGTTGGAATTTCTTCCTGTTTCCATCTTTGGGCCTGAAGTATCCTTGCGGCAGTCACTGCATATTGAAACAGTTTACAGTCTCTCTTATTGATTTCGTTTCCTACCATTCCTAATAGAAAGGCTTCTGGTTTTTTAACAAACGTATATTTCAATATCTTTTTCAATTCATTGTATATCATTTCCCAGAAGTCTTTCACCTTTTTACACTCCCACCACATATGATAGAAAGTACCTTCTTTTTCTTTACATTTCCAACACTTATTGCATGTTTTATACATTTTGGCCAGTTTAACTGGCGTTATATACCATCTGTAAAACATTTTCATTACATTTTCTTTCAACGCAGTACATGCCGTAAATTTTAGCCTTTCATTCCATAATTTCATCCAATCATCATACTGTATATTGTAACCAAAGTCTCTTGCCCAGTGTATCATTACTACTTTTACCTCTTCATCTTTTGTATGCCACTCCAGCAACATTTTATACATTTTAGACAGGTTTTTATACTCATTATTCAATACCTCCTGTCAGGGGCTCAGGAGCAGAAGCACAGGGGAAAAAGGAAATGGAGAGCGAAGGGGAGGAATCCGAGGGGAGCGTAGGGGAGTATGACAGTGACCCGAGAGATTCCACGAGCTTCTCCAGCGAATCAGAAGATTCCCAGAAGGGGGCGCCGATGGTCAGGGCAAGGGGGGTCCCAGGGGGGACGCACCAGAAGCAAGGGGCCAGCGGGGACTCCCAAGGCAGCAGCGGGGGATCAGGACCAGCTCCCCCACCAGAGCGCAGTGGGGGGGAAGAGTCACATGTGTCAGGACCAGCCTCTCCTCCAGCGGGGAGAGAAGATGAGTCAGGGCTGACCACGCCCCCATCGGAAAGTGGGGAAACGGAGGGGAGGTCAGTTCCAGCTAGCCTCCCCGAAGGAGGGAGCAGTGACAGCAGTGTAACGGTCAGAAGGAAAGTGGGAGGCTGGGCGCGCGTGCCAAGTTCAAATGTACAGGCGCGCGGGACAGCAGGAAACCCGGATTGGGAGCCAGGTCCTAAAGCCCGACGGAGGGAGGGGGAAGAGTCAGGGGACTCAGCGTCAGAAGAGTCTAGGAAGGGCGAGACCCCGACGGGCAGGCGGACCCAGAGGAGGAAAGAACAAAGGAAGAGGTGGAGCAAGGCTAGAATCTTAAACTGGTGTCAGGGGGGAGGAGATTCAGATGGAGCTTTGGCGGTCTAGAGTTTGAGACGTAGTGCTGCACGCTGCGGCTGTGGAAGTGAAACTGAACTTCAATAAAGACTTTTATACTAAACAACGAAGCAGCGTTGGTCCTCTGTGAGCTGGGACCTCGGGCAGCTCTGACACCTCCACTTGGAATTTTGATTCTTTACCTTCATACCCCCACATTTTACAATCTTTTTTAAACATTTAATTAATCTGAAAGTAGTGTAACCAGTCGTAAACAAATTCTTTCACCTCTTCATAAGTTTTCATTTTCCATTTCCCCCCCTCTCTTGTTACCAATTCTCCATATGTTATCCACCTCCCCCTCATGTTAATTTTTTTCACACTCATCACTTCTAATGGTGAAATCCAATGGGGGAGTCTAGGTTCCAACAAGTTTTTATACCTCTCCCACACCTCTATCAGTGATCTTCGGAAGATGTGGTTTTCAAAACCTTTGTGAATTTTTTTCTTCTCATACCATAGGTAAGCATGCCAACCAAATCTGTTGTCAAATCCTCCTAAATCTAACAGCTCTCCATTCTCTAATTTAATCCATTCCTTTATCCAACAGAGGCATGATGCTTCATAATATAATTTCAAATCTGGCAGGGCGAAGCCACCTCTCTCTTTTGCATCTGTTAATTACTTGAACTGAATCCTTGGCTTCTTACCCTGCCAGATATATCTTGAAATTATTTTTTGCCATTCTTTAAAGATTGATGCCCCCTTAATTATCGGCAATGATTGGAAAAGGAATAACATCTTTGGTAGCACACTCATTTTTATCGTAGATATTCTCCCCCAAAAGGACAATTTCAGTCTTCCCCACACCTCCAAATCCCTTTTTATCTGATTCCACATAGGTAAGTAATTGTTTTGAAACAAATCAATGTTCTTGGGGGTTAACCATATTCCTAAATACTTCACTTTGTTCACCACTTCTATCTCTGTCCTTTGTTGTATTTCCTCAATTAG